>NW_023425388.1:83383495-88183495 GCF_014108415.1 Molossus molossus
TAAAGGTTACACTCACCCCACCCTGCAGTCCCAGGCTCCTCTTCTCGAGTTTCCTAATTCACGACTGCTTAGCACTTACCCCATTTAAACTGAATAAAAACTCAATCTATCATTCGTTCTTTTGATTAAGATCAAGCACCAATACAAAGCTTTATCAGGTGAAAATCTCTGCAAAGTGTATGGTGGAAAACTATCAAGACAACATGATCATTGCTATCAAAGGAAATACCAAACTACATCATTAGAATTAAGAACCAAGCAAATTCTGGAAGGCCCTGCCTGGTCAACATCAACTCACGCCTAGCACCATGTCATGTGAAGCTCTTGATTTTTAGTTCATGTTTTAATGACTAGAACTGTCTCTTTCAATAAAAAAAAAGCAAAACAAAAACTGGAATTAACTTTTCACTCTTTGGGGTCATATCTATTTCCTCCTTTCCTTCTAAAAATTAAATCTGAAGCCCTTTTGAGAAGTAAATGTCTTACCCTGGCCAGTTTGGCTCAGCAGTTAAGAGTGTCGGCCCAAGGACCAAAGGGTTGCCGGTTTGATTCCAGTCAAGGGCACTTACCTCAATTGTGGTTCAGTCCCCAGCCCTGGTAGGGGTCATGTGGAAGGCAACTGATTGATGTGTCCCTCTAAAGTCAATGTTTCTCTCTCTCTCTTCCTGTCTCTCTCTTCCTCACTCCCTTCCTCCCACTCTATCTGAAGATAAATGGAAAAATATCCTCCGGTGAGGATTAAAAAAAAAAAAAGAAGGAAATATCCTGTCCAGGGTCACACAGCTAATCAGTGGTATAAACTTCAACAAGAACCCAGTACTTCCGTCGATACATCACAGCCCCACCACTGATCAAGAACTGTCCACACGTCTTTCCCGGGTTAGGATGCCTCTTTAGTCTGACAGAGAACTACTTTTTCACTTGATGCCTTTCTTCAGGCACCCAAGTGAATCTGCTTCTAGCAAAGCTGAACTGTGCATGATTGAAAGATTTATGAAACAAAAAGCAAAGTACCAACCTGGAACAAATGTAGTTAGGTATTCAAACCATTGCCTGATTGTTGAGTCACCAAATAAATATACCACTTTTCTTTGTAAGCATTCTGTAATGCTGTCAGGGTCATTAAATTGGCGAATCTTAAAGTTTCTAGGCCTCCACTGATCTTTGTAATAATACCCGGAAGGAAAAGTTCCTGCGCCTTGATATAGTTCTAGTTTGTTAGTTTCTAAAAAGAAAAAGAAAAAAATTAGATAGATGTTCTGAAATTCTCCTCCAACAAAACATGCATGAAAAATGATCTAAGAAACACAATTATGCCCTAGTATTTGTTAGCCTGATAGCATATGGGTAACATTACCTGCCACACATCTCAAAGAAATCCCAGACTTTCCCCTTGTTACAAAAGGTTCTCCTTTGAACAAAAGTGGAAAGATCTAAAATGGTGTGAGGGTGCTGGTGGACAGAAGTGGAAAAGGGGACTTTTTTTTAGCATCCCCTCTGATTATGCATGTTTTTATCAAAGCCGAAAATAAAGGCAGGCAAAGACCAGTATGTAGATCTAAGCACTGTCCATCACACTCCAGAATAGGAGAAGAGTTTCTCATCCAAATGCCTATAAGGCAAGTAACAACTTAAATTCATATTTTACATATGCATATTTTACATATGCACTGTTGCTCAGCCCATTAAAAGGAAAGTTTTAACCCATGGATCCTACAATCAAATATTAATTCAGGAAACCACCAGAGAACCAAAACAATGACACACAATCTAAATAATCATTCCCTGCAACACAAAAGATTCAGAAGGTCTTTATGCACAATGAACAATATTAAAAATACACAGGCAGTGAGTATTCATGATTGTAGCCTAGCAGAGCCAAGACACCTCTCAGAGAAAGAATCAACATCCTTCTGCCGCAATATCTCCCTTGGAAAATGTCACTGTGGAGACAACATGCTTTAAAACAAACAGACAGCAATGGTTAGTATTTCTTACAAGTTTACTTTGCACCCAGACACTGTTGTAAGCAATTAAACATATGATCTCATAAGATGCTCATGGTAGGTCCTATGATTATCCCTACCTTTCAGAAGAGTTAAACTACATGACCTATGCCCCAGAGCTAGTAAGGAGCAAAGCCTGGAACTGATGACCCGAGCAGGCGGGCCCCAAAGCCCATGATCTTAACCACTGTGCTACATCACATCTCAAAATTAGATGTCTGAAGTCCTGGCTGAGTGGCTCAGTTGGTTGAAGTGTTGTCCCGTACACCAAAAGGTTTTGAGTTTGATTCCTGGTCAGGGTACATACCTAGATTGCAGGTTTGGTCCTGGTCAGGACACGTACGGGACATTGATCTTTCACATCGATGTCTCTCTCTCTCTCTCTCTCTCTCTCTCTCTCACTCTCTCAGATCAACAAAACATATTTTTAGGTAAGGATGAAAAATAATTAGATGTTTGTAGATGTTAGCCATTTTCCTTTTGGCTTTTTCTTGATGTTGTACATGTATTCATTTCTAACATTTATTCAAATCCACAATCTTCAGAAAACCACTGATAATTCTGTATCACTCCTTATATACCCCAAAGTTCAAACCTTGATCATAATCCAGTAATTCTATAGTCTCACTTGTTGAACCACAATCCAAAATCCAAATGCTTATACGATTCACAAGTTTTGGTCCTGTTTGTGACTAGTTTCACCTAATTTGATTTCTTGATATTATCTGTATCACTCAAAATTATTTTGGTTGTACTCTCTTCAAGAAAGATGCCGTTTGACTGATGGTGCATATTTAATTCTTTTTCCTAAGACATCTGCTAATTTTTTTAAAAATTTTATTTTAGAGAGGAGGAGTGGGGAGAGAGAAAGACACACACACACACACACACACACACACATCTGAGAGAGAGAGAGAGAGAGAGAGAGAGAGACATCAATCTGTTGCCTCCTGCTGGTGCCTCGACAGTGGAACAAACCACAACCTGGGTATGTGTCCAGACCGAAGATCGAACCTACAACTTTTTGGTACACGTGACAACACTCCAACCAACTGAGCCACATTGAGCAGGACATTTTTTTTTCTTTTAAATCCTCACCCATGTTTCCAGTAATTTTAGAGAGAAATATCGATGTGAGAAATATCAATTGGTTGCCACCCATAGGTGCCCCGACTGAGAATCAAACCCACAACCGTTTGGTGTACGGTACAACACTACAATCAACTTAGAGCCTAAATTAAAAAGTAAACAGCTTTAGCCCTGGCCGGTTTGGCTCAGCGGTTAGAGCATCCGCCTGCGGTCCGGAGAGACCCGGGTTCGGTTCCCGCTAAGGGCATGTACCTCGGTTGCAGTTTGTCCCCGGCCCTGGTTGGTCATGCGGGTGGCAGCCACTCGATGTGTCCCTTCCACATCGATGTTTCCCTCTCTCTCTCTTCCTCTCTCTCCCTCCCGCTCTATCTGTACAAAAAAGTGGAAAAATGTCCTCGGGTGAGGATAAAAAAAAAAAAAAAAAAAGTAAACAGCTTTAGTAAAAGTTTTATTTGGCAAATGTGATCACCAAAATAAATAAATGAATAAATAAATGGGAGGTTGGGTGTATTCTGTTGTTGTTATTACCAGAAATTTAGTTGCTGGAGAGGCCTGTGAATCCAGTGCTGTGGAAGTTTACGTATCCGAGTTGAGTTCTCATTCAGAACAATCCCTGTTGTTCTGTGTCTTCTAACACAGACAGTGGTAGAGGGGGTCTAAGGAAGAGTGGCCAGATACACTTGACTGGGCTCCATCCAGATATCCATGATTTCCTGACCCATTTGTAGTCCTAAGATTTTTCAAATGGTGGGACTTTGAATGAAAGATAAAGTATAGCAACTGCCAGACCTTGGTAGGTACCTAAGTATTTACTGAATGAGTGAAAGAATGAATGAATGAATAGAATGGAGGGATAAAGATGAATCAGGCTGCTGGCTAAAGAAGAAATACCCTTCATTCTCTTCATTCAAATATTTATTTGGCTTATTAAAAAACAACCAATGGCCCTGGCTGGTTTGGCTCAGTGGTTAGAGTGTCGGCCTGCGGTCCAGAGAGAGCCGGGTTCAGTTCCCGCTAAGGGCACGTACCTTGGTTGCAGTTTGTCCCCAGCCCTGGTTGACTTGTGCAGGTGGCAACCACTCAATGTGTCCCTTTCGCGTCGATGTTTCTCTCTCTCTCTCTCTCCCCCTCCACTCTATCTGAACAAAATATGGAAAAATGTCCTCGGGTGAGGATAAAAAAAAAACAAAAAACAACAGCCAATGGAGCCCTGGCCAGTTTGGCTCAGCGGTTAGAGCATCAACCCACGGACCAAAGAGTCTTGGGTTCGATTCCTTACCTCGGTTGTGGTTTGTCCCCAGCCCTGGTTGGGGTCACGCGGGAGGCAACCAATCGATGTGTCTCTCTCACATTGATGTTTCCCTCTCTCTGTCTCCCCCCTCCCCCTTTCACTCTAGAGATAAATGAAAAAAATATCCTAGGGTGAGGATTAAAAAATAAATAAATTAATTAATTAATTAAAAACGACCAATGGACACAGACAATAGTTTGGGGAAAGCAGAGGGGTGGGTGCAGGGAGGAGGGGATCAATGAGGGAAAAAATGGGGGACATCTGTAATACCTTCAACAATAAAGATTAAAAAAAAAAAGTTTCTCAACATGTACCAAATGTGGCTTTTCCATGTTAGCACACCTTGCCCAAAGCTTACTCAGTTATACTGGCAGGTCAAGGCTGCACAGGTCAGCGAGCTCCAGAGACAGCTAGGGCCCATGAAAACATTTGCTAGGATGGGAATTAAAAGGGATTTTTAAATTACAATTTTAATCAAGGTTAACTCTGTAGACTAGGCTATTCTGTGTCAAATACATGTTATAAAGAAAAGCGTATATCACACAGGAAACAATTACCATTTCTATTCAAATGTTAATTATATTTACTACCAGAGTTAAGACAAGCAAAGAAAATCAGTTACTGAACCTGACATTAATTTTTTCAACTTGCAGCTCTAAATAACAGAACCTATTTTTAAAGTGAAATAAATGTGCCTATACTGCCCCCCTATGGTCAGCTGGGACAAAAACACATCCTGACATGATTTTAATAAAGTCGAAGGTTGTTTAAAAAGTCAGCGTTTCGCCCTGGCCAGTTTGGCTCAGCGGTTAGAGCGTCGGCCTGCGGTCCGGAGAGACCCGGGTTCGGTTCCCGCTAAGGGCACGTACTTCGGTTGCAGTTTGTCCCCGGCCCTGGTTGGTTGTGCGGGTGGCAGCCACTCGATGTGTCCCTTCACATCGATGTTTCTCTCTCTCTCCCTTCCTCTCCCTCCCTCCCACTCTATCTGTATAAAAAGAAAATGGAAAAATATCCTCGGGTGAGGATAAAAAAAAAAAGTCAGCGTTTCTTGGAACTCAGAATGCATTTCATGTAACATAACTGAGATATGAAAGCCTCTTAAACCAATAATATAACCCCTAGTGTACTACACATGTTGAGAAACTTTAAATTTAAAAATAAAAATGAGTTACTACTTAATTTTATGGTTGTCATGAATATAGTCGGTGAAGAAATTTACACAGAGGTGCTTGGAAAGGCAGACATGAAGATCTTTGTGCAAAACAAAAGGGATAGTTTTGATTATTCACAAGCAAGGTCCCTGCTTCTCTAAAAGTGTCCTGACCGCACGGCTTACATTTTCCTCCGAAAGGTGTCATCCCATGTCACTGATTAGCCATAATGAGGGCTATTTCAGCCACAAATGCGACAAAATGAGAGAGTAAAAAGCAAAGATATAAGTTTCCCTAAGTTTTCTAGAAAGAGCTGGAGAGAGATACAGTGTGAATTAAGGATGGGGTATATGTACGTGCACATGTGTACACACATCCCTTAATTTTATGACCTGGAATTATCCATACAAGTAAGAAGAGTAAAACGCAGGCCAAAGGGGAGTGCATGGTTCATGACAGAGAAGAAACAGAGTCAAGTGATCCCTTGACCAGGGGGCACAATGAGCACAAGAAGGCTTGGGTGCCACCGCAGGGGGAAAGGAACGAGGAGTGTGTGTCAAGCTTTAGCACACCCAGTCAAGTGCTGGGATCTGAGAAGGTCCTAGTACAAGTAATCAGAATAGCCTGAATTTGAATTTACCCTTGAATTCCCCCTACAAAGCCTTTTTCTTTATATTTCAGTCCCCTAAAAGCTAAGCATGTTACAGAGGAAAGCTAGAAATGCTCGAAAGGAGGAAATACCTGCATATTCAGAGAATGTTGAAAGGGACCTCAGAAAACAGCTAGTACACATACCTCTTAAACTTTTTTTTTTTCCCTCACCCGAGGATATTTTTCCATTTTTTGTACAGATAGAGTGGGAGGGAGAGAGAGGAAGAAACATCGACGTGAAGGGACACATCGAGTGGCTGCCACCCGCACGACCAACCAGGGCCGGGGACAAACTGCAACCGAAGTACGTGCCCTTAGCGGGAACCGAACCCGGGTCTCTCCATACCGCAGGCCGACGCTCTAACCGCTGAGCCAAACCGGCCAGGGCTCACATACCTCTTAAAGGTGAAGAAAGCAGGTCACAGTTGCCCAAGTGTCTGGGACAAGTAGAGGTGGTGCTGTTTACAAAGGCATACGTTGTATTTATTACTGATGCAGTTGTGGAAGTAGGCTTCCTTCCCCCAAATAGCTTGTTAGTTGGATTTTATATGTAGAACATGAGCCCTTTGATTTTCTAAGTTAATTGGACCTGCACGCTTTTTCATAATCTATAAAGTGAGTACGTTCCCAATTATTTTAAATAGTTGTGAAAATTCAATCCTATAATAGTGTGAAAGCACCTTTTCTAATAGTAAGGGGCTGCACTGCAATGTGGGAAATATTCTCTATGTTCTAAACAATCTATATCTTGTTAGCGTTCTATTGCTGTGTAACACAGCAGCACCAATTTCGTGGTTTAAAAACAAGGGCATTTATTACCGCACAGTTCTGCAGGTCAAGAGCGTGGGGTGTGGCATGGCTGGGTTCTCTGCTCAGTCTCACGGTTTGAGATCAGGATGTCAGCCAGGCTGTTTCTTTTGGAAGCCTCTGGAGAAGAAGCTCATTCATGTTGGCCTAATTCAGTTCTTTGTGGTTACGAGGAACTTACTTTCCTTGTGACTGAATTTCTCCTGTCTTTGTCAGCCAAGGAATGCCCTTCGCTCCTAGCAGCTGCCCACTGTCCCTGCCACATGGCCACCTTCATCTTTAAGGCCAGCAGCCAAGACTCTCCCTCACATGGAAGCCTCACACTTTCAGTCTTTCTTCTGGAAGAAACTGGTCCCAGTTTAGGGCTTATGTGATTAGGTCAGACCTACCTAGCGTAATCTTTTTAAGTCAATTTTGTCCTATCATTGAATTAATTAATAATTAATTAATAAGGGCATGGATGACCTGGAGTCACCTCCAAATTTGGCCTATCCCAGTTATAAAGATATGTACAAATGTAAAACTATATGATCTGTGTGCTCCATTATATATAAGATATATTTCAATAGATAAAGAAAAACAGTAAAGAGCTATATAAAGATGCTACTATTTATTCTGTTACTATTAGATATAGTCCTATCCTAAACTGTCAGTAAGCTCTCCAAAAACTATGAACTCCAGATTACTTGTTGATGAAGTTAGAAGCCATCAAGGTCCCTAAGCCATGAGGCTATGATAGTCTAAGAACCTCAGGACGATGCTTATAAAAATTCAACAGCAGCCTGGCTGTTGTGGCTCAGTGGCTGAGTGTTGACCCATGCACCAAGAGGTCACCAGTTTGATTCCTGGTCAGGGTACATGCCCAGGTTGTGGACCCAATCTCCAGTGGGGGGCAAGCAGGAGGCGGTCAATCGATGTTCTCTCTCATCGATGTTTCTATCTCTTTCTCCCTCTCCCTTCCTCTCTCTCTGAAATCAATAAAAATAAATAAAAATTAAAAAAAAAATTCCACAGGAATTGTGACACTGGGAAAGCGTGTCAGAACCAGGCACTTGTCCTTGATAAGCAGCCTCGTCTAATTAAAAGTGGTGCTGCTTTGCTTCTGACTGGAGTTACACCGAGGAGGTAGTAACACTAACAATCTCAAACAATCCACCAGACTCTAAATATACACCTTAGAATAAGTTTACCTTGTAGGAAAATAATTTAACTAAAACATAAATAACAAAATTTCATAGGGGGAAAATCCCTCCAAAATATAGGATTCATAGTGAAATAATAAAAGGAAAAAGACTATGATCTCTTCCAAAGCCAGGACCCAAACTCAAAATCAGTAATCCCTGGGCCACGACCGGGGTGTCGGCAGAGCAACGCTCTATCTGGAGGATGTAGGGAAGAATTCTGTGCTTGCCTTTTCTAGAGCTGTATTCTCTAGTTCCCAGCCCCTTTCTCCATTTTTAAAGCCAGCCACATGCACCTTCAAATCTCCCTCTGCTTCCCTCTTCAAAGACACTTGTGATTACAATTTAGGGCTCCCTCAGATAATCCAGGTAATCTCTCTTCCTCTCAAAACCCTTAACTTCATCACATATACAAAGTTTATTTTGCCATATAAGGTGACATCTGAAAATCTGAAGGATTGGGATCTGGGGGTGGGGGGGCATTGTTCAGCCTATCAGTATCAAAGTATCTCCCCAGAATACTGAGTAAAACACAAAAATACAAATAATAAGTTTTAAATATATATAAATAAAAATAATAAGTTTACAGTGACAAACTCTGACAGACATCACTTTAACCAGATGATCAAGATTCGCATCATTACTAATACAAATCAATGTTATATACCAAGATTAACATTGTTAGTAATGCATATCGACATCATGTAATCCCTTAAAAGGACACGACATTATTTCTTTGCTACTCCTTCCAAAAATGCATAAGCTCATTCTAATCATACAAAAATATTAGACAAATACCACATGATCTCACTTATTTGTGGAATATAATGAACAAGGTGGGCTGATGAACAAAATAGACCGAAAGACATAGAAAGGAGTATGGTTCAGACTGACAAACCTCAGGGTAAGGGGGCGGATGAATGAGATGAACCAAGGAACTTATATGCATGTGTGCATAACCAATGGACATAGACAACGATGCTAGGGGGGTGGGGAGGGCAGGATGGGGAGGAGGGGATCTAGTGGGGGAAAAAGGAGAAACATCTGTAACAAAAATAAATTAATAAAAAATTAGACAAAAATTAGACAAACCCAATAATAAAAAAATTAGACAAACCCAAAGTTACAAATATTCTAAAAAATATCTAACCAATGCTCTTCGAAAGGGTCAAGGTCATGGAAGATAATGAAAGATTGAGGAACTATCACAGAGGGAAGATAAGGAAACGTGGTGACTAAATGAAATGTGGAATCCTGCACTGGATTCTGGGACAGAAATAGAACATCAGTGAAAAACTGATGAAATCCAAATTAATTCTATAGCTTAGTTAGTAATATTGTACTGATGTTAAATTCTTAGTTTTGGTAAGAGTTCTGTGGTTACTTAAGATGTAAGCACAAGTGAAGCTGGGTAAAAGCTATATGGGAACTCTACTATTTCTGCAATCTTGAGTCTAAAATTATCTGAAAACAAAAACCTTGAAAGAGAGTGAAAGAACAAGGGAGGGAGAAAGGGAAGGGATAAGTAGTTTGTTCAGGATCTTTGAGCACCCCTTGCTAGGGGTACTTATATCAACAGGGTGAACTTCAGGGAAGTTCTGGCAAGCTAGATGGACTTCTTTTTGTTGTTGTTGTTTGTTTTTAACAGTAGTTTATTTTTAAAAAGAAGACAATAGTGTGCCAGAATCTTATCATTATAAAGTAACTTTTGTTGTTAAATGGAAAAAAGGCCTTAAATCAAATTTAATTTATAGTTTCTCTTTGTAAAGCAGAACATTCAGAACAGAAGAAACTTTGAACTCTGTTGTCGAACAAACATGTATCTATTACCTTTCATATGTTTCTCATAATCTTTTTAACCATCCCAGACAATTGTCAAAACTATTTATATTTAAACAGGCTTTTGCTTCCTCCTAGCTTGAGTTCTTCATCTATATGATCCTAACATAAAATGTCGAATTTGTGACATCAAAATCCGATCAAGGGCAACCATTTTTTATGTGGTCAGTTTTGACTCTAGTGTCACTCTAAGAATGGAGAAAAATTGAAGGTAAAGATGTTTGTGTAAATTATTCAGAATAAAAGTTATCCTCATAGCAATAGAAATAATAGCTAACAGCTCCTTCTTTATTATAGTCTTCAGTTTCTACATGCATAAAAGTAATTAGCACCATCACTTTTTTTAAGATCATATTCCTAACCAAACGCAAATATATGCAACTTGTATGAAAATCACCATACAACCACCACCATGCAGTGGCCCCATTTAATCTTATTAAATATTAATGGTTGTGGGAGACAGTGAGAGGCCAGAAAGGAGGCGAGTTGGTCACATCTTCCAGGGCTCTGAACCACATTTTTGGCATCCAGTCAACACCAGCGTCAGGCTGATGAAATGAAACCAGCACTCCCCGGGACTCTCCGATACAATGTCATATCTGCCACTCGCCAGGGGTTACTGCCTTCTGACCCCATTGTCAACGGAAGTCTGAGTGAGGCTCACATCCAAAAAGAAGGCGGTGCTGATGGCAGCAGGAGAGGGGAAAGTTCAGGCAGCGTCTAGATGGACTTCTTTAATATTACAGAGGGATGAGCAAAAGTAGGTTTACAGTTGTGAGTATGCGAAACACATAGTTTATTCTTGTATTATTATTTATTAATTATTATACTATTTATTTGTGTTATCTGTCTTCCTCGTATTATAATTATTGCTATTATTTCATATCCTTGCTTATGATTTATCTTTTAGGTAATGACGGTTGGTAACTTAACCTACTTTTGTCCAGCCCTGCACAGCAACTGCCCTTTCCTTCCCACTGTGTACAGTACCTACTCCAAGGCGGTTTTCTTAACGCCGGGCTCTTCTGCTCCTACTGACTCATGGTTGCTTTCTTCCTCTAAAAATCCAAAGCCTCACTGGTTGCTGAATCTGCCTTCTCTCTAAACACAACTGTACACTGTAAACCTGCAACCACTTTCTGGCTGAAACTCAAGATCTGTCAGGTGCAAGTAAACCATCCAAAGCTCTTCACACTGACCATCTCACTGGACGCCCACAGACAACACGAGGAAGGCAGGCAGACCACAGGGTCTGTGGGAGGGGACAGATGCAGTGGTGGGGTAGGCCTCTGGAGGCATCAAAGATGAGGAGTGTGAGGGGCACAGTACTTCTGGGGGATTGTGGGTCGGGTAATAAAAGTTAAGTAATCGCCATTAATTATGTTTCACATGTGTATCTTCTACAATTCGTAACTCACTGGGTTCAAGTAAATCAAATACAGCTCTTCATTGGGAAAAGACTGGGATTTCTTGGGGCACGTAGGACTGGGACCAGAGGTACAGACTGGCAGTGTTCTGCCTGCGTCTGGGGCACAAGTTTTATTTACCCCACACAGTATTTTAAAAGTTCTGAATTGGATGTCAATGTTTTGAAATCTGGAGATACCACATTTTAAAATTCTGGTTTTCCATGGAAAAAAAATCTATAGATCTGGTCAAACTGGGTCTACATTTCTGCATGGCAACAATGCAGCAAGAACTGAGAAGAAGCTGCCCCTTCAGACGGTCTCTGCTCTTCGGTTCCTTTCCCACCGTTCACACAAGGCATGAACATGGCAACACCCACCCTGCTGGATTCAAGTGCATTGTATACCTAGTCCCTGTAGCCTTAGAGTTTGCAATACCTGCCCTGTGTGATACTACACATTTAGCTGCTTTCAACAGCTAAAAGGACATTGCTTCCACCTGTACTTGATCTTAACCAAAAGGCCAAGAAGCAATTGCCTGTTATTTACAAAAGCCTAATAATGTTCATCCTTTCTTTATACTAAGTCACTACAGCTTATTATACCTACTCTTCAAGAACATAACACATACATTTACTCTTCTGAACATCATTCTTTTATTTTTAACACTATCCTAACCACCTGGAAGGTTTGTTGAAATACAGATTACTGTGCCCACCCGTTTCTGAAATCTGAGGCAGGACCAGAGAATTTGCAGTTCTAGCAAGTCCCTTGGTAATGCTGATGCTGCCAGTCCAGAGACTACACTTTGAGAACAACTTCCTTTCACTAACCCAGACTTTTTTATTTAAAACATCTCTATGATTATGCTAAGCGAATAAGCCAATCAGAGAAAGACAAATACCACATGATCTCATATTTGTGGAATATAATACACAGAAAAAGCTGATGAACAAAACAGACACAGAGACATAGAAAGGAGTATGGTTCAGACAAACCTCAGCGGAGAAGGGCAGTCGGGGGGTGATGAGATAAACCAGAGAGTTTATATGCATGTATGCATGCCTAATGGACTTAGACAACAATGCTTGGCAGGGGGCGGGATGGGGAAGAGGGTGTCTATGGGGAAAAAGGAGAAACATCTGTAACACAAATAAAAATAAAATTTCTATGACAATTTTACACTCATTTCTTGAATATATCTAGGGCAGTGACATCCAACAGCACTTTCTGCAATGACATATACATTCTTTACAAAATACTATCTAACGTGATAGCCACTAGCCACATGTGGCTATTGAGCATTTATGATTCAAGTATTGAATTTTTGAAAGAACTAATGGACACAGACAACAGTGTGGTGAGTGTGGCGAGGAGGGTGGTAGGTGGAGGTAGGAGAGGGTATAGGAGGAATAAATGGTGGTGGAAAAAATAAAATTAAATAAAAATTAAATTTAAATAGTTTTTAATTTAATTTAATTAATTTAAATTTAAATCGTCACATGTGGCTAATACCTACCATAATGGACATAATAGTTCTGAAGGCTCCTGAGGAGCCAAAGAGAGAAGGGAGTGAGGGAAAAAGACAATATTTACATGAGCATAAACAGCAAAAGCCAAGATTATGCACATAAGGTCTAACTGATTTATTTTAATTTAACAGCTCTTTCAGTATTTTCAATTGTCTCAGAAGTAACCATGTCACATTAAAGGGGGAAAAAGTGTTTTGTAACATCAGTGAAACTACAGAGCCTCAACCCACTTAGCAAGAAAAACAAGTCATGGAGCTCATTTCTTTTTACCTTTTATTGTCCTGGGGATTACAGTCACCCAATCAGGTCCACTGGAGTTGATGGGCATTTTGATATTGACACCACTTTAGGAGGAATAAAAAGAGTACAGACTTAGATTCAGGAATACTTACTTTCCAATATGTATCTTTACTTACAAATAAAAATGAATATGATTTCACAGAGCCTCATAAAAATGAAATATTCTCACAAATATTAATCATTAATAACTAGGTCTCTTGAAATAAGCAGGTCATATAATCTGAATAGAAATTAAATACATTAATTTTTCACTGCTTAGCTCTTAACCCAAACTCCCAAATTGACGAATTCCGATTTGAATTGCTTACTCCCTTGGACTTGGAGAACGGCTCACACTGATGAGAGTATCTGTTTAGTCACTACCCAGTTTTCAGGCTGCAAGTCTATGCAGCATTAAGCCATGGGTGTCAGATTCCTCAGGCCTTGCCCAGAACTGGGATGAGTCCACCTGCAGGCACTGGACCCAGACGAGTGTTCATGCAGGACTTTGTTCATCATCGCTGTGGCTCTTTAGAGTCTGTTCCCCTTACTAAATTATAAACTCCTGGAAGACTCGGATTGTGTCTCCTTCACCCTTCGTCTTCACTGCTTACTATTACCAGCACAGGTCTTGAACTAGAGTCTGGGCTTGGAAAATCTTTGATAGAGGGCTGTGTGAAAAGTGGGAAAGACTGAAGCCCAAGAGAAAAATAACGAAAACCTGGTAAACTACTCCAGAAACTGGGTCACAATAATTAGGCCTCTGAGATTTAGACTAAAAACAAATAAAAAAATAAAATGTTAACTTTCCAAACTCTTTTTTTGTTGTTATTGTTAATCCTCACCTGAGGATATTTTTTCCATTGATTTTTAGAGACAATGAAAGGGAGGGAGGGAGGGAGGGAAACATGGATGTGAGAGAGACACATCAACTGTTGTCTCCTGCATGTACCCTGACCAGTGCCAGGGATCAAACCTGTAACCAGGTACTGCCCTTGACTAGGAATCGAACCCGTGACCCTTCTGTGTTTGGGCCGACACTCTAACCACTCAGGCACACCAGCCAAGGCTAACTTTCCAAACTCTTGATATGAGAACTTGCAGCCATGCTTTTTTGTTTCATCAAAAGTCAATTCAAACGAGATCTCTGCTTAAATAATTCTTTTGTTTGTTTGTTGTTTTAGTTTTTTATCCTCACCCAAGGACATTTTTGCATTTATCTTCAGATAGAGCAGAAGGGAGGAAGAGAGAGAGAAACATCCATGTGAGAGAGACACACCGAGTAGTTGTCACCCACACGACCCCAACTGGGGCTGGGGACACACTGTAACCAAGGTATGTGCCCTTAGTGGGAACCAAATCCAGGACTCTCCAGTCCGTGGGCTGATGCTCTAACCATTGAGCCAAACCAGCCAGGGCTCTGCTTAAGTAATTCTTAAACTTTACTGTGTGCCAGGCACTTCTAGATGCCAGGGATATAACAGGAGACAAAATGCCACAGCATCTCCTCCTTTATGGAAATGACATTATAACTGGGGAGATAAAATAACAATTAAGGAAGGAAGTATAGGGGGGCTACATTAGAGAACAATAAAATTTCATAGCTTAAATAAATGACATTTAAGAGAGTACACGACTTTGAAAAGGGCACATGTCAACTGCTTTCCTGAGTTCACAACTTTAAGGTAAGGAAATTTAAAAAAAAACCTCAGTGATTTTCCTATAAAAATGCTCAACTTCACTCTAGTCATGCAGAAACAATAAAGCAGCCAATCCAAATTCAAAGACATTCTACAAAATAGTGACATCAAAATTCTTAACACTGTAAGAAACAAATAAGCTAGAGACCTCTTCTGGATTAAAGGAGATTAAAGAGATAACTAAACACATTGTGTGTGAACACTGACTCAGTTAAGAAAGAAACAGGTAACTATAAAGATATTACTGGGACAACTGCAGAAACTTGAATATGAACTACATATTAAATAATAATATTGTATCAATGATAAACATCTAAAGCATGGCAATTGTGTTATGGTTACAAGTTGGACAAAATCCATGTTCCTGGGAGATACATAGTCATGGATTCACTGTTATAATGTCTCCAACTTACTCTCAAATGGTCTGGGGGCCAGGGTGAGAAATTATACACAGACGCATACATATAAACAAACACACAGAGAGAAAGAGAGATAGCAAATGTAGCAAAACATTAACAATGGTGAATCTAAGTTAAAGATATATGGGTGTTCATTGTTATTATTTGTGCAGTTTCTAAAGATCTGAAGTCTTTTTAATACACAGTTAGAAAGAAAAGTATGCATTGTGCTAAAATAAAGGGAAGCTTTTTATGTGATAATCTCATTCTTTCAAAAAGTCTTCTCTTGTATTAATAGGATCTTCTAAGCAAAGTACTGTTGTTCTTTCTAAACCAACACTTTTCTCCCTTAAAAGTAAAAAAACAAACATTAGAACATCTTATTTATCTATCATTTAGCGACCCAAAGACCAAGACTAAGTTTCTTAATCCTTTCTGAATTAAGCACATTATGAGCCACCGAGAAAATAAATAAAAATCGGTATCAGCTATACATATTCATATTCAGGCCATAAACTCAAAACAGTATACCAAAGATCTTTCAAATGATCAATTTTAATCTTTCTCTTTTTCTTTTCAGTTAGCCTGGAGCAACATTTCAGATTTAAACAGAGCAAAAATGCAAAAAATAGAATTGATATCAGAACTCTGTCAAATGTTTGGTTTCCAAAAGCGTATGCCACCTCAAACACTGTTTGCCAGCAAACGTCCAGGTAAGTGGAATTTCTTAATGATTCTACTACAGAGTGCCATCAGCCAGCTTCATCCAGGATATGCAAGGAAGGGCATGGACAGACATGATTTTAGTCTTCAGGATTCAGAGGTGATTTTTTGGTTTCAGTGGTAGGATTGGTGTTAGATATATTTTAAATTCTACACTAATTTCATTCTCTAACCTTTCTCCCACTTGGATTTTGAGTAAGTTACAAGCTATACTTCCTCCTCTTTGCTGGCCACTAAGTAGACTGACAACACAACTAATAACTGAACAGTCTTCATACATAGACCAAAAATACACAGAAATAAAATAATTTGCTCATAATCATCAAGAAAAAGCATGTCTGCCCAGCTGGTGTGACTCAGTTGGTTGAGCATCGTCCCATGCACCAAGAGGTCACTGGTTCTGTTCCCAGTCAGGGCACATGCCCAGGTTGCGTTTTGGGGCTTGAGCTCCAGTAGGGGGTATGCAGGACGCAGCCAATCAATGTTTCTCTTCCTCTCCCTTCCTTTCTCTCTAAAATCAATAAAAACATATTTTTAAAAAAGAAATGGCATGTCTGAGATCAAACACAGGATTAAAACTAAAGCTAAAGTCTTTTAGCAGTAATCCATACAAAAAACTAGACAGTCTTCTCAGAGACAGAACAGTAAATACACTGAGTAGTGCTCCTTCTGCTGGCCTTCTAAAAGCATGGCATGAGGCCTGGCTGGTTTGGCTCAGCAACGGTTAGAGCATCCGCCCATGGACCAAAGAGATGCACATTTGATTCGAGTCAAGGGCACATACCTGGGTTGCAGTTTGGAAGATAAATGGCAAAAAAATATCCTCAGGTGAAGATTTAAAAATAAATAAATAAAACAGAAGCATGGCATGAGTCCATCAAGTGGGTAGGTGAAAGTTGGGAGCAGAACTGACTCTAGAATCTCCTATAGACCATATACCTTATGGTAGGAAAGTTTACCCCACCAAGTAATGACTGGACATAAAATAAAATTTTTCAGGGTGCCAAGATGTACTCAACAAAAATACTTCTCTACCAAGGAATATTTAAAAAGTATATATTTCAGTCCCACCAGTGTGGCTCAGCGGTTGAGCATCAACCAATGCACCAAAAGGTTGCTGGTTTGATTCCCAGTCAGGCACATGCCCAGGTTGTGGGCTCGATCCCCAGTGGCGGGCATGCAGGAGGCAGCCATCAATGTTCTCTCTCATTGATGTTTCTTTCTCTCCCTCTCTCTCTCTCTCTTCTCTAAAATCAATAAATTTAAAAAAAAATGTTTTTAAAGTGTATATTTCATTTAAAATTTTTTTTAATTTTACATTCTTTCAAATAATTGTACTTTTGACCATGTAGCTTTTATAACTTTATATATCTTAGAAATAATATTTTACTTCAGAACTATATGAAATGTTGAGGAGAACAGAAAGTTTAAGTCATACTGAAGTGCATTCCATTCTGCACATTAGTACATATATTGGTTATTATATTGAAAAGTTTTATACTTATGTTCAAGAATATAAAACTTTTAACTTAAAACATACAGTTTTCTGTGGTATTTCCTGGCTTCCCAAGTTTATCATTAAATTAATCCAGAAATGTTGCTATGTCCATAGTCTTTTTCCTCTCAATAAATGTTTATATGATTTTAACAACTGATATATCACTTAAAATCATTTAGCTTAGGCTTGGCCAGGTAGTTCAGTTGGTTGGAGCACTGTCCCATACACCAAAAGACTGCGGGTTTGATTCCCAGTCAGGGCACATGCCCAGGATGCAGGCTCAATCCCCGGCTGGGCATGTGCAGGAGGCAATCCATTGATGTTTCTCTCTCTCTCTTTCCGCTTTCCTCTTTCTAAAGCTCAATTAAAAACAAAACAAAACATATCCTCATGTGAGGATTTTTTTTTTAAGTTTTTTAAAAAGCTATTTTAGTTTATTAGACATGAAGCTAAAACACTGGCCTGCCTACAAGACCTCTTACCAGCCTGTTCTTGTATGGTTTGTATCTGTTCTGTGAATTAATGATCCTGCTTATACAGCCATAGATGTGCTAAACAGTTCTGAAATAAAACACAAATTTAAGGGTAAAAGAATGAAAATTCAATGGTAATAGGTCTTTAATTCGAACTAAAGTAAGCACTAAACTTCACTTTTAAAAAACTAATCACAAAACATAAATCTGTATTTATTTTCTTATTCACCACCTCTCCTGAATTGGGCTAGTTTGGAGAGCTGTAAGTAGCACATCATCAAAACAAGAAAGCCTCCTAACTGGGACAAAGACAGTGGAAAGGGGCTCTTAAATCGCCCCCAAGAATAAGGAGCATTACCTCTGGAAGAAAGCACTCTCTGCGGCAGTTAGGAGGCCCTTCAGGTATCCACCTTTGAAATGGTTAATTCTGCTGCTGCAAGGGAGCTTCTTTGGTTTGAAGCAGAACCAGGGTTCTCCAGTGTACAGATCTGTGAAATTACACAGGGGCAGATTCCTAGGAAGACACACGTTGCACTCAGTAGTTTCAGAAATTCTTCCCGAACGAAAGAGACTCTTGAAATAAACCCTGTCTGGTTTTTCTTCCTGTAGGTGCTGAAGAACTCTGATCCCTTCGCTGGGGTGGACCAGAGATACAGACACTTGAACTCTGCCTGGCCAGAGCAAAGTAAAAAAGACCTTGTAAAACCCATTCTGGTAGTCTACCACTCTGCCAACAGCCCCTGCCTGCAGCTTAGGGGAGTGAATCCGGGCCTGCAGGTAGTCTCCACCATACTTCTTGGGCTTTCTTTGAAAATTCTGTATATGAACCAACACCTCTAGCTGGCTTCCCACCTTGAAGAAGGCCGCAGAGTTCAAGATGACAAAGTAGCTGGAAGAAGGGTCACTGCTCTGCAAAAATGGGACAGGGCCCACGTCAGGCATCTGCCACTGTAAGGCAGTCAGTAAGGAGTCCTCCTCCACGCGCTCCTGGCTGGACAGAGTCTGGTGTTCATAGCCGCAGTAAGGGTTCCGGCTAGTTCCTACCACCTGAGACAAGACGGACTGTCCACTGCTGTCGATGAATGTGGCTGAGACAGTCTCACGGTCCAAGTACTGAAGAGAGAAGCACAAAATCAGAAGCCACACCTACAATAAATTTCCTTATATTCAACCAACTAAATCTCTACTTTAGTTTAAATTTTAATATAACTCCTTGGGATGACACTGTTTCAAAAACCAAAGTTCAACTAACTAGTTTTACAGGGCTATGTTATTGTAACACAGTGAAATCAAAATGAGGAATAGTCATAAAGGGATCCCACACTTTTGTTAGATTTACCTTCAGGAGCTCAATCAGGTTCCTACAGTAAATATTAGAGAACCCCCCACCCCCACCCCATCCTGTGCTTCCAGTAGAAGGGTAAAGGGATCATCCTGAAATGTAACAGAGCATTCTGTTCTTAACAAGACCTGACCTCAAGAGATACTATTTTACCAGAGCCTAACCTCTTGGGGTTTTATCAGAGCCTAACCAAACTGGGATAAGGGACATACCCAACCCCAGACCATTCTAACCATTCTGTCCAACTTAGGAGATAGGGAGAGGACTAAGAAGCAAGCACTCCTGAGGTTCACAGCCCAGGAGCACAGGTTCACTAACCGACTGAGACTTAATCACAGGACTATAAAACGCTTCGCCTCCCCCACCCCTTACCACCACACCACCAGAAGCCTACTGATTGGAGTTTCTTTTACCCAGTACATCATGTCCAACTTTCAACAAAAAATTACACACGAAAGGGCCAAAAACAGTTTGAAAACATGGATCAAGCATCAGAAATAGATTCAGATATAGAAGGGATGTTGGAATAATTAGATCAGGACTTTAAAGCAACTATGATTAATATGCTAAGGGCTCTAATGGAAAAAGAAAACAACATGCGAAACAGATGGGCAATGTAATAAGAGAGATGGAAATTCCAAGAAAGAGTAAAAAAAGAAATGCTAGACAGAGCAGAGAGGATCTTCAGGGCAGGAAAAATACTCTATATGACATTATAATGATGGGCACATCATCATTTGTCCAAACCCACAGAATGTATAACACCAAGAGTGAATTCTAAGGTAAACAACAGACTTTGGGTGATTATGAATCAATGTAGATTCATTCTTAGTAAAAAATGATGATGATAATGGAAGAGGCCATGAAAGTATGGGGGCAGAGAGCACATGGGAAATATCTGCAATCTTTCTGTAGTGTAAACCCTGGCAGCTGGTTTTTCTTTTTTGTAGTGCAAGTGTCTGACTTCAACTCTGATTGCCCAGGCATTTCAAAGAGGCATCCATGGCAAAGACAGTTATCATACACACACACACACACACACACACACACACACACTGAAAATTGTTGCATAATCTTTTTAGTACCTAATTCAGGAAACTGCTGAGTTAAATTGCAAGGGGGTAAAAGAGATAAAACAAACACAAATAGTAACAAAGCAAAACCAAAAATTACTCTTCTCAACAGCAAATACTACCTGTTACAAATCACTTAAATAAGGTCCCGGCTCCCCATCTATACCAAACCACTTCAAAATACTATACAAGATAAAAAATAATCCCATACAAGGTAAAATTACTCCCAAAATACAAGAGACTTTTTAATGATCTTCTCAGAATCTGTATTGTTTTAACTCTCATTTTCTTCCACAAAATTTTACTTATAAAATTCAAAATATTTTTAAAATACAGGTCAAATAGTGAGAAGAATGTAATTCTTTTGGGGGCAATACATCAAATCTAATGTCCGCTTTCTATTGCAAATGTTCATCTTTATAAACCATTCTTACCTCTTGGGCTATACCAAAACAGGTGATGAGCCAGATTTTACACATACATGTAGATATTTTCTACTGAAAGGATTTCATTACTTCATGCAAATGGGAGTGAAAAAAATTCAGACAAAACAGACTTTAAAAAAAGGCTATAATAAGAGACAAAGGACATTTTATAATGATGCAGGGATCAATCCAACAAAAAGATATAACCCTTGTAAACATTTATGTAAGGACTCAACACAGGAGCACCTAGATACATAAATTATACATTGATGGACAGTAATACAGTCACAGTAGGGGACTGTAATACCCCCTTGCCATCAATGGATAGATCTTCCAGACAGAAAATAAATAAGGATACAGTGGCCTTAAATTACACATTAGATCAGATGAACTTAGTTCATATTTTCAGAGCATTCCATTCCAAAGCAACAGAATAGACATTCTTTTCAAGTGCAAGATAGATCATATGTTAGACCACAAAACAAGTCTCAATAAATTTCAAAAGAACGAAAGCATACCAAGCACTTCCTCCAACCACAATAGTATAAAACTAGAAATTAGTTACAAGAAGAAACCCAAATAACACACAAAGACATGGAGGCTAAATAACATGCTACTAAACAATGACTGGGTTAGCAATAAGATCAAAGAAGAAATCAAAAGATACCTTGAGACAAATTAAAATACAAACAAAACAATCCAAAATCTACGAGACACAGCTAAGCAATCCTAGGGGAAAAATTCATGGCAATAAAGGCCTATCTCAAGAAACAAGAAAAATTTCAAATACATAATCTAGCGTTACACCTAAAGGAACTAGAAAAGGAACAGCAAAGCAAGTCCAAAGTGATTAGAAGGAAGGAAATAATAAAGATTAGAGTAGAAATTAAAGTCTAAAAAATACCAAGGATCAACAAAACTAAGAGCTGGTCAAACAGAGGAAAGGTTTTGGGGATCTCACAGGTGGATTGCCCTCTAAGTTAGATATTTCAGAAGGCATGGGTTGGGCATTCTGGCACGAAGAGTAAAAGGAGCAAGTGCCCCTTGGCTTCTGGTCCCAGTGATAAGGAGTAGAGATCAGATATATCTCCATACAACAGCCAGTTACAGTAAGAACATCCCTCCCAATCCAGGGGTAGAGAGAAGGATTATCTACAAAACCCACTTCAGCTGTTGCCCGAGCCTCTACCTAGTAGAAATGGCATGCATATTGCAACAGCACAGTGCTCTCTCCACAAGTCCCTTGGGCAATGAGTTACATGCCATTCTGGGGCCAATGTACTACAAGACCACTTCAGCCCCTATTGTAGAGCCCCCACAAGAGATGCCCCCATCAATAAAAGATCCATTCCTCATCCCCCAAAAAGTGTTATTTTAAAAACACAGCTACATGCCCTTTTGCAATCCTCCACCTTGCATAAGTGGGCAAAAGTCATTGCCAAGGCCACTAGGAAAATAAATTTGGCCAATGTCAGCATGGGGTTGTCTCCCTACCAATGCTTGGGAACTGCTACATGAGATGTTTCACCGACCACATCTGTTAGAAAGCTATGGCCTGATGTCTTAATGCCAGAGCTGAAAAGGGGCCAATGTCCACTACTGTTCAGAGCTCCTTGAGACATCAAACCAGACATCGAATGGGGCTGGATAGTTCCCTCAGGCTGGATACAATATTTCCTGCCAGAATGTCCGGCCAGCTAAAGCGGTCCCCATTGATCCTGTTGGAATCTGAGCCTAGATGCTGTGTATGAGTACAAAGGACAAAAGCTGACACTAAAGGGCCCTGTAATGGGCTGTTCTGAAATGATTCTTGAAAGAGCATTTTCTTGCTGAACTAAGAAACTGGGCAAAGGAGGAAAGGGATTTTGCAAAATAAAATGACTTTACATATTCTCACTGCAGCACAACGCAAGACCTGTGTGCTCATTAAACAAGAATGTACTTATATTCTTTCTTATGAATCTGAATGACTGACCTCTTACCCCATATGAAAAATATATAGTAAGGCTGATATTTCCTTCGCTGACTCCTTTAGTCGCTGGCTTTCTTCTCTCCCTGGGAAATGGGATTTGGCTACTTTGGGGATCCTCGCATGCCCAGCAGGCTTACTCTGTTTCCGCTGCTGGTTGTACTGCTCTGTGGTATAGGCATGAATGGCATTCCCGATATCTGGCCCTAGGGACTTCTCGGAAGATGGGCAGATGAGCTGGTAGAGGCCACAAAGATGTCAGAGGTTGAGTGTATAGATGTTGATGTGAACAAAACCAACTGCATCTGTGTCCTGCATTTCATTTCATTTCTTAAGTTTCATGCTGAGTCCTTTGACCGACCTCACTGTCCTTAGCAAGCTTTCTATCAAAGCTTCCTAGTTGATGAGTATCTGTGTTCCTTAAAATGTAGACACAATATGTTTGTTAGTAATAGCTGGAATGGCATGACAACCAAGATAAATATCAAACTGGTAACAGTATCGATTATAAACAATCATCTATCACAAGACCACCAGGAAGTACGTCCCTTGGTGCTACTGCATTCTTTGTGCTTTGTCTTGTCAGTCATTACCACTGCTGATGTTAATACTATTTTTAAAAAGTACTGTAACAGGGGACTGTTCACCAAGAATAATCTGCACAGACGGCTGAGTCATCTGTTCTGCTCCAACCCAATCTTCATTAGGTGAACAAGCCTATCATAAATCCTGCTATAATCTCTGGGGTTGCCTGCTTTGTTTGTAGGTTAAGATGCCCTCGCCTTATGGTGGCCATTACACCTTTGCTCCACCATCGCACAACCCAGGGCTACCCACCTCCACCCAACCTCCCATGCCATGCAGCACCCTAGCAAAACCACGGTGATAACAGAACCACCCCAGGGTGGAAGCAGCTTTCTGTCCTGGATAAAACAGTTCCTTTTGCCCAATCATGTCAACATGGTTGAATTCATCAAGGTCATGAGAAGTGCTCACAGCCTTCTTCCTGATGGTAAACAAACACGGCATGGTGCACATGTCCACACCGATTTTGAAAGTGTGTGAGAGTGACCAGGGTGAGGATGGAGTCCCATGTGTGGTGAGTGCCTTTCAGGAGACATATGGAACCAAAGTGTTAATGTGAGACTAGAAAAAAGCAGCTATTCTAGAATTTTTAAAACCCTTTCCAAGAAAAAAAAGGGATGTGACCAGCTGAAGTTGAACAGTTCATCAAACCACAGGTCCCCATGAGATCAGCAGTGTTGCAGCCTAGGAGTCTTAGGAAGCTGTTTTTCTATTCCAGACAAAATAAATAGATCTCAAAATGAGCACACACAGCTTGGGAGACCTTATTATTTAACCTACGTTTTCATGCTTTCAGATTTCGGCAGTTTTCAAATAAAATGTTTTGCAATCTAAGTAGCCAATAAAAATAAATCCTGAAGTTATTTGAATATACTTCCCCTAATCAGAACCTGCAATTTGAACATTCAGGCAGATATAAACTCTCTCTAGGTTCACAGAACCTGCCACTTTTTTTAAAAATTGAGAAATATTTGACATAGAACACTGTATGAATTTACAGTGTACAGATACTGATTTGATACGTTTATCTGACAGTGTGATTGCCACTGCAGTGTGGTGAACACTTCTGACCGGGCATTTGTCTGTGTGGAGGCCAGGAGGCCGGGCTGGGCTGCAGGGACTCTGGGTGTGGAGTGCTTGCAGAACTGGCTGGGGACACACCAGCAGCAGCATATGATGGGAAGTGACACAGCTCCCAGGAAGTTTGGGCACAGAGGAGAGACTAACCCTGGCAGCTGATGGGAGATGCAGAACTAAGTGAGGGACTGGAGCACGTGGAGATCTTGCTTCCAGAAAGCCCACTGAGAGGCAGGGCTGAAGTGCGGGGCTGCCTCCCATTGGAAGAGAAACCCCTTCCCATGTGAGGGGATCTGGGCTTCTCCCACCCACGCCCTCAGCTTGACCCTGGGGTCCACAGTTAATGTTTGGCATTGGTTAAAAATGAATAAATATGTTTGCTGCACAAACACTAATATGCTACTTCACAACATTCCCAGCTCTGTGGATATGACAGAAAAAGGTAGTTAAAACCATAATAATGTAACTTTAAAAAGTCAAAATGAGGATGTAATTTGTGGTGGAATAATAATAAAATTGTGAGTGAACAATAATTTTAATTAAAAATAACAAAAATGGCCCTGGCCAGTTTGGCTCAGCGGTTAGAGCGTCTGCCTGCGGTCCGGAGAGACCTGGGTTCAGTTCCTGCTAAGGGCACGTACCTCAGTTGCAGTTTGTCCCTGGCCCTGGTTGGTCGTGTGGGTGGCAGCCACTCGATGTGTCCCTTTCACGTCCATGTTTCCCTCTCTCTCTCTTCCTCTCTCCCCACCCCACTGTACAAAAAATGGAAAAATGTCCTCGGATGAGGATAAAAAATATATATATATATATTAAAAATAACAAAAATGGCCCAGCCAGTGTGGCTCAGTGGATTGAGCGTCATCACATGGACTAAGAGGTCCCCCATCGATTCCCAGTCAGGGCACATGCCTGGGTTGTTGGCTCCATCCCAAGTAGGGGGTGTGCAGGAAACAGCCAAAGGATTTCTTTCTCATATTGAGTTTTATCTCTCTCTCCCTAAAAAATCAACAAAAACATATTTTAAAATAACAACAACAACAACGTGTGTGAACACGGTAACTTGCTGGTTCATGCCACCTCCACTCCAGGAGGTGACCCACATTTCACCCAGCTCCCCTGCTGTGCTGTCCTGAAGTGGGCATGCCAGGGAATGTCACCCCTTCCCATTTAGGCTTGTCCAGAATCTTCCAGAAGCCCCGGCACCTGCCCATAAAAGTTCTCCAGAGCTTGGACCTCGGCCTGCCGCAGACATAACCGCTGGGCCTGCTGTTGTAATGTCCCACCTCCCATCCCAGGGTGCAGTGCCTGTCCTTAGCCTGGAGGAGCTCAGCCAGGGACTTCTCTGTGCACAGGGCCTGGGCCTGCTCCATACCTTGCTCCTAGTCCCCCGCCTCAACTAGTGGTCTGTCAAGGGAGGCCGGGACCTTATCAAAGGCCCCACTAAAATGCAGAACTCCACAGATGAAAAGGGCCCCTCGGGTGATATGCCACCAGGACATTAGGCTTAATTTGGTCCCAGAAGGTTGGGCAGCAGGAGCCTCAACTGCCCTCGGTGGAGCAGGATGTCCAAGTTCGACCACTTGCTCTTAAGTTTCTTAGGTGCACCAGGTCACAGGAACCTGGGTGTTCTGCAGCTGCCCTTGACTTGACAGCACATCCTTTGAGATTGCACAGAGGTTGGCAGGGGCCCAGGGCACTCTCACTGTTGGTCGGCGGCAGCCCTCCGTGGAGCAGGAAGTCCAAGGTGGAGTGCAAGGGGCAGATCTTGCTCCTAAGGGTCCTAGGAGAACCAGGACAAGGTACCTGCGAGTGCTATTCTGCAGCTGCCCTCAACTGGGTTTTGAGTCTACTGAGAGCTCATGCAGAGATGAGCTGGGGTCCAGGGCACTCTCCTTGTTGACAAGTGCCGGCACTCTGTGGACCAAAAAAGCCGAGCAGGAGTCCAAGCAGCAGACCTTGACTTGAAGGGTCCTAGGTGAATCCAGGCACATGAAGATTTGGCTGCTGTTCTGTGGTTGCCCTTGACTGCATTTTGAGCCCACTGAGAGCTTGTATGGAGGTGGGCAGGAGCCCAGGGCACTCTCGTTATTGGTCAGTGGTAGAAATAGAAGTCCAAGGTGATTTCAGATTTGTGGTCTGGAAGCAGTCCAACGTTGAGAAGTGTCCCAGGTGTTGCCCGAGGCTGCCCTCTGCTGAGTGGGGCATTAGGGACAGGGTACTGGGTTGGAGTCCTCACAATCTGAGGGGTGTCAGAGGTACTCTGCCCACCAGGCAGAGCCAGGTCACAACACTGGAGGTCTGGTCAGGGCCCTCCTCTTTTGTGTGAGGGTCAGTGGACTCAGATTGCCAGCACCCCAGTGTTCCCCCTTGCCTAATGGGGGTACCAGGACAAATGACCTAGCTGGGCTGGCCATGGGAAAGGGTGAGGCACAGGGTTCGAGTCCATAGATTTGGACCACAGAGGGGCAGGAAGGTGGGCACCAACACAAAGGTAGTGCAGGGGGTGGGCGAGCAGGACACCATCCAAGGGGTTGCAGGACAAGGGGGAGATCGAGGTGACCAGAAGGAAAAGCTATAGTGGGAATGCCATCTCTGCTTAGTGTGGACTTGGGCCTCTACCTGGGGCTTTTATAGCCTTGATACTCCACATCAGAGGGCCTGTTCTATGTCCCCTGTTCCTCCCACCCACCCACGTGCCAGGTA
Organism: Molossus molossus; assembly: GCF_014108415.1. Classification (NCBI taxonomy): domain Eukaryota; kingdom Metazoa; phylum Chordata; class Mammalia; order Chiroptera; family Molossidae; genus Molossus; species Molossus molossus. Next base: position 83,410,694 of record NW_023425388.1, read on the forward strand.
GCTCTTACAGGGGCCATCTTGACACCACTGCCCAGAAACCCAACCCCATCCCCTGCTGAGGACCTGGTGCCCATACCAGGCCTTGCCCCTTGCAGCCCCTGGATCCCTCTTCCAATGTAGTCTTCATTGCACAACTGGAGCATGGTGGTAGGGGGGTCCCAGAGCAAACAAGGGGCAGGCTCTTGGTTATGTGGTTGGGTTCTCAGTCCTCCGTACTCCAGGGGTTTCCACAGTGATACCACAGGTTCCCTGGATCCTGACGCTACAGCTGTTCCCTTTATTGTCACCATGGAGACTGACTATAGGATAGGCAGGCTGCAGGTAGCCTAGGGCAAAGACAGAAGAGGGGAGACTCCAACAAGAGGAAGGGTCATCACACGAAAGGTCCAGGGCTGCCCATCTGAGAAGAGGGAAGTGCTGTACCTAGGCAGCACCCCATCACCCCTCCTAAGCAGTTGTCTGCCTCCTCCCATCACTGTGGTCATCACTGAATATTTCAGTCCCACTCACTGCTGGCGCCACTACACCCATCATCATTTTTGATGACTTTTACATCCACAAGTGTGCATGTGATGGCCAGACCCCTCAGGTGGCACCTCGAGGCTGGAAGCCGCGGGAGGGCGATGGAGCAGAAAGGTGGTGACAGGGCCCTCCCTCCCTTCCTGGCACAAATTATCCACACTTCTTCACATGAGAGGAAACTTCCTAGTTGTTGCTATGTTGGCCTTTTGTGCTATGCAGACACAATGACTCAAGACGGCTTCCTTACTCCACAGCTCCCTGGGGAAGGGATCTAAAGGGCTAGCCTCTCCCCATCACCTTCTGTGGTGCCAAGCCTGGGGTTCCTCACCTGCCCACACTTTCAACTTCTAAAGGGCCCTGCTGTTTGGCCACAGCAAATTTTTCTGTTCTCCAACTGTCCCACCCTTTCAGCACCTCTGCATGTGCTCCTCCCTCACCCTGGAGTGTTGGTATCTGACTAGTCCTGCCCATCACTGAGCACTCAGCCATTTCCTCTGGGGTGTCCCTGGCCCCCCGCTAGCTCAGACCCCATGACTTCTTCACTGTCCTGTCACAATTGTAATCACGTATGTGCGGGGAGACCGTCTGATTCATGTCTTCTTTCCGCATGACACTGAGCAAGCTGAAAGCAAGCAGCCCTGTTCACGTTCCCCTCTGTACACCCCCCACCCCAGCCTCAGCACGGTTCCACTACACAGAAGGTGCTCACACAGGCCGAGCTGTGGTCTCATGAGCCTCTGTGTTTCTGCTGCTGTGGGGTCAACGTGTTCTTTGTCAGCGCTGGCCTCAGTCAGGAGGCCCTTGTGTGGATTTTCTGCTCAGCCCTTTCTTTACTGTACAATTTCTGGTGGTGACCACTACAACCCAGAAACTGGGCATGATGGGAGAACCAGCTCCGGGGGCTGTGGAGAGAACCCCAAGAAGAGCACATAAAATGCAAGGCTCCCCTGCCTGCCACAGGCCACCTCCTCACCCATCACAGCCCCAAACCAGATACACAAGAATCCTTGGATTCCCTTTGCCCAGGTCCTTGCTAGCTTGAGGACATTTTTCCACCTTCCATTCAAGGAGGTGGCTGAAGAAAGAGGTTCCAGGGCAATCCACAGCTGCTTCAGTGTCCAGCAGGGGCCAGGGAATGTACAGCAACTGCATCCCATCTTCCTGTCTTCCGGCTGGAGATGCCCTTCCCTCCTCCAGAAGGCACAGGCTGGAATCCTGTGGGGCTGGACCCGGGGGCAAGTGAGGTTATTAGGGGTAATCAGGGTACATGCTGAGAGCTTGAGGTGTGCAGGGATGACTGGGGGCCAGAGGGGAGGACAGTTTATTAAGGAAGAAGTTCCTGAATGAGACAGACTGTGCAGGACTAATCGAAATACAGCAAAGGGAAAAGGAAGCTCTCACAAGGTGCTACGAGCCCTCCCTCAAGGAGCTTTGTCAGCTTCTGAAAGGCTCCATCACTCACTTCATTCAGGACTCTCCTCAGAGAGACCTTCCTGCATAACCCTGCCCTCTTCCTGGCACCTTTCCCTACTGTCTTTCTTTATGACAGCTGTCACTGCCTGTATATAATTATTGGTTTGGCTCACTTGTTGCCCCATGGCTTGTCTTGTTCACAATTATATGCCCAGCACCTGGAGCAATTCCACACAAACTAGAAGCCCAATAGGTATTTTTAAGTAAATAAACAGAGGCTACATATTCATCAAAAAAGACACTTGAGCCTTGGCTGGTTTGGTCCAGCAGGCAGAGCGTCAGCCCACAGACCAAAGAGTCTCAGGTTTGATTCCGGTCAAGGGCACGTACCTTGGTTGCGGTTCGGTCCCCGGCTCTGGTCGGGGTTGTGCAAAAGGCAACCAATTGATGTGTCTCTCATATCTCTCTATGCCTCCCTCCCACTCTATCTGAAAATATATGGAAAACTATCCTCGGGTGAGGATTTATTTTAAAAAGCCAGTAGAGCCCTGGCCGGTTTGGCTCAGCAGTTAGAGTGTCGGCCTGCGGTCCTGAGAGACCCGGGTTCGGTTCCCGCTAAGGGCATGTACCTCGGTTGCAGTTTGTCCCCGGCCCTGGTTGGTTGTGCGGGTGGCAGCCACTCGATGTGTCCCTTTCACGTCGATGTTTCTCTCTCTCTCTCTCCCTTCCTCTCTCTCCCTCCCACTCTACCTGAACAAAAAATGGAAAAATGTCCTCGGGTGAGGATAAAAAAATAATAATAATAAAATAAATAAATAAATAAAAAATAAATAAAAAGCCAGTAGAAACAAAAGTTTTATTGCCTACAAATGAACAGTAATCCCAGTGATGGTGGACTTCTCTTTAGCAACACTGAATATGGCAGGGGAGCAATATTTCCAAGTGCTGAGGGAAAAGAACATGCAGCTAGAATTTTATACCCAGACAAATGATAACACAAGAGTAAGAGAGATAAGTCTATTTCCTGAAATACAAGGATTCCAAAAGTTCATACTCACAGTTGCTTAAAGAACTGTTAAAGGACACACTCAGAAGAAGAAAACTGAATCTGGGATGCAAAAAGCAATGGTGAGCAAAGAAACTACTAACGTTTGCAGTTAAGTTTAAGGGCACCTTAGCAAGTTGCATGATTTTGGTAATAAGGATTTTTTTAAAACAACTATTTGTAACTTTAAAAATCATAATTTTCATTTTAATAACAGTGATGATTTTATTTATTTTTTATCCTCACCTGAGGACATTTTTCAATATTTTGTTCAGATAGAGTGGGAGGGAGAGAGGGAGGGAGGGAGGGGGAGAGAGAGAGAGAGAAACATCGACGTAAAAGGGACACATCCAGTGGTCACCACCCACATGACCCAACCAGGGTCAGGGACAAACTGCAACCAAGGTATGTGCCCTTAGCGGGAACTGAACCCAAGTCTCTCCGGACTGCAGGCCGACGCTCTAAATGCTGAGCCAAACCAGCCAGGGCAACAGTGATGATTTTAAATGATATCAACATGGACGGAGAATGTGAGCAAAGGTCATTGGGAGTAATCTCTCTTTAGCATAGAAGGAGCCTAACAGCAGTGTATCTTATTTAACATCCCCCGCAGTGGCAAGTGCTCACCCTCAGATTTCTACATATGCTGTAAGCTCTGGAGAAAGGTAGGTGAGCTAAAGAAGTCCCAAAACAGGTGTGAGGGATTGATGGTGTCCTCCAAGACATAGGGATTGACTGTGTCCTCCAAGACATGGGGATTGACGGTGTCCTCCAAGACATGCTGACACACTAACCTTCAGGATCTCAGAAAGTAACCTTAACTGGAGATACAGTCCTTGAAAATATAATTAGTTAAGATGAGGTCATACTATAATAATAGGTTGTGTCCTAAATCCAATGTGACTTGCGTCTTTATAAGACCAGAAGAGAATGCCTATCAAAAATGGAAGAAGTAGGAAGAATCCTCCCCTACAGCTTCCAGAGGGAGCACAGTCTTGCAGACACATTAAAAAAACTCATGCAGTTCAATAACAACAACAAATCCAATTTAAAATGGGCAGAGCCTAAGGGCTGGCTGATGGAGTAGCTGCAAACCAGGAGATCCACGGTGCCTCTGAGCACTCTCCCAGGGCCAGACCTGGGAGAACATGGATCTCAGGGACTGCCTTTCATCTCTTTCCCATTACACATGACCACACAACCTACCTGTTGCCCCATGGAGCATGAGCACACAGACCACAGAATTAGACAGCGGTAGAGCAAAACCACTTCAAAACATGGGTAACAAACTGAACACCATATACTAATGCAGGACTGTGATAATGATGAACCAAAACCTGAAAATAAGATGGTAAACACACTAAACAAAATAATAGAAGATATCAATAATATAAAGCAAAATCAATAATGCATAAAAATAAAGAGATAATGTTAGATATTAAAACTAGAACAGTATAAATGACAACTACTGTAGATGGAAAAAGTAGCAGGCTGGATGGAGCTGAAGGGTGATTAGCGAGGTGCAAAGTGACATGAGAGAAGTCCACTGAAAACAGAAAAGAGAGGTGAGCAACATGGAGAACAGAAACAGAAGTGCTGACATCTGTCGAGAAGTCTCTCAATGAGAGAATAAGAAAGAAAAAATATAAATATTTGAGGAAACAATGGGTAATGAATTTGCCAATATTACAGAAAGATGAAAGACCTCAGCATAAAGGACTGAAAGGGTACCAAACAGGAATGACAAGAAAAATTCCTCACTGAGGCTCATTATAATGAGACAAAGAAATATGCCAAAAGCTCGCAGAAAGAAAGAACAGATTGCCTATAACAGAATAACAATCACACTGACATCAGACTTTCAACAGCATCCATGGGTTCAAGAAGAAAATAAAATAATGGTTTATAGTAGTGAAGGAAAATAAGCTTGAACCTAGAACTTTATATATGTCTAAGCTGCTGTTCAAGTGAGATGGCATAATAATGATATTCCTATGTATACAAAGCCTTAGATTACAGCGGTCCTCAGCCTTCCTAATGCCGTGTCCCGTTAATACAGTTCCTCATGTTGCATGTGGGTGTATTTGCATGTGGGTGGACCCTCCTGGAGATGGATAGAGGAGCGGTGTCTCAGTTCCTAAGATGATCGGAAATATGTGTTTTCCAATGGTCTTAGGCGACCCCTGTGAAAGGTCGAGAACTGCTACCTTAGAACAAAAAGACCCATATTGAAAACAGTCTTGGAAGAAGTACTCAAATACAGAGTCAAATCAAGAGGTTACAACAAGGAATATAGGAATAACGGTGCTTTGTCAACAAATGTAGAACCATATTAAAGAAAAGTGTGTGTGTGTGTGTGTGTGTGTGTGTGTGTGTATGTGGTGTGTAACTTCAGATTTTAAAATCTAGACAATATCCACTTGGTGGGGGAATTGATACATACACATACACACAGGTAAGAAGAACTAAGTAGACATTTTCCAAAGAAGACATCCAAATGGCCAACAGGTACATGAAAAAAGCCTCAACATCACAAACCATCAGAGAAATGCCAATCAATATCACAATGAGATATAACCTCATGCCTGTTAGAATGCCTATAATCAAGATGACAGGTATGTGTTGGCGAGGATGTGGAGAAAAGAGAACCCCTGTGTACAGCTGGTGGGAATGTAAATGAGCTACTACGGAAAACAGTATGGAGGTTCCTCAAGAAATCTACAAAATAGAACTACTACCACATAATACAGCAATCCCACTTCTGGGTATATATCCAAAAGAAATGAAAAAAAGGAATAAAAAATATATCTGCACATATGTTTATTGTAGCATTACTCACAACAGCCAAGACAATGGAAACAACTTAAGTGTCCACTGATGTATGAATAAAGAAAAGGTGGTTGGTGTGTGTGTGTGTGTGTGTGTGTGTGTGTGTGTGTGTAAAATGAATATTACTGGGACACGAGAGAGGAGGAAATCCTGCAGTTTATGACAACATGGATGGACCTTGAGAACATTATGCTAAGTGAGATGAGTCAGAGAGAGAGAGAAAGAACGTGTGACATCACTTAGATGTGGAATCTGAAAAGGCTGAAGTAGTTAAACAGGGGCTGGAGGGTGGGGAATTGGGAAGATGATGTATAAGGGTACACACTTGCAACTAGTAGATAAATAAGTCCTGGAGATCTCATACACAGCACAGTGATTACAGTCAACAAAACTGCATTGTAAACTTCAAAGCTGCTAAGAGACTAGATCTTAATTGTTCACACCACAGAAAAGAAATAATAATTATGTGACATGATAGAAGTATTAGCTAATGCTATGGTGGTAATCATATTGTAATATATCAATGTATCAAATCAACATACTGTACACTTTAAACTTACACATTTATATGTCAATTATATCTCAATTTTTAAAAAGAAAAGTAAAATTTCCCTTACCTACTAATTATCTTTAGGAAATATTCCAGCCTCCCTCCCATTTTTTAGTTGCTATGAGGATATAACAAACCATTAAGGACAAAACCATGCACAATGTGCTCACAGCATAAACCCTCTCCTTCTTACCCTGTTCCTCCCTTCCTTTTCCACTCTCACTCTTGTTCCTTGGGTAGCCCCACCAACTATTCAAGACCAGCTGATTTACCCATGCAGCCATCCAAAAATCTCCAGACACTTGGTGCTTAGCCACCTGAATTTTATTCATAAATGAAAAGGAATACAAAAAGGTCAATTTGCTTATTTTTCCTAAATGACAACTATATCCCAGGCCAGTGACAAGGGCAACCTTAGGACCGGTGATCTTTTTAGATTCAGAGCCCTGAGGAAAGACCAATGGTCACACACCAGCACTGTAAGCTGTGGACTGGAGGGTGCCTATCCCACGTCAGTTTCACTCCTTACCTACTGAAAAACAGCACTGCTGTTCGCTGACCTGTCAGTTCAGGGGTGGATCTGAATGAGCAAAGGATAATCCCAAGTGACTGAATCAGGAATGGGCATGTGACCCAATTTGGAACTAGGAAGAGGTTGCTTAAGGTTTCTCACAGATGCATGTAGCCAAATCCAGATACTCTCAGTGTTCGGTAAATGAAAAGATGCAAGTAATCCCTTAAAAAGGATGTTCAGGGAATAAATCATCTCTTAAGCTGGAGATGTACAAGGAAGCAAGCACCTCTTGTTCCAGCAATATCCTACAATCCAACCACAGAAGAGAGAAAAGCCATGAACTGACACACACAAAGGAGGGCATAGCTGAGAGACTTACGGAGAAATAAAGTCTAAAATATGCCCAACCTACTTCCTGACTTCTATTCTAAATGAATAACATTTCTCAATATTACACTGGTACTGTTTCTATAATTAGAAAAATATATATGAGTAATGAAAAACAAAGAAATACAGGCTATGCTCAATGAGAGCTTATCCCTGAAACACTAGACAACAACTCTCTCTGCAATCTTTTGCTGGATATTGGTACACAACCTCCTTCTCATATTTATGTGATTTATTTTTATTAAAATGGAGTCTGTGTCTTTCACCAAATGCTCAGATACTCTAATCACAAGAAGAGTAGGATCAGGATCATAAACAGAGAATGGAAAGGGGATTGGGAGAGAGAATGCCATATTTCAGAGCCGTTCCCCTCCGCCAACCGTTTTCTTCTTTTTAATCATTTATCATCACAGTAATACACTGAACAATTTAAAAGTCATAACCTCTTTAGACAAGGGAAAATGTTTTACCACATTTCACTAAATGAGCTACTTATTGTTTTCAGTATCAAAATTGTCTTAATAACTTACTACAGCCACCTCCCTTCTCCATTATTGTTCAGTTTGTTTGTGCAGATAATTAGTGTTGAGAATGTTAGCTGACATGAAGCCCAGAAGTTTCCAAGAACTAATGTAGGACTATTAGAGGAATTTGATAACATTCCTTCCTGACTCTAACATTAATGATGTAAAACTCTGGCCTAAGAAAGTAAATTTTGCTTCCTCCCTTCTCCTACCTCTTCACCTATCCTAGACCTACACAACTATCTTGTTTCTCCACTCTAGTACCCAGGCTGTTGAATGTGGTAAAAGAAAAACACACACTCGCATAACCAATGAAGGTGAGTGCCACGCACACTCAGACTTGAAATGCATTGCCCCTCTCATCCTGCAGGTCAGCTCCATCGCCCAGCCCCATTCATTCAAGCCCCTATACACAAACCTCCTGGGCTCCACCCTCCTTCCACCTTCCACCTCCTCCACAGGCAAGAACTCCCTCCATGCCCTACCCTTCAGCAGCAAATGTATCTGCACTGCCAACCATCATGACTCCTCCTACACAATAAATAATAAAATGATAGCAACACTCCCAATGCACCTGCCCCTCATCCTATATAGTTGTATGATCCACTTATGCTCTAGATCCCATCTTCTCCTCTTTCTCTTGATCCATTAATCCTTCTCCTCTCCAGCTTCTCTATTATTTCCTTCCCCTCAAAATCAAGTCCCTCAGACTTCCACTTCCAGCCAAGAGAGAGAAACAATGAGATTTACCACTTCACCTGAGACAAGTTAAAAAAAAAAAAAAACATATATAAAACAATGGTTTTCCAGACACTCGACATCAGGCAACAAAAGACAGTGGTGCCTGAAAGGAAATGAATGAGGTGGTAACTGTAACTGCCCTTTGCTTACAGCCTTGAGAGCGTTTCCAAGCTGCAGCACAGGGAGGGGAACCCAGGAGGAGCCTGGTGAACTACTTCAGTTGAGGTGATGGAGCTGAGAGTCTTAAAATACCAACCTGATCAGAATCCACAGGACAGAGTACAGGAGGAGAGAGCGGCCCAGAGGGAGAACTCAAGAGATCTCCAGAGCATCCCGCTCGAGTATTCAGCAGAGTACTTAAGGGCACATGTGTGTAATTGTAACTGGAACCCAAGTTTGGCTGCCTGTTGCTACAAAAACCAAAACTCAATTGACAGATGCTGGTGAAAAAGGAAAGTCGTTTTTTTCAGATGCCAGTCGCCTGAGGAGATGGGGGACTCTTGTCACAAAGCTCATCTCCACATCTCAGTGCAGGCAGAGGTTTTTATAAGAGGGAGAGGCAAAGCAGAACAAAGAAATCAAGAAGAGGGGGTTGAAAACTTCTCTACATGAAGTCCAGTCCAGTCCATTCCAATAAGGACCTCAAAACTGGTCAAGTGATGGTCTGGTGTGTGCCATCCTGGTCTTTGTCATCTGGCTCTACATCATCTTAGTTCTGTGGTTGACAGTCAGCAAGCAAATCTCCCGGAACTGGGATGACTGGAGGTCAGAGTCTGCATCTTCATTAAGTTAGGCCCTGGGATTCTTATACAAACTTGCTGTTTACCTACCAGCTACATATTAGTCAGAGTCAGCATCTACAGAAACAATGTCAGAAGAATGGTGAGGAGCTTACAATTCCCAGTTATGCAAGGACACTTCTGGAAGCTGGGGAAAGACCACCTGAAAGCCTGAAAGAGAACAGTAACCCGAGTTCCCACAGGACTGGGATGTTTGGGGGACACAAACGTTCACTCCAGAGCAGAACCCAATACACACAGAAATACCATAAAGTTAGACCTGTGACCTGAGAATTACCACAAGCCAACAAAATTAAAAGGACAGCACCATTTTATATAGAAACTACTCCATAAATGTTGGTGATATAGGAGTTCATGCAGGGGGTGGCAGACCTGGGGGTAGGGGAAGACTAAGTACTTTCTTAGTGCCAGGCACTAGTGAGATTGATAAGACACGATCCATGCACTTCAATGCCATACAGTAATCTTCAAAACAGGCTCACCATCAACTACCTCCCTGAAATGCTCCTTTTGCTTTTTGCCAGGAGTTTTGCCAGGGTCCCCTCCTTGAAAGGCTTTCCTTCACCACCCTAAAGCTACTCTAGAGTAGAATCCCACTTTCTTTTCTTTATAGTACTTGTCACAATTTTTAATTATCCATTCTTACTATTATATAATTATAATTACTTATTTAGTACTTATTTACTACTACTATTTTCTCACATGCATGTTTAGAATATGAGCTACAAGAGTGAAGAAATTATGTCTGTTGTCTTCACCACTGTACCCTTGGTGACTAGCACAGTGTAGGGTCTCAAATACTGAATTAATGTAAACAAGAACTGTAATCAGGATAAGTTTCCTGATGATCAATATTTCCCAAAGTAGTGAGCCCCAAAATCCCATGATTTGGTTTGCTTAGTTATAAAGGAGTATACTGAGTACTCACCTCTACCTGAGTGACATTGATGACAAGCACCACCACCATCAACACTGCAAGCAGACAGCAGAAAAGCCGTAGTTTAAAGAAACTGATGAACATTATCTGGCTGTGTCTGGATCACCCATGGCTGACACCATGCCACCTTCACTCCTCAAAACACTGTGTCTTTGTTTTTCTGAGCTGCAGGGGAGCTTTCGGTTTCATTTGCTTCTTTTCTGCGAGCATCCTTAAGAGTTCTTCGTATAAAGGAGAAGCTGGGATTGATTTAAGAAGCACATTTTTCTTCAGCGGACTCCTGCAAAGAGGGGAGATAAGAAAACACATCACCAATTGTAACAGCCTGGGATGGGGTAAGAGGAAAGACTACATTTCCTGTTCTTTAACCTTACCGAAAGCCCAAAGTCATGCGAAGAAAGAAACAGCCAAAGCACAGTAACATCTATTCCATATCCAGACAATTTACTGATATCCTACCCCAGACTTCTGTGTAAATGCCATGATGTTGGTCCTGCTAACTATTTAAGTTTTAACTTTTAAAAGATCAAAGAAGATGATCTTTCTCTTAGAAATTGCAAAGTTAAAGTAAGTTAAATTTCTACAGAAGTCTAAGTAAACAAAATAACTCCAATTTCATTATAGTTCAAGTTATATAACATTATTGGAGCAATTATATTTAGAGAGCATTACGAGGGAACATTGTGATTTTATGCGGAGTTCTGGAATACTGTGCAAACCATCCTGACATACTCTGAAAAACAAAGAATGCTGTCCCTCTGTATGGCAGAAGTCAGGAAACACCCTTTGGGTCTCCAGTTTCCTCAACACATATGTGGTCTCCACGCTCCCTCAGCTGAGTAACAAGGCACAGGAAGATGTAGGAGAGGACAGCTAAGAGGAGTGACTGGACACCCAAACCTTCCGCACATCTGTTACAGGCAGAAGTCTTCAGAGTCTGCTACTCCTGTTCTCCCTTGTAATGAATGCAAAATTCTCTCCTAGCTGCTGTTTTAATATAAGTAAGCAGATAAAGTGCTAGTATTTTATTCCTGGCAAGGCTTTCCATGGAGGGCAGGGTGGAGAAGTAAAGGTTAAAAAGGTGAACAGTCAGGATGCAGCTCACGGAATACCTCAGCGCCACTATCGCTCCCTGCAGCTTTGTGTTGGACCTGGAAAGCCCCACATTTTCTCACTCATCTACTCCCCCTAATTCATGCCCATACCACAAGGACCATGACAACCCTTCCTCACCCCAGCTTCACAAAGGAGAAAAGGCTAGGCTATTGTAACATACTCTCCATTCTCAAATCCCATGCCACTTACTGTTTTCACTTCTCAGCTTATCTCTATATTTGTATGTATTTCTTGTCTCCAATTAGACTATACCATTTATGTCTTATTAAAAAAAGAAGCAAAAGACATACATCATTAAGAAACAACTTAATGATAACAATATATCATACCTTTTTTACTCTCCCACAGTACTTAGCTCTTGACATGATATAAGTTGATTCAACATTCTACCCAACAAATAATTATGGAGGCCTATTCTGTACCATACACTGTACTAAGTGCCGGAATTTCTCCTGGAAGTACTCATACTAGGCAAGAAGTAGTTCCCCTCCTAAATTAAAGAGGAATGAATCCACCCTCCTGGCCACTTCCATAGGAATGCCAGGCACTGCGAAAGGCTGTACTTAACCATTTTGTAACCCCCAACACTGCCCCACCCCAACACCCAGGTAACCACCACCCACCCCAAAGTGCCTCTAAATTCTGGGAAGAAAATGGTCGTGAAACAGAGGAAAAAAAAACTCTGTCACCAGGGTGCCAACTGCTCCTCTGGAGAAACCTTCTCAAGGAGTTGGTCATAAGAATCAGATTTCCCACCCTGGACAGTTTGGCTTAGAGGTTAGAGCATCGGCCTGTGGACCAAAGAGTCGTGGGTTTGATTCTGGTCAAGGGCACATACTTCGGTTGGTTTGGCTCCTACCTTGGTCGGGGTCGTGTCGTAGGCAGCCAGTCGATGTGTTTCTCTCACATCTATGTTTCTTTCTTTCTCTCTCTCTCTCTCTCTCTCTCTCTCTCTCTCTCTCTCTCCCTTCTTCCCTTCCTCCCACTCTATCCGAAGATAAATGGAAAAAAATATCCTCAGGTGAGGGAAAACAAAAAAAAAGAATCAGGTTTCCCTGATGGCCAGAGAAGACAACCAGAGGTAAAACTCTACAGGAACAAGCTGCACCATTGTAGGCATAGCCTATGTACAGTGTGGTTCGGAGCTAGTCAGCAGCAGCAGCTGTGGCCAGTGGTGTAGGAGGATGGCAAGGGCAGCAGACCCAAGAGCTAGAGAAACTGAAGGGCTATAGGCAGCAATGCAAATACGCAAGAGGCCCCCCAGGGCCAGAGACTTCTACGGAATATCAATATGGAGGATCATGCCAAGAAAAGACCTGACTTCCTGCTATGAGCAAGTAGAGCATTAAATATGAATGACCATTTGTATATCTAACTAGATGTAGCCTGAAAAGAACCAAACAGACCTCACTCTTTTTAAAAATATATATATATATATTTTCTTTATTGATTTTAGAGAGAGGAAGGGAGAAGGAGAGAGGGACAGAGACATCAATGAGAGAAAATACCAAGTGGCTGCCTCCTGCATGCCCCCTACTGGGGATTAAGCCCACAACTTGGGCATGTGCCCTGACCAGGAATCAAACTGGTGACCTCTTGCTGCATGGGTTGATGCTCAACCACTGAGCCACACCAGCCAGGCCAAACAGACCTCTCTTTCAAAACACATATACTGCCCTGGCAGTTTTGTTCAGTGGTTAGAGCATCAGAGCATCAACCTGCAAAGCAAAGAGTCACAGGTTTTATTCCAGTCAAGGGTACATACCTTGGTTGCAGTTCAGTCCCCAGCCCTGGTTGGGGTCGAGTGGGGAGCAAACAATCAATGTGTCTCTCTCACATCAGTGTCTGTCTGTCTGTCTGTCCCTCCCTCCCTCCCTCTCTTCCTCCCTCCCATTCTGTCTGAAAATAAATGAAAAAAATATCCTCAGGTGAGGGAAAAAAAAGAAAACACATATACTAAAATATTGACAGTTGTTACACTTGGGAAGTTTTTGTTTTTCATCTTTATCTTTATGCCCTAATTCACTGGGAAATAAAAATCACAAATACCAACATAAAGCTGGTTTCTAAAAGTAATAACTAGGATCTGAAAAATGGTGGTGGAGTGAATGGAAGCTACACAGACCATCTCCCAGGACCAAACTGGATTTACAACGAAAATAAAGACAAGTCATCAGAAAAAGCCAACTGAAGAGCAGCTGGAGAAAACCTTATATCCAGGGATGGAAAGAGGATGCCAAATCTAGCCTGGTAGGAGCTGGGAAGTGCCAGAGGGCTGGCTGGGTGCTCACAGCAGCAACTGAGGGCTATCTTAGCTCTGAGAAGTTCCCTCTGAGAATTCAGGGGTTAAAACTCCAAGATGGCTCCACAGCACAGAGTGGTGGAGCAGGGAAAGGTTCCCATATAACATGTGGCTGAGGAACTCACCAGAGCAGAGATGGGAACATTGGCATTTCCCTGAAGGGCCAGAGCACTTGTCAGCTACAGCCACTCACCTTGCACTCCAGCAGAGAGAGGGCAGACTAGACTGGAACTGTGTGAAGAGAATCAGGGGTTTGTGGCACTGGGGAGAGAGCTGGGAGGAACACCAGGAGTTTTATACTGAATCACCCCCCACAGGACAGTAGCCACTTTACTCAAAGAGCCCCTTCCCAGAGCCCTGGGAGAAGCAACAGCCTCTCCCTCAGGAATTTAACACTATCCGGCTGGAGAAATGCAAATTGAGACTCATTAACAGCTAGAGTCTACCAGAAAGCAAGGAGGGGAGAAAAAAGCCTCCTGAAATTTGGACCAGGCTCACAGTGTTAGGGGTCCTGGCTCTAAGGACAAAGCTGTGAAGGATGGATCCTGAATTCCTATGCTGAGCCCCTCCTCCATGGTTTCAATAGCCATCTCTGTCAAGTAGCCCTCCGTTTTAGCCTGGGGGAGAAACAACTGCACTCCCTCAGGAATTGAACACCATCCTGTGGCTACGGGGACTGCACTGAGCCAATAATCCACACCCCAGAAACCACTTTCTTATCAAAGCCACTTTAACACAGAGGAAACCAATTGCCCAACACTCTGAAAATCCTCTTACCCTGTCCACCTGAGTGATTTTTCATTCAGCTGAGAGCTACAACGGGAGGCTCATAAAGTAACTGAGACTAATAGCCTGCAGGCAAAAGCTATTGGATAAGTGAATCTTTGCTTGATCGGAGAATCTACCCAGAAAAGTAAGACTTGACATTGGTGTTCAATGTGGGCCCTCCCACACTCATCCAAACCCAGTAGAGGGAGTCACAATCAGCAGAACACTAACAGCCACAGGGAAAATTTGGCAGGCTCCAAAACCCCTGAAACAGCCAAACTGGTGAAACAAAGAAACAAATCCCAAATGAAAGAACAAGAGAATTCTACAAAGAAGAGATAAATGAAATGGAATTAAGCAAGTTATCAAAGGTAGAGTTCAAAGTAACGATTACGAGGAAGCTCAACAGTATGAGTAAAGAACTCAACAGCATGAGTAAAGACATAGAAACAATGAAATCAACCAATTAAAAATGAAAAACCATCAAGCAGAAATGAAGAATGACATAGCAGAAATAAAGAACACACTGGAAGGAATAACCAGCAGAGTAGAGGAAGCCCAGGATCAGATCAATGAATTAGAAGACAGGGTAGAAAGAAATCACCCAGTCAGAGAACCAAGAAGAAAAAACAATTAAAAAACAGGAGGACAGCTTAATAGAACTGTGTGACAATATGAAACGTAACAACATCTGCATCATAGGAGCTACAGAAGAAGAAGAAAATGAACAAAGGTTAGAGAATATATTTGAAGAAATAGTGACAGAAAACTTCCCTACCATGGTGAAGGAAAAAGGCATACAAGTTCAAGAAGCACAGAGATTGGTGAGGGTGTGGAGAAAAGGGGACTATAGTACACTGCTGGTGGAAATGCAGACTGGTGCAGCCACTATGGAAAACAATATGGTGTTACCTCAAAAATTAAAATTGAACTTCCATTTGACCCAGTGATCCCACTTCTAGGAATATACCCTAAGAAGCCTGAAACACCAATCAGAAAGAATATATGTACCCCCATATTTGTAGCAGCACTATTTACAATAGCTAAGATCTGGAAACAGCCCAAGTGTTCACCAATAGACGAATGAATAAAAAAGCTGTGCTACATATACACAATGGCGTATTATGTAGCTGTAAGAAAGAAAGATCTCTTATCCTTTGAGACAACATGGAGGGATCTAGAAAGTATTATCCTAAGCGAAACAAGCCAAACAGAGAAAGACAAGTACCATATGATCTCACTTATTTGTGGAATATAATGAACATAACAGTCTGAGGAATGGGGTAGTCCCAGAGACATGGAAGTGGGGTACAGACTGACAATCCCCAGAAGAGGGTGTGGTGGGGGAGAGATAAACCACAGAACTTATATGCATGTATGCATAAACAATGGACATGGGCAACAAAGCTGGGGACAGGGCAGGGAGGGAGGGAGAGGGGGCAATCAGTGGGGGGAAAAGGAGAAACATCTGTAACAAAAATAAATTAATTAATTTTTTAAAAAAAGAAGCACAGAGAGCCCCAATTAAGAAGAACCCAAAGAGGTCCATGCCAAGACACATCATAATTAAAAATGCCAAAAATTAAAGACAAAGAGAGAATCCTAAAGGCAGCAAGAGATAAGCAATAGGTTACCTACAAAGAAGCCCCCATAAGGTTATCAGCTAATTTCTCAACAGAAACACTACAGGCCAGAAGGAAATGGCATGAAGTATTCAAGGTATTGAAAAACAAGGATGAATCCAAGACTACTCTATCCAGCAAAGCTATCAATCAAAATAGAAGGTGAAATAAAGAGCTTCCCAGACCAAAAAAAGGCTAAGGGAATATACTAGCACCAAACCAGCACTGCAAGAAATGTTTAAAGGACTGTTGTAATAAGCAGAAGAAACAGGGACAGACACATAACCATGATAGATAAAAATGGCAACAAATAAGTACATATCAATAATAACCTTAAATGTAAATGGATTAAATGCTCTGATCAAAAGACACAGAGTTGCTGAATGGATAAGAAAGCATGACTCAAACACAGTACTTGCCTCCTCCCACAACCATATCAAAATTACAACTAAACTACAACACAACCATCATTCAGCACCACCTGAAATCTAACTGAATGGAAGTCCTATAACTATGAAATTAAAGCAGCCTCCACACCAAGACTGGTAGGACAGGCTGGTCCCACACCAACATGTGGCAGATAAAAATCAGGAGGGACACCTCGGCTGGGAAGGTTTTCCATGAAGGGTCCCTGTTCCACACCAAGTACTCAGCTCAGGGTTCCAGTGCCAGGAAGAGAAGTCCCCATAACATCTGGCTGGAAAAACCAGTGGGAACTGAGGCTGAGGGAGACTGCGGCTGCTGGAGCCCCAGACAGCTCCTCTTAAAGGGCCCACACACATATTTACTTGGACTTGCTCCCTCTAAGCTCAGTGGGGAGGCAGCTTGAAAGGCACCGGAGACATACAAGGAAGAACTGAGCTGTTTCGCCTTGGGATGACGGCTGGAGAGGTGGCTTTCCCCTGGACAGACTTGCTGGCGCAGGCCTTTGTTCCTTTGGTGAGCCCTTCTCCTACAGAACTGGCAGACGGGCCATATCTGGGACTCCAGCATCTTGGCTCATACTGTCTGCACTGCCCTGGTGATTCCCTGAGGCCTTGCCCACCAAACTTTCGGGCCCACCCAAGCTGTTTCAAAAGGCTTTACCATATGATTGGCCTGTCTTGGATCCTGCTTCAGAGTTTCCTAAAATCTCTCAAACAAGCAGCATCTGGTCTCAACAAGACCCATACTTCTTGTTAAGTGGCCCCAGGCCTGGCACTAGAAGCAGCCAGCCTTGGTTCACAGCTTGGCTTTTCCTGGGCACCTCCAAGCCCAGTACAAGAATCAGCCATTGGCAGATCACTTTGTAGCTTATGCTGGGTGACCCGGATAGAACACAAGCAGTTGCTGACCTTGCCCCAGAGCCAGCACACCCAGTGGACAGCTTCAGACCACATCGAAACACCACCACCCAACCACCTCCACAAGTGATGCACTCAATGAGCGGACTCAGTGGGCACCAGAGCCCTGATGAAGTAAGTCTTGCTCTATGTAGTTGACCCCTACACAGCGGATCCTCCAAGGCAGTCAGAGGTCAGTGGTCACTGGGAACAGCCAGTCCTTGCAGCTGATTAACCTGAGTAAATCCCCCCCCACTCACAGGCCAACAGCAATCAAGACTCAATTACAACGAAGGGTGTACAGTCCACACTAGGGGTGCACCTCAAGGGTCCAGCTGGGGTGATCAGGGAGACTGTGCCACTGGATCCTATAGGATTCCTAAAACAATTGGCCACCCTACGAAGCCTAGGAAACATAGCAACTTTAATACATAGAAACAATCACAGGGAAGTAGACAAAATGAGGAGACAAAGAAACATGTCCCAAATGAAAGAAAAGAACAAAACTCCAGGAAAAGAGTTAAACAAAATGGAGATAAGTAATCAATCAGATGCAGAGTTCAAAACACAGGTTATAAGGTTGCTCAGGGAACTTCATGAGACCTTCAAGGAACTTAAGGAGACCTCCAAAGAACGTAGTGAGAACATCAACAACATAAAAATGGGCCAGTCAGAAATGAAGGATGCACTAACTGAAATAAAGAATAATTTACAGGGAATCAATAGTAGAGTAGGTAAAGCCAAGAAGCAAACCATAGATTTGGAATATAAGGAAGCAAAAAACACCCAATCAGAACAGCAAAAAGATAAAAAAAAATCCCAAAAAAATGAGGATAGTGTAAGGAGCCTGGGACAATTTCAAACATGCCAGCATTCACATCACAGGGGTGCCAGAAGGAGAAGAGAGAGAGAGAGCAAGAAATTGAAAACCTATTTGAAATAATAATGACAGAAAAGTTCCCTAACTTTGTGAAGGAAACAGACATACAAGTCCAGAAAGCACAGAGAGTCCCAAATAAGATGAACCCAAAGAGGTCCGTCCACACCAAGATACATCATCATCGAAATGCCAAAGGTTAAATACAAAGAGAGAATCTTAAAAGCAGCAAGAGAAAAGCAGTTTGTAACCTACAAAGGAGCTCCCACAAGACTGTCAGCTGATTTCTCAAAAGAAACTTTGCAGGACAAAAAGGAATGGCAAGAGATATTCAAAGTAATGAAAAACAACAAACTACAACCAAGATTACTCTATCCTGCAAAGCTATCATTTAGAATCGATGGACATATCAAGTGTTTCCCAGACAAGAAAAAGCTAAAGGAATTCATCACCACCAAACCATTATTATATGAAACGTTGAAGGGTCTTCTTGAATGAGAAGAACAACAAAAATATGCACAATAAAATTGCAATAAATACATATCTATCAACAACTGAATCTACACACAAAATGAGCAAGCAGAACAGAAACAGATTCCTAGATACAAAGAACTTTTTGTTGCTTGCCAGATGGGTGGGGGCTGGAGGGATGGGTGAAAAGGATGAAGGAATTATAAGTACAAATTGGTTGTTAGACTGATGAAACTCAAAGGAAGAGGGGAGGGAGGGCGGGAAGAGATAAACCAAATAACTTCTATGCATATATGCATAGCCAGTGGACACAGACAATACTGTGGGAAGGCAGGAGGGGCTGGAATTGGGGAGGAGGGAATACATTCAACAATAATTTTTTTTTTTTTAAATTTTTAAATGGGCAGAAGACCCAAACAGACACTTCTCCAAACAGGACATACAAATGGCAAGGAGACATATGAAAAATGCTCAACATCTCTAATCATCAGAGAGATGCAAATTAAAACGACTATGAGATATCACCTCACACCTGCCAGAATGGTGACCATCAACAAATCCTCAAAAAACAAATGCTGGCAAGGATGTGGAGAAAAGGGTACTCTAGCACGCTGCTGGTGGGAATGCAGACTGCTGCAGCCACTATGGGAAACAATACAGTGTTTCCTCAAAAAATTAAAAATGAAACTGCCATTTGACCCAGTGTTCCCACTTCTTGGAATATATCCTAAGAAGCCTGAAACACCAATCAGGAAGAATATATGCACCCCTATGTTCACAGCAGCGCTATTTACAAATAGCCCAAGTGTCCATCAGATGAGTGGATAAAAAAGCTGTGGTACATTTACACAATGGAACACTATGCAGCTGTAATAAACAGAGATCTCTTACCCTTAGAAATGACATGGAGGAACCTGGAGAGTATTATGCTAAGTGAAATAAGTCAGTCAGAGAAAGACAAGTATCACATGATCTCACTTATTTGTGTAACATAATGAATAAAATAAGCTGTCGACCAAAAGAGATCCAGAATCATGGAAGTAGGGAACAGTCTGACAAACCTCAAAGGGATAAGGGGTAGGAGGTGTGGGAAGAGATAAACCAAAGAACTTATATGCATATATGCACAACCAATCAACACGGACACCAGGCTAGGGAAGGCAGGAAGTGGTGGGAGCGGGAAGGAGGGAGTCAGTGGGGGAGAAAGGGGGACATCTGTAATACTTTCAACAATAAAAATAAAATTAAAAATAAATAAATTTTTTTAAAAGTTAAATAATGATAATAACTAAAGATAAGACAGAAGAAGAAAAAGAAACAAGGCATTAAATATCATATGGGAAAACAATCAATATAAAATGAAAGATTTAAGACTTTAAAACAAAGGCTATAATAAGAGACAAAAAAAGGACATTACATAATGATAAAGGGATCAATCCAACAAGGGGATATAACTCTTGTAAACATTTATGCACCTAACTTAGGAAACCTTAATATATAAAGCAAATCTTGATGGACATAAAGAAATAGATCGACATTAATACAGTTATAGTAGAAGAATTTAACACCCCATTGACATCAATGGATATAGCTTCCAGAAATAAATAAACAAGGAAAGAGGTTTTAAATTATATACTAGACCAGATTGATTTAATTGACATATTCAGAATATTTTACGCCAAAGCAACAGAGTACACATTCTTCTCAAGTGCACATGGAACATTTTCTAGGATAGACCACATGTTAAGATACAAAACTAATTTCAATAAATTTAAGAAGACTGAAATCATATCAAGCATCTTCTCTTGGTATGAAATTAGAAATCAATTACAAGGAAAAAACTGAAAAAACACACAAATACATGGAGGGTAAATAACATGTTATCAAACAATGACTGGGTTAACAATGATATCAAGGAAGAAACCAAAAGATACCTCGAGACAAATGAAAATAAAAACACAGCAATCCAATATCTATGAGACACAGTGAAAGCAGTCCCAAGAGGGAAATTCATGGCAATACAGGCCTACTTCAAGAAAAAGGAAAACTCTCAAAGAAACAATCTAACTTTACATCTAAGGAATCAGATAAAGACACTACAAAAAAAATTATAGGCCAATATCTCCAATGAACAGATGCAAAATTCCTCAACAAAATATTTAAAAACCAAATTCAGCAATACACTAAAAAGATCATACACAATGATCAAGTGGGATTTATTCCGGAGATGCAAAGTTGGTACAATATTTGCAAATCAATTAATGTGATACAGCACATAAACAAAATGAAGAATAAAAAATCATATGATCATATCAATAGATGCAGAAAAAAAGCATTTGAAAAAGTCTAGTACCCATTTTTGATAAAAACTCTCAGCAAAGAGGGAAGAGAGGAAACATACCTCAACATAATAAAGGCTATATATAACAAACTCACATCTAACATCATACTCAATGGGAAAAATATAAGTGTTACCTTTGAGGTCAGGAACAAGACCTGGCTGGTGTGGCTCAGTTAGTTGGGAGTCATTCCATGCATCAAAAGGTTTCTGGTTCCATTCCTGGCCAGGTTGTGGGCTTGATCCCCAGTAGGGGGCATGCAGGAGGCAGCTGATTGATGTTCTGTTTCTCTCTCCCTCTCCCTTTTCTCTCTCTTCAAAAATCAATAAAAAGATCTTTTTTTAAAAAAGATCAGGAACAAGACAGGGATGTCCATTTTCACCACTCTTATTCAACACAGTACTGGAAGTCCTAGCGACAGCAATCAGACAAGAAGAAGAAATAAAAAGCATCCAAATTGGAAATAAATAAATAAAACTGTTATTATTTGCAGATGACATGATAGTATATGTAGCAAACCCTAAATATCCCACCAAAAAAGTATTGGAACTAATAAATGAACTTAGTAAAGTCAGAGTATACAAAAATAAATATTCAGAAATCGGCTGCATTTTTATACACCAATAATGAACTACCAGAAAGAAAAACAACAACAAAAAAATTCCCATCTACAATTGCATCAAAAAATAAAATAACTAAGAGTAAATTTAATGAAGAAGGTAAATGATTTGCACTCAAAAAATTATAAAACACTGAAAAGGATACAAATAAATGGAAGTATATACCGTGTTCATAGATAAAAAGAATTAACATCATTAAAATGCTCATACTACCCAAAGCAATCTACAGATTCAATGCAATTCCTATCAAAATACCAATGGCATTTTTCACAGAACTAGAACAAATAATCCAAACATTTATATGGAATCACAAAATATCATGAATAGCCACAGCAATCTTGAGAAAGAAGAACAAAATTGGAGGTATCATGCTACCTGATATCACACTATCCTACAAGATGACAGTAATTAAAATGGCATGGTACTGGGATAAAAACAGACACAGAAATCAATGGAACAGAATAGAGAAATCAGAAATAAACCCGCACCTTTATGGTCAATTAATATATGACAAAGGAGGCAAAAACATACAATAGGATAAAGAGAGTCTAATTAATAATGATGATAGTAAAAATGGACAGCTAGAGGCAAAAAAGTTAAACTGGACCACTTTCTTACACTATACACAAAAATAAACTCAAAATAGGTTGAAGACTCAAAACCATAAAACTCCTAAAATAAAACATAGGCAGTAAAATCTTGAACATTTTTCTTGGCAATCTTTTTCTGACATATCTCCTCAGACAAAGGAAACAAAGGAAAATGTAAACAAATGGGACAACATCAAACTAAAAAGTTTTACACAGCAAAGGAAACTATCAATAAAAAGAAAAGACAACTTAGTAAATGGAATAAGATATTTGCCAATGATACAGGTGATAAGGAATTAACATCCAAAATTTATAAAGAACTCATACAACTCAACACCCCAAAACAAACAACCAAATTAAAAAATGGGCAAAGAACCTGAATACATACTTCTCCAAAGAGGACAGACATACAGATGGCCAAAATATCAAATATGAAAAGATGCTCAATGTTGCTAATTTTCAGAGAAATACAAATTAAAACCACAATGAGGTATCACCTCACACCAGTCAGAATGGCTATCATCAGTAAATTAACAAACAAGTGTTGACGAGGATCTAGACAAAAGGGAACCCTCGATAATCTGCACTGTTGGTATGAAGGCAGATTGGTGCAGCCACTAAGAAAAACAGTAAGAAAGGTCCTCAAAAATTTTAAAATGAAACTGCCTCATGACTCAGCAATTCCAGTTTTGAGTAAGTATCTGAAGAAACCCAAAACACTGAATTGAAAGAATATATGCACCCCTATGTTCACTGCACCATTATTTACAATAGGCACGACATGGAAGCAACCCAAGTGTTTTAGTAGATAAGTGGATAAAAAAGTTGTGGTACATATATACAATGGAATATTACTTGGCCATAATAATAACAAAAAAGAACTCTTACCATTGGCAACAGCACAGATGGACCTAGAGGGTATTATACTCAGTGAAATAAGTCAGTCAGAGAAAGATAAATACCATATGATTTCACTTAAATATGGAATTTAAGAAACAAAATACAAAACAGAAACAGACTCATAGATACAGAGAACAGACTGATGGTTGCCAGAGGGGAGAGGGGCTTTGGCGAGTGAGTGAAAAAGGTGAAACGATTAAGAAGTACAAACTGGCAGCTACAGAACAGTCATGAGACTGTAGAGTACAGCATAGAAAATGTAGTCAGTAATACTGCAATGACTATGTTGGTGCTAGAAAGGTACTAGAAATATCGGGGGAAACACTTTGTAAAGTATTTCATTATTTAACCACTATGCTGTAAACCTGAAACTAATACAAAATAATACTGAATGTAAATTGTAATTGAAAAATAAAATTTAAGTTAATAAATAAATAAATGAAATGAAAGGTTTCAAAGTGAAAGAAGACATATGTAACAGGTTTCCGTGACTTTCCTACAAATGTTAAAAGGAGGCATTATAACAAAACAGCTATTTGCAAAGAGAGCAGAAAAATATCCCTGAGTAGCTCAAATTTCCTTAGACTTAAGTAAGAGCAAGAGTGCTAGATGGGAATTACTCTAGAAAAAAAGTTTCCTAGATCAACCAAAAAATAGAAATATAATTTATCTTTTTTGGAAAGTTTCAGTTCCCAAGAAGAGGTGCTTATTAGAAATAAGAAATTAAAGTTTACATCTAACTTTCTTTCCAGTGTAAAGTCCTGACCTCAAGCAATCATGATAGCAGCTCTCATTCTTTTCTTGACACACTGAAAGCACATGTTGATGATTTGCTTGTTTTTCAATTTTTATTTTTATTTATTTTTTAATCCTCACCCGAGGATATTTTTCTATTTATCTTTAGATAGAGTGGGAGGGAGAGGGAAAGAAATAGAGAGAGAGAGAGAGAGAGAATGATCGATTTGAAAAGGACACATCGACTGGTTGCCTCCCGCATGACCCAGACCAGGGCCAGGAGGAACTGCAACCAGGGTATGTGCCCTTGACCAGAATCGAACCTGTGACTCATTGGTCTAAGGGCCAACACTCAGTTTACCACTGAGCCAAACTGGCCAAGGCAGTTTTTTTCATTTTAATACCATTCTTCTTGCTGCAACAGAGATAAGCACGTGATGTACAGGTTAAAGGTACTGAAATGAAGTCACAGTAAACATACTTGAAATCAAGAGTACAATTTTATAGCAGAGATGTACACAGATCAGTACAACATAGTAGAGTAGTGGAGATAGGAATATTTCCTTTCCTACCAATAAAAAACAGTAACTGGCTATTTATATACATAAATATGGCAAGTCACTCTGAGATCTGAGCTGAAGGTCAAAACTTTATACACAGCAATATAAATTAAAAAATATAAGCCTAATTTTTTTTTTTTTTTTTTTTTTTATCCTCACCTGAGGACATTTTTTCTATTTTTTGTTCAGGTAGAGTGTGGGAGGGAGAGAGAGAGAGAGAAACATCGACGTGAAAGGGACACGTCGAGTGGTTGCCACCCACACGACCCAACCAGGGCCGGGGACAAACTGCAACCGAGGTACATGCCCTTAGCGGGAACCGAACCCGGGTCTCTCAGGACCGCAGGCTGATGCTCTAACTGCTGAGCCAAACCGGCCAGGGCATAAGCCTAAATTTTTTAAAAGATAAAAAAAGAAGACCCTTTAACATTTCATTCATATATATATATATATATGCCAAAGGTAAAAGCTCCATGTGTTATTTTTATTAAAGAGTAGAATAATCATGTAGTTCAATGATTCATCCTACCACTACAAAAAACAAGAGGCATCTAGACAGATCTAAAAGTGTGATTACTCCAGGAGGAATCTAAACTTGGCCAGTTCTGTTTTCAAATCTTTCTGAAGTGTCAGTCCACTACTTACTCATGCCTAATATTTATGTTCAAAAGACAAGCAAAAAGTAAAATGCATGGTCTACTTTAACAAATTTTTATTAAGACTAATTACCTGCCAATCTAACTTCTTTATGGCCTGTGGCAACAATCCTAGACTTCCATTAGGTACCTGACCTCCTGATCATTATCTCACAAGAGAATTATAAAGTGATTACTTACATCACTTGGAATTACAATTGTCAATAACACAAATGATATACTTGACTTCAGTACTAAACAGAAAATTAGGCTGCAATCCAATCCTCTGGGGAGCTAATGTTCTTAGACAACAATTCCAAAAAGAGTATTTTAGAGGGCAACCATACATCCAGTTTCTGGGGCAGTCCCCATCTTAAATACTATGACCTGTAATTGTATTTGTCAGAGCAATTTTAAGTCAGAATGCGTGGACCCCTACATAAAAGACAAAAAGCACAGATTTACATGGAATAAACCCAAACTTAAGTGTTAATATCTAAACTTTTCAAATGGAAGCTGTATATTTTTCATAAGATACTGAGTAAGACCTTGAAACTTAACTGGGCAGGGTCTAAAGAGAGAAATAGACACACATCCAAGACGATGACAATGATGGATCAACCAAAGAAGGTCAATCCTTGAACAAAGATGAAGCAGAGACACAGGTCTGCAGGACTTGTTTTCCTAGATCCCATTTCTCCTTAACATACCCCACCGTGGGGTAGAGAAGTAGGGAAGTAAACAAATCAGTTAAAGGGAACAGTAACTGCTATAAGAATAAATGAGGCATGTTGATGGGGTCTTCACCCTTGCATGTATATTAATAGCATCTTGGAAGCTTTTAAAATATCAATGCCTGGTTCAGCTGATGTGGCTCAGTGGTTGAGCAGGGAACCATGCACCAAGAGGTCGCTGGTTAGATTCCTGGTCAGGATACATGCCCAGGTTATAGGCCCGATCCCCAGTGGGGGGCATGCAGGAGTCCGCAAATCCATCAATGTTCTCTCTCATCAGTTTCTATCTCTCTCCCCCTCTCACTCTAAAAATCAATAAAGGAAGAAAAAAAATGTTTTAAATAACAATGCCTGGAGGACACCAACCAAATGTGTCAGACAGAATCTGTGGAGTAGGGCCCAAGAAACAGCTTTTTTAAAAGGTCTCGAGATGATTATAATGTGCAGCCAGGTAGGAGAACCACTAGTACAGGGTGGCCAAGGAGTGTTATTTGTATCAGTTGGTCAGGGATGGCCTCTCTGAAATGTTTGAATTGTAACTTATATTGTATCCTCAGGACACCCCAATTCTGGGACACAGGGGACAGCAAACCTTACTTTAGTGATCTATCCCTTTTTTTCCTTTCTCAGTAACAAATAAGGACACTTTATTAGGCCCATGGAGCCTGTGAGGATAACAGACATGGAGGGAAGATACTCAACAGTCAAAGGAAAGCTGAACCCAACACTACGGAAGAATAGTCTGCCCCGTGGAATCAGACAATTTATTGGGGTCGGGAGTCCAGCCAGCTTTAAGCACATTCAGATGTTCCAAATGATAATTAACCGGAGTGGAGAGGAAACAGGCCAATCAGAGCAGCCTGATTCTTTACCTTTAGGAAATATGACATCAATCTTTCTTTAGTGTAAATAAAGAAAAACAATAAAAAGTTTACAAACAGGCAATTACAATTTCTTTTTTTTTTTTTTTAATAAACCCTGCCTGAGAATCTCTTACCTCCCTAGTAGCTTTTGATCAAGCGGAGATGGGCAACAGGCCACGGTTTCCACACCACACCTTGTAAAGTCACACGCGTTTCTCCCCATACGACCCGAATCTGATGTCAGTGAGGCCAGAGCAGCGCGGCGACCGAGACGCAGCTGAAAGTTGGGGGGGAGGGGCGGGAAGCGGGGTGTCTTCAGCGGTTGTCCCGAGCCTGGCTCTGCCGCTTTGCGGCGGGGGCGGCAGCGGCGGCACCAGCCGCACCAGCTGGCGGAGCAGCAAGTCCAAAAAGCTGAGGGTGGAGATGCTCTCGCCCAGCCTCGCCCAGCCCCGCACCCTGCCAAGGCTGGAACAACTCCAGCCCCAAGCTGCCCCCGCCTGGAGCCGGAGCCCCCTTTCCCGGCTCCGACGCCCCCAGCCGTACCCCTGCGGCTGCACTTCCTCCGCCGGGGCGCTGAGGGAGGACCTCGGAAGCCGAGAGGCGCGCGAGGAGCCGGGCTAGGGCTCGCTCGGACGCAGAGGCCCGGCCCGGTGCCCGCGCACGACCCGCAGGTCCGCACTCACCTCCAGGTCGGGCCAGCAGTCGAACGCTCTCCTGCGGCTGCAGACGCTGAACCCCGATTAGTCGCTGCCGTGTGAGAGCGCCTGGTCCCTGCTTCGTGACCCCGCTACGTCGTCTCATCCCGACCCCGGGCTACGATTGGTCGAGCCTCGGGAGGGGCGGGTCGAGGATGCCGACTGACAGCCGCCGGCGCCGAGCTCGGGGAACGGAGGCCTGCAGCCCTGGCCGCGGAGTTGGCTCATCTCACGCTCCGCGCCAACCACCCCAATTCCCGGCCCCTGCGTGCAAGGGTGCCCTGCACCTGTCACCCTGTGGCCTGAACTCTGGACACTCGGGACCCAGCTCGTTGTCGCTTCGGACCATCAGGGTTTCCCCAGGGCGCATCCGTTTCAGGTCTTTTCTTGTCAGCGAAGCGACCGAACAGGAGATGCCCCTACTTGTGGCGGAGTGTATTGTTCCCGTTATCAGAGAAACACGATTACCGAGCGCGAGCACGGAGACAACTGGTCCGGACGTCTCTACTTGCTTCTTAATGGACGACATATTCTTCTCTTCGCCCTTGAAACAGCCCTGTTCTTTTTACTCCCCATGTACAAGACGTGGGGCTTCTGGCAAAACGCCTGAACATCCCTGCTCCCCCCTCCCCCCACTCTCGCGCCCCTATTTGAACATTCTTCTAACCAGTAGATGGTCCATAGCAGCCTTGTGAAATTCAGGAACTGACAGGTGTCCTTAGAAAACAGACAAGCCCTTATATGGGAAGAGAGAGAGACAGTGGAGTGAACGGAATTTATCCAAGCAAAACCCGGTCTTAGAGGTACACCTACCTGCCCCCCAGACTATTACCTCAAGGTTGAAGAAGAAGAATTCACATAAATTACAACTAACATTAATTATTTTTACATGTATTGACCACAATGCATTCTACGTGCTTATTTAGATGTTTTCATGGCAGGACTACATGCATGAGTGACCAGACTCATGAATGGAGCAAAAGGAGATTCTGTATTTGGGCAGTCTTTTCTGGAGTAAGCATTTCATTCTCTTTATTCCTCAAGGAAATTCAGCCTTCCAGGGTCTTTTATAATGATAAAAAGTGCTTTCATTACGTCTGAGCCTAATGATTTAGATAGGGCCCCATAGGATAGACTTTTACTCTGTCGAGTCCTGTCTCCCAGTAAGTGGACTCCCAGCCAGCTATCTTTCACGGTTTGGCTGTCTGGCAAGTGACAAATACTTAAATAGGACATCCTGACTTCTAGATCATGATTTTGGACTACTTAGTGATCTTTTTTAAGTCTCACTCACACAGGCAATCATAATACTGAGGAATTTGAGTGCTCTTAAGTATATTTTTCTGTCATTATAGCCACAAACAAGAGAAGCTGGACCAGAGAGGACTGTCCTTCACTACTTGATTCTTAAAATTACTCTGACTACAAAGTCACCACACTCCCACTGCAGAGTAATACAGCACAAAGAATATGCAGTTTTGGATTCTAGCCTGCCTGGGTCTGATCCACAGCCTTGCCTCTTACTAGCAATGCCACTTTAGGCAAATTGCTTTACTTCTCTGAGCTTATTTCCTTAACTGTGAATTAGAGGCAACACTACCTGCCCTTAGGAATAAATGAGATGACATATGAAAAGTGCCTAGAATGGTGTCCCAAATCTCTTCCTTTTGAATTCCCTATCTCAGGTTATGACACAGCATAACAAATTTCTAAATGTTGCATATATGACAATCTAACTTAGAGCGATAGAAAAAAATGAAAACATACATAAATATATGTGTTATGATATAAAACCAAAGGAACTAGTCATTTCTGACCTGTCTGAAAATATAGTTTAGATACTAATGTTACTAAACTTTATTTTTTTAAGCAAGACAAAACATCAATCCTAAGGTTAGATAAGCAAAAGCAAATTAAACCTGTATCTTATGTAGCTAACTTGGGGGATATTCACCAGCAAATCTGGCTGTGTCTGATGGCAGAAGCTTGGAGGGCACAACCATGTCAGTTCCTGATTTAGTTCCTTTGCTTCCTCCCTTTGAACAAGTAACTAAAATTTGGGCCCAAGAACCACCTAAGAAGCATTATTCAAAATAAGTGACTGGCCCTGGCTGGTTTGGCTCAGCGGTTAGAGTGTCAGCCCACAGACCAATGAGTTATGGGTTCGATTCCAGTCAAGGGCATGTACCTCGGCTGTAGTTCATACCCAGCCCTGATTGGGGTTGTATGGGAGGCAGTCACTTGATGTGTCCCTTTCACATTGATGTTTCTCTCTCTCTCTCTTCATCTCTCTCTCTCTCCCCACCTCCCACTCTATCTGAACAGAAAAAAGAAAAATATCCTCGCATTTTGAATGCAACAGGTGAAGATAAGAAAAAAATAAAAGTGACTGCTGGCACATTAGATACCAATCACCCTATTCCAAAAACACCATGAACCAACCATGAGAGGATTCTGCCAAGGATAGGAGACTAGAAGTATTTGGTGCCTGTATTAGTCTTTTCAGGCTCCCATAATAATGTACAATAGGCTGGATGGCTTAAATAATAGAACTTAATTTTCTTCACAGTTCTGGGACTAGATGTCACTAATCAAGGTACCAGCTGATTCATTTCCTAGTAATAACTCTCTTATTGGATTATAAACACCTTCTCACTGTGTTCTCAGATGGCAGAGAGAATGAGAACTCTTTGGTGTCTCTTAGTCTTCTAAAAAGGAAACCAATCTCATAAGATTAGGGCCCTATCTTTATGATCTCATTTAACCTTAATTGCTTCTTGGGAAAGGTAGTCTCTTGCATACAGTCTTTCATGCACTCAGCCTTGGCCAAGAGCTCTTCCTTACCAAAAGATATTAATCCTCAACAGCTTGTGCTGGGATTATTGCCTATTGTGGGACTATCTTTCCCTGTTTCAGAGTTAATGCATATTTCTTTGTTCTGCTTAAGAAACCACAGAGAGTTTCCTCACCTCTTCCACCATGTAAGAGCATAACCGGAAAATGGTCATCAATGAATCAGAAAGCTAGCCCTCACCAGACACTGAATCTGCCAGTGTCTCGATTTTGGACTTTCCAACCTCCAGAATATGAGAAAGAAAATTCTGTTGTTTATAAGCCACCCAGTCTATGGTATTCTGTTATAGCAGCCCAAATGGACAAGTAAATGACCAAAGATCAGAGGGATAAATTATAAAACTCTAGAAGTATTCTGCATTCAGATGATTTTACAAGTGCCTTTAAGTTCTCAATTTTAGAAAAACTAAAAATTGAAATGGTGCATGATAGGTAGAATTTACAAAAGCCACAGAGCTCAAGAGCATCTATAAAAACTAAAAAATAAAAAAAAAGCTTTGAAAAATAGAAAAGTTGACTTACCTAATTTCATAACTGAGTATAAAGCTATAGTCATCAAGATAATTTAGTATTGAGATATAAACAAATAAATCAATGGAACAGAATAGAATCCAGAAATGGACACATATATATCTGGTCAACTGATTTTTAACAGAAGTATCAAGGTATTTAAATGGGGAAAGTCCAAACTTTCCAACCACTTAGGTACTGAATAACTGGATAATCATATGCAAAAACAAATCTCAAACCATATAGAAAGAAAACTACTGGCCAATATCTCTGAAGAACATAGATGCTAAAATTCTCAATAAAATATTAGCAAATTGGACCCCGTAATACATTAACCTCACACCTGCCAGAATGGCTACCACCAGTAAATCAACAAACAACAAGCGCTGACAAGGATGTGGAGTAAAGGAAACCCTAGTGCACTAGTGGGAATGCAGACTGGTACAGCCATTTGGAAAACAGTATGGAGTTTCCTCAAAAAATTAAACATGGAACTGCCATTTGACCCAGTGATTCCCACTTCTGGGAATATATCTTAACAATCCTGAAACACCAATCAGAAAGAATATATGCACCCCCTTTGTTAATAGCATTATTTACAATAGCTAAGATCTGGAAACAGCCCAAGTACCCATCAGTAGAGGAGTGGATAAAAAAGCCATGGCACATTTACACAATGAAATATTATGCAGCTGTAAAAAAAGATATCTTACCTTTTGAGACAGCATGGATGGACCTGGAGACTATTATGCTAAGTGAAATAAGCCAGTCAGAGAAAGACAAATATTATATGATCTCACTTATATGTGGAATCTAATGAACAAAATAAACTGATGAACAAAATAGGTCCAGAGACATGGAAGCACAAACAGACTGATAGATCTCAGAGGGAAGAGGAGGGGAGGGGGGTAGATTAACCAAAGAATTTATATGCATATATGCATAGCCCATGGACACAGACAATAGTGAGGTGAAGGCCTGGGGTGGGGCAGGAGCCAGGTGGAGGCAAGAAAAGGGGAGAAAATGGGGGACATCTGTAATATCGTCAACAATACAAAAAATGACATTAGCATATAAAGCTTTGGGAAATGAGACTATGCAGAGAAATGTCAACTGAAAGGAGTAACTATAAACTGACCATGTGCCTCTCTTGTAATAAAATGTTTCATCTTTATTCCAAATCATGAGCTTTTATACATGAGTATATGTACAAACTCATTTTGCAACAAGTGACTAACACAAACAATTGCAGAGAATATCACAATCGTTTCATAACCGACTTTAGAAAAACTTTTTTCCTTTGAATCTATGGACTCATAGAAAATTGCAAAATAAACAGGGAGGTACTATGTGCCTAACAGTAAATCTCACGTGACTATGGTACATTATCAAAACAGAAAAATCAATGAATAACTTTGTAAAGGTGTTATAATTACAAAGATAATTTAGAGATTAAAAGTTTAGGCTCTATTTAATATTATAAGTAAGTGGTAAACAATTTAGCACTCTTCATTTTCAAGTACTCTTCTGCCCATTTCAAAGAAGTAGGGACTATCAGTAGACGAATGGATAAAAAAGCTGTGCTACATATACACAATGGAGTATTATGCAGCTGTTAAGAAAGAAAGATCTCTTATCCTTTGAGACAACATGGAGGGACCTGGAAAGTATTATCCTAAGCAAAACAAGCCAAACAGAGAAAGACAAGTATCATATGATCTCACTTATTTGTGGAATATAATGAACATAACAGTCTGAGGAGTGGGGTAGTCCCAGAGACATGGAAGTGGGGTACAGACTGACAATCCCCAGAAGAGGGTGTGGTGGGGGAGAGATAAACCACAGAACTTATATGCATGTGTGCATGAACAATGGACATGGACAACAAAGCTGGGGACAGGGCAGGGAGGGACAAAGAGGAGGGAATCAGTGGGGGGAAAAGGAGAAACATCTGTAACAAAAATAAATAAATTAATTTAAAAAAAACAACAACAAATAAGGACTAATGCGCTATTTCACTAAAATTATAAGCATCTAGGACTACAAAATAAATCTGTCTTTATTTGTTTAGTAATGATAATTTGGTTTGAATTTGTTGAATGTGCAGATGGTGTAAATTTCCATATGATATATGTGAGTGAATAAATTTACTTTTTTTTTTTTAATTTCTTTTTTTCTTTATTTTTTAGAGAAAGAAGAAATGAGAGGGAGAGAAAGATAGAAATATCAATGAGAAAGAACATTGATTGGTCACCTCCTGCATGCCCCTCACTGGGGATTTGGCCCACAACCTGGGCATGTGTCCTGACTGGGCATTGAACCGGTGACTTCTTGGTGCATGGGTCGATGCTCAACCACGGAGCCACTCCAGCCAGACATAAATTTACTTTTTATTAACATTTTTCACATTTATACAATCACTGTTTTCTTTTTTTATTAATCCTCACCTGAGGATATTTCTCTATTTATCTTCAGATGGAGTGGGAGGGAGAGAGAGAGGAAGAGAAAGGGAGAGAGAAACATCAATGTGAGAGGGACACAAGAGAGACATACATGGACTGGTTGCCTCCTGCACCACCCCGACCAGGGCTGGGGACGAACTGCAGCTGAGGTACGTGCCCTTGGCCGGAACCCACGACTCATTGGTCCGCAGGCCGACACTCTAACCACTGAGCCAAACTGGCCAGGGCTACAATCACTATTTTCATAAAGCTTAGACTACTGACCAATGCTGCAAAAATTCTCAGACATTCTTGATATATCCCTGGTAAGCTGAATAAAATACTGAGGTTTATCATTGTTAAATTGATTAAACAAAGAGGCCATCAGACTAAGGTGGCTCTAATGCCATCGCAGCCTACATAAGTAACCCAAACCTAAGTGTGTAAATGCCTCAAGCTTATGAAATAAAAATGCTCAGAACAATCAGTCACAAACAGAAAGCTACGCTTTAAGCTAGAGCCAATCCAATAATTTTCTTTCTTTGCTTCATCTTCGTATGTAAGGATTTCTCGGGCTCCTGTTTGAGAGGCTCCTAACCACTTACAGTATTTTTAACACTTACTAGCATATTAATTTCTTTAGAATTTACAACACATTTTTCTATTGGGAAAGAAAGTCAGAAAAAACATTTTTTTCAGGGTCATCCCATAAAGCCTATTTAACAGATAATAACTCCAAAGTGATATACATTTGCAATAAAACAATGGGAAAATACTGTTGCAAAACAAGTAGTTAAGCAGAAAAAAACACAAGTCAACAGACAGAAATATTATTAATAATAAATACATAATCTAAAAAAGAGCGTAACTAGAGAAAGTGACTTTGGAGTTTTTTTTAAAACCTCATCTGAGGACATTTTTCCATTTTTTGTACAGAGTGGGAGGGAGAAAGAGAGGGAAACATCGATGTGAAAGGGACACTTCGAGTGGCTGCCACCCGCACGACCGGGGACAAACTGCAACCGAGGTACATGCCCTTAGCAGGAACCGAACCCGGGTCTCTCCAGACCGCAGGCCGACGCTCTAACTGCTGAGTCAAACCGGCCAGAGCTGGAGGAGTTTTTGAAGTTACATACTTGAAGGTGATATTGAGGATCCTAGATTTTTACTATGCTTCATTTAATTTTCATATTTGATAAAATATGCTGTATTATTTCTATAATACATAATTATAATTAAGGTCATTTTAGCTTAATTTTCACTGTGAAGAAAATGTTTGAAGAGGAATAATTTGATCGAGATAATTAGAGTGGGGGATAAATGATGGATGTTAAAATAGTATATGTGTATATGTCAAGAAGAAAGAAATTATATCATTCTGAGGGGAAATTAACCCATTGAGAATTATGTGTTCCAAGCAAACATTTATTGAAAATTACATAACTTTTTTCCTTCTAAAATAACTTATTTCATCAGCAGAGTAGTTTTATTCATTCAACACATTTAAATATACTGATATTTTTAGCAACTGCTTTGTTTTTAATGCACCAATCCAATAAAGATCATTTACTGCAAAATGAATGTAAAATCATGTATGTACACAAATACTTCTGAACATAAATATACACAAATATTTTTGGAAAAGCAAAAACAAATTAAAATATTTCAAGGGAGCAAGATACTAAATCGGGCTAGTGTTAAATGAAAGAAGTCGCCTTTTAGTAGATAATATTTAATTCAAACTTAGAAGAGGATGCTTATGAACAAAAGCAATTTATACAGAATAATTTAGGGAAAAAGAAGAAAATGGAAAAGATAGGTCAAAATTTTATTGTGATGGATTCTTAATTCTAAACTATTATGGGTATTTTTAGGTGAGCACTGGATGTAAATCAATACATTTTCCATTGAGAGTGACATTACTAGAGTCAGATCCACAGTGTGTAAAATGGATTTGCAAGGTGTTGAGGTAGGTGATGATTTCCACAGATATAAGGACCAGAACTAGAGGTATAGCTTAGTAAATAAAAGCAAAAGATTGAGTGAGAAACAAAGAAAGAAGGCGGGTGAGCAGGCGGTGCAGCTGCTGCCCAACGGCCTGGGCTCACACCTCCCTGTCCACATCCTCCAGTGGGAGATACTGGCATGTCCACCTGTCATCAGCCTCTTGGTGGGTCTCGTATTTATAGTCAGACTCGTCCAGTCTGTTCGGAGTCAACTTTATGTAAGACGAGAAGCGCAGCTGGCAACAGCACTCTTCGTGGGCCTGCAGGTGGCTGTTTTATCACTGTGTCCTCCAACGGCTTTTCTTCTGGGTGTGCATGGGGAAAAGATCTCTTGTATATCTTTCTCTTCTTATAGGAACAGCAGATGTATTCTGTTCGAGTCCCATCCTTATGACCTCTTTTAACCTGAATTACCTCCTTAAAGTCCTTATATCCAAATACAGTCACATTGTGGGTTAGAGCTTCAATGTATGAATTTTGCAGAGAAGACAATTCAGTCCATAACACCAACCAACTACAGGTCCTTATTGTGTGAAACAAAAGCCCTTCTACTCTCCTTATTCACTTACTCCTACACTCTTGGCACCCACTGTTTCAACAGCATCTGACAGTATCATCTGTGCTCTTGGAGGGATAATATCTGCTCTTCTTTACCCAGAGTATTTCAGTGACTATCCTGAAAGTATTTAAATCCATACCAAATAAAAGTAAATGAGCATTCCTTCCATTTCATATCCATTTTCTTAAGACTAGGACTGTTTTATTGTAAATTCACTTATATAACAACAACACTCAGAACTTTCTTTGTTAGACTTCTGCCTGCTGTTTGTTCTGAATTTTAACTACCCATTAATTACAAACACAATGAATAACAACCATTACTACTAATTGTAATAAACAGATAATCACTCAAACAAATGTACAAACTTTTTATTTAGAATTAGAGACTCAAATTCAAATTAAATAAGTACAATATAAAATAGGAAGCCTTGCCCTGGCCAGTTTTGCTCAGTGGTTAGAGCGTCGGCCTGTGGTCCGGAGAGACCCGGGTTCGGTTCCCGCTAAGGGCACGTACTTCGGTTGCAGTTTGTCCCCGGCCCTGGTTGGTCGTGCGGGTGGCAGCCACTCGATGTGTCCCTTCACGTCGATGTTTCTCACTCTCTCTCCCTCCCATTCTATCTGTACAAAAAATGGAAAAATATCCTCGGGTGAGGATAAAAAAAAAAAAAAAAAAAAACATTTAAAAAAATAAAAATAAATAAAATAAAATAGGAAGCCTTCCTAAAACAGACCGTAACCCTTGAAATCATCTACTGTTTCCTCAACAAAATGAAAGAAAAACCTAAAGAGAGTCCAAAATCAAATTATTTTTAAACTCTTGTTGTCAACAGTACAATAATTACAAAACACTCAAAGAAATTTAATTAGAAAATGAACACAGCTACTGCAGAGAAACTCCTGCTAACTATTCACTAAAATAAATTAAATTAAAATTTCGTATGATTTCTATTCATTCACAAATAAAAAGCACCTCGTTTTAAAAAGACAATTATTTGTTTCTCTCCAGGTTGGGGGACTACCCTGCTTACTTGAATTTTAATTTTAATATGGCACAATAGATTCGATCAGTAAAAGCAGTATCACTAAAAATGTTTATAATGTTCCTTACAGACCCTTTCTGCTTTATTTCATGGATGAGAGAGGGGTCATATATTTAAAAGTTAAAACATTACAATATAATAGATATCCTTCAATAAGGTACATGGCAAAATAAAAATATACATTAAACAATAAAAGTCTCTTTTTGTTTAATTTATGAACAGGAAATTGATCAGACTCATTTTATATTTTTCCTTTTTACTAGGTCTTAATTCTCCAGAAAAAATAGTTTATATTATTGTTATAAATCCAATTATAAGAATTTGCATCAAAAAGGTACCAAGGGAGATAGTATAATTTTAAAAGTCCATATTGTTTTTAAAAATAGTTATAAAAGTGGAACCAGACTTGTTTTAAGGAGATAACAGAAAAATACACTATTATGGTGTTGGCATATTTAAAATAACTCAAAACAAAAATCCACACTCAAAAATGAAATCCACATCATTCAAGGATATAATTATACGCATATATACAAATACTTGTGAGGTTTTCCTAAAACATGCACATTCTGAGTCTTTTGTAATTAAAAATATCAAATATATGTGTCAACTGTCATAATTGGAGCTTTCTGCACACCAGGAGAGTTAAAATTTGAACATCTGTTGTTCTGTAAAACTGAAGATGAAATATAATCAAACTCAGCATTTCACTAGAAAATTTTATATATCTCAGTAACTTGCTATATTTGTCCTCAAATAAATGGACTCCTAGGTACAGTTATTCTTTCAAATGTCTTGTTTCTACTATTGCTCTTTAAAATCAAATCAAATTGCTTAGAGAAAATTCACTCAGGGTTCTGAAAGAATTAATTGTGTGTTCTAGCTCTCAGAAATTTTTGTTCTCTCTCAAAGAGAATGGAAAATACATGAGATTTTCTTATTGACTCTCTAAATGTAAAGATTAATATTAGTGTAGAATAAACATCTGGAACACAATAACTTTTCAGTTTTCAGTTTATTCATTACCAAGTAGCTATAACGTCAGACAAGTAACTTAACCTCCCTGTGCCTTAGTTGCATCTTTAAAACAATGATATTAGAAGGAATAATCTCTAAGGTTCCTTCCAATTCTCACATGGTATGATTTTGTGCTTCTGCATAAATATCTACTTAATACATTGACTTTTCCACAAATCAAGAGAACTAATAGGATCTAAGAAAGCACAGGTGAACTAAATCTCTCCTGTAAGAGAAACACAAAGACCACGTTACAGTTCAACTTCCCAAACTCTAGTAGATCCATCCATTCCCTCTCTAGCCCAACCAACGAACAGCCCATAGTCAGAAACCAAGTATCTTAGTTACATAAATTATTTTAAATTACACTATAAACTTATTAAAATATATTAACTCTATGCCACAGTTTTCCTGCATTCTAATTTACATTATTTTCATTCTATCTACATTCAAGATAATCTGTAGAGTTAAGGTAGGGTGCTACTTAATATTCTTATACATACTTCAAAACACTAGTAAAGTTAAATAGAATGAAGAGCAGATATTAATCATTATCATATTCTTTCAATTTTAAAATAAAAGTACACTGAATACTATTTATAAGCTAGAAAAACAAGGCAAAGGTAAAAAAGGACATCTTACTAACAAACGCTCATGTTCAAATGAATTTAGTTGTGTTTCGCCATTGCTCAAAAAAAGAGAAGAGGGACAAGATGTCAGCAGAAACCTACTTAGGCAATACTGAGCTCAGACATTTCTGGAGCCTTAATGAGAAATTAATGAACCATGAGGCAGTACTTTTGGTATTAGTGAGTGCAAGTTGATTTTTCTTTGTCTAACAATGGGCAGCAAATGAGGCACTTAACTGTAAAATAGAAAAATAGGGAATATTTAGAGAATAAATTCAAAATCATTCATAAAAGATAATTAGCATTATTCAAAAAGCAAAAAATTCTATTTCTATTTAACATGCTTTCAAAGTTACATAAACTTCATTAGGAAAAATACTTTTGAACATAAGACTGCTGTTCAGTTTATAAGAGACAGAAAATACTTCTTTTTCAAGAGATTTTGGATTTCTGAGAATGAAATTCAAGTCTTCTTAGCCTGAGTGTTACATATTTATGAATGGAGAAAAATAAATTTTACCCATACTGGAGAAATGTTTCTATCAACAAAGTATAATATGTGATCCCTGACCTTATTCTTGAAGGATCAGAAGTTTTTAGTTTACATAACTTCAAAGAAGGGGACCTAGTGACTGTAAAAGAATAAACAGTTATTTAGCACCTAAATTTAGAAATCACGTAAATATTGCCATAGTTTTAAATAGCTGTATGTCCACAGATCGGGGAAAATTAGATATGTATTGTTCAATATTAGAACATTCTCAAAGATTCAAATATCAAGCTTCTAAAAATTATCCTTGATTTACGAATACATGTACTTATAACATTCAAACACAATTATTATCATGTGTTCCTGAAGTTACAGATATATATTCTTTTTAACAAGTAAAATTAAGTGATGTTTATTTTTTCTTAGTCACCATTAAATTGTCTTCCAAATGTGGCACTTTTTCAGAGATTTAGATAGAAAATAGTTCTTTAAAAAACAGTCATCATCTTCTACCACTAGTAATATTTTAAATGTTCTTTGTTATGAGGCAGAGGTCAAAAGTGAAGTAAACCACCATGGACCTTCTGATGATATACATATGCAAACACAGAGCAGGAACACAAGATAAACATATGTGAATTTCTGGCAATCTACTGGCACACAAATGCTTATCTGCAAGTAAAAAAGGTCTAACTGAAAAGATAGTAAATGTTTACCATGACATTATTCCAAATGAATGGAGCCTAGTGTTTGCTTTCTTTATAAGTGAGAGGAATATTCTTATGATGTCTCTTTAAATAAACTTGATTTTAATTATGGATAGAACATTTGCCGTCATATGTTAAAAGTGATACATGTCATAAACAAAAGTCTTCCATGAGATACTTTAATCATCCCTACTGAATAATCCTATATTCCTCCTTCTCTCCCTATTTGCTTATAAGAAGCTTTCCTTCACTCATAAGGGAGGAAAAAAGGCTTAAAAACACAAGTTCTTCCTCCAAGGAGGCTGGCAAATTTCAATAGTCACAATCCCCATATATGTTATTTACATTCACTTTAACACATTGCATTCTTCACTACATAGAGGAGTCAACTTTTCTTATTTGTTTTAAGGTAAATTTTTCTATCTTCTTTAAGATATTATAGTTTGTTTTTGAAAGAACAGGAATACATAAAAACAAACAAACAAAAAACAGGAACACTGGTGATGGCAATCTAGTTGTTAAGAAATAAAGTACATATGTCTTCCAATATAAATATTGTTTGATACATTACAACTAAGTAAAAAAGCTAACCCAATCAAAATGAAGATTGCCCTCAGTATCTAGAATATGGAAAATATGAGACAAGAATACAATTCTATATAAATAGTAAAAAAAAAAAAAAAAAATGGGGGAAATATTCCCATTTCCCTTCAAAAAAAAGAGAGGAAAAAAAGAGAAGGCAACTAAAAATATTCTTAAGCCCTGCCTGGTCTTGCTCAGTGGTTAGAGCCTCAGCCTGCAAACCAAAGGGTGGAGGGTTCAATTCCTGGTTAAAGGCATATACCTGGGTTGCAGGTTTGATCTCCGATTGGGGTCACGTGGGAGGCAACCAACTGATGTGTTTCTTTCACATTGATGTTTCTCTCTCTCTCTTTGTCCCCCACTCTCCTGTCTATTCTACCTAACGATCAATGGAAAAATATCCTTGGGTGAGGATTAACAACAACAACAACAACAACAACAACAAAAAAACATGTTAAGGAAAGTTAAGTGGATTTCTGCTTCCAAAGCAACCAGACATGCTACACAGTAATACCAACATGCAATACCTGAAATGTGGAATCACATTCTGACTGCTGCCCTTGAACTTCTACATTTAATTTACAGTTCTCTGATGTCTGGCTGATTTCATCTTGCAAAGTAGGAGATATGCCATGAGTATCATCTATAGAAGCACTGTCAGACAAGGCATCTAACTTCTCCGGGGAAGAAGCCATGTGAAGTGCACTATCTTCTGCCCCTTCAGCAAAATCTGTCCTCTCCTCTGCATCTTCTAGCTGTTGAACAGAAGTTAAATACTGTTCAAGCAGATTATCCTGCTCATTGTTTGAGCTTTCCTTATTCCACTCACCATGTTCCTCCCTAACATCTGCTACATCTGACTCTTGGCAACATTTGACTGTGTCAATGGAATTCCCCATTACTGAACTTGCACTGCTTTCTATGGAACTTTTTCCAAAATCCAAAGAATCCTGCAAACAGGGAACTTGTTCTGTTAGGGAGGAATGAAAACCAGAGTCTGGAAATTCTGGTAAGGATTTCTCTTGAAGTGCTTCATCAGGAGCAACAAGCCAATCAGAATTTTGATCAGAAGATGGCTCCTGGCTTTGAGTGAATAACAGAGGTTCAGATGGCAGCAGAGTACTGGATATAGGAGGAGCATCAGTACGCCAGGAACTTAGACGCTGGTCCACAGTCTGTTGCCATGCTTGTAGAGACCTTACCTATAAACCAAAGTACACAGTTTTATTATAAAATAAAAATCACACCTGTTTTATAATTGTCCTTGGAGCTTTTCCTCAACACTTGTGAAGTTGTAAATGGCAGATGGCAAAACTGGAGTTAGAAATGGCCTGAATTCCCTTACCCTTTCTATAGCATCTCCAGCCTACACCAGGCTGGCACAAGTGGTACATGTCCTTGATTATAAAAGGCCCTCACCAAGAGAGTAGGGATGGGCCAAAGCAATT
The DNA here is from genome assembly GCF_014108415.1 of Molossus molossus. Taxonomy (NCBI): domain Eukaryota; kingdom Metazoa; phylum Chordata; class Mammalia; order Chiroptera; family Molossidae; genus Molossus; species Molossus molossus. The sequence goes on from NW_023425388.1 coordinate 83,452,389, forward strand.
CCCTTGCTTCTTCTGGAAAAGCAATCAGAAGTACAACAGCAGGTGTCTAGCTGACTAAGAGGTCAATAATATACTCGATATATACTGAAGTCCATATAATAAGACAGATTAGAGGCTACTAATATAAGTAGATGCGCTAATATAACTAGAGTCTCATTTTATATATCTTTTTGGGATAAGAGTTTAAATATTATCTATACACCTCTAAAATACCTAAAAATACCTCAAGTTCTTGATAATATGACCTTTACATTATTAAAGTACAATGAAGATCTCAAAATTTTACTATAACATCTGAAACCAAAAACAATATATAGTTAATTTTTAGTTTCCCTTTGACCATGCTCCAAGGTAATCACCAATAGCAGTTTGATATGGATCCTTCCAGACCTTTTTACTATGTATTTTCAAATGCAAAGGGAGTTTTTAAAATTAAGGGGAACCCCGAGTTCTGCAATTTGCTGTTTTTCACTGATCAGTGTTATCTTGGAGATCTTTCCACACCAGTCCAGTTCTTCTTTTTAACTGTTCCATAGCATTCCACAGTATTGTTATTTCTATAATTTATTTAAGCACTCCCCTATTATTAGCCATTATAAAACCTTAAAAAGGTTTTTTGAATTTCACAGTTAAAATCCTATTACAAGAAATTGTTTTATAAAAATATTTCCAAGGAATAACCTTGAAAAAATATTTGCTGGGATACAATTATAATAAAACCAATTGTCTGAACTGTCTCCAAAGTGTGCTGTTGTAAGACTCAAACTCTCTTTCTCAACAAGTCATGCATACTTTTAGGACATGCATATTGTAATCATCATCCTATGTTAGTCAACTTTCATTCAAATATTCTCAAAAGATAAAACAAGATATATAGTCACATAAAACTTCAAATTGGGTGTTTATACCTACATATTGGAAAGTTATAACAACATCTCTCAATTTAGTCACTTGCTTTCATCTTTATACTTCTTTACCTTTCTGTTCAAAATCATAAAAAGTTTTTTTTCAGATTAAATAAAATGTTACAAAGTTCACTGCACTAGTTCCAAGTTAGTGGCAAAAAGTACAAATTACATCCTTGACCTTGGGAAAGGGTGCTTATTATGCCTAACTCTGATTATCTCAATAAATATAGAATGTTTCTTCGTTCACACATTAGGTAAATCAACAGGAAGGGGCTTACCTGGTTCCAAAGGAATCTGACAGCTTCTTCTTGTACAAAATTTTTAATACGCTCTTCATCTCTTTCTTTTCTTAATCTATAATAATCCAAAATCCATTACTGACACAAGGAAGGGTGCTTTGACTTGCACTTCTTATAACAACTAATAAGCACATGCGTTGTAGACAGATTAAAAACCAAGTAACAGTCCTTTCCACTCTTAAAATATTTAAGCTGAAACAAGTTTTAAGCTATGACTCAACAATGAGATGTGACTGAAATTCAGATTATATTGGTTCCACAAAGTATTGCTAGTGATAAAAAATAAAATAAAATATTAAATGCTCTTTATCTGGCCTCAATTTCCCAGCCAAACACTCCAAAGGGGCAGCAGCTGAATAAAGGTGTTAAAGATTAGGATCACAGGAAGAAACATCTTCTAAGAGACTAGCAGGATTAATCCCATCAAACATCACTCCCAGTTTGCCTCAGTTCCTGGCCTTGCTATCATCAACAGACAACCCCACCTCATCCCATCATTTCCCCTAATTCGTTGAAGTCTTACTCTGGGATCACTGCCATCTCTCTCCATACTTACACCTACCAAAAACCTAGGGCTCCCCTAGTTGTCCATTATCTATCTCCCAGACTGTCACCACCCTCTTGTTCTGAATCTCTGACCCAATTCCCCACATTCTCTAGCCCCCCAAGCCCTTCTCCTGTGCCATCTGAGACTCCTCAATTGGAACCAACAAACTCCTTTATATAGTTAATCTCTTAGATAAACTTTTCCTTGACCAAACCCACTTCCCCCCTGGCTGATTTGGCTCAGCGTTTAGAGCATCAGCCCTTGGAATGAAGGGTCTTGGGTTCAAATGCCAGTCAAGGGCACATACTTTGTGGGAGGCAACCAATCGATGTGTCTCTCTCACATCAAAGTTTCTCTCTCTCCTTCTCTCCCTTCCACTCTATTTAAAAAATCAATGGAAAAATATCCTTTAGGTGAGGATAACAACAACAAAAAATCAGACCCAGTCCTGAGAGCACTGCCGCCCTCGCAATTGGAAGCTATCTTTCTCACTCATTCATTAGTTTCAGAAGACTGCTTCTCACTGCTGTGTACGGACTGTTCTTTACCTTCCTCCTTAAGGAAGTAAATCTCCCCAAACTCTTGTTAAGTACTGACTTCCCATTACCAGCCCCTGCGACCCCATTCCTGCACCATTTCTGGAGACCTCAATGTTCCCATGGATGCTCTATCTAAGAATAGTCTGCCCACGTTGTTCCTTCTCATCGTCTCACTCTAGACCCAGTCATTTATTTTCACTACACCGTTTTCAAAAATGGTTTCAAGTACCCACACAAACCACTACCTCCTATCTTCCCAGTTCACCTGCCTTGCACTTCACAGCAACAATCTAGATGTCCAGTCTTCATCCAGATCTCCTAACTAAAGATCCCCTTTCCTCTTACTTTGTTTAAATTCCAAGATCCAGCTTTACAATCATCCTCCACCTCTAAATGTCTTCGACTCCTTTGCCCTTTCCTCCCTCCCCTTCCATACAAACCAGGAAAAAACCATTCTTGGCTAAAGCAAATTAACCACCCCCGAATCAGAACAGAATAGAAGAGCCGAGAATTGCTGGTGAAAATTATACCACCTGACCTACTGCTTTAAGTTTTCCTCTCCTGTCCAGCAATGCTCCTCCATTCCCCCTAAAAGTGCACTTTTAAAATGAATACCTCACACCTCACATCTCTCCTTAAACCTCCCACACCCTCACCCTCTCTTCCTTTTCAAATGTTGACCACACCATATATATTACTGAAAAAAGGAGAAGCATCCATCACACAGGACTTCCCCACCTCCACCCTCAAACCTATCGCCTTACCTGCTGCTGCCCTGCCTCAGGCCACTCTCTGTTGGTGCACTGGGTCCCTTCCTCGCTCACCTCCTCAAGAACTTCACGCCTGCACTTCTTTCCTTCCCCCGCACCATCAGTTCTTCTCTCTGCACTGAATCATTTCCATCCACACACAAACATGCTCTCTCCCATCTTTAAAAATGTTTTTCCTTAACTCCAGATTCTCCTCCAGCTCTTCTCTTCCTCACAGCAACATGTCCCCAAAAAGTTGGCTATGCTCACTCTTCACCTCTCACTCACTTTTCAACCCATTCCACACCACCTGTATCCAGCGACACCACTGACGCTGCTCTTTGGAACCTCACTGGGCAGGAAAGGGTTAACTTAGCAGGACTGGGGTGTTCAGACCCTATGTATTCTAAAGACAACTGGCCTTGATTGGCTCCTGGGAGGTTACCTGTAGGCCCTTGGAATGTCCTGCCTGCTAAGAGTATCTGTATACGTGGGGCTTTGGGCTAAACCAGACACTTTATTCTAACTATGTGCTTTCTGGTGAATAAGTGGTGTGTTTTTTTGTTTGCTTGTTTGTTTTTAATTTTTACTTATAGATTTGAGAGAGAGAGAAAGAAACATTAATTTGTTGTTCCATTTATTTATGCATTCATTCATTGATCCTTGTATGTGCCCTGACCTGGGACTGAACCCGCAACCTTGGCATATTGGAACAACGCTCTAACCAACTAAGTCACCCAGCCAGGGCTGGTGAATAAGTGTTTTTGTTCACCTGGAGGGCTGAGGTCTGAGTAGTTAAAGCCAGTCACTGCGTATGTGACTGACGCCCAATGAAAACCCTGGAAGTCAAGGCTTCAGTGAACTTCCCTGGCTGGCGATACTTCACAAGCGTTGTCACACATGGTTTCCGGGAGAATCAAGCCCTGTCTGTACCACTCCAGCAGGAAAGGGCAACTAGAAGCTTGTGCCTGGTCTTTTCTGGACTCTGCCCTATTTGCCTTTCTCCTATGCTGACTTTAACCTAGATCCTTTCATTATAATAAACCATAATCATGAACAGACAGTTTTCCTGAGTTTTTTTTAGCAAATCATAACTCCCAGCTTCTCAATCTAATGTATACTCCTCTGTCCTCCCTACAGCCTGTGTCTTCTCTCCTGAATCCTTTCCCTGTTGGAGCTGGGACACACATTCTCCTTGTTTTCTTACCACTCTGGCTGTTCCTTCCAGTCTCGTACTGCCTCCTCCTCTTCCACCTAATACTATTAATACATATTTGTGGCTGCAATACTAATACTCAAAAGAAATTCTGCAATTCTAATTTTCCTGGGTCGGCACTCAGTAAAACATGTGAGCCACGCAATAAAGACACACTTTCTACCACTATCCCAGCATTTTAAATCTCTGCTCTTTCTCAGGTCACCTAGTCAGGGAGGGAGGGAGGGAGAGAAAGAGAAACATCGATGTGAGAGAGATACATCAACTGGTTGACTCCCTCACGACCCCAACCAGAGCCAGGGACTGAACCACAACCGAGGTACGAGCCCTTGACTGAAATCGAACCCGTGACTCCGCAGGCCGACACTCTAACCACTGAGCAAACAGGCCAGAGCACCTAGTCAGTTCTGTGTAGACTTTCTCATCTTCTTATATCTATACTTATTTAATTTTTCTACATTTTCTGTATTTAGGTTTATAGGTATTTGTAAGGCATGTACTCATTCAGCGTTTAATGCTACACTGCATCTATGTACCAACTGCTGTGCTAGACATGGAGATCCAAGTGACTGTGTCTACCCTCAAGATGCTTTCAGTATGTTGTAGGAGACAAGTAAACCAAGAGTGGCGATGTGGTATGAAACGTGTCCTGACCACGACAGCAATGATTCAGTGTTCTGAACAACTCTTAAGAATCTGATGGCCCCAAACGAACAAAACAGCACCTGACAGGACTTTTGACTCACCTCCTTACTTCATTGGTGAGGCAGACGATGTGCTCCTGCATTCTGCGCAGCCGGATCTCATAACGGACGTCTTTAGCTTGGGGGTTGTAGTTCCTAGCATAAAAGCCCCGCCAAGAGGCCTGCAGTGTAGTGGCTGCTTCATTCAATTTCTGAAGGGCAACTTTATCTTGTCCCGAAGCAACAGATCTCTGGGTTATAACCCCACAGGGAAGTTCCTCTGAAGGAGTTTCAGACATGGTTTCTTCACTATCTGGTTTTGTATGTAAGACACTGTGTCCATCTGACTCAGGAAAAGATGGAAGACTGTGGGTGTCACCTTTCAAGACAGCACTGGCTACTGCTGGCTGAGGACAAGGTAAGAGCCCATCTTTATCATTGACCTCTGCACCTACTGCACTTTTCATCATTTGAACAGAATTCGCATTTGCAGCCCAAAAAGCTTTTTCCTCTTCTTTATCCAAGTCCTGGTCTTCCTGCCCTTTTACAGATTCAACTGCACCATCTTCCAGGCTCAAGTGAATGCCCTGTAGCCTCAGCTCAACTATAGGTGATACGGGGGAGAGTCCTGATGCAACTGGCATAAAAGTAGACTCTGAAGAGAGAAGACTGCAGTTCAACTTGTCCTCATCTGTCTGTATGTCTTCCAAGTGCAGGTCATTTCGAGAATACCTTGTAGTGTGTACAGAGGCTGGAAAGTTACTCCTAACAGCATATAATTGATCATCATTATTGCTTATCCCAACCCAAGAATTGACTTGGATGACGGGGTCTAGAAGAATCAACAGAATATCATTTGAACCACTAAATATCTAAAGGTTTTGATTTTTTAAAAAATTTGAGCTCTATCAAGGTGTAATTAACATACAAAATTGTAAGATATTGAAAATGTATATTGGGGTGATTTGATATACCTATACATTATGAAAATATCACACACACCCCCACCAACTAGTTAATTAAAAATCCATTACCTTGCATATTTATTTTTATTTATTTTTTGGTGAATCAAGACATATTTTTCAGTTACATCTTTTTAAGGAAATCTAATCCTTGAAATAGAGTAAAAGGTAATAAAATGCTTTATTGACTCCTGCCATATGCCTAAAACATCAAACCAAATATTTTTAAGAAAATACATTTTTTCAATAATAAGAAGAAGAATAATCAAAGTATTGGACCAATACCAAAAGTAGCAGTGCTCTGAATTTTTAAAAATTAGAAATAAAATAGTTGTGATATATATATACATACATATATATATGAGTGTATACACACATATATAAAACATAAGATCCAAATGACCACTTAAGCTAAAAACTAATAAATTATGAAAATATGCACCTTTTCTGTTTTTTGATGCCTAATAGATCAAACAACTTGGAGAAAACACAACAATTTGTTTCTCACCGATTTCCTGGACGATTTGGCAATCTTGAATGGGGCTCGAGCACTCCAGTGCCCTTGTTTCCGTAGGAGGAAGACAAGACAACTCTTCATTTTGACTTTGGTTCATTAGCTGCCTCTGGTGAAACCTAAAAGCCAATAACATTGGATGTGATTTAACACACACCAAAAAAAAAAGCTTTTCTGCTTCGTAGGTAACACTGTAAGAAAGGTAGAAGTTTACAGGTCTTCAAAGTAGATTCCTCTAATCACCACCAAACTGCAATGTCTCATTTGAAAGCACTGGATAGAAAAGGTTAAGGAACTCATTTGTAAATCACATAGACACCCTCATAGGCATACACTTGCACAAACACTTAAGGCAGGATCTCTGATTTATTTTAATTAAAAAAAAAGTGACCACTAAATGCTTCTAGCTATACTTCTTTTTTCACCCAAGGATATTTTTTCCATTGATTTTTTTTTAGAGTAGTAGAAGGGAGAGATAGAGAGAGGGAGAAAGAGAGAGAGAGAGAAAAAGAGAGAAACATTGATTGGTTGTCTTCTGCACACACCCTGACCGGGGTCAGGGATCAAACCTGCAACCCAGGTACGTACCCTTGACCAGAAGTCAAACCCATAACCTGTTGGTGCATGGCCAACACTCTAACTACTGAGACACAGTGGCCAGGGCTCTAGCTATATTTCTTAATTTTAGTGTTTAAAAACCCATATGGAACACCTACACTAAAAGAAGAGATCCAGCCATGGCTGGTGTGGCTCAGTGGTTAGAGCGTCAGCCCGTGAACCAGAGAAGCCTGGGTCCCGTTCCCACTAAGGGCATGTACCTCAGTTACAGTTTGTCCCCGGCCGGGGTTGGGGTCATGTGGGTGGCAACCACTTGATGTGTCTCTCTCACATCGATGTTTCTCTCTCTCTCTCTTCATCCCTCTCTCCCTCCCACTCTATCTGAAGATAAGTGAAAAAAAAGGTCCTCCAATGAGGATTAAAAAAAATAAAGAACATATCCAGTCCTGGGTAGTTTGGCTCAGCAGTTAGAGCATCGGCCCGCAGACCGGAGAGTCCTGGGTTTGGTTCCCACTAAGGGAATGTACCTTGGTTGCAGTTTGTCCCTGGCCCCAGTGGGGTCATATGGGTGGCAGCCACTCGATGTGTCTCTCTCACGTCGATGTTTCTTTCTCTCTCTGCCTCCCTTTCTTCCTCCCACTCTGTCTGAAGATAAATGTAAAAATGTCCTCAGATGAGAATAAAAAGAACAGATCCATTTTTTAAAATTCCATTCTCCCATACTTCTTGGTTCTCCCCAGACATGATTAGCGATACAGTTGCTCTAGAGCACACTGGACTGCACTGCATGGCTCAGTTCCCTGCCAGACTGCTAGTGACAAGGGGCCCAAACACGCAGAAATGTAGGCCGCAGCACTTGCCTCAGTTCTACTGACCCTGCAGAAAAGACTCAGAGGTATTTTCACTTGTGAATTCATCAGCTGCTACAATTAAATGGACTTACTTCTGTTTGCTCAGAATCTTCTCCAGTTTGGCGTCCTCTGCAGTTTGAAGGCCCAGCGTAGAAGTGAGAGGACAGACTGTAGCTAGATACTGGACGAGCTGGATGTGCTGGCCAGGCCGATATGCTCTCCCCTTGCCTTGACTATAGAGCCATTCAGCTTTCAAACTGGAATTGGGGGACATAAAGAGAAGATGACACTAGGTAGACAAGATATATTTTGAAGCAACAACGATCTCTCTTCTTAATTTACCTTTATAGCATCATTGGATGCTTTTCATAAATTAAACTCACTCAAGTTTAAAAAACTCTGTCCTTCTGATTCACTGCTCTTACTCTTACCATGATTCAAACCCTTTTTCTTATTTAAGGCACAGATTTTCACTAATGGTTCCAAATATTTGAAAAAAATTTTTTTTACTTTATTTTTATTGTTGACACTATTATAGATGTCCCCTTTCCACCTTTGTTAAAATTATTTTCAAAGAAGCTGTAGTGTTCATTCCATTCACTATCAAACTGAAGTACCTAAATAGATCACAGGTAAGACATGATAACAGTATTGTAATTATTTCTTGAAGAGCCATCATCTTTTAGAGATATGTACTGAAATATTCACAGATGAAATTGTACCTAATCTGGAATCTTCTTAAAAATAACACAGGAAAAGAAGAATTAAGTGAAGATATAAATGAACAAGGTTGGCCATAAACTGAAAACTGCTGAAGTTAGAAGGTGTATTCATGGGAGGTCATTATATTAGTATTTACTTTTCACATATGTTTGAATTGGTTTATTTATTTTTTTATTTAATATGCCATTGCTTCAATTTTACCTTTCTTAAATCTGCCCCACAACTTGAAGTTGAGGTTGGATCATTTTGATATACTTTGTTTCTCTGTTCTTATACCATTAACTGAGCATTACAAATAGTTTGAAAATCACTTCCAATCCACAACCATTTTCTTGGGCCTTCATAGTAAGGTATTCACAGCACACAAACTACATTGTCCAAGACTGTTAAGCCACCCAATGTGTATTACAGACTGGAAAGAAACTGGTTCTCTTGACAACTGGTTAAATCATGCAAAAGAGTTGTGTTGCAATAATATGTAACAAGTTTAGTTAGCAATCTCCTAGGAAAGGCTGCTTTCTTGCAATGAGATATGCAGTATGCTAAGTAGATGAACTGAAGTCAGGTAATCCCATCCTTAGTCTAGTGAAATGTTTACTCTATTTAATAAAAACAATTAAAAGTATTTCTTCTGTGAACACATTCCTGTGAATTAAATAAAGATCATTCAGAATCTTCATGAAATCAGCTCTGAGTTTCCCTAAGTTCTCCTGCAAAGCAAATCACTTGTTGAAAAGCTCTCCTCCAAAATAGGTCCATAGCAAAGGATAATCGCCACCTTTAACAAAGCCAGCATGCAACATTTCCAGATTACAGATGGTCTGTGGTCTGGGAGGAAGGAGCGATGAAAGTAAGACAGAAGGCTCGGGCTTGAGCATTTCAGTTTAAGAGTGTGAGGAAAACCATAAACTGTGCAGCCTCAGGTGATATAAACTGTTTTTCTGCTTTTGCTTTATGTTCATCAAAAACACAACCGTTATAGCACTGGCTGGTTTGGCTCAGCAGTTAGAGCGTCGGCTTGTGGTCCAGAGAGACTCGGGTTCGGTTCCCGCTGGAGGCACGTGCCTCGGTTGCAGTTTGTCCCCGGCCCTGGTTGGTCGTGCGGGTGGCAGACACTGGATGTGTCACTTTCATGTCAATGTTTCTCTCTCTCTCTCCCTCCTACTCTATCTGAACAAAAAATGGAAAAATGTCCTTGAATGAGAATAAAAGAAAAAAACAAACACCACCATTATATAAATGTATTCATCCATAAAATTTTCTTGTAGGTAAAAAAATCTCCCTGCTCATTAAAACACTATCGCCAATGAAAAGAAAAACAAAATTAACATTCATTCAGCTGTAATATATGACTTGCAAATCACTGGAATATGATACTTTTCTTGAAATTAAAGGAATGGTTTACATAATATAACAGAAGTAATGACTATTATGAGAGAAAATTAAAAACAATCTGCTCTTTCTCCAAAAAATAAATAAATAAAAAGAAGTATTGAATAAAATGATACTGGTATTTGCTTTTAAAATACTCCAACAAAAATTTGGGGGGGAGCGTAGATGAAACAAGATTGGCAAAATGTTGATCACTCTGAAAGCTACATGGTGGGTATTTGGGTGTTCCTATGTTACTCCCTCTACTTTTCTATGTTTTGAATATCCTTTAAAGAAAGAAACATCTCCAAAGTTCTGATCCCTAAGTTCTGATCTCTAAGCAACAGAGGTGTAGTTTGGTCCTGTAAAACAGATGGAAACAAATTCAGAAAGATCTCCAAATACTCTGGTGCTATACAAAGGTGCTGGTCTTTCCACAGGCGTGCGTCCCTCTGAGAAAGCATTAACCCGAGCACCACCGGGGCGGGTGACTGCTCAAGTGACTCTTTTCCATGACATTCACGTAAGATCTGGCTACCTCAAGTCATCCAAGAACCTGGGGTACTTTCCATAAGGGGAAAAAAGTTTAACCTGGATGTTTTTAGCAAATAACACTTAGGCTGGGTAGATACAAAAACTGGAAATTCCTTTCTATCCTCAGGACAATTCCCAAAGCTGACCAGGAGAACGTTTTGAACACTGCTCAGGCTATCCATCAATTTTTAAGACAATAGCTCTTCCTTAAAATAACTCCCCCCCACCAACAAGACACTTCCAGAGATATTCTAAAACCTGGGAGTACAGTGTAGACTCCAGAGCTGTCTCAGAAATTAACTGCAATAGCATTTTTCACACTCATGTGGCATCAATAACAGTCAAGTTTCCTTGGTTTGAGTATAACTCTATTTACCCATTCTTCTATGGACTGACATTTGGGCCATTTCCCAAATGTCCCAAATAGCTCCCAATGTTTTGGAGCTATTATGAATACGGCTACTATGAACACACTTGTACATGTCTTTTAGTAGACATAAGCACCTATTTTTGTAGCGTATAGACCAGAAGTCAAATTGCTGGGCCACAGGAAATGTGTTTATATGTTTAGCTTCAGTAAATACTGCATCTTTCACAGTAATTGCACCATTTACATTCCTAGAACAGTGTATGAGAGTTCCAATTGCTCCACATACTTAGTATTGTCCGTCCTTTAAATTTTAGCTACTCTGGCGGGAGCTGGTTGATTTAAAGACTCCACGATAACCAGGAAAAATAATAATCTTTCTGGATGATCAAAAAAATCAATACAGTGGCTATCTCTAGTAGGGAGGGAAGTTTTATGATGGGAGTCGGGCAAAAGAGATCTCTGGAGCACTGGTTAGGTTCTATTCTTATTCTCAGTGGTGATTATATGCGTATGTGTAAATATCACAGTTTATACCTGAAGTATGAAATTGTGCAATTGTTTTAAATTTGGGGGTGGGGGAGGGATAGAATCTGCTGAGAAAGGGTTGTTACTGTGCCATGCTCCCACCGCTTCCTCCCTCCAGACTTCAGTGCAGGACGCCTACAGAAAAGGAGGCTACCCCAAGTGAAAGCACTGTTCCTACCTCCTGAAGTCTCTGAAATTAAACATTTGTAAAACATTACACAGAAAGTTCAAAGAAGTACAAATCACCTGAGAGTCACTTGGAGTAAAACCATTTCCACAGTGTAGAAACATTGCCTTTGTATTATTCATCTACTCAATAATTTTTTTTTTTTTGTGGTATGTGCCCCTAGAGGGAACCGAACCCAGGAAACTCTGGTCCGCAGGCCGACACTCAACCGCTGAGCCAAACTGGCCAGGGCACAAATAATTTGTTTTTTTAACACTTCCTTTTTAGCTTCTCCAAAACACTTCAATCCCTAGTCCCTATCCTTAAGTAATGACAATGATCATTTATTAAGCAACTAGTGTGTGACCAGTATTATGCTATATACATCCTTCTTCCTCACAGGATCCTGGAAAGTGAGGTAATATTACCCACATTTTACAGATGAGAGACTAAGGCTTGGAGAAGCCAAGGGACCTGCCCAGGCCATACAGCTAATGGGTGGCAGGGAAGATGTGACACCTTCCCTTCTCTCTCCTGACCAGGTCTCATCTCTCTTCCCAGGTCTCTCTGTGCCACACTCTCATATCTGCCCATTGCTCCATGCTGCGCCCCCACATGCAAAAATGTTGCCAGTCCTATCCCACAGAAAACTGCAGCAAGGTACTTCTTAAAGAAAGACCCAGAGAAGGTAATCCAAGTGAAGCCATATTCCAGCTTTATAACTATCCACAATGAGAAAAACATAAGTGTTGGCAACACTTACCGAGGAAAAAGGAAAAGCCACACTTTCTGGCTGGCAAATTAGACCTGACCTATGTCCCTCACCCTACACCAGCACCATCACCAGGTAACTCCTGATTGCCACTCTTCACGGCCCCATGTCCTGCTCAACAACGAGATGAAACAGCACGGAGAAGGAAAACGAAAACCCTGCCTGTGTGTCACTCATCCTCTCACCAGCAAACCCCTCAAGGGACTACTACCAGCCCCCAGAACAGAAGGGCCACCATGGTGAGGAAGAATGTATGTGTTGAGTCCATGAATGCATGTACGTATGGACTGAAAGGAGGAAGTGAAATGAGGCACAGTGATAAGAATAAACTCACCTCAATTCTCACCATTCCCTCTAACTCCATCCCCTTTTGTCCACATTCTACATTCTAGTTCCTTACCTCCCCTAAAGCTCTAATTCCACTGGTCATGTGTCAGTGCCCAAAAGACCCCATCAGGCAGGGGTCCCAACTCCAAGCCGCAAAAACCATCAGTGATCTAGAGATAGGAGAGTCTTCATTTCTGCTGCTTCACAGGTAGGAAAAGGGGAGGACCAATCAGCATGTCTGCTTCCAGCTCCAAATTAGAATTCTGCATGCATTTTCCCACAGAGCCACTGTTATAAGGGGTAGTTCGGTCCTTAGGTGGTATTATTATTATTATTATTATTATCATCATCATCATTTCTTTTTAAATCCTTACCCGGGGATATTTTTCCATTTATCTTCAGAAAGAGTGGGAGGGAGAGAGAAACATCGATGTGAATGAAACACATAGACTGACTGCCTCCCACACAACCCCAACCAGGGCTGGGACCGAAATGCAGCCGAGGCACATGCCCTTGACCAGAACCAAACCTGCGACAGTTTTGGTCTATGGGCTGATGCTCTAACCGCTGAGCAAAACCGACCAGGGCCTAAGGTATTATTAATACTGCCTACATATCCAGTTAATTATAAGCTTTTGTGGGACTGATCTGAAACCCAACCTCTAGAACAGTTATTTATTTCTTATCCTTTTGTAGAAAGGATAGAAAATACTAAGCAAGCAGCACATAGTCTACTATATGACTGCATTAATGATCTTCATTTCTAAATGCACATTTTTTTTTTTTTATCCTCACCTGAGGATATTTTTCCATTTTTTGTTCAGATAGAGTTGGGGGGAGAGAGAGGAAGTGAGAGAGAAAGAGAAACATTGACGTGAAAGGAACACATTGAGTAGCTGCCACACGCACGACCAATCAGGGCCGGGGACAAACTGCAAATGACGTATGCACCCTTAGCGGGAACCGAACCCGGTTCTCTCTGGACCGCAGGCCGACGCTCTAACCACTGAGCCAAACCAGCCAGGGCTCTAAATGCACATTTTAAGAAATATTCAGCTAATTAATCTTTAGAAAGCTGGAACTGGTCTCTTTAGTAACTTCATGATAAATGTGAGGTTAAAGAGGTCATGTTCACCTTTCCTTCTGAGAAATCATGTATCCGTCCAGGACTCTGAGGTTTAAGCACCAGCTGACGATGTAAGGCCGATAGTCGAATCCTGGAATGGAAGGTGTTGCCATCACACAAGGATTGCTCATGATCGACAACTGTTCCAATTCAGTTAAGGATGCCAAAAAAGAGATCTGGAACAAAGGATATCTTTGTTGAACAAAATGGTCTATCCAGTGTCAAGCACAGGGCTTCCGCTGATTACACATCTTTGGCAATTTGAGAATGTAACAATTTCCCTCTTGTTCTGAAAAGTGACAAGTAACACTCCTACTTTATCCGCCAACTTCCAAAATTCCAACAATATAGCCATCTGTCCTGGCCACACAATGTCCCTTAGAGAGTATCAGCATTTCTCCCAGCAGAGCAAATCCTATTCTAAAACCCAACAGTAGCCAGAGCAAGGTGCACAGAGAGCTTTAATCACTTCTTTAATGTAGATGTCCCTCCACCACCAAACACTTCCAAATGGAATGATAATTGCACATTTCATATGAAATTAAGCCTTAATGACCCACTGACATTAACAAGAAAATGAAAGAAAAGTAATGATCAACTAGAGCCAAGTGTTTCATTCTGATGTAGTTTCTCCCAAGAGGCTCACAGTTCAAAAGTGAGCTCATAACGTTCTACTGTGTTTCTCCTCCTTTCTCACAACTTTCTAGCTTCCTGGATCCCAGAGAACACCCTCAAATTTTACCTCATTTAAGTCTCGAATTTCATTTTCCGCCAAAGAAAGGATAGCAAGACTTCTGGGTAGATAAGCTGGTACCATTCTAAGAGAGGTGATGATATTTCCATGTAAAAGCAGGGTCTTAAAAGTAAAAACAGGATGAATTACAAATGAAAAGATTACAAATAAATGGGTCTATTTTGACAAAACCAAAATGGTATGTATGAAAACATGGGACCTATTTTATTATATATCTCATAGCACATAAATCAAAGACAATGCTAGGTCGTCTTCTGGTCCTTTCTCTCTTTTCTTGTCCATATTCTAAGCCCAAGAAAGTTTAAAGACTTGTCCAAGAACACATGCTTGGTGTAGTAACTAGTGTTTTACAAGATTTAGTTTATTAAAGCTTGAGCAATTTCCAACATACCAGTTCATTTCCTTTGAAAACATCAATATAGAGGAAAGGAAACTGAAAAAACAAATTAATTGAAACAATCATGTATAAAGCAAATTTTACAAAAGAGAAGGAGGGGTAGAGGGAGGGAGGAAGAAGGAGAGAAAGAGAGAGAGAGAGAGAGAGAGAGAAGGAGAGAGAAAGAGACAGGGAGAGAACCTATCTATCTATAATTTGCAACTGTATTCTTTTGGAAACTAAAAGCTCGAGGAAGCTAGAATGAGCTACTCCCAGGTGAAGCTGCAACAATGAGGAATCAAAAGCTCTGAGCCCTGGCCGGTTTGGCTCAGCGGTTAGAGCATCGGCCTGCGGTACAGAGAGACCCGGGTTCGGTTCCCGCTAAGGGCATGTACCTCGGTTGCAGTTTGTCCCAGGCCCTGGTTGGTCGTGCGGGTGGCAGCCACTCGATGTGTCCCTTCACATCGATGTTTCTCTCTCTCTCTCTCTTCCTCTCTCTCCCTCCCGCTCTATCTGAACAAAAAATGGAAAAGTGTCCTCGGTTGAGGAAAAAAAAAAAAAAAAAAAAAAAAAAAAAAAAGCTCTGAACACTCAGATTCTAATAAGATAATCATGCTTCCATTTCAGAAAAAAAGAAAAAGTTTAATCATCTTTAGTTCATCTAAATTCTCTTAGTACCTGGCTAAATCAAATTGTTTAGAATAACTGTTGCATTTTCTGCTAAAGATGTGAGAAAGTTGAGCTAATAATACTCCTTCTAAAGCTTAATGGGTTCATCTGATGCTAATAATAACCAATGAAGCAAAAATATGGAAAATGCCTACATATGTCTTTTGAAGTTGTGAGTCCAAATGTTACTTATTTAATTGCATGATATAGTCCCCTCTATAAAAAGTACTATATGCTACAAGTTTTTTTTATTAAAGTGAAGTTAATTTTGATAACTTAGTAATACCTATTACTAAAAGAATAGCAAGTCCAAGTGTCAAAAAACAGGCTCAAGTTCAGAAATAATTTTGCTCAACATCACCAACATGTTATGTACTTACTGCAAAGCTGTTAGCATGGCTGGATGGGCATGGGGAATTTCATGTTTGAAGAATGGTAAATAAGAATTAACCTTAATTGCAATGACCAGTTTTAATTATAGATACTAGAAACAAAAAGTTTCATAGTTTCTGCTACTCTAAAAGGATTTTATTATAATGAACACAATCTGTTATTTATATACAGCAGGCTGCTTAAAGCCAATCAGATTACTTTCTCTTGGTATTTGAGTACCAAATTTCAGAAATGACATAGTCAGAACACATGCTTACCTTCAGTGATACCAACTTAGATAGATCACCTATCTGGGATAAGTTATTGTCTGATAAATCGAGGTGCTGTAGAGCTGGGCAGCTGTTGACTTGTTCCATGGCCTATCACAAGAAAATCATCACGTCAATTCATGCAAACAAAATAAAAATAAAAAAAACTCTTCCCTAGTTCCTCATAGTTGAGTCTCCTGCCTCTTCTGCTTATCATTGGAAGTAGAGAAGTGGCACTTAGCAAGAAAGAGAAAGTAGTGCTAAAAGAATCTGGTAAAATGTTAATGTAGCAAGTTTCCACCTTAATTATTGCTATAAGAACAGATGATCGTATCATCCCAGATATTCGGAGCCTGAAGAAACCTTAGTGATGACACATGATAGATCACAGATTTCACAAGTTAAGAGTGGAGCCAAACCAGCTGGATTCAAATCATGACCCTGCAACTTCCTGGCTGTGTGACCTCAGGCAAGTTACTTAACTTCTCTACACTTTGGTTTCCTCATCTATATAATGGGCATGGCACTATCTACCTCACAGCCTGTGTTGAGACTGCGTTAATACAGTTAAGATGCTTAGAACAGTCCCTATCTTCAATTACCTGTTCAATAAAAGTCTGCTATTAACAATATTTTTAATCCAGTCACCTCATCTAGCATATTGAAAAGTAAGACACAGAGATATTTATTAACTTATCCAAAATTATAGAGCTCCTACATGGTGGAAGCAGGACTAGAATTCAGATCTCCTGACTTTTAAAACAGTATATTCTCTACTATGCCATTAAACATTTGCTTACAGCTTAATGTAGCGTGATATAGTCTCTCTCATAACATTTCATTCTATTTGATCCACTTTTCTAAGTATAATATAGGTTCTTTGTTCACATTTAAAAGAATATTATACTGTATCATGTATTTCGAAATAATATATATTTTTTGAGATTTTTGATGCTAACTGAAAGTATTCCTGCAGAGTTATGAGTGGGTATTTTCATTTCTTGTTCTACTCATCTCTATACTGCTTGAGTTTCTTTTTTACAGTGAATATTTTTGTAAACTGAAAAAAAAAAAGAAAACATAATTACTGGGAAAAAAAAGAAGAAAGAAAAGCTCACCTTGATATTATTTCCTGCCAAATTCAGCCACTCCAAATGTACTAGTTCCTTTAGCCCTTCCACATAGCCAATGCTATTATGAGGCAAATTTAACACACGGAGTTGGGTCAGTTTGGCTACACCCATCATCCGCACCAGCCGATTATTAGCCACTGACAACTGTGGAAAGGAAACATATTATTACTCTTTGGAATAAAATATATAGATTACACTCACATTAGGACATTAGGGTGCTTAAAAAGATTTGTTTATATGTCCAAACATGCCCAAATGTATAAACCCAATTTGTACTTTTCACATATATTGTCTCCATATTCTACAGAGTAACTATTAGTTTGTTGGTGTTGCTGCTACTCTTGAGTAATGGAGAATATACATAACCCTCAGCAATCAGATCTCCTTCAATTACTAAAGAGAAAACACTGTTAACACAGCAACTACTTGAGAATGTAAGTTCCAAAGAATGGGGTCCTTACAATGTCTCATTCAGAATCTAGAACAGTGCCAGATACATACCGGGGGCCTAATAACAAACATTGGTTGAATGAATGGGTGAATGAATGAATGAATGAATGAACGAACGAACAAACACTTTACCCTCATCATGAGGTAAAAAGTTATCTTAATATAATACTTTACCAATATATATTGGCTTTTTTAAAACAAATGCTTCTTTTTCTAGTCCACTTTAAATGTAGTACGTATGTATTCATCTTCAGGAGAAATTGCCTTGTGAATATTACAAGCAACACTTACTGCTTTCCAGGCCTGCACAGTTACTTTTTGTTTGATTATTTAATTGTTTTATTAGATATAATAATCAACTGGTTCTACATAACTATTTTCCTAGATACAATACCTACCTGTATTAATTGTCTGTATTTCTCAAGATTTTCCAATTTAATAATCTGATTTTTATCCAGAATCAAAGTATGAATATCAGCTTCACAGGGTAAGTTTCCACTTAATTTCTGTAGCCCCTGCCCTGACCAATTGACCACTGATCCTTGAAAAGAGAAGGAAAATTGTGAGAAAATACAATACCTGAGCACTGGGGTGAAATTATACTCATAAAATCCCACTCAGAATTAGAAAACACCAGAGCGCTATAAGTATTAAGATAGTAAAATGAAAGCAATCAAGTTTTAAAGTACTACATGTTGAAATTATTCACTTGCCCTCAGAAATATTAAATTACACCAAGATTTGTGATATTCTACTCAAGATTCTATGATGAAATACTTTGGACTTCTTCACATTTAAATATAAACTAATATTTCCATATTCGGTGCCTAAGGAATGACAGTATTTTTTCATTGAAACTCATCTTTTGCTAGAGATTAAATTGCTTACAACCTAACTACATATCCTAAAAGTGCCCCAAATCAAAGTATATACTTCAGTTAATTTATGTACAAAACTGGAATAATCTACCTAATTCCTTGATGTGGGATGAAAAGAGAACACTTTGCCCCATCCCTGACACACAGTACTCAATAAAGTAATTTATTACAACAGACGTTCAAATCCCGGCTGCACCAGTTCACCACTGTAGTATCTTGGGCAAGTTACTGATCTCTTTGGGGCTCACCTTCTATTCTGTAAAATGGATTTGATAATACCTGCCTTATGTTATTCGACAGAGAAAATGAGATGATGCAAAGTCTTTTTTAAAAAAGCACTTAAAATATCGTCTAGCTCACATAAAATGTGCTCTATAAACGTTAATTGCTACTATTGTAAGTTGCCTTGGTGGGCCGGGGAGGTGGCGTTTAAGACAAGGAGATACCAGAGGGAGACGGGCCCAGAGAAACTGCTTACTTCAAATGTATACCCAAATCAAGGCTATTGCGGGAAATAAGTATTCGAGAATGCTCTCCTTAAGAGATTCAACGTTTTTCCATTGTCCAATGGCTTCTAGCATTTGGGGTTGGGGGCGAGGGGGAGTCATGGGATCCTCTGAGAATTTGGTTTAAGCACAGCCTTTGCACACAATTCCTAGGAGTCCACAGACTTCTTAGAACCATCGATTGACCCCTGTACCCAGAAATATAACTGAGCCCGACCTAAGCCTTGGAGAAAGACCTCGACCATCAGCCTGGCCCGGGCCGGACAAGAGGGCGGACGCAGAGCCTCAGAGCTACGAGATCTGTAACCAAAACAAAGGAGCTCGGTTCCAGCGGCTCCCGGCCACAGAAGCACCCACCCCGCGCTCCGCTGGACAGCGACCAAACTCGATCCCAGGATCCCGTCTGCAGAAGCAGGTGTGGAGAACTGTGGGCTCTGGATCACCCCCAGATTTTATCAGCCACCGGACACTTCCAAGAAAGGGTTCAACGTCAATTTAGGCAGGTGTGTTTGATAGAAGGTATACTGTCGCCTGAACCGAGGGGTAAAGGCGACAGTAAAGTGAAAGAGAGAGATCCTGCAGTTTTCACGTGGGCACCCAGAACTCCAAGTAAACATCCTAGAAAGGTCGCCTCAGTCCGAAACCCACCACCCAGTAGCCACGGTAGCGCGGGAGCCGGGACGCCCAGCGCGCGAAGGGCTTTGGGGGCTGTAGTCCCCCGGCCGAAGCTCGCCGCGACGCCGGAGAGCTAGGCAGAGACCCGGGACTACAGCTCCCAGAGGGCAGCGCGCCTCCGCGACGCCCACAGATCCCCCCATCAAAAGAACTGGTCCAGAACAGCACCCCTAAAGCCTTCTTTTCTCTACCAGATAACCATTTAATTCAGTTCCATGAAGTAAGCCTTGGGACTCAAGGGTGAGGATCACCTTACCTTCTCCAGGAGGCAAAGCCGCGTCGACGCGCGCCACCGCCATACTTCCCGCTCGCTAATAATACCAAGCAACCGTCCTCCAGCAGCGCCGCTTGTCTGGTGGAGCAGGGGCAGGAAACTACAGCTCCCAGGATGCACGGCACTCAGAGGGCCCAATTGGCTGCCTACGCCTGATGCTGAAAACCCCGGATTAGAATCTGAGCCGCAGTGAGTCTGGGAACCCAGATCTGCTCCTCAGTTGGCCAGGTGAGCAAACTCTGTGGTTAGGGGATCATTTCATCCCCCTTTTCTAGGTGTTTGCGAAATTTGACACTTTTACCATCGGGCTGATTGTACGATCGTTGCTTAAGTACAGACTGAATTTGAGAACTCTTTGCCAGGAGTCTTTGTAGGGGCTGCCCCCTTTTTTGGACAATTCTGCATAAATTTAAAGTTTTCAGCTTTGCTCTAGGGATGCGTTGGACATCTTGTTGAGACCGTCAAAACGGATACGTTTTATTTAGAAATTTAGTAAATGAGCGCAGGGATAGAAGCTTTCATACAATATTTTTAAGTGGTTGTTCTTAAATGTTTAACAGAACTTTAGACCTGGGAGTATATTTTATAAGTATAAACCTAGAATTTTTCCAGGGAGTATGCAAAAGAAGTTTATAATATAGGCTCCAAACGAAAGAATTACACTGCCTAACCAAAGGGAAGTAGGCTTACACTTTTGATACAACTATCAGATGCTAACTAGTGTGATTGTAACTATGAACTCGGTAAGAGTTCAAGGAATGGAGAATCAAATTAAAACTGTAATCTTCAGAGATGACTTGAAGGAAGACGTGAAACAACTAGGGCTTAAAAGATGAATAGACTCTAAACAGTTTAGAAGTTGAAGGTGAAAAACATTAGTACAGGCTGCAGGTGGGGGCTGCTAGTAATGAAGCTGTGCCCCCAGGAAGTGAGAAACCAACCTGATAGCACCACAGAATGTACAGAGGAGCTTCCACCTTCTGCTACTTATTTCTCCATTGCCTCTTCCAAACTTACCTTCTGAACTTTCCTTTTTCTGAAACAGCAGTTTCCAAAATCTGATCATTTCTGATCATTTGGGAAAATTCAGTAACTCAGGCTTCTAGATTTCCAGGCATGTGATTCTGTGAGCATTCCCTCCTTCCTGGGTTGTCCTACTATTGCTCTGATTATACCTGCTTAACCCCTCTCCCCCTTTATTTCCCACTGCTTTAGTCTAAAGACAAATTTCCTAGTTCTGAAGAGGGAATTAGGACTAGGAATTTTTTTTTTCTTCCGACCAAGAAACTCCTTACCTAGAAAGCACAGTCTTACTATATAGGTGTAAGAATAAAACAAGCCTCAATACTATCTCCTACTCACTTTGTTCCTGGGATAGCTGGTGAGGATTAAGGAGACTATTTAGCTCAGGGAGGGAGAAAGGGTTTATAGTTTTCTCCAATGTAACAGTGTAATGAATGACCTGGGAGAGGGATCCTGGAAGCCCAGGGGGTAACCTAAAGAGCACATGTTCCTGCAGGTTTACAGCAATAGCAAAACCAGAGTTCTTTTGGTCTGGTTCATCTGATCTGGAATCTTGAGGAAAGGGATAAAGGATTTGTGTGTGTGTGTGTGTGTGTGTGTGTGTGTGTGTGTGTGTTGGGGCGGGGGGGGGGGGCGGTGTTGACTAAGCATAGTCATGGCTCTTAAAGAGAGCTGCCAGATGTTCCTAGGCACAGCCCTACATGCTCAGGTAAACCAGCAACACTTTAAAAAATCAGATAGTACAGCCCTGGCCGATTTTTCCCAGTGGTTAGGGCATCAGCCTGGGGACCAATGAGTGGCGGGTTTAATTCCAGTCAAGGTCACATACTGCGATTGCAGTTAGTCCCTCACCCTGGTCGGGGTCCTGTGAGAGACAACTAGTTGATGTGTCTCTCTCACATCGATGCCCCCCCCCCCCCTCTATCTGAAGAAAAATGAAAAATATCCTCAGGTGAGGATTTAAAAATATAAATAAATAAAATCAGGTAGTATGGCATTTACATCTAAAGTCAAATTGCTATACTTAAACTAAATTGCCTATCTTCTATCTATATTAAACCCTGCAAGCTCCAATCAATTTGGGGGATGCTTCTTACCAATACTATGAACCACTCAACAAGGTAACATTTTTTGGCAGGACCAAACCCCACGAGAAAGACTGTCCTTCCCATCAGCACAGTATACCTGATCTTTGGGATAGCTGATCGCTCTGACTCCTCTCCCCCATCTCTCATTATCTGCCCACTACTACTGGCAGGATCTCCGTAAAACAACACCTTTTATCGCGTAATCCCCTCCTCAAAAACTTCTCTCTTGAAATTGAGCTTTCAAGGGCCACCAGAATCTGGCCTCACCCTACTTGCCATCCTATTCATTCTACTAGTTTCCACTTGGTGTTCTGAGTTAGGGATTGACAAAATGAAACAGGTTTTAGAAAGGTTAAGCTGCTCATATAACAAGGATGAATTGAAAAATAGAATAGTGGTAGGAAGGAGACTATTGTACTAGTGGATGGTAACCTTTAGCAGAGCAGTTTTGGGAGAGTATTATATACAAGTTTAGGTAACACGAAGTTAGGAGACCAAGTGGAAAGGAAACTCGAGCAGCGTTTGTGGATAGTGCATCTTCTCTCTTCCAAACAAAGGAAGCTTTCTAATGAGGATGAGAACCTATATTTTAAAGAAGTAAATATAATAATAACTTTAAGTTTTAAAATTAAGGTTATTAATGTAAAGAATTTTGACAATGTAAAGATTTTGAAAATGGGTCCTTTTTTTTTTTTTTTTTGACAACAAAAAAATATGTGAAGGTGCGGCTGCATAACATCAAATGTTTTCTACTCTGGTTAGTATTCATTGGTAGACTCTTTGGTTCTGCTTCCTTATCTATGACATATGACATGGAAGGAGAGACTGCCACTAAGAAATATCTATTCATAGGTTATCAAGAAGCCCCTAATGAGCATTGACTTTTTTCTTTAGTGTGTATGATTATTTAATAGGTGTTACACATAATAATAAAAACACAGCAGTGCAAAAGGTTGCACACTGATAGTTCCATGTGTTTTGTTTGTGCATTTGTCCACAAGAGGGGCTTTGGTTCTTTCAGATTATCAAAGTCATCTGGAAATCAAAAAGAAGTTTAAAAGCAACATTAAAGACTTTCAGTAATAAAATTCTACCATAATATTTGGATGGAGGGGCTAAGTATCTTGCCTTACTATTATAAGGAGGCTCTAGCTGGGCTCCTGTGAAGGAATTAGTGTTGAACAAATAAGAAACTCTCTCAGTGAGAGGAACAATTTTGGGGGACCCGTGAGTGACTGCTTCCACCACCCCTCTAGATGTAAACTGCTAGCCCACCATTCTCCAAAGCAATGAGATTTAAGGAAGGTAGACAGAACAGTCTTAAAACATCAATCTTAAATACCACGCAATGTCAGGGCCAAAATAATGAATACAGGAGAGTTAGCTAACCCAAGATGAGATACTAAAATTTGTATTTTATTTTTTCCACATATAATTTATCAGCTAATACCTCAGAAAAAGGAGAAGTATAAATGAATTGCAAGAATAAAGCAACTGTGAGCTATTTTTCAGGTGTCTTTACCTAATTAACTAGGAAGAAGTTGTCTTTTCTTTAAGAAAGTAATAAAGGAATCCTTGCATTTTAATTTTATTTTATCTTCTTTGAACTGTTTCTAGAAAGCAATGAAACCCATAAAAGCAATTAAAAGTTAAGTGAATGTTTAAGTTCCAACTTTAATTTATACTTGGGAGACTTTGAATTAAAAGCTCAAAAAGTTTACTTATAAGAGTGGGAGTTTTACTCTTCACCCCACCCCCCATTATTTCATTTTTTTAAAGGAGGAGTTGTGATGATTAATTTAATGTGTCAACTTGGCTGGGCATCAGTGTCCAGATATATGATCAAACATTATTTTGGATGTCTCTATGAGGGTGTTTTTGGCTAAGATTATATTTAAATTAGTAGACTCTGAATGAAGCAGATTGCCCTCCATAACATCCAATCAGCTGAAGACCTGAACACAACAGAAGACTGACCTCCCCGAAACAGAACAGAATTCTCTAGCAGACAGCCTTTGGACTTGAACTGCAACACTGGCTCCTTGCTGGGTTTCCAACCTGCCAGCATCCGGCAGATATTAGGCTTGCCAACCGCCATAACCACAGGAGTAAGTTATTTAAAAGGAGTCTCTTCATATGTATCACACACACACACCATTCCTATTCATGGTTCTTTCTGTATTTTCTCTTCTGATTCCTTCAGTGTCAGTGTACTGAAACCTAAATGACATGTTTTACTGTAAATTTTGCTATACAGACCCCCTGATTAGACACGACATCTGCCAATGCGGATCCTGAGAACAAGATGACTGATGCCTCTTGTGAATCCTTACAGGAGACAGGTTCTGAATATGAGCATGGATGTGGGGATGTTGGGGTTCACGTCACTTTTGCTTTGAAGTGTCTACCCCTTTAAGTTTTGGTGGCACGGCTGTGAGTTGTTGAAATTGTTTTGGTGGAAGAGGTGAGTGTGGTGCAGGAGGAGGCTGCATAAGTGAAAAGAGAGGAGAGTGACCTGCAAATGGACGGACCTGCAGGAATCACTATCCAGCTCTGCTCCTTCTACAGACTCCTGACTTGTGGGAAAATGCTTTGCTGTTACGACACAGGGTGATTATAATATTTGTATGTAAGGTGTGTATCACCCAATGGTACACAGGGACCCCTGAAAACTCAGAGCAACCAGAATTTGTCATAAGACCATCAATGATTGATATGCTAGTAGAATTGATATTACATCAAAAGTAAAATAGAATTGACATGCACTGAATAGAGGACCTTCTGCATGAACTTCTAACCTACATGATATACATGCCCTGAGTAACAACTAAACCATGGAAGACAGTGAGTGGTTTTGGGGATAAGATTAGGAAAATTGATTCATGATACAGCTCATATCATATGTTTGTGACTCTCCTTTGCTTAAAGTGATCATTCACACTGACTGGAAAAATGTGCTTTTAGTGAAGAACTGAGGTTACTGGGCTGTATGTGTATACAGATACATGCTTCCAACACAGTGTTTCCAACCCTACCTTGAAAGAAAACTTATGTGCTCCCACTTCCTATTTGCAACACGTTTTTGAGCCAATTTAGGGGTGTGTGTGTGTGTGTGTGTGTGTGTGTGTGTGATTGCTTCTGGGACCCTCCTTTATATAGACAAAGGCAAGATATTTTATCAGCAGTCAAGGCAAGAAGAGTGCCCAACACTAGCATTAACTCCATATCAAACATTCTCTGTTTTGTCCTCTCCTAGAGGACTCTTTAAAATAACTTGTCAGTCTTATAATTTAGACTTGTTTGTTTCAAATGAATTTCCAGTGTTACTGGGTGACACTTCTGTTAGAGGTAAATGTTATCTGCTCTGACCTGTATTCTAGGCTCCAGTCCCTGATCCTTTTCTGCCTAGAATAGGGCTCATCTTCACCAAAGGCAGCGGGATCACTTTACTTTGCCATCATCTATGGTGTCTTGAGCATCTCTGTCTTTGGCTCTGGGTTGCAGAGTTCATTATGCCTTTCAAGTTTGATTCTGTTCAGAAACAGTCAGGGCAGGGTGTGTGGCTCTCTGGACAATATGATTGTCTGGGCAGGGACATCAAAGCGAAAACCCAACCTTCTACGAGGGGATGGGAGACAGCAGAAAGCAGAGCTCATGAGACTGGACTTTTCTTCCTTTGTGGAGAACCATAACTGTGATTTCTTATGCCATAGGCCACCCATAAAGTGACAGGCTGACTGCACTGTCGTTCACAGATCCCCAGCCTACCAAAATGGAAGAGGCAAAAATCTGGAATGGTCTGTGGGAGGCTGAGAAGAAGACAATGGCGTATTGAACTCAACTCTGTTAACTCAAAAACTGTAGGCACCCCCATGGACCAAATAGCATGTCTGTTGGTCTATTTTGGAAACAGAAATGCTAAGGAAATGTGTTTTTCAGATACCTACTGTGATTTGTTGTAACACATAGTTCTTTTTGTCTCCAAGGGTGACCTCTGAAAAGGATGAGGCCCCATACCTACTCATTGGTGAGTATCAGGAAAAATCTGAATTCACTTGACTGGGTTCAAAATTGTAACTCTAGTTTCTAGCAGGTTTTTCTCAGTGGTTAGAGCGTTGTACCTTAGACCAAGGGTCTTGGGTTTGATTTCCAGTTAACAGCACATGCTTGGGTTGTAGGCTTGATTCCCAGCCCATGTCATAGTCATGCGGGAGGCAACCAATTGATCTGTCTCTCTCAGATTTATGGTTCTGTCTGTCTCTGTCTGTCTCTGTCTGTCTCTGTCTCTCTCTCTCTCTCCCTCACCCTCGCCCTCGCCCTCTCCCCCATCCATTCCACTCTGTCTAAAAATCAATGAAATAGACTATAGATTTCTGGTCAAGATGGTGGAGTAGGTAAACATGGTATCACCTCCTCCCACAACCACATCAAAATTACAACTAAACTACAGAACAACCATCATTCAAAAACACCTGATATCAAGCTGAATGAAAGTCCTAAAACTACAAAATCAAAGAAGCAGCCACATTGGGACTGGTAGGAGGGGCACAGGTGCAGATGGGCTGGTCCCACATCCACATGTGGCGGATAAAATTCAGACGGGACACCTTGGCGGGAAAGGTCCTCCCTGAGGAGTGAGGGATCCCCATCCCACACCAGGCACCCAGATCAGTGTTCCAGTGCCAGGAAAAGAAGTCCCCATCACTTCTGGCTGTAAAAACCAACGGGAACTGAGGCTGAGGGAGCCCCAGGTAGCTCCGTTTAAAGGGCCTGTACACAGACTTACTCCCTCAGAGCTCCAATGTGGGGGAGACAGCTCGAAAGGCACCAGAGACATATGGGAAAGAACTGAGCAGTGGGGCGAGGGCTGGAGAGGCAGCTTTCTCCTGGAAAGACGTGCTGTCAGAGGCTTTGTTCCTTTGGTGAGTTCTTCCTCAACAAGGCCGGGAGATGGCAGCCATATCTGGGACTCCAGTAACCTGGCTCACACTGGTTGCCCTGCCCTGGTAATTCCCTGAGGCCCTGCCTCACCCAACTTTCAGGCCCACCCAAGCTGTTACCAGTTGCTTTACTATAGGATTGGCCTGTCTTGGATCCTGCTTCAAATTTTACTAAATTCTCTCAAACAAGCAGCATCAGGTCTCAGTGAACCCCATACCTCTCATTAAGTGGCCCTAGGCCTGGCACTAGGAGCAGTCAGCCTTGGTTCACAACTTGGCTTTGCCTAGGCATCTCTAAGCCCAGCACAAGAAGCAGAAATCTGCAGACTGCTTTGTAGCTTATGCCTGGTGGCCCTGAGTAGAATACAAGCAGTGGCTTACCTGCCCCAGAGACAGCACACCCAGTGGACAGCTTTCGAACACTGAAGCACTACCACCCAACCACCTCCACAAGAGACACACTTGAGGAATGGACTCAGTGGGTACCAGAGCCTTGCTGAAATAAGTCTCGCACTGTGTGGTGGGCCCCTGCACAGCCAGTGGTCAATGGGCACAGCCAGTCCTTGCAGCTGATCAGCCTGAGTAAAACCCTCCCATTGATGTGCCAACAGCAATCAAGACTCAATTACAACAGAAGGGAGTAAAGTCCACACAAGGGGTACACATTGAGGGCCCAGCTGGGAGACCAGGGAGGCTGTGCCACTGGACCCTATAGGACATTGACTACAATAGGCCACTGTAGGAAGCCCAGGAGACATAGCAACTCTACCTGATACATAGAAACAAACACAGGGAGGCAGCCAAAATGAGGAGACAAAGAAACATCCCAAATGAAAGAACAGAACAAAACCCCAGGAAAAGAACTATACAAAATGGAGATAAGCAATCTAAAAGATGCAGAGTTCAAAACACTGCTTATGAGGATGCTCAATGAACTTAGTGAGAACTTCAGTGAACTTAGTGAGGGCCTCAAGAGCATAAAAAAGAAGCAGTCAGAAATGAAGGAGTCACTAACTAAAATAAAGAATAATTTACAGAAATTCAGTAGTAGAATAGGAAAAGCCAAGAAGCAAACCACCAATTTGGAATATAGGGAAGCAAAAAACACCCAATCAGAATAGCAAAAAGAAAAAATCCCCCCCAAAATGAGGATAGTGTAAGGAGCCTCTGGGACAACTTCAAGCTTGCCAACATTCGCATCATGGGAGTGCCAGAAGGAGAAGAGAGAGCAAGAAATTGAAAACCTATTTGAAACAACGATGACAGGAAACAACCCTAACTTGGTGAAGGAAACAGACATACAAGTCCAGGAAGCACAGAGAATCCAAACAAGATGAACTCCAAGAAGCCCACACCAAGACATCATAATCAAAATGCAAAAGTTTCAAGACAAAGAGAGAATCTTAAAAGCAGCAAGAGAAAAGCAGTTAGTTACCTACAAGGGAGCTCCCATAAGACTGTCAGCTGATTTCTCAAAAGAAACTTTGCAGGCCAGAAGGGAAAGGCAAGAAATATTCAGAGTGATGAAAAGCAAGAACATACAAACAAGATTACTCTATCCTGCAAAGTTATCATTTAGAATCAATGGCCATATAAAGAGTTTCCCAGACAAGAAAAAATTAAAGGAGTTCATCACCACCAAACCATTATATGAAATGTTGAAGGATCTTGAAGAAAAAGAAGATAAAAAATATGAACAAACAAAATGGCAATAACTGCATACCTATTGACAATTATATCTACAAACAAAATGAACAAGCAGAACAGAAACATTCTCATAGATATAGATAACATTTTGTTGGTTACCAGACAGGAGGCAGGTTGGGGAAATGGGGATTAAGAAGTACAAATTGGTTGTTAGACTGACAAATCTCAAAGGGAAGGGGGGTGGGGGGTTTGGGAAGAAATAAACCAAAGAACTTATATGCATAACCAATGGACACAGACAACAGTATGGGGAAAGGCAGGAGAGGGGTGGGAGTGGGGAGGAGGGCGTTCAATAGGGGAAAAAGGAGGAACATCTGTAATACATCCAACAATAAATATAAGTTTAAAAAAAGGAAAAAAATAAAAATAAAAATCAATGGAATAATAAATCAATGGAAAAATTTCCCGGGGTGAGGATTAACAACAACAACAAATTGAAACTCTAACGTCTCAAAGTAATTGTTTGATCCTAAGCTTAAATACTCTTAAAAGTGAAACTTTCATGCAGTCTTCATCCATATATTTGATAAATAATGTGTTCTCTCCCAGACACTGATAACATCTCTTCATTCAGCAACATATGGTCTAGTTGGAGAAAGGAATATAAATTTTTCATCTCTATTTTTTTATTTAATAAACAGAGCTGTCTTGAAAAATGCCTCTGCCTGTTCATGGGTGTAAAACTGACACAGATTGGATTCTTTTACCCACTCTTTTATTTTTCATAATGTTGTCTTGTATTCCTCTGTCCTATTTCCTAACTAATAAGTAGCCTCTGTTTGGTGAAAATCTTCTCTGCCTCTGAATCCAAATACAAGTATTTATTTAATACCTGCTTTGTGCCAAAAACTTCTCAGCATCATGGAGAAAACCAGACCATCACCTTGAGATGCCTCAGGACTTCACTGCCTGAACAACATACACTGTGTTATTTCCCAGGCCGAGTTTTCTGGCATCTTCTCAAGGTCATTGATAGATTACACCTCTTATAAAATAGTTAATTGGCACAACTTAGCTAAAAGATAATGATAGATCTTGGAATGACAGGTTTATTCAGTGTGGTTAAGGGAAACAGAGGGAATAAAAGAAGGGAAAGGCTAGGATCTGAAGCAGACCCTGCACTACAGTGATGGTGATGATGGTGACTTCTGCGAGAAATCTGAGAACATCCCCTCTAGCATGCATTCTCTTTTTATTTTTCAACAATCCTGTGAGGCTATTACTCCTTTCAAGTCATCTGAGAAATCTAAACAAAGTAATATT
The DNA here is from genome assembly GCF_014108415.1 of Molossus molossus. Lineage (NCBI taxonomy): Eukaryota > Metazoa > Chordata > Mammalia > Chiroptera > Molossidae > Molossus > Molossus molossus. Next base: position 83,482,506 of record NW_023425388.1, read on the forward strand.
GTTTGAAATGTGTATGTTTGAAATTGTCTATGAAATGAATATTCCTAGTGTGGGAACACAGAGAGTCACCTGGTACAGAGCTGAGGACAAAATCCTCACAGAAACTTCATGTTGTTTTTTTGTTTTGTTTTGTATTGTTTTATTATCAATGTTGACATCTTTGTAAAAGTCAATTGCAATAAAGTGAAAAAATAAAATACTTAAATACATTTATACTAACAAAATGCTTTAGTATAGACGAAAGAATGCTGATAACACCTTTTAGGATTAGGACACCTTTCTGCAACATGACTGACTGACTTAAAAAATCCTACCGACCCCTTAGAACCAATTCTTAGTGCATTTTCCAACTGCTCTCAATTCTCAGTTGCAGATTAACTCCTGGCTATCATGGAGATTTGCTTCTTCAGTTATTGCTACTGCAGAAGCTGCTTTTGCTCTGAAAGATGAATGTTGCTATCTTGTTCTGAACAGAGCCCCATCATCACTCCATGGCAGTTGAAAGGGAAACGCAAGCACTTCCTACTTATACTCAGTAGTAAATTAGAACGAGAAGAAGGGACTTCCATTCTGTTCTGAAACACGAATCCATCTCACAGCACAGTCTTTGGAAATTCCATGGAGAGGAAGCAATTTACAGCATGAAAATGCCAAGCAAATCATTTGCCCACAATCCATGATGATCTCGGTGCTGTTTCCCACCATGTACATGTTGTTTTGTACTTTGTTCCTGGTTTCCGAGGACCAGACAGCCTCCCCTCTGCTCACTGCCTGGTAGGACCCCTCACAGGGTGGGGCATGTGCGGGGAAGGATCAGGGCAAGTAGCCAATAGCTCTGAGGTATGCCTGCCTATGAAACCGAAATGGCAGAGAAACATCTTTTAAACTGACTTCAGGTGGGAGAGAATAGCAGTTCTTGACACATATGGCACTATTGTTTGAAAAATACTAACCACAAATGTTAATATATTTACTTTGAAAATTACCAGTCTGGGTAACAGAGAGGTAAATGTTAAAAAAACTAAAGTTGGGCTCAGAGTACTCGAGTATTTCGACTAAGTTGTACAGATGTAATTGATGTCAAGGCAGAAACTAGAAAATCTGAAATAGTCTCAGATGGAAATAGCAAAAGTCAACATTGTGCAACATACTGATGGATGTGCCTTCCACACAAAGCAACATGATTCAATATTTGTTCTCTTTACTTTTTAAACTCTTCTTCTTGGGCACCTGCCTATTGCAGGGTGTCTTTAGTGAGAGTGACCATGATGCTCACTGTGGAGGCACGGCCTCCTTTATCCAGAAGACCAAGGAGATAGGCACACCACTGTGGAGTTGCTGCTCATGGTAAGGTAGGAATGATCACACCCATCACCAAAAGCCTGAAGTTACATCTGGGTTTTCCTCTGTCTAGGTCATGGACATCTCTATGTCCTAACAGAGAGCCATCTTTCGGCCACTGCTCTCCTGCCTCAGGGATCCGAGGACTGCTCCACTTCTTCTGTCCTGGAGTCCCCCGAAATGCAAGGTCAGTTCATCCTACAGCCCAGGCACCAGCAGGAGAGAGGTGAACCTTTCCTTTTTTCAGGTGTGTCCTCTTGTTCAAGACTGCACTCCTTGAACAAACTCATGCAGATGTCCATGTGCAGATGGGCGGGGTAGAGTACCCATAGAGACCAGTACCCACTCAGAATGAAGCTGAGAGCACCCTCAAAGCTCTGATATCAAGACCCATGTTGGTTCTAGGAAGAACTGACCCTGACCCTGATGAAGTCTCTGGGTTGAAATACTGGTTTGCAGAATATGAGGAAGAAGGATATCTCAATGCCACAAGGGTGCCATCGGTCAAATTCAGGATGTGGGAAATTCTACACAGAATGTCTTAGTTTCTCCCTCTTCTAACTTCAAGCAAACTTGCTTAAAATGAAAATGGTAGAAGGTAAAGTGAATTAAGCTACTACTACTAATGCTCTCACTTCTTCCTACATCTAGGCCAGAAGAAAGGTAACATCAGGAATCCTATACCATCTCCCTTCTGAGGGGACCCTCCTACTAGCCAGGACAAGGTCTGAGCACACCACCCACACAGCCTAAACAGCTTTTCGGAGCTTCTCTGAGACTGTGAGGATGACCCTGCCTGGCCCCCTTCTGGTAGGTCACATTTTGGTCTCTGTAGCCCCAGTGAGCAGAGGAGGGAGTACCCTGAAAGGTGGTGTCCTCACCTAAATCTACCCTCAAATAGTTGTCATTACCCAGCCCCTGGCTTTGGTTGAGAAGTTTTGTAAACATGACTTCAAAGAATAAAATCAGGTTCAGGTAGCGCAGAGACATAAGGCAGGCACAACAGGAAAAGACTCTCTTGTCCATTCCATGGATTCAGCAAAGACCCACCACACAGGTTCAGAACAGTCAGGGTGGGTTTGTGTGCAGGAATCTGGGGTCTGCCCCTCACCTCCTCGACATCTCCTTCCTTCAAAGCCACACTCCTCGCATGTCACCTTTCATTCTATCTTCAGCTGAGTCTATTCAGCCTTACAACTCAGGTACCTCACATGGATTTGACTGGTATTTCATGTGCTTACACATGAATTTTCAGCCTCAAGAAAATAAAGATCCCTTCACCCTAGCAGCATGTGTTTAGAAAATGACCCAAAGTTTGCCTGTGTTATCACAAAGTGAATTTTCAGTGTTAACATTGATTGAATGTCCAGGGTCCCTTCAACCATGGTACTGGATGTGGAGAATTGTTTCTAGAGATGAAGAAGTTTGTCACATAAGTCCATCCTTGCCATTTCCACAGGCCCGTATCTTTCACAGGGGCTTGTGAGGCAACTGCAATTATCACAACACTTCCCAAATCTAACAAGAAGCCTCGGTGAAGTCTATACCTTACCCAAGGCCACACAGCAAAAGACTAGCATAATAGGTTTCAACTTTGTGGATTCCTGACTCCAATCTTTGTGACCCTCTACACTTTGAGCAGAGGACAGGATGATGCAGCAAAAGACATGAGAGGCTGGTGGGAAGGGAATGTAATCGGAGGACAGGGATGGTGAGCCTGATTTTACAAGAAAAAACAGATCTCCATTCACTTAATGGGGAATCAAGAAATGGGAATGAGCCCTGGCCAGCACCTCTCAATAATTAGAGCATCAGCCAATAGATGCCAATGGTTGAAGGTTTGAAATAGGTCAAGAGTTCCTACTTGATTTGCAGGTTAGGTCCCTGGCCCCCTTCAGGGCATGTACAGGAGGCCACCAATCAATGTGTCTCTCTCACATTGATGTTTCTCTCTCTCTTGCCCCTTCCTCCCTCCCTACCTTTCACTCTCCTAAAAAACAGTGAAAAAAAAATGTCCTTGGGTGAGGTTAATGAAAAAAGTGGGAATGAGTATGGAAAAAAGTTTCGTACCTGTTTCAGTCTAGGAACAGAGAATGGTCTGTTGGGTAGGAAATACACTGAGAAGCTAAAAGACAAATCAAATTTTGTTAGGCCTGAAGCCCAGCACTGTACCCTCACTTACCCAGGTCTGCCTGTCAAGGGGATAAGCTTGTGCTCTGGGCTTGTGGACACTGAACGCCTCAGCCTTTTCTTTCCCGTAGATGTGCTTCCTTTTATTAATGCAAAAGGTCCGGGCACAAAAGGCAGCTTCCAAAAATTGGCCGATATGGATTCACACAGAGTTCTAAAGTAAAAACTAAATTCTGGGGACAAAGTGAACCTGGACAGTGAATCTGTGCTTGTGGTTGCATGTGTCCTAAAGGTAGGGAATCTTCTAGAAGTATCCACACACAAATTAACCTGACACTAAAAGACTGGCTTCCACCCTTCCTGGTTTTGCTCAGTGGTTAGAATGTTGGCCTTTGGACCAAGGAGCCATGGGTTTGATTATAGTCAAGGGCATGCATCTTGGTTGTGGTTTGATCCCTGGCACCAGTCAGGGTCCTGCTGGAGGCAACCAATTAATATGTCTCTCTCACATCGATGTTTCTCTCTCTCTCTCCCTCCTACCCTCCCTCCCACTCTCTCTGAAAATCAATGGAAAAATATCCTCGGGTGAGGATTAAAGAAAACAATTAATGCCCAGCCAGTGTGCCTCAGTGGATTGAGCATCCACCCATGGACTGAGAGCTCTAGGTTCGATTCCAGGTCAGGGCACATGCCCAGGTTGCCAGCCGATCCCTGGTGGGAGTGAGCAGGAGACAGCATATTGGTGTTCTTTCTCATTGGTGTTTCTTTCTCACTCCCTCTCCCTTCCTTTCTCCCTAAAATCAATAATGAAAAATACTGAAAAAAACAAACAAACTGGCTTCCTTCACTCTGGTTGTCTAAGAACCAAAATAGGCATAATAGAATTAGAATCTGAAAAGCTGAAAAACACTTCTCTAAGTCAGAATTTTAAGTACCCTTTTGAATATAAAAAGCCTCAATATATTAGTTACATTTTCCTTAATGACACACACCGTGTTCCCCCTCTTCACCTCTGAACACTCTCTGGAAAATAATAACAACAACAACATAAATCATGGTGATAAGAATTTCAAAATACACATACATACAGAATGTTTAGCAGTCAAACATGTTTTTGATGAAATCTTCATCATCGTTTTGATGAAGGCCAAATTTCCCAAAGAAAATTCATATTAAATGTTTAAAATGGTTAGAGAAGTTTACCAGATTTGGCAAGCATTTGGTGAATTATAAAATGCTGGACGAGGCCGCAGGAAGCCCTGTGCACCCCGTCATGGTCAGTGGTCGTCTCTCAGGGCCTTTGGTTGCAAAGCCGTGCAGGGATGAGTCCACCGCTGGGGCCCCCTTCACTTTCCTCACGTTTCTCTGTAGTTTTCATGCTTAATCCACCACCCATGATTATGGTTACAAGGTAATGAGCCCCCAACACAAACCTCTTAGAGTTCTGACACTTAAAGTCAGTGCAGCAGCCAAAATTAGTTTGGAATTCTGAAAATTCAGTACGTTTAAAAAAAGACAAATTGTGAAATGATACAGTAAAATCATAAGCATCCAGATACTTGTCCAAAAGGGGAGTAAAAACCAGAGAGACAACTTAATCAGTCCATGTTGGCACTTGTAAAAGTCCTAAACAACAATATGATAATGTAGAAATGACTAAAAACAGGATATGAAAATTGTGTTAGACTCTCAGTTGAATGGGTCTTTCTTTGAGCCCCCTTACCATTCACCTGTATGATAAATTAGGGCAGTTCAGAAACGACATGGAGTCCAACCCATAACCGGACCACAGTGATGCACATGGGAGCACAGCATCTACATGGGACCACACTGATGCACATGGGAGCACAGCCATGCTCATGGAACCACAATGATGCACATGGGAGCTCAGCGAATCACATGAGACCATAGTGATGTACACTAGGTGTGCAAGTAGCATGCAGGGTGTTACCCTCTGGAAGGTGAACACATGGAACAGCCTTTCCAGTGAGCAGGGTGGCCCATGTACAGACTCTTGCCCACTTCTGTGCTAGAAGTACAGGCTAGCAAGTGGGTGGCTCCTGTGGGGACAGTTCTAGACATTCCAAGTTTTCCTAAAATGGAATGATCTTAGTGGGGTCAGACTGTGCAACCTTGGCCTTGATATGCCATGTCAAACTAGCTAGAAACCTGAACTGAAACCACAAATGAATTTCTCAACAAGACCATGTGAGTTTGCCATGGAGCAGTCTATAACCACAGGCCAAGAGTGAATATCCTGGGCATTGTCAGCTTGCTTCCTGTCCTGGCATCCCCACACTCAGCCTCACCAGTGGACTCCACAGCCCAGGGTCCAGGAAAAGACAGGAGACAGGTGCCCCCAGAGCAGGCACTTCATTACATGAAGCAAAGTTGTTCCTAAACCCACCCAGACTATCAGAGTCAGCCAGGGCTGGGCGCTTCCTTCCTGCTGACACACTGGGCCACTCAGTAGGAAACAGGGACAAACCCCAACTGCCATGGGCGGGTGTCGTACGTGGAGAGGTGGGAGAGGACTGGTACTTGTCCACTTGCTTCAGGGCTCTGTCCCCAGGACAGACCAGGGCCTGCCACAGCAGCAGGGAACCTCCCCTGGATGAGAGACATGGGCACTGCCTGGGGGACGTCCTGACCCAGCTGAATGGAGACGTCTTAGACTCTTAGTGAGACCAGTGGAAGGAAGGTGTGCCTTTGAGCTAGCAGGGCCACGTGACAACTTCCCCTCACTCTTAGACGGAACATTTAAAGCTCATAAACATTAAGACTCCCAAGTGTATGGTATTAAGAGTCGTTCTTCAACCACCTACAGTGACCACTTTCCCAGGCCTCCACTTAGGCAGCTGACATTTGCTCATGTCTTCCCGGATTACATACAGACCTGAACCTATCTCCCACATTCTGATGAACTTTCTCTTGGGGAAGGATTTTTTCTGTTCCACTCAAGGGGTGGCTAGGGGTGACAGGTCCTTCCCCACTGGGGATTGGGATATAATTCCCACACTTGCTGCTTGCAGTCTGCAGAATTGAACTTTCACACAGTGAAACTTAAGGAGGAATGAAGCTGCTCTCAGAGTCTTTTTCTCTGAGAACTACCAACAGCTCAAGTTAGAGGCCCAGTTCTCTCTTCCTATGTGTGCAAGAGCACAGGCTGTGTGTGCTTCAACTTCTCCTGCCAGGAAATAAGAGTGAGCACTGTGTCTGCCCTGCACACGCACAGGGGGATGTGTATTTCTTTTCAAGAAGAGACTGTGTCATTCAGTAGCAGCTTGCTAATGTGCACGCAGAGAGGAAGAGCCAGACGATAGAATAGCTTCATCTTCATTCCCACCACTTTCCAGACTCTAATTTCCAGGGTCTACGTTTAGCTGGAGATCTCCCAGCCCTTGCCTTTGGGTTGGGGCTTTAGCTAGGAGCTAGACCCACGATATTCTGGGGCTCACAGTTAGAGGGTCCATGAAGTGGGGTCTGAAACCTAGTTTTTAACTGAACACTTTTTATGTAATGTTCCTCAATACACATTTGCCATAACAATAATATTCCTTTTTCTCTGTGTAAGGATTTTCATGAGACATATTTCTACATTATTTTGCATTTTCACTGGGTTTGTACTTACTACAGAGAAGGACCCTGTTTCCGTGTCTCTGTTACAACTTCCTGAGAGAAATGGCTGGTCTATGAAAGGTGTGTTCTGTCCTCAGGCTCCTGGAGCAGCTGCCCAGAGCCAACGCTGGGCTCCTGCGCCACCTGTCTGGGCTGCTGCACACCATCCAGCAGCACTGCTCCTCCAACCAGATGGCAGCTCGCAGCCTGGGCTCGTGCCCCGCCCCCAGCATCTTCTGTCTGCCCAGTGCCTGCAGGTCAGACTTAGTGAGGGACTTGAGAACAAAGGTAATGAGAGCTCTCACTCTGATGCCCTGGGGCAGGGTCCCACTTCGAACCCAAAATGTGCAGTAATAACTCTGAGGGACCAGTGTCTGGAAGTGGACACTTTAACCACAGGCCTCTGGAGTGACAGGGTCATTTGGCCTACCCTGTGGGGTATGGGAAGGTGCGTGGTTTATGGGTAATTTAAATCCCTTCAGTCCCTTTTCCCTTCCCACCCTGGAGAAGATTGAAGACACAGAGATAATGTTCATAGAAAGAACCTGGGTTTTTGAGTCTGATAAGCCAGGTTCCACTCTGGGCCCAATCACTGAGGGAGGTGTAACCTCGGGCAGAGTTTCCAGGTACTGGTTCCATCATGACACAGCAGTGACAACACCAGCCCCTCTGGCTCCTGCCTGGCACATCCTCAGTGCTGGGGAGACGTGAGCACCCATGGCCACACTCACATGGGCTTCGAGCCAGTGAGGCCCATTGAGAAAACTATTTGGCGACACTTTGGTGTTTGCTGCAGGTGAGGAAACTAGTGTAAGAGAACAGGGCACCTCATGCAGCCACCACGGGCCTGGAAGGTCCCAGCTCTTCCCCAAGCTCACCCTCCAGCAAGCGTGAGGCAGGCAGTGCATGGGGACCCCCTGTAGTTAGACAAACGGACATGCTTCTCCCCACCGCCTGCTTCCTCCACAAGAACCACAGACCTCTCTGCTTCCCATGCCTCAGACACTCTTCACTCAACAAACAATTTCACCCCTGGCTGGTTTGGCTCAGAGGCTGGAGCATTGGCCTGCGGACCAGAGAGTCCTGGATTCCAGTGTCTGAACCCGGTTCATGCTAGGGGCACATACCAAAAAAAAAACAAACAAACAAACAAACAGGTAATTTCATAAGTTTATCTACTGGGTGCTTTACAAATGTTAATAAATGTGTTATTTATACTGCAGTAAAATAAGAAAAATTTTTACTTTAGAAAAATATATAAATATAACTTAGTAAGAGAGTATATATTTTCACCACAAACATTTTATATGGGTGACTTGAAAGTTATCTCAATTTTAAAGTTGTAACCATTGATATAAAATGTTAGCTGTAGAACTAGCCAACAAATTATAACTTTAGACTCGTGATTAATAGTATTTTAAAATTTGTTCCCAAAGTAATCTTGAACGTTATTTCTTTGAGAAAACTGCTTTAAATATTTTTCGTCCAATTTCTGAAATTATCTCAGAATTTTTTCCCATTTTGTTAGATCCAGGATTCATTAATGACTTGTTATTTATATGTGATTAATATGATGTCCATTTTGCCCTTGTATTTACAGTTTGATGTTGCACAATTTCTCATTGAAAATGGCCTCAAAGTCTTTGGAGAAGACATCACCTCCATCTGTGGGTAGAGCCCCATGAGTGGTGACAACAGAAAAAAGGCTGCAGGTAGCATGATGGTTGGAACAGGCATGGGGGTGGGGATAGACCCCAAGGTGCCCGGGTTGGAGAGAGGTTCGGATGGTGCTGCACCAGGCAGCCACCATCTGGAGGAAAGAGAGTGAGATGAGCTATACCGAGGACCATTCCCCAGCATCAGAGACCACACACCACCTCCATTCCCTCCACCTGCTCATAGCTGATAAAAACCTCCACCCACACCTCTCAGTGCCACTCACATCCTGAGTCAACCCCACTCCTCTCCATGAGCCCTGCATTGTTGAATCTCTCTCTCGTGCTCCTGAATCTTTTCTTGTACAGTGGCAAGAACCTGGTCCCAGCCATTGGGTTGAGGCCTCCCTGTCCCCCCTGTGAACACTCTATCATCAATAGTAAACTGAATTTTTGTTTATTTATTTTTTTATTTTATTATTTTATTTTTTTATCCTCACCCGAGGACATTTTTCCATTTTTTGTTCAGCTAGAGTGAGAGGGAGAGAGAGGAACAGAGAGAGAGAGAGAAACATCGATGTGAAAGGAACACATTGAGTGGCTGCCACCCACACAACCGACCAGGTCTGGGGACAAACTGCAACCAAGGTACATGCCCTTAGCGGGAACCAAACCCGGGTCTCTCAGGACCGCAGGCCGACGCTCTAACCGCTGAGCCAAACTGGCCAGGGCGTAAATGGAATTTTTAAAAATAAAACTTGGCCCTGGCCAGTTTGGCTCAGTGGTTAGAGGGTTGGCCCGCATTCGGTTCCCTCTAAGGGCACATACCTCAGTTGCAGTTTGTCCCCGGCCCCTGTTGGGGTTGTGTGGGTGGCAACCAATCGATGTGTCCCTCTCACATCGATGTTTCTCTCTCTCTCTCTCTCTTTCTCCCTCTCTCCTTCCCCGCTCTATCTGAAGATAAATGCAAAAATGTCCTCGAGTGAGGATAAAAAAAAAAATTAAAATAAATAAATAAAACTTGAACTGAGCCCCTCTATGCATAGCAGAGGTGCCCTGGTCGAAACCAGTCAGGAACCTGGAGCGCTGTCTGTTTTATCCCGCCACCCCCTTTTCTGCTCTGCGTTACCAGCTGTCTTATCTTTGGCCAGTTCTACCTCACGTCTTTTTCTTCATCTCTAAAATGTTGACAAAAGCAATGTCTCAATCTGGGGATTTAGGCAAGATTATAAGATAATAGATATAAAAGTAATGTGTAGAGAAGCAAACAGTGCTGGCAGAAGTCCCACTGATGCAGGAGCTCATGCTCTCTGAGCTGACTAAGCAGAGCGCACTGGCCACAGTCCACTTGCTCCGGCTCTCAGGGGGAGAGCAGAGTCTGGGGCTTGGATTGTCATCCCTACTTATATTGGATATTCTTGGTTTTATGCCATACACCTCATTGCTTTGTGCCGATTTTTAGGAAAATCCATTTCATGACTGATTGAGAAGAGTTCAGTACCTGAGAATATGCTTATGCTAAGTCAACTGTTTTCATTTCAGCAGTGACCACAAGCCACCTCTTGACTCCAAGCCGGTGGGCGTGATAGTGCTGTGAGGAAAGGCAGCCTCCAGCGTGGGCCTTGGCCCCGCCGGGCCTTGTCCACCCAGCTGCCTGGAGACAGTTTTGTTAGTCACGCAAGATGAGCATCTCCAGAATCCCACTTGACCTTCCTTTCCTGCACTATCCTGAGAACTATCTTTCCAAAATGTTTGAATTTGGATGAAATCCTCCCACCCTGTTCTGAACTAAGTAAAATTTCCTGCAGAACAATGAACACAAGGCACCTCAAACTAAGACCCTGGGATCATTTGCCTTTACTTGGAATTTTGCATAAAAATAAAGCACCTTCTGCCCTGGCCGGTTTGGCTCAGCGGTCAGAGCATTGGCCTGTGGACTGGAGAGTCCCGCGTTCAGTTCCTGCTAAGGGCATGTACCTCAGTTGCAGTTTGTCTCCAGCCCAGGTTGGGGCCATGTGGGTGGCAATCACTCGATGTGTCTCTCTTGCATCGCTGTGTCTCTCTCTTTCTGCCTCTCTTTCTCCTGCTCTATCTGAAGATAAATGTAAAAATGTCCTTGGGTGAAGATTAAAAAAAATAAAATAAATAAATAAATAAAGTACCTTCTGCCCAGCTGATGTGGCTCAGTGGTTGAGCATCGTCCCATGCACCAAGAGTTTGCCTGTTTGATTCCCGGTCAGGGCACATGCCCAGGTTGTGGGCCCAATCCCTAGTGGGGGCATGCAGGAGGCAGCCAGTCGATGCTCTCTCTCATCGATGTTTCTATCTCTCTCTTCCTCTCTTTCTAAAATCAATAAAGAAAAAAATAATAAATAAATAAAGTGCCTTCCACGGCCACAGCTCATCTCAATTGAGTTTTTCTTTTCCTTGATCCTAATAACCCATATTTGAGAAAATCTTCCTACACTATGTACTTCTGTTTTTCCCATTCTACCGTATTATTATATGTATGTTATTGAATTGTATTTTTGTGTAAGTTTTTTACTGATGCAATAAATGTCATTCCATAACTTAGTGGCTGAGACACCCATTTTTTTCTGCTCAAGATTCATGTTCACACTTTGATGGAGGCCCCTCTGCGCAGTTTTGGTCTCAACTGAGGTCACCCGTGCATCTACACTCAGCTGGCAGCTCAACTGGGGTTTCCTTATGTGTCCACTGGTGCTGGCTCTTGGTCGATCCCCATGTTTTCAACAAGCTGGCCCAGCCTCCTTTACATGGTGGAAGACGAGTTCCAGCAGCAAGAGAGGTTTTTTAAGTCAGCGTGGAAGGGGACTGGGAAGGGACTCGCATATGAAGGAAGGCTGGGGAGCAAGGTCATTGCCCCCTGTACCTGAGCCGGTCACGTGTAAGAAGGTGGGCTGTCCTCAGCAGGGCAGTCTGCATGCTCTCAGGCTGCTGTGCTCTCACCCTCCTGGACCCTGCTTCCTTCACACAAAGCCCCTCTGGAGCTGCAGGTGGACATCTGTCCATGTGCCCAAAGACTCCAGCAAAAGGGGATAGAGAGGATTCCGTGGACGAAAAAGGGGCCTCATCCTAAACCTAACAACCTCGGAGGACGTCTGCATGGTGGCCTTACAAACTCAGGGACTGAAAGTAACCACATAGGATGGTCTGAAATAAAAACTTCATAACTAAATGTGGGTCATTGTAGGTAGTCATGTCCTAGGCCAGTATCTTCCTTAACAAAGGTCAATCTTTACCTTAACTGAACTTGTTTATTGCCACTTTGCATCTACAGTCACATACCTTTGGAATGTCAAAGTAACCGTCATTTCCCAAACCCCTCAGTGCAATCTCCCACCAGAACAGGTGACCACAGGGCCCCTCACTGTTACCTTGTTCTCCTGTATCCCACTTCCACGTGCTGTAACTGTTCACTGTTCACTAGTCCATACCCACTGATGTAAGAAGTATGTGTCTATCCGTTTCCACTTTATCCAAACTCAGAGACGTCCCCACTTTGTTCTCCCCCTTGTAATCTATCACCAGTGGGTTTCCTCTAACCCCTTCTGTCTTCTCCTTTGATTCTGTTGAAAACATGCCACTATCCAGAACATTTTCTCAATCCCTTGAGATTTTGCTTCCTGGAAATTGTCAGTTTGGCACAAATAAGCTAATAAAAATTCTCTACATGTTTGGAGGTTTCTTACTCTGAGAATTCCTTGCAGCACCTCAAACTGAAAATCCTAGTCTATTTCTTGTAACTGATGATGCCCAGTCATATTGTCCAAAATAGTTCATCACTCTGGATCAAATACAAAGATGGATCAACAACATAAAATGTCCCAAGTGTGAACATGAAAGAAACTCTGCTTATTATTCAACTTCCTCCTAAACGTAATGGGAGGAAATAAAATTCCATGGAAATGAAAGTCAAATGCCCCCTTCCCAATTCTGTACAACTGGCTCAGTCTCAGCTACAGGGCTGACTTAGATGCCTGGGTTCCCGCAGAGGCTGCGTGTCCTGGGTTGTCGTTCACAGGAATGGACGTAGCTCCTTCAGCCTCTTCAAAGTTCATTCCTATCTCTACTTCTACTTTCCAAAGGTTCAGTGATCACTAAAGACACTGAATCTCCACCAGTGACGTTTTCAAAAACAACACTGTGGTCTCGAAATGAAGTGTTCAGGGAAATCAATGATAAGAGACTGTCACTGTTATTCTGTTTAGAGCTCTTCCACGAAAGTGAAAAGAATGCATTGGCATTTGGGAAGAAATTAAGCTTCAGCTGTTACATGTAAAGGTAACGCTAATCCATGCAGAAGGACAGCTCCCTTGCCCTTCCTCAGACGTAGTTTTCTCTCCTTGGCTTTACTACAAGGGGAAGATAGTACCGAACACCCTTCCATCCCAACGGATACCTAAAAGCCAGTCACTCACAATCCTGGTTGCATTAAGAATCACTCACAAAACTTTTTAGAAATATATGTTTTCTAACATAGTAAAATCTGTCACATTTCTCTTAGCAAAATTCTAATATATATCCTTGGGCAAGGGAAACAAAAGAAAAAATGAACAAAAAGGACTATAACTAAAATGTTTTTGTATAACAAAGAAAACCATAAACAAAACAAAAATACCACCTGCTAATTGAGAGAATTTATTTGCCAATGATACATGTATAAAGGGTAAATATCCCAAATTTATAAAGAATTCATATAACTCAACGCCAAAAAAAAAAAAAATCATCAATCAAATTAAAAAATGGAGAGAGGACCTGAATAGGCACTTCTCTACAGAGGACATATGGGTGGCCAGTAGACACAGTGCTCAACGTCACTAATTTTCAGAGAAATGCAGTGTAAAACCACAATGAGATATGATCTCACATCTGTCAGAATGGGTATCATCAATAAATGCACAAATGGTAAGTGTTGGTGAGGATGTAAAGGGAACCCTCATATATTGTTGGTGGGAAAGCAGATTGGTGTAGCCAGTATAAAAAGACATTATGAAGTTTCTAAAAAAATTAAAAATAGAACAGCCTATGACACAGTGATTCCACTTTTTGGGATTTATTCATAGAAACCCAAAACACTAACTCAAAAGAATATATGCACCGCTATGTTTATTACAGCATTACTTATAATAGCCAAGATATGGAAGCAGTACAAGTGCCCATCAGTAGTGAGTAACTAAAAAAGTGGTGGTACATATATAAAGTGTACTCAACTATAAATAAAAATGAAATCTTTTTGTTTTGCAGCAGCATGGATGGATCTGGAGAGTACCAAGCTAAGTGACATAAACAAGGCAGAGAAAGACAAACATCGTATGACTCACTTATATGTGGAATCTCAACAACAAAATAACAACAAAACTGAAACAGACCAATAGACACAAAAAGCAAACTGGTGGTTGCCAGAGGACAGTAATTTGGGGGGAATGAGTGAGAACTGGAACGCTTAAGTACAAATTGGCAGTTACGAAAGAGTCACAGCATGTAAGGTACAGCACTGGAAATACAGTCAATAATATTATGATCACTAAAATGTATGGTACCAGTTGAGCACTGGGAATATCAAAGGAAACACTATGTATAGTATATAGTTGTGTAACAGCTAATCTGTATATGTGAAACCAATACAAAATATTATTGAAAGTAAACTGTAATTGAAAAATTAAAGAAAAAAAAATAAAGGAAATGCATGTTTGTCTAGATCTGCTAAATCAGAACCTGGGTGAGGGGAGCCTGAAAAGCTCCTCCAAGTGATGGTGATGCATATCAGGATTAAAGACCACCCACTTGCTTCAAGAAGGAGAAAAGCTGTCCTGCTTCTAACCGCTCTGAAAGGGAGTGGCAGAGGATGGAAGCTATCTGAGAATTGGGTAAGGTCCAGACACAAGAATTTCTACAAGTCTTTCCTTACCTAGACACCCACAGATGAATTAGGAGGCAGGAAACTGTTGTCCACTGAGCCTCCAGGGCACTAAATATAGGCACAGAATGGCATTGTCTGTAACAAGGGTCACAAGTTCTGGAGTCCACTAGCTATAGGCTGCCTCTGTGCTAATTTGATTTTTTATTAATTAATTAATTTATTTTTGTTGCAGATGTTTCTCCTTTTCCCCCACTGATTCCCCCCTCCCTCTCCCTCCCTACCGTCGCCAGCTTTGTTGTCCATGTCCATTGTTTATGCATACATGCATATAAGTTCTGTGGATTTATCTCTCCCCCACCACCTCCTTTTCTGGGGATTGTCAGTCTGTACCCCACTTCCACATCTCTGGGACAACCCCATTCCTCAGACTGTTAGGTTCATTATATTCCACAAATAAATGAGATCATATGATACTAGTCTTTCTCTGTTTGGCTTGTTTCGCTTAGGATAATACTTTTCAGGTCCCTCCATGTAGTCTCAAAGAATAGATATCTTTCTTTCTTACAGCTGCATAGTACTCCATTGTGTATATGTAACACTGCTTTTATATCCATTCATCTACTGATGGACACTTGGGCTGTTTCCAGATCTTCGCTATTGCAAATAGAGCTGCTACAAACATGGGGGTACATATATTCTTTCTGATTGGTGTTTCAGGCTTCTTAGGGTATATTCCTAGAAGTGGGATCACTGGGTCAAATGGAAGTTCAATTTTTAATTTTTTGAGGTAACACCATATTGGTTTCCATAGTGGCTGCACCAGTCTGCATTCCCACCAGCAGTGTACTAGAGTCCCCTTTTCTCCACACCCTCACCAACACTTGTTTGATGATTTGTTGATGGCGGCCATTCTGACAGGTGTGAAGTGATACCTCATTGTTGTTTTAATTTGTATCTCTGATGATTAGTGATGTTGAGCATTTCTTCATATGTCTCTTAGCCATTTGTATGTCCTGTTTGGATAGGTGTCTATTTAGTTCCTCTGCCTATTTTTTAATTGGGTTCTTTGTCTTCCTTTTGTTGAGCTGTATGAGCACTCTCTATATATTAGAAATTAACCCCTTATCTGATATATCATTGGCAATTATGCTCTCCCATACAGGGGGTTGCCTTTCCATTTTGGTGGTTGTTTCTTTTGCTGTGAAGAAGCTTTGTAGTTTGATTTACTCCCATGTGTTCATTTTCTCCTTTGTTGCTATTGCCTTAGGTGATGTATCAGTGAAAATTCTGCTGCATATGATGTCTGAGATTTTGTTGCCTACAGTTTCTTCTAGGATTTTTATGGATTCATGAGTCACATTTAAGTCTTTTATCCATTTTGAGTTTATTCTTGTGTAGGATGTAAGTTGATGGTCTAGTTTTATTTTTCTGCATATAGCTGTCCAATTTTCCCAGCAACATTTATTAAAGAGGCTGTCCCTACTCCATTGTATGCTCTTGCCACCTTTGTCAAGTATTAATTGAGCATGTTGCCTTGGGTCCATTTCTGGGTTCTCTGTTCTTTTCCACTGGCCTATATGCCTGTTTTTGTGCAAGTACATGGTTGTTTTGATTACAGTTGCTTTGTAGTATAACCTGAAATCTGGTAATGTGATCCTGCCAACTTTGTTGTTCCTTTTTAAGGTTGCTGTGGCTATTTGAGGTCTTTTTTGGTTCTATATGAACTTTTGAAGTACTTGTTCTAATTTTGTGAAGTATGCCATTGGTATTTTGATGGGGATTGCATTGAATCTATAAATTGCTTTGGGTAGTATGGACATTTTAATGATGTTAATTCTCCCAATCAATGAACAGGGCATGTGCTTCCACTTTTTTATTTCTTCCTCTATTTCTTTTTTCAATGACCTATAGTTTTCTGCGAATAGGTCCTTTATTTCTTTGGTTAAGGTTATTCCTAGGTATCTTAATTTTTTTGCCGCAATGGTAAATGAGATTGTTTTCTTAGTTTCTCTTTCTGTGAGTTCATCATTGGTGTATAAGAATTCCATTGGTTTCTTGACGTTAATTTGGTATCCTGCTACTTTTCCCAATTCATTTATTAAGTCTAGTAAATTTTTTTATGGGGTTTTCTACGTATAGTATCATGTCATCTGCGAATAATGACAGTTTCAGTTCCTCCTTTCCAATTTGGATCCCTTTTATTTTTTCTTCCTGTATGATTGCTGTGGCTAAGACTTCCAGTACTATGTTAAATAAGAGTAGCGAAAGTGGGCATCCTTGCCTTGTTTCTGTACTTAAGGGAAACGCTTTTGGTTTTTGCCCATTGAGTATGATGTTGGCTGTAGGCCTTTCATATATGGCCTTTATTATGTCTAGATTTGATTCCTCAATTCCCACATTGCTGAGCATTTTTATTAGAAATTGATGCTGGATTTTGTTGAAGGCTTCTTTGGCATCTATTGATATGATCATGTGGTTTTTATTCTTCATTTTATTTATGTGGTGTATCACATTTATTGATTTGTGAATATTGTACCAGCCTTGCATCCCTGGGATGAATCCCACTTGGTCATGGTGGATAATTTATTTGGTGTATTGCTGGATCCTATTTGCTAGTATTTTGTTTAGGATTTTGGCATCTATGTTCATCAGGGATATTGGCCTGTAGTTTTCTTTCATTGTAGTGTCTTTTTCTGGTTTTGGAATTAGAATTATGCTGGCTTCATAAAACGAGTTTGGAAGTCTTCCTTCTTTGAAATAGTTTGAGGAGAATGGGTGTTAGTTCTTCTTTGAATGTTTAGTAAAACTCCCCTGTGAAGTCATCCAGGCCTGGGCTTTTGTTTGCTGGGAAAGTCTTGATTACATCTTCAATTTCTTCTGTTGTTATTGGTCTGTTCAAGTTTTCTATCTCTTCCTGGTACAGTTTTGGGAGACTATGTGTTTATAGAAATTTGTCCATTTTGCTTAGATTGTCTAATTTGTTGCCATATAATTGTTCATAGTAGTTGTTAACGATCTTTTGTATTTCTGTGGAGTCAATTGTTACTTCTCCTCTTTCATTTCTGATTTTGTGTATTTGGGTTCTCTCTCTTTGTTTCTTGGTGAGTCTAGCTAAGTGTCCATCAATCTTGTTTATCTTTTTGTAAAACCAGCTCTTTGTTTCTTTGATCCATTGAATTTTTTTTTTTTTTTTGACTCTATGTCATTTATTTCTGCTCTGATCTTTACTATTTCCTTCCTTCTACTTGCTCTGGGGTTTTCTTTTTGTGTGCTCTCTAGTTCTTTAAGTTGTGAGGTTAGATAGTCTATTAGAGATTTTTCTTGTTTCTTGAGGTAGGCCTGTAGTGCTATGAACTTTCCTCTCAGAACTGCTTTCACTGCATCCTATAGATTTTGTGTCGTTGTGTCTTCATTTTTATTAGTTTCCATGAAGTTTTTAATTTCTTCCTTGATCTCCTAAGTAACCCATTCAATGTTTAATAACATGCTATTTAGCTTCCATGTGTTCAGATGTTTGTGCATGTTCTTGTTGCAATTGATTTCTAGTTTCATGCCATTGTGATCTGAGAAGATGCTTGATATGATTTCAGTCTTCTTGAACTTGTAGAGACTTACTTTGTGTCCTAACATGTGGTCTATCTTTGAGAATGACCCATGTGCCCTTGAGAAGAATGTCAATTCTGTAGTTTTGGGGTGTAATTCTCTGTAGACATCTACTAAATCCATTTGGTCTAGTGCTTCATTTAGAGTCTCTGTGTGCTTGCTAATTTTTGGTCTAGAGGATCTATCCAGTGGTGTCAGCGGGGTGTTGAAGCCCCTGCTATGATTGTATTGCTATCGATTTCCCCTTCGAATTCCACCAGAAGATTTTTAATATATTTTGGTTCTCCTATATTGGGTGCATATATGCTTATCAAGGTTATATCTTCCTGTTGGATGGATTCTTTAAATATTATGTAGTGGCCTTCTTTGTCTCTAGTTATGATCTTTATTTTGAAATCTATTTTATCAGATATGAGTATTGCTACCACAGTTTTTTTTTTTCCTTTCCATTTGCTTGGAACATTTTTTTCCATTCATTCACTTTCAACCTATGTGAGTCTTTTGTTGTGAGGTGAGTCTCTTGTAAACAACATATAGATGAGTCATGCTTTCTTATCCAATCAGCTACTCTGTGTCTTTTTATGGAAGCATTCAATCCATTTACATTTAAGGTGATTATTGATATGTACTTATTTATTGCCATTTTTGTTTAGTGTGGTTATATTTTTCTTCCTATTTCTCCTGCTAATTACAGCAGTCCTTTTAACATTTCTTGCAGTGCTGTTTTGGTGCTAATGTATTCCCTTAGCCTTTTTTTGTCTGAGAAGCTCTTTATTTGACTTTCTATTTTGAATAATAGCCTTGCTGGGTAGAGTAGTCTTGAATTCAGATTCTTGTTTTTCATGATCTTGATTACCTTATGCCATTCCCTTTTGGCCTGTAGTGTTTCTGTTGAGAAGTCAGCTAAGAGCCTTATGGGGTTTCCTTTGTAGGTAACCTGTTGCTTCTCTCTTGCTATTTTTAGGATTCTCTCTTTGTCTTGAATTTTTGGTACTTTGATTACTATGTTTCTTGGTGTGGGCCTGTTTGGGTCCTTCTTACTTGGAGCTCTCTGTGCTTCTTGAACTTGAATGCCTTCTTCCTTCACCAAATTTGGAAGTTTTCTGTCACCATTTCTTTGAATGTATTCTCTAACCCTTGCTCATTTTCTTCTTCGGGGACTCCTATGATGCAAATGTTATTACGTTTACAGTTGTTCCACAGTTCTCTTAAGCTGTTTTCCTGTTTTTTAATTATTTTTTCCTTTTGGTTTTCTGATTGGTTGATTTTTTTCTACCCTATCTTGTAATTCACTGATCCGGTCCTCAGCTTCCTCTACTCTGCTATTTAGACTTTCCAATATGTTTTTTATTTCTGCTATGTCATTCTTCATTTCTTCTTGGTGGTTTTTAATTTCCAGCTGGTTGATTTCCAACATTTCTATGTCTTTACTCATGGTACTCATGTCCTTACATATGCTGTTGAGCTTCCTCAAGATCATGGCTCTGAATTCTAGTTCTATTAACTTGCTTAACTGCACCTCATTTATCTCATATTCGGTAGACGTCTCTTGTTCTTTCATTTGGCTTTTGTTTCTGTTTTTCACCATTTTGGCTATCACAGTCGGCTTTGGAGCTTGACAAATTTTCCCTGTGGGTGTTGGTGTTCTATTGTTTGTGGCTCCCTCTCCTGGGTTTGGATGAGGCAAGGAGGACCCACTTTAAACACCACTGTCAAGTCTTAACTTTCCTGGTTAGACTTGCTAGCCCAGGGAATGGTATTTATCCTCTAGCTTTTTTGCCTGGAGGCTTTTAGTAGTGGTCACCTGAAGAACCTTGGTTTCTGAGTTGACTGAAAAACTCCCTCAGGTGCTTAGTGTAAGAGGATTTCCAGAGGGTGGGGCAGATGCTGGTTGGTAATGGTCCTCAATTAGCATTTCAATGGCCACCAAGTAAGGTTGAATCTCTGGATGGAAGGGCCACCGCCTCTCCCCAGGGCCCAGGATTGAGTCAGTGTCCCTGGTTATGTGGTCCTCCAAGCTGCCTTTAGGATGCCCCTTCCTGATATTTGTCTTTATTTTCGTTGTAATTCCAGTTTCGTCCTGGGAGATGGTCTGTGTAGTTTCCATTCACTTCGCCGCCATTTTTTTCCCTGTGCTAATTTGATTTTAACAGAAGATCCTTAACAAGGTCTAAAAGGTGTGCTAATTTGATTTTAACAGAAGATCCTTAACAAGGTCTAAAAGGACTTAAAAACAAACAAACAAACAAAAAACCTGTGCTCTGTCCTCTCTCTGCTCTTTGCTTATTTCAAGCTCTCTACTTTCTGATATGTTTCCAAAGTAGAACATTCTCATTCTCTAAAATTCACATACTCACATTCCATACCTTCACATGGAAATGAAGCATCCCTTCCAATGCACACTCTCTTGTCTATCCACCTATGTATCTATGGATCCATCAATCCATCCATCTATTATCAATCTATTCATCCAATCATCCATTGATTATTCCTACCATTTATCCATTATGTATCTAAGTACCTATCTGTCATCTATCTTTCCATAATCTATCATTTATCTATCAAATCTATCTATCTATCTATCTATCTATCTATCTATCTATCTATCATCTATCTATTTTATCTAACATTTAACTATTTATACATGCATGCATGTATGTGTTTAGGAATCTATCATAAATATATTTCTGTATTTATCTATCTATCTATCTCTCCATCTATTTCCAAAGCATCCTATAAGCTAATCTCAAATGAGCTGTTCAAAGAAGGCTTTCTTCCATGCCTTCCCCACAGTGGTGTCAGGGGTCAGGTCCCTCTTTCAGTTTCTCATTCTTCACAGCACTTGCCAGGGTCTGTTCTGACACAGTTATTGGAGGGACCCTATGTTTAATTTCAGTTTCCCAAATTTAATTGGAGGTTTGTGAGAGTTTGACTTCAGTCATTCAATAAAAAAAATTAAATTACTCCAATATTTGATGACAATAAAATGATAAATCAGATACAGACTCTTTTCTTGAGGTCCTTAGAGTCCAGTGGGGAGTAAAAGATATGTATACAAGTAACCACATACAGGAGCCTGTAAGGGAGATGACAAACTTTGTTAGTGACGTCA
This sequence comes from Molossus molossus, assembly GCF_014108415.1. Lineage (NCBI taxonomy): Eukaryota > Metazoa > Chordata > Mammalia > Chiroptera > Molossidae > Molossus > Molossus molossus. The sequence goes on from NW_023425388.1 coordinate 83,503,849, forward strand.
AGTTGCAGCCCTCCCTAGTGGTCAAGGGGAGAGGTCCCTGAGAGAAGGGCTGTGACTCCTGAGGCAGCGGGACGGGAACCCTTCCTGTCACATCGTGGCTGCTGGGCTGCAAAGCCCCTCACCTTGTGCAGCTTCCTCATCCGCAAAGTGGTCAGGTGTCTGGTGGGAAGGGAACTCTCTTCACATGAAATGTGTCTAGCAGAGTGCCATAGGTTCACTGACATGGAAGATAGACACAGGCAAATAAGCTCATGAAAAGACGTAAGCAACATTAACCATCAGGAAAATACAAATAAATTCCACAGTGAGGTCTCACCACATAGCTATCAGAATGGATAAAATAAGAATGACAACACCAAATGCTGGTGTGGATGTGAGAAAACTGAATCACTTATGCAGTGCTGGTGAGACTGGGAAATGGTACAGGCACCCTGGATTACAGTGTGACAGTTTGTTAAAAAATAAATAAAACTTAGAACTACCACATGGTCAGGCCTCTCCTTGTGTGGGTGTTGAAACCCACAGAATGGAAGACGTACACATTGTACACAGATGTTCATAGCAGTCTGATCTCTAGTAGCCCCAAACTACACACAACCCAGAAATCCTTCCACATTTGAATAGATAGTCCAACTGTGATACATCCCATCATGGGCCTCCCATGTGATAGAATAATAAACTATTCACACCTGCACCAATGCAGATGCATGCCCAGTTACGCTGAGTGGAAGATGTCAATATAAAAGGCTACAAACTGTATGATCCCAGGTAAACTACATTTGTGAAAGGGAACTATTATAGACACAAAGAACAGATGAGTGGTTGCCAGGGATGAGGGAGGTGGTTGAGGCAGGAGGGACATGTATGTGGCAGTATGGGGGACACAAAGGCCCTGTGGGGATTGTAGTGACTCGACCAGCATTAATATCAGAGTTATGATGTGGCCTACAGCTGAGATGATATTACTATTGGGAAAACTAGGTAAAGTGTGGATGGAATCTCTGTTTTATCTTTTACAACCATGAGTGAATCTAGAGTTTCCTCAGAATCACACAATTATTCAAATGTCAAGATGGAGGACAAAGCAGAGAAACGGTCTGTCCGTTGGTTATGTATGGCGTGAGCCTTAGAACCTTGACATCACAATGACTGAGCACAAGACAGCAGGCTTTTCATTGTCAGAGAAGGAGTCATGTTGTTGGCTCTTAGGAGAGGATTTTCAGTAGGTCTGTAAAAATATCTGTCCTATTATCAAAGAGTTTTCATGTTTGTTCAGTCGAGTTGCTGTACCTATGATGACCAGTAAGTCATGTTAGAGTTCAGTCATTGCTCAACCCAATCATAGCTGAGCACTTGCTTCTGTTTAAAAACTTTGTGATGTTTTTGGAATTTTTTGCTGCTATTTGAGAATTTCCCTAAAATTTTCAGTATTGATTTAGATGAGATTGAGGTAAATTATCCAGAATCCTTAATTATCTAAATGTGTACATTAACATGTAACCAAATTTTAATTATTTCCTCATGTCTTCATATCATTCTATTTACACAACATTAGGCCATAAACTGCCCTATTTTGCTTTGGTTTTGCCTTTTTTTTTTTTTTTATCCTCACCTGAGGACATTTTTCCATTTTTTGTTCAGATAGAGTGGAAGAGAGAGAGAGAGAAACATCGATGTGAAAGGGACACATCGAGTGGCTGCCACTCGCACGACCAACCAGGGCCGGGGACAAACCATAACCGAGGTACGGGCCCTTAGTAGAAACTGAACCCGGGTCTCTCTGGACCATAGGTCGACGCTCTAACCGCTGAGCCAAACTGGCCAGGGCTGATTTTACCTTCTTGTAATGCTCTCTACCTCTGGCCTCTTGGTTCTTCTCTCTCAACAGCTGTGATCTGATCCATTTTACTGATTTCTCTCTTTCCACCTCTAACAGCTGGCAGGACAAGTCCTGGAAAGAGTTCTCCATTTTCATCAGCTCCCTAAGTGACCTCCTCTCTCAATCACTGTCTTTGACTCAGTAACTCCTATGTTTGAGCTATGGATCTCTGGGTGGGGATTGAGACTCACTTTCAGTTTTGTGCTCACCTTCACCTTTTGCATAAAACCTTAGTGCAAGTTTGACCAGTGACAGCTTGTTCTGTGGCATTTGCAGAAGAAGCCTTTCTGCTGAGGTGGACACCGATATGGAACAATGTACAACATCTGAGGATGCCGAGTTGGAGCCCTCTACAGGCTGTGAGGACACAAACATTGAACACTCTTCCACTGCCGAGGACACCAGTCACACCCTGCTGACGCACAGCCCCACGGTGCTCAGAGGAGGCTGGAGGAGAAAGAGGCGATACCTCTTCCTGTTCAGCAACTTTTTGCTTATATCGAATACCAAATACCAAGTCTACACTACACACTCTCCCAATTACCATAGAATTGTATTTTCAATAACCCTCCCTGTAAAAATATATTCATTTCATGAATTCCAGTGGAGTTTTAGCTGTAACTGTTCCCTGGATCAGTGGAGTCATAGGAAAATTTGTCATGGCTTTCTTAGATCTCATTTTATTTTTGATGTTTCCACAAGTAGTTTCTGAATGGCAGGGAGTTCCAGATCTGTGCCCTCATTGCCTGAGCATCCTTCATAGGTTTGTAGAACTGATGACTATTTTACCCAGGCTACCTGAGTGTTAAAGTTGTGAATGAACAAAGTGATATGCTGGTTTCAATGTCAGAGGTCAAAGGCAACTTGGGCCGAAGTGATCAGAGAGCAGCTTCACTGCTCACAAAGCTGATCACCTTCTGGAAAGTATATCCATCCCTTACTTTCAGAGATGACTGGAAAGTATATCCATCCCTTACTTAAAACCCCCTGGCCACTGGTCTGGGATGTACTGATTGACTGACTGATTTTCAAATTAGGTTTAGCCTAATAGTTTTTCAGTTTGGGGAAGAATCTAAGAGAAAATGGTATTAACAGAAACTTAGGGAAGAAAATTTAAAATACCCTATACCTTAAAACTAGACAATCTTTTTACAAGTTAAGATTGAAAATGTATTTGAGATCCCTCCAATCCAACCATTTAGTTTTTAAATTTTCTATCTTAAGAAAAAGGTTGAATAAATATTTTATATATCATGTATGTTTCTTCAGTGTCTCAAATACTTTTTGAAGTAACACATGTATAAATAATACATTAATAATAATAAATATAAAGATAACATAATATGATAATACATAGTAAAGGAAAAATAGAGCTATAATTAATTAATTAACTAATTAATTAATGGTTCTCTAAAAAAGGTTGAAACTGTAATCATTCTGTACCCAGTACTCAACCTCCAGAAAAATGACTATTTGTCGCCATCGATGAAGTGTGCTCAGGGCCTTGCTGAGCCAGGCCTCTCTCAGCCTATGTGGTCAAGCCCCACACCTCATCATTGCCTGTGCTGTGCACCAAGGGTGATGGAGGTGGAGGACCCTGCTTCCCTGGAGCAGTGGGAACGGGCATCTTATGATGAGCACAGCTTCTCCCACAACATTTAAGAAGATAAAAAAGACCCTGTTTGGTTTCCTTTCTAGGTATAAAAAATCTTTAAGATAAAAAATAAAATACCACTGAAACCATGTGGACTGCCGACTGCATGGACGAAGTGGGGAAAGCCAGCGAAGGGGCCAGGAGGTCCTTTGTCTTGGGCGGCTCTACAGGGAACTTCCTGGCCAGATTTAGGTAAGACCTACCCCTTGGTCCTGTATTTACATAGGTATAAAATGGAAACTATATTAATCTGATTATGTATTAAGCCAGGGCCTCACTTTTTTTTTTTTTTATCCTCACCCGAGGACATTTTGCCATTTTTTGTTCAGGTAGAGTGGGAGGGAGAGAGAGGAACAGAGAGAGAGAGAAACATCGACGTGAAAGGAACACATCGAGTGGTTGCCACCCGCACGACCAACCAGGGCCGGGGACAAACTGCAACCGAGGTACATGCCCTTAGTGGGAACCGAACCCGGGCCGACGCTCTAACCGCTGAGCCAAACTGGCCAGGGCCAGGGCCTCACTTTTTGAGATCCCTTAATTAAATCGTATACCTTGTACTTTCCCCAAAATGTATCTTATGTGCAAAAAAAAAAATATGCAGATGGACCAAGGGTGGGAACTATTGCAGTGGTTTTCTTTGGCTGGGGTCAGCCGTTTTTCCAATGGCCTGTGTATGGCACATGGGGAGAGAGGGCAAGGATCTGGAGCCCTTCACCAACATTCTGCTGTTAGTCTCCAGGTAGTGTCTGTGTTTTCATACCACTAAAATATCGTTCTTGCTCAAGTACTATCAAGTAGTCCAAATGAGTTTGAAACATTCCTTTTATACTCCCAAATTAATTCCCTTAAAATAGCACTGAATATACAAATGAAAGCCATCACGTCAGCAAACACTAGGTACCTGAGTGGTGGTACACACATTATCTTAATTGGTGTCTATAGAGAGGTGACAATCGAAAACAAACATATGATTCATGGTGTGTATGTTACTTTTCCAAGACACAATGTCAGCCTGGCAAGAGGAATGGAATGTGGTCCCAGCCTTGGACCACTGAATCTCATTCTTGTTATATTTGTCAAGTGTTTATCACAATGTTCGCAGAGCAATGTCCATTACAACTAAAGAAAGTGGAAACAACCCATGTGTTTGTCAACTAATGGCTGGATAAACAAAATGTGGTATAAGAGCCTGGGAAGGGAGAGTGGCAAGTGGCCACTTAATGGACACAAGTTTTGCTTTGAGTCAATAAAAATGTTCTAGAACTAGATAGAGGTGGTTGCACAGTATTGTCAATGTACTAAAAATCAGTAATGATCAATTGTATGTTATATGAAAATTACTACAAGAAAATGTCAGCACGTGATAAATCTTTGTATTGTTGAGCCTTAACACATTTAAAATTTTTCCTTTTATGTATTTTAGAGAGTGAGGAAGGGAGAGAAAGAGAGAGAGATAGTAACAGCGATATGAGAGAACATGGATTGGCTGCCTCCTGCATGCCCCCCACTGGGGATTGGGCCCACAAATTGGCATGTGCCATGACCGATAATCAAACCAGAGACCTCTTGGTGCATGGGTCGATGCTCAACCACTGAGACACACTGGCTGGGTAAGCCTTAATTCATTTAAACCTTTGGGTATTAAATGCTGCAAGAACTTCAGCAATTTAGCGGTAGGGAGATTGATCTTGATCAGAGAATCATAGTAATGAAGAATACATTTTCTAGGAAATGATTTCATGCATCCCAAACTGATATATCTATGAAGAAATAAAACATTGTGGGTTCTTCTTCTAAAACAATATTCTGGCTTTTAGACCAAGAGAGTTCCATCGAAATGCCAAATTACTGACACATAATTTCATCGAAATAATGTTCTTTATATTTGAAGACCAGCTCCAGATGCAGGGACACTGAGATTTAACAGACCATATTTCTTCTCCGGAAACTGAAGCTCAGAGGAATTAAGGGTCTTTCCCAAGACCTAGTTGCAATAAAGTGTTTAGATTTCAAAGCAACTTCTCTCACACTTTCAGATCTACTTCCCATCTGTGACACTGACCAGGAAAGAGCAAGGTTTCTCGACAGTCCTCATGAGGAGGGGACAACTTACACACGTCTTCACTACTAACTACTGCTTGCTGACATCATTATCTGGAACGACAGTCTTAACATGATAGTTTATGTATTTTCTGTAGTCTAATTATTTTCTCCCCCTTTTAAAGGTGCAGAACTAAAGGAGAAATGCTCTTGCTCCTTCAAAGGTACTTTGTCAGTATATGTATTTGACATCTTTAACCCCAGATAAAAGAATGCAAATCTCGCCCTGGCTGGTTTGGCTCAGCGGTTAGAACGTCCGCCTGTGGTCCGGAGAGACCCGGGTTCGGTTCCCGCTAAGGGCATGTACCTCGGTTGCAGTTTGTCCCCGGCCCTGGTTGGTCGTGCGGGTGGCAGCCACTCGATGTGTCCCTTTCACATTGATGTTTCCCTCTCTCTCTCTTCCTCTCTCTCCCTCCCACTCTGTCTGTACAAAAAATGGAAAAATGTCCTCGGATGAGGATTAAAAAAAAAAAAAAAAAGTTTAAAAAAAAAGAATGCAAATCTCTGCAAAGCAGTGTCGCCACAAGATGTCCCTGTTCTTAGTGAAGTCCTCAGCCTGTTCTCACAGAACTGCCAGTTGACATTGACCTTGCAATGAAGTCCTCTCACTGACATGCGTATTCGCTTCTTTCTGAGGAAGTTCTGGTTTTCACTCTCCTCTTACCCTTCTCTCCAACCCTACGCTTTAGAGCTAAGATTATTCTCAATACATATTTTAAACTTTCCTAAGGACAGGTGACACTACGGACTGATTCTCCAGGTGACTGCGCTTTCTGCCCTGGAACCCAGGAGAGAGCTGGGCCCCCAATCTAGGCTGGGAAGATTTGAGGACTGCATTTGCTGCCCAGATCTCACATGACAGGGGCAACCTGTTCTTTTAGAGTAAAGTCTTATTTTGCTGAAATGAGTTTGCATACTTTCTTTCAACACATATTTTTATTGCTGAGTCTATTTATGTGCCTTTAAAAAACTGCAAAGGCTATTGAAAATATTGCAACATAGACTAATTTAAAAATAAGCTAAGAGCTGATTCATCTTGCTCTGTTTTTTGGTTAAAATTGAATATGATTAGGTACATCAATCTAGCCAAAGAGAAGGATCAACAGAAAATCCTTCCTCTCAACATCTTCACTGTGGACATGAAGAACTGTGTGCCTGTAAGTGTTGTGTGCACCAAAAATCAAATCCAGTGAACTAATTTAAGCAAAATGAGAGTAGGCAGTGGGGAGGATGGGAGGGAGAAAGGAAGAGAAGGAAATAGAGAGCATTAAAATTTACCATGTGGGTAAATATTTTCTAAGGACATGTATGTCATAGATTGAATAAAAATGAATCTTAGCCAATAGGAATTAGAGGAATCCATGATAGCTACCATTCTTAACCATGGAAAGAATATAGCATTTTAACAGTCCATAACTTTGCTCTGGATCTTTTTAATAACAACTAGAGTGGTTTGTAATGAAGTGATTTTCACAAACAGATACATCTTACTAGAATTAAACTTAATTTTCAATAAATTAGGAAGGTCTTAATAGTATTTTAATAGATTTTTCTTTGCTTTGGAAAAAAATTAGAGAGTCATATTGTGTTGAAGAATTTATAGAATCTAAAAAAGTAGCAGAACCATTCATGACTTATAATTCAGTCCCAATCTAAGACCCAGTGTTGAGTCGTCCTAGACACATTAGCATAGGAAACCCTGACACCGCTGAGGTTCGGTGCTCTGAGTCCTGTCTTGGGTTCTGATACACTATTTCATCATCCTTAGGACTATTAAGTAGCATAGTTTAAAATCAATGAATCTAAGATACTATTTTGCTTTAGGAATCCAATTAAAAAACAACATTTAGGGCCATTATCTTGTCAAGCAATGGATCAATAGGAGAAAAGTTCAAGGAAGGGCAAGTAATGCATAATGAGAGGGTTTCATTTAACTGTTTTACCATCACCTTAAAGTCTGTGAGTGACCACTCTGCTGTTTGTGTGTCTACAGTCAGCACTGTCTGTCAAAGAGCACCACCCCCTGCCTAGTAACAGTAGCAAACCTATGTGCATGGTACATGTTCTTGTTTCCATATTGTCTTATGTTAAAACATTTTTTGGAGTTTAGATAGATTGGTAAATATCATGTCAGAATCTCATTAATCCTTTTTATTAATTTTATGCAACTTTTTCTATTTTTATGGAGTGGTTTCTCAAGTTGAGGTGTGGTAAAGAGATATTATAAATACCTTATTCATGGGCAGACTTAAAATTTCTAAAATTTTTAGTTTTGTGGCCTAGACTCTGGTTTTATTTGTCTCAAAAGAATTCAATAATAAAAGTCTTAGTAACCATGATGCTGGCTGCAAACAAAAAACTCCCTAATTGCAGTTTTTAAAATGTCTTTTATAGCCAGTTCCTATTCTGCTGTTACTGAAGCTGAGTATGTAACTGGGAAGACATGAGCCCAACCACAGACACACAGCTCCAGCAGACAGAGGTGCTGAGGCCCCACCCGGGCCTGCGCAGGCTCAGTCTCCTCTCTCTCGCATTAGCTGTCACATAGTCTGTGCCACAAATCCTTTAGGAGATACATGTTGTACTGATGCTTTCTACCAGCTGCATGTTACAGAAAAAAGTGAAAATACTTTATTATGATGAGTCCAACCTCCCTGTGTGCTTCAGGGTCACCTGAGAACAAGCTTTGCCATAGAATATGGATAATAATTTAACAATTACTATTGATTTACCTACTTTAAAATATTCACTTTAACACAGATTTTTTCATTTCTTTTCTATAGTCTCTAACACTAACAATAACAAATCCAGACACAGCTAATGACATTATCAATCGATCACTACCAATGCTAAGAATAAAGGTAAGTCAATGACAAACTATTTTTAGTTAACATCCGATTTTGTGTTTTTTTTTACATTTATCTTTATTGTTGGAAGTATTATTGATGTCCTCCTTCATACCCCATTGAACCCCTCCTCCCTGCTCCCATCCTCCTGCCTTCGCCACATTATTTGATGTTTGAGATTCCTTTGATTGTGTATGTTTATAATACACTTCCCATCATAAGACCGCTGATTATTACTGTATCAAAGTTATACCTTATCCTCCAAATTTAGAAATTGAAAGCAGCAAACGTATATTATTACCCTGTAAATAGGTGCATTCCTATAGTCCTGTTTCATTCATGTGATTTGAAATTTATAGCATAAATACATTGAAGTATAATTTTAGGATGTTAATAACAACATGCATTGTTATTGTATATGTGTACATATTATATATAAAGATAATACAAGTTTTATGATATTCCAACCTCCTCTATTGGAGGGTTTTTTATGTGTTTTGTCTCATGAGACCTCCCAGGTTTTCAGCCCAGGCATCAGTGTCAGTGCCAAGAATCTTAAATGACCTGGTTTGCTGCAGATTTTGCTATAAAGACCCCCTGGCTAGACATGACATCTGCCAGTGGGGATCCAGAGAACAAGATGACTGATGCCTCTCGTGAATCCTTACAGGAGACAGGTTCTGAATATGAGCATGGATGTGGGGACGCTGGGGCTCACATCACTTTTGCTTTGAAGTGTCTACCCCTTTATGTTTTGGTGGCACTGCTGTGAGTTGTTGAAATTGGTTTGGTGGAGGAGGTGGGTGTGGTTCAGGAGGAGGCTGCATAAGTGAAAAGAGAGGGGAGTGACCTGCAGATGAACGGACCTGCAGGAATCACTGTCCAGCTCTGCTCCTTGTACAGACTCATGACTCATGGGAAAATGCCTTGCTGTTATGACCTGGTGTGATTATAATCTTTGTATGTAAGGTGTGTCTCACCTAATAGTAAAAAAGTACCCCTCAAAATGCAGGGCAACCAGAATTTGTCATAAGACCATCAATGATTGATGTGCTAATGCAATTAAATAATACATCAAAAATAACATAGAACTGACATGCACTGAGTAGAGCACCTTCTGCATGAACTTCTGACCTACAGAATATGCACACCCTGAGTAACAACTAAAGCGTGGAAGACAGTGAGTGGTTTGGGAGATTAAATTAGGGAAATTGATTCATGAAATATCTTACTTAATTTCATGTTTGTGACTCTTCTTTGCTTAAAGTAATCATTCTCACCAGACTGGAAAAATGTTTGTTTTTTTTAGTGAAGAAGTGAAGTTACTGGACAATATGTGTATGCAGATTAGTGCTTCCAACACAGTGTTTCCAACCCTACCTTGAAAGAAATGCTTCTTGTGATTTCTCACTTCCTATTAGCAACACACTTTGAATCAATATAGTTGTGTGTGTGTGTGTGTGTGTGTGTGTGTGTGTGTGTGTGTGATTGCTTCTGGGACTCTCCACCATATAAACAAAGCCATGATATTTTATCTAGAACAAGGTAAGCAGAGTACCCAATACTAGCACTAACTCCATTTCAACCATTCTCTGCTTTTCCTCTCCTAGAGGACTCTCTAAAACAACTCATCAGTCTTTATAATTAGACTTGTTAGTTTCTAATGAATTTCAGTGTTACTGGGTGACAGTTTGCTAGGAGAAAGTGTTTTCTGCTCTAACCTGTACTCTAGGGTCCAGTCTCTGTCCCTTCTCTCCCTAGAATGGGGGTCGTCTGCACCAAGGGCACTGGGCTGACCTCACTCTGCCATCACCTTTAGGCATCTTGAGCAGCACTGCCATTTAGCTCAGGGTTGCTGAGCTCATGATGCCTTTCATGAGCTCATGACTTTGTTCAGATACAGCCAAGGCAGGGTGTGTGGCTCTGGACAACATGCTGTCTGGGCAGGGACATCAAAGACAAAACCAAACCTACTCCAAGGGGATGGGAGATAGCAGAAAGCAGAGCTCTAGCGACTAATATTTTCTTCCTTTGTGAAAGACCATAACTGTGTTTTCTTATGCTATGTGCCACCCATGTAGTGAGTGGCTGGCCGCACTGTGTTTCACAGATTCCCAGCCTACCAAAAGGGAAGAGGTAAGAATCTGGAATGGTCTGTGGGAGGCTGGGCAGAGGACAATGGCTTACAGCACTTAACTCTGTTAACTCAAAAGCTGTAGGCAACCCCATGGACCAAATAGCATGTCTATTGGTCCCAGTACTTTCTCTGTTTGGAAACACAGAAATGCTAAGGACATGTGTTCTTCAGGTACCTACTGCACATGATTTGTTGTGACACATAGTTCTTTTTGTCTTCAAGGCCTCTGAGCATGATGACCAGCTGTGGGTCAGTTCTGGAAAGGATGAGGCCCCATCCCCACTTATCGGTGAGCGCCAGGGGAATTCTGAGTTCACTTGACTGGGTTCAAATGTGCAGCTCTGGAGTCTCAAAGTAATAGTTGTTTGGTCATAAGATTAAATACTTTTAAAAGTGAAAATCTTATGCTATCTTCATAAATAATTACCAAATACTTATTCGTTCCCAGACACTATGACATTTCTTCATTCCGTAGCTTACGGTCTACTTAGGGATAGAAATGTGAAATGTTCTTCTCTATTTTTTACTTGACAAACACAGCTGTTCTGAAAAACATCGTTGTCTATCTGTGTGTATAAAATAGACACATATTGGATTCTTTTCCATGTCCTTTTTTTTTTTTTTTCATAATATAGTCTTAATTACTCTGTCCTATTTCCTGACTAATAAGTAGCCTCCGTTTGGTGAGAACCTTTGAATTCCTGTCCTGCCTCTGAATCGAAGTAGAAATATTTATCTAACACCTGCTCTGTGCCCAGAACATTTCAGCATCTTAGACAAAAGCAGACCATCCCTTTCGACTCCTCAGGACTTCACTGCCTGAACCACCTATACAGGGCTATTTCCTGGGCTGAGTTTTCAGGCATTGTTCTTGAGGTCATTCATAGATTACACCTCTTCTAAAATAGTTATTTGAACAATTTGGCTAAAAAATAATGACAAATCTCAGATCAACAAGTTTGTTTAGTGTGGTTAGGAAAATAGAGGGATTAAAGGAAGGCAATGGCTAGAATCTGTAGCAGACCCTGCACTACAGTGATGGTGATGATGGTGACTTCTGTCAGAAATCTGACATCCCCTTTAATTGCATTCTCTTTTTTATCATTCCTACAATCCTTTGAGGAGATTATTACATTCAAGTCATCTGAAAATTCTAAACAAAGTAATATTGTTTGAAATTGTCTATGAAATGAATATTCCCAGTGTGGAAACACAGAAGGTTACCAGATGCACAGCTGAGGACAAAATCCTCCTAGAAACTTCATGTTTGTTTCTTTGCTTGTTTTATTATCAATGATGAGATCTTTGTTAAAGTCATCTGCAATCAAGTGAAAAAAAATCAAATACTTAAATACGTGTATGTAACAAAATGCATTAGTATAGACAAAAGAATGCAGATAACAACTTTTAAGACGAGGACACCCTTCTGCGACCTGACTGCCTTAAAAAAATCCTACTTATCCCGTAGAACCAATTCTGAGTTCATTTCCAACTGCTCTCATTTCTCAGTTGCGAATTAACACCTGGCTACCCTGGTGATTTTCTTGCATGTTATTGCCACCATGGAGGCTGCTTTTGTCCTGAAAGATGGACATTCCTATGAGTCTTATTCTGAACAGAGCCCCCCAAATCACTCCATGGCATTTGAAAGGGAAATACAAGCACTTCCTAATTACACGCAATAGTAAATCAGAGGGGGGAGAAAGGGGATTTCCATTCTGTTCTTAAACACAAATCCACCTCACAGCACAAAGTCTTTGTAAATTCCATGGAGAGGAAGCAATTTGCAACATGAAAATGCCAAACAAATCATTTGGCCACAGTTCATGATGATCTCGGTGTGTTTCCCCACCATGTATATACTGCTTTGCACTTTCTTTCTGGTTTCCTGGAACTAGAAAGCCTCCCCTCTGATCACTGCTTGGTAGGACCCCCTCACGGGGTGGACACAGTAGGGGAAGGATTAGGGCAAGCGGTTCTGGAGTAGGCCTGCCTATGACACCCACAAGGGCAATGAAACGTCTTTTAAATTAACATCAGGTGGGAGAGAATACCACCTGACAAATATAGTTCTGTTATTTGAAAAACATATTAGCCGCAATGTTGATTAATGTATTTACTTTGATAATTACCAGTCTGCTTAACACAGAGGTAAATATCCAAGTAACTTAAGTAGGGTTTAAAGTTCTCTAGTATTTCGACTAAGTTGTACACATGTAGTTGATGTCAAGGGAGAAACTAGAAAACCTGAAATAGTCTCAGGTGGAAACAGCAAAAGTAAACATTGTGCAACACACTGATGGATGTGCCTTCCAAGCAAAGCAACATGATCCAATATTTGTTCTCTTTGCCTTTTAAACTCTTTTATTGGGCACCTGCCTTATGCAGGGTGTCTTCAGCGAGAGTGACCATGATGCTCATTTGGGAGGCACAACCTCCTTTAACCAGAAGACCAGGGAGAACAGCATACCAGAGTGAACTTGTAGCTTATGGTAAGGTAGGAATGATCACACCTATCACCATAAGCCAAAAGTTACATCTGGATTTTTCTCATCTAGGTCATGAACATCTCTATGACCTGACAGAGAACTATATTCTAGCTGCCACTCTCCCGCTCCAGGGACCCAAAATCTCTACTTCTCCTTCTGTCCTGGACTCTCCAAGATGAAAGGCCAGATCATCCTTAAGCCTAGGCACCCCATCAGGCATCATCAGGAGGAAGGTGAGCCTTCCCTTCCTGCAAGTGTCTCCTCTTGGTGAAAGACTCCATTCCTAGAACAAACTCATGCAGATGTCCATGTGCAGATGGGCGTGGCACAGTGCCAGTAGAGTCCACTACCCACTCAGAATTAAGCTGAGAGGAACCCCAAAGCTATGAAATCAAGACCCATGTCAGTTCTAGGAATAACTGACTCTGAGCTTGATGAAGTCTCTGGGTTGAAATACTGAATTTTAGAATATGAGGAAGAAGAATACCTCAATGTCACAGGGGTGCCATCAGTCAAATTGAAAATATGGGGACTCCTACACAAAATTACTGTTTTTCCCTCATGTTGCTTCACAACAAACAAGCTTAAAATGAAAACCTGAAATAGTCTCAGATGGAAACAGCAAAAGTCAACATTGTGCAACATACTGATGGATGTGCCTTCTACACAAAGCAACATGATTGAATATTTGTTCTCTTTACTTTTTAAACTCTTCATCTTGGGCACCTGCCTATTGCAGAGTGTCTTTAGTGAGAGTGACCATGATGCTCACTGCGGAGGCACGGCCTCCTTTATCCAGAAGACCAAGGAGATAGGCACACCACGGTGGAGTTGCTGCTCACGGTAAGGTAGGAATGATCACACCCATCACCAAATACCTGAAGTTACATCTGGGTTTTACTCTGTCTAGGTCATGGACATCTCTATGTCCTAACAGAGAGCCATCTTTCAGCCACTGCTCTCCTGCCTCAGGGATCTGAGGACTGCTCCACTTCTTCTGTCCTGGAGTCTCCCAAAATGCAAGGTCAGTTCATCCTACAGCCCAGGCACCAGCAGGAGAGAGGTGAACCTTCCCCTCTCTCAGGTGTGTCCTCTTGTTCAAGACTGCACTCCTTGAACAAACTCATGCAGATGTCCATGTGCAGATGGGCGGGGTAGAGTACCCATAGAGACCAGTACCCACTCAGAATGAAGCTGAGAGGACCCTCAAAGCTCTGATATCAAGACCCATGTTGGTTCTAGGATGAACTGACCCTGACCCTGATGAAGTCTCTGGGTTGAAGTACTGGTTTGCAGCATATGAGGAAGAAGAACACCTCAATGCTACATGGGTGCCATTAGTCAAATTTTGAATGTGGGAAATTCTACACAAAATGACTTTTTCCCTCTTCTAGCCTCACAACAAAAAAGCTTAAAATGAAAATGATGGAAGTAAGGTAAAGTGCATTAAACTCCTACTAATAATGCTCTCACTTCTTCCTAGATTCAGGACAGAAGAGAGGTAACATAAGGTCTATAACCTCTCCCCTCAAAGGGGCCCTCCTACAGCCAGAACAACCAGGTGTAGACCCCATCACCCACAGAGCAAAACAGCTCTTCGGACTTTCTTTTGCAGACCTGTGTGAGGATGACACCCTGCCTGGCCCTCTTCTGGTCTCTGTAGCCCCTGTGAGTGGAGGGGGGAGAAACCTGAAAGGTGGTGTCCTCACCTAAATCAATCCTCAAATAGTTGTCATTACCCAGGCCCTGGTTTTGGCTGAGAAGCTTTGTAAACATGACTCAAAATATAAAATCGGATTCAGCTGGCACAGAGTCATAAGGCAGGTACAACATGAAAAGCGGATTCAAGAAAGACCCACCACACAGGCTCAGACCAGTCAGGATGGATCTGTGTGCAGGAATCTGGAGTCTACCCCACCCTGACCTCCTCCTGACATCTCCTTCCATCAAAGCCACACTCCTCTCATGTCACCGTTAATTAATTTCATCTTCAGCTGAGTCTATTCAACCTTAAACTCGGGTGCCACTCATGGATTTGACTGGTATTTCAAGAGCTTACGCATGAAGTCTCACCCTCTGGCACATGAGAGTACGTTCATCCTGGAAGCACGTGTTCAGAAAATGACCCAGCATTTAGCCTGTGTTCTCTCAAAGTGAATTACCAGAGTTAACATTGAATAAATGTCCAGGGTCCCTTCAACTGTGGTACTGGATGTGGGGAATTCTTTTTAGACATGATGAAGTTGGTCATGTAGGTCCATCCTTGCCATTTCCACAGGACTGTATCTTTCTCAGGGGTTTGTGGGGCAACTACAATTATCATCACCCCACTTGACAAATCTAATGAGAAGCCTTAGTGAAGTACGTACCTTGCTCAAACCACACAGCAAAAGAGTAAGATAAAAGGTTTCAACTCCAGGGATTCCTGACTCCAATCCTCGTGACCCTCTACTCTGCGAGCAGACAACAGGAAGATGCAACAAGGGACATGAGAGACTGATGGGAAGGGAATGTAATCAGAGGAGGACAGGGATTGTGAGCCTGATTTTACAAGAGAAAACTCATCTCCATTCTCTTAACCAGTAATCAAGAAGTGGAAATGAGCCTTGGCCTGTGTGGCTTGATAGTTGGGGCATTGGCCTACATAACCCAAGGGTTCTGGGTTTGATTCCCTGTCAGGGGTTCCTACCTGGGTAGCGGTTTTGGTCCTTGGTCCCCTTCAGGGCATGTACAGGAGGCCACCAATCAATGTGTGTGTCTGTCTCTCTCATTGATGTTTCTCTTTCTCTCTCTTGCCCCTTCCTCCCTCCCTCCCTACCTTTCACTCTCTCTAAAAAAAGTGAAAAAAATGTCCCTGGGTGAGGTTAATGAAAAAAAAAAAGAAGTGGGAATGAGTATGGAAAAAAAGTTCTGTACCTGTTTCAGTCTAGGGACAGAGAATGGACTGTTGGGTAGGAAATACACTGAGACACTAAAAGACAAATCAAATTTTGTTAGGCCTGAAGCCCAGCACTGTACCCTCACTTACCCAGGTCTGCCTGTCAAGGGGATAAGCTTGTGCTCTGGGCTTGTGGACACTGAACGCCTCAGCCTTTTCTTTCCCGTAGATGTGCTTCCTTTTATTAATGCAAAAGGGCCGGGCACAGAAGGCATCTTTTGAAAATGGGCCGATATGGAAGCATGCAGGGTCCTACAGGAGAAACTAAATTCTGGGGACAAAGTGAACCTGGACAGTGAGTCGGTGCTCGTGGTCGCCTGTGTCCTAAAGGTAAGGGACCTTCTAGAATGATCCACACACAACATAAGTCTGACACTGCCAGGCTGGCTTCCTCCACCATGGCTGCCTAAGGACCAGAATAGGCACAATAGAGAAAGAATCTGCACAGCAGGAAACACTTCACCAAGGCAGCATTTAAGGTGGCCCCTTTGGGTATAAAAAGCCCCATAGGTTAGATACACTTTCCTGTATCACACAGGCCACACTCCCCCCCTATTTACTGCTGAACCTCCTCTGGAAAATAATCATAACAACAACAACATCATTAATCCTAGTGATGATACAAACTTCAAAACACACACACAAATAGAATGTTTAGCAAAACAAACATTATGGTTTTTTATGAAACCCTTATCATTGTCTTGAAGAGGGCATAGTTAGTTAAAGAAAATTTATGTTAAATGTTTGAAAATGGTTAGAGAAGTTTGCCAGATTTGACAAGCATTTGATGATTCATGAAATGCTTAACGAGGCCATGAGAAGCCCTGTGCACCCCGTCATGATCAGTGATCGTCTCTCGGCCTTTGGTTGAAAAGTCATGTGGGATGAGTCCACCACAGGGGCCTCCTTCCACTTTCCCCAAATTGACATTCTTTTTCTGTAGATCTTATATTTAACCCACCACCCATGATTATGATTACATGGTAATGAGCCCCCACCACAAACCTCTTCTTAGAATTCTGACTTTTAAAGTCAGTGCAGCAGCCAAAATTAGTTTGGAATTCTGAAAATTTAATACATATACAAAGAGATAAATTGTGAAATGATACAGTGAAATCACAAGCATCCAGTAACATATCTATAAGGGGAGTAATAGATCAGAGAGACAATTTAATCAGTTAATGTTGGTACTTGTGGAACAACTTGGATTCTCTCTATAAACTGAGACCACAGTGATGAACATGGGACCACAATGATGGACATGGGACCACAGGGATGCCAAAGGTCCACCGTGACGGACATGGGACCACAGGGGTGCCAAAGGACCACAGTGACAGACATGGGACCACAGGGGTGCCAAAGGACCACAGTGACAGACATGGGACCACAGGGGTGCCAAAGGACCACAGTGACAGACATGGGACCACAGGGATGCCAAAGGACCACAGGGATGCCAAAGGTCCACAGTGATGGACATGGGACCACAGGGATGCCAAAGGACCACAGGGATGTACATGGGACCAGAGAGATGAACATGGAAACCCAGGGATGCACATGGGACCACAGTGATGTACACTCAGTGCGCAAACAGCATGCAGGGTGTTACCCTCTGGAAGGTGAACACAGAACAGCCTTTCCAGTGGGCTCAGTGGCCCAAGTGCAGACTCTTGCCCACTTCTGTGCTAGAAGTACAGACTAGCAAGTGAGTGGCCCTTGTGGGGAAAATTCTAGACATTACAGTATTTACTAAGGTGGACTGATGTTGGTGTGGTCAGACTGTTTCAGGAAGTTTCTCTTGGTCTTGATATGCCATGTCAAACTAACTAGAAACCTGAACTGAAACCACAGGAATTTCTCAACAAGACCACGTGAGTTTGCCATGGAACAATCTATAACCACAGGCCAGGAGTGAATATCCTGGGCATCGTCAGCTTGCTTCCTGTCCTGGCATCCCCACACTCAGCCTCACCAGTGGACTCCACAGCCCAGGGTCCAGGAAAAGACAGGAGACAGGTGCCCCCAGAGCAGGCACTTCATTACATGAGGCAAAGTTGTTCCTAAGCCCACCCAGACTATCAGAGTCAGCCAGGGCTGGGCGCTTCCTTCCTGCTGACACACTGGGCCACTCAGTAGGAAACAGGGACAAACCCCAACTGCCATGGGCGGGTGTCGTACGTGGAGAGGTGGGAGAGGACTGGTACTTGTCCACTTGCTTCAGGGCTCTGTCCCCAGGACAGACCAGGGCCTGCCACAGCAGCAGGGAACCTCCCCTGGATGAGAGACATGGGCACTGCCTGGGGGACGTCCTGACCCAGCTGAATGGAGACGTCTTAGACTCTTAGTGAGACCAGTGGAAGGAAGGTGTGCCTTTGAGCTAGCAGGGCCACGTGACAACTTCCCCTCACTCTTAGACGGAACATTTAAAGCTCATAAATATTAAGATGCCCAAGTGTATGGTATTAAGAGTCATTCTTCAACCACCTACAGTGACCACTTTCCCAGGCCTCCACTTAGGCAGCTGACATTTGCTCATGTCTTCCCGGATTACATACAGACCTGAACCTATCTCCCACATTCTAATGAACTTTCTCTGGGGGAGGGATTGATCTTTTCCACTCAAGGGGTGGCCAGGGGTGACAGGTCCTTCCCCACTGGGAATTGGATATAGTTCCCACACTTGCTGCTTGCAGTCTGCAGAACTGAACTTTCACACAGTGAAATTTAAGGAGGAATGAAGCTGCTCTCAGTCTTTTTCTCCAAGAAGCACCTACAGCTCAAGTCACAAGTCCCAGTTCTCTCTTCATACGTGTGCAAGAGCATGGGCTGTGTGCTTTAATTTCTCCTGCCAGGAAATAAGAGTGAGCACTGTGTCTGACCTGCACATGCACAGGGGGATGTGTATTTCTTTTCAAGAAGAGACTGTGTCATTCAGTAGCAGCTTGCTAATGTGCATGCAGAGAGGAAGAGCCAGGCGATAGAACTGCTTCATCTTCATTCCCACCACCATCCACACACTGATTTCGAGGTTCTAGTTCAGATGGAGATCTTACCACTCCTTGTCTCTGGGTTGGGGCTTCAGCTAGGAGCTGGATTCGCAATATTCTGAGGTCACAGTCAGAAGGTCCATGAAGGAAGTGGGGACTGAAACCTAGTTTTCAATGGAACATTTTCTATGTAATATTTTCAAATATACATTTGCCATAACAATAATATTTCTTTTTCTCTCTGTAAGGATTTCCTTTGAAATATCCCCGGAAGCATAGTTTCATTGGGTATGTACAATCAGTGGCTCCATGTCATGAATGAAAAGACTGAGGAGGAGAAAATCGCCTTGTCCCGGAGGTAAGGAGGCAGTGATGACTCCACTGGGTCACCCTTTCAAACACAGCAAACATACCCTTAGGAAATGGAGCTTAGAGTTCACCGCCCTGTCACGGCAGTGATGACCAGTGCCTCAGCGTTCATTCGACCACACCTAGGGAGGCCAGCTTAATCCCAGATGCATGTAATATCTACTGCTGGTATTAAATTCTTGTTTCCTTCTAATCTTATTCATATGGAATCCCTGACTATCATATGTCTTCTGCATTCATGAAACTTATAGGAGATGAAATCTATTGGTTCAAGAGAGATGATAGAGGGATCACTCACCATTGGTATGCTCTTATCCCTGTCCCTTATGAACCAAAGAACCTCTAATCTGGTCCAGGAACGGAGTTCAATGAGGCATGTGTGTGCATTCATGCCGGGAACTCAGCTAGGCTCCTGGATCATAAGCAATGCTCAGGCTCTTACCCTGAGATCGCCTGTCCATACTGCTACCTCACAAAAGGAGCTTCTACACATGTAATCTCACTTTAATTGAATCAATGAGCTCCTGTGTGCTTTAGTTCAACACACTCTAAAATATTTAGTAGTTTTAAATTTGCTTATATTCAGTGAGGCATTGATTTTTTTTTGATGGTTTATTTATTTATTTTTTGGTTTTTTTCCCCCCAATTGGTGTAATTTTTTAAATATTATTTTTATTAATTTGCTTCTGTTACAGATGTTTCTTTTTTTTCTCCCATTGACACCGTCCTCCCCATCCCCCCTGCCCCATACCCATCTTTGTGGTCTATGTTCATTGGTTATGCATACATGCATACAAGTTCTGTGGTTTATCTCTCCACTGCCCCCCAACACCCTCTCTTCTAAGGTTTGTCAATCTGTACCCTACCTCTATGTATCTAGGTCAATTTTGTTCATCAGTTTGTTTAGTTCATTACATTCCACAAATAAGTGAGATCATGTGATACTTGTCTTTCTCTGCTTGGTTTGTTCACTTAGCATAATACTCTCCAGGTCCCTCCATGCCATCTCAAAGGATCAGAGATCTTTCTTTCTTACAGCTGCATAGTACTCCGTTGTGTATATGTACCACAGCTTTTTTATCCACTCACTTACTAACGGACACTTGGGTTGTTTCCAGATCTTAGCTATTGTAAATAGTGCTGCTATGAGCATGGGTGTACATATATTCTTTCTGATTGGTGTTTCAGGCTTCTTAGGGTATATTCCTAGAAGTGGGATCACTGGGTCAAATGACAGTTCCATTTTTAACTTTTTGAGGTAACACCATATTGTTTTCCATAGTGGCTGCACCAGTCTGCATTCCCACCAGCAGTGTACTAACTAGAGTCCCCTTTTCTCCACACCCTCACCAACACTTGTTGTTTGATGATTTGTTGATGGTGGCCATTCTGACAGGTGTGAGGTGATACCTTAATGTTGTTTTAAATTGCATCTCTCTGATGATTAGTGACGTTGAGCATTTCTTCATATGTCTCTTGGTCATATGTATGTCCTGTTTGGAGAGATGTCTATTTAGCCACTCTGCCCATTTTTTAATTGGGTTCTTTGCCTTGCTTTTGTTGAGTTGTATGAGTACTCTATATATTTTGGAAATTAACCCTTTATCTGATGTATCATTGGCAATTATACTCTCCCATACAGTGGGTTGCCTTTCTAGTTTTTTTTAATCCTCACCCAAGGACATTTTTTGTTCAGATAGAGTGGGAGCGAGAGAGAGAGGAGAAAAAACCATCGATGTGAAAGGGACACATCCAGTGGCTGCACCCGCACGACCAACCAGGGCTGGGAACAAACTGCAACTGAGATATGCACACTTAGCGGGAACTGAACCCAGGTCTCTCTGGACTGCAGGCTGACACTCTAACTGCTGAGCCAAATCGGCCAGGGCTGCCTTTCTATTTTGATGGTTGTTTCTTTTGCTGTGCAGAAGCTTTTGAGTTTGATGTAGTCCCATGTGCTCATTTTCTCCGTTGTTTCTCATGCCTTAGGTGTTGTATCAATGAAAATTCTCTGCGTATGATGTCTGAAATTTTGTTGCCTACATTTTCTTCTAGGATTTTTATGAATTCACAAGTTACAATTAAGTTTTTTATCCATTTTTAGTTTATTCTTGAGTATGGTGTAAGTTGGTGGTCTAGCTTTATTTGTTTGCAAGTAGCTGTCCAATTTTTCCAACACCATTTATTGAAGAGACTGTCTTGACTCCATTGTATGCTCTTGCTACCTTTGTCAAATATTAATTAATCATATACTCTTGGGTCAATTTCCGGGTTCTCTGTTCTGTTCCATTGACCTATCTGCCTGTTCTTGTGTCAGTACCAGGTGGTTTTGATTACAGTGGCTTTGTAGTATAACCTGATCCCTCCTACTTTGTTTTTTTTTTTCAAGATTTCTGTGGCTATTTGGGGTCTTTTTTACTTCCATATAAACCTTTGGAGTGTTTGTTCTAGTTATGTGAAATATGTTGTTGGTATTTTGATGGGGATTGCATTGACTCTATAGATTGCTTTGGGTGATATGGACATTTTAATGATGTTAATTCTTCCAATCCATAAACAAGGTATGTGCTTCCACTTTTTTATATATTTCTCTATTTCTTTTTTCAGTGACCTGTAGTTTTTTGTGAAGAGTTCCTTTATTTTTTTGGTTAAGTTTATTCCTAGGTATCTTAATTTTTTTTTTTTTGCTGCAATGATAAATGGGATTATTTTCTTAGTTTCTCCTTCTGTGAGTTAATCATTGGTATATAAGAATGCCATCGATTTCTTGACGTTAATTTTGTATCTTGCTACTTTGTCAAATTCACTTATTAACTCTAGTAGATTTTTGATGGAGTCTTTACAATTTTCTATGTACAATATTATGTCATCTGCAAATAATGACAGTTTCACTTCCTCCTTTCCAATTTGGTTCCCTCCTTTACAAATTGGATCCCTTTTATTTTTTCTTCATGTCTAATTGCTGTGGCTAAGACTTCCAGTACTATGTTAAATAAGAGTGGTGAAAGTGGGCATCCCTGTCTTGTTCTCGTTCTTAAGGGGAATGCTTTTAGTTTGTGCCCATTGAGTATGATGTTTGCTGTAGGTTTTTCATATATAGCCTTTATTATGTTGAGATATGACCCCTCTATTCCAACATTGGTGAGCATTTTTATCAGAAATGGGTGCTAGATTTTGTAGAATGCTTTTTCAGCATCTATTGATATGATCATGTGGTTTTTATTCATTTTGTTTATGTGGTGTATCACATTTGTGATTTATGAATATTGTACCATCCTTGCATCCCTGGAATGAATTTCACTTCGTCATGATGAATAATATTTTTGATGTATTGCTGGATCTGATTTGCTAATATTTTGTTAAGGATTTTGGCCTCTGTGTTCATCAGGGATATTGGGCTGTAGTTTCCTTTCTTTGTAGTGTCTTTATCCAGTTTTGGAATTAGGATTATGCTGGCCTCATAAGATGAGTTTGGAAGTGTTCCATCTTCTTGGATTTGGTATAATGTTCTGTAAATATCAATGAAGCCCATCTGATCTAGTTTGTCTTGTAAGGACTCTATGTCCTTACTAATTTTTTGTCTAGATCTATCCAGAGGTGTCAGTGGCATATTATAGTCACTCACTATGATCATATTGCTATTGTCTCTTCCTTGAAGTCCTCCAGAAGTTTTTTAATGTTTTTGGTGCTCCCAGATTTGGTACATATATGTTTACCAGAGTTATATCCTCTTGTTGGATTGAACCTTTTAATATTATGTAGTGACCTTCTCTGTTTTTTATTATGGCCCTCATTTTGAAGTCTATCTTGTCAGATATTAGTATCGTGACACCAGCTTTTTTTTTCATTTCCATTTGCTTAGAAAATTTTTTCCATTCCTTCACTTTTATCCTTTGTGTGTCTTTTGTGAGGTGGGTCTCTTGTAGACAGCATATGTATGGGTCTTGTTTTCTTATCCAGCTACCCTATGTCTTTTGATTGGAGCATTTAAGCCATTTACACTTAAGGTAATTATTGATATATAGTTATTAGTTGTCATTTTCATTTTATGCCTGTGTCCCCCCCCCCACCCCCCACCCCTTCCCGGTTTGTTTCTTCTTCTTACAACAGTCCCGTCAGCATTTCTTGCAGTGCTGATTTGGTGGTGGTAAATTCCTTTAGTATATTTTTTTAACTGTGAAGTTCTTTATTTCTCTTTCAATTTTAAAAGATAGTCTTGCCGGATAGAGTAGTGTTGGATTCAGACCCTTGCCTTGCATTACTTTGTACACTTCATGCCACTCCCTTTTGGCTTGCAGTGTTTCTATTGAGAAATCAGCTGACAGTCTAATGGGAGCTCCTCTGTAGGTAACTTTCTGTCTCTCTCTCTCTCTTGCTTCCTTTAAGATTCTTTCTTTGTCTTTAATGTTTGCCATTTTTATTATGATGTGTCTAGCTGTGGGTCTTCTGGGGTTCATCTTGCTTGGAACTCTCTGTGTTTCCTGGACTTGTGTGACTTTTTCCTTCACCAGTTTAAGCAAGTTTTCTGTCATTTCTTCGAACAGGTTCTCTATTTCTTTTTCTGATTCTTCTCCTTCCAGCACCTCTATAATGCAAATGTTGTTACATTTTGTATTTTCCCACATCTCCCTTAAACTCTCCTCCTGCTTTTTAAACTTTTTTTTTCCATTTGCTGCTCTATTTGGGTGTATTTCTCTACCTTGTCTTCTAATTCACTGATTCAGTCTTCAGCTTCTTCTAATCTACTATTAAACCCTTCTAAGGTATTTTTTCATAACAGCTGTGTCATTCTTTATTTCCTCTTGACTTTCATGCATAGCTTCTACCTCTTTATGCATAGCTTCTACTTCTTTTTTTAAGCTGAAGTAGTTTCCAGTGAGCTCTTCATAATTCTTTTAAGTTGCTTGTAGTTCTCACCAAATTTTTTGAGCACCCTTAAAATCATTGCTTTGAATTCTTTATCTGACAGTTGCTTTCTTCCATTTCCTGTAGCTCCTTTTCTAGTGATTCCTCTTCTTCTTTCCTTTGGGTGTTGTTTTTTTGGCTCCCCATTTTAGCCGTCTAGTAGCTCTAGACCTGTTGAGGGATGTTTGGATGTGTAGGAAGCTCACTGTATATCAAATAAGGCTACTGTGCCTCCCAGACTTTTGTTGCATGTCGCCTCTTGCCTGTTGTGGATCCTTGAGGGTTTACTATGGGGAGCTGGTATTGGTGTGTCCTGGTAGGTGCTACTACTGGGTTGCATAAGCCCCTCTGAAGCTGTGTTTCTCTCTGGTTGCTGGCACCACCTGTAGCTGTGTTGCACAGGCCCTAATGAAGCCCTGGCTACCAGCTGATCTTGTGGGCAGCTGTGTTGTACAGGTCCCGTTGGTGTCCCCAATTCCCGCTGATCCCAAGTCAGCATATCACACAGACTGTCAGCTGTATCACACAGTCTTCTCTGGAGACCTGGCTCCATGCTTATCTTGTTCGCAGCTGGGTCCCACAGGCCTCTCTGGGGCCCTAGCTACCCGCATGTCCCATGGGGAGCTGTATCACACAGGTCCCTCTCAAGCCCCAGCTCCTCACTGCTCTTGTGGGCTGCTGGGTTGCACAGGTCCATCTGGAGTCCTGGCTCCCTACTGCTCTTGTGGGCCACTGGGTCACACTGGTTTGTCTGGAGTCCCGGCTCCACACTGCTCTTGTGGGCAGGTGTGTTGCACAGACCCCGTTGGAGCCCCAGGTTGGCAGCTGCTCCAGGAGCCTGAGGACAGAACACACTTTTTATAGACCAGCCATTTCTCTTAGGAAGTCAAGAACAGAGAGCAGGAAACAAAATCCTTTCCTGTAGTAAGTAAAAACCCAGAGAAAAGGCAAATAATGAAGAAAAATGTGTCATGAAAATACTGCCTGACATAGTTCTCTGAGACTCCTGGCATATGACTTTTGGAGGACAAAACCAAAATTATTAGTATCTGAGAACTGGAAGATGGCAGTGAGCAGGACTAGAGGGGGGGTGAGTGCACGAGAGTGTGAGCTAGTGCTGTTGCACAGTGAGGCTCAGCTCCTGTTCAGCCTTTGCTGTAGTTTTTGGGGATGGGTCTCTGCTGCTGGTCTGTGCTTCTGTTGCTTGGGGATGGATGTCTGCTTCCCAGCCTCTATTGCTGGGGTTATATCTCGACTCTGATCTGGCTGCTACTGGGGGATGGTGCTAGGCTCCTGGCCATTTGCAGTTTCCGCAACAGGCACCTTGACAGCTGTGCTACTGTGCACTGGTCTGTGTTGACACAGGGTGTCCACTGGTCCGATGGTGCCAGGTGCACTGGTGGGCTCAGGTTGCTGGCCCCTAGCTGCTCCCACTGCCTCCTCCTAGGGAAGACCCAGGATCTTCCAAAATGGTGGGACCTCCCCGAGGTGCAGGGAGGTGCACCCTAAAGAGCTGCTTACTGCAGTAGCCGGCTGCTCCCGTCCACAGCACAGGAAACTTCTGCTCTTTGTTTCTGCACTGCTCGGGTTTGGTCGTCCACCTTTATGTCCGTCCACTCACACTCTCTCACACACTAGCTCACACTCTCGTGCACTCACTCCCCCTCTGGTCCTGCTCACTGCCATCTTCCAATTCTCAGATACTAATAATTTTGGTTTTATCCTCCAAAAGTCATATTCCAGGACTCTCAGAGAACTATGTCAGGCAGTATTTTCATGACACATTTTTCTTCATTATTTGCCTTTTCTCTGGGTTTTTACTTACTACAGGAAAGGATTTTGTTTCCTGCTCTCTGTTCCTGACTTCCTAAGAGAAATGGCTGGTCTATGAAAAGTGTGTTCTGTCCTCAGGCTCCTGGAGCAGCTGCTCAGAGCCAACGCTGGGCTCCTGCGCCACCTGTCTGGGCTGCTGCACACCATCCAGCAGCACTGCTCCTCCAACCAGATGACAGGTCGCAGCCTGGGCATGTGCCCTACCCCCAGCATTTTCTGTCTGCCCAGTGCCTGCAGGTCAAACTTAGTGAGGGACTTGAGAACAAAGGTAATGAGATCTCCCACTCTGATGCCCTGGGGCAGGGTCCCACTTGGAATCCAAAATGTGCAGTAATAACTCCGAGGGACCAGTGTCTGGAAGTAGACACTTCAATCTCAGGCCTCTGCAGTGTCAGGATCTTTGGACCAACCCTGTGCAGTATGGGAAGGTGGGTAGTTTATGGGCTCATCTAAAGCCCTTCAGTCCTTTATTCTATCTCACCCAGGACACAAAACACTAGATGTGCAAAGAACAGAGGGGTAAGTTGGTGTGGCATCATAGAGAGAACCTGTGCTTTTGTGTTTGACAAGCCAGGTTCCACTCTGGGCTCAAATCCCTGAGGAGGTGTAACCTCAGGCACAGTTTCCAGGTGCTAGTTCCATCATGACACAGTGGTGACACCAGCCCCTTTGGTTCCTGCCTGGGACGACCTCAGTGCTGGGGAGGCGTGAGCACCCATGGCCACACTCACATGGGCTTCCAGCCAGTGAGGCCCATTGAGTAAACTATTTGATGACCCTTTGACTCTGCTGTGGGTGAGGAAACTCGTGTAAGAGTCCAGGGCACCTCATGCAGTCACCACAGGCCTGGGAAGGTCCCAGCTTTTCCCCAAGTTCACCCTCTAGCAAGCATGAAGCAGGCAGTGCATGGGGACCCCGTGCAGTTAGACAAACAGACATGCTCCTCCCGCTGCCTGCTTCCTCCACAAGAACCACAGACCTCTCTGCTTCCCATGTTTCAGACACTCTTCACTTACGAAGTAATTTCACACCCTGGCCAGTTTGGCTCAGCGGTTAGAGCGTTGGCCTGCGGTCCAGAGAGAC
Organism: Molossus molossus; assembly: GCF_014108415.1. Taxonomy (NCBI): domain Eukaryota; kingdom Metazoa; phylum Chordata; class Mammalia; order Chiroptera; family Molossidae; genus Molossus; species Molossus molossus. The sequence goes on from NW_023425388.1 coordinate 83,531,069, forward strand.
CCGGGTTCGGGTCCCGCTAAAGGCATATACCTCCGTTGCAGTTTGTCCCCAGCCCTGGTTGGGTCGTGTGGGGGCAACCACTCGATGTGTCTCTTTCACGTCCATGTTTCTCTTTCTCTCTCTCTTCCTCTCTCTCCCTCCCACTCTACCTGAACAAAAAATGGAAAAATGTCCTCGGGTGAGGATAAAAAAAAAAAAAGAAGAAATTTTGTCTATTGGATGCTTTATAAATGTTCATATGAGGTTATGTTATTTACATTTCAATAAAATAAGAAAATTTTTAATTAGAAAAATACCAATAAATAAAGATAACTTAGTAAGAGAGTAGATATTTTCACTCGAAACATTTATTGTGGGTTACTAGGAAATTATCTTAGTCCGAAAGATATACCCATTGATATAAAATGTAAGCTATAGAACTAGGCCACAAATTAAAACTTTAGAAACTGGATTACATAATTTAAACATTTCCCCCAAAGTACTCTTGAAAGTATTTCTTTGAAAACACTGCTTTAAATATTTTTTATCCACTTCTTAAGTTTTCTCAGAGTTCTTTCCCATTTTGTTAGATTCAGGATTCATAAAAGGCATGTCGTTTATATGTGATTAATATGATGCCCGTTTTGCCCTCGTATTTACAGTTTGATGTTGCACGATTTCTCATTGAAAATGGCCTCAAGGTCTTTGGAGAAGACATCGCCTCCCTCTGTGGGTAGAGCCCCATTAGTGGTGACAACAGCCAAAAGGCTGCAGGTAGCATGATGGATGGAACAGGCATGGGGGAGAAACAGACCCCAAGGTGCCCGGGAGAGGCTCGGATGGCGCTGCAGGGCACGTCCAAGGTCAGTGACTCCACGAGCTCCTTCTTCAGAAGGCTGGCGCTCAGGTCAGGGAGGGTTCACACTGTCCTGAGACTGAATGGAAATAATACTGGATGGACCTGGGGAGTATTATGCTCAATGAGATAAACCAGGCAGAGAAAGACAAACATTATATGATTTCACTTATATGTGAAATCTAAAGAGCAAAATAAATGAAAAACAAAATGAAAACAGACTAACAGAGACAACAGACAGGTGGTTGCCAGAAGAGAGTGGTGTTGGGGGAGTGAGTGAGAGTTGAGAGGTTTATATACAAATTGGCAGCTACAAAAGAGTCTTGGGCATGTAAGCTACAGCACAGGAAATAGTCAACAATACTGTGATCACTATAATGTATGGTGCCAGTTGGGTACTGGGAATATAGAAGGAAACACTATGTACAGTATATGGTTTTGTAACAATTAATCTGTCCATCTGAAACCAATATAAAATATTATTGAAAGTAAACTGTAATTGAAAAATTAAAGAAATAAAAATAAAGGAAATGCATGTTTGTCCAGATCTGCTAAATCAGAACCTTGGGGATGGTGATGCATATCAGATTGATGACCAGCCTCTTGCTTCTAGAAGGAGATAATTTGTCCCTCTAACCTCTCGAAAGGGAAAGACAGAGATTGGAAACTAATTTGAGACTTGAGGATGGTCCAGACACAAGACTGCCTACATGTCTTTCCTTATCTAGACACAGAGAGATGATTGATGGAGGCCAGAGTGTATTGTCCACTCAGCCTCCAGGGCACTAAGTACAGGCACCCATGGCCAGACTGTCATTATCCATAACAAGGAGTCACAAGTTCTGGAGGGCGCAGCTATAGGCTGCTACTATGCTAGTTTGGTTTTAGAGAAGATCCTTAACAAAGTCTAAAAGGACTAAGAAACCTGTGCTCTGTCCTCTCTATGCTGTTTGCTTCTTATTTCAAGCTCTCTACTTTCTGATAGTGTCTCCAAAGTAGCAAATTCTTCATTCTCTAAAATTCACATACTCCCATGAAAATGAAGCACCCCTTCCAACACACACTCTCTCGCTTATCCATCTATGGATCTATGGATCCATCTATCCATCTATCTATTTTGCCAATCTGTCCATCCAACCATCCATGGATTATTCCAACCACCTACCTATTGTGTATCTAAGTATCTATCTATCTATCTATCATCTATCTATCTATCTATCTATCTATCTATCTATCTATCTATCTATCTATCTATCTATCTATTATCTATCTATCTATCTATCTATCTATCTATCTATCTATCTTTTTATAGTCTATCATCTATCTATCTATCTATCTATCTATCATCTATCTATCTATCTATCTGTTTTATCTGTCTTCCATTTATCTATTTATACATGTATGCATGTATGTGTCTAGAAATCTATCATAAATCTATCTCTGTATTTATCTATCTATCACCTATCCATCCATCTATCTCTAAAGTATCCTATAAGTTAATCTCAAATTAGCTGTTCAAAGAAGCCTTCTTTTCATGTCCTCCCTACAATGGCATCAGGGGTCAGGTCCTTCTTACAGTTTCTCATCAAACTCTCTTTGTTCACAGCACTTGCCAGGGTCTGTTCTGACACAGTTATTGGAGGGACTCTTTGTTTAATTTCTGTCTCCCCCATTCAAATAGAGGTTTGTGAGAGTTGGAATTGGGTCATTCAATACAAAATTTGAATTTACTCCCATATTTAATAAGAATAAAATGATAAATCAGATACAGACTCCCTTCTTGAGGTCCTTGGGGAGTAAAAGATGTGTATACGAGTAACCCCTACAGGAGCCTATAAGAGAGATGACAAACTTTGTTAGTGACATCAAGTTTCAGCGCTCCCTAGTGGTCAAGGGGAGAGGTCCCTGAGAGAGGGGCTGTGACTCCTGAGGCAGCGGGACGGGAACCTTCCTGTCACATCATGGCTGCTGGGCTGCAAAGTCCCTGACCTCCGTGCAGCCTCCTCATCCACAAAATGGTACGTTGTCTGAAACACTCTACACTCTACACATGAAACACTCTGCACATGAAATGTGTTTAGCAAAGTGCCATAGGTTCACTGACACTGAAGATAGACACATGCATATAAGCTCATAAAAAGATGTCAGCAATATGAACATCAGGAAAATACTAATTTAATCCACAATCAGGTCTCAACACCTAGCTATCAGAATGGCTAAAATAAGAATGATAACACCGAATGCTGATATGGATGAGAGAAAATTGAATCACATATGCAGTGCTGGTGAGACTGGGAAATGGTACAGTCACTCTGGAAAACAGTGTGACAGTTTCTTAAAAAATAAAAATGTAGAACTACCACATTATCCAGCCACTGCACATGGGGGTTGAAATCCACAGAAAGGAAGACCTCCATTGACACAAAACCCTGCACACAGATGTTTGTAACAGTTTGATCCCTAATAACTCCAGACTACACACAACTCAGAAGTCCCTCAAAAGTTTTATAAACAAACTGTGATACATCCCATCATGGCTCCCCAAGCGATACAGAGTAATGCTGAGTGCAGACACATGTCCAGTTATGCTGAGTGGAAAGTGTCAATATAAAGAGCTGTAAACTGTATAATCCCAGGTATACAATATTTGTAAAAGGGAAAAATTATAGACACAAAGAACAGATGACTGGTTGCCAGGGATGAGGGAGGTGGTTGAGGTGGGTGGGACGTGTGTGTGGTGGTAGAGGTCACACAAAGAGCCCTGTGGGGATGGTAGTGACTCAACCAACATTAATATCCCAGTTATGACAAAGCCTGCAGTTGAGAGAGACGTTACCATTGGGGAAAACTAGGTAAAGTGTGGATGGAATTACTGTTTTATCTTTTACAACCATGAGTGAATCTAGAGTTTCCTAAGAATCACAATTATTCAAATGTCAAAATGGAGGACAAAGCAGGGAAACAGTCCGTCCTTTGGTCACATATGGCGTGAACCTTAGAACCTTGACATTATGATGGCTGGTGGACTAGACGCCTGCGGAACCCTCGGGCTTCCTGGCATTCTTGACAGTTTTCTGCCAAGTGCTGGAGACACACTCATTTTCCATGCCAAGTATTGAAGAGAAAAGGGTGTTTGCGCCAATCAGAAAGCACTTCTGGTTTGTAGATGGTTTTTCAAGGCTTTACTGTATAAGGTAGTCTTTGAATATACTGGTTTGATCAGTGAAATGGACTTGGACTCATGCAAAGTGTACTGTTTCCTTTAATATGGGCTAATTCTTAACTGCAGCACTGGTTTCAGGAAAAGTCACTTTATTCAGTGCTGCTGAGCACAAGACAGCAGGCTTTTCATGATCAGAGAAGGAGGCACATTCTTGGCTCTTGGGGGAGGATTTTCAGTAGGTCTGTGAAAATATCTGTCCTATTATCAAAGAGTTTTCATGTTTGTTCATGAAACAAACCTATGACAACCCATAAGTCATGTTAGAGTTCAGTCGTCGCTCAACCCAATCATAGCTGAGCACTTGCTTGTTTGTGTTCAAAAACTTTGTGATGTTTTCAGTACTTTTTGCTGAATTTTGAGACTTTACCTCAAATTTTCATTTTGGTTCAGATAAGATTGAAGACAATTATCCAGAATCCACAATTATCTAAATTTGTACATTATTATGAAACCAAATATTAATCATTTCCTCACATCTTCATATCATTCTATTTACACAACATTAGGCCAAGAACTGCTCTATTTTGTTTTGGTTTTGACTTCTTGTAATACTCCCTACCTGTGGCCTCTTGGTTATTTCTTCCCAACAGCTGTGATCTGATCCATTTTACTGCATTCTCCTTTCCCACCTCTAACAGCTGGCAGGACAAGTCCTGGAAAGAGTTCTCCATCTTCATCAGCTCCCTAAGTGACCTCCTCTCTCAACCACTGTCTGTGACAGTAACTCCTGAGTTTCAGTCATAAAACTCTGGGTGGGGGATTGAGACTCACTTTCAGTTTTGTGCCCACTTTCACCTTTTGCATAAAACCCTAGTGCAAGTTTGACCAGTGAAAACTTATTCTGTGGCATTTGCAGGAGAAGACTTTCTGCTGAGGTGGACACCAATATGGAACAATGTACAACATCTGAGGATGCCATGATGAAGCCTGCTAAAGGATGTGAGGGCACCAACCTCAAACATTCTTCCACAGCTGAGGACACCAGGTGCACCCTGCTGATGTGTATATGTACCACAGCTTTTTTATTCACTCATCTATTGATGGACACTTGGGCTGTTTCCAGATCTTAGCTATTGTAAATAGTGCTGCTCTGAACATAGGGGTTCATATATTCTTTCTGATTGTTAGTTCAGGCTTCTTAGGATACATTTCTAAAAGTGGAATCACTGAGTCAAATGGCAGTTCAATTTTTAATTTTTTGTGGAAACACCATATTGTTTTCCATAGTGGCTTCACCAGTCTGCATTCCCACCAGCAGAGTACTAGAGTACCCTTTTCTTGTTGTTTGATGATTTGCTGATGGCAGCCATTCTGGCAGGTGTGAGGTGATACCTGATAGTTGTTTTAATTTGCATCACTCTGATAATTATTGATGTTGAGCATTTCTTCATATGTCTCTTGGCCATTTGTATGTCCTTTTTGGAGAGGAGTCTCTTTATGTCCTCTGCCCACTTTTTAATTGGGGTCTTTGTCTTCTTATTGCTGAGTTGTACAAGTACTCTATATATTTTGGAAATTAACCCCTTATCTGATGTATCATTGTCAATTATGCTCTCCCATACAGTGGGTTCCCTTTCCATTTTGATGGTTGTTTCTTTTGCTGTGCAAAAGCTTTTTAGTTTGATGTAGTCCTACATGTTCATTTTCTCCTTTGTTCCTCTTGCCATAGGTGTTGTATCAGTGAAAATTGTGATGCGTATGATGTCTGATATTTTGTTACCTACATTTTATTTTAGGATTTTTATGGATTGACGAGTCACATTTAAGTCTTTTACCCATTTTGAGTTTATTCTTTTGTATGGTGTAACTTGGTCGTCTAGTTTCATTTCTTTGCATTTTTTCAACACCATTTATTAAAGAGGCTGTCTTTACTCCATTGTATGCTCTTGCCACCTCTGTCAAATATTAATTGAGTATAATGTCTTGGGTCAATTTCCGGGTTCTTTGTTCTATTCCATTGATCTACATGCCTGTTCTTGTACCAGTACCAGGCTGTTTTGATTACAATGGTTTTGTAGTATAACCTGATATCAGGTATTGAGATCCCTCCTACTTTGTTCTTCTTTTTCAAGATTTCTGTGGTTATTTGGGGTCTTTCTTGGTTCCATATAAACTTTTGAAGTATTTGGACCCTTAACTCATTTAAACCCTTGGGTATTAAATGCTGCAGGAACATTAGCAATGAAAATGCTTAACTTTAGTAATCTAGCAATAGAAAGATTGATCTTGATCAGAGGACCATAGTAATGAAGAATACATTTTCCAGGACATGATTTCATACATTCCAAACTGATATATCTATGAAGAAATGAAACATTGTGTGTTTTTCTTTCTAAAACAGTATTCTGGTTTCTAGGCCAAGAGAGTTCCATCAAAATGCCAAATTTCTGATGCATGATTTTATCATAATAAGAATGTTCTTTATATTTGAAGACCATTTGCCGATGCAGGAACACTCTGAGATGTAATGGACCATTTTTTAGCTCTGGAAACTGAAGCTCAGAGGAATTAAGGGTCTTTTCCAAGACCTAGTTGCAATGAAGTGTTTAGATTTCAAAGCAACTTCTCTCACACTTTCAGATCTACTTCCCATCACTGTGACACTGCCTGAGAAAGAGCAATGTTTCTCAACAGTCCTCATGACGAGGGGACAACTTACACACGCGTCTTTACTGCTAACTACTGCCTGCTGACATCATTATCTGGAAAGACAGTCTTAACGTGCTAGTTTATGTATTTTCTGTAGTCTAATTATTTTCTCCCCCTTTTAAAATTGCAGTTCTTGCCCTGGCCAGTTTGGCTCAGCGGTTGGAGCGTTGGTCTGCGGACAGAGAGTCCTGGGTTCAGTTCCCGCTAGGGGCACGTACCAAAAAAATAATAAATAAATAAATAAATAAATAAATAAATAAAATTGTAGTTCTTCAGAACTAAAGAAGAAATAGCTCTTGCTCCTTCAAAGGTACTTTGTCAGTATATGTATTTGGCATCTTTAACCCCTGATAAAAGAATGCAAATCTCTGCAAAACTGTGTCTCCCCCCATTCTCCCTGTTCTCAGTGAAATCCTCACCCTGTTCTCACAAAACTGTCTGTTGGATTGACCCTGCATTCAAGTCCTCTCACTTCTTTCTGAAGAAGTTCTGGTTTTCACTTTCCTCTTTCCCTTTTCTCCAACCCTATGCCTTAGAGCTAAGATTATTCTCAATACATATAAACTTCCCTAATGGCAGGTGACACTACGGACTGATTCTCTAGGAGACTGCTGCTTTCTGCTCTGGAACCCAGGAGAGAGCTGGGCCCCCAGTCTAGGCTGGAAAGCTTTGAGGACTGCATTTGCTGCCCACCTCTCACATGACAGGGACAACCTGTTCTTTTAGGGTCATGTCTTATTTTTCTGAAATAATTTTGAGTATTTCCTTTCAACCCATATTTTTATTGCTGAATCTATTTATGTACCTTTAAAAAACTGTAAGGGCTATTGAAAATAGTGCAACATAGCTTAATTTGAAAGTAAGCTAAGAGCTCATTCATCCTGCTCTGTTTTCAGTTAAAATTGAATATAATTAGGTACATCGATCTAGCCAAAGAGAAGGATCAACTGAAAACCCTTCTTCTCAACATCTTCACTGTGGACATGGAGAACTGTGTGCCTGTAAGTGTGTGAACACCAAAAATCAAATCCATTGAACTAATTTAGGCTAAATGAGTGAGGGGGGTGGGGAGGATGGGAGGGAGAAAGGAAAAAAGGGGAAGAGAGGGCATTCAAAATGTACCATGTAGGTAAATGTATTTCTACATACATGTATGTCTTCTCATAAATCAAAATAAATGTTAGCCAATAGGAGTTGAAGGAATCTATGATAGCTACAATTCTTAATCATGGAAAGATTGTTGCATCTTACAGTCTGTAACATTTCTGTGAATCTTTCTAATAACAACTATAGTGGTTTATAATAAAGTGATTTTCACACCAGATACTTCCTACTAGAATTGAACATTTTTTTCCCCCAATACATTAGGGAATCCTTATTAGTATCATAATAGAAGTTTTGTTTTGTTTTTTTGCTTTGAAAAAATTTCATGGGAGAGTTATTAAATTGTACTGAAGGGCTTATAGAATCTATGAAAGTAACAGAACTATTCATGATTTCTAATTTAGTCCCAGTCTAAGACCCAGTGTTGAGTCCTTCCAGACACACTAGCATAGAAGGCCCTGACACCCCTGAGGTTCGGTGCTCTGAGCCCTGTCTTGGGTTCTGATACACTATTTCATCAATCTTAGGACTATTAAGTAGCATAGTTGAAAATCAATGAATTTAAGATGTTTTGTTTTAAGAATCCAGCTAAAAAACAACTTTTAGGGTCAGCTCTCTATCAGGCAATGGATCCACAGGAGAAAAGTACAATGAGGGCCAAGTAATACATTATGTCAGGGTTTCCTTTAATGCTTTACCATCACTTTAAAGTCTGTGAGTGACCACGATGGTGTTCCTGTGTCTTCAGTCAGCACTGCCTATCAAAGAGCACAGACCCCTGCCTGGTAACAGTAGCAAACGTATGTGCATGGTACATGTTCTTGGTTTCACATTGTCTTATTTTAAAACATCTTTTAGAATTTAGATAGTTTGGTAAATATTATGACAGAATCTCATTAGTCCTCTTTATTAATTTTCTGTAAATTGTCTTCCTGTTTTTATGGAGCAGATTCTCAAGGTGAGTTGTGGTAGAGAGATATTATAAATACCTATTCTTGGGCAGACTTCAAATGGAGCTTGAAATTTCTAAAATGTTTGGTCTTGTGGCCAAGACTCTTTGGTTTTATAAGTCTCAAGAGAATTCAATAATGAAAGTCTTAGTAACCACCATGCTGGCCACAAACAAGAACTCCCTAAGTGCTGGATTTAAAATGTCATTTATAGGCAATTCCTATTCTGCTGTTACTGAAGCTGAGTATGTAACTGAGCCCAACCACAGACACACAGCTCCAGCAGACAGAGGTGCTGAGGCCCCACCCTGCTGCAGGCTCAGTCTCCTCTCTCTCGCATTAGCTGTTACATAGTCTGTGCCACAAATCCCTTAGGAGATACACGTTGTACTGATGCTTTCTACCAGCTGCATGTTACAGAAAGGAGTGAAAATACTTTATGAGGATGAATCCAACCTCCCAGTGTGCTTCATGGTCATCTGAGAACAAGCTATGCCTTAGAAATAGATAATAACATGACAATAATTATCGACTTACCTACTTTAAAATATTTAACACAGATTTTTCTCATTTCCTTTCTGCAGTCTCTAACTATAACTGTAACAAATTCAGACACATCTAATTACATTATCAATCGATTCCTACCAATGATAGGAATAACTGTGAGTCAAAGAAAACTATTTTTAGTTAACATCCAACACTAATTTTTTTTACATTTGTCTGTACTGTGAAAGTATTACAGATATCCTCCTTTATACCCCATTGACTCCCTCTTCCTCACTCCCACTCCTGCCTTCACCACATTATTTTATTTTTGAGAATCTTTTGATTGTATATGTTTTTAATACACCTCCAATTATAAAACAGCTGATTACTACACGTATCATAGTCATATCTTGTCCTCCCAAATTTAGAAGCTGAAGGCAGCAAAGCTATATTATTGGCCTACACATCAGTGCATTTTTGTAGTCCCTTTTTAATTAATGTGAATTAGAATGTATAGCTTACAGAAAGTCAGTTATAATTTTAGAATGTTAATAACAACATGCATTGTTATTTTATATGTGTATATATTACGTATACAGACAATACAATTTTCATTAGATTCCAAATAAGAGGTACTAACCTTTTTTTTTGGAGGGTACTTTCAGAATTTTGTCTCCTGATTCCTCGCAGATTTTCACCCCAGGCCTCCGTGTCAGTACTATGAATCTTAAATGACCCAATTTGCTGCAAATTTTGCTATAAAGACTCCCTGGCTAGACGCAACATCTGCCAATGTGGATCCTGAAAACGAGATGACTAATGTCTCTTGTGAATCCTTACAGGAGACAGGTTCTGAATATGAGCATGGATGTTGGGGATATTGGGGCTCACATCACTTTTGCTTTGAAAATGTCTACCCCTTTATGTTTTGGTGGCACTGCTGTGAGTTGTTGAAATTGGTTTGGTGGAGGAGGTGGGTATGGTTCAGGAGGAGGCTGCATAAGTAAAAAGAGAGGGAGAGACCTGCAGATGAATGGACCTGTAGGAATCACTGTCCAGCTCTGCTCCTTCTACAGATCCCTGACTTTTGGAAATTGCCTTGCTGTTATCATATGGGGTGATTATAATCTTTGTATGTAAGGTGTGTCTCACCCAATGGTATATAGGGACCCCTGAAAATGCAGGGCAACCAGATTTTGGCATAAGACCATCAATGATTGATGTGCTAGTGGAATTAAATAATACATAGAAGATAACATAGAACTGACATGCACTGAGTAGAGCACCTTCGGCATGGACTTCTGACCTACAGGATATGCACGCCCTGAGTAACAACTAAACCATGGAAGGCAGTGAGTGGTTTGGGGATGAGATTAGAGAGATTGATTCATGATGCAACTCACTTCATTTCATTTTGTGATTCTCCTTTGTTTAAAGCAGTCAATTTCAGCAGACAAGAATGTTCTGTTTAGTGAAGAACTGAGGTTACTGGGCTATACATGTATGCAGATAAGTGCTTCCAATACAGTGTTTCATACCCTATCTTGAAAGAAAGGCTTCTTATGAGCTCCCATTTCCTATTTGCAACACACTTTCAAGCCAATTTAGTTGTGTGTGTGTGTGGGCGGGGGGGGGGGGGGCGTCTGTGTCTGTCTGTGTGATTGGTTCTGGGACCCTCATCATAAACACAAAGCCATGATATTTTATCAAGAAGCAAGGCAAGCAGAGTACCCAACACTAGCACTAACTCCATTTCAACCATTCTCTGCTTCGTCCTCTCCTAGAGGACTCTTTAAAACAACTAACCAGTCTTTATAATTGGACTTATTTGTTTCTAATGAGTTTCCATTGTTACTGGGTGACAGTTTGGTAGGGGTAAGTGTTGTCTGCTCTGACCTGTACTCTAGGCTCCAATCCCTGTCCCTTGTTTCCCTAGAATGGGGCTTGTCTGCACCAAGGGCACTGGGCTCACTTCACTCTGCCATCATCTCTAGGTGTTTTGAGCATTTCTGTCTTTGGGCTCAGAGTTGCAGAGCTCATGATGCCTTTCATGTTTGACTTTGTTCGGAAATAGGGCAGGGTGTGTGGCTCTTTGGACAATGCTACCTAGGCAGGGACATCAAAGGGAAAACCCAATCTACTCCAAGGGGTCTAGAGACAGCAGAAAGCTGAGCTCTAGAGACTAATATTTTTTTACTTTGTGAAAGACCATAACTGTGTTTTCTTATGCTATGTGCCACCCACATAGTGAGAGGCTGACCACACTGTGGTTCATAGATCCCTAGCCTGCCAAAAGGGAAGAGGCAGAAATCTGGAGTGGTCTGTGGGAGGCTGGGCAGAAGACAATGGCTTATGGCACTCAACTCTGTTAACTCCAAAACTGTAGGCAACCCCATGGACCAAACAGCATGTCTATTGGTCTCATTACTTTCTATTTTTGGAAACAGAAATGCTAAGGACCTGTGTTGCTCAGGTACCTACTGTGAATGATAGGTGGTGACACATAATTTTTTTTTTTGTCTCCAAAGGCTCTGAGGGAGATGACCAGCTGCGGATCAGCTCTGGAAAGGATGAGGCCCCATATCCACTCATCAGTGAGTGTCAGAGAAAAATCTGAGTTTACTTTACTATGTTGAAAATTGTAACTCTGAAGTCTCAAAGTAATAGTTGTTTTGTCGTAAGCTTAAATATGCTAAAAATGCAAATCTCATGCAATTTTCATCCATACATTTAATAAATAATTTCCAAATACTTATTCTCTCCCAGACACTGATAACATCTCTCTCTTTTTTTTAATCCTCACCTGAGGGTATTTTTACATTTATCTTCAGACACAGTGGGAGGGAGAGAGAGAGAAACATCGATGTGAGAGAGACACATCAATTGGTTGCCACCTGCAGGACCCAACCAAGGACTAATCACAACAGAGGTACGTGCCCTTGGCTGGAATCAAACTCACAACTCTTTGGTCCACAGGCTGACGCCCTAAGTGCTGAGCCAAACTGGCCAGGGCTGATAACATCTCAGTAGCTATGGTCTAGTTGGGGAAATAAGTGTGAAATGTTCTTCTCTATTTTATTACTTGACAAACAGAGCTGTCCTGAAAAACATCTTTGTCTATATGTGTGTATAAAATTGACACAGATCGGATTCTTTTCCCCATACTTTCATTTTTCATAATGCAGTCTTGAATAATAGCCTCTGGTGGGAATTTTCTAATTCCTGTCCTGCCTCTGAATTCAAGTAGAAGTATTAATTTATCACCTGCTCTGTACCAAGAACTTCTCAGTATTATAGACAAAACTATATCGTATCCTTAGACTCCTCAGGACTTCACTGCCTGAACCACCTGTACTGTGTTAATCCCAGGCTGAGTTTTTCAGCATGTTCTTTAGGTCATTGATAGATTACACCTCTTCTAAAATAGTTATTGGCACAATTTAGCTGAAAAATAATGACAAATCTCCGATCAAAGAAATGTGTTGAGCGTGGTTAAGGGAAAGAGAGGCATTAAAAGAAGGGCAAGGTTAGGCTCTCTAGCAGACCCTGCACTACAGTGATGGTGATGGTGGTGACTTCTGCGAGAAATCTGAGAACATCCTCTATTGCATGCATCCTCTTTTGTACATTTCAACAATCCTGTTAGGTTACTACTCCTTTCAAGTCATCTGAAAAATCTAAACAAAGTAATATTGTTTGAAATGTGTATACTTGAAATTGTGAATGAAATGAATATTCCCAGTGTGGGAACACAGGGAGTCCCAGGTGCACAGCTGAGGACAAAATCCTCCCAGAAACTTCATGTTGTTTCTTTTTTGTTTTATTATCAGTGTCAACATCTTTGTAAAAGTCAATTGCAGTAAAGTGAAAAAAAATCAAATACCTAAATACATGTATATAACAAAATGTGTTAGTATAGACAAAAAAAATGCAGCTAACACGTTTTAGGATCAGGACACCCTTCTGCAACATGGCTGGCTTAAAAAATCCTACTGACCCTTTGGAACCAAATCAGAGGGGGAAGACGGGATTTCTATTCTGATCTTAAACACAAATCCACCTCACAGCACAAGGTCTTTGGAAATTCCATTGAGAGGAAGTAATTTACAGCATAAAAATTCCAAACCATTTGGCCACATTTCATGATGATCTCGGTGTGTTTTCTCACCATGTATATACTGTTTTGCACTTTGTTTCTTGTTTCACAGGACCAGACAGCTTCCCCTCTGATTACTGCCTGGTAGGACCCTCTCACGAGGTGGGGCATGGTGGGGGAAGGATTAAGGCAAGCAGCCAATAGTTCTGGAGTAGGTCTGCCTATGAAACTCCTAAAAGACAATGGAAGATGTTTAAAGCTGACATCAGGTACGAGAAAATAGCAAATCTTGACAGATATGGTTCGTTTATTTGAAAAATATTGACAATGAATATTAACATATTTACTTTAATAATTACCAGTCTGGGTAACAGAGAGGTCAATGTTCAAAAAAGCTAAAGTTGGGCTCAGAGTGGTTGAGTATTTTGACTAAGATGTAGAGATGCAGTTGATGTCAAGGCAGATATTAGAAAACCTAAACTAGTCTCAGACAGAAACAGCAAAAGTCAACATTGTGCAACATACTAATGGATGTGCCTTCCAGCAAAGCAACATAACCCAATATTTGTTCTCTATACTTTTTAAATTCTTCTTCTTGGGCACCTGCCTATTGCAGGGTGTCTTCAGTGAGAGTGACCATGATGCTCACTGTGGAGGCACGGCCTCCTTTATTCAGAAGACCAAGGAGATCGGCACACCACGGTGGAGTTGATGCTCACAGTAAGGTAGGAATGATCACACCCATCACCAAATACCTGAAGTTACATCTGGGTTTCCTCTGTCTAGGTCATGGACATCTCTATGTCCTAACAGAGAGCCATCTTTCGGCCACTGCTCTCCTGCCTCAAGGATCCGAGGACTGCTCCACTTCTTCTGTCCTGGAGTCCCCCGGAATGCAAGGTCAGTTCATCCTACAGCCCAGGCACCAGCATGAGAGAGGTGAACCTTCCCTTTTCTCAGGTGTGTCCTCTTGTTCAAGACTGCACTCCTTGAACAAACTCATGCAGATGTCCATGTGCATACGGGCGGGGTAGAGTACCCATAGAGACCAGTACCCACTCAGAATGAAGCTGAGAGGACCCTCAAAGCTCTGATATCAAGACCCATGTTGGTTCTAGGAAGAACTTCCCCTGACCCTGATGAAGTCTCTGGGTTGAATTAATGATTTTTAGAGTATGAGGAAGAAGAATATCTCAATGCCACAGGGGTGCCATCAGTCAAATTGAGAATATGGGGACTTCTACACAAAATTACTGTTTTTCCCTCATCTAGCTTCACAACAAACAAGCTTAAAATGAAAATGGTGGAAGTAAGATTAAGTAAATTAAGCTACTATTAATAATGATCGCACTTCTTCCTAGATCCAGGCCAAAAGAGGGATAACATTAGGTCTCCTATAACCTCTCACCTCCAAGGGGCCCTCCTACTAGCCAGGACAACCAGTTCCGACCCCACCACCCACACAGCCTAAACAGCTCTTTGGAGCTTCTCTCTCAGACCTGTGTGAGGATGACAGCCTGCCTGGCCCTCTAACGGTAGGTGGCATTTTGGTCTCTGTAGCCGCTATGAGCAGAAGGGGGAGTACCCTGAAAGGTGGTGTCCTCACCAAAATCTATCACCAAATGATTGTCATTACCCAATCTCCGGCTTTGGCAGAGATGTTTTGCAAACATGACTTCAAAGAATAAAATCGGATTCATGTGGCTCAGAGACATAAGGCAGGTACAACAGGAAAAGACACTGTTGTCCATCCCGTGGATTCAGCAAAGACCCACCACACAGGCTCAGACCAGTCAGGATGGGTCTGTGTGCAGGGATCTAGAGTCAGCTCCTCCCTCACCTCCTCAAAAACTCCTTCCTTCAAAGCCATACTCCTCTCATGTCACCGTTAATCAATTCCATCTTCCTCCGAGTCTATTCAACCATACAACTTCGTTATCTTACATGGATATGATTGGTATTTCACGAGCTTACACATGAAGTCTCACCCACAGAAAAATAAGGATCCATTCATCCTCTATCCAGAAGATGACCCAGCATTTGGCCTGTGTATTCTCAAAGTCAATTCTCAGTGTTAACACTGATTGAATGTCCAGGATCCCTTCAAACATGATACTAGATGTTGAGAATTCTTTCTAGAGATGAAGAAGTTTGTTGTGTAGGTCCTTCCTAGCTATTTCCACAGGCCTGTAACATTCTCAGGGACTTGAGGGGCAAATATTATTATCATCACCCCATGTCAGAAATCTAACGAGAAACCTCGGTGAAGTCTATACCTTGCCCCAGGCCACACAGCAAAAGACTAGCATAAAAGGTTTCAACTCCATGGATTCCTGACTCCAAGTCCCATAACTCTCTACACTGCAAGCAGAGGACAGGAAGACGCAGCAAAAGACATAAGAGACTGATGGGAAGGGAATGTAATCAGAACAGGACAGGGATTGTGAACCTGATTTACAAGAAGGAATAGATCTCCATTCACTTAATGGGGGATCAAGAAGTGGGAATGAGCCCTGACCTGTGTGGTTCCATAGTTGGGCATCATCCTGCATACCCCAAGGGTCGTGGGTTTGATTCCCTGTCAGGGGCTTCTGCCTGGGTAGCAGCTTAGGTCTTTGGACCTAAGGTCCTTGGACCTTCAGGGCATGTGCAGGAGGCATCCCTCCAATCAATGTGTGTCTCCCTCTCATTGATGTTTCTCTCTCTCCCCACTACTTTTCACTCTAAAAAACAGTGGGAAAAAATGTCAGTGGGTGAGGTTAATGAAAAAAAAAAAAAGTGGGAATGAGTATGGAAAAAAAAGTTCTGTACCTGTTTCAGTCTAGGAACAGAGAATGGACTGTTGGGTAGGAAATACAATGAGACACTAAAAGACAAATCAAATTTTGTTAGGCCTGAAGCCCAGCACTGTACCCTCACTTACCCAGGTATGCCTGTCAAGGGGATAAGCTTGTGCTCTGGGCTTGTGGACACTGAACGCTTCAGCCTTTTCTTTCCCGTAGATGTGCTTCCTTTTATTAATGCAAAAGGGCCAGGCACAGAAGGCATCTTTCGAAAATGGGCCGATATGGAAGCATGCAGGGTCCTACAGGAGAAACTAAATTCTGGGGACAAAGTGAACCTGGACAGTGAGTCGGTGCTCGTAGTCGCCTGTGTCCTAAAGGTAAGGGACCTTCTAGAATGATCCACACACAACATAAGTCTGACACTGCGAGGCTGGCTTCCTCCACCATGGCTGCCTAAGGACCAGAATAGGCACAATAGAGAAAGAATCTGCACAGCAGGAAACACTTCACCAAGGCAGCATTTAAGGTGACCCCTTTGGGTATAAAAAGCCCCATAGGTTGGATACACTTTCCTGTATCACACAGGCCACACTCCCCCCTATTCACTGCTGAATCCTCTCTGGAAAATAATCATAACAACAACATCATTAATCCTAGTGATGATACAAACTTCAAAACACACACACAAATAGAATGTTTAGCAAAACAAACATTATGGTTTTTTATGAAACCCTTATCATTGTTCTGAAGAAGGCAAAGTTTGCAAAAGAATATTCTTATTAAATGTTAGAAAATGGTTAGAGACGTTTATCGTATTTGACAAGTATTTGATGAATCATAAAAGGGTCAATGAGGCCACGGTAAGCCCTGTACACCCCGTCATGGTCAGTGGTCGTCTTTGCAGACACACTGGGGCCACTCAGTCAGAAATGGACAAACCCTAACTACCATGGGCGGGGTGGTACGTGGAGAAGGAGAGAGGACTGGAACTTGTTTACTTGCTTCATGGCTCTGTCTCCAGTACTCAGACCCGTGCCTGCCACCAGCAGCAGCTCAGGAAGTATTAGAGGGAGCGGACCTTCCCTGGATGAGAGCATGGGCACTGCCTGGAGCATTTCCTCACCCAGCTGAATGAAGAGACCTCTTAGGCTAGTGAGACCAGGGGAAGGCAGGTGTGCCTTTGAGCTAGCAGGGCCATGTGTCAACTTCCCCTCAGTCTTGACCAAACAATTAAAGCTCATAAACATTAATACTCCCAAGTCTATGGTATTAAGAGTCGTTCTTCAACCACCTACAGTGACCACTTTCCCAGGCCTCCACTTAGGCAGCTGACATTTGCTCATGTCTTCCCGGATTACATACAGACCTGAACCTTCTGATGAACTTTCTCTGGGGGAAGGATTGATCTCTTCCACTCAAGGGGTGACAGGACCTTCCCCACTGGGAATTGGGATATAATTTCCACACTTGCTGCTTCCAGTCTGCAGAACTGAACTTTTACACAGTGAAACTTACGGAGGAATGAAGCTGCTCTCAGAGTCTTTTTCTCTAAGAACTACCTACAGCTCAAGTTAGAGGCCCAGTTCTCTCTTCATACGTGTGCAAGAGCACAGGCTGTGTGGGCTTCAAACTCTCCTGCCAGGAAATAAGAGTGAGCACTGTGTCTGACCAGCACACACACAGGGGGATGTGTATTTCTTTTTAAGAAGAGATTGTATCATTCAGTAGCAGCTTGCTAATGTGCACGCAGAGAGGAAGAGCCAGACGATAGAACAGCTTCATCTTCATTCCCACCACATTCCACACTCTGATTTCAAGGGTCTACGTTTAGCTGGAGATCTCCCAGCCCTTGCCTTTGGGTTGGGGCTTTAGCTGGGAGCTGGACCCACAATATTCTGGGGGTCACAGTCAGAGGGTCTATGAAGGAAGTGGGGACTGAAACTTAGTTTTCAATGGAACGTTTTCTATGTAATATTTTCCAATATATATCTACCATAACAATAATATTCCTTTTTCTCTGTGTAAGATTTCCTTTGAAATATCCCCAGAAGCATAGTTTCACTGGGTGTGTACGATCAGTGGCTTTGTGTCATGGATGAAGAGACTAAGGAGGAGAAAATCGTCTTGTCCCGGAGGTAAGGAGGCAGTGATGACTCCACTGGGTCACCCTTCCAAACACAGCAAACATACCCTTAGGAAATGTAGCTTAGAATTCACAGCCCTGTCACGGCAGTGATGACCAGTGCCTCAACGTTCATTCGACCACACCCAGGGAGGCCAGCTTAATCCCAGATGCATGTAATATCTACTTCTGGTAGTGAATTCTTATTTCCGCCTAATCTTATTCATATGGAATCCCTGACTATCGTATGTCTTATGCATTCATGAAACTCATAGGAGATGAAATCCATTTGTCCAAGAGAGATGATAGAGGGATCACTCACCATTGGTATGCTCTTATCTCTATCTCTTACGAACCAGAGAACCTCTAAATTGTTCCAGGAACGGAGTTCAATGAGGCGTGTGTGTGTGTGTGCATTCATGCTGGGAACTCGGCTAGGCTCCTGGATCATAAGCAATGCTCAGGCTCTTACCCTGAGATGGCCTGTCCATACTGCTACCTCACAAAGAAGGAGCCTCTACTCATGTAATATCACTTTAATTGAATCCATGAGCTCTTGTGTGCTTTAGTTCAGCACACTCTAAAATGTTTAAAATTTTTAAATGTACTTATATTAAATGAAACAATTATAATTTTGGTTGTGTCCTCCAAAAGTCAGATTAAAGGAGTATCAGAACTATGTCAGGCAGTATTTCAGGAGACATTTTTCTACATTTTTGGCCTTTTTACTGGGTTTGTACTTACTACAGAGAAGGACCCTGTTTCCGTGTCTCTGTTATGACTTCCTGAGAGAAATGGCTGGTCTATGAAAGGTGTGTTCTGTCCTCAGGCTCCTGGAGCAGCTGCCCAGAGCCAACGCTGGGCTCCTGCGCCACCTGTTTGGGCTGCTGCTCACCATCCAGCAGCACTGCTCCTCCAACCAGATGACAGCTCGCAGCCTGGGCTCGTGCCCCGCCCCCGGCATCTTCTGTCTGCCCAGTGCCTGCAGGTCAGACTTAGTGAGGGACTTGAGAACAAAGGTAATGAGATCTCTCACTCTGATGCCCTGGGGCAGGGTCCCACTTGGAATCCAAAATGTGCAGTAATAACTCCGAGGGACCAGTGTCTGGAAGATACTTCAATCTCAGGCCTCTGCAGTGTCAGGATCTTTGGACCAACCCTGTGCAGTATGGGAAGGTGGGTAGTTTATGGGCTCATCTAAAGCCCTCAGTCCTTTATTCTATCTCACCCAGGACACAAAACGCTAGATGTGCAAAGAACAGAGGGGTAAGTTGGTGTGGCATCATAGAGAGAACCTGGGTTTTTGAGTCTGACAAGCAGGTTCCACTCTGGGCCCAATCACTGAGGGGGGTGAAACCTTGGGCACAGTTTCCAGGTGCTGTTCCAGCATGACACAGTAGTGACAACACCAGCCCCTCTGGTTCCTGTCTGGCACATCCTCAGTGTTGGGGAGACGTGAGCACCCATGGCCACACTCACATGGGCTTCGAGCCAGTGAGGCCCATTGAGAAAACTATTTGGCGACACTTTGGTGTCTGCTACAGGTGAGGAAACTAGTGTAGGAGAACAGGGCACCTCATTCAGCCACCACGGGCCTGGAAGGTCCCAGCTCTTCCCCAAGCTCACCCTCCAGCAAGCGTGAGGCAGGCAGTGCATGGGGACCCCCTGTAGTTAGACAAATGGACCTGCTTCTCCCTACCGCCTGCTTCCTCCACAAGAACCACAGACCTCTCTGCTTCCCATGCCTCAGACACTCCACTCAACAAATAATTTCACCCCTGGCTGGTTTGGCTCAGAGGTTGGAGCATTGGCCTGTGAAATAGAAAGTCCCGGATTCCAGTGTCTGAACCCGGTTCATGCTAGGGGCACATACCAAAAAATCAAATTAGCACAGAGGCAGCCTGTTGCTAGTGGACTCCAGAAACTCCAGAACTTGTGACCCTTGTTACAGATAATGCCATTCTGTGCCTATATTTAGTGCCCTGGAGGCTCCGTGGACAACAGTTTCCTGCCTCCTAATTCATCTGTGGGTGTCTAGGTAAGGAAAGACTTGTAGAATTTCTTGTGTCTGGACCTTACCCAATTCTCAAATAGCTTCCTTCCTCTGCCACTCCCTTTCAGAGCGATTAGAAGCAGGATAACTTTTCTCCTCCTTGAAGCAAGTGGGTGGTCTTAATCCTGATATGCATCACCATCACTTGGAGGAGCTTTTCAGGCTCCTCTCCCCCAGGTTCTGACTTAGCAGATCTAGACAAACATGCATTTCCTTTATTTTTTTTATTTTTTCAATTACAGTTTACTTTCAATAATATTTTGTATTGGTTTCACATATACACAACCATATACTATACACAATGTTTCCTTTGATATTCCCAGTGCTCAACTGGTACCATACATTATAGTGATCACAATATTATTGACAACAGCAAAAGGCTGCAAGTAGCATGATGGATGGAACAGGCATTGGGGGGAAACATACCCCAAGGTGCCCAGGTTGGGAAGAGGCTCGGATGGCGCTGCAGGGCACATCCCAAGGTCAGTGACTCGCCGCGCTCCTTCTTCAGAAGGCTGGTGCTCAGGTCAGGGGGGGTTCACACTGTTTTGAGACTGAAGGGAAATGACATTAGGAGACAGTTTGCATATGGATCAGAGGTCCAGGGCCCTACCTTTCATTCCCTTGTAGGTTAATGTGACTTGTGGCTAGACACCTGTCCCCCTTCTGCCCCCCTTCCAATTTCCTGGGGTAAGAAATAACTGAGACAAATGAAAACAAGTAATGTTGACCTATATCTAAGCTTTAAACCTGCTCTTCACTCTAGAAGCCACCATCTAGAGGAAAGACGCTAAGATAAACTATTCTGAAGACCACCTCCCAGCATCAGAGACCACACACTTCCCCCATTCCCTCCATTTGCTCATAGCTGATAAAATCCTCCACCCACACCTCTTGGTACCACTCACATCCTCAGGTTGACCTCACCCTCTCCATGTGCTCTGCATTGTTGAATCTCTCTATCACACTCTTGAATCGTTTGTTGTGCAGAAACAAGAACATGGACACAGCCATCGCTCGAGGTTCCCTTGCCCACCAGCCCTCTTCCCCCCAACCCCACCCCGCATGAGCCCTCTGGCATCAATAGTAAATGGAATTTTCCTCGTCTTTGGCACATACACAAGCGTTATGAGAATTCAGGGTTAAGCCCAAATAATGCAAAGCCCTCATCAGAGGAAGTAAATACCATTTCAATTTCACAGCAAGTAGGCATTGTGCACCTACTATGTGCTAGCTTTTTGCCAGCCTTAAAGATACTAATATAAGGCATGCAATGTATTGTGGAGGTGTTCATTATGCTCTGTACATTCTATCGAAGCAACTAAACCTTTGAACATGCAAAGAATAATCACAAGCAACTAAAAAATGGAGAAATGGCCTCTAACTCAGGTTAAGCAGAAAAATTTAAATAGCCTAAATGCATTGGAAATTGCCTCATAAGCAATACCTGAAGGATGGTCTAAGAACAATCTCAGAGTCCATCCAGTAACTCTGCATTCCATTCATTGCCAGGTGCTTTTCATACAAGTACTCAGGTAACTTCTGCCTTTTGTTTTTCTGGCATTATGTATTTACGACCACTTTTTGTCTTGGTTTTAGATGGTTGCAATAAATTTATTCTGCCAGATGAAATATTTAAACCTAAAAAAGTTCAACAAATTGGTAAGGCTGAGGTTTGTTTTCCTATTAGCTCCATGCCTGTGTTGCACAGATAGCTCCATTTACTTTTATTTATTTTATGAGTTTTCCTACTGTTTCCTCTAACAGACATTTAGGCATCCGAACAATTCACTTCCCAGGGCTCAGACCACATCCATCATCCAGGAAGCACCACATGAATCCACCCTGCAGTGTTTCATTATCCCCTGTAAAAGAAAGCATTTATCACCAACAAATATTGGGCGTAATTTGTTCGTCAGAAAGTCTTGCTGCTCACATCATTATTTCGTCCTCTTCAAATGCAGCCACTGAGTGACAGAGTTATGGAACAATGATAGGGCTCAGAAAGGGGTTTGACTACAATTTCACAAGAAATTGCAGGAGGAGAAACAAGCAACAAAGAGGCTTTGAATTAACATGAAACATCTACACATTCATAAATTAATGACATGCCCAACCCTAGAATTTGACTGGCCCTTTAGACTTCATGTATTTCCTCCCTGGGGGAGGGAAGAAAGGTAGATGGTGATGTGCCTCCAGGATCCCTCTACCTAAATTGATCAACCTTTATTCCCTTCTACCAAAGCTCAGTTCTAAATCAATCCAGGCCATTCTTATTAAATTCATCAAGCTCTCTTTCAAGTACTTAGATCCCATAAAAGCCATGTGAGCATGCTTCCTTTATTGATGTTGTTGTTGCAGATATTTTGAGTCTATAGATTTTTGCTTCTTTCAATATCACAGTTATCATGGGGCCAAAATTACAAAGAAATGACTAATCTTGGAAACTTTCAGAACTCTGACAGTTAGTACAATCAACTTTTTCAGTAGTCTTTAATTACAGATTTGTCCAATTTGACTAGAAATGTCTACCAATTCTAAAGAAACCTTTTTCCTTCCTAGGAACTGGTTGAGATGGGAAAAGCAAAGAAAGATGCTCACGAGCAAGTACTGAATACAAGTCGAGCCAAGAGATGATTTGAGACAACCTTTGTCGTGTGTGCATTTCCTTAATAAAACTGAGAATACAAATTTTCATTCTTAAAATTATGCTCATAGTGATCATTTGAAAGTATGTCATTCCAACATAATTTCTCAGAGATTTATTAGCTGTGGTAGTCTTATCCTTTGAACATCAGACATAGTATTTCATTCAAATTTCTATGTATGTATGTTCATTTTTATTTTTTCCTTTAGGGATTGATAGCTTTATACTTGCTGGTATAATTCCCAGTCAGGGCACATGCCCAGGTTGTGCTTTCGGTCCTGTATATGGGAGGCAACTGATCGATGTTTCTCTCTCACATTGATGTTTCTCTCTCTCTCTCCCCCTCTCCCTCTCATTCTCAAATCAATTTAAAAAAAAACATAAAATATTTTAACAAGGATCATTTTAATCATAAAACCCCAGCACATGTTACTGAGAGTCTAGTTAAAACCTGCTAGTTGTTCAATGGGACCAACAGCAGCAATAGCGGGAGTCTTATACATTTGGTACATACTTCTCAAGTTGTCTCAGCATTCACAGGATCAACTCTTGCTTCAAGCTCAGGGAGGGATGGGACTTCCTCTATTATACTATAATATTTTCCTACCAATAGCTTCACAGATTGGAGTGGAACCATCAAGTTGCAAAAACATGTTGATGAGAATTAAATGATAAATCAGGTATAAACTCTTTGAGGTCCTTAGAGTCTAGTGGGGAATAAAAGATATGTATACAAGTAACCACTACAGGAGTCTACAAGGGAAATGGCACACTTTGTTAGTGACATCAAGTTTCAGCCCTCCCTAGTGGTCAAGGGGAGAGGTCCCCGAAAGAAGGGCTGTGACTCCTGAGGCAGTGGGACGGGAACCTTCCTGTCACATCGTGGCTGCAAAGCCCCTCACCTTGTGCAGCCTCCTCATCCGCAAAATGGTCCATCGTCTGGTGGGAAGGGAACTCTCTTCACATGAAATGTGTTTAGCAGAGTGCCATAGGTCCACTAACAGTGAAGAAGATGGACACATGCAAATAAGCTCATGAAAAGATGTCAGCAACATTAACATCAGGAAAATAGAAATTAAATCCACAACGAGATCTCACCACACAGCTATCTGAATGGCTAAAATAAGAATGACAACACCGAATGCTGGTGTGGATGTGAGAAAATGGAATCAGTTATGCAGTACTGGTGAGACCGTGAAATGGTATAGCTGCTCTGGAAAACAGTGTGACAATTTCTTTAAAAAAACAAACTTAGCTTGGCAAGTGTGGCTCAGTGGTTGAGCATTGACCCATGCACTAAGAGGTCACCAGTTTGACTCCAAGTCAGGGTACATGCCCAGGTTGTGGGCCCGATCGCCAGTGGGGCAGCCAGTCAATGTTCTCTTTGGTCGCTGTTTTTCTATCTCTCTCCCTCTCCCTTCCTCTCTCTCTCTAAAATCAATAAAGAAAAAAATTAAAAACAAAAACCAAACTTAGCACTGCCACATGGCCAAACCACTGCACATGTGGGTGTGTAAGCCCAGAGAAAGGAAGACTTACACTGACTCAAAACCCTGTTTACAGATGTTTGTAGCAGTCTGATCCCTAACAGCCCCAAACTACATACAACCCAGAAGTCCTTCGACAGTTGAATAAACAAACTGTGATATATCTCATCATAGGCCCTCCTAGTCCTAGGTGACACAGAATAATTTTATGAAAACTGTCTTCCTATTTTGATGGAACAGTTACTCAAGTTGAGATGTTGTAGAGAGATATTATCAATACCCTATCCACTGGCAGACTTGGAAATAGAACTTGAAAATTTCTAAAATTTTCAGTCTTGTGGCCTAGACTCTGGCTTCATTTCTCTCAACAGAATTCAATAATAAAAGTCTTAGTAACCATGATGCTGGCTGCAAACAAAGAACTCTCTAATTGCAGTTTTTAAAATGTCTTTTATAGCCAGTTCCTATTCTGCTGTTACTGAAGCTGAGCATGTAACTGGAAAGACATGAGCCCAACCACAGACACACAGCTCCAGCAGACAGAGGTGCTGAGGCCCCACCCGGGCCTGCGCAGGCTCAGTCTCCTCTCTCTCGCATTAGCTGTTACATAGTCTGTGCTACAAATCCGTTAGGAGATACACGTTGTACTGATGCTTTCTAACAGCTGCATGTTACAGAAAGGAGTGAAAATACTTTATGATGATGGGTCCAACCTCCCTGTGTGCTTCAGGGTCACCTGAGAACAAGCTATGCCATAGAATATGGGTAATAATCTGACAATAATTATTGACTCACCTACTTTAAAATATTCACTTTAATGCAAATTTTCTCATTTCTTTTCTACAGTCTCTAACTCTAACAGTAACACATTCAGACACAGCTAATGACATTATCAATCAGTCACTACCAAAGCTAGGAATAACTGTCAGTCAACAGCAAACTATTTTTAGTTAACATCCAACTTAAATTTCTAAAAAAAATTTCTTTATTGTTGATAGTATTACAGATGGCCTCCCCTTGTCCCCCACTGACCCCCTCCTTTCTTCTCCAGCTTTCACCCCCACTTTCACCACACTTTTATTTTTGAGATTCTTCGTGTGTGTGTGTGTGTGTGTGCGTGTGTGTGTGTGTAATGCACTGCCCATCAAAAGACACCTGATTATTATAGATATCAAAGTCATATGAAGGGGATTTCTCTGAAGAGAAAGAAAATCCCCAGTGTGGGTGAACTATGTGCCTCTCACACACGGCATGTACACCAGTGTATCTGACACAATAACCTAACTGCAGTCCTTATCGGAACAGCATTGCTACCCGGGTGCTTGTGCACAGAATGTCAGTCAAGTTTTCAAGCTTAATTTGCAAAGAATAATCTCCAAAGGAGTCTAAACATATCTTTATATGTTTTTTGTCCTTCAAGATATATTTTCCTTTTTTTTTAAATCCTCATCTGAGGATATTTTTCTATTTATCTTCAGATAGAATAGGAAGGAGGGAAGGAGAAAGAGAGAGAGAAATATTGATGTGAAAGAGACACATCGACTGACTGCCTTGTGCACAACCTGACCACGGCCAGGGACAAACCACAACCAAGGTGAGTACGTGCCCTTGACCAGAACTGAACCTATGACTCATTGGTCCGCGGGCTGACGCTCTAACCGCTGAACCAAGCTGGCCCGGTGAAGATATATTTTCTAGTTTAAAATAATGTAGCATATATCAGTTTATTTTTTTAAAATATGTTATTGTAAAGGCCTTAGAAAATACAGGCAAGCCAAAAAAAGAAATCTTACATAACCCCCTACTCAAAGATAGTCACTTTAAAAATGTGAGTGTGTCTCCTTTCAATCTTTTATCAATAGGAATATATCTAGAGTCCTTGCCTCCATATATATTTTTAAAAACAAAAATGGATATATAGTGTGCACAGATTTGGAACTGGTATTTTCAAGAAATATTTTTGAACATTTTCCTGAGACCTATTTTTGGTTGTCTCATATCTTTTTTAAATGTTTATCTTTTGTGCCTTTCCAGTTAAGAGAGGATCATATTCAACAGAAATATACAAAGTATCCTGATATGCTGAAGAATGCAAATATATTTGTTAATTTTCTCTATTCTGAAATTATACTTTCAAAACTTAGAAATCACTAAGTTTTAATATTTATTTTTTTTAATATAATTTTTTTCTTTATTGGTTTTTAGAGAGAGAGGAGGGGAGAGGGAGAGAGATAGAAACATCAATGAGAGAGAACATCAATTAGCTGCCTCCTGCATGCCCCCCACTGGGGATCGGGCCCACAACCTGGGCATGTGGCCTGACTGGAAATTGAACCTCTTGGTGCATGAGTCGACACTGAACCACTGAGCCACACCGGCTGGGCAAGGTTTTCATATTTAAATACAATATCAAATCTATAATATAGAAGGAATATGAGTGATCGTCTCTTTAAACTAAGCTACAGGTTTCCTGCCATGCCCTCAAATGAAATAAACTCTAAAGGCTACTTTCCATAGATGTTCTCCAGCAGAGGTTGGCAAACTGTGGCTTGGGGGCCAACACCAGCCTGCCACCTTGCTTTTGTGCAGCCTGCAGCTAACCGTGGGCTTTACATCTTAAGTGACTGGAAAAGATCAAAAGCATACTAACATTTCATGACACGTAAACCATAGGAAATTCACATTTGAGTGTGCCTAAATAGAGCTGTATGGGAACAGAGCCACACTTGTTTATTTGTCTGTTGCCTGTGGCTGCTTTGACGCTGCAGCCGCAGAGGACTCACGACAGAGACGACACGTGGCCTCCTCAGCACTTCACACTGCTGCCACGTACCACAAATCACAACAGTACACTTTCACCAATAGACATATGAGTATGTCTCTCCCGCGACATTTCATTGTTTTTATTACCAGCATATAACTGTCATGTCAAAATACAAAAAAGAAAAAAGTCCATCTTTAAGGCACAATTATTTTGTTATTTTGTAATATGATGGCACAGCATCCTGTTTATTAGGCAATGAGCCTATATCTGTGCTACAGGAATACAACATATGCTGACATTACCAGACCAAGAAATTTTCACGGTGTCCCCAAATCACAGAAAACAGAAAGGTGATAAATATGAAATGGACTATCTCATCATAACATCATTTCTTCACAAAAAAAGAAAAGAGGAAGGAAAGAAGGAGGGAAGGAGGGAAAGAAGGAAGGATGGAAGGGAGGGAGGAAGGGAGGAGGGAGGGGCCTCGATCCCCAGCAGGGGGCATGCAGGAGGCAGCCAATCTAGGTTTCTCTCTCTCTCCCTTTAGGAAAAGGGAGAGGTTTCTCTCTCTCTCTAAAAAGTCAAGAAAAACACATTTTTCAGAGGAAAAAAAATGTGTGCTCTATATTATTATGTTTTAAATTTCATCAATGAACATTTGGAAATCTGTTTTCTCTCTTGCTATATAAATATCTATATAATATCTTCAATTTTGCCTCTTAGCCCACAAAGCCTAAAATATTTACTATTCGCAAACCTCTGTTCTAGAGGAAGTAAGATCTGAGGGGGAGGTGACCAGTGGAAGGGAAGAAAGATTTCCAGCCAAAGAAGAGAACTCGGGTATGAGTGACAACCAATACAGTCGTCCCTCACCACTTTGTGCTTCAACTTTCGCGGTTTTACTCTATCGCAGTTTTTTCAAATATATTCATTAAAAAGTTGATCAAGACAGTGAAAATGATACAGGTTGTCTGAGTCAATTATACACCCCAGTATTACAATTAAAATTAAAATTACTGTGCATATGGACTGTAGGCCTATGTATTTGAGCACCCCCGCAAATCCTTCAACACCAGGTGCGACCTCTTGACCACTTCTTGTGTGTGGGCAATAATTTTTTTCCAAAAATCAGGTGTGGTGAAATCAAGCCAATCAGAGCATGCTGTTCACTGACTGGCTATCCTATCCTTTTCCTATCCTGACCACTGACTGGCTCAGCCTCGTGCAAGTTCGTTTCTCTCATACATGCTTCTACATCACTATGCATCGGAAGCATCTTTGCTCTTGTAAGTGTTTGCGATTTCTGAGAACTTTTATCTAAGCTCCACGATGGCTCCTAAATGTGCTACTTCTTCTAAGCCTTCTGATGATAAAACTAAGTGCCGGGGGAAGATGCTTACCATCTAGGAGAAGGTGAAACTCTTGGATATGATCAAAGATGGCAAGAAAATCGTGGAGGTTGCCCACCATTACGACTTGAATGAGTCTACCATTCACTCTATCCATAAAGATGAAAAGAACATCCGGGCTACGGATGCTGTCTCTTTCAACAAAGAAGCAAAGTGCATCGTGACAAGTCGTAATAAGTTCGTAGTGAAAACAAAGTCTGCCCTAGCCTTTTGGATCAGTGACAGCCGCAAGAAAAACATTCCATTGGATTCACTGGTCATCCGGGAGAAAGTGAGGCAGCTCTATCAGTGCTTTACAGAGGATGGACCTCTACCAGGACCCTCTTCTGCAACGGTCATGGATTTCACGGCGAGCAAGGGTTGGTTCAAGAAGTTCCAGAAGAGGTATCATCTGAAGAGTGTCGTTCTCCACAGAGAAGCTGCCACTGCTGACCAGCCTGCTGCAGAGGACTACGTGAACAACACGTCCCAGAAGATCCTTGGGGAAGGCGAGTATCATCCAGAACACATGGATGAGCTGCTGGAGACACATTCGGATCCCTTAGCTGACAAGGATCTGGTGGAGGTGACTAAGTCTGTGAGTGAGGAGGAGGAAGAGCAGCCAGAGGTTCCTAGGGGTCAGGAGGAGGAAGCTGGCCTTACACACAAGTTGTGAGAACTATTAAGGTAGTACAGGACATGATTGGCAAATGAGACCCACAAATGATGCATGCATTGCGGTTCCGGAATGCACTTGATGGAGTGATAGAACCCTAAAAAACCTCCTCACACATATGAAAAGACAGTGCCAGCAACTGCCTATTACAATGTTCTTCAGCCGCACACCCAGACACCCACTGCCTACTCCTAGTACTCTTGCAGTGGAAGACAACGACACACCTGCTGAAGATACTGCCCCACCTGAAGACTCTCCTACTGAGGTTGTGCCTTCGGAGGAGCAGTAACCTTGCTCTTCTTTGCTGTGCAGTACATCTCTTCATCTTCATTGCTTCATCATTGAACAAGTTGCACTATTTTCATAGGTTAGTGGTTGTGTATAAGAACTGTGTGTGTAATTAAATGTACAATAATAATATGATATTTGTAACATCTAATATGTCCTATTTTCTCTTGTTTTATCTAATATATTGGGTAATACAAGTGTAATGGTGACTAAATGGTGTTATTTCATGTCTAGAGAGCTCTAATAATGTCAAAAAACGTATTTAGAAGGTCGTAAACAGGTTTTCTATTCTCTAAATGTGAAAATATTCTATTTATAAATAAAGAATCTTACTTCGTAGAAATTTATTTATTGTGGTAGAGTCTGGAAATGATTAACCGTGATAAACAGGGGCCTACTGTAGTACCTGAAAAATAGTCAAGTTACTAATACCAAACATATAAACAAGCTTCCTTCTTCTCACCTTTTTCAGCCAATCAGTAATACCAGCTTCTTCCAGAAGATGGCGACCTTTGCTTTCCCACGATTTTTTATGAAAAAATTTCCAAGAAACAAAATTTGACTTATTAAACACTCATGAACTCATTTTGATTCTCTTATCAACATCTATTATGCTTGTTTTATCCTCTCTATCTATCTATGTATCTATCCCTCCACCCATCTTGTTTTTTATTTCAGTATGCTTCTCCCAATACTTGCAAATGTTTAATTAGTGCTCAATATTTCCTGTCTTTTAAAGTAAAATTTACATACAGTGAGATGCTCAAATCTTACATGCACATTTCCTGAATCTTGATAAACTGTGTAATTTACCCTGAACCCATAAAAATATAGACCATTACCATTAACACAGAAAGTCCCTTATACCCCTCCCCATTAGATCCTTCTTCTCCCACCAAGAAGAAATTGCTGTTCAGATCTTCCATTTTTCCACCAAAGTTTAGTTCTGCATGGTGTAGAACTTGATATATACAGAGACATACAGTATAGACTTTTCTTTTTAAAAAATCTTCTTTCACTTAGCTTAATGGTTTTGGAACTTATGTTGATGTAAAATCAATAGTTCATTCAATTTTATTTCTGAGTAGTCCATTGTATAAGTATATGTATTATAGTTTGCTCTTATATTCACCTATTGATGGGGCACCTAGATTGTTTCCTGTAGGTATTATGAATAAAGATGTTATACACATTCCTGTATGTTTTTTTATTCCTTTTACATTTTTTTAAAATTACAAAATAATACAGATTGTACTTACTCTTCTTATATTTCAGGAATGAATTGTGGGGCTTAAATATTTCCATCCAAAGCAGATTATCATTGTTTGAAATTTTTTACCATAGAAAAGTAATTAAAAGAGTACATTACAGCCTGATGGTGTGGCTCAGTGGTTGAGCACCGACCCATGCACCCAGAGGTTGCTGGTTTCATTCCCGGTCAGGGCACATGCCAGGTTTTGGGCTTGAGCCCCAGCAGGAGACATGCAGGAGGCAGCCAATCAATTTTTCACTCTCAACGATGTTTCTATCTCTCTCTCCCTCTCCCTTTCACTCTCTCTAAAATCAATAAAAAACATTTTTAAGAAAGAAAAAAAAATGGCGGCAGAGTGAATGGAGCTACACAGACCATCTCCCAGGACCAAACTGGATTTACAACGAAAGTAAAGACAAATCGTCAGAAAGGGGCAACCGAAAGGCGGCCTGGAGGACCACATAACCAGGGACACTGACTCAATCCTGGTAGGCTTGCGAGGACGTGAGAGGGGGCCGGGAGCCCACGGTCCACAGCGGCCTGAGCTGGGACCAGGGGACTCGGCTGGAAGCTGCTGCTGCCTCAGCTGCATCCGCCACCACGGCTGAGTCCTGCGAACATGGCTGAGTGCTATGCCCTCGGCTGGTGCCGCAGACTCGGCCGCCCTTAGCTGGGAGCAGTGCCTTCCGGTTAAAAGTCCCAGGCGGGCCCTGGCCGGTTGGGCTCAGCGGTTGGAGCTTCGGCCTGCGGTACAGAGAAACCCGGGTTCGGTTCCCGCTAAGGGCGTGTACCTCGGTTGCAGTTTGTCCCTGGCCCTGGTTGGTCGTGCGGGTGGCAGCCACTCAGTGTGTCCCTTCATATCGATGTTTCTCTCTCTCTCTCTGTTCCTCTCTCTCGCTCCCGCTCATTCTGAACAAAAATGAGAAAATGTCCTCGGGTGAGGATAAAAAAGAAAAAAGTCCCAGGCAGCTCCATGACGCAGAGTCTGGACAGAGAGTAAATTGGCAGCAGCCACTCACCTTGGGCTCCGGCAGAGGGAGGGCAGACTGGACTGGAACTGTGTGGGAACACTCAGGATTTGGAGGGTGCTCAGAGCTTTTCCTGAGTGCAGCCACGCAGGACAGTGGTCATCTCACTCCTTCCCAGAGCCCTGGGGAGAGACAGCGGCCCCTCTCTCGGAGATTCAACCCCTCCTGGTGGCCATTGAAATGCTAATTGAGGCCCATTACCAACTACCATCTCCCCTCCCTTGGGAAATCCTCTTACACTGAGCACCTGAGGGAGTTTTTCAGGCAACTCAGAAACCAAAGTTCTTCAGGTGACCTCTACTAATAGCCTCCAGGCAAGAAAAGGCTAGAGGGAAGTTAAGACTTGACAGTGGTGTTTAAAGTGGGTCCTCCCTGCCTCATCCAAACCCAGGAAAGGAAGCCACAAACAGCAGAACACCAACACCCACAGGGAAATTTGGCAGACTCCAAAGCGCACTGTGATAGCCAAAATGGTGAAAAACAGAAAGAAAAGCCAAATGAAAGAACAAGAGACCTCTACCGAAGATGAGATAAATGAGGTGCAGTTAAGCAAGTTAACAGAACTAGAATTCAGAGCCATGATCTTGAGGAAGCTCAACAGCAGTGTAAGGACATGGACACCATGAGTAAAGACATAGAAATGTTGAAAATCAACAAGTTGGAGATTAAAAACGACATATCAGAAATGAAAAACACAATGAAAGGACTAAAAAGCAGAGTAGAGGAAGCCGAGGACCGAATCAGTGAATTAGAAGACAGGGTACAAAAAACCAACCAATCAGAACACCAAAAGGAAAAAAAAAATTAAAAAACAGGAAGACAGCTTAAGAGAACTGTGGAACAACTGGAAATGTAATAATATTCGCATCATAGGAGTCCCCGAAGAAGAAGAAAATGAGCAAGGGTTAGAGAATATATTCAAACAAATAGTGACAGAAAACTTTCCTAATTTGGTGAAGGAAGAAGGCATTCAAGTTCAAGAAAAACAGAGAGCCCCAAGTAAGAAGAACCCAAACAGGCCCACACCAAGACACATAATAATCAAACTGCCAAAAATTAAAGACAAAGAGAGAATCCTAAAAGCACCAAGAGATAAGCAACAGGTTACCTAAAAAGGAAACCCCATAAGGCTCTCAGCTGACTTCTCACAAGAAACACTACAGGCCAGAAGGGAATGGCATGAAGTAAACAAGGTCATGAAAAACAAGGATCTGAATCCAAGACTACTCTACCCAGCAAGGCTATCATTCAAAATGGAAGGTCAAATAAAGAGATTCTCAGACTAAACAAAGGCTAAGGGAATACATTAGCACCAAAACAGCACTGCAAGAAATGTTAAAAGGACTGCTTAATTAGCAGGAGAAATGGGGAGAAAAATAGAACCACACTAAACAAAAATGGCAATAAATAAGTGCATATCAATAATCACCTTAAATGTAAATGGATTGAATGCTTCCATAAAAAGACACAGAGTAGCTGATTGGATAAGAAAGCGTGACTCATCTACATGTTTAAAAGAGACCCACCTCACAACAAAAGACTCACATAGGTTGAAAGGGAAGGGATGGAAAGAAATCTTCCAAGCAAACGAAAAAGAAAAAAAAAGCTTGGATAGCAATACTCATATCTGATAAAATAGACTTCAAAATGAAGGCCATGACTAGAGACAAAGAAGGCCATTACATAATATTGAAAAAATCTATCCAACAGGAAGATATAACCTTGATAAACATATATGCACCCAATATAGGAGCACCAAAATATATTAAAAATCTTTGGAGGACTTCAAAGGAGAAATCGATAGCAATACTATCTTAGCAGGGGGCTTCAACACCCCGCTGACATCACTGGATAGATCCTCTAGACAAAAATTTAGCAAGCAAACAGAGACTCTAAATGAAGTACTAGACCAAATGGATTTAATAGATGTCTCCAGAGAATTACACCCCAAAACTACAGAGTTCGCATTCTTCTCAAGTGCACATGGGACATTCTCAAAGATAGACCACATGTCAGGGCACAAACTAAGTCTCTACAAGTTCAAGAAGACTGAAATCATATCAAGCATCTTCTCAGATCACAATGGCATGACACTAGAAATCAATTGCAACAAGAACATACAAAGATATTTGAACACATGGAAGCTAAATAGCATGTTATTAAACAATGAATGGGTCACCGAGGAGATCAAGGAAGAAATCAACAACTTCATGGAAACCAATGAAAATGAAGACACAACAACACGAAATCTATGGGATGCAGTGAAAGCAGTCTGAGAGGAAAGTTCATGGCACTAAAGGCCTACCTCAAAAACAAGAAAAATCTCTAATAGACTATCTAACCTCACAACTTAAAGAACTAGAGAGAAAACAAAAAGAAAACCCCAGAGCAAGTATAAGGAAGGAAACAGTAAAGATCAGAGCAGAAATAAACGACAGAGACCAAAGGATCAATGAAACAAAGAGCTGGTTTTCCGAAAGATAAACAAGATTGATGGACCCTTAGCTAGACTCACCAAGAAACAAAGAGAGAGAACCCAAATACACAAAATCAGAAATGAAAGAGGAGAAGTAACAACTGACACCACAGAAATACAAAAGATCGTTAACAACTACTATGAAGAATTATATGGCAACAAATTCGACAATCTAAGTGAAATGAACAAATTTCTAGAAACACATATTCTGCCAAAACTGGACCAGGAAGAGATAGAAAACTTGAACAGACCAATACCAACAGAAGAAATTGAAGATGTAATCAAGACTCTCCAAACAAACAAAATCCCAGGCCTGGATGGCTTCACAAGGGAGTTTTACCAAACATTCAAAGAACTAATACCCATTCTCCTCAAACTATTTTAAAGAATTCAAGAAGAAGGAAGACTCCAAACTCGTTTTATGAGGCCAGCATAATTCTAATTCCAAAACCAGAAAAAGACATTACAAAGAAAGAAAACTACAGGCCAATATCCCTGATGAACATAGATGCCAAAATCCTGAACACAATACTAGCAAATCGAATCCAGCAATACACCAAAAAAATTATCCACCATGACCAAGTGGGATTTATCCCAGCGATGCAAGGCTGGTACAATATTCGCAAATCAATAAACGTGATACACCACATAAATAAAATGAAGAATAAAAACCACATGATCATATCAATAGATGCCGAAAAAGCCTTCGACAAAATCAAGCATCCAATTCTGATAAAAATGCTTAGCAATGTGGGAATAGAGGAATCATATCTAGACATAATATAGGCCATATATGAAAGACCTATAGCCAACATCATACTCAATGGGCAAAAATTAAAAGCGTTTCCCTTAAGAACAGGAACAAGGCAAGGATGCCCACTTTTACCACTCTTGTTTAAAATAGTACTGGAAGTCAGCCACAGCAATCAGACAGGAAGAAAAAATAAAAGGGATCCAAATTGGAAAGGAGAAACTGAAACTGTCATTATTTTCAGATGACATGATACTATACGTAGAAAACCCCAAAGACTCCATCAAAAATTTACTAGACTTAATAAACGAATTTGGCAAAGTAGCAGGATACAAAATTAATGTCAAGAAATCGATGGCAGCCCTGGCCGGTTTGGCTCAGCGGTTAGAGCGTCAGCCTGCGGTCCTGAGAGACCCGGGTTCGGTTCCCACTAAGGGCGCGTACCTCGGTTGCAGTTTGTCCCCGGCCCTGGTTGGTCGTGCGGGTGGCAGCCACTCGATGTGTTCCTTTCACATCGATGTTTCTCTCTCTCTCTCTGTTCCTCTCTCTCCTTCCCACTCTACCTGAACAAAAAAATGGGAAAAATGTCCTCAGGTGAGGATAAAAAAAAAAAAAAAGAAAAGAAATCGATGGCATTCTTATACACCAAGGATGAACTCACAGAAAGAGAAACTAAGAAAACAATCCCATTTACCATTGTGGCAAGAAAATCAAGATACCTAGGAATAAACTTAACCAAAGAAATAAAGGACCTATTTGCAGAAAACTACAGGTCATTGAAAAAAAAAATAGAGGAAGATATAAAAAAGTGGAAGCACATACCCTGTTCATGGATTGGGAGAATTAACATCATTAAAATGTCCATATTACCCAAAGCAACCTATAGATTCAATGCAATCCCCATCAAAATACCAATGGCATACTTCACAGAATTAGAACAAGTACTTCAAAAGTTCATATGGAACCAAAAAAGACCTTGAATAGCCACAGTAATTTTGAAAAGGAACAACAGTTGGAGGGATCACATTGCCAAATTTCAGGTTATACTACAAAGCCACTGTAATCAAAACAGCCTGGTACTGGCATAAGAACAGGCATATAGACCAGTGGAACAGAACAGAGAACCCAGAAATAGACCCAAGGCAATATGCTCAATTAATATTTGACAAAGGTGGCAAGAGCATACAATGGAGTAAGGACAGCCTCTTTAATAAATGGTGCTGGGAAAATTGGACAGCTACATGCAGAAAAATGAAACTAGACCATCAACTTACAGCCTACACAAGAATAAACTCAAAATGGATAAAAGACTTAAATGTGACTCATGAATCCATAAAAATCCTAGAAGAAACTGTAGGCAACAAAATTTCAGACATCATACGCAGCAGAAATTTCACTGATACATCACATAAGGCAACAGAAACAAAGGAGAAAATGAACACATGGGACTACATCAAACTCAAAAGTTTCTGCACAGCAAAGGATACAATCATCAAAACAAAAAGGCTACTCACTCTATGGGAGAGCATAATTGCCAATGGTATATCAGATAAGGGGTTAATTTCCAATGTATAGAGAGTGCTCATACAATTCAACAAAAGAACCTAATTCTAAAATGGGCAGAGGAACTAAATAGACACCTATCCAAACAGGACATACAAATGGCTAAGAGACATATGAAGAAATGCTCATCATCAGTAATCATCAGAGAGATGCAAATTAAAAGAACAATGAGGGGTTTCGTCTCACTCCTGTCAGAATGGCCGCCATCAACAAATCATCAAACAACTAGTGTTGGCGGGGGTGTGGAGAAAAGGGGACTCTAGTACACTGCTGGTGGGAATGCAGACTGGTGCAGCCACTATAGAAAACAATATGGTGTTATCTCAAAAAATTAAAAATTGAACTTCCATTGATCCAGTGATCCCACTTTTAGGAATATACCCTAAGAAGCCTGAAACACCAATCAGAAAGAATATATGTACCCCCATGTTTGTAGCAGCACTATTTACAATAGGTAAGATCTGGAAACAGCCCAATTGTCCATCAGTAGACAAATGGATAAAAAAGCAGTGGTACATATACACAATGGAGTACTACGCAGCTGTACGAAAGAAAGATCTCTTATCCTTTGAGACTACATGGAGGGACTTGGAAAGTATCATCCTAAGTGAAACAAGCCAAACAGAGAAAGACAAGTATCATATGATCTCATTCATTTGTGGAATAGCATGAACATAACAGTCTGAGGAATGGGGTAGTCCCAGAGACGTGGAAGTGGGGTACAGACTGACAATCCCCTGAAGAGGGTGTGGTGGGGGAGAGATAAACCACAGAACTTATATCCATGTATGCATGAACAGTGGACATGGACAACAAACTGGGGACAGGGCAGGGAGGGAGGAGGACGGGGGAATCAGTGGGGGGGGGGGGAGGAGAAACATTTGTAACAAAAATTAATAAAAAATAAATTAATTTAAAAAAAACATTTTTAAAATAAGAGTACATCATATAGAGCAGTGGTTCTCAACCTTCCTAATGCTGTGACCCTTTAATACAGTTCCTCATGTTGTGGTGACCCCTAACCATAAAATTATTTTTGCTGCTACTTCATAACTTAATTTTGCTATTGTTATGAATCGTAATGTAAATATCTGATATGCAGGATGTATTATCATTGGTACAAATTGAACAGAATTAAAGCATAGTGATTAATCACAATAATGATATGTAATTATATATTCTGAAATATTTATTTCTAATTACAAATAAATGAAATTTTGTCTTGAAGCGTGGTGTAGCATGGGTAACAGTCTTAATATAACAACAGTAAACTACATTGCTACATTTTTGGACAGTATGCATAAAAAGCCAAGGTCAGTGTGAATGTTGAGACTGCTTCTTTCTCACCAGATCAGAAATTCTCGGGGCAGTCTTTGCAAGAGCACAACAAAGATTATCTTCCACAACAGTCTACTTCTGTATTTAGACTTGATAACCAACAAGCTGGAAAACCCTGTTTTACAAGGATATATTGTTGGAAATGGGAGAAGGCACAACACCGTCTCGGACACAACAGGATATGACTGCAAACACGTGATCCAGAATTTTGTAACTGGCATTGTAGAGAAATCAGTTCTCGCTGCATCGCTGTTAATAAGTTCAATGAACTCCTCTTGTGCTGTCTCAGGGAAGTCTTCAACTTTGACTGTAAATGAGCTTCTGGCAAGTGCAAATGGGGTGTCATGTAGATTTGGAAAGTATGATGAAATTTTATCTGCAAGTGTGTGCAAGTGTTCTTTCACAGAAATTATCATGGTAATCCTTTTGTCTGGTTCAACATCATGTTCCTCAAAGAAAGCAGATAAGGTAGGCAACATGTAAATTTTATTTTCATTCTTTTTTTTTTTTTTTTTGTGCCAAAGCTGAAGTTTCATTTAGAATGATCGGATGTTTTCAGACAAATCAAAGCATGTTGCATTTGGTCCTTCCAGTGATAAATTTAACTCATTCAAGATGGCAAAGATGTCAACTAAGTGAGCTATTTTCTGCAGTTCACTTTTACCACTAAAAAGTATTTCAAACTGCGGTCTTGCTTTCTGATTAAAAAACGTTTTGAGTTCATCACGAGGCTCAAAAACATATTTTAAAACTTTTCCTGTCTACAACCATCTCACTTCAGTGTGAAATAACATAGCATTGTTCAGCATATCCAACTCATTGCACAGTTGCGAAAACAGTTGACTGTTTAAAGTGCTTGTCTTTACAAAATTGACAGACTTTATGATGCTTTTCATTACTTCTTATAACTCTTGTGGCAGCGTCTTCATTGCTAATATTTGCCAATGAATCATACAGTGAGTTCCAACAATTTTGGTGACTCATTCAGTACCAAACTGAAATCCAGATGGACATCCTAGCATAGCTGGAGCATCGTCTGTGCAAACACCACAAACCTTTTCTCAAGAGAGCTTATGCTCTTTCAGAAATGAACCAACTGTGTCAAATACATCATGTGCAGTAGTTGTTGTTTCAAGATGTTTGCAAAAAAGAAACTCATTTTTAAAGTCACCATCATTAATATACCTCATGTAAACCAGTAACTGTGCACACTTTGCAATGTCTAGATTCATCAAGCTGGATGCTAAATATTGAAAGTGGAGCAGATTTAATTTCCTGAATTACCTGATCAAGAATATCAGCAGACATGTCACCTATTCTTCTGTGAACAGTGTTGTTAGATAAGAAAATTGTACTAAATTTTGTAACAAATGTGTCTCTGATCATAACTCAATGTCTTTGGCCTCTGACAACAGTAAATCTTCAGCAATGGTGTGAGGTTTCATAACTCGGGCTATTCTGAGTGCCACCAAATATGAAGCTTCAACAATTGCTACATTTTGTCTGTGGTACTTGCCACCAGTGTCAAGTCTGGCTTTCTTGAATCCATCAGTTTTGCTTCTAAAATAGTTGGTATTCTTGCCAGCAAAGCTCAGATGCTTGCTATCAAAATGGCATTTTAGTTTGTTCGGCTTCATAGATTTGGCTGATACAACTTCACAACAAATAACACATTGCAGTTTCTCAATCCCTGTGTAATTATTGAGGTAAAATCATACTGTAAAAAACCCTCACTATATTTTCTTTTCTTAATGTTCTTTTCTGCACAATCCATTGTCATGGGATGGTTTGCTAATGAAAATAATATATAACAATAGCTTTAATATACAAAAGATGATACATGGCATAGTCCAGTCAATACTATGCTATTAAAATTTCCTATGATTTACCTTTCTCTGTGTTGTTTTTTTTTACATACCTGTTACTATCACAAGGGGGTAGTATTCAGATCAACCACAGCTGAATATAAAAAGACTGATTAAGTTCCCATGGTACACTTTTTTTTCAGTAGTTGATGATTTTACAGTACATGATTTCACATTTACCCAGTAATTATAATTCATGAAGCATTGTTTTACCTCCAATACTGCTGCTTTCAACACAGTAGCTGCTTTTACAGAGTAGCTGCTTTCTACACAGTAGCTGCTCTCTACACGTGTGACTGGTCCACATAAGTACATTATGGCGCCAACCCTGTCACATACACCTGTATTTGTACAGGGTGTATGTGATAGGGTTGGCGCGATGATATCACCATGCCAGGTACTCGTATGTGGGCGTATCTGCATGTGGGTGGACCTGCCTGGAGACGGATAGAGGAGCAGTGTCTCAGTTCCTAAGACCATCGGAAATATGTGTTTTCTGATGGTCTTAGGTGACCCCTGTTGAAAGGATTATTCGAACCCCTAAGGGGTCATGACCCACAGATTGAGGACCGCTGATATACAGACTATTCTCCTATCCAACAGCTTCAACTATTATCCACTATTGGTCAATCACTTTTTCATTTATGTCCTTAACTGCTGCCCGCCCCCCCCCCCCATATTATTTTAAGGCAAATTCCAGTCATCCTGCTGTTTCACCTGTTAATATTTAGTATGTATCTGGAAAGGTAAACTATTAAAAAATAAACAAAAAGAGCCTGATTGGTGTGTCTCAATGGTTGAATATCAACCCATGCACCAGGAGGTCACTGGTTCAATTCCTGGTCAGGGCACATGCCCAGGTTGTGGGCCAAATCCCCAGTGGGGGCATGCAGGAGGCAGCTGATAAATGTTCTCTCTCATCGATGTTTCTATTTCTCTTTCCCTCTTCCTTTCCCTCTCTCTCTCAAATCAATGAAGAAAAAGATTTTTTTTAATTGAACATAATGACAGTTCAATGATAACACCTAAAGGATTAACATGTTAATATCAAAAATTCAATCTGGATTCAAATTTCCCCATTGCCTGTCCAGTTTATTCAAGTTGGGCCTCAGATAAGATCCATACATTGAAATTGTTTGGGCAGCTCTTAAATTTCTTCTCATTATGGACAGCCAGCTTCGAGTTGTGCAAGCAGCGTATTCACACAGGCTCCCATGCTCAGAAGCATCCCCTGCTTGAGGTTTAATGCTCTGCAGTAGCTGTCTTGAAAGGATTAATAACTGTAGCTTTGATTTGTGTTTTGTAAGTGAAGTACAGTGGACAGTAGAGCTGGTGCTTGGGGCTTGGAGCCTCAGCTCCCACGTGGGCCCACTTCCTGGGGATGGGTCCTGAGAATGGAGGGTTCTACAGTCCGCTGGTGACAGCCCCCGTCTCCCCCTCCCCTCTCTCCAAAACTGGCAGCCCTACCATGTGTTCTACCAGTGGCCCATGCACAGTCCTGGTAGCTGGTTCGCTGCAGGCTGGTCCAGGAGGACGGTGGAAGGACATGGCTAGCTCCACTATGTCACCCCTACTGGCAAATAAAAATAAATATATATATATATATATATATATATATATATATATATATATATATACTGGGCATTGCTTTCAAAGCCCTCCTTGAGGTCAATCCTAAGAGTCTTGGGATTGACCAGCCTGCTGGGAACTCTGTAAAAAAGGCAAGATCCCTCCTACACCTGAGAAAAGAAAGTTCCTGGAAGAAAACACTCAGAATGCCTGTACTTGGTTTCCAGGGGCGGTAAACACAGAGATGCACTACCCAGATCCCTCTTCAAGCAAGAGCTTGCTGCCCAGCAACAGGCATCGAGGACAGCAGCATCCTCCAGCTGTCAGGAGGGTCTGGCTCAGCTGCTGAGAACCACCTCCCTTAGGTCCTGACTCTCTGGGGCAACGCACATCTGGTGACAAAGTGACACAGGTGTATAAAGGGTTGATCATTTGGCCCAACACAGGATACTCTGACACATAGTAATTGTGGCAGAGTTCCTGGCAGGGCTGACTGAGGTTTCATTGGGCCAGCAAGGCATCTACCTTCTGCCTAATCCTGCTTTCTCCCCCTCCTTTCACAGGACTTGGTCCCTAATAAATGTCTTGCGCCCTAAACTCAGCCCCAGTAAACACTTCCAGAAAGGCCAGCCTGTGACACTAGGTGATGTTTTCCCACATATTCTACTATCTGCTACCACAGGTACATGACTCCAAAAACATATCCTATTCCAAACACTCCTCTGATCTGGTTCAACTTCCCATGACACAGCTCCACCTTAATGTCGTATGGCACCTTAAATGGAGTCTTGCTCAAACTGACCTTCCCCCCACAAACATGCTCCTTCCTGGTATCTGTCTTCTTTAGGCAAATGATACCACTATTCACTGAGTCCCCATTTCCACACCTGCCTTACCTCCTGTATTGCCCATTGTTATGTTAACAAATTATTCCCCAAACATAGCAGTTTAAAAAATAAACACCTATGATCTCACAGGTTCCAAGGAGTTGGAATTCAAGAGGGTTTGTCTGGGTGGGAACAGGAAGAGGAAGGGACACGTTCTTCCCCAGAGCCTCTGGAGCGAGCACAGAGACCTGAATTTCAGTCCAGACCTCTGGCCTCCAGAACCGAAAGAGAATACATTTCCGACGCTCCCCCAGGGTCCTGTGACTTGTCCAGGATACCTTGTGTGATCTCATCAGTCTGCTGTTTTCTTAGCATAAAAACAAGGGAAGAAATCACAAAGAAAAAGATGGATTTGACCTCAAAAAATAAAGCTTCTAGCATAGCCAAAAAATATTTTACACAAAGTTGAAATGCTTATTATAAACTCATGACAAATAACTATCACATACTGACCCTGTAAAGAACTCATAAAAATGATTAAGAAAATGCTTGTCCCAATTTAAAAAGTTAGCCAAGTATATACAGTGATAATTCACAGAGGAGAAATACGAATAAATATCCAGTAAACATAAAAATTCACTGATGATAAAAATTTTTAAATAAAATAATGGGATACCAAAATGTGTCTGATTAGCCAAAAAAAAAAAAAACCATCTTTTAAAACATCACTGCTGCTGACAGTGTATTTTGATGTTTTAAATCTGTTGGGATCCTGGTCTACATTTCCACTTTCGACTGTATTAACTGTTTTGTCCTCTCATTGCAAGTTTTCCAGGAATGTTTTTCTTTTTAATCCTTACCCAAGGATATTTTTCCATTTATTTTCAGATACAATGAGAAAGAAAGAAAGAGAGAAACATTGATGTGAGAGAGACACATCAACTAGTTGCCTCCCACACTACCCCAACCA
Source organism: Molossus molossus (assembly GCF_014108415.1). Taxonomy (NCBI): domain Eukaryota; kingdom Metazoa; phylum Chordata; class Mammalia; order Chiroptera; family Molossidae; genus Molossus; species Molossus molossus. The sequence continues at coordinate 83,574,262 of NW_023425388.1, forward strand.
GGGCTGGGGACCGAACCGCAACCAAGGTACGTGCCCTTGACCGGAATCGAACCTGTAACTCTTTGGTCCTCGGGCTGACACTCTAACTGCTGAGCTAAACCAGCCAGGGCCAAGAACTTCATTTTAATGACTGCATCATACCCATGACATGGACAGATTCTCCAATGCTGACATTTAGATTGTTATAATTTTTCCTGACACTCAGTGGCCTCTACAACCTTTGCCTTCAAAATTGCAGCCGGAGGTCCAGGAGCTGATCAACCAGCTACAGAACTGCTGGCCAGTCAGCCCCCTCTTTCAAAGACTAAGCCCATCGTCACAGAGCCCAAGGAATCCAACCTGACTTCCCCCAGGACTTGCACCATTCCAGTGCCGGAGCCAGTCCCTGCTGTAGCCAAGCCAAGACCAATAAGTACCAGTGTTTGCAGAGAGCACAGGCTGTCCAGGCCTGGAGAGTGGACTGTGTCGGCCGGTGGGGTCTGGGCATTCCCAGGGCCGAGGGTGCTCTGGATCCAACCAAGAGGATTCGATGATACCACCCCACAGAGAGGGAAGCCCAGCTGGCCTGGCCAACCCAGCGGGTTCCTGCACTCCACGTGCTGAGGTCTGGTCAGTAGGCATGGAGCGAAGACGTTGGGCTGTGGGACTCAGACTTGTCTGGACTTGGTGCTTGCTCTGCCTTCAATAGTGCCCGTGAGCATCACAGTGTGCTCTTAGGGGTGAGGGGAAATGCTCCTTTCCCTCTCAGTGGAAGCTGTCAGTGTGGTGAGGCCAACGTGTCCTGTAAAGTGTCGTTGGGGCCATGCAGGTGGTGCTTAGTGTCAGCTCTCTAGTTCACTGCCACCTTCTCACCACCATGGAGACCCCGGCCCACCTCACAGCATGTTCTGAGGGGCAAATTATAACGTGGCCCTGTGGAGACCCAACCAGCTGGAGAGTGCAGCGCCTCGTAGGGTGTGGCAGGGTGCAGTGACTGCCATCCCGCGCTGTACAGCACACCCACACAGGACACTTCTTTGGCATTCCAACACCATTATTTATTTTTAAATTCTATACATTATGAAGCTCACTTCACCTACATCCCAGGTGGTGACTCATATTCCACCCCAAGTCCTCTGTAGTCTGTCCTGGGGTGGGTATGCTTGGGTCGTCACCCTTGCCCACTTTGGCATGTTGCTTGGAAGGCAAAGTGGAGCCCTTGTACCTCACTGTAGAAGCTCTCCAGAACTTGGACCTCAGCCTGCTGCTGGGCCTGCTGTTGTAGTATCTCTACCTCCCGCCCCAGGGTACAGTGCCTGTCCTTAGCCTGGAGGAGCTCAGCCAGGGCGACTCTGTGCTCAGGGCCAGGGTTTCCTGTGCATCTTGCTCCTAGTTCCCCGCCTCAACACACTGCATGTCCAGGGAGTCCTGGTCCTTATCAAAGGCTCCTCTAAACCACAGATCTCCCCAGATGAATAGGCCCCCCAGGTGATATGCTACCAGGACATCAGGTGACAATTATTTCCAGGCCAAAAGTCTTTAGGCTGGGGCACCATCTGGGAGCCAGGAACAAGGCCGGACCAAGGGACTTAGAAGGCAATGGGGAATTTGTGAGACCACTTTCTTCACTCCTCACACCTTCTGATGTCGTATTATTGGTGGACACTTTGGTGATGGGGTGAATGATGATGAGTATTAAATATTTTTTCTAGACCAGGTAGCACCATCTTCCACCAATCTTATCTGACAACTGCAGGCAGATGGACTCCAGAGGAACATCAAGGAACACTTTGGCACTTGGTTTGGATTGTGCATGTGAATGGGGTCCCAGAGATTGGGGAGCAGGAGTTGTCAACTTCCCTCAGTGGAGCAGGATGTCCAAGGGGAGATACTGTTCTTAGTAAAATCATGTGTATTTAGAATAATCACACACACACACACACACACACACACACATACCCTAAAGATCTAAAATATGGTGTCAAAAACATAAAACATGGGGAAGAATGAGTAAAAAATGTAGTGCTTTTATTTTTTTATTTTTTGGTACATGCCCCTAGCGGGAACTGAACCCAGGACTCTCTGGTCCACAGGCTGACGCTCCAACTGCTGAGTCAAACTGGCCAGGGCAAAGTTAGTGCTTTTAGAATGTGTCAAACTTAAATGACCATCAACTTAAAATAGGCTGCTACAAACAAAGGTTGTTATACATGAAGCTGGTGGTAACCACAAACCAAAAACTTATCATAATAGATACACAGAAAGTTAAAAGGAAAGAATCCAAACATAACACTAAAGATAAAGTTATCAATACAAAAGAGAAAGGTGAAAGAAAAAAAAATAGAAAAGCACTACAAAAACAACCAGAGAACAATTAATAAAATGGCAATAAGTACATACCTATCAATAATTTCTTTAAATATAAATGGAGTAAATTAACCAATCAAAAGACACAAGATGTCTGAAAGGATGAAAAAACAAAACCCACCCATATGCTTCCTACAAGAAACTCTCTTCAGAGCTAAAGACACACAGACTGAAACTGAAAGAATGGAAAAACATATTTCCTGAAAATGGAAACAAAAAAGGTGGGTAGCAATACTTATATCAGACAAAATAGACTTATATCAGACAAAATAGATTTTAAAACATAGACTATAATAATAATCCAAAAGGGCATTGCATAATTATAAAATTATCAATCCAACAAGAGGATAGATCACTTGTAAAATTTACATACCCAACCTAGAAGCACCTAAATACATAAAGCAAATATTAACCGACATAAAGAGAGAAACTGACAGTAATACAATAATTGTAAGGAACTTTAACACCTTACTTACACCAGTGGGTATATTCCATATAGAAAATCAACAATGCCCTGGCCAGTTTGGCTCAGCGGTTAGAGCGTCGGCCTGCGGTCTGGAGAGACCCGGGTTCGGTTCCCGCTAAGGGCACGTACTTCGGTTGCAGTTTGTCCCCGGCCCTGGTTGGTCGTGCGGGTGACAGCCACTCGATGTGTCCCTTCACATCGATGTTTCTCTCTCTCTCTCTCTTCCTCTCTCTCCCTCCCACTCTATCTGTACAAAGAATGGAAAAAATGTCCTCGGGTGAGGATTAAAAAAAAAAAAACAAAGAAAATCAACAATGAAACATTGATCTAATCATCAGAAAAATGCAAATCAAAACCACAATAAAATATTACTTTATACATATCTGAATGACTATTATTTAAAAGTGGGAAATAGCCCTGGCCAGTTTGATTCAGTGGTTAGAGCACTGGCCCATGGACCAGAGAGTCCTGGGTTCAGTTCCTGCTAAGGACACGTACCTAGGTTGTAGTTCATCCAGGGGCCTGGTTGGGGTTGTGCAGGTGGTAACCAGTTGGTGTGTCTCCCTCACTTTGATATTTCTTTCTCTTTCTCTCCCTCCCACTATATCTAAAAGTGGATGCAGAAAATGTCCTTGGGTGAAGATTAAATAAATAAATAAATAAATAAATAAGTAAATAAATGATAAAAGTGAACAAATAACAAATATTGGCAAGAAAGTGTAGAAAACAGCAACATGGTACTTTGTTGATGGGACTTCTCAAAAAAAAAATTATAAGTAGAACTACCCTATAACAAAGCTATTCCATTCTGGGTACTTATCTGAAAAAAACAAAACAAAACAATAATTTCAAAAAGATATATGCACCTCTATGTTCATTGTGGCGTTATTTACAATAGCTAAGATATGGAAGCAACCCAGGTGTCCATCAATAGAAGACTGGAAAAAGAAGATGTGAGATTTTATTTATACACACACATGTGTGTGTGTGTGTATATATTAGATATAGATAAATAGATAGAGATATCAATAGATAGATGATAGAATATTACTCAAACATAAAAAAGAACAAAATATTTTTAAATTATCTTTATTGTTGAATGTATTACAGATGTTCCTCATTTTTCCCCTATTGAGCCCCTCCTCCCCACTCCCTCCCCACTCCTGCCTTTCCACACACTGTTGTCTGTGTCCATTGGTTATGCATATATGCATAGAAGTCCTTTGGTTTATTTTTTCCCACTTCCACCCCTCTTCCCTTTGAGGTTTGTCAGTCTAACAACCAATTTGTACTTCTTAATCCCTTCCTTTTTTTCATCCATTCGCCCAACCCCCCTCCAATCTGGCAACCAACAAAATGTTCTCTGTATCTATGAGAGTGTTTCTGTTCTGCTTGTTCATTTTGTTTGTAGATTCAATTATTGATAGATATGTATTTATTGCCATTTTTTTTGTTCATATGTTTTATCTTTTTCTTCAAGAAGACCCTTCAACATTTTATATAATAATGGTTTGGTGGTGATGAACTCCTTTAGCTTTTCCTTGTCTGGGAAACTCTTCATGTGGCAATCAATTCTAAATGACAGATTTGCAGGATAGAGTAATCTTAGTTGTAGGTTCTTGCATTTCATCACTCTGTATATTTCTGGCCACTCCCTTCTGGCCTGCAAAGTTTCTTTTGGGAAATCAGCTGACAGTCTTATGGGAACTCCCTTATAGGTAATTAATTGTTCTTCTCTTGCTGCTTTTAAGATTCTCTCTTTGTCTTGAACCTTTTGCATTTTGATGATGATGTGTCTTGGTGTGGGCCTCTTGGGGTTCATCTTGTTTGGAACTCCCTGTGCTTCCTGGACTTGTATGTCTATTTCCTTCACCAAGTTAGGAAATTTTCTGCCATTATTATTTCAAATAGGTTTTCAATTTCTTGTTCTCTCTCTTCTCCTTCTGGCACCCCCAAGATGTGAATGTTGATATGCTTGAAATTGCCCCAGAGGCTCCTTACACTATCCTCATTTTTTTTTTTGGGGGGGGATTTTTTTTTTTTTTGCTGTTCTGATTGGGTGTTTTTTGCTTCCTTATATTACAAATTGATGGTTTGCTTCTTGGCTTTACTTACTCTATTAAATCTGTATAAATTATTCTTAATTTTAGTTAGTGCCTCCTTCATTTCTGACTGGTCTTTTTTTATGCTCTTGAGTCCCTCACTAAGTTCATTGAGCATCCTCATAAACAGTGTTTTGAACTCAGCATCTATTAGGTTGCTTACCTCCATTTTGCTTAGTTCTTTTCCTGGAGTTTTGTACTGTTCTTTCATTTGGGACCTGTTTCTTTGTCTCCTCATTTTGGCTGCCTTTCTGTGGTTGTTTCTATGTATTACTTAATGAGAGGTATGGGGCTAGCTGAGACCAGATGCTGCTTGTTTGAAAGAATTGAGGAAAATCTGAAGCAGGATCCAAGACAGGCCAATCCTATAGTAAAACAACTGGCAATAGCTTGGGTGGGCCTGAAAGTTGGGTAGGGCAGGGCCTCAGGGAATCACCAGGGTGGGGAAAACAGTGTGAGCCAAGTTACTGGAGTCTCAGATATGGCAGCTGTCTGCAGGCCCAGGGAATGGCTCATCAAAGGAACAAAGGCCTCTGACAGTTTGTCTGTCCAGTAGAAAGCCCCCTCTCTAGCCCTTGCTCCAATTCCAAACAGCTCAGTTCTTCCCTGTATGTCTCTGGTGCCTTTCAAGCTGCCTCCCCCATGCTGGGGCTGGGAGGGTGCAAGTCCAAATAAGTTCGTGTGCAGGCCCTTTAAGAGGAGCTGCCTGAGGCTCCAGCCGCCTCAGCCTCAGTTCCCGCTGGTTTTTCCAGTAAGAAATTATGGGAACTTCTCTTCCTGGCACTGGGACTCTGAGCTGGAGGCCTGGTGTGGGACAGGGACTCCTCAGTCCTCAGGGAGGAACTTTCCTGCCAAGGTATCCTTGTAATTTTTATCTGCCACATGTTGGTATGGGACCAGCCCGTTATGCCTGTGCCCCTCCTACCAGTCTTGGTGTGACTTCTTTAATTCCGTAGTTGTAGGACTTCCATTCAGTTTGATTTCAGGCAGTTTTGAATGATTGTTGTTCTGTAGTTTAGTTTGATCAAAAAGAACAAAATCTTGCCATTTATGACAACATGGATGAACTAAGAGGGTATTATGCTAAGTGAAAAAGGTCAGACAGAGAATGACAAACACTTTGTGATCTCACTGTATGTGAAATCTTAAAAAAAGAAAAAGAAAAAGAAACTTAATAGATACAGAGAATCAATTAGTGATTGCCAGAGGTGGGGGTTGGGATAGATAAAATGAGTTATTTCACTTACATATAGAATCTAAAAAAGAAAAAAAAAGATGAGCAAACAAAACAGAAATAGAGATATAGAGAACAAACTGATGATGGCCAGAGGGGAGGGGGTGGTGGAACGGGATAAAAAGATAAAGGGGAATAAGAGGTACACACTTCCATTTATAAAATGAGTAAGTCAATAGTAAATAGTACTGTAATAACTTTGTGCAATGACAAAAAAATAATTTTTTTTTAATTTAATGGTTTTAATGTGCTATGTCTTAATTTGATTATTTCCCTGGATTTTCCAAGGTACATAGTGGATATATTAATGTATAGATTCAGATATTATTTTATTTCTGGAAAGTTTTCTGAGGTTATAATTTTAACAATTCTAATTCATTTAGTTATTTTTCTTCTTCAGGGGCTCATTACAAACATATTGGATTTTATTTGCCTATCAGCTATACCAATCATTTTTTCTCTGATCATTTTTTACATCCTTTTACTTCCATTTTTCTCATTTGGCTGTTTTCATGACTTTTCTCAATGTTTCTGTTACTCATTTATGCATAAAAATGACCAACATTTAGTGAACTACCAACAATCTAATAGTTTACTAGATTTGTTTGGTTTGTCATGTCCTTCCTCTTGTTGGTCTATAGTGAAATGAAAGTTTCAAATTTCTAGGACCTTCCCTAGAGGAGAGTTTGAAGTGTCTTCTACTCTTGTGATTCTCTTTTGTTTCTTTAGGACCTTTAATTTCCTTCTTTCTCTTTACTACCAAGCCTGCTAGGGGTTCCTCCTTCTTCCATAGCCTCCCTTCCACAGGTGTGATGCAGACTGCTTATTGTATTCCACACTTCTAGGTCCCTTCCTTTTGATACTTCATAGACTTTGCTCCTATTTATTATGTCTCAGGCTGGTTCTCAGTATTTCCTCTACTCGGGAAGGACCTTTCTATTTCTGGGATTGATTTTATATATGTTCTGCTACTCTGAGGCCTTAGTCCTTTTTCCTCCTTTTTTCTTCTTACTTTTTTCTCCTTCCTTTTCTCTCTTCCTCTTTCTTCTTCTTCTCTCTTTTTCTGTAGTCTCCATCTTGTCTTTGGTCTGGTCCAGTCTCCAGAGGGTGTGTTTGAGTTCGAGTTATTGCTTACTTATAAAGTTCATAGTATGTATGCACTATTTCCTATACTGAAGGTGTGCTTTATAGATAGTTTTGTTCTCTTTGTTTATCAGCAAGTGTTTTGTTTTTAATTTGAGGATGTGTGAAGAGATTTGGATTTTTCCAGTTTTCATTATCACTTGGAAACGGTATGAATAAAAAGGATTACATTAATTTTTACAGCCCACATTAATTACTTTTTGGTGACACATGGTACAAATAAGTAAAAATTAATTGAATCCATTCTATATCTTTTTCAACAATTCTCTGGATGAGGTAACATAGTATAGGGGTAAGTCAGATACATTTTAAGGGCAGAGGATAGAAACTACTATATTCTTCTGAATGGTAATGGTTGGGAGATTGTGACCTTCACATATCTCTATATTTTAATACATATCTTCTATAGCAATATAAGGACCTCCTTGCATGCTTGATTATTGGAATAAATATTGTATCAAGTATTGGGTTTATAATTTTTTTGCATCTGTATCAGCTATGAGGTACTATTCATAAATATGATGACTAGGCTGTGGTATCTGAAAATTTACTCTTTATAGGACTTTCTCTTCATTAGTGGAAACTGGATTAAGAAATTGAAATTCTGCTGCTATCTTGAGAGCATTCTGTATATTTCTCAACTATTTGTGATGCTAGCTTTAAATTCCACACACAAAAAATTACACTTAGATAGTATTATAATACCTCAGGCATTAACAAAAAAGCATAGAACTAAGTTAATATGGTGACCAAGCTCTTATTGGAGTGGGTAAATGTAGATAAACAGAGCCTGGTGTCAATATGATATTAAAGTTCAAACTAAGGCCAAAGAAGTCAAATTTTATCATTTTCTTTTTGACCATAAAAATTGAAGCATCAAACAATATAATACTTTGATTCTGAAATAAGGTTGATGTATATTATCTATATAAATTCCATAAATATTTATTTAAACTAAACAACACATAGCGATATCACTAGCCTGCCAATATGTTCATGTTGGTTATCACTTTGCAAACAGAGGACTTAGTCACCATAAAAAATAAACAAGGATCTCTCCTACATAGGATAGCCTGAAGAAGGTGTTCAACAAAGGCAGGGAGTACAAAGAAAACATTTGAAAATTTGCAAAAGCAAATACTTCCTTAGCAAAAATTACTACTGATTTCATAGTTACCTGTTTAATGATCAATACTGTATATACTCTTATTTTATTTTTTCTCTATCCTCACATGAAGATATGTTTGTTTGCTTGTTTGTTTTTTAAATTGATTTTAAGGGAGAGAGAGACAGACAGACAGAAGGAGAGAAATAGCTATGTGAGAGAGAAACACTGATCTGTTGCCTCCCATATGTGCCCCGAGCGGGGACTGAACCCATAACGTACGTATGTGCTCTGAACAGAAATCGAACCTGCTATGTTTTCTTTTGGTGCTTGGGAAGATGCTCCAAACAACTGAGCCACACCAGCAAGAGGATGTACTCTTATTTTTATTAGTGAATTATTCAAGCATTGAAGATTATAAATTATCATATACCCAATAAGGAGAGTCAAGGTAAATTGAGAGATTAAAAAAATATAAAAACTTGCTGTCTCCTAGTTTGGTGAGCTATAATGCTGGATTTTTAAACATATTTTTAAATGGCTCAGAAATGTTGGAGCAAGTCTTTTGGGATAGTTAGCTCCTAGTGAAGAGTCAGCCTTATTAGGTCAATAACTAGGTGGATAATTAAGTGAGAAGAGACTGGGCCAGGAAAAAGTCACTTGGTTCTTGACCTGAGGAGATGCTGGCATAGGGGAGCTCTTTTTTTTTTTTTTTTTTACCAATCTTAACTCATTTTGAACTTTTAAAGACCAAGGATGAAGCAGACTACAATGTGTGAAATACAGACTGTATTCAAGCTCTGTTACACCAGCCTTGAGAGTGATCACCTTTGCTCTTATGGAGAAAAAAAAAACAAAAAACAAAAAAAACGTAACAAGGTGCCATGAGAATAGTAATCATTTGAGATAATGAGAAACTACCCAAGGGAAATTTGCAAAAGTTTGGTGGCAAAAAGTAGATAACAAGTTCACTAAATAACTTTCCAATTCTCATTTGAGCATTATTAGTAGACATTTCCATTAGTCCCCAAAACATCTCAAAATGAGTACTGGGAGACTTTAAGTCAAGATTCAAATTATATAGGGTATTGATTAATAAAGTCCTATAACCCTTATTAATCCTAACTTAAATCAGGTCCTTGTCAGCTGGCATTCTCATTTACTTCTTCCTTCCTGAACTCCATCATTTCCAGGATCTCTGGCTCTTTACCATTCAATCTCGGTGTGAATCAATGGACGTAGTTGACAAACTCCTGAGACTTATTTGGAAATGACCAGTTCTCAGTCTGTACAATGCACATGCTATTGAATTCTGAAAACTTCAGAAAGCAGAACTATGTTTAAAATAGATATAGCTATAGTTTGATGTGTTGAGTTTGAAGAGAAATTATTGTGATGTATTTATCTTAATTTCTGCAACTTTCAATAACCAAGGAAAGAAAAATAATATAATAATAAAATGTATCATACTCACTCCAGACTGTTGTACATTAACAACAATCCCTGTAATGTTGTTTTAGTAGATCTTCCCTGCTCTCCACATATTGCTTGCTCTCTATTATTTTTAGTTCACACATCTTCTCCCGCCCCCTCCGGCCTCCAGAGATGTTTGTCTAATGTATTCTGCCATAAAATTCTCCTAATTATCTTCTAGTGGCTTCTTACCATTCCATATAAAGTTTACAGTCTTTAATCCTTTCATTCTCCAATCTATATTTCTTGCTTTCCATAATGTTCTTTTTTTTTCTATTTATAAAATTTCAGTCTTCATTCAGCATTTTATAATTTTTTTCCATTCAGATGACACCATTCTAAATAGTTACTTTTTTTCTCTTTTTTTCAAGTTTCTAATATTTATTAATCAGTGTAAACCCCAACACAATACACTAACGTGATTTTGTGCGATTTGGAGGGGAAATATTTCCTGGTTGAGTGGAAAATTGTGCGGATGGCTTCTAGAACACCTTCATTCTAAGCAGTTTTATAATGACACATTTCATTTAGAAGTCTGGACCTTCTTTCTTCAGTTTGCTGCAACCTACATTCACTGAGTAGAACTTGCTTTGATCATGGGACCCACTTTGTTCCAGGGTTCTGGGTTATTATTTCTGTGCTAACAGACATCTAGATTAAACAATGCCAGGCGCAGGACATACAGCACTGACCCAGTACCTCCAGCTCCAAGAAACACAAAGAAGATCAAGCTTGGATGCTTCTTGGCCTGGCTGAGGATCCGGCAGAGCATGGTTGTGGCAGAGGGCCCAGGAGCGAAGAAAAACAGAACTTCATGGCCTGGGAGCAGGTAGCCAAGTGTATTGGGGGTGAGGGGACAACACCAAGTTTATATTCTTTGTACTTCACATCAATGTTAAATTTCTTCAAGTAGCAATATATAATGGCAATGGCTTCTCATACCATTTATTAGTCTAGAAATCCTCAATAAGTATTTTTTTTTTAAGTTCTACTGATACCAGCGTTTTAATCTCTCTCTCTCTCTCTCTCTCTCTCTCTCTCTCTCTCTCTCTCTCTCTCTCTCCGCAAAGGTATAAATTCCAGGACACTAAAAAAGCGTCATTCTACATTATTTATGGCATGAGTGTACATGTTTCCAATCATCTAGGTACTTTATTGCTCTAATTATAGAGTTTAGTATTGAATTGGCTAGATTATTAGTAGAGTGAGAAAATGGCATAAATGAAATGACTCTTCAATAAAGTCTGGAAAATTATTTATGAATTCTTTTTGTATCCCTTCCCCTCCTTCCATAAATTGAATAAAATGCTTGATTGGAAGGCATATAGTGCTAAAATAAGTTTATAAGAATTTATTGGCCCTGGCCGGTTTGGCTCAGTGGTTAGAGCTTTGGCCTGCGGTCCAGAGAGACCTGGGTTTTGTTCCCGCTAAGGGCGCGTACCTCGGTTGCAGTTTGTCCCTGGCCCTGGTTGGGTTGTGCGGAAGACAGCCACTCGATGTGTCCCTTTCACGTCGATGTTTCTTTCTCTCTCTCTCTCTCTCTCTCTCTCTCTCTCTCTCTCTCTCTTCTTCTCTCTCCCTCCCACTCTGTCTGAACAAAAAATGGAAAATGTACTCGGGTGAGGATTTAAAAAAAAAAAAAAAAGAATTTATTGGACTATTTCTTTTTTTTAATTAAAAATTTTTTCCAATTCTATGTTCAATATTATTTTGTGTTAGTTTCAGGTGTATAGCATATTGGTTATACAGTCATATTCTTTATGAAAACTGTGGAACGCTTCACAAATGTGCATGTCATCCTTGCACAGGGGCCGTGTCAATCTTCTCTGTATTGTTTCAGTTTCAGTATATGTGCTGCCACAGGAGCTCTGGACTTTTTTTTTTTTTTTTTTTCAGTAGTTGCCAAAGAGCTTGAGTCATATATTTTCAAGTGGCACAGATTTACATAAATCTCAGAATATGGAAGATTCATACATATATGTGTGGTGAAGAATACATATGCTTTTATTTGATTTTAAAATGTAAATATAAAATTTATACATTTTAACTTTTTTACCACATGGGGTATATTGTGTAAATATTTATTTAGCAAACATTAACATGACACACATGTAAGGCGGTGTTCTAAGTATAAGTATTACCTCATTTAATCTTCATAGTATGCTGGAAAACTGGACCTTATTGTCCTCATTTTCCATATGAGGAAACTGAATTATAAAGAGATTATGTAATCTTAAGTAGTGTCTGAAAATAGGATTAGATCCAGGCAATATATTTCCAGGATCTCTGCTCTTAACCACCATACTACATGATAATAGGTATCTGAGAAGGCTCATGATCTGGGAAAGAAAGAAATGGGCAAGGAAAAATAGGATTGTGAATAAAGATCTAAAAGTGTGTAGGAGAGAAAAATGGGAGGAAATAATCAAGTCAAAAAAAGAATTTGGATGAAGATAGGGTCAGTCACATTCCCCCTCCCTGTTCTCTCCTTTATCAAGGTGGGAGCTGAGGGGTAAAGGTCAACCTCTAACAAAGCTTCCTAGATTCCTCTTCTTTTTTTTTTCCAAAAGATTGGGAGACCTTGTTGGATTTTCCATTCGATTTCATAAGCTATTTGCAGGGATTTTTATTTTTCGCAATTTTATATTTTGTGGTGGAAGATGATTTGTTGCTACATCACCCATGTGAGTAGGAGTGTTTCAGGAGCTATCAATTTACAGGATATTTTAGAGCTGGACAATTCTCTCACTCACCAGACTCCAGAGATAAGCAATAATACAATTAATGAAAAAGTCATTGTCTAGACCTTGTCTTATTTACCTTCTTTTATCACATCTTCCACTAAAAGATACAGATCAGTGGTTCTCACCCCTTGGTTGCAAAATAGAATCACTTGGAGCAATATAAGAAATACTAGTATCAGGTACCACCCATGCCAAATAAATCAAAATTACTAAGGGTGAGGTCTAGGAAACTATTTTTTCAAATTTATCCAAAGGGTTCTAATGTCCATCCAGGGTTTAGAAATATCTGTGATGATTGTTGGAAGACAATTTGTCATGAGTCTTCCATATTTCTCCGTGTCTTGCAAGCACAGGCACTACCTTTGTTCTGGACTATCTGCCTATTCAAAGATGTTTGCATGGTGAACAGCCTTGGAAGACAGAGACTGTCTTTCTCCAGAGCAAAGACTTACTGCCCATTATGAAAGATTCAGGTTCCTTAAACTCAGGGTTTCTCTACTATAACACAACCCACTACAGGCAGAGGTATACCTGGCCCACTGAACATCAGCTTTTGAGAATTGAGTCTAGAGGAACTGGTGCAAAGGTTGATAGTCTAGATACTGTTACTGCTATAAGTAATACAATGCTTTGTTTCTGACCCATAAGATGTCTCATATCTTCTGGCAGCATCCATGAAATTGTGACAGGCTAAGCCCAGTTCTTGACAATAATTACTTCTTTATTTTTTTAATTAATTAATTTATTTTTATTACAGATGTTTCTCCTTTTCCCCCGACTGATTCTCCCCTCCCCGCCCTGTCCCCAGCTTTGTTGTCCATGTCCATTGTTCATGCATACATGCATTTAAGTTCTGTGGTTTATCTCTCCCCCACCACCCCCTCTTCTGGGGATTGTCAGTCTGTATCCCACTTCCACGTCTCTGGGACTACCCCATTCCTCAGACTGTTATGTTCATTATATTCCACAAATATGTGAGATCATATGATACTGTCTTTCTCTGTTTGGCTTGTTTCACTTAGTATAATACTTTCCTGGTCCCTCCATGTCATCTCAAAGGATAAGAGATCTTTCTTTCTTACAGCTGCTTAGTACTCCATTGTGTATATGTATCACAGCTTTTTTATCCATTCATCTACTGATGGACATTTGGGCTGTTTCCAGTGATATATCAGATAAGGGGTTAATTTCCAATATATAGAGAGTGCTCATACAACTCAACAAAAGGAAGACAATAATTACTTCTTAAAGTTTAATGAACCACCTGCTGAAGATGAGATGATTAAGTCAGAACTTTTTTTGTTTGATGACTATAGTGACACTACCCAAAATGGAAATTTCATCAAGTATTTACCTAAGTTCCTGTGGTACCTCTTCTCCTCACTGTTCTGTATTTTGTTAATTAATGAAATCTAGAATATACTTTTATCTTAGGGGAAGAGAAAATCTTCAAATGGTTGTTGACAGAGAAAATTTACACAAATTTGGTGTTCTGGAAACACCAACATAAAAAAGGCTGATAACTTCTGTTAAACAATCATCCAATAATCACAGATTACTTAGAAAGTAAATGTAGTTCTTTCTGGAATAATTATTTGTTAGGCCTTCTCAGAGTTGATATTATAGCAGATATTTTCATTTATGTTAGTTTTTCATTTTTGTTTATATTACAGTACAATATAATTAATTCATTAAGTATCAGTTGAGCTTTTAAAATATATCTAGTATATACACCTATATAACATTTGCAACTATTTTATGTAACATTAGCGACCATCAACTTAAGGGGAAATGCCAATGATAGTTTATTCACCTTCAAATTTGTTTTCATATTTTAGTATGCAGGTGCTCATATAATCTGATTAATCAGATATTTGATAGAGTCAGAGGTTATGCATTGTAATAAACATCTAAGTAATTATGACTCTCACGCATTTTCAAGTATGCTTTAACAAATACTCTACTGTAAATTATTTAAGCAATCCTGAGGATAAATTAAGACATGAATATTTCTTCCTTAAATCATATTTAAATAATATCAAATGGCATTTAAATCGATCCATTAATCAGTCTTCAGAATAAGGGAAGGTATCTTGTATTTATTATATTTGTAGATAATAGGTACTGGATCCATTCTCCTACTCAGGTGTATGTTGCAGAAGAGCTATTCCAGCAGGCTTAGCAGCTGAGTGGCAACTCTCATTTCCTCCAGATCCACAAATAGAAGAGCTATTTTGAGGGGATTTAGCATCCAGAGAATATTGGAAGATTTCATCTCCCCAGCTCTATGCTCCAGAAGATTATATGGGGCCCTGGTGGCAGCCAAGTGATATCACCAGTTCTTGCCACCCCATCTGAACCCTTACAATTCCTCTCTGTAGGGAGAATATGAGTAAAAGCTGGTGAAGAGTGACTTCTCTATCCTACCCTACTCCAGCTTTAGTTCCATAGCCCAGAGATTCTGCCTTCAGGAGATAGAGGAAAGGCTCAAAGATTGGCAAAATTTTCCAAATTTAATGAAAAACATCAACGTACACAACTAAGAAGCTCAACAAATTCCAAGACCAGGATAAATGCAGAGATCCTCATCTAGACACATTAAAATCAAAATGTTAAAAGCCACAGATAAAGGAAAACTACTGTAACTAGTAAGAGACAAATACCTCATCATGTACAAGAGAACCACAATAAAGTTAACAACTGACTACTCATCAGAAACAATGGAGACTAGAATGCCGTAGGATGAGATATTCAAAGTGCTGGGGAAAAAGCCTCTAAAAACAAGACTCTCATACCCAGAAAACCTATCTTTTAAAAATAGTTTTTATAAAATATTCCAGAATAAACAAAAACTGAGAGAATTTGTTCCTAGTAGATCTGCTTTAATAAGGAAATTTCTACAGGCTGAAAAGTCATGACACTAGACAATAACTTAAATCCACACAAAATATTTAAGAGGGACAGTAAAGGTAGTTATGTTTCTAATTACAAAGCACAGTATAATTACATTTTTATTTTCCTTTCTTCTGTGAGCTGATTAAGTAAGCAATTGCATAGCTTTTTTTCCTCCCTAGCTGCATAAAGATCTGCCACCATCCTGAATGACACAGTAACTATCTGGACCAGGAAGTTCATAACCAACATACTACTTCAATGGAAACAAATGGTCATTGACACCCTTCACCCTGGGAAAGCAACAAAAGAGAGAAATTTGGGGGAAAACTAGCCAAAATGTATAAGACCACACAAGATGTCATCTTTTTGTTTTTTAAATATGTTTTTATTGATTGTTTAAAGAGAGAAGAAAGGAAAGGTAGAAACATTGATGTGAAAGAGAAACATTGATCAGCTGCCTCTTGCACGCCCCTTACTGGGGATCGAGCCCCAAACCCAGGTATGTCCTGTTATTGGGAATTGAACTGGGACCTCTCAGTCCATGGGATAACACTCAATCCACAGAGCCACACCAGCCAGGCAATCAGATGTCATCTTTATGTTTGGATTCAGAACCCATTTTGGTGATGGCAAGACCACTGGCTTTGGCATGATTTATGATTCCTTGGATTATGCAAAGAAAAATGAACCCAAACATAGACTTGCAAGACCTGGCCTATTTGAGAAGAAGAAGACCTCAAGAAAACAACAACAACAAAAAGGAACGCAAGAATAGAATGAAGAAAGTCAACGGAACTATAAAGGCCAATGTTGGTGTTGGCAAAAACTGACTTGGATATTGGACAACAGAAGGAGTAAAGATTCTTCAATGATTTTATCTGTGGTGATTGTGTAGATTTTTTTATGAGAGGACTAATAAACTAAGAACTGAGACCTAGAATAACCACTAAGAAAATAACTCAAAATACACTTAAAATCATTAAAAGTATTAAAATAGTATACTATAAAATATCTAAGTATATGAAAAAAGGCAACAAAGTGAAGCTGGAGGGAAAAAAGCAGATAAGACATAGAAAGCAAAAAGCAAATGGCAGAAGTAAATCTAACTATATCAATAATAACATTAAACATAGATAAATTAAACAATCCAATCAAAGGCAAAGATTTTCATACATCATCATCATCATCTAATAAGATACAACCACATGTTGTTTACAGGAGATACACTTCAGATTCAAAGATAAAAATGGCTTTTATGCCACTAAATGGGAAAATGTATCCAATCCAAACAGCAACAGTAGGAAAGGTTCAGTGGCTATACTAATATCAGAGAAAATAGACTTCAAGACAAAGGTAAATTAAAAAATACTTTGAGATGACTGGAGAAGAAAACAGCACAACAAAACTAAGGAAAGTAGCTAAAGCAATACAGTAAAACCTCAAGATAATGGACTAATTGGGACAAAGGGGTGTCATTAAAGCCAAAGTCTGTTATATAATAAAGTAGGTTTTATGAATGCATTATATTAAAAAATTGACAAATTAGTTTACCTGTTTTTACTTATGTAGACACATTTGTGTAATTAAAATTAAGTATGTACAAAATGTTTAATTTCACAGAAAAGTTTTTTATATGCATTACAGTAATTTTAAATTTATACTGAACAGGTCTAGTAAGTGCATGCACTCACCAGTCACTGCTAGTAAACAATGCACAGGGCTGGGGGCTGGGGCATGGCTTAGCACACGTTGGAACATTGGTTGGCACATTAAAACTGCTGCTGAAAGTCATGCCGCATGACAATAGAACCAATTACAGAGCACAATGCAGTGTGATCATTTGCTGAACATTGTTTATCAGTGGTGACTCTTGGATTTAAATATGTAGATTATAGTTTTAGATATGTAACATTTTTATGTTGGTGAAATTACTACAATGCTTATCCAACGTATGGCCTATTCAATAAAATATGTTAAAAATAACAGTGAATAACAAAAAGTAACCTGTTAGTTTAATTATAAGCAAAACTTGATTAAAAGCACTTCAAAATTAACAGGGTATTAATTTTCACATATGACATATAGACTGGAAATTTTGTTCATTTAATCCAAAGTCTGCTAAATCGAGGTACACAAAATTGAGTGTTTACAGTACTTAAAGGGAAATTTATCAAAGAAAAAAAAAAGGTCTGAAATGAAGAGCCTATACTTCCACCTCAAGTAACTATAAAAAGAAAAATAAGCCCGGCCAGTGTGGCTCAGTGGTTGAGCATCTACTCATACACCAAGAGGTCGCCGGTTAGATTTCCAGTCAGAGCACATGCCCAGGTTGTGGGCCCAATCCCCAGTCGGGGGCATGCAGGAGGCGGCCAATCATTGTTCTCTCTCAGCAATGTTTCCATCTCTCTCTCCCTCTCCTTTCCTCTCTCTCTAGAATCAATAAAGGAAAAAAATTTTTTAAAAGGATATATAAACCCCTATATTTACTACAGTGTTATTTTAAAAAAGAAAGAAGCAAAAACAAGCTAATTCTAAAGCAAGCATAAAGAGAGAAATAATAGCGAGAAGAACAAGCATTAATGAAACAAAGACTAGAAAAACAATAAAGAAAACTAGCAAAATCAAAAGTTGGTTCTTTGGGGGTAGGGGGACATTCCTTTAGCTAAACTAAGAATAAAACAAACTTAAATAACTAAAATCAGGAACCAAGGAGAAGATATCACTATTGAATAAACAAAAATAAAAGCTTTCAAAGTGGGAGACAACAAGCATTTATGTCAGATAAAAAAATAAAAAGAACAGCTATTAGGAAACACTGATTTTGGTAGAAGCCCAAATAATGTTCCAATTAGGAGACAAAGACAAGGGGTTTTATGATAAAGGAAAGGGTACAATTAGATCAATAGAAAGAAGGCATTTCTATTGGTGCAGATAAGCTCCCATAATGACGCTAATTCTAAACAATGTTTTTAATTTTCAGTCTGGTAGTCATGAGTCCCCTAGTCTTAATATTTGCTGTCTTGTTAGGCAAACAGTCCTTTAGGGCACGATGTTGCTTTAGGTCCGTGCAAAGGTCATTTTCCCTGTTTTAACATCTAAAGGTCTGAGGCATGAGATGAGCATGGCAGTTCCTCTGGAATGGCAGCTCCAGCTCATTTTAAAGTGGCTTCATTTATACTATTTTTCATTTTATTTTATGTTTTATATTTTTAAATATATATATATATATATATATATTTTACAATACAGATCCAGACTGTAGGACATTCTGGCCCATTCTCTTCAACAACTTTATATTTTAAATATCATTGATCTAGATGAGCACAGCAAACATGAAAGTCATGTGTTGAAGTAGTAGAGAAACAAGATTAAATGATCCAATCAGAATAGAGCCAACTAGGGCAGCAGACTCGACCAGAGCAAGGGTGAGTGTGTGAGGAAGTACAAGAAAGAGTGTGAGTGGGTATGAGTGTGAATGAGCATCTGCATGTCTGTGGAAACTTAAAGCAGACAGTTCCAGTGCTGTGGACAGGCAAACAGCCAGCTACCACTGTGTACTGCTTAGCAGGGTGCTTTTTCACCCTTGAAAATGAAAGTCCCTGCCTTTTTGGAAGATCCACTAGGCTCTCCCTGGGGAAAGGCAGCAGGGAGGGGATAGGGCCCAGCACCTTGTGGCCATGAGTGAGCCTTGTATCCCCAGACCAGTGGTCCCTGCTGTGCCAATGCTGGCCAGCACGCAGTGGCGGCGCTGCAGAGCACTGTCCCAGAGGGTGGCACCATGGCAGCAGCAGCAGCAGCAACAGAGGGGAGGATAGGGAGCAAAGCCCTGCCCATAGCAGCAGTGGGAGGAGCTGAGCACGGCCTCCACCCCCAGCATCAGGAAAGCTCTGGAGCCAAGCCCCACCCCAAAAGCAACAGTAACAGATCTGGAGCTGAGACCTGCCCCTGGCAGCAACAGCAGCAGCAGCAGCAGCAGCAGCAGACGACCATATTTCACAAATCTAGAATAAATACTCCAAAAATGTATATGAAACCAAAAGAGACCTCAAATACCTCAGCAATATTGAGAAAGAAGAAGAAAATTGGGGGGGATAACAATACCAGATATCAAACTATACTACAAAACCATTGTAATCAAAACAACCGGGTACTGACACAAGAACAGGTATACAGATCAATGGATCACAACAGAGAGTCCTTTATGGTCAATTAATATTCAACAAAGGAGGCAAGAGCATACAATGGAGTAAAAACAGTCACTTCAATAAATAATGTTGGGAAAATTGAACAGGTACATGCAAAAAAAAAAAAAAAAGAAAGAAACTAGACCACCAACGTACACCATACACAAGAATAAACTCAAAATGGATAAAAGACTTAAATATAATTTGTGAAGCCATAAAAATCCTAAAAAAAAATGTACGCAGCAAAATTGAAGACATCATATGAAGCAGAATTTTCATTGATACATTATCTAGGTCAAGAGAAACAAAGAAAATAGTTTTTTAAAAGCAGCATCAAAATGTAAAGGGAGCTTGGCTAGTTTAGCTCCATGGTTAGAGCATCAGGCTGCAGTCCAGAGAGACCTGGGTTTGGTTCTCACTAAGGGCACGTACCTCAGTTGCAGTTTGTCCCCAGCCCCAGTTGGGGTTGTGTGGGTGGCAGCCAGTCAATGTGTCTCTCTCACATCTATGTTTCTCTCTCTTTCTTCCTCCCTCTCTCCCTCTCGCTCTATCTGAAGATGAATGCAAAAATGTCCTCAGGTGAAGATAAAACAAAAATGTAAAGGAAATCCACTGAATGGGAGAGCATATTTGCCATATACATCAGATAAAGTGTTAATTTCCAAAATACATAGAGTACTCATACAACTCAACTAAAAGGAAAACAACCCAATTAAATAGACACTTCTCCAAAGAGGACATATACATGGCCAAGAGACATATGAAAAAATATTCATTGTCACTAATCATCAAAGAGATGCAAATTAAAATGACCATGAGGTATCACCTCACACCTGCCAGAATGGCCACCATCAACAAATCATCAAACAAGTGCCGGCGAGGGTGTGGAGAAAAGGAGACTCTAGTACACTGCTGGTGGGAATGCAGACTGGTGCAGCCACTATGGAAAACAATATGGTGTTTCCTCAAAAAATTGAAAATGGAAGTGCCATTTGATCCTAATTCTAGTAATATATCCAAAAAAGCCTGAAACACCAATCAGAAAATATTCATGTACCCCTATGTTCATAGCGGCACTATTTACAATACCTAAGATCTGGAAACAGCCCAAGTGTCTGTCAGTAGATGGGTGGATAAAAATGCTGTGATACGTTTACACAATAGAATACTATGCAGCTATAAGAAAGAAAGCTCTCTTACCCTTTGAGATGACAAGGAGGAATCTGGAGAGTATTATGCTGAGCAAAAATAAGCCAATCAGAGCAAAACAACTATCACATGACCTCACTTATTTGTGGAATATAATGAATAAAATAAGCTGACCAACAAAATAGAACCAAAGTCATGGAAGTGGGGAGCAGACTGACAAACCTCAGTGTGATGGGGGCAGGAAGAGATAAGTCAAAAAACTAATGTGCATATATGCATAACCAGTAGACACAGACAACAGTGCGATGAAGGCAGGGGGGACAGGAACAGGGAGGAGGGTGTCAATGGGGAAAAAAAGTAGGGACATCAGTAATACTTTCAACAATAAAGATAAATTAAAACTTTTTTTCTTTATTCATCTTAGAAAGAGAGGAAGGGAGAGGGAGAGAGAAATAGAAACATTGATTGGTCGCCTTCTGCATGCACCCCACTGGGGATCGGGCTCACAACCTGGGCATGTACCCTGACCAGGAATCAAACCAGCAACCTCTTGGTGCATGGGTCATCGTTCAACCACTGAGCCACACGGGCTGGGCTAAAGATAAATTTTTTAAAAACAATAGACCAACTAATCCTGGCCAGTATGGTTTAGTTGTTTGGGCATCATCCTGTGCACTGAAGGGTAGCAGGTTTGATTCCCAGTCAGGGCACATGCGCTGGTTGCAAGCTTTATTTCAGTAGGGGGCATGCAGGAGGCAGCTGATAGATGTTTTACTCTCACATCAATGTCTCTTTTCTCTGTCTCCCTCTCCCTTCCCCTCTCTCTAAAAATAATTTTTTAAAAAAGAATAAAACTAAGAAATCTGTTTACATCTTATTTGAGAGAAAAGTAAACTTACTGTGTTAACTTACTAAGATATTGAGGTCCATTTCTTTCTTTCTTTCTGTTTTCCTTTTTGTTGATTTTAGAGAGAAAGGAAGGGAGAGGGAGAGAGAGATAGAAACATCAATGAGACAGAAGATCGACTGGCCACTTGAGGTCCATTTCTTAAAGCAGCTAGGGTTGCTGTAACGAATGCATCTACTCTATGCAAAAGGAAAAACAGGGTATGTAATTAAATATTGGATCTGTTTTATAATATAGGATTAAGGAAAACTAGGCTTCAGGATTTTGGTTCTTGGCTTAAATTAAATAGGAAAAAATTACAAGTTTTAAGTGGAGATGGGATGGGTGGATGGATCAGATTATGAGGGCTGCCATAATTAATACCACAGACAGAATAGCTTACTCAACAGAAATTAATGTTCTCATAGTTCTGGAGGCTGGAAGTCCAAGATCAATGTATCAGTAGAGATTGATTTTCTCTAAAGCCTCTCTCCTTGGCTTGCCTTCTCCCTGTGTTCTCATACAGTCTTGCTTCTGTGTGGGCCTAGCTGGTGTCTCTTTGTGTCTTCAAATTTCCTCTTCTTATAAAGACACCAGTCAGATTGAATTAGGACTCACCTTAATGGCCTTATTTTAACTTAACCTCTTTAAAAGCCTTGTTTCCAAATAGTCACATTCCAAGGCACTGAAGGTTAGGGCTTTTACATATGAATTTTAGGGGGACAAAATTCAGTCCATACAGTGGATAAGAGTGGAGTCTGGGTAGTGACATAACAAGTTTTACATTTTATAAGATTGGTCTTGAGGTAGTGTGGAGAATGAACTGGACCAAAGTATTGATGGATTCAGACAGATGAGTTAGGAGGTCATTTTAGTAGTCCTTGCCAGAGATGAGCATAGCTAGAATTTGGTTGTGCCTATAGAGGGTGTGAGAAGTGGATGGATGTGAGAGACTTTTGAATCTGAGGGAGCATTCAATGTCAAGAGCATCTCTCTGTTTTATGGCTTGGATAACTGTTTAGTGGTATCATTCCTCAAGACAGAGAACATATGAAGGTCTGGGGGTAGGATAACTGAAGGTCCTAATTTCAAATTTGGACATGGTGACTCCAAGATAATTTTGAGACTTGCAAAGGAACATGTAAAGTAGGTGTGGCAGGATAGTAAGAAGCTAGGAAAATTGACTTCCGGTCAAGATGGTGGCATAAGTAAACGTCCTCCCACAACCACATCAAACTTACAACTAAACTACTGAACAACCATCATTCAAAACCACCTGAAATCAAGCTGAATAGAAGTCCTACAACTATGAAATTAAAGAAGCAGCCACATCAAGACGGGTAGGAGGGATGAAGGCGTGGATGGGCTGGTCCCACACCCACGTGTGGAGGATAAAAATCAGGGGGATACCTCAGCTGTGAAGGTCCTCCCTGAGGAGTGAGGGGTCCCCATCCCACACCAGGTCACCACCTCGGGGTTCCAGTGCCAGGAAGAGAATCCCCATAACTTTTGGCTGTAAAAACTAGTGGGAACTGAGGCTGAGGGAGACTGAGGCTTCTGGAGCCCCAGGCAGCTCCTCTTAAAGGGTCCATTTACGGACTTACTCGGACTCACACCCTCCAGGCTCCAGCATAGGGGAGGCAGCTTAAAAGGCACCAGAGACATATGGGGAAAAACTGAGTTGGTTGACACTGAGGCAAGGGCGGGAGAGTCAGCTTTCTTGTGGATAGACATGCTGTCAGAGGCCTTTGTTCCTTTGGTGAGCCCTTCCCCAAAAGGGCAGGCAGATGGCCACCATATCTGGGATGCCAGCAACCTGGCTCACACTGTTTGCCCTGCCCTGGTGATTCCCTGAGGCGCAGCCAAGCTATTGCCAGTTGCTTTACCAAAGGAATGTCCTGTCTCGGATCCTGCTTCAGATTTTCCTAAATTCTTTCAAACAAGCAGCATCTGGTCTCAGCAAACCCCATACCTCTTGTTAAGTGGCTCCAGGCCTGGCATTAGAAGCAGCCAAACTTGGTTCACAACTTGGCTTTTCCTGGGCACCTCCAAGCTCAGCACAAGAAGCAGCCATCTGCAGATCACTTTGTAGCTTATGCCTGGTGGCCCCAGGTAGAACACAGGCAGTGGCTGACCTTGCCCTAGAGCCTGCACACCTAGTAGACAGCTTCAGAACACTGCAAAGCACCATTACCCAACCACCTACATAAGTGACACACTCAAGGAATGAACTCATTGGGTACCATAGCTCTGCTGAAGTAAGTCTTGCTCTTTGTTGTGGGCCCCTGTTCTGTGTTGTAGTCAGAGGTTGGTGGATAGTGGGTACAACCAGTCCTTGCAGCTGATCAGCCAGAGTAAAACCCTTCCACTGATGGGCCAACAGAAATCAAGACTCAATTACAACAGAAAGGTGTAAAGTCCACATGAGGGGTGCACCTCGAGGGCCCAGCTGGGAGATCAGGGAGGCTGTGCCATTGGACCTATAGGACACCTACTATAATAGGCCACCCTAGGAAATGCAGAAGACATAGCAACTCTACCTAATACACAGAAACAAACACAGGGAAGCAGCCAAAATGAGGAGACAAAGAAACAGGTCCCAAATGAAAGAACAGAACAAAATTTTGGAAAAGAACTAAGCAAAATGGAGATAAACAACCTAATAGGTGCAGAGTTCAAAACACTGCTTATAAGGATGCTCAATGAACTTAGTGAGAACTTCAATAAACTTAGTGAGGGCCTCAAGAGCATAAAAAGACCAGTCAGAAATGAAGGAGGCACTAACTGAAATAAAGAATAATTTTCAGAAATTCAATAGTAGAGTAGGTAAAGCCAAGAAGCAAACCATCAATTTGGAATATAAGGAAGCAATAAACACCCAATCAGAATAGCAAAAAGAAAAAAAGAATAAAAAAAAAAATGAGAATAGTGTAAGGAGCCTCTGGGACAACTTCAAGCATACCAACATTCGCATCTTGGGAGTGCCAGAAGGAGAAGAGAGAGAGAACAAGAAATCGAAAACCTATTTGAGCCCTGGCCAGTTCGGCTCAGTGGCTGAGCGTCGGCCTGCGGATCAGAGTCCTGGGTTCGGTTCCCGCTAGGGGCACGTATCATAAAAAAAAGAAAGAAAGAAAGAAAGAAAACCTATTTGAAACATTAATGGCAGAAAACTTCCCTAACTTGGTGAAGGAAACTGATATACAAGTCCAGGACACAGAGAGTCCCAAACAAGATGAACCCCAAACAAGAGGCCCACATCAAGACACATCATCATCAAAATGCAAAAGATTCAAGACAAAAAGAGAATCTTAAAAGCAGCAAGAAGAAAGCAATTAGTTACCTACAAGGGAGTTCCCATAAGACTGTCAGCTGATTTCTCAAAAGAAACATTGCAGGCCAGAAGGGAGTGACAAAAAATATTCAGAGTGATGAAAAGCAAGAACCTACAACCAAGATTACTCTATCCTGCAAAGCTGTCATTTAGAATCGATGGCCATATGAAGAGTTTCCCAGACAAGAAAAAAACTAAAGGAGTTCATCACCATCAAACCATTATTATATAAAATGTTGAAGGGTCTTCTTGAAGAAAAAGATAAAAAAATATATGAACAAAGAAATGGCAATAAATACATATCTATCAATAATTGAATCTACAAACAAAATGAACAAGCAGAACAGAAACATGCTCATAGATACAGAGAACATTTTGTTGGTTACCAGATGGGAGGGGGGTTGGTGGAATGAGTTAAAAAAAGGAAGGAAGGAAGGAAGGGATTAAGAAGTACAAATTGGCTGTTAGACTGGCAAACCTCAAAGGGAAGGGGGGGTGGGAGTGGGAAGAAATAAATCAAAGAACTTATATGCATATATGCATAACCAATGGACACAGACAACAGTGTGGGGAAAGGCAGGAGGGGGTGGGAGTGGGGAGGAGAGGGTCAATAGGGGAAAAAGGAGGAACAACTGTAATATATTCAACAATAAAGATAAGTTTAAAATAAAAAAAGAAGCTAGGAAAATTACAAGTGAAAAGGGAAACTGAGTCAAGAAAATTAAATAAGGACCAAGAGTATGGGCAGCTTGCAGCCAGCCTGTGAATCACAAGACCTTATCTTCCCCAACCAAGGACGCTTGAGAGCAAATGGTTAATACCTCTCATCCCTAAGCACAGCTTAAATCACCGGGCCTGGGATAAAAAGAGAACAAAGACTCAATTAGTGCCATTTGTGCCTTCTAAATCCAAGGACAAATATCACTTGGGGGATGTTAGGCAGGAAAGAAAACTGCTAAGACAGGAGGAGGAGAAGGAGGAAAGAAAGGAGTTTTATCTCACCCACTGAACAAAGAAGTCAGCTGTCTTGGGTCTTGCCAAGATAAAATTGCCAGATATTCTCACAAATTCTGGGAAACGCTACATCAAAGTAAATGGAAGACCTTGAAATCTAGTCTGTTGCCCAGTCTGGCAGAGAAACTTTGAAATCTGTAGACAGAAAAGTCTAAAACCCCTAAAACCTCCACCAGGCGGAGTGTTCAGTCTAGCTGGGTGCCCACTTGTCCTATATGCCAAGTGTATAGTCAAACTTCAGTTCTCAAATATCTCCCATCTCAAACAATTCAGGTCTCAACCAAGTTGCTCATGGAAAAAAATGCCTCAGTTTTCTAACAGACACTTTGGCTCTCAACCTGACAACCCTTTCATGCCGATTACATCAGCATGGCGAAAAGTATCTCTCAGCTACAAAGGAGAGAATACATAAGTGTGGGTCAGTTTACTGCTAAACCTCCTGTTGTTAACATCTCAGTAAATAGTTTCATGTTTTTCTTGCTGGCAAATGGACAATTAGTACAATTTTGAAACATAAAGAGGCCATCAAGAGTGCTGATGTTGCTAAGGGTGTGAAAGTGCTCACAAAACAATGATCATAGGCAACTGAAGAGGCAGGCAATTTGTTGTTGATTTGAATAAACAAAAAGCAGTTAGCCAGTGAAAGCATTTCGGAGGCAATGATATGTGAAAAAGTGAAGATGCTGCTTGTTCATCTCCTGAAAGACCCCCCCTGGAATGAGTGCAGAAAAGAGATTTGTTTAAGGTTATTAAGGGGTGTTTTGATAAATTTAAGAAAAGAAGTGTTTGTTTATTGATTAAACAGTACATTACACATGTAGTGTATATAAGAAAGGTTAAGACAAGGAATCATTTGGGGGTCTGGAACAGTTTGATTCAATTTACATTATTTCTAATGGGAAAAAAATTTTTTTCCCTAATGAATTGCTTCTTGAACAGCCTTCCAGAACAAATGAAGTTTGAGAACCAAGGTGACACTGTATTTTTAATAAATTTGCTTTCTTTGCTTCAATGATGCTATCTGTCACTCATCTGAAATTTTTCTTATGAGACTGACAAGAACCAAGGAGGGGCAGCCCTCCTCCTCTGACTCAGGGAGCTGTCCAGAAACAGTAGATATTTGAATGATGACATCATTTTAAAAAACAAGAGAAAGAAAAACAAATATTTCCTAAAAATTATTTACTGATGTTCTGTAAATGTTCCCACAGTAATACCCATAAATTATAAATACAGTTTTTAATTGTTACAACTAGTTATGGGGGTAAATCATGATTAACTCACAATGCCCAGTAGGACAAATTGACTTCATCCAACAGGGAATTCTCTGGAAGCGTAGAGGGAATATAGTTCTTTCCTTGACCTTTGTTTTTATAGAGCAAGTTTAGAAATAGGTGTTATCTCCATTCATTTTGGAGTTACTGATGAAAATCAGGGTGCCAGTAATCTCTGCATGTTCTCATTTCTGCATATTCTACATTACTTCAGGAAAACTATCATTTTCCAGTTTTCCAATGTTTTGCAGGAACTGGGTAAGAGTGCAGTAATTTCTATTACTTAAAAGTTTTGCGATTTGTATTTAGATGTAACAAAATATCTATGTTAGATATCTATATAAGAAATTAAAATTCCATTGAGGCATGGAGGTTTTTCTCAATCAGCCATCAAAATCTGGACAGATGGGAGGAGGATGGCTTACTGTAAAGGAGACACATCATAAAATTCATAAATGATAAACTTAAATAGAAGAACTAAATAATGTGAAAACTCAGAGTAATTATAGTAAGAATGATTTAACAGCTTTAAATTTTATTTTATAATGTAGAGAGTTTAGAATTGAGACACAGCTATGCAGCTTGTATCTACTTTATTGGTAACTTTGCAGAATAAAGATAATTCTGGCCTTTGAGTCTTGTGGCTGTCTATAATACATAGCTTTTAAGATTTCATGGAATCATGAAAAGAAAGGCTAAAGTCAGTCATATAATCCTTATATTATAAAAATATAATATATAATAAATATAATATATAGACAACACTGTTTCCTTTAATCTACCCTGGAGATATTTTTTTCACATTAGTCTTAAAGAAAACAACTACCTAAGACAAATCCTTTTTAGTTTAATTATACTGAATTCATAAAGTGAAATTAGGAATACCTATTATTTGATATTTGATCTGCAAAGAAAGTAAGGCCACTTTATTCAAGACAAAATCTCCACTTTGGAAAAAATAAATGACACTCTTTAACATTCACATAGTTCATTTTCAGTAAATATACTCCAGTGAATCTTTTTAGGTATGGATTCCCTGTAGGTATGTGTTTAATAATTTAAATCTATTAAATCTATTTTTTTTTTTTTTTTTTAGTTTAGGAAGATATAGAATAAGAACTCATTATTCTCCCCACTGATTAAACAAACCTAATTATTTTAATGCATTCTCATTCAACATCTCTTGTATTATAAGTGTCAAAAGGTATGGCTATAAAATTATAAATGTCTTTTTAATAAGTTATTATTTTTTGTCTTTTATTGATTTTTAGAGAGAGAGGAAGGGAGAGGGACCGAGATAGAAACATCGATGAGAGAGAACATTGATTAGCCACTGCCTGCATGCCCCACACTGGGGATTTGGTCCACAACCTGGGCATGTGCCCTGACCAGGAATCAAACCAGCAGTCTCTTGGTACATGGGTTGATGCTCAACCACTGAGCCACACTGTCTGGGCAATAAGTTATTATTTATTTTAACTGTTATTATTGTGGTAAATATGTTTTTATTTCCCTTTCAAGAAACAGGAGGTTACACATTTGCCCCCAGATATTTGGGAAATTCTATTCTGAATTTTCTTTGAGATATAGTTTATAAGCCATAGAAGTAAATCAGTCTTATATTACCTCATGAAAATATCAGTTATGACATACATAATAGCAGAAAAACCTATAAACCTCCTAGAAAAAATTTAACAAGAAAAGTGTTGATACTACATAAAAAAACTATAAAAATGGCTACTTTACTTGGACACCATCTTAAACAATTTCAAAATACCTTTGATTGATTTAAAAAATCATTTCACCCTCAATAGTCAAAGGTCAACTACCAAGTATTTAAGTGGAAAGTATCATTATGAATTTAAGATCATTATGCTAAGTGAAATAAATCAGGAAGAGAAATACAGAGCCTATATGGTTTAACTTATGTGTGGAATCTAAAAAAACAAACCAAACAATAACACTCCTTTTAGATGGTTACCAGAAGGAGGGGGTGACGGGATGGGTGAAAGGAGAAGGAGAATGTAGTCAATAGTATTGTGATAAGTTTGTATGGTGACATAGAATTAGTGGGATGATCACATTGTAAGGTATAAAAATGATGAATCACTATATTGTATACCTGAAACTAATATAACCAATATAATATTATATACCAACTATACTTAAGGGAAAACATTTTAAATAATTATAAATCATTAATAAATATTTTGAAATTGTCACATATTATTTACTCCTAATTTTACAATACTATTTTCAGTGTCAAGTATTCTTTGTTGAAAGCAACAATAGCATTTTACTTACTTCTATTAACATACTAGTGACTGTCCTTTTATATATCGTTCTAGACACATGTGCATATGGGCAAAGAGATATAAACACAGACATAGACACATATACACACATATGTAACAAAATTATAAATGGGCATATGATACATATTTGTGAATGTTCTTTTTGTTTCTAGATTTCGCCCTCATGAACAATGCTTTCTCAAATAATCTTTGTTTTATTCTTGTATATGAATGACATTATTTCTAGAATATATATGCAGGTGTAAGACATTAGATTAAAGTTTATATACATTTCTAATTTTGGCAGATAATATTAGATTCAAAAGGCTGTTATAATTTATATTTCACCAGTTATAGTAAAAATGCTTTTTTCTCACTTTCCTGTCATCAGCAGATATTATTTCTCATTTTGCTTTTTGGCTTATCTAACAAGTAAAAATCATCAATTTAAATAATATTCTTAATTATTAAGGAAGATAAACATTGTTTCATATATTTACTGGTCACATAGACCTGCTGCTCTTCCATAAACATGTCTTTTCATATTTTTTGCCCATTTGTTTCATTGTGTTAACATGTTTTCACCTAGTTGTAAGAAGTTGTGTGTGCATGTGTGTTTTATCATCAAACCTGTATATGCAAAATATGTTACTGATATTTTCCCAACACATTTCTGTCCTTTCCCTT
Source organism: Molossus molossus (assembly GCF_014108415.1). NCBI lineage: Eukaryota > Metazoa > Chordata > Mammalia > Chiroptera > Molossidae > Molossus > Molossus molossus. The sequence goes on from NW_023425388.1 coordinate 83,604,589, forward strand.
GGTCTCTGCAATAAAAAGTATGTGGTTATACCCTGGCCTGGTGGCTCAGTTGGTTGCATAGTGACATAGACTTAGTCTGGCATAGAATTTGGTCCTGTATACCAAAAGGTTGTGATTCCCAGTCAGGACACATACCTAGGTTACAGGTTCAGTTCCCCGTCAGGATGCATACAGAAAGCAACTGATCGATGTCTTTCTCTCACATAGATGTTTCTCTCTCTCTTTCTTTCTCTCAAATCAATAAAACATATCCTCAGGTGAGGATTAAAAAAAAAGTATGAAGTTATGCCTAAATTATTAGTCTATTTCTTTTCCATATGCAATAGTCATATTTGCATCTTTTCTACATGCAATAGTTTTTCACATGGTTTTAATATTGGCTCAAATATTTGCATTTATTTCAGGTTTGTTTGTTTGTGTTTTCAATTTTAGGGTGAGATACCTAAAAACAGAATTTGTAAACAGACTTACTATAGAATGAAAGTTAAACATTAAAAACTACTAATTAAAAGGAAAACAACACAAAGATATAATTTAATATGCAAAAAAATTACCACTACTGCTTAGCCAGTGAGGCTCAGTGGATTGAGCATCATCCCATGGACTGAGAGGTCCGGGTTGGATTCCTGGTCAGGGCACATGCTCAGGTTGCAGGCTTACTCCCCAGTAGGGGGCATGCAGGAGGCAGCCAACTGATGTTTCTCTCACACATTGATATTTCTAACTCTCTCTCCCTCCCTCTCTCACTAAAAATAAATAAATAAATAAAAATATATTTTTTAAAAAATACCACTGCTTCGTGTTATCTTTAGTGATCATCTTTCTCACATATTTTCTCATTACAGTGATCAAGTGTAGATATGTCAGAAGGAAATAAGACTCTGGTGACGGACTTTGTTCTCACAGGACTTACAGAGAGACCATGGCTGCAAGTCCTCCTCTTCCTCGTGTTCTTAGTCATCTACCTCACCACCATGGTGGGCAACCTTGGACTGATGGCTCTTATTTGGAAGGATGCCCATCTTCACACGCCCATGTACTTGTTCCTCGGTGGTTTAGCTTTTGCAGATGCTTGCACTTCAACTTCTGTAACTCCCAGGATGCTGGTCAATTTCTTAGACAAGTCTGTAATGATATCCCTAGCTGAGTGCATCACCCAATTTTATTTTTTTGCTTCCAGTGCAACTACAGAATGTTTCCTCCTGGTAGTGATGGCCTATGACCGCTATGTAGCCATATGCAATCCCTTGCTTTATCCAGTGGTGATGTCCAAAAGACTCTGCACTGAGTTGATAGGTATTTCATATGTAATTGGTTTTCTGCATCCTCTGATTCATGTGAGTTTGTTATTAAGATTAACTTTCTGCAGGTCTAACATAATACATTATTTCTACTGTGAAATTTTACAACTGTTCAAAATTTCATGCAATGACCCATCTATTAATGCACTAATGATATTTATTTGTGCAGCTTTTATACAAATATCCACTTTAATGACCATCATAATGTCTTATACTCGTGTGCTCTTTGACATCCTGAAAAAAAAGTCTGAAAAGGGCAAAAGTAAAGCCTTCTCCACATGCAGTGCCCACCTGGTCTCTGTCTCGCTGTACTATGGCACTCTCATCTTCATGTATGTGCGTCCTGCATCTGGCCTAGCTGAAGATCAGGACAAAATGTATTCTCTATTTTACACAATTATAATTCCCCTACTAAATCCGTTTATTTACAGTTTGAGAAATAAAGAGGTTATAGGTGCCTTGAGAAGAGTTGCAAAGAAGTAAATAGTTCCAAAGTAAAATTTCAAAACGTTTCTCTTTTCGCCCTTTGCATCAACAAGTCCCCACGTCTGACAGTTCAGCTATGGCTCTGCCCTTTCACCAGAGGACTAGTGGTCAGGGTGCTCGCTGAGCACCGGGTGAAGGAGCCCAGCTTCACACAATGTTTTCTTGGATGTGGGTCCAATTGAAATTACTACTTCAGTTGAAGTGACTTATAGCTACCATAATTGATTTATTTAAAAATATCATAATTTTTGCCCTAGCCAGTTTGGTTCAGCAATTAGAGCATCGGCAGGCAGACCAAGAGTCCAGGGTTCGGTTCCCGCTAAGGTCACGTACCTCAGTTGCAGTTTGTCCCCGGCCCCGTTTGGGGTCGTGTGGGTGGCAACCAGTTGATGTGTCTCTCTCACATTGATGTTTCTCTCTCTCTCTCTTTCCCCCTCTCTCCCTCCCACTCTATCTGAAGATAAATGCAAATGTGGCCTCAGATGAGGATAATATACATACACACACACACACACACACACACACACACACATGTATGTATGTATGTGTATATATATATATATCATAATTTATTTTTATTTGAATATTTATTTTTGAAAATTTGTTATCTGCAAGGGACTCCTCCCCTAAATTTTATTTATTAATTGACAGTAACTGACACTGGTATATAAGTGTGAGTGGCTTATTTGTCTAGAATTGGACAAGATTATCATAATCTTTTTAAAATGTATTTTGGGGGGATTCTCACTTTTAAAATTTTAGGTTAGCTAGTACTTTTAATATTTTATAGATATTTTAAAAGAATCATTTATAATTTATATTATATCTAACTTTCTTTGCTATTATCTAATTCATTAATTTCTGCTATCTTTACATTTTTCCCATCTGGTTTCTTTTCTTTTAACATTCTTTCTTCTAGTCTTTATATTTAGAGTTGAATTCATTTATTTTTAGTTTTTATTTGTTGTTGATATTGTGGGTATTTACATTTTGTGATATTATGAATAATCTTATGAACTGAATTAATTGTTGAGTGTTTCACATGGTTTTGGCTTTCTGCCTCTCATTGCTCATATGAGATTTCTTTTTTTTGGGGTCCTCACCCGATGATATTTTTCCATTGATTTTTAGATAGAGTGGAAGTGAGGGAGAGAGAAAGAAAGAGAACAAAAAACATCCATGTGAGAGAGAGACATTGATTGGTTGGCTTCTGCACAACCATGATCAGGGCTAGGGATTAAACCTGCAAGCCAGGTATGTGCCCTGATTGGGAATTAAAGCTGCAACCTTTTGGTGTATGGAATGATTCTCCAACTGAACCATCCAACCAAGGCAGTCAATCTCTTTTTTATGTAGCAAAAGAAACAAATTTTAGATAGATTAATAAAATGATAAAGGAATATATATTTCTTAGATACAATTTTCTTAATATTTATTTTACAATTTCTGTTTAAATAAACCACAACACCTTATAGATGTTTTGCACATTGATAATAGTCAATACATTTTTCATTGAAAAAAGTGGCAAAGATGCATATTTTATATGACTATACTATAAATGTGGTTGATAATTTTAAATGATTAAGTCTTTTATTTTATTTATTTATTTTTTAATCCTCACCCGGGGACATTTTTGCATTTATCTTCAGATAGAGCAGGAGGGAGAGAGGGAAGAAGAGAGAGAGAGAAACATCATTGTGAGAGAGGCACATCAAGTGGCTGCCACTCACATGACCCCACCTGGGGCTGGGGACAAACTGAAACCAAGGTACGTGCCCTTAGTGGGAACCAAACCTGGGTCTCTCTGGTCCACAGTCTGATGCTCTAACCGTTGAGCCAAACCGACCATGGTGATTTTTAAGTCTTTTAAACACTCAACTGATTTCTCAGAGTGTATCATTTGTTTTTCATCTACAGTCAAGAGTAGAGAATTATTTCACTTGCATTTTCTATTATATTATCACATCAGTGGGTAATCACTGGGTGAGTAAATGCACAAAAGCTCTTACTCCAATAATTGCCCCTTTCGAAAACTGTTTGAAGCACATGTAAAGGAAGATGCTTATGTAAGTCTTTTAAGAATTCTCCATAAAACCAAACTACTTTTCAAGTTTATTATTCCTGAACAAGTTGTTTTGCAAGAGTTTTACATACAAAAAGATTATTTGTGATGAAATAATAATTTAATGTGTTTTAAAAACAAAAGTGACTATATACATCATCTTCAAGCATTTACAGGTAATTTTAGTCAAGTAGCCTCTCCTCTGATATTAAACTATTTGTCTATATGTCTATATATAATTGTTAATAATTTGAATAATAAGATTTCTGGTTTATATGCATTTTTGTTTATATTCTGATTGATAATATCAATGAAAATTGTTATTAGAAGCACTGTGAATATAAAATATATTTTTTTAGGATTAGAAACCCTCTGAAATTTTTCAGTGTTTCCACTAGTCTTCTAATATTGGTATCTCATTTGAGAGGAACTGATTAAAATAAAACCTTATGTACCTTTCTATCTCCTTTTACTTTTTTCCTTCCTGCATGGTATCCACTTACGCCTTTTAACTTTCTTATTTATATTCTTGTATTTTACTGAAAAATAAAACAAAGATATTTGTCTAAATAAGAAAGCAATCTTTTTCTGTTGTGTTTTCTAGGTAAGTTTGTGTTTGTATCAAAGAATAGTCTGAAACTCTAGGTGCCTCCTATACCCACTGCTCCACTGAGCCTAAAGCAAGTCTGTGCAGCCAGGAGTACTGTTTTTATTACATGAGATTACCATCTTGGTGACAGTTGATTAGATGAGAAGTCACATGATCTAAGACCTTGCAATCTACAGGCCGCCCATGTTTTCTCTATCATTTGTTTCTGTGGATACCATCTGCATGTACATCCATTGCATGCCTAATAACGCATGGGGTCAGGCCATGAGAAAATGGTTTTATATCAATATGAATGCCATGTTCAGTTTAGAATATCTGAGACTGTAATATTAATAATGCTAGCTACTCAAGTAAACTATACTGAATTTCCTGATGGGCCAAAAAAATTCCACATCAGCAGTACTCATAATATAAATCAATAGAACACATCCACATCTCACATACCAAGGGAAAGTATTGCCCATTATAATGTCATTGTGTATGTGTGTGTGTATTTCTTCATTTTTTTACTTTTTATTTCTGTTACAGATGTTTCTCCTTTTCCCCCATTGACACCATCCTCCCACTCCCTCCTCACCCTGTCCCCAGCTTTGTTGTCCATGTCCATTGGTTATGCGGACATGCGTGTAAGTTCTGTGGTTTATCTCTCCCCCACTTACCTCCTCTTCTGGGGATTGTCAGTCTATACCCTACTTCCACATCTCTGGGACTACCCTGTTCTTCAGACTGTTATGTTCATTATATTTCACATATAAGTGAGATCATATGATATTTGTCTTTATCTGCTTGGCTGGTTTCACTTCAAATAATACTTCCAAGGTATCTCCATGTTGTCTCAAAGGATAAGAGATTTTTCTTTTGTATAGCTGCATAGTACTCCATTGTGCATATGTACCATTGCTTTTTTATCCATTCGTCTACTGATGGGCATTTGGGTTGGTTCTAGATATTAGCAGTAAATAGTGCTGCTATGAACATGGGGGTACATATATTCTTTCTGATTGGTGTTTCAGGCTTCTTAGGGTATATTCCTAGAAGTGGGATCACTGGGTCAAATGGCAATTCAATTTTTAATTTTTTGAGGTAACACCATAGTGTTTTCCATAGTGGCTGCACCAGTCTGCATTCCCACCAGCAGTGTACTAGAGTCCCCTTTTCTCCACACCCATGCCAACACCTGTTTTTCGATGATTTGTTGATGATGGCCATTCTGACAGGTATGAGGTGATACCTCATTGTTGTCTTAACTTGCATCTCTCTGATGATTAGTGACACTGAGCATTTCTTCATATGTGTCTTGTCCATTTGTATCTCCTGTTTGGAGAGGTGTCTATTTAGCTCCTCCGCCCATTTTTAATTGAGTTCTTTGTCTTCCTTTTGTTGAGTTTATAAGCACTCTATATATTTGGGAAACTAACCACTTATCTGATGTATCATTGGCAATTATGCTCTCCCATACACTGCCTTTCCATTTTGATGGTCATTCCTTTGCTGTGCAGAAGCTTTTGAATTTCATGTAGTCTCATGTGTTCATTTTTTTCTTTGTTTCTGTTGCCTTAGGTGATGTATCAGTGAAAATTCTGCTGCATATTGTGTCTGAAATTTTGTTGCTTACAACAAAATTTTTATGAATTCATAAGTCACATTAAAGTCACATTAAAGTCTTTTATTCATTTTGAGTTTATTCTTGTGTATAGTGTAAGTTGATGGTCTAGTTTCTTTTTTATTTTATTTTTTGCATGTAGCTGTCCAATTTCCCAACACCATTTATTAAAGAGGCTGTCTTTACTCCATTGTATACTCTTGCCATCTTTGTCAAATATTAATTGAGCATAATGTTTTGGGTCTATTTCTGGGTTCTCTGTTCTATTCTATTGATCTATGTGCCTATTCCTGTGTCAGTACTAGGCTGTTTTGATTACAGTAGCTTTGTACTATAACCTGATATCGGGTATTGTGATCCCGCCTACTTTATCCTTCTTTTTCAAGGTTGCTGTGGCTATTCAGGGTTCTTTTTTGTTCCATATAAACTTTTGAAGTATTTGTTCTAGTTCTGTGAAGTATGTCGTTGGTATTTTGATGGGAATTGCATTGAATCTATAGATTTCTTTGGGTAATATGGCCATTTTAATGATATTAATTCTTCCAATCCATGAACAAGGTATGTGCTTCTACTTTTTTATATCTTCTTCTATTTCTTTTTTTCAATGTCCTGTAGTTTTCTGCAAATAGGTCCTTTACTTCTTTGGTTAAATTTATTCCTACATATCTTAATTGTTTTGCCATGATGGTAAATGGGATAGTTTATTTTTTTAGTTATTTTTTCTGTGAGTTCGTCATTGATGTATAAGAATGCCGTCCAGGCTTCCGGTCAAGATGGCGGAGTAGGTAAACGCGGTATCGAGTCCTCCCACAACCACATCAAAGTTACAACTAAACTACAGAACAACCATCATTCAAAACCACCTGAAATCAAGCTGAATGGAAGTCCTGCAACTACGGAATTAAAGCAGCAGCCACAACCAGACTGGTAGGAGGGGCGGAGGCGCGAGGGGCGGCGGTGCGACGGGTTGGTCCCACACCCACGTGTGGCGGATAAAAATCAGGAGGCTCCCGCGGCTGGGAAGGTCCCCTGTCCCACACCAGGTGCCCCGCTCAGGGTTTCAGTGCCAGGAAGAGAAGTTCCCATAACTTCTGTCTGGAAAAACCAGCGGAAACTGAGGCTCAGGGAAGCTGAAGTGGCTGGAGCCCCGGGCAGCTCCCTAAAGGGCCTGCACACGGACTTATCGGACTCTCTCCCTCTAAGCTTGGAGGGGAGGCAGCTCCAGGGGCGCCAGAGACATACAGGGAAGAACTGAGCTGTTTGGCACTGGAGAGGGGGCTTTCTAGGGGACAAACGTGCTGTCAGAGGCCTTTGTTCCTTTGGTGAGCCCTTCCCGGGGGCGGCAGACAGTCTTCATATCTGGGACTCTAGCAACCTGGCTCACACTGGTAGCCACGCCCTGGTGACTCCCTGAGGCCCCGCCCTGCCCCCCCAACTATCAAGCCCACGCAAGCTGTTGCCACTTGCTTAACCATAGGATTGGCCTGTCTTGGATCCTTCTTCAGGTTTTTCCTAAATTCTTTCAAATGAGCAGCATCTGGTCTCAGCGAGCCCCATACCTCTCATTAAGTAATACACTGAAACAAACACAGGGAGGCAGCCAAAATGAAGAGACAAAGAAACAGGTCCCAAATGAAAGAACAGAACAAAACCCCAATAAAAGAACTAAGCAAAATGGAGATAAGCAACCTAACAGATACTGAGTTCAAAATACTGCTTATAAGGATGCTCAATGAACTTAGTGAGAACCTCAGTGAACTTAGGGAGGGCCTCAAGAGCATAAAAAAGGACCAGTTAGAAATCATGGATACACAGTTAGAATTGAAGGAGGCATTAACTGAAATAAAGAATAATTTACACAGCTTCAATAATAGCATATGTAAATCTAAATCTAAGGAGCAAACCATCAATTTGGAATATAAGGAAGCAAAAAATGCCCAATCAGAACAGCAAAAAAAAAAAAAAGAATCCAAAAAAATGAGGATAGTGTAAGGAGCCTCTGGGACAACTTCAAGCGTGCCAACATTCGCATCTTGGGGGTGCCAGAAGGAGAAGACAGAGAACAAGAAATCGAAAGCCTGTTTGAAACAATAATGCCAGAAAACTTTCCTAACTTGGTGAAGGAAACTGACATACAAGTCCAGGAAGCACAGAGAGTCCCAAATAAGATGAACCCCAAGAGGCCCACACCAACACACATCATCATCAAAATGCAAACGGTTCAAGACAAAGAGAGAATCTTAAAAGCAGCAAGAGAAAGGCAGCTATTTACCTACAAGGGAGTTCCCATTAGGCTGTCAGCTGATTTCTCAAAAGAAACTTTGCAGGCCAGAAGGGAGTGGCAAGAAATATTCAGAGTGATGAAAAGCAAGAACCTACAACCAAGATGATTCTATCCTGCAAAGCTTCATTTAGCATCGATGGACATATAAAAACTTTCCCAGACAAGAAAAAGTTAAAGGAGTTCATCACTACCAAACCATTATTATATGAAATGATGAAGGGTCTTTTTGAAGAAAAAGATAAAATGTATAAACAAAAAAAAAATGGCAAAAGAATACATATCTATCAACAATGGAATCTACAAACAAAATGAACAGGTAGAACAGAAACATTCTCATAGATACAGAGAACATTTTGTTGGTTGCCAGTTGGGAGGGGGGTTGGGGGAATGGGTGAAAAAGGTGAAGGGATTAAGAAGTACAAATTCATTGCTAGACTAACAAAGCTCAAAGGGAAAGGGGTTGGGGGGGGTGGGAAGAAATAAACCAAAGAACTTATATGCATAACCAATGGACACAGACAATAGTGTGGGAAAAGGTGGGGGGGGAGGGGGTCAATGGGGGAAAAATGTGGAACATCTGTAATACATTTTACATCCAACAATAAAGATTTAAAAAAAAAAAAAAAGAATGCCATCTATCCCTGTTGAGTTTGGCACAGCGGTTGGAGCATCAGCCTGTGGACCACAGAGTCCTGGATTCAGTTCCCACTAGGGGCACATACCAAAAAAAAAAAAAAAGAATGCTGTTGATTTCTTGATGTTAATTTTGTATCTTGCTACTTTGCCAAATTTATTTATTAAGACTAGTATATTTTCTATGTATAATATCATGTCATCTGTGAATAATAATAGTTTCACTTCCTCCTTTCCAATTTGGATCCCTTTTAATTTTTCTTCATGTCTGATTGCTATGGCTAAGACTTCCAATATTATGTTAAATAAGAGTGTCGAAAGTGGCATCCTTGCCTTGTTCCTGTTCTTAAGGGAAATGCTTTTAGTTTTTGTCTATTGTGTATAATGTTGTCTGTAGGTCTTTCATATATGACCTTTATTATGTTGAGATATGATCCCTCTATTCCCAAATTACTGAGCATTTTTATCAGAAATGGGTGCTGGATTTTGTCAAATGCTTTTTCAGCATCTAGTGATATGATCATATGGCTTTTATCTTTCATTTTGTTTATGTGGTGTATCACATTTATTGATTTGTGAACATTGTACCAGCCTTGCATCCCTGGAATGAATCCCACTTGGTCATGGTGAATACATTTTTTGATGTATTGCGGGATTTGATTTGCAAGTATTTTGGTAAGGAATTTGGCATCTATGTTCATCAGGGATATTGATCTGTAGTTTGCTTTCTTTGTAGTGTCTTTTTCTGGTTTTGGAATTAGAATTATGCCGGCCTCAGAAAACATGTTTGGAAGTCTTTCTTCTTCCTGAAATTTTAGAAATAGTTTGAGGAGAATGGGTATTAGTTCTTCTTTGAATGTTTGGTAAAACTCCCCCATGAAGCCATCCGGGCCTGGGCTTTTGTTTGTTGGGAGAGTCTTGATTACCTCTTCAATTTCCTTAGCTGTTATTGGTCTGTTCAAGTTTTCTATCTTTTCCTGGTTCAGTTTTTGGAGACTATGTGTCTCTAGAAATTTGTCAATTTCTCTTAGATTGTCCAATTTGTCGCTGTATAATTTTCATAATATTTGTTAACAATCCTTTGGATTTTTGTGGTGTCAGCTATTACTTCTCCTCTTTTATTTCTGATTTTGTGTATTTGGGTTCTCTCTCTTTGTTTTTTGGTCAGTTGAGCTAAGGGTCCATCAATCTTGTTTATCTTTTCGAAAAAACAGCTCTTTGTTTCTTTGATCCTTTGAATTGTTTTCTTGGTCTCCATGTCATTTATTTCCACTCTGATCTTTACCATTTCCTTCCTTCTACTTGCTCTGGGGTTTTCTTTTTGTTTGCTTTCTAGACCTTTAAGTTGTGAGGTAAGGTAGTCAATTAGAAATTTTTCTTGTTTCTTGAGGTAGGCCTGTAGTGCCATGAACTTCCCTCTCAAAACTGCTTTTGCTACAACCCATAGATTTTGTGTTGTGTGTTCATTTTTATTGGTTTCCAGGAAGTTTTTAATTTCCTCCTTGATCTCCATGGTAACCCATTCATTGTTCAATAACATGTTATTTAGCCTCATGTTTTCTAATGTCTTTGCATGTTCTTGTTGCAATTAATTTCTAGTTTTATGCCATTGTGATCTGAGAAGATGCTTGATATGATTTCAGTCTTCTTGAACTTGTAGAGACTTAGTTTGTGCCCTAACATGTGGTCTATCTTTGAGAATGTCCCATGTGCACTTGACGAGAATATGAATTCTGCACTTTAGGAGTGTAATTCTCTGTAGATATCTATTAAATGCATTTAATCTAGTGCTTCATTTAGAGTCTCCATTTCCTTGTTAATTTTTTGTGTAGAGGATCTATCCAGTGGTGTCTGCAGGGTGTTGAAATCCCATGCTATGATTGTATTGCTCTCGATTTCTCCTTGGAAGTCCTCCAGAAGATTTTTAATATATTTTGGTGCTCCTATATTGGGTGCATATATGTTTACCAAGGTTATATCTTCCTGGTAAATAGACCCTTTCAATATTATGTAGTTGCCTTCTTCGTTTCTAGTTATGGCCTTCATTTTTAAATTTAATTTATCAGATATGAGTATTTCTATCCCAGTATTTTTTTCCTTTCCATTTGCTTGTAAGATTTTTTTTATTCATCCCTTCACTTTCAACCATTGTGAGTCTTTTGTTGTGAGGTGGGTCTCTTGTAAACAACATATACGTGAGTCCTGCTTTCTTATCCAGTCAGCTACACTGTGTCTTTTTATCAGAGCATTCAGACCATTTACATTTAAGGTGATTATTGATATGTCTTTATTTATTGACATTTTTGTTTAGTGTGGTTCTATTTTTCTTCCTATTTGTTCTACTAATTACAGCAGTCCTTTTAACATTTCTTGCAGTGCTGGTTTGGTGCGAATATATTCCCTTAGCCTTTTTTGTTTTGTCTGGGAAGTTCTTTATTTGACCTATTTTGAATGATAGCCTTGCTGAATAGAGTAGTCTTGGATTCAAATCCTTGTTTTTCATGACCTTGATTACTTCATTTCCTCTGGCCTGTAGTGTTTCTGTTGAGAAGTCAGCTGTGAGTCTTATGGCGATTCCTGTGCTGGTAACCTGTTGCTTATCTCTTACTGCCTTTAGGATTCTTTTTTGTATTTAATTTTTGGCATTTTAATTACTATGTGTCTTGGTGTGGGCCTGTTTGGTTTCTTCTTACTTGGGGCTCTCTGTGCTTTTTGAACTTGAATGCCTTCTTTCTGCACCAAGTTAGGAAAGTTTTCTTTCACTATTTCTTCAAATATATTCTCTAACCCTTGCTCACTTTCTTCTTCATCGGGGACTTCTATGATGTGAATATTATTACGTTTCCAGTTGTACCACAGATTTCTTAAGCTATCTTCTTGTTTTTTAATTGTTTTTTACTTTTTGGTTTTCTGATTGGTTGATTTTTCTATACTGTCTTCTAATTCATTGACCTGTTCTCAACTTTTTCTACTCTGCTGGTTAGTTCTTCCAATGTGTTCTTTATTTCTGCTATGTCATTCTTCATTTCTAATTCATTGGTTTTCAATGTTTCTATATCTTTACACATAGTGTTGATGTCCTTACTCATGCTGTTGAGCTTACTCAAGATCATGGCTTTGAATTCTACCTCTGATAACTTGCTTAACTGCATTTCATTTATCTCATCTTTGATAGAGTTCTCTTGTTCTTTCATTTGGGATTTGTTTCTTTGTTTCACCATTTTGGCTATCTCAGTGGGTTTTGGAGTCTGCCAAATTTTCCCTGTGGGTGTGGTGTTCTGCTATATTTGGCTCCCTCTACTGGGTTTGGTTGAGTGTGGGAGGGCCCATGTTAAACCCCACTCTTAAGCCTTACTTTCCTGGGTAGATTTGCAAGCCCCGGAAAGGTTCAGTCATCCTCTAGCTTGTTGCCTGGAGGCTATTAGTCTCAGTTACTCAGGACCTTGGAATGCAGCCCTCTGGTGTTCAGTGTAAGAGGATTTCCAGAGTGTGGGATGGATGCTGGTTGTTAATGAGCCTCAATTTGCATTTCTTTGACTCACCTGGAAGTGGCTGAATCTCTAAGGGAGGGGCTCCTCTTTCTCTCCACAGCTCCAGGAAGGAGCAAGCTGTCTCCCCGTTCTTTGTGGCTATGACTTAGCAAAAACTCTGAGCACCCTCCAAATCTTGGGTTTCCCCACAGAGTTCTAGTCCAGTCTGCCCTCCCTCTTCCTGAGCCCAAGGTGAGTGACTGTAGCCAATCTAGTGCTCTATCCTGGTCCTCTGCACTGTGGATCAGGCTTGGGCTTTTAACCCTGAGGGCGCTGCTCACAGCTAAGACCTCTGCTGTGTTTGGGCTCCCAGCCTGCCACCCTCTGTGCCTCCGCAGATCCTACCAGTGTCCCTGGTTATATGGTCCTTTTCTGCTGCTTTTCTATTGATTTTTTTTTTTATGATTTGTCTTTATTTTAGTTGCAATTCCTTTTTGGTCCTGGGATATCATCTGTGTAGCTTTCATTCACTCCACCGCCATTTTTTCTCCTCCAAAGTACTCGTGTGTGTGTATTTCTGATAGCAGTAGAGATAATGGACATTTGACATGTAGGAAATACATTGTTATGAGCATTAGAATTCATCACAATTAGAATATTAGAGATTCCTTAATGTACTGAGAAGCCTCAGTTCTTTTTGTAGCTATGTCATATGTAAATTTTGGAGATGAACCTGAAAAGGTAAGTTGAAACAAAGTTTGGAGAAGTTCTGAATGGCTAACTGGGGATTTGGGGCTTTGTTCAAACTGCAGTAGGACTCACACATTTTTGAGTGGAGTGACTTGATAAGAGCTGAAATAGGTTTGAATGTATAATCTAATATATGGACATGCACACAGAATATTAAACAATATAATTAATGAACTAAAGAACCATGATACATTAACCACACTATAAAATATGAGAAAAAGACAAATTATGTGATAAATTAAAAATAAATCTACCACCGCACACCATCCCCAAACCAATAAAACCATTGGTTTTAATTCCACCATTAAAAACAAAATAACAACAACAGAAAACTGCCCCATCAATGGAAGACTGGCTATCTGATTTCATTGGAACATTTTATTGGATTGAGATAAAATCATAGCAGTTCAACAGAAACACTGTAGGATATTTTAATTTATACCAATATGTTAAATATCAACTAGCATTCTAGCTATAGAGAAGAGAATAAAAATCTACAATTTGCTGCTGTGTTGCTTTCTCACTGATGCAAGGTTTAGAGAAAAGTATTAAAATCTCTGAATACTGAACACTAGTGAGACATTCAGGAGGATCATTTCTTTCCTTAGTATACTTGGGAATAAAGTTGCATCTTACATGGGAAAATCTGTCCTATAAATTTCTTCCTCTCTATTATGCTAAAAGGAAAAATAAAAGGCCTGAGTTATAGTCAAATCAAGAATAAAAGGATATTTTCTCCCCCCACTACTTTCCTACTTCCACGATCTTTGTAAATGCCCCCAGCTCCCAATAAGCAAAAGTTTCTTAGAATTCCAGGCCCAACGGAGAGCAGACTTGTAAAGGAATAGGATCCTCTAGTCAAATTTCTTTATTTTTCACAAGTGAGGAGTGTTAGTATTACACCACACAGAATTAACAGAGGCAGTTCCTTATTCCCTTCAATGCTCATTTTAACATCTCTGTATTCAACAAACCTCCACCTGGGAAGAAGAGACACCATTAATTATCAGAGTTCAAGAGTCTGTTGCAGTCATTAGGCTCAGAATTTGTGTTGTGAGAAACTGTGAAACAAGTCAGTTGCAGCAAATGCCAGAAGTTGGGATAAAGACACTGAGCACTGGTGGAGTAAGAGAGTATTAGAGGAGGGCCAGACTGCTCTGAGGCAGAGTAGGGATAAGAAAGCATCTGACTGGCCTGGGTAAGAAAGACTTTATGCCCAAGAGTAAAATACAGGGTGCCCCCCCAAAAAAATGTACACAGGGTGTCTGTAGATTCTATTACATTTAAAAAATGAAATGTATTTTAATAAACATTGGCTTTATAATTATTCAAAGTTGTTTATTCATTTTTTGGGGACACCATATATAATGCAATGTTTAAAACTTACTGCTCTGATAAGAAACCACTAAGCCTTCGGTAGTAAACTTGTATAAACCAAAGAGCTACCCACAGACAGCATACTTTTCCTTTTATCTGAGTAAATCTCACTCCATTACTACACCACAAGTATCTCTCAGAGGAAACCTTTGCAACTCAAAGGAGCTGAGTCATAAATTATCAGATTTATCAGAAATTTTCAGTTTTACTGTCCTGTACCAAGAACAGATTTTGCTGCATGTTCTGCTGTGTCTAAGGCAGTGAAAAGTACAAGCTCATAATTCTTGTTTGTCATCTTCATACTTGGAAGCTTTTATGTCCTGCTTATGTCACTGGAAAAAAACACCGTGCCAACCGTTGGCATTTCCAGGGTTTCTAGTTGTGTTCATGAGCTTTAGCCACCTCACTCACAGAGTATGTGCACCTCTCCTCCCACAGAGGCAGCATATCGGGTAGAAACCTAACGGGACTAGGGTGCTACTGGGTAGCTTGGCCACTTTTCAAGAGAACTCTTTTTATTCCTATAATAAGATGATAAAAACAAAGAAATAAACTGTTTTCTTAGCAACATTACATACATAGTCAGATGAAATTCTGATTTTTAACTTCAAGTTCTAGATCAATTTTATTGTCAAAGAAATATCAGAATCATTTGCCTGAAAAATCTGACTACATTTGACAAAAACGTTGTAGAAAGCTAATTGGATATGTTTTAGGATAAGGGTATGTGAAATTAGACAACAATGGGTCGGGGCCACCTGTCACTACTTGAACCTATTTAGAAGAGACAAGGTTGAATCATATATGAACGTTTATTCCAATATTGCTGGCACTATGGGAGAGCAGCAGGTCACCCTGTAAAAATCTGCCCCCCCCCCCCCCCCCCCCCCCCCCCGCTGCTTTTAAAAGGTAGAGACAAAGTCTACGTGAGAAAAGGCAGTTAGGCGAAAAAAGGAGGGGGGGTGAAGTGGTCACAGGTGATTATAATCACAGGCTGGGGGATTCCAAAAGCTTCTGGCAAGGGCAGGAATGTGGGCTGGGGGTTGCAAAAGGTGGTTTCAGTACTCCAATAACCCATGAGTCACCTCCAGGGTTCCTCCCAGGGTTCCACTGCTCCGATAACCAGGTCATTAATCTTTCCATGACGTCAGGTAGTCCCCCTTGTTCTCAGATCGGGGAATGGAACGCATTTCTGAGGTAAACTCCGGAGGCCTAGCCTCTCAGCCAGGTCAGAATGGGCTTTTCTTTCATCAGAACAAGGCAATCATTATTAATATTTCTTGCAACTATGGCTAGTGCCCCACTATGATTAGTTTTATATTCTATTATTCTCTCCCACTCCTTTCAGAAGGAAAGTCCTAATGATTTTGATCTTTTTTCTAAGAGCCATAGGAAGTTAAATATTTATGAGTTTAAGAGGAGTTATAGCTGTTTGGCTTTTTATACAGATGACATTGGCTCAAATGTAGAGAATGGTGGGAGAAGATTACAAGATACACCTAGATTATTTAAAGGTTATGTCAGTATTCCAGGCAGGAGACGAAGATTTTTTTAATCTGGAGAGAAGTAGATGGTTTCAGCAGACATTAAAGAGATACAAACTGTGATTTTGATAATGGTTTTGACACAGTTTTGTGGGTGGAAGGAGGTGGAGAACTCAGCATCAAAGACAACTCTCAGGTTTATTTCTTTTAAAATGGAGTAGATGGTAATGACGTTAATGGAAAATAGGAAGACAGGATGAGGTCCAGATTTAGTGATAGTGTTTGATGAGATACTAAATTTGGTTTTGGATATGTTGAATTTGATGAATCATTGAGATGGCTGGAAAGTGGCAACATCAAGAGTAATGAGATAAAGGAAATGAACGTCCTAAAATTTTCTCAGAAGCAGTTTGTCAAGTTGCCCTCACAGTGAACCCTAATGACACAAATTGTGGTTCTAATTGTTACAGTTGGGTGAGTCTGGGGTGATTGCTGATTAACTCACAATGCCCAGTAGAACAAGTAGAACAACTTTGCCTTCATCCTACAGGGAATCCACTGGAAACTTTCATTGAGGGAATTCCAAGGTTCTTTTTACTTTTCTATGTATGAATAGATTTGACAGACTACATCTAAATATATATGTTCCTGCAGCTGAGGTTTCCAAGGAAAATCTCTGCATGAGGAAACACTGCTTGATTGTGCAACTTCTACTTTTCTTCCTAGAGGGTTTGAAGAGGGGACGCAGCTGTGGATGTGGGAGCAGTGGGCAATTTAAAACGATGCCTCTGCCCTAGTGGCGAGTACAGTAGAAGAAAAACATTTTCTTTGAAAACCCAACGTCTTTACTTCAAAAATCAACCATTTTCTCAATCTCCCAAAGACTTCGAAGAACTGAGTGAGGACATCAAGATCTGTCTAATTTTAATTATTTATAGTTTTCCAGTTTGCCTATTTGATAATAAAATGTCCAGGTAAGAAATGAAAATCCTGGCAACCCTGAGATTTTCTGTTCATCTTCTTGATGTCTGTCATAAATACTAGATGTTTTACTGTTGAGGAGACATGCATTATTAGATTTGTTTTTAATAGTAAATTTGGAATAATAAAAGAATGAGACAAATGAAAAAAAAATAATGACTCAAAAGTTTCAGAGATTATTTTATATTATAGAAAAATTTCTTTGTCATGGTATGACAACTAAACTATGCTTAATTTATTCATGGGATCATGAAAAGATGAACTAAAGTCACCAATGATAATTTTCTTCGGCTCTTTAAGATGTATGGTGAGATGTGTGTGTGTGTGTGCACGTGTGTGCGTATCTTAAGGAAAAAGATTCCAAATGCCTAATGACCCTTGACCTAACTATGAAAATGAGAGGTATCAATCATGGGTTTAAAGATGGCAACAAAGCTAGAATAGGACAAAACCTCCACTTTGAAAACAAAATGATTGCCCTCAGTGTCCACAGGCCAATTCTCAGCAGAGACATATCAATCAGGTTTCTTGTGTTGTGTTTCCAGAGCTCCTTGTGGGTATATATATATAGAACACTAAAAGATAATTTTTTAAAGCTTATTTTTCTTGTTCTATTTTCAGTGAACATGAGAAATGACATAATTCTCCCTAATGTTGAACTATTAAGAAAAAGATTGCCTTTGGACCTATTTTAAAATTAAACAGATCCAGTTTTGGTAAATAGATAATTTATAAATCACAAGTATGTATATAAAATTGTGTTATTTACTTTTTTTGAGAAACAACTAAACTTACACACCAAATTATGGCTGTAGTTTCTCCTATGTAATCTAAAATTCTCTGCATTCACCTCCAAACATCTTGTGATTTCTTCATTTGCATTTACTTTTAGAAAAAAAAAAATGTATTTCATAGAACAAAATCAAATTATTTAAACAGCACAAAATTGACAAAAATTATATAATATTTGCTAATATGCCCCAAAAGAATAGCACTTAAATATGAAGAAATCTATAAAACAATTATTGTACTTGTATACTTAGCTTTATTTATTTATAAAATACCTTTGTCTATTCAAAAAAATAGACAGGCCCTGGCCGGTTTGGCTCAGCGGTTAGAGCATCAGCCTGCGGTCCAGTGAGACCTGGGTTCGGTTCCCACTAAGGGCACGTACCTCAGTTGCAGTTTGTCCCTGGCCCTGGTTGGGTCGTGCGGATGGCAGTCACTCAATGTGTCCCTTTCACATGGATGTCTCTCACTCTCTCTTTCTCTCTTCCTCCCCCTCCCTCCCACTCTATCTGAACAAAAAATGGAAAAAATGTCCTCGGGTAAGGATTTAAAAAAAAAACAACAATAGGCAGAAAGAAAAAAATCACTCTCAATCATTGAAGTCAGATATCACTGAAAATATATGCTACAGAATTCAAAAATATTCTGAACTTAAAATATACTTTTACCAAAAAATTTAATTGTAATTAATCCTGTATTTTCATTAAAATTTTTATTTCTACCCACTAAATACAATAACATTGTATTCTTGTTTCTCTTTTTTTTCTAACTATTAACAATTTTAAGACTATCCTTAAATATTTCTTTGTACATACAAATATATATAATTGTATAAATAGGATAAATAAAATATATTGTGTTTTTATCAGAAAAACTTTTGGAGCTATTTATCTCTCTTCTTCTTTCCTTCATTCTTTTATGTACACAATAAGTATTAAGCCCTGGCCGGTTTGGCTCAGCGGTTAGAGCGTCGGCCTGCGGTCCCGAGAGACCCGGGTTCGGTTCCCGCTAAGGGCATGTACCTCGGTTGCAGTTTGTCCCCGGCTCTGGTCAGTCGTGTAGGTGGCAGCCACTCGATGTGTCCCTTCACGTCGATGTTTCTCTCTCTCTCTGTTCCTCTCTCCCCCTCCTACTCTACTTGAACAAAAAATGGAAAAATGTCCTCGGGTGAGGATAAAAAAAAATAAAATAAAATAAAAAATAAGTATTAACCAGGAATCTATCATTTTATACAATCTTTCCATGTTTATATGCAAATATATATGTACATATATTCATAGATATACAGAGAATTTTACGACTTTGTTTTATGTTGGTTTAATATGATGATTTCATATACATTTCTCTGCATCTTATTTCTCTTGCTTTCCTAACAATTGTGAAAATTTCTTTGAGTCAACTGGAAGAAAAAGAACTCACTTGGAATTGTTCAACTATTGCAGCATCCTGATTGGTTTTCATATTATTTCTAGTTTTTTGCCACATGAACACCACACTGCAGTAGATTTTTCTCCCCATGAAGTGCTATAGAATGGATTGTAGATGTAGCTTGCTGGGTTGAAGAGTATATTTCTTTTTAAGAAACACTGCCACCCTGGCCGGTTTGGCTCAGCGGTTAGAGCATCGGCCTGTGGTCCAGAGAGACCCGGGTCACGTACCTCGGTTGCAGTTTGTCCCCGGCCCTGGTTGGTCGTGCGGGTGGCGACCACTCGATGTGTCCCTTTCACATCGATGTTTCTCTCTCTCTCCCTTCCTCTCTCTCCCTCCCACTCTACCTGAACAAAAAAAAATGGAAAAATGTCCTCGGGTGAGGATGTTAAAAAAAAAAAAAAAAGAAAAGAAACACTGCCAAATTGTTTTTAAAAGGCTTAATAATTTACATTACACCAATTAAGTGTGAGATTAGACTTTTCCAAATTTCCATAAGCAGTAAAATTTGCAAATCTGAGGAGTGAAAATGTATGTCTTATTGTTATTTTATTTGCATATCCTGAGCACTGGGGAAGGTGAGCATCTTTTCCTACATTTATTAATTGTGTTAACATATTTTTCTGTGACCTATTCATTCAATTTCATTTTTATTTTTCTATTGAATTATTTGACTTTTCTTATCCATTTGTAATATTGACATATATGTGATAGATATTAATACTTTACCTATCATATTTACTATACATATTTCTTCCAAAGTTTTATGCATTTTTTACTTTATTGGAGATTTGATACATATTCCATTTTCTTGCAATTAAAAATTAGATTAAATATACCTATATTCTTTGTAATTTATGAGTTTCTTATACTAGTCAAAAATCTTTGTAATATATTTAAATTATATTTATTTCATGAAATTTTTTAGAATGTAGAATGTTTTAATTGCTTGTTGATAAAATTTTTAGTTTTAAGTCCTTGATCTGGAAGCTTTTTAAAAATAGACATAGGAAAGGGAGTCATTTGTACTTTTCTTCTAGACAGAAAAACAAATATAGCCATACTATTGATTGAATAAATCATCATTTTTCTCAATGCAGTCATCCACGTAATATATTAAATTCCAGTATATTCTTGAATCTGTTTTTGGAGCCTTTATTTGGTTTCACTATTATATTTTCTTGTTTCCATGCCATATACTCTCTTGAATAGTTTTATGTTTTAACACCATTGTACACTTGACTTCTTACTGTTTCTATTTTCCTTATCTCTTCAAAATAATTTTATTTTACATGGATTTTATGCTCATGCTACTACACTAAAAAGTGATTAGGATTCTGCCCTGGCCGGTTTGGTTCAGAGGTTAGAGCGTCGGCCTGCGGTCCTGAGAGACCCGGGTTCGGTTCCCGCTAAGGGCACATACCTCGGTTGCAGTTTGTCCCCGGCCCTGGTCAGTTGTGCAGGTGGCAGCCACTGATGTGTTCCTTTCACGTCGATGTTTCTCTCTCTCTCTCTTCCTCTCTCTCCCTCCCACTCTACCTGAACAAAAAATGGAAAAAATGTCCTCGGGTGAGGATAAAAAAAAAAAAAAGTGATTAGGATTCTAATCGAAATGAATTTAAACTCTACTGACATATTTATAATACTTTTTATCTAAGAACACATTTTTCTGTCTATTTCTTCAGAAAATATATAATGCCTTCTAGTTAGTTTTTACAATTTTCTTCACATTGGTCTTAAATATTTTAAAAATTATTTCAATGTATTTTAAAGTGTTACGGCTAATAAAATGGGCACATTTTTCTTTTATTTCTCTTTCTTGTTGGTTATTGTTTGCATAGAAAAATCTAGTGATTATTTACATAGTCATCCTCCATCTGATATTTATTAAAATCATAGTGTTATTTGTTTAATTATAACAATATAATATCAGTAAGAAATATAAATTTATCTTCTACAAGTTTTATATTTTATATCTTTATTATATTATTATGTTTTATTTAATATCTTAGCTGTATTACAATTACAATGATCAGAGTGAGCATTTCAATCTGTTCTTAACTTGGAGAGATATGCTGTATTATTTAGAATGTGTGCCATAATTTTGATAACTAATCTAAATATTAGCTAATCCATATTTTAAAAGCTTAATTTGGTTTCTATTTTCAAATATTTCTAAAATTAGAAGATGATTATTAAATTGCAATCAGTTTTCCAAATTAACAAAAAGGCCAACTTCTCTTACCTTTTAGGACCAGTTTCCCAAATACTTATTGTTTGTAAGTAACTTTTCATGAAGTGTAAAGGTAAATGTTCTGATTAAAGGGGAAACAAACAAGGAAGATGCATTTTTCTCAAGTAAAATGTTATTTTTATGGTATTTTATAACTGGGTTCTTCACTTATTCTTTCCTCGCAGTGCTCAGCCTGAATGAACGTGATGGAGTTAAACAAAACACAGGTGACTGAGTTTGTTCTGACGGGACTTACAGATCTTCCAGGGCTGCAGGTGCCCCTGTTCCTGCTGTTCTTGGGCATCTATCTAACCACTATGGTGGGCAACCTTGGACTCATTTTTCTCATCTGGAAGGATCCCCATCTACACACCCCTATGTACTTACTTCTTGGCAGTTTAGCCTTTGCAGATACCTGTTCTTCATCTTCCGTGACTCCCAAGATGCTAATTAATTTTTTATCTAAGAATCATATGATATCCCTGGTTGAGTGTATCATCCAATTTTATACTTTTGCTTCCAGTGCAAATACAGAATGTTTTCTCCTGGTAGTGATGGCCTATGATCGCTATGTAGCCATATGTAACCCCTTGCTTTATTCAGTAGTGATGTCCAATATCTTCTGCATTCAATTATTAGGTGTTTCATATATTATTGGGTTTCTCCATCCCATGATGCATGTCGGTTTATTATTTAGATTAACTTTCTGCAAGTCCAATGTAATCCATTATTTCTACTGTGAAATTTTACAACTATTTAAGATTTCCTGTACTGACCCTAGAGTTAATATGCTCCTGATTTTTATATTTTCAGTGTTTATACAACTTTTCACTTTTATGAGCATCATAGTCTCTTACAGCCGCGTTCTCTTTGTCATCCTAAAAACAAAGTCTGAAAAGGGCAGAAGCAAAGCTTTTTCCACATGCAGTGCCCACCTGCTTTCTGTTTCCTTGTTCTACGGCACTCTGTTCTTCATGTATGTGCGTCCTGGGTCTGGCCACATCGAAAGTCAGGATAAACTGTATTCTTTATTTTATACGATCATAATTCCCCTGTTAAATCCTTTTATTTACAGCCTGAGGAATAAAGATGTTATAGGTGCCTTGAGGAGAATGATAAATAAATAAACAATTTAAAGGAAATTTTCAAACTTTGCACAATACAAGGCATCGGAGTTATGAAAATCAGCCCTGACTTTAAAGTTTAAACAGAGGGCTAGTGTCTATAGTAGTTTATGTGCTGTGATGGTGCAAGTCAGCTCCAATAGATTTTTGTTTCAGTGGAAGAGCTTTTACAACTAAACTCTTTATTAAACATAGAACATAATTTTTAAAATTAAGCATTTAAAATATATAATTTTTGACTCTTTGTCAATTCCCTATAAATTAGACACCGTAGTCTATAATTTTACTGTTGCAGAAATTTGCATGTTTCTTTGTTTGAGGCTGGTGTGACTGAGCCAAGACAATTGTCCAGAGCTTGCATATCAAAATTCTTGTTGTTTCTCAACTGTCTGAGACTCAGGTTAAGTGACTTCTTTGAGGAAACTGTCCCTGAAGATAAAACTTTCTTTGTAGTGAAGATTTTTTTAGTGTAGAATATAAAATATTGGCAGATTTTATTGAGAATAACAAAATTGGAAAAATAAAGTAGACTATTGAATAAAAGTATTCGATGTATATGAATATATATATGAAATATATTGCAAATACTTGAAAATGCAAAGTGCCTTATATCAGGGAAAATATAGGCAATCAATATTGGTATTCAAGAATTTCCAGATTTGGGAATTTTTCAGGGTATATCCTCTCAAATATTTGAAGTCTATTATATTTATCTTTACATGTTTATAAAGCAGAAACCCATAAATTTGCATAGTTATCACTTTGCTTATAATCTCTTACATGTTTGTGATTATTTAAGCAGAAATAACCTACTTGTGCAATTACATGATGTACCACATGTTAATTCGAGTGCCACTGGAATGTTTCTCACATCTGAAATGATTGCAAAAATCTTCAATGTAATATATTTTTTTCATTGACTGCTTTTTATTTATTTATGTTTTAATCTTTTTTCTTTATTGATTTCTAGAGCGAGGGAGGAAGAGGGAGAGAGAGATAGAAACATTGATGAGAGAGAACATCGATTGGCCGCCTCCTGCATGCCCCCCAATGGGGATCAGGCCTACAACCTGGGCATAAGCCCTGACCGGGAATCAAACCAGCAACCTCTTGGTGCATGAGTCGATGCTCAATCACTGAGTCACACTGGCCAGGCTCATTGACTTCTTTTTAAAAAAAAATGTGTAGTGACTTTCTTTGTTGGCCATATCCTAAATGTAAAGAAATTCTAAAGTGGTGAAAGTATAATTTGTTTGAAATTGTAATAACTTTGGCTATCCATGGCTGTTGCAAAATCTTCAGCAATACCAGGCTGAGCAGTAAGGAAGAACTGAAAGGAAAAAAAAAAAAAAGAACTGAAAGGAAGAATCATGTATACAGAAAACCTGATGTATGTGTGGTAGGCAGTTAGACAGGCATGAGCAGAGCAAGGACAATGGGTCAGGTACAGAAGGTCTCCAGGGTGGAAAGCCCTGGGTGCCTAGCAAAGAGCAAAACTGGGAAAACAAAGACCTTGCCCCCCAGAGTAACCTTTCCTCCCTAGCGTTATCACTGCTCATGCAATTTAGACCCCCTGACCTTTCATATCCCTGGTCATGTGGTTCGGACCCTCTCCTGACCTTTCATCCCCTAGCATGTCACTAGTTATGTGGTAGACCCCCTCGAAGGAGGAACAAGGGAATGAAGAGTGGCTTCAGGACCACTCCCTTAAGCATTAACCCCTAAGGATAACATCTAGGCCTCAGGTGGGTTTCAGCTCCAGGTTGAGAAAAGCAGCAAACCAGACAAGCAGTGCCATGGCTGACATCAGGACCAGCTGCATCGACTAATGACCCCTGGCACCAGCCAATCAGTAGAGACCATGACCCTAAACTGACACACATGGAAAGCTGATGAATATTCTATTGGGATCCTCTCCTGAGACCTCCAGATAAATACCCTCAAGACACAGAACCCAGTGTGGCTCTTTCTATGTAGCACGCTGATGCCTTTCCCTATCTCCTTTCCCAGAAAGTGTCTTCATTGCCTCTTTTTTTCTCCCAAGTTCCAAGGCCCCTTCTTTGGCCTCTGTAACTTGTTTCCTGAGCCCACTTCTACAGCTCTCTTTTTCTATCTTTGTGACTTTCTAAATAAACTTTTGCTTGTATTTGAGTTTTAGCTTGAATTCTTTCTCAGTCAGAACTCAAATACCAAGGCTGCTGAACTGAGGTCCAGTCACTGGTAACATTCTGGTGCCATTTTGTGCCAACATATGGACATAACAGGTATTCAAGGTAGGACTATGCAAGGCTGGAGACTGCAGCACAACACTGTACTGTACACACTGAAGCCAACTGAATTCAAAATGTATTTTAATCAAATCAGGTAAGAATGGCCCTTGTCATACAATAGGAGGAACTAAACAGAAATATCTTTGGTACTGATGGAGATCCAAGTTCCAATCCATCCATGCTTCTGCAAGTTCATCTCTTCAACCAGGCAAAGGAAAATGGTTTAGGTTGTGAAGAAGGACACTATTACTTAAAACACAAGAGCTGTGAAGCCATGTAATATTAAAACTCTTTTGAAAATTACAAAGATTGTAGAATTTTTCTTTTAAGAGTATTTAAGAGAGAATCTACTATTGGAGGGGACCTATAGAGCATTTACCACTTCTAAACTGGTGATTCTAGAATGGGCAAGTCAGGTTCACTCAGTCTAAACTAGAGTTCATCAAGCCATCTCCTAGAAACAATGGGGGTCACCTACAGTATGCTAACCACAAAGAGAATATGCTCCTGGCACAGTGTTCCAGACTACAGGGGTAAAGAGATCTACTGGCCTCCAGACAGAAAGACTAGATTATTAACAAGGAAAAGTAAGTACAGTGACATCTGACTTCCCATCTGTTGCACTGAAAATACAAAAACAGTAGAACAATATTTATCGACTACTGATAGAAAAATAATGGGATATATGAGTACTGTTGAGACAAAGTGTATGCAGAGGGATTGTGAATAACCATGCAAGCTGTGTGCAATGCTAAACTCAGGAACACTATTCATGACCCAATATTGTGTGGCTGGCTGCCAGTGTATAAGAGACCATAAACACTGGACTCATCGATGATAATAATGTTAGTGGAAACTGTATTATAAGTATTTATTTAGATTTTAAACACTACAAAATAAATTAAATAACATTCATCTCTCTTTTAGGGGAATTTTGGCCAATATCAGGGACTCTCTTCCAGTTAAGAGGCCCTATGTTACCTGCCATGTAGCACAAATTGTATGCTATGACTCACTTTTGAGATACTGCTTTCCACTTTTCTAATCCCATAAAAACAAATTTTTTCATTTCTTCGGTTACTTCTGAACAGACCACACTTTTAGTTTTTTGAGAATGGGTTGTGTGAGGGATATTTTGACCCACTGTAATAGCTAGTGTCGAATGGCTCATTCATTGTGAATCACAGATTATATTGCTCATTGATTCCTGTAGAGTCCCTGTCACAGATACTGTTGGTGCCTGCCCATATCTTCTCTAACTATACATCTGCATATGAGGACTTTCACTGTTGAAAGGAGCTATTCTACCCCCTCACTTAAGGCATACATACTATTAAGATCTTGGAAGTGAATGCTATTCATAAAATCTACCCCCGACCATTTATCAACCAATGACAATGAGAGTTGGTGAATAAATACTTAGAAGTTTTTGCCCTTTGGTTGATATAAATTTGAAGTTCATGCTCTATACTGGCTCATGCTGTTTTCAAAAAAGATTAAGCTTGGTTGCCCACAGTTGTAACTTGTTTCATGAATTACCCTTTATTGGCTATATTCCCTTTCCTGACCCTCTTTCTCATTTTCTCACTCATCAAATATTCACAAATAAATTACTTGCACTCAAATCATATCATGTCTCAGGGTCTGGCAGAATATAAATTGAGATACCCCTGTTCCCCTAAAGTAGAATTGAATGTTTGATACAGGAACTAGGCATACCTCTACCATCTTATTTCAACATGACACAGTTATTACTTGTACAGAAATATTAATGGTTGGAGGCCTCTCACTACTTTGAAAACAATCTATTTATCCACATGTTATTTAGATTCAAGTGGAATTTTAAAGTGGTTCATTCTCCTATCTCAAACCTTTAAGAGTTGGTGCCCTACAATGCACAAAAATACACATTGCCAAAGTTGAAAGTCAATGTCCATTTAACTTGGTATCTTAAATACAGACTTCAGCTACTTAAAATAATTTTAGATTTTCATAATTCAGTATATCTCATTTCAGTTATTAAAACTAGACTGTCCATATGTCTTGATGGTTATAAATTTAGAGTTTGTAATGACCTGTGGAACAACATAGATTTCTCCTACATGTCCAAGTGCACCATGGCCAGTAGCTTGTCCTAAAGGGAATAATTGGGTATTATCATGGGAATTTTAGTTTTTCACTCCTTTCTCTTCTGGAAAAAGCACAGGGTTGTATAATTGGTTGAGTCTTATGTTCAAAGAAATTAATATAAACAATACTTTCCTGAGTTTGGGAAATGAAGCCTCCAAAGTGAATCTGTGTGTGAAGAATCGCTATGTAGCCTGTTACTGTCATTCCTGTGCTACTGTATATTTTCTACTTTAGAATGCCTAATGTTTTGAAAGAATCTCTACAATTTCTTAAAAGATATGGGTAAGAGAAATTATTTGTATACTATTCATTGTTATTTATATAAAATTTTAAAATACTGTTTAAGTTATATAAATTTAGACCAGGTTTATAAAATGTCAAAATAGCCAGGTGGAAATGGTTAAAAAAAATAGTGAATTAATTGTGTATTTTATTTTCATGATTAAACTTTAGTTATACAAAATAGCAATTAAGACTAAACTGTTGCCTCTAATATATTTTATTATTTTATTAATCTAACTATAACAATTTTATAAGGTAAATTCGGTGTATATATATTGAAATATGTACATGTCTCTCCACTCTGCTTTCTAGTATTTATGAATAAATAAGTACCCATACAAACTAAATTTAAGAGTTTTCAATTATTTAGTGATTGGGATTGCAGGGAAGGAAAGACATTCCATATAAAAATCTACTTAACAACTGGACTTATTGACACTTGTAATTTATATTTCTTGTACTCGGGAACCAGTTTTGGCTCAGTTATTTGGCAAAACACACACACACAACCCACAACTGGTATAGAGGAAAATGCTCTCAAGTAAAACAAACAGGATTTCTAGAGAAGGTCACTTCCAATCACTGTAATAACATAAGAAAGCAACTTTTACTTATGGAAAGAACTTCTAGGCAGTACTAATATATTTATGAACAACAAAATTTATAGAATTAAATTTTAAATCTAAATGTTTCTTTATACATATATCTCATAGGAAAATAAAATTTAAATTTAGAAAAAGAAAAGTTTCTTAGGACTGACCACTTTTAAGGAATGCCAGAATTAAGACATTCACCCCTAAGCCTTTCCCTTTCTTTCCTCTTCAGCCTTTCTCAGGTGCTACCTCTCTCAGTCTCCTTTGGCTTGTTTCTCCTAGACTTACCTATCCATGTCTGTTATTTCCCATTGTTACTCACCTCCCCATTGTTTTCTTTTCATACACACTTATTTCCTTCCCATTTTTCTGTTCTCTTTCTTTTCTCAATGCCTTCCAATATTCTCCTCTCTTTTGAAAACTTTTACTAAAATATTCTAGAAGGGAAAAAAAGACAAAACACCCTACCTGTGCATGCATACGAGAAGTAGAAAAATGACAACTGTTCTCCACATTTCTGGTACTGTATTACTCTGTATCACTCACTTTTCCTTTCACTTCTCATTATTTTCTGGCCTCAACTCCATCACATAATGAAATTGCTGTCACTAAAACCACACAAAATCTCTTTATTTGCACACTCAGTGAAATCTGATAACTCCTTGTCCTACTAGGGCATTTATTTTGGTATTTGACATGACATCATTTTTTTGTTATTGTTAATCCTCACCAATGATATAATTTTTAGAGAGAGTAAAAGAGGGGAAGGAGTGAAGGGGGGAGAGAGAGAGAGAAATATTGCTATGAGAGAGACACATCCCTTGCCCAGATATTAAACCTACGACCCTTCAGTGCCCAGGCCAACGCTCTAACCACTGAACCACACAGGCCAGGGTCATGTACATCACTTTATTCTTGAATATCTTTTATTTTAAGTTCACAACACTCAGTTTTCCAATTGCCCTCCTGCTTCTCTGATCACTCTGCTCAGTAGAATCCTTTTCCTGTCTCTACCTACTCTTCCTATGGTGTTAGCCAGGCTTCTTGGTTGCAACAGAACATGAGTTAATTGAATGGAAATTGGCCCAAAGAAGTGTAACAGAAGTTAGAAGAATCAGCTGGGAAAAAAAATGGCAGCAACAGAAGACAGATTCATCAGCCAAAATCATGTCCCTGTTACATGAATTTGAAATACCAACTTACACTGACAATACCATTTTTATGGATGCAGGATGCATTTGTTGCAGTATTCATATTTCTGCCTATACAATCAATATTCTCTTTAAATCCTGTGCATTTTCTCCCTCTCTCCATATTCTAAATGTAGGTTAGGTGGGTTTGATTTGCAAAATCTGGGTCAAGTCCCCTCTCTAGGTGTAAAGGAGATGGGAAAGTCAACTTCTAGCCATGTATGCTTCTTGAATGGATGGGAACCTCTGCCAGTCACCAAAACTATGTGGTGTAAAACAAGATCAGATGTTGGTCATCTAATATATGCTGCATGATCACTTTAAACCTCTCTAATATAACTTCCTCCAGCTGCTTTCTGTGCTTTGCTTCTCTTTACTTGATGCACACTCTCCAATGGATAATTCATTACTAAATATGCCTCAACTATACCAATGACTCCTAAGACTCTTTCTATTAAGCTCTAGTAGACGCATACTATTAAGTATGTCTCACATAGATTTCAGAGGATACTCTCTCCACAAACTAGCCACTGCAGCTGAGTTCTTGATTTTTTTTTTTTTTTTTTAAGAATAGTTTATTGGTTTTTATAGAGAGGAGAAGGGTGAGAAACATTGATGTGAAAACTCAACATTTGCCCTGGCCGGTTTGGCTCAGTGGTTAGAGCATTGGCCTGCGGTCCGGAGAGACCCGGGTTCGGTTCCCGCTAAGGGCATGTACCTCGGTTGCAGTTTGTCCCCGGCCCTGGTTGGTTGTGCGGGTGGCAGCCACTCGATGTGTCCCTTTCACGTCGATGTTTCTCTCTCTCTCTTCCTCTCTCTCCCTCCCACTCTATCTGTACAAAAAATGGAAAAATGTCCTCGGTTGAGGATAAAAAAAAAAAAAAAAAAATCTCAACATTGATCAGCTGCCTCCCGCAGGTGCTCCTTCCCTCCCCCACCACTGACTAGGGATTGAGCTCACAACCTGGGCATGTGCCCTGACCAGGAACCAGTACACAAGACAACACCCAACCAACTGAGCCACATCGGCCAGGGCTTGATCTCAGTTTTGATGACCAGCTTACCCAGTCACCAAGCGACTTCCATCTCCTTCACCCCTTTCACAACTAATATGTCACTTAGTCCTAGTGACTCTACATCTGAATTCTTTTGCATCTATCTCTCACTTTTTGTTATCACTCCCAATACTTGACATGCATTTGAATCACTTGGAGAAAATTTTTTTGAAATATAGATACAGACCCTATTCTTGATCCACTCAATCAATTTCTACAATAATATCTCACAATCTATATTTTGCACAAAAAATTCCTCAGATAATTCTGATGTGTAGTCTAGTTTAGGAATCACTGGACATGACTACCAGCTTTCTGACTAGTATTCCTGACTCAAATTTCTCTTCCCAGTAGCCTATGTTTTACACTACCATGTATTTATTTTTTATAATCTCTTAGACTACCACTCCCCAACTATTAATTTTCATTGCTTTCTTACTGCTTCAGGAATAAAGTTCAAGATTCTTCACATGGCAATCAATTAATTTTATTTCCCCAGCTAGCCATCAAATTTCCCATTCCCTTGACCCTATATCCATATTTCAAATGCAGAATTTCTCTATTACAATCAATGGTGTCCCCATTGTATATAATTTTTTAGAATGCACTGTTTTTATAAATCTGCTTGTTTCTGCACATTATGAACTGAAATAATTGCATTTTTTTCATTTGTTAAATCACCCCAAAATTAGTTATATTATAGAGGTAAAAAATTAAGGGGCGGGGATAATTCTGATATGCATGGTCTTATTTCAATTATCCTCCCCCATATTTTTGGTATAAATCCTTAGCAATATATATTTTTCATTTATCCCATTTTATTTCAGGCAACATAGAGTACAAACATGGAAAAGAAAAATACAACCTTGCTGACAGAGTTTATTCTCACAGGACTTAAATATCAACCAGAGTGGCAAATCCCCCTGTTCCTGGTGTTCTTGGTGATATACCTCATTACCATGGTGGGAAACCTTGGTTTAATTGCTCTCATCTGCTATGACTCTCACCTTCATACTCCCATGTATTTACTCCTTGGGAGTTTAGCCTTTGTGGATGCTTGGATATCATCTACAATCACCCCCAAGATGTTGGTCAACTTCCTAACCAAGAGTAAGATGATATCTCTCTCTGAATGCATGATACAATTTTTTTCCTTTGGATTCAGTGCAACTACAGAATGTTTTCTGCTGGCAACAATGGCATATGATCGCTATGTGGCCATATGCAAACCATTATTTTATCCAGTGATTATGACCAATAAACTCTGTATCCGGCTGTTAGTCTCATCATTTGTAGGTGGTATTCTTCATGCTTTTATTCATATAGGTGTTTTATTCAGACTAACCTTCTGCAATTCTAATATAATACATCACTTTTACTGTGACATCTTGCCCTTGTTTAAGATTTCCTGTACTGACCCTTCCATTAATGTTCTGATGGTTTTTATTTTCTCTGGGTCAATACAGGTGTTCACCATACTGACTGTTATCATCTCTTATACACTTGTTCTCTTTATAATCTTAAAAAAGAAGTTTGTTCAAGGAATAAGAAAAGCATTCTCCACTTGTGGAGCCCACCTCCTATCTGTGTCTTTATACTATGGCTCTCTTCTCTTCATGTATGTGCGCCCTGGATCTGCACAAGCAGATGACCAATACATGATGGACTCTCTGTTTTACACTGTCATCATTCCTTTGCTAAATCCAATTATATATAGCCTGAGAAATAAGAAAGTCCTAGATTCACTGGCAAAAGTGTTAAAGAGAAATGTTTAAATCTCATACTAATGTATGTTCTCTTTTTTATTAAAACAGTCAAAATGTTGTGCAGATTAAATGTAGCTCTGTTTTGATTAGTGTTCTAAGTTTTTGCAGTTATAGTTGTCCTACTATTGTAAAGACTTAAGGTAGAAGTACCTAGTAACCTCCTTAATATGTGTGCATATTTTATTCAAAAACAAAAATTTTTAATCATGTTCATATCAAACTAAAATTATTAAAGAAAAAAATAAGTAAAATATTTTACATGCTTAAATGTTCTCAATGTGGTTTCATAAATGGATTAAGCACTAAAATTGTATTGTTTCTCTGAACAAGACTTACTCTGATGCTTTTGATGGTAATACAGCTGAGCAGCCTGAAGAAGCATATCACAGTTAATCCACAGTGGATTGGGCAGGTTTGTGTTTGAACAGAGGCAAATCACAGGAATTCTGTTAGCCACCAAAGGTCTTCCATTCCATTATATTTGGGACATGGTGAATTTTACTTCTGGTGGGGATTCAACTTATACATCACACAGAAAAATAAACAATAAGGAAATGCAAAGCAGAAAGAAAAGAGACTAGAGTTAAGGCAGTGAAGGTTGGGCCAAGTTATAAGAAAATGCTCTTAGCCCAATGTTCTTTCATGAGAACCAAGAAGAGGGGAGTTGTCTCTCGCTGTCTATGATGTTGAAAGGCCCTTTCCAGCTGTCTATATATATATTTTTGTGTGTTTTTTTCTTTATTGATTTTTAAACAAAGAGGAAAGGAGCCCTGGCCGGTTTGGCTCAGCGGTTAGAGCGTCCGCCTGCGGTCCGGAGAGACCCGGGTTCGGTTTCCGCTAAAGAAAGAGGAAAGGAGAGGGAGAAAGAGATAGAAACATCAATGAGAGAGAACATCGACTGGCCACCTCCTGCACGCCCCCCACTGGGGATCAGGCCCGCAAGCTGGGCATGTGCCCTGACCAGGAATCAAATCAGCAACCTCTTGGTGCATGGGTCAACACTCAACCAGTGCGCCACGCTGGCCAGGTCAGGCTGTTTATATTTTGTAAGACAATATAAAGTACTTTACTATTCAGAAAGCTAGGAGATGAAATCGAAGAATTTAATTGCAGTGGGTATAGAATGGATAAATAAATGGTAGAATAGGAAGAAAATGGTCTTAATCTTTCTAGAATTATAAAAAGGAAACTAATAATATTAAAAAATATGTAATATATATAAAGGTTATTCAAAAGTGTTGTTTATAATGAGAGGGTTCAAATGCATGTTACCAAAGTTCAAATATTGTTAAGATATAATGTCATAGTGGCCCAAGGATGTCTGGGAAAGACATAAAATCTTCAAAATTTTGGATGTTTTGTGCCCTAAAGTCCTTGAATGTTAGTTTTGCCTCACTGTATACTCTAAGTATACTCTAAGTATACAGTGAGTGATCCGTCTTTAGGTCCACCCCTGCCCTTCCTCTCTCATCACTGATTCCATACCCATTCCTACTGATACCACTGAGGTCCTCAGCCACATAACTAACAGCCTCTGTGATTAAGTCCTTATCTCTTGCTCACACTCTCTTATTCCCCAAACTGTCAGATTATTCTTTATAAACAGATCTCTGATTAAATCATGTCTCTTTGATAACTTTAAATGGATTGTGATTGCTAAAAGATTATATGCATGTAAGATATATGTATATACATGTGTGCATATATGTATTTTATGCTTATTTGTTTATATATATGTAGATTACATTATATATAAACATATTTACATATATAAACAAATAAATATCTACATAGTTACATGTAAATATATATATATGTATATATATATGTTTTTTAAATCCTCACCCGAGGATACTTTTTCATTTTTCTTCAGATAAAGTGGGAGGCAGGTGGGGAGAGAAAGAGAGAAGGAAAGAGAGAGAAACATCGATGTGAGAGAGCCACATTGACTGATTGCCTCCTGCATGACCTGACCAAGGCTGAGGATGAACTGCAACCGAGGTACATGCCCTTGCCCCGAAGCGAAGCCAGGATTCTTTGGTTCACAGGCTGACGCTCTAACCGCTGAGCCAAATTAGCCAGGGTGATACATGTAAATAATATATATATATATATATATATATATATATATATATATATATATATATATATAATAAAATACACGAGTTACTGGAAAACTTCTGGACATACTGTTCTCTCAGATACTTTCTTCTGTTAATATAGGTCTCTCTATAAAAAGACCCAACCACACCACCAAATAACCCCATCTTCTTTTACAACTAAAATGCTATCATTTCTTTAAAATCTATCTCAACTGTTACAGCTCCCATTATGCATTTTCAGATTACCTCCAAGAAGATAGCACTGAAATATTCAGTAGTTTATTTATGTTTATTGATTTTTAGCAAGAGGAAGAGTCATGAAGAGAGAGAAACATCGATCAGTTGCCTCTTGTACACACACTGACCTTCGATCAAACCCACAACCTGGGTGTGTGCCCTGGCCAGAAATTGAACCTGCAACCCTTTGATGTATGGGATAATGCTCTAACCAACTGAGCCACTTGACCAGGGCTATTTATTCTTTTAAGACACAAACAGCCTTGTGTAATACCTAGTTTTGGCCTACAGGCATTTTTAGATTATACTTTAAGAGCCTTAGTACTCTTTTTATCTTTTGCAGGGCTTAACAGAGTAGTTTAAATAAATAAGATCCTAAATAAGTATTTGTGAAATATTTGTAAAATAGAAATAAATATGACAGCACAGATACACAGAATGCAGTGAGTGCCTTGCTTATTTTCAATCCTATAATGAGCCCCAAGATATTACTACTGCATGTCAACCAACCTTCATAAATGTCTTCATGACAACTGTATCGCACTTACAGTGAGCTATTCTTGCTCTTCTTATCACTTAGGATAGACTGTGATAAAATGTCAGGTAGAAGTTATTCAATTAGATGTTTGGTTTAAAGAATACAAAGCATATAAGTATTTAAAACAAATATTGGTCTATTGCTGAAGGTTCACTTCACAAGATTAGAAAGGTTCTGCCTTCTTTTTGTTTCCTTGAGGGATACCCACAATTCCTAAGAAAAGGAGTGAGTATATCACTGTCCAGACACTTTTATTTTTTTCTCACCAGAGAATCCATTAGATTGCACATATTTTTACTTGTTGATATTTGTTGCTGTACAATATTTCTATTGCTCTGATTTTCTTGGGAACCATGACTGATAGTGGTGATAGGCAATCAAAACCTGATAGCATAGACACCAGCAAGTCTGAAGGCCTGAGGACCAAGAGGCCCAAAATCAGGAAATCAGTGCAACAGATCAACCAGTCAGGCAGAGAGTGAATTCAGCTTTCCTTTCCCTTTTTGTTCCATTCATATTCTCAATGAATCAGATGAGACGCACCAGCATTAGGGAGTTCCAAGTACTTTACTCAGTCACTAATTTAATACTAATCTTTTCCAGAAACACCCTCACAGACACAATTATTAATAATGTTTAACCAGGTATCTGGACATCCAATGGTCAAGTCAAGTTTACACATAAAATGAACCATCATAAATCTACCTGTTGTTAACCAGGTACCCATACACAATTCCTCAAACTACACTTAAACTCCAACAAAGACAATTAAAGGCCTAGTTGGAGTGGCTCAGTGGATTGAGTGTTGATGCATGGGCTGAGAGGTCCTGGTTCGATTCCCAGTCAGGACCAGGGAACATGCCCGGGTTGCGGGCTCGATGGTGCAGGAGGCGGTCGATTGATGTTTCTATCTCTCCCTTCCTCTCTCTCTAAAAAAATTAATTAAAAATATATTTTTAAAAAATATATAATACAAGGTAAAAATTCTACCTAACCTAATACAACTATGCTGTGTAAAACCAAAATTGTACTAACCCCATCCGCAGAGAAGGTAAAATCGTTGAATGATAGTTACTCTTCTCCTTAGTATATGGTAACTCAAATACTGTAATGTCAAATTAACAGTACTTAATTACTATGATATGAAGTCAATACATTTTATGTTATATAATAAGAAGTAAGAGTGGCAAGAAAACAAAGATATTTACTATGCATATATGCATGCATATATAAATATACAAATATATGAGCATGTATACATACACACAAATGTATTCTTGTCAAGCTAAGTGATAAATACTCATGGCAGTTACAGTCCTGATTGCTGTAGCTAGTCATGTAATTGTAGCTGGTATTTTTAATCATCTCCTTTCACCACCCATTCTATAATCCCTTTGCCTTCAGCAAACACCTCAGCTGGTCAGTTTTCTTTACTTGATCGTTTTTCTTTACCTTCATTCCTGAGGTATCTGGGCCATTAGAAGTCCTGCCTGGATTGGTTATTGGAATTTTCTATTGACCTAATTATAGGGAATGGTACTACTAAGAGATGCCATAAGTGATTTGATATTTGTCCTTATCTTCATTTTGTAATAGTAATCCAGTTTCTCTTTGGTAGTCACACCAGCCAGCCCAGTAGAGTAATCTTCTTTCATCCATAGTTTTCCTTTCCACAGTTTAAATTATCTACAGTCAACAGCAGTCCAAAATTCCAGAAATAAATAATTCTTAAGTTTCAAATTGTGTGCTGCTCTGAGAAGTATGAAATCTTGACCAGAATGTAAATCATCCTTTTGTCCAGCATATCCACACTGTACATGTTACCTGCCCATTAGTCACATAGCAGCCATCTAGGCTATTACATTGACTGTGGTGGTATCACAGTGCTTGTGTTCAAGTAACTCTTATTTTACTTAATAATGGCTCAAGCATAAGAGTAGTGATGCTGTCAGTTTTGATATGCCTTAAAATGCTTTCTTTAAGTGAAAAGGTATGTATGCATAAGAAAAAACATAGTACAGCATATTTAGGGTTTGGTACTATCAGCAGTTTCAGGCATCCACTGGAGGTTTTGGAAGGTATCCCTGTGGATAATGGGGGACTACTCTAACTTTCTTTTTTGCCTGATGATTCAGAGGAATGAGGAGCACAATGTGGTCCAATGGTAGTCTTAACTTCCTGCTCAATGCAATCATTGTTGTGTGTGTTGGTGAAGCATTCCTCTCTCTGGTTCTAAGACCTCTAGACCAGCAGAACATAAAGGCATAGGAACAGACAGCAAAAAGTATGCTAGTGGTTCACTAGTGGTTATAGTAAATGGTGCCACTCCCAATTTCATCACTTGATTCCTAGGCCTGTGAATTCTAACTATGGGAGAAACAGTACTATGTATTGGATACTGTATGGTATGGATACTGTAGGCCTGTATGGTAATGCCATCTAGGTGGCGTTGTAACTGAGTTTCAAAAGGCCATTCTATCATTCTGTCAAACATCCTGTAGCAGGATGGATTGAAAAATGGTAAGTGAAATAAATTCTATAATCACAGGGTCATTGCTACAGTTTATTTATTGCAAAGCTAGTTCCTGATCACAAGCAAAGCTGTGTGGAATACCATGACAGTGGATAAAGAAATCTATAAGTCCGCAGACAGAATTCTGGCAGAAGCATTGCATGCAGAATTGCATACCTATATCCAGAATAAGTGTCTATTCTAGTAGCAGCAAAACACTGCCCCTTCCATTATATTGAAATCTGTCTAATGTAATCAACCTGCCACCAGCTAGCCAGCTGATCACCCAATGAATGGTGTCATGTCGGGGAATCAGTGTTCACTTTTGTTGCTGGCAGGTTCAGCACTCAGTAAATGGTCATAGCCAAGTTGGCTGTGGTAAGTGCAAGTCCATGTTGCTGAGCCCATGCATAACCTCCATCCTGACACCATAGTCCCTTTTTCATGAGCCTATTTTGTGATGACAGGTGTAGCTGGAAGAAAAGATTGACTGGTGTCCATAGAATGGGTCATCCTGTCCACTTGATGATGAAAATTCTCCACTGTTGAAATCATCCTTTAGTGAGCATTTACATAGCACACAAATACCTTCATGATTTTTTCCATTTAGAGAAATATATCCATATATCTCCTGCACATATTTTCTTGTCATCAATTTTCCAGTAAGATTTCTTCAAAGTTCCTGACCATTCCATAAAACTATTGGCCAAAGCCCACAAACTGTTATATAATCACATATCGGGCCATTTTTCCTTTTAGACAAGTGAACAATCAAGTACAATGTTCAAAGTTCTGCCCACTGGGAGGGTTTTTCTTCACCACTGTCCTTCATGGATGTCCCAGAGAATGGCAGTAGTGCTTCAGTTGTCCACTTTCAGACAGTGTCTGCATATCATGCAGAACCATCAATAAACCAGGCCCAGTTCATCTCCTGCTCTGGCTACTGATTACAGAGAACCCCCATGAGACAATAAGTGCTGTCTGAGATAGAGAAGCCAATGTAATAGGTATGGGGACCATGGGCATTTTGGCCACTTCTTCATGTAACTTACTGGTGCCTTGAGGGCCTATTCAAGCTAGATCATGTATATACCACTTTCATTTGATGATGGTGTATCTGTGTATTTCCAACATTATGGGTTGGTGGGTCATATAACACTCAGTTTATAAAAGGTAGCTCCAGTCCCATGGGAAATTGGTGGCCCAGGGTTAAGTATTCAGTCTCTACTAAGGCCCTGTAGCAAAGGCAAACACCTGTTTCTCAAATGGGGAGTAGTTGCCTGGAAATAAAATCTGAGAGTAGATGGCAGGACTAAGGGTCTACACTGTGATTACCAATAGAAGCCTGACAAAGGCTCCAAACAACATCCCTATCTACTTCTACCACTTCAAACACCATTGTTTCTGCTGGATCACATGGCCCAAGTGGCAAAGTTGCTTGCAGTGCAACTATACTTGTTGCAAGGCATTCTCTTGCTCTGATCCCCACTCAAAATTAGCAGTTTAACTGGTTACTTGGTAAATAGTTTGGAGTAATACATCCAAATGAGGATGATGTTGCCTCCAAAATCTGTAGGGGCCCGTGAGGTATTTACCACATTTTTGCTGCAGGAGGGGCCAGATGCAACAACTTATCTTTCAAAGGGTTATTTCCATTTGACCCACATAACAGGACCTCCAGAAATTTCAGAGATAAAATGGACCTTGAATTTTTGTTGAGTTTATTTCCCACTTTTTGTCATGTAAATGTCTACCAGTAAGTCTACAGTAGTCGGTACTTCTTGCTTAGTAGGACTAATCAGCGTAATGGACTAGTGTGATGGTTTGTAGGAGGGAAAGAAGATCAAAGTATTAAGAAAACATTTGCAAATCATATATCTGATAAAAAGCCTTATATCTAAGATATATGGAGAAATCTCAAAACTCAGTAATAATTAAATATATAACTCAAGTAAAATATGGGCAAAAGATTTGAACAGACACTTCATTAAACAAATGTACAGATGTCAAATAAAGACAAAAAACATACTCAATATAATTAATCATTTGAGAAATAAAAATGAAAGCTACAGTGAGATACCATGCCCTACTTATTAAAATGACTAAAATCGAAAACTAATCATACTGGAAGCAGCAATGCAGAGCTTTGGAATCATAGTTTGGCAATAAAAAGAATAAAAAGATAATTACACAAAATTGAAGGGGTCAGAAA
This sequence comes from Molossus molossus, assembly GCF_014108415.1. Taxonomy (NCBI): domain Eukaryota; kingdom Metazoa; phylum Chordata; class Mammalia; order Chiroptera; family Molossidae; genus Molossus; species Molossus molossus. The sequence continues at coordinate 83,644,091 of NW_023425388.1, forward strand.
TTTAAGTGAAGTGTGTGTTATATTTAGCTACTCGTGTACATTATAGTGTTGACTCCACCCTTTACTGAGTTTTTACAGTGACTTCTTTTTTATAATATATATTATTAACTTCTTTTTGTTTTGTTTTCTTTTTTTGTTTTTGGATTTCACTAGTGAAATTCTAAGGACACAGGATAATTAATCAATGAGTCTACCAAAATATATGCCCTTTGCTTTCCCCCTAGGTGCCAATCAACTCCCAAGTGGAGGTTAAACCTTATTTCTACTCTTCAGATATCAAATCAAGTCAAAATGTTATTATTTTCACATTATACAATTTTAAAATAAATAATATTATTATTTTTCTAAATGAACATTGTTATCAACTTCTCTGTTAATGCTTACAGGCAAATATAAACACCTTACCATCATTTTCAAAATCCCTCAGTAGTTCTCCTTTAAGTGGGGGAAAGAACAAAGTTCTTGACCTAGCATCCAGATGCCATGTGAGCCCATCTACATTGGCCTCCCTTGACCCATCTAGCTTCTCCTTGCTTCCCTCTTTGCATGTCTTTTGCTCTGATGATACAGCTCTCTGAAAATCTAGACTCTCCAAAATGAAAGGTCCTAAGGGTTGCAAATGTCCAGAAGCATCAACTTGTTAGAAATAAAGATCCTTGGGGCCCGACCCCTGACCTACTGAAACAAAGTTTGCATTTTAAGAAAATCTCCAAGTGATTCATAGGCATTAAAGTCTAAGAAGCACAGACTTAGGCCATCTTCCACTATGGTCCTTTGTTTTTTGTTGTTATTTTGTTTTGTTTTCGCTTTTCCAACTGACCTTCACCTAGTAAGATTTTTCATCAGTTTTCAGCTTAGAGAGGGGAGTTAGCAATAGGTCTGAAATGTGAACAGCAATTTGCATGAGGACAATTTTACCTGGGGTTGGCTCCTCAAGGGAACCTAGATCTTTGGCCTCATTAAAATTATGTATGATTTGCCAGACCATGTGGCTCAGTGGATTGAGCATTGGCTCATGGACTAAGAGGTCCCAGTTCGATTTCCAATCAGGGGACATGCCAGGGTTGTGGGCTCGATGACCAGTAAGGGGTGTGCAGGAGGCAGCCGATTGATGTTTCTCTCCCACATTGATGTTTCTATCTCTCTATATATAAGAAAAATCCGCAAAAACGTATTTTTTAAAAAGTATGTATGATTAGCTTAGACAAGACCATAGTAATCAAAGCACTCAAGACCTTAACATTTATGATAAATTGAAGTTTGCATAAACATGTCAGAAATGTTAACTGTGGTGGAAAGTACTGGCATAAAGTGCAATTTCAATTGTTAAAACTAGAACTGTCTACAGTGACTTTATATTTATGATTTTAGAGTCTGTAATGACCTGTGAGACAACCAGAACTTCTCATACCTGTTCAAAACTACAATACTCAAAAGAGTGGCTTAGTTTGTCCTAGAGGGAATCCTTGAGCGCTATTAGGGGAATTTTAGTTTTGCACTCTTCTCTCCTGGCAATAGCACACAGTTGTACAATTGGTTGACTCTGGTGTTCAATACAAATTTATATAAACATTTTCCTGAGCTTGGAAAATGAAGCTTGCTAATTGAATCAATCTGCAGAAGAGCTGCTACCTACGTATTTGTCATTCTAGTGCTACTGTATTTTTTCTACTTTAGAAAGCCTGTCTTTTGAAAGATCTCCACAATTTCCTACAAGATATGGGAAAGAGAGAAATGAATTCTATAACATTCATGGTTATTATTATCATTATTACTATTAATCCTCACCCAAGGATATTTTACCATTGATTTTTTTTTTTTTTTGATGGAATGAGAGAAAGGGAGAGAGAGAGAGAGAGAGAGAGAAACACCACTGTGAGTGAGACACATAATTGGTTGCCTCCTGCATGACCCTGACTGGGGCCAAAGATTGAACCTGAAACCCAGGTATGTGCCTTTGACCAGAAATCAAAACCATGACCCTTTGGTCCACAGGCCAACACTCTGACCATTGAGCCAAACCAGGCTGGTTTGGCTCAATAATAAAAACATTTATTATTTTTTATATAACAAGTTAAAACTGTATAATATATAATATTTGAGACGTGGTTGACAAGATGCCAAATAAGTCAGATGAAAAATATAAAACGATTAGTGAATTATCTGTATATTTTATTCTTGTGAGTAAATTTGAAGGAAAATACTTGTAAGAGTTCCCCTTAACAATGATTTATTATCTTTTTACATAACTATAATGACTATAAGTGAACTAAAATGTTAAAAAATTTAAACTTGATTTTAATATTATATCATAATGTTTTCTATGTAAGAAATCTTTCTGGCTATTCTGATTAAAAAGTCTATTCTGTTTAACTAATTACATTTTATGATTAAACTTTCACGGTAGTTCTCTTGTATACTAACTCTTCTATCCTTTCACCTACTTCTGATAACAATTTCATTGAGTATTTTATATAACAGGAAATATGCAGAACATGTCCCTCCATTGCTCTTTTCTGCTTTTTGATTTAAAAAGTATCCACACACAAATAGAATTTGAGAATTTTCAATTATTTAGTGATTTGGGATTGCCTGGTAGAAAGCTGATTCTAAATAAAAATATATTTATCAACTGTTATTATTGGCACAGGTTACTTATATTGCCTGAAATAGGTTCCAGTCTTTGGCTCAATTTTATCATACTAAAAAAAAAAAAAACTTGGTGGAGCCCTGGCCAGCATGGCTCAGTGGTTAAAGTGTTGGACTGTGCACAAAGGGTCTCAGGTTCGATCCCCGTTCATAGGAATGTACCTGCTTCACAGGTTCAATCCAGGGCATCTCCCTTCCTCCCTTCCACTCTTTCTAAAAATCAATGGAAAAAAATATCCTTGGGTGGGGATTAACAAAAACAAAAACAAAACAAAAAAACTGGTGGAGAAAAAGCACTCTGAAGTAAAACCAGCAGGATTTGTAATAATAAAAATAAAGCAATAAAGAACATTTGGGCAGTGCTAGTATATTTAAGAACAATACAAATTTTGTAAAGTAAAATTTTAAATAAAAATCTATTTTTCATCCAAAAATTAGACAAGATTATAAATCTGTAATTTTGAATAAAAAAGAAAGTAAGGATTCCAGTGTTGACAACTTTTAATAAAAAAAATAAGTTAAGCCCAGCCGGAGTGGCTCAGTGGTTGAGCACTGTGGTCAGGGCACATGCCCAGGTTGTGGGCCCAATCCCCAGTGGGGGACATGTAGGAGGCGGCCAATTGATGTTCTCTCTCATTGATGTTTTTCTCTCTTCCTATCCCTTCCTCTCTCTAAAATAAATAAAGAAAAAAAATAAAAATAAATAACAAGTTAACACAAACGTTTATCTACAACCTCTAAGCCTTTCTCCTTATTTCCTCTTCCGCCTTTCTGTGTCTCTCTTCATTGGCTTGTCTCTCCTATATTTATCCATCCATGTCTCTCTTATTTTCTTTCTATTTTTTATATCTCTTCCTCTTCCTTTTTCCCCTGCCTACCCAAATTTCTCCTTTTCACTTTTCCTGTCCCCTTTCTATTTTTGATGTCTTCAATTCCTCTCCTCTCCTTGGAAAATTTTTATTAAAACACTCTACAAAATAACATTTTTTTCCCTATGGGTGATAGACAAATGCCAGCTGCTCTCCATATTACTTGAGATGCTGAAATACAGTCCCCTCGTGTCATGCCCCATGTTTCCCATTCATGTCTCATTATTCTGTGGCCTTAACTCTTATCATGAAATGGAAACTGCTCTTACTAAAGACACTAAAAACCTCTGTTTCCCACACTAAATGACCACTGTTCATCCTTGTCCCACCAGAGCATTCATTTCAGCAACTGATACTGTCCTTCATTATGTTCTTGAGTATCTTCTCTCTCTTTAGGTCCACAATACTCAGCTCTCTGGTTACCCTTCTTCTCTGAACACTCTATTCAGTATTCTTTTCTGGTCTCTCCCTTGTCTCTCTTTCATTGGAGTCAGGGCTCTTGGTTGCAACAGAAAATCAGTTAGTTGAATGGAAATTGGCTCAAATATATAAATTCTAGAAAATTGAAGGAATCTGCTGAACAATGAGAAGGAACAGAAGGCAATGGTCAGTCAACAGTCCAAATCAAATCCCTGCACTAGCTCAACATGACCTGTGTCACTACTCTGAACTTGGAAACTCACAGCTCACAAAAAATGGTATTGTGGATGCAGGATACATTTGCTGGAGTCTTGCTAGTGCTGCCTTGGCTGAATTTAAAACCAAAATTCTCTTTGTCCCTGTCTCTTTGACTCTCCCTCTCCGTATTTTAAATCTAGTGTAGGTGAGTTTCACTGTTCAAACCTAGATCAAGTCCCTTTATTCTAGGTAAAAGAGATACCATAAAGTTAGTGGTTGCCTTTGCTGTCATCAAGACTCAAGTGGTAAGAAAGCGGGGCATCAGTTATTAGCAATCTAAAGATGACCTGTATCCACCTATAATTTTTTTCATATAACTTCAAGATTCTTTCCATATTCTTACTCTTTAACTTATGAACACTCTCCAAGGGATAGGTCATCCTTAAGTATGCCTTCAGTTACCCTAGTGGCTCCCCTGTTATTGTTTCTATTAAGCTTCAGTAGACTCACACTACTAAGTATATCACACCTGGATGTTTAAAGGACGCTTTTTTCACAAGCTTACCAATTCATCTGGGTTCTCAAACTCAATTTTTGATGACTATCTACTCATCTACTTATAAACATCTCTTCTCTCCTTCACTAAGTAACCCCTTTGCATTTAATATGTCACCACGCCCTAGTAAATCTACATTTTGATTTATTTTGATCTATTTCTTTTTCCTCCTTTTTAATCCCAATATCATATATAAGAACTCCACATGCATTTGAATCAATTGAAGGGCATTTTAAAAATATATATAGGACTTCATTGTATACCCAATGAATAATAGCTATAGCAATACCTCACAATCTATATTTTGTACAAAAATCTATACAGATAATTATGATGTGTAATCTTGTTTGAAAACTACTGGAAAAACAGCTTTCTGATTAGTCTGTGACTCTAGGTTCTCCCCACTCCCCTCCAACTCCTGCCTGCAGCATATTTTCTACACTTTGTAACAATTATTTAATTTTAAAATATTTTGATTTTAATATTTAAATATCTTATGATGCCATTCCATTACAAAAGTTTTCAGTGCATACTTATTGCCTGAAGAATAAAGTTCAAGATCTTTCCCATGGCATTCCATTCATTTTATAACAATCCAAACTTCTTTTTCCTAGACACTCATCCATTTCCCAGACACACAATTTCCCTAACACACTCAAGTATCCCCTTCTTGATATAACTGATATTTATAGAACAACACAATTAATATTTTCAGAAATTATATTTTTTTCAAGTGCACATGATTATCACTGAGATATCACATACTGGACCATTATACATGTCTCCATTAATTTAACAGACATAAAATTATACAGGATATGGTTTTTTAACCACAATAAAATTAAATTAGAAATCAATAAAAAGATAGCTAGACAAATTACAAATATTTGTAAATACAAAGGCACTTCTAAAGAGGCTATGCATAAAAGAATTAACAAGGGAAACTAGAAGAAAATATGAATGAAAACAATAATAAAAATACAGTATATCAAAATTTGTGTAATGCCATTAAATTGGTGCTAGGACAAAAAGATATAGTTTTAAATGCTTATATTAAGAAAGAAGATAGGTCTAAAATCAATGATCTCAGCTTTCACATTAAAAATTTTAAAAGGAGCAAAGTAAATGGAGGAAAATATATACCACGTTCATGAATTGAAACAGTCAATGTCATTAGAATTTTAATTCTTTCCAAATTTATTTTTAGAGTCAATGCAATTCTTTTATTTTTTTTTCTGATTATACATATTTTTTCTTCAAACAGTGTTTATTTTTTAAATTAATTAATTTATTTTTGTTACAGATGTTTCTCCCTTTTCCCCCAATGATTCCCCCCATGCCCTCCCTCCCCACCCTGTCCCCAGCTTTGTTGCCATGTCCATTGTTCATCCATACATTCATATAAATTCTGTGGTTCATCTCTCCCCTACCACTCCATCTCCTGGGGACTGTCAATCTGTACCCCACTTCCACGTCTCTGAACTATCACATTCCTCAGACTATTATGTTCATTATATTCCACAAATAAGTGAGATCATATGATACTTGTCTTTCTCTGTTTCACTTGTTTCGCTTAGGATAATATTTTCCAGGTCCCTCCATGTCATCTCAAAGGATAAGAGATCTTTCTTTCTTATAGCTATATAGTACTCCATTGTGTATATGTACCACTGCTTTTTTATTCATCTACTGATGGACATTTGGGCTGTTTCCAGATCTTAGCTATAGTAAATAGTGCTGCTACGAATATGGGGGTACATATATTCTTTCTGATTGGTGGTTCAGGCTTCTTAGGGTATATTCCTAGAAGTGGGATCACTGGGTCAAATGGAAGTTCAATTTTTAATTTTTTGAGGAAACATCATTTTCCATAGTGGCTGAACCAGTCTGCATTCCCACCAGCAGTGCACCAGAGTCCTCTTTTCTCCACACCCTCACCAACACTTCTTGTTTGATGATTTGTTAATGGTGGCCATTCTGACAGATGTAAGGTGATACTTCATTATTGTTTTAATATGCATATCTTTGATGATTAGTGATGTTGAGCATTTCTTCATATATCTCTTAGCCATTTGTATGTCCTGTTTGGAGAGGTGTCTATTTAGTTCCTCTGCCCATTTTTAAATTGGGTTCTTTGTCTTCCTTCTGTTGAGTTGTATGAGCACTCTATATATATTGGAAATTAACTCCTTATCTGATATATGATTGGCAATTATGCTCTCCCATAGAGTGGGTTGCCTTTCCATTTTGATGATTGTATCTTTTGCTGTGCAGAAGCTTTTGAATTTGATGTCGTCCCAGGTGTTCATTTTCTCCTCTGTTTCTGTTGCCTTAGATGATTTATCAGTGAAAATTCTGCTGCATATGATGTCTGAAATTTTGTTGCCCACATTTTCTTCTAGGATTTTTATGGATTCACGAGTCACATTTAAGTCTTTTATCCATTTTGAGTTTATTCTTGTGTATGGTGTAAGTTAATGATCTAGTTTCATTTTTTTTTTTTTTTTGCATGCAGTTGTCCAATTTTCCTAACACGATTTATTAAAGAGTCTGTCTTTACTCCATTGTATGCTTTTGCCACCTTTGTCAAATATTAATTGAGCATATTGTCTTGGGTCCATTTCTTGGTTCTCTATTCTATACCATTGATCTATCTGCCTGTTCTTGTGCTAGTACCAGGCTGTTTTGTTTACAGTGACTGTGTAGTATAACCTGAAATCTGGTAATGTGATTCCTCCAATTTTGTCCTCCTTTTTCAAGATTGCTGTGGCTATTCAAGGTCCCTTTTGGTTCCATATGAACTTTTGAAGTATTCGTTCTAGTTCTGTGAAGTATGTCGTTGGTATTTTGATGGGGATTGCATTGAATCTATAGATTGCTTTGGGTAGTATGGACATTTTAATGATGTTAATTCTTCCAATCCATAAACAGGGTATGTGCTTCCACTTTTTTTATATCTTCCTCTATTTCTTTTTTTCAATGACTTGTACTTTTCTGTGAATAGATCCTTTACTTCTTTTGTTAAACTTATTCCTAGGATCTTAATTTTGTTGCTGTGATGGAAAATGGGATTTTTTTTAGTTTCTTTTTCTGTGAGTTCATTATTGGTGTATAAGAATGCCATCAATTTATTGATATTAATTTTGTATCCTGCCAAATTCATTTATTTGCCAAATTAATTCATTTATTTGCCAAATTAATTTGTCTAGTAGATTTTTGATGGAGTCTTTGGGGGGGTTCTACGTATAGTATCATGTCATCTGCAAATAATGACAGTGAAACTTTCTCCTTTCCAATTTGAATCCCTTTTATTTTTTCTTCCTGTCTGATTGCTGTGGCTAAGACTTCTAGTACTATGTTAAATAAGAGTGGTGAAAGTGGGCATCCCTGTCTTGTTTCTGTTCTTAAGGGAAATGCTTTTAGTTTTTGCCCATTGAGTATGATGTTAGCTGTAGGTCTATCATATATGGCCTTTATTATGTCGAGATATGATACCTCTATTCTCACATTGCTGAGCGTTTTTGTCAGAAATGGGTGCTGGATTTTGTCGAAGGCTTTTTCAGTGTCTATTGATATGATCATATGATTTTTATCTTTCATTTGTTTATGTGGTGTATCACATTTATTGATTTGCAAATATTGTACCAGGCTTGCATCCCTGGAATGAATCCCACTTGGTCATGGTGAATAATTTTTTTGATGTATTGCTGGATCCAATTTGCTAGTATTTTATTCAGGATTTTGGCATCTATGTTCATCAGAAATATAGGCCTGTAGTTTTCTCCCTTGTAGTGTCTTTATCTGGTTTTGGAATTAGAATTATGCTGGCCTCATAAAATGAGTTTGAAAGTCTTCCTTCTTCTTTAATTTTTGGAAATAGTTTGGGTATTAGTTCTTCTTTGAATGTTCGGTAAAATTCCCTGGTGAAACTGTCCGAGACTGGGCTTTTGTTGCTGGGAGAGTCTTGATTACATCTTCAATTTCTTTTGTTGTTATTGGTCTGTTCAAGTTCTCTATTTCTTCCCAGTCCAGTTTTGGGAGACTATGTATTTCTAGAAATTTGTATAATTCGCTTAGATTGTCTATTTTGTTGCCATATAATTGTTCGTAATATTTGTTAACAATACTTTGTATTTCTGTAGTTTCAATTATTATTTCTCCTCTTTCATTTCTGATTTTGTGTATTTGGGTTCTCTCTTTGTTTCTTGGTGAGTCTAGCTAAGGATCCATCAATCTTGTTTATCTTTTCAAAGAACCAGCTCTTTGTTTCATTGATCCTTTGAATTGTCTTTTTGGTCCCCATGTCATTTATTTCTGCTCTGATCTTTACTATTTCCTTCCTTCTACTTACTCTGGGTTTTTTGTTTGTTTGTTTGTTTGCTTTCTAGTTCTTTAAGTTGTAAGATTAGTCTATTAGAAATTTTTCTTGTTTCTTCAGGTGGGCCTGTAGTGCTATGAACTATCCTCACAGAACTGCTTTCATTGCATTCCATAGATTTTGTGTTGTTATATGTTCATTTTCAGTGGTTTCCAGAAAGTTTTTAATTTCTTCCTTGATCTCCATGCTAACCCATTCATTGCTCAATAACATGTTATTTAGCCTCCATGTTTTCAAATGTCTTTGCATATTCTTGCTGCAATTGATTTCTAGTTTCATGCCATTGTGATCTGAGAAGAGCTTGATATGATTTCACTCTTCTTAAACTTGTAGAGACTTAGTTTGTGTCCTATCATGTGGTCTATCTTTGAGACTGTCCTATGTGCACTTGAAAAGAATGTGCATTCTGCAGTTTTGGAGTGTAATTCCCTGTAGATATCTATTAAATCCATTTGGTCTAGTGCTTCATTTAGAGTCTCTGTTTCCTTGCTTATCCAGTGGTGTCTGCGGGGTGTTGAAGTTTCCTGCTATGATTATATTGCTGTCCATTTCTCCTTGGAAGTCCTCCAGAAGATTTTAAATATATTTTGGTGCTCCTATATTGGGTGCATATATGTTTACCAAGGTTATATCTTCCTGTTGGATAGATCCTTTTAATATTATGTAGTGGCCTTCTTTGTCTCTACTTATGGCCTTCATTTTTAAATCTATTTTATCAGATATGAGTGTATCTACCCCAGCTTTTATTTCCTTTTCATTTGCTTGGAAGATTTTTTTTTTTTATCCCTTTACTTTCGACCTATGTGAGGTGGGTCTCTTGTAAACAACATATAGATGAGTCATGCTTTCTTATCCAGTCAGCTACTCTGTGTCTTTTTATCAGAGCATTCAGTCCATTTACATTTAAAGTGATTATTGATATGTCTTTATTTATTGCCATTTTCGTTTAGTGTGGTTATATTTTTCTTCCTATTTCTTCTACTAATTACAGCAGTCCTTTTAACATTTCTTGCAGTGCTGGTTTGGTGCTAATGTATTCCCTTAGCCTTTTTTTGTCTGGCAAGCTCTTTTTTTTTTTTTTTTTTGATTCAAACAGGCCTGGGCTGGGAAGTTCTTTATTTGACCTTCTATTTTGAATGATAGCCATGCTGGGTAGAGTAGTCTTGGATTCAGATCATTGTTTTTCATGACCTTGATTTCTTCATGCCACTCCCTTCTGGCCTGTAGTGTTTCTTGTGAGAAGTCAGGTGATAGCCTTATGGGGGTTCCTTTGTAGATAACCTGTTGCTTATCTCTTGCTTTTAGTGTTCTCTCTTTGTCTTTAATTTGGCATTTTAATTACTATGTGTCTTGGCATGGGCCTGTTTGGGTTCTTCTTAGTTGGGGCTCTCTGTGCTTCTTGAACTTGAATGCCTTCTTCCTTCACCAAATTAGGGGAGTTTTCCATCACTATTTCTTCAAATATATTCTCTAACGCTTGTTAATTTTCTTCTTCTTCAGGGAATCCTATGATGCAAATATTATTACATTTCCAGTTGTCCCACAGTTCTCTTAAGCTATCTTCCTGTTTTTAATTGTTTTTTCCTTTTGGTTTTCTGATTGGTTGATTTTTTCTACCCTGTCTTCTAATCCACTGATCCCCTCCTCAGCTTCCTCTGCTCTGCTGTTTAGACCTTCCAATGTGTTCTTTATTTCTGCTATGTTATTCTTCATTTCTTCTTGGTGGTTTTTCATTTCCAGTTGGTTGATCTTCAATGTTTATATGTCTTTATTCATGGTGCTGATGTCCTTACTCATGCTTGAGCTTCCTCAAGATCATGGCTCTGAATTCTAGTTCGATTAACTTGCTTAATTGCACCTCATTTATCTCATCTTTGGTAGAAGTCTCTTGTTCTTTCATTTGGGATTTGTTTCTTTGTTTCACCATTTTGGCTATCTCAGTGGGCTTTGGAGCATGCCAAATTTTCCCTGTGTGTGTTGGTGTTCTGCTGTTTGTGGCTCCCATTAGGGTGTTTGGATGAGTGTGGAAGGACCAACATTAAACACCACTGTCAAGTCTTACTTTCTTAGGTAGAGTTGCAAGCCCATGAATGGTTCAGTAATTCTCTAGCTCTTTGCCTGGAGGCTATTAGTTACTTGAAGTGCCTTGGGTTCTCAGTTGAATGAAAAATTCCCTCAGGTGTTCAGGGTAAGGGGATTTTCCGAGGGTGGGGCAGATGCTGGTTGTTAATGAGCCTCAATTTGCATTTCCATGGCCCCCTGGGTTGGGTTGAATCTCTGAGGCAGGGGCCACCACCTCTCCCCAGAGCACTGGGAAGGAGTAAGATGGCCATCGTCCTGTGTGGCCACAACTCAGCAAAAACTCTGAGCTCCCTCCAAATCCTGGGTGTCCCCACACAGTTTCAGTCCAGTTCACCCTCCCTCTGCTGGAGCCCAAGATGAGTGGCTGTGGCTACTTTAGCGTTTGTCCTGGCTCTACACTATGGAGCCGCTTGGGAGTTTAACCCCGAGGGCGCCACTCACAGCTAAGACCGCTGCTGTCTGTGGGTGCCCAGCCCCCCTCTTGTGCCTCTGTAATCCTACCAAGATCAGTTCAGTGTACCTGGTTCTTTGGTCCTCACAAGCTGCTTTTCTGTTGCTTTTTCCTGATGGTTTGTCTTTATTTTAGTTGTAATTCCTGTTTGGTCCTGGGAGATGGTCTGTGTAGCTTCCATTCACTCTGCCACCATTTTTGTAGTCTCCTGTAGTTTTGATATGCAAATCCAGCCTGTGGTATTTTTTAAGTTTCGAAAATAAATGTGTTTCCTATTCCTCTTACTTAAATTAGATCAACCTCCCTTTGGAAATGATCTAATATGGTCCAAGACGATTCTAGAGCAGCTAGTGCTGTCCTTGGGAAGAAACCAGCATACACTTCCACATAAAGATTAAAAGAGCAGAACACCAGGATTGAATAGACATATCCTATCTCCACTTCTGTACCTGGAGACAAGTCAGGAGAAGAAAAGACAAACACAGGAGCACTGAGAAAAGCAACTAAGAAAATGTTGAAGAAAAGAGATAGAGAAGATGAGGGAAAGAAAATAAATATTCAGGTTAGGACAGTGACAGAGGAAAAACTAGAGATTGTGTTGTGAGGAAGGGAGCATCCTGGAAAAGAGTCACTCACACACATTTGTGTTTCCCACAATGCCAGGTGAGACCTCCCCAATAAACCAACAGAGTCACACGCAGGTTAAACACAGAGAGGGGGAGCTTTTGCAATAAAAACAAGCAGAGCAAACATGAGCCACAGTCCTGGTCACTGGCAGCATGTGCAGGTGGGGAGAGGCAAGGCAGGCATTGATCTCAAACCAGGTGGTGGCACCTGTCCAGTGGAGAGGAAGTCTGGCAGGGCTCTGAGTGTGACCCATCATACAGCCAAGGTGGAGCATTGGGTGATGGCAACTCTGAGTTCTTATAGACCAGAGGAGTGGGGTCCCTCTCATTTTGGTGTCCAGATGAAGTCTTTATCCAAGTGTCCAGACTTGTGATTTTGGGTGATCTAGGCCCTTTTGAAGGGCATTCCTGTTACACCCCATTACTTCAGTCTTGACAAAGCACTTCACATAACTGTCATGACTGACAGTGACTCCATACTGGATTGTGAGAGATGTCGAAAAAGTTTGCTCTGCTCTTTCTCTGATAGATTGGGAAAGGGAAGAAGAAGGGACATAAAAAGGAAGAAAAGAGATGTAAAAATCACTCCTTAATGCTTTATACCCTTTAAAATTTACACCATTAAAAATGGATGGAATTGTTTTAAATGTATGAAATTAAGGCTTTCCAAAAGAAACTGGATTTCCTTAACCTCTCTTCATTATCTCAAAGTTTACTGCCAGGCTAGTCTCCAATATTTATACTGACTTTTCATGTATTATAAATATAAATCAGTAGCTTCAACAAATTTGATACATGAGACCCAGAAACTCGTCTCTCATTTTATTATAAAGCCAAGGGGAGGCCCTGGCCTGTTTGGCTCAGCAGTTAGAGTGTCAGCCCACGGACCAATGAATTTTGGGTTTGATTCTGGTCAAGGGCACATACTTCAGTTGTGGTTCATCCCCAGCCTGGCCGGGTGGTGCGGGAGGCAACCAGTCGATGTGGCTTTCTCATATTGATGTCTCTGTCTCTGTCTCTCTCCCTCCCTCCCTTCCTCTCTCTGCCTCTCACTCTATTTGAAGATAAATAGAAAAATATTCTCAGGTAAGGATTAAAATTATAATGATGATAATAAATAAATAAATACATAAATAAATAAATAAAGCCAAGGGGAGGGGTTACTTCAATGATTTCTTAGAAGAGAAATAATAAAAACATTTCCCTTTCTGAGACTAACATATTCTTTGAAAAATAATCCATCACTTGAGAATGGATAGTACTAATATTCTCATTCACTTTTTAATTGAGGACATACATAGACAATTAACAGTCTGTTGAAAATAAAATAATGAATCTGAGAGTCTTCTCTAGAGACTCGATTAAAAGTTTGATGCTTAGAGACTGTAAATAGGAAAAGTTCTGTAATTGTAAATATGTATCTGTATCTACATGTAATGCTCAGTGGACATTATTAGAGATTCCACAGGGATTTCTTAGGAAAAGTAATATGGCTGCCATCAAATGAGAATAGTGTTTACATAATATTGATAAAACCCAAAAGTAACCTTGCATAAAAGACAGATTTTTTTTTCTCTGCTCTGGCCCTAAGACAAACTGACTGCAAGTTCTCCCTCCCCTCCACCAATACAAGCTGAGGTTGACTCATTAGAGCAAGAGACAAGTGATAATGGCTGCTCTCTGAAACTTCTTATAACTCGTCTCTCTGTGAATGAATTCTGACTCATTAGTACTTATTATTTTCCCAGAAATATCTAATTCCATACTCCACCCCATACCCTTCTGGTAGTCCTATCAAGATTTGATTGTCCTGAGTCCTGGGAACTACAAAGGAATGGTCTCCTTTTTCTCATTTAATTTAAAGCTGGCCACAGGTTGAATTTAACAGAAATCTGCTTCAGGAGTTTGTTAATACCTCCAATTTTCCCCTAAATCTCCCTGGACTAATCATGCATAGTAAGTGGTGTATTGGCCTGATCCAGGGAAGCAATATCCCATATTATTAACATTGGTGAAGTAGAGTTGTGATGTGTATAAATAAACTCTGGGCTTAGACCCTTTGATTCTGAAGTCATGCTGTACCACTCACTAGCCATCTAACTCTGGCTAAATCACAAACTCTTTGTGCCTCTGTCTTCTCATTTGTAAATCAGAGAGGGAGTGAGAATTAAAATTGACTGCAGAGATTTACTGTGAAGATTTACAAGAGTAATCATTGTAATATATTTTAACACAGAACCTCATACCCAGAAAGAGACTAGCAAATGTTAGCCAGAGTATGCTTGGTAAAACCAAAGTATCTAGTGGTATGAGCACCTTTTCATGTACCTATTGGTCATTTCTGTATCTTTTTTGAAAAAAAGTATCTATTTGAGGCCTTTACCCAATTTTTAATTGAATTATTTGTTATTTTGTCACTGAGTTGTATGAATTCCTTATATATTTTGGATAATAGCTTCTTATGAGATATATAGTTTGCAAATATTTTCTCCCATTTCATAGGTTACCTTTCATTTTGTTGCTTCTTTTGCTATGCAAAAGTCTTTTATTTTTTTAATTACATTTATTGGGTTGATAATGGTTAATAAAATTATATAGGTTTCAAGTATAGAATTCTGTAATACACCAACTATATATGCATTGTATGTTTACTACACAAAATCAAATCTTTCATCACCATATATTTGACCCTCTTTACCCTTTACTACCTCTCACTCACCCTGCTTTCCATCTAGTAACCACGATACTATTGTCTATATCTGTGGGGTTTTGTTTGTTCGTCTTGTTTGTTCATTTGTGGCTTCCAGTTTTAGATACCACATATGAGTGGAATCATATGGTTCTTCATTTTTTTCTGTCTGACTTATTTCACTTAGCATAATAATCTTAAGCTCCATCCATGTTGTCACAAATGGCAATATTTCATCTTTTCTTATGACTGAATAGTATTCCATTGTATAGGTATACCACATCTTCTTTATCCAATCATCAACTTTGGTTGTTTCCCTGTCTTGGCCGCCATAAATAATGCTGCAATGAATATAAAGGTACATATATCTTTACGGATAAATGTTTACAAATTTTTCAGGGAGATACCCAGAAGAGGGATTGCTGGGTCATATAATAAATCTATTCTAAATTTTTAAAGAAACTTCCATACTGTTTTCCATAGTGGCTGTATCAGTTTACATTCTTACCAGCAGTGAATGATGGTTCCTTTTTCTCCACAACCTCTCCAACACTTGTTATTACTTGTCTTGTTGATCATAGCCATTCTGACAGGTGTGAGGTGATATCTCATTGTAGTTTTTATTTGCATTTTCTTAATAGCTAGTGAAGTTGAGCATCTTTTCATATATCTGTCAGCCATTTGTATGTCTTGGGAGAAATGTTTGTTCAGGTCCTCTGCCCATTTTTTTTTTTTTTTTATCCCCTCCCGAGGACATTTTTTCCATTTTTTGTTCAGGTAGAGTGGGAGGGAGAGAGAGGAACAGAGAGAGAGAGAGAAACATCGATGTGAAAGGAACACATCGAGTGGCTGCCACCCGCACAACCGACCAGGGCCGGGACAAACTGCAAACGAGGTACGCGCCCTTAGCGGGAACCGAACCCGGGTCTCTCAGGACCGCAGGCCGACGCTCTAATCGCTGAGCCAAACCGGCCAGGGCATCTGCCCATTTTTTAATTGAACTGTTGTTGTATAAGTTCTTTATATATTTTGGATATTAAAACCTCATCAAAAATGTTATCTGCAAATATCTTCTCCCATTTTGATGGTTGGCTTTTTTGTTTTGTTGATGGTTACTTTTGCTATGCAGAAGCTTTTTAGTTTGATATAATCTCACTCATTTATTTTTGCTTTTACTTTCTTAGCCATGAGGTCAAATTCATAAAATTATCTCTAAGACCAAGGTCCAAAAGTTTAGTACCTATATTTTCTTCTACGTAATGCATTGTTTTAGGTCTTCTGTGTAGGTCTTTGATCCATTTTGAGTTAATTTTTGTATATGTACACAAATAGTCTAATTTCATTTTTTTTCACGTGGCTTTCCAGTTTTCCCAGCATCATTTGTTGAAGAGGCTGTCTTTTCATCACTACTTTTGTGGCTCCTTTGTTTGAAAATCATTTGCCCATATATATGTGGGTTTATTTCTGAGTTCTCAATTGTGTTCCAATGGTCTGGGTATCTGTTTTCCTGTCAATATCATGCTGTTTTAATTACTGTTGCTTTGTAATATAATTTGAAGTCAGGGAATTGTTCTTTTCTCAATGTTGCCTTGGCTATTTGGTGTTGTTTGTGGTTCCATACAAAACCTGATAATATTTTTGTTCTATTTGTTTAAAAAAATGCCTTTGGGATTTAAATGCTACTTTAAAATGCCATTGCATTAAAGCAATACATTGCGTTGGGTAACATGGTCATTTTAACTATGTTGATTCTTCCAATCCATGAACATGAGCTTTTTATTTATTTTTTCCATTCTCTTTAAATAACATCTTGCACTTTTCAGTGTGTAGTTCCTTCATTTTCTTTGTTAAGTTTATTCCTATGTATTTTATTCTTGATGTTGCAATTACAAATTATTATTTTTTCATTCCATTTAAAAAATTTCATTGTTAGTATATAGAAATCAATAGATTTTTGTACATTGATTTTGTATCCTGCAACTTTACTCTATATGTTTATTGTTTCTAATATTTTTTAGTGGAGTCTTTAGCATTTTCTATATAAAGAATCATGTCATCACCCTGTCCGGTTTGGCTCAGCAGTTGGAGTGTTGGCCAGGGGACTAGAGAGTCCCGGGTTCTGTTCCCGCTAGGGGCATATACAAAAAAAAAAAAAAAAAAAAGAATCATGTCATCTACAAAAAGTGATCATTTTACTTCTTTATTCCCAATTTGGATACCTTTTATTTCTTTCTCTTGTCTGATTGCTCTGGCTAGGACTTCCAGTACTATGCTGAATAGTAGTGGTGAGAGTAAACAACCTTGTCTTGCTCCTGATCTTAGAGGAGACGTTTTTAGTTTTTCACTATTTTGTATGACATTAGCGAAGGGATTGTCATATATGACCTTTATTATGTTGAGATACTTTCCTTCCATACCCATTTTATTGATTATTTTAATCATAAATGACTGTTGTATCTTGTCAAATGCTTTTAATGAATCGGTTTATAAGATCATGAGGTTTTCATCCTTCATTTTGTTAATATATGGTATTACATTGATTGATATGCATATGTTGAACCATCTTTGTGCCCCTGGAAGCAACCCCCTTAATGTATTACCCTTTTAAAGTATTTGATTTGCTAGTTATTTTGTTTAGGATTTTTGCATCTTTATTCATCAGATATGGGTCTGTAGTTTTTTATTTTTGTGTTTTCCTTGTCAGATTTTGGTAACAAGGTTATGTTGGCCTCATAAAATGTGTTAGGAATTACTGCCTCTTCAATTTTTTGAAAGAGTTTGAGAAGGATAGGTATTAAATCATCTTTGAATGTTTAGTAGAATTCACTAATGAGGCCATCTGGTCCTGGATTTTTGCTTTCTGGGAGATTTCTGATGGTTGTTTCAATTTCCTCAGTGTTGTTCAATCTATTTAGATCTTCCAGTTCTTTGTGATTAAGTCTCTAGGAAGGTTATTTATTTTTAAGAGCTTATTCATTTCTTCTACTATTAAATTTGGTGCCATATAGACTTTCACAGTATTCTTGTATGATCCTTTGTATTTCTGTGGTGTCTGTGGTGACTTCTCCTCTTTCATTTCTGATTTTGTATGTGTCTTTTCTCCTTTTTGCTTAGTAAGTCTAGCTTGTCAATTTTACCAATCTTTTCAAAGAACCAGCTCTTTGATGTAAATTAAAACAACTGCTAGATTACCTAACACCTGCTAGAATGGTTGCCATAAACAAATCATCAAACAACAATTGCTGGGGAGGGTGTGGAGAAAAGGGGACTCTAGTACACTGCTGGTGGGAATACAGACTGGTGCAGCTGGTATGGAAAACAATGTGGTGTTTCCTCAAAATATTAAAAATTGATCTGCCATTTGACCCACTGATCCCACTGCTAGGAATATATCCTAAGAAGCCTGAAACACCAATCAGAAAAAATATATGTACCCCTATTTTCATAGCAGCACTATTTACAATTGCTAAGATCTGGAAACAGACCAAGTGTCCATTAATAGGTGAGTGGATAAATATGTGGCACATATACACAATGGAACACTATGCAGCTGTAAGAGAGAGAGATCTTTTATCCTTTGAGATGACATGGAGGGACCTGAAGAGCAATATGCTAAGCAAAATAAGCCAATCAGAGAAAGACAAATATCACATAATCTCACTTATTTATGGAATATAATGAACAAAATAGACTCAGAGACATAGAAAGGAGTATGGTTCAGACTGACAAACCTCAGAGGAGGGGTGGGGAATGGAGGAGATAAACCAAAGAACTTATATATGCATGTATGCATAAGCAGTGGACATAGAAAACAATGCTGGAGGGGAGGGGGCAGGATCAGGAAGAAGGTGTCTAGGGGGGAAAAAGGAGAAACATCTGTAACAAAAATAAATTAATAAAAATTGGGGGGGAGTAATAAATAAATAAAAGTAAAAAAAATTATGTTAAATATTAATATGAGAGGTCCTGGCCAGTTTTCTCAGTGGTTAGAGCCTGGGCCCGCAGACCAAAGACTCCTGTATTCGGTTCTGGCCAAGGGCACGTACCTTGGTTGGGCTTCATCCCCAGCCTTAGTCAGGATTGTGTGGGAGGCAACCAATCAATGTGTCTTTCTCACATCATTGTTTCTCTTTCTCTCCCCCTCCCCCTCTCCCTTCCATCTGTCTAAAGATAAATGTAAAAAATATCCTTGGGTGAGGATTACAAAATGAAAATTTTTTTAATTACTTAATATGAGAGGAAGATCTAAGTGTGGACTAATTGGGTTATGATTTGGTGCTGTTGTTACATTGAATACATTGAAAGATGAGAAGATTTTTCTTAATAAAGGAGATTTGAGAGAATAAATTATTAAAATTTTAAATGCCTGACCTGGAATTACACTGTTACTAGTGTTACTCTGTTTTTCTAAGGCAGTATTAATGTAATATTTGTTAAATTCTCAAAGTAAAATTTATTATTCTGTTCTTCAATTATACACACACATTCTCAAGAGTAGAGCCTATGTTGGTACTCTACTGCCTTAGAAAAACAGAGTAACACTGGTAACAGCGTGATTCCAGATCAGGCATTTAAAATTTTAACTATACACACACCAAACTGCAGAAAATTGGATTGAATATACAGTATTAGGTTTGGAGCATTCAAAAGCCTTCAAAATTTAAACAATATTGTCCCTATGAAAATAAAAACTTCTTTAGAGTTGTGGGAAAAAAAGAACCAACTCTTTGTTGTATTAATTTTTGTATAGTCTTTTTGTTTTCTATTTTGTTTATTTCTGCTCTTTTTCATTATTTTCTTCTTTCTGATGACTTGGGCTGCTTTTCTTCTACTTTTTCTAGTTCTCTAAGATGTAATATTAGGTTGTTTATTTGGGGCTTTTATTGTTTTTTGAGATAGGGCTGTAATGATATAAACTTTTGTATTATTACTGCTTTTGCTGCATCCCAAAGGTTTTGATATGTCATATTGTCATTCTTATTTGTCTCTACGTACCTTTTGATCTCTTCTTTTATTATTTCTTTGACCCAGTCATTTTTCAGTAGCATGTTATTTAATCTCCACATATTTGTGTTTTTTTCCCCACTTTTTTTTGCAGGTGATTTCTAACTTCAAAGCATTGTGGTTGGAGAATATAATATGGTATTGGTAAATTTGTTAAGGCTGGTTTTGTGTCCCAACATAGGCTCTACTCTTGAGAATGTTCCATGTGCACTAGAAAAGAATATATAATCTGGCGTTCTGGGATTTAAAGGCTCTATAAACATCATGTCCATTTGGTCTAATTTGTCATTTAAGGTCAATATTTCCTTAGCAATTTTCTGTTTGAATGATTTATCCATAGCTATCAATAGGGTATTTAGGTCCCCTAATGTAACTGTGTTTTTGTCTGTTTCTCCCTTTAGTTCTATTAGCAGTTGCTTTATATATTTTGGTACTCCTTGATTGAGTGCATATATATTGAGAAGTCTTATGTCTTCTTGATGTAATGTCCCTTTTATCATTATAAAATGTCCATCTTTGTCTCTTGTTACCATTAGGTTTATGCAACAAAAAGTTTTACATATACAGCTGCCCTTTTTCTTCTGAACATCTCCTCTCCATTTTCCTTTGCAAATTTAAACCTTTACCCCTTCCCATTTTATGTTTTTGTTGTCATAAACCTTCACTATTTATGCTGTGAGTTCATTTCAGAATTGTAGTAGCTACTGTCTTCTCTTTAAAAAAAAAAAAATGATTTTACCTCTTTTAACCTTTATGTTATATTTAAATGTATAATATCCTATTCTGGAAAAAGGTTGCAATATTCTGCTCTATCTGTTAATAATCTTACTCATAGTTTTGTATCCCTTTGCCTTTTCTTTCAGAGAGAATAACCCCCTTGAGTATTTCCTATAATGAAGGTCTTATAGTGGTAAATTCCTTAAGCTTCTGTATATCTAAAAAATCTTTATTTCTCCTTAACATCTAAAGGATAACTTTGATGGATATATTGTTTTTGGCTGGCAATTTCTCTCTTTTGATAGTTTGAATATTTGTTTCCACTCTCTCCTATCTTATAGAATTGACAAAAAATCCAATGATATTTTAATGGAATTTCCATTATAGGTTACTGTCTTCTTTTTCCTGGCTGCCTTGAGAATTCTTTCTTTGTCATTAATTTTTCAGTTTTCATATAATGTGCCTTGGAGAAGGCTTCTTTAGATTGAGATAATTAAGTGTTCTGTTTGCTTTTTGGATTTGAGGACCTATCTCTTTCCATAGGTTGGGGAAGTTCTCATAAACTATTTGTTTGAATAGGCTCTCTGCTTCTCTCTCTCTCTCTCTCTCTCTCTCTCTCTCTCTCTCTCTCTCCACTATTCTTACCTTGCTCTTTCTGATGGAGTCAGATAGTTTTTGTAGAGTTCCTTCGTTTATTTTTACTCTCAAGTCTCCCTCTTCCTCTGTCTGCGTCATTTCTAAAATTCTCTCTACAATATCACGAATTATTTCCTCCATCCAGTCAGCTCGATTTCCTAAGCTCACTAGTTCATCTCCATAATTTCTATTTGGTTCTCTTAAAAGGTTTCACTCTTTTTGGTAAAGTACTTGTTTTGTTCATTGATTTTATTTTCTGAGTTCATTAAACTGCCTATCTGTGTTACCTTGTATCCTGTTGAGTTTTTTCAGAACTGCAATTTTGAATTTTCCATCGTTTAAATCACATATTTCCATACCTTTAAGTTTACTTTCTGGATTTAAACAAAAGTTTTCCTTCTGAGCTGCCTTGTTATTGTGGTGATTCATAGTATTTGACGGATTCTTTCTCTGTCTAAGCATCTAGGAGTGCATTTCCATAGTAGGTTGATAAGGGCAATTAAGACGTCTTTGTTTACCAGAAGGTGGCACTGAAGCACAAGTGTTTTAGTTTCTCTTTCACTTCTCCAGATTCTCAGATCTGGGCTGAGTGGTGACAAATGTTCTGTATTTCCTGAGTAGGTGGGCGTCTCCTCTGTGACCAAGCCATCCCAACCTCAAGGCACCATCCCCCGTACTGGAATGTGGTGGGCGGTGGGGTTTCAAGGCTGTGAAATCTCGGTGCTGTCCCTGCAACCAGATGCTGTCTGCAGTGCTACCGTGATGGGTGGGAGTGCAGTGAGCCTGGAGAGGCCAGCTGGTGTCTTTGTGGCTTGTTCCCCCAGTAATGGTGACTGCCAGACCTCAGTGCCTCATCACTATCTCCGCTGCCGCTCAGGGGGAAGATGCTTCTGCGAATCCATGGGAGTTCCGGGAGGGTGAGAGGAGGCAGCCAGGCTCGTGGCTTTGATTTTCTTCCTGGCAGTGGGGGCCATCACATAACCGTGGCTGCACCTTTGTGCTTCTCCTCTGCCCAGATCACTGGGTTTAGCTGCACTTCATACCGACCACTCCCACAGGAACACTTCGTGCATCTCTCCGCTCTTCCCTGCCGAAGGAGTGCCAGAGGCAACCTGATTCCTCCCCTCTCCGCCGCATCTGTGGCGCCTGTGTCCAGTTCCTTTGTTGAATTATAGTTGTTGAAATTGTCCTAACTTCGAAGGGAAAAACCAGGGACCCTCACATGCTGCCATTCCTTCGACCGGTGCAGACGCCTTTTAGTTTTATGTGGTCTCACTTGTTTATTTTTCCTTTTTACTGCTTTTGCTTATGGTATCACATCCAAAAAAATCACTGCCATGACCAGTGTGCAGAAGCTTTTCTCTTATGTATTCTTCTAGAATTGTTATGGTTTTGGGTCTCATATTTAAGTCTTTAATACATTTTGAATTAATTTTTGCAAGTGGTATGAGACATGGGACCAATTTCATTCTTTTGTATGTGAATCTCCAGTTTTCCCAGCATCACTTATTGAGAAACTATTATTTCCCCATTACATATTTTTTGCTTCATTGCCAAATATTTTTTTACTATATATGTGGGGTTTATTTCTGGGTTCTTGAGTCTGTTGTATTGATCTACATATCTGTTTTTATGCCAGTACCATACTATATTGATTTCTATAACTTTGTAGTATAATTTAAAATTAGGAAGTATAATATCTCCATTGTTGTTCTTTCTCAAGACTGCTTGGGCTATTTGGGGTCTTTTGTGGTTTCATACAAATTCTGGGTTGTTTTTTCTATATCTGTAAAAAAATTTCCTTGGAATTTTGATAGGGATTTTATTGAATATAGATGTCTTTCTATAGTACACGTATTTTAACAATATTAATTCTTTCAATCTATGAACATGAGCGATCTTCCCATGTATTTGTGTCTTTTTCAATTTATATCATCAATGTCCTGTAGTTTTCAATGTACAGATCTTTCGCATTCTTGATAAAATTATTCCTAAGTATTTTATTGTTTCTGATGCTATTGTAAATGGTATTGTTTTCTTTAAGGATGTTCCTTGTTAATGTATAGAAATGCAACTGATTTTTGCATGTTGATTTTGTATCCTGAAATTTTAGAGAAATCATCCATTAGTTTTAACATTTTTTTTTATGGAGTCTTTAGAATTTTCTGTATATAACATCATGTCATTTGCAAAGAGAGACAATTTTCTTCTTTTATGTTTAGATGCCTTTTTTTTTTCTTAATTTACTAATCTGGCTAAGATTTCCAGTATTATATTGAATAAAAGTAGTGAGAGTGGGTACATTCATCTTGTTCTATATCTTCGAGAAATAGCTCTCAACATTTTACCATTATTATGTGAGGTGTGCACTAATCATATGTTGTCTTTATTATGTTGATGTATATTTCTTCTATACCCAATTATTTTAGAGTTTTTGCCATAAAATTATGTAGAAGTGTGTCAAGTATTTTATCTGCATCTACTGAGGTGATCATGTAGTTTTTATCCTTCATTCTATTAATGTGGTGGGCCACATTTTTTAATTGTATGTTGAATTACTCTTGTATCCCAGGGATAAATCACACTTAATGATGGTGTACGATCCTTTTCATATGCTAGTGCATTTGGTTGGCTAGTATTTTACTGAGGATTTTTTGCATCTGTATTCATCAGGAATACTGACCTTTTTTTTTTCTTATAGAGTCTTCTTATATAATTTTGATATCAATGTAATGTTGGCCTTTATAAGTTTGGTTGTGTTCCTTCCTCTTTCATTATTTTGAAGAATTTGAAAGGATGGGTCCTAATTCTTTAAATGTCCAGTAGAATTTACCAGTGAAATCATCTGGTCCTGGGCTTTTCTTTGTTTACAGGTTCTTGAATACTGGTTTAATCTCCTTACTATTAATTGTTCTGTTTAGATTTTCTACATCTTCATGAATCAGTTTAGGTAGGTTATATGCTCCTAGAAATTTATCTATTTGTTCTTGCTTATCCAATTTGCAGTCTTCTAACTGTTCACTATAGCCTCTTATAATCATTTGTATTTCTGGGATGTCAGATGTAATGTTCCACCTTTAATGTATTATTTTAATTACTTGAGTCCTCACTTTTTTTTCTTGGTTAGTCTAGCTAAAGGGTTGTCAATTTTGTATGTGCTTTAAAAACCACAGCTCTTGTCCAGCTGGTGTGGCTCTGTGGTTGAGCATTGATCCATGCACCAAGAGGTCACCAGTTTGATTCCCAGGCAGGACACATGCCCAGGCTGTGGGCCTGGTCCCCAGTGAGGGGCATGCAGGAGGCAGCCAATCAATGTTCTCTCTCATCAGTGTTTCTATCTCTCTCTCCCTCTCACTTTCTCTCTGTCTAAAATCAATAAAGAGATTAGGGGAAAAGATGGTGGCGGGCAGGACCAGAGGGAGGGTGAGTGTGTGAAAGAGTGAACTAGTGTGTGAGAGAGTGTGAGTGGACGTGAAGGTAAATGACCAAACTCCTGCAGTGCAGAGACACAGAGCAGAAAGTGCCTGTGCTGTGGACAGGAGCAGCCGGCTACCGTGGTAAGCGGATCTTCAGGTCACGTCTCCCTCCCCTACAGAGAGGTCCCACCATTTTGGAAGATCCTGCATCTTCCCTGGGAGGAGGCAGTGGGAGCAGCTAGGGCCCAGCAACCTGAGCCCACCAGTGCACCTGGCACCATCGGACCAGTGGACACCCTGTGTCAACACAGACCAGTGTACAGTAGCGGAGCTGTCAAGGTGCCTGTTGTGGAAACTGCAAATGGCCGGGAGCCCAGCACCATCCCCGACAGTAGCATCCTGATCAGAATCGTGATATACCCCCAGCAATAGAGGCTGGGGAGCAGACACCCATCCCAGGCAACAGAAGCACAGATCAGCAGCTAATACTCATCCCCAAAAACTGTAGCAAAGGCTGAAGAGGAGCTCAGCCCCACTGGGCAGCAGCACTCCCCAGCCACCAGCAGCGCAACCTGGGGCTCCACAGGGGCCTGTACAACACAATGGAACACAAGAGGAGTGGGAAGCCAGAGATCCACAGGGGCCTGTGTGACCAAGCGGCCCACAAGAGTGGTGGGAAGCCAGGGCTTGAAAGGGACCGGTGTGACCCAGCTGCCCATGGGACCTGCTGGGAGCTGGGGCAGCAGAGAGGCCTGTGCAACCCAGCTTCCCACAAGATTGGTGGGGAGCCAGGGCTCCAGTGAGGCCTGTGCAACACAGCTGCCCATTGTATGGGCAGGGAGCATAGCTCTAGCAGGCCCTGAGCCATACAGCTACAGGTGGCACCAGCTGCCAGCTGGGAACACAGCTCCAGAGGGGCCCACGTGATCCAGCAGCAGCACTTACCAGGACACACCAATACCAGCCCCCAGTAGTCAATCCTCCAGGATCCACAACAGGAAAGAGGCAACACACAACAAAACAGTCTGAGAGGCACAGTAGCCTTATTTGATATACAGTGAGCTGCCTAAACATCCAAATATCCCTCACCAGGTCTAGAGCTACCAGATGGCTAAAATGAGAAGACAAAGAAACAACATCCAAAGGAAAGAAAAAGAGGAATCACTAGAAAAGGAGCTACAGAAAATGGAAGAAAGCAACTTGTCAGATAAAAAATTCAAAGCAACGATTTTAAGGGTGCTCAAACACTCAAACAATTTGGTGAGAACTACAAGCAACCAAATAAAAATTATGAAGAGCTCACTGGGAACTGCTTCAGCTTAAAAAAAGAGGTAGAAGCTACGTATAAAAATCAAGAGGATATAAAGAATGACATATCTGTTAGGAAAAATACCTTAGAAGGGTTTAATAGTAGATTAGAAGAAGCTGAAGACTAAATCAGTGACTTAGAAGACAAAATAGAGAAAAACACCCAAATAGAGCAGCAAATGGCAAAAATGTTTAAAAAGCAGGAGGAGTGTTTAAGGGAGATGTGGGACAATACAAAATGTAACAACATTTGCCTTATAGGGATACCAGAAGGAAAAGAATCAAAGAAAAGAATAGAGAACCTGGAAAGACAGCCTGGAGGACCACATAACCAGGGACATTGACTCAATCCTGGTAGGCTTGCAGAGATGCGAGAGGGGGCTGGAAGCCCACGGTCAGCAGCAGCCTGGGCTGGGACCAGGTGACTCAGCTGGAAGCTGCTGCTGCCTCTGCTGCGTGCTAAGCCCTCGACTGGTGCTGCACGGACTCGGCTGGAACCAGGGGACTCGGTGGGAAGCTGCTACAGCCTCAGCTGTGACCGCAGCTAAGTCCTGCGAACTCCGCTGAGTGCTACGCCCTCGGCTGGTGCCACAAACTCTGCTGCCCTTAGCTGGGAGCAGAACCATTGGGTTAAAAGTCCCAGGCGGCTCCATGACACAGAGTCTGGACAGAGGCTAAATTGGCAGGAGCCACTCACCTTGGTCTCCGGCAGAGGGAAGGCAGATTATACTGGAATTGTGTGGGGACACTCGGAATTTGGAGGGTGCTCAGAGATTTTGCTGAGTGCAGCCATGCAGGACTGTGGTCATCTTACTCCTACCCAGGGCCCTGGAGAAAGGCTGCGGCCCCTCCCTCGGAGATTCAACCCCACCTGGTGGCCATTGAAATGCTAATTGAGGCCCATTAACAACCAGCATCTGCCCCACCCTTGGGAAATCCTCTTACACTGAGCACCTGAGGGAGTTGTTCAGGCAACTCAGAAACCAAGGTTCTTCAGGTGACCTCTACTAATAGCATCCAGACAAAAAAAAAAAAAAAAAAAAACAAGCTAGAGGAAAGTTAAGACTTGACAGTGGTGGTTAAAGTGGGTCCTCCCTGCCTCATCCAAACCCAGGAGAAGGAGCTACAAACCCCAGAACACCAAAACCCACAGGGAAAATTTGGCAGACTCCAAAGCCCACTGGGATAGCCAAAATGGTGAAAAACAGAAACAAAAGCCAAATGAAAGAACAAGAGACCTCTACCGAAGATGAGAAGAATGAGGTGCAGGTAAGCAAGTTAACAGAACTAGAATTCAGAGCCATGATCTTGAGGAAACTTAACAGCATGTGTAAGGACATGAGCACCATAAGTAAAGACAGAAATGTTGAAAATCAACCAGTTGGAATTTAAAAACGACGTATCAGAAATGAAAAACACACTGGAAGGTCTAAAAAGCAGATAGAGGAAGCTGAGGACCAGATCAGTGAATTAGAAGACAGGGTAGAAAAAATCAACCAATCAGAAAACCAAAAAAAAAAAAAACGATTAAAAAACAGGAAGACAGCTTAAGAGAACTGTGGGACAATTGGAAACCCAATAATATTCGCATCATAGGAGTCCCCAAAGAAGAAGAAAATGAGCAAGGGTTAGAGAATATATTCAAACAAATAGTGACAGAAAACTTTCCTAATTTGGTGAGGGAAGAAGGCATTCAAATTCAAGAAGCACAGAGAGCCCCAAGTAAGAAGAACCCAAACAAGCCCACACAAAGACACATAGTAATCAAACTGCCAAAAATTAAAGACAAAGAGAGAATCCTAAAAGCAGCAAGAGAGAAGCAACAGATTACCTACAAAGGAAACCCCATAAGGCTCTCGGCTGACTTCTCACAAGAAACACTACAAGCCAGAAGGGAATGGCATGAAGTAATCAAGGTCATGAAAAACAATTATCTGAATCCAAGACTACTCTACCCAGCAAGGCTATCATTCAAAATGGAAGGTCAAATAAAGAGCTTGCCAGACTAAAAAAGGCTAAGGGAATACATTAGCACCAAACCAGCACTACAAGAAATGATAAAAGGACTGCTGTAATTAGCAGGAGAAATGGGAAGAAAAAACAGAACCACACTAAACAAAAATGGCAATAAATAGCCCTGGCCAGTTTGGCTCAGCGGTTATAGCGTCGGCCTGCGGTCCGGAGAGACCCGGGTTCGGTTCCCACTAAGGGCACGTATTTCGGTTGCAGTTTGTTCCCGGCCATGGTGGCAGCCACTCGATGTGTCCCTTCACATCGATGTTTCTCTCTCTCTCTCCCTTCCTCTCTCTCCCTCCCACTCTATCTGTACAAAAAATGGAAAAATATCCTCGGGTGAGGATAAAAAAAAAAAGGCAATAAATAAGTACATATCAATAATCGCCTTAAATGTAAATGGATTGAATGCCCCCATAAAAAGACACAGAGTAGCTGATTGGATAAGAAAGCATGATTCTTCTATATGTTGTTTACAAGGGAACCACCTCACAACAAAAGACTCACATAGATTGAAAAATGAAGGGATGGAAAAAAATCTTCCAAACAAACAAAAAAGAAAAAAAAGCTGGGGTAGCAATACTCATATCTGATAAAATAGACTTCAAAATGAAGGCCATAACTAGAGACAAAGAAGGCCACTACATAAAACTAAAAGGATCTATCCAACAGGAAGATATAACTTTGATAAACATATATGCACCCAATATAGGAACACCAAAATATATTAAAAATCTTCTGGAGGACTTCAAAGGAGACATTGACAGCAATACAATCATAGCAGGGGGCTTCAACACCCTGCTGACATCACTGGATAGATCCTCTAGACAAAAAATTAGCAAGAAAAAAAGAGACTCTAAATGAAGCACTAGACCAAATGGATTTAAAATAGATATCTACAGAGAATTATACCCCCAAACTACAGAATTCACATTCTTCTCAAGTGCACATGGGACATTCTCCTTTCCTTTTTTTTTTTTTTTTTTTTATCCTCACCCGAGAATATTTTTCCATTTTTTGTACAGATAGAGCGGGAGGGAGAGAGAGGAACAGAGAGAGAGAGAAACATCGATGTGAAGGGACACATCGAGTGGCTGCCACCCGCACGACCAACCAGGGCCGGGGACAAACTGCAACCGAAGTATGTGCCCTTAGCGGGAACCGAACCCGGGTCTCTCCGGACCACAGGCCGACGCTCTAACCGCTGAGCCAAACCAGCCAGGGCGGGACATTCTCAAAGATAGACCGCATGTTAGGACACAAACTACGTCTCACCAAGTTCAAGGAGATTGAAATCATATCAAGCATCCTCTCAGATCACAATGGCATGAAACTAGAAATCCATTGCAAGAAGAACATACAAAGTCATTTGAACACATGGACGCTAAATAGCATGTTATTAAACAATGAATGGGTCACCGAGGAGGTCAATGAAAAAATCAAAAACTTCCTGGAAACCAATGAAAATGAAGACACAACAAAACAAAATCTATGGGATGCAGCGAAAGCAGTTCTGAGAGGGAAGTTCATAGCACTACAGGCCTACCTCGAAAAACAAGAAAAATCTCTAATAGACTATCTAAACTCACAACTTAATGAACTAGAGAGCAAACAAAAAGAAAACCCCCAAGCAAGTATAAGGAAGGAGGTAGTAAAGATCAGAGCAGAAATAAATGACATAGAGACAAAAAAAAAAAAAACAATTTAAAGGATCAATGAAACAAAGAGCTGGTTTTTCAAAAATTAAATGAGATTGATGTACCCTTAGTTACACTCACCAAGAAACAAAGAGAGAGAACCCAAATACACAAAATCAGAAATGAAATGGGAGAAGTAACAACTGACACCAAAGAAATACAAAAGATTGTTAAGAACTACTATGAACAATTATATGGCAACAAATTCGACTATCTAAACAAAATGGACAAATTTCTTGAAACACATATTCTGCCAAAACTGGACCAGGAAGAGATAGAAAACTTGATCAGACCAATATCAACAGAAGAAATTGAAGATGTAATCAAGACTCTCCCAGTAAACCAAAGCCCAGAAACGGATAGCTTCACGGGGGAGTTTTACAAAATATTCAAAGAACTAACACTCATTCTCTTCAAACTATTTCAAAAAATTCAAGAAGAAGGAAGACTTCCAAACTCCCTTTATGAGGCTGGCATAATTCTAATTCCAAAACCAGAAAAAGACACTACAAAGAAAGAAAACTACAGGCCAATATCCCTGATGAACATAGACGCCAAAATCCTGAACAAAATACTAGCAAATCGGATCCAGCAAAACACCAAAAAAATTATCCACCATGACCAAGTGGGATTCATCCCAGGGATGTAAGGCTGGTACAATATTCACAAATCAATAAGCGTAATACACCATATAAATAAAATGTAGAATAAAAACCATATGATCATATCAATAGATGCTGGAAAAGCCTTCGACAAAATCCAGCACCCATTTCTGATAAAAACGTCAAGCAATGTGGGAATAGATGGACCATATCTAGACATAATAAAGGCCATATGTGAAAGACCTACAGCCAACATCATACTCAATGGGCAAAAACTAAAAGCATTTCCCTTAAGAACAGGAACAAGGCAAGGATGCCCACTTTTGCCACTCTTATTTATCATAGTACTGGAAGTCTTAGCCACAACAATCATACAGGAAGGAAAAATAAAAGGAATCCAAATTGGAAAGGAGGAACTGAAACTGTCATTATTCGCAGACTACATGATACTATACATAGAAAACCCTAAAGACTCCATCAAAACATACTAGACTTAATAAATGAATTTGGCAAAGCAGCAGGATACAAAATTAACATGAAGAAATCGATGGCGCCCTGGCCGGTTTGGCTCAGCGGTTAGAGCATCGGCCTGCGGTCCCGAGAGACCCGGGTTTGGTTCCCACTAAGGGCATGTACCTCGGTTGCAGTTTGTCCCCGGCCCTGGTCGGTCGTGCGGGTGGCGGCCACTCGATGTGTCCCTATCACATCGATGTTTCTCTCTCTCTCTTCCTCTCTCCCCCTCCCACTCTACCTGAACAAAAAATAGAAAAATGTCCTCAGGTGAGGATAAAAAAAAAAGAAAAAAGAAAAGAGAAATTGATGGCATTCTTATACACCAATGATGAACTCACAGAAAGAGAAACTAAGTAAACAATCCCATTTACCATTGCGGCAAAAAAATTAAGATACCTAGGAATAAACTTAACCAAAGAAATAAAGGACCTATTCACAGAAAACTGCAGGTCATTGAAAAAAGAAATAGAGGAAGATATAAAAATGTGGAAGCACATACCCTGTTCATGGATTGGGAGAATTAACATCATTAAAATGTCTATATTACCCAATGCAATCTATAGATTCAATGCAATCCCCATCAAAATACCAATGGCATACTTCACAGAATTAGAACGAGTACTTCAAAAGTTCATATGGAACTAAAAAAGACCTCGAATAGCCACAACAATCTTGAAAAGGAAGAACAAAGTTGGAGGGATCACATTACCAGATTTCAGGTTATACTACAAAGCCACCGTAATCAAAACAGCCTGGTACTGGCACAAGAAAAGGCATATAGACCAGTGGAACAGAACCGAGAACCCAGAAATAGACCCAAGGCAATATGCTCACTTAATATTTGACAAAGGTGGCAAGAGCATACAGTGGAGTAATGACAGCCTCTTTAATAAATGGTGCTGGGAAAATTGGACAGCTACATGCAGAAAAATGAAACTAGACCATCAACTTACACCCTACACAAGAATAAACTCAAAATGGAAAAAAGACTTAAATGTGACTCATGAATTCATAAAAATCCTAGAAGAAAATGTAGGCAACAAAATTTCAGACATCATACACAGCAGAATTTTTGCTGATACATCACCTAAGGCAATAGAAACAAGGGAGAAAATGAACACATGGGACTACATCAATCTCAAAAGCTTCTGCACAGCGAAAGATACAATCATCAAAACGGAAAGGCTACCCACTGTAT
The DNA here is from genome assembly GCF_014108415.1 of Molossus molossus. Classification (NCBI taxonomy): domain Eukaryota; kingdom Metazoa; phylum Chordata; class Mammalia; order Chiroptera; family Molossidae; genus Molossus; species Molossus molossus. The sequence goes on from NW_023425388.1 coordinate 83,676,113, forward strand.
GGGAGAGCATAATTGCCAATGATACATCAGATAAGGGGTTAATTTCCAATATATATAGAGTGCTCATACAACTCCACAAAAGTAAGACAGAGAACCCAATTAAAAAATGGGCAGAGGAACTAAATAGACACCTCTCCAGACAGGACATACAAATGGCCAAGAGACATATGAAGAAATGCTCATCATCACTAATCATCAGAGAGATACAAATTAAAACAACAATGAGGTATCACCTCACACCTGTCAGAATGGCTGCCATCAACAAATCATCAAACAACAAGTGTTGGTGAGGGTGTGGAGAAAAGGGGACTCTAGTTCATTGCTGGAGGGAATGCAGACTGGTGCAGCCACTATGGAAAACAATATGGTGTTACTTCAAAAAATTAAAAATTGAACTTCCATTTGACCCAGTGATCCCATTTCTAGGAATATACCCTAAGAAGCCTGAAACGCCAATCAGAAAGAATATATGTACCCCCATGTTTGTAGCAGCACTATACAATAGCTAAGATCTGGAAACCGCCTAAGTGTCTATCAGTAGACGAGTGGATAAAAAAGCAGTGGTACATATACACAATGGAGTACTACGGAGCTGTAAGAAAGAAAGATCTCTTGTCCTTTGAGACTACATGGAGGGACCTGGAGAGTATCATCCTGAGTGAGGCAAGCCAAGCAGAGAAGGACAAGTATCATATGATCTCACTTATTTGTGGAATATAATGAAAATAACAGTCTGAGGAATGGGGTAGTCCCAGAGATGTGGAGAGGTAGGGTACAGACTGACAATCCCCAGAAGAGGGGATGGTGGGGGAGAGATAAACCACAGAACTTATATGCTTGTATGCATGAACAGTGGGCATGGACAACAAACTGGGGACAGGGCGGAGAGGGAGGGGGAGGGGGGAATCAGTGGGGGGGAAAGGAAAAACATCTGTAACAAAAATTAATTAATAAAAAAGAAAAAATAACAATTAAAAAAAAATAGAGAACCTGTTTGAAGAAATAATGACAGAAAATATTTCTAAACTGGTGAAGGGAAAAGTCACACAAGTCCAGGAAACACAGGGTCCCAAGCAAGATGAACCCCAGAAGACCCACAGCTAGACACATAATAATAAAAATGGCAAACATTAAAGACAAAGAAAGAATCTTAAAGGAAGCAAGAGAGAGACGAAAGTTATCTACAAGGGAGCTCACATTAGACTATCAGGTGATTTCTCAATTGATATGCTGCAGGCCAGAAGGGAGTGGCATGAAGTGTAGAAAATAATGCAAGGCAAGGGTCTGAACCCAAGACTACTCTATCCAGCAAGGCTATAATTCAAAATTGAAGGAAAATTAAAGAGCTTCATGAATAAAAAACAAACAAACAAAAAAATAAGCTAAAGGAATTTACTACCACCAAACCAGCACTGCAAGAAATGATGAAGGGACTGTTGTAAGAAGAAACAGAGGGAGATAGAGATAGAGATAGAGATAGAGATAGAGATAGAGATAGAGATAGAGATAGAGATAGAGAGAGAGAGAGAGAGAGAGAGAGGAACACAGGCATAAAATTAAAATGGCAGCTTAGAACTATCAATAATTACCTTAAATGTAAATGACTTAAATGCTCCAATCAAAAGACATAGGGTAGCTGATTAGATAAGAAAACACAACCCATATATATGCTGTGTACAGGAGACCCAGCTCACAACAAAAGACACAGGATGAGAGTAAAGGAATGGAAAAAACTTTTCCAAGCAAATGAAAATGGAAAAAAACCTGGTGTAGCAATACTCATATCTGACAAGATAGACTTAAAAACAAGGGCCATAATGAGAGACAGAGAAGGTCACTACATAATATTAAAAGGATCAATTCAACAAGAAGATATAACACTGGTAAAACATATAAGCACCAAATATGGGAGCACCAAAATATATTTAAAAACTACAGGAGGACTTCAAGGGAGAGATCAATAGCAACACAATCATAATGAGTGACTTTAACATGCCATTGACACCACTGGATAGATCTTCAAGACAAAAAATTAATAAGGACATAGAGTTCTTACAAGATGAACTAGATCAATTGGACTTCATCGATATTTACAGAACATTTCACCCCAGAGCTGCAGAATATACATTCTTCTCAAGAGCACATGGGTCATTCTCAAAGATAGATGACGTGTTAGGAAATAAAGCAAGTCTCTACAAATTCAAGAAGATTGAAATCATAACAAGCACCTACTCAGATCACAGTGGCATAAAACTGGAACTCAATTACAATAAAAACACACAAAAACATTCAAAAACTTGGAGGCTAAATAGCATGTTATTAAACAACAAATTAATTACTAATGAGATCAAGGAAGAAATTAAAAACTTTCTGGAAACCAATGAAAAGGAACACACAACAACACAAAATCTATGGGACACAGCAAAAGCAGTCCTGAGAGGGAAATTCATATCACTACAGGCCTACCTAAAGCAACAAGAAAAATTCCTAATTGATCTTCTAACCATACAACTTAAAGAACTAGAAAGTAAATAAAAAGAAAAACCCAAAGCTAGTAAGAGAAAGGAAATAGTAAAGGTCAGAGCAGAAATAAACAACAGAGACTAAAAAAAAAAAATTTTAAAGATCAATGAAACAAAAAGCTGGTTCTTTGAAAAGATGAACAAGATTAATGGACCTTTAGCCAGACTCACCAAGAAACAAAAAGAGAAAAACCAAATAAACAAAATCAGAATGAAAGAGGAGATGCAACAACTGACATCACAGAAATACAAAGGATCACCAAAACATACTATGAACAATTGTTCACCAACAAACTGGAAAATCTAGGAGAAATGGACACATTTATAGAAACACACAGCCTCCTAAAACTGAACCAAAGGAATAGAAAACTTGAACAGACCAATAACAACAAAGAAAATTGAAGATGTAATTAAGAAACTCCCAGCAAACAAAAGCCCAGACCCAGATGGCTTCATGAGGAAGTTTTACCAAACATTCAAAGAAGATCTAATACCCATTTTCCTCAAACTATTCCCAAAAGTCCAAGAAGACGGAACACTTCCAAACTCATTTTATAAGGACAACATAATCCTAATTCCAAAACCAGATAAAGACATTACAAAGAAAAACTACAGGCCAATATTCCTGATTAACACAGATGCCAAAATCCTTAACAAAGTATTAGCAAATCAGATTGACCAGGATAAAAAATTAACATCAAGAAATCAATGGCATTCTTATATACCAATAATGAACTCACAAAAGAGAAACTAAAAAATAATCTCATTTATCATCACAACAACAAAAAAATTAAGATACCTAGGAACTTAACCAAAGAAGTAAAGGGCCTCTTAGAGATTCCAAAATGGCAGGGGAGTGAATGGAAGCTACACAGACCATCTCCCAGGACCAAACTGGAATTACAATTAGGAAAAAGCAACAGAAAAGCATCTTTCTAGGACCATATAACCAGAGACACTGAACCGAACCTGGTAGGATTGCGGAGGTGCAAGAGGGACACTGGGAACCCAGGAACAGCAGCGATCTTAGCTGTGAGCAACATCCTTAAGGTTAAAATTCCAAGCCCACTCCACAATGCAGAAGGCTGAAACAGAGGGCTAAAATAGCCACAGCCACTCACTTTGGGCTCCAGCAGAGGGAGGGTGGACTGGACTGGAACTGTGTGGGGACACTCTGGATATGGAGGGCACTCAGAGCTTTTGCTGAGTTGCAGCCACGCAGGACAGTGGACATCTTACTCCATCCCAGGGCTCTGGGGAGAGAAGGCAAACTCTCCCTCTGAGATTCAACCCCACCCAGGTGAGCCATTGAAATGCAAATAGAGTCTCATTAACAACCAGCATCTGCTCCATCCTCAGGCAATCCTCTTGTGCTGAAAACCTGAGGGAGTTTTTTATTCAACTGAGAACTCAAGACTCTTCAAGTTACCACTACTAATAGCCTGCAGGCAAAAAGCTAGAGGATAACTGAACCTTTCCTGAGATTGCAAATCTACCCAGGAAAGTAAGTCTTGACAGTGCTGTTTAACATGGGTCCTCCCATGCTCATCTAAACCCAACAGAGGGAACCACAAACAGCAGAACACCAACACACACAGGAAAAATTTGGCAGGCTCCAAAATCCACTGAGATAGCCAAAATGGTGAAACAAAGAAACAAATCCCAAATGAAAGAACAAGAGACTTCTACCAAAGATGAGATAAATGAGGTGAAATTAAGCAAGTTAACAGAACTAGAATTCAGAGCCATGATCTTCAGGAAGCTCAACAGCATGAGTAAGGACATCAACACCATGAGTAAAGACATAGAAACATTTAAAATCAATCAATTGGAAATGAAAAACCACCAAGAAGAAATGAACAATGACATAGCAGAAATAAAGAACACATTGGAAGGACTAACCAGCAGAGTAGAGGAAGCTGAGGACCAGATCAGTGAATTAGAAGACAGTGTAAAAAAAAATCAACCAATCAGAAAACCAAAAAGAAAAACAATTAAAAAACAGGAAGATAGCTTAAGAGAACTGTGGGACAACTGGAAACATAATAATATTCACATCATAGGAGTCTTAAAAGGAAAAAAAAATGAGCAAGGGTTAGAGAATATATTTGAATAAATAGTGACAGAAAATTTTCCTAACATGGTGCAGAAAAAAGGCAAAGTTCAAGAAGCACAGTGAGCCCCAAGTAAGAAAAACACAAACAGGCCCACACCAATACACAGTAATACAATGCCAAAAATTAAAGTCAAAGAGAGAATTCTAAAGGCAGCAAGAGATAAGCAACAGGTTACCTACAAAGGAACCCCCATAAGGCTCTCAGCTGACTTCTCAACAGAAACTACAGGCCAAAAGGGAGTGGCATGAAGTAATCAAGGTAAGAAAAACAAGGATCTGAATTCAACACTACTCTATCCACCAAAGCTATCATTCAAAATAGAAGGTCAAATAAAGACCTTTCAAGACAAAAAAAAAAAAAAAAAAGGCTAAGGGAATACATTAGCACCAAACCACCACTGCAAGAAATGTTAAAAGGACTGCTATAATTAGTGGAAGAAATAGGAAGAAAAATATAACCACACTAAAGAAAACAAAAATGGCAATAAATAAGTCCATATCAATAATCACCTTAAATGGAAATGTATTAAATGCTCTGATAAAAAGACACAGAGTAGCTGATTGAATAAGTAACCATGATTTCATATATATGTTGTTTAAAAGAGATCCACCTAATAACAAAACACTCACATAGGTTGAAAGTGAAGGAATGGAACAAGATCTTCCAAGCAAACGTAAAGGAAAAAAGAGCTGGGTAGCAATACTCGTATCAGATAAAATAGATTTAAAAATGAAGGTCATAACTAGAGACAAAGAAGGTTACTATATAATATTGAAAGGATCTGTCCAACAGGAAGATATAACCCTAACCCTAACCCTAATCCAATATAGGAGCACCAAAATATATTTAAAAATCTTCTGGAGGACTTCAAAGGAGAAATCAACACCAATACAATCATAGCAGGGGATTTCAACACCCAGCTGACATCACTGGATAGATCATTTAGACGAAATATTAGCAAGGAAACAGAGACTCTAAATGAAGCACTAGACCAAATGGATTTAAAATAGATATCTACAGAGAATTACACCCCAAAACTGCAGAAAGCACATTCTTCTCAAGTGCACATGGGACATTCTCAAAGATAGACCACATGTTAGGGCACAAACTAAGTCTCTACAAGTTCAAGAAGATTGAAATCATATCAAGCATCATCTCATTACAATGGCATGAAACTAGAAATCAATTGCAACAAGAACATGCAAAGACATTTGAACACATGGAGGCTGAATAACATGTTGTTAAACAATGAATGGGTTACCAAGGAGATCAAGGAAGAAATTAAAAACTTCCTGGAAACCAATAAAAATGAACACACAACAACACAAAATGTATGGGATGCAGCAAAAGAAGTTCTGAGAGGGAAGTTCATAGCACTACAGGCCTACCTCAAGAAACAAGAAATATGTCTAATAGACTATCTAACCTCACAACCTAAAAGACTAGAAAGCAAACAAAAAGAAAACCCCAGAGCAAGTAGAAGGATGGAAATAGTAAAGATTAGAGCAGAAATAAATGACATAGAGACCAAAAAAAACAATTCAAAGGATCAATGAAACAATACATAACCAAATACACAAAATCAGAAATGGAAGAGGAGAAGCAACAACTGACATCACAGAAATACAAAGGGTTATTAACAAATACTATGAACAATTACATGGCAACAAATTCGACAATCTAAGCGAAGTAGACAAATTTCTAGAAACACATAGTTTCCCAAAACTGCACTGGGAAGAGATAGAAAACTTAAACAGACCAATAACAACTAAGGAAATTGAAGAGGTAATCAAGACTCTCCCACCAAACAAAAGCTCAGGCCTGGACGGCTTTATAGGGGAGTTTTACTGAACATTCAAAAAAGAACTAACACCCACTCTTCTCAAACTATTTCAAAAAATTCAAGAAGAAGGAAGATATCCAAATTTTTTTTATGAGGCCAGCATAATTCTAATTCCAAAACCAGATAAAGACACTACAAGGAAAGAAAACTACAGGCCAATATCCCTAATGAACATAGATGCCAAAATCCTGAACAAAATACTAGCAAATTGGATCCATCAATACATCAAAAAAAAATTATTCACCTTGACCAAGTGGGATTCATCCCAGGAATGCAAGGCTGGTACAATATTCACAAATCAATAAATGAGATACATCACATAAGCAAAATGAAAGATAAAAACCACATGACCATATCAATAGATGCTGAAAAGGCATTCGACCAAATTCAGCACCCATTTCTGATAAAAACACTCACCAATGTGATAATAGAGGGATTATATCTAGACATAATAAAGGCCATATGTGAAAAACCTACAGCCAATATCATACTCAATGGGCAAAAACTAAAAGCATTTCCCTTAAGAACAGGAACAAGACAGGGATGCCCACTTTTGCCACTCTTATGTAACATAGTACTGGAAGTCTTAGCCACAGCAATCAGACAGGAAGAATAAATAAAAAGGATCCAAATTGGAAAGAAGGAAGTGAAAGTGTCATTTCTTGCAGATGACATGATATTATACACAGAAAACCCTAAAGACGCCATCAAAAATTTACTAGACTTAATAAATGAATTTGGCAAAGTAGCAGGATACAAAATTAACATCAAGAAATTGATGGCATTCTTATACACCAATGATGAACTCACAGAAAGAGAAACTATGAAAACAATCTCATTTATCATCATGGCAAAAAATTAAGATACCTAGGAATAAACTTAACCAAAGAAATAAAGGACCTGTTCACAGAAAACTGCAGGTCATTGAAAAAAGAAATAGAGGAAGATATCAAAAAGTATAATCACAGAACTTGTTCATGGACCAGAAGAATTAACATCATTAAAATGGCCATATTACCCAAAGCAATCTATAGATTCAATGCAATCCCCATTAAAATACCAACGACATACTTCACAGAACTAGAACAAATATTTCAAACGTTCATATGGAACTGAAAAAGACCCCGAATAGCCATAGCAATCTTGAAAAAGAAGAACAAAGTAGGCGGGATCACAATACTGAATATCAGTTTATACTACAAAGCTACTGTAATCAAAACAACCTGGTACAGGCATATAGACCAGTGGAACAAAATAGAGAACTCGGAAATTGACCCAAGACATTATGCTCAATTAATATTTGACAGAGTTGGCAAGAGCATACAGAGGCATAAAGACAGTCTCTTTAATAAATGGTGTGGAGAAAATTGGACAGCTACATGAAAAAAAAATGAAACTAGACCATTAACTTACACCATACACAAGAATAAACTTAAAATGGATAAAAGACTTAAATGTGACTCGTGAGTCCATAAAAATCCTAGAAGAAAATGTAGGCAACAAAATTTCAGACACCAGAATTCAGATACCAGAATGTAGGCAGCAGAATTTTCACTGATACATTACCTAAGGCAACAGAAACAAAGGAAAAATTGAACACATGGGACTACATCAAACTCAAAAGCTCCTGCACAGCAAAACAAACAACCATCAAAATGGAAAGAGAACCTACTGTATGGGACAGCATAATTGCCAATGATATATCAGATAAGGAGTTAATTTCCAAAATATATAGAGTGCACATACAATTCAACAAAAGGAAGACAAAAAACCCAATTAGAAAATGGGCAGAGGAACTAAATAGACATCTCTCCAAACAGGACATACAAATGGCTAAGAGACATGTGAATAAATGTTCAACATCACTAATCATTAGAGAGATACAAATTAAAACAATGAAGTATCACCTCACAGCTGTCAGAATGGCCGCCATCAACAAATCATCAAACAACAAGTGTTGGTGAGGGTGTGGAGAAAAGGCAACTCTAGTACACTGCTGGTGGGAATACAGACTGGTGCAGCCACTATGTAAAACAATATGGTGTTACCTCAAAAAATTAAAAATTGAATTTCCATTTGACCCAGTGATCCCATTTCTAGGAATATACCCTAAGAAGCCTGAAACACCAATCAGAAAGAATATATGTACCCCCATGTTCATAGCAGCACTATTTACAATAGCTAAGATCTGGAAACAGCCCAAGTGTCCATCAGTAGAAGAATAGATAAAAAAGCTATTCCTAGAATGCCTCAGACTGTGACTATCCTGATTTACTCTCCATTCCTTAAATATTCTCCATGTTTTAAAGCTTCAATGCCTTTACTTTTAACCACCTGCTCTTCCTTCAGCCTGTATCTTACCACACATTTCCTATTTAACAAAATCTAATTTATCCTTTAAGAATCATAGGGGGTTTTCAAAATGCTGTAGGTGGATATTTCTTGCACATGTTTCCAGAAACAAACTAGAAATAAAACTAAACTGGAAAACGCTCACCCTAAATTACCAACTGAAGACTAGTTGAAGAGGAGACTTTTAACAAGAAAGGGCAGAAACCACCCCAGACATGTTGGTAGGGTGAGATTGCAAGAGGGGCTGGCCCAGGTCCCATGGGCAGCAAGCCAAGGGTGGGGAGAGATAACTTGGCTGCCAGGGTTGTTTTTCCTGAGAGGAGTGAGGCCCATACCCTAGCTGGGCTCCCCAGGCTGGAGCACCAGAGCTGAGAAGAGCAGTCCATGTAACATCCAGCTGTGAAAGGCAGTAGGGCTTCTATCCACCAGGGAGAGACAGAGCCTGTCAGAGACAAAGTCACTTGTTTTTTTTAAAAAAAAACCAGAGCACAAGAATTTCATTTGTAGCCACTAACCTGAGGCTTCAGTGGAGGGCTGCTGGTACAGACTGGAGTTGCCTGAGGAGTATCAAGGGTAGGAGGCATTAGGGAGAGATGTAGATGTGCAGCAGCTGGGATGCATGTGCTTGGTCATCCCCCTCCCATACCGCAGCAGCCATTTTTCCTGAGGCACAAGCCCCTCCCAGAAGCAGCCAGGAAAAAGGCATTTACTGCACCCTCAGGGATAGAGGGGCTACAGCTCACACCACCCTCAGGAATCCCACTTGCCTGATTCTGCATCTTGACACCTGCTTAGGAGGCAGAAGTAGACACCAAGCCTATGGGTCTGGGAAGTCTCATGGGATGTCAGTAACTGGCTTTAGGGTGGGGGAAGACCAAAGGCAGAGGCAGATCCCAAGGTGCCTTGGGACATTTGCTGACCCATCCCTGAGCCCGATGCTGCTTACAAGCTGGTCTTAGAGCACAACTTGGCCCCTTCCATAGCCAAGTCCTGTGAAGATAGACACAAACCTAGGATCGCTTGAAGCTTTGAACAGGTTGCCAAGAGCCAAACGTGGACAGCTTCTAACAATGGCTTCCACCAAAGAACCGCCCAGGAGGCCCAGAACCAGCATACAAAAGTCAGTCTCAGTCAACATAAGAGCGGGATCCAAAGAGAGATCTCGGCAAGCACTAAACTTTGCCAAGACAAACTCCACCTCATTGTTTTTCTTTTTTTTTTTCTTGTCTTTTTTAATTTTTTTTTTGCTTTGTATATTATTATTTTCTTTCATATTTCTTATTTTTCTCTTTGCTTTCCTTATTCTGTTTTTTCTTTCTTCTTCTTTTATCCTTTTCAGAATTTTCCTTCCCCTTTTCTTTTATACTGTTTTTTTTTATTCTTATTTTTATCTCTCTTATTTCCATTCATAGTTTCTTTTTTTCTTCTCATATTTTTTATTTTCTTTTATTATTCTTGCTCTCTTTTCTCTTTCCTAATTCTCTTTAATTTGTGGTTCACAGCATTACAGGCTTACCTCATGAAACAAGAAAAAGCTCAAATAAATATTTTAATCCTACAACTAAAAGAATTAGAAAGAGAACAACATGAAAAGCCCAGAATACGTAGAAGGAAGGAAATAATAAAGATCAGTGTGGAAATAAGTAACATAGAGACTAAAAGTCAATACAAAAGATCATAAATACGATTGACAAAACCTTTAGCCACACTCATTAAGAAACAAAGAGAGAGGACACAAATAAATAAAATCAGAAATGAAATAGGGAAAGTAACAACTGACATCACAGAAATACAAAGGATTGTAAGAAAATACTATGAATAACTATATGCCAACAAATTAGACAACTTAGGTGAAATGGACAAATTCTTAGAAACATACAATCTTCTAAAATTTAATCTGGAAGAAACAGTAAACCTGAATAAGCCAATAACACCTAATTAAATTGAAGCAGTAATAATAAAAATAAAAAATAAAAAACTCCTAGCAAATAAAAGTGTCCTGAATTGGATGGCTTCACAGGTGAGTTATACCAAACATTCAAAGAACTAACACTTACCCTCCTCAAACTATTCCAAAAAATTCAAGAGGAGGGAAGATTGTAAAGGTCTTTTATGAGGCCATCATTATCATAATCCCAAAAAGAGGCAAAGACATTACAAAGAAAGAAAATTACAGGCCAGTATCACTGATCAACATAGATGCTAAAATCCTCAAGAAAATATTAGCAGATCGGATCCAGCAATACATTTAAAAGATCATACACCATGACCAAGTGGGATATGCTTCAGGATGCAAGTCTGGTACAATATTGGCAAATCAATAAATGTGATACATCACATAAACAAAATGAAGGATAAAAATCACATGATCATATCAATAAACACAGCAAACACATTTGACAAAATTTAGCACCCACTTATGAAAAAAACTCTCAGCAAAGTGGGAATAGAAGGATCATACCTCAACATAATAAAGTCCATTTATGGCAAGCCTACAGCCGACATCATACTCAATCAGGAAAAACTAAAATTGTTTCCCTTAAGATGAAGAACAAGACAGGGATGTTCACTTTCACCACTCTTATTCAACATAGTACTGGAAGTGCTAGCAACAGCGATCAGAAAAAAAGAAGAAATAAATAGCATCCAAACTGAAAAGGAATAAATAAAACTGTAGATGACATGATATTGTACATAGAAAACCCTAAAGACTCCACCAAAAAACTGCTAGATTTAATAAATAAATTGGGCAAAGTAGCAAGATGCAAAATTTATATCCAGAAATCCATGGCATTTTTATACACCAATAATAAACTCTCAGAAATAGAAACTAAAAAAAAAAAAAAAAAAATTCAATTTACTATTGCAACAACAACAACAAAAATACTTAGGGATAAAGTTAACTAAGGAGGTAAAAGATGGATACTCAAAAAACTACAAGACATTGGAAAAAAGAAATAGAGGAAGATACAAATAAGTGGAAGCATATACTATGTTCATGGATTGAAAGAATTAACATCATTATACTGTCCATACTATCCAAAGTAATCTAAAGATTCAACACATCCCTATTAAAATACCAATGAAATATTTTACAGATCTAGAACAAATATTCCAAAAATTTATATGGAACCAAAAAAACCCTGAATAGCCTCAGCAATCTTGATGAAGAAGAACAAAGTTAGAGAGATCACAATACCAGATACCAAACTATACTACAAAGCCATTGTAATCAAAACATCCTGATATTAGCACAACAGGTATATAAATCAGTGGAACAGAACAAGAGACCTCAGAAATCAACCACGCCATTATGGTCAATTAATATTTGACAAAGGAGGCAAGAATATACAATAGAGTAATGACAGTGTGCACAAAGCAAGGCACTAACCTATGACCAGGCCAAGGCTGATTCCCAGAGAGCCAGAAAGGACATCAAATTAGACCCATTTGATGTTGCCCAGAAGGTGTTTGTAGCTGGAGAGGAGACTGCTCATATGTCGCTTGTAGATAAATCAGATCTCTCTCTCTTTTTTTTTTAATCCTCACCTGAGGACATTTTTTGCATTTATCTTCAGATAGAGTTGGAGGGAGAGAGGAGGAAAGAGAGGGAGAAACATCGATGTAAAAGAGACACATCTAATGGTTGCCACCCACATGACCCCAACCAGGGCCGGGGACAAACTGCAACTGAGATACGTGCCCTTAGCGGGAACCAAACTTGGGACTCTCTGATCTGCGGGCCAATGCTCTAACCACTGAGCCAAACCGGCCAGGGCCAGATCTCTTTATTTATGATTATTCAATAGCACCCCTCTTTGTCCAGGAGAACTACATACACATGAAGCCTACAGCTGCAGGGGGTGACATAGAAAAAAAAAAACACATGATGCTTTTAAGCAGAGCGGCAGACAGCATCTATGATGGTGACCTGGTGGACTAGCAGATCCAGAGTAAGCAGAACTGGGGGCTTGTGCCCACACAGGCCATTTATGCCAGTGTTCTTCCTGGAGAGTTAATGAGAGGGTTCATGACCCAGTTTCCCACCTTCCCAAGCTGGTTGGGTAAGCACTCGTGTACAGGCAAACATAATCGTCTTGTTCAGAACCCAGCATTGCATATGAGTCTCAGAACTTACTCCAGGAAAAGGACTATAAATATGGATTGTCTGGCACAAATAAGGAATGCACTTGTACAGCCCTTGCTCTCACGGGGTAGAAGGAGTACAGGATGTTGTTGCCCTTATGGATGCTTATTATTTGATGAAAGAAGACTGAGAATATCATAGAAATTGAGCAGCTGCGGAGGCAAGCCTAGTCCCTTCTCCAAGCTGGATCCCAAGGTCAAAGCAGCCTTTACCAGAGCTTACGATAAGGAAGTCCACCTTACTCCGCACTCACTTCAGGCAGTGAAGACACCCAGACACAGCACAGGCCCAGCGCTGGATTCGGAGCACAGTGAAGAGTTCCATGGAGACAACTCCCAGTCTGATGAGAAAGATCAAGACGCTGTGGAAACTGGTGCTATGATCACAAAAAAGATAAAATCTTCAAAGCCTTCAAAATCAGAGAAAGATAAGGAGTCCAGAAAAGGAAAAGAAAAAAGTTCCAGGAAATAAAACTGTTTTTCCCTACTGACAGTCCCTTTGTATTCACTGCTGACCAGTCTAGCTGGTCTAGAGGATGCCTTGTTTTGTTGTGTTGTTGTTGTTTTTAATCCTCACCCGAGGACATTTTTCCATTTTTTTGTTCAGATACAGTGGGAAGGAGAGAGAGGAAGAGAGAAAGAAACATCAGCGTTAAAGGGACACATCAAGTGGCTGCCACACGCATGACCAACCAGGGTCAGGGACAAACTGCAACCGAGGTACGTGCCCCTAGCGGGAACCAAACCTGGGTCTCTCTGGAACGCAGCCAGATGCTCTAACTGCTGAGCCAAACTGGCCAGGGCGAGGATGCCTTGTTTTTTCCAAAGGAACCATAAGAGGGTGATCGAGTGGTCCCATTATAAATAAAAGGTCGTACAGCCAGAAGGATGTAACCGGTAGGCTAATGTACACCTCTTATAGAGGTTGATAGGACTGCTTGGGTCCTCCACTGTCTGTCACTGTAATTTGATTGTGCTTCAAAATGTGTATAATCAGAATTAGAAACTACATGTGGCCTTTGGAACTAGATTTTATTTAACAATAATATGTCTGAGAACCGTGGTACTAAGTCAACTTTTGTAAGCTTAACAATTTATTCTAATGGCCTTTACAGGACCAATGTTGATTTATTATTATGTGGTGAAACTTTGTAAATAAATCATAATACAAAACAATCACCACCTAGAACTGGGTACTCTTTGTACATTGTCAAATAGCTTGTCAAAAATATAAATTAGGAATAAAAATGTTTCATATTAAACAAAAACAAAAAACAGTGATGGGAAAATTGGTCAGGTACATGCAAAAAAATGAAACTAGATTACCAACTTACACATACACAAAAATAAACTCAAAATGATAAAAGCCTTAAATGAAAGTCATTAAACCATAAAAATCCTAAAGAAAACATACACAGTAAAATCTCAGACATCCCACATGGCAGTATTCTCATGGATACATCTCCTAGAGCAAGGGAAACAAAGGAAAAAATAAACAAAGGGCACTACATCAAACCAGAAAGCTTCTGCACAGCAAAAAAAAGAAGAAGAACAAAAAAAGGAGGAGGAGGAGGAGGAGGAGGAGGAGGAGGAGAAGGAGGAGAAGGAGGAGGAGGAAGAAAAAAAAGGGGGAATCCACTGTATGGAAGAACATATTAACCAATAATACATCTGATGAGGGGTTAATTTCCAAAATATACAAAGAACTCATACAACTCAACACCAGGAAGACATACAGTCCAATTAAAAAGTAGACAAAGGGCTTGAATAGATACTTCTTCAAAGAAGACATATGGATGGCCAATACACATATGAAAAAATGTTCAATGTCACTAATCATCAGATAATGCAAATTAAAACCACAATGAGGTATCACCTCACACCTGCCAGAGTGGCTATCATTAATAAATCAACAAACAACAAGTGTTGGTGAGGATGTGAATAAAAGGAAATCTTTATGCACTATTGGGGTATGACTGTGCAGCCACTGTGGAAAACAGTATAGAGTTACCTTAAAAAATTAAAAATGGAAGTGCCATTTCACCTAGTTATCCCACTTCTGGGAGTATATCCTAAGAATTCCTAAACACCAATCAGAAAGAATACATATACCCCTATGTTCATAGTAGCACTATTTATAATTGCTAAGATCTTGAAGTAGCCCACATGCCCATCAGTAGATGAGTGGTTACACAAGCTGTGGTACATTTATACAACTTAATACTATGAGGCTGTAAAAAAGAAGGAGCTCTTACCCTTTGCAACAGCATGGATGAATCTGAAAAATATTATGCTAGGTGAAATAAGTCAGTCAGAGAAAGACAAATACCACATGATCTCACTTTGTGGATCTAATGAACAAAATAAACTGATGAGGCATGGATGCATGGAATAGAACAACAGATCTCAGAGATTAGGGGAGTGGGAGGGAGGAGGAGAGATTAACCAAAGAATGTATAGTCATATGCATTGACCATGGACACAGACAATAGCATGGGGAAGGCCTGGGGTGGGGCTGGGGCTGGGGAGAGGAGGATAAATAGGGGAAATATGGGGGACATCCTAAATACTGTCAACAATAAATAAATAAATAAGAATCATAGAAAATGTCATTTCTTTGCAAAGTCTTCTTTCAGTCTTCTGTTATATCCTTCTTTGTGTTCCCATATACCTTATTTTGATATTTAACTCAGTCTTAACTGCTCTATATAGAGTTGTGTAAATAATTTACTCTAGATTGGTAGTCCTATGACAGCAGAATTATTTCTTATTTATATAAGCAATTTCCTTCCCAGCCCCACATCTGCTGAGGGGTCCTGTCTACTCAATGCCTGACTCAATGTCTTGTCTTTTATAATCACTGAATGAATGTTGAATTTAATTTTAATGAAATTTCTGCAACTAATTCAATAAGCATTCTTTAAGGGCCTATATTACTGGTACAATGAGAGGTTTGCAGTATGGACAGTCAAAAAGAAAACTCATCTGAGAATAACCAAGACTTTCATACAAAGAAAAACTGAATAAACAAATATCTAACTGAAGTATGATTAAGAGCTCTTTGCATGATAAAGACAGTTCATTAGCTTGCAGATCAGAAAGTTGAAGATGTCTTCATGAAGCAGACCTCATATAAAGATTACATGGGACTGGAACAGAGGAATAGGTTAAAGAGGGCAAGTGCCTTTTAGATGAGACATTGATTGTGAGTAAATATTCTGAGTTAGGATTTAAATTTAATGCATCAAGGAACAGAGAAGTGATGGGTATGTTTTTGGAGATAAATTCTTAAAGATTAATGGTAAAAAATAAGTCACAGGTGAAATAACCCCAGTCCATGGAGGTCTTAAATACTAAGATAAAGGACAAAGACTTGGTTTGGAGGGTAATGAGGAGCCAAAAACATTTCCAGTCCATAGAGTACATCTATAATAGAAAAAGGGTGGATATGAAAGACTAATTGAAAAGTTCTTTTATTATGCATAAGTAAAACTAAAAAATACACAATGTCAGAGTTGTTTCAGAAGATGAATCCATAGGATGGTCATATTCATCAAAGGGAGTAAAGGAGATTAATGTAACCACATTTTTGCCCCCTTTCCACAAATCCAAATCTCTCTTCACATTTTGGTTTAACTTCCATTTCCTCCATTAAGTGATCAATATGAAATTTTTTCTCTCCACTATAGTTTTCAAGTAAAGAAGATATGTGTGTGGGGGGGGGGGGGGGGGAGAGAGAGAAAGAGATCTCAAGTGTGTAAAAAAAAAAAAAAATCAGCCTGACCCTTAACTGACTTTCGTGACGGTCATTTTATTTCACCCCAGAATCTCAAAGGACATTTATCTTTAATTGATGCTCTTTGGTTTACTTGTGTTTTGGAAACCATGCCTCTTAGGTTAGGAGTCTCTGCTGAAATACCAAGATGCTAATGCCAAGGAAATCCCTTCAGAATCAATGGAAAACTTTAACTTTGCCCTGATGCTAACATAATTATTGTCAATGACCTATTGGTAGAGGGAGTATTCTAGATTTACATAATTTATTCCCAAATGTTTTAGAGACCAAGACTTTTATTCTTCATTTTTCTAAAAACAAACAGCATCAGGTGGCCAATCAGCTACTATAAAATGTTTGTCAGTAAACTCAAAATAGAAGGACTGATTTCTAATTTATTTATATTAAAGCATTAAAATGCAGAAATATACATTTCCCTAAAATACTTCAGCATTTTTTATTGGCTTTATATTTTATCCACTTAAGTATTTTCTTGGCCTGTCTCTAAATTGAAGACATTATGGGAAACCATATGAGACTCCGTACTATGGTGGATCATTCCGTCCTATTCTAAGTTCAAAAATACCATTGTTGTATCAGTAAATATACAGGTAAGGCTATAACTGACTCTGTAAAATAATTATGGGGTGTAAAGTAAAATTGATTTCTAATTCAGTTGAATAACTTATATTTCACATTGAGGGCAAGAGAATGAGTTTTCACTCATTATTCTGATTCATTATCTTCTACATAAAATAGTGACTATTGAAAACTAAACCAAAGTTTATATGATAAGTATTATCAATTGATTTACCATTATGTGTTGCCAAAATAATGATAATAAAACTGTTTTTGCATACTTTTACTAAGTTTTTCCAAAATACTATAATTCTAAAATGTTGTTTTTTTAAGTGTTATGGACCTAAAATACAAAGGGCAAACTTATTTTATTCATGTGATTCTACCCCTCTAGTGATAAGACCCCAGAAAACCTTACCATACTTTGTGAACAAATAGAAGAATAGTATATTAAATTCAGTGTAAATGATGAAAAGAAACAGAAAAAAACTAACCAAAATATGTTTTAAAAGCGGTGTACTTTGATTAACCACTGTAGGCTCTTCTTCAAAATTGTCTATCTAAAAAATGCTGAGGCCAAATATTTTTAGCAATTTCTGGAAGAAAAGAAAGATAATTGTGATATTCTTAAAAACCCATGTTTTTTATAATATTATAGATGCTAAACTATACTAAATATATAATAAACTTGGGTGATCATTGAGTTCAAATAAACATATGGTGGGTTAGGGGTAGATAAATTTGTAAATATAAATAATTATATGATAAATGCAGAACCTCAATGGGATTCACCAAAAATGAGGAGTTTGAGAGAGTACAAGATAGGTATTTGTTACGAAGAATATGAACACTGTGAATGGAGATTTAGTCACCAAATCTCATAATATTTGACATGCATGTAGGATACTTAAAAACTAGAGACAGAAAATATTAGGATAAACAGATAATTAAGAATAATAATTTCTTGAGGAATGTGTTTTATTAATATAGGAGTAGGATTCAGAATGTTGAAATATAAAAACGGTATAAAATTAACTTATATTCTTACCCTGTCTTAAAGATGAATAGTTCTTTCTTTAAAATATTCCTTGGTAAACCTATCTGCGAAGGGATACTAAGCTAGGGAAGCCATTTTTTAAAAACCCACTGTTATTCTACAGAGTTTTTAATATTGGACACTTAAAATATCTAAAGAGCAATTTATTTTCAAACACCACATCAGTTACATAGGAAAGTATTTTAAACTTGTTTATTCTTTTCTTGGAGAAAAAGACACCATAAGAAAATGTCTTTTAATTTTGGAAATGCCAAATTATAGACACTGAGTAGGAATTTTTACATCAGCATTGGGGAATTCTGCAACAACAGCTATTCTGTTTTGGGAATCTGTGCCAGCATTTCTAGACTAGCCTGTCTGAGTACACTATCTGTGATACTTTTCTTTTCACAAACTTGACTTACTGTGAGTGTGCTAGCTTTCAGGAGGCAGCATAGGATAAGTGAAAAGAGGTTTTTTCTTTTTGTGTATGGAAATATTAGAGGGGAGAATTAGACCCCTCTACTTTAAAATCTCACTTCTCTACCATTTTTATCTCAGCCAAGAAGCCAGGAATGGCCAAGGAAAATTACTCCTCGACAACTGAGTTTATCCTCATAGGATTTACAGATCACCCAGTGCTGAAGAACCTTCTGTTTTTGGTGGTCTTTGCCATCTATCTGATCACCATGATGGGTAATCTTGGCCTGGTGGCATTGATATTTATGGATTGTCGTTTTCACACACCAATGTACATCTTTCTGGGCAACCTTGCTCTAATGGATTCCTTTTGTTCCTGTGCCATTACCCCCAAGATGTTAGAGAACTTCTTTTCTGAGGACAGGAAGATTTCCTTCAATGAATGCATGGTACAATTTTATTTTCTCTGTCTTGCTGAAACTGCAGATTGCTTTCTCCTGGCAGCAATGGCTTATGATCGCTATGTGGCCATATGTAGCCCACTACAGTACTACACCATGATGTCAAAGAAACTCTGCATTCAGATGACCATAGGGACCTTTATAGCTAGTAACCTGCATTCTATGATCCATTCAGGGCTTCTATTAAGGTTAACTTTCTGCAGGTCTAATAAAATTGACCATTTTTTTTGTGATATCCTTCCACTCTATAGACTCTCTTGTACTGACCCTTATATCAATGAATTAATGATATATATTTTTTCACTGCCAATTCAAATCTTCACCATTGCCACGGTCTTGATTTCTTATATTTGCATCCTTTTTACTGTTTTCAAAATGAACTCCAAAGAAGGAAGATGTAAAGCATTTTCTACCTGTGCATCCCACTTTCTTTCTGTCTCAATATTCTACATTTGTCTTCTCATGTATATTCGACCATCTGAGGAAGGGGAGAAAGATATACCAGTGGCAATTTTTTATACAATAGTAATTCCTTTATTAAACCCTTTTATTTATAGCCTGAGAAATAAGGAAGTGAAAAATGTTCTGAAAAAAATTATGAGGAATCACATTCTTAAATGAACTTTATTCTCAATGGAAAACATTTTAATTTATTAATATGGTTGCATAGATAAGGCACATAGAAAAAGACAAATTTGTTTTTATATAAAATAATAATCTCTAAATCATTAGACTGTTTTTTTAAAGATATATGAATGGAATTTCAAGACTGTCTGGCAAATCTTAATCCAAATTCCACCATTACCAAGTAAAACAGGAGGAAACTTGATGGTAACTTTCATTATCAACTCTCATTACTCTCATGGAATTGTGTTCCAAACCTCAATAAATCAACACAACATCAAAATTAAATATTTAAATGTGTAGAAGAGTCTGCCTTGATTAACTTTGTTTAGTTAATGGAAGACATTATATCTAATCCTATGTAGAGTATTTGAAATATTTTAAATTTTCTGACGGGAGTCTGATCATTTCACCTTCAGGAAACTGACCTGGCAGTCACATGTAGATTAGTTTTGGGGGAGAGAGACTAGAAGAAAACTAATTGCATTAATCTATTTTTAAAGTAATGAAGTTTAATCTAAATAAGACCCATGAATAGAGAGCGAAATGGAATGACAAGAAACACACACACATTTTGCAGATTAATTAATAATGAATTATAACAAGTTGGCTATAGTAGATTAAGATCTACTTTAGCCTGAAGTATGATTAAGGTCCTTTATCTTTTTACAAGTATCAATCATGTTATGCATTATGAAATATAGAACAGCAACTTGCACAGTAAACACTCAATAAGCTTTGAAAAACATTAATAAAGTTACTGTTTTATTTTCTATATTTGTAAATAATAGTAAAATTAATTAATAGTTTGTGTTTATTGGTCATTTTTACTTCTATGAATTATCTGTTCATTTTTTCTTTAAGGATTCCTGTTATTTCCCAATTTATTTATACAACTATTCATAGAGAAAAGATAGTAAAGTATTGAAACTATTTGTGGCAAATGATTTCGTATATTAATAGTAGTTTAATATTTGTTATTTATAATTGATAAAAATTTAAATTTTATATCTTCATATATATTTATTTTTATATTGTATAATTTCTTATGCTTTTTTATTTAAAATTTCTTAATCTGAGATCTACTATCAATATTTCTTTTTCTGTTTTTCTTTTCTCTCCTCCTCTTCCTCTTTGCTTTCTCTTTCCTTTTTTCTTTTTTTTTAATAGTTTAAATTTTTGCACTTTACTTCCCTTATTCACTGATTCCTTATGATTTCTTTTAGTTCACACACAGTCATACACCCATAGGCACTTGCACATGCAGAGAGGTCTATTTCCAGTCTACCCAACAAAAACGAAATCAGACAGTCCCAATGTCTCCACTTACATTCTAGTAGGAAAGAGAGACATTTTAAGAAGTAATTAAACTAATCAGTAATGACTTTTATAATTAAAAAAGACTCTCTGCCCCTAACCATAGTCTGAATGTTAAGGTTCTGCAAGTTTAAGATATAAGATTCTCTGTTCTTTTTATCCTTTCTTTTCATGTGACTCCATATATTTTTAATGAACTTTAATATCATCAATATGAAGATGACTCATTATGTATATTTCTAGTTCTGAAATGTCCTCTGGTCTCCAGACTCATGTATCCAACTGTCAAGCAGAACATAATTATTCAAATGTCTCAAAGACATCTTAAATTTAACATGATCAAAAAGCAACTCTCAAATATTCCCCAAAACATGGTTCTTCCAGGTCTCTGTTTTGTTGGTAGCAGCCTCCAACCAGTTGGGCAAGGAAGAAATAGGAGCAATTCACCTCTCTTTGTTATCACATCCAAACACTCATGTTATTACATCCAAACACTCACAAGATCTGTCAACTCTGTTTCTAAAATATATCTGGAATGTGCCCAAATCTCCCCATTTGCATTTTATCTGCACGCAATTTCGTGCTGCAATCATCTCTCACCTGCACGTTACCAAATGATTCAGACTAGTCTCCCTCTCGGTTGCTCCTTTTATTTTATTTTTAGTTTTAAATTTTCATTTAAAAACCAATTTTTAAAATAGTACTAAAAGGTGCATTCTGAAATGGCTAGTCATTTGCTCACCAAGACCTCTACATTTTAGCTACAGCCACTTTGTAATTGTTTTAACAATTTCTCTAAAAATTTACCTTTTATATTTCTTAGTTTTGATAAATTAATATTTATTTATTTATTTATTAACCCCTCCCAACTTCTCTCATCCTTAATGGTATATATCACAATTCTCAATAATTCAATAATCAGTTTTTATTAGGGACGTGCAAATATTTTTCACCACTGAAACAACTCTTGTACCATGTGTATATTTTCTTTTCTGTATGATTGTTGTGGGACTTTTAAACATGTTAATAAAACTTTATCTTCCATTGTTTTCAGTTAGATACATCATGTGTCTATCAAATATCTTCCTTAAAATATCAACTGTATAAAATAATATTTTGTTCCTTTTTATCTTAGAGATGTTTTCCTGGTGCCCTTTCTTCCTGTTCTGGTCTAGAGAGATGGTTCTCTGGGCCCAATGGATCAGCTGTCCTGCTGAGACTTTCCTTTGCTGATTTCCTTTCTTAGACTGTTTTCAAAGTCTCTCTCTTCCTCTTCAGAGGTCATTCTCTCATTTTGCTAAGAAATCTTAGTTGCCTCTTGCCAGTTAAGATTTGGAGTCTGGACATGTTGCGAATGATCTTTGTTCTTTCTTTACACGTGATTACTAATTTGGTTACTATAAAATTTTGGATTTGAAATAATTTTCTTTCTAACACTGAAGACATTCTTCCTTTATACTGTAGCAAGGTGTGCTACTTTTGAGAAATTGCATGTCATTCTGATTCCCATTCCTTTGTTGTCTCCTGGAAACCTTTAGACATTTCTTTATACCTGGCTTTATAAAATCTCAGAATAACTATCTCTGCCATTTTCTTCATTCATCTTTCTACATAGTGATGGAATCTTTATTTCTTTTATCTTTGCTTTCTTGGTTCTTTTCATTATTCTTTCCTTTTCCATCCCTCCCCTTTTCCATGTGTTCTCTTCTCTTTTTCTATCTCTCCCTTTCCCTCTCCTTACCTCCTGTCTACTCCCTTTCCTCTACTCTTTTTCTCTCCCTACCTCACTCCCGCCTTCCTCTTTCCTTCTCTCTCTATTTCACTGTATAGATTCAAAACTTTTCTCAATGAAGACAAAACCAAGAGTACAACAAATAGATACAATTCCCATAGAAAAAGAAGAATTAACAAATGTAATTATCAGTTTTCTTTTTTTTTTTCCAAATCTTTATTGTTGGATGTAAAATGTATTACAGATGTTCCACATTTTTCCCCCATTGACCCCCTCCTCCCCACTCCCGCCCCCCTCCCACCTTTTCCCACACTATTGTCTGTGTCCATTGGTTATGCATATAAGTTCTTTGGTTTATTTCTTCCCACCCACCCCCACTCCCAACCCCTTTCCCTTTGAGGTTTGTCAGTCTAGCAATGAATTTGTGCTTCTTAATCCCTTCACCTTTTTCACCCATTCCCCCAACCCCCTTCCCAACTGGCAACCAACAAAATGTTCTCTGTATCTATGAGAATGTTTCTGTTCTGCCTGTTCATTTTGTTTGTAGATTCCATTGTTGATAGATATGTATTCATTGCCATTTTGTTTGTTCATACATTTTATCTTTTTCTTCAAAAAGACCCTTCATCATTTCATATAATAACGGTTTGGTGGTGATGAACTCCTTTAACTTTTTCTTGTCTGGGAAAGTTTTTATATGTCCATCAATTCTAAATGATAGCTTTGCAGGATAGAGTAATTTTGGTTGTAGGTTCTTGGTTTTCATCACTCTGAATATTTCTTGCCACTCCCTTCTGGCCTGCAAAGTTTCTTTTGAGAAATCAGCTGACAGCCTAATGGGTACTCCCTTGTAGGTAACTAGCTGCCTTTCTCTTGCTGCTTTTAAGATTCTCTCTTTGTCTTGAACCTTTTGCATTTTGATGATGATGTGTCTTGGTGTGTGCCTCTTGGGGTTCATCTTGTTTGGGACTCTCTGTGCTTTCTGGACTTGTATGTCTGTTTCCTTCACCAAGTTAGGAAAGTTTTCTGCCATTATTGTTTCAAACAGGTTTTCGATTTCTTGTTCTCGCTCTTCTCCTTCGGGCACCCCTAAGATGCGAATGTTGGCACGCTTGAAGTTGTCCCAGAGGCTCCTTACACTATCCTCATTTTTTTGGATTCTTTTTTCTTTTTGCTGTTCTGATTGGGCATTTTTTGCTTCCTTATATTCCAAATCGATGGTTTGCTCCTTGGATTTACATACTCTATTATTGAAGCTGTGTAAATTATTCTTTATTTCAGTTAATGCCTCCTTTAATTCTAACTGTGTATCCATGATTTCTAACTGGTCCTTTTTTATGCTCTTGAGGCCCTCCTTAAGTTCACTGAGGTTCTCACTAAATTCATTGAGCATCCTTATAAGCAGTATTTTGAACTCAGTATCTGTTAGGTTGCTTATCTCCCTTTCACTTAGTTCTTTTATTGGGGTTTTGTTCTGTTCTTTCATTTGGGACCTGTTTCTTTGTATCTTCATTTTGGCTGCCTCCCTGTGTTTGTTTCTGTGTATTACTTAATGAGGGGTATGGGGCTCGCTGAGACCCGGTGCTGCTCGTTTGAAAGAATTTAGGAAAAACCTGAAGCAGGATCCAAGACCGGCCAATCCTATGGTTAAGCAAGTGGCAACAGCTTGGGTGGGCTTGAAAGTTGTGTGGGGTGGGGCGGGGCCTCAGGGAGTCAGCAGGGCGGGGCTACCAGTGTGAGCCAGGTTGCGGGAGTCCCAGATATGGCGGCTGTGTGCCGCCCCCGGGAAGGGCTCACCAAAGGAACAAAGGCCTCTGACAGCACGTTTGTCCCTGAGGAAGCCCCCTCTCCAGCCCTCGCTCGCTCCAGTGCCAAACAGCTCAGTTCTTCCCTGTGTGTCTCTGGCGCCCCTCGAGCTGCCTCCTCTCCGAGCTTAGAGGGAGAGAGTCCGATAAGTCCGTGCGCGGGTCCTTTAGGGAGCTGCCTGGGGCTCCAGCCGCTTCAGCTTCCCTGAGCCTCAGTTTCTGCTGGTTTTCCCAGCCAGAAGTTATGGGGATTCTCTTCCTGGCACTGGAACCCTGAACGGGGCACCTGGTGTGGGACGGGGACCCCTCAGTCCTCAGGAAGGACCTTCCCAGCCGCGGGAGCCTCCTGATTTTTATCCACCACGCTTGGGTGTGGGACCAGCCCGTCTCGCCGCAGCCGCCGCTGCGCTGCCGCCTGTCCTACCGGTCTGGATGTAGCTGCTTTTTTTCTTAGTTCCGTAGTTGTAGGACTTCCATTCAGCTTGATTTCAGGCGGTTTTGAATGATGGTTGTTCTGTAGTTTAGTGTAACTTTGATGTGGTTGTGGGAGGACGCGATACCGCGTTTACCTACGCCGCCATCTTGACTGGAAGTCAATTATCAGCTTTCAAAATAAGTTCTCTTTCTAATTTCTTATGAAGATCATTAACATTTTAAATATTACTATGAACCCATAGATTTTATTATGTTTTATCAGCCTAAGTCCATTATAATTATTATTCCATATCTCATAGTTGGCATGTAAAAACTTAACTCAAAAACTTCAAGATGGTATCTGAGTAATTCTAATATGACCGCAGTAGTGTCTGATAAATTTTCTGTTCTCTGGTACAAGATGTCTAAGATAAACTTGAGCACTTTCTGCCTCAGAATGGGAATTTGATATTTTTCTGAATAGGCCCTGTAAGCAAACATGTTCACTCGTTTCTGGTCCATACTTCCTCAGTTATTTTTTAAAACCAAGAAAACACACAAACATACATGCATATCTACACAATTTTATTTCCCCTTCTTTCTCACTCAAATGGTAGCATGCGTGCACACACACACATTTTGTACCTTAATCTGTTTCTTTTACATTACAACATGATTTGGAAATTATTCCATGTCATATGTACTGATATTTCTCTTTTTTTATAGTCATGAAGTACTCCACTGTTTATTTATTCAACTGGCCTCTTATGAATTAGTTTTTAGATTGTTTCCTATACTTTATCTGATACATCTCTCGTCACACATTTATTTGAAACCCTTTAAAATCGTTTTGTTTTAGTTTTATATCTTGTAAAAGTATAAAGCTAAGGGTTGGTGTTTTGTTTGTTTGTTTTGGGAGCAAATCTTTTTTATTGTAATAGTTGAAATTATCCCATTTACATTAATTTCCATGACTTATGTGTTTGGTTTAAACTCTCAAATTATTTAACTGATATTTACCAACTGTATCATATTATCTTTATTGTTTATTTATAATGCTTGTTTTATTTACTTTGTTTATTTCTTTTTGTGTTTTAGATGGTTTGAATTATAGTTTTAATTGCCACCTTTATGTTAATACATTTATTACATATCCAATTCCCCTTGTGCTGTAATTATGATGCTACGTTTGGTTTGTCAGCTTTAAATAATATCATTTGCTTATGACTAGTATTTATGGGGCAATCAATGAACTTACTCTCTTTCTCCTCTGTTTATTCTTTTAAATTTGTATTAAGTTTTTACTTTAAAATTATTTTAGATATTCAGACTTCCCATGTGCACTTCATTCAAGTTCCCCTAATGTTAATCTTTTAAATAATCATGGCACAATGATCAAAATTAAGATGTTAATTATATGCAATATTTTGGATTTTATTGTGTTTCCACTAATGCCATCTTTCTGTTCCAGGATCCAATTTAGGACATTAGTTGGCATTTGGTTCTCATGTCTCCTTACTTTCTTCCAATCTATCAGTGTTTCCTTGTCTTTTATGACCTTGACAATATTGAAGATTTCTAATCAAATATTTTGTAGAATGTCCCTAAATATCGGTTTGTCTGATATTTTATCATAATTAGACTTGTATTATGATTTGGAGTATAAATATTACAGAAGAGTACTTCTCAATGTATCATATTGTGGTACATGATGTCAACATGACATATTACAGTACTGATGATGTGAACCTTGATCACTTGATTAACGTGGGGTCTGCTAGGTTTCTCCCCTGTAAAGTTACTAAGTCCAGACTGCACTCAAGGAGACGGGAACGACGATGTATCTTCTGCAAGAAGTACCTAAGTATCAAAGAAGTATCACACTTTTGTCCTTGAGCTTATTGAAAATATTGATTCACAGTTATCTTGCTTTGTATGTTACTGTTGAGATGCTATTCTGTTTTCCTTTCTACGTGAATGTGAAGATAATTTTTTTTAACTTGAAGTCTAATACTTTTACTAGGATATATCTTGAATTTCCTTTTCTTTATTATCACAGTATGTTTCAAAATGTATATTAGTCTTCTGTTATTCCCCCAAATTTTCTTGGATTATAATTTTAAATATTACTTGTATTCCATTATTTCTTTTCCTTTTCAGGGACTCCAATTTTATGTGTGGTATATCACTCTTGCTAATCATCCATGCCTTCATACTCTCCCTAATAAAAATTTTTTTTTTTCTTTATTGATTTTAGAGAGAGGAAGTGGGAGGGAGAGAGAGATAGAAACATCAATGAGCAAGAATATCGACTGGCCGCCTCCTGCATGTCCCCCACTGGGGATTGGGCATGGGTCGATGCTCAACCACTAAGCCACACCAGCAGGGCCTAATTCTTTTTACCTCTTTATTTCTTTCACTTTCATTCTCTTAGTTATTTCCTCTCTTCAAAGACCCTTATAGAATAGAATTTCTTACCCCTCAAGAATCTTGTAATTCAATCTTAACTTCTAAAATGATTGTCTTTTTCTCCATTGTTTTCTACCTCCAGACAATTTTCATCCTATATATTTCTTTTTGTGCATCTGTTTTCATTTTTGATAAAAGGTGTTTTTTTTTTCATACCTGAAACATGTTGTTTAAAGAATCTGAATTTGGGTTGAGGTGTTAAGTTGGAATTGTTCTCTTTCTATGGTTGTTTTTCTTGGAAAAAGTTTCATCAAATAAAATATTTCTATTCATATTTTCAGTTTCCTTCTTTTGTTGGCTTTGTGTGGGAATAGCCTATCATATTTCTATTTGGGGGAAACACCTAATTCTTTTCTGGATCAGCAATGATAGATAATCTATTTAAGTAGGAGGAGAGGACACTATACTTTACTAAGTTATTAGCGAGAGCACTTTCTTCTACTGTTCAGTGATTTGCTACTTAACGCATGGTTTATCTTTGAGGGGTATGGTTAACTGTGTCTTCTGAACTTGTTATTTTTCTTTGGTTTTTGTAGCAACTCATTTGAGGTCCCAAGAAACAGACTTTGAAATGGAGATGTGCACGTAAAAATTTTGTTGAGAAATACCCTCAGACTCTTTACTTATTCAGGGAGTGAAGAAAGTTAGATTGGACAGACGAACACGTTGAATGTAACCACAACAAAAAATTTAGCCAATCCTGCGGAGAAGTAAGGGTTTGGGATTGCCCTTCAGAGATCCTATGCCTTAAGTCGTGATCCTGGAATTTATACTCTCTGTGGAACTGTCATTGGATGGAGGCTGCCTGAAGGAAGGGACATGACTTTGATAAGAAGATTCTCTTTAGTTAAGAGACAAAATCAGTTGAAAGCTATCAGCTACTAACCCTCTTACAACTGGGGAATTAAAATGGGATCTGGGCCCTGGCTGGTTTAGCTCAGCAGTTAGGGCATCGGCCCTCAGACTAAAGAGTTTCAGGTTTGATTCCAATTAAGGGCATGTTCCTTGGTGTCAGGTTCAATGCCTGGCCCTGTTTGGGGTTGTGCAGGAAGCAACCAATTGATGTGTCTCTCTTACAACAATATTTCTCTCTCTCCCTCCCTCCCCCCCTCCCACTCTATCTGAAAATCAATGGGAAAATATTCTCAGGTGAAGATTTAAATAAATAAATAAATAAATAAATAAATAAATAAATAAATAAATAGATAGATAGGGGTCTGGGCTTCAAACCACAAATCCACCTCTTATGCTGCTCAGAAGTACTGTTTCTCACAATAAGTTCTGGGGAAAGCCCCTCCCACTCCCACCCCAGCCCCAGATTTGGGTCTTCTTCTTTTCCTGGAAAGTCTTTCAAGGTGAAGTTAAATGGCACAACCTGCAGTTCCTTCTGTTGCAGCCAGTCTCAAGGCCATACTGTATTTACCCTCTCCCTCCTCCTAATTCCCTTCACCTTCGCCTAATACCTCTCCTGGTCCAAGTAACTAACATGGTGGGATAATCCAGAATTAGACCCCTGGGTAATCTGAGCCTTCATCACCATGTTCTTTTCTGGCCATGGTTGCTGCCTCTGTCTATTCACTGTCCATTTTAAGGAAGGGAGTACCAACAGATGCCTATGGATCACCTGGATACCAAACATTTTTTATGCCCCCATTTGGGTAACAGCAGCCCTACTTCTCTCTGATAACAGGGCCACATACCCCTGTAAGCCTTGTGACTTTGTTTTCAGTCTGGTGGTCTTGGAACAAAGAATCCAAGGTGCCTGCATGGCAGCTGTAGCTTCACATATGATGAGATTCTTGCTGTGTCCGCTAGTAACAGTACTTACCCTCTGAGGAACAGGACCTCCGAACCCATACAGCTCAAGGACGTGGGGATGTAGAGTGCAAATCCCCTGGGTGGGTCACTTGGAGAGCTCTTGGACCTAAGTATTCAACCTCGGTCATTGATTTCTGGTAGTGATTCCACTCTGGAAGATGCAGTCCTGATACCTCAATTATACCTTTAAAGATCCTTTTCATCATTTATTAAGCCAGTAGCCTCTGGATGGTGTGAAATAGAAAAAAACCAGTGCACTACTCACTGCCCAGTATCACACTTCCTTTACTGCAAATTAGATTTCTTGGTTCAATGCAATGTTATGTACCACTCTATCAGCCTCATATGGTGGTGTTTCCTGCTGCCTTGGGATAGGAAAGATAACCCATACCTACATTATATTGATTCCACATCAAAATGAATTTCTGCCCCCTTCAGAGTGGAAAGGATTCATAGTAGCCCACCTACCACCAAGTCACTGATTTTCTCAAGAGGTGTTGCCATATTGGGAACTCTACAATGGCTTCTGTTTTTGTCAATTTGGACACTTCAAGGAAAAGTAGCTGGATTCACCTGGAAAAGTTGAAGCCTATACTGTTAGGCACATGCATGACTCCACCCCAGCCACTACAGCCATTATGCTTATGTGCCCATTGTGCCAGCATTGGGATGGTATAAACAAAGCTGTATGACCTCGACTGGCTGAGCCATTCTGCTTATTTGGTTGTTTAGTATATCTTCCGTGGCAGATGCTCTCTGGTGAACATTTACATGTTCTTCGAAGATCTCCATACTGTGTATCTCTAGTAGACTCATTCATATGCCTCTTTTTCAGATTTCCTAGTCCCTGATCTTTTTTATCTGTCGCTCTCCAGGTCACTGACCAACATCAAGCCATCCACTCCTATCCTGAACCTATGTATTCTTATTTAGACCACTCTCTTACTATACAATGGAAACGGATGATCAGTCCACAGTGCTAAGGAAGGATGTCCCATTATTTACAGCTTTGAAGGGCAACCTGGGTAGAGCCATAATTCAGCAGTAATACATCAAGGTAACCACCCAATAATGAAATTTTTTTTAAGGCCAGATGTGTGAGCAGAGAGAAAGGTGTCAATGTAAGAGTGGTGGATGACATGGAGATCTGATCAGCTGCTTATGTGGCATATTGCAGTCTCTGGCCCTGCTCATGCCATGTCCTTGGTTGTGCCACCTTCATCTTCTGACAGACTGCTCCTAGGCCTACTTTGTCTTATACTTACTGTGATACATCTTAGCTCAGGAAGGCAATTCTAGCCACTTAGTCACTCAATATCCCAGAGTCCTGAGCTCTTCCTCTAGCAGGGTATATAGCATACTAGGAAGTTATTTTTTCAGTAGTGTATAATTCTGTGCTTCAGAGAGCAAGACCTTGCTCTAAAATCCTTAGGGTACATGTTATTATTCTCCTCTTATAGTTTTCCATAAACTTTTCATTAACTCCATCTCTTCCCACCTCAGACATCCCTAATACCACTGGCCTGCTGAGTCATATGGCCCAAAGGTCAGGACTGCTTACCTCACAGGTAAGACCTACTAAATAGCCCTTTCCTGGTCTAGGAGCCACGCAAATTGTGCATTCTTCTCCCATTTGGGCAGATGTGTCTGTGTGTAGCATGTTCTCAACTGGGGCAGACATTAAAAAATGTTTGAAAATAAATTGGAAATAGTGCTTGAACTGCTGATTACAGTGCTAAGACTTAAATAATATGTTATATATCATCACATTTCCTTTTCTGAACATAAGATTATTATTATTTAATTAACAAGTGTTAGTGGGAGTAAACATGTTTTTATAGCATTAATACATAAAATAAATATTTCTTTCACTTAGTCTCATTAATTTCTATTTTTATGTTTTATAATATATAATAATTTAGTATAGTGGTACATCTATCTAATTTATAGGTAAAAGTGTAAGTGTATTCCAAATGATTTTTTTGATATGCATGTATGCCAAAATGGCTTGGAAGCCACCAGCAGATGGGAGATAGTTGATAATCTAGTGAAAACTAAAATGAGAGAAGAGGGAAGCAAAGGATAGACTGAGAGAAACATAAGCCTCGTTTAGGATGAAAAGATAAACACTACCCAGCATAAAAAAACTGAGATGGAACATTCAAGAAGATGTAAACAGTGAGTGTTATCACAAGAGACAAAGGTGAAGACTTTCAATAGTACCAAACACTACACTTAGTTAGGAAGATAATCTGATGATCTTTGGAGCTGGCATTTAGAGTTGGTTGTAACCTTAGAAAGAGAGGATTCAGTGAATTGATATGTGCAAATAAATAAATAAATAAATAGGAAGAAACCAACTAGAATAATTTCTTTTTTTTTTAATTGATTGTTTTAGAGGGAGAGAAAGAGAGAGAGTAAGAGACAGAGAAACATCAATCATGCATACCCCAAATGGGGATCAAACCCACAACCTAGGTATGTCCTTTGACCAGAAATCGAACACACAACGTTTTGGTGTATGGAACAATGCTCCCGCCAACTGAGCCACCCAGCCAGAGTCGAAATATTTCCCCATTCCCTTTATATTACCAATATGCTTCCTTATATCATAAGTATAAGTAAGCTGCAGTCAACCTAGTTTACTATCCATTTTTTAAAAATTAGGTCTTGTTCCTTCAAGCTTCCAGGCTATTATCATGCACTTCCCTGGGCTTCTTTTCCTTATGTTCTCTCCAGTTATTCTACTTATTTTGCGACGTTCATCTGAGATGACACTTCCATTTGGGAAAACTTTCTTCCTCCATTCGCTTCCTTCACTATGTTTTGTGTGTGTGCCAGGTGTTTATTCCCCCCGCCCCCCAGGTGGGACTACTCACATACACAACACGCACAGGCACGGGCACCAGCGGTGAGAGCAGCACCCCTGGCCTCTGAGGGAAGGACAGGGCTCTCTCAGCCCTTAACCCCATGTGTGAGATGGGAGCGGAGGATGGCTTCTTATTCCTGCCTTCACTGGGGACTGAGGGGGACCCACAAGCAAACTCTACCCCTTTTACCTGTCAGCCAAGAAAAAGTCACCTGGTCACATGTTTCATTCTAATTACTGTAGTAAGTGCAGAAGGGATTGGCCTGGTCCCAGCCATTACAAGGAAAGTGTAAACGGATAAAGAAAGAAGGACAGTTTGAATTAGGCCATGAGAGTGGGCAGGCGACACAATCAGAAGTATGGGTGGGAATGGGGGGGGTTATTAAGCATATGAGTGTTTTTAGTCCCTCAAGGAGCATGAAGGGTAGGAGAGAGAAATGGGGCTCATTGTTTAACATTGATGTTGTCTACAAATTCAGGTTTGAGAGATGCACCACCCATGAGGAAGCCAGCCATACAGACTGGCTTGCCAGTACCTTGCAGGTTGCCCCAGTCACATAAATGATGCAGGTGGTCTGCGTCACTGCATCAGAGACATTGGAATTAAGCCATTCCCAGAGCTTTTTGTGTACTTCCTGGGCCTGTTGGGGAGTTGCTATCTTGCCCATACCAATGGCCCACACAGGCTCTTTGGCCAGAACAACTTTGTTCCAGGCCTTTGTGTTATCTGTAATGACCTTGGTTTGTTCAAAAATGACCTTCTCAGTGATGCCAACTTCCCTCTCATCAATGTTCTCCCCAATATAGGTGATCAATCCAAGTCCCTCCGCCAGGGCATGGGCCACTTTCTGCCCAATCAGCTAATCTGACTTTCCAAACATGTGCCTTCTCCCCAAGTGCCTCAAATCCACCCACATGGCTCCAGTCTTTGATCATACCAGGACCAGCCTCCCCAGTAAAGTACACATCAGTCACTGTGCAGCAGTTTTGGGCAGCCACAGCAATCCTGGGATCTAGCTTCTGGCTGGAGAAGTCAGTGTAGGTGGTACAGGATGCACAAACTACCTCAGTGTTGGCCACATTCAGAGTGCTGCTGAGATCCCCCAGATTCACCTTCCACCCACTCATCTTCTAGTTTCTATTCATGAAAAACTTCCTGGAGGGCACCATGGTGCTGGAGCCAACACACTGAAGGTCAGGATCCTCCTTCACTATGTTTTTATATAACATGTTCTCACTTTTTAATAGCACAGCCTAAACTGTACATTATTTAGAAATGTAAGTTCTTTCTCCCTACTAGATTATGAACTTCTCATCAGGAGCCATAAGTAAAAACTAAAGACCTTCTATCTTCACCATGTTCACATTATGTACCCACTCTACCCATTGTTTTTTCCAATACCCTGTGTGTTAAAAGTACATGATTAAGGGTAAAATACATTGAAATTCTAGCTATTGGGGATTTAGCTCAGTTTGCTGTCAGAAGCCCCAAAGATAACATGATCAGTGGGTTATGTTATCAGTGGGTAAAGTCAAAGATTTTTACCATCAAGAGACATACAAGTCACACTTGATAAAGTTGCCAATGTATTAAAAAAGCAGATATCATGTAGATAAGGCATAGAAAAAGAATCAATTCAATTTAGTTTTTTTTTCTCATCTTTTTTTATTAATTAATTTTTGTTACAGATGTTTTTCCTTTTCCCCCCACTGATTCCCCCCTCCCCCTCCCTCACTGCCCCATCCCCAGCTTTGTTGTCCATGTCCATTGTTCATGCACACATGCATATAAGTTCTGTGGTTTATCTCTCCCCCACCACCCCCTCTTCTAAGGATTGTCAGTCTGTACCCCACTTCCACATCTCTGGGACTACCCCATTCCTGAGACTGTTATGTTCATTATATTCCACAAATAAGTGAGATCATATGATACTTGTCTTTCTCTGTTTGGCTTGTTTCACTTAGGATGATACTTTCCAGGTCCCGCCATGTTGTCTCAAACGATAAGAGATCTTTCTTTCTTACAGCTGTATAGTACTCCATTGTGTATATGTACCACTACTTTTTTATCCATTCATCTACTGATGGACACTTGGGCTGTTTCCAGATCTTAGCTATTGTAAATAGTGCTGCTAAAAACATGGGAGTACATATATTCTTTCTGATTGGTGTTTCACGCTTCATAGTGTATATTCCTAGAAGTGGGATCACTGGGTCAAATGGAAGTTCAATTTTTAATTTTTTGAGGTAACACCATATTGTTTTCCATAGTGGCTGCACCAGTCTGCATTCCCACCAGCAGTGTACTAGAGTCCCTTTTTCTCCACACCCTCGCCAACACTTGTTGTTTGGTGATTTCTTGATGGCAGCCATACTGACAGGAGTGAGGTGATACCTCATTGTTGTTTTAATTTGCATCACCCTGATGATTAGTGATGTTGAGCATTTCTTCATATGTCCCTTGGCCATTTGTATGTCCTGTCTGGAGAGGAGTCTATTTAGTTCCTCTGCCCATTTTTCAATTGGGTTCTTTGTCTTCCTTTTGTTGAGATGTATGAGCACTCTATATATATTGGAAATTAACCCCTTATCTGATGTATCATTGGCAATTATGCTCTCTCATACAGTGGGTAGCCTTTCCGTTTTGATGATTGTATCTTTCGCTGTGCAGAAGCTTTTGAGTTTGATGTAGTCCCATGTGTTCATTTTCTCCTTTGTTTCTATTACCTTAGGTGATGTATCAGTGAAAATTCTGCTGTGTATGATGTCTAAAATTTTGTTGCCTACAGTTTTTTTGAGGATTTTTATGGATTCATGAGTCACATTTAAGTCTTTTTTCCATTTTGAGTTTATTCTTGTGTAGGGTGTAAGTTGATGGTCTAGTTTCATTTTTCTGCATGTAGCTGTCCTATTTTCCCAGCACCATTTATTAAAGAGGCTGTCCTTAGTCCACTGTATGCTCTTGCCACCTTTGTCAAATATTAAGTGAGCATATTGCCTTGGGTCCATTTCTGGGTTCTCGGTTCTGTTCCACTGGTCTATATGCCTGTTCTTGTGCCAGTACCAGGCTGTTTTGATTACAGTGGCTTTATAGTATAACCTGAAATCTGGTAATGTGATCCCTCCAACTTTGTTCTTCTTTTTCAAGATTGCTGTGGCTATTCGAGGTCTTTTTTGGTTCCATATGAACTTTTGAAGTGCTTGTTCTAATTCTGTGACATATGCCATTGGTATTTTGATGGGGATTGCATTGAATCTATAGATTGCATTGGGTAATATGGACATTTTAATGATGTTAATTCTCCCAATCCATGAACAGGGTATGTGCTTCCACTTTTTTATATCTTCCTCTATTTCTTTTTTCAATGACCTTCAGTTTTCTGCCAATAGGTCCTTTATTTCTTTGGTTAAGTTTATTCCTAGGTATCTTAATTTTTTTGCCACAAACGTAAATGGGATCGTTTTCTTAGTTTCTCTTTCTGTGAGTTCATCCTTGGTGTATAAGAATGCCATCGATTTTTTGGCGTTAATTTTGCATCCTGCTACTTTGCCAAATTCATTTATTAAGTCAAGTAAATTTTTGATGGAGTCTTTGGGCTTTTCTCCATGTAGTATCATGTCATCTGCAAATAATGACAGTTTCACTTCCTCCTTGCCAATTTGGATCCCTTTTATTTTTCCTTCTTGTCTGATTGCTGTGGCTAAGACTTATAGTACTATGTTAAATAAGAATGGCAAAAGTGGGCATCCTTGCCTTGTTCCTGTTCTTAAGGGAAATGCTTTTAGTTTTTGCCCATTGAGTATGATGTTGGCTGTAGGTCTTTCATATATGGCCTTTATTATGTCTAGATATGATCCATCTATTCCCACATTGCTTGACGTTTTTCTCACAAATGGATGCTGGATTTTGTCAAAGGCTTTTTCGGCATCTATTGATATGATCATATGGTCTTTATTCTTCATTTTATTTATGTAGTGTATCACGTTTATTGATTTGCGAATATTGTACCAGCCTTGCATCTCTGGGATGAATCCTACTTGGTCATGGTGGATAATTTTTTTGGTGTATTGCTGGATCCGATTTGCTAGTATTTTGTTCAGGATTTTGGCATCTATGTTCATCAGGGATATTGGCCTGTAGTTTTCTTTCTTTGTAGTGTCTTTTTCTGGTTTTGGAATTAGAATTATGCTGGCTTCATAAAACGAGTTTGGAAGTCTTCCTTCTTCTTGAACTTTTTGAAATCGTTTTGGAGAATGGGTGTTAGTTCTTCTTTGAATGTTCGGTAAAACTCTCCCGTGAAGCCGTCTGGGCCTGGGCTTTTGTTTGCTGGGAGAGTCTTGATCACATCTTCAATTTCTTCTGTTGTTTTTGGTCTGTTCAAGTTTTCTATCTCTTTCTGGTCCAGTTTTGAGAGACTATGTTTTTCTAAAAATTTTTCCATTTTACTTATATTGTCAAATTTGTTGCCATATAATTGTTCATGGTAGTTCTTAACGATCTTTTGTATTTCTGTGGTGTCAGTTGTTACTTCTCCTCTTTCATTTCTGATTTTGTGCATTTGGATTCTCCCTCTTTGTTTCTTGGTGAGTCTAGCTAAGGGACCATCAATCTTGTTTATCTTTTAGAGAAACCAGCTCTTTGTTTCATTGATCCTTTGAATTGTTTTTTTGGTCTCTATGTCATTTATTTCTGCTCTGATCTCTACTATTTCCTTCCTTCCACTTGCTCTGGGGTTTTCTTTTTGTTTGCTCTCTAGTTCTGTAAGTTGTGGGGTTAGATAGTCTATTAAAGATTTTTCTTGCTTCTTGAGGTAGGCCTGTACTGCTATGAATTTCCCTCTCAGAACTGCTTTGGCTACATCCCATAGATTTTGTGTTGTTGTGTCTTCATTTTCATTGGTTTCCAGGAAGTTTTCAATTTCTTCCCTGATCTCCTCAGTGACCCATTCATTGTGTAATAACATGCTTTAGGTTCCATGTGTTCAAATGTCTTTGTATGTTCTTCTTGCAGTGGATTTCTAGTTTCATGCCATTGTGATCTGAGAAGATGCTTGATATAATTTCAGTCTTCTTGAACTTGTAGAGACTTAGTTTGTGTTCTAACTTGTGGTCTATCTTTGAGAATGTCCCATGTGCACTTGAGAAGAATGTAAATTCTGTAGTTTTTGGGTGTATATCTATGTTGATATCTATTAAATCCACTTGGTCTAGTGCTTCATTTAGAGCTCTGTTTCCTTGCTAATTTTTTGTCCAGAGGATCTATCCTGTGATGTCAGCAGGGTGTTGAAGCCCCCTGCTATGATTGTATTGCTATCGATTTGTCCTTTGAAGTCCTCCAGAAGATTTTTAATATATTTTGGTGCTCCTATATTGGGTGCATACATGTTTATCAAGGTTATATCTTCCTGTTGGATAGATCCTTTCAATATTATGTAGTGGCCTTCATTGTCTCTAGATATGGCCTTCATTTTGAAATCTATTTTATCAGATATGAGTATTGCTACCCCAGCTTTTTTTTTTTCCTTTCTGTTTGCTTGGATGATTTTTTTCCATCCCTTCACTTTCAACCTATGGGAGTCTTTTGTTGTGAGGTGGGTCTCTTGTAAACAACATATAGATGAGTCATGCTTTCTTATCCAATCAGCTACTCTGTGTCTTTTTATGGGAGCATTCAATCCATTTACATTTAAAGTGATTATTGATATGTACTTATTTATTGCCATTTTTGTTTAGTGTGGTTCTATTTTTCTTCCCATTTCTCCTGCTAATTAAGCAGTCCTTTTAACATTTCTTGCAGTGCTGGTTTGGTGCTAATGTATTCCCTTAAACTTTTTTTGTCTGGGAAGCTCTTTATTTGACATTCTATTTTGAATGATAGCTTTGCTGGGTAGAGTAGTCTGGGTAGAGCAGATCTTTGTTTTTCATGACCTTGATTACTTCATGCCATTCCCTTCTGGCCTGTAGTGTTTCTTGTGAGAAGTCAGCTGAGAGCTGTATGGTGTTTCCTTTGTAGGTAACCTGTTGCTTATCTCTTGCTGCCTTTAGGATTCTCTCTTTATCTTTAACTTTTGGCAATTTGATTACTATGTGTCTTGGTGTGGGCTTGTTTGGGTTTTTCTTACTTGGGGCTCTCAGTGTTTCTTGAACTTGAATATCTTCTTCCTTCACCAAATTAGGGAAGTTTTCAATCACTATTTCTTCAAATATATTCCCTAACCCTTGCTCATTTTCTTCTTCTTCGGCGACTCCTATGATGCGAATGTTACTATGTTTCCAGTTGTCCCACAGTTCTGTTAAGCTGTCTTCCTGTTTTTTAATTGTGTTTTCCTTTTGGTTTTCTGATTGTTTGATTTTTTTCTACCCTGTCTTCTAATTCACTGATCTGGTCCTCAGCTTCCTCTACTCTGCTATTTAGACTTTCCAATGTGTTCTTTATTTCTGCTATGTTATTTTTCATTTCTTCTTGGTGGTTTTTAATTTTCAGCTGGTTGATTTTCAACATTTCTATGTCTTTACTCATGGTGCTCATATCCTTACACATGCTGTTGAGCTTCCTCAAAATCATAGCTCTGAATTCTAGTTCTGTTAACTTGCTTAACTGTACCTCATTTATCTCATCTTTTGTAGCGGTCTCTTGTTCTTTCATTTGGCTTTTGTTTCTGTTTTTCACCATTGTGGCTATCACAGTGGGCTTTGGAGTCTGCCAAATTTTCCCTGTGGGTGTTGGCGTTCTGCTGTTTGTGACTCCCTCTCCTGGGTTTCGATCAGGCAGGGAGGACCCACTTTAAACACCATTGTCAAGTCTTAACTTTCCTTGTTAGAGTTGCTAGCCCAGGGAATAGTAGTTATCCTCTAGCTTCTTTTCCTAGAGGCTATTAGTAGCTGTCACCTGAAGAACCTTGGTTTCTGAGTTGACTGAAAAACTCCCTCAGGTGCTCAGTATAAGAGGATTTCCAGAGGTTGGGGCAGATGATGGCTGTTAGTGGGCCTCAATTAGTATTTAAGTGGCCACTTTGTGGGGTTGAATCTCCAAGGGAGGGGCTGCTGCCTCTCCCAAGGGCCCTGGGTAGGAGTAAGATGACCACAGTCCTGCATCGCTGCACTCAGCAAAAGCTCTGAGCACCCTCTAAATCCCGAGTGTCCCCACACTGTCCCAGTCCAGTCTGCCCTCCCCCTGCCGGAGCCCAAGGTGAGTGGTTGCTGCCAATTTAGCCTCTGTCTGGGCTCTGCACCGTGGAGCCACCTGCTACTTTAACCCGAGGGTGCGGCACCAGCTGAGGGCGTAGCACCCAGCCGATGTCACAGGACCCAGCTGAGGAAGCTGCTGGTCCCAGCCAAGGCCACAGGACCCAGCCGAAGGTGCAGCTTCCAGCTGAGGCCACTGGTCCCAGCCAAGGGCATAGCACTCAGCCGAGGCCACAGGACCCAGCCGAGGGCGCAGCTTCCAGCCGAGGCCGCTGGTCTCAGCCTAGGTAGCAGGACCCAGCCGAGGGTACAGTTTTCAGTCGAGTATGCTGGTGCCAGCCCAGGCCGCTGCGGACCGTGGGCTCCTGGCCCCCTCTCGCGTCCTCACAAGCCTACCAGGATTGAGTCAGTGTCCCTGGTTACGTGGTCCTCCAAGCTGCCTTTCGGTTGCCCCTTCCTGACGATTTGTCTTTATTTTCGTTGTAATTCCAGTTTGGTCCTGGGAGATGGTCTGTGTAGTTTCCATTCACTCCATCGCCATTTTTTTTCTTTTTTCATAATCAATTCAATTTAAGGAACCTAGAAAAGTCCTCATGGAGATCAGATTTGAGTTCAAGGATGAGTAAGATTTGGATAGAAAAGAGAGGGAGAAGTGTTTTAGGTGAGATAAATATGAGCAAATTAATTAAAGCAAGTGCACAGTGGAACAGTGAAGGGCTATACACTGCCACGTGCCCCATGGTGAGAGGATAAAACAAGGTGATAGATAAGATCCAAACAGATTGGAATGCCAAAATAAAAAATATCATTGGTTTGGAAACCATTAAGGGATGATTGCAAATTCTTGACCAAGGGAGAGTCATTTTTTTCATTCATTCACCAAATATTTTTTGAGCACTACAAAGGGCCTGGCACTGTTTGAGATGTTGGAAATAAAGGAATGAACATAACAGAGAAACCCCTTCAGTCTTATGTCTATAACTAGTGGTTGGGGGGAAGGGTGTGACTCATTATAGACTAACATAATTTGTAGTAATTTATGAGTAATTTGTAGAACAAAGGGCAGAAAAACAAAGCAAGAAAAATAAAGGCAGCTGGAATAAACTAAAAAGGGGGGTAATTCATTCGTATGTGGGACTAAATAATATCAAATATTCCCCCCACCCCACCCCCTAAACCAAGATATAGGATAAATTCAACTCACAGAGTGAAGAAGTTGATGAGCCTGGCTAAACCTACCACACATTTTAGTCTCCTCTCCAAATCCTAATTGTTTCTCAAAAAACATATTATTTCCTCCAGTAACAGGTCAAACCAACCTAATACTCTTTTTCTGCTGGTTTTAAATTTATGCACAGAATAATGAATAGAACTGTAAAAATAAGGTCAGTTGCATAAGAATCAGGTAGATGATCATTAAATGACCTTAGTGACTTTAGTAAGGTAATTTGTCTCACAGGTCATCTTTAATTAATATCATGTAGCTTATATGTTTTGGGGACTTAATCTCCCTACAGAAATACACTAATGTCATTGCAGGAAAATAACTTAAACATTTGATGGAAATTTTAAACTTTGCACTGTAAGAAACATATATTAACTCTGACCTACTAGTAGAATTCCAGATTTTTGTTATTTTAATCCCAAATGTTTTAGAGACTCAAATTTATATTCTGAAATTCTATAAGAACTAATCACCATGAAGAAAACAATGAGGTATTACAAAAAACTCTCCTCAGTAAAATTTAGGTAAGGAAAATATTCTAATTTACTTTTACTATTGGCATCATAAATATTTATTTATCTAAATTATTTAGCATTTAAATTTTTTTTAGATTTCAGCTTCTTACTTATCTTTCTAGCTCTTCTCAAAACTGAAGGCCATGGGAAACTAAGATAAGAATCAAATAGCAATTCACCTTGACTTTTTCTGACAAAGGTAAAATTTCAAAATACTGTATATTGGTAAGAACACAGACAATTTCTATTCAATAAGTCAGGCACATGTATTGCAAGTTATTTACAAATTAGCTAAATAATTAGGTGGCTTCTATGTAATACTTTTAAACAAACAAATAAATAAAACTTTCAACCTAGGCTGAAAATGTTAATATACTAACAGGTATATATATGTAGGCTGAAATTATGCCAGCAGAATGGCTGTCATTAAGGAGACAAGAGGTAAGTGTTAGCAAGAATATGGCGAAAGGGATCTCTGGTGCACTGTTGGTGGGAAAGTACCTTTGTGCGGCACTATGGAAAACAGTACAAGGGTTCCTCAAAAAATTAAAAATACAACTGTTATAAAATCAATCAATCTCACTGCTGTGCATCTATCCAAAGAAACTGAAACTACTATTTCAGAGAAATCTACACGCTCATGTTCTTTGACACATTAAATAGCCAAGACAATGAAACAACCCAAGTGCCCACCATGAGATGAAGGGATAAAGAAAATGTAATGTATAAATATAAACATACCTCTTCATAAACACACCACACACACACACACACACACACACATTCTTTACTTAACATTGTAGATAGGTACTTGAAGCAAAACATACTAAAAAACTAGGCTAATGGTTATAAACAAGAAGTTAAGTTTTTACAGCATATTTCTGGTCAAAAAAATATCACTAGAGTTCTAAATAATGACCCAAAACCCTTCTAATAATAAATATTGAAATAAATGTGAGCTATACATACATTTAAGAAAGATTAATAAAAACAAATAAGATGATATTTCAACTGAGTTAGTCCATTTCAGGGTCTGGAGAAGCCGGAGCCTCTCCGGGGGGCTCAGAAGTAAGGTGGGACCACCCAGGACAGGACACCCTCACATCACAGAGCACAGTCACACACTGACACTCACTCACACTGGGGCAATTTAGACAGGCCAATTCACTTTGCCGGCACATTTTTGGAATGTAGGAGAAAACTAGAGTCCCCAAGAAAGCCCACACAGACATGGGGAGAACTTGCAGACTCCACACACGAAGTGGCCTCGGACACAATTTAATTTTTTTCTCTTATTAACATGATAACAAAATGATGTTGAAGAAAAAAAAAATTTATTCGAGGACCTGCTGTGTGTGTAATATATATAACATTCACACAATGAAATATTATTTATCCACAAAAAAAGAAAGAAATCCTGCCATTTGAAATAATATAGATGGACCTTGAGGGCATTATGCTATGTGAGATAAGTCAGAGAGAAAGACAAATACTATATGATCTTACTTATAGTAGAATCTAAAAAAACTGAACTCACAGAAACAGTAGAACAGTTGCTGTCAGGAGCTGAGGACTGCGGTAAATAAGGTGACGTTGGTCAAAGGGTGCACACTTCCAGTTCTAAGGTGAAAATGCTCTGGGGGTCTAATGTACAGCTTAGCGGCTATAGTTAACAGAACTATTTTATATATTTGAAAGTTGCTAA
The DNA here is from genome assembly GCF_014108415.1 of Molossus molossus. Taxonomy (NCBI): domain Eukaryota; kingdom Metazoa; phylum Chordata; class Mammalia; order Chiroptera; family Molossidae; genus Molossus; species Molossus molossus. The sequence goes on from NW_023425388.1 coordinate 83,719,042, forward strand.
GAGAATAAATATTAACAGATCTCATCACACACAGAAAGGGTAATCATGTGAGGTAATGGGGGTGTTAGCCAACCTTATTGTTGCAATCACTTCACAGTATATATGGGTATCCAGTCATTACATTGTGCAGTGAAATGTATACAATGTTAAAAGCTGATTATATCTCAATAAAGCTGCAGAACAATAATGCTACATACAAGTAGATATGCTTCCGAGGCGTTCTCCAGGCCAGAGGCTCCAGGAACAGGCAGCCATAGTCTCCTGAGATGAATTCTGGCAACCACACTGCTGCCAAGCAGAACTGGCTTCAAGGGTTTGCATTGAAACAGCATGCTATGGGATGCGAAAATGGCGGTGGAGTGAATGGAAGCTACACAGACGATCTCCCGGGAACAAATGGGAATTACAATTAAAATAAAGACAAATCATCGGTAAAAAAAAAAAAACAAAAAAAAAAAAAACAGAAAAGCAGCAGGACAGGACCGTATAACCAGGGACATTGGTAGGATCTGCAGAAGCATGAGAGGGTGGCAGGCTGGGAGCCCATGGACAGCAGTGGTCTTAGCTGTGAGCAGTGCCCTCGGAGGTAAAACACTAAGCTTGCTCCACAGCCCACAGGGACAGAACAGAGCACTGAATTGGCAATAGCCATTCAGCTAGGGCTCCAGCATATGGAGGGGAGACTGGACTGGAACTCTGTAGGGACACCCGGGATTTGAAGGGTGCTCAGAGTTTTTGCTGAGTCTTGGCCACAAAGGACAGGGGGCCAGCTTGCTCCTTCCCAGAGCTGTGGGGAAAAGCAGCAGCCCCTCCCTTGGAGATTCAGCACCTTCCAGGTGATGCAAAGAAATGCAAATTGAGGCTCATTAACAGCCAGCATCTGTTCCACCCTCTGAAAATCCTCTTATACAGAACACCAGGGCTACATTCCAAGGCCCTGAGTAACTGAGACTAATAGCCTCCAGGCAAAAAGCTAAAGGATGACTGAACCTTTCCAGGGCTTGCAAATCTACCCAGGAAAGTAAGGCTTGGCAGTGGTGTTTAATATGGACCCACCCAGGCTCATCCAAACCCCGTAGAGGGAGCCACAAAGAGCAGAACACCAACACCCACAGGAAAAATTTGGCAGGCTCCAAAACCCACTGAAATAGCCAAAATGGTGAAACAAAGAAACAAATCCCAAATGAAAGAACAAGAAAACTCTTATCGAAGATGAGATAAATGAAATGCAGTTAAGCAAATTGTCAGAGGTAGAGTTCAGAGCCATCTTGAGGAAGTTCAACAGCATGAGTAAGGACATCAATACCATGAGTAAAGATATAAAAATATTGAAAACCAACCAAGTGGAAATGAAGAATGACATAGCAGAAATAAAGAACACATTGGAAGGACTAACCAGCAGAGTAGAGGAAGCTGAGGACCAGATCAGTGAATTGGAAGACAGGGCAGAAATAATCAACAAATCAGAAAACCAAAAGGAAAAAAGAAGTAAAAAACAGGAACATAGCTTAAGAAAACTGTGGGACAACTGGAAACATAATAACATTAGCATCATAGAAGTCCCCAGGGGAGAAGAAAATGGGCAAAAGTTAGAGAATATATTTGAAGAAATAGTGACAGAAAACTTTCCTAACTCAGTGAAGAAAGAAGGCATTCAAGTTCAAGAAGCACAGAAAGCCCCAAGTAAGAAGAATCCAAACAGGCTCAAACCAAGACACATAATAATTCAAATGCCAAAAATTAAAGACAAAGAGAGAATCCTAAAGGCAGCAAGAGATAAGCAACAGGTTACCTACAAAGGAACCCCTATAAGGATCTCAGCTGACTTTTCAACAGAAACACTACAGGCTGGAAAAGAATGGCATACGATAATCAAGGTCATGAAAAACAAGGATCTGAATCCAAGACTACTCTATCCAACAAGGCTATCATTCAAAATAGAAGGTCAAATAAAGAGCCTGCCAGACAAAAAAAAAAAAGGCTAAGGGAATACATTAGCACCAAACCAGCACTGCAAGAAATGTTAAAAGGACTGCTGTAATTAGTAGAACAAATAGGAAGAAAAATATAACCACACTAAATAAAAATTACAATAAATAAGGACATATCAATAATCACCGTAAATGTAAATGGTTTGAATACTCCAATAAAAAGATACAGAGTAGCTGACTGGATAAGAAAACATGACTCACAGATGTGTTCTTTACAAGAGACCCACCTCACAACAAAAAGACTCACATATGTTGAAAGTGAAGAACTGGAAAAAAATCTTCCAAGGAAACAGAAAGAAAAAAGAGCTGGGGTAGCTATACTAATATCTGACAAATTAGATTTCATAATGAAGGCCATAACTAGAGACAAAGAAGGCCACTACATAATATTGAAATGATTATCCAACAGGAAGATATAACCTTGGTAAACATATATGCACCCAATATAGGAGCACCAAAATATATTAAAAATCTTCTGAAGGACTTCAAAGAAGAAATCAACAGCAATACAATCATAGCAGGGAACTTCAACACCCTGCAGACACCACTGGATAGATCCTTTAGACAAAAAATTAGCAAGGAAACAGAGACTAAATGAAACACTAAACCAAACGGATTTAATACATATCTACAGAGAATTACACCCCAAAACTTCAGAATTCACATTCTTCTCAAATACACATGGGACATTGTCAAAAATAGACCACATGTTAGGTTACAAACTAAGTCTCTACAAGTTCAAGAAGATTGGAATTATATCAAGCATCTTCTCAGATCACAATGGCATGAAACTAGAAATCAATTGCAACTAGAACATGCAAAGAAATTTGAAAACATGGAGGCTAAATAGCATGTTATTGAACAATGAATGAGTAACCATGGAGATCAGGGAAGAAATCAAGAACTTCCTGGAAACTAGTGAAAATGAACACACAACAAAAAATCTATGGGATGAAGCAAAAGCAGTTCAGAGAGGAAAATTCATAGCACTACACGCACACCTCAAGAAACAAGAAAAATTTCTAATAGACTATATAACCTCACAACTTAACAAATTAGAAAGCAAACAGAAAGAAAACCCCAGAGCAAGTAGAAGAAAGAAAATATTAAAGATAGCCTGGAATTGCTTCGGGCAAGCTTGGTGCTGGCAAAAGGTGCTTCTTGCCCTATATATTGTGTGAATTACCCCTGAATAAAGGAGACTTGATCAGAACCCTGTCTTGTCTCCAATTCTCGTGTCTCTTGTGCCTCCTCATCCTCACTCCCCCTCTAGAGTCCTCGTTGCTCGACCTGCGGGACGGGTCAAGTGGTGCCCAACGTGGGGCTCCAGCACGGGGGATCCAGTGAAGGACGCCATTCAAGTGGCCAGCAGAAAGGAAAGCAAAGGAAAAGAAAGTAAAAGAAAAGAGGGAACGACGTGGGAACCTGCTACGTCTGCACCCCTCCGGGCCAAGGGATTGTAGAGAGAGCACATCTGTCTTTAAAGATCACCATTAAGAGGAGTTGAAAAATGGCGGCGAAGTGAATGGAGCGACACAGACCATCTCCCAAGACCAAATTGGATTTACAACGAAAATAAAGGCAAACCGTCAGGAAAGGGCAGCCGAAAGACATCTTGGAGGACCACTTAACCAGAAACACCCACTCAGTCCTGGTAGGCTTGCGAGGACGGGAGAGGGGACCAAGAGCCTAGGGTCCGCAGCAGCCTGGGCAGGGGCCAGGGAATTCAGTGGGAAGTTAATCCTACTGTCTCCCTTCCCACTGTGCACAGGCCCTGGAAACTCTGTATCCAGCTAAACTCTCCGCTGGAGCCGCACAGACTCGCGGCCCCCAGGGAACTCGGCGAGACCAGGGAACTCTGCGGGACCAGGGAACTGGGCGGGAAGTTAATCCTACCGTCTCCCTTCCCACCGTGCACGGGCCCTGGAAACTCTGTAGCTGGCTAAACTCTTCGTTGGAGCCACACAGACTCTAGGGCCCCAGGGAACTCGGCGGGACCGGGGAACTCGGCGGGAAGTTAATCCTACCGTCTCCCTTCCCACCATGCACGGGCCCTGGAAACTCTGTAGCTGGCTAAACTCTCCACTGGAGCCACACAGACTCGCGGGCCCCAGGGAACTCGGCGAGACCAGGGAACTTGGCGGGACCAGGGAACTCGGCGGGACCAGGGAACTCAGTGGGAAATTACTCCCACCGCCTCCCTTGCCACCCTGCACGGGCCCTGGGAACGCTGTAGCCTACTAAGCTCTCAGCTGGAGCCACACAGACTCACGGAGAACAGGGGACTTGGCGGGATTAAAGTGGGTCCTCCCTGGTGCATCCAAACACAGGAGAGGGAGCCACAAACAGCAGAACACCAACACCCACTGGGAAAACTTGGAGGACTCCAAAGCCCACTGTGATAACCAAAATGGTGAGAAACAGAAACAAAAGCCAAATGAAAGATCAAGAGACCTCTACAGAAGATGAAATAAATGAGGTGCAGTTAAGCAAGTTAACAGAACTAGAATTTAGAGCCATGATGTTGCGGAAGCTCAACAGCATGTGTAAGGACATGAGCAACATGAGTAAAGACATAGAAATGTTGAAAATAAACCATCTGGAAATGAAAAACCAACAGGAAGAAATGAAGAATGACATATCAGAAATGAAAAACACACTGGAAGGTCTAAAAAGCAGAGTAGGGGAAGCTGAGGACCGGATCAGTGAATTAGAAGACAGGCTAGAAGAAATCAACCAATCAGAAAATCAAAAGGAAAACACGATTAAAAAACAGGAAGAGAGCTTAAGAGAACTGTGGGACAACTGGAAACGGAATAATATTCGTATCATAGGAGTCCCTGAAGAAGAAGAAAGTAAGCGAGGGCTAAAGAATATATTCAAAGAAATAGTGACAGAAAACTTCCCTAATTTGGTGAAGGAAGAAGGCATTCAAGTTCAGGAAGCTCAGAGAGCCCCAAGTAAGAAGAACCCAAACAGGCCCACACCAAGACACATAGTAATTAAACTGCCAAAAATTCAAGACAAAGAGAGAATCCTAAAAGCAGCAAGAGATAAGCAACAGGTTACCTACAAAGGAACCCCCATAAGGCTCTCAGCTGACTTCTCACAAGAAACATTACAGGCTCGAAGGGAATGGCATGAAGTAATCAAGGTCATGAAAAACAAGGATCTGAATCCAAGACTACTCTACCCAGCAAGGCTATCATTCAAAACAGAAGGTCAAATAAAGAGCTTCACAGACAAAAAAAGTCTAAGGGAATACATTAGCACCAAACCAGCACTCCAAGAAATGTTAAAAGGACTGCTGTAATTACCAGGAGAAATAGGAAGGAAAATAGAACCACACTAAACAAAAATGGCAATAAATAAGTACATATCAATAACCACCTTAAATATAAATGGACTGAATGCTCCCATAAAAAGACACAGAGTAGCTGATTGGATAAGAAAGCATGACTCATCTATATGCTGTTTACAAGAGACCCACTTCACAACAAAAGACTCACATAGATTGAAAGTAAAGGGATGGAAAAAAATCTTTCAAGCAAATGGAAAAGAAAAAAAGCTGGGGTAGCAATACTTATATCTGATAAAATAGACTTCAGATTGAAGGCCATAACTAGAGACAAAGAAGGCCACTACATAATATTGAAAGGATCTATCCAACAGGAAGATATAACCTTGATAAACATATATGCACCCAATATAGGAGCACCAAAATATATTAAAAAACTATTGGAGGACTTCAAAGGAGAAATCGATAGCAATACAATCATAGCAGGGAACTTCAATACCCTGCTCACATTACTGGATAGATCCTCTAGACAAAAAATTAGCAAGGAAACAGAGACTCTAAATGAAGCACTAGACCAAATGGATTTAATACATATCTACAGAGAACTACACCCCAAAACTACAGAATACACATTCTTCTCAAGTGCACATGGGACATTCTCAAAGACAGACCACATGTTAGGTCACAAACTAAGTCTCTACAAGTTCAAGAAGACTGAAATTATAACAAGCATCTTCTCAGACCACAATGGTATGAAACTAGAAATCAATTGCAAGAAGAACATACAAAGACATTTGAACACATGGAAGCTAAATAGAATGTTATTAAACAATAAATGGGTCACCGAGGAGATCAAGGAAGAAATCAATACTTCCTGGAAACCAATGAAAATGAGGACACAACAATACAAAATCTATGGGATGCAGCAAAAGCAGTTCTGAGAGGGAAGTTCATAGCACTACAGGCATACCTCAAAAAAGAAGAAAAATCTCTAATAGACTACCTAACCTCACAACTTAAAGAACTAGAGAGTAAACAAAAAGAAAACCCCAGAGCAAGTAGAAGAAAGGAAATAGTAAGGATCAGAGCAGAAATAAACGACATAGAGACCAAAAAGACAATCCAGAGGATCAATGAAACAAAGAGCTGGTTTTTCTAAAAGATAAACAAGATTGATGGACCCTTAGCTCGACTCACCAAGAAACAAAGAGAGAGAACCCAAATACATAAAATCAGAAATGAAACAGGAGAGATAACAACTGACACCACAGAAATACAAAAGATCGTTAACAACTACCATGAACAACTATACGGCAACAAATTCGAAAATCTAAGCGAAATGGAAAAATTTCTAGAAACACATAGTCTCCCAAAACTGGATCAGGAAGAGATTGAAAACTTGAACAGAACAAAAACAACAGAAGAAATTGAAGATGTAATCAAGACTCTTCCAGCAAACAAAAGCCCAGGCCCGGATGGCTTCATGTGGGAGTTTTACCGAACATTCAAAGAAGAACTAATACCCATTCTCCTCAAACTATTTCAAAAAATTCAAGAAGAAGGGAGACTTCCAAACTCGTTTTATGAAGCCAGCATAATTCTAATTCCAAAACCAGAAAAAGACACTACAAAGAAAGAAAACTACAGGCCAATATCCCTGATGAACATAGATGCCAAAATCCTGAACAAAATACTAGCAAATCGAATCCAGCAATACACCAGAAAAATTGTCCACCATGACCAAGTGGGATTCATTCCAGGGATGCAAGGCTGGTACAATATTCGCAAATCCATAGATGTGATACACCACATAAATAAATTGAAGAATAAAAACCACATGATCATATCAATAGATGCTGAAAAAGCCTTCGACAAAATCCAGCATCCATTTCTGATAAAAATGCTCAGCAGTGTGGGAACAGAGGGATCATATCTCGACATAATAAAGGCCATATATGAAAGACCTACAGCCAACATCATACTCAATGGGCAAAAACTAAAAGCATTTCCCTTAAGAACAGGAACAAGGCAAGGATGCCCACTTTTGCCACTCTTATTTAACATAGTACTGGAAGTCTTAGCCACAGCAATCAGACAGGAAGAAAAAATAAAAGGGATCGAAATTGGAAAGGAGGAAGTGAAATTGTCATTATTTGCAGATGATATGATACTGTACATAGAAAACCCCAAAGACTCCACCAAAAGCTTACTAGACTTAATAAATGAATTTGGCAAAGTAGCAGGATACAAAATTAACGTCAAGAAATCGATGGCATTTTTATACACCAATGATGAACTCACAGAAAGAGAAACTAAGCAAACAATCCCATTTACCATTGCAGCAAAAAAAATTAAAATACCTAGGAATAAACTTAACCAAAGAAATAAAGGACCTATTTACAGAAAACTACAGGTCTTTGAAAAAAGAAATAGAGCAAGATGTAAACAAGTGGAAGCACATACCCTGTTCATGCACTGGGAGAATTAACATAATTAAAATGTCCATATTACCCAAAGCAATCTATAGATTCAACACCATCCCCATCAAAATACCAATGGCATACTTCACAGAATTAGAACGAGTACTTCAAAAGTTCATATGGAACCAAAAGAGGCCTCGAATAGCCACAGCAATCTTGAAAAGGAAGAACAAAGTTGGAGGGATCACAATACCAGATTTCAGGTTATACTACAAAGCCACCATAATCAAAACAGCCTGGTACTCACACAAGAACATTTATATAAACCAGTGGAACAGAATAGAGAACCCAGAAATTTACCCAAGGCAATTTGCTCAATTAATATTTGACAAAGGTGGCAAGAGCATACAGTGGAGTAAGGACAGCCTCTTTAATAAATGGTGCTGGGAAAATTGGACAGCTACTTGCCGAAAAATGAAACTAGACCATCAACTTACACCCTACACCAAAATAAACTCAAAATGGATACAAGACTTAAATGTAACTCATGAATCCATAAAAATCCTAGAGGAGACTGTGGGCAACAAAATCTCAGACATCATACGCAGCAGAATTTTTACTGACACATCACCTAAGGCAATAGAAACAAAGGAGAAAATGAACACATGGGACTACATCAAACTCAAAAGCTTCTGCACAGCAAAAGATACAATCATCAAAATGGAAAGGCTACCCACTGTATGGGAGAGCATAATTGCCAATGATACATCAGATAAGGGGTTAATTTCCAATACATACAGAGTGCTCATACAACTCCACAAAAGGAAGACAAAGAATCCAATTAAAAAATGGGCAGAGGAACTAAATAGACACCTCTCCAAACAGGACATACAAATGGCTAAGAGACATATGAAGAAATGTTCATCATCACTAATCATCAGAGAGATGCAAATCAAAACAACAATGAGGTACCACCTCACACCTGTCAGAATGGCCACCATCAACAAATCATCAAACAACAAGTGTTGGCGAGGGTGTGGAGAAAAGGGGACTCTGGTACACTGCTGGTGGGAATGCAGACTGGTGCAGCCACTATGGAAAACAATATGGTGTCACCTCAAAAATTAAAAATTGATCTTTTATTTGACCCAGTGATCCCACTTCTAGGAATATACCCTAAGAAGCATAAAACACCAATAAGAAAGAATATATGTACCCCCATCTTTGTAGCAGCACTATTTACAATCGCTAAGATCTGGAAACAGCCCAAGTGCCCATCAGTAGACGAATGGATCAAAAAGCTGTGGTACATATACACAATGGAGTACTACGCAGCGGTAAGAAAGAAAGATCTCTTATCCTTTGAGACTACATGGAGGGACCTGGAAAGTATCATCCTAAGTGAAACAAGCCAAACAGAGAAAGACAAGTATCATATGATCTCACTGATTTGTGGAATATAATGAACATAACAGTTTGAGGAATGGGGTAGTCCCAGAGACGCGGAAGTAGGGTACAGACTGACAATCCCCTAAGGAGTGGGGAGGTGGGGGAGGGATGAACCACAGAACTTATACGCATGTATGCATGAACAGTGGACATGGACAACAATCTGGGGAAGGGGCAGGGAGGAAAGGGGGAGGGGGGAATCAGTGGGGGAAAAAAGGAGAATCATCTGTAACAAAAATTAATCAATAAAAAAATAAAATAAAGTTTAAAAAAAAAAGAAAATATTAAAGATAAATAAATGACATAGAGACCAAAAAACAATTCAAAGAATCAATGAAACAAAGAGGTGGTTTTTTGAAAAGTTAAACAAGATTGATGTACCCTTAGCTAGACTCACCAAGAAACAAAGAGAGAGAACCCAAATACACAAAATCAGAAATGAAAGAGGAGAAATAATAACTGACACCACAGAAATACAAACAATTGTTAACAAGTATTATAAACCATTATATGGCAACAAATTTGACAATCTAAGCAAAATAGACAGATGTCTAGAAACACATAGTCTCCCAAAACTGAAACAGGAAGAGATAGAAAACTTGAACAGAATAATAACAACAAAGGAAATTGAAGATGTAATCAAAACTCTCCCACCAAACAAAAGACCAGGCCCAGACGGCTTCATGGGGGAGTTTTACCGAACATTCAAAGAAGAACTAATACCATTCTCCTCAAACTATTTCAAAACATTCAAGAAGAAGGGGACTTCTAAATTGTTTTATGAGGCCAGCATAATCTTAATCCCAAAACCAGATAAAGACTCTACAAAGAAAGAAAACTACTGGCCAATATCCCTGATGAACATAGATGCCAAAATCCTGAACAAAATACTAGCAAATAGAATCCAGCAATACATCAAAAAAATTATTCACCATGACCAAGTGGGATTCATCCGAGGAATGCAAGGATGGTACAAATCAATAAATGTGATACATCACATAAACAAAATGAAAGATAAAAATCATACAATCATATCAATAGACACTGAAAAAGCATTAGACAAAATCTAGCATCCATTTCTGATAAAAATGCTCAGCCATGTGGGAATAGAGGAATCATACCTCCGCATAATAAAGGCCATATATGAAAGACTTAACGCCAACATCATACTCAATGGGCAGAAACTAAAAGCATTTCCCTTAAGAACTGGAACAAGAAAAGGATGCCCACTTTCCCCACTTATTTAACATAGTACTGGAAGTCTTAGCCACAGCAATCAGACATGAAGATAAATTAAAAGAGATCTAAATTGGAAAGCAGAAATGAAACTGTCATTTCTCGCAGATGACATTATATTATACATAGAAAACCCCAAAGACTCCATCAGAAATCTACTAGACTTAATAAATGAATTTGGCAAAGTAGCAGGATACAAAATTAATGTCAAGAAATCGATGGCATTCTTATACATTAATGATGAACTCACAGAAAGAGAAACTAAAAAAAAAAAATCCCATTTACCATCGCAGCAAAAAAATTAAGATACTTAGGAATAAACTTAACCAAAAAAAGTAAAAGACCTATTCCCAGAAAACTACAGGACATTGAAAAAAGAAATAGAGGAAGATATTAGAAAGTGGAAGCACATACTTTTTTCATGAATTGGAAGAATTAACATCATTAAAATGTCCATATTACCCAAAGCAATCTATAGATTCAATGCAATCCACATTAAAATACCAATGACATACTTCACAAAACTAGAACAAATACTTCAAAAGTTCATATGGAAACAAAAAAGACCCCAAATAGCCATAGCAATCTTGAAAAAGAAGGACAAAGTAGCCAGGATCACAATACTGGATATCAGGTTATACTACAAAGCTACTGTAATCAAAACAGTCTTGTACTGGCACAAAAACAGGCATACAGGCCAGTGGAACAGAACAGAGAACCCAGAAATGAACCCAAAACATTATGCTCAATTAATGTTCGACAAAGTTGGCAAGAGCATACAATGGAGTAAAGACAGCCTCTTTAATAAATAGTGTTGGGAAAATTGGACAGTTACATGCAAGAAAATAAAACTAGACCATCAACTTACACCATACACAATAATAAACTAAAAATGGATAAAAGACTTTAATGTGACTCATGAATCCATTAAAATCCTAGAAGAAAATGTAGGCAACAAAATTTCAGACATCATACGCAGCAGAATTTTCACTGATATATCACCTAAGGCAACAGAAACAAAAGAGAAAATGAACACATGGGACTACATCAAACTCAAAAGCTCTGCACAGCAAAAGAAACAACCACCAAAATAGAAAGGCAACCCACTCTATGGGATAGCATAATTGCCAATGATACATCAGATAAGGGGTTAATTTCCAAATTATATAGAGTGCTCATACATCTCAACAAAAGGAAGACAAAGAACCCAATTAAAAAATGGGCAGAGAAACTAAATAGACACCTCTCCAGACAGGACATGCAAATGGCCTAGAGACATATGAAGAAATGCTCAACGTCACTAATCATCAGGGTGATGCAAATGAAAACAACAATGAGGTATCACCTCACACCTGTCAGAATGGCCGCCATCAAGAAATCATCAAACAACAGGTGTTGGCGAGGGTGTGGAGAAAAAGGGACTCTAGTACACTGCTGTGGGAATGCAGACTGGTGCAGCCACTATGGAAAACAATATGGTTTTACCTCAAAAAATTAAAAATTGAACTTCCATTTGACCCAGTGATCCCACTTCTAGGAATATACCCTAAGAAGCGTGAAACACCAATCAGAAAGAATATATGTACCCTCATGTTTTTAGCAGCACTATTTACAATAGCTAAGATCTAGAAACAGCCCAAGTGTCCATCAGTAGACGAATGGATAAAAAAGTAGTGGTACATATACACAATGGAGTACTATACAGCTGTAAGAAAGAAAGATCTCTTATCCTTTGAGAGAACATGGCGGGACCTGGAAAGTATTATCCTAAGCGAAACAAGACAAACAGAGAAAGACAAGTATCCTATGATCTCACTTATTTGTGGAATATAATGAACATAACAGTCTCAGGAATGGGGTAGTCCCAGAGATGTGGAAGTGGGGTACAGACTGACAATCCTTAAAAGAGGGGGTGGTGGGGGAGAGATAAACACAGAACTTACATGCATGTAGCATAACCAATGGACAGCAAAGCTGGGGACAGGACGGGGAGGGCAGGGGAGGATGGTGTCAATGAGGAGAAAAGGAGAAACATCTGTAACAAAAATAAATATATAAATGAATGAATGAAACAGCACACTGGACCTTGGCCGACCTCGAGGTGGGGCCTTGGGCCATAGGGCCCCACCACAAGTCAACAGAGGTGACCCAGGACCTTCGGCCTCACCGTGGGCCAGAGAGCCCTGAGCATGCACAGTTCACTCCCCGGTGTTGGCCTTGGTCAGTCCCGGCCCCCACAGCGTTTGTGCCCAGCCTAGTTCCCCACACCTGGCAGGGGCCCTTGGGGTGAGCTGACTCTGCACTGGGACTCCAGCTGGGAAGTTGGGGGAGGCCTAAAGGTGGATAGGTTTTTGCTTGATAAGGGGTGTGAGCCAAACTGCTTACAGAGGAGTCTGGGAGGAAAGGCCTTGAACACCTGGGGCACCGAGGTGTTTCTCAGCCCAGGTATTTAATTATGATGTCGATTTTTGCTTGTTGGTATAGACAGATTTCTTTTCAAGATTGTTAAGTTAAACACTCTTTCCAGTATAATTCCACTTTCCTAAAAGAACATGAGACATAATTCTGGAAGGATGTACATTAAAATGATAACAGTAGTTTTTTAGGTAGCCACCCAGTGTGTATATTCTTTTAAATACTAATTTCCTTTTATACATCTCTGATTTTTCTGTTTTCTTTGTTTCATTTTTCTATGAGCATGTATAAAAGTGACACTTTATAATAAAAACTGCTCACATTGATTCACAAGGAACTGGAGAGCACTGGCATTATTTTCTGTCCATAAAGCTACCTTCACTTGCTGTTTTTATGCCAGTGTGAGAACAACTTCTCCAGAACCAGCTTGACTCAGCTCCTGTTCTCCCCCCGGGATGAAACCCAGCTGGAATCAGTGTGATGAAATCAGTGTGTTGCTCATTCCTTAGAAGAAGAGCCAGCGTCTTTCTCCCATGCTGAGGCTTGAAGTGACCAGTTAGTCATTCCACCTCCCCGTCTCTGGAAGTGATTTGAGTGGGGGCTCCCCGGAACCCCAGCTGGAACCTGGAGCAGTGTGTGAAGAAGTCAGCAACCAGCTATAACAGAACCAGAAACGTCCACATACCCAAGTGGAAGTGAGAGTAGGTAGAACAAAGGGCAGACCAGGACCAGAGGGAGCTGCTCTAAGCGGAGAAGGATGTACAGAAAATGGCAAAATGGGCAGCAATGGGGATAGACAGAGATGGGAGAAGGAAAAGGGGAAAGGAAAGAGAGAGGAGAAGGAGATACAAAATGAGAAAAAGTGCTGTAGAGGAAATTTCAGAGTTCATGTCACCTAGGAGAAGTGAAAAAACACCAAGGTTGGTCTCGGTGGTGTTTACATTATACAGGTATATAAATAGGTAAAAATTTCTTGGAGTGTGATTTGTATACTGTGTTACAGTTACATGTCTGTTATATCTTAATCTTTAAAAACACATCAAACTCCAGCTGTGAGCTCAGATTCTGAGGACTGAGAGGTAATGATGGAGAGGAGTCAAGGAGAATCCATTCACACTAATAGGGAGCAAAGTATAAACAAACAAAAAACAGAAATAAAACTATGACTTCCCCAAAAAGAAGTACCAAATGTCGATTCCTTTTCTTTATTTCACCTCAGGCTTGGCTGCCATCTTAATCGTCAAGTTTATAAATATAAATAACTTGATATTGATATCAATATAAACAAAAGATTCTGATTTAGAGCATCAAAATACTTCAAACAACATAATTTAATGGTGTTTTTGTTTTTTAGCTCCAGATTAGAAAACACTGAAGATTCTTTTGGATAAAGAAATTACACTCACTGAGAATCATTAATGTCTCCTTAAAGGTGAAACTGCCTGTGGGGTTTTGTCGTTGGTGTTAAGTTATATTTGTAAAAGGCTTAAGTTATCAATAAAAGCAGCCATAATTGCTATTGAGTGCTTCTGTATTTAAAAGTCCACACAACATTTTAGAAGAGAAGAGGGCAAGAAATACTTGTGGACTGAATTATTGTGCTTTGATGGTGCTAGGAGGAATTCGGACCAGTAGCACTTCGAGAGCCTTCACTAGAGAAGCCACATCATTTAAAGCTGAAGAGTATAGTGGTCCTTTATGATAAGCCTTTGATTTACCCAATCTGGGGACAGGGCACTAGGGTGATTTGCCTGACATTGGATTATCGTCATGTTCTTTAATAAAAGGATTGTTTATCAGCCTTCTGAAGAGATTTTCCAGGGCTCTTTGTTTCATATAATGCAAATATGATCCTTGAGAGATAAACTCAGCCCTTCTTGCTAATGAAGTCCCTGCCCAAAAGGCTGCCTCAATACAAAGGCTCTTCTCATTTTGTCACACTAATCCAATTCCCAGTTTGTAAGGGCCAAACTTCTAATAAAGTCTCCAGTGAGGACAATTAAGCTTTACTAAAAAATTCACTGGATATTATTAATTCATGCAAATCTCCTCAGCTAAACTAGTTAAAGTTAAAAATAACCAACTCATACATAGACATTAATCATTTTAGCAACATGCTTTTAAAAATGAAAAGACACAAATGCAGTAACCAAGAAAACAATAATTATAACAAAATTACTACTCTGGTATAATAAAGTTTCATAAAAGTATCCACTATTAATAAAAGCCTTTTCTGGTTGCCCTTCATACAGTGTTTCTATTTTGAAAGAACTGGTCACTGGTTTGACCAAGCTCTCCTACATATTCACAAGGCAATTGTTTACATCTTCCTGTGGTACCAGTTCAGTGTTAAGGGTACACTTCCTATTTGCCGCAAGCAACACCCTGCTCTACACAAAACCCTCTCAATTAATACTCCATCTGATGGGTAGTGCCATCTCAGAATGTGTGGTCCATTATAGAAAATGTAAATTTTACATATTAATCAAAGTATGGAAAAATAACTATCAAAATTGATCTTATTGACCTCAAGTTTTGACCCCTTGTGCAAAGTCTAAAACATATAAGCTAAGAATCACAGGATCCAGTCCTGAGTGAGAGTAGGAGGAGGGACTGACATGAGAGACACCATAAGGGAAGAATCCATGGAACTCGCTGGCAACTTGATGACAAGTTGGATATGGGGAGTGAGGACAATGGCAGGTGTCCTGAAGGTTTGAAGCTGGGAATATTGAAAGTCTCCTTGTTGATCTTTGTATACACTTGGGAATCTTGACCCTGTGATATCTGACCCCTGATTCCCAGTCTAGCCTCAGTTAACAACCACTATCCCCCTAACTTACTGTGCTACAGTTCCTGAAATCCACTACACTACTTCTAAACTCAGAGCCTCCAAATGCTATTATGGCATAAATGCCATTTGTTTCACTTGTTCCCCTGTTATCTGGTTAATTCATATACTCTCAAGGCTTTGGCTTATGTGCTATTTTCTCTGCCTCCACCCCTAGACTAGGGTAAGACCCCTATTTAATAGGTGCCCATAGTTTATTGTACTTTTCTTCGTAGCACTTAATACAGTTGTAATGATTTGTTTAATATGTCTCTCTTCACCACTAGATGATAAGCTCCATGAGGGCAGGGGCCATGTTTGACTTGCTCACTGTCTATTCCAAGAGGCTAGCACAGAGCATGGCACTTAGTAGGCAGCTGACACCCTGTTCATAAAGTATTAGAGGACATTTGAGTGAACAAGCGGTATCTGCAACCTGGTTCCCTTTCTTCTTCCCCTGTTATCTGGTTAACTCTTAGGAACCTCCAGGGCTCCCGTTTATGTATTGTTTTCTCAGGGATGCTATTCCTGACCAATCTCTGTTTCATGCTGTGACAGCTGAGGGGCGTGAGGAGGAAAAGCTGCTTCATGGTACAAGGTAATTTCCCTTGCAAGTATGGCTAGTTTGAGATGACGGTTAGATACTATGGAAATACTCCCACAGCCATAGTTATGTGGGGTGATTATGCCTGCAAATGAAGACTTGGGAGCTAGTGGCATCCAGTTGTATGTTATAATTTCTAAGGGAGAAGAAATGGTCAGAGATGGTCAACAAAAAAATGCGTATGTCGAGATGGAAAGATACAGTTTTAAGAATGAGAGAATGTTTAAACTCTCAAATATTTTAGATAGGTCAAGGAGAACAGATGTTCTGGAAAGATAATTGCACTTGATGGACAGATCACTGGGGAGTGCGGCTTTCACAAAATGATAGGTATAAAATGTAGGTTGCAGGCAATTAAATGGAGTTAATGAAAACAGCAGGTATAAAGTGCTTTTTAAGAGGTTTGATACTAACTGTTGAGAAAAATGAGACAGGAACCAGAGTTGTGAGGTCAGTTAAGGTTTTCTGAAATAGGGCAGAACTATGCATATTTGGGGGGGGGGGGCACATTTTATAGTAGCGAAGTCTGAAGTTAGTTGAATCTTATGACCACTAATTTTTTTTTTAAAGAAATACTATCTCTTTAGCTTTTACTATATTACCCTACCTCTCTTCCTCTTCCTTTCACTCTCTCTCCTCTCCTTTTTCCCTCCCTCCTTCTAGACTTGTGCTATTCAGCAGGTAGCCACTGCTGGTAGCATGGCTATTGAGTACTGAGCCCCAAACCCTTATACAATCGTCCCTCGCCACTTCCTGCTTTGACTTTTGCCACTTCAGAGTGAAGCTGCGAAAATCAAAGCCTGAAGTGGCGAGGAATGACTATGTATAAATAAAGAATCCTACTTCGTAGAAATTCATTTATCGAGGTAGAGTCTAGAACTGATTAACTGCGATAAATGAGGACCGACTCTATCAATTGTTAACTAGACACCTATTTTTAAAAATTATTTTAGACATCTTTTAGAAGTCTCAAAGGCACCTCTTACAAAGCACATGTGAAATCAGACT
Organism: Molossus molossus; assembly: GCF_014108415.1. Classification (NCBI taxonomy): domain Eukaryota; kingdom Metazoa; phylum Chordata; class Mammalia; order Chiroptera; family Molossidae; genus Molossus; species Molossus molossus. Next base: position 83,736,293 of record NW_023425388.1, read on the forward strand.
TATCTTCTGCTCCTCTTTCCCCGAACCTGATCCTCCTCAGTATTTCCAGTCTCAATGATTGACATCATCACCTTTATGCAAGTTCCATGTCTCAAGTCATGATTTCTATATTGAGTACAGCTTAGCCAACCACTTTCAATCTCTTAATTCCTATATCTCTCTTAGGAATTCTGACTTTTACTCTGACAATTACAAATTCAGAGATCCAGTCTGGCATGTACCAAATGACTCTAGAAGCTCTCTCGAGCAATTATTACTTGATTAAGAGTAGCTGATTCATTCAATATTTATTTTAGATGGAGTATGTCAAAATTGGATCAACTGTTGAGTAATCATCTATAAAATAATTATGAGTACCAAGTTCTCTAAATACATGCTACACTGCAATCAGACTGAGGACTGCTTTCTTACTCAATACTTAATGAGCTTTCATGCCTCTGATACTTTGCTTAACATTCCCTTTCCAACTCTCCTTTTCTGAGAAAATGTCTATGTATCTTTTAAGGTCAAGGTCAAATGTCTTCTCCTGGGTAATCTGTAATAAAACAACTCCTGTTGTTTTTGTTTTGTGTGTGCATATGTGCATGCTTCTTATATACATGCTGGGCCTAATTGTAAAATAATTTAATGTGATTGTTCTGTCAAAAGTATGGCTATATCCTTGCAGTTAAGGTTGGAAGCTCCTCTGAAGGAGTAGGTGTTCCTAGTGTGAATCATACGGGGCAGACATATGCCCACAGACAAGAAAGCAGTCTTCTGTCTTTCCCACTCTTGGAAATAGATCTCCTTGGACTGAGCCATGCCTGAATTTCCTGATGACTGGGAAAAGACAGCACCTGCTTCTCAGAGGTAGACTTGGAGAAGGGTAAGGAGGCCTCACTAGAGGGAACCATAAATGCAAGATGAGCAATTCATTCATATGAACCAGATTATCAAGATCAGCAGCCTTCAGACTATTTCAACACTTTGATTTGTCACAATCAGTAATGAGATTCATGGTAATTAGTGCATTCCTAATGATAAAGTACCATAGTTTAATATAATTTACTTTTTTATATAACTAGTGTAGATTCCAGATTATCTTAATAATACCTTCCTCACTCCTTTACATTATGATATGCTCTCCTGAATGGGAGAAAAATGAAGAGGAATCATAGCTAAACCAACAGACAATTGCTCACTCATCACATGAGGAAGCCCGTGGAGTGTGTCACAGTCAACATCGTCTGCCAACTTGCTTTCTCAGTGGACAGAAGGGTTGAGAACTACTCTTCTAGTTGTATATTACTACATTTTGTTTCCTCGTGGTAATCCCTAAGTCTAGTAAAGGAATGTACAGATGATCCCTCTGAATCGTCTCCATGCTTCAGGGAATCACTTGGGCCAGGGCGGGTGGGAGGGCAATGCTTTCTTATAGTCACCGTGGCTCTGGCAGCAGTGGTGACTACTTCCCCAGGGAAAATGAGTGTCTGGAAGCAAGTACGTGGGCTGTGGAGATCTGTTTCTCCCACAGGATTTGCTCTCCACTGCCAAACTAAAGTGTAATTTTATTATGGAAAAGGCAGTTTTATTACAGAAAGCTTTTTAACACCCCCTCCCCCCCAGGCAAATTAAGTCATCCCATCTGTTTTCCCATAGTTTTGAATGTATGATTATACTATAGAGTCTATCACTTTGTGTTCTAATTATTTGTTTACATGACTGCCTCCCAGTATGTGGATAAGTCACAGCAAACATGGATGGGCCCTTATACTGCTTTGATTTACTATTGCTTATTAGCATATGCTTGGCATTGTAATAAGCACTATCAATTCTTGATCAATGAATCAAACATGACCAGAAAAGCAAACAAACATTCATCACATTAAATTTGGAGTCTCTTTTGTTGTCTTTGATTATGTTTTTTTTGTTTTGTTTTGTTTTGTTTTTTTAATAACCACCTTAGTTTAAGACGTTACTCTTTATTCCACATCTTTAATCATCCATGGTACATAAGGGGCATTCTAACATGTATTAATTAATGTATCATCTATGTCATACCAACATGCAAATGTAACATAGGGAATAAAACAATGAGTAACACACAGAGTTGTTTTTCTGAAACTCAGATCTGAGAGTGTCAGCCCTTGACAAATTTATTCAGGGCCTACTAAATGAAATTCATGTTCTTTGATTTGGTATTCTGACCACATCTTTTTTAGGATATGTTCTATAATTTCTACACTACTGCCTTCTATTCCCACCAGGTATTTATGCTAGATAATCTGGCATGATATAAATCAGACAGTCCCAGTACCCTTCTCTCCCAGTACCCTTCTCTTTTCTTTCTTACTGCTCTCCCTAGATCATTGTATTCAGTTCCAAGTCTTTAAATATATATGTGCTGATGACTCCTAATCTTTAGCTATGGCTTTTATATTCAATTGTCTGCTTGACATCTCCACTTAGATAACTGATAAGCATCTCAACATAACATGAATAAAATAAAACATATTTCTAAATCCAAACCAACCTTTTCCAAGAAAGCATTCTTCCTTTGGTCTCCTTCAACTCAAGAAAAGCTAACATCTTCCTCTCGGATGCTCAAAGCAAAAAATCTAGGCATTTTCCTTGCTAGCTCTTTTTACCCCCTCACATCTCCCTCTCAAATGTAAATCCTCAGCAAATTCCATTGGCTCATCCTCCAAAAACAACCCAATTCCATCTACATTTCTCTATGTCGCTACTATCCTCCTAATTCTGAACTACTGCTATATCCTCCTAGCTGGTCTCCCTACTTCCACCCTTACCCTTCATGATCCATTTTCAAAACAATTGCTGGAGTGTTCCTTTTTAAAATGTAAATTAAGTAATGCCATTTCCTTGCTTTAAAAAACTCTAGTTTGGTTGGCAGAATACTGGTCCCCTCAAATATGTCCTCATCCTGAATCCTTGGAAGTTGTTCATATGCTATGTTACATGGCAAGGGGCAATTAAATAATCCTGGATTATTCAGTGGGCCCAATGTAATTTTTTAAGTGTTGAGAACAGAAGCAGAAGAGTTGGAATCAGAGAGATACAGTGTGAGAAAGATTTAACTGGCCATTTCTAGCTTTGGAGATGGAAGGGGGACATGAGCCAAGAAATGCCGACAGACTCTAGAAGCTGGAAAACACAAGGAAATAGGTTTTCCCCTAGAGCCTCCCAAAGGGATGTTGATACCTTAATTTTAGCTCAGAGAGATTCATCTCGGACTTCTAGCCTCCAAAACTGTGAGAGAATAAGTGTGTGTTTTTTTAAACTAAGTTTGTGGCAATTTGTTACAGTAGCAATAAGAAACTAATACCCCCTTCCCAAGACTTCTCATTGCATTGAAAATAAACGCAAACTCCACACTCTGCTACAAACCCTGCAAGTTCAACTTTTCAATCTCAACACCAACCACTTTTCCTTGCCCTTTATAGGATCCTCAAACAAGCAACGCTTATTTCCACCTTAAAGAATTTTCACTACCTCTCCTCCGCCTTTAACATGCTCTTTCCCAAGCCACTATGGCTGACTTCTTGCTATTCATGTTTCAGCCATCGACTCACCTTTTCTTATAGACCTTTTCCAACCATCTGACCTAAAGTAACACAGTCATTCCTTATCCCATTGCTCTATCTTATCTTCAGTATTCCCACTTGCTAGTTTTCACTATTTTTCTTATATATGTATTTATTTATATTTTCTTCTCCAGTCTACTCTATAAGAATGTAAGCTCCTTGAAAACAGCATCTATTACTGTGATGACACATAGGTGTTGATTCTCAAACAGGCTCTCATACATGGATATAGAGTTAGAAAAATCAAGATGATTAATCAAGTAAATTGAAACTTGAGATGGATGAGCCATATGATTTCTTTTTTATTTTTATTTTTTTATTCCTACCCAAGAATATTTTTCTATTTATCATTAGATAGAGTGAGAGGGAGAGAGAGAGAAAGACAGAGAGAAACGTTCATGTGATAGAGCCACATCAACTGGTTGCCTCCTCCACGACCTGACTGGCCAGCGGGACGAACCGCAACCGAGGTACTTGACCGGAATGGAACCTGAGACTCATTGGTCCGTGGCCAACGCTCTAACTGCTGAGCCAAACCGGCCAGGGCAATGGGCCATATGAATTTATAACACTATAAATTATGGAGGAGTCCTAAATAAGAAATTATTTTGAGGACAAAAGTCTTTTGAGAAGCAAGAGAGATGTAAAGGTATCTATTAAAGGCACTATAAAGAAGATTGCAGGAATTGTATAATGACTTTTAAAAGAGGTGAAAGCCCCGGCCGGATGGTTCAGCAGGTTGGAGCATTGTTTCCTACACCAAAATTTTTTGGCTTCCATTCTTGTCAGGGCACATAGCTAGGTTGCAGTTCCATCCCTGGTCAGGGTGCATACAGAAGGCAACCAATCGATGTTTCTCTCTCACAGATCTCTCTCTCTCTCTCTCTCTGTCCCTCTCTAAAAATCAATAAACACATCCTCAGATGCAGATACAAGAAAAAAACACCCTGGCCAGTTTTGCTTAGTGGTTAGCGCGTCAGCCTGTGGTCCAGAGAGACCCAGGTTCGGTTCCCGCTAAGGGCACGTACCTAGGTTGCAGTTTGTCCCCGGCCCTGGTTGGTCGTTCGGGTGACAGCCACTCAATGTGTCCCTTTCACAATGATGTTTCTCTGTCTCTCTGTCTCTCTCTGTCTCTCTCTCTCTCTCTCTCTCTCTCTCTCTCTCCCCCTCCTTCCCCCTCCCACTCTATCAAAACAAAAAAACAAAAAAAAGGAAAAACATCCTCCGGTGAGGATTTAAAAAAAAAGAAGAAGAGAAGAAAAAAAAGAAAGAGGTGGGAAAGGCGCTACTTTATGATCGCTGCTCACATCATACCTCTCCTCTGAGGCAACAACTCCTACTCAGTTCCCACTTTCTCTATAGACTTTGCTGATCACTTTAGTGGGAATTTTTTCTTCCCACTTAGGATTTTATATTCAGGTTGCTGAGAAGGATAAATGGTATTAACTCAAATGAATTAAAATCAAAACATGACCTTAACAGTTGCTTAGAAATGAGCATTTGTCTTACTCTTTAGGTCTCAAAGGGTACATTTAATTATTCCAATTTAGTATGTTTATAATGTTTAAGAGATTAGGTCTCTCAGGCTATAGTCTGATGACAATGCCAAGTAAATCCCCTTAGAATTATTTAAAATATTTGTACAATTCCCTACAAATGACATAAATATTATCATTGACATGTTGGTATCATCCAAAACTATCAAGAACACAGAGTTTTGTTTCTGGGTCTACTTAGAAGACCAACATCAGAAAACCAACCAGCCTTTATAAAACTCTTATCAGGGAAGTCCAAGTGAGAAAGTATGTATTTAAAATTTTTATTAACTTCCAAGAACATTTATTTCTTTAAGATCTTTAACGTTTTTGTCTTTACAATTCTTATTTTTTTCATTTTTAAAGTTCCTTAAGTTCTTTCCTTTAACCTAAAGTCTATTGTGTAAGCACTAGTCAAATTCTTAAAATTCATTTCAAGAATTTTCAGAGAAGCCTAAATTTACCAAAAATAAATAAGTAAAAGCACATTTTTATAGTAATAACAGAAAACATTAGTGATGTTTTGGAAACCTCTTTGAATAATGTTTGTCATATAATTAACAAATTAACAGATGAAATGGGTTATTAACATCTACAGTGAAGTGGTATTTAAAATTTATGTGTTGGACATTCTCTATGCTTAAAACAATTATATGAGGAAGGAATGTAATTTCAAACCATTCTTTTAAACTCCTGAAGTAATTTTAGGGAGCTTTATAGTGTTTTAATTTTTAGAAAAATTAAATATCAATGTAAAACATATCTGTCTGATTAATTATAATCAACTAAGAAAACTGAAGGAAATATTATTATGTAATATGACTTCAAGCTGGTAACTATAAGGCATTTAATTAAAAAATTATTCAAATTATACTACATAGATTTCAAATGTCCCTTAAAAAATACTGTTCCTTAAAGGATCAGTCCCAAATTGTCTGAGATTTAAAAGTTAGTAATATTTTCAGGAAACCAAAAGGAAAGAGATCTTTCTATAGCTCTCTAAAATGTTTTCCTCTGTTCCTGGAATACAGAGTAGTTAAGGTCAGTGAATGTCCATAAAATTATCAAGGGGGAAATGTTTAGAAGGGTCAACAAGTCTTCTAAGGAAGTATGTGGCACAGAGCAGGCATTTAATAAATGCCAGGTCAATGAATAAATGATTCTTGAATAAGCTAAAATAAAAGTAGATTGAAATACAGTATTCCCCAATAGATTGGAACTCCATCTTTAAGGAAAAATCTAAGAGATAGTTAAAGTTTTAAAAATAGACTGAAAATTTAATAAATGTGAGCATTATAGCATCTTAGAATACCATGGAAACACAACATTCAAAATAATAAAACAGTACCTAAGAGTTAATGCTTTACACAGAGGTAAGTGGCCTTAAGAACGCATTACCACAGATGTGACTATATTCCTGAATGGTTTGGGATATATGCAAGACTGTCAGCAAACTATTATGATTTATAACTGTGAATAAATACCATTACCACAGGGGTGACACATCCTCGATACATCCAATGCCATGTTATTTACTATAGAATTATAGAGTGCAGAAAATATTAGTTGGAGCCTCAATAATTATTGCAGAATTATCAAGTATACATAGCAGACCTAAGAGCATGTCATTTTATCTATTTAAATAAAACATTATTTTCTGATTAGAAAACTAATACTTATTGTAGAGAATATGAAATAGATAAAAAAGAAAAAGAAAAAAGTAATCTATAATTTCCATTACACAGAGAAAGTTAGTATTACATTTTGATGTATTTCTGTGCTTCTTTTCCTTTACATTTATATATAAATATTTATTTAGAAAATTAGGATTATTTTGTATATAAAACTATATATTTTTTCACATGTCTAGTTTACCATTACATTAAATAAATATTCGAAGTAAGCACCACTTTTAATGGTTACATAATATTTATTAAAAATAAATAACATTATTAAAATAATGTTTATCATTTAGGTGTTTTGAATTTTTCAGTATTATAAATGAATTATTATAATTAATTAAATAATTAAAATTAATTATTATATATAAATCTTTGGTTGAGGGTCTAATTATTTCTTTCTGTTGGTTATTGTTTATAGGGCATGAACATATAAGGATTTCCTTAATTTATCACCAAATTTATTTTCCAATATTACACCAATTTATACTTCTGCTAGGAATGCAATTAGATTCCATTTTTAGTGTTTTATAGAAGACTATATATTATCATTTCTTTGCTATTTTGATGGGCACAATAAATATGCCCTCATAACTATTTCAAATATCTCTCTAATTAGTAATAAAGTCAAACATTTGAAATTTGTTAAAAAATTGTATCTTTGACAGTTTGCTATTCCTGTACTTCATCTATTTTCTAGTAATTGTTCCTAAGGTGTATAAGCTCTTTATAGAATAAACTATAGAAAGAGTATCAACTTATTTCAATAATTCCCCATTTAATATTTGAAATTTGAGTTTACTCATGTTTTTGACATATAATTGAATTTACCATTTTTTAACACTTTTGATTTCTCCAAATTCTTTTGGTAGCATTTAAATGTATTTAAGTTTCTTTATGCACATGCACACATTAATAACTTTATATTGCATGCATAGAAAATATTATAAATAACCTGGAAAGTTATTAATATCGTCTTTTTGTTTTTTCTTCCACCTCCTTTGTCTCTCTCCTCCCTATTTTCATCCACATCATTCCCCCTCTCCCCAACTCACCCCTCGATATAAGTACCTTGTAAATAGCCCTTGTTTATCCCCAAACCATTTTATTTTTAAATATGTACTTAACTAGCATTGGAGACAGTAAATTGCTAAGAATATGCAAATGAAAGTAATCTTTTTTTTAAAAATTTTTTTTCTTGTGGTAAAATACATGTAACACACAATTTACCATTTTGACTATATTTAAGTATATAGTCCAGGGGCATTAAGTACATTTATATTGTGCAACCATAATCACTATCCATCTCTAGTTTTTCAACTTCCCAAACTGAAACTCCATACTCATTAAACAATAACTCCCCATTCCCTCCCTTTTTAACAACCACCATTTTACTTTCTGTCTCCATGAATTTGACTACTTTAATTCATGTAAGTGAAATCATACAATATTTATCCATTGTGTCTAGTTTATTTCACTTAGCATAATGTCACCAAAGTTCATCTATCTTTTAACACGCATCAGAATTTCATTCCTTTTGATGGCTAAATAATATTCCTTTGTATATATATACCACATTTTCTCCAACCATTCATCCAGTGGACATTTCAGTTGGCTGCTGTGAATAATGCTACTATTAACATGGGTATATAAAAACAGTCTTTTAGACAACATTGTTAATCAGGATGTACACAGTCATTAAAATTGGGAACATGGATACCAATTGCTAACACTTAAATTGTGAATCAGCTTTACCTAAACCATATAAAAGAACCCAAATAGAAAAATATTTCTAGCAAGACCTCAAAAGTCATCTACGTGCATCTAATCTGATGTTTATCTTGAAAAATTCTGGGGAAAAAATGTGAAATAAGTAGCTAAAAAGATAATAGCTTCAGAAAATTGATATTTCCTCAGGACTGCTCATGCACCAAAATTCATGAGACATGGGAAAGCATTATGGATGATGCTCCTTGTCTTTCTGGGCTAGAAAGCAATAAATGGCTGAACTAGGCATATTATAAATTAGTACTTCATTTCTCCATGATTTTTTTCTCAACAGAGAAGTCAGGAATGGCTGAAGAAAACCATACCATAAAAAATGAGTTTATCCTCACAGGATTTACAGATCATCCAGAGCTGAAGACCCTTCTCTTTGTGGTGTTCTTTGCCACCTATCTGATCACCATGGTGGGGAATCTTGGCCTGATGATATTAATTTCAAAAGAGCACAGTCTTCACACACCAATGTACATCTTTCTGGGCAACCTTGCGCTTGTGGATTCCTGTTGCTCCTGTGCCATTATTCCTAAGATGTTAGGCACCTTCTTTTCTGAGAACAGAATGGTTTCCCTCTATGACTGTATGGCACAATTTTATTTTCTTTGCACTGTTGAAACTGCAGACTGCTTTCTCCTGGCAGCAATGGCCTACGATCGCTATGTGGCCATATGCAGCCCACTGCAGTACCACACCATGATGTCACAGAAACTCTGCATTCAGATGACGACAGGGGCCTACGTGGCCGGAAATATGCATTCCATGATTCATATAGGGCTTCTATTCAGATTAGTGTTCTGTGGATCTAATCATATCAACCACTTTTATTGTGATATTCTTCCTTTATACAGACTCTCCTGTGTTGACCCTTATGTCAATGAACTGGTATTGTTTGTCTTTTCAGGCTCAATTCAAGTCTTCACCATAGGTAGTGTCTTAATATCTTATCTCTACATTCTTTTTACTGTTTTGAAAATGAAATCCAAAGAGGGAAGGGTTAAAGCCTTTTCTACCTGTGCTTCCCATTTTTTGTCTGTCTCATTATTCTATGGATCTCTTTTTTTCATGTACATTAGACCAAATTTGCTTGAAGAAGGAGATAAAGATATACCAGCTGCTATTTTGTTTACAATAGTAGTGCCCTTACTAAATCCTTTCATTTATAGCCTGAGAAATAAGAAAATAATAAGTGTCTTGAGAAAAATACTGAAGAAAAATATCATAAGAAAGTTTGAAGAACAATGAAATCTACTATAGCTTAATGATTTTGATGAAGAAAAAAAACTTTAACTAGTATTACACAGAGAATGCACAAATTGTATATAAAATATTTTAAAATATCATAGCAAAATTAATTTAAGCAGCAATACATAAAGGAAAAAATAACACTAAGGAGTAACTGTGTTAAATCTAAACTCAAAAATAACAAAAAATGAGAACCAAACTAAATTCATTCAAGAAACAACTTAGTATGTTGCCAAGCTCATGGAATGTGTCAGCATCGGGGATTATCATATCAGCATCCAAAGAAAACCATAAAACTGGAAAAAGATGAAAAATTTAAAATTTGTCAGACTAAAAGAAAAACAACAAAACTGGCGATACAAATATAAAGAAGAATTTTATTAACATTTGTAGCCATCCCACTTTAATATCCTGGAGCATGAACGCTCCAGTCAAGCAAAAGGCTATAAAAACAGCATGTGAACCTTCAACCAAAGGAAATCACAACTATGAGCGACAAAGTTGAAGAAAGTGAATTTTGAGGAAGCTGTTTTCATAGGGTTTGGGGAGATAGTACTGCACTTAGGAAAGAGGTAGAGCAGAAATAAAGGTGTCAAATAAAAGTAAATATTATATTTCCAAGTTAAAATACACCATTTTTGACCTCTGATGACACACAGTACTGGTACAACGCAAAATTTTTTAAGTTTTCATGGGCCTCTCCAGAAGGCCCTTTTTTCCCATAGATATCCAAACTTCTGTGAGCACTTGATTGTCTCCCCATCTCATTCCCAGGATACCCCCTGGGAATTTATGTCATAAAGTCCCATCTCAGCAAGTACCAATTATTCCCCTCTGACTCCTACCCCCCAATTCAATAAATCCTTATTTCTAGGGTGATACCTAGCTCTTACATCATTGTAAATGCTTCCCAAGTAAATCTGCTTTTATGGAATAAATTTTGATCCTGGAACAATTCTCAGAAATAAGGCTTTCTCTTAATCTATTCTCACTGTCTGGATTTTTAAAGGTATGTTTATGGGGAGAAAATGTGAGATTCACATTGTGCTCTGGTCTCCTTCTCTTAAAACAATAAGCCTGAACTGCACAAGCTGTTGTCTGAAATGGCAGGAATGATCACTGGGCAGAATAGATTACACACAGGCTTCATTTAGATGTTACTGATTATAGGAACCAAAATGTTATAAAATGAACCCTGTTAAAACATTGACCAGCCCTGGCCTGTTTGGCTCAGTGGTTAGAGTGTTGGCTCATGGACCAAAGAGTTGCAGGTTTCATTCTGGTCAAGGGCACGTACCTCAGTTGTGATTCCATCCCTGGCCCTGGTTGGGGTCGTGCCGGAGGCAACCAGTTGATGTGTCTCTCTCACATTGATGTTTCTCTCTCTCTCTCTCTCTCTGTCCCTCCCACTCTATCTGAAAATCAATGGAAAAATATCCTCAGGTGAGGATATAAAAAAAAATGAATAAATAAAATAAATAAATAAGTAAATAAAAATTGGCCAATGTTTCATTAAAAAAGAGATTTGTTTAGAATGTTGTTTGGAAAAATAAAAACAAAAATTATGAAAATAAATATTTATTTTATATTTAGACAAATTTTAGTTATAATCACAATTGTATACTACTTTTATAAAGCAAAAAAAATGAATCAAGAGTCAAGTGTTTCCTTTGGTATCATTTTACAGAAGAATAAAGTATACTAACTAGATGTAACCTTTACTTAACTTTTGAATTTCAAAGAATAATAGTAATGGGGTAATTCTGTAAAATATCCAAAGTCTTTATCAATTTTCCTATGGTCTTTCTTAATTCTTATTTTACAATTATTATCTATTGAATTTGTTTTTATTCTTCTTGTTTTATTATTCACTTTTTGTTGTTGTTGTTAATCCTCATTCAAGAATATTTTTCCATTTATTTTTAGATAGAATGAAAGGGAGGGAGAGAGAGATGTGAGAGAGATACATCAATTGCTTGCCTCCTGCATGACCCCGACTGGGACCAGGGATTGAACCTGCAACCCAAGTACATTCCCTTGACCAAGAATAGAACCCACAACCCTTCGGACCCTGGGCCAACACTCTAACCGCTGAGCCAAACCAGCCAGGGCTATTATTCACTTTTTAATTGTTTGAACTCTATCAATAGGACTTTACATTTCCTTCGAGCAGTTCTTGAACATCACATTCATCAATTTAGTAAAGTCTATTGTGTCTTTTTCAAGATAATTTCATGAACAACTGGAATAATATTTTCTATATCAGAAAACCACTGAGTCAGTAAGATGTTGGCACAATAGATGGAAGATAGTGGTGCTAAGCAGGGAGGAATGATTAAGAGGAAGTTAATTCTATAAGTGGTTAGTTTATTCAGAAATATTTGTATGTTATGAAAATTCTTACTTCCCTAAGAAAGCATTGTCAGTTCAAGGACCTGCAAACTGATACTATGATAACAAGAATCTCGGTGTTGGTTCATCAATTAATACCAAAATGATACCTTATTCTCCATACAAATATTAACATTTGAGCTAATATGCAGATGTTTTTAATGTTGCCAATACCTTCTCTTTAAATTTTAATTGTTTGGATTCAAGTAAAATCCCAATAATTAAAATGTCATATGCTATTTTCTCTTACCAGAATGAATTGCCAACTATCTGAGTATCAAGAGTTCGGTAGACTGAAGAGTATTTATTCTATGCATGCCATTTATGTCCCCTCTAGGGGTCATTCTCCTTTAGGGTCATATTAGTCCTCATTTTCTACCCATTTCCAGCCCAGAAAAATTGTTCTTGAAGTTGGCTTTGCTTGCTGATACAGGTCTGCTTTATCAACGAGCCAATCTCACCACGTGGTTTTAAATATTTGTGAATAAATGATACTAATGAAATATCAGAGAAGCAGGATGCAATGTCTATAGCCCATTGAAATCTAGAAATTACAATAAATATTAAAACTTTAATTCTTCAGTTTAATATCATAACTCTTAGCTAATATTTTAAATGTCAAGATGGGACTATACTTGAACTGTATACAGGGGAGGAAAAAACTTGTGTTTTAGTAGATAATTGATCTTACATTGGAGAAAGTAAAAGACTTCCTTACGTTGGATGTATTTGAGTCTTGTTTGTCTTTAAGAAATTTAAAACTAATATCATAAATTATTTACATCAATTTGAAATTTTTATTACTTTGTTTATTAAAACAAAATTTTAAACTAAACACATGATTTTTTTATTTATCTTTCAAAGAGGGTAAGCTTGTTAGTGAATTGGGTTCATTCATTCCTTGAAAAAATATTTATTAATATGGCTATAAACCAGTATCAGGCATTAGAGGCAGGATAGGAAGTATGGTGTAATATAAAACAATATAAATATACAATATAGCATGGTAACTATATTTATTCAAAAACATTTTATGTGTAGCCCAGCCAGTGTGGCTCAGTGGACTCAGCATCATCCCATGGACAGAGAGGTCCCAGTTCAATTCCCGGTCAGGGCACATGCCTGGGTTGCAGGCTCGATCCTCGCAGGGGTGTGCAGGAGACAGCTGACTGATGTTTCTCTCACACATCAACGTTTCTCTCTCTCTCTCTCTCCCTTCTTTTCTCTCTAAAAAATCAATTAAAATAGCCCTGTCCAGTTTGGCTCAGTGATTAGAGTGTCAGCCCACGGACCAAAGAGTCTCAGGTTTGATTCCGTCAAGGGCACATACCTCGGTTGCGGTTTAGTCCCAGGCCCTGTGTCTCTTTCACATTGATGTTTCTACCCCCCCTCCCTCTCCCCCTGCCCATTAAAAAATAAATGGAAAAATATTCTCAGGTGAGGATTTTAAAAAATCAATAAAAACATGTTTTTTTAAATCTTGTGTATATACTTAATAGATACTAGTTGTAACTAAGATTCATCTTCTATAGCTCATAAGTCACAAATAGGAGAGGTTATATTTTGCTACAATATTTACATTGTGCTGGTATCATTACCAATTTACTAATGCTCTATTGATCTTATAGTTAATGAATAAACACTTTCAAAACTCCATAAAAATAAATTTTAAAAATAATTTACAAAAACATATGTAATAATTTTCTTTATGACTCTATTATAAAAAGACAATATGTTTAAAAATATTTCTTAAGGAAGTATTACATGTTAACTATTCAAACTCTTAAAAATCAAACACATCTCATGGATATTAAAAGGAACAACTCTATGTATGCTAATCAATTTGATAACATAGATAAAATGTACAAATTCCTTGAAAGACACAATCTTCCAAACTCACACAAAAATAAAGACACAGCCTGACACACCTCAGGGGGAAGGGGGGAGATGGGGCGGAAAGAGCTAAACCAAAGGACTTATATGCACATATGCACAAGCAATCGACACAGACAGAGTGCAGTGAAGGCAGGTGGGGTGGGAGCCAGAAGGAGGAGGTCAATGAAGGAAAAAAGGAGGGACATCAGTAATACCTTCAATAATAAATATAATTAAAAAAAAAAAAAAAAGTACAGCAGCCCTGCCTGGTTTAGCTCAGCAGTTAGAGCATCAGCCCGTGGACCACAGAGTAGTCAAGGGCACATACCTCAGTTGTGCTTCGATCCCCAGCCCTGGTTGGGGTCGTGCAGGAGGCAACCTATTGATGTGTCTCTCACATCAATGCTTTCCTCTCTCTCTCCCTCCCTCCCTCCTACTCTATCTGAAAATCAATGGAAGAATATCCTTGAGTGAGTATTTAAAAAAAATAAACAAGTAAATAAATAAATAAATAAATAAATAATAAAAAATGTACAGCATAGGAAATGTAATCAATAATGTTGTAATAACTATGCATAGTACAAGGTGGGTACTTGAAATACTGGGAGAACACTCTATAAAGTATATATGCTATCTAACCACCATGCTGTATAGCTGAAGCTAATACAAAATCATATTGAACGTAAACAGTAATTTATAAAAAAAAATTTTTAAACGGAGCTATCTTTAAAACATTAACATAAAATAAAATAAAATAGACACTGAATTACCTTATAGCGATTAAATAAATTGAATTAATAATTAATAACCTACCAAAATAAGAAAGCACAGGCCCAGATAGATTCAACTAATGAATTCTTCCAACATTTAAGGATATAATTATACCAATTCTCTAGAATCCATTTCAGAGGATAGACGCATTGGGAATACTTCCTAACTCTCTCTATGAGGCCAACATCACTCTAATACTAAAACCAGACAAAAACAGCAAGACTAATATTTCTCATGAAGATAAATATTTAAAAAATCAACAAAATATAAGATAATTGAATCTATCAATTTATACATAGCTTATACACCATGATCAAGTGAAATTAACCCTAGGTGAACAAGGCTGGCTCAACATTCAAAAAAATCAATTAATGTAATCTATCACATCAATAGTCTAAAAAAGAAAAATCACATGATCAACTCAATATATGCATAAAAAGCATATAACAAGCTCTGGCCAGTTTGGCTCAGCGGTTAGAGCGTCGGCCTGCGGTCCGGAGAGACCCAGGTTCGGTTCCCGCTAAGGGCACGTACTTCGGTTGCAGTTTGTCCCCGGCCCTGGTTGGTCTTGCGGGTGGCAGCCACTCGATGTGTCCCTTCACATCGATGTTTCTCTCTCTCTCTCCCTTCCTCTCTCTCCCTCCCACTCTATCTGTACAAAAAATGGAAAAATATCCTCGGGTGAGGATAAAAAAAAAAGCATATAACAAAATTCAACACACACTCATAATAAAAAGTCTCAGTACAGTAAGAATAAAGAAAAACTTTCTTTTTTTTTCTTTTTAATTAATTAATTTTTGTTACAGATGTTTCTCCTTTTCCCTCCACTAATTCCCCCCTTCCCGTCCCTCCCCGCCCAGTCCCCAGTTTGTTGTCCATGTCCACTGTTCATGCACACATGCATGTAAGTTCTGTGGTTTATCTCTCCCCCACCATCCCCTCTTGTGGGGATTGTCAGTCTGTACCCCATCTCCACATCTCTGGGACTACCCCATTCCTCAGACTGTTATGTTCATTATATTCCACAAATAAGTGAGATCATATGATACTTGTCCTTCTCTGTTTGGCTGGCCTCACTCAGGATGATACTCTCCAGGTCCCTCCATGTAGTCTCAAAGAACAAGAGATCTTTCTTTCTTACAGCTGCGTAGTACTCCATTGTGTATATGTACCACTGCTTTTTTATCCATTCGTCTACTGATGGACACTTGGGCTGTTTCCAGATCTTAGCTATTGTAAATAGTGCTGCTACAAACATGGGGGTACATATATTCTTTGTGATTGGTGTTTCAGGCTTCTTAGGGTATATTCTTAGAAGTGGGATCACTGGGTCAAATGGAAGTTCAATTTTTAACTTTTTTTTTTTTAATCCTCACCTGAGGACATTTTTCTATTTTTTGTTCAGGTAGAGTGGGAGGGAGAGAGAGGAAAAGAGAGAGAGAGAGAGAGAGAGAGAGAGAGAGAAACATCGATATGAAAGGGACACATCGAGTGGCTGCCACCCGCATGACCGACCAGGGCCGGGGACAAACTGCAACCGAGGTACATGCCCTTAGCGGGAACCGAACCCGGGTCTCTCCGGACCGCAGGCCGACGCTCTAACCACTGAGCCAAACCAGCCAGGGCCAATTTTTAATTTTTTGAGGTAACACCATATTGTTTTCCATAGTGGCTGCACCAGTCTGCATTCCCACCAGCAGTGTATTAGAGTCCCCTTTTCTCCACACCCTCACCAACACTTGTT
Source organism: Molossus molossus (assembly GCF_014108415.1). Taxonomy (NCBI): domain Eukaryota; kingdom Metazoa; phylum Chordata; class Mammalia; order Chiroptera; family Molossidae; genus Molossus; species Molossus molossus. Next base: position 83,752,896 of record NW_023425388.1, read on the forward strand.
GTTGGATCATTTGTTGATGGTGGCCATTCTGACAGGTATGAGGTGATACCTCATTGTTGTTTTAATTTGTATCTCTCTGATGATTAGTGATGATGAGCATTTCTTCATATGTCTCTTAGCCATTTGTATGTCCTGTTTAGAGAGGTGTCTATTTATTTCCTCTGCCCATTTTTTAATTGGGTTCTTTGTCTTCCTTTTGTGGAGTTGTATGAGCACTCAATATATATTGGAAATTAACCCCTTATCTGATGTATCATTGGCAATTATGGTCTCCCATACAGTGGGTAGCCTTTCCGTTTTGATGATTGTATCTTTCGCTGTGCAGAAGCTTTTGAGTTTGATGTAGTCCCATGTGTTCATTTTTTCCTTTTTTTCTATTGCCCTAGGTTATGTATCAGTGAAAATTCTGCTGTGTATGATGTCTGAAATTTTGTTGCCTACAGTTTCTTCTAAAATTTTCATGGATTCATGAGTCATATTTATGTCTTTTATCCATTTTGAGTTTATTCTTGTGTAGAGTGTAAGTTGATGGTCTAGTTTCATTTTTCTGCATGTAGCTGTCCAATTTTCCCAGCACCATTTATTAAAGAGGCTGTCCTTACTCCACTGTATGCTCTTGCCACCTTTGTCAAATATTAAGTGAGCATATTGCCTTGGGTCCATTTCTGGGTTCTCAGTTTTGTTCCACTGGTCTATATGCCTGTTCTTATGCCAGTACCAGGCTGTTTTGATTATGATGGCTTTGTAGTATAACCTGAAATCTGGTAATGTGATCCCTCCAACTTTGTTCTTCCTTTTCAAGATTGCTGTGGCTATTCGAGGTCTTTTTTGGTTCCATATGAACTTTTGAAGTACTTGTTCTAATTCTGTGAAGTATGCCATTGGTATTTTGATGGGGATTGCATTGAATCTATAGATTTCTTTGGGTAATATGAACATTTTAATGATGTTAATTCTCCCAATCCATGAACAGGATATGTGCTTCCACTTTTTTATATCTTCCTCTATTTCTTTTTTCAATGACCTGTGGTTTTCTGTCAATAGGTCTTTTATTTCTTTGGTTAAGTTTATTCCTAGGTATCTTAATTTTTTGCCACAAACGCAAATGGGATTGTTTTCTTAGTTTCTCTTTCTGTGAGTTCATCCTTGGTGTATAAGAATGCCATCAATTTTTTGACGTTAATTTTGTATCCTGCTACTTTTCCAAATTCATTTATTTATTATGTCTAGTAAATTTTTGAGGGAGTCTTTGGGATTTTCTACATATAGTATTATGTCATCTGCAAATAATGACAGTGAGAAAAACTTTCTTAACTAAATGAAGAATATCTATAATAAATCTATAGCTACCATTATATTTAATGGTGAAAATTTTAAAGCTTTCTCACTAAGATCAGGAACAAAGCAAGGCAAAGCACTACAAGTTTTTAATATTGTACTGAGAGTAGTAGCTAATGCAATAAAACAAGAAAAAAAGGGGATACAGATTGAGAAGAAAGTAAGAAAACTATCTTTGTTTACAAATGACATGATTATCTATGTAGAAAATTTGAAAGAATCAACAAAAAATTCTTGAAACTAATAAGTAACTATAGCAAAGTTGCAGGGTACAAGGTTAATACAAGGTAAAGCAAAGGTATATTTAAAAGTATTGCTTCCTTATATACCAGCAATAAACAAATGGAATTTGAAATTAAAAAACACAATACCATTTCCACTGGCATCCATAAAAATGAAATACTTAACTATAAAGCTCAGTATAAATATGTATAAGATCCACATGAGAAAAACAATTGAACTCTGATGAAAGAAATCAAAGAACTAAATCAATGGAAAGATATCCCATGTTTATGGACAGGAAGGCTCAATATTGTCAAGATATCCCAACTTGACTTATAGATTCATTGCAATCCCAATAAAAATCCAGGCAAGTTATTTTGTGGACATTGACAAACTAATTTTAAAGTTTATATGGAGAAGCAAAAGGCCCAGAATAGTCAACACAATATTTAAAGAGAAGAACAAAGTTATAGGACTTCTAGATTTACTATAAAGCTACAGTAATCAAGACAGTGTGGTATTAGCAAAAATAATACACAAATAGATCAATAGAACAGAACAGAGAACCTAGAAATAGACCCACATAAATATAATCATAAGATCTTTGATCAAGAAACAAAGGCAATGTAAGGAGCCAAGAGAGTCTTTTCAACATATGGTGTTAGAACAACTGGGCATAGACAGCAAAAAAAAAAAAAAAAAAGAGTCTAACAATACTCACACCCCTTACAAAAACTAACTCAAATGAATTATAAACCTAAAGCGGAAAAGCAATATTATAAAACTCCTAAATAATAGCAGGAGAAAATCTAGGTGATTGGGGGATTGGCAATGGCGTTTTAGATACAACACCAAAAAGCATGACTCATAAAAGAAAAAAATGATAAGTTGGACCTCATTAACCCTAAAAATTTCTGCTTGTGAAATAAACTGTCAAGACAGTGAAAAGACAAGCCACAGACTATGAAAAAATATTTGCAAATGACACATCTAATAAAGAACTGTCATCTAAAATATACAAAGGACCCTTAAAAGTTAACAATAAAAACAAAGAACCCAATTATAAAATAGGCCAAAGACCTTAAAAGACACCTCACCAAAGAAGGTATACAAATGGCAAATAAGCATAGAAAAAAATACTCCACATCTTATGTCATAAGAAAAATGCAAATTAAAACAAAATACAACTATAAACCTATTAGAATGACCAAAATCTGGAATATTGACACCACCAAATGCTGGCAAGGATATGAAATAACAGGAACTCTAAACTGCTGGTGGGAATACAAAATGGTACAGCTACTTTGGAAGACAGTTTGGTTTCTTTCAAAACTAAACATGCCCTTACCATACCATCCAATAATCACACTCCTTGGTACTTAGCCAAAGGAGTGGAAAAAATGTCCACACAAAACCTGCACACATTTACAACAGCATTATGCATAATTGCCAAAACTTGAAAGCAACCAAGATGTCCTTTGGTACATAAATGGATAAGTAAACAGTGCTATGTCTAGACAATGGAATATTATTCAGTGCAAAAAAATGAGCTATCAAGCCATGAAAAGACATGGAGAACACTTTCATGCATATTAATAAGTGAAAGAATCTGAAAAGGCTACATACCATATGATTTCAACTCTAAGACATTCTGGAAAAGGCCAAAAAAAAAAAAGCAATGGAGACAGTAAAACCAATCAGTGATTTTCAGGGGTTTGGGGAAAGAGATTAATGAATAAGAGGAACACAGAAGATTTTCAGGGCAGTGAAAATACTCATGTATAATACTATAGTGGTAGATACATGTCATTATAAGCTTGTCCCAAACCATAGAATGTACCTCACCAAGATGAAACTCTAATGTAAACTATGAACTTTGGGTAATAATAATGTGTCAACAAATGTAACAAATGTACCACTCTGGTAAGGGATGTTGATAATGGGGAGGCAATGTATATGTTGGGACAGGGGGTAAATGAGAAACCTCTGTACCTTCTGCACAATTTTGCTGTGAACCAAAAATTGTTTTTAAAAATACAATGAGATGCCACCTCACACGTTAGAATGGTTATTACCAACAAGGCAAGTAATAACAAGTGTTAGAGAGGTTGTGGGGGGAAAATGGACCCTCATTCACTTTTGTTGGGAATGTAAACTGGTATAGCTACTATAGAAAACAGAATGGAGTTTCCTCAAAAAATTTCACAATAGAGTTACCATATGACCCAGCATCTTCTGTTCTGGATATCTACCCCAAAAATTTGCAAACATTGATTTGCAAAGGTATATGTACCCCTGTGTTCATTGCAGCATTATTCATTGTGGCCAATGCATGGAAACTGAAGTGTACTTCAATAGAGAATTGGATAAAGAAGATGTGGTACATATATACAACAGAGTACTACTCCATCCTAAGAAAAGATGAAATACACACAATGCAATATACAGATAATGTATCATAGAATTTTACACTTGAAACCTATATAACTTTACTAACCAATGTCACCCCAATAAATTTAATTTTAAAAATAAAAAAATAAAGTATATTAAACATTTTTAAAAAATCAAACACCGTCTGTAGCCCACACATGGATCTTTTCATTTAAGCTCTGCCTAACCAAGCACTCTGTGGTTTATCAGCAAAGATCAGCCTCTTTATATTCCCTCAAGATCTCCCTTGGGTTTCTGGTTCTGCTGCATTTTTTCTTTTTCTTTTCTTTTTTTTTTTTTTTTCAGCTATACTCATTATGATGCTGAATTTGAAAAGCTCAGGTTATTTTTTTGGTTCAAGCTCTTCCATGTGACTTTTCTCACCTTCTCTGGAAAATAACAAATAAATGGCAATTCCAAATTTTTACCTACCACTGACTACAAAAAGTCTGTTCATTGTTTTTCTGTTTCCCTGTTTGTCCACGAGTTTAATAAAATCAAAAGGCTTTTTCTTTCATTGTCATTTTTTTCCAGATGTACAAGACCTGTCCTTTGATTGGGCAGACCTATTTTTGAGGTTTACAATATGAGGTTTGCAAAGCACTAAGGGAGGTCCTGGGTGAAAGCCACCGTTTTGTGACACATTGCTATGGCAGTCTAAGGAAGCAAATACACCTGGCTTTCCTTACAACATGGCTAACAGGTCCCAAGAATGAGCACACTAAGGGAACAAGGCGGAAATGCATGGCATTTTGAAGGATCAGTTTCAGAAGTCACATAACAGCACTTCCGTTGTTCCTAAATCTTTGAGGCCATCACATTTTATTCACATTCAAGGAGAGGGGACATGGACAACTTAATGCGAAGGGTGTCAACATCATCTGTAAGAAAAGCATGTGGACCCTGGCCGATTTGGCTCCGTGGTTAGAGTGACAGCCTGTGGACTGAAGGGTCGTGGGTTTGATTCCTAGTCAAGGACACGTACCTGGGTTGCAGGTTCTATCCCTGGCCCCAGTCAGGGTCGTGTGGGAGGCAACCAATCCATGTCTCTCTCACATCGATGTTTCTCTCCCCCCACTACCACCTCGCTTCCCCTCTATCTCTATCTAAATATCAATGGGACAATATTCTCTAATGAGGATTAACAACAAAACAAAGAAGGTCATGTGGAATGAGATACACTGTGTCAGTCATCACAACTTAAAGGGTCTGGGAAGAATTGAGAAGGATGATAGGGCAAGGGTGAGGGGACATCAAAGGTCGGGTTTGGAGGAAGACTATTAAAGGTTGCTTCACTCAATTGTTCTTTGCAAAATTTGTTTCCCCTAAATAAATATTGTGAAACAAAAGTACAGCATCAAACTCTAAGTGAATTTGGTTGGCTCTTCAGTTTCTGGAATCCTCAGATGTTTCCTAACTCCCATCCCCACAATAAACCAAAATACTATGAGAGATGTACAGATGTTATCTCCATGTGTCAGGTAAGAAAATGAAGCCCATATGGTTGAGTCACTTTCTCAAATATCCCACAATAGTATTTGTGATTTTAACCCCAGGTGAACTACAATACCCACACTCTCGATTATCACATGAGAAGTCACAAAGGATCATCCAGGGATTACAAAGTGTTTAGTTTAGCTCACGCACTGCACAACAGCATAGTATTTCTTTTTTCCTCTTTCTTTCTTTCTTTCTTTCTTTCTTTCTTTCTTTCTTTCTTTCTTTCTTTGCAGTTTTTAAAATAAAGATTAGACAAGTTTCACTTAGTGCAATACACCTATAAAAGGAAATCACAATACAATGAAGGATTTAAATCAAGGCCTCAGAATTTCATACAAACACCAAGACCAAAATCCTAAAGTATTGGTATTGCGTCACACATTTTCCACATTTACTTAAAAAAAAAAAAGCTTAAACTTACATGCCTCAGAAGTTATTAAATGAAACTAGAATTAACAAACATGCCAAATATTTCACTTTTAATTGTAGACACAGCTCCTATATTGAGTTTTACAACAACAAAAAAAAAAGCATATCTTTCAACATGCTTCCAAACAATTTTTAATGTAATGTGGTGTAAAAGCAACATTTAACATAATTCGCATGCTTTAACCTAAATATACTTACTGCTTAAGTACATCCTACAATAGAACTAACTTGAGAAAAGCTAAAAATTGTTTAACAGTTATAGTTTACTCAACTTTGTTATGTCTTAGATAAATATTTGTGTTAAAAAAAAAATGAACCTTAAAAGTCTTTAATTAAATCCTGATTTCCATTTAGAGTAAGCATAAATCACAAGCTGGTATTGCAAAACTGTTAAATTTAAGGTGTTTTTTTTTTCTTTCTTAAAAATAATGTTGACCAAGAGTCGGTGGTCAATAGCATGCCCCATCCACCACTCATACTGGACATACTAGACATCCCTCCCATTCCGTTCACTCCCATAGATGTACGGCTTCCACTGCTGGAGTAGCTGCTATTTATTGCTCCTTGGATGCCTGTGCAATGTTTGATTGAAAATCACTAGAGTTTTCCTGTAAAACTTGGTCACATCCACTCATGCTGCTCTGGCCGCAATAGCTGCCTCCATAGCCACCACTCAGCTGCTGGCTGGTTGGGCCACCATAACCGGACTGGTTTGACAAGCCCATGTCTCCCGTTATTTGGCTACCATAGGTACCACGCTTGCTCCTGCTGTAGAATTCAAGAAGAGTTCTACATATCCGTGTTGCATATTTGCTTTGTCTTTCAACATAGCTGCTACAGCATCTTCATGAGTTGCAAACTTGACATCTGCTTCAGCAGTTACTCTGTCATCAGGACCAGTTTCAATATGCATTCTTACAGGGTTGAGCAGTAACATATGTATATTATTCTCAGTAGCTCTGGAAGGTAATCCCCACATGTGTACACAAGGTCCCATTGTGCTCTGGAAAGCAGAGCCACCATCTTCATATCTGTGGTCAGACCTTCCTGAAAAACAATAATTGGGTTCTCTTCCAAATCTACCTAACTCAAAACCATAGCCATCATTATAACCATTATAATCATCATAGCCTCCATAACCTCCACCATAAGCACCACGCCTCATCCTTTCAAACCAGCTCCCCTGCCAATGCTGGTATACCCTCTGCCAGCCCCAGGTCTGTCATAGGGACCTGGCCACTGCATGGCCATAAGCTTTCAAGGTGGGTCATAGTGAGTTCTAACTTCAGCTCAACTGCTCTTAAATATTTCGATATACCTGTGCCCTATTCTTTCCTTGTGTTTGAAGCAAACTGCACGAAGGCCTCCCCCATACTCCTCCCCTGGAAGTCCACTGGCAGTGTTGTCCTCTTTGGCATGACTTCCAACCCTGAGAAGAACTGAACAGTTTCTTCTTGCTACATCCGAAGACGAGTCCTCTAAGCCGTACAAAGCCATCGTCGACCATGTCAGGACTATTTGGACCAGTATGCTTCAACACCCAATCCATTTCAACGTTGTTTGACTTCACTATTTCAACATATCTGTGTCCCATAGTTTCTCTGTCTTTTTTCAAGGCCAATTTAACTTGGTCTTCTGATTCAACAAATCCTCGCCACTCAGTTGGCCTTCTCTGGTGCAGATGAAACGAATACCTTGAGCCCCATTTTGAAGTTTGCGGTCAGAAACAAAACACTGCACTTCGTCTGCGAGCAAGAGCAGGGCAAGCCCTGGGCCTTCACCTCGAATCCCTCTCCACTTTCGGTGCATCATTGTCTCTTAGGGGTCCTGGCGCTGAAGGACACTGATCCCAGGACTTGAGCATGGCTGAGTGAAATAGCATAGTATTTTTTTTCCACTTTTATTAATTTATTTTTGTTATAGATGTTTCTCCTTTTTCCCCCCAGATACCCTCTTCCTCATCCTGCGCCCCCAGCATTGTTGTCTATGTCCATTGGTTATGCATACATGCATATAAGTTCTTTGAGCATAGTACTTTTAATTAATTAAAATTAATTTCCAAGATTTAAAAATCAGGAGACTATTTATAAAAGCAAGTTTTAACTTCTCTTGAAAAGTAGAAAGATCTAACAACAATTAGTATTTCTTATGCCACCTGCCTGGCCCCTCTGAGCATTTAAATGTGTATGTAACCTTATGTTACAAAATACTGCCTCTCATCATTCATTATTTCAATACTTACTTGCAATAAAATAATTTACCAAGTTGCTATTATAACCTAAAACATATGCTGATTTGAACAGTGTTTTACTGTCTCAGCTCACTTTTTATAGTGAAAATATTAAAAAGGAAAGAAATGACCCAAAAAGCCCAGAAGGAAGTAAATACATTTAATTTTTAAAAGGATCATCTTATACAGTAGACAGTTGACTATTGAACTGTAGATCTTTTGTTTTGGTTTGTTTTTTGTTTTTTTGTTTTTGTATCCTCACCCGAGGACATTTTTTTTTGTTGTTCAGACAGAGCGGGAGGTGAGAGAGAGGAAGAGAGAGAGAGAGAGAGAAACATCGACGTGAAAGGGACACATCGAGTGGCTGCCACCCGCACGACCCAACCAGGGCCAGGAACAAACTGCAACCAAGGTACATGCCCTTAGTGGGAACTGAACCCAGGTCTCTCTGGACCACAGGCCCACACTCTAACCACTGAGCCAAACCAACCAGGGCGAACTGTAGATCTTTTTTAAAAAATTATTTCAGTTTTACTGGGCAACAAGTTTAGGTATGAACTTCATAGAAATATGGTAGAATAATAGCTAATATTTATTTTAAACAAATATCATATTATCCTTCTATTAATGAAGTTACTATTATATTCAGTTTAAATTAACTTCATCTCTTTGTATTATATTTTTATGTTTCTTGGTGGATTAATTCAATCCCAAGAGACAGAGGCAACAAAACTAGCTAGTCCTGTTTACTGTATTAACAAAAAAAGCAATTGCCTTTCATAAAGGAACAAAAGCCAACTCCTAATATGGGAGTGTATTATCAAATGAATATGTTAGTTTTGAAGAAATTAGTCATTATATCATGATATTACTTAGATATTTTTCCTTTAATACTCCCTTTAGAAGATAAGGATAAAAAAACATGTATGAAATAAAGCAAACTTGACTGATAAAAATCTAAAACTTTCTATTAGGAGAAAAAAAAACTTCTGGGAATTTTTTACAAACATGGTATCATGCAGCGATGTGCACCTACCTATGTTGAACTAGTCATTATAAAACCCGAGGGAACATGAGAAAAGAACCGCCTTGGTTGAGCCACCCTGATAGGCAGGTTCGGACACCTGAGTGCAGGTTCCTAAGCTTACTGCTATGTCTTCTACACAGCTGGGTGGGGGAGAGAGGTTCAGCACGTTTGCAGTAAATCTGGAACACCAAAGAATTACTTGAGATTACCACAATTGGGGACAACAGCACAAAACTGATTTATTCATCCCGGGAAGACAATTATATATGGACTAGCTCTATGAGCAGACAGAATAGTGTAATTTGAGGGGCTCCAAACTATTCTGGTCAAAATATTTCTTCATCTCTATAGCAACGACATATCCTGCCATTAGAATGTTGAGACAAACATGTTGATTTTATTTTTCTTGCCAAATGAGCAAGTAAGAGCATGACTGATGACTAGGAGTATTATTCATGGATTCAAAAAATGAAATGTGTTACTCTTTCATATTAAAGAAAGTGATTTGTGTGGCTGTGTTTTGAGTGGCAGCCCATGTTCTATGTGACTACCATGAGGGCAGAGGTCCAACGGGCATTCCCAGCGCCTAGCGCAATGCCTGGCACCAACTGCGATGCTCAAGAACTATACTGAGAAAGAAAGGCAAACAGGAAGGGAGAAGAGCAAGAAGGAAAAAAACAAGAGCACAGTCTTGAAAGTCCAGGTGTTAAAATGGAAATAGCTTACCTGGAAGATGTGACTCAGTGGCACAAATCCATTCAATAGCTAGTTTGCCAGCTATTCAGCAGGAAGTAGCCCTGGGGACTGTGGCACAAATCTAGGAAGCCATTGCCCTCACCCACACCAAAGGCCCCAAACATGAGTCTCCCAGAAAGTCATGGGCTATCTGAGGACCCTGGGCTGTACAAGAAGCAGAACTAAAAGTGAGAGGGGGGAGGGCCCAGAAACAAGTTATCAGCTTGGTTTTTTGTTGACTATACTAGCGTTGTGACCCTCCAGAGAATGTATCAAGTGAGCCCTCTCTTAGTCTTACACTGCCACAAGAAACAGTGTTAAGACTGAAATTTCTCAGGACAAGAACTCTTGCAGAGCAAGCTCTGGGCACCAAAGAGATGAAATCTGTGGCATTATTTTCTCATCCACCTGAAGGCTGTCCTCCTTTGTAACACTCCACTGTGTCCTCTCCATCCCTCAACTCCCTCCCACAGAGAGTCATCTTTCTTCCTGTCATCCCAGGAAAGCATTTACTGAGTCTAGTTCCTCTTGGTGTGGGAAATGATATGGGGTGACACACAGTAAAAAGAATTGCATAGGCACAATCCCTGCTTCTTAGAAATTCATCTAATGCAGGCTATTAAAAAGGAAAAAAAATGGTACAGGATATTTGTAGTGCATGCGATATAACTGACATAGGAAACTAAACAGAACCTCATCCTTCACAATGCTCCCCACTCTCTTAATTGTTGTCTATTTAACTAATTTCATATTAAGATATGTAACCCCTGCTTAGAAGGAAATACTAATTTTTGAGATAGAAAGATCACTCTTCTCCTGAGAAAATATATACCAAGATAATAGTTTTTATTTCTTTTGACCATCGATGGAATGATGAGCTCAAAATGTATTAGTTGTATGTATATGCATGTACTTACGTCTCAAAAGTGAGTACTGTGGGTAACCAGACTTAAAAGATTAGCTCATAGAGGATGAAAAGTCATTTACATAATCTAAATGTATTTATCATGCACCATTCACTACTTACTGAGCATCTATCACATACGGGGCACTGGCAGAGCACAGTGTGCTATGAGTGAAGCCGGACAAGATTTCCACTCTCGGAGGTTTCAAGTAGCCCAGTGGAGAAAGAAGATGTTATCAAAAATCACTACAATTTAATAATGCTTAACTAGACTCCTGTGCAGGATCTGCAGAAGGTAATCTAAACATGATCTTGTAGCTTTTAGCTCATTATTCTCCTCAAGGGGTGCTTGGGGATTAATCAGAGTTTGGAGGGTGAGGAGACAGATATTCTCTGGAGAGATATACTGAAGGCTTGTGGGCTTTCCCCTGGGCCACCCACTGTGGTGAGGAGGGGGTTTGCCTCCCCCTTACTCTACTACAACAGGTGAGAGGCTTTACTCAGAGAGCTTGACACATGACCCTGGAGTCTGAGAAGCCCATGGAAGAAAATCTGACTCACTCTTGAAAAGACTACAGATGAAAGAACTTGCTAGATGGTCCGGAAGCAGAGAAGCAGGGATACCCCAGGGTGAGTTCGGAGAAACCAACATTCTCACTGTCCAGGTATCCCTTAACTGTTTTTGTTTCTTGGGGGCTAAATGTCTGTCCCATAGAATGAACCAACCAAGGTCCCTATAAAAGAGAACTCCTGAACAACCCGAGAGTATTATGATCCCAACACAGAGGAACGGGCCTGCCAGGAACCCAGGGATTCAGGGGGAGTGGAAAGCAGACAGCTGAAGAGAGACGTTGATTCCACTTGTTAAAAGAACTGCAATCTAAAGGTCTGCAAAGAGGAGGTCTCTGAGAAACTCCCAAAAGTGGCCTTTAAAAGAGAGTCTGCAATTGTGCCTGGGCCCTCTATAGCTTCATGGTAAGACGACAGCTGTACCAGCCACATAAATGAAATTGTTTCCCTAATCTACTCTTCCCAGAGTCTGACCACGGAGGGATCAGAAACAGTAACTGTCCATGTAGAAGAAAGTGACTGAGGACAAAGAGAAGACGCTGACCAGTCCCCTCCCCAAGGGCCGGCCCCCAGCCAGAGGCAAGCCTAAGCCAAGAGAGGAGGGAGTTTTAACTTTGGTTTTAGTTTTAATATTCCACTAACTGTCCTGGAGAGTGTTTATCAGACAGGACTAAACTTTTTTACATGCTCTCAAAGAGGAAAACTTCATTAACTATTAAGTGGCCCCTAAACCTACCTTAGATTTTATTAAGGTTTGGGAAGACAGGACCCGTGGAGTTTAAAAGGAGTGAGGATAAATAGAATCACTCTGAACCTTGGGCTTTATGGCTTACCATACTCAAGAACTTCAGAGCGCGGTGGGAAAATAAAAGGGAGAACTACCTCAAGAAAGATGATCAGGGAAAACTTTGCTGAGGAAGTACATATTAAGCTTGGATTATAAAAATAAATAGAAATTCTCCAGGAAAAAATTGGGGAGAGAAGTGAGGGGTGGGTCAGAAAAAGAGGAGAAAGCTTGTGGTAGAAAACAGCATTTTTCTAGAGACTGTGACTGTATCATAAATGACTCCAAAATGTAGTGGCATAAGACAACACCTTTTACAGATCTGTAGGTTGATTGGGTGGTTCTTGATTGGAGTCTCGTATGGTTCTAGTAGATAGTGGCTGAGTCAGAGTTATTAGACATCCGAGATGGCTGATGCCCATGGCTGATAGGGGATCTTGCCTGTCAAATGGAAGCTTAGTTTGGGATTTTGACTGTGGCTCCTACAAAGGGCCTCTCCATGTGGCCTAGGTTTCACAGCATGGCAGCTGGGCTATGAGACAGAGCATCCCATAGGTGAGTATTCTAAAACCAGGTGTTCTACGAGAACCAATCTGAAGCCACATATAGCCTTGAGGGACCTTATAGTATCACTTCAACCAAACTCTAATGGTCAAAGCAATCACAAAGATTCGAAGGAACAGGACAGAGAACCCCCCTTTCAATGGGAGGACGATCAAAGAATTATAGGGCCATGTTCTTAAACTGCCATAGGCATGACCCTGGAAACTCAAAGGCCAGCGTGTCTTCTGTCTAAAGTACAGAAATTGCTGATAAGGGGGTAAGGCCACTTAAAGAGCTTGCAAATTATTCTAAGATTAATGGGACAAAATTAAAAGATTATTGATAAATAAGTAATTATCAAGAATAATGGCCCTGGTCGGTTTGGCTCAGCAGTTGGAGCGTTGGCCTGCGGACTGGAGAGTCCTGGGTTCGGTTTCCGCTGGGGGCACGTACCAAAAAAAGAATAATGTAGGAGCCCTGGCCAGTTTGGCTCAGCGGTTAGAGCGTTGGCCTGCGGTCCGGAGAGACCCGGGTTCGGTTCCCGCTAAGGGCATGTACCTCGGTTGCAGTTTGTCCCCGACCCTGGTTGGTCATGCGGGTGGCAACCACTCGATGTGTCCCTTTCACATCGATGTTTCTCTCTCTCTCTCTCTCTCTTCCTCTCTCTCCCTCCCACTCTATCTGTACAAAAAATGGAAAAATGTCCTCGGGTGAGGATAAAAAAAAAAACAAGAATAATGTAGGAGATCATAAAAATTATTCATTGAATCAGGAATCTAATTTTCTTCAAAAGAAATAAATTGTTTATTAAATATCTACTATTAATCAAGATAAACACTATTTCAGTAATCAAGAGAGAATTGCATAATATTGAGCCAGTTCTTTGGGAACAGGGCCTGATTGAAAATGGATAGTAGAATTTCCTGTTGATGTAAACTTACTTCTTGAGTGTACTGGCCTGCTCGTATCACCTCGCCCTGATTAAATAATACAAAAGGCCAACTGTGGAGCTTCCAGAGGCAAACTGAGGAAGTACCAGCTGGCCTGGTGCTCCTCTAAGCGAACTTGTCCTCTAAGCGAATTTGTTATTCTTTACAACTTAGAAAATAGAGTGACTAGCAGGACAACCTGACCACAGGTGAGCTGACGCAGGTCCCTGCTGCCTCAGCTCCCTCCCACCTCCGCTCCCTCCTGCTTATCGCCAACTGCCTCCACTTCTGTACTTGCTTGCTCTCCCCCGAGGCCAACAAGAAATGCCAGTTGCAGAAATTTGTAACAAGCCCCCTATAAAATAAAAATGTAGCTTAAAGTCGGGGCTGGTCTCTGAGAACTCTGGATCAGTCGCCCGTGGCTTTGCTCTCTATTTGGCTTTAATTTGGCTCTGGTGGTCTCTAGGTTCTCTCTGGCCACAACATTGATGAATATGCCTTTTAAATAAGAGTCACCTTCATTTTCATATCTTTAAAGTACTCATGCTCCCCTCCATTTATTAAACTTGTAGCTTTATCTAATAATGCCGATTTCTTTGTAAAATTTTACTTCATAGTTTATAGAGACATTGACTTCATAGAACTTCTCCATTAGTGTTCTACTGTATTTACTTCTGAATTTGTCTTCTAACCAAGTCAACAAAAACATTTAAATATGTTCTAGTGTAAGCACTCATTATGAAATGTGCAAAAATCACAAAAACCTAAGGGATTCAGTTCAATTGTACATGTGGCGTCACAACTGACAAAAACTGCACCCAATTCCTCTTCCCGCTCAGGTGAAAGGAAAACTACCTCTACGCATCTCAAAGCTACCTGGGTGTACCCCTTGGAGAGCTCTCCCTCCACGGTGTTAAACTTGAGTTTCTGTCAATCAATTCTAATTCTTTCCTAGAGAGTCTGGTTTCAAGTATATGATTTACAATGGGGCTTTCTAATAATTTCGAGGATTACCATTCAGAAACTTCTCTTACTTCCTGAGACTATTCTTTTTTTATCCTCACCCGAGGACATTTTTCCATTTTTTGTACAGATAGAGTGGGAGGGAGAGAGAGGGGGAGAGAGAGAGAGAGAGAGAGAAACATCAATGTGAAAGGGGCACATCGTGTGGCTGCCACCCGCACGACCAACCAGGGCCGGGGACAAACTGCAACCGAGGTACATGCCCTTGGCGGGAACCGAACCCGGGTCTCTCCGGATTGCAGGCCGATGCTCTAACCGCTGAGCCAAACCGGCCAGAGCCTGAGACTATTCTTTGCAAGGAACTGTGGCAGATGTTAGGAGATAAAGATTAAATAGGCAATAAATTCTAGCAGGGAAGACGAAATGCATATTAATCATTGTTATAGAAGGTAGGAAGGGACAAAAGCCACAAAAGGTTACCCAGCAACTAAAAGGAATTCAAAAGAATAAGACATTTGAAAAGAGCTTTAAATTATTCTATTTGGTAAAGAAGTAGCTGTGATCTTTGAAACTAATTTCAGTGAAGTGGTTTGGACAGAATTTGAATGTGTGGAGAACAGTATTCCAGTAATAAAGACAGGGTAACAAGAAGCATGGATCTAAGAAAGTGCAAACAAGGTACAATTAACAGTGAGTTTGACTGAAGTAAAAGGAGGGGAACAGAAAACATTGCAAAGATAGAACTAGCTAATGCTAGAGCTTGGGTGTGAGACTAAGTCTAGACTATTCTAGATTCCTTTTATAAGCAATGGGTAGTCATTGAAAGTTTTTGAGTAATAGGCTGATGTGATCAAATCTATGGTTTTTGCAAATCAGACTGGCAGAATGTATACAATGGATTACAGGAGAAAGAGCTGGCGACAAGGAGTCCAGCAAAGAGGCTACAGTCATCATCCAGGAGCCTGAACTAGTAGAAAACGAAGGTTTTAGTGAAACAGACATCATGGGAGTAAAATCTAAAAGTTTGACAACTTATTGGATATATAAGGCAAGGGATCTGTCATCATTGAAAGTCTGGCTGATGGGAGAAACAAAGAAAATGGGGATTGGAGAAATTATGAAAAGAAAGATGAGTTTAAATTTGACTGTATTAAGTTTGGGGTACCATGAGGATATTCACATGGAGCTGTCTTGAAGGCAGTTATAGATTTCGATAAGTTTAGAAGAGAAGGCAGGGCTGGGGATTTGAAATCATCTACAGATTAGTAACAGCATTTATTGAAAGCTTAAGATGTGCTGGACACCATGCTAAGTGCTTTCCACATGTTCTTATCTAAGCCTCACAACAAACATGAAAGATGAACATTATTATCCCACTGAGACCTAAAAAAGTGATGGAACTTGCCCAAACTGTCTCAACCAGTAAAAGGAAGAGCTGGGGTTACAAGCAGGTATGTCTAAATCCAGAGCAGGGCTGTTGATGCGAAAGTCATGAATTAACTGGAGTAGCTGCTTTTTCACCTAGAATGGTGTCTAGTACATAGGATGGAGTCCATACCTCCCCCGTCTGCGGTGGAGGAGAGGGAGAGGTCACAGCAGCCTCCACTCAAAGACCCAAAGCCTCCTCCTCCCCTTCCTTCCTCCAGTCACATATTTCAAATGGGGAGGGAGGGGGAGCACTGTGTGTGGTGATGATTGAGTAGTCACAGTAATAAAATTGAGTTCAGCTGCCTCCAAATGAGTCCTGCAAGGCGTTTTAACCACAAGTGTTTGAACTCTCTCTAGAATTGTTAAAGATAATTTTTTACCTTTCATATCTTTAACAAGTGCCGCTGTACCACTTATTATATGTGCTCATGAATAACAGCCAATGGTTGAACTTACGGTGTGTGTCCCTGAAATCCGCAGCCACAGCATCACAGACAACAGAACAAACTGATGGTTGCTGAAGGGGGTGGGTGAAAAAGGTGAAGGGGCTTGAGAGGTACAGACTTCCAGTGATAAAATAAATAAGTCATAGGGATACAATGAACAGCACAGGGAATATAGTCAATAATACTGTAATAAACTTTTATGGTGATAGATGGTTCCTAGACTTACTGTGGTGATCACATCATAAGTTATGTAAATGTCAAATCACTATGCTGTACACTTGAAACTAATATCATATTGTATGTCAACTATAATTTTTTTAATTAACCAGCCAAATCAAATTGTACTGCATGTGGTAGTAGTTGATTTCAGGAGCCTGAGAACAAGCCACAGGAATCCAAGTTCCTCCCATCCCCTCAATAGACCTAAATCCAATTTAAACAAGATAAAGACAGATTTTTGATGCTGCTAATCTTTTTTTAAAATCCTCACCTGAGGATATTTTTCCATTGATTTTTAGATACAGTAGGAAGGAGGGAGACAGAGAGAGAGAGAAAAACATCAATGTGAGAGAGATACATCACTTGGTTGCCTCCTGCATGACCTGAACCAGGGCTGAGGATCAAACCTGCAGCCCAGGTACATGCCCTTGACCAGGAATTGAACCCTTTGGCCCTTGGCTGATGCAGCTAATCTTAAATCATCAAGTGATACTTAGCAAAATCATCAAAAGACCAAAAATCCCACACTTGTGCAGTCCTGTTTGAGAAAAAGGATAAAAACACAACCTTTAGCAAGGTTGTCTAAAAACGCATGTAATTAAGCTGTCTGTTTTGCAATGAACCTTACCTGGAAACTAGACTCTCCCTGATAATGTAGTACCAGCCCCAGCTCTAATCCCTGTGGGCATGTAGCCACATGACAAGCAACCAGGGCTCCAATTTTTCGCATACTAGATAGAGCCTGACCACTCAGGCCAGGCAAAGGCCACCTCCTTCCTGTGTGCTGCTAGTCTCTAAATCATAACACCTAACATTTATTGAGCTCTTACATTTCAGGATCCGTGTATCTTCTTATTTAACCCTGACAATAACCTATCGAGGCTGATACTATTTTTCTCATTTTATATGTCCATTCTCAAGTGTTTCTGGCTTGTGTAGATGTTAATGTCAATCACTTATGCACCTGTCCCTACTGGTTCAACCCAGAAGAGTAGGGATGCAATGAACCGATAAGCAGACAGGGATCAAAGTTTTCTCTCTTTATGGAGGCCTAATCACACCAGCTACAGGATCCCTGAAAGTACTGGATTGGAGAAAGTAATTTGGAATTGAAGCCAAAACAAACAAGGGTATCTATTCCCTCCTACCAAATCTGAACCTTCAGACCAGCCACTGGAGTATTGGGTCTGCAGGCAGACTCTTCAGACACATCTCCAGGCAGCAGTGGTGTGACTGGTGGGGGCCCTGCTCAAACAGCCAGTTATCAGCAGAAGAGAGTGTTGGAAAGCACAGGAGAGAAACGGCTTCTAGAAAGCAGGTGCTGTGCCAGGTCTATTTACATAACAGAGCCCACTATCTCCTTCTAGTAATCTGCCAGGGAGAGAAAGAATCCTAGTTCTTGCTTTTTAACATAGCTTTCCAGCATATTTTTTTAAATATAGCTATCCCATTGGCATCATTTACAAAGTTTTAAAAAATTGCAGTGACCCAAACCAACAAGATCAGAATCTCTAGGGCACAAATATTTGTTAACATTCTCCAGGCAATTCCAACATGTAGCCTAGCCTGAGAACCACAGCTTCATTAGCTTGATCACCCTGTCCCCTCTTAATGCGGCCAGTCATAACTAGCATTTTTTGAGTGGCTACTTTAAGCTGAGCAGTTGACCTCACCGCAACTCTGAGAGACAGGTATGATCGCATTTCACACATGGGAAAGGTGGGGCTTCTGAAGGCTAAGTAACAGATCTGGGATTGCAAAGTTAGTCTTCTGTCTCCTGAGCTGGATACTTCACTACCACACACTTGGTTGCTTTTTGTGGATTCCATGATCCCAGCAATACCTCCAATCAGATAATACGTTTCTCCTTTTGTAGGGAAGAGCAAGTGAGATGTGGAGAAACTGCAACAGTTCATTCCACACTCCCTCATTAAAGAGAACATATAAATTCCTTCAGTGGAAGTTCAAGTAGAATAAGATTCCACTAGAGATTTTGGAAAATGTGTGGTAGGGAGTAATAAATCAAGTCAGAGATGGTTAAAATTGTCAAGCAGCTAAAGTCAAATAGCATAATCTTTTTAACAGAACTGATTTACAGTTTTGAACAGCCATCCTTGGTATCTTGAGAGAAAATGAGAAAACTGGATAGCACATATGAAGATAAGGCTAAGGAAGATTATGGGCATAAAAGAATCAAAGTCCTTTGTGAACCACCAATGACAACACAGTGAAGAAAGCCAAGAACAGAAGCCTAGAAGACTGGGAGAGGCTGAAAGGCTGCGTGAGAGGTAAGGTCAAGTTCACATGCTGAGACACTGAGTCAGAAGATGAAAGATGATGCATTACCCAATTACTCATATTTTAAAAGGTGGAGACAAAACAAGAATTATCTTTCCTTATTTTATATTTTTAAACTCAGCAAAAATAAAAATATAAAGTGGCCCTTGGTCAGTGTTGCTCAGTGGTTACAGCATCGGCCAAAGCACCAAAGGGTAGTGGGTTCGATTCCTGGTCAAGGGCATGTACCTGGGTTCCAGGTTCAATCCCCAGTCCTGGTTGGGGCGCATGCGGGAGGCAACCAATCAATGTGTCTGTCTCACATGGATGTCTCTCTCTCTCACCCCCTCCCTCCCTCACTCCCTCCCTCCTTTCACTGTCTCACAAATAAATATAAAAATGAAAAAAATATCCCCAGGTAAGGATTACCCAAAAAAACATACATACACACACACACACACACACACACACACACACACAAACTGGATCTTGCTTTATACAAGTTCGCTGACAATATGTAAATGTTAATGTTAAGTAAAGTATTAATTTTGCAAATAGAAATTTTAGCACTAAAAAGGACTTAAATAACTCTTTCAGTAACTTCTGTGTAGCAAATAATCATTCTAATGTATTCTTTTTGCAATTTAGAATTTCCACATAGTGAATTTGCAGGACGTTGGCATGTCATTTGATCCAAGGGGAAAATGTATCTCATTACAAAACAATAGTGTGTTAGAACGCCTGATGAGCAACAGACAAAAGAATTCCTATCCCTAGATGTGCTTCCCTGTTTTAATTCCTTCTTTTCAAGGTGTGAACCATTATTTCCTAATGAGTAGAAAGTTGAAAGGAGGACAAGACTCCATCCATCTGTGCCAGGACAAAGCTGCATCCAGCTTGTGAAATAATTTGCATCTACAAAACTGGAACCGTATCTTCTCCTTTCATTGCTAGAAAACTTTGGGAAGTGTTGCAACTGGCAAATCAGGTTAATTCAACAGGTTTTCATTTCTGATGAAGGCCAACATGAGGGTTAAATTTTTAAATGCCCTCAGCATTATGTACTTTATAGTCAATCAAAGATGACAGGTCTATAAGTTTCTGTAAGTTTTAACTGCTAGTCTACAATTTGATGTTATCTTTGGAACAGAAAAACAAACTCTAAATTGATTTGTTGTATTATCATCTCCTTCGTCTCACTCATGTGACTAAATCAATTCACCTATAAGTGACTTATCAAGTCTATCCTCCCAATACACACGCTCACACACAAATACTTGAAGCAGGTAAAACTTTAACACATTGCTATTAAATTCTTGGCTGGTGTATAATGATGTAGATAGTAGGTACAGAGTTAACTGAACAAATAAATTCTTCTGGAATTATTATGCCTTTTTTATTTTATTGACTTCTACTGTTTTTATGGCTAGCTCTAAGAAATTTTAAAATGAGTCCTTTGCTAAAGACAGTTAAGAGGTTAGAAACCATAAAATTAAGATTTTAAAACAAGTTTCATAAGTTGTCATAAAGTTCATGTTCTGAAATCTCTGACAATTTTTTACTTTGAGGGTTACTTTCAAAGACTAGGTGAAAAGAGATTAATAGGACTTTACTTGCCACTCATTTGATGTCTTAATTTTTAAAATGGTCAAAAATCAGTAATTCACATGATTCTACCTCTTTAGAACCATGAGACAGTTGAAAAACTAGTTTTCACATCACATGAAACAACATGGCCCTATGTATCATAAGGAAAAAAGTCTTCACAGGAGAGGATGACTTCAGCTACTCTGCAATGTGTTTAAATTATCAACTACAACACATATTTAGCATCAGGGCTATGGTGCTAGCTTTCCATACATATTATAGGATGCTACTGGTGAGGCTATAACACCGAAGTCCAGTTCTGAATGAGCTCCCAGACTGCTGTTACAATGACAGTCAGACAACTTTGGAGTGACAAGAGGCAGGAACCATTGCTTAAGATAATGCCCAACACAAAAACGTCCTCTTGTTCAATAATTTTAAAATCCTATTCCCAAAAGTGTTTTGTGTTTGTTTGCTTAGCTTTTCTCCTGTCCACCTTCCACAGAGGGTGCTGAAGGGCAAGGCCATTTCAAGAGTTAGGAAGAGAGAGAAAACTGCGTAGCCATCATTTCATAGACAATAATCAGCTACAGAGTAATAGTGGTTTTGTTGGAATTCAAAACTGACTTATTTCTTTAATATAGAATGCAAATATCCACAGCCATTAAGTGAATTTATAAAAAACTAGCCACGTTAAGTATGACAGAGATCATGAAACAACTTTGAAAACATGTTTTAAAACTTTGAAACATAGGAGATAAAGAGTCTCTTATTTTCTGGTAGGGGTAAGAGGTTCCATATTTCCTGGAAGATAAAACAGAGACGGAAACACTGGACATAAAGATAGGCCTATAAAGCAACAATGCATTTTCCACAGAGAACCACAGAGATGTTCATTCAGACTCTTGTACTCCTTTATCCTAGGGTATTGAGATTTAAATCAACTGAGTCTCTTCTCATTTTTAATTTTATTTTTTATAAAAGACAGATTTAAGATATTGTAAGAAATTACTAAGTAACATTTTTTAAAAATCTGTCAAGTGCTACAGTAATGCAATAAATAAATAAGATTTTTAATAGTTCAATGTTTATAGACATATTTATCAAAACTGACTGAATTAAAAGACATTAAATAATGTTGATACACACCAGGAAGGGATTTAGGCAAGGAAAGGCACATCATTTCACCACAAGAAATAAAGACCCTAGTTGGAAGTTAATGACCAGCCCAGTTGTGGTAGTTTGCCTAATTCCAGAGGGTCTTTATGGTGGAAGGTTCTTTATGGTACTTAGCTGAAATAAGAAGATAGCAGTTGAAGAACTGTACTCTGTGACCCCGATATGTTACTATAAAGAAAGCACTCTTGTAATAAGCCTGGTGTAATAAGGGGGAAGGAGCAAAAATCCAAAATGGTTTGGTGGTACTGAAAATCCTACTGACATATTAAGGAGAGTTTTTAAAACAAATAAAATAAGGTTAATCTTTCTGTCTGGCTGAATTGGAATTCCTGCAGTTCCAAAGTTAAATTTTCAAGTAAACACTATTATTTTTCACTTCTTTTCTTGTAGACAGACACGGTGTAGATAAACAGCTACCATATTTCATCTCAATGAAGCTATATGCCATTACTGAGGGAAAAGGGTCTTAGATAATTTCCCTACTTTATGTATCTTAAATTTTTGAAAATAGCACTAACACCTCTGGCTTACTGGCTAACTATAACAGCAGAGTGAACATAAGTTTTGACAATAATGAGGTTTCCCAATGAAAATAAAATTTCCAGTGGAGTGAATATAATTACTTTACTAAAATGTCTAATAGACATCAGCAGAACTTGGTCTGGATCAATATTCCACTATTAGTTATCTTTCACAAATTTGTGCCAAGTATCTACCCATTTCCTTCTGTCTGGACTCTGACCCTAGATTAATTTGTTTGAAATACGGAATCACTCAGAGTAATGCATATAAATTTTAGTCGTATTAAAAAACAACTATGTGAATAAATAAAGTGGGTTTTCAAGATAAAATGATATATCTGCAAAAAACAAATAGTTAAATTAAAAAACAATTGGGGGGAGGGCAAGGGAAAATATTACTCTTAAAAAAATAATAAAAATGGCAATTGTATTAGCAGCTAGCTTCCCATTCATGCCACACGATATGCCTTCATCAAGGTGTACTCTTTCCGGTTGGTATGAGCTGCCCAGATGAAGAGAGCGGAAGCCATGAACTGTAAGGGAGCTGAGACACAAGCCAGGCAGAAGGACCATCCAAATTCACCAGACACATTCTCAGGCAGCTTTAGTTTCTGGTGGAGTAGTTCAATTCCAGCAACGTAACAACTCACGGAGCCCAGTGTGCAAAGACCTTGGAGGAAAATTTAGGAAACAAAACAAAACATAGCTAGATAAGAGCACCATAAGAGTTTTTCAGGCAATGTGACAAGGTAATGATATATAAATGTTTAACAATTATAACTCTTCGGTCTCTAGGGAGACAGAAAGATAAACATTAAGTATGACGACAAGACCCACCTGCAAGGAGATGGAGAATGCCTGTGGCGATGGTGGGATACAAGCTTCGACAGATACAGGCACAAAGTCCAATCAAAGCCCCAAAGCACATTAAACCTAGGCTAACAAAAGGTAAAAGAAACTGGCAACGCCAAAGATCTGGAAGAAAAAAAAGGAGAGGAAAAAAATGTTACCATGATTCCAGACAGTTTTCCCACAATGGCAATTTCTTTCATATTCTATATAGATCTTTTCTCAAAAATGAGAAAGGACGACTGAGGTTTTATACAGTACACTATTCAAAACAATGCCAACTCTGTCCTGATAAAAGTAAAAGAAGACTAACAGTTAACAATTACTGATCTCAGCAGGACAGGTCTTACTATGTGTCCGGCACTATTCTATGGACGCTCTGTGTGTTAATCCTCTAACATCCCTACAAACTAGTAGAGCCAGCATTTGAAGCAAAACATTCTGGCTCTACATACAAACAAATCTAAGTCCTTAGAGGATCTACAGCAGGAATAACAAGTCAATGAATGATGATAAATAAAAAAATAAAAAAAAAACCTGTTGAAAGAATATACATAAAACACAAAGTAGAGGATCTGGGACATAAAACTAGCACTCAATAAATGCTAGTTTTTTTTTAATTCTCACACAAGGATATTTTTCCATTTATCAGATCAAGTGTGAGGGAGGGAGTGGGAGAGAGATACAGAGAGGGAGAGGGAGAAACATTGATGTGAAAGAGCAACATCAATTTAAGAGAGATTAGTTGTCTCCCACAGGACACTGACCAGGGCCGGGGATTGAACTGCAACCAAGGTATGTGCTCTTGACCAGAATCAAACCCAAGACTCTTTGGTCCGTGGGCCAATGCTCTAACCACTGAGCAAAACCAGCCAGGGCAATAAATGCTAGTTTTAATTATCACAAATTCCTTAAACCACATGGGAAGAAAGCTGATGACTTTACAAAGCATCCCAATCAATTTTTAAATTATTTTAATTATTAGCAATGTATTATCAACTCCAAACCAAATCTACCTTTTAATGCTAGCTTTACTTCTAGAACTACATAAAAGTCCTTTCTCTAACTTTCCTTCAAACTCTGATAGTAATAAATAAACTTCTTCATATACATCTGCAAAGCAAAACTGAATACTTGCCATTTATTCCATGTTTCTTCTTGTGACATGGTCATTCTTCCAGGCAAGCTCCAGTAAGTCTCTACAGACTGGAAACTAGGTCCAAATCTCAGGATAGTATTTCCTGGGTAGTCTGAACCTCAAGGAATAATAAATACTCCTAATAAATATTTTCATTTATTTTTGACGCCTACACTTTTGTTACTACCATCTAAGACTGGATTAAGACTTGTGGCAGGCCTGACATTCAACTGACTCATATACAGCTTGCAGTCAACTGTTCTCACACATCCCTACCTGAACTCAGGTAGCTGAAGGGTTTAACTCTAATACAGGAATTTCTTATTTATCCCTATTAAATTTCCTCTATAATGGGCTCACTAAAAACACCTTTTTGAAGGGTCTAGATTTTGTCATCCAATGTGTCCTTTTGCCTCTCTGAACTTCCTATTTGCAATTTGGCAAATATGTACCTAAAATATTAAAATATTTTAATTTTAATAATATTAAAATATTAACAGATCAGAGTTTGTTGAGATACTGTTAGAGACCTTATATCAAGTTGACACAATGTAGTAACTCATTTTGTTCCAAAATCAGAGTTCACAAAAGGCAAAATTATTTCCTATTTTTCCTTAATTGTCCTGCTGATATCAAAGTACTCACAGGTCCGAAGCAGATCAATCCCAGTGTCGTGGTTTCCAGGATCAACAAATTTCGCCATAAACTGCTCATTTAGCGTGAAACTCATGCATTTTGTGACCACATCAAATGATTCTGGAACAATAATAACTATGATTGCTTGTTTCAATTATAAGCATTAAACAAAACAAAAATCTCTTTCAAGTAATTATTCTCTGAAATAAGAAGTGATACAGAAAGATGTTTCCAGAGGAGACAGCAACCACTTTAGCCCTAACATATAGGATCGATGCCAATGGTTCTCAGTGGTAGGCTTAATACACAGGCACAAAAAGGAAGGGGGGAGTAGGGGCAGTAAAATGAAGAGATATGTAAGACTAGGAAGGAGGAGGAGGGGACAAAAACAAAGAAATAAAACTTTGATCTTTTTCCCTAACCTATTCCACTAGCCATCTTCCCCATTTCAGGTAATGACAATTCCACCCTTCCAGTTCCTCAGCCTAGGAACTTGGGTCATTCTTGCCCACACGTATTCCATTAGGAAATCCAAGAGGCTCCACCTTCAAAATATATCTAGAATCCAGCCAATGCTCAGTACTACCACCCTGATCTGAGTCACAATCATCTCTCAGCTGAATTAGTGCATAAGCTTCCTAACTAGTCGCCTGGCTTTCCCCTTTGCCTAAAACCTGTATTCAACATATCAGCCTAAGTGACCAGATCATCTCTCCTCTGCTCCAAGTCCCCCAATGGCTCTGTTACATTCAGAGTAAAACCTAATGTCCTCTTCACACCTACAGAATCCTGCATGATTTGCCCTACTCCCACTCCCAGAGTACATATGTCTCTGACAGAATATCCATTCTCCTTCTCCCTCCAATGCAGTCCAGTGGCTTCCTTGCTGGTTCTTGACTATTTTAGGCATGTTCCTAACATAGGACGTTTGCAATAGTTGTTCCTTCCAACCTAAATGATTCCATCTGCCTCCACAATTACCTATTTGACTAACACCTTCACCGATATCAAGTGTTGACTCAAGCAGTGTCTTCTTGTTAGAGCCTATCCTGCCTATATTAATGAATATTGTAACTTTTGCCCACCGACATCGTATTTCCAACTCCCCTTTATTTCGCTATATTTTTTTCACAGCAGATGTCATCTTCTAACATACTATACAATTATTTACTGTTTATACTGTTATACCTATGTTTATTGCCTGTCACCCCTTATTGGAATGTAAGTAGTTCCCCCAGAAGTAAGAATTTTTATTTTTATTTTCCCTGATAATACTCCAAGCTTCTAGGCCCTGGAACATGGAGACATACAATAAATATTTGTTGAATAAAAGATAAATGATCGCTAAGATTCAAATATCAAGTACTCCTATGCACTCATAGAGTTAAACATTTAACAATAAATTTTAACCAACTTTCCCCTCTTGCAAACTACTTTCTTTTTCCATATAAAAAATCACATCTACTATTCTTTTGATGGTATGGAAACTCAAGCCTATTGCGCTGTGATCTGAATATGGTGCTTCCCACCAAGGCGCCAACAGAATTAGTCACACATAAAAACAAAATGTTAAGTTGTTCCTTAGAAAGAGCTCTGTATTTCCATTTTAATAGCTGGAAATTAAAAATTTTTAATGTTAAGAATGCTTGCAAAATAAACCTGAGAGACAAGTTCTTAGACTATTTTTCTTTTGTACTGCACATTTTTAACCTATAAACTCTATCAAGATTATTGTAAAACAGCCTCAAATATGCATAGATTTAAATGTAGAGTTGGTCAAATTATGTCCTCTACGATATAGAGAGCAAATGATAATATCTGCTAAAACATAAAAGGACTACCAATTCGTATTTGATTTTTGTATACTAGACCTTTTTACCAGTTACCAAGTATTTAAAGTCTTCCAATGTACTTTTCCAATTATTTCCTCATAACATGTGAGATTAATAAAAAGGTTTTAATAAACAGATAAATAAATACTAAGATTTAACATGACTTTCCCAAGATAAGGACAGTTATATATCCAACCGATATGTATGAGTAAGTCATGGAAGGTGGTGGGGAGAAGGTGGTATGGAAAGAAGAGACATATAAAACTTATTTCTTTGAGGAGAGGGAGAACTCACAAACCGGCTTATACATAACGGGGCCATCATCATATCACTTTGTCCTTTTTTGAATAGGTAAAGAAGATATAAGTTAAAAAGAGAAATACCTGTCCTTTCTTGGTTATTCCGATATATGTTTTGGGGTATCGTAATACACCGTCTCCACAATCCCAATGTGCCATTATATCGAAAAAGTGCATCATTATAAGTCTTTTCATCTGCCTCATCACTAATGAAGTTGCTCCACATGTTTTTGTTCAAATCACTGGAATTTTCTTGAACTGGACTTCGATATTCATACCAGAAGTCTGTGCCAATCGAGGCTGCCATGTATATGGTGGAAATGAGGCTAAGCACACAGGCAATTACAAATGCTGTAGCAAAACGGTTATCCATTCTGGCATTCAGACTGCTCTGTATAAAAATTGAAGAAAAGTTAGACTCAATCCAGGACAAATAAATATTATTTTGAAAGAAATTACCTCAAAATCACCCTTTACTTTATTCCCCATCCTTTGGCTATTATGTTCATCATTAAGGAGGGTTTTTTTTTTTTAAAGCATTTTTTAAATTAAGTTCAAAACAAAAGTCATCATGAAAGTACTCATTGAAAGTTCACATACCCAGGATGCTACGGAGACAGAGGTCTTGTTCTCTAGTCTATCACCTGCACACTAAAACAGACAACACTGAAAAGGACATACACATTACAGATACAAACAATAGACATGCCCAGAGTCAGCAATGCACCATGCATATGTTTTTAAATAGAGACTGAGTTTTTAACACAAGCATTATGTGTGCTAGGTCTTAGTGTGAAAAGGACAGAAGAAAACCAAGCAGAGGATATCTGCTCCACCCAGTTTCCTCTGAGGAGGGAAACCTAAAAACAAGGTTTAGAGTCAGAAAGACTGAGCTGAAGATAATTTGCGAACCCACAGAGAAAGGTTCAGGTGCACAGAACAGCAAGAACAAAATAACACATAATGCTAGATATCTATCTGCCCTAATCCCGTAAAGCTAAACCAAGCCCCTTTACCCTGCCAAAGCCTTTGCTCCTATCGACTCTCCCCACTCCTCATACTTTTGAACCTCCTCATCTGCAAACTGAATGCCTCTCTCCTCATAAAGAAACTCTGAATTAGACAAAATCTGAACACTCCCAAGGCGTGGACACGGGCTCCACGGCGGTAGTCAATGGCCGCGGTGGAATGACTCAAGGTGGAACCTGCTCCGTCAAATACTGCTCGTCTGCACCGTGACCGCACCAAACACCCTACAAACGCCCGAAACAGGCTCGCCGACTGCGGCTGCCGAGTTCGAAGCTGGGGAGTGACTCAGGAGGGATCAGAGCAATTACAACATTAACGCAACTCCAGAAGTTGAGTTTGTTCATCCTTTTGAACCCTCTTCCATCCTGGTGCTCTCAAATGACCTTAAAAGGTCCCGGCACTGGAGCGGGGTTTTCCCAGGCCGGACGCCGGGCGCTGTCACCTCGCGGGGCGCACTGAAGAGCCGGAGGTGGCGGCCGCGGGGCTGGGCTGAGCTGGGGAGGCCGGTGCGCCCCCGCCCTGGGCCGCGTACACAAGCAGGCCCCTCCCCAGACCACTCGGCCCTGGGACAACCCCCGCCCCAGCCTAGCCGCCCAGAACCCGCCCACCCCAGCAGTGCGTGGGGAGACCCCTCCTTAAACCGCTGGAAACGTCGCCCGGCTACGCGACCCCCGCCCAGCGACGCCGGCTGCTCACTCACCGCCCATCCTCCTGCTCCGCCAGCTTCACCCTTAAGCTCAGACCACAGCACCCTACTCTCCCCGCGCCTCCTCTGACGCACTTCCCTGCAAAGCCCGCCCCCTCCAAAACTCCCGCGCCTCCGCCTCCGCCCCAGGCCTGGCCAGGGCCCAGGGCCCAGGGGCCTTGTGGGAGTTGTAGGAGGGACGGAGGGAGAGCGGAGAGAGGAGGCCGGTCGCATTCCCAGCGCCCAGGTGCGCGGGGCTTTGTGGGAGATGTAGTTCAGCTCCAGGGACTGGAGCGCGCACACGGGAAGCCTGGGCTGATGGATTCCTCTAGTTTACGGTCTAGGAAGGGTCTAGGGTCAACAGGTTAGGGCGAACTGTCCCTGGTCACCGCTCGTCATCGATTGTGACATATGTAACTTAGGTTTTACTGTTTAAAGAGGAAATTACCGCCTCAATTTAGAGACAAGGAGACTGAGCTCAGGGTGAATAACTGACTTATCAAACTTGGATATTGGGGTGAGTTGACTAGCTTTGTGACATTAGACAATTTAACTTCTTTAAGTTTCAGTGTTATTTTATCCAAAATAGGATATTGACAGTGGCCCCTATCTTAAGTGGTCATTGTGAGGACTGAATGAGAAAAAAATACATGTAAAACGCCCAGCACAGGCCTTAGGCATAGTAAACAATTATTAAATGATAAGTATTTGAAAATATTTGTTGAACATCTAAAATTTTTAAGTAGGGTCAGTACATACAATTTTTAAAATCTCCTGCTTCCCCTGGAGGGTGAACATAAGCCATGTATAGAGGTAGGTGTCTTTGCTTACTTTAGCAGGTTTTAGGAACCTCTGGACTAACTGTCAAATGACTAGGAAAACTTACCAGGACCAGATATCAGGCATCCTTGTTTAGGTCTGCTCAGGCATACATAAGTCGTCATGATTCAAGATGGTTGTTTCTGGGAGACCTGTCCAGGAGGATGTTGCTTTCATCTGACAAGTCTGCAGAATGCCTAGAAATACACAAGACACATTTCACTCACCAATTTATTTATTGAAAAAATTTTTTTAAATCCTCACCCAAGGATATTTTACCATTGATTTTTAGACAGAGTGGGAGGGAAGGAGAGAGAAAGAGAGACATCTATGTGAGAGAGACATAACAATTGCTTGCCTCCCACCTGACCCCAACCAGGGCCGGGGATCAAACCTGCAACTCAGGTACCTGCCCTTGACCAGGAATCGAACCTGAGACCCTTTGGTCTGCAGGCTCACACTCTAACTGCTGAGCCAAACTACCTAGAGCTCCCTCTCCAATTTAGTATGGACCTGAAATTGTCTGCATGTTTGAGGTTGTGACCATCCTGCCCACTGCTACAGAGGACTTGCACTGCCTCATCACACAAAGTACCTCAGAGCACACAACCATATTTCTGATTTATCTATGCATCGTGGGTGTTTTCTGTTTTCTCTTTATACTTAGTTATTGTGTGGGTAGACAATATAAATCCTTAATAAAATAATGGAGTTAAATTTCTGCTTCCATTTCTTACTCTGCTGTTTGGGAAACAGTGGCCTGCCTAAAATTTTTTTTACAAAATGTTAAAGATAATTTAGTGCAACCATGTACAGATTATACAATTTAGATTTAAAAGCAAAGTTGAACTACACCTCAGGCTTAATTTGTTAAGGATGGTTCCACTTTCAGCAGGAAGGTGTTACAGTTACATTACAGTTTAAATTTTCAGACAACTGAAAATTTAGATGTACAGATATTATTTGATTATATTATGTACTTACAAAACAATTCTTAATATGAGAATTCCCATTCATACCAAATACCCTGATCTACTTAAATATTATTTTTTAATTGCACATATTTTAGGAACTGGAAATTACGTTAAGTAAGATATACCTACATTATGTATTACTCATAAAATTTTGTTGGGTTATTTTTCTTGTGAACCTACACAGAGGAGAAAAGCAGAAATATATGCAAGCTCTTGGTTCCAGTCAACAACCATCCTAAAAAAGTATCACTTAAAAAATTTCCTTGTATCAATTCACTGTCAAACAATAGCAAAACTAACTAAGAACAAGGTAAGTAGAAACATGCATCTAAAATGGCTCTTTCCTCAAGATGGCAGAGTAGAATGGAAGGATACTTGACTTGGGGTGGTGAACACACAATACAGTGTACAGATGCCGTGTTGTGGAATTGTGCACCTGAAACCTGTATAATTTTGTTACCCAGTGTCACCCAATAAATTCACTAAAAATGAAAAAGAAAAAAAAAAGATGACAGAGTAGGAAAATGCTGTGCTCACCTCCTCCCACAACCACGTCAAAATTACAACTAAAGGCCCTGGCCAGGTAGCTCAGTTGAATAGAGAGCATCATCCTGATATACCAAGGTTGTAGGTTTGATCCCTGGTCAGGGCAAATACAAGAATCAACCAATGCAATCAACCAATTACACAATGCATAAATAAGTGTAACAGCCCAGCCAGTTTGGCTCAGTGGTTGAGCATCAACCCTTGCAACAAGAGGTCACCAGTTCGATTCCCGGTCAGGACACATGCCCAAGTTGTGGGCCAAATCCCCAGTGGGGGACATGCAGGAGGTGGCCAATCAATGTTCTCTCTCATTGATGTTTCTATCTCTCTCTCCCTCTCCCCTTCCTCTCTCTCTAAAAGCAATAAAGAAAAAAAAGCACTACCTGGGATCGTTTCATGCGGGGAGCATGCTCTTTTAAAAAATAAATAAATAAGTGTAACAATAAATCGATGTTTCTCTTTCTCTCTTTTCCTCTCCCTCTGTCCACCCCTCCTCCCTTCCTGTCTCTCTAAAATCAATAAATAATAAATAAACACAATTATAAGTAGAATACAAAACAACCACCCTTGAGAATCACCTGAAATCTAACTGAACAGAAGTCCTACAAGTAAGGATATAAAGAAGAAACCACTGGGAGACTGGTGGTGTTATCGGTGGAAGTGGATTCTTGAGGTGTCGTGGGGGAAAGAATTTCCTGAGGCCCCCATAGGAGGATGGAATTTCGTGGAAATTGATGATGTAAAATGAAGGGAGTTCTCATCTCTGTTTGTCTTACCGTGGAAGAAGTCCAGTCTTGTGTTCAGCAGGGCTAGAAGTAAAGCCAATGCCCAGAATTTCTGTTCCATATTAAAGTACAGTCCAGTCAGCATCTGACTAGCTTAGGTTGTGTTCCCAGTTGCAGTTCATTGTGTGGGGGGTCCCCATGGTCATGGGCAAGGCCACATGCTGTGGAGGCAAGCGCATGGGTGAGTGTGGATCACAGAGCAAGAGACATCAAGAGGCCAGCAAGGGCAAAAGAGAGGAAACTCTTTGGGGATTTTACCCTTCCAAGATTTTGTGTGATTACAGTGACTCTACTCTCCTAGACAATCCATTGTTCCCCGGGCAAGACTGACAGGCAAGTACCTTCCCTACATTACCTCCAACTTCACTGTGCGTGTGCCCATCTCCACCCTTGTTCAATCCCTTCCTTCAGTGATCTGCAGTGAATGGACTGGTAGTTCCCTGGGGAGGGTGAAGTTGTATATTCCTGGTGAAACTTCCCAGATAACCATGCTTATAATGGCTGGCCTCCCCTTTGGTCTTTTCCTATTATTAATATTAATAAACTAGCTAATGACTATAAAAGTAGGGGGGGTGGACAGCATAATGAACTGGTCCCACACCCACATGTGGAGGTTAAAAATCAAGAGGGAAATGTCGGCTGCAGAGGTCACCCCTGAGAATTCAGGGGTCACAGCCCCACACCGGGCCTCCCAGCTCAGGGTTCCAGTATCAGTCCTAGAAGTCCCCATAAATTCTGCCTGAAAACCAGCAGGTACAGTGGCTCAGTGAGACCAAGGGCTGCTCAAATCCCAGGAGTTCCTCTTAAAGGGTCCTCATACTGATTTACTGGCTGATGGACTCACTTGCTCTGAGTTCCAGCATTGGGGCAGCTGCTTGAAAAGCACCAGGGACTTACAGGGAGAGACTAAATTGCCTGGCTTTGGATGAAGGCTGGAGGGGCAGCTTTCTCACAGACAGAAATGAGGGCAAGTGCACTGTCCTTTGTTGAGGCCTCCCCCCACCCAACCTGCAAACACAGGCAGGTGCCATATCTGAGTCTCCATCAACCTGGCTAACACCAGTCACTCCACCCTGGTGATTCCTGAGACACCATACCACCCAACTTCCTGCCCACCTAAGCCACTTTCAATAACTTTTCCATACAATGGCCTGTCCTCACTCATGCTGCGGACTTTCCTAAAAGATATTTTATGCAGCCCTGGCTGGGTGGCTCAGTTGGTTGGAGCATCATCCCATGCATCAAAAGGTTGTGGGTTTGATTTGGGGTCAGGGCATGTACAGGAGGCAACCGATCAATGTTTCTGTCTCACATCAGTGTTCCTCCCTCGCCCTCTCCCTTCCTCTCTCTCTAAAGTCAATAAAAACATATTCTGGGGTAGTGCAGGAGGCAACCAATAGATGCGTCTGAAGGACAATGAATGGACCACATGTATACAGGAAGTTTAAATTTAAATTGTCCTTTATTTTACAATCACCAATGTGAGTCTTTGGTAAGTGACCTCTTTCTGGGCCCCAGTGTTCTCATTGGTAAAATAGTTGTATTGGGTGATCACCAACATCACTTGAAGCTCTAAAATTTTATGATGCATTATTCTGCTGGAAGAAGAATAATGTAACTCTAAAATATGGTTGTCATAGATGTACAGCATTAAAGTTTCCTGGGGAATTCATGTGTCCTCCAGCCTAGGTAATGTATAAGCAGACAGAGAAAGTGGGAAATGCATATGGCCAAAGGAAGAGGAGGAAGGCTATATGTATTCTGATGAGAAAACATACAGCAACACAAACTTTTGCCATTTCAATGATAAATAGTAATCATGGGAAATGGAAACTGTCCAAGAAGTTTGCAAAAAAAAAAAGTCCCTGATCATTGGAAATGACTCAAAATTCAAGCATAATTCATTCCAGATCTACACTTACTAATCACCTATTGAATGCCAGACACTGTGCTGGGAGAAACAGCAATATAAATAAATACAATTTGTGTTATGAATACCCTAAATCCGGATTAAATCAACCATTATGAAGCAGCCTAAAGTATGTGCCTAGAACAGTGACATCACTGCTATTTCTGTAAATATGGGTATCAAGGGAAATAACCAATAAATGAAGAAGGGGAGGACCCTGATAATAGCAAATACTTAGTTTGGCATGATATATTACATTCTATTGCACTAAACTCTCCAAGTAACTGTCAGAATAAAAAGAAATCATTTCCTCTTAGAGTATAAACAGATCTCTTAAACTGGACTATTTAAATGGTTATACACTTTATAATACTCAAGTAAGAAATGGACAAGAGTGTCTTTTTTTTCCTAAGGAATAAATATATCATCACTCTAATAAGATTGATAAAAAACAAGTTACTTCATTATATTTGCCATTTATTCTAGGGCTCAGCATATATGAGCAGAGATTTTTTCTACTGTGGCTATATGCTACATAATCTGATGCACCCCTATTTAATATGGGAGCCAGAGTAGTTGACAGAGAAGAAGCAGAAGTAATAAATCACAATGCCAGTTGGTTGTATTCACACAAAACCTCAGCCTACCTGTGAAGCAGAGGCTGCATGTCGCAGCTATGACCACATGACAGATGATAATAGATTCACTTGAGCAGATGTCTCTGTGGACAAAACCTTACTCTCTCTCCATCTTCAACATCTGACCCAATTCTGAACATACCTCAGGAATTGGGACACAGAGTAGGGAGAGCCCAGAAGTCTAAATTAATTTCTAAAATTTTGTGAGATTCAGGCTAAAAGACTTCTAAGAAGTTCAAATTTAGAGGTGCTTTTTAAACTCCTTTAAAAATTAGCCAAAATAATAACAAAGCATAACACATATAAAGTTGGGTTAAGATAAGAAAATGAGAACAATGATTCTAAACTTTAGTGTGTGTAAGAATCACCTTGGATGTTTGTTAAATATCAAGTCCTAGAACTCCACTCCTAATGCTGCTGATTCAATAGATCTGGGACTGGGTTCCCAAAGCTACAGATTAGTAGGCACCCCAGGTGGCTCTAATGTGGGTAATGTGGTCTGGCACCCACAGGTTTAAAACAATGGCTTTGAGAGTCCATAAAAGACTTCAGCTGGGTAGCTGCCGTAAACTAGAAGTCAGTAGAGAGATAACAAATGGCCTCTCCCTTCATGTTGGTCATGATCATCTCAGGAGGTCAGACACCAAAATAACAAATCATGTGAAATGAGGTCATAAGTACTTCATAAGCAGTGTTGTATAGGATCTCAGAGAATATAAAAATGGAAGCAATTATCTGCCAAGGGTAAGGAAGGAAAGTTGAATGGGTTGGAGTGGAGATGGCATGTGTGCTGTAATTCAGTTACTAACATTTACATCTTACTCTTTTTTTTTTTTTAATCACCTTGTTTGGACTGCTCTTTTTATATGCGTATATATCCAGTATTGTTTCTGAGTTTTGGTCTATGTGTGGTTGGTTATTGTATTGTTGGTATACTCACGTTTATTTCAGAGACCATTTGAATCCTGAAAAATGACCATTTTACCCAAGCTTACTTAGAACAATGATCCTTCCCACTTTATCTAGTCAGCTTTTATTATGGGTTCTGTCTTGTAATAGTCTTTTATTCTTTGAGTTATTAAAAAACCAGAACAATGATATTTGTTCTCTTTTTTGACTTAAAACAATTTGTTTTCTAACTTGGGTCCCAAGACACTGTTGATCCATGTTGTATATTCTCACATTGCAGCATTCTATCACTGATTACTATATTCCAGGAGACTATATACATAAAGAACATCACTTTGTTTACAGCTGCTTTAAAGTTTACTGAGAAAGTCAGATTTGTTGAGATAGTATGCATCAGCAGGCCAACAATTTTGAACACTGAAAGAAAATTTAAGGCTTACAGAATAAATGTACAGCCAGATATTTTCCTCTAGAGTATGAGCATAAACTCTTTACTGTTTTATAACATTTATGTGGAATTTTTGAAACATATCTAAAAGAATTTTTTTCATATATTTTAGGCCCAGAATCCATCTTATCTTCTCAAATGGCAAAAGAACTTCTGTTTTCAGAATGCAAAATTCTAACAGTACAATTAAAGCACAATCATACATATGATTGATACTTTAACACACACACACACACACACACACACACAGATAGTGGTTGAATATTCCGTGTTTACCCCATCAATCCTTTTCAAGTTAATATTGTCCTACTTCAAACTATTTGACAAAATGAATTATTCTATTAAATATTTAAGGTTTACCCAGTGGGAAAGACTGCCATCCTGCAAATGTCAAAGCATTAGTTCCTCTCATCTGCAGCATATATTTAGTAAAGGATATGTCCCCCTCCTTCCTCCTCTGCCCCCCATGAACAACACAGAGCAGCCAGGTGCCCCCCATGAACAACACAGAGCAACCAGAGACACAAAAAAGGGTAGACCCAGACCAAAAAATCAACTCCCAAGTGACTTCCTGGGTCTGCCCTAGATCAAGAGAGCCTTCATTTTCCCTGACTTAGATTCTCATACCTAAGACCGAGGTGACATTAGAACACATCAGGAAAAAGAGAGAAGGAGGGAATATAGCAGGCAGGGTCATTCTTTCAACATAGTAATTACAGAAGAAATATAAATTCAGTAGAAAGAACTTCAAATGCTTAACAATTGTATTTTCATCTACAGGCATACATTCTTCCATGCATTAGTAGTATCAACTTGAAACAGTGATTTTGGCAATGAAATGAGATAGAAGAAAGAGAAAGAGAGAAGACTATGAGAGAAGCTTGAGCCATTTTGGCCAGTAAAGAATTGAAATAAATGGTGTCAGTTTCAGAATTTGTTATATTTTACTATGGTCTAATATAAAAGAGAACAGATATGAAAATATGTTTTGAATGAAACAAAAATCTTCCTTTTATAGTGCCTATACTGGCAACTCTATTATAATGTCACTTAATATAGATCTGTCTGTTGCCAGGTCAGTAATTCCCAAAGTGAAGTTCATGATGTGTGGAGGTACTTAAGGAAAAGTCATAGCTCAAAAGCGAAACAATCACTGCTACAGAGGTGAGGTGCAAAGAAAAGAGAGGAGCTAGAGTCTGATGAAGGGTAGGTATTTGAGGATTAATAGGGAGAAAATTTCTCAAGGATGTTAATTCTAACAAAGGGAATGCCATTGGTTGAATTACAATGGCAGAGAAAAAAGTAAAAATACCAACTTGTGACTTTTAAACCTGTGTTCATAAGCTACATAAGTAACAATAATGCCTACAGTTAAAGCTCAATGAATTAATCCTTGCTAATAATACAAAATCACAAAAACAAGTTTTCCTAATCAACTCAAATATACTAACATTCCCAAAGCACCTACTATGTGCAAGGTGCTGTGCTAGTTGTAGTGTACATTTTTCTAAATAATAAAAGCACAAGATATGATCTCAGCTTTTTGAAGATTTTTTTAACTTATTGAATGAGAAAAGATTGATTACATATGAATTAAAAGAGCCAAATTAGTAAGAAAAGTCTCATACCCTAACTGGAATCATTGTTTGCCATAGATGTGGCTGGTATGATTTCGGAGATTTTCAGTTTGCTCTTGATGCAATGAAAGGCTATTTTCTTCACATTTACCAAAGATGTAAATAAAAAGAGTATCTTCACCATCATCACCTTAAAATTCTAAAAGTAAAACAGTATCTTATATGTGAAACAGAAGTCTAGATCAAAAGGATGCTCAGGGTCAGAAAAACAAAAGATGTTGCTAAAGTAGGTAAGGAAAAAAAGTTAATTCATTTTCTAATTTCTAGATTTAAAGAAACAAGTTGAATATCTTGAAGAAAGAAGTAAAAAAAAAAAAGTAGCTTAGTTTCCTGGGCAGATGCAAATTTAAAAAACCACAAACACCTAAAACCAATCAGGGTAATGTTCCTGGTGGGCCCTTTCTGAGGACTGGTAGAAACTTTTTTCAATCTATTTTTATGCTTGTCCCAAGATCTTTTAAGGGAGGGGTGAGGTGGGGAAAGAGGCGGCCCTGTATAAAAGAAGCTGCCTTGAGATTTCTAAAATTCATACAAAAACTTCCTAGGTAAGGAAACTTACCAGATTTTGGCACCTGATCTTTAGTGATGGACCCAGAAGCAACCTCAGTTTACTCGGATTACTCCTATGTTACAAGCCCAAGTCCTGATGAGATGGAGAGGATCCACGCCCATGTTCCTTACACGTCGGTTTTCCTTCCCATCTTTTACACAGCTGTGTTCCTGATCGGAGTGCTGGGGAACCTCCTCCTCATGAGTGTGTTGCACTTCAAACGAGGCAGCCGAAGACTGATTGACATCTTTATCATCAACCTGGCCGCCTCTGACTTCATATTCCTCATCACGTTGCCTCTCTGGGTGGATAAAGAAGCATCTTTAGGACTGTGGAGAACAGGCTCTTTCCTGTGCAAAGGCAGCTCTTACATGATCTCAGTCAACATGCACTGCAGTATCTTTCTGCTCACCTGCATGAGTGTGGACCGCTACCTGGCCATTGTGCGTCCACCAGTATCCAAGAAAGTCAGAAGGAGAGACTATGCCTATGGAGTCTGTGCCACTGTCTGGTTTATCTCCTGCCTCCTGGGGTTGCCTACTCTTCTGTCCAGGGAGCTCACCCTGATTAAGGATAAGCCATACTGTGCAGAGAAAAGGGCCACTTCAATTAAACTGACTTGGGCCCTGGTGTCCTTAATTTTTACCTTTTTCACCCCTTTGGTGAGCATTGTGACCTGCTACTGTTGCATTGCAAGGAAGCTGTGCGCCCATTACCGGCAGACGGGAAAGCACAAGAAGAAGCTGCGGAAATCCATAAAGATCATATTTATTGTCGTGGCAGCTTTTGTCTTCTCCTGGCTGCCCTTTAATACTTTCAAGCTCCTGGCCATTGTCTCTGGGTTGCAGCAAAAACTCTGCTTTTCCTCCTCTTCTCTCCAGCTGGGCATGGAGGTGAGTGGGCCCTTAGCATTTGCCAACAGCTGTGTCAACCCTTTTATTTACTATATCTTTGACAGCTACATCCGCCGGGCCACCGTGCACTGCTTATGTCCTGGCCTGAAGAACTATGACCTTGGGAATAGCACTGAGTCATCAGATAGTCACCTCACTAAAGCGTTCTCCAACTTCATTCATGCAGGGGATTTTGCCAGAAAGAGAAAGAGGTCTGTGTCGCTCTAAAACGGACTGTAACTTTTCAAGCTCTGTTGGTGGATTGAACAGTTAATTTGGGTCAACAAAAAGAAAGAAGAAAAGTATTGCTGAAGGTATTAATATTGCTTCATAAATGCAAGGAAGAGTTAATTTTTTATTAAAGAAACGCAAAAGTCCTCGTGCTTGTGGATATAAGTAGGCCATATGCTGATTTGGTTTTATTTGTTTTTTTGTTTTTGCTTTTTTAGCTGAATGGCCTTATTTGACCCTTGCCAATCCAATTCACCAGGCAATATACAACTCCTGTATGTCCTTGATCTCTGAGAGAAAGCCTCCTTCTCGGACCAGTTTCTTTCGTTGTAATTCTTAATGCACACTTAGGCCTTTTCCTTTCTCAAGAACCATGGTACCTTGGTCCACACTACCCTTCAAACTGGACTCCAAAGTGGACTATATTTAAAGGATCCTGCCCACTTTCATCTGGTGAGAAATGTGGTGTCACTGTAGGTAGCAACAAATATAGTATACCTGTGCTCTGTAATTAATTGTTCCGATCAGTGAAATGAGGTTCTGGCCTTATTATTTGAAACCCTGTATGTTGATTGCTTCTTTACCATCTTTCAATATTGTCTTTTACCCTAGGCCATTCAAAATAACTTTAGAAAAAAATAATAACTTTAGACTGGCAAAAAGCTCATGGGGATGAATCATTTTGTATTATGTTTATGATTTGAGACTTACATTATCATCTGGTCTTCTAGAGTATTTTAACAAGAAGTCATAAGGCAAGGTTTGACTTTAATTTTCTTTATAAGATATATAAGTAAAAATGTATGTCATTAGAATGGTGCAGTACTACTTTTCAATGGGGTTTTGCTATGCTCTTTTGTTTTTATTGTCTTTATAAATTAGGATATGACTTTGCTTTAATTATATGTTTTTAATTACTCAGTTATCTAGTTATCAAATAAAAATGTTACTACTAATATAATCAGAGGCCATCAAATGTTTAGCTACACACTAGTGTGGATTATGATTTAGTATTTTTTTTAATCCTCATCTGAGAATATTTTTCCATTTATCTCCAGACAGAGTGGGAGGGAGGGAGGGAGAGAGAAAGAGAGAAACACCAATGTGAGAGGGACAGATTTATTGGTTGCCTCACATGCGACCCCTATACGGGCCAGAGACTAAACCGCAACTGCGGTATGTGCCCTGGACCAGAATTGAACCTGAGACTCGTTGGTCGGAGGGTTGACACTCTACCACTGAGCCAAACTGGTCAGGGCAGTGATTTTGTATTTTAATTAAAATGTTAGTGTTCCACATTCCTTATAGCATCATTTGCTAGTGTATATAATTTCAAGGTTTGATCAGTAATATAGGAAGGCAAGATGAGCTGTATTCAGCTAAGTAAAAAAAAAAAAAAAAATCTATAACAAAGATGATGTTGGTATTTTACATACATTTTTACAAACCTAGAGACTATCCTGGATTCTTTCACCCAACAAATATTTATTTAGTTGATATGTACCTAATATTCTTTTTTTTTTTTTTTTATCCTCACCCGAGGATATTTTTCCATTTTTTGTACAGATAGAGTGGGAGGGAGAGAGAGAGAGAAACATCGACATGAAGGGACACATCGAGTGGCTGCCACCCGCACAACCAACCAGGGCCGGGGACAAACTGCAACCGAGGTACGTGCCCTTAGCGGTAACCGAACCCAGGTCTCTCTGGACCGTAGGCCGACGCTCTAACCGCTGAGCCAAACTGGCCAGGGCCCTAATATTCTTTTTAAAAACTTTGGAGTGAAAAATGTATAATTAACAGTAAACACAAAAGGCTTGGCAGCAGCAAGCATAAGACTGTAAACACCTTTTGTTTCAAGAGAAAGAAGTTATGTTTTTACACTCACTGTTGACTCACATGAATTACTATTTTACTTCTATGAAGTCTGAAAATCAAAGAAAGCCTATAATTTTTTCAAAGACTAAGTAATTCAAGTTCATTCTATGTATGTATCTTTCAAAATAAGATAAATCTAAAATACTGGGTATCTTCTTATCCATATAAAAGTTGAAAATACAGGTTTGGGTTTTATAAATGGATTAATTTGTTAATTTCTCTTACACTCTTATTAAATAAAAATATGGCTTTATATAAGTATTCCATGTTGTATTAATTCTATCAACACATTAATAGTAATTAATATGTTTAATAATTTATCTTAGATATAGAAAAAGTGATTATGTAAATCATAAGAAATAAAGTTTCTTGGAATATTTTAAAACTGAATTCAAAACAGTTAAATAGATCTCCAAAAGTTAGATAAAAACAAAATATGGAAGGTGGAAGACATTCACTTTTTTAGAACAAATCAACAAAAGCACTATAATCATGAAAATCATTGTCTTTGAGAAATGCTACATATAAAAAAATAGGCCAATCACTCAGATAAGGTATTTGTTAAGACATGAGAAAACATGAATTATTTCATCCTTCATGTTGGAACACTGAGCAAATCATTTTAAGCTTTCATATTTAAATGTAGTTGGTACTATGTTTATAGAAGTCTCAAGAATATACGACCAATAAATATAATGGTTTATAAAAATATTGAGTAACAAGTTATTATATAAAGCTATTGGGTTTCTATTGTTAATTATTGAATATTGCTTAAAAAAATGTCCAAACTAAAATATCAAATGATAATTACTCTCATTTAACAAATATTAAGAATCTGTCTAACTTCTGTTTTATCCCTTTAGTTTTTGCTGGGAATATTTAAAATAACCTCAAAAATACATATTGTTCTACTTTTAAATGCTTTAAATAGACATGTTAATTTTATTCCTTTAAAAATTCTTAGAATATTTTATATTCATAACATACCAAAGAGATGGAAGGAAAAATAGGAATAATTTTATAGATGGCATAACTGTCATAGAAAAAAAGCTCAAAACTTGTTTAAGTTAGTATGTTACTATGTCAGATAATGGATTTCTCTGGTATGAAATGTAATTTACATCATAATAGCATTAAATGTTTTATTATAAAGTATTTGGTTAGCTCTCATTTTGCATATTTTTAAACCATAATATTTCCACATTTTTTAATCTGAATAAATTTATCTATATGTAGATAAAATATATTCAGGAACATAGACATAGATTAGTAACCTTTCAAGCATTTTGTTATCTCAGTTAAACAATCTGAGAGTTACACTGTGGTCATTTAGTTATTACAGAACAAACCAACACACATTGCCACAAATCCTAGAAAATTTATCTGAAACCTTAACACAATTGCGCCTTGCTCATTGCTTCCAAAGTTAGAAAAACAAAATAAAATTTAATAAAAGTAAACCTATAAGGAAATCTTTGCAGATTAACATTACTTGTTACTGTTTGTTTAAGCAGTCCAAAGCTACTGCCAGAACGTTACTGACAAATATAAAAGGACAGTAATCTCCCCAAAATTTCTCAAGCAATTTTTCTTGAACTTACCACAGAAGAGCTCTCCATTCAAGACTGAGTAAGATGTTGTTGATAAGTTATAATAAATTTTAACATAGATATACTCAAGGTACACATAGTCACAAACACACATGTACTCCATTTGGGCCATATTTAAAGATTAAAACTAACCTGTTACCCTGGTAGTACCTTAATTTGTCCACTCTAACAAGTCAAAATCACCTCTAAGTGAGAATAACACTAAGTGAGAAAAATGGTAGTAAAGAGAAGCTATGTGCGTGACTGAGAGTAGACTATTACTTGGGGGGTCACAAGATTATTTTTAAATAGATAAAAGAAATGCACAGTATGATGGCAAGCTGAGTAAAAGAAATCTTCCACTATGATTCATCTTGACTCCTCAAATCATTCTCTATTCCTTCCCCCTAACAATCTCAGAGGTAAGAAATGACTTGTCAAATGTGTGTGTTACAGAGAACAGTAAGCCTCTATTTTCCTGCATTACGCATTTATAAAAGTCAAACAATATTAAAAGAATTGCAAACTTATTTCTGAATGAGCCACTGGTGTAGCCTGCTAGCAAGATGGTGCCCCCAGCCCCATGAGAGAGAGAAGTGACATCCAAAGAAAAAGCAGGAGGATCACTCTACCAGAATATTCATAAATGGTTACTGGATTTTGCCTTCCACAGAGGTTGGTGTGGGTTGGATTGTCTGTTGCAAATGCCTGTTCTTATTTTAAGTTCTTTTCTTTGCATCAACCTTCTTTATTTTTGTCAATTCTATGAGTAAACAATTATGACTAGACTTTACATATATGTGTATAGAGAAAAACAGTCCCAGTGACCTGATTTCATACTGCAGATGTAAAAATGCATCTTAGGATGAATTACTCTTGTCTCTTGCTTTCTTTGTCATTTCCTGAATAGAGCTATATTTCCTAAATGTATCTGATGAATGGGAATTGTATCCTAAAATGAACCTACAGCATTAAAAAAAAAAAAAAACAAAAAAAAACTTATTTTAAATATCCACTGCATCAAACTGTTAATAGAGTGAAGGTTCTTATGACAACTTAAATCATAGTGAAATATAAAGTCATATGAAATGTCCATGTATTAATCTAAAAGTGTAGGGGATAACTAAATGTGGCGGAAAGTATTCTATTAGTTGGCAGATATTATTAATCTAAAAAATCTCGCTTTATGTATATGAGTACCAAATTTCTTTTGTATTTTTTTATTTGTTTTTCTTTATTGAGTACCAAATTTCTAAGATACAAAGACACTATAAAATTACAGTGAAACTTTTTTGCGTTGTCCACATGTGGTTAAGTTGAATTGTGATTAACTTACCTATGTGGTCCGTTTAAAAGATTTATGATACAACGTTTGTATTATTTTTATAATGCTTTACAGACCAAGTCAAGGATATCATCATTCTGATATTATACAGTGATTTATTATTTGCTAATTAAAAAAATTTAATAATTATCTAGTTTTCTATCAGTCCCATGTTAATAAAAGATTTCATCTGTGATTACTTCATTTGTCAACACTGATGGAAAATATAACATTTTCATCTGCTAGTTCCTATCAATTCTGATTAGAAAGATGTCATTTCCATATTACTATTGGTTCAAAGTGAAATATGAAAGATTCTCCTTATTAGAATACTTTATGATCTATATCTTATTTAAAAATATTTTTTCTTTATTGATTTAAGAGAGAGAGGAAGGAAGAGGGAAAAAAGAGAAATATTGATGAGAGAGATCAATTGGCCGCCTCCTGCAC
Organism: Molossus molossus; assembly: GCF_014108415.1. Lineage (NCBI taxonomy): Eukaryota > Metazoa > Chordata > Mammalia > Chiroptera > Molossidae > Molossus > Molossus molossus. The sequence continues at coordinate 83,797,205 of NW_023425388.1, forward strand.
GCCCCCCACTGGGGATCAGGCCCACAATCTGGGCTTGTGCCCTAACCAGGAATAGACTGGCTACCTCTTGGTGCATGGGTCAAAGCTCAACCACTAGCCACACCGGCTGGGCATATGATCTATATTTTATAAATGCACTCTCCCATTTGCTCTCACATACACGGCAGAAGATATAGCTATTCTTGTGGTCTTAGATCAAACAAAATTTTATGCATTGAAATTTATGTGTGCCTAAAGACTTTTTTTTAATCCTCACCTGAGGATATTTGTCTATTTATCTTCAGATAGAGTGAGAGGGAGAGAAAGAGAGAACCATTGACGCAAGAGAGATCACATCGATTGGCTGCCTCCCACAAGACCCCGACCAGGGCTGGGGATGAACCGCAACCTATGTTTATTTTTTTAAATTGTCTGTGGGAGAGTCTTCAGCAAGCAACTCTGTTCTTTTTCTTATAGAATATAGACAGTATTTAAGTATTTATTAACTATTTTAACTATTTAAGTACAGTATTTAAGAACTGTCTATTGCAAAACTTTGACAAATCCTTAATTTTGAAAATTCCAGTATGGCATATATTTTACTCCATGCAAATTTAGTAAAGACTAACCTCTTCAGAGCTACTTCATGATGTGCAGACAATAAAGCAGAATTGAGATGTCAGTCCTGAGTTTAGCCTGATTAGCTAGTTAAGTCACTCATTCCGCATTGCATCGTAGGTCAATGGTTTAATTTTATGCCTTTTATGCCATTGATTGTAAAGTTCTTTAAAAGTAGTCAATATCTTAAACATCAAACTGTAAATTTAAAGTGTCTATTATGCACAAAGCACTATGACAACCACAAATGTATTATTGTAACTGATGGATTCCTTATAATAACTGATGGATTCTAAAGCAGGCACATTGTGGTCACTAACTCACAAAATACAAAAACACACAGTGCACAAATGTTGGTAAGCACCTGTGGAATCCTGTTGCTAATATTCAGACTAAAGTATTCAACAGAACACAAGAAAGGAGAAAATAAAACAAAGAAAAATATAGTAAATAGAAAATACAAATATAAATGGCACATATAAGTATAAATATATCTATTAGCAATTATAATAGAAATACCAATTAATTAAAATTCCCTATTAAAAGGTTGAACAAAGCGCCTGTTCCACAATCAACTACTATACAGTGCAGGGTAAAGTAGTTTTACAGTTGCTCATGTGGAAAATAATTAATCAATAATAATACAAGAGTAAACTCTGTGTTTTGTGTGCTCACCACTGTAAACTTACTTTTTGCCCACCCTGTAAATATGGCACTATTAGACTCTGTAGGATTTTAAGAGGTACACGTAGAACTTGTTTCTTTATCAAGTTTACAGTCCTCATAGTTACTTATTGTTTAAATCAAACAATGAAGTTGTAGGACCCAGGAAGAGCTTGACAGATAAAAAGAAAATTACAAGTCAAATCATTCTCTTTGATTTTTTCCAATGTTTAGGGAAAAGCTCCTACTTTATCCATATACAAATCACTTTGAGATGGTTATTTCCTAAATATTGTCACATTTTCTTAAAGAAATTTTCACGTTGGCATCTCCAAATGAAAATACTTTTATTGCCTTAAAGATTTTTAGGTGTAAAATATTATTTTAAACACAAGAACACATCTTGAACAGTATTAGGTGTAAATTTATTTTCAAATGACAAACTAAAGAAGATATGCAAAGCAGATAACTCTACTCGAACCTGGCCCAAAGACAGTGGTTTAAAGAGATGCCCTCTCCTTACCCTCAATTTAGACCAAAAGCAAAACTGACAACTCAGGTGGAGAAGTGGTAAATGAGAAATGAAACTTGGCCTGTGGTATCATGTTTAAAGCAAAAAATAAAGATTCAGAGAAATTGACAGTAGGTGGAAATGGCTACTCTGTTTCTTTTTCTTTCTTTCTTTCTTTTTTTTTTTTTGTATATGCCCCTCACGGGAACCAAACCAGGGACTCTCTGGTCCGCAGGCCAGTGCTCCAACCGCTGAGCCAAACCGGCCAGGGCTACTCTGTTTCTAATGAAAAAAGTGTCCAGGCACTAACTCATGTGCATTAAGAAAATTAGTTTAAAATTAGAAAATTAGGGAAGAATTGAAAAAAGTCAATGCAGCACTGCTTAACATATAGCCTTAACAATTTTAAATCACAATTATTTCACTGATATAACTCAAACACAAAAAATACTGCCAATAAACTTAAAATATTTAACACGATAAATAATCAAAGATGGCCAAATTAAAATCACAAAATATATTTTTTATCTATTCAATTGGCAAAGTTTTCAACATTAAATACTAAGATTGACCAGGATTGAAGGTGTGGAGTCTGGGGGAGACTTCTTGGACTACTGAGTGTAATTTGATTAAGATTTTTAGAGGAATTTAGAATATACATGAAAAGCAATTTCACTCCTAGGATTTTACCCTGGAATGCAGTTATGGCCATATGTAAAGATATATGTACATGCATTTTTATTGCAGCATTGTTTGCAAAAATAGAAAAGTGAAAACAACCTAAATGTCTTCTAATAGAAAATTGACTGAATAAATTAAGATTCCTATACATCCTTACAATGGAAGACTATATAATCTTTTAAAATATGATACCATGTACTGACATGAAAAAATATTCATAATATGTTAAATAAAATTAAGTAAAAGAGAAGACTACAAAGCAGTATCTACAGGAAATCACCTTTGTGATTATTTCATTTATGCAAGAATACAAAAATACTAGAACCTGACAGCAAAATGCTCATCATTAGGTAGTGAGGTGACAAGTGTTTTTTATTTCTACTATTACCTGTACTTTTCAAAAAGAACAGCAATTAATTTTGTAGTAAGAAAAAAGCTGTAAATTAAGTACACAAAATAAAAATAAGAACCAGAGTAAATGTGTTGTAAAGCATCAATTCTGAATCATAGGTCCTCTGGTTCTTCGTTGTACTGTATTTCTGATTTCTGAGTGAGTATAACCCCTACACTGGCCTTAAACCCTTTCCTAATAATCTGATTCTTTTTAGGATGCCTTTCTGTTACCTGTACGGGTGCCTGGTTCCTTAAGAGCAACAATTTCAGAACTGTTATACATTTAAAATTGTAAAACAGTCATGAGGTGTTGACCAGGGGTTGACTACTCCAGCATTCAAACAAAAGCCCCATCTCCCCGGGCCCTCCTTGAGCACAGCAGCTATTGCAGCCTGCATGTAGAATCACCTGATGGACTAAGGAGAGAGTTCCCTGGAAGGGAGAGGGAGAGGGAGAGCCATGTCTTCATTCCTATATGTCCCTATCCTTGTTTCAAATCAGGCTCACATGACTGAACTAAACTGAACCTGCTAGAAATATCACACCACTAGCTAAAATGAAAATGAAAAATATTTACAAATGTTAAATGTTCAAGTTTTGTATTTTTTTTCTTCTTTTGCTTTTAATATGTTGCAATTATGGGATCTAGAAACCTATACCATTTATACTTCATTTAGGAACAGTAATCTTGCCACTCTCCTTTAACTTTTTGTAAAATGTAAGTATAGTTGGTATACAATAGTATCTTAGTTTCAGGTGTACAATATAGTGATTCAACATGTATATCTTACATTGTGATCACCACACTAAATGTAGTAATCCTCTGTCACCTTGTGAAGTTATCATCATATTATTGACTATATTCCTTTCACTTTTTCACCCATCTCCCCACACCTCTCCCCTCCGACAACCATCAGTTTGATCTCTGTTTCCATGAGTCTGTTTTTGTTTTGTTTTGTTTGTTTGTTTCATTTTTTTAGATTCCACATACAAGTGAAACTATATGTATTTGTCTTTCTCTGTCTGACTTATTTCACTTAGCATAATACCCTCTAAGTCCATTCTGTTGTAAAAAAAAAAAAAAAAAAAAGAATTAATTTAAAGTAACAGGACACAAAATTAATATGCATAAATTTCTCATATATCTATACACTGATATTGATCAGAAGTAGGAATTAAGAAAACAATTCTGTTTACAATAGCATCAAAAAGAATAAAATAATGAGGAATAAGTTTAACCAAGGAGGTGAAAGATCTGTACTGCAAAAACAAAGACACTAAAGAAAGAAACTGGTGAGGATGTAAATGGAAGGATATACACTATACGGTGTCACAGATTGGAAGGGTTAACACCGTTAAAATGTCCACACTATGCAAAACAATCTACAGGTTCAATGCAAAGACTATCAAAATACCAATGATATTCTCCTCAGCATCCTAAAAGTAATCCTAAAATTTATATGGAACCACAACAGACCCCAAATAGCCACAGCAATCTTGAGAAAGAAGATCAAAGTGGAGGTAGCATGTGCCTGAATTCCAAACTATACCATAAAGCTATCATAATCAAAACAGTATGGTGCTGGCATAAAAACAGACACATAGATCAATGGAACAGAATAGGGAGCCCAGAATAGGGAGCCCTTGCTTACATGGTCAATTGATCTATAACAAAGGAGACAAAATATATACAAAGGTGAAATGACAGTGTCTTCAATAAGTCGTGTTGGAAAAACTAGACAGATATATACTTTAACTTTTTAGTTAATTCAAGCTGTATTATGATTAGAGAAATAAGTAAAGCAGTAACTTTTACTTGATTCCTATTCAGCTCCTCTCTGTGATATTGATTTCCTATTTAAATATAAGACTTTTCTGCCCTGGCCAGTGTGGCTCAGTTGGTTAGAGTGTTGTTCCATTTGTGGGTTTGATTTCCAATCAGGGCACATACCTGGTTTTTTATTTGATCCCTGGTCCAGGCACATGAGAAAGGCAACTGATTGATGCTTCTCTCTCTGTCTTTCTCCGTATCTGTCTCTGTCTCTGCCTCTCTCTGTCTGTCTGTCTGTCTGTCTGTCTCTCTCTCTCTCTGTATCTGTCTCTGTCTTCCTCTCCCTCTCTCTCTTCCTTCCTTTTTCTAAAATCAATAAAGAACACTTTTTAAAGTTTAAATAGAAGACTTTCCTTAATGTAAATCCAATATGATTGGTAATAAAAAAACAACAGTGATTTCCAATTATAAACGTGATAGTCAAAAGTTCTTCCAGTTATTACCAGGCTATTATATCTTTTCACATACTCCAAGCCAATATGACTGCTCTTTTGACAGGAAGTCAGAAAAATATTATTGGTCAAATAATTGATTGGAAAATAAACTACAGAATGACTATAAAAACACTACACCAGTTAATATTCTCTTTCTAGCACTGCCTGAAAAGAGCACAGCTATCACAAACACCATCATATAAAATGTTTAAATTAGTAGTTTATAATACTCATTATGATGTAGCTCTACCACTGGGTGGGCAGTATAGCAATTTGGCTAAAGAACACAGAACCAAATTTGCCATTGTCATTGGAGGGTGAACAAATTTCTTCACTATCCTGAGTCTGTTTCTCTCTATGAAATGTAGACCGTTAGACCTTAGATAATCCAGCTCTAATTAATGGAAGTGAGAGTGTAACACAGTAGCTGATACATATTAAGAGCTTGATAAAGGAGGAGACTTCCGGTCAAGATGGCAGCATAGGTAAATGCCATATCACCTCCTCCCACAACCACATCAAAATTACAACTAAACTACAGAAAACCATCCTTCAGAACTGCCTGAAATCAAGCTGAATGGAAGTCCTACAACTATGAAATTAAAGAAGAAGCCACATTGACGTGTGGTGGATAAATATCAGGAGGATACCTTGGCTCTGAAGGTCGTCCCTGAGGAGTGAGGGGTCCCAGTCCCACACCAGGCACCCAGCTCAGGGTTCCAGTGCCAGGAAGAGAAGTCCCCATAACTTCTGGCTGGAAAACCCAGCAGGAACTGAGGCTGCAGCTTCTGGAACCCCAGGTAGCATCTCTTAAAGGGCCCATGCATGGACTTACATGGACTCACTCCCTCTGAGCTCTAGCATGGAGGGGAGGCAGCTTGAAAGACACCAAAGACATACAGGGAAGAACTGAGTTGTTCGGCATTGGGGCAAAGACGGGAGAGGCAACTTTCTCCTGGACAGACATGCTAGTGGAGACAGTTGTTCCTTTGGTGAGCACTTCCCTGGGGTGGCAGATGGTCACCATATCTGGGACTCCAGCAACCTGGCTCACACTGTTTGCCCACCCTGGTGATCCCCTGAGGCCCCACCCCACCCCATCCAACTTTCAGGCCCACCCAAGCTATTTCCAGTGGCTTTATCATAAGATTGGCTTGTTTTGGCTCCTGCTTCAGATTTTCCTAAATTTTCTCAGACAAACAGCATCTGGCCACAGCAAGCCCCATACCTCTCTCTAAGTGGCCCCAGGCCCAGCACTAGAAGCAGCCAGCCTTGGTTCACAGCTTGTCTTTACCTGGGCACCTCCAAGTGTAGCACAAGAAGCAGCCATCTGCAGATCACTTTGTAGCTTATGCCAGGTGGTCCCAGGTAGAACATAGGCAGTGGCTGACCTTGCCCTAGAGCCAGCACACCCAGTGGACAACTTCAGACGACGTCGAAGCACCACTACCCAACCACCTCCACAAGTGACACACTCAAGGAACGGACTCAGGGGGTACCAGAGCACTGCTGAAGTGATTCTTGCTCTGTGTGGTGGGCCCCTGCACAGCTGATCCTCTAAGGTAGTCAGAGGTTGTAGTTAGTGGGGACAGCCAGTCCTTGCAGCTGATCAGCCTGAGTAAACCCTTCCACTGACGTGCCAACAACAATCAAGACTCAATTACGGGAAAAATGGCGGCGAAGTGAATGGAGCGACACAGACCATCTCCCAAGACCAAACTGGATTTACAAAGACTCAATTACAACATAAGGGTGTAAAGTCTACACAAGGGGTGCACTTCAAGGGCCCAACTGGGTGATCAGGGAGGCTGTGCCACTGGACCCTGTAGGGCACCTACCACAACAGGCCATCCTAGGAAGCTAGAAGACGTAAAAACTCTATGTAATGCATAGAAACAAACACAAGGAGGTAGCCAAAATGAGGATACAAAGAAACATGTCCCAAATGAAAAAAAAAAAAAAAAAACAGAAAAAAATTCCAGGAAAAGAACTAAATGAAATGGAGATAAGCAATCTAACAGATGCAGAGTTCAAAATATTGCTTATAAGGATGCTCAGTGAACTTAGTGAAGGCCTCAAGAGCATAATAAGGACCAGTCAGAAATGAAGGATGTACTAACTAAAATTAAGAATAATTTACAGGGAATCAATAGTAGAGTAGGTGAAGCCAAGAAGCAAACCATCAATTTGGAATATAAGGAAGCAAAAAACACCCAATCAGAACAGCAAAAAGAAAAAAAGAATCCAAAAAAATGAGGATAGTATAAAGAGCCTGTGGGACAACTTGAAGCGTACCAACATTCACATCATGGGAGTACCAGAAGGAGAAGAGAGAGGGCAAGATATTGAAAACCTATTTGAAAAAATAATGACAGAAAACTTTCCTAACTTGGTGAAGGAAACAGACATACAAGTCCAGAAAGCACAGAGAGTTCCAAACAAGATGAACCCAAAGAGGTCCACACCAAGACACATCATCATCAAAATGCCAAAGGTTAAACACAAAGAGAGAATCTTAAAAGCAGCAAGAGAAAAGCAGTTCATTAACTACAGTGGAACTCCCATAAGACTGTCAGCCGATTTCTCAAAAGAAACTTGACAGGCCAGGAGGGAGTGGCAGGAAATATTTAAAGTGATGAAAAGCAAGGACCTACAACCAAGATTACGCTATCCTGCAAAGCTATTATTTAGAATCGATGGCCATATAAAAAGTTTTCCAGACAAGAAAAAGCTAAAGGAGTTTATCACCACCAAACCAGTAATATATGAAATGTTGACAGGTCTTCTTGAAGAAGAAGATAAAAAAATATGAACAATAAAATGGCAATTAATACATATTTATTAATACAGTTGAATCTACAAGCAGAACACAAACAGACTCAGATACAGAGAACTTTTTGTTGGTTGCCAGATGGGAGGGAAGTTGGGTGAAAAAGATGAAGGGATTAAGAAGTACAAATTGGCTGTTAGACTGATGAACCTCAAAGGGAAGGGAGGAGGTGAGGTGGAAAGAGAGAAACAAAAGAACTTATATGCATATATACATAATCAATAGACACAGACTATAGTGTGGGGAAAGCAGAATGGGGCAGGATTGGGGAGGGGATCAAGATGGGGAAAAAGAGGGACATCTGTAATACATTCAATAATAAAGATAAGGTTTTTTTGTTTTTTGTTTTTTTGTTTTTTAAAAAGAGCTTAATAAATGATAGTTGAGAAACAACTTCACTCTCTAGATGAAAACAACAGTATTCAAAGAAATCAGATTTCACATAATTCCTAATGGAACTGAACTAAAAATGAAACTCTGATATCAATTAAACCCAGGCCTATGTAATATTTTTTTTTCCCCTAATACCAAGATTCTTTAATAGATTTTTAACACCACCACCTTGCCTTGATTTAGTTCTCTCTTCTTCACCCCCCTCTCCCACCAATAATTTCTCAAACTCAATATATTTCTTACTTTTTCATTGCAAATATTTCAATATCCAAATCCATTGCTTATTCAGGACTAACATAAAGAAGATGTTGCTTGAAGGAGAAGTTCATTTTACTAAGAGTAAACTTCTTTCTAAAGAAAAATGCTTTTTTTTTCTAAAGAAAAAAATCATGACTGCCTCATTGTGATCTATCAGAATTGGTATCTTCTGTCTCTTCCGGTGGTCACTACATATCTTTATCTAGAAAATCAAGGGTATGCTGCCTGTGAGAAACTGGTAGTTTTTTATTTCACTCTCCTCACACCCAATCCCACATTAAAGGAGGGTAGCACTTACTTATGACAGTGGCTCTCACAGGAAAATTCCTTTTTTTAAAGAGTATGTATGTACTTATTAAGACTTATGGTCTCATTTTCTTTGTCCCACAAACTTCTTCTAGTCACAGATTTCTTTTAATGTACCTATAGCAAGAAGAGAAAAGTAAAGAAGAAAAAGTAAAGCTCATCCTATAGACTATGAGCTTCTGGTGTCAGAAGGTTCAACTTCCACCACCTTCTTATGAAATGATACTTGTTACAACAAAATGCTGTGCTGTCTGTGTGTGAAGAAATGTAACAGATTACTTTCAGGAACTCTGCACATTTCAGAAGTATAGTTGTATAAATGACTTCCTAATTTTAATGGAGATTCCCAAATGTAGTTTGAAGAAACATACGGGTTTCTCAAATTAGAAACATTATAAACTGTCCCAAACATAAAGTAAAACTTGATTTGAATTTACTTTCAATAAGAAATAATATTTTCCATGCAGCATTTTTAGGAGGGGGAGTTAAGAATGTTATGAAGTAAAATGATACTAAGGTTAATCATTACTGACTCACAATCAAGGAGAAAAGGAAACACAATTTTTAAGAATAAGAGAGCTTGGCATTTGAGTATTAAATCTATTACTTATTTTTTAACATCAAAGAATAATTACCTCAGCTTGCTATTGAAATGTTAGGATAAAGGATGCCAAAATAAATGTCACATGGCATGAAACACTTATTAATATTTCAGTGCAATTTTGCCTTATCTTTTAAAGCCAAAATAAGAATTTTTTTAATGTCAATTCAATTTTAAATTTAATATCCATAAATTCGGGGTGATTTAACTTTGTAAAAAGCCTTATCAAATTAAAAATTAAATCCTATTTGAATGCAGAACTTTATTGGCTCAAAGCTTCCAATTTACTTTTAGTATATTGACTCATCCATTAAAATCAAGGTCACACTAGTTTGTGTATATAGAGGCGGTTTTAATCTTTTTTTTTTAATAATGTGTCTTTATTTTTAGAGAGAGAGGAAGTGAGAGGGAGAGATAGAAACATCAATGATAGAGAAAATTGATTGGCTGCCTCCTGCCTGTCTCCCACTGGGGATAGGGCCCACAGCCTGGGCATGTGCTCTAACTGGGAATCCAACCAGCAACCTCTTGGTGCATGGGTCGATGCTCAACCACTGAGCCACACCGGCTGGACAATCTTACTTTTAAATATGTCAACTTCTCATTTAAGTACAAATTAGAATTGCTTAGATAGGATGATAGACAACTATGAGTTTTATCATTTATTATGAATGCTATATCTAAAATATTTACAAATAACAAATTTCTGGAAAAGTACAAATATTTCCAAGTGTAAATTTTCTAAAATAAAAGAAATTAATTTTTTTTATTTGAGCAGTCATACAATGAAGAATGTTGACTTCTAATGTTTTTCTCTTTCACTTGAATTTACCCAGAAAGTTTTCTAGCTTTGAAGATTGTTTTCTGTCAGATATAGCAAAGACAGAACATACTACACAGTGGAATAACAAGTGTTTTGTGTACTTTCATACTGTTAAAATCACATATTAAGCAAATAATTATTAAAATGTGCTTCTGAGAGTTATCTTGATTAGCTGGTTTGAGACGAGTTCTCAGTGATACTTTAGGTAATAGGTCATAATTCTTAGTACTGTAGTGATAACTAATACCATAGCTATCATTAGAGTTTTATCTATTTATATCTTTTTACTATTTTCAATCTTCCTCCTACTTCCCTGGAAATTAAAATGAGGAATGCCTTTAAAATAATGGAGTAAAAAAAACAACAACAAAATATAGTGTGATATAATGGAAAACATAAAGCCTTTAGAATCAGAAAAATTTTACTTGGAAACTGTAATGACAAACCACTTGTAAAGTCTGTGTGCCTGTGGACAAATTATTGACATTATCTGCCTTAGTTTTTTTCATTTGTAAATGAAGATAACACTATTTTCCTTGGCATTATTAAGGATTAAATAAATGAGTTAACTTTTATGTAGGTCATGCACGTAACATTTGTTTTGTTTTTATATTCTTTACTAATACTGTATGTAGAAGTATATATATATATATATATATATACACACACACACACACACACACACACACACATATTTTAGAAACAAATTATAATGTAAAATAATTTAATTGCGGAGACAAGATTTATCAAGTTGTTACTGGAGTATATATAAACTATATGCATATATATTAGGCATACTATATACCTATCCAAACATTCAGACCTAAAGAGCCAGGGTCTTCATTAATGGTTCATAAATTTATTTTAGCCTCTGGGCAGCAAATTTTATAAATTATGTTTAAGAACTATTTTATTCAAGGTATTATAATACATTTATTTATCTAGCTGTAGCTAGAGCTGTAACAGAAAACACCTTTCAAGGGATAAGTTCCTCTCCTTGTGACTGTGTCTATCCTTAGAAATCTCTGTAAGTCAAGTTTTTCAACTGGGTTAATTAACATAGATGTGTGTATACATGTAACTATCAGAAATTATATATAAAGAGGGAGGGAGGGACCTAAGGACCTACAAAGCCATGATTTTGCTCTGAACATAAGAGAAAATGCTAGCTACAGGCAAGAATTTTTCTTTGAAAGTCAAAGCCATTTTTGGCTTTGGCATTTCTGATATCTTAAAGTGCAGAAAAAATTATAACTACTGTACAGATCTACAGATGTTTAAAATACTCCAGACAGACTCAAAATTCAAGAACATTTCATGCATGTCTCTATGTGGGAAAAAAAATACAAACAGGTTACTCTTCCCTCTTGCCTGTAATTCTGGTGCCTACAACCCTACCATCTGGAATAATCAACTGTCTTGGGGCTGGGGGTGGAGTGGGAAAAGGCCAAGGAATGGGGTGGGAGATAAGAAGCAGCATCACTGTTGCTGATTTTCCATTTATTTTAGGAAAAAAACTTCTTCCCTGTGGTATTTTGTATCCACGTTAACTCATCAGCTGAGAACCTAAGAGGAAGGCTTCCCAGGGAGTGTTAGAGCAGGCAGGCAAAGCCCTGGAGAAAACTCATGTTCCTCTCTAACTGCCCTTCAGCTCTGCCCTGCAAGGGGACTCACACAGTGGGAGCGACGAATGACCTTGTGGCCACTAACTCAACCCTATCTATTCCTCCACTCTTGGGTAACCCGCCGGCACTGGCTGCTGCGACTGAATTACTTCAGCCGCTGAACCATCGTCAGAGGAATGCCTGGTTTCATCTGAGCTCTGATTTTTCTTTAGCCATCTCTGTTTTTGTGCCTTTCTACTTTCCTTTAAGGTCAAAACAGCATTATTGGTTTTGTTTTGTTTTTTAACATGTTAAATGGTTGTATTTTCCCTTGCTTTACTGCAAAGCACAGAAAATGAGAAACAAGGCGAAACCCCTCAGAAACAGTGTATTACTCAATTTCAATGTAAAGATCTAGTTAAATCCCGACTTAAATTCAGTTACATTTAGTGCGCCAAATCTCAAACGGAACTTTGTTTGTCTGCATTTTGAAATTCACAACTGTTTACAATGTTCTATTTAATGCAGACGTATCACCATGTGCATGATAGAATTAAGGTTTCTTTATATATTGTTATGGAGTACAACACATTGCTGTCAAAGGAACTGTAAAATTATCTCACTCAACCCTCTCATTTTTCAAACTAGAAAAGTAAGCGATGAGTCTTATTCAGAAGGAAAAAATCCTTTTTGTTTATTTTTAAAAAATCATTGAACTGGTATATCTGGGTAAAATTATAAACCTTAGTAAGATAATGATATATTTCTGTTCCAGCGGGGTATATACCCACAGCCCCCAGTGTTCTGAGTGCCCACCATCATAGCCTTCTCTCACCTCCCTGGGAACTTCGGGACCTTTAAACATCAAGCAACTAAAGGGTCAGCGCTTTGCAAGCAAGAGGCCTTTGGGAGCCAGGCTCCTCCTTTCAGATTGGAGGGTGCCCAGGAGGGTGCAGGTTTCATACAACAGACCAGTCTACACAAAGAGGTTAGACTTTGCAGTAGTTACCAAATGTATTTGACTATATAAACTTTTTCCTTTTTTCTTTTTTTAGGAGCTTTTAATAAAATTGGTGCTCTGGCCACAGACTTTGGAATGTATTGCCCTAGAAGACGTTTTTCTTGTGTTAAAAGTGGGAGCTATGGCCCTGGCCAGTTTGGCTCAGCAGTTGCAGTGTCAGCCTGCGGACCAGAGAGTCCTGGGTTCGGTTCCTGCTAAGCACATGTACCTCAGTTGCAATTTGTCCCCTGCCCCAGTTGGGGTTGTATGGGTGGCGACCGCATGATGTGTCTCTCTCACGTTGATGTTTCCCTCTACTCTATCTAAAGTTAAATGCAAAAATGTTCTCAGGTGAGGATAAAAAAAAAAAGGTGGGAGCTATGAGTCTAACTTTTGAATTCTGACTTTGCTACTTACTGTGTAACTTGAGGCTCTGTACCTCAATTTCTTTTTTTATATATATATATATTTTTTTATCCTCACCCGAGGACATTTTTCCATTTCTTGTACAGATAGAGTGGGAAGGAGAGAGAGGAAGAGACAGAGAGAGAGAAACATCGATGTGAAAGGGACACATCGAGTGGCTGCCACCTGCACCACCAACCAGGGCCCGGGACAAACTGCAACCGAAGTACGTGCCCTTAGCGGGAACCGAACCCGGGTCTCTCCGGACCGCAGGCCGATGCTCTAACTGCTGAGCCAAACCGGCCAGGGCTCAATTTCTTTAATTATATAGAATGGTATCTACCTCACTGAATTGTTGTGGAAGTGAAATTAGTCAAAATGGCAAAGCTCTTAGAACAATGCCTGGCACAGGATATGGGCTCAGTAAACATCAGCTGTTAGTAGTAGTAGTAACAGCATCAGCATCGGTAGCAGCGAACGTAGTAGTACTGGGCTGTTTGGGTGATAATTATAAAATGATAAACAGAGTTTTAATTACATTGACACTTGTAAATTCACATTTCTGATTTTACAGGCCTGGAAAAGCAAATATTGTTATATATTTGAATGTGGATAAGTAAATCAATATGCCTCTAGAGTCCTTTAAATAACACTACAATTTTTGTGTCCTCTTATATTTGGTCATATAAAATGTTTTTTGAAATGTGGAACATAATTTTCACAGTTAGGAAATCTGTAATTAGAAATAACCTTTATTGTAATCATTAATTTTTTTTTAATCCTCACCGGAGGGTATTTTTCTCCATTATCTTCAGATAGAGTGGGAGGGAGAAAGAGAAACATCCATGTGAGAGAGACACATCGACTGGCTGCCTTAGTGCATAACTCCAACTGGGGCCTGGGACCAAACCACAACTGAGGTACGTTCCCTTGACCAGAATTGAACCTGCAACTCTTGGGTCCACGGACTGACACTCTAACCACTGAGCCAAACCAGCCAGGGTATCATTAAGTAATTTTTAGTGAAATGAAAATGCTTAATCTGAAAACAAACAAACAAACAAAAAAAAAACATCGTTAGCAACTCTGTGTTAGAATATAATAATTGCAAAACACAAAGTTGTCTATTTTATAATCAAATTTTCCAACTTGTACAATCATTTTTGTTCTGTGATTTTGAAGCCACAATCTTATGACTTAGGGAGCAAGACATGCCCGCCATTGTCATTACATTTTAAACAGTGTCTCACTCGCACAGGAGACTCAGAGTGCGGAGAAAGCCGCAAGCCAGCCAGCGCACACCTCAAAACCACGCATTTCAAACACACAGTTGTGTCCTCACTTGTGCAGCTCTCAGAGCCAGGGTGGAACTTGGATGAGCTGATGTCAAGTCCCAGTCAGAACACACAGCTTCAACAGGCTGTATTGCCATGGGTTGAATTGCACCCCCTTAAAAAGATACACTGAAGTCCTAACAGTGCGGTAGCTACGTGATGTGAAAAGACACAGGGAGAAGATGGCCATCGAAAAGCCAACGAATGCCTGCAGCCACCAGGCACTAGGAGAGAGGCCCAGAACCGATCTTTCTCACAGGGGTGGGTGGGGAACCACTTTTCTGCCAAGGGCCATTTGGATATTTATAACATGATTTGTGGCCCATACAAAATTATCAACTTAAAAATTAGCCTGCTGTATTTGGTAAGGCTAATTTGATGAGGCCAGTGATGTTAGCTGGCATTGATTCTCAGGCCTTATCCGGCCCTCAGGCTGGAAGTTCCCTGTCCCTGCGACCCTTCAGAGGGCGCATGGCCTCCCTGACACCTAGCTTTCAGAGTTCTGGCCTCCAGAACTGAGAAACAATGTTTCTGTTGTCCTAAGCCACTCAGTTTGTTGTACTTTGCTACAGCAGTCCTGAGAAACTAGTACACTGTATGAAAGTATATCCTTCCAAACATGCACATTTCTAAAAGCAGCTGTCCCATACTTTTTCCTGCCTACTTCCAATAGCTCATCAAATCTCAGGACTTCCTGCTTAACGTTAGTAGAAATTTATACATAGAGGAATCCTACAGCATGAAGATACCAAGGAGATAAAATTGAACTGGCAAGACTATCATTTCAATATTCTCAATTTTTATTTCAAATGGTTAAGAAACCATCACTTTTACCGAAGGGGGTCACAGGTGTATTCTACCTCTGAGATTGCCACATTTAAAAATAAAATATTGGGCCCTGGCCAGATAGCTCGGTTGGTTAGAGTATTATCTTGCGGCAAGGTTATGGGTTCGATCCCTGGTCAGGGCACATACAAGAATCAACCAGTGAATGCATAAATAAGTGCAACAACAAATCAGTGTTTCTCTCTCTCACTCTCTCTTTCTCAAAAAAAAAATCAATAAATTAAAAAATTTAAATAAAAATAAAATATCAGTGTTAGAGCCCAGCGACATTATATTAAGAATAAATTTTAATTACACTGAATAATCCTGGAATCCAATAAATGATAGAAAATCCACTGGCTCCACTCAGAGGATTATTCTCAGTAATGGGTCGAAGCCTGAGCCCAGTTCAGCCCTTCGCCCGCCAGCCTTCTGAGTTTCCCTGAGGCCCTTGCTTACTGGGCATGATTAAAGCAAACAAAACACAGGGAAACAGTGAGCTGCCTTCCTGGGCTACCTGCCTCATATATGACCCTGACCCCTGACTATTTACTGAAAATGTCCTCCTTATTAAAACAGTACATATGGCAAGAATTTTTTGGTGGCTGAACTGTTGTGGGATTCCTGATAAAACACAGTCCTCAAAGCATACCTCAAAAAATTCCCACAGGAGTTAAAAAACATTTTCCCCTTTTTTCTTCTTCTTTTTTTTTTTATATTGTTACTTTCCCCTCATTCATTCTGCAAAACTGCCCACAGAGGCCTTTCCTTCTCAGGCCTCTAATCTGAATAGGAGCTTGTGTCAAGTTCAAAGTTTTTGGACAGAAAGAGTAGACCAGGGAAACAAGGCCTGAGTTTCACAGGATCTGACACTCACAGTAGCTACTATCTGTGGGGCTTTGCTTAAGGGCCTTCACCATCTGGTTACAGAAACCTCAGTTTCTTACATGAGAAAGAAGGAAGTTGTACGACGTGGCTTCAAACAGGCCTTGCAACTTGAAAATCCTATGACTTTGATTCTAAATTCGCAAGGAAGTAGTTCGTAGATGCTGCAGTGATCTCACCTTAGGTTAATTTTAGGAAGATCAAAAAGAAGAACCTTCGCTTGTGGCTTAATGGTTGAGCATCGCCCCATGCACCAAGAGGTGACCAGTTTGATTCCCCGTCAGGGCACATGCCCAGGTTGTGGGCCCAATCCCCAGTGGGGGGCATGCAGGAGGCAGCCAATCAATGTTCTCTCTCATCGATGTTTCTATCTCTCTCTCTCCCTCTCACTTCCTCTCTCTCTAAAGTCAATAAAGAAAAAAAAAAAAGAAGAACCCTCACTGAGAAGATGGTGACATCGCCAATGAAAAGTAGAGGGCTTTGTGGTAGATTCGTGAGGCAAGTGTTCAGGTTTCAATGATCCCACATGGAATAGAGAAGTGACACTTCTGTCTGCAGTAGACCAAGCCATTCCCATGCAGGGGGTCCCATTGGCAAGAAGACCTTGGTATCTCGCACTCTACCTGGCCCATTTTTTCTGTACTCCATGTTCTACCAGGTTTGAGTCCAAAGTCCTGTCACAAGTTGGATGACCATTAGTGGACTGTCTCTCTCTCAGATGCCTCTTACATGATTTCATATTAGGTGATATAGCAGGATCGCAAGAGGAAAAGGATGGCTTGCCAAGACTATGATCATTTAGGGCGGGGGCGCTTAATAACAGGGCATCACATGGGACAGTATAGTAGCCTGGGGTTAGTAACATAGAAGTTTGTATTTATTTCCAAAAGGAAGAGGAGAGGGAACAGTTGCCAGCCCCTAACAAAGAGAGATGTATAACCGACTGTCTCTAGAGGGGGCTGCCAGCTTGCAGCAGCCCCACAGGGAGGGAGTCGGGGGGATGAATATCCTTGAAACCGATACAAGGCATGTGGAGTGCATCCTGAAATAATTCTCTTAATGTCCCCAATCTATTGACAGTGTAGGCTTCCTGAGGAGAAACCAGAGGAAGAAAATTCTTTGAACAATACACACTCAAAGTAATACAAACCTTTTGGTGTGGGATAAGTTTAAGTATACAAATCTAAAATGATTCCTTTCTCCCAGTATATGCCCCTCTTCTGGAGATTAAAAGGTTGACCCCCCCACCTCCAAAAAAAGGTTCTAAAAGTTTGCTACTTGTTATTCTTTGTAATTAAATGCACGAGAGGCTGTTTTTCCTTTGAATACACTCAGTGTAAATATACTTAACCCATGACCCAACTCCTACGTTCAAACCTGGAGGGAAGTCACTCCAGAGCCTCTCATAAACTCCGTGTTGTTTCAGACGTCCGTTGGAGCCAAACTCTGGCAGCCATAACAGAGAGCATTTCAATCTGAGAATCTTATACTGTATCCTGCTTTATCTGGTATATTTCTTCACTAAAACCTCAAAGTTGTATCTATTCTCTTAGTTGCATTTCTCCCCAAAAGAATAAGCCCATTCTTTGCAACATCTAACCTAGAGTAACAAATATATGGCGAAGTTATCTACTCTTCATTTCTGTTCTCACCAGATGTGACTAATCAACTGTTTGTAGTTCCTGGAAATTGTAAAATATGGTAGGGAGTGTCTCTGTCAACAAATTCTCTGTTGGCCAAAGGAATTAGCTTCTGTTTTCTTCCTGTTTTAGTCCCTCCAGGCCTCTCAAAATGCTATTAAATGTACTATAAAAGCCAGGGTCTATTGCAATAAATTATTACCACATAATAATAGCTCACACCCCTGTAATTAACCTCTGCCAGCATTCCTTATAAGTCATGTTTCTCTTTCTTATCTGCTTCTGTTAATCTTGTAACATCCCTGGTGTGAAGAAGTAGTCATAGCTAATGCACACTTATCCTTCAGGTAGGCCATGCTATAAATACCTTGGTAAACAGTTTGTTTTCTTATAGGTTTGTTGTTTATAACCTAAGCCAAAATTCTTCTACTTCTGAGTGAAACTGGGGTTCAGTTGAGGCAGGGAGTACATCACCTATATTATTTCTTCTCTGTTTTATGCTTTAACACTAACCAAATCAAATCCTGGAATACCAGAGTCGGAAAAACCAAACAAGAACAAGACCATCTTTCTTGATGCTGAAGACAGATGACCTTTTTCTTTTTTTAATAAATTTTTTTTTCTTTATTGATTTTAGGGTGGAAGGAAGAGAGAAAGATAGAAACATCGATGAGTGAGAACATCAATTGGCTGCCTTCTACATGCCCTGACTGGGAATTGAACCAGCAACCTCTTGGTGCACGGGTTGACGCTCAACCACTGAGCTACACAGGCAAGGCATTTTTTTTTTTTATTCCTCACTTAAGGATATTTTTCTATTTATCTTCAGATAGAGTGGGAGGGAGGGAGAGGGAGGGAGAAAGAGGGAGAGAGAGAAACATCAACATGAGAGGTACACATTGATTGATTGCCTCTCGCATGACCCCGAACAGGGCCGGGGACTAAACCACAACTGAGGTACATGCCTTTGACCGGAATTGAACCCGAGACTCTTTGGTCTGTGGGCTAACGCTCTACTGCTGAGCCAAACCAGCCAGGGCATGAAGATAGGTGACTTTTAAGATAATGCAGGACACTTAAGAGAAACAAAAAAAAATCTTGTCATATACAATAGGTAACATAAACTAAGATTAGCTTCAAGGGAATATAGATACTTATATAATGGTTAATTTTATGGTTCATTCATTTATTCATGGAGTCCTACCTGTTCACTTGACTAAAATTCTATTTTTTTAAAAATGGATGTTTTGGCCAAATAGCTGATTTTTTCTATCTTGTGTATTGGGTTAAATTAGTTTCTTTATCATCAAAATTTTCTTTTGCACCAACTTGAACTTTTCTGCTGACCAAAGTCCTTATCTCCACAGCTTTCCTTTACCCATTGTGATGATGATACGCTAAATTCTTGTAAACAAGAAAGACTGCTCATGGAGTCCAAGATTAATGAGTAAACAATTTCAAATGTTATTGGTTTGTGTGTTTTTTCTAGAGGATATATACAGAACAATAATAAAAGTTCAAAGGAGCCAAAATCCTTTCCCCCCTCCCAGCACATAAACAAGTGATTATTTTCAAAGCTGATTTTAAAAGTAGTTTAGATTTGAAGTTCATTTAGAATTTCTCAGTCACATTTTTTTTCCTCCTATTATTTAAGAATCATTTTGTTGGCCCTGGCCAGTTTGGCTCAGCAGTTAGAGCGTTGGCCTGCGGTCCGGAGAGACCCGGGTTCAGTTCCCGCTAAGGGCATGTACCTTGGTTGCAGTTTGTCCCCGGCTCTGGTTGGGTCCTGTGGGTGGCAACCACTCGATGTGTCCCTTTCACGTCGATGTTTCTCTCTCTCTCTCTCCCTCCCACTCTATCTGAACAAAATATCAGAAAATGTCCTCGGGTGAGGACTAAAAAAAAAAAGAATCATTTTGTTGTACATATTATTCCGAGGATTTAAAACAAAATTGTGGTTTTTAAAAATGTCATTAGAAAAACAACAGAGCACAAAACATGGTACCAGCTATGAAAACAGTCATTGAGACTAAAGGAAACCAACAACGCAGCCATAAGCAGTGAAATCCTTCTAATACCACTGACAAACAATGAGGGGAATAAACACACTGGACCTCTTCCACTATTCAAAATACCATCTATTTGCACATAATTATGCAGAATCTTACCTGAAGGGGAAGATCACAGGCTACTACATCACTGTTTTTTTATTCAAGCTAAAAATCATACTTTAATGTTTTTAAAAAGTTAAATGAAATCTAGAAAGTTGCATAAGAGGCAAATAGAATAAAAAAGAAGGAAGCCAGAAGTGTGCCTGGATCACTGGAAGAAGGGTTTCTGAAGGCTTTATCTGAAATCTCCTTAGTTACAGATCGGATTGAGGTTAGCCTGAGCATCGCGTGCCATCCTTGAAAGGTCCCAGAGGCTGACTCATTTGCTTTACCATCACTGGAAGCAAAGAGCGACTTGGTGACTGATCTCTTGACTAAACCGAGGAAAGCAATTACACACAAGGTTCAGAACCCCCCCAGCTGCCTGAGAAACCCCGCAGCTTCATAGAAAGGGATTTTTTTTCTATCCAACAAGACAGGTGGCAGCTGAAAATGCAAACATGAAGAAAAGAAGAATTAACATCTATTTCAGAAATATATCAACAGCAACACATAATCAGGATAATTCTACTTCTCACCTGTACTGATCCTCTTTACTATACACTGCAAGCTAAAATAGAATTGATCGCTGCTCTGTGTTTTCAAAATTCCCTTTCTTTCTAAATGTGTCACTGCACTTTTAGCTGTCCAAAAAACCCTTTATACATTTACTTCTTTTAAAACAAGTATAATTTTAATAGAGCTATGGGGGCAAAAGCCAAATACCCAACCAAAGGGTTGAAGCTTGAGCAATGGGAACAGTAAGCAGGAGGTAGGAAGTGATAACTACGCTAAGAGAAGCCAAAGTCAGAGTTCTTTTTTTCCTGGGGCAGTGGGGCATGAGTTTGGATTGAGCTGAATTTCAGGGACAGACATTATTGTCTTTCCTGTGGGTTTGGAAAGGAAATAGCAACAACTTTTCTTGAGCACTTACTGGGATGAGAGTGGGTAGTAACAGAGAGTGGGTAGTATTTTCTAAATACTTTACAAGCATATCTATTTTAATCCTTAAAACAATCCAGAGAAATTATTGTTATCCCAATTTCAGAGAGGAGAATGTAGACACTGAGTTAATGGAAAAGGAGAGTAAACCTGGTGGAATCCAGGCAGACTGGCCCCACTGTCAATCTGGAGCTAAACGTTTCAAACACATGTCTGTGTTCTTTGTGACAGTCAACATTTTTGTATTCCTTCAATTACTGAAGCATGTCCTCACATATTCTCTCAATTTATCTTCATTAAAGCACTGATAGGATGCTCTATTTTCAAGCTTGTTGTTCAGGTGAGAAAAATGAGTTTCAGGGAGTTCTCAAGATCACTCAGCTGGGAAGTGACTGAGTCATGACCAGAACACAAATCTTGTGCCCTCAATTCTTCTGCTCTTTCGTTTTGCCTCTTGCCTTTCATCTCTGCTCCCCTCCTCTCCTTATGATTCACGGGAAAGTTGTGATGTCCATAAACTCTCACATTCACCTGAGCCAGGACCAAAGCTTTAAAACACAAAGCTTTAAAACACAAAGGCCCTTGGGAGTGGTAGCACTTAAATCTTCCACCAGTTATTTGCATATTAATATCACAAAAGTTCAGAGATCGTTTTTTTTTTTAAAAATAGACTTTATTTTGTAAAGCAGTTTAGGTTCACAGCAAAATTGAGTGGAAAGCACAGAGATTTCCCATATAAACTCCCCCCCCCACACACACACACAGCCTCCCCCATGTCCAACAACCCCCATCGGAGTGATACATTCATGACAATGATTAACATACATTAATGCATCATTATCCAAAATCCATAGTGTACATTAGGGTTCACTTTCAGTGTTGCATATTTTATAGGTTTGAACAAATGTATAATGACATGTATCCACCATTATAGAATCATACAAATTAGTTTCATTGCCATAAAAATCCTCTACCTATTCCAATCTCCCCACCCCCGCCCTTCACCCGACCCCTGACAATCACTGATCTTTATACTGTGAGATCAGTTTTAGATGGGGAGTGGGGAAGGGAATAAAAATTAAAATAAAATAAAAAATCAATGCACACTGTAATTGAAAAAATAAATAAATAAAAAATACTGATGCAAGAAAACAAAAGCAATCGAACAAAAAAGCACAGACAATGAGGGCATTTAGTATCTAAGGCATATGGGGTGATGTGGATGGGAAACTGAAGAACTAAAGAGAAACTCTAGCAACTTTTTAAATGAGTTAGGGACACACCTCTTTCTGCCCCACCCTTCCCGACATTTTGCTGAAAACTCAGCTCAGTAGATTTTAAACATTTTTAACAATAAAAACCTATATTGAAATAAAAGTAATTGATATAAATTTATGTTAGAAAGTTTAGATATTTTAACGAAAGTTATAGTCTTATATGTACCTTAGCATCTACCTCAGCTGGCAGATTCAATTTATTTTTATTTTTATTTAGTTTAATAGCATTGAGAAAAGAGTAATTTATAATAATAAATATTCACAAATATTTCTTTAAAATGACTCACTTTTACAGTCAACTCCCATCAAAATAAATGAGAGCCTTTGAAGGGCACTAACAACTTGCTTGCATTCTTTAGTATAAATATAAAAGTTTGACATACACCTAAAATGTACAATCAGCATTAACATCATTTATGTTAAAATATTATCAAAATATGACCAAGTTATGTGTTCACTTGCTTTTATCCGACTGAGGATCGTGCATGAGAAAAGCATTCACCAAAAAGCATTGCTGAGTCTTACCAGGAGGATGATCATATAAGCATTACTAGAGTATACTTTTAGTTGTGCACATTTATAGGCTTGAATTTTTTAATGGCCAGTGCCAAGCCATAAACCTTTCTAAAACAATGGCACGTCTGTAAGAGCAATACGGAAACAGAGCCAGGGAAACGTCTGGAGAAGGAGACCATTGGAGAGGGCTAGCCTTGCCAAATATGAAAAAGTATTACAAAACTCTAGTAATTAAAAATGTTTGTGTGCTGGAATAGATAGACAACCAATAAAAGAGAACACAGGTACAGAAATAGACCCAAATATATTAGGATGTATGAAGGTGATCAAGTTGAGCACTTCAGAATAGGAAAAAATGGATTTGCCATTTTGAGGGGAAAAGCCATTAAAAAACGGGCTCTCTCTCATCCCTTGTGTCAGAAGACATTTCTGGTGCACTGATTTGCTAGGGCTGGAGCAGACCAGCTGGCCAGAGCCAGCTGTGCACATCTCTTCCCAGCTACCTCTGCTCGGCAAAGCCATACCGGTAGCTTGCAACTGGGCATGGTGGGAGTGTTTACACTTCAGAAATTGGCAAATACTGAAAATCAGGACTTTTGTTTGTGTTTTTTTGGGGACCTAATTTTCCAGTCACCACTGCTAGTAGGAAAAAACACATCAGAAATGAAACCAGGAGATAATATGAGAGTTTTTCTTTTAACAATTTTAGAGGTGGTGTAAACAGCTTTTAATAAAGTCCAAAATATTTTTTAAATACAGTTTACTACAAAAAAGTAAAAATCTACTCTGAAAAAAAAATCCCTAAGTAATGTTAAAATAAAAATTTTTAAATGGTGGGAAATATGTATTTTTAAAGGGGATACTTTTCTTCTTATATAGAAATCTCTAACAAATTGAAAGAAAAAGCGTAAGCAATTCAATATAAAGTTGAGTAAAACACGTTAATTGGTAGAAATATACATATAACTGTCCAATAAATATATGGAAAAATGCTCAACCTCATGCATAAGCAGGAAACCCAAATTGAAAAAGAAATATTTTTAAACTTATAAAATGGCAAAAACCTAGGGTGAGGTGCAAAGTTGAGGTAGATGTGGGGAAGCTCATTCATTTACCGTGGGACATTGTTAAATTAAATTTGACATTAGTAAGTGAAATTTAAAATTCACATTCTTTTCAACTCAGTAATTTGTGTTAAAGACTTTCGTAGTCTCACAAAAATAAGCAGACACGGATGGTTATTGTAGCATCGTTTGTCTAAATTATCAATTGCCGCTTAAGAAATTACCCCAAAACTTCAAAGTCTAAAGTCATTTTGAAGCTTATTGTCTCACGCAGAGGCTGGAGTGGAGGTTGTCAGCAGAGCCTGCAGTTGTCTTCAGATCTGACTGGGGCGGAAGGTCCAGTTCCGGTGTGACTCACCCAGGAGGCCTCAGTACCCCCTCCCACAGACCTCTCTCGAGTGGAACTGCTGTTGTGTCCTCACGACACGGTAACTGGCTTCCACCAGAGTGAGTGATCCCAGAGAGAGCAAGGCAGAAGCCGAGTCCTGGAAGTCCTAGATCACCATCGCCATGGTGTGGCCGTGTTACACAGGTCAGCCCGGTCAGTGAGGGGAGGGAACACACAGGTACGAGTACCCGGAGATGTGGCTCACTGGAGACCATCTTATGAGGCTACTTACCAAAGTTCAGAATAATGACATCAAAAATCTCAACATTCATTAATAAGGTCCTGGTTACATAAAATGTTTAACCTACTTAAATGTTATAGAACCATTGAAAAGAAAGAAACAGGCTACACGTGCTGCTTTGGAAAAACTCCCAAAATACATAGTGAAGTATGTGAAACACATATTTATATGTTTATATTAAGATTACTTTGTTTTCTTATAAAAGTCTGTATATATGGCCCTGGCCGGTTTGGCTCAGCGGTTAGAGCGTCAGCCCGTGGACCAGAGAGTCGCGGGTTCAATTCCCGCTAACTGCACACACCTCAGTTGCAGTTTGTCCCCAGCCCTGGTTGGGGTCGTGTGGGTGGCAAACACTCGATGTGTCTCTCTCATATCGATGTTTCTCTCTCTCCTCCCCCATCTCTCCCTCCCGCTCTATCAGAAGATAAATGTAAAAATGTCCTCAGATGAGGATAAAAAAAATAAAAAATAAAAAAATGTCAGCATATATGCATAATTATATGCATAAGAGCATGAAACCTCTGCAGCAGTGTAAAAGGAGATCTGTCATTGGGCAGTGGAATTGGGGTAATAGTGGTCAGGGACATATAACTAATTTTATGTTCTATATTTATGCTAATAATGTTTGAAAAAACGTTACAATGAATATAAATTTATAATTTTAAAAACTGGTTTAAAATATGCTCCACAGATGTTTGCAGGCAGAGAGCCAAAGGGGGTATCATTTTAGCAAAGCTCCGACAGACTTCGTGCTCACTCTGTTTCCTGCTCAGGGGAACTGAGTGGTAAGCAGGAGAAACGTAAGGTAGTCTTCTGAACTGAGGACTGAGTGAGGGCTGAGTGTAGGCTCAGTGCTACCAAGTAAGTAAGTATCCAGGTCCCTAGCCTCTGCAAAGCTGGATTAACATGAAACAAAATTATCCCCACAGTAGAAATCTGCTGTGATGAATTTCTGCCTATTCTGAGGCCACAAGGTCCTTTGGAGAGTCTGGTGGCTGAGACTGTGCAGGAATGGCAGCGTGTGCAGTGGGCAGCAGGCACCGGTCACGTAGCCACAGAAAGCCTCTCAGCACCGGAGTCAGCGAACCTCCGCTCCAGTGGATCCCCGCTACCGGGACAGCTGCGGCATGTGAACCCCTGCCTTGGAAGGTACTCAGGGTTCTGCAGCTGCTGGAAGTTGAGGGATCAGTCTTGATGGATTATCTTGAAGAGGAAAGCTCTTGTGTAGTTCTTTGCAAGGCCAAGTTTGGGGTTGTAAACCTTGGAAGAAGTCCTTCACTAGGTTAAGGAAGAAGATAGCTGAGAACTGTCAGCAACAAAAACAAAATAGAATCACAGAGCTTTAAGGAAGCTTTATCAAAATGCCAATAATACCATGATATTAATTCTAAAGATGCAAGTAATATGTATTGAGTGCTATTTATTCATTTACTAATTATCTACTTTACAGATTTAAAAATTCAGAATTAGAATAGCTAAGCAGCCCTGGCCAGTTGGTCTCAGAGGTTAGAGCATCAGCCAGCACGCCAAAGGGTAGCAGGTTCAATTCCCGGTCAAGGGTACATATCTGGGTTGCTCTGGTTGGGGTCGTGTGGGAGGCAAACAATCTATGTGTCTCTTTCATATTGATATTCCTCTCTCTCTCTCTCTCTCTCTCTCTCCCTTTCCCTCCCTTCCACTCTATCTAAAAAACTCTGTGGCAAAATATCCTCGAGTGAGGATTAACAAAAAAACAAAACAAATAAACAAAAAACAGCTAAGCAATCTTCCCAAGGATATTACCCCCTGCCCCCCCACACACACACACTTTCTTCGGAATTTTCGTTTTAACAAGTAATTTAAAAGTGTATTTTAAAAAACTGAAATCTGAATCAAACACTCTAATGACTTCTGCACAGAAAGTTAGAGAACCACTGGCATCGACATGCAGGGTTTACAGAGGGTAAACGTCTGTTCAATACACGGTACAAGCTTATTCAAGATCAAGCTATCTCATCATGAAATAAATGTCCTGAGAGGTAGTAAGCTCCTCATCACTGGACATGTTCAAACAGAATCACAACTGGGTATATCATAGAGAAGTGGGAGCAGCATACAGTTTGGTTTCCTTCCAAATCTACGATCTTATGTTCGTATGAGAATAGGGGTTTCATTTTCTTATCCTTCAGTTTTTTAAATATATTTTATTGATTTTTAGAGAGAGAGGAAGGGAAAGGAATAGAAAGATAGAGACATCAATGAGAGAGAAACATCGATCAGCTGCCTCCTTCATGCTCCCTGCTGGGGATGGAGCTCACAAACCAGGCATGTCCCCTGACCGGGATTCCAACCAGCTGCCCCCTGGTGCATGGGACAACGCTCAGCCACTGAGACACACAGACCAGGCTTATCCTTTAGTTTGAACTGAGTAGAAGTTTCTGATTTCAGAAGTCTAGACTAAATGTATTTCCTAACATTGTTAGGGGTTAATAATAATAATAATAATAAACACTTGAAAAGCACTTATTATGTGCTTGGAACTGTTTTAAGTGCTTTACATATATAAACATAGCCAGTCTTTTCCACCACCCTAAGGAGGTAGTCTAACACAGGATCCTAACCTCTAAACCTGGCCACCAAGTCCATGCTTTTCAGAATCTGCACTATTCATGCTCCATGTAGTGAGACAGGTGCAATTTTATGACACTGCAAGTGGAGAAAGGTTTAGCTGAAACACGGCAGATAAATAAATACACAGACAAAGGAAGTGGTTTGTTGCATAACAGGGAGTTTTTATTCATGTTTCTATAGTTAAGTCAGCAAACCATAGGTTAATACCTAGAAAAAAATCAGTGCCAAAAAAGCCTTAATATCATTAACATTCCTTGATTCTGAACTCATCACAAGTCAGCTTGATCTAAAATTTTTAATTTATATAGAAAAATAGAGGCTTCAGGAGCTGTGGGCTTCAATGTGGGTCAAGTCCAAGAACCCCACCATGCACAACCAGTCCCGAAAATCACACAGAAATGGCATCAAGAAACCCTGATCACAAAGATACTAATCTCTTAAGGGGGCAGACCCCAAGTTCCCGAGGAACATGTGCTTTGCCAAGAAGCACAACAATAAGGGCCTGAAGAAGATGCAGGACATGAGCGCTGGTGCCGAGGCTAACAAGTCCCTGTAGAGCCCAAGGAGGTAGAGCCCAAGATCAGCCGCAAGCTCAGTCGACTTGCCTACATCATTCACCCCAAGCTTGGGAAGAAAGGAGCTTGTACCAGTATTGCCAAGGGTCTCGGGCTCTGCCAGCCAAAGTCCAAGGCCAAGGCTCAAACCAAGATCTAGGTTGTGGCAGCAGCTCAGGCTCAGGCTCAGGCTTCAATTCAAGCTCAGACTCCAGCTCAGGCTCAGGCTCAGGCTCAGGCTCAGACTTCAGCTCAGGCACTGGCTCAGGCTTCAGTTCAGGCTCAGGTTCAGGCTTCAGTTCAGGGTCAGGCTCAGGCTCAGACTTCAGCTCAGGCTCAGGCAGTTCAGGCTCAGGCTCAGGCTCAGGCTCAGGCTCAGGCTCAGACTTCAGCTCAGGCACTGGCTCAGGCTTCAGTTCAGGCTCAGGTTCAGGCTTCAGTTCAGGGTTAGGCTCAGGCTCAGACTTCAGCTCAGGCTCAGGCAGTTCAGGCTCAGGCTCAGGCTTCAGGTCGGGCTCAGGCTCAGGCTCAGGCTCAGGCTCAGGCTTCAGGTCAGGCTCAGGCTCAGGCTCAGGCTTCAGGTCAGGCCCAGGCCCAGGCTCAGGCTCAGGCTCAGGCTTCAGGTCAGGCTCAGGCTCAGGCTCAGACTTCAGGTCAGGCTCAGGCTTAGGCTCAGGCTTAGGCTCAGGCTCAGGCTCTCAAAGGTGTCCAGGCCTTCACAAAGGCTCCTAAATAGAGACATCTGTCTACCAATGTGAGAATGGAAGAAGTGGTGTGACCCCTGGGCTGCTGTCTGTGTGGAGCTGGTGTCCTCCTATGCTATTTGTACAAATAGACCTGAGGCAGGATCTGTCAAAAAAAAAAAGATAAAGAAAAAAAAAACCACATAAAAATAGCATTAGTAGGATAAAAGTTTCTAGCCTTTTCTTCTGTATTGTTTTCCATATCAGTAGGATTTGTTTTCACAGAGCAACAAGGACAAGACATTTCCAGGTCCTTTACTGAATGCAAATCATGGTCAGGCGCTGGAGGCTCCTGAGCAGGACGCAGGCTGGACTCTTACTGAGCTTTCACTCCTCAGTAGCTCAGTGTGCGGCCCCGGGGCCAGACTGCTTGCGGCTGGACACTGGCTCTTCGGTGCTGAGCAAATCCTTCGTCCATCTACCACTCAGTTTTCCTCAGATATGCATTAGGGGGAATAGTACCACTCTAATAGGATTATCTCAAATATTGCATAAGTTAACACATGTAATTTTAGAAAATCCCTGATCAGCATTAGCTCTTAATAATAGCTGGTGTGAGGGAAAATGGAATAATTAAAATTTTTTTCTTTATTGATTTTAGAGAGAGAGGAAGGGAGAGGAAGAGAGAAATAGAAACATTGATGAGAGGGAACATCAATTGGCCGCCTCCTGCCTGCCCCCCACTGGGGATCGGGCCCACAACCTGGGCATATGTCCTGACCGGGAATCGAACCAGCAACCTCTTGGTGCATGGGTCGATACTCAACCACTGAGCCACACCAGCCAGGCAGGAAAATGGGACATTTAACTGATAATCTAAATTTACAAAGAGATAAGCAATGCTAATGAGCGGCATGTGAGCATTCAGATGAGAGTTACAGATACTTAGTACACCCGGGTTCACGGTGGGATGGTTACGGTTGGGAGCAGTTGAGACCACTGGGGCAGACCCACAAGGAGAGGAAACTTGAGCGGGGCCAGGAAACAAAGTCTTCTGCCCACCTTTGATGTGGTACATTGTAAAATGCTGTCACAATAGGATGTTCTTAGCTAAGCTAAGATGGTCGATGATGTGCACTTGGCCACAAAGGAAAGAAAGAAGAGAATCAAAAAGTTAAAACAGTAGGTAGGAAATCAATGGTAAACAAAAGAATTAAAATGAATTTCCTTTCCACATAAAACATACATACATATAAAAAGATGTGTTTAGTGTTTTTATATGAGTAAGTACCTATCACTCAATTTTTTCCACTTTTCCAGCTAAATACCTCCATCAAAATCCTCAAATTTCTTAGCTTAAAAAAAATTGTTTTTTTAATGTTGACCAGAGAAAGTGAAAAGCAACTTACTGATATGCCTGTCTAAATACTATAAACACATATGCACAGCTATATTCTCCACTGGGAGGGGAGCAAACATAATGTGCAAATGACTAAAATCTCCTTCCTGACTAACCAAGTCTACCCTTCTTCCCAATTTTACGATGAGGTAACTTAAGAGTAGAATCTGTGTGACGGTCCCTAGATCACACAGGTGTGACAGGTCTGAGATCTTGGCTCAGAGCATATGGGAATATTCTAAAAGGTTTCAGAATTGAAGTGTTATATGTGTTTAAGGGTTCTCTGGTGCTTGGTTAAATAAGAAAAAGGGAGAACAACAAAGACTCATATTTGAGTCTGTCTATATTTTTTGTGCTGCCACTTACTTGCCTTATTTTTATTTCATTTTTGTTGAAAGAAAGCTAGAGAGTTACTTTTCCTCACAAACTTCAGCATCCTGCCAGAAGAGCCACTAATCCCCAAGTCCCTGACTGTCTGACTTTATTCCTCAGGAGAGCAAGAGGTGGAGAAATGGAACAAGATCCCCTCCCCTAGCAGAGACACACTGGACCGCTGGGTCCTGGGAAACTTTCCCCAGGAACTGTCCTATTGCTTCATCCTCATTAGAAATTAAAGTCAATTGTTAAAGCCACAACCTTGTGT
This sequence comes from Molossus molossus, assembly GCF_014108415.1. Taxonomy (NCBI): domain Eukaryota; kingdom Metazoa; phylum Chordata; class Mammalia; order Chiroptera; family Molossidae; genus Molossus; species Molossus molossus. Next base: position 83,827,686 of record NW_023425388.1, read on the forward strand.
ACAGGCTTCATTAGCACCCAGAAAGTGTGGGCTAGGCTGCCAAATGTGGGGGCAGGGCTGTTGGAGGAGAGGTTAGAAAGAAACCCGAGATAACCCCTGTGCCTGTTCATAAGCGGCCATTGGCCACCGAAAAGGTGGGGAGCTTCACTCAGTCCTGAAATATGAACGTGTGGCCTGATGGCCCCTTTGGAATTCTGCGTTTCTTCAGTGTGAGAAAAAAAAGGACTCAGAGAAGCTACATGAATTGGGGGAAAATAGAAAAGGGGCAGGTTTCGGGGGTTAGGAGGAGAAGGGCAAGAGGACGGTACAGGCAAAGAGCTGGCTTCAGTGGTGTGATGCTTAATGTTACGTGTGAAATTGGCTATGTCTTGGTGCCTAGACAGGAGGTCAAAAATAATTCTGGATGTCCCTGGCCGGTTTGATTCAGAGGTGAGAGCGTCGGCCCACGGACCAGAGAGGCCTGGGTTCAGTTCCCGCTAAGAGCATGTACCTTGGTTGCAGTTTGTCCCCGGCCCCAGTTGGGGTTGTGAGGGTGGCAACCACTCGATGTGTCTCTCTCACATCGAAGTCTCTCTCTCTTCCTCCCTCTCTCCCTCCCACTCTATCTCAAGATAAATGCAAAAAAATGTCCTCGGGTGAAGATTAAAAAAATAATAATTTTAGATGTGTTCTATGAGGGTGGTTTTCAATGATATGGATGTTTAAATCGGTGGACTTTGAATAAAGCAAATTGCCCTTTATAATGTGGGTGGGCCTCCTCCAATCAGTTAAAGGCTTGAGTAGAACAAAAGACCCATCTGCTTAAGCAAGAGGAAATTCTGCAATAGATGACCTTCATTCGAACTTGAACTGCAACATTGGCTCTTCCCTAGGTCTCCAGCCTCTCAGTCTTAGGACTTGAACTGCTATTTTGGACTTGCCAGCCTCCAAAATTGTGTGAGTTAATTTCTTAATATAAATACATACATACATACACACATACCTTATTTGTTCAGTTTCTCTGGAGAACCCTGACTAATACAAGTGAGTTGTAGTAGTCAGGCTAAGAGGCGGGGACTTGAAGCTGGTCAACAGAAACGAGAGATATGGCGCGGCCGGTGTGGCTCAGTGGTTGAGCATCAACCCACGCACCAAAAGGTCAATGGTTTGATTCCCGGTAAGGCACATGCCCAGGTTGTGGGCCAAATCCCCAGTGGGGGGCATGCTGAAGGCAGCCAATCTATATTCTCTCTTATTGGAGTTTCTCTCTCTCTCTCTCTCTCTCTCTCTCTCTCTCTCTTTCTCTCACTCTCCCTCCCTCTTTCTCTAAAAATCAATAAAGACAAAAAAAATTTTTTTAAACAGGAGATATAGCGCCAAACCAAACTGTGGCTTTATTTGGAAAGCATTTGAGTACTGACCTCACTCTTGATTTTGTCTTCATTTCCTAATATTAGTTTCCTTTGCTAATTTTGCTTACTTTAATTGAACTTATCCCATTACATTGTATGTGTTATTATAAATTACCTTAATGCCTTTTTAGGATATGTTAGAAGTACAAATAAATAGCTTCTTATCATTTGAAGTAGTTATGTAAGACTAGATTTAGATTTCCACATATAAGGAAGGGACATACGAATTATCCAAAGCTAAGAAAAAAATGATGAGAAGATATAGATAATAAGTGACATGGAGTTTAAAAAGATGTGCAACAGATGTCCAAGTGTGTATGAAAAAGAAAGTATTTTAGTAACAGAACAGAAAGTATTAAAATTAATCCAGAGAATAAAACATCAAACTATAGAATGTAAACAAAAACCAAAAACTATACACTAAAAAAAAAGTTAAGTTATAAGAAAAGGGAAAATGAGTTTTACGTTACTATGCCCACCTAAATTTCCATGAGAATTATATAATTAAAAATGTTTTCTGATAGGAAAAAATTAAAAGGTTTCAAGATAAGACACCTAAGTACTGGCAACATGATGCTATGTTGTCTTTGTACATTTAATTTTCAAAATATGTACACTTCTAATTCTATTTTTTTTTTTTATTAATAAAGATTAAGGTACAAGTTCATGCTATGTCAATAAGAGGAGTTAATCCATTTCTGACTTTACCTGAGGTTATCACAAGGCACTAACAAAGTATGAGGAACAGATGACAGTGAATCAGAAAGTTACACCACCAAAGCAGAGTGAGAACGAGAGGACTCCACCCCACCTGCCCACACGTGAACCTGGCCAGGATGAACACCGAGCCATGAACAGCATCGAGGAGGAAGCATTCTTCATCTTGTAACTTGTTTTTCCAAAACAGAAAGTGTCCTTGAATCTTCTTTCTTTGCTCATGTGGGTTGTACCTCACACCAACCTGACCATGAGGCACCCACACCGCAGGGGCAGCACACAGATTGTGCCATTACCCAGGGAGAAGGCCAGATATTTTCTGCAAGCATCAGGTTGGCTCATCCTTCTACTGAACTTCCTCTAATTTTGTGGGGATCGAGGGGGAACAGTGAGGGGTTATAGGGTTTTGTTCTTTAATTGGGTAGCTTTCCTTTCATTTCCCTATTCTCATGATTTCTAAGCCACACTGGGGTTTTTCAGCCATTGGTAGCAAGTCCTTCAAGTTGTCACTAAAATGTCATTTGAAGAAAACATAAAGTAGAGCTATAAAACTGCAAAAAAAAATTGTTTAGGTTTCTTCACAAGCACAGATATACTCAAGTTCCTCTATCACTCATGAGATGCCTTTGTGGTTGAGCTACAGGGCTTCTATGTTTAGAAGACATAACCCCAGAAACAGTGGTCAAGCTGTTAGCTGGTCATTGATTCCAAGGTAACTTCTAAACTGCCAAACAAGAACTTGAAAGAGGTCACACATAGAGAACATTGCCCAGCACCCACCCTCTGAAATATCTCCCCCATGTACCTTGATGTGCATAAAATCTGTGACTAATACAGTTTGAATTTTATGAACAATAATTTTACTTACTAGCATAGATAGAAAAGATACTTGAGTGCCACACATAAAGCTCTATGAATCTTGAAGAATTATTAGAACCCATTAAATCATTCATTTGTTTCTCTGAGCATATCTGATCTCTTCAAGTTAGAACTAGTTAGACAATAACCTGTATTTAATTAATCTCAACAACAAGGTTAAAAACAGGAAGAGGTTTTAAGAAACAGTGATAAAGTAAGGGCAACTCATGATAAAAAATTAATGTAACAGAATGGAACATTTTTACTGATTAGAAAAAAAAAACACGCCAATGTGATGAGAAAAAATGCATAATAAAAATATTTTGAAATCTTTAAAAAAAATTCATGGCCTTTACTTTATATATTAATCTAATAAATGCTTGCAGTTTAAAGAATCAAACAGTAGTAAAGGCTTATAAAGAAAACCAGTAATTACCTATTCCATTTCTATCCACCCACCCATCCTGCTCTCCAAAAACAACCACTTCAAAATCTATTAGGTCTATCTTCTATTTACTTCTGTGTTTCTAAATAATGAGTTTAACCTATTATCTATCTATGGATATTATCTAGAGTTCTGTCTGTTGTCTCTTTGCTTCTCTCTCTCTCTTATATTTGGAGATTTTCCCTCAAATATCCGATGACCCTTTCCTCTAAACAGGCACTAATAACTGAATTGAAAGCTCTGGGGGTAGAAGTGGATGAGAGGAGAGCAAAGAAAAGGACTAATCATTTTGTGGTAAAAACACCAAAACTCCCAGTGGTAAAGGTTTTTGTTTTGGTTTGGTTTGGTTTTCTGTTTTTTGTTATTGTTTTTTTTTTTCTTTTTTTTTTTCCCTCTCTGGAACTATTCTGGGAAACAGTTTTCTAGAAAATAGCCCCTGAATCTCCTGCCCATCTGGAGGCCAAATTCCCCTGGAGGAAGGGGGTGGGCGATGGTGTAGAGTCTCCAGTAATCAGCTCATTTTCAAGAAACTCCCTATTTTCAGTCCCATTCTGTCCTCTGCCTTTGAAGGTTTTAAATAATGAGGAAAATTCTTAAGATATAAAGTTATGGGAGGGTGACTCAACATAAAAAATGATATATCCAATATTATTTAACTAGTATATTCAAATACGCATGAAAGAGCTATAAAGAAATTCACCAAAATATTGAGTGATTATGGTTATTTCTGAGTGGAGATATAAAATGGGATGGTTATTTTCTTCTTGATAGTGTTGCTTATTTTTCAAAAATTTCACAAGGTATAGGCATTAATTTACTATTTGGGGGAAAATACTTGATTTTTAAAGAAGCACACAACAGGATGGCAACAAGAAAACACACAGAGGTGCACATAGATGACAAAGGAAAAGAGTTTTTTCTGCTCCTAGGTTAAAAGGTTTATAATTAAATATTTAATATATTTATGTTTAGAAAATACCAGTAGGATTTTAAGAAATATTCTATTGATATGCTGAAATGTTGAAAATGCCGCTTGTGTACCAGACTCCAGCTCAAGAAACAACACACTGAGAACTTGAAAGCCCTACCCCAGTCCTTCTCCTCCCCTCACCTGACTTTGTCTGTATTGGTTTTTCATTAGAGTCTCATTAACTGAACACAGTCCATGACCTAGTTTTGCATCCTTTGAATTTTATACAAATGGAATCATATTATATTCCATTGTACTATTCTACATGTTGCTTTTCTTCACTCCATATGTTTCTTAGTTTTGTGGGTAATTCCGGTTTCTGTTTCCATTCTCGTGAATACCAGTATTATCTCATCTTTATTTAACATCTTGTTCTCCATTTCTTTAGACAATATCCATTAGTTCTCTCTAAAACAGATGAAAAATTAGCATATTTCCCTTTCCTCTTCTGTAACTCTTGCCAGAGGTAAGAAGTTCCAACTTTATTGTTATGTTTTCTTTCTTTGACTTATCTTTCTGATTTCTCTGCTTTCATTTTTAGTCCTTAAAAGTGTAAAACTGTTACCCTGGCCAGGTGGCTCAGTTGGCTGGAGCATCTTCCTGCACACCAAAGGGTTGTGGGTTTGATTCCTGCTCAGGGAACATGCCTGGGTTGCAGGTTCAATCCCTGTTCGGGGCACATACAGGAGGTAACTGATCAATGTGTCTTTCTCACATCGGTGTTTCTTTCCCCCTTCCTCCCTCTCTGAAATAAATGAAAACATATCCTTGGGTGAGGATTAAAAAACAAAAGTGTAAAAATGTACAATATTTACTTAAGCAAGTTTTGAAGTTCTTTTATTGTACTGCTAATTTTGTACCTCCCAAATATCCTTGCTTATTTGTTAATTAAATATATACATTAAAGAACTAATTTATTATAGACAAATAATTAAATTATGCACAAAAATTGAACTTTGGAAAGGATAAAAATGTTTCCTTACCTTTCCTCACTGAACATGCTCCTTCCCAATTTATATAAGCAGTCTTCAATCTTTTGGGGATTGTTCATCCTCTTGAGTCAAACTAACACCATGGACTCTAAGAAAAATGCATGTTTCCTCATGATTTCAGGCAACTAATTCACAGTTCAGGAACTCCCTGGGAACTCTATATAGAGACCCCTGCTTTAGACAATCAACATCATTGGGATCATAAACACTGCCTACTGCAGAATCCCTCTGTAATAGAGAAATGAAACATAAGCCACTTGACATTTGACAAGATATAAATACCATAGTCAAATTAACAGTGCTTGATTAAATATATAATACCTTCTTTAGATAATCTCTCCAACAATACCATAATTCAATGAAGAAGGGACCTCAAGCAGTTCTCTCATCTTCTCTTTTCCTGTCTCCCTTTCTTCTGGCTTTTTCTCTCACCTCCTCCCCCTTCTCCTTCTCCCTCCCTCCTTTCCTTCTCTTCACCGTCTCTTCCTCCACTCCCCACCTTCACCCTCCATAAAAAGGGACAGCAACCCAGCATTAGATTTTCTTGAGTAAATGTGCTCCACCTGCTGGTTCTTTAAAGAATTTCATTTTAAACAGTTTGAGAAACTGGAGACACTACCTGATATGTTAGTGGAAATAATTTTATTGCCTAAATTTTAGTTCCAGAGAGGACCTTGGTCATTTAGACTAGGATTATTTCCAGATATCTGAACTTAATGCCTGATCTATCACACATATTATATAGCACGCATTATTTTATTATCTTCTATATGTAGAAGCATAGCTACTGTAAAGTTTTAACCTTTACTACAATCACAACCCAACTTGTCCCTTTTAATTTCCTTCTTCCTTATTCTATTCATTCAGTGAGCTTCTTCTTGGCCTCCTACCCTCCACCTTTTCATGCTCATTTCTCTGCCCCCAGTTCAGTTTTGGACTCTCTTTCTATATTAAACTGCATGAATCTCGTCGGATGGCACACCTTCTACTTCAATTATCACCTTATCAATCATTACACAAATAATTGGTAAATATATTTTTCTAAACCTAACTTCTCTCATGAGCCTCAGACTCACATCTCTAAATACTGGCTTAGACAGCTTTCATGCATGTGAGGCTCATCAAAACTGCTCTCCTCTTTTTTGTGATGGGCCTCTAACCTGTTCCAGTTGCCTATTGCTGTTTAACAAGCCACCCCAGCTTAGGACATGAAACAGCGACCACTTGACTGCGCTCGTGGACGCTGTGAGCTGGAATTCCGATTCGCCCCGCAGGGCCGGCTGTCTCTGCTCCACCTGCCAGTGTCAGGAAGACTCGCTGTTCCCAGAGGAGCCCGAATCTCCCTCACGTTACTAAGACTGTTACTAAGACTGTCGGGGAGAGGCAGGCGGAGAGGAAAAGTAGGTCATCATTGCTTTCTAGAAATACTCACATTATTCATGTTGAATAGTATATAAGATCAAATGGACTTGAATTCGAACTTTCAGCAGAAGTTGGTAAGTTCGTATTGATGTAGATATTAATTTTAAAATAATAAAATTATTCTTTGATGCTACCTACTAAATTATTTTTCAGTTAAATTACAACTCGAACTATAAGAAATTGACAAGTTGGGTTGAAGTTTTGCATCTTAGTTCTGTGGGTAGGAGCGTGTCAAGCAGCAGGCACAGAACATTCTACAAGCCTCGGGCTGCCTCACCAAATCAAAAAAGGGAAACAGCTTTGACCAGACCTGAGTATAGATGACTATGAAGACTTTTATTTATAAATGCATAATTCACTTGCTGTTACATAACTGAGGCATTCAACAGGTACAACTTTATCTGTGAACTTTAATTTGATACCTCCCTAACCATTTCATCAGCAAATGAGTCCATGACAGAGTCGATGCTGCAACTGGGAATGACTACAAAGCCAAATGACTGTATTCGTGTCAACTCACTGAAACCATGATGAATTAGATTATGCCAAGTTTTATGTCAAACAAGTGTTGATGAATGGGAATTAATAGGTGAAGGGTTCTTTAAAATCTGATGAATGAGTTAACTTCTAAAATCAAAATACAGTACATTGATTGGAAGATGGAATGCAGTTAAATTACCTTACTCTGCTAGTATACACTGGTGTGTATCTGGTATTAAACCACCTGCAGAAACAAGTCTGTGGGGTTTTACATTGTACAACTTGGTTTCAGGTAACAATACTAAATTCAGGATTTGGTCAAGACATCTGTATATGTTTAAGCTTCACTAACTTAAATGTAGTAGATTGGGTGTATTATGAAATAGGAATTTTACATGTGTGTTTCTTTGGGAATAACAATTCTAAATTCAGGATTTGGTCAAGACATCTGTATATGTTTAAGCTTCACTAACTTAAATGTGGTAGATTGGGTGTATTATGAAACTGGAATTTTACATGTGTGTTTCTTTGGGAAGGATCAAATTTTTAAATGTGGGATTTCAAATACATAATACTTGTGGCAGGGATAATACAATATGTCCCTGAAAAGTCTCCAATTGGGCTTTTAAGAGATGTATACTGGGCTCAGCTGGTGTGGCTCAGTGGTTGAGCATCGACCCATGCACCAAGAGGTTGCAGGTTCAATTCCCAGTCAGGGCCCAGGCCCAGGTTGTGGGCCCGATCCCCAGTGGGGGCATGCAGGAGGCAGCCAATCAGTGTTCTCTCTCATCGGTGTTTCTCTCTCCCTCTCCCTCTCCCTCTCTCTAAAATAAATAAAGAAAAATTTTTGTTAAAAAAAGATATATACTGGGAACTTTTGTCTTCACAGACTAGGATGAGTTATAAAGAAAGCCAAATAATACTAAACTTGATACCATGATATACTGCAAAACAGTGTTGGAAGACAAAGGTTAACAGGTCATTCACAAGACAGTAGGCATTGTAAATAAGGAAAGGCTTACTTCAAACTTTTTGCAGTAAGTGTAGTGTACACTGAATGGCTGTATGAATGCAGTGATGTAGCAGAGACACAGCAACCTGAGCAAAGGCCAGATGTTAGGGAATCAGGGACTGTTCAGAAAACATGATCAGTGGTAGGTGTGTAGTCTGAGGGGAGGAATATAGAAGATAAGGCTGAAGAGAGGTTGGGTCAACTGGTAGATTGTTTAGTTTGGGATTAATAATTGAGATTTATTTTTAAAATCAAACTATTTTATCAATCAGTAAAGACATAAATATCAAATATATGGAGAATGGAGGAAGTTTTATACTTAAGAATGATAGGAAAAAGTCATAAAGGAAACTTCTAAAAATGAAATTTTGTGTATTGAGAAGCAGTAACTAAATCTTCCAAATTTAACTAATTTAAGCCAGAGTCTGAGGAAAAAATGCTGAGAGCAAAAATGACAAAAGGAACATTTTTAATACCTACGAAGCTTAATCAGGTTTCTAAGGAGAGCACGAAGACGTCCATCCTACTACCCCTGCCCTCTCACATACCACACTCACACTCAGAGACGTGCACAGGACGTGAGGAGAACTCAAGTTAATAAACATAGCGTGAAGTGTTTGTTCCTCTGTTATAAAAAGGCCTTTTAATGAAAATAATAACATAATTTTCTCAAGTTGCTGATTTCTTAATATACAGTAGTGTCAAAGGGGTGGCAAAACAGGCAATGTTATTTATGTCAACACTTGAAAAATAATTTGCAGTACACATCAAGATACTTAAAAAATGTTTTTTCCCTCACAAATAAGTCATAATTTTAGCAAATTTATTGAGATAGCTTTGAGATAGAAATGGTAGATTGTTTTGAATGGCAGGTTGAGTTCAGACTCTTTTCGGCAGAAGAGGGGATGCTTACACTGTTTGAGGAGGGCAGCAATAATGGCAATCGGGGAGTAATTCTGAAGGGAGAGAATGGAGGTCAGAGTGACCAGAGGCTAAGCTCAGGTGACAGGGAATGTGAGACTGAAGGACAGTGGTGGCAGTGAGCAGAGGGAAATCGAGAAATATTTCAAAGGTAGACAACAAGATTTGATTAGGCAACGAGGGAGAGTTAAGTCAATCTGTGGCTTTGGGGGTGAAAAGTCTGTGGTGGTTTCCAAGATGAAGTCCTTGACCCTCCCCCCATTGAGTTAAGGTCTATTCCCTTCCCCTTGAACCTGGAGCTGGCTCAGTGACTCAAGCCACCAATGGAATGTGGAGGAAGTGACACTACATAAGCACGGGAGCTAGATCAGAGAAGGCAGCCCTGCATACCCTGTCTGGTGAAATATGAGTACGAGCTGAGCCCAGCCTTCGAGTGGTCTAGCCTGGGCACTGATGCTTGAGTAAAAAACCTGCAGATGATTCCAGCCTTGATGAATTGTAACAGCAAAAGACACATGGAAGGATCAGCAGTCATAAAAAGTCACATTACTGCCCTGGCTGGTTTGGCTCAGCAGTTAGAGCATCGGCCTGAGGACCAAAGAGTTGCAGGTTCGATTTTGGTCAAGTGCACATACCTCAGTTGCAGTTTGGTCCCCGGCCATGGTTCGGTCGTGTGGGAGGCAACCAGTCGATGTGTCTCTCACATCGATGTTTCTCTCTCTCTCTCTGCCTCCTTCCCACTCTGTCTGAAAATAAATGGAAATCTTCAGGTGAAGATTTTTTAAAAAAAAATCACATTGTTAGGCCTTCTAATCTGGGGCTCATTAGCATGCAAAAGTTTTCTGTTTCAAACAGACTTCAATAGGTGGGAAGGCAAGCATACTGAAAGCAGTGATTAGAAATGTGCTCCAAAGCATTTCCATCCCTCCCCCCAAATTACCATCCCTATGACTACTAATGGGCATATGAAAGACAGCAGCACTCGGGTATTCTGGGTATTCAGGTAATTTGGAAGTGCACCCTGGGCCTCTAGTAGACTCAGAATAGACATCAGTACAATTGTGAAAGAGAAATGTACTTTGAATAACAGCAGAATGATCTTTTTTCCAATAGCTTTGCAATTATGTTATCCCCTCCTACCCCCATCTCATCTGTAAGAGAAATACATTGAAGGGTATGAAAAACTGATATGCACAGAAAAATTTTGAAATTTTATGTTAGTCCAACGCCCAGACCCCAATAGCCCTAAACACAACTAAATATGCTAGCAGATCTACAGGATAAAAGGACTTTTTATTGTAAAAGGTAAACTGAGGTTTATTTGAACATTCATTCCTACATGCCTATGATGGGTTTTTAATTTAATCAGCATTGTTGAAGTATAAATTATATACACAATAAAATTCCATGATCTTAAGTGTGAAGTATTGATATATGTATGCAGTGCGGTAATCACTGACACAAATCAGTATTTGGAACATTTCCATCACCTCAAAATATTCCTTTGCTCCCTTTTACAATCCATGTTCCAGCCCTAGCACCAGCCCCCAGCAGCCACTAATCTGTTTTCTGTAGTTAGAGCTTTGACTTTTCTAGGTTTGCATATAATGTAGTTATACAGTGATGCTCTTTTGTGTCTGGCTTCTTCCACTTGGCATTACGCTTTTTTAACATTCATCCATGTTGTTGGGTTTATCAAGTCGTGCCTTCTCGTTACTAAGTAATATTTTAACACATGGATATACCACAGTTTTTTTGTCCATTCACTTGCTGATGGGCATTTGTGTTATTTCTATTATTGGCTATTGTGAATAAAGATGTCATGAAAATATGAGTGCAGAACTTATCCTTTTTAGGGACAAGATACTTAGGAATGAAAATCTATGGTTTAAGAACTAAGAAATATTTGTCTTCCCTGTGTAAACTAACCTGAGAAAAAGTGAAAAATATAAACATTTGTCATATTTCATAATAAAATTTAATCAGATCTGTTTTAAGACAATTGACGAATTCATACGTTTTCCAGACCTAAAGAGTCACACAGTCACATACATTCCATGTGTTCCAAGATGATGCTTAATCGTATGTAGGAAGATTCTAGTCCTTACAAACTTCAATATATTATGGATTAAAAACACATACATTCATATTATCATGTGAACAAAGAAGCCGTATTTGGAATTTTGTTGTGAATTTCTCTTAAAAGCAAAAAATATGAGTTGCAGAATCTCTGATTTAAAAATAGGACAATTTCAACTAGTCCATCTTATGAGAAAAATATATTTATCAAATGCCTACATGCTTCTCACACTCATAACAGTTGTTAAGTTTGCTTTAATTAAAGAAGGAAAGTATCACCAAATGAGAAACATTTCCTATATTCATTAACACCCCCAGGATTGTTTTTAGTTTAAGTCTCCATACAGAACTATCTGGAATAGAAATTTTTAAATATCAGAATCTATGGTTATAAGATTTTACATTCAAAAGTGTAGAGAATCCCAACATTAACAAATTCTAGTTCTATAAAAATCAAAATGACAAATTAGATGCCCCTTATTTAAATACCAGTGATGTAGAATTAACAAACACAGGTAATCAATTGTAACATATGTAGAGATTAAGAAAATTTCAAGTGTTTCTAAATACCTATCATTATAAAAAAGTGAGTATTTTACATTATGATTTCTACATCAAGATACATAAAAACAAACATTATGTTTAAAGAAACTTCAGTAATGACAAGTTTTATCTTCATTTCATGTTGCTTTCTAAAATTACTAATACGCTCAACTTCACTGAATTAATGAAAATAAATTTATCCCATGACAGATTTTTGTAGTAGAAACTAAAATTAAAAGAAATAAAAATAACATGAGAAGTTCCCTGATAAAAATGAAAATACTTAAGATTCTCTTAACTCAATACAGGAAATCCAATGTCACATTTTGTAAACTAGTCATATAAAAGGATTCTAAAAGCATAAATAAGACTAGTATCAACCAATCGGCTCTGACAAGCTGCCATCGCACCGCCCATCACCAGCGACACCCAACAGAAACCTGTGGTGCTTAAAACCCATTTCACCACCTGCCAGGGAGACAGGCTCCAGAGTGAAGACTGGGGCTCAAGACACAGGGAACTAATTGCCATGCAGTGGCAACGGTGCTGGCCAGTGGAACGGGGGCACATGTTGTGTCCCCAAACCCCCGGATGAGGCGTCACCTCCATCAATGCACCCAGTCCCTTGGATGGCGCAGAACTTCCAGAATTTCAGCTTCTTTGGAGTTCTCTGAGGGTGAATGCATGTACTCCCATCTGTGTATACCCAAAACAGAAGCAAAACATGTCATAATAAAAAAATAATAAACCATACACATACCTCTTAAGATAAATGAAAAATAAAATTCTAAAAGACTAAAAAATGTCTCATACCTTTTTCTCCACTGTGCCTAACATGCCTTTTACCCACTAGGCTTTTTAAAAATACTTGTTGCTAAAGAAATGAAGTTTCTTAATTCCTGTGCACACTTTGGCTAATACTAATATCCCAGAACCAAACTGCACTTTTACTACAAACCAGGGTTTTGTAAAGTGTAGAACCTGAGATGATCCATGGGCAAACTCTTTTTAGCTTCACACTTACACATTTATTTTGTGTTAGTTTCTATTTATGGCAACAACATTGGTTTGCCTTTTTGAATAAATTCTCTCTCAGAAAAAATAGGACTATAAAATTAAACAATACATCAGATAATATACAAATATGGTCAAAATGGTTAAGCTACAGTATGAAGTCTGGCAAATGCTGGTCTAGTCAAGGGGTTCGCAAACTTTTCCTGTAAAGAGCCGCAAAATAAATACTTTAGGCTTTGTGGGGCCACATGTGCTCTCTTGCATAGTCTCTGGTTTTTAATAAATCCTTTATAAAATGTAAAATCCATTCTTAGCTCAAGGGCTGTACAAAAGCACATCCACAAGTGGACTTGGATTTGTCCTGCAGCCTTAAGTTTGCAGACCCTGGTACAGACATAAGAAGCTAAGAGTGACCTATTGCGTTCATGCTATACAACTGAGCAAAGGAGTGATTTCTAATCTGCCCACATCTGCTTGGAACGTGCATTATAATTAGGGGTCAGCAGTGATCAGGCCAACTACCGGAGACCTTAAGAACTCACCTCTACTTTTCATTCACATCTCATGTCTAGAGCAGCAGGAATACCTAACAGTGATGTGCATGATCTTCTAGCCAAGGGCATGAGATCCCCAAACAATAGTTAAACAAGGACAGAGCCCATGCCATGTAAAGGCAGTGACAACCACAGAGGGTACCGATCTCACAGGCTAGATCAGAACAGCAGAATGATGCAAGGTGGACTGTCAAAGGCATCCAGTAGTCCATTCTTATCTGGACATTTAAACTCATGAAGAAAGAAAGATTCTAGCTCTTACAAAACAACAGTGGTGATCTTGTTTTCTTTTCTGATCTATTCTATTTCAGTCTAGACACATATCATTCTCATTTTCTTAAAGGCAACAAAGTCAACTGTAGATCTTTATTAACCTACTAATACTGTTATAAATATATGTCTGTAAAATTCCCTGCACAGATCCAAGTAACCTCCAGGAAGCTGGCTCACCACAGCAGTATGGGAAGCAGAGAGAATGCGTGCAGCTGAAATGACCCCTCATACTTCAAACAAGCTTAACACTTCATACTGGACAGTAAGACATCTCCCCACAAGTGCAATAATTTCTAATAAAATTAAGTTTTAAAGCTGATATCTTCAAATAAATAGCTCTTCCTAGAAAACTACCAACTAGAGAAGGTTAATCTGGCCCAAGACACGATCATCCCCCTATATCCTTCACTCCCTCAATCTTTCCCCTGCTCTCACACACGAAGCTGAATCATTCATCCTGACACCCCTTAAAATACCAACTTTGACATTCCTGAATTATCTGACTATGCTTTTCTTATAAAATCAGCACAGTCAAAACCAGTGAAGTCTTTGGGTAAGACATTTGCAGTGTTAATGTTCATGTCTGGTGGGGTTGGGGGCTGGGGCTGGGGGAATAATTATTATGATGAGTAATTCTTACCGGGCAGTCAGAGGTAAAGACATCAAGATGCTTTCGATCCTGGATCCCGGAGTGAAGAGGCCAAACTTTGTACCCCGATCATACAGCAGATTAAATTCCACATACCTGACATAAAGACATCGAACAACAGTAAGGGCGCTGAGCAAAATCTTCCTGAAGAGTAGCCCATCATGAATACGTAAAGGGGGGCTTCCCCCCACCCCCAACTAGCTGGAACTGGCACAAGTCTACAGTCAGTTAAGTTTTCTCCATCTGGACAGGCATAAATAAAGGGGTAGTCTATTCAACAAACAACAGAATATAGATTCGCCAACACAAAGCAGTTATAAAATAAGAAGGTTGTTCTCCAGTAGATAAAGAGAACAAACACAAACAATCACGAAGGCATAATCATGAAAAGAAATGCAAGGCTCCTCCGGCCCTCCCCCAGAGTGCAGAGCCAAAGACTCCATTTCAGTGCCTGTGACCCACGTGTACTAACACAGGGTAACAATCTTGTAATTAAAAGGCCAAATGCAGATAACAGCAATCTATTTCTCTCTCTCGTTTTTTTGGTTAATCTTCACCAGAGGATTTTTTTCCCAGAGAATGGGAAGGGAGGTGGGGGAAGAGAGAGACAGACAGACATAGATGTCAAAGAAACAAATGGATTGGATGCCTCCTGCACGAGCCCCAACCAGGGCCAGGGATGGAACCTGCAACCCAGGTATGTGCCTTTGAGCAGGAATTGAACCCATGATCTATCGGTGCATGGCCCAGTGCTCTAACCACTGAGCCCACTGGCCAGAGCAATAGCAATCTATTAATATATTCTAGATATTTCCTTTTATTGAAGTAGTTAAATAGCATTAACAAACGGTGATAAAAATCAGCTTTCCTACAGATTCATGGCAATCATAATAGAAGGTACTGGTCGAGTAGCAGTGCTCAATTTTATCTTTTAGAAAAATATCCTTAACATCAACGTAAACTTGGTTTAGCACATTGGTGTTCCATTAACTGCCAGAGTCAGATCTAAACTCTGTCTAACTTAAAATTCTGTGATTGCCTTTAACGTCATGGGATCCTCTATAAAAGGGTTTCTTCTCCCTAAAAGGGTTAGTAACGTTTTAAAGGGTAAACGTAAAAGCTTGCAAAAGGCAGAAACTGTAAGAATGTGTTGCTTGCATGACCTCTGCTCAGCCTTCTGTTGAGTATGGATAAGGATTATCTGGAATATCCACAAGACAATGAATCACCCAGCAGATGCAGGACAGGATACCAGACCAGTCCAAAGCAAAGTGGACAACGGGCCAGGCAGAGTACACCAGCAAAAACTGCCGGAAGCTGAGAGCAGAGTATATAACCTACACCCCATCTGTTATTCGAGGCTGAACCCTTTTCGGTTCAGCCCACCTGCCCCCAGGCACATGCAATAAAGCCATTTTGCTCTACATTGGCCTTATGTTGTGGACGTGATCTCCCGCCAGCTCAGACCTTTCACTGCCCAATTTCAAAAAATAAGTTCTACTACCCAAAGGAATTTATAATGATCCATAAATTTGAAAATGTCAATGAGTAGTGTCCTTTTCAGATCATTTCTCAATTTAGTCAGAACTCTTAGTCTAAACTTCCTCAGATATTCTTTTTTATCCACTGGCTACTGTCTTTAATCACACATGGAAGAAAATACCTTCTAGAATCCAGGGTACTTCAGTTTTGAGAAAGCACTCTTGTGTGTGGAAATTTGCCAAAGGCTCTAAGAAAATTTAAATAAATGATATCCATGAATCCCTTTCTAATCCTCACCATTTTTTTTTTATCATTGACTGAATTTTGCATACTATTTAATACCTTATGCCTATTTCAAAATATAATTTAAGTGAATCTTAACTTCTTCCCCTCTAAGACCACAGAAAAGAATTTCAGTCTCTCGGCCCTTTTCCACCCCGGTCTGAAGCAACCTTTTCGAAACATGGCATTCAAGGAATGGCTGTTTCTCTCAAGAGTCCCGATGCCTTTGTGAAAGACCTTGTAAGGAGCTCCCTGGATGGGCTCTCTGCGGATCCCGCTGCTTTCCTTTCCTGAGTGAGTGATGCCCCTTTCCCTACCTTAGCCCCTGACCCCCACCAGGTTTTGCTGAGATCTGATCTTTCTATACATTAATCCTCTCTGAGCTACCTGTGAACTATGGACTTGAATTCCCTTCAATTTAACTGATGCCTAAAGTTTATCCTATTTCTCTTTCTCAAAATACAACAAAACAACAGTGAGGTGAAGATCTTTAGTCTCTGTTCCCCTAGGGGGCTGGGGGGAGGGGAGGGACTATAAGACTTGAACTGATATTCAAGGTCTGGGGAAAGAATGGTAGTAACTGAGGACAAGAAACTAAACGAGTTTACATATAAGAGACTGTAAAGTCAAAAGGGAAGCAGCCCGCCCACTGCAGGGGAAACTCTTTCTGGGGTGGAGGAGGTGGGGAAGGGCAACCTCTGAGGGAGAGAGATAGGGCTGTAAATGCCCTGCAAGACAAGCAGTGCTGACAACTGCAGAGGAGCTAGGCATCTTCCCAGAGATAAGGGTGGTGGAAGGAGGCTCCCCCTTGAACAGCCACCCACCACACCACAGAAAATGAATCTAACGCCCCACACTTCTAACTCAAAAAACACACAACATGCAATGATATATACCAATGAAACGTCAAAATATCTTGTCACTAGATAATAAAAACAAAGAATGAAAAACGAAACAAATACGTTATTCCTACGTCTAAGAAGTTTTAAAGACTTCACCTCATTAGTATTCACAAAACCTGCCAGTTTTGCACATGAGATCTTAGGCAGAACTAAAATGCTTTAGTTTCTGCAGCATTTCATTTTCTTTCGTATTTATCCTCGTATGTATACCTTCTCCACTGAACTCTGAGGAAGCTGTTTTCACAGATCCATGTTATGCTCACTTCTGTCGCTAGCAGAGCCTAGCTTAGGGAGCACATGATAAAGGTCAAGTGAAAAAAGAAAGGAGAAGTAAAGGTGTATTTGAGAAAGCATAGGAACAACAACAAAAACAAGTCCCAACCACTGTTTAAGAAATTTCTAAGAAGAAAAGCTAACTCTCATTTTCCCATGTTTATAAATGGAGACCAGACAGCACAGGCGGCCATAAGGAAGGATAATCATAAGCATTTATCTTTAGACTTGGAATGTTATTTAAGTTGACCTTTTCCGGGCACCACCCTTATCTCCTTAAGTACCCAAAGCTTCACATGCCTGAGACAGAAGGAACACAAATGAGAACATCAATTTTATAGCATGGAGCTCTATATATGCAATTAAGACGGCGATGAGAAACGCATGTGAGCCAGAGCAGTGGATAGTTTGAGGCTGAGGCACAAGTATATCCCAGCTGAAGACCATCTCACGACAATCACACAAGTGAGCTCACCAAGCTCAACATACAGAGCAGGTGGCTAAGGTGAGTGTCGTAAGAAACACAAACCTGCTTCAAACCCTTCCTTCATGAATGGGAAAGACTGCAAGACTTGAAGTCATAACCTGGCCCCACATCTGGGATCTTTCATTTACCAGCTGTGTAATCCTGGGCAAGGAACTTGTTTTCTGAGAATACGTTTTATCATCTATAAAATGATAATGAGGCTTACGCCAATCTCACAGGTTTGTGGAGAAAATCAGATGCAAACTGGTAGACACACAGTAAGGGCTCCATAATTAGTAAGTATCATCATTAAGTGTAAATGAGTTCTAAAATGATTGTTTTCATTAAAACCACTTCCAGCCCTGGCCGGTTTGGCTCAGCGGTTAGAGCATTGGCTCGCAGACTAAAGGGTCATGGGTTCGATTCCAGTCAAGGGCATGTACCTTGGTTTCGATTAGGTCCCCGGCCTCAGTTGGGGTCATGCGGGAGGCAACCAATCAATGTGTCTCTCTCTATCTCCCGCTCTCTCTCTCTCCCCTTCTACTCTGTCTGGCAATAAATGAAAAAATATCCTCAGGTGAGAATAAAAAAATAAATTAAAAAACACTTCCATGAACCCTTAATGATAAACAAAAAAAGGTGTGATTCCAAATTTACAAAGCAGCAAAACCATTAAATGATACCCATTATCTTGGCATAAAGCCAGAGGGTACTGCTTGAAGACCAAAAGAAATCAGCTGAGTTAAATGCAGCAAGTACTTACTCATTCACTATCCCTCTAGTTATGAAAAGAGAGTAGGGTGAGTCCTAACACAACTCTGACAAAGTATCTGCCCCAGACAACACACCACCCACTATTACTACAGCTGCTCCCCTTCTCCCCCACCCGCTACACAATGAGCTGGTTTATTCTGCTTCTGCTCCTCACTCACCGTCCTCTCCGGAGCTGCTGCCACAGCTTCTCCTGAGGGGTGAAGGAGTCATCACAGTGCTTTTTCACAAGAGGAATATAAGAAGGAACAACAGCCTGGGCACAGCTCTGCACAAAGTGAAACACCTCCTCCTTGGATGGAGAGTCAAGGTCATCAAAAAAGATACCCCCGATGCCCCTCCGCTCCCCACGATGGGGTATAAAAAAGTAATCATCACACCTGAAAAACAGAGCAAGGCCAAATCAGAGATCAGAGGGGGGGAAAACAAAGGCGTGAAAATCAACGTGAGTGTTTCATCTTTGAGTATTATCCTCGACTAATGCCAGCAGTGTCGTTCCTCTCTGTCCACCTAGGAAAACACAGCTAGGGCTTTAGATGAATGTCCGGCAGTTAGCACCGATGTCGAATATGCTTTTACTTTTATCTGCAAAGCAAGCAGGCAATTTAATACATGTCTAGCTAAAGCATATGGACTCTAAGACCTTTAATGAAAAGAGAAACAAACAGCCTCAGGTTAATACCATATTTCTTGAAGCAAGTGACGCTATTGCCCTCAGAAGCAATTTGTGTCTGGACTCATCTCGCATCTACCAGACCCCCCCACTCTTGTTTCTTTTCTCTAATTAGAGTTTCTTTCACAGAGTGTCCAATTCCACTTTTCTCCTTGTCTAAACCTCTGGGACACTGGCATCAGTCCCAACAGTTCTCCAGCCTTTCCTGTGCCCTCATCCATTCCCACGGCAACACACTTCCCATCTGGGAAGAGGGTTTACTATCCCACCAGAGGATTAAAGAGCCATGGATCTGCAAGCATAAATCACCTTAACATTTATATTCTAAATCATTTGGAATCAAAGAATATGCTGCCACCCAATTTTTATTGCAGACATTCAAATATTCCTAGGTCAATGACTTATGAAAACCACTTAAAACTGGTATCCCACTTCTGGTGGGTAAAAAGACAGTTCAACCTTCATAAACTGAAAAAGATATTTAGTAAGGAACAGAATATACTTTAGGTATCCTGACAAGTTCAATACCTTTACCTACCATTTTTTGAATTTAGGGTAGAGATCTGGGCCGTGCCGGTCACAAGCCTCCTTTAGAGTTCTGTGAAAATGGACAGCGTCCTCTCGGTTCAAGTACGTGGGAGTGAGGTCAGTTCCCCCACCGAACCACCAATGCTTGTTACCTACCAAATCAAGACATGTAAATGTGACTTCGACTCTGGACTTTGAGACACATCACACTACTCACAGTATTAGCAAAGTCAATTTATTGGCTTACTTCATTAAGCATGAAATGGGTGACAATCAAAAAACATTCAACTGGGCCCTGGCTGGGTAGATGGGTTATTTAGATATACCAAGGTTGTGGGTTCGATGTCTGGTCAGGAATCAACCAATGAATGCATAAATAACTGGAACAACAAAATGTTTTTCCACTCCACCCCACCGCTCGCCTGCCCACCCCGCCCCTCAAATCAATTTTAAAAAATTCAACTGAATTTAGCCCTGAATGGCCCATAAGGCCTAGCTGGGCAGGAAAAAAGAGGAAATAGGAAATTAAAAACTGAAAGAGTAGAACCAGGCAGGGAAATGATACACCTGGCAGAGAATGATTAAACACCACATAGGTGGACCAGGTAGTTGGTTTTAAAGTCATATGAGAAGCTTAAAATGCCTCTGCTGGTCACAATTAAGAAACCAAAAAAAAAAGCAAATCTCTATCCCAGGCATCTCTAGTTTATTTAAAACAAAACAAAAGAGGAGAGTCTTATGCTCCCTGTATTAAGAACATTGCCACCGTCTTCCCTGTTCTCTAGAAAGGATACAAAAAACACTTGCTGGGGGAGACAACTTACCATTCATGTGCTTAGTTAGGTCTAGAGGTTGTCAATATCAGTTACCAATTTTTTTAAACATTAAAAGATTGAATCAAACTAAGTGGCTTCAAAGTGAAAAGTTAAATACACCAACGTTAAATGCAATCACCTGCAGAGACACAATAGGAGCAGTGTGTCATTGCACAGGTGTTCTTACAGGAGGTAAGAGCTGGCCCAGCTAATGGAAGCCCGAGGCTGAAACTACACGTGCATAGTGAGGCAAGATCGGCCGCACCCCACAATGCACTGGTGACTAGCAAAGCTATGCACATGGTACATATTTTCCAAAAGCAAGTTCTCAATTTAAATTTAACCTTGCACACGAGGTTTTCCTTTGGATATAATTAGTTTATATTTGCAAAGAACTCTGCAAGCACTTTAAGTTCAGATTCACTAAATCATTCTTTCTAGCCCAGCCAGTGTGGCTCAGTGGATTGAGTGTCCTTCCATGAACTGAGAGGTCCCAGTTTGATTCCTGGTAAGGGCACATTGCCTGGGTTGCGGGCTTGATCCCCAGTAGGGGGCATGAAGGGGGCATGAAGGATGTTTCTATATCTTTCTCCCTTCTTCTCTCTCTAAAAAAAATCAATGAAAACATATCTTTTTAAAAAAGCATTCCTTCACCCTGGCCGGTATGGCTCAGCGGTAAGAGCGTTGCCCACAGTCCAAAGATTCCCAGGATCTATTGCGGCCAAGGGCACATACCATGTTTGCGGTTCATCCCCAGCCCTGGTTGGGGTTGTGCAGGTGGTAATCAATCAATGTGTCTCTCTCACATCAATGTTTCTCTCTCTCCCTCTCTCTCTTCCTCCAGCTCTATCTGAAGATTAATGTAAAAATATCCTCAAGTGAGGATAAAAAAAAGCATTCCTTCTGTGTTGGAGGAAATATGCAAGAGATCAGAGCCCAGCCAATACCATTTTCACTTTTCATGTCCAGTACACAATCCATCACACCTGCCAAGGAATAAGCTATCACATGCCTCCTGAAAAACTTAGTTAAGACTGTATTTATTCTTTCTCAATATTATGATATGCCCTCTAACCTGTTTTAAAATGCACATTTTGCACAGTAGTACTTTCCACAGCTCCAGACACACTTACCATCAGCTTCTTCTACTTCAAAGTATCTGAAGTTGAAATGGACAGTAGGAGCATGTGGATTCTTGGGGTGTATAACGGAGCTCACACCCATAGCAGAAAACGGCAATTTACCTGGAAAGGAAAACACATAGTGAGCTGCCCCCAAACACCTGGCTTGACACACAGTAACTCCAACGTTGTTTCTGGATCAATTTTTAAAAGCTGCTTTTTCATTTGTCTTTTAAAATATAATTTTTAAAAAGTAATGGTGAACATGTTTATCAGGCATATGCACCCAAATGGCCTTTTACAGAAGCAGTATTTATTTTACAAATAAAACTTGTCAACTATTAAATGCTGTTGAGATTGGTTTACCATCTTTAGTCTTCAGATTTTTCCCTCTGTTTCTCATCTGCTTTGCTGCTTCCTCAGAAAGATTTCCATGAACGACAGAAACGCTCACCCCGGCCTTTTCAAAAACACGCCCATCTTGAAGAACACAGCTGATGCCACCACCTCCTGTTTATAGAAGTGTACAATGAGGAGAGCATGAAAACAAAGTGCAAAACTGAAAACAACCCTTGCATGAGGTGGTGAGATTACGAGTTATTTCCCCCCTCTATTTTCTATAATATCTGTATATTTATCATTTTCAGGTACAATAAAATTAGATAGTTAACTTAGCTTTATGACATTTGCTACTGATCACAGGCAATATTATCTCCCCAAATCACCGAACTGAATAGTTTTTCTACATTTTTATGCTGTCATTTCAAATAAATCACTGGAATATTTTCCCTCCAAATACTACTGCTTTGGTTATGATATATGAGAGAAAGCTAAGGTTAAAAACAGGAATGGGTATGTTTGAAGACGGTTCTAATACCGAATTGAAGAGCTCCATATTGTTTCAATTGTTTTTTTTCTTCCCCCTCAGTGTTTGCCTTTTAATTTTGTTTACAGGCAATTGAAAAACAGTAGATACTGGATCACTTAGGGGATTTAGAACCCTAACCTGCGTGAGACACAGTAACATTTAGGTATATAAGCTTTACTATTAGTAGCTGGTTTGTTTGTTTTTTAAGATGTTGGAGTTACCACGAGAGCAACTATTTAATAAAGTTCATTTTTGGCTTGTTTTATTTCTAAAACTTTTTTTGAGCTGGATGGGACATAAGATGATCCAGTACAATTGTATATTTCAAATAAGAAAAATGAGGCACAAAGAGGCAAAACACCTTCTCCAAGAACACACAGCTGGCAAGGGGCCAGCGCTTTCTCAGTGCTTTCTATGTATCAGACAATATTTTAAGCACTTACATATATTTATCTCATTTAATCTTTACAATACCCTCATATATTATTTCATAGCTAAGGAAACAGGCACACACACAAAAGAGTTAACTAACTTCTGAAGGTCACGCAGCTAGTCCAGTACTTGAGGTCTTGTGTCCTAGTTCAAGGGTCTCCACTTGAAAACATTACAAGATGTAAAACACTATGAAAACCACTTTTAACTTCACTTAATTACAAAGGTGGCAGTATCATAGCCCAAAATCAGTTGATGAGATGTTGCTGCAGAAAAGTCAGAAATCCTTCAAGTTTATGACCAAAGTGTGGGGTTTCACTGTATAAGTAATAAAAAGGTCATGACTATATAAGAACTGGGTAGTAATCCTGGGGTGTTGCTCAGTGGACTAAGCCATGCCCTATGGACTGAGAGGTCCAGGTTTGATTCCAGGTCAGGACGTATGCCTGGGTTGCAGGCTCCATCCCCGGTAGGGGGCGTGCAAGAGGCGGCCCATGGATGTAACTCTCACATGGATGTTTCTCTCCCTCCCTCCCTTCCTCTCTCTAAAGAGTCAATAAAAACAAGAAAAAGAAAAAGAAAAAGAAAAGAAAAAGAAAAGAAAAAGAAAAAGAAAAGAGGAAGGAAGGAAGGGAAGGGAAGGGAAGGGAAGGGGAAGGGAAGGGGAAGGGAAGGGAAGGGAAGGAGAAGGGGAAGGGAAGGGAAAGGAAGGAGAACTAGGTTGTAATACCGAGGCATTCGCCATTGGCAGGAAAGACTGTCCTAGCAGGAAATCAGACTGGTGCATTTTTGTAGAACTACTGACAAGCCAATCAAGTCTTTCTTGTGCAACTTGGGAAAGCTATACAATGACACCCGTAGCTGGGGGAGTCTGGCTAACACTTAACAAAGAGGAACCGAGTTTGTCTTTCCATCTCCAAAGGAAGGGAAGTACAAATGCACCAAGAGAAAGAGATGAAACGGGGGGGAAATCTATGTTCACTTACAAATTTGTGCATCTACGCTTGTTGGCTAAACTAACCCCAAGACTTCTATGCAAGATGCCATTATAAAACTGCAAAGATTTTGAAGCGTCCAGTACTAGAGTGGCAGATCTGGTTCCACACCTGCAAGAAGTGGGTTGAAGTGTCAATCTTTTTGACGCTCTTTTACTCTAGCAGGTACCCTTCTCCTACTCCCACTCCCTATTCTGAGGCATTTTCTGCCGGCAACCTATGTCCAAGCCCCTTTGCCTGTCTTCAACTCCCGCTACGCGCCGACCTCCTCACCTTCCTTCCTCTCCCACCGGTCCACAGAGAAGCGGGCTCCCCCATCAACCTGTGCCAGCGCCTGGCACACCTGGGCCTGGGTCTCCATGATCAGCAGCTCCATCTTGGTCTTCATGTCGCCCGGCCTCCTCCGCAGCTCGCGCAGGTCGGTCACAGGCGAGGCCATGAAGCAGCTGCAACGGCGGGCCAGCTCGTCCTCCTCCTCCGGCCTCCCCGGCGAGGGGCTCCGCACCCCCGAGCCCTTGGGCACCATCTCCGCCCGCTCCACGTGCCCGAAGGCGGCGGCGGCCAGCCCTGCCAGCCCCGCCAGCGCCGCGGCCAGCCCGGTCCCCAGCCGGGGGCCGCCTCCCGCCGCCGCGCGGTGCCCCAGCCCGCGGCTTGGCTCGGCGCCGGCCGTGCCAGGGGCCCGGCAGATGCATCCGGCCGTGCGGCGCCGGGACCAAGCGCGCAGCTCTCCGCAGCCGCCCCGGGCCACGCGCCAGCAGGGGCCCGCGCTCAGCCTGCCCAGGGGCAAGGCCATGTCCCCGCACTGTCACCCTGGGCGGTGCCCGCGTCCCGGAGGTCGGCCCCTGAGTCCGCGGGACCCCGAGCCCACGAACCGCGCAGGAGCAGGGAACCTGGGGCGAAGAAGAGCTACTACCTCGTCGTGCGGCCCGGCGGGCGGGCGGGCGAGCGTGCGGGGGATTGTGGGAGCTGTAGTCCCGGCTCCTATCGCCGCCTGCAGGGCTGCCGGTTGGAGATAAGAATCCACCTTCCTCGCCAGGGTGTGACCGTAGGGAGGAGAGCTGGCTGTCAGCACAGTGGGGTGTAGGCAGAGCTGAAAGAGGCTTTCTTGTAAGTTACCTACAGCCTTGGTATGCTGTTCAGTCAGCCACAGGGAGAAGACAAAGTAGGGCTGGGCCTTGGACAGAAATATGGCCAGAGACCCTGCTAGACCTACATTTTCAAACAGCATTGGATATCGTAGCTCTTATTACCTATAGAAGGCCCCTTGGTCCCTGGTTCTAGTACCTCAGAGTTTGTGGAACTTGTAGGATTGTTGGGGGTGCAGCCTGGGAAACTCCTTGCCCGAGGGCGAGTTTCTGAAGGAAGTCTAATAAGCTAGTGAAAGGAGACCATCAACTTATACCATACACAAGAATAAACTCAAAATGGATAAAAGACTTAAATGTGACACATGAATCCATAAAAATCCTAGAAGAAACTGTAGGCAACAAAATTTTAAACATCATACACAGCAGAATTTTCACTGATACATCACCTAAGGCAACAGCAACAAAGGAAAAAATGAACGCATGGGACTACATCAAATTCAAAAGCTTCTACACAGCAAAAGATACAATCATCAAAATGGAAAGGCAATCCACTGTATGGGAGAGCATAATTACCAATGATATATCAGATAAGGGGTTAATTTCCAATATATATAGAGTGCTCATATAACTCAACAGAAGGAAAACAAAGAACCCAATTCAAAAATGGGCAGATGTCCTCTCCAAACAGGACATACAAATGGCTAAGAGACATATGAAGAAATGCTCAACATCACTAATCATCAGAGAGATAAAAATTAAAACAACAATGAGGTATCACCTCACACTTGTCAGAATGGCTGCCATCAACAAATCATCAAACAACAAGTGTTGGTGAGGGTGTGGAGAAAAGGGGACTCTAGTACACTGCTGGTGGGAATGCAGACTGGTGCAGCCACTATGGAAAATAATATGGTGTTACCTCAAAAAATTAAAAATTGAACTTCCATTTGATCCAGTGATCCCACTTCTAGGAATATACCCTAAGAAGCCTGAAACACCAATCAGAAAGAATATATGCACCCCCATTTTTGTAGCAGCACTATTTACAATAGCTAAGATCTGGAAACAGCCCAAGTGTCCATCAGTAGATGAATGGATAAAAAAGCAGTGGTACATATACACAATGGAGTACTATGCAGTTGTAAGGAAGAAAGATCTCTTATCCTTTGATGACATGTAGAAACCTGGAAAGTATTATCCTAAGCGAAACAAGCCAAACAGAGAAAGACAAGTATTATATGATCTCACTTATTTGTGGAATATAATGGACATAACAGTCTGAGGAATGGGGTAGTCCCAGAAACGTGGAAGTGGGGTACAGACTGACAATCCCCAGAAGAGGGGGTGGTGGGGGAGAGATAAACCACAGAACTTATATGCATATATGCATGAACAATGGACAACAAAGCTGGGGACAGGGCGGGGGGGGGGGGGAAGGAAGGGGAGAATCAGTGGGGGAAAAAGGAGAAACATCTGTAACAAAAATTAATTAATTAATTAATAAAAAATAAAAAGCTAGCGAAAGGATCCTAAGAATCCTAGGAATACTTTCTGGGATCAACTTGATGTTACAGTTCTGTGGTAGGCAGTTAGACCTGAGCAGAGCAAGGACCATGAGCCAGGTACACAAGGTCACCAGTGAGGAAAGGCCCAGTTGCCTAGCAGTGGACAATTGCAGGGCGAGACCTCCCCTTAAGGCAACCTTTCCTACCCTGCACGTCACTGGTCAAGGGTCAGGTGTATGGACCTCCCTCCCCCACCTTTCCTTCCTAGAGATAACATCTAGGCCTTCAGGCCCAGAAAAGCAGCAAAACCAGATAAAGCATGCCAGGGCCTAGATTAACAGGTGAATAAACTATTTTAGGGGAAGCTTTCTGCCATAGTGTGGTTTGCTGGGAAGCTGAGTTGGGGGAGGAAAGGAAAGGTAAGAACTACTACTCTAGGAAGTATTGTTTGCCTCTTCTAGATGCCTGTGGTGAGGTTTGACTAGGCCTGGTGATAACAGGAATCTCATTAAGAAGAAACCTCTCTGGAAAAAAAAAATGATAGAAGATAGATAGATCGATTTTAGAGAGAGAAGAAGGAAGAGAGAAAGTAAAACATGAATTTGTTGCTCTACTTATTTATGCATTCATTGATTGCTTCTTGTATGTGCCCTGACCAGGGATCAACCTGCAACCTTGTTGTATCAGGACAACACTAACCAACTGAGCTACCCAGCCAGGGCATATCTGGCCCATTTTTAAGAACCCCTTTTCTTATTGCTCTGATTAAGAGGCTACCCATAAAGTTAGTAAAAGACAAGCAGGCGAGGCTGTGATGAATGTTTGTCCAGTCATATAGGCTAATCTTGAGCCAACTCTGTATTAGTTTCCAGGTTTTCATCCCTCCCCATCCTTAGCCTCTCTGTGCAAAGGACCTCTCTTATTTCCTCTCCTGGCTTCCACCACTCTCCCTACCTTCATTTTATAATGTTATGCTTAAGAAAGACCTTTACATCCTGGTTATTATAAGTTTAAATCACACTTCCTGGGGGTTCAAATTGTCTACAAAATGATACTTGTTTTCAAGCCTAATTTGTCAATAGAGAATAGAAAGCCTCCCCTATTCAAGCTATTTAAAGCATCAGAAAGCTAGTGGGGACAAAGAAAAAGTTTACAGTAAGTTGTAAAACACAAGGTGAAAGGTAGGGATTCTCATCATTTTTTGAACCCAATTTCCTACAATGCTTTATGTTCTATGTGACCCTACCAGCCAAAAAGAATCTGAATAGCCTTATACAAATTCAGGAGGTACAGGTATATTAAGTATCACTTTTCAAACTATACATCCTTCTCAGAATTCTTATGAACTTTACCCCTCCCCTATTCTTCAAAGCTCTGTTGAACATAACTGATTTTGGGCCTGCTGATGGTATATGAATCTGCCCTTTTCCAGAGGGAATTATAAAAGGGCTCTGACTGCCCTCTGATAGCTTTACTGCCTTCTAAACACACACACACACACACACACACACACACACACTCACACACTCACACTCACTTATACCCACTAACTTTACTAAATTGTACTATTTTCATCAATTCTCAAATTTTCAAAGTCATACTTAAGAAATACATTATCACAGTGACTCGGTTCAGTTACTTTTGGCTAGATACAGAAACTCATGCTAATTAAGAACAAAGTATTGCCAAACACATATGTACGCCTTGGCACACTTCTGACAATTTATCAGAAATTCTAATGAGGGTGGTGGTGAGGTTGGTGGTAGTGAGATTAGCAAAAAGTGGATTTTTTGAGATTTTTACTCTATTTTTGTGCTGGAATTTTTATTTTAAGCTTTTAGGCCTTTAGAGGCAAATGTTTACATAGATCATTAAAATAGTTGGTGACATCCTTGGTTTTAAAAATTAAATGTACTTTAATAGCCAATTCACTCTGGTGTTGCTACCTTGCCTTTTTATTAACTGAAGTACTTTTAAAATTAGTTTTTCATACAGGTGTATATAACACCCAAATATTCTGGAAACATTTTATGAAAGAGTTGTCATAACTGCCCCTTTAGTGCTTTACCTTCTCTGCCTTTAGCCCGCGGTGATTCCTCCCTCCAGTAATGTGTGTGTGTTATCTGGAGCTCCAGCAACCATTCTGTAACCAAGATTACGAAAGTTCCACGAAAAAGTTTGTAGAGCAGTAAGATAAAAGGAGCCTGGGTCTTGATGACAGCCTTGAGCAGATGCTCCAGCCCCAGGCTGCCTACCTTTGGAGTTCTTGTTATATGGGAAAAAAAATAAATTAAGGTACTGTTCATCAGGTTTTCTTGCACCTTAAGTCTTCCTAATACTCTAATTATTCCATCTTTAAAAAATTTTTTTTTTCTTTATTGATTGAGAAAGAGAGGAAGGGAGAGAGAGAGAGATAGAAACATTCAAGAGAGAGAAGAACATCGATTGGCCTCCTCCTGCATGCCCCTCACTGGGAATTGGGCCCACAACCTGGGCATGTGCCCTGACCGGAAATCGAACCAGCAGCCTCTTGGTGCATGGGTCAAGGCTCAACCACTGAGCCACATTGGCTGGGCTATTCCATCTTGGTTCACATGCCCACCCTAGAACAAATCAACAATGCCCAGGGATAGGGGGTGGATGGTATCATGTTAGAACATGGGGACCTCTCACTATAATTAGTGTTAGGGAGGGTGGTAGTGATTATGGAATGTTATTTCTTAAAAGAAATGGGAAATATAGTGAGCAGATAATTTCATAGAGGCCCACTATAGAAAAAATTTTTTGAAGATTATTCCAGAGTATTTACCTATGGGTCTTAGATTAACAGAGATATGAAATTCAGAATGAAGAACTAGAAATATAGGGATAACAAGAGGTAACAAAGATCGTTATTTGATCCAGATAGTTATTAAAAGAGTTGTTTCCACCAGACAGCCAAAATCTGTCCAGTTGTCCATTTGCCTGGATACAGGGGCTTCCTGGTTTTACTGTGCTCTCAACATCCATTCTAGGAGGCCCAAGAAAGTCTTGGATCAACTGAAAAGAGGGGTCATTTAGGAAAATGTTGAGAATAAGGTGTTGGGATGCGTGCAGATGTTCCTTCTGTTAAGCAATCAAGGAACAATGGGCTACTGTAGAGAACAGTCCTCATCAGACAGACATTTACCATTGCCCCTGGGTGCCTGTCTCCATGATGATTTCATGGTGCTTGCAACCGCGGATATTTCAGAAGAGATGAAAGTTGCTTTCACTCGTGGCATGGAATATTCATCTCATCTGGTGGACTAGAATATTCTTTTTGGAAAATACACATTTAAAACCTTTTAACTTAAACCCATATCAACATCTTTATGAACTTAGGAGTCAAGAATGAGTTCCCTTTGTTTTCTGTATCTATCTAGAGTGACCTTCTCTCCCATGTCTAACTGTTTAGCTAAGACCAGGACCTTCTAGAAGTGATGAGATTGAATAATGCAGAGAAAGGGAAAGCACAATTGAACTTAAGATGCTGGTGGGCTGTATAAATTGAAATGTGGGTCCAGAGAGGGGGGAGGGTTGAAAGGTATATTTGTAAGATATCCACAGCTGGAATGATGAATGTTCACAGAAGAACTTTTAGAGCAAAAGAATAAAGGGCTCAAATTCAGAAGTCAGGGCACCAAGAGACATTTAGGGACAAGGGAAACAAGAAGTCTTAGGGCCTTTGGTGCTGTGTCTCAGAAGCCTGGGGGAAGAGGGTCTCAAGGAGGACAATGTGGTCAGCACACAGAGAGCTGCACTCTCTGATCAGAAAACCTAAGTGCTGACTACTGGACTCGGGAAATCAGGAAGTCACGGGCTGCCTTGGAAACAAGAACTTAGAGAACTGGATGAGGTGGCAGCTACGTCAAAATTGACAGAATATATAGAGAAATGGTAGCTCGGGGTGGGCAGTTATAAGATGAATCTTTTATTTTTTTTCCGATAAAGAGTGAGACAACATAAAAAGGCAAGACTATACACCATGAGGAAACCGCATAGCCAGACCTAAGATTTGTTTCTTGACTCCACCCCCGCCCCCCACATTGACCCATTCAGCCTCCATTTCGAGAACACATAGGTCAAGGGAAGCGGGAATTATGACTGGGGCAAAGGATTAAATATGTTTGGTTCAAATATATGTATGTATGTATGTACCTTAAAGGGACCTGTCTTTCTTGCTCCAAATATTTGCCCCTGTCCTCACCCTCATCCCAACCAGCACGCAGGTAGACTTGTCATCCTAGCCTCACCTGTCATCAAAGGGTTATGAGAACTTTGTGAGGCTAACTATTCTTGGTCAGACTGAGTCCTGGGTCATTCTTTTCATAGGCATTTATTTAGCACTCCCTATGTGTTGTGTTCATATCAGCCCCATAGTATATAGGACCACTATATTACCCTCATGTGATGGATCCAGAAACCGAAGCCTAGCTTTAGCAGATTAGGCGTAGACCAAGTACAGACCTTGTTTCTAATGTTCTCTTAACATTAATCTATTGTAAGTAGGGCACAGACTGACATCCCTCAGAAGAGGGGGGGGGTGGGAGGAGATAAACCACAGAAGTTATATGCATGTATGCATGACCAATGGACATGGACAACTAAGCCGGGGCCGGGGCGGGGGTGGGGTGGGGAGGGGGGTGCCAATGGGGTAAAAAAGGTAAAATATCTGTAACAAAAAAATAAATACAAAATTTATATAAAAAAAACAAATAAAAAAAAAAAAAACCATTAACCCTGGCCGGTTTGGCTCAGTGGTTAGAGCATCGGCCTGCGGTCCAGAGAGACCTGGGTTCGGTTCCCGCTAAGGGCACGTACTTCGGTTGCAGTTTGTCCCCAGCCCTGGTTGGTCGTGTGGTGGCAGGGTCGTGATGTGTCCCTTCCACATCACTGTTTCTCTCTCTCTACCTCTTCCTCTCTCTCCCTCCCACTCTACCTGAACAAAAAATGGAAAGGTGTCCTCAGGTGAGGATAAAAAAAACAAAAAAAAAACATTAATCCATTGTTCTTCATCCAACCCAGAGTCATTGTCCACTAAAACAATGAAACCAATAATTTTTAAACACCGACACCTTACTAGGAATTTAGGGTACACAAAGAAGTTACCACCCTTCTCCCATTCTCCTCGAAACAGAGAGTTTCCTTGAGCTGCCAGATGACCTCTTTAAATGAAATATTATATAGGTGGTCCCCACTTTGCATGGTACTTAAGAACCATAAAAATGACCATGCAAACTGAAATCAGACAAATCAATCTTAATAGTCAATGTGAAATAATTTTGATTGTTCTGTGATCTTTAAAATTTCTGTCAAGCCCTGGCCAGTTTGGCTCAGCGGTTAGAGCATCGGCCTGCGGTCCTGAGAGACCCGGGTTCGGTTCCCGCTAAGGGCGCGTACTTCGGTTGCAGTTTGTCCCCGGCCCTGGTTGGTCGTGCGGGTGGCAGCCACTCGATGTGTCCCTTCACGTCGATGTTTCTCTCTCTCTCTCCCTTCCTCTCTCTCCCTCCCACTCTATCTGTTCAAAAAATGGAAAAATGTCCTCGGGTGAGGATTAAAAAAAAAAAAAAAAAAAAAAAAATTTCTGTCAAAACTGAAAAAAATATCAAAACTAATATTAATTCAATACACTGCCATTAAAAGAATTTGAAACATTCAGACTTAAAGCATTTTATTTATTTTTTCTGATCAAAAATAGTTTGAACAGTGCTTGCCTTCCTCTTATTATTGTATAATGTACGATGCAGACAGAGCATCTTCTGTCTGCCTTAGTGAACCATCATGCTTGTTTCTGTGTTTGACTTAGCTTCCAACATTTTATCCTTTGTGCTTTAAATGTTAGGAAGAATTCTGAGTTCCTTTAATATGAAGCTTTGTTTCTTTGTTTTTACCATCATAACTTCCTTTGGGACATCTTTATCTGGCTTGTCATAACCCCTTTCTTCATTTACGTGAGTTCTCCTCCACTAAATTCCTATGATGTTTAAATTTATGTATCAACTTGGTTGGGCCATGGTGCCCAGATACTTGGCCAGACCTTGCACTTTTCAGCTTTTCCCTAGGTCTCCAGCCTGCTTGCCCACTTTGCAGAATTTGGACTTGGCAGTCTCCAGAAACACGTGAGTCAATTTCTTAAAACAACTCTCTCTCTCCCCACCCCCCTCTCCTTTTCTCTTTCCCTCTCCCTCCCATTCTCTCTCTCTCTCTCTCTCCAAACACACACACACACACACACACACACACACACATCCTGTTAGCTCTATTTCTCTGGAGAAACTTAAAAATATGGCAGTGATGACATTTCCGTGGTCAGCCATTTCTTCTAGAATTCCATCTATATTTGATTAGAATTTCACTTCCACTGTTAGACTTTTTGTTTCTTTGCTGCATTTTCATCTTTGTTGGTCCATTACCTCTTTCAGTTATCCATTTTTCTAAAAACATGGTGGGTTTGTCGCTGGTAAACAAGGAAGCAACATAGCTCCAGACTTCACTCTCTGTACGCTTTGAACAAAGTCGCGCGATCGATCAGTGAACGTGATGTGCACCTGTTGTTGATGCACTGCTGTGTGGACGAAGACCTAGCACAAAGTTTGCATTTGATGCAGTTACCCCCCAGTTACATAATGTGGTAACTGAAATTTGAACTGTGTTGTTGAGGAATTGATGATATTTAACTAAACAATGGTAACACTTAAATTTGTAAATATTGAAACCATGCAATGCAAGGACTGCTGGTACTTAGTTTTGAAGTAATTGTCTAGAGCTATAATTTAGAGGTCTCTACCATGAAGAATCTTGAAGGAAAGAAAACAATGTTCTCGACTGAATTAGCAGCATCTCTGTAAAAATTGTATTATTTCATTAAGTGGCATTCTTGAAATATCCAGTGCTTATTTTCTTGCCTATATTCTGTGTATAACTGACTGCTTAGAGGATCACATTGAACATGTCCAAATATATGAAGTGGGTTATGGCACACACCTAGTTGTCCACTAAAAATCCATTTTCCCTTTATTCCTTTAATGATAATACTCCAGGTTTTTGTGGGGCATATAGCTGTTTCACTAAAGACATGCCCATTCTCACCCTGGCTGGTATGGCCCAGCAGTTACAGCGTCAGCCCGTGGACCAACGGGTTGTGGATTTGATTCCTGGTCAAGGGCACCAACCTGGGTTGCTGGTTTGATCCCTGGTCCCAGTCAGGGTCATGTGGGAGGCAACCAATCCACATGTCTCTTTCACATTGACGTTTCTCTCTCTCTCCCTCCCTCCCTTCCATTCTATCTAAAAAAAAAAAAAAAAAAAAATCAATGGAAAAATAGACATGCCCATCTCTCTTGAAGCTTATGACCAGATTCTGGCTAGTGGAATGTGAGTGAAACTGTTGTATGCGACTTCTGGGTTTGTCCTAAAAAGGGAAGAATGTGCTCTTCCCTGGCTTTTCTCCACTGGCTGGGATACAGATGTGGGTGCAGGGAGTGGGGCAGCCACTTTGAACCCAGAAATGGAATCTGTGTGTTGAGTGTAGATGCAAGAACTCTACTCCATGGGCTACTATCTCTGGACATTTATATTAGAGCAAATACACTTCAATCTTGTTTTATCCACTACATTTTGGGATCTTTTTGTTACAGACACTTAACTCCAACCAAAAAAATACATGAATGGTTTTCTGTTTGGAAATACAGGAGATTTACACACATCACACTACATAGTTAATGGATTCTCCTTCCTTCCAACTATAACTTAAAGAGAACAAGAGAAGAACAGAAGACTCAAGGTCCAATTCCCTTCTGAGGTAATAAATTGAACAGGACCTACTGAAGACAGTTAACAATGTAAGGCAGCCTTCAAAGGTAGGATGAGTAAAATCTGCCTCCTGCACAGACCACATTTGGTGTTTCCCATTTAGAAGTTTCTATAACTAAGGATATGAGCCTCCACTTCTAACAACATGACTTGTTGGGATGGAGTCGTCCGGGAGCTGCTGAGGTGTGAAGAGCAATATTTATATAATGCCTTATTGACAAAAATAAATTTAAGGTAATATTAGTCAGTTAAGTTGTTGGCATGGAAATAATTTATCTCGTTTCAGCCCTTAGAGTTTGTCCAGCATGAAATCGGTCTGTTTTGTGAGAACAGATAAAAGGTCTGATTCAACACCAATAAATGGTGATACTCCTGTGCATACACTAGAGGGCACTCACCTTCCACTATTTTCTACATGAACACAATTGACAATAAGTTTTTCAAACCCTTGTAATCACCTTGGGATCTTGTTTAAAATGTGTACCCTTGGGCTGTGGGGGGACCCATCAACTTGCATTTTTAATGAGTGGCTGCATTTTTAATGGTTAAAGGATGGCTCCTGAAATCTGACTTTGAAACCTGGCTTTGCCACTTGTGAACTTGGACAATTATTGAACCTCTGTTTTCTCACCCAACAGATGAAGTTAGAAACAGTACCTATTTCAGGGTTATTGCAATAACTAAATGAGTTAACTTAGAACAAACTAGTGCCTAGCAATGAATAGTCACTATTATTACAAACATTATTTTAAATAGAGACATTTGCTGATTTTGTTGCAGGGCGACTTGAGAAACACAGACTATTTTTAAAAGAATAAAGAAGGCACTCTTGTGGCGCTGTACATAACCAGGCTAACATTTCAGGTTCTGACCCTCAGCTAGAGTCACAGGGACCGATGGTGCAGGGTGGAGAACAGAGCAGGACGCGGCTGTCTTTGTATATTCTGCCAAAGAGCTTGCACTTCGTTCAGAAGTCAGTGGAACTCTGTCGAAGGCATTGAGGCAGAAGGTGGCATGATCAGACTTACATCTGAGATCACTCTGTCAGCAGAGAATGGAACATGAAGAGTGAGCTGGAAGCAGATGGATAGGGGAGCTCAGGTGGATATAATGCCGCTCCTTTTCCATCCTAAGGAACGGTCTTCAGAAAGCATTACGATTATTCACATTAGTGACTCCAATAATAACAATTTGAATCTTAAATTCTTTCTTCTTAAATAGAGTCATGTTTGTAACAAAACGCTTTGCCCCCATTCCACCCTGATTTATACACACCCCATGCATATGGTACCCAGCAGCACCCTCTCTAGGTTTTGAGGCAGCAGGTCCTGCAAGGAGAACTCTTATGAGCTGTGCAGCTACCAAGGAAAAACTGGACTGCTCTCCACAGCACCAGAAGCTGAGAAGGGACACCTTCTACATCTCATCTGGTGATTCCGCAGATGTTGGGGTAGATTTCCAGGAACCATGGCAACTTTGAGTGTCTGACCTCAGAGATATTATAAGTGTCAGTTCTGCTCCATCACCTCCTCAGCCAGACCCGGAGGAGCTGCCTCGAGATGGGGGGGGGGGGGAGCAGGAAGGGAGAGCTAAGGTGATACCCTCACTCTTTCCCTCTGTCTAGAATTCACCAACACTGTTCTGCTACATCAAATTAGCAGGGTCAACAGTGCCAGGGAAAATAGTTACATGAGTTTTTTGTTTTTGTTCTTTTTTCTATTACCTGAGCATTGACTATGAATGATTTCTTATGAGAAAGGAATGTACCCCTGGAAGCCTGTCTGCCAGAATCAATTCCCATGTGTGCATTCAGCCACGCCTTGTATATCACCCCCAGACTGAGTCTCTAAGTCTCTTAGAAACCTGTTTCTAGGTCTCTGAACACATGCATAATGTGAAGAGACTCTCCCCTGTGTTAGCGTTGTTCAGGTTGCAGAATCATAGGGCATTACTATGTTAGATTCTTTAAGATAGAAAGAACCTAATTTAGTGGTTTTCCTAACTGTTTTAGATTCAGATCCCTCAAATGAAACCCAATGAGCGAGTCCAATTGATCTGTGAACAGAAAGCAGAACTGCCTCCGGGCAAGGAAGTTCCTGCCTGAGAAATGCCTCCTGCATCCTGTCATGTGAATCAGTTCTATGCGCCCCTACACCTAGAGGGCAAAGTCTGGTAGATATAAGTAAACCAATTCTTCCATTTTACAGGGGACAAAGATGAGTCCCAGACTTGATCATTTTTGGAGTAGAGTGTAAAAGCAATAGGGGGATGTATAGAAATAAAATTAAAGGTTACAATTAAAATTCATGGTAAAGATTAGAGTTGAGAAAGGATGTTAATAGTTTCTTTGGAGGTGGATCAATGAGTCAAGAGAACAAGACACATTAGAATGGGGGGTGGTGTGAGATGAAGGTTTAACTTAGATCCAGAGATAGATTTCAATGGAGATGGATGCAAACTGGAGCTTCAAAGTCTCTGGCCTGGAATCTGTTCAATGCAGCAAGTTGGTTATTTGTCTAGAGAGAATCAAAAGTAGCTTTTAATTATTGTACCGCATTGAGGGGGAGAGCTGCAGCCCTCCCCGCCCTTAGTCATCATTGTCCTTGGCATTAGCAAACATCCATTAGAAGTCTTCACAAGTTAAACACACAGGGGCTTTTCAACCGCTGTACACCATTTGTGCAGATCAATAGTTTAAACAAGCAACCACGTGGCAATTTCCTGATGATTAACCGGAGAAACATTATCCAGTTCCAACCTTTCTTACTTTCCTTTTTGTGCTCAAGCCCTGACCAATTTGGCTCAGTGGTTGGAGCATTGGCCTGTGGACTGAAGAGTCTCGGGTTCAATTCCCAATCAAGAGCACATACCTCGGTTGTGGGTTCAATCCCCAGTCCCAGTTGGGATCATGCGGGAGGTAACCAACCTATGTGTCTCTCACATCAATGTTTCTCTCTCTTTCTCCCTCTCTCCCACTGTGTCTGAAAAAAATAAATGGAAAATATCCTAAGATGAGGATTAAAAAAAAAAGTCAAACTCAACTTACCTGGTCCAGGAAATGTCTACCCACCTGACTCAGTTCATTATTGTGCGTAGCAACTTCTATTCTTCATGTACCTCACTGGACTTCTGCTTCACACCTGTAAAGTGCAGGTAAAAAGAAAGATCTCTCAAGCGTTTTTATATGAAGGAGAAGAAATAAGAGGTCAGTTGTTTAACACAGTGCCTGATACATAACAACTATTTTAAACGATTAGTTTCTTTTCTGGCATAGGTGTCTGATAGACCATGTCAAATGCATAAGAATTTGAAAGAGGTTAATTTCCCTTTAGGTATCTTCACTTTTTTTTTTTTTAGAATCCACCCTAATTTCTAGTCTCCATTATATTTTATTTCTTCCCCCTCTTCTCTTTCTTTTTATTCTGAAATTACTATGATCAAGTTTCATTAATGTGGAAGTTAACTCATACAGGTAAGAGTAAAAGTGGAGAATAAATCAGATATTCATATTCAATACCACAGTTTGCCTTTAGTTACAAAATTTTTAGAATTGCTTTCTCTTAGACATTCACACAAAAGACGTTTGTTCTCGAGCCTCTTTCATCTCTAGCTGGTTAAGAACACCTTTTATCGTTAGATAATAAATTTTATTGCATTGGCCAAGGACAAGTTATTTCTGCAGATAAGCATATGGTCAATCCAGACCAGCTGAAATCAATCCACTTGCACACTCAATACCCAGCATTGTATCCCCAGAAGTCCAGGGCTCTAGCAGTTCAGGGATGCTGACCAAGAAATGTATTGTCCAGACTAGAGATCAGTGTTCAGAAGTTTTTTGTTGCTGTTGGTGGTGGTAGTGATGGTGGTGGTGAGATGATGATGATTATGATGATGATGAGTGGGTTTAAAACCAATGTAGAAAATTTCATGCAATGGTCTGTTCTCATTTTAAGAAAAATGATTACAGTATAATTGCATATAATAAAGACACTAAAGGTCTTTTAAGAAGTCACACTTGCCCTTTTGTTAGAAAATGGCTAGGTTGTTTTTGGTGGGTGAGGGGAATATTAAAAAGTATTATTTCTATTTTTTCATTGGGACATGCATTTAAATTAAAGACCACAAATCAATATTTGTTAATTGAAGTAATAGCAGTGGCTATTATGATGAATTTAGATACAAGTTCTTGGCATTTGCAATTATGTCTCCAGAGAAACTACATATGGTCAATCCAGACTACGCAGTCTAAAATACTAATGTATTCCTATTCCTTCTGCATTTTGTTTCCTACGAAGTATTTTTTATGTATATATCAGTTATCAAGTCAAATCACAATCCCCGCTTATTGCTATCTATTTCCTAGAGCCTATTGAAAGTAGAGGATTTATAATTTCCCTAGGATAGATTAAGTTTATATACAGTGATCTTT
Organism: Molossus molossus; assembly: GCF_014108415.1. Lineage (NCBI taxonomy): Eukaryota > Metazoa > Chordata > Mammalia > Chiroptera > Molossidae > Molossus > Molossus molossus. The sequence continues at coordinate 83,866,469 of NW_023425388.1, forward strand.
TATTCAGTCACAGAAACTGTATTCATTTTGAAACTATAATCTTACATACTCTTACTAGAATTGTGTGTAATAAAGTTTCAGCCAGTAGGGAACAATTTAGAGGACTTATATTATACACAGGATTATTTTCTATTCATCATATTTTATTTACTATATTCTTTTTTTTTTCAATATGAAAGAATCTATAGGTATAATTAAATGTGTGGGGCTTTTTATTTGTCTGGCCTCTTGAAAATTGAGGAGTTTAACAATCCCCTTCTGAAATGAAGAGTTTACATAAGGAGTTCTTTGGTTTGAAAACTAAACTAGGAGAGAGCCAAGGTCATTTTTAGGAGAGAAAGTTTGCAAAAAAGTGTCCACATCTCAAACCCCAGACCACTGATTTGTTAGGTATATGAAAAATGGAATGTAAGCCCAGCTGGTGCGGTTCAGTGACTGAGCATTGACCCACGCACCAAGAGGTCACTGGTCAGGGCACATGCCCAGGTTGTAGGCCCAATCCCCAGTGGGGGCATGCAGGAGGCAGCCAACTGACGATGTTCTCTCTTATTAATATTTCTATCTCTCTCTCCCTCTTCCTTCCTCTCTCTTTCAAATCAATAAAGAAAAAAATACATTTGTAAAAAATGGAAATTAAGGTGTAGGAATCAAGGTTAATAATCTGCTGAGTTTATGATAGAGATATTATCCTGAATTATCAGGATGGACCCCAAGTATTCACAAGGGCACTTATATGTGGAGGGTGGAAGAAAAAGAAAGAACGTCAAAGTGACGTGATGTGGGATAGATTCAACAAAACATTATTTTTTCCCCAAAATCTCTTTGTTGATTCTTTTTCTATTAGCATAAAATATACTTAGTTCATTTGTACAAATACTCATGACTTACTCTTATATGCACAACACGGTACTGGGTTGTGACTATGAGACGAAGGGATGCAGACAGTGGAGAGGTGCTCCCTAAGGAGCAAGTCCCATGTACTAAAAAGGTATAGATCAGGTGTGTCCAACGTAGGTGTGATTGCGGAGGGTGCATGATGTAAGTGAACTATTTGGGGTATAAACGCATGCCAAGTGTGTGTTATTAAAATGTTATGAGATAGCCCTGGCCGGTTTGGCTCAGCGGTTGGAGCGTCGGCCTGCGGTACAGAAAGACCCGGGTTCGGTTCCCGCTAAGGGCATGTACCTCGGTTGCAGTTTGTCCCCGGCCCTGGTTGGCAGCCACTCGATGTGTCCCTTCACATCGATGTTTCTCTCTCTCTCTCTCTCTCTCTCTCTCTCCCTCTCTCTCCCTCTGGCTCTATCTGAACAAAAAATGGAAAAATGTCCTCGGGTGAGGATAAAGAAAAAAGAAAAAAAGAAAAAAAATAAATAAATAAAATGTTATGAGATAGAGTTAATCATGAATAAATAGGTAAAATTAAAATGATGATGGCAAAGTTAATTTTTTATGGAATAAATAACATTGATGGTGGGAGGTCTATCTTCCTCTAAAATATAAAATGTTTCCTTTTTCCATTAAGATGGTCACTTTCCACTTATGTTACCATTAAAAAATGCCTTTTGTTTCAGCTTGGCATTAGACCCAGCTCAGACATTCCTACTTCTCCTCCCCCACTTCTGAATCTCAGGCCTAAGGCCATCCACCTGACCCGTCACCGGGCCCTTGTCCGCAGAGTGCTGCTCCTCACCAGACTGTTCTTGGTGTCTCCAGACCTCTGTGAGTCACTGAATTTCCAGAATGCCTTCAAATGTTAAGTACTTTTCTACACAAACAAAGTCATGAGGGCCTCTCCTTCTGCAACATGTGCCTGCTGAGCATGCTCCAGGCCATCACCATCAGCCCCAGCACCTTCTGATCAGCCAAGTTTAAACAGAAACCCACCAATTAACATCGTCCATCCCTTCTTCTGTGGGTCCTCAGTTTGTCTTTCAGTAGTATCTTTATCTTCTACACTGTGGCTTCTAACGTGACCAAGACCAATCTGCTAAATATCAGTACATTCTTCTCACTTTCGTTTATAAGCTACGTCACGCAGAGCCTGTTTTTCATACTGTCACTCTTCAGAGATGCCTGCTTTCCAGGAATCAGGCTGCAGGTACCAGAGACAGTCCCAGCACGTCACACCACCGGCCTCTCCCCAGGAACCTCCCCAAAGAAAAGGGCCACCCAGACCCTCCTGCTGCGGTGAGTTTCTTTATGGTCATATACTGGGTGGACTTCATCATCTCATCTTCTGCGACCCTGTTATGGACATATGACTCAGTTGTCCTGAGGGTCTAGAGTTTTGTGGTCAATTTCTATGCCACTATCAATTTTTTGGTGCTAATCGGATCTGATAAAAGTATAATAAATATGATGCAAAATATGCGACAGAAGAATCATATGTTAACAGATCATTAAAGAAAACAATTTTCTGAAATATAGGTTCTTTTGTCATCAGGTTAATTATTCATGTAGCAGAGGACTTGATATTTGATTTATTTAAAATGTGTGGATTTACACTCTTATTTAATCTGAATACTTTTGAAACCAATGCTGCCAAGGACTTGGCATGTTCTTTAGACAATGTACCTCATGATTTGGGGTAGTCATGTACTTGTATGTGTTTCCTACCTTAGTTCTGTTTTCTTTTTGTCCTTGGCTAACACTGCACTTTGTGTCCCATTAGTGAGTCTGTCTCTTCCTACTTTGTTTTTTTTGGTCAAAAACTTACTACTATTCTACTATCCTCAAAAACTCTTTGTGTTGGTCTTAGCATCGTGCGTGTGTGTGTGTGTGTGTGTCCCTCAACACACATGAAAGTTTATATTTCCTGGTAATTTATTTTATACTTTTATTCTCCTCATGTATTTGTCTCCCATATTTTTGTGTTTCCCCCTTAACTGTTTGACCATTTACTTATTTATTCATAGCGAATGGATATCTATTGATGACCTGCCATTTCTGTTCTATGCTAGGTGATGGCAGCTCCGCATCATGATACAACTGCCTTTGAGGAGCACGTGAACTAGGAGAGAAGGCACAGATCAGCAAGCACAAAGGTGTGGAGAGAATCACTATAACCAAGGAGCACAAAGGTGGGGATACCAAACTCACACTGAAAAGTCAGCAAAAGTACTTGAGAGGATATGATAGCTGCACTAAGTCTGAAAGCAGAGGCTGTAGGATGTATGTGTGGGCACATGGACTTCTGTGGGTGCCATCTCCTTTTTTGTCACCAGAATCACTAGTGACATCTTAGGTTTTTTTAATTGTTGAAAGTATTACAGATGTCCCCCATTTTTCCCCATTGATCCCCTCCTTCCCATTCCTGCCCCTTCTGCCTTCTCCAGCCTAGTGTCCGTATCGATTGGTTGTGCATATATGCATATAAGTTCTTTGGTTTATTTCTTCCCACCGCTCCCACCCCCATCCCTCTGAGGTTTGTCAGTCTGTTCTCTACTTTCATGATTCTGGATCTTTTTGTTCAAAAGCTTATTTCATTCATGATGTTTCACAAATAAGTGAGATCATGTTTACTTGTCTTTCTCTGACTGGCTCATTTCGCTTAGCATAATACTCTCCAGGTTCCTCCATGTCATTTCAAAGGGTAAGAGATCTCTCTTTTTTACAGCTGCATAGTACTCCATTGTGTATATGTACCACAGCTTTTTTATCCACTCATCTATTGATGGACACTTGTGCTGTTTCCAGATCTTAGCTGTTGTAGATAGTTCTGCTATGAACATAGGGGTGCATATATTTTTTCTGATTGATGTTTCAGGCTTCTTAGGATATATTCCTAGTAGTGGGATCACTAGGTCAAATGGCAGTTCCATTTTTAATTTTTTGAGGTAACACCATATTGTTTTCCACAGTGGCTGCACCAGTCTGCATTCCCACCAGCAGTGTGCTAGGGTACCATTTTCTCCACATCCTCGCCAGCACTTGTTTGAGGATTCGTTGATGGCTGCCATTCTGGCAGGTGTGAGTTGATATCTCGTAGTCATTTTAATTTCCATGCCTTCTGATGATTAGAGATGTTGAGCATTTTTTTATATATCTCCTGACCATTTGTATGTCCTGTTTGGAGAAGTGTCTATTCAGGTCCTCTGCCCATTTTTTAAATAGGATTGTTTGTCTTCCTTTTGTTGAGTTGTATGAGTACTCTATATAGTTTGGATATTAACACCTTATCTGATGTATCACTGGCAAATATGTTTTCCCGAAGAGGGGGTTCCTTTTTCATTTTGATGTTGGTTTCTTTTGCCATGCAGAAGCCTTTTAGTTTGATATAGTCCCATTTATTAATCTTTTTCTTTGTTTCTCTTGCCCTAAGCAATGTATCAGTGAAACATCTTGGCTTTTAAAGCCTACCATTTTGCCATCTTGATCAATTACTTCATTCACTCTTCTATCCATAAATATGTAAGAACCCACTCAGTGCCCTGGACTGTTAAATGCTGTCTTTTCTTTTAAAGACTCATGACATGGGCTTTCTCCCTCTCCATGATTTTTGGAAACTTAAAATCTGCTTTTCTAAAGTGCAAAGTACTCATCTGACCCTGCCCGTTGTTTCTTCCTTACCAACCGACAACTTTCAATGTTTAGGTTTTTTTTTCTTTCAAATTGTCAGTCAATATAACTGACTGAGCGCTTCCCGTGGGCACCACACTGAATGCTCTAGAAGGCACAGCGACGACTAAGACTCGGGCCCGTTCCACATGAAGCTTATACAATAATGGGGAATATACGTGCACAGAGAACACAATAAAGGGAATAAAATATACTCTCCTAAAGATAATTTATTTTAAAGATAGCAATTTCTGACTTAGTATTAAGTCCATAACAGAACCCCTTGGTTCTTCCTTAATCATGAGGGAGATGACAAGGTGAAGTACACTGTAAGGACAGAAAGTTTGAATTCGATTTTTTAAAATGTAAAAAAATCATATATATATTTTTTAAAGGCATCTTTGCATTTACAGCACATTTCAGGGGAAAAGATGCATGGATCAATCTGAGTACATCTCATAATTCAAAATTAATTCATTAGATCACCAAAATGTAATAGTGGTATTATCAATCAATTTAGATTTAAAATATTCAGTGGAACTACAGTGCCACCCATGGTTATCACTTTCTACATGAAATAGTTCTGAAATTTTGGGATAGTTTACAATGATCACGCATTACATTTATAATAGGAAAGAAACAATATGTTCATAAACATGAATGTATATGGAGCTTCCATTGTGCTAATTCTCTAGAAAAGTATCTGTCAGGCTCCTTTTTCAAAATTATGTATATATATATATATATAATTTAAAAGTTTGAAAAGTATGGAAAATAGAAAAAAAATCTCCTGTAAAACTAACACTACTGCTACTGATATTAGTGATGCGTTTCTTCTCTTTTTTTCTATCGGTGAGGTTGTTTTTATTTTTTTATTTTTCTATTTTTTATATCCCCACCTGAGGACATTTTTTCATTTTTTGTTTAGATAGAGTGAGAGGAAGAGAGAGAGAAATATCGACGTGAAAGGAACACATCGAGTGGCTGCCACCCACAAGACCCAACCAGGGCCAGGGACAAACTGCAGCCAAGGTACATGCCCTTAGAGGGAACCGAACCCAAGTCTCTCTGGACTGCAGGCCGACGCTCTAACCGCTGAGCAAAACCAGCCAGGGTGAGGTTGTTTTTAAATAATTAGATAGCAATATTTCTTAATAATATTTAACCAACAAGACGATTTTCTTAAAATGTGTCTAGTTCTATGTTTGGGCCCAGATGAAATGGTAGAATCCATGAATGTTTGCATGAAAAGATATTATCTTTTCTTAAGATCTTAAGATGATCTATCCAGAAATACCCAAACTCTCATATTATCTTCCAGTAAGGAAAATATTTATCTTCTATATTTACGGTCTTGTAGATGGGGTCATATTAAGAGTAATAATCCAGATTTTATTGGTACTTGTTCCCACCAGCTCACATAGGACCCTAATCTTCTAAAAAGTTTCCCCAAATTCTTTTGGAAGTTCAGATGATGTTTTACACATACCATGAGCAAAACCAGTTAACGGTCTAGTCAGCTATCATTGTCTTTCCTCTTCCCCTGCTCTGACCTCCGCAGGCTAGACACTGCCGAGCGCCCTGGCACCGCGCCCCAGGGTGCTGCAGTGGAGGTCCTGGCAGCTCTGGCATGTCAAGCAGTGCAGGGTCTGTGGAAAGAAACATGGAAGGTCCCCTTCTCCTTTCCTATGGGAGGGTCCCCCAGTAGTGTCATTTGTGTCTCATGTCTTACCAAATTTTTATTGAAATAGCTTATTAGGACTATACATAAACCCTTACTACTCAAAATGTGGACCCTGGACCAGCAGCATTTGGCGGAATTGTTGGAAATGCAGAATTTCAGGCCCTGTGAATCTGAATCTGCAGCTTAACAAGGGCCCCAGGTGATTTATATACAAATTACAGTTTGAGAAGCACCTTCTTAAAGCACCTTCCAGGAACTGAGGCATGAATTCTATTAGGGACAAGGGCAAAGTTGGGTCAAGAAACAAATGTGACAAATAAAAAGACTTTTTGTAATGATCTCTTTGCTTTGATGACCTTCTCTATGTGACTGGGCCAAACTTAGAATGTTTGGCTCCCTCTTTCAGGATAGCTGCCCCTTTGGAAACTCCCTTGCTCCTCACCGCCTCCTAGAGACAGACTTGGGGACCTGCCAAGTCTATTTCGGTTCTGCCATCCGTGGCTTAATCTAAGAACCCACTAGCCTATGGGAAATCACACTACTGCACATGTGAACTATGCTTTTATTTAATAAATTTTGATTCCACACCTATTATTTATAAAACACTTCATTATGGCCTGAGGGACTACCAAGATAAGTAAAACAATCTCTATTCTCAAAGGAGGCTAATAAAGAAGGTATATGATGAGGTAGGTAAAAACTTTTGGGAGACCATTTGAGAAAGGAGCCAAAAGGTTCCCAAGTGGGGCAGTCTTACCGCAGTGTGGAGAAACCATTACTACGTCTTATCCCTACAGCCTGCGTGGGCCTGTTCTGCAAGTGGAGCACCTTTTTCCCATTTCTGTTTCCCTACATTCCTACCACCTTCCAAGGCCAGTTTCAAATGCCAATTTATCAATGAAATCTGCAGTAATTCCCTCAGCTAAATATCCTTTAACACTTCAGGACTCCCATCATATCCTGTCTTAAGATCAATTATATGTGTTGCAGCCTTCGGGGGGTGGGGGGTATGTCTCTTACAGGCACATAATGCATTTTAGTCAGTCTTCTTAGATTCCCCATAGGACCTAGCATGATGTGCCATAAATAGTTTTCTAAAAAAGGAATAAATTAAAGCTAATGCATCTCCTCTGTTACTACTTCTCCATTCAGGAAGATCAGGCTGCTCAAACCATAGAGAAAACGTGAGAGAATACTCAACACTGGCTGGGGACATTTAAGAAAATTAACTCCTCACCCCCTCATCTTTTTCTCTGGTCAGATTGTTTTTCTCATGCAGAAACAATGTCTTCATTAGTAGAAGAGTAGCTATTAATCTCAGCTGAGTGGAATTGCATCTAGTTTTCAGCTGTATGAAAGTGGGCTGGCTAGCTGCCTATTTGTATTTAAGAAATCCATTAGTTTGATGGGTAGCACTGCTTCTGCCTGGTTTTCTCTGACGCTGAGATGGCCTCCCCGAGGCACAACCTCCTCTCTGAAGACTGTAGGGTTGCTATTAATCATGTGGCATCTTATGAGCTGCACATCAGTGATGCTTATTTATCTATGGTTAGTATGGGTTTTTGAGCCACTGGGACAGAGGTTTCGGCTCTGATCTTGATGATGTATCTTGTCTCCTCAGTAATGGTGGTGATGGCTATGTCTGTGGTGCAGTGAAAGATGAAAGAGCAACTTAGTGGCTAGGATTTGCTGCTTTGTGGCCTAATGATTTAGAGCTGTGATTGCAAACTATGGGCTCTGATGGGGAGAATCACAGTTCTTTCTCCCCATCAGAGCCCATAGTTTGCAAACTGTATGGACATCTGACACTGGTGGTAGACTGAAGAAATAATATGTCACCATATTCTATTTTAGAGCTAGTGTAGATATGTTAGGATTGATGAAATAGGTTGACTTTAAAATGTCACTTAATTTATGCTGGACTTATATCCAGTAATTAGGTAAACACAACAAAAGTGCTAGCATGTGGGGTTCACAAACCTGATCTTTAAAGAGGCCCTAATAGCATAAGATTAGGCCCCAGCATATTAGGATCTGGGTGGCTTCTCTTTGAGGTAGCCTGGGTTTGAAAGACAGCTGGGGCCTTCTGGAAGTCAAAGGACAAACTGAGGACCCCAGACTGAAAAATGAAGGCTTCTTTCAGACAACCACAGAGACAACAAAGTGAAGTTGCGTAAGATTCCCAGTCTTAAAAATCAGCTCGCCTCACCTCCAGTCTCTCCCTATTCTCATCCCTGTCCCAGGCCTGTTATTACAACCAAGACACGGGAGCACCTCTTTTTGCCTCATTCTTTGAAGACCAAGCTGAGGTGAAGAGGGAACATGCAAAGCAATTCCTAAGATATCTAAGAAAACGGGAGAGTAAAATCTGTCTTCCGGTGATAAAGGTGACTATGTAATTTGTCATGATGATGTTAATGGGGCCTTTGCTGAGTCTAGAGAACGAAATTATTAGTTGCTACCTAACTTGCTAGGTTAACCTTATTATACGTGAGGTTATAGTTACTGACTTTGAGGGCAAGCATGTGTCTTCTTTGTAGCCTCTTCCTATCAGTTTGAGTAAATTGAATCCACTAACTGCTTGTTCAGCTTTTCTCAGTGAGGCACATTTAGTGTGGTCTCTGGACCAGCAGCATTAGCATCACCTTGGAGCTCATTAGAAATGCAAATTCATGGACAAACTGAATCAGATTCTCTAGGGATAGTGTCCAAGGAGCTCTAGTTTAACAAGCTCTCCAGGCGATTCTAATGCTCTGTATCGTTTGAGAAGCACAAATGCAATGGCCTCTTCCTAGAATAGTTGACATCCTCTATCAGATCTTGAGTGTAATTCAGACGCATGTTCAGGTTTTTTAAATGACTGCCTCTTCAGTGTAGCAAAACTTTTTTCAGGGACGGACACTTAAAAGAACTAATCTAAACCTTAGTTGGGGATATTACATCTGGAAGCATTCCCTACTTACCTACTTAAGGGGTCTTTTTAACTCCAACTTTATAAAGAGACTAGTAAATGTCTGGTAGTAACAGAACTAAACCACCACCATGGAATTCCGAAGCTTTATCACTGTTAAATGGAATAGTGCCCATAACTGTGCCAGTGGTGCCCATGCTTTGTAAGCACATTACAATTATTTGGGGAGCTTTTTAAAATCCTGTTGCCGAGGTTGCACTCCATACCAATGAAGTCATAATGTCTGCGGTTGAAATCCAGAGATCAGGATTTAAGATGCTTGGTATTACATTGTACCACAAAGTTGAGAAACTATTGGGTCATACAAACTTAGTCATCGTCCAACCCAGGAAGTCGGGTATAACAAAGCTGTGCCCAAGGTGACTTCCCTGTTTCTCTCCAACAGAGGCCTGACATAGATAACTGGGGAACTGGAATACAAGCTCTAGAGTCTGCTCTGGAGTTGGAGAACAAGTTAACCAACCTCCTGCAAAACCTGAAGACCATGGCTTCTGCCAACGAGGAAACCGATGTAAGTAGTTAACTCGTTCTGAGAGCAGTGCCATCTTCTACTTCTGGATTATGACTGACTTCTGGGAGTAGATTGGAGTAGGAGCAGGGAGGTGCCCTGACTTCTGGGAGTAGATTGGAGTAGGAGTAGGGAGGTGCCCCGGTAAGAAGGAATGCAACTCAACACAAGATGAAGACTTCCCAGGGAAAACTCTCTGGATAATTAAACGAAATAACTTCAGTTGCTGGCCTTTAAATCTAGACAAGTGCTTAAATTTTAATGGGTACCTGAATCAACTAGAAGGCTTACTAAACAAACTGCTAGGCCCCACCTCCAGGGTTTCTGATTCAATTAGTTTCATGTGGTATCTAAGAATTTGCACTTCTAACAACTTCTCAGGTTATGATGCTGCTGGCCAGTACCCACACTTTGAGAATCACTGTCCTAGATGGTCCCTGCAAACTGAATGTTAATGGTGACTTATCCTATAGACTTCTCTGAAGTCTTCCTGGTTAACGGTGAACACTCTACCTTGCAGTGGTAACTTCCTTCTCACTAACCTCCCAGAATCTCAGGAAATCAAAGTGAGAAATGTCCTTATGTAAAAGTTATCAACCCTAGATGCACATTAGACTAGCTTAGGAGCTCTGAAGAGGTCCTAATGCCTGAGCCTTATGCCAGACCACTTAAATCTCAGTCTTTGGGAACTGTGTCTGGGCACCTACTTGAAATCACCATGTGATTTAAAAAGGCAGGGCGGGAAACCACTGTAGTAGTAGCTTGTTTAAATTAATCTGTACTTTTGATGAGATGCCCTAACACTTATACTCATTGAAAGGGGATATTCATATTCACCTGGAGGTTTGAAGTCTTAGATCAGTGCAGGTTCTGATCTGGTAGGTCTGGAGTGGGACTTCAGATTCTATATTTCTGACAAGCTCCTGGGCCTACAGCTCGATGAGCTACACTTTGGGTAGCAAGATTTTTTGATTGCCTCCTGTTGCAGACAAGGTGCTTAATGAGTCTTCCCCTGTTTTACTTCTATAGCTCTTACACTTCATGGGAAAGTACCTGGATAAACAGAAGAGGAACACAAACTACCTGGAGCAACAGCTTGCGTATCATAAGAGATTAGAACAGCAGGCCCAGGAGGAAGACCCTTTTAAAAAGCCTGCTCAAGTGTCAGGTAAAGAGACAGACGTCTGAAGGCAACAAAGCAGGTCTTCCATTGTAGTAGGTCCCCAAATCAGCTACTTAAGAATCTTAATTGTCTCCATTTGACAGAAGATGGCTTTCCTTCATTAGTGTGTGTACAAATAAACCTGTTTTTGCATTATAATTATGTGTAAAGAGATTGCTGTCAAGGCACAAAAAGGGCTTATTCCATCAATGTGAGTTTGGTGAAAGCTTCCTGAGGACAGTGGGTGCCTTAGACCTAAAAAAAAAAAAAAAAAAAAACCTACTCCCTTCTCTCATGATTCCAATTATTTTTAAAAAATTCAAGTTAATAAATGAGTTGAATATTCAAATAGACACAGCTAATCAAACAAGTGATGTTGAAGTAAACTAAAATTCTCAGCCAAAAGAATACAAAATAGTATTTTAAATTCGAAGACATGAAGTTCCAATGAAAGATCTAATTTAGAGCTCCAGGAGAAGCCAGAGTAGGAATGTATTGAAGACTGCTTTGTGAACTAGCCATTCCCCAGTGGTAACAGGCTCGCCATGGCAGTGATCCTCAAGAATGGGAGCTGTAGGGAAGGTATGGAGGTAGAGGTCATTATGTGCTGACTGGAGCCAGGGGGCTTGCCCTTCTCACTAGAATTAAGCACTAGACAAGGTTAGTTAATACCAGCTAGGCTACATTGGACCCCCATGTAGAAACCCATGTCCTTATGTTTCACAATTAAAACAATATTGTTCACAGTGAAGGTCTTCAGGTTAAAGCTCCGAGTTTAATTTTTGCATGTTCAAGTGGGTCTAGTCTGCTCAACTTAATTGTTCCCTTCAGCATTTTGTAGATTTTCTTTTCAATTTTCTCCTTTCATCTAACATTGATGAGAAAGCTGTTAGCAATATGGCAATTTTCATGCTTTTTAAGTGATCTCTTTTACAATAAGCTTTCTCATCCTTGATGCTCTAAAATTTTGCTGCAGTGGTTTTTTTTGTTTTTGTTTTTGTTTTTCACAAATACATAAAATATCTAGGAATAATTCTAACTACTATCTTGGGACCCATATGAAATTAAAAAAAAAAAACCTAAGAGAAAAATCTTTGAATAATAAAGGAAAGACTAAATATGAAAATTGTGACATCCCTCAAATGAATGTGTAGGGCTAAAGTAATTTTGGTTATAATCCCAACAGGATTCGTAGGGCGTGGACAACTTAGTGCTAAAGAATAGCTTCAATCATGGGGTAAACATGGGAACAAACATAAAACTTAACACCACTGGTCCTTGGAAAACCCAAACCCAGCCCACAATGACATACACAGTAGGGACAATGACAAACTAAAATAGCACCATAGGCTCCAAGGTGGTGAAACAAAAGCTCTCACATGTGAGAATGTAGAGGGGTATAACCACTTTGGAAAAAGGTACGGCACTTTTTTTTTAAAAATAAAACTAAGCATATACCTACTTCATGAATCTTGGGAGGACACAGTTCAGCCCACAACAAATGATGTTCTTGTTGACTAAAACTAGGTGGAGAAAATAGGTAGAAGAAATTTAAAGCTAATTCATTGATGTTTATAGTAGGAGCCATTAGATACTGAGTTAAAGAGGGTTAAAAGAGAAACATCTGTAACAAAAATAAATAAAATTTTTTAAAAATATAAAAAAAGGGTTCTAAGTATTATATAAAAGTCTAATTACAAAGGTAGTCATTAGAGAAAAACTATGAGTATCAGTTTTAAAAACAGCCCCACAGTGAAAATGTATATAAATGATGTTCAAATTTATTTTATTTTGTAACCCTTAACTTAGGCCTTGATTTAGTCCGAGGTTTGTTGGTAAACATAGTCAGTGTTCACCCCAGTCTGTTTGCTGCCGTTTCCCTTACCATCTTTCGGTTCAGTGAATTTTGTTCTTTGGGAGATGCTTCAGTAAGGCCTGATGTGGATAGTATTCGGAGTCCTTGAATTTGCAGAAATGTTTACCTATAGCTTTGACCCTTGAAGGACAGCTTAAATTTAAAATTTGGCTCAAACTGAATGGATCTGACAGGTATTGTTCCATTGCTGTCCAGCATTAACTGTAGCTGGGCCAACTTGGCCTCCTCTTCCTTAAGAACTACAGTGTCTTTGGCCAGATGCCCAAAGCTTGCTATTCATGTTAGTAGAACACCTCTGGTATTTGTAGGATATGTAGAAGTAGATACGTCTTAGCATTGATTGTTCTGGGGCAGTTTTTGCATACCTTGAATGCCTTTTAATATAAAATTAAAGTCTTATTCCAAACCATTTTTTAATGTTTGCTTTAATCCATTCTTCTAGTTTTCCTCCAATTGGAAGAACTCCAGTTATTCATATTTTTGATCATTTTTACCTATCTTTTTTATCTTTCATTTTCTCTTTTTAAAAATCTTTTTGCTCATTCCTTTTACTTTCTCAATGTGTCCTGTGTGTACACTGTCTTGCCCTACCTTCTATAGCTCTATTCCCCTTTTTGCTCCTTGTAACTTTAGTCTTTATTTACCAAATGAATTTATTTACAATAGCTTTTATTACAAAATAATTATCTGTTCCTTCTATTTCTTTCCTAAATTTTACTAGTCACTATTTCACATCTTATTGGCTGACCATCACCTTCCCTTTGTTGGCTATGTCTCCTCTGAGTATTTTTTTTTTTTAATTTTTTTTTTTTATCCTCACCCGAGGACATTCTTTCCATTTTTTGTTCAGGTAGAGTGGGGGGCAGAGAGAGGAACAGAGAGAGAGAGAGAAACATCGATGCGAAAGGGACACATCGAGTGGCTGCCACCCACACAACCGACCAGGGCCGGGGACAAACTGCAACCGAGGTACGTGCCCTTAGCGGGAACCGAACCCGGGTCTCTCAGGACCGCAGGCCGACACTCTAACTACTGAGCCAAACCGGCCAGGGCTCCTCTGAGTATTTTTTATTGTCTTTCTTCCTCGCTGTAATTGCATCATCATTGTATCCCCTTTATTCGTGTTAGAATGTTGTGTTGCAGTTTTTCTCTGCTTTGGAGCAATATTTTTCTATAGAGTATTCTCAGTCTATAGGGAAGTTTTGTATCTGTTTTTAGTTCTTTTTTCTCTCTCTCTCTCTCTCTCTCTCTCTCTCTCTCTCTCTCTCTCTTTCTCTCTCTCTCCCATTTGTTTTCCTAGAATAGCATTCTTTGGCTGTTGGTAGTTGCACAATTACTCTGTAAATCGTATTTGAGTGAGCTGGATATTTCTCAAGTAGAAGGAGAATCTTTTATATTTTTTGAGTTTATTTGAAGCAAACTGACCACACATGCCAGGGAGCAAGATCTCAAATGCTCCAGGAGGAGCTTTGGAGGAAAGGAAGGGTAGGTTTCCCAATTTCTCACCACAAGAGCGCCCTCTTCTGTTCCCATAATAAATGCCAATTATCGTTCCAAATCTCAACTAAATTTTAGATCTTGTCTTGGTTCACAAAGGCTCCTATCATCAATTTCAAATGTCTGTAGTATCTTCACCTCTTGTGAGCAAGCCACCTTCACCAAGGGGTCCACGCCTAATTTTCACTTTCTAACTCCTCTTTTAGAAGTGCTTTTCTCTACCATTTCCATGTGCATTCTAAACCCGTTTCCCAACTTTCCATTTGCACCTGCCCTCTTTGATCACAGCAGTTCTCACTGATAAGGGAGCCCCATCATTTTGCAAGTAATTACTGAGTTAATTTCTGATACCCAGCACTTCTAGGACTCAGCTGCACATCCTGTTCTCAGAACCACCCGCAGCCCTTGCATGGCTTCCTGAACTAAAACTGCTGACTTCAGATGCCCAGAACAGTTATCATCCAGGGTGCACAAAGAGAGAAGGAAAGACAACCAGTACTAATAGATATCATAAAGCACATACACTGAGATGTTCATTTCCTAAATGGAGCGATATCTCTTTAGGGCAGAAACCAATATCCTTTGTCTGCTAAAGAGGACTCGGGACTAGGACTGAGCTGGCAGAAGGCCCTCCTGGAACCATTAGGTACATAAATGCAAGAGGCAAGGCTTCATAAAGGATCATAAAGACAAACTAACTTGGAAGATGTCAGTTGATTTCATGACTCCAGAAAGGAAACTGTATTAGAAAAAATCAAAATCACTCAGCCTGGCCTGCTATCCTAGCCCATTCTCATCTACAGGAAATGCTTGCAAATTAATTATCCAGAAATCCCCAACTCAACACCGAGAAATGCAATAGAAGGAAGATGAAGGGAGAAAACTGCCACTGTATTTGTATAAATGCCCTTAGAGAAAAAGGAGGGGAAATAAAGCCCAATTATTAACATAAATACTTTGGCATGGAACAGTTGCAAACTGAAAACATTTTAATTTTAGCTAGTCTAGTGGGTGTATAGTACCTCCTAGTATTGTGGCTCTGCTGTTTGGAGTATTGTCCCAGATATCAAAAGTTTGCAGATTTGAATCCCAGTCAGAGCATGTACCTAGGTTGCAGGTTCAGTCCCTGGTTAGGGTGTGTACAGGCCACTGATCGATGTTTCTTTTGACCTGGAAACAAGGAGTAAGGAGCATCCTCTCTTAAAAAAAATATATCCTGCCCTGGCCGGTTTGGCTCAGCGGTTAGAGCGTTGGCCTGCGGTCCAGAGAGACCCAGGTTTGGTTCCCGCTAAGGGCATGTACCTGGATTGCAGTCTGTCCCCGGCCCTGGTTGGGTCATACGGATGGCAGCCACTCGATGTGTCCCTTTCACGTCGATGATTCTCTCTCTCTCTCTTCCTCCGCTCTATCTGAACAAAAAATAAAATGTCCTCGGGTGAGGATAAAATATATACATATATATATATATATATATCTCCTCGGTGAGGATTTAAAATTATTTTTTAAATTAAACTTAGGAAAGAATATCAGAATAACTTTCTTCTCAGCCTTCACCCTCCAGGGGCATAACTGAGCCTGATTAAGAGGAATATCACTAATGCAGTCTGAGAACAGCAACACAAACACTGAAGACCCTTCAGCATCCTGCCTGTTGGCATTAGAAATGTGAGTACTGAGTCACTGCATGCAGGTTTGCTGGTGCTGACAGGTCATTTTGCTACCATTATCATCTTACCTTAATCCTGAAAGATACAAGAGCAGTTATGCCTTTGCAAATTTCTGTCTAATTTCTAGCAATGAGGTATTAGCAGCAGAAAGTAAATTTCTTAAAAACACTGCAGAGAAATAGTTTCTTAAATATCAGAAAACAATTGCTAGATTTTGTACCTCTTCAGTCATACTAAATCGGTTCCATTAAACAAGTATATATTGAGTACATTCTATTTATCATGGGCTTATCTTAGATGCCAGGAATACAAAATTGAAAGGGCCTTGCCATCAAGACACGCACAGCCTATTAGAGAACACACATATATGTAAATTAGAATTCAGTTTGTAAATGCACCAATAAGCCAGTGTGAGGCAGAGAACAACAGAGAAAGGATGACCATCTGTGCTAAGGTAGGGATGACTGACTCAGTAAAATGGGAAGGAGAAATAGAGCATTTTAGGCTTAGCCAATGGTATAAGGTGAACTCATTAAGTGCCTTTTATGTCAAGTTAACACACTTGGGTTTTCTTCAGAGGATGGCAAAGCAACAAGTAGTTTACATATAGACATGACTTGATCAGATTTGCAGTTTAGAACAATGACCCTAGAAGCATAGTGCTTGATGGTGTTCTTATTCTGACACTGCTATTTGTGTATGTCATGTCATAAAATAAGTAATTATGTTGGTATTTTTGAGAACTGGGATTTCCTGTTTGGGATAAAGGAGATATAAATGATCAATGAGGTTAAGCAAAAATCCTATGATATTTAATTGTGAATATCAGAATAAGCTCATGATGTATTTAGCTTTATATTTTAAAAAGTCCTAACTGTTCATGGAAAAGACCTGGAAACAAGGAGTAAGGAGCACCCCACACCCTCATTTTGGTCTCTACCATTTGCCACTAAAAGGAACAAAGGCTCCTTTGAGAAATGGCTGTTCATAGTTCTGAGTCAGGAAATATATTAAATAATCTTGAAACGTGACCATATTAGAAAGTGAGACTATTAACTCAGAACCAACTTGAAGAGCCTTCTTTTGTGTAAGGGTGGTCACTTTAAAGAGAAAAATAACTGCAATGGATTGAAACATACCAAATTTGTTTGAATTCATGAGTAAAATATTAAATAATAGCAACAAATATTTATTAATAATGAACAATTATTAAATAAGTATAATATAATTATAATAAATAATACTTTATAAAACAGTGGTCACCTTTGGGAGATGACCAATAGTAGAGAGCTAACTCAAAACTCTGAAAACTGGTGAAAAGAATCAAAGAATTAACCTGTCTTTCCTATATGAACTGCATAGAATAATCAAAGAGTTAATAACTTAATTTCTAAAAAAATAATAGTGTGAAATTTACCATTTTGCCAATCTTTTTTAAAAAATTAGGCAATGATTATTAGTGGCTAATATTAATAACAACAACAACAACAAAAACAACAAAAAGGGATTTTGTACCTCCTAATAAAATTACATACTACTACTTATGAAGTAATTTTGGCAAGGAAAAATTAAAAGGTACAACTATGTCATATCGAGCCTCAAGACTGAATTGTCACCTATAGAAAATATAGGAGAGAAGAATATTGAACAACACAATACAAATGCAATCAAGAGATTCCAGAATGTGGGCATCTATAGGACAAATGTCCCAGGTTCTTCAAATAAATTACATGGGGGAAAAAAAGAAAAGAACAGTGTGGCCTTTGTTTGATCCCAATTATAACAAATTTAAAAAATTTTTAAAGAATAAACATTATGGCCCCAGCCAGTTTGGCTCAGCGGTTGGAGCGTCAGCCTGCGGACCAGAGAGTCCTGGGTTCGGTTCCCGCTAGGGGCACATACCAAAAAAAAAAAAAAAAAAAACCAACAAAAAAAGAATAAACATTATGAAACAACTAGTGAAATTTGACCACTGATAGAATATTTGATATTAGGAAATTATTGTAAATTATTTCTAGGTGTTATTATATTATGGTTATGTATAAAATAAGAATTGTTACCCGTTAGAGATACAGACTAAAATATTTATAAAATTTAAAAGAAAGGGAAGAAAATTAGGTAAAAATGAATCAAAATTGCTTGTTGTTGAAATAGTGATGGGGTCCTTAGGAGTGTTTTACACTATTCTGTATACTTTTCAATAATAAATTAAAGAAAATAATTGCCTTTACAGAGCAATTTTGTTTCCCTAACATCTGAATCAGGACAGGGAAGGGCCAGTTTACTCTGACCTCCAGATGCTGATATTGGCACTCTGCATTTTTTGACCAGGTTTCCATCTTTCCTTCATGGAGCTCTTTGTAACGGTCATCACAGTAACATTCATCCCATTGTGCGTATAGAGAGTCAGAGTTTGAAGAATGAGACTTTAGTTCTCTTCCACTTGCTATAGTTCTCACCGGGCTCCAGGATTACCAGCAGTACATGGACTACTGGAGTGTTCTTTTCTGTCTAAAAGTTTTTCTAAAGGACAGACAAGTTTACCAAAAAGGCCTAAAAGAAAAAGCTAAAACACAGATGCCCCCAATGTCTCCAGTTATGTTTATCACAGTGAAAGGTTCTCATATAACACTTGTATCGAGATGGCGTCCTGTGTGGCTTGTACAGCTGCCATCACTGTCTGGCTCTGACTCGCTCGGTCTTGTGCCTGAATACCAACGCATAACAGATTTGTTGAAGATTTGGGGATAGTGAATAGGAATTATGGAAAAGCAAGAAAAGGCAGCAATTTAAAATAAAATGATAGCTATCTCATTGCCCCAAAGCCTCTCAATCAGCCCACCATCTCTAGCAGTTTCTTTTCAGGGCCAATTGGGATACTGAGGGTTCATGCCTCTCTGTTCCAGGATGTCCACCAACATCTCAGTATTTGGGTCTCCATCATTGATTTAGGAAGAAACTAAAAATTGTTGTATCTTTAACATGAGAGTACTGAACTCTTCTTTGTCTAAACCCGACCCTGAGGGCCAAAATTTGTTCAGATATTTTCCAAACATGTGGGGCTACCTCTCTAATAGGAATTCTACCTGCTTCCTAAGCAAACAGGCTCAAACTTACCTCCCAGGATAACAAGCATTTAAAATAACATATTTTTTTCTTTTTCTTACAGAATATTCTGTTAAAAGGAGAGTAGGCACTACGACTTGCCTTACACATTGCTCTGCCAACTATGCATGTAGAAGGAGAACCCACCCATAATAAGTATACCCATTAGCTTTTTGCTATTTACTTTGTATTTTAGGGTGCTTATTGACTTGAAACATTGTCAGAGGGAGAAAATGACCTTCCTGTGTCTGGGTGGTGTGGCTCAGTGGTTGAGCACCAACCCATGCACCAAGAGGTTGCGGTTCGATTCCCAGTCAGGGCACATGCCCAAGTTGTGGGCCCAATCCCCAGTGGGGAGCATGCAGGAGGCGGCCAATTGATGTTTTCTCTCATTGATGTTTTTATCTCTTTCTCCCTCTCACTTCCTCTCTCTCTCTAAAATCAATAAAGAAAAAAAAAACTTAAAAAAAAAATGACCCTGTATTATGACTGCTTTTACTCTTGATTATGGTCAATTGGCCTACTACAAAACTAAAAGTATAAACATGTATGAAAATGCAACTTAAATGTTCCACTTACTAATAAGCATAAAATGATGCTAGAAGTGTCACATGCTTTACATATGCTTTTATTTATTTTTTAGAGAGAGAGATTGAAACATCGATGCGAGAGAGAAGCATTGACCAGCTACCTGCTGCATGCCCCCTCCTGGGGATCAAACCTGCAACCGGGGCATGTGCCCCAACCAGGAATGAAACCAGGACTTCTCAGTCCATGGGTCGACACTCAGTCCACTGAGCCACACCGGCTGGACTGAAGTGTGACACATTTTAAAAGCCAATTTGTGGAGATGGGGTAATAACATTAACAGCCAATGCTTCCCGAGTGTTTATGATGTATACTTCCGAGCGCTTTACGTTAATGCACTTGATTTACCTTTACTCATCCTAAATGCTTTTTACATTTAATTCAAGGAACAGCTCTTTGATGGGTGTACTGATAGTAGCCCCAACTACAGTGAGGAAACAGGTCAAGTAGTACACACAAGGCAGTCTGGCTCCAGAGCCCCGCTATTCACCACCCTCTCTGCCTGCCTCTCGGTGGTAATGAATCTGTTGGGAGGGTCCTCGGGGATCAGAATCAGGAGCAGGCAGGTCATTTCCTGGTCTCTGGTTCTCTAGTGCTAGTCTTTTATCTTGATCCTATCTGTGTATTTGTTTCCTTTTCTCTTTGCAGGTTCTCTACCTTGTTAGCTAATAACCAACTGAGTCCTCTCAAATTGATATGTTCCTCATTTATGTAACCAGCAAAAACTGACCACTGGCTTTGGACCTCAATTCCAAAGTACTTTGAGAAAGACTTAATTAGTCCAAGAAGCCAAGGGTCCCTTGCCCTGGGGACAAACAGCTGTGACTATGGGAGGAAGGCAAGGTCACACATTATAATCATGGCTGTCAGGGTTCAGGAAGGTAGATTTCAGAGAAGTGTGTGGGTTGGCAGCAAACCCAAAATGCATCTTTTATTAGACTGATATATGTGTTCACTGCATTGATATCCTTTACATATACAAGTCTATTTGGATAAGGTCACAAGAATATTTGTGACTTTCAACCCATTCTTCCAGAGCAAAACCTGTTTGTATTCTTCCTTGAGCTAACAAAGAATTTGTGTAGATTTAAGCTAGAAATCTGTATTCATTTTCTAGGGCTACCAAAACAACTTACTATAAACTAGGTGGCTTAAAACAACAATTTTTCTCTCTCACAAATCTGCAGGTCAAAGGTCCAAAGTCAAGGCGTTGGCGGGGCTGCCTCCTCCCGGAGGCTCTGAGGGGAATGCTGTTTGAGTGCTGTTTCATGACGAGCTCGGCCACACAGCCCTGGTGGCTGCCGGCAGTTCCTGGCCGTCCCTGGCTCGCTGAAGCCTCGCTCCAGTCACTGCGTCTGTGTTCACACTCCTGTCTCCCTGTGCCTCCTCTTCTGTCTCATGGTTTCCACTGGAGTTAGGCCTACCCTGATCTGCCATGATTTCATCTCAATCCTCACTGTAATTACATCTGCAAAAGCCCTTATTTTACATAAGATCACATCTTGAGGTTCTGGGTGGACATGAATTTTGGGGGGCACACCATTTAACCCACTACAGCACCCATTAAGCCTCTTTGCAGCCAAGACGCCAGCAGCCCCACTTGTTTTCTCTCAATTGATATGTTTTACTTTGATCAAACACTTACTTTGCGGCAGGCACTGTTCTAATCATTTCGCACTAGTAGCTCAGTGAATAGTGGCTATGAATTGGTATGTTCTTCTGGTTGTCTCCCTGACGTGTGCAGGCTGACAGCTCTTCCCTCGGCAGCTGGTTCCCGACTCTGTGCTGTCAGTGTAAGAAACTTCCTAACTGATTCTTTTCAGTGTATTTGAACCAAACAATGACTTGCTGGAAAGCAAGATCTCAAATGTTCCAGAGAACAACAGTTGTGCGGTTTCTTGTATACATTTGAATTAAGGAGGAAATGTAAGGAGGACTACATAGAGGTGGGACATTACAAGATCATTAACAAGCTTATTATTGCTCCCTTGAGGGTGGTTGCATCTATGAGGGGTCCAAAAAAGGAGGTTTACCCTAGTATTTTAAAGGTGTACTAACGCAGAGGCACAAGAACAGGGGGCAGTGCTTGCTTAAGGCAAAAACAAACTTTTTTATAGGCCTGGGGCATGACTACGCACCATAACATGCCCAGTTAGGAATTTATAATCAGATCCCCCTGTGAGGTTACTTTCAGTCAGATTATTACAGAGCCTCTTTTTTTCTGTCCACGGTGCATTGTGCTTTATCTTGGGAAAGAATGACCTGTGACCCAGCTGCAGTTGACTGACACTAACAGTCCACATGGTCTCTCACAAGTAAAATGTCACCTCCTGGAGAGAGCTAAGTAAGAGATTCAGGAAACTGCCCTGACCAGTTTGGTCCAGTGGTTAGAGTGTCGGCCCTTGGACCAGAGAACCCCAGGTTCAGTTCCTGCTAAAGGCACGTACCTCAGTTGCAGTTTGTCCCTGGCCCCGGTTGGGGTCGTGTGGGTGGCAACCACTCAATGTGTCTCTCTAATGTCGATGTTTCTCTCTCTCTCTTCCCCCCTCTCTCCCTTCCGCTCTATCTGAAGATAAATGCAAAAATGTCCTTGGGTGAGGATAAAAAAATAAAAATAGAGATTTAGGAAACTGATAATCAAATTTTACATGCCTTGTGCAAGCGTCTTCTTGGAAAATGAGCAGCAAGAAAGGTCCCCAGGGAAAGAGGAAGGGGCAGTAATAAAGTCAGACAAATAGCCACAGCAGAAAGCAGAACTGGCCGGGCCAGTTCGGGACTAGAGCCTGTGCTTCAGTGACAGGGAGGAGATGTCCCAACCATGTACCCCATCAGTTTTTTCTAGGTTGCCACCTTTTTCTCCTCTCTACTCTGACACACAGAGACAGACAGCTTCTAAATGAGGCGATAAGTTGGACTGCATTTTTAAAAATATTTGTTTTGTTTTAAAGCACCATGAGGATCTATGGCACAGTAAGCTGGCGGCCAAATAAGAATCCAGCAAATGTATTTTATTTCTTTTTAGTGGAGTAACCAGTGTAAGTGTTATGTAAGATTTGGAGCTACCATTTACTTAGAACTGATGTTTATTAGCCCCCAGGGTTCAATGCTATTTCTTCAGCAATGTTTTTGTCTTCGCAAAGTGTAGATAAGCTGAAGCCTCTATTCTGTATGCACCCCATAAAATCTTATGGTGCTTTGTGGTCTGTCAGAAAGATTAAATTGACAACAGATGACAAAGGTAAATGTCACAGAATAGTAAAAGGGTAAAAATGATACATGCAATAGAATCAAAGTACTTACATATGGAAAGAATATTGGCCACAATGGGAAGAATTGAAAGCTGAAATAAATTATGATTCCTTCTGTTCCAAAAGGGAGAAAATGAAAAACTACAACAGTCCAATCCAGGCAGGAATCAAAGTTTGGGTCGCCCCACCAGGTAAAGAACCATGACCAGCTGCGGCACTTGCTGAAGGCAAAGGCAATACAGAATGGGTAGTGGGAAAAGGTAGTTACAAATAAATACCAGCTGCAACCACATGACCACTCAGAAATAAAGACTGTAATGGTCATGAGTGTTCTTCCTTATTATCACACAGAATTAGTAAAAAGTATTTTCTCCTTATTGTTTTACTATAAATACATTTGTGTACATGTGTATATATACACATATACATATATATGTTTTATCTTTTCTTCTCTTGTATAACACAAGATGTGTCAACTTTATATCATAGCCAATTTTATTGATGTGCATAAATGGTAATTTTACATAATAGTATTTAAGTTACAGGATATCGAGGAGAAGAATAAACATCATTCAAGTACCTCCTCTTCTGCAGCAAGGGTTAGTGCATTTTTTATTGTATGCAGGATAGTTGTATCAGCTAAGGTGGAATTATGATTACGTTATTGTCTTTATTTTGAGAGTCAGTATGGTTGAAGGAGATGGGTATGCATATCAAGTTGATAAGGGGAAGATTTGTGAGGTGTAATTTTATGTATCAACTTGACTGGGTTATGCGATGCCCAGATACTTAGCTAACAATTTTTTGGGGTGTGAGGATGTATCTGGATAAGATTAGCATTAGAATTGGTGGGTTCAGTAAAGCAAATTTCCCTGCCAATGTGGATGGGCATCACCCAATTCACTGAAGGCCCGAATAACACAAAAGTTGGTATATATTGTTTTGCTGGAGTACATTAACTAATACAGAGTATTCCTTTCTTTCCTTTTCTTACTTAATATTCCCTATAGATCATGTAATACCTGGTCACATAAATTGGAATCTATCAACTTCAGGTTGAAATAAAATTACTTCACATCTAAATTTTTACTTAGCTTTTGAATGGGAACAACAACAGAAAAATATAATGGCCAAATTTTTCAAATACTAACAAGGAAGAGAAGTTACATTAAAATAGACACAAACTTACCACATTGGCAGCTTTTTACACATATTTCATCTTTTTGGAAATAACCTTGTTATTGTGTACTTATGTAGTATTTCCAATTATTTTACTTGGCTTTAGAAGCCAAGTTTTGTTGGAACTGACCGGACATTTACTAGTGAGGCATGGTGTTTATTCCAAGGTCTTACGATATTATTGATTAATTGGTAGATAATTTATCTCACCATTTTATATAAATAGAGCAGTGTAGTTTTGAAAACTATCAGGAGATCTAAGCTTTTTAGTATGTTTTATCTGGGAACCTTTCAACTTCTAATTCTCTAACTTATTTTAAATTTCCAAAATGCAGTACTTATCTGAACTAGAAACCCAGCAGAAATAAAAAACAAGATTTTGTAATAAAAAATGGCTATTCTGTTGTTATTGCTGTTGTTTTTCAAATTAGTCCTGGAGCAAAAGAAAAGAATTTGCCTCCGCATTTTGCAATTAGCTGCCCTGTTTGCTTAATCCCAACCAGGTTCAGGCCCTTGCCAGTGATCTACACTTCTAACTGGAGTGAGGGAAATGAAGAAGCAGAAATTTGTAGTTCAAAGCTGGCCCTTTAAAAATGTGTCTTTCACCCTGGCCGGTTTGGCTCAGCGGTTACAGCGTTGGCCTGCGGTCCAGAGAGAGCCGGGTTCGGTTCCCGCTAAGGGCATGTACTTTGGTTGCAGTTTGTCCCCAGCCCTGGTTGGGTCGTGCGGGTGGCAGCCACTCGATGTGTCCCTTTCACGTCGATGTCTCTCTTCCTCCCGCTCTGTCTGAATAAAGAATAGAAAAATGTCCTAGGGTAAGGATTAAAAAAAATAAAATAAAATAAAAATGTGTCTTTCTTTGCCCCTCAGCAGCATGCTTTCCTAAAAGGCGCTTATACACTTGTTTCCTCCAAGAACTTGAGCTTGTTGTTAATGACCCCCTAGAGCTTGGTTTGGGTAAAAGATTCCAGAGTAGGATCCAAAAGGGCCCCGTGGAAGAACAAGTCCTAGTGAGAAGCCCAGCTCTGCAGTAATTTCAGCAAGTCCTGTTACCTTCCTGGGGTCAGAGTTCTTATCTATGAGATGAGGTTCAGCACTTCTGAGCCACCCTTCAGCTGTGGTAGATGATTGTCTCATGAACAAAAATCACCCACTGAGTGATTTTGGCTCAGCTGGTTGAAGTGTTGTCCCATATACCAAAAGGTTGTGGGTTCAATCCCCAGTCTGGGCACAAACAGGAGGCAACCAATCAATGTTTCTCTCTCACATTGATGTTTCTCTCTCTCCCTTCCTCTCTCAAAATAATAAATATATTCTCATTTTTGGAAATACATAGCAAAGAGCTAGACTTATTTTTTTAATCTGTTTTAACATAATACGAGAGACTATACTATTGTCCACTGAGAGCCAGATAAGAGGTCAGCAAATGAATTTTATTTCCCTTTGGTAGAATAACTAGTAGAATGGTTTATGCAGGCCTGTTTGTTTTTGACATAAAAACATAAGCTTGTGGCCCTGGCCGGTTTGGCTCAGCGGTTAGAGCGTCGGCCTGCGGTACAGAGAGACCCGGGTTCGGTTCCCGCTAAGGGCATGTACCTCGGTTGCAGTTTGTCCCCGGCCCTGGTTGGTCGTACGGGTGGCAGCCACTCGATGTGTCCCTTCACATGGATGTTTCTCTCTCTCTCTCTTCCTCTCTCTCCCTCCTGCTCTATCTGAACAAAAAATGGAAAAATGTCCTCGGGTGAGGATAAAAAAAACAACAACAACAACAAAAAACAAGCTTGTGAGTAAAGAAAATCATTTATTTCACAAGGGAAAAAAGCCTAAATTTTAATTTAAAAAAAAAAAAATGTTAATATTTTTAAGTCCTCTCCTCCAAGGTAAACTGGACTGAGCAGGTGTCTGTATGCCTAGGCATGTTTAATCTTCCAATGTGGCTCTTGTAAAGGGGTAGAGCAACCGGCATGTATTCCCCGGAGCAGCGTTTCCTGGGACGATGGTCTGGAAAAAGCTTGTGTGATGACGAGAGTCTGAGATTTGCACTGGAAGCCTGGGGATCGGTCCCAGTTCTGCTGCTCACTGTGTGACTTTAGGAGAATCACCTGACTTCTGAAGTTTCAGCTTCATCTGTATAATCACTTGTAATCTGCTGTTCCTCTAAGAAACATAATGAATACAAAAGAATTCAATAACTTCTAAATGATAAATTGTGGTTGGTTGATAAATGCTATTAGGACGTTTCCCTATCAGTGTGCACCTGGAGGGCAGATAAGCATCTGTATATAGAACCAGCCTTCATACCACAGCTGGAACCATGGGAATTTGCTGAGAACTGCAATTTTAATTCCTATTAAGCCCCTACTGTGTACTTTTGAAAATTTCAAAATAAGAACACGACATTGTTTAGCCTTCACTGCCACAATTTACTCTGGAGTCTTAATTTAAACTCCTCAGTGCCTAATGCAAAAGTCACATTAATTTCCTTCTTTTCTTCTTAAAAAACAAACAAAAAAACTAACTCTTATTTAAATATATAGAATGAAGGTAACAGCCAAATAACAAACATTGATGGGCATTTCTATCAACATTCAATATAATTTAGGAAATGGGATGTTCATATTTTTAAAATCTTCACTATTGTCTTAGTTCCTTGGAGATGCTATAAACATCTTTATAACAAAGAAGTGTCCGGCCGATGTGGCCCAGTGGTTGAGCATCGACCCATGCACCAAGAGGTCTCTGGTTCAATTCCCAGTTGGGGCACATGCCCAAGTTGTGGGTCTGATCCTCAGTAGGGGCATGCAGGAGGCAGCTAATCGATGTTTTCTCTCATCAATGTTTCTATCTCTCTCTCCCTCTCCCTTTCCCTCTCTCTAAAAATCAATAAAGAAAAAAAAGTTTAAAAAACAAAGAAAGAGGGAACTGGACTACACACAAAGGGGAAAACCAGCAAGATATGTGTGAACTCCAAGTTGTCAGTGGCATTAAAATTGATGCACTATTTTAAGCAACCTATAATAGGAACACAAAAAGAGTTATAGCTTCTGATTTAGTAATCCCACTACTGGGAATGCATCTTCACGAATACAAGCTGTATGTGCACACCTTTGTGAAACAGTGGCATTTGTAAGAGCAGAACCCTGGAGATAATCCAGTTGTGCAATAGCTACACAATGGCTGATTGAGCAATTACAAGTGATAAGAAAGAATCTGTGCAACCATAAACAACACAAATATCCTACTGGAGAAAAGTAAGTTCAAAACCATCTTAATACAAACAAGCATAAAGTAATTGTAACTACATAAAGTCGATATATATATATATATATATATATATATATATGTAACTGAAGAAGCTATGTGAAGATATAACTTCAATATAAAAGTATACTTTTATTTTTAACAGTTTAGTGAAATATAATTTGTAGAAGACATTTGTTTAAAGTGTACGATTCAGTAGTCTTAAATACATTTATAGAGTACTTATGTTTATAATTACTAAAATTTTCCTTTTTTTTAAAGATCAGGCAAGACATCAGTAGATCTAATTGCCTGGAACAAAAAAAGAAGAGTCACATGTTAATTAATTTAAGAACCATTGAAAAATTGTTGCTACTACACCCACATAATGAGCATAATTTCTGCCTAATATCCAAATGGATATCCAGGCAGTCCAAGAAGACTTTTTAAATCTTCACCCAAGGACATTTTTTTCATTGATTTTTAGATAGAGGGAGGGAGGGAGGCACACACACACACACACACACACACACACACACACCGGCTGGCTGCCTCCCACATGATCCCAACCAGGGCTAGGGATTGAACCTGCAACAACGGTACATGCCCTTGACCAGGAAGGACTCTAAACTGCTGAGCCAATCCGGCCAGGGCAGTTCGACAGGATTTTTAAAAAATCCAAATCCATTCCTGGGAGTAAATTATCTCCTTATTTCCCAGTTCCATATAAGGTTTGCATTCTCTACCAACTGGTCCTCAAAATTTTAAATCTATCATTTCTAATGTCAATTCCAGGGTCATCGTCTCTAGTACATTATGCGTTGGTAAGAAGAGAATAGCATTGGCTTTGCTCTTAAGCATAAATGAGGAATAATGGTAAACACAAAGCCTTTGGGTTTAGACTTGGATTTGAATCCCAGCTCTGCTATTAACTACCCTAAGGCTTACTTCTTCCAGTTATCTGTAAAGTGGGGCTAATAGCACTTACTTTCAGGGTGATAACTGATATGATGAATATAAAGCACTTAGCACAATAGTTGAAATGTTGGTGAGGTTCACTCACTGGTCTAATTTCTATAATTTCTGATCCTATTACATTAGCATTGATCCAAACATACAGTAGCGATACCAACCCCAAGAAAACCAATTAAGGGCACGAGTGACTCCTAACGAATTAGTTCAGTCCCCCCACCTCCATTTTCTAGGACCTTTCTTGCACTATCACTCAGGCCATGTGTCATTCCAGAACAGAGGAGCCCCACCACCTCCTCCTTCGACTGCACAGTCTTGGAGGTTCCACGTGCGCTCACCTCCACTGCTCATCTTCCCCCAGTGCTAACGACCTGCCTGCTGGAGTACCATCCCCCTCCCAGCACATGGCTCTGCTTTTCCCCAACCAGAGCTTTTGGAAGGATGATCTTGTTCCTTGGGAAATACTCAGCCACACCATCCTATGACTACAGGATAAAGTTAAACTTCTGCCTTGGCAGGAGCACCACCAACCCATTTGACGGAAAGTTTCCATAGCAATACCCATGTGTACCTGCTTAAACTGGGTCCCGAACGTGTGTGAGATGTTTCCAAGGTGCTGCCCTAAGTACTTGGGTTATAAATCCCTCAGCTTCTTCTGACAGCATTCCTGTAACTGTGTGTGTGTGTGTGTGTGTGTGTGTGTGTGTGTGTGTGTGTTTGGGTGATGGGGGAGGGGGTGCCTGTTTTTTAGAAGTGGGCTAAGAAACATTTTTTTCTGTTCTTTTATTTATTTTTTTTAATCGAAGCTATTCAATCTCAGAATTTCTCAGTACAGGTTACACTATCCCAAACAAGGGGAAAATGGTACAAAAAGGGGAAGGGAGACACAGCTAAGGAAAATTCTAACAAACAAGAGCTATAATTATAATTTTCATTATGTCTTCTTTCAATAATTTTATCACAATTTCTAATTGCACACTTGATGACTATCTGGGTGGTGCAAAGAAGAAGCGAATACACTAAGCCAAGTTCATTCCTTTCTCACCCTGTTCCTCTTTGGATGTGGAGTCTCTCTCCTGGAGTCCTGAGGGAACTGCATCCACCTCTAGTACAGTTGTGTCTGTTGTTGCTCCCAGGCACCTAGACGCGAGTTCAAGATCTAACTGCTGCGTGGACTCTGGCTCCTAGCCGGCATTTCCCACGCCCCCAGCTCTGCCCGTGGCTCCAGGCTCCCAGGCCACCTGGAGGCGCTCCAGACTCCCTGGCTTGGGGCCTCTAGCTCCCGGAGCCGTTCTCTGTGCTGCGCCTCCGCAGGAGTATGCTCAAGAAATGCTTCTGGGCAGTCACAGCGCCGTCCGGCACAGCACCGCCGTGTTTTTCCTGATCTTAAGAGGGTTGGCAAAGTTTTTGTTGTTGTTGATTTTTAAATATTTTTTCTTTATTGATTTTAGAGAGAGAAGAAGGGAGAGGGAGAGAGAGAGAAACATTGATGAGTGAGAACATCAATTGGCCACTTTCTGCATGCCCCGCACTGGGGATCAGACCCACAACCTGGGCATGTGCCCTGACTGGGAATCGGACCAGCAACCTCTTGGTGCATGGGTGGATGCTCAACCACTGAGCCACACTGGCTGGGTGATCATCATGTATTCTTAAGCCTTAGTCGTCATCTGTATTATTTCATTTTCTTTTTTCCAGTTCCTTTGGATTATAGTGCTTCTGTTATTGGTTTCTAAAAGTTTGTTTATGTCTAAAGATGTTAACCGTTTCTCATATTTTTAAATTATTTTACCGTGGTGTTTTATTTTTTGGTTGTACCAAAGTTGTGTATTAAATATAATCATATTCTGTTTTTAAAATAATTAAAAATGGAACTGCCTTATGACCTAGAGATTCCTCTTCTGGGATATATCTAAAAAATCCCCAAACACTAATTTGAAAGAATATATGCATTCATATGTTCATTGAAGTGTTATTTACAATAGCCAAGATATGGAAGCAACTCAAGTTCCCATCAATAGACAAATACATAGAAAAGCTTTGGTACATCTATATAATGAAATATTATTTGGCCATAAAAAAGAATGAAATCTTACTGTTTGCAGTAGTGTGTATGGTGGACCTATTATGCTAAGTGAAATATGCTAGTCAGAGAAAGAAAAGTACCATATGTTTTCACTTATATGTGGAGTCTAAAGAACAAAATAAACAAACAAAACAGAAACAGACTCAGATATAAAAACAGACTTATGGGTGTCCGAGTGGGAAGGGGATAAGAGGATTGGATGAAAATAGGTAAAGGGATTGAGAAGTACAAGTTGGTACTTACAAAAATGGTCAAGAGGATATGAAGTGCAGCATAGGGAATAAAGTCAATAATATTGTCATAACTAGTGTATGGAGCTAGGTGGGTACTGGAAATACTGGGGGGAACACTTTGTAAAGTTTATGATTGTCTAACTACTATGCTGTATACCTAAAGGTAATACAAAATAATATTGACTGTAATTGAAAACTAATATTTTTTTTTTAATCCTCACCCAAGGACATTTTTCCATGTTTTGTTCAGATAGAGTGGGAGGGAGAGAGAGAAACATGGACGTGAAAGGGACACATTGAGTGGCTGCCACCCGCACGACCAACCAGGGCCGGGGACAAACTGCAGCTGAGGTTCGGGCCTTTAGCAGGAACTGAACCCGGGACTCTCTGGACCACAGGCCGACGCTCTAACCACTGAACCAAACCGGCCAGGGCGAAAACTAATATTTTTTAAATTATATAAATAAATAAAAAAAAAAAGTTAAGGTTTTTCTTTTCAAGATCCCTAGAATGGAGTCTAGGAGCTGAGCTATCAGAAAAGGTCAAAGTTGAAAGAGAGTGGAGTGGCCTGGCCTCAGGGAGGGGGGTGGTGAGAGAGTCCAGCTCTCACCAGGGGACACCTGCATGGACATGTGGCCCTGAAGGTCTTGGCTGTGACGGAACATACTGCTCCACTTGGACAATGAGCATTTCAACAGTGTCAAGAAAGTCAAGCTCAGATGTCCATTTCAAATTTCCAATAAGCCCGAGGATTTCTTACAGAATCCTGATATCAAAAAAGGGGTCCCACCCACCCACTCGCTGAATACAGTTAAATTTTCTGCCAGATAAAAATTGGATGTTCTTCCAACCTCGATAGACTGTGGGGAGAACAGATTGATTTGGTGTAGAGAAATAGAAATGAAAAAAGCTACATTTGACTTTAAGTGAATCAGGTTGGTTACTTCCTTGTTTTAGCTACATTCAACTTGTTGGGCTCTAGGCACATATTCCCAGGCTCATTATTAAGAAGTTCTATTATCTTCTCTGTTACCTGAGAGGTTTCATTCTCAAGGGATTATTTGAAAATCAAAGACAGATTTATATAAAAAGAATTATCTTTTTTTGTGTTTACATGATTAGATTCAACTCTAGATTATTCAAATGAGATACTGTTTTACAAGAACATTTGTGAACTCTGAAGCAAACTACAGGGATGGTATAAATTGTGAACAAAAAAGGGGCCACGTGCTAACCCTGACAAACTCAGGGGAGGCCTGCATGGTGGACTTACAAACTCAGAGACCTAAAGTAACTACACAGGATGGTCTGAAGTTAAAACCTCTTAATTAAAAGCAGTTCATGATGGGTAGTGATGTCCTAAGCTGGTATCTTCCTTGACAAAGGTCAATCTTTATCTTAACTGAGTCTGTCTATTGTCTTTTTGCATCTAAGATAACAATACCTTTGAAAAATCAGGGTAATTTTCTTTTTCCTGACCCCTCAAGACACAATCCCTGGAAGGGAATTGATTTGGTGTAGAGAAATAGAAATGAAAAAAGCTACATTTGACTTTAAGTGACCACAGAACCACTCACTATTATTGCTATCATGTTAGCTGTTAACTCTTAACTAACCCATACCCACCAACGTAAAAGAAGCATGTGTCTATTTGTTTTACTTTTAATCCAATCCCAGAGATGTCCCCACTTTGCCTTCTCCCACCTCCCCAATCTATTACCAGTGGATTTCATGTAACCCCCTTACAGGTTCTCCTTTGATTCTGATATATAAAATAAGCTGCAAAAGTGCCCTTCTCCAGACCGTCTGAGACCTTGTTCCCCAGCATATGTTGTCAGCTTGGCTCAACCAAACTCATAAAAATTCTCTACAGGTTTGGGTGTTTCTTATAGCGACAAAATATTGTGCAGTAAACAAAAGCGTTGGAGACAGAAAAACAAGCTGCGATGTTGTGGCATGACAGAGTCAGAAAGACCACTAGAGAATTGAAGTCCAAAGAAGAGCCATTTATTAGCCAGCTGGCATCTGATTCCAAACACCCCTATGACAGAATCTTCAAAGATCAGCCTTGATTTGCTTTATTACATGCCTTTTATACCTTACAGCAAAAGTTTAATGATATAAGAAAATAGGATCTTCTTGATATAATGTCCAGGGCTACAACAATGCTGTATAGAATTAGTTTGCCTTGTGGATAACAGGAACACCCACGCCCACCCAGGCACATCCAGGAACACCCAGGCACACCCAGGTATTTCAAGGTACATTGTGTCACACTTAGCCCCAAGCTGCACAAACACAATGCAAGCCTAATTCCTTGAGACTGTGGGGAAGGTCGAGTCTCTGACTCAAGACCTCCAGGCTTTGTGGACTCTGTCAGACACGTAGCCGGCTGCCAACAATTTCTTGGTTCAGGGGAATTCCAATTTCCTGAGGTTATTTTGATCTCTGTCCTGTTGATTAAATTCTTTACAAAACAAGTTCAGCTAGAGGGCACACAGTGACTTTCCCAATCATCAATTATGGAGCTATAAACAAGTCAGCACAATAATTTACCAAACATCAATTATGGGATTATGAACATGTCAGCACAGTGAGACCTTGAACAAATTGCTTATCCCAAAAGGCTTGGTCTTTTCATTTTTAAACTAGAGATATTGAGTATCTTTTTCATCAGGTTAAGGTGAAGAAGAAACTGAATACATACTACCAGGTACAAGGTCTTTGATATAGGCTCATTTTATTCTTTAGCATAACCACAGTTAGTTTCTTTTAATTTCCTTTGTTTCACTTTCACTTTGGAAAGGTATTTTCCATGAGTGTAGAATTCTAGGACAGTTTATTTTTTCTAGTTCTGACGTGAGATGCCATTTTGATGTTTGTGGCTTACTTGCTTTTGTTGAGAAATTGAGCATCAGTGTTCCTGTGGCTATTTTGAAGATCATTGTAGTTTGTGTCAAAAAATTAGCTTTTTTGATTGTAATGTGAGTGCCTGACATTAAGGTTTTGATTGCTGAAGCATCCACTTCAAAGACATCCATTTGGAATAAACACATTGCCAGACACACAACTAGTTAAAGATCTAGGCCTCCCCACCCATTAAGTTCCCCTTTTGGGAAGCCCTGATTGACCTGATCACTGACCTTTTGAGGAACTCTGCTTTTCCTTTCCCACACTTTAATTTCAGTTCTCAAGTTTAAATTCACCAATATAGAGTGAACCCAGATAGCCCTAAGCACCCGAACTTCAACCCTAAGAAAGGCAAAACTCCAGGTCCAGGTTTTCTCTCTCTACTGGTGACTTTGCTGTGTGGCCATAGACATGCCTGTACCCTCCGGGACCTGTGAGTAACAAACCTTGTCTTTTCCAAGTTTCCTGATGGTTGCTGCTGCTCTGTGTCTTGCGGTCATAAGAACAAGGGTTGATTTGGCCACATCATTGACTCCAGGAAGGGCACTGTCTGTGTAGGACTGGCCCAGGCGAGTTTCAGGCATTCCTGGCCACTACATCACTATTGACAGGCTGAGACAGACCCAAAACAATTGTCCATCTTTCCCTCTAGCTTGTATTAATATTTTCTCTTTGACTTTGTTTGTTTTTTAACAATTTACTATACTACACCTGTATGTTGTGTTCTCTATATTTAATATGTATGGAGTTTATGGTTTCTGAATTTATGGCCTGATATTTTATAAAATTCAATCACTTGACCTTCAAATTTTGTCTCTATTTGCTCTCTCTCTCTCTCTTTTTGTAGTATTTCAGTTACATATATATTAAATATTTTACCATTTCCCATGTATCTCTTATGTTTCCTTTTTTAAAATATGCTTCTATTAACTTTTTAATTTTGGTTATTATATTTTTTTAGTTCTAGAATCTCCATTTGAAGAATTTTCCAAGCTTATGTGATTCTCCTTTTTTTTTTTTTTTTTTTCATTTGATTCCTGGTACAAATTAATATGCTATTTTAAAGTCTGTGTATAATAATTTCAATATCTGGATCTCCAGTGAGGATATTTGTATAATCTGTTTTCAGTATCATCTGTGATCTCATAAGAAATGATCTCATCTTCTGGTATGCCTAGTGATTTTTGATTGGCAGCTACACAATATATAGATAAATTGTAGAGATATTTTAAGACTCTAGACAATGTTATCTTCCGGAGAGAATTATTTTTGTTCAACAATTAGAAAAGGGGAACATTAATTTTAATTCAATCAAAGATTTAGTTGACTTGATGTCAGAGTTACAAGTTAAATCTGGATTGTTTGCCAAGTTCTCCTTCTCGATAGGCCTGAAATCCCAGGTTTGCCCACCAGCACTGTAAGACTGCTGGAAACTCTACTTAGTTTCTCAGTCTCTTGGCTTCTCCTTAAAAATAGACAAAGGGAGAAAATAGAGCCAGATTGGGCTCACTTCTCTGGACTTTCTGTTTTAGCCTAAGTTTCTCAGAAAAGAAATTCTAAGGTAAAGGTTAAATGCTAATTATTTACCTGAGATATCAAAAGTAAAGAAAAAGGAGGGACATAAAAGAAGAAGCAAATACAAGCTAGTGTGTTACTGCAGATGACTACTGCTTCATGAGAGACACTGCTCACTGTATAGAAACATCCTGTCTTGAAATAGTTTATTGGAAGGAGAAAAGGAGAGGAATGTATGCAAAAGCTCGCTCCTGACTTAAATTTTATTGGTCAAAATGTACCTTACAAGACATGAATGTCTATGCATTTCCAAATTTTTTAACTAACCTCTGCAGACCCACTAGGTTAACATCCCATATCCTGCAGCATGTTGCTTCATCTAACTCAGAACTGATAGAAATCAGATCCCTGATGGTTTGGGTAGGGCCTGGGGCCACAGCTGCAGGGGCTCTTACTACATCAGGCCCAGTTACATCTAGGCTGGAGACTAGCACTTACCTTGGGGGAGGCTCATGCAGCCTGCTAAGCTTACTGAGGAAATGGAGGAGAGCTCATGTCCATGGTAAGTGTGAGGATCTAAGAGATCTTAAATTTGAGGAGATTCCTAAACTTATCCAATGCGCCTTCTCCCAAGAATCTTGACCCCTCAAAGCCTTTGATGGCTCCAGAGTTCCCTAACATCTTCAAACTGACGGTTTTATGTATTGTCCAGCACTTCTAATTCTCGAGGGAAGGTGTGATCTATAACAAACTACTCCATGTTACTGGAAAAGAAAAGAAAAAACAAAAACAAACACTGCTATATTTTATTACATTACAGTATTGTATTACAGTAATATAAAAAGTTAACCCCATGTACCATGGACACCCAAACATAGCTAAAAACTAGTTGACTTTAGCTTTAGTAGGTGTTGGGTTCTCACCTACAGATATAAATTGCCCCTTAGATTGACTCTTCAAATGAGTTCAGCCAATATTTTCAATGTCTAGTTGCTGTTGATTTCTTCAGATTAGTCACTGACTATATTACTCATTTAATGGAAATTCCCATCTAGACTAAAGCACTAAAACACTAATACTGGGTGGGGCCATATAAAAAGGGCACAAAAGTTACCAATTACATCATTCCCAAGACAGTGGTTGTTACATATTTGCTATGTGTTCAATGCTAGGACAAGTCAATTCAGACTCATGATTATCTCTCCTTCCTTTTCCCAGCTACAAATCTATCTCTGGATTAACCCGCAGTCTGTGATTCAGCTCTTGGTAACATACTCCAAAAAATGCAAACTCTTCCCACCTGTGTTTCAACACATTACTTATCTACAGGAACCCTTAAGTTTTTAGCTTCTTCCAAGGTAGGCCAAAGATATTAGTACTTATAGAAGTTTGCAATTGTATCTCCTATATATTTTTGTGTAATATGAAACGAACTATTAGGAGCTCTAAACATATTTGCAAAGATTTTAGGACTGCATAGCTTATGAAAAACAAGGCAGGGAACTCTTGTAATAAGAATTAAAATTAAAGAAACTTTAAAATTAATGGTATTGTAAGGTTTCTAATACTCTGCTCAAAAAATTCCATGTTAATCATAATTGTTGAGTTTTACTTGGCACCATTGAGTGACAGGAGACATATTAATGATGGGTGATTACACTGAGCAAAAGAAAACAGAACAGCCTTCCATAAATGCCAGGTTAGTGAATGCTATTTGTTTTTATTATGCTGCAACATTTTTGTGTAAGATATGCCACAGCCAACAGTTTAGTCAAAATTGAGATAATCAGAAGCTAGTTGCATGCACTTTACTGATTCCCATAGTAGCACTCATTGTGGTGACACAAGGTTAAAGTATTTTCAGGAGTGTCAGTGGCAGGGTGTCCGGTAAGACAGGAAAACAATTATCCAGTAGCTCTTGAAAACCATCCTTTAGTTAGAGTGAGATCACACCATCCCAGCTGGTGTGACTCACTGTTTGAGCATCAACCCATGCACCAAGAGGTCCCAGTTTGATTCCCAGTCAGGGCATATGCCCAGGTTGTGGGCCAAACCCCCTGTGGGGGCCATGCAGGAGGCGGCCAATCAATGTGCTCTCTCATTGATGTCTCTATCTCTCACTCTTTCTCCCTTTCTCTCTCTCTAAAATTAATTTTAAAAAATTTAAAAATAATATTACACCAATGATTTATTATGTTAAGGTTCAATAGTTTGCCCTGGACCATGTGGCTCAGTTGGTTGAAGCATCTGAAACATCCTCCCGTACACAGGAGTGCGAGTTCGATCAGGTATAGGCGAGTATAGGAGGCAGCTCTCTCGAAAATAATCAATAAAAAACATGTCTTCAGGTGAGGATTTAAAAGCAAAAAAAAAATTCAATAGCTTACGATTTAAGATACCCTTCCCAATTTAAAGACATGAAAATCTTCAAAAGTGGAAAACTGAAGAAAAATGTAATTATAATTTAAAATGGCTTTCTTTTTAAAATAATTTAGTGTACATTCAGCGTTGGGTAGCAGAATACACTAATAGAAGTGGCTTAAAAAAATAAAGGTTTATTACTTGACCCCTGAAGTCTGGAGGAAATGTTTGCATGTTTGTTCAATAATTTCATCAGTTGCCGGAGTACAATGGCTCATATCTGCCTGCTGGCAGATGGCTCCCCTGTTCCAGGCACCGCATATAAATATGACAATACTGGGCCCCCCAGAATGGATGTTTCTGCCCCTGTGTCATTTATTAGAGATAAAACCCTTTCCCAGACTTATTTTCCACTGGCCAGAAATGAATCTCCTATCGGTGCCCCAGCTGCAAGGTGTTTTCCAAAGCAGCACCTGATATTCCCAGCCTATGTCATAGGAGCCAAACTCTGCCAACCAAGAAGAGGGGGTACAGGGTTGCAGCCAACACACTCCCTCTTGCATGTTGGTTGATGTCCTTCCAAATGTTTCTTTCTTACAAAGGTCTTGTCTGCATTGTTGATATCATACTGCATAGGCATTTTTTGTAACCTGCCTTTATATTTAATATTTTACCATAAGCATTTGTTCCATAATAATGGTCTTTGGAAATTATATTTAAAATTGTGACATAATATTCCATGCAAAACAAACAAACAAACAAAAAACCCCAGCATCATAATTTACTTAAGTTGGAACAAGCACCATTCCTTTCATTTATGAACTTTCTACTAAGTAGTAAGCATTACATGCCGGAGGCTTTACACAGGCACCGCTAAACCACCGGTTCTCAACCTGGGGGTCGAACGACCCTTTCACAGGGGTCACCTAAGACATAACAGTAGCAAAATTACAGTTATAAAGTAGCAACAAAAATAATTTTATGGTTCAGGATCACCACAACATGAGGGACTGTATTAAAGGGACACAGCATTAGGACAGTTCAGAACCAGAGTCTAAACCTTCGAACAATGCTGCAAAGTAGCATGACATTTATTAAACATTTGTGTGTGTGTGTGTGTGTGTGTGTGTGTGTGTGTTGGGGGAGTTGAAAACCAAATGAATGGGCCAATTTATAAATGTAAATGAGCTAAATTTACTATTGAGCAAAACCAACCAACCAAAATAAAACAAAAACCTGAATTCATGCAGGTATCATGACTGCGAAGCTATAATGGACATTCAGCTCTATTTATTTGGAATTGAAGCTATAGTTTGTGATCTTCCTTTTTAGCAAAACTTCAGCAGTTTTTCAATTTGCAACAGTAGCTTCATTGAGCTTACTCTGCCATGCTACTTTTCATAATTCTTGATCCTAACTCTTGGTGTGGGTGGTTCCATTACTCTGACACTTTGTTCTTCATAATTCTTTATCAGTACTTCCTACAGTTGCCCTTGACTGTATATCTAGCAGATACAATTAGTCACAGTCTTCAACATTTCTTAGTAAGATTAAAATACGTTCAGTTTCTCATAGCACCAACAGTAGTCCATTAGCCAACAGGAACTATATACATAGTACTTTCTACAGTAGGCTGGTCCATATTCTCAAACAAGTGACAACCAGTCTTTTTGCTCTGAAGACATTAGGAAGGCCATACACTATCTATAGATGTCAGCAGTTAACTACAATACATGAATAAAAAAGGGAAAAAAAATAAGAGAGAACCAGCTCAAAACAGTCCTATCCTGATTAACAAGATACGGAGTTGTTTTTTTGAAACAACAGACCAAAACCTCAAGTCATGCAGCCAAAGCATGCACAGAGGAGAGAACTTGGATGCCCACTATGACTGGAACAAAAGTTTTGAGCCCACACAAACACAGAAACAAAGGACAGGGACAGAACCAGAACTTAAACACCAGAACCCTTTCAAAAATAAAGGGTCCACTGCCTGGAAAGGTCCCGTGCTGACGCCCCTCACCATACATGACCCAGCTCCAAGGTCCTCCAGTTGAAATTTGCCCCACTAGCCCTTGCACATACCTGTTCCCCTATACCCTTAAAACCCCGCCCCAAACCCTGGGTCGGGGAGTTTGGGCTTTTGAGCATTCGCTTCCGTTCTCCTGGATGGTGCCATTCAGAATGAAATACCTAATCTTTCTGCACTGCAATTCTCGTGTCTAGCGTTTTGCTCTGCTAATGCCGGGTGGATGAACTCTTTCTTGTCTATAACCAGAAAAAAGCAGGGAAAGAAGAAAGAAAGAAATGTATATACAAGGCAAAGGAAGAAAAACGTGGACAGAGCTGTAATAATTGTCAATTCTGCTGTGGCAGAATAAATTCTACAGCAGGCTAGAGAACAGCACAGAGTGTTTCTGGCCAGCCAACAGGGCTAGCCGGGCCTGAGCCAGAGCCTCCTGCTGCGGAGGATGGTTTCGCCATC
Source organism: Molossus molossus (assembly GCF_014108415.1). Lineage (NCBI taxonomy): Eukaryota > Metazoa > Chordata > Mammalia > Chiroptera > Molossidae > Molossus > Molossus molossus. Next base: position 83,906,313 of record NW_023425388.1, read on the forward strand.
GTTTACCTTCTCCGAGGGCACGCCCTCCTCCTGCTCCCCTCCGGGGACTGGGGCTCTCGATTACAAAAACTCCCTGTTCAGTTTCAGGCACTGTGGGCCCCGGCTATGTTATTTCTTACCCCCTTCAAGGGCTTTCCCAGATACCATCTTCTTTCCAAGTCGAGCCCTCAGCTCTTGGCGCTCACCCCACTCCGCGCCGTTCCTGCCCAGGCTGCGAGCGGCTCCGGGAGAAAGGGGACCCGAGCAGGTTCCCTCTGGACCTCACACAGCCGAGCCAGATCGGAAATGATGCTGGCGCTTTCCTTGAGAGGCTAGACGCTGAGGGGTGCTGACAATCTGGCGGATGGGGAATCGGGCCCTTGGAGAACAGGGGACACCCACAGAGCCCCCAGCCACCCTGCTTTGCCTTCTGGCCTAGTTAACAGGGCTGCTTTAGGGTCAGTGAACCAGAAAGTCCTCCTCCGTCTGCCTGGGCAGACCGAGGTAATTTTAGATTCAGCTCTGTGGTTCTTTGGCCTACCTGATACAGGCCTCTGGAAGGGAGAAGGGAATTCATAAATTCCCTTTTAGTTTGAGTTTTGTGACTAACCAAGATAGAAGTGGTGAGTAAAAAAACATATTCTGGCAACTAAGTGAAAATGCTAATAACGCCTGTACAAATAAACAATAAGAAAACTGCAGTGGACATTCCTATTCCTAGTACAAGCTCTCTTGTCACTTTACAAATGATCAAGAATATTATTGAGCCCTGGTCAGGTGGCTCAGGTGGTTGGAGCATCATCCCATACACCAAAATGTTGCAAGTTCAATTCCCTGTCAGGGCACATCCCTAAATTGTGGGTTTAAACCCAGACAGGGCATGTGTGGGAGGCGACCAATCAATGTTACTCACATCAATGTTTTTTGTTTCTTTCTCTCCCTTCCACTCTCCCTAAAAAGCAATAAAAACATATCCTCAGGCGAGGATTAAAAAAAGAAGATTATTGGCCCTGGCCGGTTTGGCTTAGCAGTTAGAGCATCAGCCTGTGGACTGAAGAGCCACAGGTTTGATTCCTGGTCAAGGGCACATACCTGGGTTGCAAGTTCAATCCCCAACCTGTTCAGGGTTGTTTGGGAGGCAACCAATTGATGTATCTCTCTCACGTTGGTGTTTCTTTCTCTCTCTCTCTCTCTCTCTCTCTCTCTCTCTCCCTCCTTCCCACTCTATCTAAAAATTAATGGAAAAATATCCTCAGATGAGGATTACCCAAAAAATAAGCAAATTAATTTTTAAAAGATTATTGAATTATCAATTTATGTGCATTATCATTATGATGTGTGGTTAGTATACAAAATAAATATTAGTATTTTATTTTATATATTTTATTTTACAATAGATTGCAAAAATATCTACAAATTGTATCTGTGTCCTTTACAATTCAACTTTGCAGTTACTCCCAGGAAGAGGTAAAGTCTATTCTTCTATTCCTTGAATCTGGACTTGACCATGTGGAAAAGGGATAGTAGAAATAATTACACAAACAGACTTAAAATGTGGTTTTACATTAGGACTTGCTCCCTTGATGCTCTTTGGAACCCGGCAGCCACTGCCATGTAGGTGTGCCTGAGTTAGCCTGCTGGGTGATGCTATGTGGCCAGAACTCACATGGAAGCCACCTAACTGCCAGCTAGTGACCTGGGCCATGCACTGCCCGCTGACCAGGAAAGCATAAGTAAGACCACCTGAGACCAACAGAAAAGCAGTGCAGCTGGGTGCAATCAGAATGCCAACCCTCAGGATCAAGAGCTGTCCAATAAATGATTGTTGTTTAAAGCAACTACGTTTCCGAGTGATTGGTTACATGACAAAAACTAACTGATGTAGAAATTAGTACCTACAAGTAGGGTGCTGTTGTAACAAAAACCTAAAACACATGGCCTTGGGTCTCTAAAGGGGGCAGAGACTGCGAGAACATTAAACAACCAGTAGCACAACTAGAGGGTGAGCAACTATTAGTGGTGGCTAGGGAAAAAAGTAAGGACATTTCTATAGCAGGCCAGAGAAGTGGAAACATGTATCATGTAGTTAAAAACAATTGGCGAAATGGTTGCCTGCAGTAACTTGGAAGCCCAAAATTATATATATTTCTAATGAATTTACGGACCTTGCAAGATGATTTCCTGACAAAATGTTGAAAGCATTAATTGGTTTCATTTAGCTGACTAGGAAGAAAGAAAAGAGGTAAAGAAGGAATTTAGAGCCTGGCTGTGTGGCTCAGGATTGAGCATGGTCCCATGGAGAGGTCCTGCCTCAGTTCCTGGTCAGGGCACATACCTGGGTTGTGGGTTCAGCCCCCAGTAGGGGATGTGCAGGAGGCAGCTCTCTCACATCAATGTTTCTCTCTCTCTCTCTTCCTTCCTCTCTCTCTAAAAAATCAATAAGGACAGAGTTATTTATTTATTTATTTAATCAGTCAATGCAGTTTATTATTTCACACAAAGTTAGAGATCAAGACCACAGTGCTATTAAACACCTCCCAGCCACCACCACCCCAAATAAACCCACCCCGACCCTGCTATATAAAACAGAACAGAACACAACAAAATACCACAGTGAGGCTTAGCTGGGAACAAAAAATAGCTCCAACAAAAACAAGACAAACACAAGACACAACAGCTTGCACATCTGTATGAAAATCACCATGGTCCACAGGAAAGCGTCACTGCAGGTCAATAAGGAGACCATGAACCCAGGGCGCTTGCAGGTTCAGGATGGTTGCTACTTCTGGCCACACCCTCTGCACTCTGCTGCAGGAACAGGGGAGGGGGTGTTCTGAGGGCCCAGCTGGACCCCTCGTCCACTCTGGAAGTTCAGGCATTGGCTGGATGTGCTTTTAGTTGGGAAGATGCCGAAGACTCTTTCCTTGCCAGAGAGAGGTGTTATAACCCAGTGATTCTCCATCCCCTAGAAGAAGGAACTTGTCCTATCCTTAAAACTGAGTTGTTTTTGCAAGAAAATTCTTGAAGAGGAAGGTATGCATCAGCCATGACCATAAGCGTATTGACCATGAGCTTAACTAATCAGGAGATGCCAGACGGGGCAATAAGACATTCAAGGCTGGGGTCTAGTAAATGTTAAGAAATATAAAATAAACAACTGATGCAGCTGCTAACTGCTAATATCCGCTTCTGTACACGTAGCTTGCTTGCTCTGCTAAACTCTTGAGTAACCCCTGTCCTGTATAAGCAACCCTCCCCCTGAGCTCGGGGCTGCAGTTCTCCTCTGAGTAGGTTGGCTGCAGTCCCTGCACAGGTAATAAAGCTCCTAATATTCAAAATTACTTTGTGTCCGAGTGAGGTTGGTTCTCCTGGGTTACAACAAGAGGGACGTGGCAGGGACAGGGAGGAGCTGACAGCTCCCCATGCCCAAGGAAAGGAAGCCAGCCAAGAGATTTTCCCTCGTGCTTTAAGATGGCAGAGAGCCAACGGTGACCTCGCTCCAGGAAGCTGAGTGTGAGACCCCATCGGATGATCGGTGCCTGGGAGAGGACACTGGGCTGGGGCTTCCCACTGGGAACCTCCACGGAGTCAAGTCTTGAGCCCTGATGCCAGCCCGCCGGCGGAGCCCCGGTGTCTGTGACGGCTCTGGTCTTCAGCTTTCCGGGACAGCAGCTCCTGCAGCTCCTCAAGCAGCTCAGTGTTGAGTAGGAACGCAGTCTGGCCTCTTCCATGACCTTCTGCCTGACCTCGGGGGTCATCTCCGGGAAGTTCACGCAGAGCGGCACAGCTGCTGGAACTTGGTGGCACTGGCGGTGTTGGGGAAGGTGAAGAAGGCCAGGCCCTCTCTGGAGCTGGGCAGGTCTAGGGCAGCGATGTAGGCATGGGCCACCAGCAGCTCGGGCTTCCTGCGCCCACCTCTTGGAGTCGCTGCATATAGTGCCGGGTGGCCTGCGTGGAGGGGATGATGTGCTGCCAGCGGCCCGAACCAGAAGGTCAGGTCCTGCTCCAGGGCAGGCGCGCGGTGCAGCTCTTCCTGGCGGTAGAGAGGGGTGTAGGCTGGCTTCTCCCTGTATCGCTCAATCTCCTCCTCCGGGGCCTTACAGACGTGCAACAGGGAGGCTATCGCCAGCTTAAAGCCTTCCCAAGTCACCTGGCCCTTCTGAAAGTTCCTCGTGAACTCGGCATTCTCTGCCTGGGTGTGCAGCTCCTTGGTGGCATCCTTCAGAGCCTCTGGCAAATCCTGGGGCATGCTGTCGGGACGCGCTGTCGGACGCTCCGTCTGGCCTGCGCTAGGCTGCTCCGTGCTGGCTCCGCACTGCAGACGGTGGAAGGAGGCGGAGAGTGACTCAAAAACGTATTTGAAAACAAAAACTGCTTTTCACCCCTAATCCTGTAGCCAGTAAAAATCCTCCCAAAAGCCTGAGGCCAGAGATCATATCAAGGTGTGACTATTAAAATTGTATTTTATTAAGGAATTTGAAAGACTTAAGATGATATCTGGTAGATCTTCTCAACTACAGAAGGGGGGGGGGGGGGGCAAGAATTTTAAGGATGTTATCCCACAACACCCAGGCAGGCACACAAAATGTTTTCTTACAAGAATTGTAGGTGTGGTTTTTCTCAAACCAAGAAGACTCAAGTCAGACTCATAAGGAAACCAGGAGTTTTAAGAGAGTTGTTAAATCACCGCATACTTGGACTGAAGAAACAGAGATTGCTCAAATTACAAAACAGCCTCTGAAACCCTCTGAAGCAATCCGAGAAAGATACTTAGCTCGAAATTGGGTCTTCTGAGGAACAACCTCAGAAGATTGAACCAAGAGCTCAGAAGGCAGAGCTAAGGCCTTGGAGCAGGGACATGAAATTAGACCTAATCAAGAAATAGTTCCTGCCCTGAGATGAGGAGACCTGGCAACAGATATCTAAATGTTATTGGAACTGTTATAGACCAGTGGCTATTGTGTGTTTCATGTTCTTCCCCTTTCTGACGGCAATGTTCACTGTACTGATCCTGACCGTGCCTCATCATTGCATATTATTAGTATGTTGGACGAAGATCATTAGTGTTTTTCAGTTCATAGGTCTCTAGAACAAGAAGAGCCTATCTGAGAAGACTCAACTGATCTGATTTAGATCACAAGATCCCACACTGTCATAATTAGATGAGATTTGGGGGGTCTGACATATGGAAGGAATGGTAATTATTTTGTCCATAGGATAGGCTGTACCAGATTGCAAAATTGACTATAATGTTTTGTAGTTTCTTCCATGGAGAGATGTCTGTTTCTCCACCACTGAATTTAGACTGGTCTTGTGACTTATTTCACCATTGGTGTGTAGCAGAAGTGATGTACCAATTCCAGGCCTAGACCACTTTTGCTTTCTGTGATTGTGTCAGTCAAACCATACGTGAACATCCATGGACTAACTGCTGCATGATGAGAGGTTTGTGGCCCGGTCAGGCTTGTCACTCCAGCCAACAGCCAACCAACAGAGAAGCAGATCAACCTAACTGATTTTTTTTTTTTTTTTAGCTACTCAGAGACATGTGAGTGAGCTAAATGAGCCAGTTGAGAAAGCACCCAATTGATCCCAGCCCAAATTGTTGATGGAAGAATTGTGAAATCAATGAATGGTTGTTATTTTATGCACAAAATAGGACCCAGGAAAAGTTGTCAGTAGCAATAGGTAAGTGATAGAGACACCCAAATGTCACAGAGCTATTTACTGATGATATTTCATCCATTCTCCTTTGGTCTTTGATTCTTCCTCTGCCATAAATCCACACAGCAGTGGATCTGTTTGGGGCACTGTAGTCTGTGCCAGGATACTATTTGTCTGTCTGCACCAATTCAGTACTATGCTATCTCATGTAGCATGATAACTGATGGGGCAAGTGTCCTGTGACACATCGTTTCTTTCTTCAGGAGAGTCTTGGCTATTCTTGACCTTTTGTTTAACTCTGAAAATTTTTAATGAGTTAGTCAGGTACAATAGGGGAAAATAACACACTTTGTTGGGATTTTTAATTGAATTTTTATTAAATCTATACATACATTTGGAAGAATGGACTTATTTTTATATTGACTCTCCCTATCCATAAACATTTCTCCATTGTTTAAATGTTCTCTGATTTCTTCTAATACCTATTTATAATTTCCTACATAAATATTTTGCATATATTTTTTAGATTTATTCATAAGTATTTTATATTTTTATTATTACTATAAATTGAAATATTTAATTTCCCCAACTGATTGTATAAAAATACAAATGACCGTATCAAAATACAAATGACAAAGAGTCTGTTCATATTTGTCTGTTAATGTTTAAATTTTTCTATTTGACAATAATCTAGAGATTATTTTTCATTATAAGTTTACAAGTCAGAAGCAGACTGAGTGAGGGGAAAGGAGTAGCTACTTGGATAAGAGTTTGTTGTTTCAATATGACACCTGCAGGAAATAGAGGTAAATTATTCTTAGACCAGACCAAGCTTTTATTTTCTAAGAGCAACTGTAGATCTCCTGGCACAATAGAACACTCAAACACTTGCTATAGTTTTTTTTTGTTTAAAAAAACATTTTTTTTTCTTTATTGATCTTGGAGAGAGAGGAAGGGGGAGAGAGAGAGAGAGAGGGAGAGAAACATCGACTAGAGAGATCATTGATTAGCTGCCTTCTTCATGCCTCTCACTGGGGATTTGGCCCACAACCTGGGCATGTGCCCTGACTGGGAATCAACCCAGTGACCTCTTGGTGCATGGGTCAACACTCAACCACTGAACCACACTGGCCAGGCAAACACTTGCTATCTTAAATGTCCGAATCAATAAAACCAATTTAAGCTTTATGAAAGAAAGGCTAACATATTATTGTGGCACGACAGAGTCAAAGAAAGACCACTAGGGAATTGAAGTTCAAATAAGAGCCGTTTATTAGCTGGCTGGCGTCTGATTCCAAACACTCCTGTGATTGGCCGGCCAGCATCTGATTCCCAACACCCCTGTGACAGTCTTCGGAGATCAGCCTCGATATGCTTTATTACATGCCTTTTATACCTTACAGCAAAAGTTTATAATATAAGAAACTAGGATCTTCTAGATATAATGCCCAGGGCTACAATAATGCTGTAAAGAATTAGTTTGCCTTATGGATAACAGAAACACCCAGGAACTCCCAGGCACACCCAGGTTTTTCAAGGTACATTGGGTCACACTTAGCCCTGAGCTGCACAAACACAATGTAAGCCTAATTCCTTAAGATTGTGGGGGAGGTCGAGTCAACTCTCTGACTCAAGACCTCCAGGCTCCGTGGATTCTGTCAGACATGTAGCCAGCTCCCAACAATTTCTTGGCTCAGGGAGTATTCCAATTTACTGAGGTTAAATTGATTAAATTCTTTACAAAACAGGTTCAGCTGGAGGGCACACAGTGACTTTCCCAATCATCAATTATGGAGCTATAAACAAGTTAGCACAATAATTTACCAATCATCAATTATGGGGTTATGAACATGTTAGCACAATATATTTAATGTTTCTTTGAGACGGCAAGGTAACTAAAGTATCCATAAAAGCCAACATCAAAGTTAAGTGGGAAACCTAAGAGAGAAGCAAGACCCAAAGCCAGCATTTGTCTGATAGTGTCTCCAGATCCCTAGTGGCTTTGAGTTTCTGTTTTCATGACCATGCAGGGAAGGGGGGGTGCTGCTACACCCCCAACCTACTAGACCCTGAACTTGATCTCTGTCACCAAAATTAGTCTTTATCGAAGGGACCTTTCCAGAGCATTTCAGTATAGGATTGCAGAGGGACATTATGGCTGTGGAGAGGCTAGAGTAATTTTATAATAAATGTTAAGATAAAACACATACTCAATCTACTCAGGAGTTTAACAGACTCTTACTTATTGAGTTGAATTTAATCAAAGGAAAAGCATCATCTGCCTCTGGGAAAGGCAGGGCAAGCTCCCTTAACAATGGCATTTATGAAAACGAAAGAGCTGAGTCACTGTGAACCTGCAGCATGAGAATGACTTCCACCAATCTACAGTATTCAGAATCCCATAAATAGATATCTGTGCCCTTGTTTGCAATCAGTTCCTTCCTTGTCTTTCAGATGCTCTGATCCTTTGCCTGGAGTGAAAGAAGTGATTTTTATAAGTGAAGTAGATGATTCCAAATTCATGGCATTCAATGTGTGAATCATGAGGGTTATTTGGGGAACATTTTACTGGTAGGAAATGCAATAAACTTAAGTTCACAGAGTAAGAGCTCAGAACTCCTGTCTCTTTTTCTAAATGACTCACATGAGAAGTGTTTTCATCTTCTTTTAATTTCTTGGGCATTTATTATTACAGCAGTGAGCTCATAGTTTAAGATTTTCCTTTCAGAACGTATGTCCTATGTTTTAGGTTACTCTCACTAAAGAAAAGATTTTGTGGTGGGTAGTGTAGTGACTCAAAATATTTGAAGGAAAAGCAAGAGTTGGCTAAATGGTGACTTTTAAGGACTTAAAAGGCTTAAAAGGACTCAGTACTGGGGAGAAAAGAGCTAAAGATAAGGGTGTAACCAAGAGAGGTAACATTGGCTTCATCCAGTGCTATCAACAGCAAATTGCATTTCCCTTTAATGCCCTTGACCTCTGCCCCTTGCTAAGTACTCAAGAACTAATACTGAACACTGGCAGCCTTACATCCTCCCCACAGCTGCTCTAAGCAGACTCCTATCTGGATACATGTTCTCTTTTCCATCCTTACATCCCATTAAAACTCAACTTTATGATTTTCTCATTTCCCTGCGTCCGTTTCTAGCTATTCTTATTAGAGAGGAGGTCACAAACTAATATATATGTGATATTACAGGTGAATAATCTGGGATTTTTCTTCCCTCACAGAAGTGAATGGCGACTCAGAGGGCTTAGTCTCTCCCCCAAACTGCATCCGCCCACCAGGGCATGTCTTCTGGTTCACTGCCAAGTCAGTTCTTAGAATTTATGTTGAAAGGTGGAAATAAAGATAGAATCTGAGAGGTGGGAGGAGGAGGTTATTTTCAAAATAAAGAGATAAAATTTTTTTAGAAGTTTAGGGAAAATAAGGAGCTGAAGTAGTGCGGGCATAATTGAGGAAGAAAGGGAAAAGATAATAAAGTGTTGGGTGGTTAAAGAATCAACTTTGCCCTGGCCAGTTTAGCTCGGTGGTTAGAGCATCAGCCCTCAGACTAGAGAGACCCGGGTTCAGTTCCTGTTAAAAGCATGTACCTTGGTTGCAGTTAGTACCCAGCCCCAGCTGGGGTTGTGTGGGTGGCAACCAATCGATGAGTCTCTCTTACATCAATGTTTCTCTCTCTCTCTCCCTCCCACTCTATCTGAAGATGAATGCAAAAATATCCTTGGGTGAGGATTTAAAAAAAAAAAAAAGAATAAACTTTAATACATTTTAAAAACACAACAATGAAAAATTAATTGCATTTTTAGTACTAATAGATATTTGGTCTAGGCTTCTATGAATAAAACTTTATACATAGAATGGACCGTATGGGTCAGAGATTAAAAAGGTTATCCACTAAGTTGAAGTGACCAACTTGTCCTGGTTTGACCAGGGTTTCCCATTTTAAACTGAGGTTTTCACATCCTGGGGACTTCACTCTTTGTCAAAATGGGATGGTTGGTTATCCTAAGTCATTATTGGCTAACAATGACTTCATGTGTTACATTTTCTGAGAGAATAATACTCTTGTTTTTCCTGAGAATTGTTGCTGAGGATAAAGAGGAAAGTATGACAGCATTTATTGAGAAAAGGAAGAGGAAGAAGGGAGAAGAGGAAGATGAAGAGAAAGAAGCATGAAGTGTGTGTGTGTGTGTGTGTGTGTGTGTGTGTACGCATGCTCATATTTATAAGGGAGGTGGTCTGGACTTAAAGCAGCAATTCTCAACCAGGGATAAGTCTATTTGGCAATGTCTGGAGATAGTTTTGTTTGTCACAATTGACATCTACTGGCATCTAGTGAGTAGGGGACAAAGATGCTGCTAAACAATGTACAGGACAGTTCTCTACAATAAAGATTTATCCAGCCCAAAACGTCAATAATGATGAGATTGAGAAATCTTGACCTGAAGGAATGCATCATTAATGATGGACTAACACACATCAGAAAGTGTAAGGATACTCTGATTTCTCTTCAGATCGCATAAATTACAGAAAGTGTAAGGAGAGTTGGGGATGCAGCCTTCCTGCTGATCTTAAATCACACCATGAAAAGTAAACACAACAAAAGCAAAAATAAGCAGGTGGGACTACATCAAACTAAGAAGCTCTGCACAGCAAAGAAAACCATCAACAAAATAAAAAGGCAGCTTACTGAGTGGGAGAAAATATTTTCAAGTCATATATACAATAAGGGGATAATATCCAAAAATATATAAAGAACTCATACAACTCAACAAACAACAACAAAAATCTGATTAGAAAATGGGCAGAAGATTTAAATAGACATATTTTCAAAGAAGACATACAAATGGCCAACAGATAACACAAAGAGATACTCAACATCACTAATCATTAAGAAAATGCAAATTAAAACCACAATGAGATATCACCTCACATCTGTTAGAATGACTACTATTAAAAAGACAAGAAATAACAAGTGTTATAAGGATGTGGAGGAAAGAGAACCCTTGTGTACTGTTGGTGAAAATATAAATTGGTGCAACCACAATGGGAAACAGTATAGAGATTCCTTAAGGAATTAAAAAGACAACTACTACATGATCCAGTAAATCCACTTCTGGGTATTTATCCAAAGAAAATGAAAATGCAAATTCTAAAATATATATGCACCTTCATGTTCATTGCAGTATTATTTACAATAGGCAACATATGGAAACAAACTAAGCATCCATAGATGGATGAGGGATAAAGAAATTGTGATTTTATATATGTATATGTATATGTATATATATATAATCAACTATAAAATAATAATAAAATCTTGCCATTTGCAACAACATGTAGGTTATTACACTAAGTGGAATAAGTCAAACAGAGAACAACAAATACAAATAATCTATCTTAAATGTGAAATGTAAACAAAACCCAAACTCAAAGATACAGAGAACAGATTGGTGGTTGCAAGAGGTGGGGGATGGGAGGGTGAGAGAAATGGGTGAACTGTTTTTTTGTTGTTTTAGTTTAAGTAAATTGAATAAAATTTAAAACAAAATATCATTGCCCCACACATAGAAATCACAAACACCTCTTCTCTGAGAGGGTCTGGGGTGTGGCAGGTATTCAGAGATTGCTAGATTTCCCTCTAAAAACAGTTTCAGTGACCTCAGAGTTTAGGCAATAATCTTTTGCTTCCTGATTTTTAAAACAAGGATATTTATAGGTGCTTGTTTCAAATGGTTTTTCGTTACCATTTACACAGTATTTCTAAGATTTCAAATTTATGAAATGTCCAAAAATAAAGAAAGAAAGGATGCTTTGGAAAGTTTGAGGTTAGTCATGATCACCTGTAGTCTAATCATAGACACAGGCAAGGATATGAACACTCCTAACAGGAAGTCTTCAAGGTCAAAGGCCTTTATGGTATTTCAGATTATAGAAAGCAAATCTGGAATTCCCACGCATTGACTTGTCCATGGAAAATAGCCTGCATAGCTCCACAGCTTCCAGGACATCGAGTTTAACTCAGAAACCATTTGATAAATGTTCAGTTTTGTTTTGTTTTGTTTTTGCTGAAGTTCTAAAGTTTAAATAACTTTTCCAAAGTTACTTTCAAAAAGTGGGCTTTTTCAAAGAATATGAAAATTTTCCAATTAACCACTCTGATTGAAGTTAAAATTAATACATTATTTGATTTAAAAATTTACCGTATTAGAAAATTGAGGAAAAATGAAAACATTTACATATGTTTATGTATTAACTTATTTAAAACAACAAAAACAAGCCTGTTACAGGTTGTTATTATGTGAAGTTATGAAAAATATCTATTGTGGTGGAGGAAAACTTTCCTGTACCTTCCTCTGTTCTTTGGCTGGTTTAATACTTGACTCTACATGACACAGACTAACAAGAGAGAACAACCAAATTTGACTATAGATGTGTGCACAGGAACCCCACATACATAAGAGAGTCATAAACTCCACATACACGAGAGGTTCAAAGACAGAAAGAAAAAGTGAGGTATTCATGATATCCTGAGCTAAGGATGAGGCACCTCGGGGCTTCGTAGGGTCATTACAGTATGATAAGAAGAGCAGATGTTCAGTAATTTATCTGTTTGCCCTGCCATATAGATAGATCAAAAAAGTTTATCTCTGGTTATCTTTTATTATGGGCAAGGCCCCTAATTCAAAATTTTATAGGTAGTTAAGAGGGTAGTGGAGGGGCTGAAGCTTCTCTTGCTCTTTCAAGGTCTTGGTTGCCTTTAGCTCAATATTATTCACATATCACAGAGGCACATCTTTTTTTTTTTTATCCTCACCCGAGGACATTTTTCCATTTTTTGTTCAGATGGAGTGGGTGGGGGGGGGGGGAGAGAGAGAGAGAGAGAGAGAGAGAGAGAGAGAGAGAGAGAGAAAGAGAGAGAGAGAGAGAGAGAAACATCGACGTGAAAAGGACACATCGAGTGGCTGCCACCCGCACAACCAACCAGGGCCGGGGACAAACTGCAACCGAGGTACATGCCCTGAGCGGGAACCGAACCCGGGTCTCTCCGGACCGCAGGCCGATGCTCTAACCACTGAGCAAAACCAGCCAGGACGAGGCACATCTTGGTGTGACTCATTCAGAACCCCTGAACAATCCTTCCCAAAACAACCAAGCAAGAATGTGAGAAGAGTGACACTGTTTGCATTTTTGTGAATCTCATGTTTAATGTAACAGACAACTGGGTTCTCATTTCTGCACGTGCCTCCAATCTGTTGCTGTATACTGTTTTGGTTGAAACAAATGAGGAAACTCTAGCCTCACACAGATGAGTAGTTGAAACAGAGGGGGTATTTTAATAATCTTTCAGATAACTAAGGATATTATTCTTTGTTACTACACCAAAACTTGACTCACTTTAAAGAGGGGTTGCCTGTGGAATCTAAAACAACCAATCAAACTCTTGTGTTATAACATATTCAGGGGTCTTTTAGTCCCAATTTTATATTTACATATATCATGTATGTTATATATACACACCATTATATATGTATATAATATATATTATATGCAGGTTACAGGTATCATGTATGCATATCATATATCACCTATATTCTGTATATATGTTACATGCATATGTCATACACTCATAAATACACACACACACATGTAGTAGGCACTTTCCTAAGCTCTTTCTACTTATCATCTGATTTAATTTTCACAACAGCCTAATAAAGGTAGGCTTTCACATCACCATTTTGTAAATGGAAAAACTAAAGCTCAGAAAAGTAAAGTCTTTCCTCAGAGTTTTCCAAGGTCACATGACAAATAGGTGTTAAACCTTGAATATGAATTCAGTGTGCTCCCAATTCCCACGAATACTATTCCTTACCATGGACCCAGTAAGTATTAGAAAGTAAGTGGTTCTATCAAGCACATGTCATAGCTCTATTTTGTATGTAAGAAAACTGATATTTAGATAGTGAGTTATCTAATATCACATGGGTTGCTAGAGGCTCAAACTGGGACCTTTTGATTTTAATATTCTACAAGTCAAGAAATCCACAACACAGCAGCCACATGAAAAGGAGAATACAATTTCTCTGTTCATCTGTGTTAGGAATAAAGTGGTTAGTGTAAATAGGGTTTTCATTATCTTTAGACAAGTATATAGACAAATTGCATTTCTTGTTTATTGTTTTGGTCCAAATCACTGGACAAAAATTTGTATTTTAATAAGCACACATAAACGTAGAAAGTGATACTTTAATCTTTAAATTTTTTTATTTAAATGGTTGAATAAAAGTAGAAAAAGAGATCCACCTCACTTCAATGTTTCTTTCTTAATAAATTAAAATTACAAAACCTAAAATAACTTGAAGAGTTCCACATCTGTGCTGCAATCTGATCTTTGCAATTTGCTTTCATTGGTAAAGTCAACACATAAGTCAGTGTCTAAATAAAATCTGGTTCTATTCTGAGCTTTTGAATACATATCCCTCCCTGGGAAGAGCCTCATATTGAGTTTCTGAAGTCTTTATCGAGACTATTTTATATCTTCAAACTATGTAACCTTCCCCTGATGAGCAAAGGTTAAAGGACAATTTATAAAGTTATTAAAAATATAGATCAGCCCTGGCTGGTTTGGCTCAGTGGTTAGAGTATCAGCCTGCGGACTTAACGGTCAAGGGTTCGCTTCCCAGTTAAGGGCACCTACCTGGGTTGGAGGTTTGATCCCTGGCCCCAGTCAGGACTGTGAGGGAGGCAACCAATCGATGTTTATCTCTCACATCAATGTTTCTCTCTCTCCCTCTCACTCTCTCCCATCCCCCCCCTCCTTTCTTTCTACTTTCTCTAAAATTCATTGGAAAAATACCTTTAGGTCAGGATTAACAATAAAGCCATTTTCTTTACTCAAACCCTTTCAAGGTATTACATTGTCAAGAACCTCCAAATTCTCTACTTGTTATTCTTGGTCCACAGTATTCTGGGAAATCAATAGTCGGCCTTCATCTCCCTTCACTGACTTCCCATTCTCATGGGCCACCAGTCAGTTCGCCATTTTCTTTAATGACTCACCCATCTCGTTCTTGTCCTCTTCTGTCACCCCGCTCCCAACCAGTCTCATCCACTTGGTGAATAACGCTCACCCCAGTGTATCATGACCCCAAAAATCTATTCCCCTTCTCACTTCAATATTGAGAACCAATTTGTAACTACCAGAACTATAAGAGGAAGGTAGAGCTTAAAATAAATCATCCCCCCAAAGGAATAGGCTATTATACACCTAGGCATTCAGTATAGCCTATTGCTCTTAGGCTACAAAAGCATAAGATTAAATCAAGCACAAGAGAAAATGATGCAAGGAGGAGACCCAGGGAACACCAGATGTATGAGCTGCTTGCTATGAGACAGAAGACGGTTTTACAGCATGCTTTCTTTTTATAAGTAGAAAAGAGTACACTCTGAAGTAATAATAAAATGTAAAGTACAGGAAACACATAAACCGTTTATCATCATCATCATCAAGTATTATGAACTGTACATCATTATATGTGCTATACATTTTTTATAAGACTGGTAGCACAGTAGATTTGTTTATACCAACATCAGCACAAGTGTGTTATGCTATGACTTTACGAAGGTGCCTTCCACGTCGCTAGGTGACTGGAACTTTTTCGCTTCAGTATAATTTTATGAGACCATCAGTCCTTGACATGATGTGATACATGACTGCAAGTAAGGGCAGGAAGAGGTGGGGGGTGTTGATACGCTGCCTCCTCCCCCCTCAAGGTTTGTCAAACCAGCTGGAAGGAGATGAGATTGTCAGTCGCCAGCAGCAATTTTCAGGCTGCGTGTACTGTTGGAGGGGTTTGAATTGATTCATTATTTCCCTGTCCTGATCTCTCTACGTCAAAATAACTTGTCTGTGCTAATTTAAAAATAAAAGAGCTTTTCAAAGTGACAGGCACACAAGCATTTGTTTGGGATCAAAGAATAACTATTCAGAAATCTGTAGTTCAGGCAGAAGGCCAACTAATGTTCCGACTAGGAGACAAAGGCAATGGGTATTTATGGGAATGGAAACAGTTACATCATTAGAAGGAAGACAGTTCTATTGGTGCAGATAGCATAGTGATGTTCGTTCTAAACTGTTTTTGCTATCTTTGCCAACAGTTCTTGAGAAATAAGGTTGTTTAGGCCCAGTCCAAAGGTTATTGTACTTTGTTTTAAACATTCTAATGTTTGAAGTATACGACGGGCAGGGCAGCTCCTCTGGCCTGGCAGCTTCGGCTCCGTTTTAATGTGGCTCCGTCTGTCCTATTGTTCACACCTGAATTGTTTTATTTTTTTTCAACTGTTAAAAAAATATTTTTTTGTATTTTTCAACTACACTTGCCATTCAATATTATATGGGGTTTTCTTCTTTAAACAAGATGTCTTTCTTTCTATTTAGCCAAGTACCATCCTGAAGTCTCAGGGAGGGGATGACATGGAGCGATTTGCGTGTGAAGAGGAAGGTCAAAAACAGAAAAGAAAACAATGGAGAGGCAGAGCCAGCTGTTTCCTACAATCCTTCGACCCCTTCCCGGCTGTTCACTGTTCTTTCTCCCATCGAAACGGGCCTCCGCCCAGGCTGGACGGCTGCTTTTCCAGTCTCCCTCTTGTATCCCAACAGCTGCAACCTCGCCGCTGTCATTCCCCTGTAAGGTGAGAGTCGGAGGCACATCAGGTGAGCGCTGGGACGCTCGGTCGGTTCTTTACTCAGTTATGATTAACGCTGTACTTTTCTTACAATAGCCATAATAGACGACACTTTACAAAGTGTCTCATTTAATCCTTGTAGTTACCCAACGAGGAAGACTTGTTATAACCCTCCTTTGACAGAGGAGGCAAGTGAGCTTAAGCCATGTGTTCGAGTCATCTTGCCGACTCCAAGGCCTCTTCTCTAAACCAGAAGATTCCAAAATGCCTTCCCATCAGTACAGCGCTTGTTAAACACACAGGTTTCCGGGCAGCCCACTCAGAGACCCTGAGTGAGTGTGGAGGGGAGCCCAGCGATCTGAAGGCAGGATTGAAATCTTCACAGTGCTACTCTACATTTTTCTATACTGTGCTTGACACAGCCCTTAACCAAACCTCAGTTCTGATTAATTACCTTTTCCATGGGTTCTCAGGACAGCTCTCAGGCTGGTGCAGCAGGAATCCACTAGCTGGTTTTCTGTCCAACTCCCTGACTAGCTGGGGAGCTGCTTGATGTCCAGGATCCTGATTCTTTTTGACTTCCTCTTCCTGGTGTCATGCAGGAGGCAACCAGTCGATGTGACCCTCTCACGTCAATGTTTCTCTCTCCCTCTCTCCTTCCCACTTTATCTGAAGATAAATGGAAAAATATCCTCTGGTGACGATTACAAAAATAAAAGAAAGAGCCTTTATTATTTGTGGGTCGCCAGTGAGGGGACAAGAGATGCTGCTCAAATCTGTCTCTCCCATCCAAAGTTTGGGGTGAGTTTAAGGGGTTAGGGATGAGTTTAAGGGGTTACAGGCAACACGTTGGTATGTGAAAATGCTGACTGTCAGGTTTTAATTGGAGAGCTTTGAAATTTGGATATTTATAAGATATGGTATGGTGCTTCTGCACCAGATCTTGAACATGGACCCTTTGCTTCAGAAAGGGTCCCAGTGTTCAAGTTCTGGTCTTGTCCTGGTCCTTTGGTTCTGTCGAGGAAGTGGGGTGAGACTTCCATCTGGGTGTGGCCGGAAGTAAAAATTCTCTCCTCTGCTCATGTTTCAGCCGCATGTCTTGCAGCTGTGGTCCGTTATATCTAAAAAGTGGCTGAGTATCTTGTTAGAAACAGGACAGGACCAGTTTGAGCTGGTTTTGTAGTTACACCGATTGCTCCTTTCACTCATCTTTGCATAGCTTGGTTCTCCTTATGGTACTTAATTTGAAAGGTCCCTCCTCAGAGAATCCTTTTCTGATGACTTAATCAATAAGCCCAGCACTCATTCACCACTATGTCACCCTACTGCATCATCCAGCCTGAAGCACACAGCTTCACACAGTAGGTGCTCAGTTGGAACTGAATTATCCAAAGGCAGATTACGTGCATTCCGAGGGCACGAGAAAAACAGAGGCAACAAACATGTATATATATATTATGTTTTCAAACTACAGAAGTGTCACCGGACAGGGACTGGGCCCGAAGTGGGTCTCCCTCAGGCTGGCCTGTAGTGTGTGGGTTCTTGACTTCATGCAGGAAAGACTTCATAATACGAGTCCAGGTGATTTTGAGAGTATGTGTATTAAAGCTGGGACAGCCCTGGCTGGTTTGGCTCAGCAGTTAGAGGGTTGGCCCACGGACCAGAGAGACCCCGGTTCGGTTCCCACTAAGGGCATGTACCTTGGTTGCAGTTTGTTCCTGGCCCCGGTTGGGGTTGTGTGTGTGTCAACCAGAGAGAGAGTCTCTCTCGCATTGATGTTTTTCTCTCTCTCTCTTCCTCCCTCTCTCCCTCTCGCTCTGTCTAAAGATGAATGCAAAAATGTCCTTGGGTAAGGATTTAAAAAAAACAGCTGGGACAGTGAAACAAAGGAAGGACTTAGGGTAGGAGAACCAACAAGGGAGAGCCTAGGCCAGCAGTTCGCAACCTGTGGGTCGTGACCCCTTTGGGGGGTCAAACAATCCTTTCACAGGGGTCACCTAAGACCATCGGAAAGCACGTATTTCTGATGGTCTTAGGAACTGAGACACCGCTCCTCTATCTGTCTCCAGGTAGGTCTGCCCACATGCAGAGATGCCCACATACACCCACATGTGAGTACCTGGCATGATGACATCACACCAACCCCATCACATACACCCTGTACTAATACAGGTGTATGTGACGGGGTTGGTGCCATAATGTACTTATGTGGACCAGTCACACATGTGTAGAGAGCAGCTACTGTGTAGAAAGCAGCTACTGTGTTGAAAGCAGCAGTATTGGAGGTAAAATGACACTTTATGAATTATACTTACTGGGTAAATGTAAAATAATGTACTGTAAAATCATCAACTAATGCGAAAAAAAAAAATCTGTACCATGGGAACTTAATCTGGATGCTGATTTGTCTTTTTATATTCAGCTGTGGTTGATATAAATACTGCCCTCTTGTGATAGTAACAGATGTAAAAAAAACAACACAGAGAAGGGTAAATCATAGGAAATGTTAATGAACTGTATTGACTAAACTGTGCCAAGTATCATCTTTTGTATTATTAAAGCTATTGTTATATATTATTTTCATTAGTAAAACATCCCTTGACAATGGATCGTGTAGAGAAAAACATTAAGAAAAGAAAATGTAGTGAGGATTTTTTACAGTATGGTTTTACCTCAATAATTACAGCAGGAATTGAGAAACTGCAATGTGTTATTTGTTGTGAAGTTCTATCATCCCAATCTATGAAGCCAAACAAACTAAAATGCTGTTTTGATAGCAAGCATCTGAGCTTTGCCAGCAAGGATACCAACTATTTTAGAAGCAAAACTGATGGACTCAAGAAAGCCAGACTTGACACTGGTGGCAAGTACCACAAACAAAATATAGCAGTCGTTGAAGCTTCATATTTGGTGGCACTCAGAATCGCCAGAGCTATGAAACCTCACACCATTGCTGAGGATTTACTGTTGCCGGTGGCCAAAGACTTAGTTCGAGTTATGATCAGAGATGAATTTGTTATGAAATTGAGTGCAATTCCCTTATCTAACGACACTGTCCACAGAAGAATAGGTGACATGTCTGTTGATATTCTTGATCAGGTAATCTAGGAAATTAAATCTGCTCCACTACCAATATTTAGCATCCAGTTTGATGAATCTACAGATGTTTCAAACTGTTCACAGTTACTGATTTACATGAGGTATATTAATCATGGCGATTTTAAAGATGAGTTTCTTCTTTGCAAACCTCTTGAAAGGACAACTACTGTACATGATGTATTTGACACAGTTGGTTCATTTCTGAAAGAGCATAAACTCTCTTGAGAAAAGGTTTGTGGTGTTTGCACAGATGGTTCTCCAGCTATGGTAGGATGTTGATCTGGATTTCAATGTTTGGTACTGAATGAGTCACCAAAAGTCGTCGAAACTTACTGTATGATTCATTGGCAAATATTAGCAATGAAGACACTGCCACAAGAATTACAAGAAGTAACCAAAAGTGTCATAAGTTCTGTCAATTTTCTAAAGGCGATCACTTTATTTTTTTTATTTTTTTATTTTTTTTTTATCCTCACCCGAGGACATTTTTCCATTTTTTTGTACAGATAGAGTGGGAGGGAGAGAGAGGAAGAGAGAGAGAGGGAAACATCGATGTGAAGGGACACATCGAGTGGCTGCCACCCGCACGACCAACCAGGGCCGGGGACAAACTGCAACCGAGGTACATGCCCTTAGCGGGAACCGAACCCGGGTCTCTCCGGACCGCAGGCGGACGCTCTAACCGCTGAGCCAAACCGGCCAGGGCTAAAGGCGATCACTTTAAACAGTCGACTGTTTTCGCAACTGTGCAACGAGTTGGATGCGCTGAGCAATGCTCTGCTATTTCACACTGAAGTGAGATGGTTGTCGACAGGAAAAGTTGTAAAATGTGTTTTTGAGCTTCATGATGAACTCAAAATGTTGTTTAATCAGAAATCAAGACTGCAGTTTGAAGCACTTTTCAGCAATAAAAATAAACTGCAGAAAATAGCTTCCTTGGTTGACATCTTTGCCATCTTGAATGAGTTAAATTTATCACTGCAAGGACCAAATGCAGCATGCCTCAATTTGTCTGAAAAGATCCGATCATTCCAAATGAAACTTCAGCTTTGGTAAAACAAAACAAAACAAAACAAAACAAAAAACAATTGGATGAAAATAAAATTTACATGTTGCCTACCTTATCTGCTTTCTTTGTGGAACATGACATTGAACCAGACAAAAGGATTACGATGATAATTTCTGTGAAAGAACACTTGTACATGCTTGCAGATCAAATTTCATCATACTTTCCAAATCTACCTGACACCCTATTTGCAATGCCAGAAGCCCATTCACAGTCAGAGTTGAAGATGTTCCTGAGACAGCACAAGAGGAGTTTATTGAACTTATTAACAGCGATGCAGCAAGAACTGATCTCTCTACAATGCCAGTTACAAAATTCTGGACCAAGTGTTTGCAGTCACATCCTGTTCGTTCTGAGACTCTTGTGCCTTCTTCCTCCATTTCCAACAACATGTCTTTGTGAAACAGAATTCCCAGCTTGTTGGTTATCAAGTCTAAATACAGAAGTAGACTTGTTGTGGAAGATGATCCTCGTTGTGCTCTTGCAAAGACTGGCCTGAGAATTTCTGATCTGGTGAGAAAGAAGCAGTCCCAACCTCACACTAACGTTGGCTTTTTATGCATACTGTTGCAAAATGTAGCAATGTAGTTTACTGTTGTTATATGAAGACTGTTACCCATGCTACATCATGCTTTAAGACAAAATTTTATTTATTTATAATTAGAAATAAATGTTTTACAATATATAGTTATATATTGTTTTTGTGATTAATCACTATGGTTTAATTCTGTTCAATTTGTAACAATGAAAATACATCCTGCGTTTCAGATATTTAAATTACAATTAATAACAGTAGCAAAATTACCGTTATGAAGTAGCAACAAAAATAATTTTATGGTTGGGGGGCACCACAACATGAGGAACTGTATTAAAGGGTCGCAGCGTTAAGAAGGTTGAGCATCCCTAGCCTAGGTGATGCTCTGCTTTGGCTCTAGAATGTTATAGGGAAGAAGTGCACCAAGGCAGGGCTGCTGTCAGCTCCCTGGGAAGTACAAGTCACAGTGACAGCCCTGGCCTATGTGGTCCAGCTGGTGGGGCATCATCCCGTGCACCTGAGGGTTGGTGCACCTGGGGATTGCTGGTTCGATTCTCTGCCAGGGCACATGCCCGTGTTACAGGCTGGATCCAGGTGGGGGGATGCAGGAAGTAGCCTATCAATGTTTTGCTCTCACATTGATGTTTCTCTCTCTCCCTATTCTTCCTCTCTCTGTAAATATCAATAAAAATATATTTTCAGAAAGTCACGGTGACAAAAGTGAACTGAGGTGGAGCTGCTTTTAGCTCACTGGAAAGTCGGAGAAAAGGGGGCCTTGGAGACAGGGTTAGGGGGTTAGCCCAGAATGAGCTGCCGATGCCTGCTGCTCCCCTGCTTGCAAGCCTCACGGGGACCCTTAGGATTTAGGAGAAAGAAAGCAAAAAGTGCATTCCCAAGAACAGGCATGGGTATGCTCCAGAACAAGTCTGCGCTGGTATCCTTTGCCTTGTGGATTTTTATCTCTCTTCTTTGAAGGAGAATCTTAGGGGAGGGTTTCAGCAGAATATTAGTCAGCTTTTCAGGTGTATTTTTAATATGCTGATGCATCAAAATGAGCATAGAGGGGAGTTTGGGATTATTCTTTCATCAGCTTTACTGCTTTTCTTTTATCTTGGGTCTGTTTGACTTTAATGGGGTTTTTGTTATTTGTTCCCCGACTTGGTTTTGGCTGGTACAAATGTATTAACTGGGTCTTTGTCCTCTATCTCCCTGACCTGGGTGATTTAAGCTATTTATTCTCTGGTTAGGGAGGAGAGGTATAAATTATTTTTTTTCAAGTATCCTTGGTTAGGGAAGATATGGTCTTCCGATTCACTAGCTGGCTGTAAATTGTTACCCTTGTTTAATTATTTTGACTTAGTTTCCCTATTCCACTTGCCCAGGAATTTTCCTAGCTTCTTACTATCCTGCCTCAGAGGTCATGTGAAAAAAAAAAAAATCAGCATCTTGCTGATCTCCCTTCTACTTATATTATGGCCTAGTATTATTTTATATAGAATTACATATTGGGAATGGGCTCCATAGCATTCAGGGGCTTTGAGTCTCAAAGGTTTTAACCTGGCACTAGTATATATTTATTGATATCTTTGCTTTCTAAAACATTTTGAAAATAAATTGGGCAGGTATTACTCGCCAGTCCCATCTTGAGGAGGTTTAAAAAAAACAACAACACAAAAAAAGAGGAGGTAGCATCAGACCCCACAGGTTAAGACCTCGATCCTACACGACTCCCTCACCCATCCCACTTTGGTCACCAATCGGAGGTCAGGTTGTCATCTGTACTTGTGACCTACTGGCTATAGATTGCAGGGCCCAACGATCCCCTCATTGGGTTTGACTGATTTGCAAGAACAGCTCACAGAACTCAGAGAAACATTTCACCTACTAGATTACTGGTTTATTATAACAGGATATGGTTCAGGAACCAGTAGATGGCAGAGATGCATAGGGTAAGGTAGGGAAGGACTCGGAACTACCATGCCTTCTCCCCAAATGTCCACATGTTCCCCAAGCTGGAAGCTCTACAAATCTCATTCTTTTGGGATTTTATGGTGGCTTCCTCACATACGTGTGATTGATGAAATCATTGGACATTGGTAATTGAACTCAATCTCTAGCCTCTCTCCACTCCCCAGTGGTCTCGGAGTGGTGCTGAAATTCCCAACCCTGTAATCACAGGGTTAGTTCCCCTGGTAACTAACCTTCAAACCTACCTCATGATATAACAAAAGACACCTTTGTCACTCTCATCGCTTAGGAAATTCCAAGGGTTTTGGTAGCTCTGTGCCAGAAATGGGGACAAAGACCAAATATATATATTTCTTATTATAAATCACGATACCACACCAGTCAGGAAGACCCCCAAATGTCAGAGCATCAAGAATATAAAGGGGTTAGGGGACTGGGTGAAAAGGTGAAGGGATTGAGAAATACAGATTAGTAGTTACAAATACTCATGGGGATGTAAAATATAGCATAGGGAATTAGTCAATAATACTATAATAACTATGTACGATGCCAGGTGGGTACTTGAAACATCAGGGGGACCACTTTGCAAAGTATATGATTGTCTAATTGCTGTGCTGTACACCTGAAACTAATACAAAATAATATTGAATGTGAAACTGTGGTTGAAAAATAAAATTTTTAAAAAGAATATAAAAACATAAGAGAATATAGTTTGTACAGCTTAGTCCTGCAAAGTCCGTGAAGATGACTGAAGCACCCTGCAGACTTCTGACCATCACCCTCTCCCTGGAAGAGGGCCTGAGGGAAACAGGAGCGCCTCGTCTTTTTCCATGGTCTCAGACTTTGTAGTTAGAGTCGGATTTGACATACCTCCCTAGACTTGGGGCTGACAGATCAAATTTTCTTGCTCTTCCCAGTGGTTAAAGGATTCTTAAAAATGTATTGTCTTTGGATATTCTCAATAAGCCCGGGCAAGGATGTGGCTCAGAATGAAACTACTCAGTTCAGATGTGACTAAGCACACAGATCCCGTGAAATCTTTAGAGAGAAGCAATGTGAGAAGAGAACAGCATGTCGACATCGCCTCTGAGGAGCTGTCCCTCTCCAGAACCTAAACTGGGCCAGCAAACTGTTACAACTCATCTTCCTTCAAAATGAGGATGAGATGGAAGGGACAGAAGAGGAAATGGAGAAATGAGAAGGTTAAGGAGATTGCAAGAGTCCTTAGGAATACGTGGTCCATAAAGGATGTTTAGCAGAAATCAGAGGGAGAGTGCTCTGTTCCATACATGGGAAGAACATTTGTTAAATTATCCTTTGCTGTAGCCTCCATTAATTTGGTGTTGCTGTTGATACATTTTCCTATCTCTTGATTGAATTTTTGCAGTAGCAAACAAATCAATATGCAGTGAGTTTAGTACTAATAAATTTTGATATCATAGAATTGTTGAAATTTTAGGAATTACAAAGTTAACCTTTTACTCATGCAGGAATTAATTCTGAAAGGTAGTTATACAGTTAATACAGACAACTTACTCCATTTCTAGATACTTTGTGGTGTTGTGATGGCTAGATAAGTACAAAGTCTTTTAATGACATGGTTTGATCCAAAAGAAAAAATTGAAGATAAATAGAAGAAAAAAATGAACCAAAAAAATGTGTCTAACAGCCATGGCCAATTTGACTCAGTGGTTAGAATGTCGGCCTGTGGGGCAAGAAGTCACAGGTTCTATTACAGCTAAGGGCACGTACCTCAATTGTGGTTTGTCCCCAGCCCCGGTTGGGGTCATTTGAGCGGCAGCCAATTGATGTCTCTCTCTCTCATCTCTCTCTCTCATATCTCTCTCTCTCTCTCTCTCTCTCTCTCTCTCTCTCTCTCTCTCTCTCTTCCCACTCTGTCTGATAATAAATGTAAAATATATCCTCAGGTGAGGATTTTAAAAAAAAATGTGTTGTCAGTAATTTTCACTCAAAATTAGTTCTCAAAACCAGTATTTGGATAAGACCATAAAGAATCCATGGTTACTCTCTGACGAAAGCCTGCACCTTCAAGGTTCTATGCTGCTGGCTACATATGCAGGATGCTCTTTGGGTTTTAGAAGGAAAAAATGTGACTGACTTCAACACGGAGTGTATTTGAATATATTCCATATTAATAATTGACATACTTTAAGATGATTCAGGGTTGGATGATTTAGCAGCTCATCCTCCTCATCAAGGAACTAGACTCTTTCTCTTTATTTACTCTGTCTTCTTCAGATGTTGGTGTTGCCCTGAGATGCGTCTTCTACCATTTCAAGATGAATGCTACACTACCAGGCATCTCATCTTCATACCACAGTGCTTCAGCTTGAAGAGGGGAAGAGAGAGCCCTCTCTTTCCTCCTTTTTCCCTGGAGGAGATCAGGAAATGTTTCCCAAGGCCGTCCTCTCCTATCTCATTGACAAGAACTCTGTGGCTATCCACTCTGACATAGTCAGCGACAAAGGCAGTGGTTATCAAAGTAATCCTGAGCTACAACCCTGGGCCCCGGGGAAAAGCTCAGCCTCCCTTAAAGTTCCTGAAACTACTTAGGTTTCTATTGATAAGGGTCAAGGGCAACATGGATGCAAGATAGACCATCCCATAAAGAAAGCAGTGTGGCCCTGGCTGGTTTGGTTCAGCGGTTAGAGCGTTGGCCCGTTGTTCAGAGAGACCCGGGTTCAGTTCCCGCTTAGGGCACGTACCTCGGTTGTGGTTTGTCCCCGGCCCCTCTCGATTGATGTGTCCTTTTCACGTCGATGTTTCTCTCTCTAATGTCCTCGGGTGAGGATAAAAAACAAAAAAAGAAAAAGCAGTGTGTTTTGACAGGTGGTGCTGCACAGAGAAATTATAGCATCCTCAAAAAACATTAATGAAATTCTTATTACTCACAAGTTCATTTCAAATGTCGAGATGAATGTCTTTCTTGTCACTTTCTCTTGGGCTTGGATATTTTTCTGGGTAAAAGTGCAATAAGTCTAATTTCAGGTTTAGTTGTCAGATGCCCAAGCACAGTGTTTAAATTCAGCGCTCACGTAGTTCCTAAGCTTTTTTCTTGCTGCTACATTTCCCGGCCTCCTCGCCGTTCCTCGTGGTTTCCAAATCCTTCGCTGGGTCTTCTCACTGCACAGCCCTCGTTTTTCCTCAACTAACTACAAGAAACTCAATGTTCAAGCCCTGGCTCTGGAGAGACTTCCCAGCTTCCCCGTGGCCGCTGCGCACTGCGCGCTCTGTTTGCAGTCCCCTACCGGCCTCCTCGGTGCCAACAGTTACTGAACTCGCCGTGCCAGTCAGTGTGCCAAGGGCTTCATCAAGAGTCTCATTGAATCTTCACAAGAACCCTGTTGATTCTGCCTTAGAAAGAAAGTGAACCCTCTGGAGCAGTTATAATTTCATCTCATTTCATAGGTGACAAAATTGAAGCACAGAGAGATGAAGCGATTTGCTCAATAAATGATGAGGCCAGGATGCAGAACCAGGTGACCAGACTCCAGAGTCCTGGCTCATCAGCACTACATCCTACAGAGTTCTATCTGTACCCCCAGAGTTCCCCTTGCCTAGTGCCAGGCACAAGGTGAGCACTTCACAAATGTTTAAGTGAATGAATAATTGGTGGTCATTTTCTTCTATAACACTATTTATCGGTCTCCTCCTGAAACTGTGATGCTCAGGATCGAAAACACTACTCCAAGTGGTTTTTTTTTGTCCAGAACAAAATAAATGGCATATGTAGTAAGAGAAATAATGCCTCATCCCAACAAAGATGCCCACATTCTAATTCCTAGAAACTCTGAATGTGTTATACATTACATGGCGTAAGAAATGTCACAGATATGATGAAGTTAAGGACTTTGAAATGGGGACATTATCCTGTATTATCCAGGTGGGTTCAAACAATGTATCACAGGGTCCTTATCAGAGGAGGGCCAGAGGGTCGGAGTCAGAAAAGAATAAGTAAGGAGGGAAGCAGGCAGAGACAGAGATTTGAAGATGCTAAGCTGCTAGCCTTGAAGATGGAGAAAGGGCCATGAGCCCAGGAGGGGGGTGGCCTCTAGGGCTGGGAAAGGCATGGAAACTGATCTCTCCTAGAGCCGCCAGAGGAATGCAACCTTGCGGAGATCTCGATTTTAGACCCCTACCTCCAGAACTGTAAAGAAAAGAAATGTGTCTTGTTTTAAGCCAATAAATTATAATTTGCTATAACAAAGTATAGCAGCAGGAGGAACATAATACAGCATAGATACCTTTCTTGATGTGGTTATTATGTTTCTTTTAATAACCCAGTCTATCAGTGTAGTGCTCTTGATATTAGGCACACTGAGTTTTCAGGCTGCAGGTAGACTGATCTAGAAATAAAGATTTTTCTCTATTTTTATTTTGGTTTTCTTTTTTAAACCTCTTAGTTGACATCTCAGTAAACTCATGGTGCCCAGTCCTTCGGTTGTTGGCATCAGCAGATTGCCTGTTTGCTACTATTGACGCTACTTTCTAAGAAGTTTGTTTCCCAAGAGAACCATTCACAAGGAATGACAAATCCCATCACATCCTCGGGGCTGCCTTCTCATGACAAAATCGAACATTTTATTACTTGTTTGGAAGTGGTGAGGAATTTTTTTTTTTAATCTAAATTTCTGAAACATTTGTTTATGGAGAGAAAAAGAATAGTTATTTCAAATCAAATCATAAAGCATCTCAATTTCCAAGTATTTTGAATCCTGACAGTCAGTGTTAGAAGATGGTTTCTGATTTCAAGCTATTAGAACATTGTCTTTAGGACATGAATTTTTTTATTATTTTATTTAGTTTTGACTACTTACTTAAAACTTTGCATTTTATAAATAACCTATGTCTTATTCCTCCTGTGAAACAGAGAAGAGACATTATCTGCCTTATAATTCTTTCATAATAATTTTAAATTTGGAAGTTAGTACATTTGTTCCCCTGAACTGTGCTTCTTAAAGTGTGATTCCTGGACCAGCAGCATCAGCAATTTCTGGGAGCCTGTTAGAAATAAAAATTCTCAGGCCGCCTCTTAGTGCTACAGAATGAGAAACCCTGGACTAGGGCCCAATCATCCCTACCAGGCCTTGGAGCTATGTTGGGTGTTAGACCTCTAAAGACTTATTTGGAAAAGATTCAAAATCAGTGGCTCAGATTCCTTGGGTAGGAATTTCCTTCGGTCAAATTCTGAGTACATGCATGCTTTATTTTAAGTAAAGATAATACTAGTCGAGGAAAATCCTTAAGAAAACAAAATAAACAAGGAAGATTATCTTCTGCATAAAGCAAATGACAAGTGTCATCTCTCTAGATGCTCCCAGGAAGGTGTTTCTTCTCATTTCCACCACACTCTGTTCATGAATAACAGTTACGATGCCCTGATAAATAGTATTTTTATACATGTCTGCTAGTCTGCAAGCATCATCAAAACAGGGAGCCTATCTGTTCACCATTGTGTTCTCTGCATCTAGCCCAATGCATGACAAATATATATTCACAGTATTTGTAGTCTGAATGCTTATTTCCCCATATTGCTTCTCAAGGCAAGAACTCCAATGTCTAGAATTCTGTATGTCCTGTGCCTTGGGTGCCACTCTGTTAAGCATGTAGTAGTGTGAATGAAAAAGGAGCTTTATAATAAATCTGACCAGCCCAGTGACCAAAAGTAACCTCACAGGGTGATCTGATCATAAATTCTTAACTGGATAGCTCATGGTAGGTAGTCACATCCCAGGCATGTAACTTCTTTAGTAAAAGGTTTATCTTTGCCTTAAGCAAGCCCTGTCCATTCTTTTGTTGTGCATCTAGGTTAATATACCTTTACAAGGCCTCTTTTTGAGACCCCTATGAAGTAGAAGCAAACCACCCTCAAGAGAGGACATAATCTTGTTAACTATCCCATAATCCAATCCCCACCTTGCTTTCTCCCACCTTCATGTAATCTTCCTTGTGTTCCCTCCTTAATTCCAAATGTATAAAAGAAATTGCAAAACTGCCAAGCATTTTTCTGAGACTATCAAAATCTTGCTTCCAGGAATGTCCTCTATTTGGTTCAAATAAACTCTATTAAACTCATAACATTTTCTACAGGTTTGGATGTTCTTACATTGATAGTAAGTTCTCAATAAACATAAATAAATAAATGAATAAAATAATGATATAAATATCAAATTCCCTTCCCATTGCTTACACAGTCAGTCCACATTCTGATGCACTTTGAAGTTTAACTGGACTTAAGTAGACATGGGTCAGTGTCCAAGGAACTTCTGTTGCACTAAGTACTTGACATCAGAGCATTGCGATTGCAAAAGCTCCTTCCGTGGAGATAAAGAAAAGCCAGCTGGAAAAAGAAAGTTATTTCAAAAGTTAAACCTGAATGTTGACCAGAATTCATTTTTTTATGTCTGAACTGTTGACATAGAAACAACAAAACCTGTAGAGAATTTTTATGAGCTTATTTGAACCAAACTGATGACAGACTGGGGAGCAAGATCTCAAATGTTTCAAGAATGACAGTTTTGTAACTTCTTTTATACATTTGAAATTGGGTTACAATATTACATGCTTTCTTAAGGGTGGTTTTGCCTTTGAGGGGTATTAGGGCTGGCATTTGAAAGGCGTATTAACCTAGATGCATAAGAACAATGGACAGGGCTGGCTTAAAACCTTTCACCAAAGAAGTTATAGGCCTGGGGATGATGACCCACCATGACCAGCCCATTTAGAAATTTACAAATTATTACAGCACCCCTTTTTTCGTCCACAGAACTCATTCACATTCTGATGTACTAAAAAGTTTAAAATAATGACTGGTCATATTAAGTACTTACCTAGTTAAATATTAAGAAATGCTGGTAACTGTATGGTTCTAAGAACAACATGGTGATCATTTTATATTATAAACTGTCATTGTAAATTTGCCATGCAATTTTTTTCTCGAAATATATTTCTCATAACAGAAGTGGCATCTATCTCCCATCTTTTATATTTGTGGTTGATTTCATAAAATGATTCCAACCCTTGGTTTTCTAACTGGATATAGAGAGAATTAAGTGTACAGCAATTGTTTCTTGTTTTAACTTGTTCGGGGAGACAGAGTAGACTATAGTAGAATACTGAAAAGAGTATCTCCCCACCAAAACAAGTTTATTGAAACTGTTTAACCGTTAAGTAACTTAAACACCTTTCTTTATTGCAGTTTTTAATCTGATCCTTTAATATGCTAAAATATATTGTATATGGCTTGGGGTGGGGGCGGGAGAGAAGATGTCAATATTATTTGCCTAGGAGTCTAGTTCTTGGAACTCAGATTAGCATCTTCCAAGGTACAGTTTGGGAAAGGCTACTCCATTCCAAAAACAGGGCTTTATTCTATGGTAAAATAACATTTATTTATTTACTTTTTTTATCCTCACCCGAGGACATTTTTCCATTTCTTATTCAGATAGAGCGGGAAGGAGAGAGAGGAAGAGAGAGAGAGAGAGAAACATCGATGTGAAAGGGACACATTGAGTGGCCGCCGCCCACACGACCCAACCAGGGCTGGGGACAAACTGTAGCCAAGGTACATGCCCTTAGCGGGAACCAAACCCGGGTCTCTGTGGACCGCAGGCTGACGCTCTAACCGCTGAGCCAAACCGGCCAGGGCGTAAAATAACATTTATAAAGAGAACTTTATGCATATATGCTCTGCCCATGGGTGGTGAAGGCCTGGGGCAGGGCAGGAACCAGGCGGAGGGGGGCAATGGGGGACATCTGTAATGTCCTCAACAATAAAGATAACTAAACTAAAATAAAGAGAGAAATTATCCCTGGCTGGTGTGTCTTAGTTGGCTGGAACGATGCCCTGTGCCCTGGAAGTTCACAGGTTTGATTTCTGGTCAGGGCACGTACCTAGGTGGTGGGTTTGCTCCCCAGTCAGGGGTGTATGGGCTCTCACACTGATGTTTCTCTCTGTTTCCCTCTCTTCCTCCCACTCTGAAGTCAATAGTACTTTTTATTAAAAAATTAAAAAGAGAGGAACTAGGCAGGCCCACAGGACATTGCAACAGACTGTTTTTACTAGTTAGACCACTACTAAATGGATTTTTAAAAAATCTTCACCCGAGGATGTTCTTATTGATTTTTAAGAGAGAGAGACAGAGACAGAGACGGACACCTATGTGAGAGAGAAACACCGACCGACTGGTTGCCTCCTGTATGTGCCGTGTCTGGGGATTGAACCTGCAACCTTTTGGTGTAGGGGACGACACTCCAACCAACCAAACGACAGGGCCAGAGCCTAAATAAATTTTTAAGGACAGTAAGAAGAGCATAATTTATACTAGGAAAAACAAAACAAATACCAATGTAATAGAAAATTTGAAGTTTAGTTTTAAAATATTTTAAAGAATTAAAGACATAAATGAATCATGATTTCATCAAAATTCAGAAACTTTTGGATTAAGTGTTATCAGTTCTCTTCAATTCAATTTTTTTCTGTGTATGTCAGAATCAATTGAGGGATTTTCTGTCAAAAGCATTAGATCCCTCTCCCTCTGCCAAGTGAATGTATGTGTCAGGGCTTTGGACCTACCCAGGCCCAAGTTAGAAGGTGATTTTTGTTCTCTTTTTAAATCTCCATATTATCTTGATCATATTGAATTCTCAGGTTTGTTACTATTAAATGAAATAATAATTCAAAGCCCTTCCTCAGTGCTCAACAAACTTTCTTTCTTCTGCATCTGACCTCCATGTCTGTCCAGGTCTTTTATTCACTTGGGGCTGCCATACTCTGCCTTGTGTCCTTAGAGGACTGCTAATCAGACTTCGTCCTAAACCTCTTTATGTTCCCCCATGTCCCCCTGCTGTAAATATTTATGTCTGCTCCATCCCAAGAAGGCACCCAAGCTGTGGTGTTCCATCGGCTCAGACGTTTCCATTACAGGGTAAAATGCACAGTGACCAGATCTCTGGAACGAAACTGAACTCGGGCTGCTTTGTGTTCAAAGCCGAGGTGGGTGGAGCGGAGAAGGTGGAGCCCACTGATGTCTTGTGCTGGTGGGTGTGGAGTGCAGGGAAGCAGGGTGTTTAAAGACAAAGGGGAAGAGAACAAAAGTCCTGAAGGAACTGGCCACTTCTCAGCAACTCAGGAAGCAATCGGTACAGAACACTTCATTCACTTCAAGAATTGCCATCCTGGGAGATTGAAAAATGGCGGCGGAGTGAACGGAGCTACACAGACCGTCTCCCAGAACCAAACTGGAATTACAACTATAACACAGACAAATTGACAGGAAAAAGCAACAGAAAAGCAGCTTGCGAGGATCATATAATGAGGGACCCTGACTCCATCCCGGTAGGACTGTGAAGGTGCGAGATGGGGCTGGGAGCCCACGGTCGGCAGCTCGGCAGCAGCCTTAGCTGGGAGCAGCGCCCTCGGGTTACACTCCCAGGCGGCTCCACAGCGCAGCCGGGACAGAGGCTGAAACAGCCACAGCCACTCACCTTGGGCTCCGGCGGAGGGAGGGCAGACTGGACTGGAACTGTGTCGGGACACTCGGGGTTTGGAGGGCACTCAGAGCGTTTGCGGAGTGCCAGCCACGCAGGACGGTGGCCACATTGCTCCTTCCCAGGGCTCTGAGGAGAGGCAGCAGCCCCTCCCTCGGAGATCCAACCCCACCCTGTGGGCCATTGAAGTGCTAATTGAGGCTCAGTAACAACCAGCATCTGTCCCACCCCCGTGAAAGCCCCTTTGTGCTGACCACCTGAAGGAGTTTTTCAATCAACTGACAACCCAAAACTCTTCAAGTAACCAGGACTGCTAGCCTCCAGGCAAAAAGCTAGAGGATAACAGCACCTTTCCTGGGCTGGCAACTTTAACCAGGAAAGTAAGAATTGACAGTGGTGTTTAACATGGGTCCTCCCTCGTTCATCTAAACCCAGGAGAGGGAGCCACAAACAGCAGAACACCAACACCCACAGGGAAAACTTGACAGGCTCCAAAGCCCATAGTGATAGCCAAAATTGTGAAACACAGAAACAGAAGCCAAATGAAAGAGCAAGAGACCTCCACCGAAGATGAGATCAATGTGGAGCAATTAGGCATGTTAACAGAGCTAGAATTCAGAGCCATGATCTTGAGGAACCTGAACAGCATGAGTAAGGACATAGAGACACTGAAAATAAGCCAACTGGAAATTAAAAACCATCAAGAAGAGATAAAAAATGACATATCAGAAATGAAAAACACATTGGAAGGTTTAAAAAGCAGAGTAGAGGAAGCTGAGGACCGGATCAATGAATTAGAAGACAGGGTAGAAAAAATCAACCAATCAGAAAAACAAAAGGAAAAAACGATTAAAAAACAGGAAGAAAGCTTAAGAGAACTCTGGGACAACTGGAAACGTAATAATATTCGCATCAGAGGAGTCCCCAAAGAAGAAGAAAATGAGCAAGGGAAAGAGAATATATTCAAAAAAATAGTGACAGAAAACTTCCCTAATTTGGTGAAGGAAGAAGGCATTCAAGTTCAAGAAGCACAGAGAGTCCCAAGTAAGAACCGAAACAGGCCCACACCAAGACACATAGTAATTAAAATGCCACAAATTAAAGACAAAGAGAGAATCCTAAAAGCAGCAAGAGATAAGCAACTGGTTACCTACAAAGGAAACCCCATAAGGCTCTCAGCTGACTTCTCACAAGCAACACTACAGGCCAGAAGGGAATGGCATGAAGTAATCAAAGTCATGAAAAACAAGAATCTGAATCCAAGACTACTCTACCCAGCTAGGCTAGCATTCAAAATAGAAGGTCAAATAAAGAGCTTCCCAGACAAAAAAAGGCTAAGGGAATACATTAGCACCAAACCAGCACTGCAAGAAATGTTAAAAGGACTGTGTAATTAGCAGTAGAAATGGGAAGAAAAATGGAACCACACTAAACATAAATGGCAATAAATAAGTACATATCAATAATCACCTTAAACGTAAATGGATTGAATGCTCCCATAAAGAGACACAGAGTAGCTGATTGGATAAGAAAGCATGACTCATCTATATGTTGTTTACAAGAGACGCACCTCACAACAAAAGACTCACATAGATTGAAAGTGAAGGGATGGAAAAAATTTTCCAAGCAAATGGAAAGGAAAAAAAAGCTGGGGTAGCAATTCTCATATCTGATAAAATAGATTTCAAAATAAAGATCATAACTAGAGACAAAGAAGGCCACTACATAATATTGAAAAGATCTATCCAACCAGGAAGATATAACCTTGATAAACATATATGCACCCAATATAGGAGCACCAAAATATATTAAAAATCTTCTGGAGGACTTCCAAGGAGAAATCGACAACAATACAATCATAGCAGGGGACTTCAACACCCCGTTGACAGCACTGGATAGATCCTCTAGGCAAAAAATTAGCAAGGAAACAGAGACTCTAAATGAAGCACTAGACCAAATGGATTTAATAGATATCTACAGAGAATTACACCCCAAAACTACAGAATACACATTCTTCTCAAGTGCACATGGGACATTCTCAAAGATAGACCACATGATAGGACACAAACTAAAGCTCTACAAGTTCAAGAAGATTGAAATCATATCAAGCATCTTCTCAGATCACAGTGGCATGAAACTAGAAATCAATTGCAACAAGAACATGCAAAGACATTTCAACACACGGAGGCTAAATAGCATGTTATTAAACAATGAATGGGTCACCGAGGAGATCAAGGAAGAAATTAAAAACTTCCTGGAAACCAATGAAAATGAACACACAACAACACAAAATCTATGGGATGCAGCGAAAGCAGTTCTGAGAGGGAAGTTCATAGCACTACAGGCCTGCCTCAAAAAACAAGAAAAATTTCTAATTGACTGTCTAACCTCACAACTTAAAGAATTAGAAAGCAAACAAAAAGAAAACCCTAGAGCAAGTAGAAGGAAGGAAATAGTAAGGATCAGAGCAGAAATAAATGACATAGAGACCAAAAAAACAATTCAAAGGATCAATGAAACAAAGAGCTGGTTTTTTGAAAAAATAAACAAGATTGATGGACCCACCGAGAAACAAAGAGAGAGAACCCAAATACACAAAATCAGAAATGAAAGAGAAGTAACAACCAACACCACGGAAATACAAAAGATCGTTAACAACTACTATGAACAACTATATGGCAACAAATTCGACAATCTAAGCGAAATGGACAAATTTCTAGAAACACACAGACTCCCAAAACTGGACCTGGAAGAGATAGAAAACTTGAACAGACCAATAACAACTAAGGAAATTGAAGAGGTAATCAAGACTCTCCCAGCAAACAAAAGCCCAGGCCCAGATGGTTTCACGGGGGAGTTTTACTGAACATTCAAAAAAGAACTAACACCCATTCTCCTCAAACTATTTCAAAAAATTCAAGAAGAAGGAAGATTTCCAAACACGTTCTATGAGGCCAGCATAATTCTAATTCCAAAACCAGAAAAAGACACTACGAAGAAAGAAAACTACAGGCCAATATCCCTGATGAACATAGACGCCAAAATCCTGAACAAAATATTAGCAAATCAGATCCAGAAATACATCAAAAAAATTATTCACCATGACCAAGTGGGATTCATTCCAGGGATGCAAGGCTGGTACAATATTCGCAAATCAATAATTGTGATACACCACATAAACAAAATGAAGAATAAAAACCACATGATCATATCAATAGATGCTCAAAAAGCATTCGACAAAAATCCAGCATCCATTTCTGATAAAAACCTTCAGCAGTGTGGGAATAGAGGGATCATATCTCGACATAATAAAGGCCATATATGAAAGACCTACAGGCAACATCATGCTCAATGGACAGAAACTAAAAACATTTCCATTAAGAACAGGAACAAGACAGGGATGTCCACTTTCACCACTCTTATTTAACATAGTACTGGAAGTCTTAGCAACAGCAATCAGACATGAAGAAAAAATAAAAGGGATCCAAATTGGAAAGGAGGAAGTGAAACTTTCATTATTTGCAGATGACATGATATTATACATAGAAAACCCTAAAGACTCCATCAAAAATCTACTAGACTTAATAAACGAATTTGGCAAAGTAGCAGGATACAAAATTAAAGTCAAGAAATCGACAGCATTCTTGTACTCCAATGATGAACTAACAGAAAGAGAAACTGAAAAAACAATCCCATTTACCATCACGCCAAAAAAATTAAGATACCTAGGAATAAACTTAACCAAAGAAGTAAAGGACCTATTTGCAGAAAACTACAGATCATTGAAAAAAGAAATAGAGGAAGATATAAAAAAGTGGAAGCACATACCCTGTTCATGGATTGGAAGAATTAACATCATTAAAATGTCCATACTACCCAAAGCAATCTATAGGTTCAATGCAATCCCCATGAAAATACCAATGACATATTTCATAGAACTAGAACAAATACTTCAAAAGTTCATATGGAACCAAAAAAGACCCTGAATAGCCACAGCAATCTTGAAAAAGAAGAACAAAGTAGGTGGGATCACAATATCAGATATCAGGTTATACTACAAAGCGACTGTAACCAAAACAGCCTGGTACTGGCACAAGAACAGGCATATAGACCAGTGGAACAGAACTCAAAACCCAGAAATGGATCCAAAGCAATACACTCAATTAATATTTGACAAAGGTGGCAGGAGCATACAGTGGAGTAAAGACAGCCTCTTTAATAAATGGTGTTGGGAAAATTGGACAGCTATATGCAAAAAAATAAAACTAGACCATCAACTTACACCATACACAAAAATAAACTCAAAATGGATAAAAGACTTAAATGTGACCCGTGAATCTATAAAAATTCTAGAAGAAAATGTAGGCAACAAAATTTCGGACATCATACGGAGCAGAATTTTCACTGATACATCACCTAAGGCAACAGAAACAAAGGAAAAAATGAACACATGGGACTACATCAAACTAAAAAGCTTCTGCACAGCAAAAGAAACAATCATCAAAATGGAAAGGCAACCCACTGTATGGGAGAACATCATTGCCAATGATGTATCAGATAAGGGGTTAATTTCCAATATATAGAGAGTGCTCATACAATTCCACAAAAGGAAGACAAAGAACCCAATTAAAAAATGGGCAGAGGAGCTGAATAGACACCTCCCAACAGGACATATAATGGCCAAGAGACATATGAAGAAATGCTCAACATCACTAATCATCAGAGAGATGCAAATTAAAACAACAGTGAGGTATCACCTCACACCTGTCAGAATGGCCGCCATCAACAAATCATCAAACAACAAGTGTTGGCGAGGGTGTGGAGAAAAGGGGACTCTAATACACTGCTGGTTGGGAAAGTGGACTGGTGCAGCCGCTGTGGAAAACAATATGGTGTTATCTCAAAAAATTAAAAATTGAACTTCCATTTGACCCAGTGATCCCACTTCTAGGAATATACCCTAAGAAGCCTGAAACACCAATCAGGAAGAATATATGTACCCCCATGTTCATAGCAGCACTATTTACAATAGCTAAAATCTGGAAACAGCCCAAGTGTCCATCAGTAGACGAATTGATATAAAAGTTGTGGTACATATACACAATGGAGTACTATGCAGCGGTAAGAAAGAAAGATCTCTTATCCTTTGAGACGACATGGAGGGAACTGGAAAGTATTATCCTAAGTGAAAGAAGCCAAGCAGAAAAAGACAAATACCACATGATCTCACTTATATATGGAATATAATGAACATAACAGTCTGAGGAATACAGTAGACCCAGAAACATGGAAGTAGGGCACAGACTGGCATCCCTCAGAAGAGGGGGTGGGGGGGTGGGAAGAGATAAACCACAGAACTTATATGCATGTATGCATGACCAATGGACTTGGACAACTAAGCCGGGGACGGGGCGGGGCGGGGGGGGGTGCCAATGGGGTAAAAAAGGTAAAATATCTGTAACAAAAAAATAAATTAAAAAAATTAAAAAAAAAAAAAAAGACAAAGAGGAACAGGCATCAGTGCAGTTTGGGAGATTGGCCCAAGAACGGGAAGTGAGAGAGCGAGCGGTGGGTCATAGGATGTGTCACAGAGAGTGTTCTGGGTATGGGCCATCGATAGGGCGGCTCGGGGAAGCGGGGCTGGGCTGGCGGACCGGACACTCTGTGCGAGGGAAGCACGGGGGGATGGAGGTGAAGGGTTCAACACGACGACGTGGGAACTCTTCAGGACACTGGGAAGTATTAGAGGATAAGTTCCAGGACAGCAGGACTTTTGTCCGGTTCCCCACTGTCACTATTCCTAGCACCCAGGACAGGGCCTGGCACACAGCAAGCACTTAATGAGTATGTAGCTAATGAGGGAAAGTGAGGGTGTTAATGACACAAAGGATGGGAGTTCTAGTGGGGGGGTTCCGGGATGATTCTGAGGTCTCAGAGTGGGAGGAAAGCATTATCAGTATTATCAGTAATGGGAAGGAGCAAGGGAAGAAAGGCTGATTGGGTGGAAGACAAGAAACTGGGTTTGGGGTTTGTCGCCTCTGCTTCCTGTCAGGTCCTTCGCACACAGTGGGCGCTGACGAAGGCGAGCTGCACCGAGGGCTCAGCAAGCCACTGGCAGGACAAGACTGAGAACGGACTTCAACAACTGGTCAAAGGCCTAACCGTGGAAGATGTCTCGGGAGCTACTTCACACCTGTCCCGAGGGGAGAGCCCACGGATGACACAACCGTTTGCATCCTCAGAACAGGGGAAGCTGTGGGAACAGGCTGGGCTGACTACCTGGGGAGCATGTTGCTGGGACAACTCTGAGGACGCCTGGCCCTTTCTTCAGTGGGAGCATTGCCTTTGCCGGTGGAGTCATCGCCCCCTGGCGATGTTTCCGATACTTAAGTCCCAGAGATGGGAATAAGGAAGGTTTGTTCTAGTTGTTAGAGGCTTTCACTAAAATTCATTACATGAGGGCTTTCTGCAGGACAACAGGTAAAAACTGGGCAAAAGTTGTGAAGCAGCAATTCTGTTATATGAATACTATTTGTTTTTTTTTAAAACTCTAGGCTTATCAGCTAGTGTTTCAGAAATTCTCAGTTATACTGATGGCCAACCAATGTAGTAAGTGAAACTCAACCTGAAGCTATTAAGATGGCTATAGCGACCCTTAAAATGTGCCAAGCCAGGGGCCAAATTAGTCTCCCTTCAGAAGGGGACTTGGTGTCTGTCTCTTGCTTCTCTTGTCTGCTTCTTGTACCTTCGCAAGACCTGAATTTAAGAATTACTCAGAGTTTGTCAGATTGTAATTGTGCTTCCAGGTGAAGATAACCTATGACAACACTGCTGAGTGACTCATAAACGTACCAACGAATGACATGAACTCATTTGAATCCTAGGCATAGCATCTGAAGATATTTCAGCTCTCCGCGCACAGTGAGGCAGCGTGCCAAAAGGCCTTTGTTCAGCTCTGCGTGTCTGAAAACAGCAGTGTGTCTCTGATGGTTGCCGCAAATGGCACCTTGTATGAAAAGTAAACTTACTGCCATTGGGAAAAAAGACTGAAAATTCAGAAAGTAATCAGCACTAGACCTAGAAGACTCCCAAGTTCCTCTGTGGAAGTGGTGAGTGAATACCTGAGAGATCTCCGATATAGAGTATGTGTGTGTGTGTGGGGGGGGGGGGGGGTCGGGGGTACGCACATTTTCTGAAGCAATGCACAAATGAACGCATAGCTCATCTTGGAGTTAAGTAAATTTTAGGGACAACTTCCAAATATTTGGCATTAGAGTTTTATTGTTTTCCAGCCTGTGGGTTAGAATTTTGTCTGAGGGATTAGATTCTCAGGGACAGGACCCATCTCTAAGGGCCCTGGAAATTCAGCTTTTTAATCTATAGTCAGTAAAACTCCTATAAGTTACATAAAATTCTGTGGATCCCAAGTCTAGGACCCATTTGACTTTGTTAAATTAATTTATCATGTGATAGCCAAAGAGGCATACAATTAAATCCTGCCCATTCCCATCTCTCTCTCCCAGCAAAAACAAAATTATATTTGCTTCTTTTTAGTCCTGTAAGCAGGGATTCAGAAGATCCTCAATTTTCATGATGATGAAGACAAACTTTATTAGTATTTATTTTACCACCTTAGAAACAACGCAGATAACTGCTTGAATAGTTAGTATATCATCATGTGGTTAATACACTTTTAATAATGAACAGTTATGTGCAGAGTTTGGAAAAGCCACTGCCAGTATAGCATTCTGACTACAAATAATAATAATAATAATAACTTAAAAACTTACAAAAAGATATTGTAAAAACAAAAATTGTAATAAAACAGATTACTGGTTTAAACCACGGGGAAACTATTGTCAGTTTTAACCCTTCATTTTATTTCTACTTCAGCTGTTCACTCGTGGTTCCTGCAGCTCTAGGCCGGTACTGGTTCTCTTGCATTCACAAAGTCCCGGAGTTTGATCAGCTGCTCCTGGTGAGGAACAGAAACGAAGACTGGAAGTCCTGGACCTGCGTGCTTTTGGGAGCTGCTGAACATGTTTCTCTGTGATGACCCTGATGCTGTTCTAGTGACTGCTTCTGCTGTTACCGGAACCTTAAAAATGGCATCGATCCCCCAAAGTGAGTTCAGGTGTGAGAGAGCTGCAGCCGCGAGGAGAGGTGATGGTGGGGCCCTGAAGCAAGGTTTCAGGGATCTACATCCTGCGCATCCCTGGAGAAGCGTCCTGGCTGGGGGAGCTGGAGTGGAACAATGAGGGCTGGAATATACTGTTACTCCATCTCAGTCGACAGCTCGATACCCACACAAAAAGGGCTAATTGAGCTTTCAAAGAATTCCCATTCGATTTATCACAGTTGTTTTCCAAAAAAGTTACATCCTAGCAATAACAGTCATTCATTTTCTCACATCCATCCTCTCTTGACTGGAAAGATAGTGTCTCAGTGTGAAAACAGGGCTTTGGAGTTCTAATCCCAGCGCTGACACATAATAGTTCTGGGCCCTTTGACAAATTATGTAATTTTGCTGAGTCTTTAATTCTTCATCTGGAAAATGGGGCTAATGATATTTAGCTCATGGGGGTGCTGTGTGTAATAAACAGTATAATCTATATAAAATCACAGCATCTGGCAGTAGTATAATACATACAAACTCACATTTGGGGTGTATCCAGTGGCCTCCACATTACCTTTCTCCAGCCCACACCCCCACCTCCTCCCCACACTCTTGGTGCTTATCTTCACGTGCAATGGCACAGCAGAGAGGGTCCCAGGTATGCACAGGGACTCTCTGGAACCAAGTGTGTATCCCAGTGTCTGTTGGCTCAACAAGTCACTGGTGATATGAAAATTCCCTGCAAGGTTGGCAGTGGACGAGTTCCTTTAATTCTGAGGTTAAGAACAACAGAAACCGAAACACTGTCACCATCAAGGCTCTGATGAAAATGACGCACAGACGCCCTTTACAACATAGCGATTGCCATTCCTCCTCAGGAAAACCACGGATCTCCCACTCCCCAACACGTAAAGCTCAATCTGCTATGTCTCTAAGCAATTCATGTGAAAATTCTGAAAACCTAAAATGTTTGGAAAATTCTACATTTTTTCCCCAGTTACGAATAAGTAGGTGCTTACTGTGGAAAGCAAACGTTCAAAGATGTGTAATTTAGGAAGTCCACCATGTATCATTTAGCCTCCTCTAGAGGTGGCTGATGTTCACAGTTTGTGTGTATCCTTCAGATTCTTTCTGTTTGTGTGCTAACATGAGCTGTTTTATAACTGTCATTATTGTTTCTATTATTTTTTATATTTAACAATAACAGGATCCTTCTAGGCAACATGTTTTGCTATATACTGCTTAAATTTAGTAGTATCTTGGATATTATTCCAAGTCATTAGGTATAGAACTAAACAGGATTCTATAGAATACTGGATTTCAGGTTTAGTTTACCTTTAGATTATAAACAATATCTAAATGTCAGTTCTCATATACAACTTTGTATAATTGTGCAAG
This sequence comes from Molossus molossus, assembly GCF_014108415.1. Taxonomy (NCBI): domain Eukaryota; kingdom Metazoa; phylum Chordata; class Mammalia; order Chiroptera; family Molossidae; genus Molossus; species Molossus molossus. The sequence continues at coordinate 83,948,338 of NW_023425388.1, forward strand.
GAAATTGGTAACAGAAGTTTCTATCAGAAGCATTTCTGCAACAAAGTATATAGGTGTTTAAAGTTGTAATGGCTTTTGCTAAAGTATCTTCCAGAAAGGCTGCACCAATATGTGCTCCTATCCACAGCACAGGAAAGGAACTGTATCTCCACAATGAGTTAAAACAATTTTTTTAATTGATTTTGTGGGGGAGGGAGGGAGAAAGAGAGACTTGTTCCACTCACTTACGCATTCTCATATGTGCCCTGACTGGTGACTGAACCCACAATCTTGGCATATGGGGACGACGCTCTTAACAAACAGAGCTACCTGGCCAGGGTCCACAATGAGTTTTAATATTCATAATTTTTACCAATAAGTGCAAATTATACATAACTTTAAATTTGATTAGTGAAGTCAAGACTCTTTAAATCCACTAGAATGTAAGCTCCATGGGGAAAGAATTATTATCTGCTTGTTTCCTTCGCTGCTACATATGTGCTTAGAACAGTGCCCAGCACAGAGTAGGCATACATATTTGGTTAATTAAATAATGTTTGGCACAGCCAGTGTGGCTCAGTGGATTCAGTGTCATCCCATGGACTGAGAGGTCCTGGTTCGATTCCCAGTCAGGGCACATGGCCAGATTTCAGGCTCAATCCCCAGTGGTGGGCGTGCAGGAGGCAGCCAATCGATGTTTCTATCTATCTCTAAAAAAATCAATAAAAACGTATTTTAAAAAATAATGTTTGTTTTATTTTTCTCTTAAGAGAGCTGCTTGTCCACGTAGTTGAGCTATTTTTCTATTACATCCTTATTTTTGTTCCCCAAAGGGTTCTTGGTATAATACAAAATTAAACATTTGCCATCTGTTGCAAATATTTTTTCCTGCTTGTCTTTTTATTTGTTGGTGTGTTTTGTTATTTAGAAACTCTACATTTTTATGAAGTCAAATGTATTAACTTTTCTTCAAGCTTCTTTCATGCCCAGTTTTCTCCCATTGCAAAATAAAAACAAGTTTCACATAGGTTTTCTTGTTATTCTTTCATTGTTGCTGTAAGAGCTTTAGCTTGTTTTACTGTCACCCAATATTTCTATTTTCATTTCTATTAATTGAAAAAAAAAATGCATTATATAGGATGACGAGCACACAGGTAGAGAATCACCAAGTTAAGAGAGTTCAACTTTGTGCCAAAACACCGATGCATTTTCATTTTGGGTTCTTTACTTTCTTTTCCCAAAAAGATATTTAAAAAAAATATTACAAAAGTTATTCATGCACATTATAAAAAGTTCAAGTTATTGGAAATACTTAGAGTAAAAAGCAAAAATCCTCCCTCACTCCCTCTCTGCCCCTAAAATTCTACTCTCTGGAAGAAATATCTGTCAACGTTTTGGTGTGTAGCCTTCAGAAACTTTTCCTATGTTTTCACAAATATATTCACACATATCACTAGTCCTTTATTTTTCTGCTTCATCTAAATGAATCATACAGTAAATACTTTCAGAATGTAGACATTCTAAAGCCAATATGCTTTAGCTGTTGTCACATTGTATATATATATGCAAATCTATAGTAGCTTTGTAGTAGCTTCATTCAATAGTAGGATATACCATAATCGAATTGGTCACTCGATTCCTGGGCACTATTTTCCTGGTTTGAAACACTACAAGTGTGGGTGTCCAGACAGGTTACTCCGAGATGTACCTTTGTAGTATGCAGATTCTATTGAGCTAAAGGCAACTGTAGCAGAAGGCTCAAGAAAGACTGCACCCCCACATACCCACAGCTTCTCACTACCTAGGAGAATTTGAATTAGAGACCATAAGAGATTATCAGATACAACTTAAAAAAATAAAAAAAAAAACTATCTATAGGGCATGGCAAACTTCTATTTACTAAAGTGCTGTTCTTATCATTCTGCAATGTCTTTAAAAAAATTTTTTTTTCTTTATTGATTTTTTTAGAGAGAGGAAGGGAGAGGGAGGCAGAGATAGAAACACCAATGAAACAGAACATCAACTGACTGCCTCCTGCATGCCCCCCACTGGGAAATTGGCCCACAACCTAGGCATGTGCCCTGACCGGAAATCAAACTGGCGACCACTAGGTGCATGGGTCAATGCTCAACCACTGAGTCACACTGGCCAGGCTGCAATGTCCTATTGAAACTCCCCAGGCACCTTACTTCATCTCTAGCTCAAGATGTCTTATACCCATGTTCCCTTCTATCTCTGAACCTCTCCTGCATGTGGGGTCTTGACTCTCTCATGTATGCGGGGTTCCCACACAAATGTACACATTATATTTTGTTATTTTCTCCTGCTATTGTCTCATATCTATTTGATTATTAGACCAGCCAGAAGAACCTTGAGGGTAAAGTTTGTTCTTCTCCCACATAAGCAAGGCTGCTGTGATCATCCCTGTATATATATTTGTCTTTATATGTGATTATTTCCACAGAATGGAGTCCTAGAAAATCCAATTGCTGTTTCGGAGGACATGCATTCATAGCAGACTGGAGCTGCGAAAACATAGAGAAGCCTTTGTACCGCTCACAGCTCCTTGTGGTGACTCCGCCTTGCACTCCGCTTCAGAAGGGCTGTGGAAATAGTTTTCTTTTTAAAAAATGTGAGTTCCTGAACATAAAAATATAAAGTAAGAAATTATTCGAGGGTAGGTTCACGTACCCTTTGCCTAGCAATTCCACTTTTAGAGATGTACCCTATAAAAACACTCCCATGCCCTGGCTAGTTTGGCGCAGCGGTTAGGGTGTTGGCCTGTGGTCCAGAAAGACCTGGGTTCGGTTCCTGCTAAGGGAATGTACCTCGGCTGCAGTTTGTCCCAGGCCCTGGTTGGGTCGTGCGGGTGGCAACCACTCAATGTGTCCCTTTCACATCGATGTTTCTCTCTCTCTCTCCCCCACACTATCTGAACAAAAAATGGAAAAATATCCTTGGGTGAGGATAAAATAAATAAATAAAAACACTCCCATGAGCCTGGCCGGTGTGGCTCAGTGGTTGAGAGTCAGCCCATGCTCCAAGAGGTCACCGATTTGATTCCAGGTCAGGGCACATGCCCAGGTTGTGGGCCAAGTCCCCAGTGGAGGGCATACAGGAGGCAGCCAATCGATGTTCTCTCTCATTGATGTTTCTATCTCTCTCTCCCTCTTCCTTCCTCTCTCTCTAAAATCAATAAAGAAAAACAAAATTAAAATTAAAAACACTCCCATGAAGTGAAATAGTATATAGCTCTCTCTGTAAACCACCTAAGACGAGACAAAGATGTTAGCCAAAGTGGTACATATTGTAATGGGCTGAATAAAGTTACCTTTGATGCTTTGCCAGAATTGTTAGTCACAGCACTGGAGTAGAAATTAGGGTAGCATCTCCACAGAACGAAGGAGAGTGTGGGGCTTCTCCCTTCTCTCCTGGGGAGTGGGGCCCAGCAGCTGGGATGAAGGTCCAGGCTTCTAACACCTCTCAGGACTGAATAAGAAAACGAGCAAGCTGCTCCAAGACGTGGCAGTTTTATAGACTGCCCCCACAACTCCTGAGGAAGCCCTGTGGGGTGTGTGTGTGTGTGTGTGTGTGTGTGTTTTGTGGAGTTGCTAAGAGATTTTCTTTCTTTTCTTACCTTGCTTGTCAGCTTGAGGCCAAACTGTTTTCAAAGAGGGAAACTTAATTAGGGCTCTCAAATTCAAACTCAAAAGAACCTTGTAAATTTGATAGCAATCACCAAATTGTTCTCTAAAAAGGAAGTACCACTTTACACTTCCTTGAATAGTTTCCTTGACACCTTTGACGAAACTTATTAATTTCATTAATCTTTTTAGTTTTTGCCAGTCTAATTTCTCATTATTGTTTACATTTTCCTAATCAGTGTTATAAAAAGACACAAAAATTGCCCTGGCTGGTTTGGTTCAGCGGTTAGAGCATCGGCCTGCGGTCCTGAGAGACCTGGGTTCGGTTTCCGCTGGGGGCGCGTGCCTCGGTTGCAGTTTGTCCCCGGCCCTGGTCGGTTGTGCGGGTGGCAGCCACTCGATGTGTCCCTTTCACATCGATGTTTCTCTCTCTTTCTCTATTCCTCTCTCTCCCTCCCACTCTACCTGAACAAAAAATGGAAAAATGTCCTCGGGTGAGGATAAAAAAACAAAACAAAACAAATAAATAAATAAATAAAAAGACACAAAAATCTTTGTATAGGTTTGTGGACTATTTGTATTTCTTCTGTGAATTGCTTGCTTTATGGCCTGGGGTCCTCTTTTAAAATGTATTGTCTTTTCAGTCTCTTCAATAAATGGTGTTGGAAAAATTGAACAGGTACATGCAAAAAAATGAAACAAGACCACCAACTTACATGCACAAGAATAAATTCAAAACGTATAAAAGACTTAAATATAACTCATAAAACGATACAAATCTTAGAAGAATATGTTGGTAGAGCCTAGCTGGTGTGGCTCAGTGGTTGAGCGTCGACTCATGCACCAAGAGGTCACTGGTTCGATTCTTAGACCACATGCTCAGGTTGTGGGCCCAATCCCCAGTGGGGGGAGGGCATGCAGGAGGTGGCCAACCGATGTTCTCTCTCATCAAAGTTTCTCACTCTCTATCTTTTTCCCTTCTTCTCTCTCTAAAATCAAGAAAAAATAAAAATAAAAAAAAGAAAATGTAGGCAGAAAAGTCTCAGATATCACACATGCTAGAATTTTCACTAATACATCACCTAGGACAAGAGAAACAAGGGAAAAAATTAATGCATGGGACTACATCAAACTAAAAAACTTCTGCATGGCAAAAGAAACCAGCATCAAAATGAAAAGGGAACCCACTCTCTAGGAGAACATATTTGCCAATGATACATTGATAAGGGGTTAACATCCAAAATATATAGAGTACTCATACAACTCAACAAAAGGAAGACAAAAAATCCAATTAAAAAAGTGAGCAGAGGAGCTGAATAGACACTTTTCCAAACAGAACATACAAATGGCCAGGAGACATATGAAAAAATGTTCAACATCACTAATCATCAGAGATACAAATTAAAATGACTATGAGGTATCACTTCACATTTTCCAGAATGGCTACCATCAATAAATCATCCAACAACAAGTGTTGGCAAAGGTGCGGAGAAAAAGGGACTCTAGCACACTGCTGGTGGGAATGCAGACTGGTACAGCCACTATGAAAAACAATATGGTGTTTCCTCAAAAAATTAAAAATAGAATTGCCATTTGACCCAGTGATTCCACTTCTAAGACTATATCCTAAGCCTGAAAAACCAATCAGAAAGAATATATGCACCCCTATGTTCATAGCAGCACTATTTACAATAATTAAGCTCTAGAAACAACCCAAGTGTCCATCAGTAGATGAGTGGATAAAAAAGCTGTGGTACACTTACACAATGGAATACTATGCAGCTGTAAGAAAGAAAGATCTCTTACCTTTGAGAAGACACAGAGGGATCTGGAGAGTATTATGCTAATCAAAATAAGCCAGTCAGAGAAAGACAAGTACCACATAATCGCAGTTATTTATAAAATATCATAAGCAAAATAAGCTGTGTGATCAAAATAGATCCAGAGACAGGGAAGTAAGTAGGGAACAGACTGACAAACCTCAGAGTGAAGGGGGGTGGGAAGGATGGGAAGAGATAAACCAAACAACGTATATGCATATATGCACAACCAGTGTATACAGACTATAGTTTGGGGAAAACAGGAGGGGGGAGGGGAGCCAGAAGGAGGGGTTCAGTGGGGAAAAAAGAGGGGGCCATCTGTAATACTTTCAACAATAAAGATAATAAAATAAAATAAAATGTATTGTCTTTTTTTTTTTAACTGGTCTAATGGAATTCTTTATATATTTTGGATATTAACCCTTTTAAATAATACACTGCAATTGTTTTATTTCATTTGTTTTAATTAAGGCTTCCACCAAACATATTTTACACATTCATGTCCTTAAGACACGCTGATCCTTAGTCCCACCCTCCACCGCCCCTCAACATCCAGCCTATGGAGGGTAAATGCAGTTCCTGAGACTGGGCTACTAATACCTCTGAAACCTTTACAGAGCTAGTAGAATATGAAGATATTATCATTTATGAAGTTGCAAATAAGTTTCCTGGGAGACCTGAATTCCTTTTTCATGCACTCATAATTCCGTACTGGGGAAATCAACAGTATGGTTATTTACATATGCAAATGTATAGCTGAGTCCCTGCCCAGGGATCCGGGAAGGGCGCAGTGCCGCCTGCAGGCCGGATGCCCGCCAGCGTGTGCGCTGCCCTCCGCGCCGGGGTCCAGGCGACAGGCGACCGCGCCGGTTGCTCCTGGAGCTGTGGGGACGCTCCTCCTGCTCCGCGGCCGGTTTAATTCTGAAGATCATCAACAAGAGAAGGATAATAAGGAGTTCAAGAGAAACTAAACCAGCAAAGTAACCTCAAGAAAAATTGGCCCAGATGAACAAATTGCCTAAACGTTTTTCATTACCCTGATGTCCTCGGAGCCACCTTTAAAATGACAAAGTCTGTGTGTGTTATTTCAAAAGCAATTTCAAGAAAGGGAAAGGCCGAGGACTTTTCTGGACCCTCTCCGGTTATTTTTTATGTATTTTTATTTTTAGTAAAACTGGGACAATAACAAGTGCTGTCTCCTAGGGCTGTTGTTAAAATGAAGATAAATACAGAAGAAGGACTTTGTTTCAGCGCAGGACACAGTGCCCGCTTTGAATTTCACCGAAGTCCGTGGCTCTTCCCTCTGGGGTCATTTGATGGCATGTGATTATGATGTTCCGAGTCCAAAGGCTGGAATTATTAATTGGATGTTGTTAGACAATGAATTGTTTCATAAACACATTAATTTGTAAAAGTATTCAGAGTCGTCCAAGTATGAGGACATTGTATGCTTTTCTCAAGGGAGAGCTACTTGTTAAAATGCGCTTCCTTCTTCTCCCTGAAATAACACCTCTAAAAGATAAAAGCACCAGCATTTGCCCTTGAAGAGTCGAGTACGCGAGTTCTAGGGCTCTCTCCACTCCCTTTCCTTTCTGCGGGGGACCAAACCGCCTGTTCCGCTCAGTGTCACAGAAGTCTCCCTGTACGCCAGGCGAATGTGTTTACTTCTGCCCCCGCCAGCCCCGCGGGGAAGGGGGAGTACCCGGGCCGCCCCTCACGTTCGCCCGGGCAGTTTTCCAAGCAAACCAGGGCGGTATGGGAGTGTCCTTTTGGCTGTGGAACTTGATCCTCATTCCCTGTCCTGAAGCCACCCACCGCTTTCCCCAGGCCTTCTCTTCGCGGTGATTTTCCTATACCGGACGCCCTGCGAGGGCGCGGGGCTGGTGTCTGCCCCCCCCCCCCAAAGGTAGGGGCTCGGCTACGCTCCAGCCTCGCCTCTCCGGGGACTAGGAACCCCACAGCCAACCTCGCCGCATTGCACCTTCCTCTGCGAACTTGGGGGCTGCGGTGGCCACCGCCCATCTGGCGCCAGCGGCGGAGCAGGAGGAGCTAACCCCCGGCTCCGGAGGCGCTCGGCGCAGTCGCCTGGTGTTTGGACCTTGGCGCTGAGGGCAGCGCACCGGCTGGCGGGCGCCCGGCCTGCGGGCGGCACTGCGCCCTTCCCTGCTCCCCCGCCAGGTCCCGGGGGACCGAATCGTGCCCGAGCCGCCCCGACCCACGCCACCTTCCTCCGGTTTCCGCCGGCCGCGTTTCGGCGGTCCGATGCTGCAGGCGCCGCGGGAGAGGCAGCAGACCGCTCGGAGCCAGCGGCGGGGTGAGCGCAGCGCGGCCCCCGCCGCGGAACCCCGCGCGCTTCTGCGGTCTTCGCGCCCGGGCCTCGGCGGGTAACTCTTCCTGGCTGGCCCTCGGCGGGTTTGCATCGCGGGGTGAGAGAGATTGGGGATGCTGGGAGACCGAGTTCTCGCCCAGGGTCGGGGCGCCCGGGTCTGTGCTGCCCAGACCCTTGGGTTTTGCAGCCTCTGAAGGGGAGGGTCAGAGGTATCCCGGAGCGTGGTGTGAGATGGAGCTGGGGTCCACCGGGGGGGGGAGTCGTTCAGAACCCTGTGCCAGCCGGGGAAGGGCAGGAGAGGCGAGGAGCCCGCGGGCGGGCGCGGGGGGGGGGGGAGGGGGAGCCGAGAGGACCCTGCTATGGAACCCTATTCTCTAATTGCAGGGGAGCTCGGGCGCTCCAGGGGTGACCGGCTTCGCTCACTACCGTTCTTTTCTATAAGGATCTATACACAAGCAGGGGCGAGAGCAAGGTTCTCGTGTTTGACCTTAGAAAAAAATTCCGAGAAACCCTTCTTCCCGCCACAGTAGAGCTAGACCTAACAAAGCGAGCTCCGAGACGGTTTGGGGGAAAGGGCGGTGGTAGGAAAATCGCAGTGTTTTGGCCGCCGTTAGCTTTCAAGATAAGGGAGAAGAAACGTGTCTTTTTGAGGCCGAGATCCCAGTTCCGTTCCTTGTGCGCTGTTACTTTACCTTTAGCGATCATTTATAAAAAGTGATTTCCCGAAACTAAAAACAAACCCTAAATCCCTTCTTCTGTGATCTTCAGTAGACAGGGTAGGGAGAGAGGTTAGGGGTGGGAGGTTGGTGTTTGCTGTCCCAAGGCAATATTTAAAACCTGTGTGGGAGTGGGGCTGAGAATAATATCGTGAATGCCGGAGTATCAAACCACGCAAGCCACAGATTCTAAACTCAGTCACATACGCTTTAAGAGGAATGTCCCTGAGTGCTGTGATTAGGTAGCCAGGTAAGGAAACTGCAGATGGGCCAGAAGCTCTTCGCCCTCTGTGGCCCCAAGGCCTCACGTCCACGCTGATCTCCAGGTCTCCAACCGCCCCTCTCCGACGCAGGCCTGGACGGATATGTGACTTTCTGGTCCCAGTCCCAGATTGTGCAGGTTTCCTTCTAATAGTGCAATAAAGTGAAACTGCTACTTTGAATACAATTCAGTAGATATTTTGGAAATATTCAGTTTGTTCTTATACCCCAAATCAATTTTAAAAAATCTTTGAGGCTGAGAAAGGAATAGACAGCATTGGCAGAATAATGCCATTCAGAGACATACCATGAAAAGACATCAGTCTGTCTGTCTGTTGTGAAAATTGTAATTCTCAAGTTTTCTCATTCCAGAACTTAGTAGCAGCCGTTTTCTTCTGTTGGAGATGTTTGTATATTCCACATTATGTGGAACATTATGGGAGAGAAATGAAATAATGCTGTTTCCCATAGTTCTCTGATAAGCATCATTTGCTAACTATGCAGATTATCACTTGACTTCCATGGAAATTGATTCTATCCAAGGCTGGGGACCAGAGATCTGTTTCACATGTATTCTAAGCTATGCCTATCGAGGAGGCACGAAACTCATGAGGTACCCACTGTGATCCCCAGTGTAGTTACATATGATATTTTATTAAATCTTCCCAACAACACTACAAGACAGGAATGTTTAGTCACATTTTATGTTTAAAAACCTGAGACTGCCTAGATTAAGTGATCTAGAATGGATCACATGAAGGTCTGTTTCACCTATACCTCGCTACCATTCCAGGAAGCCTCCATGGAATACATTGTTCACGAATTCTTTCTTCTGTGTGCATATCTTTCTCCTTCACCTTGTACATTCAACTTCTGTATCCCTGATCTGAATACGCTTTCTTCATTACACTTTGGGCTGGGCTTCTTGAACAGGTGGTCTGCATACTTTGCCTTTCCTTCTGATAGTTTTAGACTGTCATCAATTAGGTGTCTTCTGTCTTCTCCACGTTTTTGACATGCCACTTATGTATGCTGTGTCTGGACAAATTCAGGAGGATATGTCATCGCCAATGGGTTGTATTCCAAAAGTTATTTCCATTCTGAATATAGTTTCACTGAAATTTCTACTTATTCTTCTTGCCTGGAAGAAGTCTTCCCAGGGCTACATCCCCACCCTCAGAGATAAAATTAACCTGTAGTTTATCCCAACTACAGTGGATAACAGCACACATCACAATTTCCAAGTGAAACCTTATGGGTTAAAAATAAAAATGTATTGGATTTGGAGTGAGCTTGACATATGGGATAGAATGTATGCATTTGACCTTACATGGTTTCAGTAGGAAACTGTCTTCATTGTTCCATATCAGGGTGTCAGAGGCACAGTTGCTTCGCCATGGGAATCAGTAATGTCTCACACTTGGTCTGGAGCTTGGCAGCCATGCTGCTGGGATAAAAAGGGATGAGATTCTGGGAGTGAGGTTATGAGGGTAAAAGAGTAAGGAGGAGTAGGATCTGAGCCTTTTCCCCACGTCCATAGTTTTTCTTTTTGGAGAGCTTTTAGTTATCCGGTGGGGAGTGGCCAGCATACTGTTTACTGCCACCACCTTCTGTATCTGGCCAGGGGCTTTCCTTTTCCCGGACCATTGGGAAAGAAGGGAAGGAGAGCAGCTAACCTTTCGGAGATCTTGTCATAAACACTGGAAAGCTGAAAGGTTCTCTTCTTCCCTATTCTCTCTTTATCCCCCTTATGCCTTGGACTCAATGTGCCAATGGTGTCATATTGTTCAGTCGCATATAACGATGATCTTGGAAGGGGTTCTGTAAATAATGATTTCTGTTTCCTAAATGTCTGAGGGAGATGAGGAGAATAAGGCCTCCAGACACGGAGATGGCAAGGAAGCGGGGTATTCTTCCAAGGGAAGCAGGGCCACTCCTGCCTTCCACAGGTGGCAGAACAGGCGCAGAGTTGGTAGGACTGTGGGTCACAGTCACTGAGCTGGAGGTGGGGGTGACAAGGGAGCAGAAAGTGGTTTTCCAGTGAATCACGGGGGACTTTCTGCATAGTCATCCTTAAGGTGGGACTGGAGATTCAACCAGTATTTACTGAGTATCCACTATATAAGAGATGTTCTAGGTGCTGGCAGTGGGCATAGGGTATGCAGTATTGAACAAAACAAAGCCCCTGCTCTCTCTCTCTTTTTTTTTATCCTTACCTGAGGACATTTTTGCATTTATCTTCAGGTAGAGTGGGGGGGGGGAGAGGGGGGAGGAGAGAGCAAGAAACATGGATGCGAGAGAGACACATCGAATGGTTGCCACCCACATGACCCCAACTGGGCCGGGGACAAACCGAAACCCAGGTATGTGCCCTTAGTGGGAACTGAACCCGAGACGCTCTGGTCCATGGGTCGATGCTCTAACCACTGAGAAAACTGGCCAGGGCAAAGCCCCTGCTCTTACAGAGCTTATGTTCTTGTGGGAAACAGAATCATTAAACAAGATACAAATAAATGAAGTAGCATCTTTCAGATGGAATGAGTGTTATGAAGACAATACAGTGCAGGGTTATGCTAGAGAGGGGATGAGGGAAGCTACTTTAGGGCAATCAGAAAGCTTCTCTGAGGGGCTGATATTTGATCTGAAATGTGAAGGTGAGAAGGAGCCAGTCAAGTGGAAAGCAGAAGGAAGAGCATTCTAGTAGGGGAAACAGAAATTGCAAGTGCCAGAGGCATGAATGAATCCGGGGTGTTTGAAGAACTAGATGAAGAAGAGTGCAAAGGGGTGGGAGGAGCAGAGGAATTCCATGAGGCAGGTAGCAGACAGCTTATGTGAAGCCTTCAAGACTTAGAAAGGGGTTTGAATTGCGTTGTAATTAGAATGGGATGACTCTGGGGATTTTTAATTAGAGACTAACTCAGACTTTACCCAGTGGGCAAAGGGCTTTCCTGTTTCTCTCTCCCTCCCCCTCACACACATTCTCACTTTCAGTTGGTTTTTCTCTGGACCGTAGGCGGATGCTCTAACTGCTGAGCCAAACCAGCCAGGGCTCAGTTGGTTTTTCTTATGCCCCTTAACTGGCTATCACTTATTTCTCCTTCCTTGTCCTGGGCCAGGGCACAGGCATATCCACAGAGAGAAGCAGGCAGGGCTCAGAGGACCCTCCACAGTGTTCCTCTTATCCTCTGAAATAAATCTTTATATTCAGTTTCATCTTTGTGCATAAAATCCTCCATCACTAGCTTTGGCATCTCAACCTCTCTCCAGACTGAATATCTAGTTGTCTCTAAGAAGTCTCTGGGTTGGCTGGTGACATCTGAAACTAGATATTCAAAATTAATTATTTAGTCAAATATATTACAGTGGATATATTTTGCAAGACAGTGATTGTTACAAGAGGTGATCATTTAAATAATCCCAAAGTCTTGCCTTTTTCTGAACAGGCTGCTCCCTATGTGTCTGTTAGGGAATTTCATGGTCTTTTTCCAGTACAGTGTCAGTGGTCATGTGCAGGACTCAAACTATTTCTCATGGTAATGTGCTATGCTTGTGAAATGTCATTTCTCTTGGTCTTCGTAGAGGATCTTGGCAGGCTTAGAGTAGCTCCTAAATCTTGAAAGTTTATCTCCAAGTTCATAAATCCTAATAGTGCTGATTTATCAGAAATGAAGAGAAGGCCCAGCATTTTATCAGTTATCCTTTGATTCCAGGATAGTTAATCATTACCAGTATATTATCCTCTGGGGAAGCTTGGTACACACTCTGTTGAGGGAAAATTGTTTTTGAGATTCTTTCGCCAGATGCCCTGCTCATTTATCAACTTACATATTGCACATCACTAATATACAGGGTGGGGCAAACGTAGGTTTACAGTTGTTTATATGGAAAACAATACAATACTTACTACATAATACAAGAATAAAGCCTGTGTTTTGCATCCTCACAACTGTAAACCTACGTTTGCCCCACCCTGTATATAACTTAACAACTCGCTTTCAGCTTTTGTGTCTGTTTCCTACTCATTGATGTGGTGGCATAATATCTGGGACACATTTCTATCTCATAGGGCAGCAATTATGTCTTGTCTTGTGTTGTTGATCCCTTTGTCCTCTTTGTCTGGTTCAGTGTCCAGAACTTTATAGGTTCAGCAAACCTTTGCCAAACGACTCATTCCATATCCATGGATTAACTCACAATCTTAAACATATGTGTGTATACACACACACACACACACACACACACACACACACACACATATATTTTATCCTCACCCGAGGACATTTTTCTATTTTTTTGTTCAGATAGAGTGGGAGGGAGAGAGGGGAACAGAGAGAGAGAAACATCGACATGAAAGGAACACATCGAGTGGCTGCCTCCCGCACAACCCCAACCAGGGCCAGGGACGAATTGCCACCAAGGTACATGCCCTTGGCTGGAATCGAACCCGAGACTCATTGGTCTGCGGGCCAACGCTCTAACCACTGAGAAAACCGGCCAGGGCAACAATCTTAATATTTTACTTCAGTTATAACATGTTTATGACTATTACAATGATTGTTTTTTCATCTCAAAAGCTTTACCCATTGGAGACAACAGGTGAAAGGTGAATTCAACTGTGTGGATTTGTGTATATTAATTAAAATGCTCTGGTTTTGAAGTTTTTTTCTTTTTGAAAATATGATAGTGTATTAATGTTGACAAGTAAGAAAGTGGTATGTAGATGTCATCAAATGGACACTCAAATTTGTTTTCATATAATCAACTTTCTATGCATTTTCATAATTTGTAATTTATGATAATGAGTTGGATTAGTCATGTTTGTGGTTACATTACTAAGGAAATAAGTGTGCCAAGAATGTAAATAACAAAATCATCCCTCTCTTTAATAGTATCCAAACATCTTTACATACACAATTTCATGTGCTTGAGTAGGCAGAGGTTTGCTTTGCTCAAGTTCCAACGCTTATTATGATATTTTTTTAGGTTCTAATAGCTATCATTTAACCTAGTTGGAGGAGCTGGGAGGAGCTGGGGAGAAGCATCTGGTCTGGCAGAGGGAACTCAGAGAGGTGGTGGCACACGAAAGGGGCCCAGCTTTGGGGTCTTGGTGACAACCTTCCCCGTGAAGAACAATGTCTTCAGAGGCATCCTCTTGGTTAACAGAGGTATTCTGTATTCATATTTTTTAAATTCTTAATATTTAAAGGTTCTGCGTCTTAGATTTGTTTTTTCCTGTCCCATAAGGACTTGATGAGTCCCTTCTCCCCTCCCCCCATCCTATCTGATCATAGTCCTCAGAGAGGTTATCAGCCCACTGTTTCTGACAACTGGGTGGAGTTCTCTTTTTAGGAAGTATTCTATTGGAAATATTTAGGCTAGCACCATAGAAGGTGCTGCTTTTATTGGAGTAATAAAATAACACAATCAAATAAAGTTTAAAATAAAAATAATAAAATGTAATCTAATAAATGAAATAAAATTAAATTAAATTTCAAATCTGTGCACCCCTTTAGTAACAGGCCTTTCTGTGTTAAGGGTTGGAGGAGGCAGGGATAAGGGGATATGTACATTTTCTATGCTCTGAAGAGCCAAAGAGTAAAAAGAGGTTAGAGATTTCTTTTTAAATTCCCTGACTCCTTCTTTTGGTTAATATAAAGTTCATTAAAAAAATACAGATAATATAATGTATAATAATAATATAATAGAGACAATATAATGTCCTAAAACTGCATTTAAGAATTGGAAAATGGGTTATCCAGTTGCATTTAGATGAGAGCAATGAGATGATAATCCAGGGATTCAACCAGAGTCTGAATGGACTTTCAACTGCTTTTCAGCCACAGCAATTAATTTAACTTATCATTTTATTTTGATAGATTCTAAAAGTTAAAGGAACGCTCTTGTAGATGTAAATGATCTTTGCGAGAGGAGGGACATTGCTGTCATAGTAGTGTGGATATTTGGAATTATCGTAATTATATATTATAATACCCATATTGTTAATGGTTGAGCATCGACCCATGCACCTAGAGGTCACTGATTTGATTCCCAGTCAGGGCACTTGCCCATGTTGTGGGCCCGATCCCCAGTGGGGGGCATGCAGGAGGCGGCCAATCGATGTTCTCTCTCATCGATGTTTCTCTCTCTCCCCCTCCCCCTTCCTCTCTCTAAAATCAATAAATAAAAACAAAATAAAATAAAAAAAGAAATCTCTAATTTATTTTTATTCTTTGGCACTACTAAGCATAAGCATAGAAAATGTACATATTTCCTTACCTCTGCCTCCCCCATTCCTTAATGCAGGAAGGACTCTTGCTAAAGGGATGCATAGATTTGAATAAAAATATTTAACTTTATTTTATTTCATTTATTAGATTATATTTTTATTACATTGTTTTTAATAAAAACAGCACCTTCTGGAGCATCTGTGATCTTGATCCCTGTCATATATTGTCAGTTTGACTCAAACTCTTATTTTAAAAAAAAGCAGCACCTTCTATGGTGCTGACCTAAATATTTTCCATAGAATATTTTAGGAAAATGTCAAAGTAAGTTAGTTAATCACTCTTGTTAGATCCCAGCT
Source organism: Molossus molossus (assembly GCF_014108415.1). Lineage (NCBI taxonomy): Eukaryota > Metazoa > Chordata > Mammalia > Chiroptera > Molossidae > Molossus > Molossus molossus. Next base: position 83,963,670 of record NW_023425388.1, read on the forward strand.
ATGCTACAAATAAATTAGAGATAATCGGATTTTCATAAACAGGATGTTAGGGCATATGTACTTTCTGATCACAAAGTACTTATACATGTTTTCCAGGCACTGAATTTTGGGAGGACAAATCTGCCCTATCTATAGTGAAAAACAAAAAAAAACAAAAACACACCTGATTTTACAGATTTGGTGGGCAGGGCTCTTCTGCTTTAACCATAAAATAATATAATCATATTCTTATAAAAATGAGAGAGAGAGAGAGAGAGAGAGAGAGAGATTTGTTATTCCACGTATTTATGCTTTCATTGGTTGATTCTTGTATGTGCCCTGACTGGGGCACAACCTTGGCATATCGGGATGACACTCTAACCAAATGAGCAACCCAGCTTGGGATATTCTTTTGACACTTAATACCTTTTCCTTCCATTCCACACTCTGTCATCCAAGCCAAATTTTCATCAACCGTTTCCAGTTTCATGGATTATAATGGCATGACTCTGAACAAGTTGCCATTGCTTTCCTTATCTAAAAATTTGAGATAGTGTTCATATCACAGATGTTACAATAATTAAAAAGTAAACACATATTTCCCTGGTGGTGTGGCTTGGTTGGTTGGCCGTTGTCCCATGCACTGAAAGGTTGCCAGTTTGATTTCCAGTCAGGGTGCGTGCCCCGGGTTTCGGCCTGCTCCCTGGTATGGGGCATGCAGAAGGCAGCCGATGAATTGATGTTTTATTCTCACATTGATGTTTTTCTCTCTCTCTCCCTCTCTCTTCCTCTTTCTCTAAAATCAATTAAAATTTAAAATAAAATACAAAAGAATGTGGTTTCCCTCTAAGGGCAGTGACTGTGAGAAATTCAAGAGACCAAGCTGCTCTCTTAAAAATAAAAATAAAGCCCAGCTGGTATGGCTCAGTGGTTGAGCAGCAACCCATGCACCAAGAGGTCACTGGTTCGATTCCCAGTCAGGGCACATGACCAGGTTGTGGGCCAAATCCCCAGTGGGGTCAAGCAGGAGGCAGCCAATCGATGTTCTCTCTCATTGATGTTTCTATCTCTCTCCCTCTGCCTTCTCTCTCTCTAAAATCAGTAAAAGAAAAATTATAAAAATTAATAAATAAATAAAAATAAAAATAGTAAACATATAAATAGCTTAGCATAGGTTCTGCCAAATAGCAAACATTTAAGCAATGTCACTTGCCATTATTATTATTATTACTGTATTCTTCCTCAAATGTTAAAAATTAACTATCTCCAGAATGTCTTTCTGTTTGACCTTAACTAGCTGTAATCTTTTTTAAGTCTGTTTCATTTTAGCATCAGACTTCACTTTGGACTCTATTAATTTACTCATGCTGAATTTTTAAAAATTATTCTTCAGTGAGCAGCAACAGATACATGGGCACCTACCCCGTGTCAGGCACAGGGATCTATAAATACAGATCTCTATGTTTATAATGTAGGGATCTGTGGGCACACAGTGGAAGTGTGTGTGTGTGTGTGTGTGTGTGTGTGTACATATACATATATACATGTGCACATGGGTTTTTAGTGAAGTTGGGGGTGAAATCTGTTGGTTGAATAGTACTCTAAATTTTTCAGAATATACTAGGGTTAAGAAGCAGAAACTACTCAGATGTCTATTATAAAAAACTTAATATCTTTTAATTTTATTCTTTAAAACATATGTTTATTGATTTTTTGAGAGAGAGAAGAAGGAAGAGAGAGAGACATCAATAGGCTGCCTCCTGCATGCCCCCAATTAGGGATCAAGCCCGAAGCCCAGGCATGTGCCCTGACTGAGAATCAAACCGGGACCTCTCAGTCCATGGGATGATGCTCAATCCACCGAGCCACACTGGCCAGGCGAGTTTTTTTTACTAGTTTAAACATTATGATTTAAAGTCATCCCTATTCTTGAAACAGCTTCATGTATGCTTTTTTTCTTACATGCTCCTCTATCCTCATCCAAATGCAAGGTGGAGATAGAAAGGGAAGTCCTCCTTGAAGAGCAAAATACCAGCAGATGCTTTTAATTTATGGCAGGGACAGAGGAGGTTGGGAGGCGAGAGGGGAGGGAGGGAGAGTGTTCCACGTAGCAGGTACAGCATGGTCGAAGGGGCTGAGGCATGAAACAGAGTACAGTGATACCTCGGTTCTTGAACGCCTTGACTTTCGACCAAATCGGTATTCGACCAGGAGATTCGAGAAACTTTTGTCTTGGAATCCGAACAAATATTTGGAACTCGAACTTCCGAGATGAGCCGAGTTGAGCCGAATGGCGTTCGTTCGGCCCAGCGCGCCTTGCTTGCGTCATCAGTGTGAGTGCAGAGAGAGAGTCACGCTTTGTGGAGAGAGTCACGCTTTACACTGAATTTAACCCGTAGACATACTGTACACTTTTATTTCTTGTTGAGACTTATGTTTTTCTACATATTATATACAAATTAGGCCAGTAAATAGGCATTTTCTGGGGCTTGGAACGAATTAATCCAGTTTCCATTATTTCCTATTGGGTTTCATTGCTTCGGTTCTCGAACAATTTGGTTCTCGACCGTCCTCCTGGAACGAATTATGTTCGAGAACCGAGGTATCACTGTTATGATTGAGAATTGCTCCAAGTTTGGTTTTCGAGCATAACCTTTAAAGTCAAGCATTTTAGGAGATGATACAGGAGAGAAGGTAGGATTCTGCTCATTCAGACTCAGACACCTATGACCTGTGTTTTTACATCTCCCTGAGGCTATGTACCTTATAGGATATAGGTTCAAATAGACAATTTATAACAGGCAGATTCTGCACATTGCTTCTGAAGCTGGCTTGGATTTACATGTGGCATGAAATATATCTCTCCCATTTGCTGTTTTCATAATGATGAAAACATTAGTGACAGTAATGTATCATTGATGTTAGAGCTCTCATTTTTATAACCCAAGTATTTAAAACAGAAATATTAAGTATCATTGGAGACTTCTGAAGAATGGGATTCTATAAGCAATTTGAGAGTAGAGACGGGACAGAGACATCCAAGGAGAGCAGTCAAGGGAATCACTGCAGATCACTGGCCTTCTTTCAATGTCTCCCTAACACATTTTCCAGAATAGAAAGCCAAGTGCTCCCAGTTACAGCTCTGTTTTCTGTAATTATGTGCTTGAGAGTTTATATGTAAAATTTTGATCAATATTTGATTTTTCTTTGACATTAAATTTTGGCTTCCTTCCCTTCTCCTCTTTCATTTTTAAGGCATCACTCAGTTTTTAAAATATCAATATATTATTCTGAGTTTACTCAATAGCCGATGTTAAAGGTCTGAATTATATTTAATTCTAGAAAATCGGATATGTTTTGACTCCAAAATATGTCTTCTACTAAGTCTGAGTGGTGTCCAGTTTAGTTGAAGTCTGTGTTTTTGATGTTGATTTCTCTTGCTAAGAAATTAAGCAATAGGACCCAAACCATCCTAACCACAAGAGCTTAACATTTCCAGAGAAGGGAAAAAAACACTGAAACTTACTTGAACTGTAATGAGCCTGAAAATGGAACGTGCGGGGAGGTCTGCCAGGAGGCTAGGGAAACGGGGAAAAGCAAGAAGAGTCTTGGTGGGTTTCCAGTACTGTTGAGGGGAGAAAGTGCCCTTAATGCGGGTCTGTGCTTTATCAAACATCTTTTTAATTATTACCCATGAATTTGCCAAAAAAGTTGCCAATCTGCCAGTTCAAAGGTACAGACTCCTTGGCACTTGTGTTTTTCTCATCATGAATGAGCTCCTTGGGCATTTTCTGAACCAGCAGGGCTGAGCAGCTGACTCTTGTCGTGGCCCCTCCTAGCTCCTGCTCCTCTCTGAGGGTCTACCTAGGCCGCCTATTTCTTAGGCAGCTCATGTTCTCTAATGTTTTTTAAATTGAAGTTTTTATGGAAATATAAGATATACAGAGCAGTCTACAAATCATGTAAGTATAGTTCATACATTTCCTCCCAGTGACCATGCCCAGCTGCCCTCAGATAAAGAATTATCTGCCCTCTGGGAGAGACCACAGCTCTGCCCAGTCACAGCTCCCCTCCTCTGGTGTAACCACCCTGCAGACTCCCACCACCACAGGATAATGTTTCTCAGTGTCTCTTTAACTTGAACTAGCACCCATCTATTCTGAGTGGTTCCAGGGCGTCTGCCCGAGGGTGAGGGCTGGGCAGCCCAAGGAGAGGGTTACAGTTTGAACTGTGTCCCCTCAAAAGACATGCTGAAGTCCTAACTCCCAGGACTTCAGAATGTGGTCTCATTTGGAAATAGGGTTGTTGCCGATGAAATTAGTTAAGGTGAGGTCATGTTGGAGTAGGCTGAGCCCCTAGGCCACGTAACCGGTGTCCACAGAAGAAGCATCCACATGAAGACAGACACCGGGAGAACCCTATGTGAAGATGGTGGATTGGAGTGATGCATCTACAATCCAAAGAACACCAAGGAGTGCCAGCGAACCCCCAGAAGCTAGAAAGAGCCAAGGAAGGATTCTCCTATACAGGTCTCAGAGGGACCACGGCCCTGCCAACACCTTGATATTGGACGTTCAGCCTCCAGAGACAGTGTATGTGTGGCATGTGTACAGTGAGATGATACATTTGTGTCGTTGTGAGCCAGCCCATTGGGGGTACTTTGTTCTCGCAGCCCTAAGGAACGAATACCGACGGTCTACGGTGGGCCTGGTGTTCTGAGTCCTCTGTTCCGCTTCCCCCAGGGCGCACCTGTCCCTGGGTCCTGGAGTTGCCATGGCTATACCCTGTCCAAGCTGCTCCTGTCTGGTCTGGCTCACAGAGGGCCTTCTCTTGCCCCTGGTCACTCCATGTCTGTTATGTGCCCTACAGGAAGGCAGAGGTTTCATTGCCATATTCTGTGGCTTTTTCTTTGTGTCTTTACTCTGCCCTTCATTAGCATTTTCAGACGCAGCCAGTTTCATTTTCCTGTTTCCTGACTTGCCCAAGAGCAGACCTTGAAAACCTGCCTTCTGTGGGTTCCTATCTTTGCCTGTCTGGGTGTCTGCTGCTGCACCTTGCCCATCCCCCAGACCCAGACTGGGGCCACTCCGCTGTCCAGTGTTCCCCAGTTCCTGTGGGTCAGCATCATCTTTAATAGGAAAAAAAAAATCCAACTTTATTTTTTAAATGAAATACCTACTTTCAAATAGTTTGGCATGTTGTAAATAAAGGTTTTATTTTGCTGTAATTAGTCATATCAAAGACCGGTTCTCAACTGAGAAAATAAGAAAGCCGGATCAAAAAGCGGCCCAACAATTAGGCTTTAGTAATAAGGAGCTCAGTGGAGCATGGTAGATGGCTGAGTCCTTGCTCTCTCAAAGGACTAGTTTTAGACTGTTCTACACTTTATCTGTTGTTGTTGTTTTTTTCTGGACTGAGTTTCTGGTGCTGGGGGAACCACAAGGACCATTCTGTTGCAAAGTCCCCATGGTTACTCCACTGACTCAGGCCACTTCCTGTGCTTTCTTCTGTGCCCTTCCTTTGGGACCGAGGGACTCACTGGTGGCTTCTGTCCTAAAATGCTCTTAGTATAGTTTCGGTCCCTTGGCCTCATGTGTCCATAGCCAGGCTCCATGGCAGAGTGGCTGTGCACTCCTGAATTGTCCCCTCCTGTCCCCTCAGAAGCCTTTGCTTACTGCTAATAACTATGGGAAGTCTTCAGAACTTCTTTTTTTTTAATCCTCCCCCAAGGATATTTTTCCATTGATTTTCAGATAGAGTGGGAAGGAGGGAGGGAGAAAGAGAGAGAGAGAGAAACATCGATGTGAGAGAGACACATCGATTGGTTGTCTCCTGCACGACCCCAACCGAAACTGAGGTTCATGTCCTTGTCTGAAATTGAACCCACAGCTCTTTGTTCTGTGGGCTGATGCTCTGTCCGCTGAGCCGAACTGGCCAGGGCTTCAGAACATTTTCAAATGTTCTGGGAAGTTTCAAAATTTTAAGTAATCCTGGTTTTTGTTGTGGGTCTTATTCTCTTGCTAAACTTCTTTCAATTTCTAGTTGCTGTTGTTTATAGAATATATTGATATTTATATTTTGTCCTTTTAGGGCATGTTTTATGTTAACCATATATTCTTTTCTTTTTTTTTAATATATATGTTTTTATTGGTTTTAGAGAGAGAAGGGAGGGGGAGAGAAACATCGATCAGCTGCCTCCTGCACGCCCCCTACTGGAGATGGAGCCTGAAACCTGGCATGTGTCCTGACTGGGAACCAAACCTATCAGCTCTCCATGAATGGGACAATGCTCAGCCAACTGAGCCACACCGGCCAGGGCTTACTCATGTATTCTGTAAAATATACTTATTATGTAATTGAAAAATAATAAAAGAGTGCACTTTGAAGCTGTAGTTTAGAGGTTAGATTGAAGCAAAGGATTGTGTTTGTATGTTTAATTGTCTGTGTTTAAATGTGTGGCCATCTAGATTTGCCTTTTGTGCACCTGCACTCTCTCAGCTCAAACAGTCCTTGCACCTTGAGATCTTGTGCCATGTGACAGGTGGGTCATAAATACCTCTGTTGGATGGATGGATGGACAGATGGATAAATGGATGGTGGCGTTACTTCACCTCTTGGCTAGTGATTTCACTGAATTACTGGTAGGATACATTTCAGTTGAGTTCATGGTTGTCTCTTGAAGCCTGGGAGAGTTTTTCTAAGTCCAGGAGGATTTTGTGGGCTGGAGGCCAGGGATCTAGAAGCAGTGTTATCTCTTTAGCTTGCCTATAGAATGTGGTAAAACATTTGGCTTAGTTTTTGAAAATGGGGCCGAACAGAATAACTTCATTGTGACTCCCAGTATGCTAGAGTTACTTCTTTCATTGGAAACCCATATTTAAAAAATGTTTTTCCTTCTTGGAGATGCTGTATACGTCTTTAGAAATCTACTAGGAGAAGAGACCTCCCTCCCTCCAAAAAGAAATGATCCTGTTTGAATTTCCTTTGGCATTTTCTAGACTAGGTTATTTTCAAGTGTGAAGAATGCAGCCATTTAGTAAACAGTTATCCATATGATAAAACATCTGCCTTTTGAAGTTTCCTCAGATTATTTTTTTATAGAGAATACCGTTAAAGGTATAGGGATCCCATATGGGTCTTCATGTATTTGTAGACTTGACTTCAGTTTACACTCGATAATAAACTTGAGTTAAAAAATTGTAATTAATGGAAAAGAACATTGTTTATAGTCAAACGGTTTAAAGGTGTGAACATCTCAAGATCAAAGACCAGCATTATACTGCTTTGGTTAATTATTTGCCTTATCAAATATTGACTCTGGAATATACTATAGTAGGCACTTCCCAAACCCTTGATTCTAAAAAGAAACTTGGTAAAAAATTCTGTGGGGTTGTGCCTTGGATTATTTTCTGGCCAGAACACAAAACAAAGCATTCCAGAGGAAATTTTGATTTATCTACTTGCTCAAACATTGATTTTTTTGCCCAGTCAGTGTGTTTTTCAGGAAGAGAAAGTGGTTGTAAGAAGATTATTTTCTGTATCTACTTTCTCTTCAATATGTTTTGTTTTGTTTTGTTTTTAATCCTCACCCAAGGACATTTTCCCATTTTTTGCACAGATAGAGTGGGAGGGAGAAAGAGGAAGAGAGAGAGAGAGGGAAACATCGACGTGAAAGGGACACATCGAGTGGCTGCCACCCGCACGACCAACCAGGGCCGGGGACAAACTGCAACCGAGGTACATGCCCTTAGTGGGAACTGAACCCGGGTCTCTCCGGACCGCAGGCGGATGCTCTAACCGCTGAGCCAAACTGGCCAGGGCTCTTCAATATGTTTTGTTTCAACAAGATTATTATAGAGTTACCTTAACTAGAAATTTATTTTCTCATTTAGAATGCTATTTATTTTCCTTTTTCAAAGATTCATAGTATTTCAATATCTCGGTGTTTTTATATGACGTCAGCTATTAAAGGTTTTAGGGGGGAAAGCCCCTCTATTTATTTATTAATTTATTTTTAATTTTAATTTTTTTGTTAATCCTTACCCAAGGATATTTTTTCCATTTATTTTTAGAGATTGTGGAAGGGAGGGAAAGAGGGAGAGAGAGTGAGAGAGGGAGAAACATCAATGTGAGAGAGACACATCTACTGGCTGCCTCCCACATGACTGGGATCGAACTGTAATTCAGGCACATGCCCTTGACCGGGAATTGAATCTGAGACCCTTCAGTGTTCTGGCTGACACTCTAACCGCTGAGCTGATGTACACTAGCCAGGGCCAAAAAACCCTCTATTTAAAATGAAATTTCTCTTTGAGACTATTTCTAGCAATTTGTAAGATTCGCTGACTGGCTTTTGCAGATTGGATAAAAGAAATTTGGCTCCAAAATGACATTTAAATAAGCAATTCTCTGAAAACAACCCAAATGTCTACTAGTGGGGAATGGTTAACTTTGTGATATATTTGCTTAATAGAATACAGAACTGAAAATGTATGAACTAGACCTTTATTTATCAGTGTGGGTGGACCTGAAAATCGCAAGTATAGAGTAGAAAACACAAATTTTAGAATATTGTATGTTTATTATGTAAACATCACAGAAAACAATATTGTAGACCATATGTTTAGGAATGTGTGTGTTTGCACCTGTGTATGAATACAAAGTGGGCTGCCTACCTATCAAATCATGATAGAGGCTGCCTCTGACCGAAGAGGAACAGGAGTAGAAAGGGAACTGAAATCTGTGTTTGACAAAAATTGCTGAAAAGATATGGTATGTTAGTTTTGGGGTTCATGAGCATTTGTTCTATTGACATTTGGACTTCTATTAACATTTTTTGTGATAAAAAAACACCATGTAATATTTTGCAAGGAATTAAGTTCCAACTGGAAGCTACGAATTTATCAAGACTGGGACCGAGACTGAAGCCATTCTAATACATCTACATTTTATGACGTTATTCTGTGAGAATGGAAGTTGACAGTGAATCTGAACATGAGGAAATCTCGAAGTGGACCTGGCTCTGGAGAGGCTATAATGGTTTATAGGTTCAGAATAAAGACCCCAGCAGCATTGCTTAGGCCAAACCCTTGCTTGACATCTTCTACTCTGAGATCTTGGACAAGTCAACTTCTCTAAGCCTGTTCCCTTATCCGTAGGAAGAGAACCCCAGTGCCTGTCTCCGCGCCGTGGGGAGGACTGTGTGCGTCCACGCACATAGTAGCTATGCAGCAAAGGTTAGATTTTCATCGTCACTCCTGTTGGTAGCCTCGATGCTTCACTGTGCCGTTTTCATTTTCATGTCAGAATCTTGGCTAAAACTGTTGTGTTTTTTTCTGCCTGGATTGCTTTTTATTTCCACCCTAATTTCATCTGGTTAACTCTTGGAGGAGTTTTCTGAGAATGATCTCAAATTCTTCAGAGAATCTCCCTCATCTTCTCCACCTGGGTCAGTTCTTACTCAAACCCCAACTGTCTTTTAAAAGTTACTTGTGGCCCGGCTGGTATGGCTCAGTGGTTGAGCGTCGACCCATGCACCAAGAGGTCGCTGGTTCAGTTCCTGGTCAGGGCATATGCCCAGGTTGTGGACCTGATCCACAGTGAGGGGCATGCAGGAGGCGGCCAGTCAATGTTCTCTCTCATCGATGTTTCTATCTCTCTCTCCCTCTCTCTCTCTCAAATCAATAATAAAAAAAGAAAAGTTACTTGTGAACTACTAGCTCATTACTCTCTCTCTTCTGGATTGTAAACTGTTCTCTTCTTTGCTACTGTATCTTCAGTATCTAGAACTGTCTTTGACTTAGGGTAGGCGTTGGGAAATTATTCATTGACTAAATGAACAAAGTTACCCCAGAAGGTGAAAACTTTCCAAGTTAAAATTTGACTCAGTGTACTTTGACTAAAGGATTAATCTTCTAGTGTATTAGAAAATAAACCTAGGCATATATACTTTTATTAAAACATGTATCATATGTATGGGTTTATTTGCAATAATAAATTATAAGGTACCCCAAATGAAGACTTACATCATATATTTAATTTTTGAGGTTGTAGAGGTTCATCTGATGATTGGTAGTAATGTAAATTTATCACATACTTACTTTTGTTTGTGGAAAGCAGGAAAACTTCCAACACTTTAATCTTAAGGTTTGATTTGTTTATCTGATTGTTTACCCTCAAATTAACTCCTTTTTTTTTTTTTTTTTTTCTTTTAAAAATAGCAAAAGAGGCCCTGGCCTGTTTGACTCAGTGGTTAGAGCATGGGTCCACAGACCAATGAGTTGCGGGTTCAATTCCAGTCAAGGGCATGTACCTCGGTTGCGATTCATCCCCAGCCCTGGTTGGGGTCATGCGGGAGGCAGCCACTCAATGTGTCCCTTTCATGTTGATGTCTCTCTATCTCTGTCTCTCTCTCTCTCTCTGTCTCTCTCTCTCTCTTCCTCTCTCTCCCTCCCACTCTATCTGAACAAAAATGGAAAAATGTCCTTGGATGAGGATAAAAAAAATATAGCAAAAGAGGAATTAAATAGGAGATGATATTTCCTAGATAGCAGAAAAAGCTAGGCTCAATCAGAATAAACTGATGTAATAAGTAGTTTGAAAAAAGGGCCTCTGTAAGTCAGATGGAATGTTACTTACAAGTTTTTTTTACTTATTAATTTTAGAGAGAGAGAGGAACATTGATTTATTGCTTCATCTATCCATGTATTCGTTGACTGATTCTTATCTGTGTCCTGAGCAGGGACTGAACCCACAACCTTGGTTTATTGGGACGATGCTCTAACTTTTTTTAAATATATATATTTTTTAATTTTTGAGAGAGAGGAAGGGGGAGGGAGAGAGAGATGGAAGCATCAGTGAAAGAGAAACATTGATTATCTGCCTCCTGCACATCCCAAACTGGGCATTGAACCTGCAACCCAAGCATGTGCCCTGACCAGGAATCCAATGTGCAACCTTTCGTGCCTAGGATGACACGCAACCAACTGAGCCACGCTGGCCGGGCTTGATGCTCTAACCTTTAAGCAAACTAAAACAGTAAACCCATTTGGAAGGGGGACTGACTTTCAGGGCTGGGAGGAAAGGCAGGAAACTGGTTTCTTCTGAGTTGTGGGTTTATTTTCTCTGGGAGAATACCAGATGCTTTGAGATCTGAGGAAGGTCTTTGTGTTCATATGTTAGCATATTTATCCAGGAAAGATACTACATGGGATTTTGATCTCATTGCAAGCCCAAATTTATCAACTAAGTAGGTGAGCAGAGCAAAAATATGAGCAAGCAAGAAACAGGAGCTTTCTAAGCATTGAAGGAATTTTTATGACTCAGATGGGTGGTAGAGAGGTGAAATTCCAGCATTAGAAAAATAATGCCATGCTGTACGTAGATAAAGAACCCTCCAAATTATAGCCTTGGGAGACTTTCCTCCTCTCCGCCTTTGGGGATTTTATAACACAAATTACTGGGAAAAATTACTTTGTAGCCACATCTGTCACCCTGCCTCTCTGTTAATGGTAGAATGCTGACATCATAAATAATTGCATTTGAATGCATATATTCATTCATTCATTCATTCATTCATCAGAAAATGCTTATTTATCTGCCAAGCCCGGAGTAAGAGTATCATTTTTTTCTTTAAGAGTAGTGAAACATTTCTTCCTTAGAATTGTGCAAAATTAGTTATTGCTCAGAAATGGGACCTGGCGAGTACTGCAAGATACCAAGATGCAAACGTTTTTTTTTTGAGATTTGAATGTGTGGACTCTTAATACCCTGCTTATAACCACTTAACCTTTTTATTAATCATTAGCCCCCAAATCAAGGGTAAAGAGGACATTTGAAGTTATTTGGTAGAAAACTGTGCACTTTGGGAAACACTGGTTTAAATAATATTCTATTGCTTATAATCAGGCTCCATCCTTGACAAGACCCACAGTCTTGACCCACAGCACTGGCATCACCTGGGAGCTTGCTACAAGTGCAGATTCTCAGGCCCCACCCAGAACTACTGAATCTGAAGTGTAACACAATGCTCAGGTGATGCCAATGAACATTAAACTGTACTAAGCCCTGCTGTCCAAATCCCTCCCAGGTGGTTTCTAGAACAGACTATCTTTAGTAACGAGTGACTCATTACCCAGAAATTTTTAGGCAACCTAAATATTATCAGGTTCTTCTGTACCGAACTCAAACCTGAGTCCTTGAATGTTGCTTTCACTGGCTATGCCTTAACCACTGGTAGCCTCCAAGGCCTGGCTCATGCTACTTCTTTATGAAGACCATCTGAACAGGAGACTGGGCTATCTTATTTCCTTCCTTGATTTAAGCTTCCCTGGGCATTACTAAATTCCTATTCTCACCATTGTTCCTGGTGTAATATTGAGATTTCTTTACTCACTTATTTAGACTAGAAAATCTTAAAGGGCCCCTCAAACTAGATTATTGGGATTGCCTTTTTACATCAGCTGGTAATAAGTAGCAGTGGGTAGAAGATGATAGGAACACAGGAGCTGTATTTTTATACATGTGGGGAGAATGCTGTTGAGGCACAAACATATCATTATCCATGAGCTCCTAGGTTCACAATTCTGTCTCATGGTGGAAACTCCTGTTATAATAACGGCCATGACGGTGCACTGCCTTCTTTCTAATTCCTAAATGCGTCAACTGCTTAGCACTTCAAAAGTGAAATGCATATAGGAATATATGAAAACAAGAATTCTGTTTGTTTATAAATTTTAAGATTTTAGTCTTCAGATTTGAATTTTAGATTTAGATTAAGATTTTAAACTTTTAAGAAAACATTCTCAGTAGTCCAGAACTCAGCACATCGACCAAGTTCGAGTTCCCCTAACGGCTTTCAGTAATGTGTTTGCACACACTCCGAACACACAGAAATGAGCTTAGTGCACTCAGTTTTTACATTTCTTTCTCTCTTTACTTGGTAGAATCTAAACATTTTTCATGTCACTATGTGATTTTCATAATAGGGCATAACGATTTCCTTATTGTAGGACATTAGAGTTCATGAGTGGCTTCTGAAATAAACTATTTGGCATATTTTTGTTGGTTTCCATATTTGTTTCTCAAGAATTAAAAAAAAAAAAAAAAAACAACTTTCTACTAACACAGGAAGTACAGAGCTACAGTTTTTGTTGTTGGGTTTTATATCAGGGTTAGTCTTATGTAAGAAAAACTATAACAAGAGTATGTTAAGATTTTTTTTTCCCCAAAAATGTTTTGAGAAAGTGGTCACAGCACATTCTTAAACTAGTTGCTGTTTTTACTAATTTCCCCACACTTTCTCTTGCTGTTTTTATTTGCCTTGATCTCCTCCTCATTCTCCGCTCTACTCCTCCTCCCTGGGCTCCCCCTCCCTCCCCTCCCCTTCAAGGGTTTGCAGAGCACCAGCTCCTTCTCTCACCTCCTCATTTAACAATAAAGCTGTGTGTGTGTGGAGAGAAGCTGAAAAATAAGACAGATGGTTCTTTCATTACCAGGTTGCTTTGGATTAATTGAGCTGGCTGTGTTATTTTTGTCAAGGAGACTGAGCTGGATCCTGTGGATAACCAGTCATGAACCACAGTAATGTAATATATGCTCCTGTTTTTGCTGTTGGATTTTTTGTTTTGTTTTTGTTAATTTCATTATCCTGTCCGGCATTTGGGGAGGGGTCAGGAATGAGTTGACGAAAGTAACGTTTTCATGAAAATGTTTTCAATGGGTTGTTTCCCTCGTGGCGAAGCCATTCTTAGAAGCATGCTGTCTGTGTGTTTCATTGCAGTACTTGCACGTGAAGAAGCAGCACAACCGTGTGGGCTAATTTCTAGTGGTACCACAAATCAGCAGACAGCCCCTGAAACCCGGCACTCTTACCACGTTCTTCATCTTCAGGAACAGAGCACCTTTGGGAAACGGATTCCTTAAAAGTGCAGGTAAGCAAAGGCAGCACTGCCATTGACTCAGACTTGTAAGATGGAGTTAGAACACTTGAAATGTTTGATACGTTTCCATCTGTAGCAGTGATTTTATTAATTTATTAATTGGTTAACTTATTTAGTTAAAATCCTCACTGGAGGACATTTTTCCCTTTATCTTCAGATAGAGTAGGAGGGGGGTGGAGGGGGAGAGAGAGAGAGAGAGAGAGAGAGAGAAACATCAATGTGAGAGAGACCTACCGCACAATCCCAACCAGGGCCAGGGACTGAACTACAACCGAAGTACGTACCCTTGACCGGAATCGAACCCAAGACTCTTTGGTCTGCAGGCCGACACTCTAACTGCTGAGCCAAACCGGCCAGGGCTCTAGCAGGTGACTTTAAAATACCCTCTCCTTTGTCTGTAGCTGCCTGTGAATTTATCTCTCATGAGTTCACATGGGGCCAGAGGGCCTATGAGACTATTACGATAACCAATGACTCTTCAGCATACCCCACAGCTGAGCTAGGGTAGTTTTAAATATTACTTTTATTCTCAATATGAATGGGCCTCTTAGGACTGACTGTTTTTAACCAATCTGGAAGTGAAAGGGTAAGAAAGTTCTGAGGTTGAAACTAGAAGATTACATGAGTCACAACTATTGTAGAAACTGCTGTTAACAAGCTGTGTGACTTGGGGCAAGATGCTTGCCCTCTCTGTGCCTTGTTTTCTTGATAGAATGATCTTGAATTCTCTCTCTGTCTTTAAATGCTACAATTAATAACAATTTTATTGAAGTACCTTAATATAATTTTTAGGCATATTCTCTTTAGTATTCCTGGAATCTCAATTGATAAATTTATTCTGAGAAAGTTCTACAGCTCAACTGTCCACCAGGAATTAGCTCAGAGTTTTACCCATGAATTCATACAGTCTTTCTGGTTTGTTAAGGCTCATCAGAGAACAATTGTTCTACCAGCAGATTTGTTCATTACTGTTTTATTTGGAAATTGTTTTGTGAAGGGCACTTACTGACTGAGAACTTGATGCTTTAGTGGTACTGGAGAAAGTGGACATTTATAATGGTTTTGGGATTTAGTCCTTGAGGTTCTCTTGATCGCTTTATTATTCAAACTGAAACCACTCCCGAGTGAGTTCAAAGTCCTTCCCCAGTGTCCTGAGACCTCAGGCGTGCAGGACTCCTGAGGCTGAAGGTGGGGCTGGGGCTTCGGGTCTCACGGCCAGAAGCATCTTAATTTAGTGGATCTTGGTGATTTGGGGAACTGCCTTTTCTGTCAATCTGTACATCTCTTGGCATCAAGAACATGGACCTATTTTGAATCTTTGTAGCATAATGGTGCAGAGCATGGCTTCTGGTGTGTGCCTGAAAACCCAGACACTTGCTCCTTGGGTATTCTTGGGTACATTATAACTCCTTGGGCTCTAGTGTCTTCATCTGTATGATAGGGGTGACAATTAGTGCCTTTATTAAAGGGTGGTTTTGAGGATTAAAAGAATTGTACATCTAAAGCATTTCAAACAGTTCTGTCACCTAGTGTTCAGAAAATTTAAACTCCTTTTATTGCCATCCATTGCGGTAACAATTCTTCTTCCCCCATTCTGTAGTCCAGGGCCAATGAGTACTCAACACTTCCCACCTTGTTAGATATTGCTGATTCACCCTGGGAGTTGCTTCTGTGCCCAGAACACAATATTTGAACCCTTCTCAACATTATAATGGATCTGAATCAAAGTGAAAGATGTAACCTATTCTCCAACTCAGGTTATTTGTAAAGTTCTTGATTTTATTCCTTGCTTCAATTTGACATGCTAATGAGAAATCTGAGTTGTTTGTTTTTACTGAGATTCAGAGCAGCTTTATTATGAATAGCATAAAGAGGTGTGGCTTTTATATCCCTGTCTAATTCTAAGACAAGTTTTGCTAGTGAATTAGTTCTGTCTTTAGTGCATTTCATTTTATATTCAGAACAAGATGAGTAAGACTTCCTATCCCAGATGTTTTGAAATGTTGACATGAATGTGCAGAAATAACAGCTAGCGTAGTCACGGAAGCTTAGTTTTTTGAGGCTGTCATTCACACAAGGCCACGAATCCTGTAGGATCTTTCCCAGGGTGTTAGAAGTTAGTTTTTCATTGAGGGTTTGGTGTATGGGCAGCGAATATTTCATTAGTTTTAAAGGAAGAATTAAAACAAGATTAGGAGAGTCTTTACCATGTGCCAGACATTTATCTAAGTGCTTTATACTTACTACTTACTAATAGCTCTATTAGGTAGCACCATTATTCCCATGTTCCAGAAGGGGAAACATAGGTATAAAGAGGTTAGCAACCTCCCAGGGTCATACAACTGGTCAGGGGCAGAGCTGAGTCTCAAACCCAGGAGGCTGATAGCCAAGCCTGGAACCCTAACACCGAATAATGTGGCTACCTACAAAAAAATAAATTGAATGAAGAAGCTGAGAAGATGGAAATACCAACTTATAGAAGTCTTCAGTGCCAGGCTAAGAGATTTTACATTTATGTGGCAGACAGTGAACACCACGTGACGTTTTACTGTGGGGCGGGTGGCAACAGAGAGGATTTTATGGCAGGTGCAGCTTGTGAGCTGGTTTAAGAAGGAAGATTAGAGATTATTGCTAGTAGCTGAGAAGTAATAAGAACGTGGCTTTAGGAAACAAGATTAAGATAAGAGCTTGAGAACACCTGTATTTAGGTGTGCTGAAGAGGAAGAGACGTAGAAGCACAGGCCGAGGAGTTAGAGGGGTGCGACCCCGGCCTGTGCAGTGCCACCCAAGGGAGGTGCTTCAGGAATGCAGACCCACAGAGCACAGAGAGGACCGGAATGGGAAAAAAGACACGAGGAGACCAATCCACATGCAGATATCCTCCTGTGCTGCAACACTGCTACTTCTGAGTGAGGTAACCTTTGGCAAGTTCCAGCTCTTCTGAATCTTGGCTGCCTCTTCTGAAATACGGTTCAATGCCCTGAATCCTTGCTCTTTCCTAAGATCTGGAATTCTTGGGTCCAAATGGTGACTAGCAATCATCGGAAATGTTGGTGTGAAGGTTTGGCTGGTGACTCGGTGGCAGTTTTAGGAGAATCGGGAGGTGCTAGGGATGTGTGTCCTTCAGGTGTACTCAGAGAGGAGTCTAGCGCAGGGGCGGGCAGGAGGGGGCTTCCTGTTGAAACGCAGTTTATTCTTGTATTACTTATTACGTATTTTTGCTTACGAACAACTGTAAAACTAATTTCGCCCATCCCTGTATTCCCTCTCAAAAATATCAGTAGCATCATAGTGATACTGGTAGTAAAATGGAAGGATAAGGCTGAAAACAAAATAGAAATAAAAATGATTAGGCAACTTACAGAGAAATGACAAACATCCCCAAGAATAGTGAATGTTTTCTGAAAGCTACTTTTCAGAGTCTCACTAGCTTCTTTAGAGAAAAGTCTGTTGATTGGAAATTTGAAAAGGTCAAGCCCCGAAGAACTTGTAAAAGAAATAGCATGGGCCCTGACCGATTTGGCTCAGCGGTTGGAGCGTAGGCCCGTGGACTGGAGAGGCCCGGGTTCGGTTCCCGCTAAGGGCACGTACCTCAGTTGCAGTTTGTCCTTGGGCCCAGTTGGGGTCATGTGGGTGGCGGCCAGTTGGTGTGTCTCTCTCACATCGATGTTTCTTTCTTGCTACCTCCCTCTCTCCTTCCTGCTCTGTCTGAGGATGAATGCAAAAGTGTCCTCGGGTGAGGATAAAAATTTAAAAAAAAAGAGATAGCATAGATGAACTTCCAGTTCATCTCAAAAACTCTTTTTGGTGAAGCCCTGGTCCTCCCAGTGGCACCTTGTTCCCTTTTCCCTCCTACCCCCAGAGCTCCCCAAATACACAGACCACCTGGAGATTCTGTTCAAGTGCAGATTTGACTCAGTGAATGAAGGAGTGGAGCTGAGATTCTGCTTTCCTGTCACGTTCCCAGGTAATGCCAGTGTTGCTGGTCAATGGGCCACACTTTAAGTAGCAGGATCCAAAATGTTTAGCTTTTCTTCTTACAACAGATAATCAATTTGAAATAGTGTAACTTGGTCCCTCACCAGACTGTGAACTCTGTTCCCCATGTCCTGAGGTAAATGAGCACCTGTGCTGTAAGAGCTCCAATCCCGGGAGTGCCACACATGGGGATTAGAGGGAAGGACTTAGCCTTTATTACTTACACATGGGAAGACCCACTGGCAGCTGGTCAAGGAAGTTTCTGACTCAGCCAGGCTGGGCAGGGGCTTATCTAGCAGTGGGGAGGAGGAGGAGGGAGCCGTTCAGGGGACAGCATGCATGCAGGCCAAGGACAAATACAGAGTCTGGTGAGACTTGCTGGCTGTGAAGGATGTGGGAAAACATTCGGGTCTGAGCTGCTCTGTTCCTTGTGGCCACTGGCCAGGCGGACACTGTTTAGCTGACTGACTGGTTAGATCCTCCTGTGATCTGACAGTACATGCATATGAGTGCTAGATATTAATAGAGTGATCATTTCTTACCTCTGTCAGTGGTTTGTGAGTTTCAGTTCTGTCAATAATTTGAATTGTAAAAGGTAGGGGCTTTTTTTCTTTTAACTGAGAGATTAAAGCAACTCTGTTCAGAAATAGGCACCAGAATGCAATATAAAATTTTCGTGTAAATTTAAACATACATTTACTATATGACCCATGAAGACATAGGCCCACCACCCAAAGGCTTATACTTAAATTGTCAATGTAACTTTATTTACAGTAACCAAAAACTGAAAAGAAATCAAATGTCTGTTAGCTGGTGAAGTGATAAACAAATGATGGTATAGCCACACAATGGACTGTTACTTAGCAATACAAAGGAATGAATTCCTGGTAGAAGCAACAATGCAGAGTTGTTTGTTTGTTTGTTTGTTTGTTTTTTCCAAAAGCATTATACTAATTGAAATAAGCCAGAAATAAGATAACTGCATGATTCCATTTACACAGACTTTTAGGGAAAGCAAAGCTACAGCGATAAACAGATCATGAGACAGGAACAGGGAGAAGGGTGACTACAAAGAGGAATGGACATGGGAACTTGGGTTGATGGAAATGTTTAGTATGATTTTGGTGGTGGTTATATGACCATATGCGTTTGTCAAAACTCATCAAATTGTACTTAAAATGTGGCTAATTTTATTACATAAAATTTTTATCTCAGAAAAGTTAATTGAAAAAATTGGCCATAATCATTAACCTGTAAACAGTATCCAATACTCCTTGGAGGCTATCTTATTAGTGGGGTATTAACATAAGGAAATAGAGAAAATGTCCCCTCTGGGAGAGGAAGTGGGTCTCTGGGAGAAAATATGATTACATAGTAGGAACATAAGAAGTTCCCTTAAAAACCTCTTTGTATATTTTCATTGTAGCTGAATCTAAAGGGACAAATCTTGAAAACGGAAGCTTTAGTTCATTATTTTTAGCATCTTGAATAGTATACTATTAGTTGACTGATTTGAGTGTGTCCCGCTGTGCTACTAAAAAAAACAAATTCTGCTGAAACATCATTTTCTTTGTTTTATATTCTTTGCAGTGAGCACATCCAATTTTCAGGGGAAGATTCAGTCATCTGCTTTGGCTTAGCTTTAATTAGGTGAAAATATCTGTCTACATATGCCAAGGATGAAGTCTAACAAAAGCATTATCTATCTTCCAAGACTGAAAGAGGAAAGTACGTGTGTGTGTACAGAAACCAGCTGCATGTCATTGTATTAGCAGAACTGAGGGAAGAGGAGAGAAAGGAAGTTAATTACACATGTTCTTCTGTCTTGCAGAAAGAAAAACAACAACAGTGTATTTAGAAATCAGTCAGAAAGTGTATAGTCAGTCCAATCTGTTGAAATTATGTAAATAGTTTTTTGGGTGACACATAAATCAACTTGTAATTTTCTATTAATTTACTCAGCAGTGTCAGAATTTCTTCCCCCTTAATTTGTATCAAATAGCAGTAACTCAACACTTTAGATTTAAGTTTAGCTTTTTCAGGTATGATAGTACATATCAATTTTGTATATGCTATTTTATTCCTTATGTATGGTCTGTTGAGCACTTGCAGGGCCTTGTAGCAAAATCCCATCAGCCAGACTAATGATTCATTAAGATTTCTCTCCTTTTTTATTTATTTTTAATCCTCACCCAAAGATAATTTTTTATTTATCTTCAGATAGAGTGGGAGGGAGGGAGGCATGGGGAAGGAGGAAGGGAGAAAGAGCGCGCGCGCGAGAGAGAGAGAGAGAGAGAGAGACAGACAGACAGACAGACAGACAGACAGACAGACATCAGTATTGATGTAATAGAGAGACTTCAACTGGTTGCCTTTCACTTGACCCTGACCAGGGCCAGGGCCCCAACCACAATCAAGGTATTTGCCTTCGACTAGAATCGAACCCATGACTTTTTGGCCTATTGTCCGGTGCTCTAACCACTGGGCAAGACTGGCCAGGGCAAGATTTATTTCTTTAATTGTGAAACGACTAGTTTTACACGTTAGTGTTTCCAATAAGTATATTTTAATAAATGCATGCATTTAATGTGTATCATTCTCTTTACTTTAAAAAGCTATTAAGTGAATATATTAAGTTCAAGATGCTATAGTTTAAAAATACAGTAATTTGAGAAAGACAAATATCACATGATCTTACTTATTTGTGGAATATAATGAACTAAACAAACTGCTGAACAAAATTAACCCAGAGACATAGAGGTGGGGTACAGACTGACAAGCCTCAGAGGAGGGGGTTTTGGGGAGGAGAGATAAACCACAGAACTTATATGCATGTATGCATAACCAATGGACATAGACAACAAAGCTGGGGATGGGGCAAGGGGGAAGGGGAGGAGGGTGTCAATGGGGGAAAAATGAGAAACATCTGTAACAAAAACAAATTAATAAATAAAAAATAAATTAATTAAGCCCTGGCCGGTTTGGCTCAGCGGTTAGAGCGTTGGCCTGTGGTACAGAGAGACCCAGGTTCGGTTCCCGCTAAGGGCATGTACCTCGGTTGCAGTTTGTCCCCAGCCCTGGTTGGTCGTGCGGGTGGCAACCACTCGATGTGTCCCTTCACATCGATGTTTCTCTCTCTCTCTCTTCCTCTCTCTCCCTCCCGCTCTGTCTGAACAAAAAATGCAAAAATGTCCTCGGGTGAGGATAAACAAAAAAATAAATAAATTAATTAATTAAAAAAATAAAAATACAGTAATTATAGTTTCCTATAGTGTGCATTTAAAAAGTCCAGACAGATCTGAGTTTGCATTCTGGCCACTGCTCTGGGAATTGAGCATGTCCAGCATGGGGATAATAGTGTCCCTGCTTTCTTCATCGCATGTGCAGAGGGCTTAGTACAATGCCCAGCAAGTACTTAAGGACCTGTGCTATTATTTACAGGATCATCAATACCACAGGGTGTGGGTCCTTGGTATGGAAATGAGGTTATGGACCCTTTTGGATCATCCAATTTGTAATAAGGACTACACTTAAAAGGACAGTCAATGAGTTGAAGAGGACTGAGACCTTACATCCATCATGGTGGGTCCCTTGTGTCTCGGCTAAGGTTTGGGCTATGTGAAGATGACTAGGTCTAGCCCTGGCTGGTTTGGCTGAGTGGTTAGAGTGTTGGCCTGTGAGCCAAAGAGTCCTGGGGTAGATTCCAGCCAAGGCCACGTGCCTCAGTTGCAGTTTGTCCCTGGCCCCCTTTGGGGTCATGTGGGTGGCAACCAATCAATGTATCTCTCTCACATCGATGTTTCTCTCTTTCTCTCTCTCTCTCTTTCTCTCTCTCTCTCTCCCTCCCTCCCTCTCTTCCTCCCACTCTGTCTGAAGATAAATGTAAAAATATCCTTGGGTGAGGATTTAAAAGAAAAAAAAGATGACTAGGTCTAGGAGGCTTTAGGGGACCCATGGAGCTGGACCAGAATCTAGACATTAATGCAAAGCTGGAGCTCAGATTGCAGACAGTAGTCATAGACTGAGTCCTCAATGCAAAGAGGAAGGAAGACAGGGTGTAAGCTCTGTTGGCCAAGTTCTGACAGTCTTGGTTGGGAGTCAGTGTGAGCTGAGGCATGGTAGAGACATGAATGGGGAAGGGCCTCTCCCAGGGCTGAATAAACACAGGTTGTCAGCAGGGCCACCTGGTAAGGTTGTAGAGATGAGCCATGAACAGGGGCACTTGGCTAAGGGGAATGTTGTGGCTGAAATTCGGCCCATGCCAAGATATGTGGCCATGGGGCTATGTGAAAACAGAGGGTGTTTTTTTTAATCTGCACAAAGATGCAAGTTACTGGGCATTACGGTTGAGCAGCAGTGTGTTGGGTGTGTGTGGAGACAGAGCGGCAGAAGAGCAGGACTTCTGTCACAGGAAGCAGAGAGCATAAGGGGACAGAATGGATGAGGAGATGGTTTGGGATCCTAGTTACTGATGAATTTGAAGTTCAGCTGCAGAGCTGCTGGGGTAGCTGAAGGAGAGGAATGCAGACACGGAAGAACTAGGCTCTAATTCAGGGACCCGGTCTAGCAGACATGTCCAAAGTCAGCGTGGAATCAGCAGGAACCTGACTAAGCCGTTGAGCTGCTATTTGAGGGCTCCTCAGGCTCCCTTCCCATGGGCCAGGATGAGTCAGAAGCTTGAAGCAGGCTGAGGCTGCACGTGGGCACGAGGAAGCGCCTGCAGCCAGGTCCAGAGGAAACCAGGCACAGAGGAGCCAAGCAGGCTGGGTCTGTGGAGACATGCTCAGCTTCTGGAAAATTGAACTTGAAGGGTTCTCCTTCCTTGGTGGTGTATGATACTGGGATACCCACAGGGTTTTTATACTTGGTGAATAGAACGATGCTTCCAGAATTATTGCTGAACATATGAACTTACTTTTTGTTTTCCAGGAGGTTGTTGGAAAAAGCATTAGGAGAGCCTAGAAATAAAAATATGACCATTTTCACCCTGGCCAGTTTGGCTCAGTGGATGGTGTCAGCCTGCAGACCAGAGAGCCCAGGTTCGGTGTCCGCTAAGGGCACGTACCTTGGTTGCAGTTGTTTCCCGGCCCCGGTTGGGGTTGTGTGGGTGGCGACCGGTCGGTGTCTCTCTCTCACATTGATGTTTCTCTCTCTCTCTCTCTTTCCTCTTCTCTCCCTCCCGCTCTATCTGAAGATGAATGCAAAAAAAAAAAAAAATGTCCTCAGGTGAGGATAAAAAATATATATATAGGACCATTTTCAAGTGACATTTTATAGATTATTTTGTGTGTGTTTTTACAAGCAATGCTGTCGTGGTTTCTCTGGGACCCAGGAGTGTGCATTGAATGAACCAAGCCCTCTCTAGCTTGATTCTTATGCAGACTAAAGTGTGAGAATCACTGCCCTAGAACACAGAACCACGGGGAAAAAGAATGGATTTACTAAACTCCACAGGAATGGGATTGAGAAGAACATGGTTGTGAGTAGTAGGGTTTTATTTCAGCACAGTTTTTGACTATAACCTTACTGTCCATTTCACCAACCCCTAGAATTGATAACTGCTTATGGAGCTGGTGGGATAGATGAATTAGAGAAGGTTTTCATGTTAGTCTGGTATCAGAAGGACAGGTCTGTGTGCATTTGTGAAAGCTCGTGGGGGTAGGCATGGGCTCTGGTCTGGTAGGTAGGGTTTTGAGTCCTGGTTCTGCTGCTCATCAGCTCAGGAAAGTGACTGCCTCTCGGGGCTTCATTCTCCTCAGCTGTAAAGGAGAGCTCTAAGTTGACCACATCCCCCCACAGCTGTGAGAGTTACATGGGACAACACCCCCAGAGCCTTTATCGCAGGCCTTGGCACAGGCTAAGCACGCGTATCTTAATGATTCTCATCAGCCATTATTCACTGGACATTTCCCATGTGCTAGGCATTTGGGGTGAAAAATTAATACAAAGCATCTAGTTATTGGACCTGTCACTGTCTTCAGCAGCTAGTTACTTATCACCTTCTATGTGGCAGGCATTGGTAGAAGTGCTAGAAATAAAACGATAGAGCAGACAGTCCTGTGTTCGGGGCTTTCATTCCAGTAGGATAACCAGTGCCATATCTGTTGTGGTCTCCGTATTTCAGCACATCCTTTTCTTCCCTCCATGGTTCTTTTCCTCCATGCTCTGGTGTCCTGGAGCAGTGATCCTCTCCCTCTAGGATGCAAATGAATCGAACTGGAAGGTGCTTGTTTCAAGGCACTTACCTGAGCCCCAGAGATTCCGATCAAGCAGGGAATGGAACGAGCCCAAGTCAGTGCTGGCCCGGGACCCGCCATGGCAGGTTGGAGAAGGCTGCCGAGACCCACTTCCCTTTCCCCAGTATCTGATATATTGACCCTTTCAGAACGCGAGCTGCCAGTGGAGCATGGTCAGGCTGTCACAGACTAGGATCCTCTCCTTTGAGTTCCCCTTCTGCCTTTTATTTTGAGAGACAGGATAACACCAGGAATAGAATCCTGAATGAGCAGTCATCAGACCACAAGTCTATTTCTGTCTGTCAGACTGTGTGACCTGGGACAACTCATGTCAGAAAGTCAGAAACTTTCAGTCTTTCATGCATCAAGATCATGCCTGCACACCCACTTATTAAGCTTGTTTGGATCCTCAAGTGAAGTGGACATACAAGTGTTTAAGCAACTTGGAAGCTCCACACAAACAAAATATACTTTTATTTTTACTTATTATTATTTTTTTTTATAGATTTTTTTTTTTTTTTTTTTTTAGAGAGAGGACGTGAGAAGGAAAGAGAGAGCAAAACATCGATGAGAGAACATCAATTGGCTGCCTCTTGCATGCCCTCCACTGGGGATCAGGCCCACAACCTGGGCATGTGCCCTGACCGGAAATCAAACCGGCGACCTCTTGGTGCCTGGCTTGATGCTTAGCCACTGAGCCACACCGACCAGATATACTTTTATTTTTTAAAAGAAGAAAAACTCTTGCCAAGATTGGGCTCATTTTCTTTTTTTTCTTTTTTTTTAATTAATTTATTTTTGTTACAGATGTTTCCCCTATTCACCCACTGATTCCCCCCTCCCCCACTCTCCCCACCCTGTCCCCACCTTTGTTGTCCATGTCCATACATACATGCATATAAGTTCTGTGGTTTATCTCTCGCCCCACCCCCTCTTCATGGGATTGTCAGTCAGTCCATGTCTCTGGGACTACCACATTCCTCAGACTGTTACGTTCATTATATTCCACAAAATAAGTGAGATCATGTGATATTTGTCTTTCTCTGCTTGGCTTACTTTGCTTAGGATAATACTTTTCACGTCCCTCCATGTCGTCTCAAAGGATAAGAGATCTTTCTTTCTTATAGCTGCATGGTACTCCATTGTGTATATATACCACAGCTTTTTTATCCATTTGTCTATTGATGGACATTTGGGCTGTTTCCAGATCTTAGCTATTGTAAATAGTGCTGCTACAAACATGGGGGTACATATATTCTTTCTGATTGGTGTCAGGCTTCTTAGGGTATATTCCTAGAAGTGGGATCACTGGGTCAAATGGAAGTTCAAGTTTTAATTTTTTGAGGTAATGCCATATTGTTTTCCATAGTGGCTGCACCAGTCTGCATTCCCACCAGCAGTACACTAGAGTCCCCTTTTCTCCACATCCTCGCCAACACTTGTTGTTTGATGATTTGTTGATGGTGGCCATTCTGACAGGTGTGAGGTGATACCTCATTGTTGGTGTAATTTGCATCTCTCTGATGAGTAGTGATGTTGAACATTTATTCATATGTCTCTTAGCCATTTGTATGTCCTGTTTGGAGAGGTGTCTATTTAGTTCCCCTGCCTATTTTTTAATTGGGTTCTTTGCCTTCCTTTTGTGCAGTTGTATGACACTCTATATATTTTGGAAATTAACCCCTTATCTGATATATCATTGGCAATTATGCTCTCCCATAGAGTGGGTTGCCTTTCCATTTTGATGATTGTATCTTTTGCTGTGCAGAAGCTTTTGAGTTTGATGTAGTCCCATGTGTTCATTTTCTCCTTTGTTTCTGTTGCCTTAAGTGATGTATCAGTGAAAATTCTGCTGTGTATGATGTCTGAAATTTTGTTGCCTACATTTTCTTCTAGGATTTTTATGGATTCATGAGTCACATTTAAGTCTTTTATCCATTTTTAGTTTATTATTGTGTATGGTGTAAGTTGATGGTCTAGTTTTATTTTTTTGGATGTAGCTGTCCAATTTTCCCAACAACATTTATTAAAGAGGCTGTCCTTACTCCATTGTATGCTCTTGCCACCTTTGTCAAATATTAATTGAGCATATTGCCTTGGGTCCATTTCTGGGTTCTCTGTTCTGTTCTTGTGCCAGTACCAGGCTGTTTTGATTACAGTGACTGTGTAGTATAACCTGAAATCTGGTAATGTGATCCCTCCAACTTTGTTCTTCTTTTTCAAGATTGCTGTGGCAATTTGGGGTCTTTTTAGGTTTTATATGAACTTTTGAAGTATTTTTTCTAGTTCTGTGAAGTATGTCATTGGTATTTTGATGGGGATTGCATTGAATCTATAGATTGCTTTGGGTAATATAGACATTTTAATGATGTTGATTCTTCCGATCCATGAACAAGGTATGTGCTTCCACTTTTTTATATCTTTCTCTATTTCTTTTTTCATTGACCTGTAGTTTTCTGTGAATAGGTCCTTTATTTCTTTGGTTAAGTTTATTCCTAAGTATCTTAATTTTTTGCTACGATGGTAAATGGGATTGTTTTCTTAGTTTCTCTTTCTGTGAGTTCATCATTGGTGTATAAGAATGCCATTGATTTCTTGACGTTAATTTTGTATCTTGCTCCTTTGCCAAATTCATTTATTAAATCTAGTAAATTTTTGATGGAGTCTTTGGGGTTTTCTATGTATAGTATCATGTCATCTGTGAATAATGACAGTTTCACTTCCTCCTTTTTAATTTGGATCCTTTTTATTTTTTCTTCCTGTCTGATTGCTGTGGCTAAGACTTCCTGTACTATGTTAAATAAGTCATTTTCACATGTGTAAGTTATTCATATGTTGGGTTCCCTATAATTTAAGAAGAAAGAAACATTTGATCTCAGCCAGTGAGTCCTCCTTTCTCTTGAGGCTCTCTATTCACATTTTGGATGACTAATTGCTTTAATGAAAAAACCTCTGTAAAGGACGTCCTAGGAGGACTCGGCCTGAGGAGCAGCTGCAGCAAGGAACCTGGCATCTGTCATGTTTTATGTCAAGAACAGGAAAACTGGTTTGTTTTGGTAAATGAAGGGCCTTATAATTTTTTTAAAAGATTTTTATTGATTTTTAGACAGAGAGAGAGAGAGAGAAAAACAAAAATAGACATGAGAGCTAAACAGTGATTGGCTGCCTCCTGCACACCCTCTACCAGGGATCCAGCCCACAACCCCAGTCATGTGCTCTGACCGGGAATTGAACCAGTGACCTGTTGGTGTACCGATGATGCCCAACCAATTGAGACACTCTGGCCAAGGCTATAATTTTTTTTAAAGCAAGCCTCTAAGTGGTTTTCCTTTGAATACTTTTGCTCAAAGCCAAATGGCATTCCATTTATAAAATATATTAGCAAATTTGTTTATTTAGGGAAGCTTTTTCCTGTGAGCAAGCAGAGGAACTATAGTTTATCACAAGGATATCCTGGCCGGTGCAAGTCTGTTTTGCAGCATGAATAGGGACACTTTGAAATGCCTGTGAAATACAAGACAACGGCTGAGCCTCCTGAATTTTTTTAGGTGGTTGTCACAGTTCTCTTTAGGAGTGGGCTCGTTTTACTTTTTGAAGGGGAAAAAAAAGTCCCCTCACACTTCTTTGTTTTCAGCTAAACTACACTTGTGAATTAAAAACAATAAAAATGTCAGTTTCCCATACTTCTGTGCTCTGTGAAATAATCCATACATTCCCCAAAGAATGTGTTTTGGGTGACAGATAAGCACATTGAATTGTAAATACTGAATATTTTTCTCTGTATCACATGCTGTCTTGTCTTAGATGTAAATATGTCTTAAAAATTGCTGATACTGGGGTCCCCTTGTTGGGTGTTTGCATAAATGATGGTAGTCTGAGTGGAGCCTTCAATTTTCAGTTTGAGTATTTAGGTTGTTTGGTGACTGTTTTGGCCCTGGTAAAATGCCTTCCAGGACAGTCTTAGAAATATCCTAGAAGAAGAAGAGAAAAAAAATCCTATATTCATGTTTGGGTGATACCTACATGAAAAAAAGTATTTTGCTGAGGTCACTTCAGTCAGAGGGATGAGACAAGCCAACTCCATGTCAGCTCCCCGTCAGCATGAGAGGCTCTGTCTCGTGGTCACGCGAGGCATGGCTCATGACCTCTGGCAAAAGTGTTTCACAGTCACACCTCTCTCAGCTGAACAGTGAATGGACTTCGAGAACCAGGCTGGAGTCCAGGTCCTTGACCTTCCAGTTCATCCAGAGCAGGAAAAGGAAGCAAAGCCGCCATTTGTTGAACACATGGTGAGGGCCGGACTCTGGACGATCTTCCTTGTCTGGCTGAGTCATCAGTTAGCCACTCCAGCGATGCGTCTGACATCCCAAACACCTCACTGTCTTGAACTTTGACTGATAATCCCAAACCTGAATTCTCTCCATCTTGTGGATTTTGCCAATGATTGATTTCTCAAGAAACACAGACCCACTCATTATTATGCAATTTATTTCTTGCTTTTTACCCAAATACATTTAAGGTGGTTTTAAAAATACCCCACAAGCCCTGGCTGGTTTTGCTCAGTGGTTAGAGCATCGGCCCACAGACCAATGAGTTGTGGGTTCGATTCCAGTCAAGGGCATGTATCTCGGTTGCGGTTTGTCCCCCGCCCTGCTGGGGTCGTGCGGGAGGCAGCCAGTCGATGTGGCGCTATCACGTTGATGTTTCTCTCTGTCTCTCTCTCCCTCCCTCCCTTCCACTCTATCTGATAATAGGTGGAAAAATATCCTCGGGTGAGGAATAAAAAAATAAAAATACCCCATAATACATTTAGATAGCATACATTCAGTGGGTGAGGAACACAAAGTGGAAAGGGAGGCACGGGCCCGAGGGGTGGGAGCCGCGGGCCCGGGCGCACCTTATACATGCTTCGCGCCCGTTGTCCTCAGTGAATGTTGAGCTTTCTGCCAAAGCGACACCCCATTGCATGTTCCTGTCAGGCCAGTGAGAAGACAGCACAGGCTGCATGAAGGATGGGCCAAGTCTCAATCTGGCTTTCTCGAAACCCATGCATGTAACCATATTGCAAAAGAGAACAGCTGACTTCATGTTCCTGCACGCAGACGCAGGAAAATCCCCAGACATAAAATCTACCTCCGTAAAGGAGGGCAGGGAAATACCAAAAGAACCAGGTTGGCCGCTCCAGTCTGGTAATTGATAGAGTTTATTATGGGAAACTTACATATGCCACATGTCTTAGGCTGTTGCAAGACAAACTGGATGCCACTGAAACAGTGAAACTCTAAGATCAGAAAGAAAAATATTCAATAGGGACTTGAATTGGGAGATCTCCTTCTATGAGAATTGTAGCCTGATTTTTAGATGTTAATGTGGCCATGGCCTTTGGAAGCTGGCCAGGCTGTGTGAACCATACATGTTGGCCAGGGGAGGTGGTGCTTCCTGGCGTGAGGAGGTGAATACAAGGAGGAATATGCCAGACCAGGATCCCTACCTTCTCCTCTTTTTCAATAGTGTTTCCACGGGTTCTCATTGCATTAGGATAACAGGATCCCACCAGAGACTGAGCTGTTCCTCCCCACCCAGGGATGAGAAAGAACTGACTCATCCAGGGGGGGAACACCCCGTTGCAGAAATGGTCTGTGGTCCAGGGACCCTAGGGCCTGGTGTTCTCTTTATCATAGTTTGTTGGTCCATGGAAGCATCGGGTCTATTGCTGTGTCCTTTGTCTTCCACACCTTTACCTTATTGGGTGCCTCAGTCGCCAGCCTAAAGATCAGGACTGTTGGTCAGAGTGCTCCTCTGTCATAAATCAGCATGCCGTTCGGTGAGGGCAGAAGTCTGAGCCGCGGGAGACGAAGGTCGACGAAACACGTCCTTCACTCCTTGATGGGAAGGGAAGTTCTAACTGTAACTGGCTGCTCTTGGGTAAGAAAGAGCACAGTATTCATTGACAATAATTGCTGTTCTATTGGGGTGTATCCTTCTATAATTGGACCAAAATCCAAGGGACACTGTTTCCTTTGGCTGTTTTGGCCAGAACGCCCAGCCCGTGGCTTTCAGGGTTACTGAAACATCTGACTCAGATGGCAGCCCCACCTGGGACATTCCAAGGACTTGAATCTGTTTGACCAGCTCTTGTGCCTTCTCAAAGGCAGTCTGTTGTTTGGCTCCCCAGTCCCACTTATGTCCCTACTTAATTAGACAATATAATGGTTGAAGGCATTGTGTTAGACGGGGCATAACTGTTTCCAGTACCCCAGAATTTCCACACAGTCCTGTTCCTCTTTCACATTTTTTGGATAGGTTAGGCTAGTACTTCGTGATGACACAAATCTTATACAACACTATTTAATTTATTGGTTCTCAACAATCATATTTAGGTTACCCACAAAACTTCATGAGACTTCAGACAAAATCAGCCTTCATTCTAAGTTATTATTTTTGCTGATAAATGTATAAGCCCAAGTAAAATAAAGGTGAACACGTGTCTGTTTCAGTTAAACCAACAAGCTTTAACTAGTTTTAATATCAGATATTTTCCCAAATCACTTGATCCTGAGAAGCATTTGGATTGGTTTCTATATTTCTGAAAATTTTAGAACACCCAACCCTTAATTTATATAAGTGCTTAATTCCTTTAAGCCAATTAAACGTAGCTCTTTTTACCAGTCATCGGTACCATCTGAAGATAAAAAAGCACCACACAGATATATGTATGTGAACACACACAGACGTGCACACGGATGCACACAGAGGCTTCATCGCTTCCATAAAAGAAGTGTGCTCTGGTCATGGGACCTTTCCTCCTTCACCTCGATCAGCCAGCCGATGCTACCAGAGTGTAGACATTCGGGCATCTTTTTCTAGTTTCAGTTCCTCCTCTGCCTTTCTAACCCTGGCTTCTGCCTCTAGCTGGTTGTCAGTGGCCAGCTAAACTGCCCATAAGAGGGACCAGCCCATGGCTGTGGCCATAGATTTCCTGCCTGACACAGTGTAGTTCCTCAAACAAGTGCATGACCGACCGCAGCTGGTGTTTTGGGGTCATTCCTGTACTCACATGTAGCAGTCCACATGTATCTAGTACAGAGGCCACCCCTCCCCACCTAGATATAGAAATCCTAGGATTTCCCCCAAAGGTGCCGTTTTCCCCCAAAGCCCATGTCTTTAGTCTGCTGCCTGGCTCGCCAGTGGTTAAACCACAGACCCAAGGAAAAGGACCCGAGAATGACAATCTATGTCTGCAAGTGGAGGGCAGGAAAAGACCGGAGAAATAGGCTGGCACTCCTGTCTGGTAATTAACAGAGTTTTATTCAGGGAAACTTACATAGGACACAAGTCTGGGGCAGCTGCAAGACAAAATCGATTTCTGCATCCACTTGGCAGGTTGGGGGTGAGAGGTAGTCACGGTGCCAGGGGGTGAACACTACCAGGTATGAAAAATTACGTGTTTGACCAGGTCAGGACAACAGCCTGTTCCAGGCAACAGGATGTAGTGGGAGGCAGGGGAAGGGATGCTAATTTATGTCAGAAAGAACATCAGTCCCCATTAGTCTCTAAGTGGGGTTCTCAGTAAGTAATCCTCCCCTTCTGTCCCGGGTTCACCTTGTGGGTCCAGCAGCGGTCATGTTACGGAACAGTCTCTCCTCCACACTTGTCGCTTAAAAAACAAGCAACAATAACATACACAAACATATTCAGCACATATTTTTGTGTCCTGCATTGTGCCAGATGCCTGTCATTTTTGTTAACCCATCTGATAGCCCAAACATGTAGGTTAAGGGCTCTCACTGGTAAACGTATGAAGAGGTAAACTGATTTGCCTAAAGTCCCCAAGCCTGGAATTCTGTGGAGTTGGGCCATGAACCCTGTTTGCTGATTCCCAACCAGTGTTGACTCTTCATAGGGACTATGTATACTCAATTAGAAGTATGTGTAAATGAAAGCTTGCTCGTTTCATTTATTGCCTTCCTCCTGACACAGCTGTCATTTCTCACTAGTTTATAATAGTGGCATGTGGGGTGGTAGCTGTCTTAGTAGCAGTGGGTGCGCCAGCTGCAGCAGGGAGGCAAGATTAGCAACTTGGCTGGATACCCACTGCAGGCCAGCAGTCCGCCCCACACCCTCAGCCCTTCCAGGGGGTCTCAACTTCGACAGAGCCCAGCATAATTAGGACATTTGTCAAGGTGGCTTTCATTATCAAGGAATGTTTAAACTATGTTCAGTGTATTTTATTTATGACGGCAGAGGAGTTCTTTATGTTAAGATTTGCACTGACAATTATTTGATCATTAAAAGGGAGGCAGCGGCATAGTTTGGAACCAGACTTGCACATTCCACCCTGTGCTGCCCTGATTGAGGTCAGTAGATATGGGTAGGAGTGAGAGGAGTGATACCTGCAAAGATGAGCCAGCTCGATAAGAGATGTGAAGGAATAGTACACCGGTTTAAAGTCACAGGCGTTGAGATAGAAGATCTGCTGTGGAACCATATGTGATACATTTGTCTTTTGCATTTGATTGCATGTGGAAATGAGAACATACTCATTTCTGTCTTTGAAGTAAAAGTGGGAACTAAATTAACATGTTTTAGGTTTAAAAAAATACATATTCTCTAAAGGTTTTGTTTTTTTGCATTTATATTTTAGAAAGGATTGTGTCAAGGTTTTTTTGGTCTGCATATATGCGATGAACTATACTGTCGTTTGATACAAAGCAAGCTGAACTTACCTGTGCTATGAGATTGAACAATCAAATAGGTGCATCCAAAGGTGTATTAAAATCCAGGCTGTGTGAAATATTTTTAATAGCTTTTTTCTGTTTTTTTTATACTATTGAAAAAGAACTTGTAAAAATTGTAATGTGTAACAGTTAAAAGTCATTTTAAACACTGAAGAAGTGAAATGTTTGTTTATATCTTAAGGCATATATTCACTTTCTGTTAAAAGAAAATAGATATGCTTTAATGTCTCTGAAGAAAGTTTGCAGTATGGAGTGTATGTGTAAAATTTTGTTCTGAATGAATTGTTTTCTTACCTAATACAAGCAAGTAGTAGGGAAGCCATTAGCTTTGAAACAACGGAACTGTTTTTTGATCTACACACGCATTACGTAGTGTTGATGAAAGAGGAGGAAGGAGACATAGAAAAAAATTCTCTTTCTGCACATGTACTGGGTATTTTGAAAATAATAGGCCTACATCACTTCCTTCTGCTGCTCCCTTTCTATGTGTTTATTCACAAGCACTTGAGTTTGAGCCGCTGGGTAAATGCTTGTGTGTGTAACAGTCTCGCCTTTCTTTGGCCTCCATCCCTTGTGTTTCAGGTGGGCCAGCCATGAGAGGCTACCTCGTGGCCATATTCCTGAGTGCTGTCTTCCTATATTATGTGCTGCATTGCATATTATGGGGAACAAATGTCTACTGGTAAGTTTTATTTTTGCTGTTTAAAAATAACTTCCAAACTCATCTTTCACACAGACACACAGCTGATATTCGAGGGACCTATTAAAATCCCCTGTATTATCTTGAAACTTTTCTAGCTTTCCATTATAAACTGGAGTTTACCATTTTAATACCCTGTACCTTTTCTCTCTAACAGTTTAAAAATTGATATGCAACACCTTTTTATTGACTTTCTGGTGAAGCTGTGGTGTTGACCATGTTTGGGATATATTTTTTATATAATATTTCATGTCCTTGAATTGATGGAGTGATTCTTGGACTTAGTGATAACTGACTTTTAGAACCTAAAATGCTTGGAAAAGAGATTGTTTGATAAAATGTAGATACTAACATATGGCTTCTTTTGTTTAAAAGTATTTGTTGAGCCCAGCCAGTGTGGCTCAGTGGTTGAGCATTGACCCATGCACCAAGAGGTCACCAGTTTGATTCCTAGTCAGGGCACATGCCATGGTTGTGGACCAAATCCTCAGTGGAGGCATGCAGGAGGCGACCAGTCGGTGTTCTCTCTCATCGGTGTTTCTCTCTCTCTCTCGCTCTCCCTTCCTCTCTCTCTCAAATCAATAAAGAAAAAAGTATTTTTTAAGTATTTGGTGAATGATGATATATGTATATTTTGGAACAACTTTGACTTGAAATATCACATATAAAACTTTGAAGAGATAAAGGTAGTTTTATCGCAGAAAGAACTTTTCTAGTAAGATTTTTACCCTTTTTCCCATGGTCAGTCCTTCGTCTAGGAATAAAGTGTTGATGACCTGTAAATCCTGAATGGGTGGTAGCATATGATTATATCAGAATAAATCACGCGACAACTTCCCGTCTTAAACATAAGTTAGCTCTTTTTTGTCAGTGTTTTATTAATAGATCCTAGATCATGTTTCTAGCATGTGCTTACTAGATAAAAATATAAATTGGTACTTCTGTATTTAATGTCATCACTGATGGATTGAAAAATAATTGTAATGCTCCTCATGGAAGGAAGTTAGGCAATCACTGGACAAGACCCAATGTCGGGTGGGTGGGTTTAGCCGTAGGTTTTAGGCCTTTGGACTTAAATATTGATCTAAAGAACTTAGTTTGATTATATACTCCATAAAAATTATACCACAGGAATCTCCCTCCATCTCTGCCACATCCTATCTCTGCTCCATGCTTAGTAATGAAAGGTAAGAACAAAAGAGAAGTTTACTAGATGCTACTTCCTATAAATCCATTGTTGGCCATAGGAGAAATGGTGAGATAATGAAGAGGATTTGAATTCAGCATAGTCTTTTTTTTTTTTTTATCCTCACCCGAGGACATTTTCCCATTTTTTTGTTCAGGTAGAGTGGGAGGGAGAGAGAGGAACAGAGAGAGAGAGAAACATCGATGTGAAAGGAACACATCGAGTGGCTGCCACCCGCATAACCGACCAGGGCCGGGGACAAACTGCAACCGAGGTACGCACCCTTAGCGGGAACTGAACCCGGGTCTCTCAGGACCGCAGGTCGACGCTCTAACCGCTGAGCCAAACCGGCCAGGGCAGCAGTCTTTTTTTTTTTTTTTTTAATGAGTTTTTATTGATTTGAAAGAGAGAGAGACATCGATTTGTTGTTCCACTTATTTATGCATTCATTGGTTGATTCTTTTTTTTTTTCTTGTTAATCCTCTCCCAAGGATACTTTTCCATTGATTTTTATTTTTTACTTTATATATTTTTTTAGAAGTTGAATTTATTTATTTTTTATTTTTATTGTTGAAAGTATTGTGGATGTCCCCCTTTTTTCCCCATTGACCACCCCCTTCCTGCTCCCAACCCCTCCTGCCATCCCCAGTCTAATGTCCTTGTTGATTGGTTGTGCATATATACATATAAGTTCTTTGGTTTATCTCTTCCCATGCCTCCCACCCCCCATCTCTCTGAGGTTTGTCAATCTGTTCCCTACTTCCATGTCTCTGGATCTATTTTGATTGACAGCTTATTTTGTTCATTATGCTCCGCAAATAAGTGAGATCACGTGATACTTGTCTTTTTCTGACTAGCTTATTTCGCTTAGCATAATACTCTCCAGGTCCCTCCATGTCATCTCAAAGGATAAGACATCTCTCTCTCTCACAACTGCATAGTATTCCATTATGTAAATGTACCACAGCTTTTTAAATCTACTCATCTACTGATGGGCACTTAGGCTGTTTCTAGATCTTAGCTATTTTTCCATTGATTTTTATATATAGTAGAAGGAAGGGAGGGAGAGAGAGAGAGAGAAAGAGAGAGAGAGAGAGAGAGAGAAATTGATGTGAGAGACATATCAACTGGCTTCCTCCTGGAGGACCCCAACCAGGGCCAGGGATCAAACCTGAAACTCAGGTAAGGCCCTTGAGCAGGAATCAAACCCATGACCCTTCATACCAAGGGCTGAAGCTCTAACAGCTGAGTCAAACCAGCCAGGGCATCAATGTTTGATTCTTATATGTGTCCTGGCTGGTGATTGTACCCAAAACCTTGGCATATCTGGACAATACTCTAACCAACTGAGA
This sequence comes from Molossus molossus, assembly GCF_014108415.1. NCBI lineage: Eukaryota > Metazoa > Chordata > Mammalia > Chiroptera > Molossidae > Molossus > Molossus molossus. Next base: position 83,999,779 of record NW_023425388.1, read on the forward strand.
TACCCGGCAAGAGACAGCAGTCTTTTGTCATCAGGATTTGAGGAATGTTCATGTCACTCTTGAGCTGACACATTACTCCAGCCACAGAAATTACCGCAGGAAATTACCTCAAATGGGTGTTGCTGTGAACTTGCTTCCTTAAAAACTATGTATTAAGACTGTGGCTAGGGGGTGGGGGAGGGGCCAGTGTGGCCTCTGCTCTGCCCAGGTCCTGTGGAGACCACCAGCATGGTGCAGATCTTGACCTCGGAACATGTTTTTGACACCCTCCCCCACCTTGGGATACTGTTACAACAGCTGCAATGAAGAAATATGTAGACCCTATGAATCTAAGAGTGGCTGGAGTTGATGTATTGGACAAACACATAGATCTTTCTGGAAAGTTGCACAACCATAGCCTTCCCAGCACAGAATGGGGACTACCTTTCATTGTGAAACCTCTTATTGGTGCAGCAGGAACCAAAACATTTGTACGAGAACATTCTGCAGTTGATCCTGTAGAGAAAACAAAGGAACCTAGACTCACTCATATTTTATTTGCAAAAATTGTTTCAGTAGATGGGAGACTGCTATTCAAACTGCATCCTCAGGACCTAGAAAGAAATGTTTTGACTCAAGAGACCTAATTACTGTGAAAGGAGTCAGTAGTTATCAAACGGCCGATGGCAGGTGCGATATCTTTAGACGCTAGTCGTGGTGGAGAAGCAATGAAATGGGTAATACAGAAATCCAATGCTGAGATGGAAGAACAGCCTTTGTGGAGAGATGCTGGAACTCGGACACGACACCCAGGCCCTGGTTCTCTACTAGCTGGCATTGTACTTACTTGTTCTTTAAAAAATACAACTGGCTGGTGTGGCTCAGTGGTTGAGCGTAGACCCATGTACCAAGAAGTCGCCAGTTCGATTCCTGGTCAGGGCACATGCCCAGGTTGTGGGCCAAATCCCCAGTAGGGGGGATGCAGGAGGCGGCCAATCAATGTTTTCTCTCATCTATGCTTCTATCTCTCTCTCCCTCTCTCTCTAAAAAATTAATAAAGAAAATATTTTTTAAATTCAACTACATTTTAGGTAGAATTTTTTAAAAAAATAAACAAGAAAGGCTATGTGACTTGATCAAAACAAAGAGGTACAGGGTTTCTAAATAAAAGGGAACATCTGAAATTATTTGTGTAGTTTGAAATGACTGCCTGGGTTTGAGGATTCCAGTCATTATGTAAAAATTTAACATTTTGAAAAGTACTTGGAAATTGGTGTTAGCATATTAAATCTCCTTCAGGTAGAATTTTAAACCTTGTCATGCATGGGAACTCTGCCTGGCTTTGGACCAACCCAAGGACACAGCAGAGCCACCTTTCACTAGATGCAATTGCCCAGCTGCGGAGAACTTCAAGAGGGAAATCACTTTAAAAGGAGAAATTGTATAGTGTGAAAAGCTATTTCACTTTGTATAAAATAACATGCTTTGCTATAAACCACCATTAAAAACCATAGTGTTTTAATTTGGTACTTAAATGACATTTTCAGAGTGAAAATTATCACTCAAGTACTAGATCACTCCAACAAACATATGATTTTATTATATTCAAAGAGTACTGTACTGATTTGCCAAAGTTTTGTATCTTAGTGAAGGTATTACCCTCCTTGGATTTGTACTTTGTGACTTCATGCTGTATCGGGGGCTGGTTGTTACCTGAGAAAAGTCATTACCAGAAGTTTGCATCACTCTAAATTTAAACAGAAGAGCAGCTGTTCACAGTTTTTACTATTTCCCATTTGCCTAACCTATAAATTGCCAAGTTTCAGAATCACAGCTCTGTTATTGCTAAAGCATGATATGCCAGGTTATTTGAATATAATAACTTTTTCTGGTCCACGGGCCGACGCTCTAACAGCTGAGCCAAACGGCCAGGGCAGAATATAACAACTTTTTGAAGTAATGGTGACCACAAGACATTGTTCTTGCATGAAGAGCTACACATCTTTTGAAAATACTCAAATGATGTCTTGATCTGAGGCACAAATCCCAGGCTTTTTAATAAAAGGGTGCCACCGAGGGCGTGGGGGCGATGAAGAAGAAAAGAACAGGGAGGAAAAAAGCATTGACCTAAACTAACCACCACTTGAATTGCTTTGTGGCTTTTATTTATGGGAAATTTTTATTTTGGGTGCCAAAGAGCAGCTGCACCCTGAAAAACAATCCAGTAAAAGTATTCTGTTTCATCTTTTGTATCAATTATTAACTAGTAAAAATATCTTTGATTCTGGTCGTTGTTGCTTACAGAATATTTTTGTTAAGAGGTGATTAGCTCTTGCTTTTATTTCACAGTGCTTAATGAGAGACCCTTCCAGTCAGGTTTCCTATAAAAGAAACAGGTAATATATGTACATAAACACAGAAATAGTTTAGAAACTACTTAAAAATTAGTGTTTTTCTACTTAAAATATTGTTTACCTTAAGATGTTTTAGGGCATTTTAAAAGCAAGTGAAATTCAATAAGGTTTTTAAAAATTATTTTTCGTAACCAGAGATGGCTTTTACAATTGAAATAACATTTCAGCTAACCAAACATTGCTAATTATTGATAATTTAATAAAAAGTTGCCTTGTATAATTTCCATAAATTATACTTGTTCTGAAAAAGGTGTAATGAATGCCCTGATAAGATTTCTTACACACACACACACACACACACACACACACACTAAGGAGGACGGTTGTCTATTTTTAAAGCCACTTCAAGTTTGTCTTCACAATCTAAAATAGTTTGGTTTATATTTCCTAACAGCCTTAGAAATCAAGTAATATACTTCACTTTGTCCTCTAAATATAGTTTTTATGACCTGATGTGTTGGTCTACCATATTAATGTATTTTCCTTACATAGAAATTGAGGAATTCTTGCCGTTTGTGGTATTCACAAAAGATGGTTTCTCTGCATAAGGATATCACTAGCCCCAGAGTTCAGGAACCTCACCCTTCTAACTACAAGGACTTGTTATTGCCTCAAAATTGAAAATTGAGTCTATTCATGATGCATTTGGACTGTTATTTCAGTTTGAATCCTGTACATTAGAGAAGAAAATTGATTAGTTTTCTGTTTAGATTAGTTGTTCACATAAAAGATTACCCTTACTACGTGTTCCTTTTTGCTCTGCCTTCCCCAACACCCCTTCAAACGTGGACACACGCTCCATTCAGGAGACACACAGGTTGACCTTGCCACCAACCGAGGGGAGTCAGGTCTGACTGCAAGCAGCGTGACTTGTGGAGTCACTGTCACAAAACACGCTGAGAGCAGCCTGCTCAGGCCGCTGTTTCCCTGGTGTTTGCTGCTCATTGGTGTCCCCAGACGTGGCCTGGAGGACCTAGACGGCCATGTGCACTTGGGCCCAGCTGGGTTTCTCGGGCTTTGGGGGACTTCTGAAAGCCAGCCAGGTTGTGGCTTCCGCAGGGCAGCGGTGCTCCCCTTGGGCTGCCTGCCCTGCTTTCTGACGGCCACTTCTGTCTTGCAGGGTGCCGCCCGTGGAAATGAGACGCCGGAACAAGATCCAGCCCTGCGCGTCCGCACCAGCCTTCGCCGCTCTGCTGAGGTACACCCCTGCAGGAACGCGCGCGTGTTCCCGACGCGTGCCCCACTTCCTCCCGGTTTGCTGCTCGCCACAAACCTTGGCGCTGCGCAGTGCACGGCCTGCGTTTGAGCAACAGGTTGAATATCCTGGCTCTCCAGTCAGAGCCCTGCATGTATTTTAAAAGGCGTCGAAGAACTCAATCAGACCGGTGTCCTTTTCGCGCAGGAGAGAGTAGAGAGGTCTCTTTGTGTTTGATCACAAAACAATGAACTGCGTTTTGGGGCTTTAGCCCCCTTGTGTGCCCATGTTATTTTCCATCCTTATTCTGTGGCTGCTGCTCCCTCATCTCGAAGTTAAACTTTACAGTGAGAAATGTCTGCTGACTTTAAACTATATATCCATCTTTATCAAATGCAAATAATGCTTGTCAGGACTTGTAGAGAATTTATTCTTCCATCTACAAATATTTGTTTTCCTCTGTTACCTCAACTTTAATAGGCTAGGCAAAACGATTCTAGATAAAGAGGAATAAATGACAGTCTAGTCTGGGCATGTTTAATTGCATAAAACAGGTACACTGTGTGTGTGTGTGTGTGTGTGTGTGTGTGTGTGTGTGTTAGCATGTTATCCATTCAGATCAAAAATCACATTTTCTATTTTTATTTTGTTTTATTATTTCACCTTTCCATTACTGGTTCTTTACCTTTTGGGGGCTACAGATCACCTTAAAGTCCACCAACTCTCTGGAAACTTGCAGACACATGAACTATTTCTGCATACATTTAATTCACTACTGCTTGTAGTCTCTCCATGGGGGTGTGTCTATTAGGGCCATGAAAGACTCGAACAGAGATCTTACACTTTTTTTACTATGATCTATTATAAGAAATACGTTTTACTTTGTAACTTAGTATACATGCATATTTATAATACGAAAAGAAAGAATTTTTACCCTTCTTTCTCCAGATGCCCTGTAGTTTGTTTTATTCACTTAAAAATATATGTCGAGCCCTGGCCGGTTTGGCTCAGTGGTTAGAGCGTCGGCCTGCGGTCCTGAGAGACCCGGGTTCGGTTCCTGCTAAGGGCACGTACTTCGGTTACAGTTTGTCCTCGGCCACGATTGGGTTGTGCTTCACACCTTAGAGTTAAGCTTGTGTGTGGATTCCAGCTTTGTCAGATATGGATCCCTGAGCCCAGATAATACTGTATAGTTACTTCACTTCTCAGAGCTTCAGTTTGTCTAAATGGATTAACAGACTTGACCTACCTTTCCAGGCTTTTATAGGTGTAACAATAGCAAAAATTAATGTAATGTGATATATTATAATAGAATAGAATACACAGTAATATAATACAATGTAATATACAATGTATTGTGTAATTATTACGGATAAGGCTGATATTTACTGAGCCTCTACTGTGTGTGAGACATGGCACTAAACTATTATTTCATTTAGAAATAAAATGTAAGCCATCTAGCACAAGGTTTGACCAGCAATAGACATTAATCATTGGTCATCATCATCTTCACTCCACCAACTCCAAAGAACAGACTCCTTTATTGCCTTGCTCTCGGGGTGCAAAGTCCTCTGTGGTTCTCTTTCCCAAGCTGGGAAGATCTTGAGTCTCCTCTCAATCTTGAGTCAGGTGACTTGACACTTCATCCTCTCAGAGCAAACCCTGAACTAGGGCATCAGTCCTGGTATACATATGACCTTTCAAGATTGGCTGGACCTCCGAGGCTGCTATCACTTCAACAACTGAATCTGGGAAACACTTCATGTCAAAAGCAGGAAGGGCTGGTGTCTCACCTGTTTCCTTAGTCTGAATATATGTGAGGTTTTGGCTCAGCTCTGAAAAATGTTAGTGGCTGGCGAGTGGCAAAGCCAGGATGACACTGAAGCTGGTTCACCCCTACTCAACTGCTGCTCCTTTCCATTCTGTCATGTGGCCTCCGAACCCTAGGGGCACTCTGATCTCCACCTGCAGGTTTTAGACTAAGGACAAAGGAGATAAGTCTGGAAAGTCGGGACGCTGTCTGAAATTGGGGAAGGATTAGCCTGATTTGCTCTGTAGCATTCAGTCCTTTTGGTAGGTAAAAATAGCATTTTAATATTAGCATTACCAGTTCCTTCTCTTTAATTAAAAAAAATATCTTCTATTTTTCTATTAGATAATGGTTGCATATAGGATTAGTTTGGAGTTGGAATTCATTGAATCATTTCTTAAAAAGCTGCTGTCTGCCTGCTCGGTGCCAGGCACTGAAAGTGAGAAAAACCAGAGGCACCCAGACCCTCATCGAACTTTCTCTCACGTCTGACATAGCACCTGAGCAGGGGGTACCTTCAGGACAGACAGACAATAAGAAGACAGATGCCCATGGTTCTTGTTCTTCAGTAACTTAATGACATCAGGAGTTTATGTCTAGCTACATCTAATTTTAATGTATATTTTATTTTCACAGCTGACCCTTCCTATATATGGTGCCTTTATATTTGAGAGTGGTTTAGCATCAGTCTTTATTTTCCCTCATTAGTGCCTTTGTTTCTTCCTGTATATGGCTAACATTTTTTACGTGTTGGTTGGTTTTAAAAATCTGTTCCCTCCATGCCACTTCCCCTTAGTAAAAAGCAGTTACACAGTTTGGGTTCCACCACCTGGAAAGTGTTTTTATTCTGGTCCTGTGGTTCCATTGGGTATCCCATTCTATGTAACATTTAAATACCATTTAAGGTGATTTTAAATAATTTAAAAAATAATTATACAGCCCTGGCCAGTTTGGCTCAGCGGTTGGAGCGTCGGCCTGCAGTCCAGAGAGACCCAGGTTCAGTTCCCCCGCTAAGGGCACGTACCTCGGTTGCGTTTGTCCCCGGCCCTGGTTGGGTCGTGTGAGTGGCAGCCCCTCGATGTGTCCCTTTCATGTCGATGTTTCTCTCTCTCTCCCCCTCCCACTCTATCTGAACAAAGTATCAAAAAATGCAAAAAAAAAAATGTCCTCAGGTGAGGACTAAAAAAAATTAATAAAAAAATAATTATACATTCATGTAGTCAATGTAACAGTGTGACTGATAAGCTACAGTTATTTTCAGTTGTGACCTTAAAAGCCTACAAGCGTTATGTGCATTTGGGAAAGTCGTTCTCTGTCTTTCTCTTTCAGGTCTCACCAGTTTCACCCTTTCCTTTGTGCTGCTGATTTTAAAAAGCTCGCTTCCTTGTATGGTAGTGACAAGTTTGAGTTGCCCTATGGGATGAGAACATCAGGTCTGTAATATTGTTTTGCCCCGACCTATTAAACGAGTGGTGTTTGATGTGAAGCATATGTTTAGGTATATTCAAGGCCCTTTAATCTTTCTACGTCATAATGATTCCTAAAGAATGATTTGGGGATGGGAAGAATGGAATCAATTTTAATATAGAACTCCTTTTGAGGTAGTATAGAATAAAATAATAAAATAATAAAAAACATTTTGTTGTTGTTGTTAAGACACTGTTTTTTACTTTTGTTTTGCCACCATATTGTTACTGAGTCCTGATGCCTTACCGTATTCCAACTTAGAATCAGCAGGTTAACCCTGTGTTAACTTCCTCCTGAGCTCCCATTTCAAACCTCTGCCTATTAGTTCTATTTTATTTCATCAGCAAGCTCTAGCTCCTTGACCAATTTCTTAAATTTAACAAGTGGATATTTTGTTTTTGCTAAATTTAGAGAGAAATATTCATTCGGTCCACTAATGAGGAAACACTTTTCTCTGCTTGACACCTGATTGGACTTACACCATGACATTCTCAGTTTCTGAGAGACTCTAAAAGCCCAGCGGGTGGCACATCCACAGTTTTCTGAGTTAGATTTTGCTTATTTAACTGATTGTGTGTGTGTGTGTGTATTTTAAAAATATATTGCAGAGCCCTGGCTAGTTTGGCTCAGAGGTTAGAGTGTCAGCCCACAGTAATACTATATACTATATCTATATCTATATCTATATCGATATCTATATCTATATCTATATCTATATGCATATATATACACACTATATTATATATAGATTTGTTCCTGTTTTTAATATATATATTGCAGAGAATTTGGTACTTCAGAGGTTAAACTTGCTGCATATTGATTTCTATACTATGTCGGTTTCAGAATCATCTGATATTGCTAATTTTGAGATATTTTTTTTTCTTTATTGATTTTAGAGAGAGAGGAAGGGAGAGGGAGAGAGAGAAACATGGATGAGAGGGAACATCAATTGGCTGCCTTCTGCATGCTACCCTCCCCTCCCCCCCGGGGATTTGGCCCACAACCTGAGCATGTTCCCTGACCAGGAATCAAACTGGTGACCTCTTGGTGCATGGGTGATGCTCAACCACTGAGCCACACCAGCCAGGCTGGGGTTACTTTTTAATTATCATTTTCCCACTTAGCTTCTTATTTTTCTAGGGTTTTTGAAATGTGTCCTTAGAGCATTTACCATTTTGAGTGTTCCTATTAAGTAGTGCTGGCTAAATGCAGTTTTATCATGAACCTTCATCACAGAAGAAATGAAACGTAGCCACACCAGTTGAAAACGGCTTTGGGGAAAGGAAGGGGTCAAGTGGTCATTGTGTCCCGGAGAAGCCATGATCCCTTTCATTCACTGCACTCCATTTGTTTTCCAGCGGAATATTTTCGACTTGCTCTTTCAAAACTGCAGAGCTGTGACCTCTTTGATGAGTTCGACAAGTGAGTTCATTTCCTTGCTTCTGTTTGACTATTAGTTCTAGCTGAAGTGGTTCAGCATATGCACTCCAATGTAACATGCCGTCGCTCAGGAAAATTCCACAGCATTTGTACATAACGAAAACATTTCTAGGACACTTGAAATAAACACACTACACAATTACTTTAGAAGCTGAGTAATTGGTTGGCTGATAAGTTTGCAGAAAGTCTTATGATGGGTGATGCTAGTGCAGTCAGGACATTTTTAACCCACGTTCCCCTTTTCTAATTCTCACCCCCTTAATCAGCTCAGTTTCCCTCCACGGGCTGTTCCCCACGCCTTCCTGTACATCTGAACTGCTGGTAAGAATTCTATCTGTTTCATTTGAACAGAAGCAACTTTCTTCCTTCTATTCAGAATTATATTTGAGGGAAGCAAACAGCTTGCTTTGAGACATACTTTCTGACCACACATGGTCATTTGTCTTTTAGAAAAATTTGATGTCCAATTCACCCCCTAGGAATGGAATTGCCAATCGAATTAGCAGGTAGACTCATTTCACAGAGGTAAACTCATTTCACACAGTTTTAAGTTACACTGCAGAGTCTGGGCAGTGGTCCGGGACGGGCAGTGCGCAGCTCTGACCGCCATTACAAAGGACAATGCAGAATTTCCCTTCTGCTCGAGAGAACAGAGGCACTGTTTGGGAGGTGGTGCAGAAATGGGTTAGGAGACAGGTGTGTGAAAATGAAGATAGAGCTTATGTAACAGAGTGGGAAGAACAGTGCTAGATGTTGTCTGGGTTCATCTCATTTTTCTCTGTTGTGGGCCCAGAATATTGATGTGTGGATTATATTATATATGTTGGTTCATTTCAGTATGCACTTGTTATCATTTAAAACTATGCCATCCACCTATCTCAGTTTGTTTTTGACTGCGTATCAACCACATATATTTTTCTACCCTGAAGTTTATATAGCTCTCATCTGTAGAAGGTTTTGTGCAGACCTGCGGCATCTGTCTGTGCTCTATGTCAGTTCTCTCTAATTTTTATGACCACCCTGCAAAATGTGCTTGATGATCTCCATTTTTCAACTGGAGAAACTGAGGCAAGGGTAACATACAGAGTTTGTTACAGCTGGTCAGTGCCAGAGCCAGGATGTGACGTAGATGTGCCTGGATTTCTGACTGAAGAGTGATAATGGTTATACCTCAAATGTTTGCAGCAAGCATCTGCAAATATTTGACAAGATTCTTGGCCCTGTAAATGGGAGCTACTCTCAGGTTACTTGAGAGTATGTGACTGAAAGTTTTTTTATTGCGTTGTTTTTCTTTTAGAACTAGACTGTGCTTTCTTTAGTTGCTTTTAGAACTGCTTCTGGCACAGTTGTTCATTGTTTGTGCACCTGGCCAAGCTGTTTCCTTTCTTCTTGCTGACTTGATCTTGTTGTTCCCTACCCTTCCCCCCTTTGTCACTGAGAGTGCCTCCTCCTTGTACTATCAACTCATGTCAGGTTCTTAGTATTGGGAGGGAGGTGGGTATGGCTGGTGAGGAGAGATTGAAAATCATGCTGACTGCACAAGAGTCCTTCAGTCTGAAGTTGTTAAGAGACCAAGGGTGAACAAATGCAGCCAGAGACTCCAGGTGGAGCGCGTGGAGAACATCCTTGTAGGATCCCCACAGAGGGGGCACAGCCATGCACTCAGACACTTGGCATTGCTCAGCCCCTTGTCTGACATGTGCACACCTGCTCCCTAGAGACTTCGAAACAGTGTTTTGAAATTAAATAACGTTGACTGAGTTAAGAAACGTCCAAACCTGTAGAGAATTTTTATGAGTTTATTTAAGACAAGCTGACAACATGTGCTGGGGAGCAAGGTCTCAACAGGTCCGGAGAAGGGCACTTCTGCAGCTTAGTCTATGCATCAGTCAAAGGGGATCCGCTCTGGCTCAGTTGCTTAGAGAGTCAGCCCAATGGGTCGAGAGTGTGGGTTTACTCCCCAGCAGGGCACATACAAGAGTCGATCAGTGACTGCATCGCAGAGCAGAACAACGGGTTGATCTTTCTCTCTCCCTCCTTCCCTCTCCCTCCCTTTCTCTGCCTCCCTCCCTCTTCCTCTTTCTAAAAAAAAAAAAAAAAAAAAATCAATTAAAAAAAAAGAATCAAAGGAGATCTAAGGAAAGTACAAGAAATCCATTTGCAGTAGGTTATGGGGGCAGAAGAAAGCAAAGCAGAGAAATCTCTAGAATTGGATAAGTGGCAAAATGGAGAAACACATGCCTTTACACTGGTGGGTGCAGGGTAGTTAATAATGAACATTCACAGCACACAGATGGTGTGCCAGAACAAGATAACAAGGAGGGGCCCTGTGGTCTCAGCTCTGGTGCCTGTGGTTGTGCCTTGAGGGGTAAGAAAATTACTCGGACAGTCCAAAGATATGTTATCCTAGATGCATAAGATCCGTGCACAGAGTTCACTTGAGGTGAGGGTTGACCTTTGCTAAGGAAGTCGTAGGCCTGGGACATGACTACCTGTTGTGACCTGCCTTGTTAGGAATTTGTGGTCAGACCATCCCGTATGGTTAGTTTTGGTCACTGGACTTGTCAGACCTGCCATGTAGCCCCCTGAGCCTGTCAGGTTTATTGCAGGGCCCCTTTTTCGTCCACAATAAGAATATACCTGTGACACTATTATCTGCTCTTTGCGCGTTAACTTTTGGGAGGGGTTCATATGTAATAATTTTACCTGTATTTTAAGTAAGTCATTCAGTGGTAGTCTGGACCCACTGTACAGCACGATGCACAGCAGGCCAGCCTATGCCTGAGCAATACATTTCAGATGTATTCCAGCAGGGCAGATGTGTTAACCTGCCCACTGCTGCCCGAGGCAATTCAGGTTGTCCCCTGAGTGACCTGTGTCTACCATTTCTCCTCATCCCGGGAAACGGCTCTGGCAGGAAGAGGTCTGCAGCAGTCTTTCTCAGGCAGAGGGTTTGGGCTGCGCTGCGTGGGAGAGTCCGCCCCCACGCCCTGCGGGGACTCGGAAGCTGGCCCTCGTGTCTGAGGAGAAAGCCTTGTGGGCATGGGGATCGCTCACTCTTTGTCGAGGGTCTGTAGGTCAGAGAGGGAGGAGAGGTGAGGTCCGGCTTCCTTTGGCTGCGATTCTCCCTCTGTCCTCTTCGCCCCTTCCAGAAAGGTTCAGACGTTTTGTTGTTTCAAATCTGAATCCTTTATGGTCCTACCAGATATAGTCCTAGTTCTGTTTAGTTGTCTTGTTCCGCATGCACGATGCCCTCAGTTGTGGTAGGTTCCTCTGGGAACGGGAACACTCCAAAGGCCAGTGGTCGTTACAAGTTAGAAGTTTTCTTCTTTCTCACAGTTACTGCGGAAATAAAGTTGGTAGGTGAGAATTCCAGGGCCAGCATCAGGGACCAAGGCTGCTCCACTGTGACTCTGAATTTCTCTCCACACCGCTTCCCCTTTATGCACTCTGGCGGCTGGACTTCCAGTTATCACATCTACGTTCTGGCCAGCAGGGGGGCGGAAGGGGGCAGGGCATGCCCCATCCAGGAGGCTTGCCCCTGTTTCCCAGAAATCACATTACATTCACGTGGAAGCTACATCTCTTCCCCGCCCCGTGTTCCCTGCCCACAGTGGGGTGATTGGCAAGCACTACAAACCCAAACACTATAAACCTGGGCTTCTCCCGTTACCTTCCTCCCTTCCAAATAAAACTAGTTGTTAAACATTTACTAGTAACCACTGATTATGTCCAGTTGGCTAGGAATATAACCACAAGGCCACACCCAACTGTAATATGATTGAAAATTGTAGCCTTTATGACCCTGGCTATGTGCTCGCCTTAAATAAAAAAAAGAGTCTTATTTTACTAACAAAGGAAACGTGATTATTGAGGGGCAGCTAGCAGTCTCCATCAGCGTTCTCCTCCATCATCCTAGTCCCCGGCGGTTGGTGCCTGGGAACAGCCAGGCTCTGAAGTGGTCACTGTGTAGCTCTGGAGCAGCCTAGCTCAGCGCTGGAAGCAGCCGATTGTGGTTTCTCTCCTGGAGAACTGGCCCACCGTGCAAACTGTGGAAACGTACTGGTGCTGTAAATCTTTTGGAGGTGGCATCTCTGATGGAGGTCTTATTTATGCCCTATTTGTAAGGTGATGTTAGTAAAGTAACTCTGAGGCAAAGAGAGCCTTTTTCTAGAGTTAATACCATGAAGAACTTGAAGGAGGGAAGAGAACACGAGTCTGTGTGTTTGGCCATAAAACTGTGTGAAATGCTGTGGAGCTGTAACAATTCCATACGTGTTGTTTACTCTGTCTCTTTCCCTTCCGTAAACACTCCCCGATCCCCACCCCAAAAATAAACAAAAAAGAATCCCCAACAACAAACAAAACCAAAACCACATCTGTGTTTTTTTTCAGTGTTTTGTCACCTGGTAACAATGATGATAATTTGCCTCCTTCTCAAAATCACATCTGTTAGAAAAGCATTCACATTATAGAAAATTGTCTTTCCCCCTAATATTTCTCTCTGAAAGATGATACCATATAAAAGGACATGTGCATTATCCATTTTATTTTATTATTTTATTTCTCTTTTTGGTGTGTGTGTGTAACAGAGTGTGAAATCTCGGGCTTGTCCCTGTATATTCTTTCTACATGTCTCTCCCAAGCACTGGCTCAGCAGGTTGGGGTATGACTTGTTTCCCTAAAGAATCCTAATTCTCTAACCTGTCCCTGATGTGCTCTGTGGAGTGAGCCAGACCCAAAAGGAAAGGGGTGAAGTCATAGAGGTGGTCAGAGGCAGGATGAATGGAGATCATCTAGTCCAACCCCCTCATTTTAAAGATGAGAAAATTGCTCTGGCCGGTTTGGCTCAGCAGTGTCAGCCCACGGACCAGAGAGACCAGGGTTCGGTTCCCGCTAAGGACATGTACCTCGGTTGCAGTTTATCCCAGGCCCCAGTTGGGGTTGTGTGTGGGGCAACTAGTGATATGTCTCTCTGACATTGATGTTTCTCTCTCTCTTTCTCCCTCCCTCCCTCCCACTCTATCTGAAGATAAATGCAAAAAAAAAAAAAAAGTCGTAGGGTGAGGATAAGATAAATAAATAAATAAAGACAAGAAAACTGAGGTCCAGAAAGGTGATGTGGAAGTCTGAGGTAAGAGGCTTCCGGAGCCCACTGCTCTCTAGTGATAACCCTATCCCAACCCCTTCACATTGCAATAAACAGAGAAAAGACAGAAAAGACTCCGCACTTGACTGGCTTAACCTGAGCATCCTTGGAAGAGGAAGAGAATTCTGGAATTGTGAATTCTTTAGGTCATTTTTTTTTTTTTAGGATTCAGTTGTCCCCATTACTTAATATAGCTTATGCTTTCATCCTTAGCCTCAAACCATTTTTAACCAGGGTTAAATGAAAACATCTCCAGAGTACACGTGTAAGTTCATTTAAAACACTATATGTTGAATAGATTTCTTTTTTCTCCTCTTAAAGATGGCCTGGTCTGATAGATTGTTCCCTGAACAGATACTGCAGAAGAACAGGCTTTGTTTCCTCAGCTCTTACCCTGAAGATAAGATCACACGTAGGCAATGCGCCAGTTGGCCCGCTGCCTCTGGAGGTCAGCTGATCCGACTGAGCATGGGAAGGAAAACGAGTCTCACAGAAATGTTGACAAACCGTATTTTTAATTGAGGTAAAATTTACATAACATAAAATGAACTATTTAAAGTGAACAAAATTCAGTGGCATTTAGTTTATTCACAGTGTTGTATTACAACAACCTCTAGGTAGTTCCAAAAATTAAACCATTTAAAAACAACTATTAGAGCAATCTTTTTTTTTTAGTTTTGCTTTTTTTTTTCTTTTCATTTTCCTCCTTTCATGGAAATACTCAAGACTAGCTCTTAGACCAGGACTTTGGCTGCAGAGGCTGATAACAAACCTGCTAGAAAAAGATATTTTGAAAACCAGGTGGTTTTATGGTAGTGGGTGAGGGTCAGGAGGAGGGTGAGCATGAGCCATCTGAATAGAGGCACTTGTGAAAGAGCACTAAGTGCTCTGCGACCTTGGGCAGGTTTCGAGTTTCTGAACCTTGGTTTCATGTGAAGGAGGGGGTGGAACTATCTCTGCACATTATACCAGTGCCAATTTTAATGGGGAATAGTTAAGTCAGTGTAACCAGGGAAACTGGCGAGGGGTGTGCAGGACTTAGCACTATTTTGCAACTTTCTGTGAGTCTATAATAATTTCCAAATAGCTTAAATGGAAGGCAAATGACAACGCAAAACATATACTCCAATGTTCAAAGGAGCGTTATTCATAATAACCGCAAATGCCCAACAACTGCAGAACAGATAAATAAATGTATACCCAGGTAATGGCACATTAGTCATAAAAAGGAAGGAAGTGCTGATATGTGCTATGACCCAAATAAATCTCCAAAATGTTATGCTAAAGAAAAGAAGCCAGTCACAGAAGACCACACAGCATACGGTGCCATTTTTGCGAAACAGCCAGAAAAGACAAATCTGCAGACAGAGTCGATGAGCGTTTGCCCGAGGTGAGCACCTGCTGTATGGCTGTGGGGTCCCCTTGAGGGGCAGTGACTGTTCTGAATTTGGTAGCGGCAATTGTTGCACGACTTTGTGAATATGCTAAAACCCACTGAATTTTATTAGTTACAATGATGAATTTTATGGCATGTGAATTATATTTCAATGAAAAAAAGCTTTAAACAAGAAAGAGGGCGGTGGTCGAGGTGCCCCCACTTCCTTTCTAGCCTCAGTAGTGCGTTGTTTGGAGGCGCCACGAGGCCGTGCCCGGACGCGTCATCGGGAGTGATACAGCTCCAGTTCGCCTGACATTTTCTCTCGCTCCTGCTGCTGCGCACACTGCCCAGGCTTCGGGTCCCTCTCTGTTCTCTGAAGCACAGCTCGCACAGGGTGGCCGTGCTTGACAAACCACGAAAGCCCTGGCCGGTGTGGTTCAGCTGGTTGGGTGTCGGCTGGTACACTGAGGGGTTGCCGGTTAGGTCCTCGGTCAGAACACATTTCCCGGGGGTGTGCGGGAGGCAGCCACTTGATGTTTCAGTCTCGCATCACTCTCTCTCTTCTTCTCTCTCTCCCCCTCTCTCTAACAATTTTTAAAAACTCCATTGAAGATTGGGGATACTTTAAGGGAATTGCATCACAGAAAAGCCGTTCTTAAAATGTGCCCCTGTTGCAAGGCCTGAGTCCTCCCAGCTCTCATGGAGCTCCTTAGCATCAGCTTGTACCCTGGTCCCCAGGACTGCGGCTTTCTCCTGATGGGAGCACCTTCTCCCGCAACACAGCAGCAGCCACCCTGAGTCACAGACTCTCAGCTCCCACTTAAAAGGCATGAACGAGCTCCCCGCCCCCAACTGCCAGCATCACCTCCTGAAAGTGTGCCAGGTCCCGTGGAGGCTGCTTGAGTCCTGGTTACAGAGTAACTAGACACGAACATCTCACCCGAGGGAAGCACCTGAACTAAACGGGTGGGGACTTGCGAAAGCTGCCAAGGTTCTCACCCAGGCCGAATCCGTTATGTCAGCATCCGCAGAACCTGGTAGATCGGTAGTCAGCCAGGGTGGGCACATGGCCTTGTGGACAACTTAAAAAGATTTCGACAGCAGCTCTGTAAATATATATATATTTTTTTATCCTCACCCGAGGACATTTTTCCACTTTTGTTTAGATAGAGTGGGAGGGAGAGAGAGGAAGAGAGAAACATGGACGTGAAAGGGACACATCGAGTGGCTGCCACCCGCACGACCCAACCAGGGCCAGGGACAAACTGCAACCGAGGTACGTGCCCTTAGCGGGAACCGAACCCGGGTCTCTCTGGACCACAGGCCGACGCTCTAACTGCTGAGCCAAACCGGCCAGGGCAGCTCTGTAAATATTAAAAAGAGCCAGGCCCTGGCTGGTTTGGCTCAGTGATAGAGCATCGGCCTGCAGACCAGTGAGTCGTGGGTTTGATTCCGGCCAAGGGCACGTACCTCGGTTGCGGTTCATCTCCGGCCCTGGTTGGGGTCTTGTGGGAGGCATCCAGTCCATGTGTCTCTCTCACATCAGTGTTTCCCTCTCCCTTTCTCTCCCTCACCCTCTCTCCCTCCCATTCTTTCTGGGGTTAAATAGGAAAATATCCTTGGGTGTGGATTAAATTAATAATAATAATGATGATGATAATGATAATAATAAAAGAGCCAGGATTTGTTAGAGGTATCCATGTCTGCATCAGACTTTGGACACCCTGCAGTTTGCCGGGTTTCTTTCCATGGCAGCATTTTCAGCCGGGAGGGGAGCTTGAGGGCCGGGGGAGCTGTGATTCTCTAGCAACAGAGTGAGTCATAGGTGCTGAGCCAGGAGCAGCCACTACCTGTTTTGTAGCAACAACCGCAGTCAGCTGTTGGCAGAGCTACAGACACCCTGGCACACGTGCTGGAGAAAACAGTCCCATGAAACACAGAATAACATTAAAGACCTAGTGATTCATGAAAGGGCAAACTGGGGTGAAAGGTGAGGTCACTGGGCCAAGGTCCCAGAGGTGCTGAATAGGGCAGCAGAACTGGCAGTTAGGTCTCCACCTTCAGTCCCTTGCACAGTGTTCTGGGAACCTAGGGCTGCAGGTAACAGTCTTCCTGGTTAAACGTGGTGTAAAGGAAGCAGACCTTTATCTCCAATGTCGTACAGGTGGGTGGTTGCTGGGTCTGCAGGCCCATGGTTCCCCCAGTTGGGTGGGCTGTTGATGGCTGCACAGAATGGATTGCACAGCTCCAGGGAGTACCACTTCATACATGTAGCTACCTGGATGCTGCACCCTACAGCGGGCTGTGTACAACCTGCACCTCTGTGCAGTGCAGCTGTGTTCATGAGATTGAATGAGTGGCTTCATCTCTGGCGCGCTTTGATTTTCCCTATTAGTTGCAAGGTGACAGCTGCTGCTCTAACCTGATGTCACCTGTTGACATCTGAGCAGGAAGGAAGGCAGAGAAAAAGAAAGGATTCTGCTCAAACCATTCTCTTGCCGGGAGTGCAGTCTTTTCCAGAGCATGTAATAGACTTTCCTGTATTTGATTGCCCATGGATGGGGCACATGCCCACCACTAAACCAACCCTTGGCAGAGGAATGTCATCACCATTGTTAGGCTTGCAAAAGCAGGGCTCTCTGCTCGCAAGACACAGGGGTATTGGCAGTGCGCAGTGTTACCAGTGGGATCTGCCAGAGACTGTTGAACACAGAGCGATGTATATGAATGCCTGTGATGCTGCTGAAGGGAACAATGAAAGTCAGAAAGCATACAGAAAGGAAGACCACAGATCGCATGAAATGGGCAATTCAAGTTCACCTTCTCTATACTGATGGTGCTGATGTTTCCCTCTGCACAAGGTAGTGACTATTGCGATTGGCCTTACCTGTGGGAGTGTAATCTTTTTCACACCAGTTTTTGCAGCTTTCCAGATTTTCCATGAACAGGTCCAGGCACCTGAAATAATTTTGTTTTCCAGATGAGCAGTCTGGGGCATGTGCATGTCCCCACCCATGTCCAGGTGGGGGAAGGAACAGGTACCTGCTTCTTCAGACTCAAAGTCGGAAAATGACCACTGCACTTCCTGTAACAAAGCGATTTCTAAAAGGCACAGCCGGGGAATCGGCATTTTAGATTGGAGAAGACAGAGCTATACATGATGCCATTCTCACCCCTAGAGACTCACCATTCACGGCAGCTATTTGTGCATGAAGGTTGTGTTACTTAAATATGAAGTTACATGGTCACCCAAAGGACACTGGAAGTTACTGTTTCACACCTAAGGAGGCAGGGAAAGCCAGGAGCCTGGACCTGGTGGATGAAACCCAGGAGAGGGTGAATCACTCCGTTAGTGGTATGTGGGTGCTTGCTGGGCACAGAGGGAAGCAGAGGCTTACAAGGAGTGTGGACCATGTACTGTACTGCCACTTATTCCCCGGGCACGGCGGCACTGTGAACACTAGCTGCAGATCAGGTGATATTACCAGTCCCGGCCGGTGGCTCTGTTGGTTGGAGCGTCATCCTGCACAGCAAAAGGTTATGGCTTTGATTCCCAGCCAGGGCACATACCTAGGTCAGGGGTACATACCTGGTTGTACAGGAGGCAACTGATGGATGTTTCTCTCTCTCTCTTGCTCTCATTTTCTCTCTCTCCCTCCCCACCCTTTTCCTCTCAAATCAATTAAAAAATAAATAAAAAGATAATATTGCCAAAGACTAGTCCTAGGGATGCCTCCAAACTGTTTCTAGTGTTATGTATGATCCCCAGGAAAATGTGTGGGTCTTTGCAATATGCCTTTCGAGGTGGAAAACTGAGATGTCATTGACGAGATCGCCTTTCAGAGACGTTTTTCCTATGGCAAAGGGCCTCCTCCCCTTCCATTGGCCCCTACAGAGCTGACAGTGAAGTGCACAAAGTGAAATGTCTGAGTGGTGACCGGAACTGGAAGCATCTTTGGTATTGGAGCTCCCTTGAGGGAGGCAGTGTTGGTAAATTTTCCCATTTTTCCCAGGTCCTTGAACCTGCTGGGACCATGAGGAGGAGGCTGGAGAGGCTGGGTGCAAGGAGCACCCCTCTTTCCGTAGCTAATCCTTGGGGCTCCCATGGCAGAGATCTGCTCGCAGCCCTCCTCCCCCCGTTCTGCCTCAGCTGGACGGTGTGGTGTTGGGTCTGCGAGAGGAGGTGCAGGGCCTCGAGCTTGCGTGGGGACCAGGGGTGGGTGTATTCGTGTGACAGACGGCAGTTTATTCCATGTGGCTGTTTTGCCCACACAGGCTCCAGGGCTTGACACGGGTGACACTGAGGAGACTTCTGTGGACACTGAGGTTCAGCCGGTCAGCTCAGTGCTGCAGTGATTATGTAACTGGCTGCGTCTGGAACTGAGCTGAGTTAACCTCTTACCGGCATCAACTTCAGAGATTAGGTTTGTGGGTCAGAAGTCCTTTGTGGAGACTCCAGGATAATCACCCTGAGGCATGGCGGGGCCTGTGCTCCTGGCCCTACCTAGGCATGTTTGGTGGTGGAGTCAGGCAGCCTGGGGTCAAGCCAGGATGGAGGCTGTCGTCCTGTCCTGTAGCCGACCTTTGGGCAGGGCTGCCATGTCCCTCGACAGGGAAGTGGCCTCCAGCCGCCGTTGAAAGGACAGGGTTAGCATTGCTGCCATAATTCTAGACATTCCTCCTTCACCCCTTGAAGGTATCTGTCATTTCAATCCTGTCCATTCCCAGCCTCTTCCTCCCCACTGCTCAGTCTGCTCAGCACTCCATGGGGTGGAGCCCGCTTCAACCTCAGCCTCTAACTGTGTATTAAGATGACCCCGAGGTTATGGAAGGAAAGGGCACATAAGCTGTGTGTTGCCCCCTGCTACAGAGCACTGTCCGGTGGATCGAGGAGGATGGCAGTCTGCCTGGAGAGGGAGGGGTTCCGACCGTCTGCCACGCTCCGCCTGGCTGCAGATGGTCGCCTTCCCGGAATTAATGTCCAGCTTGCATATAGGAGCATCTAGAGATGTTACTTTCACAGTTAAAGACAAACAGGTTTTTAAAAATACACATCTCTTGCCCTGGCTGGTTTGGGTCAGCGGTTAGAATGGCGGCCTGTGGTCCAGAGAGACCCAGGTTCAGTTCCCACTAAGGGCATGTACCTCGGTTGCAGTTTGTCCCCGGCGCTGGTTGGGTCGTGCAGGTGGCAACCACTCGATGTGTCCCTTTCACGTCGATGTTTCTCTCTCTCCTTCCCTCCCACTCTATCTGAACAAAAAATGGAAAATGTCCTCGGGTGAGGATAAAAAAAATAAATAAAATAAAGTAAAATAAAAATACACATCTCTGGAACACACAGTGGCACGTCCCTGGTGGGGTGTGCCGGGCGTCCCCAGGAGGGCCTTTGGAGTGCCCCAGCCCTCCCGCCAGACCCGGGGCTTGGGACCGTCTTGTTTTTGTTACAAAGTAGACAATAATTTGGACATGACTTTAATTTGGGGAGCCGAGAGTCTCAAAACATGTAATAAAGCATTCTTAAAATGTTTAGTGTTAAAAACATCAAGTAGATGAGCTACAAAGTCTAAGTCAAAAAGGTGAACTTATACACATAGGAATGTGTACATTGTCTCTTCCTAACCTGTCAGGGCCACTGCTTGGCGCTTTTCTTTTTAAAAATATTTTTTAAAAATATCCTCACCCAAGGATATGTGTTTTTCTGGTTTTAGTGGGGGCTAGGGGGGAGAGAAACATCAGTGTGAGAGAGAAACACCACATGGGTCAGTTGCTTCCCATGTGCACCCGACCAGGGAACAAGCCCACAACCGAGGTATGTGCCCTGACCAGGAGTTGAACCCACAACCTTTTGGTGTAGGGGACGACGCTCCAACCAAGCCACTGGGCTCTTTCCAGTGGTTTCTGTATTTCTGCACTCTGTGTTCAAACACACCACAGCATTTGTGCGGTTTTGTTACTCGTGGATTTCCTAAGGGCCTTACAGTCTCGAGTGCATCTGGTCTGCTAATTTCCTGGTTCTTAGAGGAAAGTTTTTCTTTATGTTTCTACGTCATGAGGGTAGACTCAATGGCCTTCCTCTCTGGAGTTTTTTCCCCTAGAAGAGAAAGACACCATCTGTTTTATCAGTTCTCCAAGTCTGGCTGGGTGGTGGTGGGAGCTGAGCCAGGAGACTGATGGGCCGGCTGTGTTTGCCGAGACTAATGTACACGATCCCATGGTCCCTGATGATTCCAGCCAGTAACAGGAAGTCCCACTTGGTGTCTTACTTTAAAGCCCTTTTCCAGGAACACAGTAAATTTTTAGTTTGTATTGGTTAAGCTCCAAGGACCAGTACATGCTTTAGGAATTGAAGTGAGCACAGGCAGGTACAAGAAAGTTGCACCGCTCCGACCGACCTGATCCGTCTGTCTCCACACTCACGAGCCACAGCAGTAAACAGAGCTAGAATCTCGGGGGAATGGGCAATGCTGGCAAAAATGTGTACACAGGTAACGTAAGACACACTATATCAGTATCAGCATGCAGAACCCTGTGTCGAAGGGGGTTTTCATGATTCAGAGATCTGGATCCAAATGTTCTCCAAAGTTCCCTCTCTTTGGAGTAGGACTTTGAAATGTTATGTAACAGTTTCCTGAACCTCTTTCTTCATTTGTGAAATGGAACTGTCAGGCTTCCTTATCTCAGAGGGTGGTATGAGAATCCAGTGAGGAAATGTGTGTGGCTGATAAGAGTTAATAATTGCTAATGATGATACATTTCCCATGGAATGTTATTCTCAAATCATGTATCTTTCTAATACATCCTTAGATCTGTAAGTCGCGGTTCTTTTTCTGCTTATACAAGGAGTAAAATTTGGCTGTGGGTTTCTGAGGGTGTGGCTACCTGGGTTCTTGGAATCCCTCAGTTCTGTCATAGATGGCTGAATCTCTCCCTCGTCTGTTTGCCCAACAGTGTGCCATGTAAAAAGTGCGTGGTGGTTGGTAATGGAGGAGTTTTGAAGAATAAAACATTAGGAAAAAGAATCGACTCCTATGATGTAATAATAAGGTAAATATATTCTTATTTGCTAAACTGGACTTGTTTCAAAAGAATGCAGTTTCCTACTTTAGTACAGCTGTGTTTTAAAAGGAAGAAGAGTTGTTTCGATATTTTTAAATACATTACACAACCTTATCTCTCAGTTGTTGGCTAGAGTAAACCGAGATTTCAGGTCATTCATTTAGCACATGTTTACTAGGCCCCCTTAATCTGCCAGGCAGGTCTAGCCACAGGGGATATAACAGTCAATAAACTAAGCTCTTGTTCTCTGTGGAGCTTACATTCCAATGAGGTGAAGACAACAGTAATGACATAAAGAAATGTAATAAATGTACATACAAGTGAAAATATATGATAGAGAATGACCACGTGGCTCCTTTAGGATGGATGGCCTCTTTGAGGAGGGGACATCTAAGCTGGACTAAGCAAACAAGTGATGCCACATGAAGACGAGTGGAAAGCCAAGCAGGCAGAGAGAATGTCAATCGCAGGTCCTCAGCAGGATGTGTCCCGGGTTTGAGAAGTAGCAAGAAACCCAGCAAAGAGGAAGGGCAGCAGGCTGGGGGAGGGTGCGACGGCCAGCTGAGAGGTGGGCAAGGAGCAGGCTGTGTCAGCTGGGATTCGACTTTGTAAACTAGGACCAGAGCTTGGATTTTACTTCAAGTACGACAGGAAATGTTTGAAGATGTGTAAGCGAGAAAGCCATTTGCTCTGGTTATCTCAAAAAGAACCTGGCTGCGGAAGGTGATGGACAAGGGTGGACAGGAGGCCAGTTAGGTTGCTGTGCTCAGGCCTGTGGCAGAGGAGGAGCGGGGACAGATGGAGAATGTTCTAGAGGTGGTGTTATCAGGATTTGTTCATGTATTAGAGGTGAGCAGAGATGGGAATAAAGGAACCAGGGATCACTCCTCCTAGGTTTCACCCTAAGAGACTGGCTGGATAGCGGTGCCATTTATCGAGTTAGGAAAGACCAGAGTAGGAGCAGGTTTGGAGAAGAATCAAGGTTTCTGTGTGAGCATGTTAGGCTTGAGGTGCTTATTAGGTTGGTAGTGGGCAAGTCCCCAGGCAGCTGGATAAACAGGTTCAGGTGTTGATAAGCCTATAAGCTGTATTTAAACCACGGAGTGGATGAGACTTCCCGGGGAGCGGGGGGGCGAGAGAAGAGGATCCAGGCCTGAGCCTTCGAGTATTCAACAGTTAAGAGGTTGCACAGAGGAAAAAAAAAAAGTGATAAAAGCGATGGAGAAGATCCACCAGTGAGGTAGGAAGAGTCAGGAGAAGGTGATCACAGAAGCCAAGAGAACAGTGTTTTAAGACAGAGGGAGGGGCCGTGTCCAATGCTGGTGAGAGGTCATGCAAGGTAGAGACAGAGTTCACCCTGGACTGGCAACCTCAGTTTCATTCACACACTTGACAAAGCTGGCTTGGAGGCACGACATGGGGAGGACAGCATGACAGGTGAGAAAGTGGAGGAACCAGTAGAGGCAACTCTTGAGGAATTTTGCTGTGAAGCTGAGAAATGAAATAGCAGCTGGAGATGGTTATGGATTCAAAGGAGGGTTTTCTGTGGTGTTTTCTTTTATGAAGGCAGCAGGTTCTGAGCACACTGGAGTGACTGGTGTGGTAAAGAGGGGAATGAGGTCCGAGGCACAGGTGGTGCTGATCACTCACGACGGAAAGGACAGCTGGGGTTGTGGTGACTGCTGCCAAGATTCCCATAGATTGGGGTGGGGAGGATGAGGACATTTCTGTGTCCTCCTTGAAAGGATGATGGAAGGTCAGCATCTGAGATAAGTTTGGGTGTGTTGGGATGGCTACGGATAGTCTTTTGAAGAGTGGGAACGCTTCCCACAGGGGTGGGAGGGGGCAGTGCATTGGAATGACCCAGCTGTGCCTAGGGTTTTGCTGAGTTACACACTGCTGAGGGTTTCTGCAAGTGGTACCACCTTCTTCTCTGTTTCTTGTCCATTTTGAGGAAGTGTGAAAAGTTACCCACAAAACAATTCTGAAACACAAATTTCTTTACCTCTAATTGTCTAACATCTGATCACCTAGAACTACAGCAGGCCATTGTGGGAAAATGCCACAGGCACAGTATGAAAGTCACTTCAGGTGTTAAAACTGTCTTCTGATTACAGAGTCAGTAGCACAGTATGAAAGTCACTTCAGGTGTTAAAACTGTCTTCTGATTACAGAGTCAGTAGCAAAGGGTAAAATCGTATTCATTCTCCTAGGGTGCACTGTTTTGGAAATAAAGCAGTCCTCTTAATAGCATGTCTTCATGGGGTGTGCATACATAGTGCATGTCTAGCCTTGGCTTTGAGCATATCCTCTGCAGATCCTCTGTGGTTCTTGAGTTCACTCTAGCAATAGACACTCATTTGGTTGTGGTTAGATATAACACAGCAATTGTATGTTGTTACTTTGTTACACAGCATAATGGTTTTGATGGGCCTTCACCTTAAGTGTGATTCTTGCCTGTCAGTCACTTAGACACATGTCCACGTGCTACGTGACTGTGTAACCTGGGGCGAGTCATTTCCTCTCTGGACCTCAGGTCCCTCATCTGTAAATTCAAGGGGTTTGGTGGGGATGTCTTCCAAGTTCTTTTAACTCAGTATTGTGATCCTTATGTTCTTATTTATTTTACTTCACCTTCAGTTTTCCTGGAGGTAAGACTGAATTACTAGGGGCCCCACAATTAATTTTCAAATACAAACGCAAATTTATGCTTTGATCAAACAGCTGTGCCATGAAAGGGAATGATTTCCTTGGCCATTGTGTGTGAAAGATCATTCGATTGCCTTGTGCCTTCAGAGCCTTGGACACACGGCTGACGTGTGTCCGACTCCGAGACCTCTGGGAACAGGTAGATGGCTCAGACTGCACTTGGTCTACATGTCTTGTGTTTTACTGTTCACAGAATGAATAATGGTCCTGTTTTAGGACATGAAGAGGAAGTTGGAAGAAGGACAACCTTCCGACTTTTTTATCCAGAATCTGTTTTTTCAGATCCCAAACACAATGACCCTAACACCACGGCGATTCTCACCGCGTTTAAGCCACAAGATCTAAAGTGGCTGTGGGAATTGCTGACGGGCGGCAAAATAGTAAGTTGGCAAAATCGATCTCGCTTCCCATTGTCTTCCTTTTTTCCCCATAACAAAGGACAACCACAATGTTTTATTTTCTATGTTCTTGCTTTATTTCAGAACACTAATGGTTTTTGGAAGAAACCAGCCTTAAACCTGATCTATAAACCGTATCAAATCAGAATATTAGATCCTTTCATTATCAGAATGGCAGCTTATGAACTGCTTAATTTCCCAAAAGTATTTCCCAAAAACCAGGTATGTGTTTTAATTTGCACTCTTTCAAACTGAAAATCTGGCTGGAGTAGAACAGGAGAAAACTAGGGCGTCGTCTGAGTGAAATGAGATATCTGTGGATATTATCGTTATGTTTTTCAGGTTGCAGGAGAAAGAGCCTTTAGTGAAGGTGTTTTCCCCCGTGGTAGCAGGGGCCCTTCTGGGGCTCCATCTGCATGCCCAGGCGGCTCAGCTCTCATGGCCTCCTTTCCAGCGTCCTGCTGCCAGGGGCGTGGGGGGCGTGCTGTGTCTGCGTCGCAGGACTGGTCAGGACAATGCATGGCGCTCAGGCCAACGGGAATGGTCTGAAGCAGTCTGCGGTAGAAATGTCACAGGAGGACCAGAGGAAAGGCGAGGAAGGACAGTAAGATAGTCCAGAAATAGTTCTGCAGTCACAGAGGAGACCCTGGCACTGAATTTTCAAAAAGTGGTAGTTACGGCAATATTGACCGTTCTTGAAACTCCCGATTCTTTAGTTAAAAGAAATCCCATTGACTGACTTTGGCAGCCATTTGTCTGCAATCCCTAGAAAACAGCAACATCTAGATCTGTACGGTGGCAGAGATGTTTTCCATTTGAAGCTTGAGTAACTGTGTAACAAGTGATTACAGCTGAAATGAGGGAATGAGGGTTTTCCTTTTTTTTTGGTACTTGCCCCTTCTGGAAACCAAACCCGGGATTCTGGTCCGCAGGCCAGAGTTCCAACCGCTGAGCCAAACCGGCCAGGGCGGGTTTTCCTCTTTTTGTAATCAGGGAAAATCCCAAGAAACATGTATCATGCATCTTTTCTTTAGCATGATAAAAAAAATTCTAAAGCAGTACATGCTTAAAATCAAATAACCTACAAACGAATATTTAAAAAAAAAAAACTACCTACTGTTTCCTCAATAACTCACCTTCTCTCAAGATTTTTTGCCTTTTATATTCTTTTGGACTTTTCTATCCATTTATAAACACATACACATATATGTTTTGTTTGTTCAGTATAATTGCAATTGTACCATAAATACTGTTTTGCTAGTTCCCCCTGCATTTAATGCATGAGTCTCCTACTGAGAGGCATTTAGGTTTGGATCCAGCTTTTTCTTCTATAAATGACGTAGAAATGCACGTGCTTACAGGGCTTTCTGCACACTTGTATGATTCCTGTAGGACACATGCCTGAGCGTGGAATTCCCGTCAAAAAACAAATGTTTCAAGTTGAAACCCTGTTTCTTAGTATTGAGAGGAAAGCACAGATTCTTAATAATTCCGAGGTGAAAGGGCAGCATCTGAAAAGCTGTTCAATTTTCCTGAGAGGTGAGATCAGAGTTATCCCTTGTTTTCCTTTCAAGATTAAAAAAACCTGAGTTTTAGAAAGAAAGGGAGATACATTGGTGAGAAACATGGATTTGCTGCCTCCTGCAAGTCCCCCAATGGGGTTTGAGCCCGAAACCCAGGCAGTGCCCTGACCGGGAATCCAACCTTTCTGTGCCTTTCTGTGCACGCGACGCTGCCCAACCCACCCGGGCGCACCAGCCCGCTGCTGTGTGTTTAGGTAGCTTACCTCCCAAAGCAGAGGAAGACCCCGATCTTTACTTGGAGATGGTACTAGAACTAACTGTAACTAGATTCAAGTTCCGGGAGGACATGGCGTCCCAGAAGCCAAATGAGGATACAGCTGTATTTTAGAGAGGTCACCCATGTCAGACACCATGCAGAGGTTGAGCACAAATAATAAATCCTGCTCTGGAAACATGGAGGTCATGTTAGTGAATAAGGAAGGAAGAACACCTGTTTGAAATGGATTAAAGAGAACACGGGACACAAGCAAAAGAGAACAATCTGATAGGGTTCTGATAGAAAAGGGAGCCGAAACATGGTTCGAGAACATAGGATCAAGAATAGTGGTTTTTGAAAAAGACAGACATGCCTGCATGCTGAAGGAAATGATTCAATAAAGGAACATGTCGATGATGAGGGGAGAAAGTGGGCAACTACAGAAGCAAAGCTGATGTGATGTGTGGTGCACTAAGAAGCTGGCTGCAGGTAGAAACAGGGACATTTCATCCCTGTAAGAATGAGGACTGCAAATTGGGGTAAAGCTGAGGGTAGGCTTGGAGTGGGGAAGATGATGTTGCTCTTGTGTGACTGCTTTTTTAGGAAAATAAGGATTAAGTTGTTGAAGTAGGAAGAGGCTAGGGCTATTGGAGGAGAGAGAAGTATAATACTGTCGT
This sequence comes from Molossus molossus, assembly GCF_014108415.1. Lineage (NCBI taxonomy): Eukaryota > Metazoa > Chordata > Mammalia > Chiroptera > Molossidae > Molossus > Molossus molossus. The sequence continues at coordinate 84,027,230 of NW_023425388.1, forward strand.
CATGGAGAGTGGGAGTGGAAATCCACTAGGGTAATGTAGTTGGATTGCTAGACCCACTGAACTTGAGCCATAAACGTCACACACGACCAGGCAAGTATGTTGTTTTCTCTTGCCCTGGTCTGTGAGTGTGGCTTTAACCAGGATTAAGGCTGTCAGGTGATAACACAGTTTCTGTGGGTGATAGGTGCAGAATTGACGGTCTCCATAAGGGAATGATTATAAAGATGATACTCTAAGCTGTGATGAAGGGGAGCACAGGACATCAAGAGGTGCAGGAGGGAAGCAATGATGGGATCAGTGACATTGGACGACTCCTAGGAATTTTGTGTGTTCGTTTTTTAGATTTTATTGTTTTAACCCTCACCCAAGGACATGCTTAGGGGGGCGGGGAGAGAAAGAGGACATCGATCAGTTGCCTTCTGTACACACAGTCTCCTTTCAGCGCGCAGGATGACACTTGTCTGAGCCGCTTGGGCTGGGCGGACTCCTAGGTTCTAAACCACTCACTTCCTTTTCCAGCAAATGTGGAGCCACAGTAGCGAATGGGGAAGAGAAAAACTCACACAAACGGCGGTTTGGCTTTCTTTGCCTCCTGGTGTTTCCCTGGTTTTATTGTGCTGCTTTGATATTTTTTGTTTTCCTCAAAATCATAACTAATCACTTGTCATTTCCATGAGATCTGTAAAAAAACACTTACTCGAAAGCAAATGTCCTTGAATTGTGATAAAATGTTGATACATTTTGTTTGCGCCTTTGGAGGCCATCCTCCTTAGAAAGGAAACTTCAGACGCCAAGCTCCTCAGATACCAGCCGTGACACCTGCGTGTCTGTGTCTGTGTGAAAGGGACGTAGGGTTTCTTTCCGTTTCTGTTTCTAGGTGAATCAGGGTCCATCCAGACTGGGATGTTAGTATGTATCTATCTGGAACCCTTGTTTTCTAGTCAGGTTCTTGCCAGTAGACTTTATCACTGAAGTTACTTGGCTAAAGCTAGTCTTTCCCTAGAGCTAAATTATCAGATTTATAAGAATAGGCCATCCAAACATGCTTTGGAAACAGGTATCTCGTTTGGATTTTTTGTTGTTGTTGTTGGAAAGGAAAAAGTAAACTTTATTCATTCACAAATGACATGATCTTATTCTTTTTAAAAAAAATTTTTTTTGTTGTTGTTGCAGATGTTTCTCCTTTTTTACCCCATTGACACCCTCCTCCCCATCCCCCCCCACCGCGTCCCTGGCTTTGTTGTCCATGTCCACTGGTTATGCATACATGCATATAAGTTCTGTGGTTTATCTCTTCCCTCCCCCAGAAGTTTTTCTTTCTCTCCCCAGAAACCCAAACACCCGACAACAGGGATCATCGCCATCACGCTGGCGTTTCACATCTGTCAGGAAGTGCACCTTGCTGGCTTCAGATACAACTTCTCCGACCTCAGGAGTCCTTTGCACTATTATGGGAATGCCACCATGTCTCTGATGAGTAAGGTAATAGATATACTTTGTTCCAGTCTTTGGTTTTCAGAGTTGGAAAAGCCTCTCTTCTCACCCTGTCATTTTACTGAGGGAAGAGCTTTTGAGAGGTCGAGGGCCTGACAGGGGTTGCAGACTACCAAGTGCCGAAATTAGGACTCCAATCCAGAGTCCTTTTCACCGCAGCAGCGGTTCCCAACCGGGGGGCCTCAGACCCTCAGGAGAATCTGTTCTTGTCAAGTAGTCAAACACATATAGGGACCCAGCCTTATTTTAGATACTGTATCATATTTGCACAGTTCATATATACATACCGACAGTCTACTGCTGGAGATACTACAAATTCACCTGAAAGTACTGTCATGCCCACTTTTCCCCCGCTAAGTGGACAAGAAGGTCTGTAACATTTTAACCCCATGAAAGAATCCTTATGGTCAGAAAGGCTGTCATTTCTTATACCAGCTCATCTTCTCCTGAACTAGGGGCCAATGGCAGTAGATTTGCTCCTTCAGGTTTTTATTTTAATTGGGAAGTCTTCTGAATTGTAACTTAGATTAACGGCACATCAAAAGTAATAGAATTAGATGTTATTTGTCCATTTTTAATACTGAAATAGGAATAACTTGCTATAAAGTATGTGGCTATATCCCATGAAATCCTAGTCCCCTTAAATCATCATCGCCAAATGTGATGTAAACTGAAGACGTGGTATTATTCAGGTGGATCTAAACACTGACTGTGCGCCCTCCCCAACAATGTGAGACAAACACTGGAATAGCTGACGCCTTGGTGCCTGGGCAGACTCCAGGCTCATTTCTCCTCAGCCCCCATCTCCTGCAGCACATTTGGTATTTCTAGGCATCTAAAGAACGCCACATTAGAACACCTTCCTAAGGAAAATTAGGATACCATCTACAGAATAATTTTTCTAAACATGAATTCCAGGTGATACTTTTATTAAAGTGATCAACCCATTTGCAGCGACAGTTTTGGTTTCTAGACTCCCACGATTTTCCTGAGGGAGCGGGGCTTGAAGGGAGGGAACCTGTTACTTATGCAATGGTTTAAGTGGAAAGAGTAGATTTTATGGAAAGCTCTGGCACAAACATGAGCAAAACAAATAAATTAGGAAGGTCAACAAAAGTCAAGTCTGTGCCACTTGTTATACTTGGTTTTCATTCAGAAGTTTTTTGGATTCAGCATATTCTATTGTTATTGGAGATGGGTAAACGGTGACTATTTTTATTTTTCAGAATGCATATCACAATGTGACTGCTGAGCAGCTCTTTTTGAAGGACATTATAGAAAAGAACTTTGTAATCAACCTGACTCAAGATTGACCCTACAGAGAAGACAATGCTGACAGTATTAGTTTTATTTTTATACTGCAATTTTTAGTTTATTTTTAAATGTGGGGTACACCTCTTGTCAAAAAATTATGTCTATTAAGCCTTTGGCTGGTGATTCATAACCACCAGCTTAATTTCTGTGAAAATATTTATGAAAAGCAAGATACAGTACCTTATTTTTTAAATAAGCTCATTTTGAGGTGTTTTTAAACATCTTTTTAGTTACTTCGTCGAAGACTTTTGGAAGGTTTGACTTCACCGCAACAAAGGAGCATGACATCTCGGGCGCCTGCACAGTGGCAGGGAGCGGGCACTGGCTGGCCTCAGTGTGCCACCTGGCTGACCTGAGTTTCCATTTAAGGAACCTGATTTGAATTTTAAACCAGCCCTGGATGTGGATGGTTATGGAAATCTATGATCATAATGGTATAAATTAGGCTTTCCCCTCTGCAATTAAGTAAACCATGAGTATGAGGAGTAATTGGCTAGAATAAAGATGGTATTTTTTTGTTTGTAAGTTGAAGGCAAGATGCTAAACATGAAATTCCAGATAAGTAAATAACCAAAGAATGTAATAATTCAAGTCTGGTGACTATTATTTGAAATAAATTAGGCATGATGAAAAAGACAAGCAAGTAAACCCTAAGAAGAGTCGAGGTATTTTTGGATTTAGGCGGCATTTTCCTCTCATCCTCCCATGGAAAGCTCACCTGGCTTCCTAGGGACGGGCGAAGAGGACTACATCTGTGGTGGCTTTAACTGAAGGCTGGGGGGGGGGGGGGCACACACGTGGTGATAGAGAACGGGAGTTATAAGAACAATGGCATTAAAAGCTGTCAGAAGTATGATTTGAAAGAATTAGTATCTTCTGAATAACGATCACTGGGAGACTTCGATGTCACTACGATCAACCTGCCTGTCTGAAGAAAGTGTGGAGTACACACCAGAAACAGGACTAAATGAAGTACTTAGAAAGCAGGGTAAGGGCAGAAAACCAGCAGTCGCTTTAATCCAGATCTAAACATTAAATATGGACGATGTTCCGCTAATAGCATATGTTTTACACGGGACCAGTCTCACTGATTCTCCTAATAGTGATGAGGTAGCAAGGCAGGTGCGGTGCGAACCAGTCCAGGTGTTCAGAGTGACCTTTCCTCCCACCACAGCTGGAGGCTGCAGCTCCAGGAAAAGCCAGTTAAAAACCAGTGGTGGCATTTTGTGTAGTATAAGAAAAAGCTACAAACCTGAAGGTGATTTTAGTCAAGCCAAAAAAATATGAGCAAGATACATATACAATTTATTAAAAACACATGAACACATTAAAATATCACTATTTATACACTCTAAATTCTAGCAACATATACAAATACTGAGCGACTACAGTACATGCCGAGGTAAGAAAAGTGCATTCTGGGAGATTATCACTGACACTTAAGCCATTTTCATTTCTACTATGTGTTTCAATATGTGTTTTGTTTCCACCATTCCCAGTGCAAAAAAAAAAGAGAGAGAGAGAGAGAGAGAGGAAATGAAGAAACTAGTCACAAGTTGAATAAATGAGAACTGGTGCCACACTTGACCTAAGAAGTATTTGAATAACCATCCAACTTTTTAGATTTTGCAGTTTAGGGACTTCAAGTTCAGAATTGAAAGGCAGAGCTTCATTGATTGCTCCTGAAAAGCATAACCTACTGGTCCTTTCTAATCATGTCACCTGACGTGGTGTTTCACAGCTCTCTTGCTCTCTGGGTGACAACTGTGGAGCCAAGCCAAGCTTGATCACTTTCTGTAGAATTATAGCCACGTTCATATTTAGATGAGCTTATTTCCTGCTCCCCCGTGTGTGTGTGTGTGGGGGGGGCAAACATATACACAACATCATAAACTCTCTATTCGAACCATTTCATCAGCAAACTAAACCCACTGTTCAATGCAAAGTGCAAATAGTGAAACGAACTTAAATAACTGGACTAGACCCTGCATATAATAGGATCTGTTTAGACTTACAGCTTTTAATAAAATATAAATCAGCATTCACAAAATCTTATCTGTAACTGTGCTGGTTCCTACGATCAAGTAACAGTGAAGTCAGTGTCGTTTTATGGAATGCGTAGTGGCCACACTTGTCGTATCATTGTCTGGTTCTATTTTTAGAATTAACAGAAAAAAATGTAAGCCAATAAACCACAGTGACTTAAGTCTTTTACATGTTCCAAGCAAAGAAAAGAAAAATTCAAGGAAAATTTTGTAAAAAATGGTTACTTTCACATTTTCAGTTGTTACTTGATTGTCTCCAAAGCTGTATATATATCAGACATAAAAATGTAGTAACAAAAATAAAACAACCCAAACCCCAAAACTCTACTACAAAAACAAACTAAAAGAAAAAGTACAAACCAGAACAACCCTTTGTATCCGGCTCAGCTCTTCATTTGGAAAGTAAAATATATAAAAGTAGTAAAACTAGACATTTGTAAAAGTCACTGGCAGTCAAGGACAGCACAGTGGCAATACGGATCAAGTCTTAAAACATGCATCATTTAAGAAAACATTTGCTTCTCAAAAAAAAGTTCCATGGGAAAAGTAGGTGCACACACAAAAATAGCAAGCATCTTTGGGAAAACGAAACAGTTACTGAAAACATTTCTCTTAAAGCTTCAAACAGGCATATGATTTTAGGAAAAGTATATTCTCTCTGTACTAAGGATGAATAAAAAAATAAAGCAACTGGTTTACTCTCTTCCCACCTGAAAGGGGATGACTGCATTAATATATGTGCTTTACACATTCATATGCTTTAATAAAAGTTCAACACCTGTGCTTTTTGTTTCAAATATTTTGAAACAAAATATGTATTGGTTTTTCAATGAATAGAATTATGCCTCATGGTGTGTCTGGAAAAGCAAAAGCAGATGAAAATAAAACCAACAAAATCATACAAGTAGAAGGCAGGGAGGCTGCAGAAATAAACAGTTCTACTTTGAAGCAATGTCTTTAGGTTACTGATACTCATGGAAGCAACAAAATGAAGACTGTTCACCTTTAGTCGAATTTATCAAATTCTGGCATCATCATCATCTGGTGGCCCAGACCAACAGTAATGACTAGGACCTGATGGAAAAGTGCATTTCTATTAAGTCCAAAATTAAACATGGTTTTTACATTCTAGGCTGATAAACTGCACTCGATTTCTATTTCACCCATCTACAACTAGTTCTGAGCAACGGTGACAAGCTGCCCAGAGGTACCAAAAACTACGTGCTAGGATGCTGTAAAACCTCTTCCCTAGGTATGAGATGAAGAACTCACGCTCTCACCCCGTGGAAGCAGGCACAATCACGCGGAACTGAAGAACACATGTTGGCTTCATAGTTCTTATGATAGTTTGTTTTAGAAAACTGAAATTAAAGACTAAAAAATACCTTGAGATTCAAAGAAAACTTCAGATATAAAAAATCAAAGAGGGCAAACTCGGGTTATTTTTTTTAAAAAGGTAACTTATAAGTCTTCTGAAGAATGATTTTGCCTTCTACTGTGACAAATATAAGTAGGTCTGACTTTTTACAGTGTCTACTTGGAAGCCCTCAACTCTTCACAACTGTCCTAGGAAAAATCCCATCGCAAATAAAGTTGGAGGGAAGGGAGAAGATCTCTTTTAAAGTTTTTAAAATTGCAAAATTCCTGTTTCCACATAGGGAAGTAAACTTAAACACTTTAGAGGATCTGAATTCATGAGGTTTGATAGAGCAAGTATCACCTGCTGAAAAAACTCAAAACATTTTATAAACAAGAGTGGAGCAGGCCCTGGCTGGTTTGGCTCAGCGGTTAGCGCATAGGCCTGCGGTCCCGAGAGACCCGGGTTCTGTTCCCGCTAAGGGCATGTACCTCAGTTGCAGTTTGTCCCCGGCCCTGGTTGGTCGTGAGGGTGGCAGCCACTCGATGTGTCCCTTTCACGTTGATGTTTCTCTTTCTCTCTTCCTCTCCCTCCCTCCCACTCTATCTGAACAAAAAAATGGAAAAATGTTCTCAGGTGAGGATAAAAAAAATAAAAAGAGTAGAGCAGGCCACCAAGGCCCCTGCAGAAGAGACAGGGAGGAGTCCTGCCAGGCTGTGTACCATGAGTGTCAAAAAGTGAAAATCAATCACCCTGCTCATTATAAGTCAGAGTTTCTCACCTCTTCCCAAGGAAAAATGAATAAATATGTATGACTGCAATCAAAACAATGATTATATATCACTGTTTAAAAAAAAAAATCCAGAAAGAAATACAGGAATAGAAGGGGAGGAGATCATGCTAGTACCAGCCTTTCACAAAGAGCAGAATTCAAGCCATTAGACATTTCAAGAACAGTACCATGCATTATTGCCAGTCAGGCTTATAAAGCCATCTCTTGAGTTCATCAAATGTACCTGCAGCATTGGTAATAAATACTTACTCTCAGTGATTTTTAATTTCTTTGAAGTGCATAGTAGGGAGCTTTTTCTGTATTAAAAATAGTGTTTTACAGTAGTAACAAACAGGATGTTCGAAATTTAACACGCAAGCAGTAACTGCCACAATAACACTTTTAAAGCAAGATGGCAAGATTAGTAGTTTCCTGTACCTCGGTCATCACATTTCCCCCAACTACATCCGTGACAGATATGTAATACATTCTATATATTACTACGACTAATAGGAAAAAAAAAAGGACCATGTGCTTTAAAACGATGCTTTGTAAAAAGTAGCATCACCTTCAAAGGATTCCTTTAAAAACGTCCCTGTCACCATCCCTCCCTGCTCCTGACACCTCCTGCGTGCTCTGTGGCACCTGGTACACCAATTCGTCTGGGGCGCTTGGACCTGGCTTGCCACCTTTTGGGGTGTCATACTGGGCCCGGGCTGAGGAGCAGCTGTCAGTCCTGGAGAGAAGAGTGTTGTATGTTCCCACCAGAGGAGGAGGTTGGTTCCCTGTAGCTTTGAAAGTGGACGTTGAGGGCAGACCCACCGAAGCTGTGGTGTGCCCCGATATATCCATGACGATCGGGGTTGCGTACTCGGGCCCAGTAATTGGGAGTGGTTCTGCGTAGGCATGATAAACTTCTTGCACGGGGGAGTTGTAAGGATCTAGGTCAGCATAGCCTGTTTCCTTTCCTTCTTCTGGTTTAAAGGTAGACCTCTGATGAAGTGTGCCAACAATCCCTCCCACAAGCGGCTGGGCATACTCTGTGGACATCGAAAAAGACAAACAGAAAAGTTATCTCACTGAAACACAGCTCATACAACTTACAGTGGAAGCTACAGGCTCACAACAAAAGCAAACACTTCTCCATGGAATTTACAGACCCTGTAAGAACCAACTTCAAAATTTAAGTTAAAGATGTCGATGTTATCTTGTACATCATAGCTATATGTTAATATGCCAGAAAGTCTCATTCACGTAATTTTGCATTGTGTCTGTACATGTTCTTCAGATATATACAGTCTTTCATTGGAAAATAAATTTTCCACTATTGGAATAATAGAACAGAATTTCAGAGATTTTTTTCTTTTCAAATATGAGGAAATGTTTACAATAAATATGTACCAGGTTAATATAACAAATACTATAAGGCTCACTATGTCTTTCCTGCTCCTATTTTAACACACCTAAATCCCCCAAAAAACAAACAAATTTTCAGGTAAACGGATCAAAAATGCCCCATTTTAAAGAAATGAATGCCTCAATTTTATGAATAGAACATGTGAGGCACAGAAATGACTCTCTCAAGGTCACTTTTTAATAGGGTGGTCGACCTTTGGATAACAGCTTCTCTCTCACATGAAAAAGAGAAAAGATGCTGCAAATCCCAAAGCACCTCACGGTGAGCAGAGCAGCTTTACTCTGCCTGTGCTGAGGCGGCCACACAGTTACCTGCAGAGTCCGTCTGCAGCATCGTGGTGACTTCTCTGGGACTCAGGTGGTTAACTTCACTGCTACTGTAGCGAACGGGGGTTTCCTCGTGCTCCGCGGATTTGGCAGGGAGAAACTGCTTCATTCCTTTCCACCAACCTTCATTGTGGCGGCAAGCAAAAGAGACCATTAAATAAAGACCTGTGTCTGAAATCGTAACAGTGTGTTAAGAAAAATCCTGTTGCATTTAAGCCATTTCTATAACAAATATCTATACAAACTAGCCTTTATGTTCAAACTTTTTATATTGTGGTAACATAAACATGGATAAGATGATAAATTTTAAGTATACAGCTCAGTGGTATTGGATAGATTTACATTGTGCAACCATTCCCACCATCCACAGCTGTAACTTCTCATACAACTGAAACTCTATACCTGTTAAATAGTAACTCTCGAAGTCTCCTCGCCCCCCAGCTCCTGGCAACCACTCTTCTACTTCCTGTCTGATGATTTTACCTACTCTAAGAACCTCATCTGAGTGGATGCATACAGTATTTGTCTTTTTGTGACTGGTTTCTTTCTCTTAGCATAATGTCTTCAAGGTTCATTCATGTTGCAGCATATGACAGGATTTTCTTTTTAAGGATGAATAATATTCACTGCATGTACATACATTACATATCCATTCATCAGTTGATGTTTCTACATTTCAACTGTTGTGAATAATGCTGCTAAATCATGGGTGTAGATACTTCTTCGAGACCCTGTGTTGAATTACTTTTGGTATATACCCAGATTGCTGAATCATATGGTAATTCCACTTTTTATTTTTTGAGGAACCACCACACTGTTTTCCACAGCTACTGTACGTAACATTTTACATTTCCACCCTACAATGCACAAGGGTTCCAATTTCTGCACGTCTTTACCAACACTTGTTTTTTGGATAGGCATCATCCTACTGGGTTCATGCGAGGTGGTATCTCATTGTATTTTTTTTTTTTTTTTTTTGGTACGTGCCACCAGGAACCGAACCCGGGACTTTCTGTTCCGCAGGCCAACACTCCAACCACTGAGCCAAACTGGCCAGGGCTCATTATAGTTTTGATTTTCAGTTCCCTAAAGATTAGTGATGTTGAGCATCTTTTCATGTGCTTATTGGCCACTTGTACATATTCTCTGGGAAAATGTCAAGTCCTTTGCCTATTTTCCAATCGAGTTTTGTTTGTTGTTGAGTTTTAGAAATTCCCTATATTATCTGAGTATTAATCCCTCACCAGATATATGATTTGCAAATATTTTCTCCCATTCTGTGGGTTGCCTTTTTACTCTGTAGACAGTGTCTTTTGATACACAAAATTTAAAATTTTTCATGAAGTCCAACTTGTCTATTTTTTCTTTTGTGACCCAGGCATTTGTTTATCAAAGGAATCACTGCCAAATCCAATGTTGTGAAGCTTTTGTCCTAGATTTTCTTCCATAAGAGTTTGTTTTTAGGTCTTACATTTTGGTCCTTGATCCATTTTGAGTTGACTTTTGTACATGATGTTAGGTTAGGGTCCAACTTCGTTCTTTTGCATATGGATGTCCAGTTTTCCTTGCACCACTTGTTGGAAAGACTGTCCTGTCCCCAGTGAATGGTCTGGGCACCCTTGTCAAAATCACTTGTCCACGTTTGTAAGGGCTTATTTCAGGGTTCTCTATTTTACTTCATTGGTCTATATGTCTCTTAATGCCAATACCACACTTTTGATTACCGCTGCTTTGTAGTAAGTTTTGAAATCAGAAAGTGTGAGTCTTCGTTTTGTTCTTTTTCAAGATTGTTTTGGCTATTAGGTATCCCCGAATATTAGGATTGATTTTTCTATTTTTGCAAAAATATCATTCGAATTTTGATGGAGATTCCTCCTGAATCTATAGGTTGCTTTGGGTAGTACTGACATGTTAATAATATTAAGTCTTCCAATCCCTAACATAACATGTTTCCATTTATGTCTTTGAAATTTTCTTTTAGCAATGTTTTCATTGTATGTCTTTAACTTCCTTGGTTAGTTCCTAAGTATTTTATTCTTTTTGATGCTATTGTAAATGGAATTTTTTCCTTTTCAGATGGTTGATTGTATAGAAATGCAACTGATTTTTGTGTGCTGACTTTATATCCTGCCACTTTGCTGAATGCATTTATTAATTCTAACAGCCTTTTTTTGTGTGGAATCTTTAAGGGTTAATTCTTCAGATGTCTGGTAGAATTTACAACTGGAGACATCAAGTGCAAGATTTTTCTCTGTTGGGAGGTTTTTGATTACTAACTCAATTCCTTCTCTAATTATACATTTATTCAGGTTTTCCATTTCTTCATGATTTAGTCTTGGTAGATTTTGTGTTTCTAAGAATTTATCCATTTCATCTAGGTTATTCAATTTTTTGGTGTACAATTTTTCATAGTATTTATTGTCTTATAATCTTTTGCATTTCCACAGAATGGGTATTGTCCCCCCATTCATTTCTGATTTTAGTTATTTGAATCTTCTCTCTTTTCTGAGTCCATCTAGATAAAGGTTTGTCACTTTCATTGACCTTTTGGAAGAACCAACTTTTGGTTTCATCGATATTCTGTTTTCCTTTTCTCTATTTTATCTCTGCTTTAATCTTTATTATTTCCCTCTTTATGGTAGCTTCTGGTTTAGTTTTTTCTTTTTCTAGTTCCTCGCATGGTTCAAGATTGTTTTTTCTTTGATAGACAGTATAAAGCAGAATATGGTAAGAAATCTCTATCAAAAGAGTACACAGAAGCAGATCACTAGCCAGATATAATTTTTCTATGGTAGGGGTGGTTTTTAAATTTTTTTTTTTTTTTTCCAAAAAATACTTTTCAAGGTCCACGCAGCATGTGCTCAGCTCCCCCCACCGCTCTCTTCTATCCTGGTCATAGTGGTGAACTCTCCTGACCTCTAGCAGTTGTTCCTGTGGTAAGACTGGGAAGTGGGAGACCCGCAGGGGCCTCTGGGAGAACCTGCAGCAAACTGCCACCTGCCGGAATTCAGATGACAACTTATCATGGCAGAGAAGGCAGACTCCACGGACCCCTAATCTACTGGCCTCTACTTGGTAACTGCCCAGAACAGAGTGACAAACACACAGTTCCTAGGACCAAAATCCTTTGCTTCGTACACAGTGTTCATGCGAGCCTCAAAGAAAGCTGGTCTCCTCGAGAGAAAGAGATACATGGTAAAACCCAGACTAGTTTTCTAGGGAAAAAAAAAAAAAAGAATTCCTTTCTATTTCAGTGCTTATTGATGAGAAGGGGTCTGCCAGAAGGGAAAGACGATCAGAACTGAGGAGGAATGCCATTTCCTTCCTGACCATGCTGGGGAGTGTCAGTGGGCCTGAAACAGCCCTCCGTCCACTACTTCCCACTGACGCAAAAAGAGGCCAAGTCAAGAGTTACCTGCCCGGTCCCAGTAAGGTAAATCGTAGGTGCCTTCAGTTTTTTTCTTTCTGGAAAAATACAGGAAAAAAAGTTAGTAAATAGAGTGAGTTCTCTGGTAAAAAAGCTCTGAAACTGCAGGACAAACACCAGAGTTAATCATTAGTCAAGAGCACACACTTCCACTCTGGTCTGCCCAGGGGAGCTCTCCATTTCATCCGACTTTGTCGAGGCTAATAAATGCGGGACTCTCAATAAACATCAACTGCCTCCTGAGACAGTTATCTTGTTACCCAACTATTTCAAAAGGAATACAGACATAAAAAAAGCTGAGTCTGTAGATAAAAAGACTAAATCAAAGATCCAGCTCTGACATGCGGGTGTTTACGGGGAAATCATGTCAGGTCGGATTTGGTTTCAAATGCAAATTTCGCAGAGCAGCAGCAGCAAAAATCACACCTTTTCTTCTGCATTGTTATTTTTCCAATGTCCTGTGTTTCCTGTGGTCCTTTGTCCCAGAGAAGTTTCAAGTGTCACATACCCTTCTTTGCACAGAATAAACCCCCTCAACCATCCCAGGATAAGTCAACTCTGTCACTAACAGAGGTGAATCACTGAGGGAAGAAAACAGGGTTCTCCAGGCCTGGGAGGTGATAGCACATGTTCAACAAAGAAGGTTCTGCCCCGTCCACCCCTCAGAATTCTGACATCCTCCCCAGGAGAAATCGCCCATCCCTCTGTTAAAAGTTACTATCTACCAAGCGCCTTTTACAAAGGACAATTTCTGATTCAAGCATGGGAGTCTAATTAAAATGAATGCTTTGAATGCTAGAGAGAAAGCAGACACACTAGTGCATAAATGAGGACAAGACAGTGACGTGATTTGCACAAGCTCACAAATGAGGCTTCTCAAAGGGCTCAAGCTACATGCATTTCCTACTTGGACACATTCTTCTCCAGCGTTAGACTATGTTTTTTATTACTAATATTAAAAACTTCATTATCTTAGAGTCTGGCTGTATTTAAAATAAAACACTTCATTATTCCAAAGTATAGTACAACGTAAAACTTGTGGTAGAGATGGTAGGTGCTGAAGCTATTCATCAGAAACGGGAATGTAAAAGAAATAATAAACTGCCGGTTTAACAGGATTTTTCTCCTTGAAAATCCTCTACCATAAGACTTCAAATACAAGGAAATCAATAATCTCTTCTAAATGAAGTTAGATGCCCTGTGTGGCTAGAACAATTAATTGAACGGTATGATTATTAGCCACGGCTTGTACTATAAATTTTGTATAATCTCAAGCGACAAAGCTTCAGGTTATTTACTCATCACGTGTCAAGTGCTCAGGAAAGTGCTTGGCACCGTCAGGGTTTCAGTAAGTTGCAGCTACGTTCATTATTATCCTCTCCTCACTACTCCCCACAGCCCTTTAATAGCATCTCCTCCCGCACTCCCTGTCGAGAAGCCAGTCGTTGGCAGTTTCAACCACCTCTTAGAAGTTCCTTCACTTCTGCAGCTCAGACCTTCTGTCCCGAGCAGACATGCATTCCGTCTGCCTCCTGAAGTCTGAATGTCCACAGGCTTCTTTAAACACCACCCCAAACTGATCTCAAGACTTGCTTCCTGCATCCCTCTCAACGAGTCTACGCCCCTGTCCTCACCCCCACGTCTCTGCGCTGCCAGCACAGTGGGTGGGACTTGACGGGCGAGTACACGTTCAGAGGCAGCCGTGGCTAAGAGCAGGGGCTCGGCGCCGGGCCCAAACCCCACTCCGCCACGTACTGGCTGCTGACCTCGTGCACGGTATTTATGCCCCTACCTCTCTTTCTTCTGTAAAATGGATTTATAACAGTACCCTTTTCATAGGTTGTTCTGAGGATTAAATTAGTTAAAACATGTAAAAGCATTTAAAGTAATGCCTGTGGTCATTTAATTTTCTATAAAAATTAGTTGTTGCTGTTGCTATCATTACTATGGTTGCTGTCCCATTCCCTGAAAGCACCATGAATTTTCTTTCCTGAACTTCCCTAAAGTCCTTTCCCCCTCCTCCTTCCCCTTCTGGCCTCATATTAAGTTGCTGGGTCTCTTCCCCAACACCATGAAGCTGGGATCCACTAGGATCCATGCCAGGTTTTCTGCACTGTATTCTCCCCCATTCTGTAAACTTTGGGGCTCATCACTGGACTCCTAGCACAAGGCTCAAGGAGCTCAAGATTTGTTGATGGCCGAACAAACGAAGTCATTCTCTCACTCCATCAACCCCGTCCCTCCTGATGTGTTACCTTAACTCCTGACACCTCTGCTGGTCTAACTGCACAAGCCAGAAACACCAGATCATCCTAGATCCCTCCAGCTTCATGACTTGACAACCAGTCACGCATCCCATCAATGCCGCTGGGATATCTCTCCCTCTCATCTCTGTTTGCTAGAATTGCTGTGCTATGTTCCTACCCGGCCTTAGCAGTTTCCTAATTCATCTTCCTGCCTCTTCTGGTCTCTCTACTTCAATCCACTTTGCAAAACTGCTGCCAGTCATCTGATACCACCACCTGTGTGCTTAACACATGCCAATGATTTCCCCATCTACAGAATGAAATCCAAATTCCTCTTCCAGAAAGCTCTCCTGGTCCTGGCCCAGGCTGCACTTCCCGGTCCTCCTGTCCTCCTCGGTGCTCTTCCAGGCCAAGCCCACATGCGGTGACTCAACGTCTGCCCACATTCCCAGCCTCCACGCCGGGGCTCCCCCGGGTCCCTCTGGTCTGGGCTTTCCTCCCTCCACCATGTGGCCACACCCAATGCCTTCTCTGTAGTAAAACATGTCAGTCTTAAGGATTACTCTTTCCTGAAGAAAGGATGTTAGAAAACGCTCATAGTTCTTGCATTTTGTGTTCTCCACGTCATAAACAACTCATCCAAGTCTGTTATAATTCATTTTCTGTCAGTCAATCCTTCCCAACACCATGAGGATCGCAACCGTGTTTCATTCTTTCAGTAGATGTTTCTAAGCACCTACTATGTCACTATCCCAGTGTATACTGAAAAAAAAAATTTTTTTTTAATCCTCACCCGAGGATATTTTTCCATTTTTTGTACAGATAGAGTGGGAGGGAGAGAGAGAGAGAAACATCGACGTGAAGGGACACATCGAGTGGCTGCCACCCACACGACCAACCAGGGTCGGGGACAAACTTCAACCGAAGTACGTGCCCTTAGCGGGAACCGAACCCGGGTCTCTCCGGCCGACGCTCTAACCGCTGAGCCAAACTGGCCAGGGCCATATTGAAAAAACTTGATACAATAAAAGTATTCAGTAACTGTGTAATTTAATATACTCATTTTATGGGAATAAAGGAGAAACAAGAATTATTTTGATGACTGTCTTAACTCTCTCAAAAAGACGAATTACATAGTTCACCTTCTGTATTTAGTTTCTATCTCAGTTGGAAACACCCCCACTAGGACCAATTGGAATGACTTCTTCACTAACCTGTTTCTCCAGTGCCAAGCACACACTAATATGAGAATGAGAGTGGTGAGGACCATGACAAGCACGGGGACAAGGACGGCGGCCAAGGCTACATCTGAAACATACCAAAGGCAGACATTATGAAGGGAAAGAGTGAAGGTTAACCACATCAGCATTCAAAAGGTTCTAGCTCAAAAAAATACCATCAACATTGTCATGAAACAAAACTAGGCATGAGCTGATAACCTCAAAAGCTTTCATGGATACATGGAAGTTTGTCACACTATTTAATTCACCTTTGCATTACATTAAAATTTTTTCATAGTAACTTCTCTTTTTTAAAAAAGATTTTATTGATTTTTTTAGAGAGAGAGAGAGAGGGTGAGGGGGAGACAAAGAGAAACATCAATGTGAGAGCAGAATATCAACTGGCTGCCTCCTGCACACCCCTTACCAGGATTCAGCATGCAATGTGGGCATGTGCTGAGTGGTAACAGAACCGGCAACTTTTGGGTGCATGGGATGATGCTCAACTGACTGAGCCACACCAGCCAGGGCTTCGTAGTAACTTCTTAAATCACCAAGACAACGATTGAAAGAAAAATGATAAACTGAGACAGTATGTTTTACATGTGATAAAGGGTTACTGTATTTAATATATTACAGGATATACAAAAACAAACAATAGAAAAGTTGGCAGGGATGAATGAACAATACATTAAAAAAACCAGTGACCATTCACTGTGTTTGCCTCACTGGTAACCGGAGAGAAATGGAAGTTAAAACAAGAATAAGATCCTATTTCTGCTTATCATATTCACAAACATTTAAAAGAACTAATTGTTGAAAAGGATATTAGGAAAAAGGCATTTTTATGGGAATATAAATTGATACTTTTTGTATAATTTTGGGGTAATATGTATAAATTACGATTACTTGGCAATTTCATGTCTAGGATTTATTCTTAAGAAAAAAATTAATATGACATTCAAGGATGTATCTTTTTATTTTTTTTATTTTTTCTTTATTGATGTTAGAGACAGAGAGGAAAGGAGAGGGCGAGAGAGAGAGAAACATGGATGAGAGGGAACATCAACTGGCCACCTCCTGCATGCCCCCTACTGGGGATTTGGTCCACAACCTGGGCATGCGCCCTGATTGGGAATCAAACCGGTGACTTCTTGGTGGGTGGACACTCAACCACTGAGCCACACCTGCTGGGCTAATCAGAGGCTTTAAAACACCTACAGCCGGTCCTCGTTTACCTCGGTTAATCCATCCCTGACTACTGCGACAAATGAATTTCTGAGAAGTAGGATTCTTTTACAGCCATCCCTCCAACTTCATGCTTCAAGTGGCTTCACTCTATCGCAGTTTTTTCAAATATATTCATTAAAAGGTGATAGAGACAGTGAAAATGACAGTGCGCGCTCAGTTGTCTGAGTCAATCATATACCCCTGTATTACAATTAAAATTAAAATTACTGTACGTATGGACTGAAGGTCTATGTATTCGAGCACCCGAGGAATCCTTCAATGCCAGATGCAACCGCTAGAGTCTGGAACAGATTAACCGCGATAAACGAGGGATGATGTATACAGACATCCCTCACCGAGAAAACAGCGATCGAGTGAAGCTGCGGAAGTCGAAGCGCGAAGTGGCGAGGGACGACTGTGCTTAGGTTTGGGTCTACAATATCACTGACCCACAGAAAAGGCGACATTCTTCAATTAAAAAACACCTGTACATTCTTGGTTATTCTTTTTAATGTTACAGGGATCCTAGTTCTGGAAGAAAGTGTTTTAAAAGGACACTTACAGTTTTGAGATTTTAAGGTTCTACAATCAGATTTTAAGATGAGCAATACTTTTATTTTATTTTTATATATATACACACACACACACACACACACACACACACACACACAAACACACACATATATTTATCTTCAGATAGAGCGGAAGGCAGAGAGCGAAGAAGAGAGAAAGAGAGAAACATTGATGTGAGACACATCGAGTGGTTTCCACCCACACAACCCCAAGAGGGGGCAGGGACAAACGCAACTGAGATACATGCCCTTAGCGGGAACCAAACACAGGTCTCTCTGGTCTACAGGCCGACGCTCTAACCACTGAGAAAACCGACCAGGGGGAGCAATACTTTTAAATGACTCTTCTTCCATCCAGGCATGTGGTCCGGATTCTGCCCAAACACATGCCTTCTGCAAACTGGCAAAGAAGCTTTCTGTGGATGCTAAGATCTCTTGGCTCTGAGAATTCCTACTTCACTCTAGATTTTCCTGCAGCATGAGAAAGAAATTGGTCTGTCTGAAAGACAGGAAAGTAACTGACACGTGGAAAGTTGGAGAAAGTTATCTGAATCCAGGCACATTTTCAGAAAATAAGAATGATTCAAGTTGCATGTGGCGCAAGTTACTCTGAGTGAATTGCTTTTTCTTCTCCGTGCTGTCTTGAAAATGAGTGAGTGTTCTTTACCTGCCAACTCTGAAACCGATTCCTCTAGAGCACAGATGCTCTTTTCCTGTATTCAACTGAAACTGTTTTTCAACAGTTTATAAAATAAAAAATAGTATGTTTTATGTATGTTAATACCTTATTTATCATTAATGAAGTTGGAAAGTAAATTCTACTGATACGCTTATAACCTGAAAAATTATAATCGAAAACATTTTAAAAAGAGACCAAAGGTTTTTTTGTTAACTCAGTATTTTTTAAAAAGTATTAGTTTTCCCCAAAACTTGTTTTTCTCTTCCTTTTTTTTGCCACCAAGTTCCCTATCTAGCAAATTACTATATAATTTTTTTTAAAAGGTGTGTTTCCTGCCACGCTCTTAGTTATTTCTAGATCTACTTCTAGGCCTGAGACTCCATGTGTCCACTGTACAGACACGAGCGGCAGGAGGGGCCTGGACTACAGCAGCCATCTCTAGACATTGAAAGAACCATTGCACACGGCTCCGGAGAACAGCAGTGCGTTTTTCCCCCAGGAAGGGAATCAGTTTTCTCGCTATACTTAAAAAACACAAGTCTGAGTAAAAGAAACAAGATTCAAGAGCTGGAAATGTTCTTAAGAACTGAAGCTGCAAGCAGTCAAACACTACTCGGTGACAGGTGAATGTCTGGTTTGCCCACCTTCTGTGACGTTTGGCGTTACGGTCGTGTTTTTTATATCAGGAGTGGCAGTCGTTTGTTCTGTCTGTGCAGGAAATTCATTGCTACGGCGAGGTTGTAGTGGTTGAGTAAATTTTGGGCCACGACCTTGAAAAAAAGGGTTTTATAATTCTTTATTCTTTTATCTACATCAGCTTGATTAAAATAGTTATTTTAGAGTGCTTTTAAATATATTTATGACAAATATTTATAGCACAAATCCAGGCAACATGAAATTCTCACGTGCGAAGGAGGCATACCTCTGGCTATTTTTGGAGGGGCTGTCGTGTTTCTGAGGTCGTTGCTGTTCTGAGGTGGCGGAGGTTGAGTAAGTTTTGGAGGACGACCTTGAAGAATGGTTTAGAAAAGTTTATACATTTTGTTTATAAAAATCTTAGTTATAAATAGTAATTTAAATGTCTTTACCATTTCTTAGAATACTTAATTCTGCACAGTAATTCTAAATCTCAGAGAGAAATGTGTCAGAAGGAAGAATATATTCTTTAATAAACGCACAAATATACTGGGATTTCTGTTTTTAAATAAATAAGTTGTCCGAAAGCAATCTCCTTAACCCATTTCCTGTTAGAGAAAACAAATGCAGCTCGTGGCCCGTGGTCCTTTAATGTCACATAAACACACTCTTTGAGGCTGAAGCAAATCTGACTGGCTTTCGGTGTGAACATAAAATACAAAAACTGTTCTTGAAATGATTTCTAAACGGAACTTGTCTCTAATCCTAATGTAACAGAAATGTATCTGATGACCAGAGGCAAACTTTGGGAGTAAGGTTAGGACTGTGATCCAAGAGTTATCTTGGGGTCAACGCTACAACCGCAAGCGCCACCAAAGCGCATTCTTGGGGCAAATGGGAAATTGGTTAAGAAAAACAATGGGAGGCAAATGATGCTGAACTCTAAAGCTATAAAAATTTTACTGCAATTGAATATACTACTCATCAATCCATTTAATAAATTTTTATGGAGGACCCACTATGTGTTAGCACTGTAGTAGTTCATAGAGATACAACAGTTAACACAGTATTAAATTATTATGTAATAATGAAGGAAGTTACTCCCACTTTTAATTTATTCAAAGTAGACTGAGGTTACTATTATATCAATCATCAGTGTTTATGCAATACAAATACATGAAACCTAATTAAAAATCATTAAGATTGAGACTAGATATGGAAAGTAATCTACTTACATCATCTCGTCAGTGACGCCCTCTCTCCTGTCATTTGGAAATCATTTTGATATCTAACTTTTTAAGAGGATAACTAGTTCTTTTTAAAAATTCTTTGAAGGCCCAGCAGTGTGGCTCAGTGGACTGAGCATCATCCCTTGGACTAAGAGGTCCCAGCTTGATTCCTGGTCAGGGCACATGCCAGAGTTGTGGGCCTGATCCCCAGAGGGGCATGCAGGAGGCAGCTGATCGATATATCTATTTCTCTCTCTCTTCTTCTCTCTCTCAAATAGTGATAAAAACGTATTTTTAAAAAATAAAAATTCCTTTAAGAGATAATGTAATTTAGAGGTTAAACCATTATTATTAATTGCCTTCTCTGAGAACAGCACTTAGCATGTCTAAGTAGTGACAATAACGTATCTGAAACATGGTGCTGCTTTACCTTTATGAAGAGCCTGACATCCAAGCAGTTCCACTTTCATGGCAATTTTCTGCTGCCATTGGGTAGGATTCACTCTAATAAAACGTGCAACAATTGGTGGCAAAAAGTTATTACGCACATCCTGGTGATAATCTTTGTTTCCTTGAAATATCTTTAAAAAACAACAAAAAATTGGTACTTTATATCAACAGAGGCCAGGGCTAAATTGTTCCACTGTAACAAGTATTTTTTTGTTTTTTATTTTTGTGGGCCTTAAATGAGATCTGCAAAGTATGATAATAAGAATTAATTTTTTGGGGGGTGTTTTTTTTTTTTATTAATTAATTTTTGTTACAGATGTTTCTCCTTTTCCCCCCACTGATTCCCCCCTCCCCCTCCCTCCCTGCCCTTTCCCCAGTTATAAGAAATAATTTTTAAGAAAATAAATAAATCACAATTTGGAAAACCATTAAGCTGTACATTTTTCATCAAAAATTCATTAAAAAATACAGTATATAAAATGATGTTAAGGTGATACACACACAACAAGAATAATGACTTGGCAATCTGAGAAGAGAGCCTCATTGCAATGGACGGCACATTGTTATTAAGGAATTAGTAACTCCAGTCCTGTGGAATGACCAACTATTTAAGTATGTTGACTTTATTTTCACCGTAAAGCATAATCAAAGATGTAATATTTTAGTGGAAATGCTTTACTGTGTACTTTTCATTTTTTCTCAATAAATAGACTGAGAGTGAACTTATATTGACAAACATAGGACAGATATATACCTCCACCTACTGGATAAACTACATAAACACAGTTCCCATATTCTCTTCCTTTCTTGTTGCTCTTTGAGCCAGAAAAGTGACAGTGTTACCTGACTAATTTAATGATAATAAGTAAACAGCAACAAATGCATTATATGAATAATTCTTAGGTAAAAATATGATTTCAAGTACTATCTCATTCCCTCGATTTCAAGCAAAAAATGATAATACCTTACACTGGAAGAGCTCCTAATGACAAAGCATTTCATATAATTAACTCAGCTCTCTTCATGACAATTCTGCAAAACAGACAGAGCCCACCAAACTGCAGCTCAGAGCGGGATCGCATAGCCAGTCAGTGATAGAGCAGTGATCTGCATCTGTCTCCTGACTGACTTACTGCTCCAGCAAGCAAGAAAGCCCTCCTTGTTCCTTCAGGCCAAATCATCTACAGGTAGTTTCTAATGACCATTAATAAATAAGCACTTGCCTAAAATCAAAGTGGTTTGTTTTTACCAGTTAAGGTAAGAGCAAGTAAATGTTTACTTCCTCAATCAAGTCATTTCCAATTATTATAGCTATTTTCTTCCTGCTGGATTCACATGACATTAGATTGTAAATTTCTAAGACATGATAATATCCTTCATTTTCTGAGAGGTTTATTTTTAAATTACAATAATCTCCACACTATTATTTCCTCAGATATTACTTTGAAATAAAACAAAGGCAATTATTTACAGTTCATTACATTAGTGGAACAAAAATAATGAATAAGCATCACTTTGGGATATAAAAACTATATCCCTGAGATCTTACTCCATACCACAGTCTCATTTTTATAGAAAATTGAAAGGAGAAAGGTCTTATAAAAACTAAGTAAAAAAGATTTGCTATATTTAACCTATGAGCATCTGTTTCAAATTCCTATGTACAGAGAGGTTTGAAGGTGTCATGAGGATAAATGGAAAAGGAAGTCAAAGTTCCCATTCTCAGAGAACTTAAATTTACTGGATGTTAGCACACACAAATATGGCACATTATTAAAAGCAATATATTATAAAAACAAGTACATACACGCCCATTTCAAAACAAACCCAAAAGCTCTCTCAGTCTGTATGTACGTGCTCATGCATGTATGCATGCTGAGAAAGGGTATGCAAACAAATACACCAATTACCCTTGAGTTGGGGACAGATGAGGGAGCAGATGGGCTAACGTAAGTGAGGCATACAGTTCCATACAAGGTCTTCCATTTCTATCCATGATAGTCTAACAGTGATTGGATTTAACTTTCTGCCTTAAATTTCTGAGAAATCAAATACAATATATGAAACAATGGTTTTTCAGACACTGGACAACAGGCAGCATAGTGCAACAATACCTGAGAAAAGGGACACAAATGAGGTGAGCCCCTCTACTGCCCAATATTGCCTAGTAAGAGCCTGATGTTTAACTGAATCCAGGAGACAGATCTCAGAGATGGAGACGCAACTAGAATTTGCAGAGTACGGGACAGAAGAAAACTTCAGAGAAACTTCTAGGATCTTTAGGAAGATTCTCCTTAAATCTGCAGCTACATATAAAGAAACTATCTGTGGATGGGTTAAAAACCACCAGAAAGGAGCCACAGAGAGCTACACAGAGCTGGGAACAGCTCACACTGCCAACAGCCAGAGTAAGAAACTTCCCAATACATGGGATTGTTGGGTTGAATACTTAGAATACTATTTTTTCGGTAGTAAGAAAAAATTAGAACAAAAGGCTGCTCAAGTCCTGCCTAATAAAACTAAAAGATAATGTTTTTCAAGTAATCTGGGTCCCAGAATAAAGCTCAAACAAAATTAAAGAAATAATAAAAAATAAAATCTAGCAACAAACAATGTTAAGTTTACAATGTCTGGCAACCAGCAGAAAATTACCAGACATATAAAACATGATCTTTGTATCAACATACAAAGATCTAGATATGACACATCAGTAGACAGAATTAGCAGGTAAGAGTTAAGAGTTATTGTAGACTCCACGTGTGTCAGAGGGAAGGAAAAGCACGAGCATGGTAAGGAGAGACAGGGAAGAAATTTTAAAGCCCCAAACTGAAAATCTAGAAGTGAAAAGTACAATATTGACGATAATGCACAGGACAGGATTAACAGCAAATAGACATTGCAGAATAGATTACTGAACTTGAAGACAAAATAATAGAAGTTTTCAAACTAGAACACAGAGAAGGATTAAAGAAATGAACAGCATCAGTGAACAGTAAGACATCTTCCAGAGCCATAATATCCTGTAGTTAGAACTTAAGAGGAGACATACTTGAAGAAAAAAAAATGGCCTAAAATTTTCTAAATTTGATGCAAATAAAAACCCACAGATCCAAGAAGCTCAAAGAAGCCCAAGCAGAAGGAACATGAAGACAACTACATACAGCAAATCATAATCAAATTACTTAAAACAAATGATAAAAAGAAAATCTAAAAGTAGCCAAGGTAAAAAAAATAAAATAAAAAAGACACATTACATATTGAGGAACAATTAGAAATGTAGCAGAATTCTCTCTGAAAACAATGCAAACCAGAGAACAATGTATCAGCATATTTAAACTACAGAAATAAAAAACTGTCAACTTAGAATTCTCAACTGTGAAATTATCTTTCAAAAGGAAACAAAATAACATCTTTTTCAGAAATAGAATTCAATGTTCTTAGATATTTTTATAACATAAGCATGGATAATTGTTATAATTTCAAAAAATTAACTATATTCCACAAATATATAAGTATTATACAAATAAATATGGACGTGCTACGAGTGAAAGGTAGTCCAGTTTGGGGACATTGGAAGGTAGGAATGGGGACAATACTGTTATTTGCTTCAGTGGGTAGAGGCTCACCAAAGATGAAGTTCATGTGATATCAAGTAGAAGAGAGGAAAGAAGGCCTTGAATAACAGCAGAAGAGTTTAGATCCAAATAAAAGACTACAGGAAGCCCCTGCAGTTTTTGAACAGAGATGAGAAAAGTAGTCATTGAAGATATATTAATAAAGCTTATATATGATAGAGAATTGACTATATCATATAACTGAAACAAAACTCACAGGGAAGTTTCATTAAAAATATGTGCTCACATTTCAATTCTAGATGAGAGGAATCTATCTACCTTCCTCAGAGACATGGACTCTCAGTTACAAGAGCCTTGTGGTGGATCAAGGGCCAGGAGCTCAGGTGAACGTGACAGATGGGAGCCACCTATGCCTACTCTCTACCCCTTCTCATCTAATCTGGTGCATTTCAGCACTGTCATGTTCTGTTAACTAAGACAACAATTCCATAATGGCCACCAAAGTTAAGGAAATTCTTCAGGTTGGAAAATACAGACCTTTTCTAAGACAAAGTTGTTGAAGTGATCTTGAAATGACCTTTCAAGTCTACAGTATCTTGTAAATTAATGCACTCTTGTCTGTAGCTCTTTTGTCCCCCTTGCCTACAAAGCAGAAATCTGGAAAACAAACTAGGCTTGTCCATCATTCTATGTACTGAAAAGAAAAGCTTTTTGAAAACAAGGAATTACAAATTCTCTTTTAGAATTTCCTAATAAAGTATCTAAAACAGTGAGTTAAAATGTGGTGGAAAAAAATCAGTAAAATACTCAACCCTTACAATCATCAAAAGGGACCTTAAAACCATTGAGAATTTCTTAACCATGGTTAGAAGGGTTATGGTCAGTAACTAACACTACCTAAAATAACCAGGAGGGGGCAGAGTAAGACCAAATGATATTTAACTTATCTCACACAGGAGAGCTCCTGTGACTTTTAGCAAAGGCTAATTTAAAAAAACAAAAGTTTTAAAAAAATACCTTGTCAATCATTTTACCTTATCCTGCTCCATACCAGGCTCTCTGTACACAGTCCATCTCTGCCCATCATTACTGTAGAGAATTCTGTAGGCTGACACATAGTAATTATGCTCCACCATGGTGGAGCCAGTGGTCACAATGCCTGAGGAATGGACAGTTGATCTCATTAGTGCACATGGTCTGATCTTCCAAGTCTGTTCACCACTGAAACATAAACACCTAAGATACAATGCTCAAACATTTTTGCCTATAACACATTAATCATGTCTAAATGCAAGGTTTCATCATACTAGTACCCAAATCCTTGGCTTTGTCCCCTTGCAGAGACAGGAAGAAGTGCACACACACGGAAAGGACCATTCTATTTTAGCAGCTTGTGTTCATATCACTGTAAAATATATTGCACCTACCAAGTAAGAATGACTTCCTGGGAATGAACAGATTAAAGATGATTACTGCTATTATTTTTGGTACCAAAGCAAAATCTTTAACAAAACCAATCCCAACCAATTATTCTGATCATTTGCTAAACTGCTCTAAATAATTAAATTTATACTCAGCACATGTGGAATACTATTTATAGTACTTAAAGTAGGCTCCCTGAACATAAATTTCTCTTAATGACTATAATAGATGGTTATTTAAGATGTCTCTAAAACACTACCTTAAAAGAATCTTATTATAAAAGCTAATAAGCTGCAAATACCAACTCCTCTCCTCTGTCATGTTTTTTATAAAACCACCTTCAGTAACATGAACACCAGTAAAGAAAACTTAAAACAACATAATTAAATTTGCAGTGACTTAATTTTCTATGAAAACCTTAGACATCACCAGATTTTCAAATAAAATCAGTATCATAAATTGTTCTAAAAAGTTATGTCTCTTCACCTGTTATCTTCTTTTCCTTGTTCAGATCTATCTGTAACCACTGATACTCGTCAGCGGCGAAAGCAGCCCACGGAGGTCCTGGTCTCTTCAGTCTGGCCTTCTCGGGCCTCCAGCTGTTCTCCTGCCCCGTGTGGTCGGTCCACTCGAGCACAGACGACACCGTTATCTGAGGATCGGCAATCACGCCCGATTCCATCCCGAGAGTTCCGTAACAACCTGCAACAAAACAAAGTAACTGGGCTTACAGATATAAATTCAAAATCTATATAAATTTGCTTGTTGCAAACTTTCTATTGTACCTTTAATTAACATATACTACACAAATAATATACTGTAACAGAGACATTTCAAAATAAAGCAAGTGTTTCTTGTGTCTGTGTTTTGTGTCTTGTCAGGAACTGTATGTATGTATTCACAAGCAATAACCATGAGTTTAATGGAAATACATTACCCTCTCCCTGGGACAAGCTCCCAGGTCAGTGGGTGACTCACACCCTTACCTCATTCAGGTGTTTGCTCAAATGTCACAGTCTCCATGAGGCTCGCCCTACCCCACCAGTTCCTCCTGCATTGCATAGCCTTCCTCCCTTCATTTTCTATATCTTTTATAATATTATAAGCAATATATTATAAGTGATTATTGACTTAGTCATTGTTTATTGTCAATTTCTCAGTGTCAAAATGTAAGCTCCAGGAAAGCAGAATTTTGGTTCTTCTGCTCACTATTGTTTTCCTAGACCAGAACAGTACCTGACAAGTAGAAGAAGGCATCCAATAAACACTTTCAGTCAAAACATGAATTGCACCTTCAGTCAGGTTGAAAAATCACCTTTCTAGAAGGTTTCCTTGCTTACATGATCATTTCCCTACCAATACAAAACTTCCAGTTTATTCCATTCATTATATTATTAAATGTGCATTTAACCTCATAGTGTTATTGTGACAACTAAGTAAGAAAGTACAAGGAACAGCAATTGGCACAATGCTTGACATCCACTGTTCAAAAAATATTAGCTACTATATAAACTATAATAATTTATAAAGTCCATGAAAGGCTTACCACTTGTCTTAAATGTGAAAAGACTCGTAGATAAGTGTCCCCTGAAAGAGAGAACAGTTTTTTTGGTGACACATCATATAACATATGACTTGCCCATACCTGTCTTAGTAAAACATTTTTTTATTTTACTGTATAAAGAACGAAGCCTATTCTTTGGCTGTATATTAGAAACTGATAATGTTCCTAGTAAAACAGAGTCTCATTTCTAAGCAGAACGTCTGAACTCAGCTTAAATAACATTCTCTACAAGTGTCTAGTTCCTCCTTCCATATCTGTGCAAATGTGTCCTTTTACCACTGACTATATACTCTTATTTTATCTCTTTTTCATAAAATAAATAGACTCCTCAGCCTTTTCTGTAGCAACTGCTTCTGGAGAAAGTGCACAGAAAGGAGCGATTCTCAGACAAGGAGGCTCCAGCTTCCTGGGGTAAACAGAAGAAAGCTGGCCACTGCTGAGAGCCTGCATTAGTTACAGGAAGTCAGCATGAAGGACAAGAAGTTTCTGTGTTGCAGGGCAGCGCTGCACCTGGATTTTGAAGCCTGGGGCAGCAAGGTGAGGGGGAGAATGGAGGGCGGGATGAGCGACTAGGTCACCAGGTGCAGGTCGAAGATGCTAAGGAACTTGGAGGGATAAAACCACCAGGGTGTGCTCTTGCCTTTAAGGACAACATTCAGATTGTTACAAGTGGGTGTAACTTGTCTTTATTTTTTTTTAAATATGAAAAAGAAAATTCATTAAAAAAATCTGTCTAAAGGTAGAACAGGGGAAAAGAATAAAAGGATCTGCACAAAAGCATCCAGAAGAAACCAACAGAAGGAAAGGTAGCTGACTGTACACGAGCAATGGGCAGACAGCCCATGCATGGCTTGTTCTTATGGCCTGTGAGCTAAGAGTGGGTTTTGCATGGTTAGAGAGTTGTAAATAACTCCCCCACCCCAAATAAGAAGTGACAGAGCCATGTGGCCCATAAAGGCCTAAAACACTGGCTAGCTGGTCCTTTACAGAGAAAGTGTGCTGACTCCTGCTTTCTACGGCCATGGGTGTGGATCATGCTCCCGTCTCCTGAATGGTAAGAGGCCCAGGCCTCTGAGGATAAGCTGGGTTCGGAAGGTTAGTACTGTGTGCAGGACTGAGTATGCCTACGAAGCAAGATCCACACACACAGGTCAGTGGTACCAGGTTCTACTTAACGCCTGACCTGCTTCTCATGACTAGTCCAAGTTCTCATGTCTCTAGAACATCTTAGAGACCATGAAAATACATTCTGAAAACACTCTCTGGGGATGGGAGGGTGATTCATACACTCCCACCTCTAATGTATGTCAAAATTTAATTCACATTCAAAGTATTTCAATTATCCTCAATTCCTCCTGGGTCACACAGGCTGTAAAGAACAGAGCAGTTACACTTTCTGATCTTTAAAATGAAGTCAAGTCAACAAAATGACTTGACAACATACTTCTAGACTCTTATTTTTCGACACTTAGAAAAGAAAAAACAAACCAATGACGCTTCGTCTACCTTTCTGACAGAAACAAGCCAAGGCAGTGCAACCTTGCCTGTCCCCTTCAGGACACTCAGGCATCGAGCACACGCATGGTATTTCCTCAACGCCACTGTCACATTGCTGAGTCTGAGTCCCTGTCCCACCCCTGCCCAGCGTGCTTGTTAGAAACAGCAAATGTACTCACACCACAGACGTGACGTTGTTAGCCAGAGAACTTCCATAGTACGGGATGCCCTTGCTGATGACCACGCTGACCGGGCCGCCCACGGCATTGGACACCACCCCTGCGTGCACCCCGGCCATGCACAGCGGCGAGGACTGGGGATGGGAGAGAGAGGATCCGTTTCCGACTTTCTTTTGATAATTTGTAAAGAAGACTTACACTTCCTCAAGAAATTAGTTTATCTGGGCAGTTTTCTTGATAAACATAGGACAGGTTATTGATGCCGTAGCGCAGAACAATTTTTTAGAAGAAAAAAATAAAGCATCATATACTACTAAAGAGAAATGATTCCTAGAAAAATAGCAAAACAAAGATATACAACAAGTACACATCTACTTATTCTGAAATTTAAAAAACAAATAAAGTCCTAGCACAACTTTAACCTAAGTCTATAGCCAACTTACATCTCTGTATCCATGAGGGATAGTTCCAGATATCTCAGCAAAAGGAAGCAGACAACCAGCCGGGCAGTACTTACTATGAAATAAAAACAAGTTAAAGGGCACAAAACACTGTACTTTTGGGGGGAAAAGACCAAAAAAATCACATATCCATTTTTCAGTTCAATGTACATATCATCATCTCACCCCTGAGGGAACGCCACCCCTGAAAAGCCCTTTCCGACTTTCTCCTATCCATCGATACAAGTCTTTATCCATAAAGGTACAAAAAGGGCCTCTATTTTACATACAGCTTTGATTATTTTACCTCATAATAATTATAAAAATATTTCTACTGTAAGATCTATTCACCACATTTCATAGTTACATGATATTCTATTTTGTGGATAAACCATAATTTATTACACCAACCCTCTATTGATCATATTTATGTTGATCTAAAAAAATGTTTGGTATTCATTCATTTATTCCCTCCCTCCCTCCCTCTCCCACTCAACACACTACCCACAGCTACCCACTCAACACATTTCCTTGAATGTCTATTGTGGTCTAAGTGCTGGGCTGGGCTAGGTCCTGGGTTTACATTCCAGTGGTGGGGAAGACATCAAACTGATACGTTCACAAATAATTAATTAGGTTATGATTCTGCTATGAAGAAAAGGGACTCTGTGAAATAAGTGGAGGAATAAGACTTAATAAAGTAATACACGTGTTCAGTGAACTCAGTATATGCCAGGCAGCATTCTAAGTGCTCCAGGCAATCCACCAAGAACCGATGTGGTGGGTACTGTTTCCACCCTCATTCACAGATGGGGACACTGAGGAACTGAGTGCCGGGGTCCCGTGTCGGCGGTGGCAGGTGGGTGTCAGAGTCTGCTCATGCGCAGGGCTGTGCACGGCCTCGGTCAGGGAATGGGGCTCTGAGGAAGTGAAGCTTCAGCAGAACTAACGGCTGTCCCTGGAGCAAGTGGAGGGAGAGGCGCCCCCGTTGGAAAGAACAGCACGTCCGTGGGCCGGGTGGCTGAGTGTGTCCGGAACTGAGCACAAGTCGTGCAGGCAGACTGCACAGAGCAAAGGTGGGTTAGTTTGAGAGAAGGCTATAGTGGTGGGCAGGGGCCAGATCACAAAGAGACCTGTGGGCTACGGAGAGGAGTCTGGAATATGTTTCTAAGTAAAAACAGAAAGTCAATGAAGGATTTGGACAGTGTATATACATAATCTGATTCATGTTGTTTTTAAAGTATATTGTGGCTCCTGGGAAGAAAAGAGCCTGTAAGGAACCGTAAGTGGACACTGGGACAGACAGGGCAGGAGTCCAGGTGAGGATGACAGCAGCTAGCACGCGGGCGGTGACAGCGGAGCTACAGAGTGGAGGGCCCAAGGCAGCCGACCTTCTGCAGGGCTGTGTGCCACACTGATGCCAGGGTTGCCTCTGCAGACCAGGCTCCTCACAGTGCTGAACAGCACACCCATCCCAGAGACAGAACCATTTTTGAAGACAAAGTGAAGGTTCTTTATGAAGAGGTAGCAAGGTACAGGGAGGTTGGTGAGGTGGCCTTGGAAGATGAGAACGATTTTGCCAAGCAGAGAGGAGTAAAGTGATTCCAGGCAAAATTCTGAGAGCTCAGAGCAGTGTAACCAATCCAGGGTCATTTCGACATGGATGCATGAAATAAGACTCGAAAAATGGCCCCAGAACCTAGGACAGGATCCTGAACACCAAGCTAAGGGATCTGGATGACTTTTAGCATTAATTAGGAAGACCTGAAGATTTGTAAGCAGGGGAATGACGAGATAAATGTTTTAGAAAACAACTTGGCAGCAGTGTGAATGGCAGAACAAAGCCAGCAAAGGTTAGAAATGGAAGGGAAATCAATTAGTGGCTGATTCTAGTCTAGGCAGAGAAGAGGGCATAAAGCTGAGAAATCGTAGTAGAAATGCTACTTGGGTAAGAACACTGAAATTCTGTACAGTCTAAACCATGCTCTTCTCTTTTTATACACAAGACAAATAGCTCTTCTTCTTTTATTAGCAGTTTTGCCAGAATTTGAAGAGCAACTAGTTTTAAAGTAGATTCAAATTACATTTTCATTGTGGAGAGGATCCACATGCTACAATTAATACAAAACTGAAACATGGTGGCAACTCAGTGGCTTTAAATAAACTCTGCTTAATTGAGTGTGGTCTTAAAACAATGACTATGGGTCACTGTGCAATTAATCTTTAGTGTATAAAAAATGAGGATGGCCCTGGCTAGTTTGGCTCAGTGGTTAGAGCATCAGCACTCCGACCAAAGAGTCATGGGTTCGATTCTCAGTCAAGGGCACACACCTGGGTTGCAGGTTCAATCCCCAGCCCTTATCAGGGTCATGTGGGAGGCAGCCAATCAATGTGTGTCTCTCACATTGATGTTTCTCTCTCATCACCCCCCCCACCCCCACACTCCCACTCTATTTAAAAACCAATAGAAAAATATCCTCCGGTGAGGTTTAAATTAAAAAAAAAAAAAAAGAATGAGGATGAAGTAGACGAAGGTAAATTTAAGAAGAAAAAGGCACAAATATGGTCATACCTGAACTCAGGTTCCAAAAAGCTGGATGCAGTGTCTAAACAAGTAATGAGATCTAGAAAAAAATGGAAAACTGATTCAGTAGTATATTGGTTTACTCTTGCTGAAACACAGTTTCCAGATCCCAAATCATATTGCTCTAAATTTCAAAATCGCAACAGCTGTCAAAGTAGTACTAATAACCTTTTATACATTTTTGTTAATCAACACTTCTTTCTGGTTTTAAGTATCTTGGTGTCTGGGCTATGTCTCCCTGGTGCTGTTCACATCACCTCAGTCACATATATACAGGTTTACGATGTGAGTGCGTGAAACAGTTTACGCTTGTATTATTATCGTATTCTTTTCCATACAAACAACTGTAAACCTACTTTTGCCCCAACCTGTGTACAGACGGGACACAGATATGTATAATTTATTGCCTTTAAATGGCTTCTATAAAGTATAGCTCCTGGAAAAAATGAAAAAAATATTTCAGTTATTGTGTGACTAAAAATGATCCTTTGCTGGTTACACACCAGGAAAATGACAAGAGAGGTGAGTTCATTCAATCGTTGCAACTCAAAATCTGGTTCAGGGCAGGACCAGCAGCATCGGCATCTTCTGAGAACTTACTAGAAACTCAAATTCTTGAACACTGTCCAGACTTACAGAATCTCTGGCAGGGGGCCCAACAGTCTGTTTTAACAAGCCCTCTAGGTAATTCTTAAACACACTACATAGTTGCAGAAGCGCTGCTCTAAATATAACAAAACTTTAACATTTTAACATTTTCTATTTAGAAATAAGTTAAGTCTGAATAAGAGCTAGGCTGTCTAATTAAGACCTAGTTCAACCCGGCCGGGTGGCTCACTGGTTGAGCATCGACCCATGCACCAAGAGATCACCAGTTCAATTCCCGGTCGAAGCACACGCCCAGTTTGTGGGCCCAATCCCCAGTGGGGAGCATGCAAGAGGCAGCCAACTGATGTTCTCTCTCATCGATGTTTGTATCCCCCCACCCCTTCCTTTCTCTCTAAAATCAATAAAGAAAAAAATCTTTTAAAAAGACCTACTTCATAGGCTCCATAAAAAGGTGGCTTTTGGTTTAAGCACTTCAATGGCTTCCTTTGCTCTTAGGACACAGGGCAAATCTTCATCATGACATCCACAAGGTCTTAAGTGCCTGGTCCTGCCTCAGTCTTGTCTGGCATCCACCTCGGCTTCTTGCCACACTAGCCTGCTCTGGAACATGCTGTTCTCTTGGTCTGGGAGGCTTTTCAACCCTCAGATGAGCTGACTCCTCTCTAAGGTCTCCAGGTAACTGTCACTTCCTAAGTTTGTCTGTTTTAACGAATGGATGTCTATATCTCAGGCTCTCATAGGAGCACGTTATATATGAACGCTTTGTAGGTGCATTACACAGTTCCAAGCAACATCACCAAATAATGCCTGGTCTACACACAGAGACTGAGGCCAGGTGTCCTCATCTCGTGTCGCCAGCAGCAATCATAGCACATGGAGTGACAAGAGGCTTTCAAACACCATTTATTACATACATGGGTGAGTAACTGATCATTAGCATGTTTGGCTAAGTCCAATCACGCACTAACCGGTAGGTAGGAAAACTTGGAAGGCCCTAAGGCGATCACGAAGGTAAGTGACTTCACATATAAATGCTGGGCCAAACAACTTTGTTGAGAGTGACCAGTACTCTGCTAGAGATAGCACCTCACACGCATCCCAGTATACTGATGGTATGCAAATATTTGTTAAACCAATGGCCATCTTAACAGCATCAGGATAACTGATGACTC
The DNA here is from genome assembly GCF_014108415.1 of Molossus molossus. Taxonomy (NCBI): domain Eukaryota; kingdom Metazoa; phylum Chordata; class Mammalia; order Chiroptera; family Molossidae; genus Molossus; species Molossus molossus. The sequence goes on from NW_023425388.1 coordinate 84,060,686, forward strand.
TATTCTACAATTTTGAGAAAATTACCCAACTGTCTTGAAGGAACTAGAGTGTAACAACTGTTATACCAACAGAAAAGCGGTATTTTGAAATCAATTATATGGGTTAATGTCTGTATAACACAGGCATTTAAATGATGATTAGGTTAAATCTCTGTTTTAGAAGTTTAAGAGAATACATGCCTGGAGAGGGGTTCACTACTACTGGGTTTACTGACTGGGAAAAGCAGACACACGGAATTACCTATATTCTAGTTATTCCTGGCAATCTTTACATTGCCTTAATAAGAATTAATTTTCCACTTTCCTGTTCTACCAAAAGAGTTTCCAGCTTCTAAGATTAAAACTTGAACTTCTAAGATTAATGGTCTGGGATAAAAAGGTACCTGTGTGGTCCAACATGGTATTTAGGCCACAAGAAGACTGCCAGCTGGCCCCATCACCTTCAGGCCACGTGCCAAAACGCTGGTCGACACGGATATACTCGATCAGAACAGGGCTTTGTTACAGGTCCATGCAGTGCTGAAACCCCAGATTATGCAGCGCAAATGTGTGCAACTCACTTGTCCTTGCTCTCAAATTCCATGGGGGCTCAATCGGGCGGGACCACGCTGCCACTGTCTGAACTAGGATGTCCTGACATGAAGGTGTCATCTGTGATGCATGTTTAAAAGGAGACTTTCGAGGCTGCAGATATGGGTTTAGTTTGCTAATTACAATCCTTGTGCGTCTTGTTATAAAAGTGGTGCAACAAGGTGTACAACTAAACCCCAATGCAACACACATGAACAAGGGTAGGTTTTGATTTGTTCTGTGGTGGGGAAGCTTTCTCTGTAGAGCAGCCATAGTCCCCTGTTGCAGAAAAATGGGCTATATGGAGACATCTCGTCAAGAACAAGTTAAGTGTGAACATGCAGGAACATCAACAGAAGTCATTTGTCCAGTTTGGGCAGCATTACCTGGAGGGTCCTACTCATGTAACGGATGACTCTGCAGCTCATCTTACACTTAAACCCAGAGACTTAGATGAATCGAGTACAGTTTGACATGTATGTAGAATGTTTCATGTATATAGAATCCCCGGGTGAAACATGGCCGGGGATTAGGAGGTCCTCGTGCTCACAGATCAAATATGCATTTTTACTAGCAGTTCTACTAGTGGTCTTTCTTCTCCTCAGAGTTCATATTCTCCAAGCAATAGGGGAGCCATGGGTCCTACAGCTGAGTTGTTATGTTATCAGAGGTAAGATGTTCTGCAGGAGGACAGCTTAATTCTTCTGGCACTTGCACTCCTCAGATAACACTACAGCTAAGGGCAGCGTGCCAGGCGGCACAGCAGCAACTGGAGACCGCATGCAACACCAGCTGGCACCCTAACAGTGTCACCACTACAGTCACCTATTCCACAGCAATAACCAACACAGCTAACATGGAAAGCAGACAGCAAACTATCCAGAATACCCAATTTCTTTGAACAAGGTTGACTGATCCTAAAATGTCTGAAACAGCACCAGACCATGCAAAGAGAGTCTGCAGACAGCAGTCTGTTCACTCCAGGGCTCCTTCTGTCCACTCAGTGCTCAAGAGAGCCCTGGCTCAGCCCTGGCCGGTTTGGCTCAGCGGTAAGAGTGTGGGCCTGCGGTCCAGAGAGACCCGGGATCGGTTCCCGCTAAGGGCTCGTGCCTCAGTTGCAGTTTGTCCCGGCCCTGGTCGGTCATGTAGGTGGCAGCCACTCGATGTGTTCCTTTCGCATCGACGTTTCTCTCTCTCTCTGTTCCTCTCTCTCCCTCCCACTCTACCTGAACAAAAAATGGAAAAAGGTCCTCGGGTGAGGATTAAAAAAAAAGAGAGAGAGAGAACCGCTGCTCAAAGGAGGATGAAGGGGTAGGGGAGGGCAGACTGTGGTGCTATGGGCTGTGTAGATGTTATGCCTTTAGAGGTTGCTTTAGAAAACATGAATTTAAAAGACAGTAAGTGAGTGATAGACCTGGCTGATTTGGCTCAGCGGTTAGAGCGTTGGCCCATGGACCAGAGAGTCCAGGGTTCAGCTCCCGCTAAGGGCACGCACCTCGGTTGTAGTTTGTCCCCGGTCCCAGTTGGGGTTGAGTGGGTGGCAACCAGTAGATGTTTCTCTTTCTCTCTCCCTTCCCTTTTCCTCCCTCTCTCCATCCTGGTCTATCTGAAGATAAATGCAAAAACAATGTCCTTAGGTGAGGATAAAAAACAACAACAAAAAAAAACAGTGATAAAGGAAATGAGCCTTCACCACCTTCTCTTTAATGGCATTCCAATTCTCAGAAAATGTCCTCTGGTCTATTATTGCCACTCAAAGTAGAGAAAAGCTATTTTGGGTTTGTTCGGTGATTCTAATTTCAGGTCTGTTGCTCTTGTTACAGCCAAAAGGGAGATAGAAAATATATATGATAATCACTTCCACTTTTACTTCTATCAGGTAAATGTAGGTAGCAGTGCAGGATGATCTCTGCTTCCTGTACCTTAACATGCAAAGGCTCTCCCAACGCTCCACATGCACAGGCCCTCCCTATACGGCACGCGCCCAGGTTCTCCCAGCGCTCCACACACACGTCCTCTCCCAGCGCTCCACACGCACAGGTTCTCCCTGCGCTCAACACCCACAGGTTCTCTCCCAGTGATCCACGTACACAGGCTCTCCCAGCGCTCCACACGCACAGGCTCTCCCTGCGCTCAACACGCACAGGTTCTCTCCCAGTGATCCACGTACACAGGTTCTCCCAGCGCTCCACACGCACAGGCTCTCCCTGCGCTCAACACGCACAGGTTCTCTCCCAGCGATCCACGTACACAGGCTCTCCCTGCGCTCCACACGCACAGGTTCTCTCCCAGCGCTCCACACGCACAGGTTCTCTCCCTGCGCTCCACACGCACAGGTTCTCTCCCTGCGCTCCACACGCACAGGTTCTCTCCCTGCGCTCCACACGCACAGGTTCTCTCCCAGCGCTCCACACGCACAGGTTCTCTCCCTGCGCTCCACACGCACAGGTTCTCTCCCTGCGCTCCACACGCACAGGTTCTCTCCCAGCGCTCCACGTACACAGGTTCTCTCCCAGCGCTCCACACGCACAGGTTCTCTCCCAGCGCTCCACACGCACAGGTTCTCTCCCTGCGCTCCACACGCACAGGTTCTCTCCCAGCGCTCCACACGCACAGGTTCTCTCCCAGCGCTCCACACGCACAGGTTCTCTCCCAGCGCTCCACACGCACAGGTTCTCTCCCTGCGCTCCACACGCACAGGTTCTCTCCCTGCGTCCCAGCACAGCAAAGGTTCTCTCCCATCGCTTCACACGCACAGGGCTCTCCTTGCGCTCACACGCACAGGTTCTTCCCCAGAATCCCACGGAACAGTGCTCTCCCAGCGCTCCACACGCGCAGGTTCTCCCCGAGCGCTCCACACGCGCAGGTTCTCTCCCAGCGCTCCACACGCGCAGGTTCTCTCCCAGCGATCCACGTACACAGGCTCTCCCAGCGCTCCACACGCACAGGTTCTCTCCCAGCGCTCCACACGCGCAGGTTCTCTCCCAGCGCTCCACACGCACAGGTTCTCTCCCAGCGCTCCACACGCAAAGGTTCTCTCCCAGCGTTCCACACGCGCAGGTTCTCTCCCAGCGCTCCACACGCGCAGGTTCTCTCCCAGCGATCCACGTACACAGGCTCTCCCAGCGCTCCACACGCGCAGGTTCTCTCCCAGCGATCCACGTACACAGGCTCTCCCAGCGCTCCACACGCGCAGGTTTCCTCCCAGCGCTCCACACGCGTAGGTTCTCTCCCAGTGATCCACGTACACAGGCTCTCCCAGCGCTCCACATGCGCAGGTTCTCCCCCAGCGATCCACACGCGCGGGTTCTCTCCCAGCGCTCCACACGCACAGGTTCTCCCAGCGCTCCACACGCGCAGGTTCTCTCCCAGCGATCCACGTACACAGGCTCTCCCAGCGCTCCACACGCGCAGGTTCTCCCCCAGCGCTCCACACGCGCGGGTTCTCTCCCAGCGCTCCACACGCACAGGCTCTCCCTGTGCTGCATGCGCCTAGACTCCCCCAGCGCTCCATGCGCACAGGCGGTGTCACCGGCTCTCCAAGCGCTCCACGCACATAGGCTCTCCCCCAGTGCTCCACGGATACAGGCTCTCCCAGCACTCCACATTCAGAGGAAAACTGAAATCTAATGAAGCTGCAGTGAGCATTCATGACTATTAATAATAAACTCTGCTTCGAAGGTTTACCTTAAAAAGAAAAACACATAAATTCCATGGGGCTTGAAAGAGCTCCCTAGGAGGAAAACAGGAACTCTAAATGGACAGCTATAAGGAGAGCCAAGATGACCAAAAACAAAGTAAGTCATGATTATAGACGCTGACCTTTGTAACTCCATAAAGGCAAAGAAAATACCAAGTAAGCTAGAAATTTTAGAAATCTTAAATAGAAATCTGTGTCTTTCTTGAAATCTTTTCCCAAGTAAACAGCCTTCCAGAAAACCACTATACTACAAGGTTCCCAACTAATAAGAAACAGTCCAGGCAAGATAAATGCAGCTCAAAGGAAGCCATCTGCTCAGAGACTCCTGGTGGCCATGTGTAATGAATGGAACAGAACTCAGAGTCCAAAAATAAATCCTCAAATTTGAGTGAATTGATTTTGATAAGGGAGTCAAGACAATTCACTGGGGGCAGGGGGGAGAATAGCCATTTTAACAAATGGTGTTGAGCATTCACATAAAAATAATTAAATTGAATTTCATCAAAATGTGTGTTAGTAGGGAACAAGCATGTTAGTAAAATAAAGGAAGGAAGTGAAAGGGTTGCAATTTTAAGTAGAGCGGTGGGGTAGGCCTTGCTGAGAAGGTGACATCTGAATACAACTATAATGGGGGGGAGGGGGGAGGTATGAGGCATGTGGACAACTGGGAACAGGCAGAGGAAATCACATAGGCTCTTTGTGATTATATATATATCATATATATTCTGAGAAGAGGCTAATGGACATGAAGTGTGAGAGAAAGAAAAGAGTCAAAGATAACTCTAATGTCTCTAACCTGAGCAACTTACAAAAAAAAAGGGAACTTATTCTATGTAAGGTGCACAGGGCAGTGATTTTCATAATAACTACTACCAATAAAGCTCTCATCTGTCAACTCAGTCATCATGCTGGATCTACTGCAACATGTCCTACAATTCCAGAACATCGGTGATATGCTCTAAGTACAGGGCAGTAATATAATTTACTCCATTCTTTTTTTTTTTTTTTTTTTTTATCCTCACCTGAGGACATTTTTCTATTTTTTGTTCAGGTAGAGTGGGAGGGGGAGAGAGGAAGAGAGAGAGAAACATCGATGTGAAAGGGACACATCGAGTGGCTGCCACCCGCACGACCCACCAGGGCCGGGGACAAACTGCAACCGAGGTACATGCCCTTAGCGGGAACCGAACCCGGGCCTCTCGGGACCACAGGCCGACGCTCTAACTGCTGAGCCAAACCGGCCAGGGCTAATTTACTCCATTCTTAACTAAGAACCTCTGCATGGGAGTTTGTTTTTTAATGATTTAAATCAAACATTTAACACATACAAAAATATTTATAACCCATATGATGCTACAAAACCCTAAACATATGTGCACTTCGCTTGGTGCTCTGAACAAGACAGTGGCAGCGGCCACAGGCAGAAAGCCTGCTGGGGATCTGCTCCAGCCGCCTGGCACTCGAGTCTCCCTTTCGCTTGTGCAGCCCGAAGGACCGTTAAGTCGTCAGCGGGGATTCTCCACCAGTGTCAGCTGCAGAGTCTAACCCAAAGTGAGCATAATCACAATCCTTACAAAAAGAGCTTCTATCCTTCCTAATGCTGCCTTAACCCTAGAAGGCTTTCTAGAGGTGGCCGGCCTCAAAACAGACGGGGTTTTGAAGGCAGTGACTGCGACGGTGAGGAAGAGCACAAGAAAACACACAAAGGCAAGCCAATAATCAACAATAGGATGAAAGAATCCGGGGTTTTCTTAAAGAAGGCACTGACGTCAGATTTAAGACAGCTCCAGACTTAGTTATCAATATTATCATCAGCCATAACTGACATCCTATACACAGGGTATTTTGTTTTGTTTTTAATCCTCACCCGAGGATATTTTTCTATTTATCTTCAGATAGAGTGGAAGAGAGAGAGATGGAGAGAGAGAGAGAGAGAAATATCGATGTGAGAGAGACACATCGACTGGTTGCCTCCCGCACAACCCTGACCAGAGCCAGGGACAAATCGCAACTAAGGTACATGCCCTTGGCCGGAAGTGAACCCGGGACTCATTGATCCACGGGCTGCTGCTCTACCGCTGAGCCAAACCAGCCAGGACCAGGTTGTTTTTTTTTAAATTAAATATAATTAAAAATGTTTCCATAACTGCAAAGGCTGGGGAACTTTGTAATTCCAAGAAATATTCATTTAAACATGACATCTAATGTTAACTCATATATAATAAAATACTGTATTTTTTCATGGTATAAGTTCACAAGTCAATAAAAACTATCAACATACTGGTTACTTAGTGTATTTTACTGACAGCATTGGCTATTTCTGAGATTGCAGGACTGTGATATAGATTTAGATTTCCCCCCAATTAATACTCTTAGTTTTGTGTGCCTGACTGAAGAAACGACTCAGCAGTGTTAGCAACCACCACTTACAACAGTATAACACCAGCTATATTAGCTGCAGGGTGTACTTTTCGTCCAGTTGAAGCCATTTACTCCTAAAAAAAGGGGCCCCTAAGTGCCTATATTTATTCTCAATCAAGAAAGCTTATAGTACTGCAACTAAGTTACTGTATGTATTTACCAGAAAGGAGAAGACAGGAAGAAGCAAGATATTACCTACAAATTCTTCTCCTTTATTTGCTCTAAAATTCTTAAAATAACTATTTTTCCCAGAGCCTGAAGGATTATGAAGTCTTGCTTTCTGAATTCAGACCTCGTCAGGAGCCTTGCACTGTGGTGAGTGGACAGCTGCTCTGCTAAATGTTAGAGGATGCTGGACAAGACTCAGCCTGTGCTAAGTTCTCCTGCCAATATCACTGCGTAACCTTGGGCCCAATTCCTTGTTTCCGTGATAGGAACCTGGTATGCACCTGAAATTTTGTGAGGAGAAATTTACATAAAAGAATTTACTGTTATTCAGTCAACTAACATTTACTAAATCCCAGATACTATATGAGACATGTTCTATCTTGTCTCCTTGTATATACTGAGCTTAGGAATAAATTTTGTTTCTCTTAGAAACATTACGATGCTGTCTACGGGAGGTGAATCCACAATAGGAGCTCAGGAAAATTTTTCTCAGATAAAAATACTCAATGCTTTCTTATGGATGACGTAGGCACAGCTCAGTTGCCTAAGCAATAAACAATATAGTCAGATAGGCTATAATCTACACATGGATACATCAAACCTTTTCAATACCTAAACACTATATACTAAAAAGGGAATATAAGACATTAAAAGATTGCACAATTCTTTTGTGATCTATGCAATATTGAGGACACTAAGTACATTAGTAAGAGCATCAGTGAACAAATATATCTACTGAATAGAACAAACAGGCGCCCAGTCCCATCACAGCATTCCTAATGTACTAAAATGTACACAGAAACACTAAAATCATTAAGGTGTTCTCAGGTTACCTGTCAGCTCTGTGCTGTAAGATGAACTGCCTCTTCGGGTTAACACTGTCTTAATAGATTGTTTATAAATGCTTCCTCTGCAAACTTGGAATAACACTTTGCTCATCAGCACATTCACTGTACAAACTGACACCAAAATACAGATATTTTTCTACATGTGTACTAAATTATGCATACAAAAACAACACATTCATTTTTGTGTATATAAGAATAAATCTAAAGACATGCCTGTAAGCTAGATAGCTTAAAAGTTTTAAAATCTCTGCGAGATACAACACAACAAAATTTAAGAACATAACAGAAGAACTAAAAGTAGAAACTATCTAAGTGTAGTACTCAAAACAGAAAGGATTCTAGAAAATTATTATACCATTAAGGTAGCAAACAATCTAAGGAATTCATGCTATGTTTTCAAAACCAAAAACATTCCATGAAGAAGAAGAAAAAAACAAATCAGTTACAGAAACCTGGACTCTATTAGAAAGAAATTCTCGATTTCACCCTCTGTTTCCTTTATAAATTGACATAATCTGACATAAGATGAAAGAAATGGAAAATATTAGCAAAAAAATGTGATTAAAGAATATGGCGATCAGAAAATTGTTACACTATTGGTGTCAACTCTAAAAATAATCTAAATATAAGCCACAAAACACTGTCAAATGGAAACACTTCCCAGGCCCAGCTGTTCACAAGTCTTAAGCACACTGTCCTCAGGGGTCAACGGGCAGTGAGTGAACAAGTGTTTATGAGTTCCAATTAGGAAGTGCGTTGATATTTACACTGGATCATTTTATTTCACATGAAATTTTACACCATTTATGATTTTTCCTCACAAAAATAAAGGCAAACTAGACTGACCACTATGAAATTCTGGATTGATGAAATCTAAAGTAATGAGGTTTAACATTGCCTTTTAAGTCATGGTTTCATGTTCCACAAAAGAAATTTCAGAATACTACTTTTCAACTGTGCACACACATATGATCCAATTTATGGCACATAATAGAAGCTTCCTTGAAGGACTTGAAGCTTTCAATGCAAATGCATATATGTCTGCTGAGCTACCTTCCCGTTCTAAAACTAAAATAACTTGAAAAAATAATTGCCCAGAAGCACTCTAGAAATGTTGAGCTTTTCCTAGAAACTGGGCAATGGTGAACAAATTTAAAACTAGAAATTTAGATCACTCACCTATAAATTTAGTTTTCAAGTCCAGTGGTTAATGCTGTGTTTTTAAGTTTACGTTTTAGAATGGAAATGTCAATAGCATTTATTAGCATGTTGGACTGAACGATCTGAGTTACTGGGTCTGGACCTCTGCATAATGGGTTGGTTCTGCCTCTCTCAGTAAGACTGGCAGTAACTTAGGAGTTTTTCTCTACACAACTTCTAAATAGTGGTTGTTAATATGATGTACGGATCTCTAAGGTTCCCATACATCTTTAATGTTTAGATGACAATTTCAATTTCAGAGAGTCTAGCTAGAATCTCATGGAATTATACCAACTCCAAGTAGAAATCCCAGTCCTCTCACAATTACTGAAAGTGTTGATTGGTACTTATATGTCTCTGCCTGCTACCCAATGGGGAAATGGGAAAACTTTTCCTTTCACTGGTAGATACAATCTTTCAAAATGAGGTTCACTGGTGAAAATTTAAAAAATACTGGTAACAGAAAATACTGAAAACTACTGTTCAAAGATCATTAAAAATAACAAAGAAAACGAAAACCATAAAAGTTATAAAAAAACATAAATCCAGTCAAGCTTCAACCCCGACATTTTCTACAAAGTCCTGAAGAATGTGGCCGCTCCAGGCACTCACTCCACCCTGCCTGTGCTGATTCCTTTCTGGTTCCTCCCAAACTCCTTCCCACCAAGGCCTTTGCCCCTGCTGGTCTCGCCCCTAGAATGTTCTTAATTCCTTGTCCAGAACCTCCTTAATCCTTCAGTTCTCAGGTTAAAGGTGACGCCCTCAGGAGAGCTTTGCTCTTTATCAATTTCCCACTGCTCACTTCCCTCTGGCCCCCATCTGTTGAATGTATCCTTCATTGTATTTACTGGACTTAATTCCACATTATATCGCAACTGCAATGAAGTAACCATGTGTTTGATATTTTTTTCCAATTCTGCACTGTAATCCTCATGAAATTGTGTCTGTATTATTTACTATTTTCTCAATGTCTAGCATATAGCAGGAGATAAGGCATTAAAAGGAATATAATTTTGCAATGGGTTCTTGCAGAAAGTAATGAAAATTAGTCTACCTCACACAAATTCAGGATTCTATCACACATCCTATTACATTCACAAGTCTTTGTGAGAGTTTAACAAATGACGAAGCTGTTGAAAGCAAGATTTTTCACAATCTTCATTCCCAAACATTCTAAACCTTCAACTAGATTGCTAAACTGAGGACATGTAGCGCTATTCCTTGAAAATATTCTTGGAATTCGGTGTGGCAGCTAACTTTCCTGGATGGAAATAAACTGAGGCTCTCTACCAAAGCCAACCAGCCTTGAAATGAATGAGTCATTATAAGAAATTGTGACTAAAAAGGCCACCCAAGAAGTAATAAGAAATTCAATCCATGTTCTCTTAAATTTAGACAATTCACTAAACTTCAAATAAAATAAATGCCTAATGGATAGGACAGGATATGTTAAAAAAAAAAAAAAAAAAAGTCAAAAACTTGGGAGAGATCTGTGAAATTATTATTTCCCAAGATAATTATAAGTTTTGAGAGTGTTATATAAAAATCCAGATTTTGGTAAAAAAAAGTTTTAAAACTTTGGAAGCAAAGATTCATGTAAAATAATGTCACAGCCATTTGGAATTTGGTATAGATTTATATAAATTTACAATATACTGAATCTGTTATCTGAAATCATTGTCAATTCTTAAGGAACTTTAATGTAGAACATGTATGATTTAAATATCCAATGTAAGAACTTTTTCTTTTTTAAAGAGAGAATACTTACTTTCCAAAAACCTTCAATTCAATAAATACATAACAAAGGGGGGGGGTGATATGAAGAAAAATAAAAAATTTCACCTGATATTAAGACCAAGGAATTTAAGAATAAGAAGCAAACTGTTTATTTTCTATTCTCTCACTTACCAACCCAAGACTTTCAGGAAGGAAAACTGAGAGGATGGAAATCTATCATCACCTCATTCTTTTTTACCTTACTGCTTTGATGGTAAGGGGGTGGGTGGGTGGGTGTGTGAGCGTGCACAGTGGTGAATGGGGAAAACTAACATTTGTTTTGTGCCTAGTATGTTATGTGCCTACTAACACTATACCTGTCTCATTAGACTTACTCCTAACAACTAAGCCATCTGCAGATGAAGTTCACAGAGGTCAAGTGACCGGCTAGAGGTCAGGTGGTTTTAATTCCAGGGCTACCTAGTGCCCCTTCTACAAAACTACATTCCCTTAGTTTTCCTCGTTCCATCAAAAATAGTAACTAGCGTGATTTCCCCGTTCTTTTCTTTCCAGTGTTCTAGCCAATGAATTTTCTTTCTCACTCTCTCTGAGATTAGCTTTCACACCTTGCTTCACAACTTAGAAACTAAGGGAAGCAGCTGTCTTCTCTACCACATTCCAAATGAAACTTTTAGGGAGACAGTGTTTATTCCAAACCTACCACAGCTGAGAAGGGACAGTTGGCATTTCCCTTGGTCATTTCCAGTGCCTAACATTCTCTCACACCGGGACGTTCTTGACAATTGTCTCATTAATATAATTAAAAAATCCAATTTTAATTTTAAATGGTCAACTTAGATAAATTATTATTGAATACTGAGATAATTTAAATGATTGTTTTGATATATCCTTGTACTCAAAATTCTCTTAACTTTTCCCAGCACAGTACCCCTAATAACAGAGGGGAATGGCCAAGATGCCAACACACACAAGAGATTTCACTGAAGTCTTGCATTTTATCTTAGAGATTCAGTTACATTGTGCATTCTATTCCGCTTAATAGCTTTGATTTTTGCCCCCACCCTTCAGATTCTAAACATTAACAATCTGGAAAACATCTCATATTTATTTTATAGTGTCTCAGACAGCCCTCAGAGTACTCCTGGTGGTATGACACTCTATTCTCCGAGACAAATGGTAATATGGTCTTTAACACAGTACTATGAAATGGTAAAATGTGGACAATAAAGCTTTAAATTGATATACTATATTTCAATAACTGACAGATTTTTAAAAAGTTAATATTGTTTGTGTCTCAATATTATAAAAGTGAAAATCAGTATTTCCTCTACTAAGGAAAGGGAAGTATATGGACTTTATAACAAGTTAATACATTTTAAATTATTAGACTCTAAAACTGATCTAATTTTGTCAAATTTATGTACATGCTACTAACTGTTCGGTCTTTCTACTATATCCCAAACTCAGATAACAGGTACTCAAAGAAACATTTCATTTCATTTTTTTTTTTTTTAGGAACTATAAAATGCATGGTATAAAGTGAAAATTACCTTGTTTATCTATAACTGAGTATGAGGCCAAAAATCCTCGTCCAGCAATATGGGTTCCACTCATGAACAGCACTGTGATTTCATTGCTTTTTGATTCGATTGAATGGTTCATATGCAATCCCAGACCACAGTATTTGCCTAGGAATAAAAGAAAAGCTGGTATTTGTTGTGACTCTCATGAAGTCAATAATGGTTACAATGTAGACAATAGATTCAGATTAATGTATCAAACTGCTTGTTAAATAGTGTAGTAGGATAACTAGGATGTTTAGTGATTAAAAATCTCATTACTCTGGAAGGAAAAATAAAAAATACAAAAGCTAAGTAATAACTGTTCAAATGATTCAAAAGAAAAAACAGTACAAGCACCATTGACTTTCTGAAGATTCAATTTCCTATGAAATACATGTGCATGCTCTTTAAAATAATAGCAAGGAATTTTTTTTTATCCTCACCTGAGGATATTTTTGCATTTATCTTCAGATAGAGCGGGAGGGAGAGAGAGAGAGAGAAAGATCAATGTGAGAGAGACGCATGGACTGACTGCCACCCACACGACCCCAACCGGGGCCAGGGAAGAACCGCAACTGAGGTATGTGCTCTTAGCAGGAACCAAACCTGGGACTCTCTGGTCCACAGGCCGACACTCTAACCACTGAGACAAACCAGCCAGGGCAGCATCAATTTTTTTAAAAACTAAAGCATTGCCCTGGCCGGTTTGGCTCAGTGGCTAGAGCATCAGCCCGTGGATCAAAAAGTCACAGGTTCAATTCTGGTCAAGAACATGTACCTCGGTTGCAGTTCGGTGTCTGGCCCTGGTTGGGGTCGTGCAGGAGGCAACCAGTCAATGTGGCTCTCTCATATCAATGTTTCTCCCTCTCTGTCTGTCTCTCTCCCACTCATCTGAAGATAAATGGGGGAAAAAAAGAAAAAGCCAAAAAAATTAAAGCACTTGATGCAGGCAGGTGGCCCACAAATAAATTGACAGTCAATATCAGGAGCATTCTTAACATGCTCCCCACAGGGTGCCCCTAGATTCCTGGCCTCAGGGTACCTCTCAAACCCTTTATGAATCTTCTCAATTTTTCTTCCAAAGACTGTTGGACTTCTGGTCAATCTCTTTAGGTGAGCACTTATACCGAAATAAAAAAATTAACCCTCAATTCAGTCTATAATTTCTCAATTTATTTAGCATTTGATAAATAAATACCAAACATCAATGTTAACATACACATTGGTCTTAGATGCTATGGTTTTCAATATAAAATATATGTCTTGCTCATCTGTGCAGAAAAACACCTTCTATTTCTAAATATGGAAGGTAATTATAGCTATCAACATTTTTAACATTCAAGCAAAATAACACATTATTAAAGAACACTACAAATTATTTGGTGAATATACAAGAAGATGATAAAATCTTCAGACTTAATAACAAGTAACTAAGAGACTAGTAAAGAGAATAAATATAAACTATTGTATTCCTTTTGAACATAAAATATTTAAAAACAGAGTAATACATATTTCACATTATTCCAATTATTAGCTCAAATATTAATAATATAAAAAACTATGTAATTTGTTAGCAAACCCAAATGTGCAGAGCCAGTGCCCATCACATTAAATCTTATAGCTCAATGGGAACAGGTAAAGGCAAGAGAAATTGTGTCAATCAGCATCTTTACACAATATTAGCTTTTGTAAAAGTGAACAACAGTTTCATCTGGGCTCATCAGTACTAGCTGTTCTTTGCCATGTAAGGACCTATGTATGTGTAATTTTATTACGAGGCTGATTACGGCGCTCAGTACAAACACTGACTTTTCATATTCTTTTAGGTACAAAGAAAAAGATCATACTTAAAGAATATTTAGCATGCCATACAAAAATGTCTTTATAAAAAAGTATATTATTAATGTAAAACAATATTTAAAAAATCTTCTTAACCCTTTAAATATGAACAGAACCGTAAAAGTATTTTTTATTAGCATGGCAGTTTCACCTTGTGTTTATTTGTTTGTTTATCTGGAGTTATCTTGTCCTCCAAAATGTGAGTAAATTCAATCTGTGGTAGAAACAAAACATTTTTTAAAACTACTTACGTTTTGTGAAACTCAAAAGGCCGTGCTCAAGAATGGATAATCACAATTTAAAAAACAGAAGAAAAAGCAAAGTACAATAGCTGACCTTGTAGGTGCTTAAATGAGTTCAAAATATATAAGATAAACACCTGCCTTCATCTGCTATTCAGAGCCAAGATAACTCTTCTCACTTGGCTCTCCTTTGATCATAGGATTCACCCATTATACAAATAATGCAAGAGCCTGGCAAAATACTCTGGGAAAGGAAGAAGAAAAACCATTCCTAATCTGGGCAACACAACTGTTAATTCTTTAATACTATTTCCCCAGTTTGGCTCAATCAAATTGTTGGCATTTCATTGCCAACAATTATAAATTCCGTTGATGGCTCTCAAAGTCAGTCAGAATTTCTAGAGTTTCTCAAGAATAAATAAGGGAGATAGTTTAAAAAAAGTTTGTGACTACATACAGAAAACTACAAACATAAAAGTTAAGTATCTTAATCACCATAACACCCAGGAAACACTGGTTTATAGTTTAAAAGAATCCAACCATGCTCCAGGAAAATAAAAATGTTTAAAATTTTTTAGCCCTTGGGGGGGGGGGGGGAATAAATCCAAAGTAAATAGAAAAAAAATAATTAGAGCAGAAACCAGAAAATAAAAAAATTAATGAAAGCAAAAGCAGGTTATCTGAAAAAAAATTGATATGCCTCTAGTAAGGCTAAATAAGAAAAAGAGAGGACACAAATCACTAATATCAGAAATGAAGGTAGGGACGCATCACTACAGATCCCATGAACATCAAAAGGATAATAAAGAAATCTATGAACAATTTTGTGTCCAAAAATTTGATAACCTAGATGAAATGGACAGGTTCCTTGAAAGACACAATTTGCCAAAGCTCAAACAAAAAGAAACAGGTGATCTGAACAAGCCTATATCTAAGAAATTAAATCAATAATTAATAATACTTCAACAGAAAAAGCACCAGGCACAAACAGGTTCACTGGTGAATCCCACCAAACATTTAAGGAGAAAATTATACCAATTCTCTACAATCTCTTTCAGAAGATAGAAGCAGACAGAATATTTCCTAACTTATTCTATGAGACCATCATCATCCTAAAACCAAAACCAAAGACATTACAGGAAAACTACAGACCAATGTTTCTCATGAAAACAGATGCAGAAATCCTTAATGCAATATTAGAAAATCAAATCCAATGATGTATAAAAAAAATTATACAGCACACCAGGTGTGATTCATCCCACACATGCAGGTTGCTTCAATATTTGAAAATCAATTAATGTAATTCATCATATTAGCAGGCTAAAAAAAAAATCATATGATCAAATCAACTGATACAGAAAAAGCATTTGACAAAACCAACACCTACTCATGATAAAAACTCTTAGTAAACTAGGAATAAAGGGGATCTTCCTCAACCTGATAAAGAATATTTAGAAAAATGCTACAGCTAACATAATACTTAACAGTGAGAAATTTAAAGCTTTCTCAATAAGATCAGGAACAAAGCAAGGTCGGCTTTTACCATTCTTTTAACATCATACTGTAATTATTAGCTAACACAATAAGACAAAGGAGGAAAGAGCATACAGATTGGAAAAGAAGAAGTAAAACTGTCTTTGTTCACAAATGACATGATCATCTATGTAAAAAATCCAAAAGAATTGACAAAAAAAACTCCTGTAACTAATAAGTGATTATAGCAAGGGTTGAAGAATAAAAGGTTAGTATGTAAAAGTCAACTGCTTTTCTACATATAATCAATAAACAAATGATATTTAAAATTTAAAACACAATACCATTTACATTAGCATCCCCCAAAATGAAATACTTAGGTATAAATCTAACAAAATAATGCATAAGATCTGTATGAAGAGAACTAAACTCTGAAGAACAAAACCAAAGGACTAAATAAATGGAGAGACGTTCCATGTTCATGGAAAAGAAGACTAAATATTATCAAGATATCAGTTCTTCCCAACTTGATTTATAGATTCATAAAACCCAAAGCAAATCCCAGTAAGATATTTTGTGAATATTGACAAACTTAAAGTTCATATGGAAAGACAAAAGACTTGGAATAGTCAACACAATATTGAAGAAGCACAAAGGTGGAGGATAAACAATATGTTCAAGACTTACTATATAAAGGTACAGTAATCAAGACAGTGTGGTATTGGTGAAAGAACTGACAAACAGATCAATGGAACAGAACAGAGAGCCCAGAAATAGATCCACATAAATACAGTTAATTATCTTTCACAAGGGAACAAAGGTAATATAATGGAGCAGTCTTTTCAACAATTGGACATCCACTTGCAAAAATATGTATCTAGACAGACCTTACACCCTTCACAAAAATTAACTCAAAATGAGTCATAGACTTAAAGGTAAAATGCAGAACTATATATCTTCTAGAAGTTAACATAGTAGAAAATCTGGATGACCTTGGGTATAATTATGACTTTTTAGATGTAACACCAAAGGCACAATCCATGAAATAAAGAATTGATCAGTTGGTCTACAATAAAATAAAAAATCTCTGCTCTGCAAAGGACAATGTCAAGAGAATAAGACAAGCCACAGACTGGGGAAAAATATTTGCAAGAGACATATCCAATAAAGAATTCTTATCCAAACTATATACAGAACTCTTAAAACTCAACAATAAAAAAACAAAACAAAAACAACCTGGTTTAAAAATAAGCCAAAGATCTAAACAGAGACTTCAACAAAGACATACAGATGGCAAATAAGCATATGAAACGATGTTCTATACCATATGTCACCAGGGAAATGCAAATTAAAACAATGACATAATGCATCTATTAGAATGGCCAAAATCCAGAACACTCACAATACCAACTGCTGGCAAAAATGTGGATCAACAGGAGCTCCCATTCATTGCTGGTGAACAAGCCACATGGTACAGCCACTGTGGAAGACAGTGTGGGGTTTTCTTTGGCAACTAAACAGTCTTGCGGTACAATCTAGCAATCGCACTCCTAGGTCTCTCTACCAAAGAAGCTGAAACTTGTGTCCAGAAAAAAACCTACATGCAGATGTTTATAACAGTTTTATTACTCATTGTCGAAACCTGGAAGCAACCAAGATGTCCTTTAGTGGGTGAATGGATAAGACAATGGAGTATTATTCAGCACTAAAAAGAAATGAGCTATCAAGCCACAAGAAGACAAGAGGAACTTTAAATGCATGTTACTAAGTGCAAGAAGCAATCTGAAAAGGCTACTGATTGTTTGATTCCTGGAAAGGCAAAATTATGAGGATAGGAAGAATAGGCAGAGCACAGAGGGCTTTAGGGCAGTGAAAATACTCTGTATAATACCACAGTGTCTGCCCAGCTGGAGTGGCTCAGTGGTTGAACATCGACCCATGCACCAAGAGGTCGCTGGTTTGATTCCCAGTCAGGGCACATGCCCAGGTTGTGGGCTCAATCCTCAGTGGGGGCATGCAGGAGGCGGCCAATCAATGTTCTCTTTCATGGATGTTTCTATCTCTCTCCGTTTCCCTTCCTCTCTCTCTAAAAAATCAATAAAGGAAAAAAAAAAGCCATCAAGGAAATGCAAATCAAACCCATAATTAGAAACCACTTCACACTCACTAGCATGGCTAGAATAAAGAAGACAGGTAACAGCCATGGCCGGTTTAGCTCAGCAGTTGGAGCCTCAGCCTGTGGACCAGAGAGTCCTGGGTTCGGTTTCCGCTAGGGGCACATACCAAAACAAAAAGAAGACAGATAACAAATGTTGGTGAGGATGATGCAAAACTGGAACCTTCATAACAATGCTTGTGGGATTGTAAAATGATGCTGTTGTTTTCAAGAACAGTCCAGTGGTTCTTCAAAAGGTTAAACAGAGAGTTACCATAAGATGCAACAATTCTACTCCCAGGCATATAGCCAAAAGAAATGCAACCATATGTCTACACAGAGTTGTACATGATACCTCACAGCAGCATGGTTCATAACAGCTAAAACATACAAATAACCTACCCAGCATTCTGCAGTTCCTAGGGTAAACTGGCATGGAGAAGTGGTGATAACTCTCAAAGAATGATGCGATCTTTTAGAAACAGAAGGAGCTGTAACTATCACTCCAGGCAGCCTCTAGGAACTGAATGCAGTCCCTGGCCAACAAGTAGCAGGAAAATGGGGACCCCAGTTTTACAACTATAAGGAAGAGAATTCTGCCAACTACTGAGTTTGGAAAAGAACCCTCATTGCCAGCTGGTATCTTGATTTCAGCCACACAAGACCTTAAGCAGAGAATCCAGTCATGCCATGCTCAGACTTCTGAGCTACAGAAACTGAGATAATAAATTGTGCTGTTTTAAGCTGTTAAGTCTGTGGTAATGTTTAAAACAACAGAAAACTAATACAACCAGAAATTTACTTTGGTGTATAGTAAGAATACACTGCTTTGGGATAATCAAATTCGAAAGGAGTATAGTGCATGAGCTAGAATCTATGGCTCGGGGTCTGAATTAGCAGACAGATGTATTTTACTTGGCCTCTTGGCCAGTAGTTTTGCGCCATGCACTATTTCAAAAATGTTTGAATTAGTTGCCAAAATTTTAAAAATCTGGAAACTTCGTATCAATTCTGAATTTCTGACTTCTCTTAGAAAAGCACAAGTAAAAAAACAAAACACAGGAAACCTGGGCCAGTTTTCTAAATATTTGTACCTAAGTAATGGCTGTCCTCTTTGAAAGAGAAACCATACTCCAGTTTGCCACAGTCCCTAGCACTCCCTAATGTCCCTAATCCTTAAGCTCAGTAATCATTTATCATTATAGCAATGCTGTTATTACACCTAGTCCATTTCAGTCCATTTATTTTACATGTCTAGCCCCTGTTGGTAGTGTTTGTATCCACCTGCATAGAACTTACAGATCTTAAGGTTATCGTGCCGCTTATCTATGTCCATATCAAAAATACTTTTGGTAGATGATGAAAAGTAACCTATTAAATTCTGGAAGTTGTTAAATGGAAATATTCTGTATTCAAAATAAAGGAGAGAAGCATCTCATTTTGGATCTACTACCATGTGGAGTCAGTATTGTCATGAAACACAAAACGTGGTTTATATTCATGTTCTTGACTAAATGAAAAATCATTTAACCCACTGACAATACGTTGTTGTTTTTGACTATATGTAGCATTAGCTTTAGCGCTTCAAGGATGACTCAGCCGCACAGGTTAATAGATGGGTACAGGTCTAAAATCCTTTCAAACTATTAGATTATTTGGTTATCCATTTAAAAGGACTAGTAACAAACATATATTTCCTATGTTTAAAGGAAATTTAGCAATATCCCTAAGAATGGATTTGCCTTTCCCTCTAAAAGATAGTGGTGAATACTTTACATGTTTTCTACAACATAAGGATATAAAATATTAACAATAATAATAATACAAGTAATACAATAATTAATAATAATAATATAAGAATAAACTTTAACATACTCAAAACTATAAACCTACTTTTGCCCACCCTGTATGTGTAGAAGGGAAAACAATGAAGCTTTTAGAGAGCATCTTCATGCACCAGAAGTGGGCAAAGATTTTAAAAGAAAACCCAAAATGTAGAAGTCATAAAAGAAAAAAATTAACAAATGTGAACATTAAGTTAAAATTAATGTCTGGCCCTGGCCGGTTTGGCTCAGCAGTTAAAAGCATCAGCCCAAGGACCAAAGAGTTGCGGGTTCGATTCCGGTCAAGGGCACATCTAGGTTGCAGTTTGACCCTGGCCCTGGTCAGGGTTGTAATGGAGGCAACCAATCCATGTGTCTCTCTCACATAGATGGTTTTCTCTCTCTCTCTCCCCCTCTCCCACTCTATCAGAAGATAAATGGAAAAATGTGCTCGGGTGAAGATTAAAAAATAAATAAATAAAATTAATGTCTGTTTATAAAATAATACCCATAATAAAGTAAGAAGAAAATGTCATAAAAACAGAAGATATTTGTAATGAATATATCTAAAAAGAATCCATAACTAGAATATAAAAAGTACAAATCAGAATAAAAGTACCTAATAAAAAAAATATGCATAAAAACCTTAAACAGACATGACAAAAGATATTCAAATGAATAATTAACATATGAAAAGAGCACAATATATCAGTCATCAGGGAAATGCAAGGCGGTATCAATACACATGCACAAGACTGGTTAAAATGGAAAAAAGTGGAGAACGGTAACTGGAGCTCTCCTACTCCTCTTGCAAAATAGCAGTGTGGCCAAAAGAGCACACAGATTTTTATTGCTATCCATGATGATGAACCAAGGGTCTCGACAGAACATTTCACAGCATTCATGTAAATCAAAATATCCACAAGGTGATACCAATCATCCCCATCAAATGATTCTCAATCGGTTTTCCTTTTTTCTTGTGAAATTCAATTTTGAAGGCTTTAAGCTTATCTTTCAAAAAGCCAGCAAACTTCTGGATAGAAGAGAGCTTCATATTCTGTTTCTGTTTCTTAAAGCAAACTCATGAAAAGACGGTGACTCATGGCCCTGGCTCTTATTAAGTTGACAACTTCTTTCAGGATAAGCGGGCAGCTTCTCATGCCAAGTATAGTAATGTAAAAACAATGAGTCATAATAATGGGTAGACTTCAGCAAAACGAGAGGTGCTGCCAAGCATCACAGGTGAGACATACACAGCATACCAAGAAATTTCTTTCAAAGCTTTTCTGGAAAAATAAACTTTTCACCACTTAGGAGATGTCAAAGGCTTTTAGTATTTCCTAGACGAGCTTACAAATAGGAAATCTTGGATGGAGACAACATCACACAGTGGATTAAGTTTCACCCATACTGATGAGAAATGCGACAGGTGTCAACCAGTCACTGACCTGCCTCGTAACATTAGAGGAGACATTCTGAAGTGATGACATCATTTACATAAACAAAGCTTCAATATTTCTTCCCTGTTCCAGTCCACAAACTAGCCTGACTATTCCAGGGCACAAAGATTCACCAAGGTCTTTTGAAATGCATATGGCTTCTGTATTTTACCATGCAACAACCTCATAGGATACTTTTGCATTAGAGCAAATCCAAGTTAAGTTTGTTTAAGTTCCCATCAAGTCTTCTCATGAAAAACATCCACAGCAATCACTGCCTTTTCATGAACAGATATGAGATGCCTTTATCCCCTTGACTTCATGATTCATAGGCTAGGACTATCTCTCACATGAAACTCTGTGGCTCTTACATCTACCAGGCAAGATACCTATAAAAATTAAGAAGACATCACTTCTTTAATTTCTACCCATGGGAAACTACTATAAAGGTAAAATGTTAACAATGATGACCATGTTGTGAAACCCCTCACTTCTTTCAAATGAAAAAACACTGAACACTTTAATTTGACATAAAACAATTATTTTAAAAAAATGATTTTTAAAAACCAGAAAGAAACTAAAAAACAAAAAGTATTTTGCTTTTATTAGGTTCACAGATCCCTGAAGTATATCAACAGATTTCATGGAGCCTAAGAATAACTTATGTGGCAAAGTTCATGAAAGACCCATTTGGGGGAGACAAAGATGAGAAAGATATCCCATGCACTACCAGAAAAAAAAAAAATTTTTTTTTAAATACACTGGTAGATGAGAAAACTGACTTCAGGGAAGAACTTAAGAACACAGAAATCCTGACCAGGCAATTCTGGAAAGGAAACACTTTGGTGGGAGAATTAGGTTAAAATAACAGAGACACATACTTTGGAAACTGCACGGTAAAGAGGTTAAAAACAAAGCAAGAAGGAGAGACAGGATCCTGCCACACACACCTAGACACAAAGGATACAGAATTCCTTCCCCACTATAACCTCTTTTCCAAAATATATTTAAAATTTTTTTTTTAATTACAACACTGACAGAAGAGGGCTATCACATTAACCAATGTCACACCAATAAATTCAATGAAAATATCTAAAAAAGAAGAGACCTATCACAAACTATACAGCTTGTAAAACACTGCAAACCACCAGCCCTGTTCACAGAAACAAAGGCACAATCTCTGTCACTTAAAAATACATAGTATAAAAAGAAAACAAAAAATGAGAATACCAACAATTCAGTTTATGAATACCCCGCCCCCCGCCCCAAAATAAATAATAGTAAAGCAGAGGGATTTGGAACACAACACTCCAAACTTAATAAAATGTCCTCAAGCAATTGGGAATATGATATCAGAAAATACAAAATAATGACAAAATTATATCAGAAATGAAGACCAAAGTATAACACAAAGAATAACAGATTCTAATGAAAACATGATAGCGAATGTTGCAGAAAAGAAGAAAATAAATAGAATGAAAAGAAAAGAAAATTGTGAAAAAAATCAGTGAGAATGGCTGAAATAAACATGGTTGCAATGGCAAAGAAGATACAATTTTCTAATAACTAAGGTATCGAAAAAAGATATATAGGATAATGGAAATGAACTAATACTAAAACTAGTATCCAAGAAAATGTTCTAGATAAAAAATCTTAATATGCATATTTAAAGCTCATTGGATACCAACGAAAACTAGCCCACAATGATCAACTTCAACACATATCCCTGTAAAACTATTATACTTTAAAGGTAAATTAAGAATTCTCACAGCCTCTATACAAAAATCAAATACCTTTAAGGGCAAGTGAATTTAACTGTTATCAGACTTCTCAAAACAACGACAAACCAATAAAAAGCAAGACAATAATAGAAAGGCACATTTTTAAAATGCAAAGAAAGAACATTTGAAAAAAGGGCATTTAGAATAAAGCTCTCTCTCAAGGTCATGAAAAATTTAAAAGTAAGTAATTTTAAACATGCAAGAGATTTTGCACTCATAAGACCTTCTTAAGGAGTCAGTCTATTCAAAGATGAACTAATCCATTCAAGGTATGACTCAGAGAGAACTTGAGCAGAAAAACTGACAGTGAGCATTGAATATGTTTCAATGTAGATTTAGAAAAGCCAGAGATACGCTGAAGAATAAGATGTAAGAGTGGTTCAACATCTGTGAATCAATCTATGTCATATAAATTTATTAATTTATATCCTGACAAGTAAAAATGGGGAAAAAAGGAAAAAAAAGTAGAACAGCTTACTGAATGTTATGTGAACAATAGATAGGAGTTATAGGCAAATTGGTCACAGTTAAGAGAAATCATTGAAAATAGACAACTTAGTAAAAGATTAAAAGAACAGAGAAAACAGGCAATTAAAAAGGTATAAATTGAAAGCAAACAAAAAGAAAACTTCAGAGCAAGTAGAAGGAAGGAAATAGTAAAGATCAGAGCAGAAATAAATGACATGGAGACCAAAAAAACAATTCAAAGGATCAATGAAACAAAGAGTTGGTTCTTTGAAAAGATAAACAAGATTGATAGAAACAAAGAGAGAGAACCCAAATACACAAAATCAGAAATGAAAGAGGAGAAATAATAACTGACACCACAGAAATACAAAGGATTGTGAACATGAACAATTATACGGCAACAAATTCGACAATCTAAGCAAAATGGACAAATTCCTAGAAACACACAGTCTCCCAAAACTGAACCGGGAAGAGATAGAAAACTTGAACAGACCAATAACAACAAAAGAAATTGAAGATGTAATCAAGACTCTCCCAGCAAACAAAAGCCCAGACCTGGATGGCTTCACGGGGGAATTTTATCGAACATTCAAAGAAGAACTAACACCCATTCTCCTCAACTATTTCAAAAAATTCAAGAAGGAGGAAGACTTCCAAACTCCTTTTATGAGGCCAGCATAATTCTAATTCCAAAACCAGAAAAAGACACTACAAAGAAAGAAAACTACAGGCCAATAACCCTGATGAACATTGATGCCAAAATCCTGAACAAAATACTAGAAAATCAAATCCAGCAATACATCAAAAGAATTATTCACCATGACCAAGAGGGATTCATTCCACGGATGAAAGGCTGGTACAATATTCGCAAATCAATAAATGTGATACACCACTTAAACAAAATGAAAGATAAAAATCATATGATCATATCGACAGTTGCTGAAAAAGCATTCGACAAAATCCAGCACCCATTTCTGATAAAAACGCTCAGCAATCTGGGAATGGAGGGATCATATCTTGACATAATAAAGGCCATATAGGAAAGACCTACAACCAACATCATACTCAATGAGCAAAAACTAAAAGCATTTCCCTTAAGGACAGGAACAAGACAGCAATGCCCACTTTCGCCACTCTTATTTGACATAGTACTGGAAGTCTTAGCCACAGCAATCAGACAGGAAGAAAAAAATAAAAGGGATCCAAATTAAAAAGGAGGAAGTGAAACTGTGATTATTCGCAGATGACATGATACTATACATAGAAAACCCCAAAGATTCCATCAAAAATTTACTAGACTTAATAAATGAATTTGGCAAAGGAGCAGGATACAAAATTAACGTCAAGAAATCGACGGCATTCTTATACACCAATGATGAACTCACAGAAAGAGAAACTAAAAAAAACAATCCCATTTACCATTGCAACAAAAAAATTAAGATGCCTAGGAATAAACTTAACCAAAGAAATAAAGGACCTATTCACAAAAAACTACAGGTCATTGAAAAATAAAAGAGAGGAAGATATAAAAAAGTAGAAGCACATACCTTGTTCATGGATTGGAAGAATTAACATCATTAAAATGTCCATACTACCCAAAGCAATCTATAGATTCAATGTAATCTCCATCAAAATACCAACGACATACTTCACAGTACTACAACAAATACTTCAAAAGGTCATATAAAATCAAAAAAGACCTCGACTGGCCACACCAATCTTGAAAAAGAACAAAGTTGGAGGGATCACATTACCAGATTTCAGGTTATAATACAAAGCCACTGTAATCAAAACAGCCTGGTACTGGCACAAGAACAGGTAGACAGATCAATGGAACAGAATACAGAACCCAGAAATGGACCCAAGACAATATGCTCAATTAATATTTGACAAAGGGGGCGAGAGCATACAGTGGAGTAAAGACAGCCTCTTTAATAAATGGTGTTGGGAAAATTGGACAGCTACATGCAAAAAAAATGAAACTAGAACATCAACTTACACCATACACAAGAATAAACTCAAAATGGATAAAAGTCTTAAATGTGGCTCATGAATCCATAAAAATCCTCGAAGAAAATGTAGGCAACAAAATTTAATCATCATACGCAGCAGAATTTTCACTGAAACACCACCCAAGGCAACAGAAACAAAAGAGAAAATGAACACATGGGACTACATCAAACTCAAAAGCTTCTGCACAGCAAAAGAAACAACCACCAAAATGGAAAGGCAACCCAGTCTATGGGAGAGCATAACTGTCAATGATACATCAGTTAAGTGGTTAATTTCCAAAATATACAGAGTGCTCATACAGCTCCACAAAAGGAAGACAAAGCACCCAATTAAAAAATGGGCAGAGGATCTAAATAGACACCTCTCCAAACAGGACATACAAAGGACTGAGAGACATATGAAGAAATGCTTAACATCACTAATCATCAGAGAGATGCAAATTAAAACAACAATGAGGTATCACCTCACACCTGTCAGAATGGCCGCCATCAACAAATCATCAAACAACAAGTGTTGGCGAGGGTGTGGAGAAAAGGGGACTCTGGTACACTGCTGGTGGGAATGCAGACTAGTGCAGCCACTATGGAAAACATTATGGTGTTACCTCAAAAAATTAAAAATTGAACTTCCATTTGACCCAGTGATCCCACTTCTAGGACTATACCCTAAGAAGCCTGAAACACCAATCAGAAAGAATATATGTACCCCCATGTTTGTAGTAGCACTATTTACAGTAGCTAAGATCTGGAAACAGCCCAAATGTCCATCAGTAGAGGATTGGATAAAAAAGCAGTGGTACATATATACAATGGAGCACTATGCAGCTGTAAGAAAGAAAGATCTCTTATTGTTTGAGACCACATAGAGGAACATGAAAAGTATTATCCTAAGCAAAACAAGCCAAACACAGAAAGACAAGTATCGTGATCTCACTTATTTGTGGAATATAATGAACATAACAGTCTGAGGAATGGGGTAGTCCCAAAGACGTGGAAGTGGGGTACAGACTGACAATCCCCAGAAGAGAGGGTGGTGGGGGAGAGATAAACCACAGAACTTACATGCATGTGTGCATGAACAATGGTCATGGACAACAAAGCTGGGGACAGGGCAGGGAGAGAGAGGGAGTGGGGAATCAATGGGGAGAAAAGGAGAAACATCTGTAACAAAAATAAATAAAGTAATTTTTTTTAAAAAGGTATAAATTGAAAGGTAACATTTAGAACAAAGTTATAAAATTTATTAAAATCTAAAGAAAATGTCAAAATACATATGATTATAACAAAATACGTACTATGATAGACTTGAGACAAAACATTTCAGTTTTATAAATAAATGCAAATGGGATTAACCTAGCTATTAAAAAAGATTTTCAATTTGGTTCATAAA
The DNA here is from genome assembly GCF_014108415.1 of Molossus molossus. NCBI lineage: Eukaryota > Metazoa > Chordata > Mammalia > Chiroptera > Molossidae > Molossus > Molossus molossus. The sequence goes on from NW_023425388.1 coordinate 84,087,514, forward strand.
ATAAGACCCAATAATATACAATAAATACAACCAAAATGAAATGACTCAGAAAAGCTAAAAATAAAGGGATGAGCAAAAACAGGTACCCCAGGCAAAATCAGGGGCGCGTGTGTGTGTGTGTGTGTGTGTGTGTGTGTAATCTTGATGCCAGAAAAAGGAGAATTCAAACTTGTAAGTACCACACTTGACAAAGAAGGAACTTTGTAACACTAGAAGTCACAATCTGAATTGAAGATATTAAAATAATAATATCCATGCAATAACACGGCAACCCCCTTATGAGGGGGTAAAAAAGATGCAGTAAAGCAAAAAGAGAAACACACTATTAAGAGATCCAGTGGGTAAAAATAAGGATATACTAAATCTAAACAGCATAATAAGATAGATCTTTTGCTATGTCTCTTGGCCATTTGTATGTCCAGTTTGGAAAAGTGTCTCTTTATGTCCTCTGCCCCGCCCCCCTTTTTTTTATCCTCACTTGAGAACTTTTTTGCATTTATCTTCAGGTAGAACTGAAGGGCGAGTGGCAGGAAGAGAGAGAGAGAAACATCCATGTGACAGACACATATTGTCTGGTTGCCACCCACACAATCCCAACTAGGCCAGGGACAAACTGCAACCAAAGTATGTGCCCTTAGCAAGAATTGAACCTGGGTCTCTCTGGTCCGTGGGCCAACATTCTAACCGCTGAGCCAAACCCACCAGGGCCTCTGCCCAATTTTTTAATTGGGTTCTTTGTCTTCCTTTTGTTGAGTTGTATGAGCACTCTATATATTTTAAAATTAACCCCTTATCTGATATATCATTGGCAACTATGCTCTCCCATATAGTGGGTTCCCTTTCCATTTTGATGCTTGATTCTTTTGCTGGGCAGAAGTTTTTTAGTTTGATGTAGTTCCATGTGTTCATTTTTTCCTTTGTTTCTCTTGCCTTAGGCGTTGTAGCAAATGAAAATTCTGCTGCATATGATGTCTGAAATTTTGTTGCCTACATTTTCTTCTAGGACTTTTATGGATTAACGAGTCACATTTAAGTATTTTATCCATTTTGAGTTTATTCTTGTGTATGGTGTAAGTTGGTGGTCTAGTTTCATTTTTTTTGCATGCAGCTATCCAATTTTCCCAAAACCATTTATTGACGAGGCTGTATTGACTCTACTGTGTGCTCTTGCCACCTTTGTCAAATGTTAATTGAGCATATTGTCTTGGGACAATTTCTGAATTCTCTGTTCTGTTCCATTGATCTAAATGCCTGTTCTTATGCCAGTACCAGGCTGTTTTGATTACAGTGGCTTTGTAGTATAACCTGATATCCAGTATTGTGATCCCTCCTACTTTGTTCTTCTTTTTCAAGATTGCTATGGCTATTTGGGGTCTTTTTTGGTTCCATATAAACTTTTATCAGAGAGATGCAAATTAAAACAACAATGAGGTATCACCTCACACCTGTCAAAATGGCTGCCATCAACAAATCATCAAATAAGTGCTGGCGAGGGTGTGGAGAAAAGGGGATTCTAGTACACTGCTGGTGGAAATGCAGACTGGTGCAGCCAATACGGAAAACAATATGGTGTTACCTCAAAAAATGAAAAATTGAACTTCCATTTGACCCAGTGATCCCACTTCTGGAATATACCCTAAGAAGTTTGAAACACCAATCAGAAAGAATATATGTACCCCTATGTTCACAGCAGCACTATTTACAATAGCTAAGATCTGGGAACAGCCCAAGTGTCCATCAATAGATGAATGAATAAAAAAGCTGTGGTACATTTACACAGTGGAATACTATACAGCTGCAAGAAAGATCTCTTATTATTTTTGACGACATGGAGGAACCTGGAAAGTATTATCCTAAGTGAAACAAGCCAATCAGAGAAAGACAAATATCACATGATCTCACGTATATGTGGAATATAATGCCCAAAAGAGAAACTGATGAACAAAACAGACACAGAGACACAGAAGTAGGGTACAGACTGACAAACCTCAGAAGAGGGTGTGAGGGGTTATAGGGAAGAGATAAACCATAGAACTTATATGCATGTATGCCTAATCAATGGACATAGACAACAATGCTGGGAATGGGGTGGGGGGTTGGATCGGTAGGAGGGTGTCAATGGGGGGAAAAGAAGAAACATCTGTAACAAAAATAAATAAATAATAATAATAAAAAAAGATAGATCTGTTGGACGCATGTCAAACTCTGCACCTTATTTTGAGAGAATAAACCTCAAGCATACATGAGACTGTCACGAAAATAATTATATATCAGCTTTTAAAGAAAATATCAGCAAATTCCATAAAGTAGAAAATTTTTCCAACAAATAAAAGTCCAGAACCAGATGGCTTCATAGGTGAATTCTACCAAATAGTCAAAAAATAAAAATAAAAAATACCATTCCTCTCAAATTATTTCAAAGATAGGAAGACTTACAAACTCACAGTATGAAGCCAGCATTACCCAGATACCAAAACCAGAAAAAGACATTATAAAAAGAAAAAGGATGAATAAGGATGAACTATAAAGGTTTCCTTCAGTGTGCAAAAACATCAACCCAATGAAAAGACAACCTACAGAATGAAAGATATTTGTAAATGATATATGCACTAAGGAGTTAATATTCAAAATATATAAGAAACTGATACAACTTAACACCAAAAAAAAATCTGAATAAAAAATGGGCAGCGTGCCCAGCCTGTGTGGCTCAGTGGTTGAGTGTCAACCCATGCACCAAGAGGTCGCTGGTTCGATTCCTGGTCAGGGCACATGCCCAGGATGTTCTCTCTCATTGATGTTTCTATCCTCTCTCCCTCTCCTTTCCTCTCTCTATAAAATCAATAAAGAAAAAATATTTTAAAAAAAAAAGATGTTGTATATATATTGGACGAAATATTACTTAGCAATAAAAAGGAATGAAACCTTGACATTTGCAACAACGTGGATGGACATAGAGGGTGTAACACTAAGTGAAATAAGTCAGACAAAGACAAGTATCACATGATTTCACTTATATGTAGACTCTAAAATAACAAAACAAATGAATAAACAAAACAAACAGAAACAGACCCTAGATATAGAGAACAAGTGGATGGCTGCCAAAGGAGAGAATGGTGGGGGTTTGGGAATAAAAAATAAAATAAAATAAAACTGTGCCCTGAGAAGACATTAGCCCCTTCATGCCACTTTTCAAAATTCATTTCTCTGGTCCTAAGGGAGTCTGGGGGACATCAGGCTGACCTTGGGTGGTAAAGTTGAGAACCAATAAGTGGTTAACGTTTGTTTACTTTATTTGTGTAAAATAAACGAACAAAAAGATTTCTGTAGTTTATGAGCATACATACTACCCACTATATATCAATAATACTCTATTGCTATAGTTGTGGTTGTGATTCTAATATTTAAAAAATAAATTGTAGGATTCATTTATGTTTTACTTTTTTTTTCTGGAGTACTTAGTAGTTGACTATGTGGGAAGCAGCAAATGAGCGTGTTACTGCTAACATTTAGATCTCAATTTAGATCTCACAGTGTAGTTAGCCAATGAGAGCTTAAACTCAGTCCTGCAATTTAATAGTTTACCTTATACAGAATTAGATATTTAAAAGGTTCAAATATTAACTGCTTGTTTTCTCAGCCAGCAAAGGCATTTTGGGATAAGCCGATGGGGGGTTTTTGTTTTAAAGGACAGTACTCAAAAGAAAACTTTTGCATCAACAAATTTTGTAATATAAGTACATTTGCCATTGATCCAGACTTTAGCAGCAGGGACTGTGTCAACTGCTGTGATTTATCTTATGAGTGTGTGATCTGAAATCTTCAATTACCCATCTAAGTCTGGACAATGACTTGAAGAAATGACTGATACAGTTAACTGTTTAAAGTTAAAACCAACATAAAATAAATAAATAAAGTTAAAACCAAGTGCACTCAACATCCAGAAGGTCAATAGTCTCTTAGTTGTAATTCAATGAAGTCAATTTCACACAGTACACAATTTTTTACTGTTATAAACATAACTAAAAAAAAAAAAAAAAATGACCAACAATGTTTTCTGACCACAATGTGATCAAACTAAAAATTATTATCAATAACAAAGAATGTACTTCCAACTGGAATTAAATCTATTATTTACCCAATAATAAACAATTTTTGGATAAAAGAGAAATACAAATCAAAATTACAGAATTCCTAAGAAATAATGATAATGCTATAAATCAGTCTGAGGTACACATCAATCTTAAAAATGTGATTAAAGTAAAATCCATAGCTTTAGACACATCAACAAAAATAAAAGAATAAATATAAATAAATTAAGTTCCTGGCTAAAAGCATTTAGCTAGGAAACAAACAAAATAAATCGAAAGAAAACACAAGTAAAAAAGAAAATAGAAACATTATAGAACAGAAAAAAGAATAATTATAATTAGTAAATCAAAATATATTTTTTGAAAAAAATTAACAAACCAGGCAAACCACTAGCTAACTAAGGGTGTGGGGGGTGTGGGGGGGAATAAACACAATAAACAAGACAAAAAAACCTGAAGGAAAAAAATCCTAATATTCTATTTTGTAGACATCACTGCAAATAAATTTAAAAACCTGAAATGGGTAATTTACCAAATATAGTTTACTAAAATTGAACTCCTTAATGATAGAAAGCTGAAATATACCACTTCCTCAAAAGAAATAAAGTCATTAAGTGACTACCCTACCAAAAAAGCACCAGGAACAAATGATTTCACAGACTGAAACCTTCAAAGTCCAGCTTGTTCAAATGTTCTGTAAAATTTTCCAGAGAAGTGAAAAGGAAAGAAAATGTCATAATTCCTTTTATTTATATATGTAACATCAATACCTAAACCTAATAAAGATAATGCAAAACTGATTATAAACTAGCACTTATAAATATTTATGCAACAATACTAAATACTATCTGGAAACATAATCAAATGTCACATTAAAAGAATAACACACCATAACCAGTGATATTTATTCCAGGAATGCAAAGTTGATTCAATATCAGGGAATCCATTAACATAATATACTATAGTAATAAATTTAAGAAGAAAATAATATAATCATCTCCATAGGTGATAAAAAAAGCTTTTCAACAATATTCAACACTGTTTTCTGATGAAAAAACATTCAAGAAAATTGAAATCAAGGGATAGTTCCTTGTTATGGACTAAATATATCCTCCCAAAATTCACATGTTGATGCCTCAACACTCAACGTGACTGTATTTAGCAATAGGGCCTTTATAGAGGCAATTAAAGTTAAATGACATAAAAAAGATATAGCCCAGCCCTTGCCGGTTTGCTCAGTGGTTAGAGCGTCAGTTTGAGGACTGGAGAGTCCCAGGTTCTGTTGCCGCTAAGGGCGCAGTCTGTCCCCAGCCTCAACTGGGGTCATGTGGGTGGCAACCACTTGATGTGTCTCTCTCACATCATGTTTCTCTCTTCTTCTTCCTCCCTCCCAGTCTATCTGAAGATAAATGTAAAAATGTCCTCAGGTGAGGATTAAGAAAAAAAGAGAGCCCAAATCTGATAGGATTAGTGTCCTTATTAGAAGAAATATGAGAAAGCTCACTCTCTCTTTCTCTTTCCTTCTCTCTCTCTCTCTCCCTGCCATGTGAGGACACAGAGAAGTGTCTGTTTACAAGCCAGGAAGAGAGCCATCACCAGGAACTGAATCTGGTACCTTGATCTGTGAGTTCTAGCCTCTAGAACTGTGAAAAAATAAATGTCTGTTGTTTAAGCTATCCAGTGTATGATATTTTGTTAAGGCAACCTGAGTTAATAAGACACTTCCTTAACCCAAGATCAAGCAAGAACAAAGAAAGAATGCTCACTATTTACACTGGTGGTATTTAGCCAATGTAATCGAATAACAGAAATCAGTCCCAGGTATAAGAACTGGGAAAGAAGTAAAACTATCTCTATTTACAGATGAGATTATGTACCTGAAATCCCTAGAAAGTGAATGATAAAACTGAACAATAAACTCAGTAAAGCAGGATATAAAATCAGCACATAGAAATCAACAGTCTTCATATAATTAGTAACCAATATGGACCCCGATAAAGAAGATACCTACTTAGAAGGGCTGCTGGTAGCTTAACTGGGCTCATACATAAAAAAAAGCCTAGCAGCTATTTCTGCCCAGGAGCCTGTCATGCAAACTGCATTACTGGGGAAAACCTGCACTGAGCTACCCGTCTCTAGACTGAACTGCCTGCCTGCACTGTGCTCCTGCCATCTGAGCCAGCCACTATAGAAGAACTCCTGGAATCCTATTTCAACCAATAGGACTGAGGCTTAGTCCAACTGGAACCGTGCAGCTATAACCCTATCAACACCTTTAGTAACCAATCAGGGCGGCTTCATTCTGGCCAGTCAGGACAGTGCCTTTTGGACCAATCAAACTGTGAAGATGTGGAGTCTTTATTTACATGAGAATAGGACTTCTGTCTAGATAAGCCTGCTCCCCTCTGGCTCAGAGAGTGCACTTTCAATTTCCACCAAAGATGAAGACCCCGTTTCCCTGGCTGGAGCTGAAACACCAAAGGTGTCTTGCCAGAGCGGAGCAAAGCAGACCTGTGCAGAAGCAGAGCAGACCAGAACAGGGTGGAGCAGAGCTGTGTAGCCAAAGAGGACCCCGGCCTCAGGACTGCCTTGTCCGGAGGCCACCTAAAAGCCGGCTCTTTTCACAGCCACGCTGTATCACTAGTGAGCTATTCCACAGCCGTGCTTTATTACAGTTGAGCTGTGTGCACTAAATCAAGTTTCCTTCATCTCCGCATCCCAAATTGGAGATTCCTGTTGGTGTTGAACTGGCACTGATGACTATTGGTTGACACCGGTTAGAGGAAATAAGGCAAAACAAAACAAAACACCACTACTTATTATGGCAACAGAAAAGATATTTCAAAATAAATTTAACAAACAAATGTGTAAAACCTACATGAGAGAGAGTTTCAAACACTCCCGAAAGATAATAAAATTAGATTTGAACAAATGGGAAAAAAAAAAACAGCTCTTGTTCTTGAACAGGATGACTCAACATGATAAAAATAATTTATAAACAACATAATCCCAATAAAAAAACCAACAAAATTTTTAGAAAGTTGGACAGGTTGATATTAAACTTCATATGGATAAATAAACAGGCAAGAATAGCCAAGAAAATACTCAAAACAGATATTCATGAAGACAGAGTAGCCTGATCAGACATAAAAACAGTCTAGTCTCTATAATTAAAACTATGGCCCTGGCCGGTTTGGTTCAGCGGTTAGAGCGTCGGCCTGCGGTCCTGAGAGACCCGGGTTCGGTTCCCGCTAAGGGCACGTACCTCGGTTGCAGTTTGTCCCCGGCCCTGGTCGGTTGTGCAGGTGGCAGCCACTCGATGTGTTCCTTTCACATCGATGTTTCTCTCTCTCTCTCTGTTCCTCTCTCTCCCTCCCACTCTACCTGAACAAAAAATGGAAAAATGTCCTCGGGTGAGGATAAAAAAAAATAAAAATAAAACTGTGAAATTCTGATACGGGAATAGACAGGACAGTGGAATACAACAGAAAGTCTAGAAACAAACCCAAGTACACACAAAACTTAAGTATATGATGAAGGTAGTCTGGGGCCAAGATAGACTGTTAAATGCACGATGCTAGGACAAGTGATTAGTCATCAGGAAAAGATACTATTAGGTCTACACTTCCTATGGTACAAAAGAACATTACCTCCAAATGGACCAGGGATCTAACTATACCACATAACTACTAAAGGAAAATATAGGTATTTATTTTTAAACAGGATGTTATGTAGAAAAAGGCTTTCCAATTTTCAACAATGACTGAGAATCTAGATGCAATAAAAGACTAATAAATATACAACATTTCAAAAAGTTTGCATGGCAAAACAAAAACAAAAACAGGAAACAAAAAAACCCCACTCCACCATAAACAAGTTCCATAAACAAAGTAAAAAATGACATGGACAAAAAGATGGAAAAAATGGACCTTTAACATAATTTTTTAAAAAGTTCAACCTCACTCATAGGAAGATAAACATAACTATACTGGGATACCATTTCTTACCTATTAATTGGCAAAACATGACAATATAAGCTGTTGGCAAGGCTGTGGGAGATAGGCATTTTAATGCATCACGTGGAAATGCAAATTGGCACAACCCTTGTATAGGGGAACTTGGCAACGCACACACACACCTTTTGAACCAATAATTCTACTTCAGGAATTTGCTCTGAAGACACACCTCCAAGAATACAAAAACTCATATGCATAAAGTTATTTACTGCAGAACTGCTTGTAACTGAAAAATAGTGGAAGCAACCAATATACCCATAAAGAGTGGTTAAATAAACCGTAGTACGTCCATGCTATGACGTTCTATGCACCTGTGAAAAGAATGAAGGCTATCTCTATGAGTCAATGTGTATTGATTTCTACACATTGTTGAAGGGAAGGGAAAAAGAAGTAGCAAACAATATCAATAGTATGTTAGATTTTGTATAAGAAGGAAAAATAAAATGTAAATGTATCATTTAAAAAACAAAGACTAATGCAATTGGTCGGCTACAAGAGTTGGATGCAGGTGGGAAGGATAGAAGAAATGTAGTATAGTGATGTCACTATCTTTTTGTCTAGTTTTAACATTGAGAACCATGTTGAAGCTCAACCAAGAAAAAAGAAAACAAGAATAGAGGGAAAAACCTACACTGGAGCCCTGGTCGGTTTGGCTCAGCAGTTAGAGCATCAATGGTCAAGGGCACATACCTTGGTTGCAGTTCATCCCCAGCCCTGGTCAGGGTCATACAGAAGGCAACCAGTTGATGTGGCTCTATCACATTAATGTTTCTGTCTCTCCCCCGCCCCCCTTCCCACTTTATCTGATGATAAACAGAAAAGCATCCTTGGGTGAAGATTAAAAAATAAAAAATAAAATAAAAAACCTACAACGGAATATGAACAGAAGTAAATGAATCAAACATTATTAGAAACGGATAACATAACCACATTGGAGGGTAGGAGGTGGTGGGGGAAACTAGCCCAGGCAATTTTAAACACAGTATTTATATTATATGTCCCCAGGTTAAGACTAAACAAAGATGAATTCTGGATAGTAGGCTTCTTTGATCTAGAGGCATGGGTTAGCAATCCCGAAACCACATTCTTTGTATTACAGCACTAAAAAGTAAGTAACATAAGCACCTATACTGTAGATAACATGAGCTAGATATCTCATTGTCAGAGGGGTTAACAATATGAAAGGGAAACGACAAAATGAACTCTGTGGTGTTGGATTAGGATTAAAGGTATTAGTATGAATGCATGCTTTTCATTTATCGGTAGATAATTATACAAAGATACACTATACATAATGTATATATGTAAGTTTGTATATACATATATATATACACACATACACACACACACATATATATGTATATATATATATATATTTACTAAATCTATCTGTTGATAGGGCATGACAGCTCACTGGTCTAAACTTAGAGATCAGATATTTATTTCTAATACTGTTTTCCATGAAAAAGAATCAGGATTCCTTAAAGAAATGGCTGATTTCAGGGCTGGGACAGGGCATGTACAAGATAAATCTAGAATATCCTAGGCCAGACCAGAAAGAGGACTCAAAGAATGATGAGGACATCACAAAAAAACACAGGAGCTAGCTTGAAGAAGCTCCCACTGGAAATCTGGGATAATCTGAGCATCAAAATGAATAATAAATGAAGGATTATAAACCATAGACTAACATAAGAATCCATGAGTCAACACAGACACAAAAGGAGGAAAAGCTCACCCTTTCAGTAGAAAAAAACTAATATACATAGAAGGGATGATGAAATGAGAAAATCACCACTCGATGACAATTGTCATAAAAACAACTGATTCAGAAAAGAATCATTGATGGATGCCAACACTAATGGATACAAGCTTGATGAGTAACAGGGTATTTACATAATTTCAAAGAGTCTTCCCATCAGATGAGTACTGATGAATGGAAACAATGCTACAGTGCAGAAACCTGGGAGATACCAACTTAGCCAAGAGATCAAAGTTAATGTGACCAGTAAATGGAACAAATTGATATTGTGTGCTTTCCTGATACAATGCACTGAGAACATCATTTGTAGGGCTTTCTTGCCAGAAGTCTGAATCAAATCATGAGTAAACATCAGACAAACCAAATTAGGAATTTACACAATAACAGGCCCATAAACTTCAAAAATGTCAACATCATGAAATACAAGAAGAAACACAGAAACTGCCCTCGCCTTTAATCTCCAAAATAACGGAGACTAAGAAGACATGACAGCTGAATGCAGTATATAATTTGAGAATTAATTTTACTATAAAAGGCATTTAGACAATTGGAGATATATGAATAAGGTCTGTAGGTTAGTAATAACATCAATGTTAAATTCTACTATTTTGATAACTGTTCCGTGATCATGTAAAAAGAATGTCCTAAATTTCTAGGGAATAAACACTTTAGTATACAGGGGTTCAGAGACATTATGTTGAAACTTACCAACAGTTTAGAAAAAAATTGAGGGAAAAGTAAAGAAAATGTGGTAAAATGGTAACAGTTAGAAAATCTGGGTGAAAGGTTGTGGCAATTATCCAATTCTTGCAACTTTTCTATAAGTCTGATATTATGTCAAGATAAACAGGTAAAAAAAAAAAGCTGCTAGTTTCAATGGTCATACAATTAAAGATTATGAAATAATAGCTGGTCTCTATTCCCCTAAAAGGCTCTATAGCCTAGTGGCTGAGATCAGCCAGACCTTAGTCCAAGTCTCAACTCTGCCTATGTGACTTTGGACAAGTTGTTCATCTTCTCTGATCTGCTGTTTCATGGGAATGTATAGGGTTCTTAAAGGATTAAACAAAATCAAGGATGTCAAAAACTTGTACCGCTTTGGAGCCACACTGAGAAAGTTTAAGTCCTGCTTAGCAATTTACTAGCTGTGTGACCTTGAACAAGTTATTTAACCTCTCTGTGCCTCAATTTTCCCATCAGTAAACAGGGGGTAAAAACAGTATCTATCTCAAGGGTTCTTGTGAAGACTAAGTAAGTTCACTGATGAAAGCAATTCGAATAGTATCTGACACACAGCAAGCACTGCATGCATGACAGTTATTTTCATTATCAGCCTAGGCCTCTACAGAGTAAGAATTCAGAAAATCTTATCTATCATTATCATTGTAAAGTATGTAATATTATCATCAATACAGCTTTTTTCAAGAGGTTTAGTGGTAAAGACAAAGAAAGTTTATTTTTTCCTCTTAAAATAGGAATACCTAAGCACATTAGAGAGACGGGGGATAAACAACACAAAAACAGAAACTGAAAATGCAAGAGACACAGAATCATTTCCAAAATGAAGCCTGAAGAACCTGTTTTCCTCCTTATAAATCATCTGAGAATTTAAGAGATATAATTTTAAAAGTTACCTTGGATGAAGGTATAAGATAGAATGTATATCTTTAAACATAACTTTGAATACACAGACATGTACTTTTACATTTCTTCTTCTATCAAAAGCATTTTCCATTAATACCTAATGGGCTTTAAAATATTTAGCTTCTCTTTTAAAGATCTACCTACAATCTCCCTGCTCCCCAAAACAGTTCATTTAAAATGAAAAATTTAAGCAAAATATAGGAAGAAATTATTCAGATAATTTACAAATTATCTGTTTACAAATAAGAAAAGGCTTTTCTTTTCAATAATATTTATTTTTAAATTTTATCTTTAGACTAATTGTCACTAATTCCATGGAAAAATGATACTAGCATATGTCTATAGATCAATATAAAAAGATGTCTAAATATTAAGAAAAAAACATGTAAAATAGTTTAGAGATATATATATTTGCACATACATAGAAAAGGTTAATATTAATGGCAAATGGATTTTTTTACTTCAATTTCCATCTTTATAGAGCAACTACTATGTCTCAGATACCTGAGATTAAAGAATCATCAAAAAGGCAAGTTAATATCCAAGGCACAATGACAGGTTCTCATTTCAATACCATCTGCCTTAAAAAAGAGACAGAACTCAGATCTACAGAGCCTATCCCACCTCCATCATTGAACACATCCTATCAATGAAATAAATGAGTACCACTACACTGAGTTAACTGCACAAAGATTTCTTGAAAGTTTAGAAATTTATAATGCAGTTATAGAAAATCATAATAAACTCATTTATTTAAAGAATATAACACATTTCTAAGAAAACAGAAAATAACTGTCCAAATGCCAAGTAAGCAAAAGAGCCTTATCAGTTAAAACACATTCTGATGAATTTAGGATTAAAGATTCAATCCTTGAGAAAGAATTCTCCTTTTTATTTTCTTCATTATTCCATAATACCATCACTCAGGGAGGAAAAAAAAAAAATCCCTAAAATTCAGTTATAAACAAGAAACCCAAACCTAAGCTTTACACCAAAATGGGAACCATTTTGATAGGTAAATACAACATACTTGTGCCTGCGTCTCTGAAAGGGGCACTAAGAAAAGATGATACAGGACCAAGAAGACTCAGTACTACTAGCATTGAAATCTTGAAGCCCACAATGTATTTGTTCCTACCCTGTAATTCTCTGCATATCTATGTTAATCTGAACATCAAACAACTATTTTTAAACAAGGCTTATTTCTCTGCAATGTCAAGAGTTACCTTTCTCCCACTAACCCATAGACTGCTACCAAATTGGAGGACCAGGAGTATGTAGTAATGGGGAGGGGGCAAACTAAAATCCAATAGCACCCTTCACCTTTCTGCAGCTTTTCATTCACCCATGTGAAGACAGAATAAGGGAAAACAAAAAACAGTGTAAATAAGGGAGAGCTGAGACACATGGTATACCTACCACACCCTAAGCACTGTGAAGTGTTATTGCATGTAATCTTCCTACAGTATAGATGATGACTAAGAAGTCTGGCCAGGGCCAATAACTTGTAGAAAAGACTGTCAGGAAGTCAGTCCTGGAGCTGTGATGAGAACCCAGTGAGCGATACAAGACCTGTGCTCAGAGTTGTTTTTCTCATGTCACTCATCCTTTCTAGTAACAGTAACAGTAGTTATTGTCCAAATATATAATCCTCATCTTCTTTTATTTAAAAATAAACCTTTTCATTATGAAAAATTTCAAAAATATGTAATGGTAGAGAGTGGAGAGTGTAACAACTGTGCGGCCACGGTTCAGCTTCACCTATTTGTCATTTTTGTTCCACCTACCCCTCTTCCCACCCCTTTTTTTCCTTAAATATTTGAAAACAAATGCAAGCCCGGTGGGTATGGCTCAGTGGTTGATCGTCAACTCACGCACCAAGAGGTCACCAGTTTGACTCCCAGTCAGGACACATGCCCAGGTTGTGGGCCAAATCCCCAGTGGGGGCATGCAGGAGGCAGCCAGTCGATGTTCACTCTCATCGATGTTTCTGTCCCTCTTCCTTCCTCTCTCTCTAAAATCAATAAAGAAAAATAAATAAATAAAATAAAAACAAATGTAAGACATTTCATTTGATGTCAGAATGTCCCTAACAAATGAGATCTTTAAAAAATAATATTACCACACCAAAAGCAATCATTCTTGACTATTACTGAATGCACAACTCCTCTTAAAATTTCTCTAATTACCTCAAAAATGTCTTCTTGCAACCGGTTAGCTTAAATCAAGATGTATCTCAATATATGACAGTTTCCTCCACTTCCTCCCTTCCTTTTTTTCACGCCATATATATACAGGCATACCTCAGAGATATTGCGGGTTTGGTTCCAGCCCACTGCAATAAAGCAAGTATCGTAATAAAATGGGTCATAATCTTTTTGCTAGTAGAGGTTCTTGCCTTCAATTTGTAAAAAATGCAACCTCTGTGAAATGCAATACAACAAGGTATGCCTATATAGACTTTAGGGTTGATACATATTTCTCTAGCTCCTTTATTTCCTCTAAACTGCTATGGGCTTGATCACATCGTGGTTCACCTTTTTCCACTGTTGTTGCAAGACTGCTCAGGTGCTACTGTTTACTCTCTACTGCATCACCTCAGGAGGCATTTGATATCCACTTGCCTTCTATTAGTGTTACAGTGTTAGTGTTTCTAGGTCCTTGGGTATGTGAGTCCCTAAAAACTTACCCAGTACCACATATCAGGGCAACGTACACATAGTGATCTAGCTCCCAGGTTAATCCAGAGCTGACTGAGAGACAACAGAGGTTAGCAGTTAACAGTCAGGGAAGCAGGGCAGGAATTGTTCCTCTGGTAGGTAAAAGGCCAAAAAGCAGAGAAGAGATGAAAGATTTGACTACAAATGGAAAGGAGGGCAGAAGATAAACAAGATGTTTAAAGAACAAGATACTGGGTTCCAATTACAGTTGTAAAGGACATTTTACACACTTGTGCCAATAAATGGTTCCAAATAAATTCAGAGAACTCAAGAGTTCTTTATTTTATGATGTTAGTTTACCAAAACAGCCTTACAAAATTTTCCACCTTGACTACAAAGTAGATTATCCCGGGAACTTCTAAAATACTGAGACATAGGTTCCACCCAATCAATTCTGATTTAACTAGTCGAAGGTAAGGACCAGATATATAGTATTATTTAAACATCTTTCCAGGTGACTCTAATTTGTAGCCATAATTGAGAATCAATGCTCTTGGCTAAGGGTAACAACAATAGCAGCTAATATTTACTAAACATGTGTTGTATGTTATGAACTGGTTCTAGGCACTTTACATGTACGAGTTCACTTGTTATGAGGAAACAGGCCCTGGTCAGTTTGGCTCAGCAGTTAGAGTGTCGGTCTGCGGTCCAGAGACACCCAGGTTCAGTTACCGCTAAGGGCATGTGCCTCAGTTGCAGTTTGTGCCCGGCCCTGGTTGGGTCGTGCGGGTGGCAACCACTAGATATGTCCCTTTCAAATCGATGTTTCTCTCTTTCTCTCTCTCTCCCCTTCCCACTCTATCTTAACAAAAAATGGAAAAATGTCCTCGGGTGAGGATTAAAAAAAAAAAAAAAAACACAAAAAACGAGTGAGGAAACAGAGGTCAGGTAACTTGTCCAGGGTCACAGGGCAAGCTAACAGCAGAGTTAGCATTAAATACCAGGAAGCTCAGATCAAAAGTCGATGCCCTTTTTGTCAATCCTCATCCAAGGATATTTTTCCATTGCTTTTTAGATAGAGTGGAAGGGAGGGAGGAAGGGAGGGAAAAAGAGGGAGTGAGAGACACACTGATTGGTTGCTTCCCGCAGGATCCTGACCAGGCTGGGGATCAAACCTGCAACCCAAGCACATGACCTTGTCTGGGAATTAAACCTGAGACTCTTCAGTCTGCAAGTCAACGCTCCAATCACTGAGCCAAACCAGCCAGGGCTCTAAAAACCCATGCCTTTAATGGCCATCATATACTGCCTCCTAAGCATGAATTATACTTGTATTCTTCAATTGCAAATAAAATGACCCAAGAAAAACAAAACAAACAAATGAGATAATTAACTTTCTCCTATTACAGTGGCCTTTTGTTGCAAAGGTAGGAGCACAGGCTTGTTAGAAAAGTAAACAAACAGACAAGAATCTTCTCAAAAGATTCAAATTTGAGATTTTCACACATGCTTTCAATAATTTCCCACATAATCATCCATAGAGCATCGTTATTCAATGTCAAATATCAAAAATTGCTTTAGTTTTAAAACTCAAGGCAGTAATATAGTACATGTACATTTATAAGAAAAGTTCCTACCTATTTCAGTTCTGCTAACTCCAATTCCATTATAAATTCTCAAGTGATTTAAATGACAAGAATCAGAATCTTCAATGTCAAAGTCACCAAATTTGATGCGCACTCTCTCTCCCATCCTTACACGAATCTCCCATTCACAAACGGTGCTGTTGGGATAGGTCTGTGGGTAGTTGATGGACATAAGGGTTCCACTTTCAGGGCCTAGCACAGTGTGTCCACATCCATCACCTTTAAAAAAAGTTAAAAGAACAATAAATTATTCTTACATCTTTAACTTAATCTATAATTAGGATTTTAATGAAGACTTTAAAATATGTATATTAGATATTTTACACTACCAATACTTTCCTTACACAAGATAAAACAGATGACATAGTTCTTAGTGTATCTATGCACAGGAGCCAAGAGAAGCCAGGTTCAGTCAAAATAATCAATAATTACTTTTATAATTTATGAGTTCAAAGAACTTTTCAATCCGAATTAGAAGTAAACATAATTAGGCAAAAAAAAAAAAATATATATATATATATATATATGGCATAAATCCACTCTTTAAGAGTATCAATTCATAGTAATTGTTTAAAGTAAATGTAAACTATAAAAATGAAAGTATGTGACCAGCTTCCTCTATTTATTTACAAATATCACAAATCCCTTCTAAAATCTGTGAGAAGGTGAATGATTTCTAAAAGCATATACATACTAAAGATTATGCAATTACTGACCATATCACACACTGCAAGTCACTCCTTAAAACATTAAAGTAATATTCATTGAAGTTTAATTTTATATTCTACTGAAAATTTTTTTAGTAATCCCTCTCCAAAAGCCTCCTTGTTTCCCTACAAAATGATGAGAAAAAACTTATTTAAAGGTTAGGAAAAATGACATTCATATCTTGGTAGCAGCATTATTTGCTCTAGAAATTTCTTCAGCAACTGGATATGAAAACTCATGTAACTTAACATATTGTTTAAAAAATCAAATATGTGTATCCCTTTGTTATGAAATGTATTATTTTACTGGGCAGGAGACATGTAATGTTGATGAGGAGGTTTCAGTTGCTGCTCCAACTGTACAGTGTAGCATTCCTTAATCATAGGATTCAAATGCATTCTTTCTAATGGGAAGATTAATACATCCTTTTAAAATGATAGATTTTTCCCTTCAAAAGAGCTACTCATAATCACCATTTGGAATAGTTCAGTGCTTACACAAAAAATTTGAAAGTGACACTGCTGGATTTTAACCTTAATATGGATTCAGATGGCTATAATAGAATTTCCTATTATCTTGAATTATTATTTTTAAGAACATGGTATCTTAAAAATAATAATTGGAAAACTGGCCTAGTGAATATGTGTAAGCCCAGTGATCATTTATTGGAATCATTTACTAAGACAGATGAAAGCTTTAAAGGCCTATAAATAAGACCTTAACATAGTATCTAGCAAGTAGGAGTTGCAAAGTAAATGTTTATTAACCTATGAAAGAAATAATTTCAAACTAGTCTCAAAACTAACTTTTAATGAAGAAACAACAACTCTGGAGCTAGATGACAATGCTTCAAATCTCTGTTGATAAAGAATTTTTATTCTCAAATCCATGAGTACTGTTACTTAGTCTACTTTTAAAAGTCAATCAGTACCAGCAATCTGGCTTCCTAAACAAGTCTCTCTCCTATAAAGCTTAGCTTTTAACCAACGTGAAACTCGATCTATATTCTACACCTGTTTGCATCCCACACACAAGAACTAGGCATAGCAGCTCAATAATAATATATAAGGGTGCCATAAAATAAATGTGAGTTTTTGTGTTATACACCCACTGATATTTTGCAAATATAAAATTTAGAATATGATACAACTCAAAGGGAAAAACCCCCCACGAATTTCTCCTAAAACTATCATGAAAATACCTTGAATATCTCTGTTGGATATCATCTAAATTGAAAACATAGGGATATAAAAACTTCACTGTGAAAATAAATGAATTGTAATATAAATAACTTTTGAACAATCATTAACATTTTTCCTTCGAGAAAAAAAACAACAACTACCTAGATAAAGTTTCTAACATGAAACTAGTGTGAAATGTTCTCTTACCATGGAAAGGATAAATTCATGCTTTCTGGAAGTGTTTCAATCTTTAAAAAGTAGCCACTGAATAAATGAAATAACTCAAAATATAAATGTATTTTCTTTAGTAAACAAAAACTAAGGCAGCTTTCTCCGCAATTGGAAGTGATGGATTTCAGAAAGCCAAGAATTTCCTAATAACAGCTGAATTCTTAACTTAGGAATGGCCAATTGCTGTATTTAATGTACTCCCCATAGGCTGTTACTTAAGGTTGCAATTTTTAAATGAATTGTATAGAAAGTGTAAGCAGAGTGTTAGTAGTAATTTTTATGTCTTTATGTTCATATTTATGTTTAGTCTCAATAAATACACAAAATGTTTCCTGCCCTTTCCTCCATAAAGCATACTTTCTATACAAGTTAACACAAAAATTATTAACTAATGAAAAATAGGATTTTAGTGTGTACGGTGATAAAGAAAACAATTAAAATGGAGATGTCTTGTTGCAGTATCTTGTGTAGGGGGAGGGCACGAACAGCCCACAAGTAATGTGCCAAGAATGTTTTAAAATATGTGATGGAGCTCAGAGCTTCATCCTCTCGCAAACAAGATGATATGCACCCAAAACCAAAGTTAAAAGAAAATCTCAAATCTACATCGATGAAAACTCTGAATGCTTCCTATTTCAAGGACTATTTTGATAAGTTTAAGCTGAACAGTAAACACCTACTGCTACGAGGTACATGTTTAGAATATTCTAGTTTGAAAGGGAATCTGGGCTTATACCTAGTCACTAGGCTTATTTTCAAATGCTTTTCTGTTATGTTACATTGTGACCTCTAGCATGCACAGGGTCTGGACTCTGCATTCCTAACACACTAAACAGTCCCCACCTGGTACAGCCTGGAAAAAACCATACTAGGCATCCAAAGGTCAGAATGTTGAATTCTGAAATCAAAGACAGATCTTGTCCTCACTTTTACCACAAATTACAAAACGTGCTCCCAGGTTATTTTTACAGTTCTTAAAAGTAAAGTCTATTCCACACCAAACTGCTAATTTTATGACAAAACATTTTAAAATAAAACAAAATCTGGAACATATTCTTTATCAACAAATCACCTAACATACAGTATGGGGCAAAGCTAAGTTTACAGTTGTTTGTATGTAAAATAAGAAATAATTAAGAAATAATACAAGAACAAACCCTTTCGTGTACACACAGCTGTAAACCTACTTTTGCCCCACCTGTACTTGGAGCAATGGTTCTCCGGTGGAGAGGGGGAGACACCACAGGAGCCATTGTACCTTTCGTTTGGCAATGTCTGAACACCTTTTTGATTGTCACACTAGAGGGAGTGGGATGCTACTGGCCAGGGATGCTGCTAAAACATCTTACAATGCACAGGAAAGCCCCCCACAATAAAGACCGACACACCCTAAATGTCAACAGTGCAGAGGTTGAGAAGCAACTACTTAGAGCAAAGGCTAGGCTATCTCAGACAGAAGATCCAAGTTAGTTCTTGGCTAGGTTTCATTTGGCCTGAGAGTAATGCTGTTCCATTTGCTATGTGTACAACCCAGGGTATAGTTTCCCCTCCAAGGTCAGCAGTTAAACTCAAGAGTTTTATGTTCCCACTCCACAATTCTTTTTTTATTAATTTATTTTTGTTACAGATGTTTCTCCTTTGTCCCCCATTGACACCCTCCTCCTGATCTCCTCCCCCCCACATCCCCAACATTGTTGTCTATGTCCACTGGTTACGCATACATGCATGTAAGTTCTGTGGTTTATCTCTCCACTTCCCAATTTTTAAAACAAGTAAATGGAAGAACATTTTATGTTTCTTTAAGTTAAAAAAAAAATCATTTTTATTAGTCTACAGCCTTCAAATGATTTTCTTTTTCTGGATCAGGAGCTCTTAACATCAAGGGGCAAATGCTGCTAATGGGTCATGAGTAATAGTCTCTACATTTTCTGCTTAGCTTTGTACACTGGAAAGAATAATGACCTGTGGCTAGGTTGCATTACCTACTATTACTCATTTTCACAAGGCAGAATTGACAAAAAGAACATAACTACAATAGGAAACATAACTTTCAAAATGGACATGACAGGAGCAATCCATACTCTCACTAACAATTCCATCACCAACTCTTTCTCCAACTCCACCACCCCCACCCACCTCCACCAGTGTCACCCTCTCCTCCTCCCTAGATGGTCTCCATGAGACTATAACTGACCATAAAGGGGAAAAGCCTGGTAACATAATTGGTGAATTTTATTTCAGTGGAGAAAAAGCACTGGAATTTTATCTCACTGTACCTATGCTTGGCTGCAGATTTATCTAGATTACTCCCAGAACACGTGTCCACTTCCTCTAAAAAGTCAGATGTGTTAAGCCAGATATAAATTTTGATATTGTTCCAGAAAGATAACAATGCATATTTTTTTACTCCTTATGCCCAGAGAAAACAAAAGGAACATTAACCACATTTAAATGGCAATGCATTAATACAGCAAAGAACACATGGCTTATTTTAGGCTGCTCTAAACTTCAAATCAACTCGGGTTTTTTTGATAAATATGTGCTTGTGATGCTGATTTCATGTGACCCTCCAGCCACCCCCATATATTAGTCACACTACTAATAAATAATAGAAATTCCTACTTGTTGAATTCTATTTATATGAACACGGTGCGCCTTCTAAAAATACTTTAACAATAGCAAACACAAACGCAGAGAGCTTGCACAAATATGTCAAAACTGCAGAGCGATGTAACTTTCATTCCAGTCACTGTAAGCTAAGAAAGGTTTATACTTTTCAAGGAGTTCTTTATCACTGTGAACTGGTACGTCTGATTGCACATCCTCTAAGTATCACTTCTGTCACATCTTATAATACATCTGTGAGATCTTATAATCAACTGGAAAAAAGACAATTAGAGAGCAGAAAAATGTTAAAAAAAATAATAACTTCCAAGTCTTAACTAATACATCCTATTTCATTTGGCTACCATGAAGATTTTTAATGCACTCTTTAGCACTGTGAATTTTCAGACCAAAAGTATTACATCAGTCCTATTACTGTAAGATTTTTAAAGTTGCATCACTATAAATCTTAAATAAATAGTTCAAGGTACTACTTTAATCTCACTCCATATTTTTTAATACTTCATAGGATGGATATGCACTGGGAGCCGAAAGAGGGTCACAGTGGATATTTTAAAGAAAAGAAGCTCCCAACTTCATTGTTTTTAAAAAAAATATGTTTTACTGATTTTTTTTGAGAGAGAGAGAGAGATAGAAACATCGATCGGCTGCCTCCTACATGCCCCCTACTGGGGATCGAGCCCACAACCCAGGCATGTGCCCTGACCAGGAATCGAACCGGGACCTCTCAGTCCATGGGACAATGCTCAATCCACTGAGCCACACCAGCCAGGTTCAGCTTCATTCTTTTTTTTAAGCTCAACTTTATCACTGCATTAGCGATAATTTACAAAACTGAAAAACACAAAGGAATGCGAGATATATAAATCCTCTTCAACCCCCACCTAGCACATTCTCTGCTTGGAACATTATGTGAAGCTAATGGGCTCTGTCATACAATGAACTTAAACGCTCTAACACTCACTGTGACCTTGAGAAGGTAATTTATTGTTGCTAAACCTCAGTTTTCTAAAATGGGGATACTAACAACTCAAACCTAGGGTAAGAATTAAAACAGATATTGTATAAAAAGACCTAGTATCGAGAGCCTAACCCATAATAAAGTGCTCAATAAATGTTTGAGGGTATTACTATCATCATAAAAGATCAAAAAGACTTTGCCACCATATATAAATCCGGTACACTTGTTCACAGCCTAACTAAAGTAAAAGAACAATGACCCATTAGTTTAGAAATTTTATAGCAGCTTTAAAGCTTCAAGAGTGTCTTGTGAAAAGTATAAGCCATTAGAAAGTAATTCTCACCAATCTCCCCTATGACCTCCACTTCAGTTACTTACTCTCAGGACCACAACCTGGCCTTTGTTTTTGCCATTATCGAAGACTGCACCCAACTCCGAAATCTCAAAAACATTAACATCCTCCTAGACTGGTCCATCTCCTGACCTTTCCACTCTCTTACACCCACTGCACACTTCCTGTGAACTTCCTGTGTCCTGGCCTCATTTCTTTCTTTACCAGCCTGGACTTCATGTCCACTGGATTAACTACATTCTTCTGGTACATTCACTTCCTAGCTACTGTGTCCTTCTTGAGAATCCTGGCAAACCCCCTACCCTGAATCAAATGATCTCTCTTTGCCAAGGAGCTAAGCACTACCAGAAAAAAAAGGAATCACAAAATTCAGTGGTACTCAAAATTTAGTCTCCATTAGAAATACCTAAGGTTCTCAGGCCCTCATCCCCATATATTCTAATAAATGTCAAAAAAATAACCTGTAACTTGGAAATAGGAAAAAACAAAAGGTAAGAAGCACATCCTTTAAATGTCATAGAAGGCCAAAGCCACCCAAGAATTACAAGGTAAAATATTTAGTTGGACTTGCTAGTTATCATTGATTAAAGGTCCAATCTTGGTTAGATATTAACTTTAGGTTGATGTCTGGTAGAGATGCATATAAATTCTGTGTAGGTAAAAAGATAATCCCAAAGGTTACAGTTATGGCTCTGGTGACCATTAACCAAATTTAGCCATCTAACCTAACCTAGCAATCCTATCCTAAGATTGCCTATAAACACCTAGCTTCTCAAATAGTTTTTGGACAGGTTATGATATCTACTGGTACCTTCATTAATGAGTTAAATAAAATCTTTGATATGTATTCATTTTATATTTGCATGACAGTTATGATTTGGCTTCTTTACAAATTATACACGGTAAGATAGCTCTTCAGTGGGGCCTAGAGTCTGCACTTTAAAAAATCTTAAAACACTAACAGCAATAACAAACAAAAGAAAAACAAAGAAACATACACAGAAAAAACCCCTTTCCACCCAGTGTCCCTTGACATTTACCATCTTCTTTCTCATGTTTCCTTTCTTTTACAGATATTTCTTCAGTTCTCTGTTCTTAATATCTTACTTCTTTGCCTCCCACTCTAGCTTCCATGAATTGCAATTCCGATTCCAGAGCTGCAGGTTGGACTGTGCCTCCCAAAAAGGTATGTTCCAGTCCTAATTTCTGATACCTGTGAATGTAACCTTATTTGGAAACAAGGTCTGATACAGCCATACTGGATCCAGGTAGACCCTACTCCAATGACTGGTGTCCTTGTAAGAAGAGAAAAATTTGGACACAGGTCAGGGGAATACCACGCAACTACAGAGGTAGAGAGTGAAGTGATGCAAAAGAATGCCAAAGACTGCAACTGCCAGAAGCTAGAAGAGTCAGGAATCCTTGCCCAGGGTCTTTGGAGAGAGCATGGCCCTGCCAACACCCTAATTTTACAGTTCTAGCTACTGGATTTATGAGACAATACATTTCTGTTGTTTTAAGACATGTAAGTTTGTGGTAACTTGTTATGGCAGCCCTAAGCAATGCAGACCTACCTCTCTAATGAAACTGTTCACTAAAGCAGTCCGTTTCGAGCTGCCAAAAGCCAATGGATACTTTTCTATCCTTACCATTTGTGACCTTTCTACAGCAACTGGCACTGCTGGCCCTTCCTGCCCTCCCATATTTCCTCTTTCCTTCATGCCTTCCCTCCCTCATTCTTAAAACTCTCCTTCCCTGTCCCAGCTCTTCTAACTCTGCATTGCATCTTCTCTGGCATCCTGGCTAACCTGGCTTCCCACGGCTGATGCTGCTGTCCTTCAGAGCTCCTTCCCCACTGTCTCCTACCGAAGCAATCTCACCTACTCCTACAAGTTCAGTTACCACTGAAACGGAGAAAGCTCCAAAGCCGCCACCCTTTCTCCTAATCCTCAAACTTGTCGCCTACTTATATATTAATCATCTCTGCTAAGAAGTTCAACTGCATTCAAACTCAGCGTGTCCCAAGTATTCAAGGAACATCTTCCACATGCCAGGCACTGTACTAAGTGCTACGAACAATAAAAATGACAGATGAGGCCTCTTGTCCTTATCATTTACAATACAGTAACACAGACATTTCATGGATGTACTGCAGGGAAGTAACGGGAACTGTGTGTGTGTGTGTGGGGGGGGGGGGGGGAAAGAGAGAGAGAGGTAAATAACTGTTAACCAGACAGAAATGCTGGTAGATGAGGGAGGTGAAAAGCAGGGCAAATAAGATTCCAGAAATGAAATAAAAAGAAAAAAGCATTTTAACCTTTGCTCTCTCAACTTAAACTGGTCATTACGTTTTATACCTTCTATCTCCTCAGTATCTCTAAATTTGGTCCCTCTGAACAAGTGTGGGTCTTTGATTCTACACTTCTTAATCTTTCCTTCCTCTAATCCGGTGGTTCTCAACCTCACAGGGGTCGCCTAAGACATAACAGTAGCAAAATTACAGTTATGAAGTAGCAACAAGAATAATTTTATGGCTGGGGATCACCACAACATGACAGACTGTATTAAAGGGTCGCGGCATTAGGAAGGTTGAGAACCACATTGTCCACACTCTGGCCAGTGTTTCTTAAACACCAACTGGGTCACGTGGGTCCCTTATTTAAAAATCCTTCCACCGTTTTCCACTGGATACACTCTTTCCCCAGTTCCCCTTCCAGTCTATTCCTTGCAGCACCTCTCCTCTGTACTGCGCCACACACTGTTCCACTCTCCAAGAACAACATGCTTCCTCCTCTCACCCACCCGGCAAATTCAACGTTACCTCCTTGTGAAACATGCTGCAAGCCTGGTCTTGCTCTCCATTTCTATGATCAAAATCTCTTTACTGTACTTCATATGCTTAATAACATATGCATGTTTATGTCAGTTAAGCATGCCAAGCTGTAAAACTCAGATAGGCAGGCATACACACAAAAATAGGGTATACTAGGCTCTTAATGCACGCTGTTGAATTTAGAAAAATAATAAACCCAAACAAGCCAGGGGCAGGCACTTGATAGGCAAGTGATTTAGTAGAAA
Source organism: Molossus molossus (assembly GCF_014108415.1). Taxonomy (NCBI): domain Eukaryota; kingdom Metazoa; phylum Chordata; class Mammalia; order Chiroptera; family Molossidae; genus Molossus; species Molossus molossus. The sequence goes on from NW_023425388.1 coordinate 84,112,466, forward strand.
TTACATAATCTTTGGAGTCAGAGGAGGATTTCAATTCTAGCCATGCTAATTTTTGAGGTCCTGGGCACTTAAGTCTCTAAAAGCCTCCACATTCTCACCTGTATGTACATGGGGTACCACCTCCCATCTCCCAAGATACCTGTGAGGGTTTGGTAACAACTTATGTAAAATATAGTGGACTCTATAAATATGAACCTCTTTCTTCTCAAAGATGATGCCTGTCTTTCTAGTGCCCTCTTATCCTTCTGGGATCTGCCCTGCATTTCCAACAGTTTTTCTACACCTTGTGCCCTGAGCTAGGGGACAGATCCAAGAGGTGGTGCTGGGCCAATGTGAAGCCAACTCACCCTTCCCTCCAGTTTCTGGACCTTGTACATTAGGGAAAATCCCCAAATCTCTCCAGTGTTGAAGCTATCAGGCTGGAGCATTGCCACAGCCATGATTCCTTGCACCCACGGAAAGCCAGAATGAATCAAGAGACAACAATGAAGCTGAGTCCTTGGTGCCCGAGGTCCAGCTGCATTCCGGCTTTCCCCTTGGGTTAGCATGGTTCAGCTCTTCCCAAGACTCCACAGATAATCTTAGAATACTCCTAACACTTTTCCCTTCTTAGGCTGTAAGCAGATTTAGACTTCTGTTCCCTATGACCTCAAGAGTCCTAACTGAAACACTTTTCCTCCACTCCTGCAACAGAAGGTCTCTCCCAGACCTATAAAGTTAGCTTCTAGGATCCAAAGAACAACTAGGAACAAAGGCATGCCAGAAAGAAAGAGATAAACCACAAGCCTGACAGTGATCTGAGAGGAGAGAGATCAAAGAAAGTTCAAACATATCAACAGAAATTGGAGAGAGAGAGCTGAGGTCAAAAGGGGAGGTGAAAGCCAGCACTCAGGTCTGGGTAGGGTAGAGGCCAGGTAAAAATGTGTCACATGAACAATCACGCATTGCTGTCACACTCCTCTACTGCCCAGTCTGACCCCTGTCACTGAATGAGAGGTGGACCTTTCCTAAACAAAATTGGGATGGGGACATGGAGCAGAAGGGGGGAAAGCACTGGGTCTCAGCAGAAAGCAAACATCTGAAGATAAAGATTTTAACTACAGAGCAGGAAAAAGAGAAACAAAATTTTCATTCACACGTCGATTCACTTATTGAACAAAAACTTACCAGCTCCCCAAACAGACTGATCCCAGCCCTCATACATTCTGGAAAGAGAGATGCATTCTATACTTTATAACACTGACAGTGGTAAATGAATCCCAAAGTTGACATGGCTAGTATTTAAATCCAGGTGTGTCTGACTCCACAGTCTCCATGCTTTCAAAGTCCGCCAGGGTGAAAAATTGTGAAGACAGACCAAGTTCTCAGGTTTTGGCAAATAAAAAAAATAAACAAACAAAACCAAGCCAAAACAAAAGAAAACTAATAGTTTCAATGACCGTTTCAGTACAGCAGAAGCTGGACTGCAAGTGTTAAAAAGGAAATTATCATTAAGAAATTCTGCTATGTGCCAGACACTAAGAAATGTACCCTACTTTTTAGAAAGTTTGTCACTGAAAAAAGCTGAGATATAAGGTACCTGAAGAGCAAACAGCGCAAAAGAAAGAAGTAGAAAAGCCAGTGGTGTTTTGAGCGTTTCCAGGCATAGAAGAAGAAGCACCATATAAGTTTAAATTATACTAAAATACAACTTATATTCCCTGGTGAAGCAGTGCTCTGGACAAGGGGGAGGAGAGAGTTTCAGGAGGGAGAGGTGAGGCGGGAGGCAAAGTTCTACGGCGCAGGGATGAGGACATGGGCAGGCGTTCAACTCTACAAAGTGGGACAGTCACAAGCTGCTGTGGGGCAGTAACTCCCATTTAGATATGATTAGTAGCCCTCATTTGTGGCAGATCTAATCACAGTGGACACACAGCATTCTCCAGTAATCTTGAGATATCCAGACCTGAGAAAGTAGACCTCAGGTACTGGCACATGAGCCTGCGTGGGATCTGTCAAGGACCAGGGGAAAAGCGGCACTGAGATGACAGATTGGGGAGTTGGACCTGGTTAAGAGCCAGCTGACCCTGCAGGTGGACAGAGGGGCTAGGTGAAGAGGGAGGATGCCATGCCTCATATCTCAGGTACGAACTCCTCAGTCTGCCCCACAATGGAAAGTCCTCCAAAATAATGTTCCCACTGACCTTTCCAGCCACTGTTTCTCATTATTTTCCTGATACCAGATTATTAAAGCTACCCAAGTGTTCTCCTGGCATTTTAGCTGGTGACTAAAAAGAAGGCAGGTGACTACTAGAACCAAAACTAGGGGATTCTTATACTAGTGGAGGTGACTCTTCAAATGAGAATTTGAAAGTAAAAACAAAGGAGTGCACTCAACTGGCTGACAGTGACTGAGGTTGTCACTGTTCTTAAGGATGATCTGACAGGCGGACACAGCAGTGCAGTAGCCAGGGCCATGTTCAGAGTTCCAGAAAAGGAGGATTCCTCTCATCAAGGAGGTCCAGCTCCTGCGAAGAGGATGGCCAGGAAACACTGGGCAGAAGTTAGACTCTGAGCAAGTAGGCTTAAGATACGGCTCTATTCCCATGGGGCTGAAAAGTCCAGGCTCTTGGCCTGACACTAACTATGGGGACTAGACAAAGGACTAAGTTGTGAAGGGTATGCAGGTGTCCAGTGACTAACACCAACTAATGTGCTTGGGGCAGCAGATTCACTCCAGAAAGAGGCCCGTAATACACATTTTTTAAATGACAGAAATCATGCTAATCATTAAAAATAAGAAAATGAATAAAACTCTCTGCCAGAACAAATATTTCAAGTAGTGTCACTAATGAATGATCAGAAATAACTGGAAAGTACTATCTGGAAATGAGTGTTAATTGATGGTCAAAAAAGTCTTCACAGAGGGGATAAGACCCAAAAAAGGTCTTTGAAAGAGGATGAGTTTACCAAGTAGACAAGGAAAGAAAGGGCACTTCAAAAAGAGAAAATGGTACAGGTAAAGAGGTCAGCACAGGAAACAAGGCAAAAAAGCATAAAATTATATATTATAAGGATAAAAACTATAAAACATGAAGGGTGTTGGCATGAGATTAATAATTCAGAGAGGAAGAGAGGGACCAGACTGTGGGAAAAAATTATACAGGTGTAGGCAAAAGTAGGTTTACAGTTTTGAGTACATGAAACAGTATTTCATTTTCCAAACAACTGTAAACCTACTTTTGCCTACCCCGTGTATATATAATAGCAAAGGAGTTTGCGTTTTATCTTACGGGTGACAATGGGGCTGCTGGCCATACTATGGTAGTATTAACTTAGCTCCAAAGAGGGCAGGCAGTGAGTGCCCCAGTGCACAGAACTATAGCCCACAAATACTTGCCCCATGATTGGACAAGGGTACGGGGCATGGGGCTCAATGGAAAAACAGTGGACCAAGACCACCAGAGGGTTGCTACTCACTGCAACAGGGCAGACTTTAAACTCCCATGATTTCCCAACTTCTTGTTTTTCTGAAGCTGTGATCTTGACTCTTCAAATGTCTGCCATCACTGCGGACTACAAATCTAGCAATTCTTTAAAGCTCAGCCACTTAAAACCACGTTATCAGCAAAGCTTCTCCTACTTTCCTAGGCGTTGTGGGCTCTCCTCCTTCCCTTATAAACCCACAGCACTGTGCAACCTTCCTTGGTTATTTCTGTACATATTCCAACTTGGAGATTATTTCCCAAACTATAGGTTCTCTGAAAACAATGATAATGTTTACTGCTCTTCTCTGAATGTCCCTGGACTGGACTGACATGTGTGAATGCTCTCCTGGGAGCTCATAATGGATACTCCTTCATGCTGACAGTTCTTAATGAGAGAATGATAAAGAGTGCCAGCATTTTCTCTTCGATCCCAAGCAATTCCATTTTGACTGCAAATTTGCTTGCACCCTACTCAGAAAAAGCTGTGCAGGGAACTAGGGGCCCACTCCCTTAGAAAGCAGTGGAGGGTGTTTGCACCTTGGGGTCTTCCCCACAATTCAAGTAGCTAATTAAGGCTGTTCTTCCAACTACATATCTTTCAGGTACAGGCTGACTTAGTAGATGATGTTTTAGCAGCCTTTTAATATCACTCCATTATCCCATCTGCTTCATAGACACAGGCATTAACTAAATAGTAGTTTATCTGAATATCTATAGGCATTTTCTGCCCTCATGGATATTAATTTAATCCACATAATCCAGAAAATTAGCATGATATATGTTCCTAAGCTAATATTTTGAATCAACTATATAGCAAGTCCTTGAATAACATCTTTTCATTCAACATTGTTTTCACATTGATGAGATGCCATATGAACAACTTAACACTGTTTATATCAATTAGCCTGTGGTAAAATTGGTTTTAATGCATCCTTTTGCCTAACGTCGCAAACTCTATCAATGCCAGTGAAGACCTACTGTACTTTCTCAAGGATCCTATCCTGAATGAAGAATTTAATCCAATGGAATATAGAAAACGCATAAGCCCGGCTGGTGTGGCTCAGTGACTGAGCGATGACCCATGCACCAAGAGGTCGCCGGTTTGATTCCTAGGCAGGGCACATGCCCAGGTTGTGGGCCAAATCCCCAGTGGGGGACATGCAGGAGGCAGCTAATCGATGTTCTCTCTCATCGATGTTTCTATCTCTCTCTCTCTCACTCTCCCTTCCGCTCTCTCTAAAATCAATAAAGAAAAAAAAGAAAGAAAATGCATACTGTAATAGCAGTTCAAAACAATATAGTATTTCATAAATAAATATCTTGTGAGGAATTTTTACATTTTGAAATTCTTATCTGTACTTTTGTAAGTATGTGTTATCTTATAAATTAATTTTACATGATATGTCTACAGAACATGAGTATTAAAATTACATCCATGTAAGTTATGCAGGTGTGTAAATATGGAATAGGAAGGTTGATAAATCAGGGGGTAGAAATATGGATAATTATCATTTAAGTTTTGGGTTTTGATTAACAATCATTGCTATCTGTACAATATTTTAAAAATAAAGTCCTAAAGCCATAACATTGTTCTAAAGTAAAGCGAATTCATGAGCCACACAAGAAAAACTACCAAGTTGTCTACTTCTTACTTTAATAATCACATTTAGTAAATATCACTATCTCTATAGAGCTAATCCTCCTAATTTTATGTTGTCTCTCCACACCCTTACAACTGATCAAGAAGTAGGAACAGAAACTACCTATGTGCATGCATTCAATTAATGCCCGATATTGCCACCTGAGCTTTCACATACCAGGTTCATTTTATTAAGTATAGTCCTAAATTAAAATCTACCTCTATGTAAATATAGCTTTTCCACATCATACTGAAATCCCACTATGCTTTCTAGAAATTAATTAATTAATTTGTCATTTTAATGCTAGTGCTGGTACTTCTATTTATACCAATTTCACTATTTTAAGATTTTTTATGTTGATCCTCTATAAACTGTAATCTTACAATTAATTTTCCACTTAAAAGTTTTAAAAATGTGAATTTTAATCTGATCATTAGCATATGTGGATGTTAATCTGATCATTATCATATGTAGAATATGCGCTATATTTCTAATTTCCATTGTGCAAATTTAATCAGAAATATAGCAGAAAAAAAGATGCTTTCATTTTTGTTTCTGAACAAACTACATCAAGAATCTTAATATTTTATGACACCAAGAAAGACAATGAAAAATTCTAAATTAACCTAATGTTAACACTAGAAATAATTACAAATGTTCTTTACAGAGAAGAGATGTGCTCTTCAATCCTGTCAATTCAACAAATATTGTTCAAAAGTATTTCTCGCCATCATTAGGAAATAATAGTATTATTTGACAGAATATAATTCTCCCCACACACTTAGTTCCAAATTCCACTGTGGAACTGATTCTTACAAAAGAACCTGGTTTGTTTCATATGTTTATTAAATTAACAGACAAAAATTAACATATTCACAAACATTTCGCATAAATGGTCATAAACAAGTCAGTCTTAATGGATTTTAAAATTCACTGCACATTCAAGTAATATTCTAACCCAGAAGGTAGGTAAGCCTTCCATGATACAAATGAGGACGTTGAGCCCCTGAGATGAGGTGACACAAATTCCCAGTCATAATGTAAAGGAGAGACATAATTCATTCATAGGAGCCCCACCCCCCCGACTTCCTATTAAGTACTTTTTTTACATTTACTTATTTATTTACTTTTGTTGTTGTTGTTTTTGTTATCCTTACCCGAGGACATTTTTGCATTCATCTTCGGGGAGAGAGAGACAGAAACATCGATGTGAGAGAGACACATCGAGTGGTCACCACCCACACTGGGGACAAGCTGCAACCGAGGTACGTGCCCTTAGTGGGAACCAAACTCAGGTCTCTCTGGTCCACAGGCTGATGCACTAACCACGAGCCAAACCAGCCAGGGCCAATTTAAGTTTTTTAGAAAGACGTACATTTTACAGAGAAATATGCTTTCAATAAAAAAGAAATAAATTTTGAAGATGAACTTAATATGAAACTCACAAATCAAAAATACACAAATATAATCCTGGCCGGTTTTGCTCCGTGGTTAGAGCATCAGCCCGCGAACCAATGAGTCTCGAGTTCGATTCTGGTCAAGGGCACAAACCCTTGGTTGCAGTTTGTTCCCCAGCCCTGATCAGAGTCAGGCAGGAAGAAACCAACTGATGTCTTTCTCTCTCACACAGATGTCTCTCTCTCTCTCTCTCTCTCTCTCTTTTTCTCCCTCCCTCCCACTCTATCTGAAGATAAATGGAAAAAAATATCCTCAGGTGAGGATTAAAATATTTTTTTAATTTAAAAAATAAAATACACAAATATAAACCATATCTAAAATAATCATAATAGTAAAATAGATGTGAACAAACAGAATCAATTTATAAATAGAATAATGATATGAGAATGGTCAAAATACATCTCTGCTGTGAAAGGCTAAGTTTTCAGACCAGAGATAAATTTTACTGAGCCAAATTAAAAGGGGAAAAAAAAAAATCACTCTGTCAGCAGAAAACCTGCTGAGGAATAGCTATCTATATATGGCATCAACTGAAATGAGGGTAATATCTCCTACTATTTCAAAATGATGTCTGAAAGACTAAAAAAAAAAACAAAAAACCTGAAACACCATTCTACCTCAACATGTACAGGCTGGGGCAAAAGTAGGTTTACAGTTGTGGGTACATGAAACAATTTATTCTTGTATTATTATTTATTAATTATTGTATTACTTTCCATACGAACTGTGAACCTACTTTTGCCCCACTCTGTGTATTACATGCATTCTACCTAGGTTGGCTGGGGGGGGGGCGGTGCATTTTACACAGCTTATTTTTTATTCTGGCTATATGCAAACTGCAAGCAATTTGAAGAAGCATAAAGAAGAAATTACCCACAACCATATTAGCAAAAGATAACTGTTATCATTTTATTTCTTTCCTGTCTTTCTCCTAATATTTACTGTAAAGTAAAAAACCCAGCTTGCATTACAGCACAGCAACATTCCCATTATTAAAAATTCTGTAAATGTTTTAAAGCACTGCTTCTCACTCTGAAATTACACTTTTCAGATTATGCGAGAAACACCAGTGGACCCTTGAAGCACATCCCTTAGACTAGGATGACTGGTTTAAAAGCAATTGTATCACAGTCTGTATCGGGGTCCTTTGGGTAAGAAAATACAATTTTTAAAAAACGCAATCCCTGAGTTTTCAGGTACTATATCCCTAACTGGTCCTTAATTTACCGGAAAATTTAGTAAGCTCAAGATGATCAGTTACAGCTATATTATGCTTTCCCCTTTGCAAAACTCCAGTGTACTATCATTTCATGTTCATTAAGTTTTGAAATAGGTGTGAAGGGATTAAGAAGTACAAATTGGTAGTTATAAAATAGTCACAGGGATATAAAGTACAGCACAAGGAATACAGTCAATAATACTGTCATAACTATGTATGGTACCAGGTGGTACTTGAAATATGGGAGTGTGGGGGGTGGGAAAAGATCCCTTTGTAAAGGACATAACTGTTTAACCACTATGCTGTACACCTGAAACTAATATAAAATAATATTGAATGTCAACTGTAATTGAAAAATAAGAAACATATTATTTGTTAAAATACTTTGGGGTAAATACTGAAAGTAAATCTTTCAAAAAATGTAATGTTGCATGTTTAATTAAATCAGGCTTGAGAAATTCTAAAAACAATCCAATTGTCTTATTTGGGGGGAGACATATAACTGGTTGATTCTATACTGTTCAAATATTTTTTTAAAAACATGATATAAACACCTTCAGATCTGGAAATAAGTAAAACAGTATTCTGCTTAGGTAGTTATATTCCTTTCTGTATCAAGGAACCTTACACATTTTTTTGGCCTTAGTTTCCTATGTGTGAAATGGGATAACAAGCGGTTGTGGTGAGGAATGAGTTAAGACACGTAAACCTCTTGGTACTGTGCCTGCCACAAAGCAAGCCCCAATAAGTGTTTAGCTACATATAAGCCTGTTTTTTGTTGTGTGTGTTTTTTCCTACCACGAGGAAAATACAAACACAGGCTCAAGACTTCAATGGAGAGAGGATTTCACACTAATTTATTAAGGGCTGATGTTCAAAAATTTACTGAAGAACAGCTAACTAAGCACCTACACTGCGTAGAACTGTGCCTAAATCTGAAAGAGGTCAGTTTACCAATACGTTTTTTCTTTATAATTAGAGATATTTTATTTCCATGTGCCTGTCAAAGTTTCAGCATCATCATAATGACAGGCTTATGGCCATGATTCCATACTTTACTGAAAACCATATGAGAGCAACATTAAGCTGGACTTAAACGTGGAGATCAATTAAAAAAACCTTCCCAGAAATCAGTAACAATCCTTCTCACTGCAATAAAATGGAAAATGTGTTCAAAAACTGACGCCAAACTGATTCAAAAATTGTCATTCACTTCCTAAAAATTGTACTAAAGTGGGGGAGGGTGAATCAGCTCTGCATTCTCTTTCCATCATACTGCTCCTTCAATAAACAATTTTGCTTAGTTCTGGAACAGGTTTTCCAAGGACGGTAGATGGAAAAAAGTTTTCTCTCTTTCTGGGTGGACTTACCCTTTCAACGTGGAACGTTCCATTTAGGCAACATAAGAGGCTGCAATGGGTCACAGCCAGTGTCTGACCCAGGCAATCTAGACCACCATCCTGCCTAATACGCAGGGACTGTACAGGACACTTTCTGAATCCAAGATTCACAGATAATCAGAATCAGTTTCTTTCGCTTTTGAACCTGAGCACTTGCACAAAAGACAGTAATTATCGCCACTTGCCTTTAATAGGTTTAAGATGCTATTTAATTACCTTGCCTTTCTACTGTCTATCCATCCATTTAGCTTAACTATAGGCGTCACATCTCCAAAACTTCTTTTCCTCCCAAAGATTTTATCCAGAAAAAGAATCCAATACCTAAAAGGCCTTGACAGCAGTGTCTCACTTCCCTCTTTTGAGGAAAACGAATGGCCTTGCCAAAAAAGTAAAGCTGCGCCAAACTGGGGGACAACAGGCTGAACCCACCTTTGCAACTCAACCTTGCGAGTGCCGCGCCCGTCTGCCCACTCACGGGAGCGCATCGCACCTTCCCGACGTGCGGCCGACTCTGCAATGGCCTGGAAACCTGGCACCCCGCGGGCTCTCCCCGCGCCCCCGCCACCCGTGGGGCTCCATGCAGCGAGCATTCCCCGGGGACAGCTTACCTTGCTGGGCTCCAGCGTCCTCAAGCAGCAGGAGCAGGATAAGTAAGAGCAGGAGAGACAGAGGCATAGGGGAGGAGGAGGAGGAGTTGGAGCGGGGAGAGAGGAGGCCGGAGCGAGAGTGGGGGAGCGCGGCCCGGGCGGGGGCGGCGGCCGCGGCCCGGACTCCGGGACGGTGCGGGCTGCGCCCTGCTCTCACCACCGTTCGGCTCGCCATCGCGGCGGCCGGCAGTCCGCCTGCATAGTGCGGGCGCCTCGGGAGTCCCGCGCGCCCCGGGGCCGCGGCACCCGGCGAGGAGGCGGCGGCTGCAGAGAGAGAACGAGAGCAGCGCGCGCCTCGCTCCGCGCCGGGACCCCCTCCGCCCCTCACTCCGCTTTCGCCTCCTTTCGTCCCTTCCCTCCGTTCCCCGCCCGAGACCCCAGGCCGGAGTGCAGGGGAGGGGAGGGAAGGAAGCGGCTGCTCGAGGCACGGAGGACGGCTGCGGTTGAGCTGGGCAACGAGCCGCCCGCACCGCGCTCCTCAACCCGACCCCGGATCGCCGCGTTCTCCCGCCGCTCAGGGTAGCTGGCTGGCAGGCCAGCCCCTGATCCCTCGCGCTCCCTCTTGCGCGCCCTGGCCACGCCTTCTCGGCCACCAAGACCAATCCGAGCTCGGCTCCGGACCGTCTCCCCCACACACCAACCAATCAGCACACTCTCTCCTCTATCGACCAGTTAGCTCCGCTGCCCACCACTCCAGCTCCACCACCTCTCATCTCTCTCCTCCAATCCCCTGAGGACTTAGGAAGCGTCCCACCCGCCTCCCCCAATCTAGGTTCCGCCCCCAGTCTTGGGCCCCGGGCGGCCCCCGCCCGGCCCAGAGATTTGTTATTGTTGGGACCTCAGCCCAAACCGATCCCGCTGAGGCGGCTGCTTGCTCTGGTCAATGACTTCCGGGACTTCCCCCATCCCGCTCTCCCTGCTGCTCTGGCTGTGCTTGCTCATTGCTCCTCCCTCGCCGCACATCAGGCCACTGGAAGGGGTGGGAAACCTGGATCCTGGATGCTGTTAGCTGGAAGCTGAGTCTGAAGGTCTTTCTTTTTCTTTCTTTTCTCTCTTTCATTCTCTCTCTCTCTCTTTCTTTTCTCATTTTCCTTTCTTAAAAAAATAGAAGAGCGGATTTTTTTTTTTTTAATAAAAGCTACTGCCAATCGTTGTGGCCACTCCAAGTGACAATAACAGATCAGTGTTTTATATCTATCTATCTGTCTGTCTATCTATCTATCCATCCATCCTGTTTTCGGTGCCCTTTACTATATTACATTGGGGGGGGGGGGGCGGGAAGGATATAGCAAGATCTGTGACCACAAAGTAATTTAAACCTAGCATCCTAATATTAATTTGGCCATTCTGGAGTTGTGGAGCACCTGCAAACCCTGAGTTATGAGTTGTAGGAGTTGCAGCCTAATACACAGACTGATTCCAGGATCTAGTTTTGGAACAGAGATGGAAATATATTGTGAAATAATCAAATAAATGCTAATTAGAGTCACAAACAGTTTGTCAGAGGATATAGTGACAAAAAGAACTGGTTTTGGGGAAAGCAGAATCCATAGGACTAGAAGGTGATTGGTTTTAGAGAGGAGAAAAGTGCCATTCTGGATGTTTTCCCCATGGGCCCTTAAGGAGGATGGTCATTGATAAATACAGGAAAATGGAAAGGTGGAGCAGGTTGTGTGAGAAAGTCAGCTAATTTTGGACATACTGAATTTGAGATGTGACGCTATATAACAGGCAGGTGGACATTTTGGTCTAAAGCTTAGAATGAGGAGTGCCTTAAGTTATGTGGGGATTCCTGAATAGATGTAATATTCAAAACCATGGAAGGGACTGATATCCTCAAATGAAGATCTGAAAATTGTAAAGGACTTTGGAGGTCATCTTTTTCAATTCCCCTGCAGACCCCTATGCATCAAACCTTTCTACTCAATTTATTTAAAAAGCATTTATTGGATGCCTATTAAACCCTACTATGCTTTAGGCCTAATGTAGGCAGTGGGCATACAAAATTCAATCAAAAGAGACTACTTTCTGTGGGGGAGGCGGGCGACCATGTAAACAAATCAGCTATCAGGGGCATGTTGGAAGTATGGACTAATGCAACAATACAACCATGGAAGGATTTTAAGAAACCAATTATGGCAAGTATAAAATACTAGCTGTCTTGAATGAGACCACAAAATAAGGAAGGTGATCTCAGGCCACAGGCAAAGGAGGCTGGATTACAGGTGAATGATGTTGATGGAGATGTGCTAGGATTTGTAGCAGCTATGGTTTACTCCATTCCTCAACTGGTAAGTGAATTAATGCTTTGAATGAAGGCTCTGGGGAAGACTGGAGCTTCAAGAAAAGAACACATGGGATAGTTATATAAGAAACACCAGGAAATTAAACTGTGTATCATTTTAATGTATTTGTCTGTTTATTCCATGTTAAACATAAATACAGATTCTCAATCTAAATTTCAATTCACCAGAACTTTTTCCACTTTGCCTCTTTTCCATCTTCCTTTTTCTCTCATGTTTTTCTTTCTTCTTTCTTCATCAATAAAGAGTGGAGAAATAGAGAAAATGGAATTTATCTGTGGAGAAAAGGAGAAATATGAAAAGAATGGTTACATCCCATCATTTCTGCTTCTAAATGAACCTCAGCTCAGCCACTGCTAAGAAAATGAGAATAGAGGAGAAGAACCTGGGGGCCTTTGTTTCATATAGCAACATCTGGGCTTTCATGGTAACATACGGTAAAATCATTGGCACCACCATCACTATTAAATGCCTGTTAAGCATTAATGAAACAGAAGAGGCTCATTTAATATGGCATTTATGCTGGAAACCTTGGGATGATGGTATGTAATGAATCATGGGTGGGCTTTATCAGTGAGTGTGTGCTGTAGGCAGGATAACAAAAAGAGGGAACAAATGAGAATTTACTTTTGTGATCTTCCTTTGAGGTGGGAGACAAAGAAGAATGTGGCATTTCTGGGGAAATATTTCAAACGTCAAAGCCCAGGACCCTAAGATCTGGTTACTGTTCTCAAAGGAGCATTTTCTTTGTCTTGTTGACTGTTTGGACAAATGTTTACAGCCAAGTTTATCGCTAAATGTCTGAATTCTGCTAAGGAGTCTTCCTTCTTTCTGTGACCAGAACTGGTTTGGATACATTTTTCTCTTTATCTTGTAAACTTCTTTCAGCTAGTCATTTCAAGTTAAATCTAGCTCTCAGGTTTATTACTCATATTTTCTTAACATTTATAAACTGTTTCTTTAGGTATCTGTTATAGCAAATTTAAGACAGAAGTGTTTGGAACCTAATTTATTTTAGATGATATTTTCACATAATTTTCTTGGCATATTTCAGCAACATGACTGACTTGGATTGTTTTCCATTTGCCTTCTACAACCGTCTTTTTTTTTTTTTTTTTTTCTCTTCCTCTCCTACCTCCCCTTGTTTTTTTCTAGGAACATAATAGAATAAATTTAACTAATTCACTCTCTTGTGGGTCAGAACGAGAAGGCTTCAGCTAGGTATTTTATCTCTGATGGTGACTGCAAAAAGATTTAGTAAAAACATGAAAACTGCCCTCCTATAACATCAACATCATACCTAGAAATAAGAGAATTAATTATACATGAGAACTAAAAAATGAATAGTTCACATGCCAGAGTATCTGAAATAAAATGATTTAGGTGTGCAGTGGCTATGTGCCTCTCCTGCTATACTCTGTATTCTTTCCTGTGGGGCCTATGCTGGCAACATAGTCGAGAATTAAATATACAGAGTTGAAATGCTGTTTGGCTTCTGAGAAATTGAGTTGTTTCATGAGATCATGGAAACAGCCCTGGACCAGACTTGTATCCAACTCCCACTTGGAAGTGCTGAATAACCTACAGCAAGTCTCCTAGGCTTCAGTTTCTTTGTCTACTACAGAGGATGGTTGGATATTTGTTATAGGCTTTGAGTTTTGACAGTTCTTCCAAATTCTCATTGTCCACTGCTCCCTTTCATCTCGCAGTCAAATTCTAAGTCCTTAATTCCTAAACCACTACCTAATGGAGGGAGAGGACATTGATGACTCCAGAATTCATCTCTGGGAAAACACTGTCTATGCTGAACAGGAGTGCCCCTTAACTGGTATGCTTCACACCCCTTACCCCCAGCCCAGCAGTGCATTTATGACCTGGAGCGAGATAAAGAGCTGTGAAAGAAGCAAACAGGGCCTTAGAGCAGGAGAGTAACCTATCAGGAAGGAGATAGGGAAGGTCAGAGGAGATAAAGCTGGCCAGCACTGTGGCCAGAAGCTGGAGCAGAGAGGTGAGAAATGGTGAAAATTTCCCAGTGGTTGGAACGCAAAGATGCTTTGATAGATAGAGATAGCTAATAAATAAATTCTAGCTGTTTGCTGTATATGCTACTTTGTAACCTCTTCTGCCTTCCTCCCAAACTCTCCATTAAGTTTACCATTGTCACAACCTTGATCCAGTGAAACTTTGGGGAAGAAGGGGATACAAATGGGAGCAGGACAAGCAGATTGGTGTCCAGATTGTGGACTAAAAGGAAATAATATGTTGTTTATTTTTTTTAAATTTTTTTCTTTATTGATTTTTTTTAGAGAGAGAGGAAGGGAGAGGGAGAGAAAGATAGAAACATCAGTGAGAGAGAACATCAGGGCAGCATCCTCAGGACGTGAAATGAAAGCAGACATCAAAAACAGAGAAAACAGGAGGACTTCTGAACCAGGAGTTTGGACCCATCTAAACTGCCTCTTGAAAAGAAACTAGGTTTCCATCCTGGCTTTGGAATCATCCAGGCAGCTCCCATCTATTAGGCTAGGACAAGCAAACAATTGTTTTACTTTTTATTTTTTTAAGAACCAGGAAAATGGGATTTTTTTTTTTTTTTTTTTTTTATCCTCACCTGAGGACATTTTTCCATTTTCTGTTCAGGTAGAGTGGGAGGGGGAGAGAGGAAGAGAGAGAGAAACATCGATGTGAAAAGGACACATCGAGTGGCTGCCACCCGCACGACCAACCAGGGCCGGGGACAAACTGCAACCGAGGTACATGCCCTTAGCGGGAACCGAACCCGGGTCTCTCGGGACCGCAGGCCGACGCTCTAACCGCTGAGCCAAACAGGCCAGGGCGAAAATGGGATTTTTTAATGTGCAGACCATATCTTTTAATAATTCCATTTGAATCCTTTAATTTAATGTTTATTTAGAGCCTTTATATTAATAAGTCAATAAAATAGGAACTGATATTTTAAATAATAACAAGCCTTTGAAAACTCAGTGTTTAAAAAAATACCTAAGAATTTTTAAAACAAAGCAGAATATCATCTCCTTCATGTTATACTCAAAGACTAGCTGATGCTAGCCTGCCATTTAACACAATAAGACATAAATGAGGTGCAGAATATACTATACAATTTTATTAACGAATCTTTTTTTTTTTTTTTTTGGCATTCTATTAACTATAGTTTGTGAAATGACAGATTGTGGACTAAAAGGAAATAATATGTTGTTTATTTAAAAAAATTTTTTTCTTTATTGAATTTTTTTAGAGAGAGAGGAAGGGAGAGAGAGAGAGATATAGAAACATCAATGAGAGAGAACATCAATTGGCTGCCTCCTGCATGCCCCCACTGGAGATTAGGCCCACAACTTGGGCATGTGCCCTGACCAGGAATTGAACTGGCAACCTCTTGGAGCATGGGTCGATGCTCAGCCACTGAGCCACACTGGCCAGGGAATAATATATTGTTTAGATTAATCTGACTTTCCACGAGCTTCTGCATTAATAATCAGGTTTTAGTATCCATATAAGTAATACTTTAAATTTCACTAACATACACTGTCATTTTGTTCATAGTTAACATGCTGCACAAAAATGAAAATGTGAGAAATATTTTGAAGAATTGATTGCAGACCAAGATAACACCTAGGAGAAAAACAAAGGAGAATATAATTTTCCTAGCTATTTTTTTTTTTTAATCTTAAAGACTGACTGTGCATGCCTAGTGCTCATAAAATTTTGAATAGATAGGATGATTTTCTCACCACGTATCTGGCATCATTTACTGGTGATCTCTATAACTCAATGCTTAGTTCTCATTTGTAGATCTGAAAATATGTCCATTCATTTTTTTTGGTAAATATAATCAGTGTATTTAATACTGCTGACTCAACTAAAATAGATGGTGAGAGCAGATCTTGATTAAAGGTATAAATTATTGAGTCAGAATGTTCATGGATTTCCTATTTATTTAGGACTCGCTTGGAAGACACCCAAATATTAACAGCCTCATCTAATGACAAAATTTAACCATTTGTTTAGCCATTTTATCTGAAATAGTAAAAGTGGTTTTATTTCCCAAAAATCAATTACCAGATATAAGATAATTCAGGATTCACTTTAGTCTTTCTGTCATTTGCTATTATTCTGGTATTGACAAATAACTAATGCTAACAAAGTGCTTTATTATCACAACATAAATATAGCCACTCACTCTAGATAGTGTTAGTTGCATATGCATGCAATTAATTACATCACCTATAAAATGATACCCCACCAGAGAACCCTGCTGAATCAGCCCCTGGATGTATTTAATAATAACTACAACAGTGCATGTAAGTAAATTGAAATTCTCTCCAAGTGAACAAGCATATAGCCATTCATGCATGGTATGGCAGCCATCCATTTAGAGGAATTATAGTTATATATGGCCCAGAACGAAGTTTGTAACACCATCTGTGCCCTAATAGAAAAAAAAAAAAAAAAATGAAACAAATAAGCCATGTTTGAAAATATGTTAAAATATTATACTCAAATCCCATCTGTAATCATATTCTTGCTTCTAAAAGTTATTTCCCAAACTTTATGTCTATATATTCTGTGTAGAGAACTTAAATTCTTGACCTATGAATAATTTTTCCTGATCCTGGCAGCATTTTCATAATTGGGGGTCTCATTCCATTCTATCATATTAAATAACCCCTACCTTAATTTTCCCAAATGAATATAAAGTATCCAATATTTATGAAAGATAGAGTGAGTAGCTTCTAAATTGCTTTCTTTAAAAATCGTCTTCATGAACTTAGTGTAACTAAGAAATGATAAGAAAACTGTATTTAGGAGAAGACAGTATGAATTGCCACTAAAATATCTTGAGAATGTAAAATATCCTTGGGAAAAAAATTCAAAGAAGCTCAGAAATCTACATCTTACCCAATGAATGCTATTTTTGCCCCCTTCAGGTTTCCAGACTGAATTAAAAACAAGCTGCATAAAAATCATGACACACAATTTTATGGACTATGGAATAAAATGAGCTACTCTACTTAGATCTTAATTACCCAGAGAATCTCTTGAGGGGCTTCAAAAGTTCCAAGAGCCCCTTATGGAAACCTGTGGCCTCTTTTCAGTAGTGGGGAAATGTTGAGAACCATTGAGTTAGAAGATTTAATTCTGACTGTGTGAGTTCATTAGTGTCTTTGTTTTTTTCAGATTCATATTTTAAAATCTTTATGTCTGTTTCTGCCAAGTTTATGCCCATCCTAAGCTATATATCTTCCATATTCCTTCTCTTTTGCTATGAGTCTAAATGAAACACTTTGATCTATTAATGGAATGTAGTTGACCCACTGCCCTCTCTGTTACAATGTTGATTCACAGCCACAAGGAGCAGTGGGCAGCAAGCCAGGCTACAGACAGTGTCTAAACTCCGGCATCAGATCAAATGTGGTGCTTGCTTAATGGGCCCCTCTGTCTTCAGCAAGCAGATCGCCTGTCACAGAGGGTACAGCTTTCTTGTTGTAGGAGTTAGCTGCACACAATTTCCTGTCACCAAGATTCCTCAGAAGGCTGTCTGTGACCAGCATGAGGTACTCTCCTGTAACAACTGAAGAATCATGGGCCCTAATACTGAGTCACCTCCCATGCTCAGGGACTCTGGCCAGAGGAGAAAGGACAGGGATTGATGTTCAGTGAGCACCTGCCTCTGCTAGGCATTGTTCACATGTCAGTTATTGATGTCTCATGGCATCTCAGTGAGGTAAGGATGATTATTCACACCTGGGCACACTGGTTCACTGTTAGGCCAGGACTCAGCTGGGTTGAGACTACAGGCCTGTCTAATGTGAGAGCTTGTGTTTTTTCCACTTGACCACACTGCCTCAATGTTATTCTAGGAATTTTGCTTATATTACTCAGTGACCTGGATTCTTTCCAAAGCCTACTACCATAAAAATGCATTATTTTTTTGTCATAAAATTTTTATTTGTTACAAATCACTATTTTGAAAACTGCTAGTAAAAGTCCATTTTATCTCTTGCATTTTCTGAAATTTCATCAAAAAATTCAAGCATAGAATTTTTTTTTAAAAGGTTACACATTTTATTGATTTTTTTTTTTTAAGGGAAGAAGGGAGGGAATGAGTGAGGGGGGGAGAGAGAGAGAGAAACATGGATATGAGAGATATATCAATCAGTTGCCTCTCATATGTACCCCAACAGGGATTGAGGCTGCAATCTAGGCATGTGCCCCCACTGGGAATTGAACCTGTGACCTTCCGGTGTATGGATGACATTCCAACAACTGAGCCACACCAGCCAGGGAAAGCCTTGAATATTTTGAAAGGTGCACAGACCCAGGCCTTAGAGTTGTATAGGATCAAATTTAGTGTACAGAGAACATATTGTCTTCCTCATCTTTGCCTAATGTAGTCTCACAAAGGCTTAAAAAATCTGAGATTAATTTCCAATTAAAAATATGTGGATTGACCACAAAGGTTTATTCCTTCCTCCCACCCTGAAAAATGATGTTAAAATGACATTAGAAGAAATAAGAAGGTATGTACCAATAATGACAAGAGCAGAAGGGCTAGAATTTAAGTATCAGAGCTGAAAATGGAATTGGGGGGGTGCAAATAAGTGAATGCCTATATATTGAACAATAGGACTCTAGTGCCCTTTTACCATCCAGCTTTCACAGTTCCAAAGACCAGGTCACAATGTGTATTTAAAAAATAAACAGAATGTTCTGAAACTTCACTGAGATTCTGGAACATTCTGCCATCCACTATCTGTGCTCCTTAGATTTTTGTCTTGGGCCTGTTGTGAGTTGCAGGGTGCCAGGTTTGGTCAGTGAATACTTTCATCCCATATCCCTAGAGTCCCAAAGCCCTATTTGCATTTCTTTTTTTATTTTAAATGTATCTTTATTATTGAAAGCATTCCAGAAGTATTGTAAAAAATATTTTTATTGATTTTTAAAGAAAGGAAGGGAGAGGGAGAGAGAGAGAGAGAGAGAGAGAAACATCCATGTGAAAGCCGAACATCAATTGGCTGCCTCCTGCATGCCCCCTAGTAGGGATCAAGCCTGCAACCGGGGGAAGGGGCCCTGACTGGGAATCGAACCAGCAACCTTTTGTTGCACAGGATGATGCCCAACCAACTGAGCCACACTGGCCAGGGCCCTGTTTGCATTTTAACAGCTACTAAGTGGGAAAGAGTATGGTACCAAGCTAACCTGAGAAGTAGCAAGCTGATGTCCACTGAGCCAGTTCGGCAACATTAAAATGTGAATTTTCTAGTGAAACATACAAGAATTATTGTGACAAAATTAACTGAGTCCTAATGCTATTTTTTTTCTCAACCACTGATGGATCTTCAATAACCCCTCACTAGCATAATCCCAAAAGGGACAATTTCTGTCAAAAGCCATGCTTGTATCTCTACTTTGCTCACCTCCTCCTGCATGCTTTCAACATGATCAGCTACATGCAACTGCATTAAGTCTGCCTACACTTCTTCACAGCATGAGTGAATGGCATGATACGAACTATGAAGAGTTACTGGAAATCACAGATATTGTTTTGCACTGTTAGATTGTCTTAGCTCATGTGTAAGGCTTTAGAGAATCCCTTCCAGGAGCTTGATTTTTTAAAACATCTTCTTGTGAAGTGATTCATAGACCATTCCTTTAATATCGTGAGGATATTAAGATCCATGCTTGTTTGTTTGTTTTTTCCCAAGAGTTATAATTGCTTTTTAGAGAGAGGAAAGGAGAGAGAGAGAGAAACATTGATGTAAGAGAAATATCAGTAGGCTGCCTCCCACACACCTTCCACCAGGGATCGAGCCCACAACCCTACTGGGAATTGAACCGGCAACCAACCGTTTGGTACAAGAAACCATGCCCAACCAACTGAACCACACTGGCCATGGCAATCGAAGCTTATCTTTTTTTTTTTTTAAATCTTTATTGTTGAATGTAGAATGTATTACAGATGTTCCTCATTTTTCCCCCATTTACCCCCTCCTCCCCACTCCCGCCCCCCTCCTGCCTTTTCCCACACTATTGTCTGTGTCAATTGGTTATGCATATAAGTTCTTTGGTTTATTTCTTCCCACCCCCCAATCCCTTTCCCCTTTGAGGTTTGTCAGTCTAGCAATGAATTTGTACTTCTTAATCTCTTCACCTTTTCCACCCATTCCCCCAACGCCCCTCACATCTGGCAACCAACAAAATGTTTTCTGTTCTATGAGAATGTTTCTGTTCTGCCTGTTCATTTTGTTTGTAGATTCCATTGTTGATAGATATGTATTCATTGCCAATTTGTTTGTTCATATATTTTATCTTTTTCTTCAAAAAGACCCTTCATCATTTCATATAATAACGGTTTGGTGGTAATGAATTCCTTTAACTTTTTCTTGTCTGGGAAACTCTTTATATGGCCATCGATTCTAAATGACAGCTTTGCAGGATAGAGTAATCTTGGTTGTAGGTTCTTGCTTTTCATCACTCTGAATATTTCTTGCCACTCCCTTCTAGCCTGCAAAGTTTCTTTTGAGAAATCAGTTGATAGCCTGATGGGAACTCCCTTGTAGGTAACTAGCTGCCTTTCTCTTGCTGCTTTTAAGATTCTCTCTTTGTCTTGAACCTTTTGCATTTTGATGATGATGTGTCTTGGTGTGGGCCTCTTGGGGTTCATCTTGTTTGGAACTCTCTGTGCTTCCTGGACTTATATGTCTGTTTCCTTCACCAAGTTAGGAAAGTTTTCTGCCAGTATTGTTTCAAACAGGTTTTCAATTTCTTGTTCTTGCTCTTCTCTTTCTGGCACCCCTAAGATGCAATTGTTGGAACACTTGAAGTTGTCCCAGAGGGTCCTTACACTATCTTCATATTTTTGTATTCTTTTTTCTTTTTGCTGTTCTCATTGGGCGTTTTTTGCTTCCTTATATTCCAAATTGATGGTTTGCTTCTTGGATTTACGTACTCTACTATTGAATCTGTGTAAATTATTCTTTATTTCAGTTAATGCCTCCTTCATTTCTGACTGTGCATCCATCATTTCTGACTGGTCCTTTTTTATGCTCTTGAGACCCTCACTAAATTCACTGAAGTTCTCACTAAGTTCATTGAGCATCCTAATAAGCAGTATTTTGAACTCAGCATCTGTTAGGTTGCTTATCTCCATTTCGCTTAGTTCTTTTCTTGGGTTTTTTTTCTGTTCTTTCATTTGGGACCTGCTACTTTGTCTCCTCATTTTGGCTGCCTTCCTGTGTTTGTTTCCGTGTATTACTTAACTAGCGGTATGGGGCTAGCTGAGACCAGATGCTGCTTGTTTGAAAGAATTTAGGAAAACCTGAAGCAGGATCCAAGACAGGCCAATCCTATGGTTAAGCAAGTGGCAATAGCTTGGGTGGGCCTGAAAGTTGGGTGGGGCAGGGCGGGGCAACCAGTGTGAGCCAGGTTACTAGAGTCCCAAATATGGTGGCTGTCTGCCGCCCCAGGGAAGGGCTCACCAAAGAAACAAAGGCCTCTGACAGCATGTTTGTCCCAGAGAAAGCCCCCTCTCAAGCCCTCGCTTCAGTGCCAAACAGCTCAGTTCTTCCCTGTATGTCTCTGGCGCCCCTCGGGCTGCCTCCCCTCCGAGCTTAGAGGGAGAGAGTCCGAAAAGTCTGTGCGCAGGCCCTTTAAGGAGCTGCCTGGGGCTCCAGCTGCTTCAGCCTCCCTGAGCCTCAGTTTCCGCTGGTTTTTCGAGCCAGAAGTTATGGGGACTTCTCTTCCTGACACTGGAACCCTGAGCAGGGCACCTGGTGTGGGACGGGGACCCCTCAGTCCTCAGGAAGGACCTTCCCAGCCGCGGGAGCCTCCTGATTTTTATCCGCCACACGTGGGTGTGGGACCAGCCCATTGCGCCTCAGCCCCTCCTACCAGTCTGGACGCAGCTGCTTCTTTAATTCCGTAGTTGTAGGACTTCCATTCAGCTTGATTTCAGGTGGTTTTGAATGATGGTTGTTCTGTAGTTTAGTTGTAACTTTGATGTGGTTGTGGGAGGACGTGATACTGCGTTTACCTACACCACCTACACCGCCATCTAGACCGAAGTCAGTCGAAGCTTATCTTGACTGCAAATGTTCTACATACATGCTTACCTCCTAAGCTATTTCCTGGTTAGACAGCATGGACTTATTTTACATGGTGTCTCTTGATGGTAGGGGTTTGATGAATGAATAATGTATGGATGAAAGAATTGTGAGTCTTTGGGACTTAAAAAAAAATCTTAGTATTTAAATTCTAGGTATCACTCTTCATTTTCAGGGTTTGCCACTAGCTTATATGCTGAGACCCATGTTACAGGATAAAAATAGAAACTAAATCTCAATTTAGTTAAGTCTACATACTTAGGTTTCTGTTATTTGGAGCCAAATGCAATCCTGATGTGTACTTATGAAGGAGGAAGGTACCACAGTCATGCTGAAACAAAATATAAGGCATCTTCACATTCAAAAAATTCTAAAGAGGACTTTGTATTGAAAAGATTTTGTTGTAAATTGGTATAATATAATTTCATGAATGCTAAGTATAGAGTTATATAGTGAGACTGTTATTCCTTATTCCCTAATCTGATTATATAAGTACTAATTTCTAACATGTTAAACATATTGTCCTCAATACCATAGATATTAATAAGAATTAGGAATGTCTTTCTAATAAGCTCAAGAAGCTTGTTAGGATGTGTAAGCACATGGTATATATGATACAAAGTGGAGTCCAGTGCATGCCGTGACATGGGTGTAGATGTGATGAATGGAGACATTACATTTTGTTGGAGGAATCTGGAAAACTTCATGGAGAAGGTCTTAAAGAATAGACAAGATTGCCCTGGCTGGTTTTGCTCAGTGGTTGGAGCATCGGCCTGTGGACCAGAGAGTCCCAGGTTCGGTTTCCGCTAGGGGCACGTACCAAAAAAAAAAAAAAAAAGAATACACAAGATTTCAGTAGGTTGAAAGGTTAGGACACTATCAAAGAAGAGAATGGTATAGACAAAGGCATGAAAATGATAACATGCAAGGTATGATCCTCATAGTTACTAGCTACCATATAAACTATTTTTTTCAGCTCCTGACAATTGTCAATATATCATTTACATCATTGAAATTCCTCTTTTACATTTTAATTCAGCCACCTCTGGCCCTTTTGTCAAAGAAAAATGTATTTCTCCATTTAGTTCTAGCAATGAAAGTAGGGACTTGAAGATATTGTAATTTGAGGGTATTAATGTAAATGAATTCTTTATTTGTACCCACAGTCTATGGGAGAGTTTGGAATATATTAATACATCTTGATTCTCCATGATGATTTGAAAGATGCCTATTTTAATGATATCAGGATTATAATAAATGCAATCTCCTTGACTCTCCTTGCCCACTGTATATAATGTGTGATGCTCTTGAACTGCACTCCTTGTCAAGAAAAAGATATTTCAAAAAGGAAGTGACTGATCCTGTGAACTGATAAGAGTGTGTACTTTGTGAATTGTTCCCCAGTGTGGGAGAATTCCTAATGAGTCTGTTTGCCACGGCATCTCCCCATTTGTTAAATGCAGTCTATGACATTGTTCCTTGGTTGTAAGATGGACAGATAACCCTCCTTCAAGGTTGCCAAGTGCTTAATATCATGGAGTTTTGTGCACATAACTTGAAGCTATTATCCAAATGATTGAGCAGACTCTAAGCGTTTCATAAAAGAAATTTAATTAATAAAATGTGTGTATATCAAAAACTAGTCCAATGTGTGGGTACAGAGAAGCTGGAATAATGCTACCTTTGGGACAGCCACATGTGGACTGTGCACTGGTCCACCCTAGAGAGTGACATCCACATAACAGTCCATGGAATGGTAGGCACCCTTGTAGCTGGGTGGTGCACAACCTCCAAGGCCATACAAGCCAGCCCAGGCCATTCTTTGTATTGTGTTCTCTTTTGTTTACTGTGGCTGAAGGGGTCCCCCTGTGTATTCTGCCTTTCCTCTAGTTCCAACGTTTCTTGGAGCTTTGGCAATGAGATCTCTTGTCAGTTCTGATATCCCGGGCTGTCATTGGCTATGTCCTTGACTCCCTAGATTACCCCGAAAACTGGCATTCACATACCCACAGTCTTCGTTGGGCAATTAACAGTAACACAACTTCTCTGTGTTACCACTTTTTTCTTCCTTCCTGATGCAAATGTCTTCCCTTAGCTATGACTTTTTACTTCAAATGAAATTATATTTTGTCTTTGTGTCTTTGCGTTAGGGTGACTATATCATATATTGTTCAATCGGGGACACTTTAAGGTATATTATATGGTCATCCTCATACAAGGGCAAAAAGATCTGACATGATTATCTGAGAAGGAGCTATTGAAAATGGCACTGGCCCTGGCCGGTTTGCTCAATGGTTAGAGCATTGGCCTGTGGACCAAAAGGTTGTTGTTTTGATTCCCTGTCAAGGGTACATACCTGGGTTGCATGTTTGATCCCCAGCCATGGTGGGGGTCGTGTGAGAGGCAACCAATCAATCTGTCTTTCTCCCATTGATGTTGCTCTCTCTCTCTCACTCTCTTCCAACCACTCTATCTAAAAAGCAATGGAAAAATATCCCCTGGTAAGGATTAAAAAAAAAAAAAATGAAGAAGAAAGAAAATGGCATTGGGATAACAGGTATAAACTAGGATTGTCCTGGACAACCTAAGGTGTCTGATCATCTACTCTTCCCTTTCTTTAAGGTGATATGCAACAGGTTCACATTTTTATTTTTTTGCTTTTTAAAAAAAATTTATTTATTTATTTTTGTTACAGATGTGTCCCCTTTTTCCCACACTGATTCCCCCCTCACGCTCCCTCCCAGCCCTGTCCCCCATTTGTTGTCCATGTCCATGGTTCATGCATACATGCATATAATTTATGTGGTTTATCTCTCCCCCACCCCCCCTATTCTGGGGATTGTCAGTCTGTACCCCACTTCCACGTCTCTGGGACTACCCCATTATTCAGACTGTTATGTTCATTACATTCCACAAATAAGTGAGATCATATGATACTTGTCTTTCTCTGTTTGTCTTGTTTCGCTTAGAATGACACTTTCCAGATCCCTCCATGTCGTCTCAAAGGATAACAGATCTTTCTTTCTTACAGCTGCATAGTACTCCATTCTATGTATGTACCACAGCTTTTTTATCCATTTGTCTGCTGGTGGATGCTCGGGCTGTTTCCAGATCTTAGCTATTGTAAATAGTGTTGCTAAGAACATGAGGGTACATATATTCTTTCTGATTGGTGTTTCAGGCTTCTTAGGGTATATTCCTAGAAGTGGGATCACTGGGTCAAATAGGACTTCAATTTTTAAATTTTTGAGGTAACACCATATTGTTTTCCATAGTGGCTGCACCAGTCTGCATACCCACCAGCCATGTACTAGAGTCCCCTTTTCTCCACACCCTCGCCAACACTTGTTGTTTGATGATTTGTTGATGGCGGCCAGTCTGACAGGTGTGAGGTGATACCTCATTGTTGTTTTAATTTGCATCTCTCTGATGATTAGTGATGTTGAGCATTTCTTCATATGTCTCTTGGCCATTTGTATGTCCTGTTTGGAGAGGTGTCTATTTAGTTCCTCTGCCCATTTTTTAATTGAGTTCTTTGTCTTCCTTTTGTGGAGTTGTATGAGCACTCTATATATATTGGAAATTAACCCCTTATCTGATGTATCATTGGCAGTTATGCTCTCCCATACAGGGGGTTGCCTTTCCATTTTGATGATTGTATCTTTCGCTGTGCAGAAGCTTTTGAGTTTGATGTAGTCCCATGTGTTCATTTTCTCCTTTGTTTCTGTTGCCTTAGGTGATGTATCAGTGAAAATTCTGCTGCATATGATGATTAAATTTTGTTGCCTACATTTTCTTTTAGGATTTTTATGGATTCACGGGTCACATTTAAGTCTTTTATCCATTTTGAGTTTATTCTTGTGTATGGTGTAACTTGATGATCTAGTTTCATTTTTTTTGCATGTAGCTGTCCAATTTTCCCAACACCATTTATTAAAGAGGCTGTCTTTACTCCACTGTATGCTCTTGCCACCTTTGTCAAGTATTCATTGAGCATATTGCCTTAGGTCCATTTCTGGGTTCTTTGTTCTGTTCCACTGGTCTATATGCCTGTTCTTGTGCCAGTACCAGGCTGTTTTGATTACAGTGGCTTTGTAGTATATCCCAAAATCTGGTAATGTGATTCCTCCTACTTTGTTCTTCTTTCTCAAGATTGCTGTGGCTATTCGAGGACTTTTTTGGTTCCATATGAACTTTTGAAGTATTTGTTCCAGTTCTGTGAAGGATGTCGTTGGTATTTTGATGGGGATTGCATTGAATCTATAGATTGCTTAGAGTAGTATGGGGATTTTAATGATGTTAATGCTTCCAATCCATGAAGAGGGTATGTGCTTTTCCTTTTTTATATCTGCCTCTATTTATTTTTTCAATGACCTGTAGTTTTCTGTGACTAGATCCTTAATTTCTTTGGTTAAGTTTATTCCTAGGTATCTTAATTTTTTTGTTGCGATGGTAAATAGGATTGTTTTCTTAGTTTCTCGTTCTGTGAGTTCATCATTGGTGTATAAGATTGCCATCAATTTCTTGACATTAATTTCGTATCCTGCTCCTTTGCCAAATCCATTTAATAAGTCTAGTAAATTTTTGATGGAGTCTTTGGGGTTTTCTACATATAGTATCATGTCATCTGCGAATAATGAGAGTTTCACTTCCTCCGTTCCAATTTGGATCCCTTTTATTTCTTCTTCCTGTCTGATTGCCATGGCTAAGACTTCCAGTACTATGATAAATAAGAGTGGCAAAAGTGGGGATCATTGTCTTGTTCCGGTTCTTAAGGGAAATGCTTTGAGTTTTTGCCCATTGAGTACGGTGTTGGCTGTAGGTCTTTTAAATATGGCCTTTATTATGTCGAGATATGATCACTCTATTCCCACATTGCTGAGCATTTTTATTAGAAATGGATGCTGGATTTTGTCGAAGGCTTTTTCGGCATCTATTGATATGATCATGTGGTTTTTATTCTTCATTTAATTTATGTGGTGTATCACATTTATTGATTTGTGAATATTGTACCAACCTTGCATCCGTGGGATGAATCCCACTTGGTCATGGTGAATAATTTTTTTGATGTATTGCTGGATCCAATTTGCTAGTATTGTGTTCTAGCACTTGGTGGTCTGTGCTTCATTTAGAGTCTCTGTTTCCTTGCTAATTTTTTTGTCTAGAGGATCTGTCCAGTGATGTCAGTGGGGTGTTGAAGTACCCTGCTATGATTGTATTGCTATCGATTTCTCCTTTGAAGTCTTCCAGAAGATTTTAAATATATCTTGGTGCTCCTATATTGGGTGCATATATGTTTATCAAGGTTATATCTTCCTTTTGGATAGATCCTTTCAATATTATGTGGTGACCTTCTTTGTCTCCAGTTATGGACTTTGGTGTCTATGTACATCAGGGATATTGGCCTGTAGTTTTCTTTCCTTGTAATGTCTTTTTCTGGTTTTGGAATTAGAATTATGCTGGCTTCATAAAACGAGTTTGGAAATCTTCCTTCTTGAATTTTTTGAAATAGTTTGAGGAGCACAGGTATTAGTTTTTTTTTTTTAATGTTCGGTAAAACTCCCCCATGAAGCCATCCAGGCCTGGACTTTTGTTTGCTGGGATTTTCTTGATTACATCTTCAATTTCTTTAGTTGTTATTGGTCTGTTCAAGTTTTCTATCTCTTCCCGGTCCAGTTTTGGGAGACTATGTATTTTTAGTAATTTGTCCATTTTGGTTAGATTGTCAAATTTGTTGCCGTATAATTGTTCATAGTAGTTGTTAATGATCTTTTGCATTTCTGTGGTGTCATTTGTTACGTCTCCTCTTACATTTCTGATTTTGTGCATTTGGGTGCTCTCTCTTTGTTTCTTGGTGAGTCTAGCTAAGAGTCCATCAATCTTGTTTATCTTTTCAAAAAACCAGCTCTTTGTTTCATTGATCTTTTGAATTGTTTTTTTGGACTCCATGTCATTTATTTCTGCTCTGATCTTTATTATTTCCTTCCTTCTACTTGCTCTGGGTTTTTTTTTGTTTGTTTGTTTGTTTGTTCTCCAGTTCTTTAGGTTGTGAGGTTAGATAGTCTATTAGAGATTTTTCTTTTTTCTTGAGGTAGGCCTGTAGTGCTATGAACTTCCCTCTCAGAGCTGCTTTCGCTGCATCAGATAAATTTTGTGTTGTTGTATGTTCATTTTTATTGGTTCCAGGAAGTTTTCAATTTCTTCCTTGATCTCCTCGGTAACCCATTCATTGTTTAATAACATGCTATTTAGCTTCCATGTGTTCAAATGTCTTTGCATGTTCTTATTGCAATTGATTTCTAGTTTCATGCCATTGTGATCTGAGAATAAGCTTGATGTGATTTCGATCTTCTTGAACTTGTATAGACTTAGTTTGTGCCCTAACATGTGGTCTATCTTTGAGAATGTCTCATTTGCACTTGAGAAGAATGTGAATTATATAGTTTTGGGCTGTAATTCTCTGTAGATATCTATTAAATCCATTTGGTCTGTGCTTCATTTAGAGTCTCTGTTTCCTTGCTAATTTTTTTGTCTAGAGGATCTATCCAGTGATGTCAGTGGGGTGTTGAAGTACCCTGCTATGATTGTATTGCTATCGATTTCTCCTTTGAAGTCTTCCAGAAGATTTTAAATATATCTTGGTGCTCCTATATTGGGTGCATATATGTTTATCAAGGTTATATCTTCCTTTTGGATAGATCCTTTCAATATTATGTGGTGACCTTCTTTGTCTCCAGTTATGGCCTTCATTTTGAAATCTATTTTATCAGATATGAGTATTGCTACCCCAGATATTTTTTCTTTCCATTTGCTTAGAATACTTTTTTCCATTTCTTCGCTTTCAACCTATGTGAGTCTTTTGTTGTAAGGTGGGTCTCTTGTAAATAACATATAAATGAGTCATGTTTTCTTATCCAATCATCTACTCTTGTGTCTTTTTATTGGATCATTTAATCCATTTATATTTAAGGTGATTATTGACGTGTATTTATTTATTGCCATTTTTGTTTAGTGTGGTTATGTTTTGTTTTGTTTTGTTTTTTTTTTTTCATATTTCTCCTGCTATTTACAACAGTCCTTTTAACATTTTTTGCAGTGTTGGTTGGTGCTAATGTATTCCCTTAGCCTTTTTTGTCTTGGAAGCTTTTTATTTGACCTTCTATTTTGAATGATAGCCTTGCTGGGTAGAGTAGTCTTGGATTCAGATCCTTGTTTTTCATGACCTTGATTACCTCATGCCATTTTCTTTTGGCCTGTACTGTTTCTGTTGGGAATTCAGCTGACAGCATTATGGGGTTTCCTTTGTAGGTAACCTGTTGCTTCTCTCTTGCTGCTTTTAGGATTCTCTCTTTGTCTTTAATTTTTGGCATTTTGATTACTATGTGTCTTGGTGTGGGCCTGTTTGGGTTCTTCTTACTTGGGGCTCTCTGTGCTTCTTGAACTTGAATGCCTTCTTTCTTCACTAAATTAGGGAAGTTTTCTGTCACTATTTCTTCAAATATATTCTCAACCCTTGCTCATTTTCTTCTTCAGGCACTCCTATGATGCGAATGTTATTACGTTTCCAGTTGTCCCACAGTTCTCTTAAGCTGTCTTCCTGTGTTTTAATTGTTTTTTCCTTTTGGTTTTCTGATTGTTTGATTTTTTTCTACCCTATCTTGTAATTCACTGATCCGGTCCTCTGCTTCCTCTACTCTGTTATATAGACCTTCCAATGTGTTCTTTATTTCTGATATGTCATTCTTCATTTTTCTTGGTGATTTTTAATTTCCAACTGGTTGATTTTCAACAATTCTATGTCTTTACTCATGGTGCTTATGTTCTTACACATACTGTTGAGCTTCTTCAAGATCATGGCTTTGAGTTCTATTTCTGTTAACTTGCTTATCTTCACCTCATTTATCTCATCTTCGGCAGAGGTCTCTTGTTCTTTCATTTGGCTTTTGTTTCTGTGTTTCATCATTTTGGCTTTCACAGTGGGCTTTGGATCCTGCCAAATTTTCCCTGTGGGTGTTGGTGTTCTGCTGTTTGTGGCAACCTCTACTGGGTTTGGATGAGCCAGGGAGGACCCACGTTAAACACCACTGTCAAAGTTTTACTTTCCTCGTTAGAGTTGCTATCCCAGGAGTGGTACAGTTATCCTCTAGCTTTTTGCCTGGAGGCTATCAGTAGTGGTTACCTGAGGAGCCTTGGCCTCTCAGTTGAATGAAAAACTCCCTCAGGTGCTCAGGGTAAGGGGATTTCCCAAGGGTGGGGCAGATGCTCCTTGATAATGGGCCTCAATTTGCATTTCAATGGCCACCAGGTGGGGTTGAATCTCGGAGGGAGGGGCTGCTGCCTCTCCCTGGATCCCTGGGAAAGAGTAAGATGACCACTGTCCTGCATGGCTGCAACTCAGCAAAAGCTCCCGGTGCCCTCCAAATCCCCAGTGTCCCCACACAGTTCCAGTCCAGTCCGCCCTCCCTCTGCCGGAGCCCAAGGTATGTGGCTGTGGCTATTTTAGCCTCTGTCCTGGCTCAGCGCTGTGGAGCCGCTTGGGAGTGTAACCCGAGGGCGCTGCTCACAGCTAAGGCCGTTGCCAACCTTGGGCTCCCAGCCCCCCTCTTGCATCTCCGCAAGCCTACCAGGATTGAGTCAGTGTTCCTGGTTATGGGTTCCTCCAAGCTGCTTTTCTGTTGCTTTTTCCTGACGATTTTTCTTTATTTTCGTCATAATTCCTGTTTGGTCCTGAGAGATGGTCTGTGTAGCTTCCATTCACTCCACTGCCATTTTGGAATCCTCCAGGGTCACATTTTTAAAGACAGAAGTCACAGTTTGAAATATTTCCATTCAGCAAGTAAGTAACCATGGTGCTAATGCCCCTGAATGTCTCCTCACCATCAAGTAGAGACCTCCCTACTCTCCTGCATCTGAACTGGTAACCCTGGAGGCCTCTAGGTCTCTGCTCTGCTAGAGGCCTGTACCATACCAGTTGCTAAAACGTCCCCTATTCATCACAGTCTAATTTAGTTTTATTTTCTCATCTGTCAGAGTCCAGGTCCAGGGCTGTGAAGATACCCAAGTGTCCATTCCTGTTTCATTCCTGCCTATGTGTGTGTGTCATATTCAATTTTATAGATGTTATTTCTGCACATAAAAAATAGCAAGACATTTTTCTGCTTCAAGGAGGGGAAGGTATTTGGCTTTGTTATCAATATCACAGAACCACAGTGTGATTGTGAATACTTTATGCAGCAGTTTTGAGAAGAGGTTCTGTCTCTCTTCATAGTCACAGCATTGTAGAAAGATTGTTTCTGTGAATCCACTCCCCTGACTGGAATGTGCAGAGGATGACTGGTCGACATGAGTAAGAAAAGGAAAACTAAAGGAAACTTTCAAAGAGAGGTATGACTGAAAAAAGGGTGGAAAACTATTGTATCTTTTGCTTAAAAATTACAAGCCAAGTAGTCCAGATCAAGTAAAGAAAAAAATGAAAACTTTGTGATTGATGGAAATAAATCTTCCTTTTTTGAGGTCGTCAAATACTAAACTAGGATGCAAGTCCTCCCTCCCATACAGCAACAATGAATTCAAGGGTGTGCTCTGGATCAAGAGCCGATATTTTCATCACTTTATATAAATGTGAGATCTGAAATATTAAAAATGCCAAGAGGTATTTAACAAAGACTTCCTTGGGAACATGGTGTCTTGTCATGCCCAGAGACTGAGAAAGGCATAAAGGGAGCAGAGCAAGTCTAGGGATGTGGTAGGGATATGGAAAGAGTATATGATCTAGACTCAAATGAAAACTTGTGTTCAAATCCCAATTCTGCGCCTTGCTAACTACCCTCTCTGTACAGTGACTCTGTCATCTTAGAACAAGGCAAATAATACTTTCCCTCAAGATTAAAAATTTCATACAAAATACCTACCTGCATGCCTGCTCCTCAGTAAATGCTCAACACATTTGTACTATAGAATCTGGGATATTTTTACAGAGTGTAGGAACTAATAAATGGATTTTGAGAAAGAGGCTAAGGAAATGAGAAAGGAAAGACCAGTGTGACTTGGCAAATGGATGAGTCCAGGTGTGGGGGTTATGGAGGGGTGGAGAGAGAGAGAAAGAAGGAAGGAGAAAGAATGAAGCTGGTCACCCCTGGAGGAGCTGATTTCACATATCAGGTTAAGACCAAAGAGCACCCTGGCATATACATGAAGCCCCTGTTTCTCTGGAGATCAAAGGGAAGCTCGTAGCAATTTCTGGTCTAAAGAAGATGAAAGGCATACTGTTGGAACAGCTCCCTTCCCCCGATCAGTGTTTAGATGAGAAGTTTATAGCCTTGAGACTCATGGATTCCTAGAGAAGCCATAAGCATCTTCGGGAGGCCTTGTGAAGCCCCTGAAATTGTGTAAAAATTTTGGAATATTTGTGTTTTCTGGGAACAGGCTTCATTGCTTTTTTTCAGATTGAACAGAGTGGCCCTGGTAGTTAACTCTCCAACATTCATTCTATGGCTCCCTCATTGTGTAGCAGCAATAGTTTTGGGAATTAACATCAGTTCTAGAGAGATCTGCTTGATCTAAGAATAAGTCTATGCCCTTTTGTAATAATTGGTTTAAAATGAGAAAGAATAGAAAAATATACCTGATGTACCCATCACTCAACCTTTTTTCTAACTCCTGAGAGAAAACAAGTTGTTCTCCCTCTCAACCTCTGAGGAAGCATGTGACCCAGCCAGACACCAGCCAACAACCATGAGAGGATGGATCTGACACTGTCTAAAGAAGAGCAGAGACATGGAAAGAACTGGAGTCTTTATGACACGGTTGAGCCACTGTTTTGAAAATGTCCTGAGCCTGGCCTACATCTGGACTTCCTCCCCTGTAACTAATAAGTGTTTTTATTTAAAGGGGCTTGAACATAGCCCGCAGACCAAAGACTCCTGGGTTCGATTTTGGTCAAGGGCACGTACCTCAGTTATGGTTCAGTCTCTGGGGGCCCTGGTCGGGGTCATGTGGGAGGCAAGCAGTCAATGTATCTCTCTTACATGGATGTTTTTCTCTCTCTCTCTCTCTCCATCCCACTCTATCTGAAGATAAATGACAAAGTATCCTTGGGTGAGGATTAAAAATATTAATAGGATAAAAAATAAAGGGGCTTGAACATATTTTTGTTGCTTTTTTTTTTTTTTTTTTATCCTGCCCCAAGGATTTTTTTCCATTTATCTTCAGACAGATTGGGATGGAGGGAGGGAGAGAGAGAGAAACATCAATGTGAGAGAGACACATTGACTGGCCACCTCCCACATGACCCCGACCGGGGCCGGGGATGGACCACAACCGAGGTATGTGCCCTTGACCAGAATCGAACCTGCGACTCATTGGTCTGTGGGCCGACGCTCTACTGCTGAACCAAACAGGCCAGGCTTTTCTGTTACTTTTAAACAATCATATCTGATCATGTATAGTGACCTCTAAGGTTTGAGAACCAGTGCTTTACACCTCATTAAAAGGAGAGGAATCATGGGCAATACTTAACTGTTTAATGTTTTAAAGCCATTGCAGTATAACTGGATAGTGATGTATTTTTTTTATCCTCATCCGAGGACATTTTTCCATTTTTTGTACAGACAGAGTGGGAGGGAGAGAGAGGAAGAGAGAGAGAGGGAAACATCGATGTGAAAGGGACACATCGAGTGGCTGCCACCCGCACGACCAACCAGGGACGGGGACAAACTGCAACCGAGGTACGCGCCCCTAGCGGGAACCGAACCCGGGTCTCTCCGGACCGCAGACGGACGCTCTAACCGCTGAGCCAAACCGGCCAGGGCTATTTTTGTACCTTATTTTATCTACAGTGGATAAATAATTTGTGTTTTTCACTCTGATACAGTTATAGTGGTAAGGGGATAAAAGAGCACTATCATAAAAAGAGGTAATGCATAGGGAGTGTGTGTGTGTGAGGACTTTAATTATGCAGTGTATTAATTTTATGGAATCATAATAGTTCAGAAAAACTCAGGTGTACAAGAAATGTGATTGGGAGGGTCTTTAGTGCAACTGCCTTGAGGCATCAGTTGGAGAGAGCTAATTGCTTTTAGGTATTTTTTGTGTGTGTGCCTGTGTGCCTGTGTGTGTGTGTGAATATTTTTCCATTGATTTTTAGGTAGAGTGGAAGAGAGGGAAGGAGAGACAGAGAGAGAGAGAGAGAAACATTGATGTGAAAGAGACACATCAACTGGCTGCCTCCTGCATGACCCCAACCGGGGCCAGGGATCAAACCTGCAACCCAGGCACATGCCCTTGACCTGGAATTGAACCCATGACGCTTTAGTCCTCGGGCAGACACTCCAACTGCTGAGCCAAACTGGCTAGGGCTGATTTTAGGTTTTGATCTACAGTCCTCCTTGGTAGCCTTTTGCTCCAGAGGTAACTCTTCTGGTTTAGAGCTTGGCATGGGTGATTATAGTTCTCCCACTTCATTGACAACTGGATGGTCTCTAGGCATCAAAGCAGCTTGTGCTCTGCCCTTGTCTTTGCAATCTGCAAAGACACAGCTAAATCTTAATCCAAACTTTAGTAGTTAACTATCCACCCTGTATCTTTCTGATATGCACCTCCTACCCCTTATCTAGACTGCAGAATTCTGGATAGGCACATCATCTTGCTTTCTCTCTAGAGTACTACCAATAAAACCCCACATTTTCTCAGAGCCCTGGGGAACTTTCAGAAGCTCTCTATACCACTTTAAGTCATGGAAGACTTGGGAGGATGAAGAGGGAAATCTATGGCCCTCTTGTGGCTAGATCTGCTGTGGTGCTCTTTCCATAGACCTCCATATTCCTTTATGAAGCTACTTGCTCGAAAATGCCAGACACAAAGCTAGGCAAATGCCAGCCCTACTCTTGGAACTGAAACTTAAAGTGACATCTGAATGAAATTCTGTGCGTCTGTCCTTGCTAGTATCCTCTTTGCACTTTTATTAATAACTTGGGTTAATGAACAGAATCATGGTATTCTAGTCTGCAGATGACCCAATGCTGAGCCAAACAGCTGAACATAATAACTACAAACATTTACCTAGTGCTTACTGTATCCATTCTTCCATGTACTTTGGATATATTAGCTCATTTAGTGCTTATTCATAGATGGGGAACTTGGGGCATAGGGACAGCAAGTCACTTGCCCAAGGCCACACAGCAAGTTAAGCAAGTTATGGTTTGAACCCAAGTAAATTGACTCTTAAGTACATGGTTTGATGCCCTCAGCATGGTGTAATGTTTAGGCCAATAGAATGGAGTCTTTCGATTTGCTAAAACAAGGCAGAAAACAACAGGTAGGGAAAGGGCTGGTTTTATAATAGTTTATATGACAAATTTATATAATTTGGATTTGAACAGAAACAAGCTGCTTCTAAAAAGGTTAACACACCCCAAACTTCTGACAAAGAACAATATGGTTCAGCAGAGGAGGTAAATGGTCCACTGAAATCTAATTACTCTGACCAATAGATTATGTTGGATTATTTCATCTAAATCTGGTGTCAGAGTTCATGAGCGACATTATCAGACCAAAGATGTTTATGATATTATTAGCCAAAATAATGTTCAGTCCAGTGCCCACTTCTTATGAAATGAAACAGGAG
The DNA here is from genome assembly GCF_014108415.1 of Molossus molossus. Classification (NCBI taxonomy): domain Eukaryota; kingdom Metazoa; phylum Chordata; class Mammalia; order Chiroptera; family Molossidae; genus Molossus; species Molossus molossus. The sequence goes on from NW_023425388.1 coordinate 84,148,348, forward strand.
CTTGTAAAAAAGAGCCATGTGATGGCAGTTTCCATAACATTCTAAGGAAGAGGTATAGCCTGTGAGGTTACCAGATTAATATCTCAGCTCAAGACCAAGAAGCACCATCTAAATGTTCAAAGTCTTCTATAAGAGTCAAGGCTGCCGCCCTGGCCAGTTTGGTTCATCGGTTAGAGCATCAGCCCACGGTCCAGAGAGACCCGGGTTCGGTTCTCACTGAGGGCACGGACCTTGGTTGCAGTTTGTCCCCGGCCCTGGTTGTGTTGTGCAGGTGGCAACCCCTCGATGTGTCCCTTTCACGTCGATGTTTCTCTTTCTCTCTCTCTTCCTCACACTCTATCTGAACAAGAAATGGAAAAAATATCCACTGGTGAGGATTCAAAAAAAAAAAAAGAGTCAGGGCTGCCTTATTATGCATCAAGCTCCAAGCAATAGAAGTTTCAGCAAGTTTCTGAATGACCATTTGTTGAACATCTCTTTTTTGGAGAAATAATATTAATTGAAATACTATCCCAACAAACTTGTTTTAGGAATCTGGCTTTTCAAAGGTAGTTTCTAGCCAAAACATACTTTCCCACACAATTGTTAACTAAAATATTAAATTAATATAGGTTTCTTAAAACTCATATTACCACATAATTATGGGCAATATTAACATAGAATTTGAAAGAATATGAAATGAAACTTCTAAACCTCTTATCACATGTTTGCAAAAATGTGAAAGCACAACGTAAAATGGATGCTTTCCAGCCACTTTGGTATTTTTAAGTGCTCTGTCTTCAGGAAGATGCTGCAATAAATAAAAGTGTGAAAGTTAAGTGGCTGAACACCCTGTCAAGATGCCCTGTACAGCGAGTGCACATGTGATGAGTGAGGAAGAGAGAAAAGGTCAATGTAATTAGAGAGAGGAATTCTGGGTGGCTCCAAAGAACATGTCTGTGAGTCATCTATGTTCACATTTCTTTGAACTTTGTCTATCCTAAGGGAGATGAAGCAATTACATAGACATAATGTGTTACCCTTTCAGAGCAATGCATCCCACATTCCTCCATCCATTCATCATCATCAGTGGTATTTGTGTCCAATGCTGTCATGCAGAGCTAGTTGCCAACAATTATTAAAAAGAAAACCAAAAGGTTACACATTTGGGAGACAAAGCAAAACCAATTTTTACAATGTGGACTACAAATATATCAATCCATTAAGGGGAAAAATCACTAAGGAGCTACCCAAAGATACCCTTGCATCAAGGGCTATCTCCAGAGACCTAAGAAGTAAATGAAATGATTATCTGTCACTCATGATTTCACTTTTCTGAAACAGAACCCACAGTGGCTGTGACATTGCTGCATAGCAGCTGCATAGCAGCTTCCCCTCTCCTTTTGCTCTCCTTTTTACCTACATTCTTACTCATTGATTGTGAAAGCCTTTTTCTCTGGGCTTTCCTCATTACCTGCTTTTTTTTCTTCAAAAACAAACAATAAAAATACTGTGAGATTTCATTACCAGAGACATGTCACGTAGCAAGCATCCTGTCTGGTACAGTGTTAGTACTATTTTCCAAATGTTTTAGAAAAAAGAAAGGGAATGTCTTAAAATATTTTTCTTTTTTACCTTTCCCTTTTTATCCTCTTCCTGTCCCTTCCTTTTCCCTGCCTTCCCTTCTCTCCTCTTCCTTGCTATTCTCCTCTTCTCTCCTCCCCCTCCTCCCCTCCCTCCTCCCCTACTTCCTTTTCCTTTTCTTTTCTCCTCCATCTCTGGAACTTATATTTCCCTTCTAAATAAAATTTCCTTTAATTCCAATTCATTTTCTCATATTGGTAAAATACCACTTACATAGTGCTTGCTATATGCCAGAAGAATATTCTAAGCACATTACCTATATTGTTGGTTCATTTAATTTTCCCAGCAACCCTAGGATGTACATAGTACTGTTACACTCTTTCATAGAAAGAAAACCAAGGCACAGAGGGGTTATGTAATTTGCCAACAATCTCAATGGCTAATGAGGTCTGAACACAGGAACTGTTGTCCCAGTACTTAAACCAGAGGCATATACCCCTCCTCTAACATTAGAGTTTTCCAAAGCAGTGACTTCCTTAGAGACTGAGGAAGGAGGAGCTTCTTCTGCTTGAGGCCTCCATTTTGACATTGTCTTCTCGCTCATTCTAACGCCATAACCTTCTGAACATTCTAGAAAACTTGAACTGGCTAGTCAAGGTTTTATGTTTATCTTTTAACTCACTCTCAAAAGTTTATTCTCTTCTCTGAGAGACTTAGGGGACCTATGACCTCTTCTGATCCTGAGTCATATTGCTGATTCTGATCTGCATTGTATACTTTTTTCTTTCTTTGTTATCCTAAATCCTGAAATGGAATATTGAGACTGAATTATTAAAGGAGAACTATGTGCATTACATTATAAGAATTATTAGGTTGATCCATATAAAACTAATGTTTTTGTAGGTTAAATAAGTCAAATACTACAATTTAATATGGGCCAACATCATATAAGTTATATAATCTCCATTTTTATTTTGTATGATATATATGGAAATAATTAGAGAAGAATACTAAATTTTAAAGAATACATAATCTTATTACCAAGAAATAATTGTCAGTATGTTTTACATCATTTTATTTCTTGTATAAATCTTTATAAATTTAAACCAAGTAGCCCTGGAAGCTAACATTTGCCATAGTGCTAAATCTCAGAGGAAATTTAAAAATATATTGAGCTCTGGTTGGTGTGGCTCAGTTGGTTGGAGCATCATCCTGTGCACTGAGGGGTCGCAGGTTTGATTCCCAGTCAGGGCACATACTCAGGTTGTGGGTTTGATCCATGGTTGGGGCATGTATAGAGGCAACTGATGAATGTTTCTCTCACACATTGATGTTTCTCTTTCTCTTTCTCTACCTCTCCATTCCTTTCTCTCTCTCTAAAAAAATAAAATAAAATAGCCCGGCCAGTGTGGCTCAGTAGATTGAGCATTGACCCATGCACCAAGAGTCAATGGTTCAATTCCCAGTCAGGGCACACGCCCAGGTTGTGGGCCTGATCCCCAATGGGAGGCATGCAGGCAATCAATGTTCTCTGTCATCAATGTTTCTATCTCCCTTTCCCTCTCCCTCTCCCTTCCTCTAACATCAATAAAGAAAAAATAATAATATAAAAAATACATTGAGCTCCATAAAAATGAAAATACAGCAGATATAAATTTATAGGATGCAACTAAAGCAGATCTGAGAGGAAATTTATAGCACAAATATTTATCTAAGGAGAGAAGAAATAGTTCAAATCAAAATCTAACCTTCCATTTTAAAGTAGAAAAAGAATAGCAAGATAACCTGAAAGCAAGCAGAGAAAGGAAATTATAAGGATAAGAACAGAAATCAATGAACTTGAAAACAGAAAAACAATAGAGAAAGTCAGTGAAACAAAGAACTAGTTCCCTGAAAAGATCAATAACGTTGATAAACCTCTAATACAACCAACAACATTAAAGAGAGAGAAAAGATAAATTACCTATACAGGTGTAAACAAAAGTAGGTTTACAGTTGTTTGTATAGAAAAATGCATGCAGGTTATGGTTATCACAATAAATTTATTAACACAAAAGAGTTCACAATGCAACTATAAACCTACTTTTGCCGCTCCCTGTGTTGGGAATGAAACAAGAGGTATCACTACCAACCCCACAGACATTGAAGGATAATAAGAAAATACTACAAACAACTCTACAGACATAAATTTGACAGTTTAGTTGAAGTAGACAGTTGTTCAAAAAACACAAACCAGCACAACTCACCAAATATGAAATAGATGTTTGAATAATCTTATGACTGTTAAAGAAATTGAGTTCATAATTTAAACTTCTCTCTCCCCTCCCCCCAAATCCCCAGGTCCAGATAGAAACACTTTCCAATTCATTTTATGTGGTCAGTGCCAACCTGATATCAAAACCCAGTAAAGACATTATAAGATCAAAAAAGAAAACAAAAAACAGCCCTGGCCAGTTTGGCTCAGCGGTTAGAGCGTCGGCCTGCGGTCCGGAGAGACCCGGGTTCGGTTCCCGCTAAGGGCACGTACTTCAGTTGCAAGTTTGTCCCCGGCCCTGGTTGGTCGTGCGGGTGGCAGCCACTTGATGTGTCTCTTCACGTCGATGTTTCTCTCTCTCTCCCTTTCTTTCTCTCCCTCCCACTCTATCTGTACAAAAAATGGAAAAATATCTTCGGGTGAGGATAGAAAAAAAGAAAACAAAAAACAAAATAAAAACTAATACCAATAGCTTTCATCAACACATGCACAAAAATATTTAATAAAATATTAGCAAATCCAGCAGTATTCAAAGAGGGTAATAAACAACAAGCAAGTGGAATTAATTACAAGAATGCAATGTTGGTTCAATTTTTGAAAATCAATCAGTGAATTCCATTATATTCATGGATTAAAGGAGGAAAATCACACAATCATATCAACTGATGCAGAAATAAACATTTGATAAATTTAATATTAATTTATCATAAAACTCATCAAACTCAGAATAGAAGGTATCTTCCTTACACACTAGATATAACTCATCTATAAAAATGTCACAGTTAACTTTATACTTAATGGTTATACTTAATGGTTAAAAAAAACAAAACAAAACAAGGTAAGAATGTTTACTCTTTTTTAATTTAATTAATTACTTTTTGTTACAGATGTTACTCTGTTTTCCTCCCAGATACTCTCCTCCCAGACACCGTCTTCCGTATCCCACTCTCCTCCCTATTCTGCCTTCCCCACCCCCCAGCCAAGCATTGTTGTCTATGTCCATTGGTTACACATACATGCATATAAATTCTATGGTTTATCTTATCCCTCCCCTGTGACCCCCTCTGCTGAAGTTTGTCAGTCTGAGCTGTACTCCTTTTTATGTCTCTGGGCCTATTTTGTTCATCAGCTTTTTTTGTTCATCATATTCCACAAATAAGTAAGATCATGTGGTTTTGTCTTTCTCTGATTGGCTTAATTTCCTTAGGATAATACTCTCCAGGTTGCTCCATGTTGTCTCAAAGGATAAGAGATCTTTCTCTCTTACAGCTGAATAGTGTTCCATTGTGTATATGTACCACAGCTTTTTTATCCACTCATTTATTGACATTTCTAATCAACATTGTACTAAAAGTTCTGGCCAGTGCCATGAGACAAGTAAAAGCAATGAAAAAAGCATATAACCCTGGCCAGTTTGGCTCAGCGGTTAGAGCATTGGCCTGTGGTCCAGAGAGATCCGGGTTCAGTTCCCGCTAAGGCATGTACCTTGGGTTGCTGTTTGTCCCCCTGGCCCTGGTTGGTCGTGTGGGTGGCAGCCACTCAATGTGTCCCTTTCACGTCGATGTTTTTTTCTCTCTCTCTCTCTCTTCTTCCCACTCTATCTGAACAAAAAATGGGAATGTCCTCGGGTGAGGATTTTAAAAAAGCATATAGATTAGATATAAAGAAATAAAAATCACCCTATTTATAGATGACATAATTATATAAAACTAAAAAAAAAAAAAAAAAAAAAAAAAAGCTCCTGGGATATAATAAGGGACTTTAACAAGTTTACAGGTTCAAAACACAATATAAACATATCAGTTGTATTTTTATATACTAGCTATGAATAATTGGAAATAACATTATGACAGCCTTATTAAAAAAGAACTGCTTATGTATAAGTCTAACAAGATATGCAGGATCTATATACTGAAAATTACAAAATGATGATGAAAATTATTTTAAAAAACTAAATAAATGGAAATACATTGTGCTTACAGATTTGAAGAAAATTGTGCTAGAGATTTAGCACAATTCCAATAAAAATTCTAGCAGGATTTTTGTAGACTTCATAAAGGTGGTTTTAAGATTTACATGAAAAGGCAAAAAAAGTAGAATATCTCAAACAACTAAAATATTATGAAATAAAAGACTCACACTACCTAATTCTAAGATTTATAATAAATGTACATTAATATAGTATGATATTAACAAAGGGATAGACACATAGATCATAGAGAGACCAGAAGTTGACCCACATATATATGGCTGATTGATTTTTAATAAAAGTGCAAACGTAGCTCAATGGAGTAAGCATAGTCTTTTTTTTTAAATTTTACTTAATTAATTAATTTATTTTTGTTACAGATGTTTCTCCTTTTTCCCACACTGATTCCTTCCTCCCTCTCCCTCCGTGCCCTGTCCCCAGCTTTGTTATCCATGTCCATTGTTCATGCACACATGCATATAAGTTCTGTGGTTTCTCTCTCCCCCAAAACCCACTCTTCTGGGGATTGTCAGTCTGTACCCCACTTCCACGTCTCTGAGACTACCCCATTCCTCAGACTGTTATGTTCATTATATTTTACAAATAAGTGACATCATGTGATACTTGTCTTTCTCTGTTTGGCTTGTTTTGCTTAGGATGACACTTTCCAGGTCTCTCCATGTTGTCTCAACGAGATAAGAGATCTTTCTTTCTTACAGCTGCATAGTACTCCACTGTGTATATGTACCACTGCTTTTTTATCCATTCATCTACTGATGGACACTTGGGCTGTTTCCAGATCTTAGCTATTGTAAATAGTGCTGCTATGAACATGGGGGTTCATATATTCTTTCTGATTGGTGTTTCAGGCTTCTTAGGGTATATTCCTAGAAGTGGGATCACTGGGTCAAATGGAAGTTCAATTTTTAATTTTTTGAGGTAATGCCATATTGTTTTACATAGTGGCTGCACCAGTCTGCATTCCCACCAGCAGTGTACTAGAGTCCCCTTTTCTCCACACCCTTGCCAACACTTGTTGTTTGATGCTTTGTTGATGGTGGCCATTCTGACAGGTGTGAGGTGATACCTCATTGTTGTTTTAATTTGCATCTCTCTGATGATTAGTGATGTTGAGCATTTCTTCATATGTCTCTTGGCCATTTGTATGTCCTGTTTGGAGAGGTGTCTATTTAGGTCCTCTGCCCATTTTTTAATTGGGTTCTTTGTCTTCCTTTTGTTGAGTTGTATGAACACTCTATATATATATTGGAAATTAACCCCTTATCTGAAGTAGCATTGGCGATTATGTTCTCCCATACAGTGGGTTGCCTTTCCATTTTGATGATTATATCTTTTGCTGTGCAGAAGCTTTTGAGTTTGATGTAGTCCCATGTGTTAATTTTCTCCTTTGTTCCTGTTGCCTTACGTGATATACCAGTGAAAATTCTGCTGCGTATGATGATTAAATTTTGTTGCCTACATTTTCTTCTAGGATTTTTATGGATTCACGGGTCACATTTAAGTCTTTTATCCATTTTGAGTTTATTCTTATGTATGGTATAAGTTGATGTTCTGGTTTCATTTTTTTGCATGTAGCTATCCAATTTTCCCAACACCATTTATTAAAGAGACTGTCTTTACTCCACTGTATGCTCTTGCCACCTTTGTCAAATATTAATTGAGCATATTGTCTTGGATCCATTTCTGGGTTCTCTGTTTTGTTCCACTGGTCTATATGCCTGTTCTTGTGCCAGTATCAGGCTGTTTTGATTACAGTGGCTTTGTAGTATAACCTGAAATCTGGTAATGTGATCCATCCAACTTTTTTCTTGTTTTTCAAGATCGGTGTGGCCAGTCAAGATCTTTTTGGTTTTATATGAACTTTTGAAGTATTTGTTCTAGTCCCGTGAAGGATGTCGTTGGTATTTTGATGGGGATTGCATTGAATCTATAGATTGCTTTGGGTAGTATAGACATTTTAATGATGTTAATTCTTCCAATCTATGAACAAGGTATGTGCTTCTACTTTTTGTATATTTTCCTCCCTTTCATTTTTCAATGACCTGTAGTTTTTTGTGAATAGGTCCTTCATTTCTTTGGTTAAGTTTATTCCTAGGTATCTTAATTTTTTTGTTGCGATGGGTAAATGGGATTTTTTTTTTTAGTTTCTCTTTCTGTGAGTTCATCATTGGTGTATAAGAATGCCGTTGATTTCTTGACATTAATTTTGTATCCTGCTCCTTTTCCAAATTCATTTATTACGTCTAGTAAATTTTTGATGGAATCTTTGGGATTTTCTACATATAGTATCATGTTATTTGCGAATAATGACAGTTTCACTTCCTCCTTTTTAATTTGGATCTCTTTTATTTTTTCTTCCTGTCTGATTGCTGTGGCTAAGACTTCCAGTACTATGTTAAATAAGAGTGGCGAAAGTGGGCATTGCTGTCTGGTTTCTGTCCTTAAGGGAAATGCTCTTAGTTTTTGCTCATTGAGTATGGTGTTGGCTGTAGGTCTTGCCTATATGGCCTTTATTATGTCAAGATATGATCGCTCTATTCCCAGATTGCTGAGCGTTTTTATCAGAAATTGTTGCTGGATTTTGTCAAATGCTTTTTCAGCATCTGTCGATATAATCATATGATTTTTATCTTTCATTTTGTATAAGTGGTGTATCACATTTATTGATTTGCGAATATTGTACCAGCCTTTCATCCGTGGGATGAATCCCTCTTGGTCATGGTGAATAATTTTTTTGATGTATTGCTGGATTCGATTTGGTAGTATTTTGTTCAGGATTTTGGCATCTGTGTTCATCAGGGATATTGGCCTGTAGTTTTCTTTCTTTGTAGTGTCTTTTTCTGGTTTTGGAATTAGAATTATGTTGGCCTCATAAAAGGAGTTTGGAAGCCTTCCTTCTTGAATTTTTTGAAATAGTTTGAGGAGAATGGGTGTTAGTTCTTCTTTGAATGTTCGATAAAATTCCCCCGTGAAGCCATCAGGGCTTGGGCTTTTGTTTGCTGGGAGAGTCTTGATTACATCTCCAATTTCCTTAGTTATTATTGGTCTGTTCAAGTTTTGTATCTATTCCTGGTTCAGTTTTGGGAGACTATGTGTTTCTAGAAATTTGTCCATTTCACTTAGATTGTCGAACTTGTTGCCGTATAATTGTTCATAGTATTTGTTCACAATCCTTTGTATATCGGTGGTATCAGTTATTATTTTTCCTTTTTCATTTTTTATTTTGTGTATTTGGGTTTTCTCTCTTTTTTTCTTGGTGAGTCTACCTAAGGGTCCATCAATCTTGTTTATCTTTTGAAAAACCAGCTCTTTGTTTCATTGATCCTTTGAATTGTTTTTCTTGGTCTCTATGTCATTTATTTCTGCTCTGATCTTTATTATTTCCTTCCTTCTACTTGCTCTGAGGTTTTTTTGTTGTTGCTGTTTGGTCTTTCGTTCTTTAGGTTGTGAGGTTAGATAGTCTATTAGAGATTTTTCTTGCTTCTTGAGGTAGGCCTGTAGTGCTATGAACTACCCTCTCAGAACTGCTTTCGCTGCATCCCATAAATTTTGTGTTGTTGTGTGTTCATTTTCATTGGTTTCCAGGAAGTTTTTAATTTCTTTCATGATCTCCTCAGTAACCCATTCATTATTTAATAACATGCTATTTAGCTTCCATGTGTTCCAACGTCTTTGCATGTTTTTGTTGCAGTTGATTTCTAGTTTCATGTCTTCTTGAACTTGTATAGACCTAGTTTGTGCCCTACCATGTGGTCTATCTTTGAGAATATCTTATGCACCCTTGAGAAGAATGCGAATTCTGCAGTTTTGGGGTGTAATTCTCTGTAGATATCTATTAAATCTATTTGGCCTAGTGCTTCATTTAGAGTCTCTGTTTCCTTGGTAATTTTTTGTCTAGAGGATCTGTCCAGTGATATCAGCAGGGTATTGAAGTACCCTGCTATGATTGTATTGGTATCGATTTCTTCTTGGAAGTCTTCCAGAAGATTTTAAATATATTTTGGTGTTTCTATATTGGGTGCATGTATGGTTATCAAGGTTATATCTTCCTGTTGGATAGATCCTTTTAATATTGTATAGTGGCCTTCTTTGTCTCTAGTTATGGCCTTCATTTTGAAATCTATTTAATCAGATATGAGTATTGCTGCCCCTGCTCTTTTTCCTTTCCATTTGCTTGGAAGATTTTTTTCTATCCTTTCACTTTCAACCTATGTGAGTCTTTTGTGGTGAGGTGGGTCTCTTGTAAACAACATATAGATGAGTCATGCTTTCTTATCCAATCAGCTACTCTGTGTCTTTTTATCAGAGCATTCAATCCATTTACATTTAAGGTGATTATTGATATGTACTTATTTATTGTCATTTTTGTTTAGTGTGGGTATATTTTTCTTCCTATTTCTCCTGCTAATTACAGCAGTTCTTTTAACATTTCTTCCAGTGCTGGTATGGTGCTAATGTATTCCCTTAGCCTTTTTTTTTTTTGGCTGGGAAGCTCTTTATTTGACCTTCTAATTTGAATGACAGCCTTGCTGGGTAGAGTAGTCTTGGATTCAGATCCTTGTTTTTCATGACCTTGATTACTTCATGCCATTCTCTTCTGGCCTGTAGTGTTTCTTGTGAGAAGTCAGCTGAGAGACTTATGGGGTTCCCTTTGTAGGTAACCTGTTGCTTATCTCTTGCTGCTTTTAGGATTCTCTCTTTGTCTTTAATTTTTGGCATTTTGATTACTATGTGTCTTGGTGTGGGCCTGTTTGGGTTCTTCTTACTTGGGGCTCTCTGTACTTCTTGTACTTGAATGCCTTCTTCCTTCACCAAATTAGGGAAGTTTTCTGTCACTATTTCTTCAAATATATTCTCAACCCTTGCTCATTTTCTTCTTTAGGGACTCCTATGCTGTGAATGTTATTACATTTCCAGTTGTCCCACAGTTCTCTTAAACTGTCTTCTTGTGTTTTAATTGTTTTTTTCTTTTTGTTTTCTGATTGGTTAACTTTTTTCTACCCTATCTTGTAATTCACTGATCTGGTCCTCAGCCTTCTCTACTCTGCTCCTTAGACTTTCCAATGTGTTCTTTATTTCTGATATGTCATTCTTCATTTCTTCTTGGTGGTTTTTAATTTCCAACTGTTTGATTTTCAACATTTCTATGTCTTTATTTATGGTGCTCATGTCCTTACACATGCTGTTGAGCGTCCTCAGGATCATGGCTTTAAATTCTAGTTCTGTTAACTTCACCTCATTTATCTCATCTTTGGTAGAGGTCTCTTGTTCTTTCATTTGGCTTTTGTTTCTGTGTTTCATCATTTTGGTTTTCACAGTGGGCTTTGGATCCTGCCAAATTTTCCCTGTGGGTGTTTGTGTTTGCTGTTCGTGGCAACCTCTACTGGGTTTGGATGAGCCAGGGAAGACCCACAAAAACACCGCTTTGAAGTCTTACTTTCCTGGTTAGAGTTGCTAGCCCAGGAGTGGTACAATTATCCTCTAGCTTTGTGCCTGGAGGCTATCAGTAGCGGTTACCTGAAGAGCCTTGGGTTCTGAGAAGAATGAAAAACTCCCTCAGGTGCTCAGGGTAAGGGGATTTCCCAAGGGTGGGGCAGATACTGGCTGTTAATGGGGCTCAGTTTTCATGGCCACCAGGTGGAGTTGAATCTCCAAGGGAGGTGCCGCTGCCTATCCCCAGATCCCTGGGAAGGATGCCCACTGTCCTGCGGTGTGCAACTCAGCAAAAGCTCCTGGCGCCCTCCAAATACTGAGTGTCCCCACACAGTTCCAGCCCAGTCTGCCCTCCCTCTGCCGGAGCACAAGGTAAGTGGCTGTGGCTATTTTAACCTCTGTCCCAGCTATGCGCTGTGGCGCCCCTTGGGAGTTTAACCTGAGGGCGCTGCTCACAGCTAAGTCCTCCACTCATAGCTAAGGCCAAGGCTCACAGCTCAGGCCATTGCCGACCTTGAGCTCCCAGCCCCCCTCTCGCATTTCCGCAAGCCTACCAGGATTGAGTCAGTGTTCCTGGTTATGGGTTCCTCCAAGCTGCTTTTCTGTTGCTTTTTCCTGATGATTTGTCTTTATTTTCATTGTAATTCCAGTTTGGGCCTGGGAGATGGTCTGTGTAGCTTTCATTCACTCTGCAGTTTTGGAATCTCCTCAAGCACAGTTTTTTTTTAACAATTGGTGTTACAGCAATTGGACAGCTATAGGCAAAGAATTGAACTTTGACCTAAATCTCATACTTTATGTGAGAATTAACTCAAAAGGTATTATATTTCTAAATATATAATAAAAAAAAACTCTAAAACTTTGAGAAGAAAATATTAGAGCGAAATCTTCATGACCTTGGATTAGGTCAAGAATTTTTAGATATGACACAAAAAGCATGATCCCTAGAAGAAAATATTGATAAATTAAACTTCAAAGAATTAAAAACTTTTGCTTTATGAAAATCACTGTTAAGAGAATGAAAAAATATATAGTCTGGAAGAAAATACTTGCAAGTCACATATCCAACACTGAGACTATAAAGAATTCTCCAAACTCGACAATAACCCAATTAAAAATGGGCAAAAGATTTGAACAGACATTTTAACAAAAAGCTCAAAAGGTAGAAGCAACCTAAGTGACCATCAACAGATGAATGGATAAAAAAAGTGTGGTATATACATGCAATGGAATATTATTTAGTCCTAGAAAGAAAGGAAATTCTGACATTCTACAACATGTGTGAACCTTTAGAGCATCATGCTAGGTGAACTAATTCAGACACAAAAGGACATTGTATTGTATGATTCCATTTATATGAGGTACCTGGAGTAATCAGATTCACAGACAGAAAGTAGAATGATGGTTGCCAGGGTCTGGAGATGGAGTGGGTAGGGTGGAGGCAGGGACGGAGCAGTTGTTGTTTAATAAGTATAGAATTTTAGTTTTCCAGAATGAAAAGCATTCTGAAGATTGGTTGCAGAACAATGTGAAATTCTAAAGAGCACTCAACTGCACATTTAAAACATTAAAGATGCAAAAACAGCCTGGTGCTGGCACAAGAACAGGCATATAGACCAGTGGAACAGAACAGAGAACCCAGAAATGGACCCAAGACAATATGCTCAATTAATATTTGACAAAGGTGGCAAGAGCATACAGTGGAGTAAAGACAACCTCTTTAATAAATGGTGTTGGGAAAATTGGATAGCTACATGCAAAAAAATGAAACTAGAACATCAACTTACACCATACACAAGAATAAACTCAAAATGGATAAAATACTTAAATGTGACTCATGAATCCATAAAAATCCTAGAAGAAAATGTAGGCACCAAAATTTAATCATCATACACAGCAGAATTTTCACTGATATATCACCTAAGGCAACAGAAACAAAGGAGAAAATGAACACATGGGACTACATCAAACTCAAAAGCTTCTGCACAGCGAAAGATACAATCATCAAAATGGAAAGGCAACCCATTGTATGGGAGAACATAATTGCCAATGATACATCAGATAAGGGGTTAATTTCCAAAATATATAGAGTGTTCATACAACTCCACAAAAGGAAGACAAAGAACCCAATTAAAAAATGGGCAGGGGAACTAAATAGACACTTCTCCAAACAGGACATACAAATGGCTAAGAGACATATGAAGAAATGCTCAACATCACTAATCACCAGAGAGATGCAAATTAAAATAACAATGAGGTATCACCTCACACCTGTCAGAATGGCCACCATCAACAAAGCATCAAACAACAAGTGTTGGCGAGGGTGTGGAGAAAAGGGGACTCTGGTACACTGCTGGTAGGAATGCAGACTGGTGCAGCCACTATGGAAAACAATATGGCATTACCTCAAAAAATGAAAAATTGAACTTCCATTTGACCCAGTGATCCCACTTCTAGGAATATACCCTAAGAAGCCTGAAACACCAATCAGAAAGAATATATGTACCCCCGTGTTCATAGCAGCACTATTTATAATAGCTAAGATCTGGAAACCGCCCAAATGTCCATCAGTAGACGAATGGATAAAAAAGCAGTGGTACATATACACAATGGAGTACTACGCAGCTGTAAGAAAGAAAGATCTCTTATCTCGTTGAGACGACATGAAGAGACCTGGAAAGTATTATCCTAAGGAAAACAAGCCAACTAGAGAAAGACAAGTATCATACGATCTGACTCCTTTGTGGAATATAATGAACATAACAGTCTGAGGAATGGGGTAGTCCCAGAGAGGTGGAAGTGGGGTACAGACAGACAATTCCCAGAAGAAGGGTTGGGGAGGGAGAGATAAACCACAGAACTTATATGCATGAATGCATGAACGATGGACATGGACAATGAAGCTGGGGACAGGGTTGGGAGGGAAGGAAAGGGGGGGGGTATCACAGGTAGAAAAAGGAGAAACATTTGTAACAAAAATTAATTAATTAATTAATTAAAAAATAAATAAAACAGTAAAGATGGTAAATTTTATGTGCATTTTACCACTACTAAAAAAAACTATAGTTAATATTATAGTAATATATATATTTTAGGACAAGTTCTTTAAAGAGTTGGGGTCATGTTTAAAGTATTTGATGCATATTGCCAAATTATACCAATTTGCACTCTGACCAGCAATGTTTTAAAAAAAAAAGCCCATTTTCCGACACCTTTGGTAGCACTGGTTACCATCATTTGTAGTTCAGTCACTAGGCTGCTTGGAATAATGATTTTTTTTTCTTCTACCATCTTTTACGCTAGATGTGACAGTATAACTAAGTCTGAAAAATGAGATGTAAAAATAATGGTATGTATAAATAAAAATAGTGGGATCTAAAAGTAATAGTATGTGCAGTTTCTGGAATGTTTTATCTAAGCAAAGGGCATGTCCTTTTTCCCCTGTCTTCATACCTGCTGCTCAGAATGTTGTGGCAGATGGTTCAGTGGTTATTTTAGACCATGATTTCCACAGTTTGAAAGCCACACATAGTGAAGCAACAAGATGGGAAGTTCCCATGCTCTCTGAGCTCTGGTGGGCCTGCCTCCAGACTGTTACATGGGAGGCAAATGCATTTCTCGCTTGTTTAATCTATTTGCAGCTGAATTTATTTTTACTGATGCATCAATCTTTTTAATCTTTACCATATAGATGACAATATATTATTTCTGTATGCATACCTCCTTTGTCCACTGTCTAGAAGTTTAAATTTCTGAAGAATTATTGCTACTTTTAGGTAAGCAAAGGAGAGAACACAGGGAGGGTTCTTTTTTCTTCCTTTCACATCTGGGATGGCATATTGCTAAGGTTCTTCTCAATAGGAAAGAATAAGTTCTTTATCATTACCTTTTTTTTCAATTCAAAAATTCTCTGGAAGATCAAGTTGCTAAAATCAACAATACTTAAAATATTCAATTGATTGGAAAGAATGCTTACATTTTAATGGTGATACTTTAGAGAATTTTAATAATGATTTAAAAACAAAGGTGTCATAACTTTTTTTGAAATTATTTTAATAAAATAGAACCAATTGAAATTAGAAACTGGATCTAATATCTCTGGTCAATGTCAGCCTTATTAGTCTTGTGGGTGAAGGTGGGGCAGAAGCATGGGGAAACCCTGAAATCTCCATGTTGTGGTTTTGAAACATCACACTCACATGAGAATTGTTTTTTTTTAAACACAGATGTCTGGGTTCCATGCCTCCAGAACTGGCTGATCACATTCTCTTGCGACAGACATAAGTGCAGAATGAACAAGCCTGGCGTTCACTCCCCCGTGGTTTCAGGTGCTGAGCCACCATTTTGGGTGGAATGGCAAAAAAGCAGTCATTGCACTTCTTCAAGGTCACTGCTTAGTTTTCTTCAGGCCCTTGGAGTGATTTTCACCAAAACACATGGATTTCTGACAAACTTAAACTTTTACTCACACCCATGGTAGCAGCATCGTGTAAGACCGAGCTTCTACTTCAGTGTGTCCAGAGAATTCTGTCCTTGCAGAATCAGGGAGCAGAGCCGCCCACCTGACCCCTCTGCAGATTAAAGGATGGGGTGGAATGATGTCCATGCTCCTGGACAGCTCTCGCCACGCTCAGAGACATTCTTTTTTACTGCATTTCAGCTACAGGAGACTTGCTTTAACTACTATTCTTCACTCCATCAATCTCTTCCCCTTTACTGTATTTGGCATTCACTCTGAATTAGAATGTATATGGTTGAAAATAAATGTTCAGCTACTGGACAAATTTATAGATGAGGTTTCATAATAGTAGTTTCTTTATTTTAAATCCTCACCCAAGAACATTTTTGCATTTATCTTCAGAGCAGGAGGGAGAGAGGGAGGAAGACAGAGATAGAAACATAGACATGAGAGAGACACATCGACTCGTTGCCACCCACACGACCCCAACCGTGGCAGGGGACAAACCGCAACTGAGGTATGTGCCCTTAGCAGGAACTGAACCTGGGACTCTCCTGTCTGTGGGCCAACATTCTGACTGCTGAGCCAAACCAGCCAGGGCAGTTCAGTTTTTTTTAAAGAAGGCATAGCATAGTATTAATATCTAATTTTGTGCTTATCCATTCTGAGTATTTTACTTGAAATGGTCAAGTTGTTATACTGGTTGTCATTTCTATGAAGCAAATTTTTATTAAACAAACACATCTGGGTGGACAGTTTCTATTCTCCAGCCTCAAATTCTGCAGTAAGGGCAATAGCAGAAAGACAGATGAGACACAACTGCAATTCACAGATGTAATGTATTCTATTCTAGGAGACGGAAATCTTATATACCCTATTAGAAAGTTAGGGAAATGAACTTAGAAAGCAGTTTAAAAAATTGTTTGAGTTAGCCATTTTGTTTTGCAGATTAAAAACAAAAACACATCCGAGATCCAAATAGATTAGGTTAACTCACTCAGGTTCACACAACTAAGCTAGTGACTGAGACAGTTCTACAGATGAACCTCCTAGTGTTTTGTGAAGTCAATATTAAATTCTGTGAACTGAATTCTAGAATTTCAAAGGATATTTAAATTATTATAATTTTTTTAGATCTATTTGATGAGGCTTTAAAAAATCTCACAATTCAGAGACCCTTTGAGAAAAAAAACAAAACAAAAACACCGCAGGATTTAGATACTTATGTCCTTCCAAATCATTTATTAAAAAGTTTGATTTAAACCAAATAAACTGATTGTTAATAGTGTATTTCTACAGACTTTTGAAAATCTATAGGTAAGTGGTATGGGAGAACCTCGGAGAAGAGGTGAAGATGCTAAAGAGAAGCCACAGGGGAAGTAAAAGGCCCAGTTGGAATGTGTTTGGAAATAAACCTTTTCTTTCTTTAATAATTTCTCAACATTTAACATTCTCAATATCTTAGCATCTACATTCATTGTTCAGAATTAAATTTTCTTCACTCTATATTGTTCCCACTGATGAGAATACATAATCAAGGCAAATTAATAGTATTTTAATTGAATATAATTAATAATAATGAGTGTGATTTCGAAAACATTTAACTATTGATTCTTATTTCTTGAGCTGAGTTAGAATAACTGGGTTGCTAAAATAAGGGAAATTTTGCAAGAAATTTGACTTTAATTGACCAGTTTTTACCTTGACAGTTTCTGTGACTGTATTGATATATGGTTGATTGAACTCAGGGCAAAAGCAAGCAATCAGGTGTGTTAAATTCATTAAATTCAGCTAATGAACATGTCAGTTTAGTTAAGCAAAGTGGCGGGAGTGTAACTATCGATGTTTCATTTACTCGGTGCTCTCCTTTGTAGGCTTTGACACTTCACTGGGAGGGGTACCTTCACAAAATGCCAGAAAACCACCTTCGCTGCTCTCGCATGTTTTTTAGCCTTTTCCCTTGTCTCTGTGCTTTGGAATCGTGTGGATAAGGGGAGTTCACTTCTTTCCCTTTCTGTGACTAAGGAAGAATCCGACTCATTATATTTAGTCTGCTCCAAAACTGTGCATCAGATGAGCCTATGAAAAATATTGATAGCAGCCGTCTGTTCCAGAAAAAGAATTATATTAAAGTCTGTGTGTTCCCTCCATGTTTGATTCTTCGCCTATAGTGACATGATTAATAACAATAAGATAGAACATGTACTTTGTGTTTACTATATATAATTGCTCTTTGATGTATGTCATTTCATCCTTAACACCACCTAATAAGATAGTTCCATGTATTAATATTTCCATTTTACAGATGAAGAAATAAAAGCAGAACAAACTTAAGGTACTTGCTTAAGATATGCAACTTATAGTTAGTAGCAGATACATTGAGATGTTTGTCTATCTGGTTGTTTGCAAGCAAGAATTGTACTTATAGCTTCCGTAGACAAAAATCTGAGAGTCTCGTAGCTGAGAAATACAGGGAGAGAAAACATTTTATTTTATTTTTCCTTTATTGATTTTAGAGAGAGAGGAAGGGAGAGTGAGAGAGAGATAGAAACATCGAGAGAGAACATCGATTAGCCGCCTCCTGCATGCCCCCCACTGGGGATTTGGCCCACAACCTGGGCATGTGCCCTGACCAGGAATTGAACCAGCGACCTCTTGGTGCATGGGTCAATGCTCAACCACTGAGCCACACCAGCCGGTTGGAGAGAAAACATTTTATAAGGCAATCTTGTTCATTCTTTGTCTTAAACCAAGGATGACTAGAACGATAATCTTGAAGAGTCATTTAAATTACTTGTTAGTATTATGAACAGTTTAAATAGTTTTAAGATAGAGTTCTTACCTTAATGGAACATCTGTTAGGAAAACTGGTTATTCACACTGCGTATTAGATAACCATACATCACAACATAGGGAAATTCTATTTAGTTAAGGATCACAATGAACACTACAGACAACATACCCTTTTAATCCCTTTGCTAGATGTATTTCAGCAGGGGTTGGAAAACGTGGGCCAGTTATGAGAAGCTTCATGAAAAAGGTAAGCGAGGACCAGAATGCAGAGTGGTGGAGCAGGCAAAGTAAGTGGGGGCAGTTTGGTATGTTCTGGAGACAGTGAGGAGACAGCTGAGGCTAGAACACAGGAGTGCAGAGAACAGTAAGGTGGATAGTGGGGTACTTTTAGGCTTAGGAGTTTAGGCAACCCGAAATTATGAGAGATTTAAGGATATGACAAAGTGGTTTTACGATGATAATAGCAAAGACATGGAGACTGGATTGAAAAGGGACCACCTTAATTTAGGAGAATGGTTAAGAGGCTAAAGCACAAATTGTGGTACAGATCAAATGTAAAACAAGATGGATGGTCTGTGCCTCCTAGAGGGGCATCAGTCAAGCTGACTGATGTCAGCACTGTTCCCTTGGGCAGTAAGATAAGACAGAGCCAAGATCAACAGTATCAGAAGAGATAAGAGTTCCAGTGCTCAAAATTCAAGAAACCAAATCTATTTTCAGTATATAGTCGTCCCTCGTTTATCGTGGTTAATCTGTTCCAGACTCTAGCGGTTGCACCTGGCGTTGAAGGATTCCTGGGGTGCTCAAATCCATACGCCTACAGTCCATACGTACAGTAATTTTAATTTTAATTGTAATACAGGGGTGTATAGTTGACTCAGACAACCAAGTGCGTGCTGTATCATTTTCACTGTCTCGATCAACTTTTTAATGAATATATTTGAAAAAACGGCCTTAGAATGAAGCTGCAAAAGTCGAAGCACAAAGTGGCAAGGGACGACTGTATAGGAGAAAGTATGAGGCTCAGAACTAGAGATAACATTTTAAAAAGCTGGGTTAAGACAAGATCTCACCAGGAGGTAAGGAGATAGTACAGGGGCAGAGTGAGAAGGTTGTGATAAGGGCTATAGAATGGGCTAGGTTGTCTAAAGCTCCTTTTAGGCCTGGGATGCCAATCCCATGTCTATCAGTTAGTAATTCTAAGCAGAAGATGGGCAGATGACCATCACTCTGGCTTGTGAAGAATTAGGAAGTCTACTCGGTTGATGGTAGTCTTGTTGGGCATTGACCAGCCACGGTTCTGAGGACCTTAGGAAACCTAGATAAAGCAGTTCTAGTGGCTTTCTCAAGAATTTGATTTTTTTCTGATATGACAGAATATTGTGGATGACCACAGTTGTTCATGATCTGGATTTTGAAACTTGGAAAAAATAGCAAGATGAGAATGAATTTAAGAAACTTGCAAAGCTGAATCAAGATTTTTAAAAAATGGAATAAACCTAAAATTAGAATCATACAATTTTAGAGCAGAAAGAGACCTTAGAAATTCTTTATAGTTCCTCACATAAGGGCTAAGCTGGATTCTCAAAAATAAATAAATAAATAAATAAATAACATTCACTATTGTCTTTAAAATGTTTTTAGCCCTGGCTGGTTTGGCTCAGCGGGTAGAGCCATGGCCCTTGGACTGCAGGGTCACAGTTCTGATTTCTGGTCAAGGGCACATACCTGGGTTTACAGATTCTATCCCTGGCCCCAGTCAGGTCTTGTGGCAGGCAACCAACTGATGTGTCTCTCTCACATTGATGTTTTTTTCTTTCTCTCTCCCTCCCTTCCTTCCACTCTGTCTAACAAAACAATGGAAAAGTATCCTTGGGTGAAGATTAGCAAAAATAAAATAAAGTGTTTTTATATCTTCAAGAACATTTCTATACATTTTATATTATTTAAATCCCTGCTCATTTTTTTTAACAACGACTGGACTAATAGAAAAACATTAAAGTTTACAAGAAGAACCTATCATGAACTTTATTATAAACCCTATTGCTGTGATCACATTTATTAAGAGACAAAATAAATTGGAACATTTACATATAGATGACAGTATTTTAAAAGATATCTAGATCTATTGCCCAAAAATATAAAAGGTTGAGTTTCTTTGTGTTTTTTTTTATACTCACCCGAGGACATTTTTCCATTTTTTGTTCAGATAGAGTGGGAGGAAGAGAGAGAGAAACATCGACGTGAAAGGGACATATCAAGTGGCTGCCACCCGCACAACCAACCAGAGCCGGGGACAAACTGCAACCGAGGTACGCGCCCTTAGCGGGAACCGAACCCAGGTCTCTCTGGACCAGAGGCTGACGCTCTAACCACTAAGCAAAACCGGCCAGGGCTAAAAAGTTGTTTTAAATGATGTCTTTGAGACCTTCAATGGGAAATTTCTAGCCTAGCTAATAATAGTCTTCTTCAGTTGTACCCCACATATAAGTAGGCTGAGAAATTTAGAGTAAAATCTCATCTGTTATGGCCAAGGTAATAGCTGACTGGGATACCAAAGTCACATAGAGCCAGGGATGTCCGCACCAGTTGGGAGACAGTTTCAGAGGCATAGAACATTTTTTTTTTTTATTCTTACCCTAGGACATTTTTGTATGTATCTTCAGATAGAGCAGGAGGGAGAGAGGGAGGAAGAGAGAGAGAGAACAATCAATATGAGAGACACATTGAGTGGTTGGCACCCACATGACCCCAACTGGAGCGGGGGACAAACTGCAACTGAGGTACGTGCCCTTAGCGGGAACAGAACCCTAGACTCTCTGTTCTGCAGGCCGACGCTCTAACGGCTGAGCCAAACCGGCTAGGGCAGAACATTTTTTTTTACTTCACATCTGAACCTTGACCATGTGCAGAGAGGGACAAGGATATTCTACTATTGGATTTTCAGTCTAGCATGAGAAAATAAACCCTAAAAATGAAGATGGTTCCCTGGCCAGTTTGGCTCAGCGGTTGGAGCATCAGCCTGCGGATCAGAGAGTCCCGGGTTCGGTTCCTACTAGGGACATGTACCAAAAAAAAAAAAAAAAAAAATGAAGATGGTAAGAGAGAGATCCATGATGGATGAGGATACATTTTCTTTAGCTCCATCTGGCTAAGCTTTTTATCAGATCTCTGGAGAGGAAGTGACACTGACCCCAGGACCAAATAAGCCTACTGAATATGTATGTGTATGTGTGTGTGTGTGTGTGTGTGTGTGTGTGTATTTCCCATCATATGTTTATTGACTTGAGAGAGAGAGGAAAGGAGAGAGAGAGAGAGAGAGAAACATCTATGTGAGAGAGAAATATGGATTGGTTGCCTCCTATACATTCTCCGACTAGAGATTAAACCTGCAACCTAGGTATGTGTCCTGACTGGGAATCAAACCTGTAACCTTTTGGTGTATAAGATAATGCTCCAACCAACTGAGCCACCTGGCCAAGGCAAACCTAGTGAATATTATTTTTAGTTTGTATATATGTATTTCTTTATAAATTAAAAGAATTGTAATCTTATTCTTCTATCATCATGTTAAATGAGAGAGGTAGGATTTTGAGCTGAAGACAAGGAGTTAATATGTAACAGACTTTTACTCAGCAGCTTGAATACCTCCTGGCTCATTTGCCTCACTGTTTTTTTTCTTATTAATTTGAGCATGAGGAATATTCTTAAAATCATAATACAGAATCAATCACTGAGACATAATCCGAAATAACATAACTTTTCTCTACATGAAAAAGACTAAAACAATATCAACATGTCCTAACCAATTTGTTTTCCTTGAAGAATAAATTTTCTGCTAAAAAAATAATTGTACATCCCATCTTGTTCTTATTATACGTTAAGTCATATAATGAACTGTGAAAATAATGTTACATGCCAGTGTACCCTGTCACCATACTAAACAGCTTTGGTGCACACGGCATTAATGTCAGTTTGTCATTCCTTGTTTAAAATGTGATTCTTGTGGTTCCTTTGGAGTTGGCCAACTACAGTTTCAATGCCATTAGGGCATTCTTTTTATCCTTTTTTAGATACTGTTGTGTAACTTCAACTGTACATTATTTTTCCATATGAGCACTCATATAATACAGATTTATATCTGTATAGTAGGATTGTTTGTTTTCTTATAATAAAAATATGGAAGTAAACTTATGAAACATCTGCTCAGTGTGCAAATCAGCATGACACATTTCAACTGTGCTGACATCACTGACCAACCAGATAGTTAGGAAGGTGTAAAGCTGATGTAAGAAATTTTCTAAAAAAATTAAAAAGTCTTGATCTGGATGTGTCTCTCTTGATGAATTAGCGAATTTAGGGAAACGAAGCCAAGAAAGTCAGATGAGTAACATGCATAGTCAAGATGACAGAAGTATGTGAATCATCTCTGTAAAAGTGGAGCCTGTCTCTCTCATCTTGCAACTATTCAAGGCTGATCTTACATGGGGTGAATGAAAACATGGTGTCTTGCTGGTCAGAGTGAGAGCTACAGATTATACAGTGTGTGTGTGTGTGTGTGTGTGTGTGTTGGGGGGGCAGGTGGCTACTACAGGGTTTTCTCATTAGAAATTCTCATTTATTGAACAATTTAGCCACACGCCCAGGCTTGCGTTGGACTCCTGAGGATTGAATTACATGAAATAATTCATCAAGATGAACTCTAATAGGAAATGTCTAGGGACCATTTGGATTTGGGAATGAGAAAAAGTGACCCAGGCTAAAAATTAGTGGTGAATAATGGATATGCAAGGGAGGGTGTCTTCTGGTGAATGAGAGGCACACTGGGATCAGTTGGTTTTCTCGCCTCTGCAATTTATTAAAATTGCTAAGAGGGCAGTTACTAGTTACCTCCAATATAAGCCAAACCTTTATGAAGAAAATATATTAAGCCTTGAAATAAATTGTTTCCCATCTCCAACAAAGTGGGCTGAATTAGTTGATATCAACAGTGTTCACAATTGTCCAGTAGTGAATCCTTGAACTTGGATGCATCCATCTGATTATAATGACTGAGGTGAGAAAAACTGGCACCTGAAACACATACACCCCAAACTTAAATGCACAGAAAAAGAGGAAAGGGAAATGTGAAACATTTCTGCATAGTCTGAATGAACAGCACCTACCCAGTGATTATGTTTATAATAATAATCTGTGAACATCTAGAAATCCCACACTGCACCGACGATTTTCCTTTACTGTCTGCCTGACAACAGTTTGGAGTTTATGGGAATTCTAGTGGGTTTTCCCCCCTTTATTCATCCACAAAGTTTATTGTTATATGTATATTTGCTTTAGAATAGAAAAATGATCACTTTGTTTACGTAAACATTTTTAACTGTTTTACATAGACCAATGATATGGAGAGCACTGAACTTTGCTTGGGGTTACAATGACTTACTTAATATATGAGCAACGCAATCAAGTGCGAATGATATCTCTTGGCAAATTTGGAATTTTTTTTCTTTTTCTATTAATTAATTTACTTTTGTTGCAGATGTTTCTCCAAAATTCTAGTTTTGATTCAATGCCATATAGGGATTACTCAGAAGAAAATATGATTCTATGTTTTTTTCAAAATCAAAGAAGTTAACAAATACTTTAAAAACTAATCAATGACCAACAGCTAAATCTAGAAGAATGAGGCATTCCTTAATGAACCTACAGAGTAGGCTATAAATAATTTATCCTGCAGTGGAAATAGGTTAGTAAAATAGTCCCATATGAAGACATAGTTTCATTATTACAATTCCCAAATGAAATAAGATTAGAAAGGAATGGCCTTCTGGGGAAATCCTGGTGTGGCAGGTAGTTTTTTACTAACTTAAAAAATTTAATAATACACATCATTTGTGAAATGCTCTCTATGTGCCAGACACTGTGCTAAGTGCTTTACAGGGTGTGTACAAGGCTCTGTGCTAAGTATTTCTCATTTAATGGTTACAGTGACACTGTGAGGTCAGTGCATCGATGTCTAAGTCACTTGCCTAAAGTCACATAGCAATGGTTTGCATCTGCATTCGCTCAGCTCCAAAACATGTACAAACATGCAATGTAATAGAAATTGGAGCAATATAACTCCTTATTTATTGAAAGTAAACAAGACTTTCAGGTAGAATTATTTAAACTGAACAAAATTTGATTCCAGTTCAGTGCTGTCGTAACATTGCTCAACATCATTGTTCTTGGGAATAACACCTGGCACAGAGTATAGTTACTCATTAATAAGAATTATAAAAATATAGTTTGTTCTACTTTTTCTCCTCCTCACACTTATATCAGCAACCTCATCTACACCATACATTCTTGAGTTTAAGAATCATTTAGTACAATGATTTCTGAAGTTTAAATTTTTCTTTCAATGTTCCCACCAGTACTTGAATTCCTCCCATAAGGAAAAATTTCTCCTTGCTGGTGCTGTTGATTCTGGTTTTGGACTGCTCTGACAATGAGAAAGTTTATCTTATGTTAAAGCTAAGATGACCTTTCTGGGAGTTTCATCTACTATTTCTAGTATAGCCCCATGACTTCACAGAATAAGTCATTTCAAAACGCATTTGCTGAGTAGACCAAATGTACCTCATATAGAGTAAGGCGCTTGTTAAGTAAATATGGTAAAAATCTCATGATTTTGTATTACTGGTAAGTGGGAAAAGGATACAAGGGAAAGAAGAGAGGAGAGCAAAGGAGAACTAATTTAAAAGGTTTTGACACAGACTATTTTGAAATAAATGCAATACTATTCTTTTATGAAGGTTAAGCAAGCAAGTGGGTAAAAATAGAAGCCCACAAAATTCCTCAGATACATCAAGAAGTCTAAAAGCTTCAACTAGTTTTTTGAAAATAATACTATCATGTGCTTGCTTAAAAACATCTTTCTTAAGAGGCTGCTGCTTTTCTATATTGGATTCTGTTGACATTAATTTGCTTGGAAAACTTTTTTTCATTGGTATTAAACATAAAATATTGGTCAATTTTAGGACATCAGAATTACAACTAAACTACAGAACAACCATCATTCAGAAGTGCCCAAAATCTGGCTGAATGGAAGTCCTACAACCAGGGAAATAAAGAATAAACCACGTCGATTCTGGTAGGAGAGGTGAAGATGCAGAATGGGCTGGTCCCACACCCACGTGTGGTGGATAAAAATTGGGAGGCATATCTCGGCTGCAGAGGTCCCCTCTGAGGAGCGAGGGGTCCCAGCCCCACACCAGGCCTCCTGTGTAGGTTCCAGTGCCAGGAAGAGAAGTCCTCATGAATTCTGGCTGTAAAAAAAAAAACACCAAAAAAAAAAAAAAAAACCATTGAGGATTGAGGCAGAGTGAGACAGAGGGCGTTTGGAGGCCCAGGCAGTTCCTCTTAAAGGACCCATGCACATCCTTACTCAGACTCACTCCCTCTGACCTCCAGCACTGGGGCCGCAGCTGACATATGGAAAGGAACTGAACTGTCCAGCATCATGATGAGAGCTAGGTAGTAGCTTTCTCCCAAACTAAAGTGCTGGCAGAGGCCATTGGTTTTGTTTTGTTTTTCCTCACCTGCGGACATTTTTTCTTGTCTTTTCTTTTTTTTATTTTTTATCTTGAGATAGAGTGGGAGAGAGAGAGAGAGGAAAAGAGAGAGAGAGAAACATCTGTTCGAGAGAGACACACTGAGTGGTTGTCACCCACATGACCCCAGCCAGGGCTGAAGACAAACTGCAACCAAGGTACGTGGCCTTAGCGGGAACTGAACCCAGGCCTCTTTGGTCCATGGGCTGACGCTCTAACTGCTGAGCCAAATCGGCCAGGGCAGAGGCCATTGTTTTATTATTTGATGAGCCCTCCTCCACAGAGCCAGTAGGTGGATGTCATATCTGAGACTCGATTAACTTCGCTCACACTGTTTGCCCCACCCTGGTGATTCCCTAAGATCCCACCCCACACAACTTTCAGACCCCCCCAAGCTGTTAACAGTGGCTTTTCTGTGTAAATGTCCTGACTTGGCCCATGCCTCAGATTTTTCTAAAATCTCTCAAACAAGCAGCATCTGGACTCAGTGTGCCCCATACCTCTTGCTAAGTGGTCCCAGCCCTAGCACTAGCAACAGCTGGCCTTGGTTTGCAGCTTGGTCTTGCTTTGACATCTCCAAGCCCAGCACAAGTAGGAGCTATCTGCAGACCATTTGGTAGCTTATGCTAGGTGGCCCTGGGCAGCAGCTGACCTTGGCCTGCACCTCGCAGGAGGCACCAGAGACAGGGTACCCAGTAGACAGCTTCAGATCATGTCAAAGCATTACCACCCAACCACCTCCACAAGTGACACATTCAAGGGATGGACTTAGCAGGCACCAGAGCTCTGCTGAAATAAGTCCTACTCAGTGAGGTGGGCCCCTGCACAGCTGATCCTCCACGGTGGTTAGAGGTCGGAGATTGGTAGTCACAGCAAGTTCTTGCAGCTCACCAGCCTGGGGGTAGATCCCTCCCATTGATGTGCCAACTGCAATCAAGGCTCAACTACAACAGGAGGGTGTATACTGCCCACAAGAGGGGTGTGAGCATACCTGGAGTGCCAGCTTGGGTGAACAGAGAGGTTGTGCCACTGGATCCTACAGGACACCTTCTACATTAGGCCACTCTACCAAGACAGGGAGACATAGCAGCTCTACATTATACATAGAAACAAACCCAGGGAGGCTGCCAAAATGAGGAGACAAAGAAACATGTCCCAAATGAAAGAACAAAACAAAACTCCAGAAAAATAACTAAACAAAATGGAGACAAGCAATCTAGATGCAGAGTTCAAAACATTGGTTATAAGTATGCTCAATGAACTTAGTGAGACTTTCACCTGCACAAAAAAAGGACCAGTCAGAAATGAAGGATACACTAAATGAAATGAAGAATAATTTATAGGGAATAAACAGTACAGTAGACGAAACTGAGAATCAAATCAGCAATTTGGACTGTAAGGAAGCAAAAAGTACCTAAATAAAACAAGAAAAAAAAAAAAAAAAAAAAAAAGAAAAAGAAGAATCTGAAATATGAGGATAGTTTAAGGAGCCTCTGGGAAATTTCAGGTATACCAACATTTGCGTCATTGGGGTGCCAAAACGAAAAGAAAGAGAGCAAGAAATTGAAAACTTATTTGAAAAATTAATGACAGAAAACTTCTCTAACTTGGTAAATGAAATGGACAACAAGTTCAGAAAGTGCAGAGTCCCAAACAAGATGAACCCAAAGAGGTCCACACCAAGATATATCATCATCAAAATGCAAAAGGTTAAAGACAAAGAAAGAATCTTAAAAGCAGCAAGAAAAAAATCTTAAAAGTTACCTACAAGGGAGCTCCCATAAGACTGTCAGCTGATTTCTCAACAGAAATTTTGCAGGCCAGAAGGGAGTGGCAAGAAATATTCTAAGTGATGAAAAACAAACACGAACAACCAAGATTACTGTACCCAGCAAAGCTATCATTTAGAGTAGAATAGATAAAGAGCTTCCCAGACAACAAAAAGCTAAAAGAATTCATCACCATCAAATCAGTATTACATGAAATGTTAAAGGGTCTTGTTTAAGAAAAAGAAGGAAAAAAAAAGATAAAAAAGATAAACAAGAAAATGACTCTATCTATCTATCTATCTACCTACATACCTACCTACCTACCTACATATCTATCAATAATTGAATCCAAAAAACAAAATAAATGAATAAGCCGAACAGAAACAGACTCAGATACAGAAAACATTTTGATGGTTATCAGGTGGGAGGGCTTTGGGGGGATGGGTGAAAAAGGTGAAAGAATTAAGAAGTACAAATTGGTTATTACAGAATAGTCATGCATAGGGAATATAGACAATAATATTCTAATAACTATGTATGCTAAGATGGGTGTGAGATTTATCTAGATGATCAGTTAGTAAGTTATGTACTACTTACACAATTTCATGGGGTGTACACATGAAACTGATGTAATAGTGTATGTCACCTGTAATTGAAAAATAAAAATGATTTAAAAACTGGGGGTAAAAAACAACAAAAAAAGAACATGGGTCAATTTTAAGATCAGCTATTTCCAAATTCTGAGTTAATGGGATCTGATGTTTTACAAAAACGTTAAAAAATATTCTTATGCTGTTACAATTCTTTCTGAGGTATAGTAATTGTCTATATAACCCAACTTCAGTTATATTGTCTCAGTTTTTAAAACCTGGTAGTAATGCTCACATTATTGTAATATTATCTAATATAGACTTAAGTACATATTAAGCATTTAATAAGTACCTATTAAATGTAATTAAGTTGAATTGAATCAGGAAATAGATTAATTTTTATATAGACTGGTTGACTAGAGTTAAAGAAAAATGTCTCAAAGTCTGAGTTATGTGTTAATTTTAGCTGTACACCAGACAAGGACCTAATGGGAATATAGATATGACTGGAATAGTTCACTAAATACTATGGCTTTAACAAGAAATAAGTAATGTGAATAGGTAGTATGAAAATAGCATTAACTTTTTAAACCAAATTACTGAAGTTAAGCTGCTCAAAGTCAAACTGATAGTAAGTAACAAGTTCTCTGAGCCTTCAATTTCTTCATCTATAAAATCATGATGAAAATATTTTAATGCAGCAATTAGTGGGCTACTTTAATTATGAAAAATTACCAAACAGGGCCCTGGCCAGGCAGTTCACTTGATGAGATCATTATCCCTATAGGCCAAGGTTATGGGTTCATTCCTTGGTCAGGGCACATGCAAGAATTAACAAATGAATGCATAAATGAGTGGAACAATAAATTGATGTTTCTCTCTCTCTCTCTCTCTCACTCACTCACCTTCTTTCTCTAAAATCAATAAAATAAAAAATCACCAGACAGTATGTGTACTGTCATATTATTTTGTAGAATTAAATTAAAATGTGTGTAGAGCCCTGGCCAGTTTGGCTCAGCAGTTGGAGCATCAGCCCATGGACCAAAGAGTCTTGGGGTCAATTCAGTCGAGGACACGTACCTTAGTTGCTGTTTGGTCCCCATCCCTGGTCAGGGTCATGCGGAAGGCAACCAGTCTATGTGTCTCTCTCACATCGATGTTTCTCTCTCTCTCTCTCTCTCCCTGCCCCACCCTCCATTCTGTCTGAAGTTAAATGGAAAAATATCTTTGAGTGAGGATTAAAAAACAAAAGTATGTGGAAAAAGTTCTGGAAAGACCCACAGTAAATGCCTTTGGTCAGGTAGACGTTTGAATTATCTCTCCATTAAACAAATATTTTTGCATTTATACATTGTGGCTCTTTGGATACTAATGTTTCAACTTTCAATTACTAAACACTGTTCAGAGCAGGAATAATTATCTGAAAGTCAATTATGAAAGAAATCTACTACTTTCCACCCCTGCCAAATTCTGAAAAGCAGACCAAAATGTTAAAGAAGGGCAAATAAGCCAAAATTTGACCAAGATGCCAAACACTCAAAATATTTATTTTTTAAAATAAGTCATGACTAAGATCAACTTATAATGTTGACCAACTTGCTTTTATTTATATTGTTTAGGCAAAAACTATTTGCAGCCAAATTACTTGGGTTCTTGTAAAAAATTGTCTAGTGTTTATATCTTTGCAAGACTTTTTCTGACCTAAAAATTTAGAAATCATAAAAGCTTGTGGTTAGACTCTGGAAAAAGATGCTCATTGTAATCGCAGAGAAATCTAAGACTCTCCTTAGGGTTGATAACAGACCCTGAGTCAGCAGCAGCATATCACAGCAATATGCAGAAACATTTCACATTGACAATGTGAAATGTTGGAAAAGCCCTTTCCCTGATAAAAACTGGTGCCCTCGCCGGTTTGGCTCACTGGTTAGAGCGTCAGCCTGCGGACCAGAGAGTCCCAGGTTTGGTTTCCGCTAAAGGGCACTTACCTCGGTTGCAGTTTGTCCCCGGCCCTGGTTGGGGTAGTGTGTGTGGCAACCAGTCCATGTGTCTCTCTCACATCAATGTTTCTCTATTCTACCCTCTCTCCCTCCTGCTCTATCTGAAGATAAATGCAAAAATGTACTCCAGTGAGGATTTAAAAAAACAAACAAACAAACAAAAAACTGGCATGCAGAATCTTTTCTCAGGTAAAGTGAATGGTTCTTTGCTAGGTGCTACTGTATGGGACTATATAGACCTTGTCCTTTGGGAATCTTTGGCTTGAAGGCTGTTTTACCAGAAGGCCTTACATAAACAATAACATCAAATGTAGCATGTTTTTAAGACAGACAGATGGGCTTGCTAGTTTATTTTATTTTGTTAGATGTTAATTTAAAAAAATATATATATTTTTTTCTTTATTGATTTTAGAGAGAGAAGAAGTGAGAGGGAGAGAGAGATAGAAACATCAATGAGAGAGAACATCAATTAGCCGCCTTCTGCATGCCCCACACTGGGGATTTGCCCACAATCTGGGCATGTGCCCTGACTGGGAATCAAACCAATGACCTCTTGGTACATGGGCTGATGCTCAACCACTGAGCCACACCGGCCGGACTAGAAGTTAATTTTTATTTGAAATTTCCAATTTGACCATCTACATTCACAAGATTAACAGTGACTGCATACAGAGGAGTTGCTTTTTAGTGCAATACTACATGTAACAAAGAGGCATTTGATAAACTAGTAGGTATTAGTGGCAGTAGTCAGGTAATATCAAGGAAAAAAAAAGATTTTGTTGAGAAAAGCCAGGACTCATCAGAAGGACTAAGGGACATCAGGACCTCACAATGAAAAGACAGAACATAAAGTTTTGGAAAACAGCAGCATATATGGCATCAGAAGTCCTAAGTTTGGGACTAGGTTATCATTTATTGGTGGTGTAGCCACATGTTAGTCATTTAACTTCTGTCACCTCCAGTTTTCTTATTTCTTAAGTATAAATGATAATAACAAATGCTTTTCTTACTCACAGTAGGATTGAATCCAAAAAGATAGAGTTCTCCCAGGAAATAAATGTCACTCATCCTGAGATTAAAAAAAGGGGATGGGTATTGGAACACAAAAAAAGAGAGGCAATCTCTACTTTTGGAGTTAGGTGATGGAGGTGGAGAGAGAGTAGGTGATGCTGGGCTATGTAGTGAAGACCCCTCTGGAGCTAAACACCCTAACACTATAGATTAGCATGAAGGAACATGTCTCACTATAGATTAGCATGAAGAAACATGTCTGTGGTATTACTTGAAAGAACTTTAGGAACTAAATTGCTGAAACACTGAAAGTCCCAACCTATAGTAGCATTAGCCCGATCATAAATAATTCTCAATAGAGACTCTTCCACTCCAAACCTGGAGAACCCTGTTTTTCAAAAGCAATAGTAGAAAACAGTGGAACTTCTCAATTATCTGATCATATTTTCTGATTTCTCTTCTTTAGATGACAGTAGCTGAGTTGCTTGACTTCTTAAATTGCAGAAGAGTTATCACAACTAGGGAGATCAGAATCATTTTATTTAAATATTAAAGTGAGTGGGCCCCATTTTATATTTCAAACTGGTTATGAATATGTACAAGTGTGAGGTGCATGTGTACATATGTACATTGAGAACTGGAAACTCTGAAGCACTATGAAAACTCCTTTGACTATACTACCCAACATGGTGAAAAACATGGAAGTTGGGAGTGATATATGGAAGATATAAATGATTAAAATGATAAAATTATGTTGAAGAGTAGACCAGGATGAGCCCCTGAAATAGAGAAATTTTATTCATTTCAAGAAGGTAATTTGGGCTGGTGTGGCTCAGTGGTTGAGCCCCATGCACCAAGAAGTCTCCAGTTTGATTCCTGGTCAGGGCACATGCCCAGCGGGGGACATGCAAGAGGTGGCCAATTGATGTTCTCCCTCATTGATGTTTCTATCTCTCTCCCTCTCCCTTCATCTCTCTCTAAAATCAATAAAGAAAAAACTTCTTAAAAAATAAGATATATTTGGTAGAAGAAGACTATTATGGACTCACTTGTGTCCCCCCTACTTCAATTCATATGTTGAGGCCTCAACACCTAATAGGACTGTATTTGGAGAAGGGACTTTCAGGAAGTAATTAAGGTTATATAAGATCATAGGGGTAGGCCCTAGTCTGATACAACTGGTGTCTTTATAAGAAGAGGTGGAGACATCAGAGCTATGAGTTCTCTTTCCGTGAGTGCACAGAAGAAAGGCCACATGAGGACACAGCAAGAACACAGGCAGGGAGGCCTCATGAGACACCAACCCTAATGGAGTCTCCAGATCTTAGACTTCAAACCTTCAGAACTGGGAGAAAACTAATTTCTGTTGTTTGAGCCACCCAGTCTGTGGTATTTTGTTATAGCAATCCAAGAAGACTAATAGAGAGGCCTTCCTGTTTGGATGGCATCAAGGCAAATTTATGATGATCATGACCAAATGGGAAGCAGTACACCTGACAGTCCCTGATTAAATATTATTGGAATAATGGATTGAATTGAAGAAACAGAGCGTGGTAATTCATGGATTTGACAAATTATGGAGCAGTAGTAGCAGCAGCAAAAGTATCACTAGAGTAGAGAGGCTGCCCAGAATAGTAGGCAAGTGTTTGGAGTCTGGTTCCAGACAGTCCACATTTCAAAGCCTGCCTATGACATTTGCTAGTTGTTTGACCTTGGGCAAGTTACTAAAGTTTAAGTTTCTTCATTTGTAAGGTGGGATAATTATAATGTACCTACTACAAAGTTTTTTGTTTTTTTTTAGCTGTCACACTTTTATTAGTAGGAAGAGAGCAAAACAATAAATAATAAATAAGTAAATTAGACTGCATATTAGAAAGTAATTTTTATGCACAATTTTTTTTTAATTAATTTATTTTTGTTACAGCTGTTTTCCTTTTTTGTCCCCTAGACATCCTCCTCCCCATCCTGTCCCCCGCCCCCACATTCCTCACAGCATTGTTGCCTATGTCCATTGGTTATGCATACATGCATATAAGTTCTGTGGTTTTTCTCATCCCTCAACCCGGCCCCCCTCCTCCAAGGTTTCTCAGTCTGAACCATTCTCCTTTCTAGGTCTCTGGGTCTATTTTGTTCATCAGCTTATTTTGTTCATTATATTCCACAAATAAGTGAGATCATTTGGTATTTTTATTTCTCTGATTGGCTTATTTCACTCAGCATAATACTCTTCAGGTCCCTCCATGTCGTCTTAAAGGATAAGAGATCATTCTTTCTTACAGCTGCATAGTATTCCATTGTGTGTATGTACCACAACTTTTTTTTTATCCATTCATCTGTTGATGGACACTTGGGCTGTTTCCAGATCTTAGCCATCGTAAATAGTGCTGCTATGAACATAGGGGTGCACATATTCTTTCTGATTGGTGTTTCAGGCTTCTTAGGGTATATTCCTAGATGTGGGATCACTAGGTCAAATGGCAATTCAATTTTTAATTATTGAGGAAACACCATATTGTTTTCCATAGTGGCTGCACCAGTCTGCATTCCAGCAGTGTACTAGAGTCCCCTTTTCTCCACACCCTCACCAGCACTTGTTGTTTGATGATTTGTTAATTGCAGCTATCTGGCAGGTATGAGGTGATACCTCATTGTCCTATTAATTTGCATCTCTCTGATGCTTAGTGACCTTGGGCATTTTCATATGTCTCTTGGACATTTGTATGTCCTGTTTGGAGAGGTGTCTATTTAGGCCCTCTGCCAATTTTTTAATTGGGTTCTTTGTCCTCCTTTTGTTGAGTTGTATGAGTGTTCTATATATATTGGAAATTAACCCCTTATCTGACATATCTTTGGCAATTATGCTCTCCCATATAGTGGGTTCCCTTTCCATTTTGATGCTTGTTTCTTTTGCTGTGCAGAACCTTTGTAATTTGATGTAGTCCCATTTTTTAATTTTTTTTCTTTATTTCTCTTGCCTTAGGCATTGTATTAGTAGAAATTCTGCTGCATGTGATGTCTGAAATTTTGTTGCCTACATTTTCTTCTAGGATTTTTATGGATTCACGAGTCACATTTAAGTCTTTTATCCACTTTCAGTTTATTCTTGTGTATGGTGTAAGTTGGTGGTCTAGTTTAATTTTCTTACATGTAGCTGTCCAGTTTTCCAAACACCATTTGTTAAAGAGGCTGTCTTTACTCCACTGTATGCTCTTGCCACCTTTGTCAAATATTAATTGAGTATAATGTCTTGGGTCAATTTCTGGGTTCTCTGTTCTGTTCCATTGATGTATCTGTCTGTTCTTGTGCCAGTACCAGGCTGTTTTTATTACAGTAGCTATGTAGTATAATCTGATATCTGGTAATATGATCTCTCCTACTTTGTTCTTTTTTTTTTTTTTTCCAAGATTGCTGTGGTTATTTGTGGTCTTTTTTGGTTTCATATAAACTTCTGGAGTGTTTGTTCTAGTTCTGTGAAATATGTTGTTGGTATTTTGATGGGGATTGTACTGAATCTATAGATTGCTTTGGGTAGTATGGACATTTTAATAATGTTAATTCTTCCAATTCATGAACAAGTTATATGCTTCCACTTTTTTATATCTTCCTCTATTTATTTATTTATTTTTAAATGTCCTATTCTGCGAATAGGTCCGTTTCTTCTTTGGTTAAATTTATTCCTAGGTATGTTACTTTTCTTGCCACAATGGTAAATGCGATTATTTTTTTAGTTTCTCTTTCTGTGAGTTCACTATTGGTGTATAAAAAAGCCATCAATTTCTTGATGTTAATTTTATATCCTGCAACCTTGCCAGATTCATTTATTAAATCTAGTAGATTTTTGATGGAGTCTTTAGGATTTTCTATGTAGAGTATCATGTCATCTGCAAATAGTGACAGTTTCAGTTTCCCTTTCCAATTTGGATTCCTTTTATGTTTTCTTCATGTCTGATTGCTGTGGCTACGACTTCCAGTATTATGTTAAATAAGAGCAGTAAAAGTGGGCAGCCCTGTCTTGTTTCTGTTCTTAAGGGAAATGCTTTTAATTTTTGCCCATTGAGTATGATGATCCCTGTAGGTTTGTCCTATATGGCCTTTATTATGTTGAGATACGGTATCTCTATTCCCACATTGCTGATCGTTTTTATCAGAAATAGATGCTAGAATTTGTAGAATGCTTTTTCAGCATCTATTGATATGATCATATGGTTTTTATCTTTCATTTTGTTTATGTGGTGTATCACACTTACTGATTTTCGAATATTGTACCAACCTTGCATCTCTGGGATGAATTCCACTTGGTCATGGTGAATAACTTTTTAAATGTATTGCTGGATCTGATTTGGTAATATTTTGTTAAGGATTTTGGCATCTATGTTCATCAGGGATATTAGCTTGTAGTTTTCTTCCTTTGTGTTTTTATCTGATTTTGGAATTAGAATTATGGTGGCTTCCTCAAATGAGTTTGGAAGTGTTCCTTGTTTTTGAGTTTTTTTGAATAGTTTGAGGAGACTGGGTGTTACTTCTTTGAATGTTCAGTAAAACTTCCCTGTGAAGGTGTCTGGGCCCGGACTTTTGTTTGCTGGGATTTTCTTGATTACATCTTCAATTTCTTCTGTTGTTATTGGTCTGTTTAAGTTTTCTATCTCTTCCCGGTTCAGTTTTAGGAGACTGTGTGACTCTAGAAATTTGTCCATTTCACCTAGATTGTCCAATTTGTTGGCATATAATTGTTCATAGTATTTGTTAATGATCCTTTGTATTTCTGTGGTATCAGTTGTTACTTCTCTGCTTTCATTTCTGATTTTGTTTATTTGGGTCCTCTCTTGTTGTTTCTTGGTGAGTCTGGCTAAGGGACCATCAATCTTGTTTATCATTTCAAAGAACCAGCTCTGTTTTATTGATCTTTTGAATTGTTTTTTTAGTTTCTATGTCATTTATTTCTGCTCTGACCTTTACTATTTGTTTCCTTCTACTTGCTCTGGGTTTTTCTTTTTGTTTACTTTCTAGTTCTTTAAGTTGTAAGTTGATTAGAAATTTTTCTTGTTTCTCGAGGTAGGCCTGTAGTGCTATGAACTGCTTTCACTGAGTCCCATAGCTTTTGTGTTGTTGTGTGTTCATTTTCATTGGTTTCTAGAAAGTTTTAAATTTTGAAGTTTTATTGAAAACATTAACTATATTAATACATGTAAAGTGCTTAAACTAATGCTTGAGTGTTATCAGCATTAGTTATTAATAAGAATAAAATATTTCAATAAACTGCACATATTAGAGTTTTCCTCTTCTCACAGTCTGACCATTAGAGTAAAAATAACTAACTACAACAGAAAGCACTTAGCCTCTAAATAACATAATTCTCACTTTCATATAATAAACCTAATCCTACAATTAGGTTTCATGCACCATAAAGATGTTTTCTTTTGTTTTCAAATAAAAACCATTAAAAGATTTGTTCCTCAGATGACTATAAAAGACCTCTGGATGTAATTATTTTTATATTCCTTGTACCCCATTTTTATTAAGTTCTGGAGGATGCCTTATTCCCAAAATTGCAATTCCTTTTGCCTCAATGACATAAAACCTTGTATCCCACTGAAAGAAAATTTGGATAAATCAATATCAAGGGAAACAACATGCTCTGATGCTGCCAAACTGGGGTGGACTTAGAAAGGTAATGGTCAGGTGTCATGAAACTCATCCCAAAGGCGTCATTCATGTCTTCTCTTTAGGACTCATTCAGTTCAGTCTTACTAGAGTCCTGGTGCTCTAATTCCTGAAAAGATTAATCTACTGTGTAAATATACTGAGAAGTGGTGGAATTTGTACATGTACACTGTGGGCTTCCAGGAGATTTCAAAGCCAGAGAGCCATAATTAGGTTAGGAAGCAGTGGCAAATGATGGAAGAATCAGTTTGATTCTCCTTAGAAAACGTTTCATGGTAGAACTTGAGTTATTAAGCTTGTTTAAGTTGGTTTCATCTGCTAAACTGTAATTCCTTTAAGATGAATTTCCTAGTAAAACTGTTGATGTTGGTCATTACAGAATTAAGAGGGTTTTTAGCTCATCTTAATACACTTGTAAAAAACCCCTCTGACAGCATGCTATTGCGAGGCTAATGGAACTGCCTGAGTTTATGGTTACAAATGGCCCATGGTTAGCCTGGTTGGTTTTGGCATATAATATCCTTCTATAAAAAAACCATCATACTTTTTCTAAGTTTCAGTTAGTGGTTTTGGCAGACTTGGTTTTATGATTCTGTCCCAAACACCTATCTTGTGCCTGACACTTGGAGGTTTTCAGTGAAGATGGTTAATACTTTTATGCAGTACTACTGTGGGAAAGAGTTATATACTTTTTTCTTTACTTGGGAAAAAGACATTTTCTCCAACTATATAGTATACAATAAACACCATCATTTTGAATGTTAGGGAAGAAAAACAGCAATGATTTTTCTGGGATTTCATTCACCTGTTAGGATAATGCAAAGTCCAAAGGAACAACCATGACCTTTACATTTTTTATTTCTTAATCTTTGTTCTCAAATATATTTTCAGTGACTTACTGGGTTGTTCCATTTGGTTACTGAACACATTTGAGCAGAACTCAGTGCCCCCATGCTGAATCTGAATTCTCTGCAGTGTTTAATGGATTATAGTCCTTCTGGTCAGCCATATTTGAAGACGTAAAAATATCTTGGACCTATATCTCAATTTTGATTCAAATTATCCCAAAATTATGTGATAACTACTTATTCATTCTTTAAAATAACACATCTATCCATTATGTCCATTTTTGCCTTTTCTTTGTTATATCACAACCATGGGCCAGGCTCATCACACTTCATATCTATTTAACTCTGTTGCTTCCTGCCACTAACTCCCATTCATCCTAAGCTTCTATTTGTAGATACATTTTCCTTAACTCATTTCTATTATTTTCCCTCACTTGCCTTCAGTGATATATCCTACACAGCAAGCAAGTCTCCTGAATTGAGGAATTATCATATTTGCATTAGTGTAGGGACTAATTATTTAGTAATGTTTGTTCAAGAAAAAAAGAATATAGCTGAAAAGTTAAGATAAATTCTAATTTCAGAAATATTAAAATTTGAAGGGAGACATGATTCTAAGGTCCATGGGAATATGGTACATCCTTCATCTCTAACTCTAGAAATGAGCCCCGTGCCTATTACATAGTGCCTATTACTATTTGCTTCATTATTACTTTTTTTTAAAAAAAATATCTTTATTGTTGAAAGTATTACAGATGTTCCCTCTCCCCCACATTGATTCCCTCCATCCTGCCCCTGTGCCAACCCCCACCCCCACAGGCCCTCACTGCACTGTCCTCTGTGTCCATGGGTTATGCATATATGCATATAAATTCTTTGGTTAATCTCTTCCTGCCCCTCTCCCTGCTTCCTTTTGGTTTGCTAATATTACTAAGTAAATATCAATTAATGACAAACACTATTATTTCAAATTGATATACAAAGTCTTTATTTCAGCTTTAAACTCTTATGCTCTTTAGTGTCTTTAGGTTTGTTCCTTTTCTGAACTTGTAAATTCACCTCCTCCAAGCCTTTATTTTTGTTTTGTTTCAGGTGATCTCTGCTTTTCATACTGGAATACTGTCCCATCTAGCTTTCTTTTCTCTCAGTTCTGAAATCTTATGTATGATTATCACTAGTTTGCCACTGGTACTGCTTATTAAAATGTAACCAGATGAAAAAAGCAATAATCATCTTAACATCTGGTGCACTTATTGAAGCTAGCTGTACGCGTTTAAGAAAATATACTCATGAATATGCAAAGAGAGGCCCCTGTCCCCCAGTAGAACCAGGAAGAAAAAACAGAAACAAAAAGAAGGCAGAAATGCCCTGTTACTGTTCGTACAGTAACAATATAAACTTGGCTTGCTTATTTATTTATTTATTTATTTATTTATTTATTGCCTTTGAGAAAGGAGTAAAGGTAGAACAGTTAAGCAAGAGGTTGAAAGGAAGACTAAAGGGTCAGAGACTGAAGCAAAGTTGATGGAAATGCCAAGGGGCTTTAGAACACGAGTGTATCTGATATTCAGTTATATATTTTTTAGCATTGGCAACACCTTAATTCATTAGTATATGATACAACATGTACAAACACATTGTGTGAGTGGGATTAATTAGGTAAAAATCACATAGATAGGATGTGTGCATTACCTGGTGTGGGATAGAGACAACATATGTAAAACCCTAAGATGGTCCATAGGGTGAAATAGTAAAAAAGGAGCTTGAAGCAGATGTAACCAGGAAAGAAACCCCACCCTTACTCCTCGTGCCGCCACTGATATGAGTTATATATGTTGTCCATGTCCCTGTAAGATCCTTATTAACAGAGATTTTGATTTTTGTTCCTTTTGTACTTTCTGCTTTGCCCAAAGAGTATGAAACTCATAATACATAAAGAAAAAAAATTCTTTTGAACAATAAGGATGTTTTCATTGATACAGAAAGACAATTCTGATACACAGAGTGACTAAGATTCCATTTGATTTTTATATCTCTCACTAGAGATGTATCTTTCAGGTACTTGGTTTCTTTATATGTAATTAAAACTTTGTTCACCATTAATATTTCCTGCCACTTGGTGGAAACTAATAGGAAAGTGATGAGCGACTGAATAAAAATATAGTTGAAAGGATAGAGTGAGTAATGGTCTTGGTGACTCATATGGGCAGGAAAACACCCTTATCTTGAGAAAAATCTAGGAGGGTATTTTTGCTTAGATTCATTCATATCTCAATATAAATAGTTTGCCATAGTTCAATAACTTCTCTACTTTGATACCATCTAGCCTCTAGTTACTGTTTTGTTTTTTTCTCGTTTGTTTGTTTTGTTTTTTAAGGCATGTAGGTGTTATTTTGCTCAATTTCTCCAAGGAGTAGTTTACAAAACAAAAAAAGCTATAAGATTACTGAATATGCACTTCCTCCAGTAATGTGAGTAGATAGGAACTGTGGGAAACAGATCTACAAAGAATGCAGTACTGGCTAATTTAAGCCCAGATTCTCCCCAAGCTTACATGCTAATAAACCTGGTGGAGCAATTTAGAGTTTCACAATTCACACAGAAAGAATATTCATTATCTGCTCTGGGGAAAGTATGGTATTGGGCACTGAGTTGAAAGCAAATAAGAAGAAAATAGGGTCCTGTATTTAAGAATTTTATAATCTAGAATTAAAATCTAGTTTATAATAATCTAGGCATTGAATTACCAGTGTCACAAAGTACCCTAAGAAAAGCTGAAATAATGAGTTACAGGGTTCAGAGGAGGACATGTTTTTTCTGTGGCTTGATTTGGGGACATAAAATTTGAGCCAAATCCTGAGGTTGAGTTGGATTTAACAGGTGAACACAGAGAAGAAGAGAAAGGGGAAAGGAATCACAGGTAGAATGAATGACATCAATTAGCCTCCAAAAATCTCTCTTCAGTTTGCCTCTTAACATCACTGCCTCTGTATTACCAATACTCTTATTCCTTCCTCCTTGCCTATGACAATCACCTCTGTAATAGGTCTCCTTGTCTCTAGCCTCACCTCTTCTAATTTATCCTCTGAAATACATTGCCACATATGTTACTCTACTACTAAAACATTAAATAATATTCATTGCTTACCTAAAAAATAAAGTCTATATACAAGGCCTGTTATAATCTGGCCCCATTTCACCTGTTGTGACTTTGTACCCTCCAGGGGACATTTAACAGTGTGTGGAGATATTTTGGGTTATCAGAATTCAAGGGAGCATGCTCCTAATATCTGATGGGAGAGGTCAAGGATGCTGCTAAACATCCTACAAAGCACAGGATAGCTTCCCATAACAAAAATTTATATGTATATCAAAGTGGTGCTGTAGAAACAATCTGGTAGAGATATTAGAAGTGTTTGGTAATTGTAAAGCACTTAATCATTTAATCATAATGTATATGAGACCTATGTAAATATTGTGGTTTTCAGTGCTGAAGAGAGCATGTGAACTTAATCTGGGGTCACTCTCAAGCCTGTAAAAACAATGAGGAGGAGGCAGTAGAGGATATAATCACACTCCTTGTCCCAAGGGATCTGTTTGTTCTACAGAAGAGTGGGAGTGGATCAATGAGGGGAAACCATGACAGGGATTCTGGGTAGCCACTAGAACTGACCGAAGTCAGGCATGCCCGGGGTGAAAGTGTCTGTGCCTCTCCTCACAGGTGTGCTTTCTCAGTATATTGCATGGTGGGCACTGCCTGATAATCCTCTGGGTTATCATAGAGGAATCTAGTAGCGTTTGTTTCTGCTCATTTATCTTTTCCATCTTCCTCTTCACAGCTACAGCAGTTCCTTTCCTTGGGGGGAATTCTTCTCTCCTTTATATGATCCTGGTACATACATTGATCATTGCTCTTCTATCCTCTACTTTCCAAGGCACATGTTTGAACACATGATTCAGGCTGAACCAATCATAGTACCACATCGACCTGCACAGTTATTCACACAGGTGTGCTTTACCAACTAAATTAGGGCAATCAGAATTCTTCTACAGACCTTTTCAGTTAGAGGTATAGAGGAATCTTTTTTTTTACTTTGTAAAGTATAAGGATATGAAGCAGCATTGTCAGTGGCCATCCTCTCTGACACATGGAGAGACTGTGCATGGAATGGAAAATAGAGAAGCCAACAAATACAGAGAAACAGACAGGGACAGCAGAAATAAGAACTGAATATAGGCAAACATTGAGGTGTCACTGAGGCCCCTGATCCAGTCTCTGAGTGACTGGTTTTGTGGCTCCTCTTCCAAGTTCATGACCTAGCTTAGTATGCTTCCTAACCAGAGGAGTCAACTCACTTCCTTTTTTTTTTTCTTTTCTTTTGCTTAACTTAATTTTTATTGGGTTATGGTCATATGTCACCAAAACAGCCTTAACTCATAGAGTTATCTCTTACCTAAGAGTAAAATAATACAGGGAATGTGCCTCTAACAGCAGACTGGGATCTAAAACATCAGCTCTTACTATTACAGAAAATTTCCCTCATTCCTTTTTATTTTTCTTTGATCAAAAATAAGGAGAAACCTTTGTTCCTCGTATTTATTCACTACTTGCATTTTTTTCTTTATTTTAAAAAATTTTTTTATTTATTAATTTGTTTTTATTACAGATGTTTCTCATTTTTCCCCCATAGACACCCTCCTCCCCTTCTGCCCCGCCTCATCCCCAGCTTTGTTGTCTATGTTCATTGGTCATGCATATATGCATGTAAGTTCTGTGGTTTATCTCTTCCCCCACAAACCCCCCTTCCTCTTTGGCTTGTCAGTCTGTACCCCACCTCTATGTCTCTGGGTTAATTTTGTTCAGCAGTTTATTTCATTACATTCCACAAATAAGTGAGATCATGTGATAGTTGTCTTTCTCTGCTTGGCTTGTTTCGCTTAGCATAATACTCTCCAGGTCCTTCAATGCCATCTCAAAGGATAAAAGATCTTTCTTTCTTACAGTATTCCATTGTGTGTATGTACCACAGCTTTTTTTATCCATTCGTCTATTGCTGGACACTTGGGTTGTTTCCAGATCTTAGCCATTGTAAATAAGTGCTGCTATGAACATAAGGGTACACATATTCTTTCTGATTGGTGTTTCAGGCTTCTTAGGGTATATTCCTAGAAGTGGGATCACTGGGTCAAATGGAAGTTCAATTTTTAACTTTTTGAGGTAATGCCATAGTGTTTTCCACAGTGGCTGCACCAGTCTGCATTCCCACCAGCAGTGTACTAGAGTCCCCTTTTCTCCACACCCTCGCCAACACTTGTTGTTTGATGATTTGTTGATGGCGGCCATTCTGACAGGTGTCAGGTGATACCTCATTGTTGTTTTAATTTGTATCTCTCTGATGATTAGTGATGTTGAGCATTTCTTCATATGTCTCTTGGCCATTTGTATGTCGTTTTTGGAGAGGTGTCTATTTAGGTCCCCTGCCCATTTTTTAATTGAGTTCTTTGTCTTCCTTTTGTTGAGTTGTATGAGCACTCTATATATTTTGGAAATTAACCCCTTATCTGATGCATCATTGGCGATTATGGTCTCCCATACAGTGTGATCCCTTTTCGTTTTGATGGTTGTTTCTTTTGCTGTGCAGAAGCTTTTGCAGTTGATGTAGTTCCACGTGTTCATTTTCTCCTTTGTTTCTGTTGCCTTAGGTGTTGTATCAGTGAAAATTCTGCTGTGTATGATGTCTGAGATTTTGTTGACTACATTTTCTTCTAGAATTTTTATGGATCCACGAGTTACATTTAAGTCTTTTATCCATTTCGAGTTTATTCTTGTGTATGGTGTAAGTTGATGGTCTAGCTTCATTTTTTGGCAAGTAACTGTCCAATTTTCCCAACACCATTTATTGAAGAGACTGTCTTGACTCCACTGTATACTCTTGCCACCTTTGTGAAATAGTAATTGAGCATATTGTCTTGGGTCAATTTCTGGGTTCTCTATTCTGTTCCATTGATCTATCTGCCTGTTCTTGTGCCAGTACCAAGTTGTTTTGATTACAGTGGCTTTGTAGTATAACCTGAGATCTGGTAATGTGATTCCTCCTACTTTGTTCTTCTTTTTCAAGATTGCTATGGCTATTCAAGGTCTTTGTTGGTTCTATATAAACTTCTGGAGTGTTTGTTCTAGTTCTATATTCCCTCATTCTTGATCAGGGACACAAAAGTAGGGATAAACCACATTGGTTCCCTACCACCTCTAAATTTTTCTCAAAATCCAATTAAAAATCAAAACACAAATGTTTTAAATTCTAACAGTGAAAGACCTCAAAAACACTTAATAGATGAAGCTGACTTTTGCTGTTTCTTTGTATCATCTCAGTGGTGACTCAGAGTGTGTGCCATGATAGTGAAGTCTGCCCAGCAAGTCCACACATGGCTCTTCTTATTTGGAGACTGAAGAATCACAAAACACTTTTTCTTCCTCTCTTCATATTCCCCAATATGTAAAAATGGGGGATGGGAGAACTTGATAACAGCAGTACACACACTGACTTGGGGAGGAAAGAATGGAGACAATCAGCAG
The DNA here is from genome assembly GCF_014108415.1 of Molossus molossus. NCBI lineage: Eukaryota > Metazoa > Chordata > Mammalia > Chiroptera > Molossidae > Molossus > Molossus molossus. The sequence continues at coordinate 84,192,885 of NW_023425388.1, forward strand.
GCATTGAGCTGTGGAAGTTTTGAAATCCCACTGAGTGGACATCGTGAGTAGTAGAAAGATTCCGTCATTCATTGGGCTGTTCCCCTGTTCTTTTGAGGAACCTCTTTGTCTATAGATCTTTACAGGATGTGTCCTTTTCTCTTTAGTCTTCAGTGCGTCTGAAAAGGGCATTGGGAGCATATTCCCTCCTGGGGGGCTGAGGAGCTTTCTCAGCTCATTCTGGTCAAAGAAGTCTTGTCAAGAATTGCTTTAAGTCAAATGTATTTTTGGATAAAGTTTCTGTTTCTTTGGCAATTCATAGGCTTCTGGTCTGTTTACTTCCAGTAAATTTCATGTATCAGCAACTGCACTCTTTTCAAAACTTGGTTCTTTGTTCTGCTTTATTTCGGTGCTTCTGCTACCTCATATCTTGAGTCCTCTAGATGACCTTAGGGCCACTGAATTAAAGTATAGAAGCAGTTGACTTTCCAACCTGGATTTCTGGTCTGTCTCTATAATTCTCTTCAAGTCTGCTTTCAAATGGTTAATTTTTTCTGAGTTCACTTCTTTCTGGAAAATGCAAACAGAGCCACCAATACATAGTACTAATACTCTGTTTCCCACTATTTTATTCTGAAACTCCTGGCTTAATACCCATGTGAGGTTACTTCCAAGTCATTTAATGCAGTAGTAATGTGGCAGGATAATAAGAAGCTAAGAAAATTCCTGGGCAAGTGGAATGGAGAAACTGAGATAAGAAAATTAAACCAGGCCAAACTATTTGGGCAGCTTGCAGCCAGATTGTGAATCTCAAGACCTTATCTTCCCCAAACAAGTACACTTGAAAGCAAATAGTTTATACCTCTCCTCCCTAAACAGAGAATACATAGCTTAAGTCACCCTGGCCTGGGAAAAAAATAGAACAAAGACCCAATTAATACCATTTGTGCCAGCTAAACCCCAGGACAAATATCACTTGGGGGGTGTTAGGCAGGAAAGATAGCTGCTAAGGCAGGAGGAAGGGAAGGGGGAAAGAAGGAGGCGTTTTGTCTTACCCACTAAACAAAGAAGTCAGTTGTCTTAGGACTTGCCAAAAAAGATGACCAGATGTATGTACAAACATTCTAAGATAAGCCACAACAATTTAGAAGAGAACTTTGAAACTTAGGGTGCTGCCCAAGATATCTGGCAGAAAAAAACTTTGAAACCTCTAGGGGGAAGTGTACAAAATCACTTGAATCCCCATCAGGCGCATGCTCAGACTAGCTGGGTTGCCTACTTGTGCTATACCCCAAGTGTGTTTTAACTTAAAAAAAAATTTTTTTTTCTTTATTGATTTTAGAGAGAGAGGAAGGGAGAGGGAGAGAGATAGAAACATCGATGAAAGAGAACATCAATTGGCCACCTCCTGCATGCCCCCCACTAGGAATCAGGCCTACAACCTGGGCATGTGCCAACACCCTGCATTCAGGTATTAGTTTCTTTACTGGAATAATTAATGTTAAATGCCACAACAAACATTCTGAAATCTGAGCACATATACAACCAAAGGTTAATCCTATTCACATTAAGTGTCCAGAAAGAATTGGTGTGCAGGGGATGAGCTCCTCCACAGTCACTCAGGAACTGCGTAAATGGAGGCTCCACTAATCTTGTACCACCACCTGAACACATGGCTTTCGAGGTTTGCCTGGCATAGGAAGAGAAAGATAGAATGGCACACCAATTCTCACCTCCTGTGGCCCAGAAGTTATAAATATCATTTCTATTCATGGCCCACTTGCCTTAACTAGTCACCTGGCTTAATTTACTTGCACGTGAGGCTGAGGGACACAATTAAGCATGTAGAAGAATTGGTGAGCCCTCACTGTCTGCCCCAGAAAGTGACTGCAGGAGTATGCAGCTGTCTGGGAGTCATTAGTTCTGTCCAACAAATGTTTTCTGTTCCCCTTCCCAGCATGTTTGTACTTCTCCATTTCCCTGGAGTTAGAGTGTTCATGTACTTTGGCCATTTGTTGCTTTGGGCAATAAAACTGAAGAGGAGGATATGTGCTTCTTCCAGGTGGACTCCTTAAGAGCAGTATACAATTTGTTGTCTTCTTTCGTCTTCCTCGGTGACCAGCAGTGTTCCAGACAGGGATGGTTTTATTAGCCTGGTTCCCGGAGGGAGGATGATTTAAACTGAGAGTTAAGCAAATCACAGTAGACATGTAGTGAGAGCACAAAATAAATTCCAGTTTTAAGTCACTGGGAAGTGGGTGGTTGTTTACTACTGAAATATCTTTCATTTCATGCTGGCTAATACTGGCTTTTCTCATCTTTGTTTCTGTGATGCCAGGAACAGAACAAATGCCTGTTGAAGAATTTATTTCCCTGTTTAAAATTTTTATTGATTGATTGATTTTAGACAGAGAGAGGAAGAGAGAGAGAGAAACATCAGTTTGGGATTCCACTTATTTATGCTTTCATTGGTTGATTCTTGTACATGCCCTGAGTGGCAACTGAACCCACGACCTTGGCGTTATGGGTACGATGCTCTAACCAACTGAGCTACCCAACCAGGGTCTAAAAAAAGTATTTATATATTTATTTTATCCTCACCTGAGGATATTTTTCCATTTATCTTTAGATAGATTAGGAAGGAGGGAGAGAGAGAGAGACTGACACAGAGAGAAACATCGATGCACCAGAGACACATCAACTGGTTGCCTCCCTCATGACCCTGACCAGGACAGGGGAGGAACTGCAACCGAGGCACATGCCCTTGGCTGGAATTGAACCTGTGTCGCATTGGTTCACGGGCCAACCCTCTAACCTCTGAGCCAAACCGGCCAGGGCCTTAAAATTTATTTTTAATTATAGTTGACATACAATATTATATTAGTGTCAGGTGTATAACAATGATTTTTTTAAAGTGACTCTTCTTGTGTTACTACTGTTTCTCTTGGGTGTCTCTGTATCTCTTATCAACAAGGACTTTCCCAAGCAGTAGAACCACATTTTTTACTAGTTACCAAAATAGTATTCAGACAAGTGGCCATTCAAAGCCTGGAGCTATAGAAAAAAATATGGAGAAGGACCACCAGTGGCTATTCTTAACTTTGCTTTCAAAGCAATGCCTTCTCACCCTGGCCAGTTTGGCTCAGCAGTTAGAGTGTCAGCCCACAGACCAAAGAGTCTTGGGTTCAATTACGACCAAGGATGTGTACCTTGGTTGTGGTTCATCCCCGGCCTTGGTCGGTTGATGTGTCTCTCTTACATTGATGTTTCTCTCTCTCTTTACCTCCTGCTCTATATGAAGATAAATGGAAAAATATTCTCAGTTGAGGACTAAAAAAAAAGCAACGCCTTCTCTCTAAAAATGATTTTTTAGTAGAATGTCCTTCAAGCACAAACCTATATATTCCTTTTCTTTTCTTGCTCACTCTCGTTCTTCCTTCTCTAGTTACCTCCATTTTAAGGAAAAATCTTCATTATGATAAAGTACAATGAATTGTAAAGTATTTTTAGAAAATAAGTAAAGTGGCTTATTGTACTTCTGGGTTTAATTATAGGTGGAATTATATAATGGAAAATTTACCTGATTTGGATTCAGGAAATTTGGATTTAAATTCTATCTCTGCTACTTACTAGCTGTGTGGGCTTCAGTTAATTTTTTCATTTGTAAAATGGGGCTAATATGTTCTGAGTTTTCCATAGTGTTGTTAGAAAAAAATAATAATAAAGATGAACTATAATGGGTGTAAAGATTCATTGAAGATCACCATAGAGGCCAAAAGTACTGTTATCATGGAATACTTTTTTCTATAATGTTTAATTCTTTGCATTAAGTGTTATTAAATTTGAGGAAACCTTTGAGACTGATTTACTTGATTGCCAGATGCATTGGTTCTCTACACTCACCTTCTCTGTAAAGAATCTTTGACACAATCAGCCAGGAAGAAATTTTTTTAAGGCAACATTTTGTGAGAATAGCCCTTTACTTGCCAACCTTGGGTAAAAACCATTGATTGCAATTTAATGGTGGAATTAACTCAACCCAGATTTATATACCCAGAGAGGCTTTAGCTTTCAAACTTTATACAGCCACAAAAAGATTTCATGTTTCCCCTGCTATTTGAAAGTAGAACATTCCTTTGAAACCTTTTGTAAGCTGAAAATGCATAAAGCTAAGAAGCAATTACCATTAATTTATATGGAAAATTTTTTAGTGTTCTCAAACCCCCCAAAATAACCTACAAAATCATACCAAATATGCTTAATTATGTTTAGTTTTACACCAAGCACACACCCTTATGAGCTCTCTGAGGCTTTTTTGATACATTAGGACACATCTTGCTAAGGGATACACACAATATATCGAGATAAAGCACAGATTCTCACAGATACAATTTAAAACCAGTGGCAGCTTGATGCTGAGATGCTGAGGGTGATTCCTGGGAGGGGCTTGGTAGCGCGCAGGCGCTGCTCAGGGTGTGCACTGCGTCTGTACCTGCGGGCTGCAAAACCAGTGCTGAACACTATATTTGCTTTCCCTTCTTTTTATAATAAAAGCAAAAAGCCCTCTTCAAATTTCTTTCAGTTATTGAAAACAAGTACTAATGCAGGTCCTTCCTAACAGTGAAGTGGTGTAACTCAAACTTTCCAAAAATGGATACCTGTACATATATGGACAGGACTGAATCTGCATAGAGTTGTGAGAACTCTCTACAATTTCCCAATAGGTAATTTAAGTAAAAATATATTTACAAATAATTTTGATACTTTTAATTTCCCTCACTAGGGCGCTGATAAAATGTGTAGGCAGTTGTGCGTAGAGGAAATGTGCCTTGGGTTCCTACCTGCTGCTTTCCAGACATTCTCTTTCCACCGCACTTTGTGCAGTTTTCAACCATCCAATGTTTTGTGTCTCTTGATGTTCATGACAGTTCTGGAATGGTTGATTTTTTTTCTTCAATTAAAAAAATTTTCCCTGGCCAGTTTGGCTCAGCAGTTAGAGCATCAGCTCATAGAACAAAGGGTTGTGAGTTTGATTCCCATTCAAGGGTACATACCTGGGTTGCAGGTCCGATCCTGGCCCTGGTTGGGGTGCTGGTGGGAGGCAAACTATCAATGTGTCTCTCACATTGATGTTTCTCTCCTCCCTCGCTCCCTTCCACGCTTTCTAAAAATCAATGGAAAAAATACCCTCTGGTGAGGATTAAAAAAAAAAACAAACATAAATTTTTTTCAGTATCTTTTTCTGAAATTTTCTTAAAGATTTTAAATAGAGAGTTCTTATCAATAGTTATTTTTGCAGAGCTAAACATTGCTGTTCTTAGTTTCAGATATTTAAGGCAGATTGGCCAGATCTCTCCACTGACCTCACCCCCACCCCCCATTTACCCTCAACTCTTCTATACCTGGCTTTCTGCCCAGACAGGCTGACTCTTGTACCCCACACCAGTGGGTTCCCATGCTCTGGCTGAGTCTTGCCAATTTGAAGCCTTGCCCAGTGGATTGAGAGGGGGAAGGAAGTGAGGCTCTGACGCCCTTTCTGCAAGTCTCTTCCAGCTGGCGGTGTCTTCCCAATGGAGTCATCAGTTCTGTCAAGGCAGCAGGCAGGGCTCTTGCTCTGAATTCCTACACTACTTTCTCCCCTCATAATAGCATGGGTAGTGGGCTATTACTGACTTTTGGAAGTATGGTCACCATAATCCACATCACTGCAAATGTTGCTTTGTATATATAAAAACCTTCACTAAATTATTCAATTTTGACACACCGTCTGTTTCCTCTTGGGACACTAGGTAACTCAGTGGATGACTCTGAATCTGCTCTCCATGTTTCTACTTTCTCTTTCATGTTGCTGTAGTTGTTGGCTCTTTATCTGTGCATGATGTCTGCTATGCATGCCCTTTCTATGTATTTTTCTATTTCGTATTGTGTCTCTCTCTAAACTGCCTTTATATTTCCTGCCAAATGAGGGATGTAATTTTTAGATCTGTAGTATGTTTTATTCTCTTACTTTGAAATAATTCAAAACCTACAAAAATAGTTTGAAGAGTTTTTCTTTCATTCTGAACCATTTAAGCAAGTGGTTGATAAGATGCCCCATAACCTCCAAATCCTCTAGTGTGCATTTTCTATGAATAAGTATAATCTTCTTCATAACTGCATTACATCGTCGAAGTCAGAAAATTAACTTCAATGCATTGCTACGACCTAAATCACAGGTATCAGTCAAGTTTTGCCATTTGTCCCAATTACATCTCTGCAGTAAAAAGTTTAATCTTGGACCACACAATGCACTTAACTGTCATATCTCTGCAGTACCCTTTAATCAGGAACAGTTCCTCAGTCTTTTAAAATTTTATACATTAACAATCTGTCAAATAAGCTTATAAAATAACTCTAAATCTGAGTTTCTCTAATATTTCCTAATGAGTAGATTCAATTTGTGCCTCTTCTAGAACACCACAGGAATGATTTTTGTGTTCTTATTGTATCCAACTAGGTGGCACATGTTTTCAGTTTGTCCCCTTACAAGGTGGTGTTAATTTTAATTATTTAAGTGGCATCTGTCAGATTTCTCCTCTGAAAAACTGTTCTCTATCTTCTTCGTGATTAATAAGCATTCTGTGGATAGTTGAGACTGTAAATTTTCCCTTCCTCGTCAAACTTGCACTCACTAATTTTAGCCTCTCTTAATATGTCTTGGCTGAATTATTACCTCGATAGCTGCCAAATGGTTATTTTCTAATTGAAGCCGACTCCAATTATTTTCAATATATTTACTTATTTAATCAACTCCCCTGTATGTCGTCGATCCCCTGGCCCTGTGCCCAGGTACTACCACCCCCCTGGAAATGCTCCCCTCGGTGACTTGAGCTCCTACCAGTGACCAGGCCACTGCAGCCCTTCCTTTCACCTACCCAACATGTTCTACTAGCTCGCTTAGACCCCACATGATGGTTTTTCAACTGAGTTGTTCAGGAAGTTATTCCTTCCTATTCAGGAAGGAAGTAAAGTACGCATGACTCTATTTTTTGTGTATGTGTCTGAACTGTAATGTGACAGTGAAAATAATTTATATACTTAGATTTGGACTATAGAAACAAATCTCCAGACTCAGTCTAAACTGAAAAATAACCCAATATTTATACATAGGTCCAAGAACTATGTCATATTTCTTGTGCATATGGGTCAGGCCCTCCCTCCTCCTGTGAATGTTTGCTTATTTAAACTGTCAAGGATACTTTTATGTAGGCTACATTTATACCCTTTCACTGCCCCCCCTTCCCTTTTCTTTTATTCTCTTCTCTTGATTTCCCTTTACTTCTCTTTCCTCTTAATATCCCACAGCCTTCACCCTCTCTCATTTTTTAATTAATTAATTAATTAATTAATTTTTGTTACAGATGTTTCTCCTTTTCCCCCCACTGATTCCCACTTCCCCCTCCCTCCCTGCCCTGTCCCCAGCTTTGTTGTCCATGTCCACTGTTCATGCATACATGCATATAAGTTCTGTGGTTTATCTCTCCCCCACCACCCCCTCTCCTGGGGATTGTCAGTCTGTACCCCACTTCCACGTCTCTGGGACTACCCCATTCCTCAGACTGTTATATTCATTATATTCCACAAATAAGTGAGATCATATGATACTTGTGTTTCTCTGTTTGGCTTGTTTCGCTTAGGATAATACTTTCCAGCTCCCTCCATGTCGTCTCAAAGGATAAGAGATCTTTCTTTCTTACAGCTGCATAGTACTCCATTGTGTATATGTACCACTGCTTTTTTATCCATTTGTCTACTGATGGACACTTGGGCTGTTTCCTGATCTTAGCTATTGTAAATAGTGCTGCTACGAACATGGGGGTACATATATTCTTTCTGATTGGTGTTTCAGGCTTCTTAGGGTATATTCATAGAAGTGGGATCACTGGGTCAAATGGAAGTTCAATTTTTAATTTTTTGAGGTAACACCATATTGTTTTCCATAGTGGCTGCACCAGTCTGCATTCCCACCAGCAGTGTACTAGAGTCCCCTTTTCTCCACACCCTCGCCAACACTTGTTTGATGATTTGTTGACGGCGGCCATTCTGACAGGTGTGAGGTGATACATCAGTGTTGTTTTAATATGCATCTCTCTGATGATTAGTGATGTTGAGCATTTCTTCATATGTCTCTTAGCCATTTGTATCAGATTTCAGGTTATACTACAAAGCCACTGTAATCAAAACAGCCTGGTACTGGCACAAGAACAGGCATATAAACCAGTGGAACAGAACAGAAAACCCAGAAATGGATCCAAGGCAATATGTTCGATTAATATTTGACAAAGGGGGCAAGAGCATACAGTGGAGTAAAGACAGCCTCTTTAATAAATGGTGTTGGGAAAATTGGACAGCTACATGCAAAAAAAATGAAACTAGACCATCAACTTATACCCTACACAAGAATAAACTCAAAATGGATAAAAGACTTAAATGTGACTCATGAATCCATAAAATTCCTAGAAGAAACTGTAGACAACAAAATTTCAGACATCATACGCAGCAGAATTTTCACTGATACATCACCTAAGGCAACAGAAACAAAGGAGAAAATGAACACATGGGACTACATCAAACTCAAAAGCTTCTGCACAGCGAAAGATACAATCATTAAAACGGAAATGCTACCCACTGTATGGGAGAACAAATGGCCAATGATATATCAGATAAGGGGTTAATTTCCAATATATATAGAGTGCTCATACAACTCAACAAAAGGAAGGCAAAGAACCCAATTAAAAAATGGGCAGAGGAACTAAATAGACACCTCTCCGAACAGGACATCCTCTCTCATTTAAAAAAAAAAATTGTATTGAAGCCTTGGCCAGTTCGCTCAGCGGTTAGAGCATCGGCCTGCAGACCAAAGAGTTTCAGGCTTTATTCCAGTCAAGGGCATATACTTCGGTTGCAGTTCGTCCCAGGCCCTGGTCTGGGTTGTTTGGGAGCAGCCAGTCGATGTGTCGCTCTTACATGGAAGTTTCTCTCTCTCTCTCTTCCTCCCTCCCTCTCTCACTTTATCTGAAGGTAAATGGAAAAATATATTCGAGTGAGGAGAAACAAAGGAAAAGTTTTATTGATTGATTTTAGAAAGAGAGAGTGGGAGAGAAACATCAACTTGTTGTTCCACTTATTTATGCATTCATTAGTTAATTTTTGTTTGTGCTCTGGCTGGGGATCGAACCCACAATCTGGCCATACTGGGACCATGGTCTAACCAACTGAGCTACCTGGCCAGGGCCTCTCCCTCTTTTGTTGTTGTTGTTGTCGTTGTTGCCTTTATGTCCACCTTGTCACTGATATCTATTGGCACACTAAATGTCGTTAATTTTCTCATAGCAGCCCCGAGGTTATTAATGGCATGGTGCTGAACAAGCAAACTTCCATTGTTGCTTTATTTAAAAGAATGAATACATATTCTAGAATGAGTTTTCACACTTAAGCTCTCTGTCTCAAAAAAGAATGCTTACTTTGAGAACATGGCAGTAGATTTTTTAAAAGTCAGCCTTATTCCTGTGTTTGTGTTGAAGAGCTTGTATTGACCTGAGGACCTCAGTTTCTGCAAAAGAAACACAAGGAGGCAAAGCAAGATTTCCAACACATAATTAATGATTATTTGAACAATTTACTTTCCTTAAATTACATGCCAACGAATCACACAAAACATCCTTGCCACACTGCTAGTTCCATTCCCTCAGAAAGTTAAGGTGATTTTCTGAAGGTTATGAAACAGAGTTTCTAGATGCCTGAGAGGGACAAAACTGTGGCTGAGCAAGTCATTAAGCCATTATGTCCTTCAACAAAGAGAGGGATAATGGACCTTTGGGGGGCGAGATTTGTAATTGGAGGTTGACTTGGTTAAACAACCCACAGACTTTCATGGGGTTGGGAAATTTGGATGAATTTTTTTTCTCTATTCATAGAAAAATATCAACATATTTGTCATGCTCTGACTGTGGAAAGATGTCATGTAGGGGAGATACACACACACACACACACACACACACACACACACACTCTCTCTCTCTCGTGCACAGCATGTCCAAGCCAGGGGACTAACACCTCTATGCTCAACAATTCTTACACCTCCCTTGAGAAAGAAGTGGCGGAGGTCAGAGGAAGGACCGCCTCCAGAGTGTGCCCATGGGGAGGGTACTCGTCAGGGAGGCTCGGCAGGGAGCCGGGAAATGTGAGCCGATGAATATTTAGCGGACTTCGGAGGCTCCCAGGTATCACTGCACAAAGCCAATATGTCACGTCAATTTGTGCTGTGAAGAATTCACCACTGCTTGTAAAATGGCCTACATTTTTAAAAATAAGGTCAATGACAAGTTTAATCTAAAGTAACTCTTTAGAAATATTCCAGTGACTTATGAGAAGGATGAGGTAAAGATAAACATTTTAAAATGTGACGATTGACATTTGAGAGGAGTACAGAAAAATTCCGAGATAAGCCCGCGTGACAACATTAACCACATTATGGGATACAGGGAATTTGAAAATACCACTTTTATCTTGTGCTTCTGTTTAACTATACTAAGATTTCATGGCATGAAACTAGAACTGGCTTTTAATGATTATTTCTTTTGATTTTAAGAAGATAAAATAGCAACATTGCTCTTATATGAATTTTGACATTCAAGTTTTGCTTATTCATCCTAACTACAATTGTTATGGATGTATTTAATGTGCTTATTTGTTTGGAAAGAAGGAAATTAATGTAAAGAAAATGCACAATAACAGAATAAGTAAGCTATGATCTCACTCTGGGGAGGAAAAGATTGGAAAGAAACATTAATCCCAGCGGTTCTTTTCCAGGAGTCATCATGGAAAAATTAAAACAAAAATAAAACAAAACAAAAAACTTATTGCACTTTCAACAAGTCTGTTGGTCTTCCATGCTTTCCTTGAGTTTGTCATAAGATAAACTTTCATTTGTCTTTATAAGAGAACTAAAAAGAACAAGATTAATGGGGTTTCCAAATGATTAACAAAATTAAAAAGTGAAAAAAAAAAAGTAATTTCTGTTTATGAAAGGCATATTTCCTTTTAGCAGGGAGAGAATTCCATAGAGACAGAAACATGAAAGTTTCTTAACCTTGGCATAAGCATTTGTCGTTATTTTCAAAATATGTAAACAAGTTTTCTATTTCTCAATGCAATTTTTGTGTGTGTGTCACAAAAGTATTATTGGCCATTATGGTAGAGATTTACTCATCTCTCTTGCATCAGTTACCCTGTCTTTTCATAAAGGAACCTTTATTTTCCTTAAAATATAGCCTTCTCCCACCTCCATTTCTATAGTTTGGGTGAGGCTGACTGCCTCTCCTTGGCGGAGTAACTCGGCCCAGCCCATCAGCACATTCTACTTCTCAGCCACAGTATTTGGGTCCAGGGTCATCAAGTGAGTCAGTTCAGGCCAATAAGAGTCAGTTCTGGGACTTGGTTGTACAGACTGGTGGTAAGAATCTTTTTTCAGTGGGCTTTTTAGCTGAAGAATGATGAGGGAGACCTGAAGGAAACCACCACACAGGTAGAACCAGCCTGAGAGTGGAGGCAACAGAGAAGAATGTGCTGTTGAAAGGAGGAAAAGAACTGGGTGCTGATGACCATATTTGAGATCCTTTGCAGAATTTTTTTTAAAGATGAAGTTGGCTTTTTAGATAAAATTTCTGGTTAAAAAATTAGCAGAGGGCAAATATGTGTAAATAGAGATTCAATACTGATCGTTAAGCAGCAAATAGTCAATTCGTACAAAAGTTTAAACCCTTTTTCACCTTACCCTATTCAGATTTTTAAAATTTACTTAACAAAAATGTTTGGTACTTATTATGTGCCAGCCACTGTTTTAACCACTTTACCAATAATAACTCTCTTAATTCTCATAATAAACTCATGGTGGAGGAATGATTGTCATCCTCCCTTTACCATGGGGGAAGATGACGCACAGAGAGCTTATATAACTTGCTAAAGGTCACACAGATAGTAGGGAGCAGACCAGACCTGGGAATTGGACACTGTCATTCTGACTTCAGATCCACGCTAACCATTATGCAACTGTCTTTCAGAAAATGCTCCACCTTGTTAAGCTTGTAAACAAACACAAAGAATGTGGGTTTTTGAAGGAAACTGAGGTAGATGGATATTGACACATAGCTTGTTAGTATTTTTAAAAAGTGAGACTCTGAAGCAATACAGTGTTGTGATTAAAAGTGTGTGCTCTGTGTTCAGACAGCCGGAGTTTGAATTCCAGCTACACGAACTCCCAGATGTGTGGGCAAATCACTTTACCTCTATATGTCTTTATTTTCTCATTTATAAAATGGAGCCTATAGTACTACCTACCTCTCCAGGTTGTTATGATGATTAAAAGTGACAGTGCCTGTATAGCATTTAGCAGAGGACACTAACTTAACTGTAGTTATTATTAGTAAATCTCACCCATTTTTGTTATACCATTCTTGCACATGATGCTTTTCTCTTTCTTTTCTATTTATATTCTTCTATACAAATAGCTACTCTGCTCTCATTGCAGCAGCGCTTTTATTATTTTCTCACAAGTCCATTCTTTTAATTAAGTCCAGTCTTTTAATCATCTCTGATTTTGTCCTAACTTTTCTTCCAGTTCTAACAGGCTTTTCTTTTGAAAATGATGGGAAAGGTGGGATACACTAAAAGTCGAGTCCTGACCTCTGCTTCTGTCTTTAGAGAACCTGAAAAGTACTCAGTCATTTCCTGTTCCTGTTCAAGTTGAGAGACATGGTGCATTTGTTTGGTCAGCCCTTCAAATTGTTTTTGGAAAGAGACTATCAACTTGTACAGAGTTGCCTCTGATCCCCGTGATTCCATGCAGGAAGCCAGTGCGCGTGTCCGCTCAGTTTTCAAGGGTAAAGGCCAAGGGATCAATAGGTGGGTGAATTTTAAAATTTTGCTACCCTTTCTGAATGACCAGTATAAAGGCATTTAAAACTATGTGATGATATAATACTATTGGCAAACCTGTACAAAGCATTCTAGGTGGTGATTGTTTAGTTCCTGAGCTTTGTGGGTCACAGGCAGCCACAATAAAATGCTTTAGAATATTCCTTCAGCCCCAAGCAGGGACGGACACCTCACTCACAGGAAAAGGGCAAAAGAGTCTTTTCCTCCTCCACATGTGAGAACAAGGCATGCTCTACTTCACAAGCAAGAATTGCGGCAATTAAAAGCAATCAAATGGGTATTGCCCTACATTCATCTTTCTCCTCCTACGACTGGCTATATTAATTAGCTACGAAGAAAATTTTAAATGTAATTATCATGTTTTACCTTAATCGTATATGAACACAATAATTTACTTCCCTTGGACTTTAAATCAAGGTACCGGCCTTAAAGGCTGACCTAACCAAAATTACCCAGCTCTAACAGTTTGTGACCCAGTTTGATTTTGAAGTTGAAGAGGAGGAGAAAATTGTTGTAATATTCTTTTGTCCTTAAACATTAAATTTAATCTCTTACACTTTCTCGTGCAGTGAAGAAATGTTAGAAAAATATTTTCACTTTAGTGTTTCATCTGATTGTTAACAAGAAATGTTATGAAATGAACATCACCCTTTCCTCTGCGGAATTGTGTCCTTGGCCAGTGCAGCAGCGGGATGTGGTGGTAGATGGACAAATATGACCTCGAGGTCCTTCTGCTTATGTGAACCTTTGAGGAAGATTAAGCTGATTTTCCAAACAACTGGCACATTGATGTAGGTAAATGGAAGCACTACCCTGCCTCACCTTGGCAACAACTTGTCTGTGAAACCATGAGTCAGCATCCTCTTAGCAAGTAAAAATGCTCTTAAAACAACTCCTTACTCAATGACTCAGAAAGAAATTTGAAAAACTGATGACAATGTTTTTTGTTATTTTGTGATGGTAACACATTTCTCTGATTTTTTTTCACATTCCAGGGACTTTTCTAAGCATTCGTCTTATTGTTTACAGTCAGCAAACTGGCAGAGGTTGCTGTTTGGATTAGTTTTCCTTAGGGGTGAGTTTCTAGTGGTCATGTCCAAGATACCTGAATGAATTTACAGATTCCTTGATGAACTGAACTGCTGATAAATTAAAATTAAGGAACTTTCCAAACTGATTTGCTTCAGCCCATTAGGTTGTTTGACTCTATGGAAAATAAGATGAAGCAAGAACTTAAGGTTAAACTTTCAATATAATGTAAATTGTTGACTGACCTGTTGTTTAAACTGGAAAGAAATGTAGAGGGCAGAGACAATGGTTTAACTCACTCAGACAAAAACCGAACACACAGACTAACATGCACGTACACACATGTTCACACAAGCTACTTTATTTAGGAAAACAAGATGTTTTTAGGTGATTTATTTGATAAATAAAATTTATTTTTCTTATTTCTTTTCTACATTTGACAGAACTGCATGAAACCCTGATATAATTAGGATACTCACAGGTTTTTTGGGTAAATGGAATGGGCCTGTGGTAAGATGTAAATCGTTTAATTTTTTTTTATAATATTTAATTCTGCTTATCAATTGTCATGCATAGTTGGTAAGCAAAAGGCATCCAGTAGTACACCTTATAGTCACCAAAGTGATAGCGTAGGCCCTAGGCAAAGACAGCCCTTGTGTGATCTCAACCAGGCTGATGTCATGTCCTGGCAAGTCAGAAGGTCAGAGTGATACTGGAGCCAGGAAAAGATGACATTTGGAGGTCCAAGAAGGTAGGCAAATTGTACCGTTGTCAAAATGTGTCACTATGATGCTCAAGGTACACTGTGACTAAATTTCCAAGAGTAATAAAAGGCCATGAGTCCTGGAAAAGCTAGAATACTAGGAAGGTAACAAACAGATTGAGTCATTAAACTGGTGGTGACTGAGTTTCACCAATAACATAGAGACTCAGTCCAATGAGTCGGTCAGTCAGCAAACATATATTGAATGACTACCATGTGCCATACTAGGGTCTGAGGATACCAAAAAAATAATAATAAAACATGTTCACTGCCTTCTAATTGCTCACAATTAGAGATGGAAACACATGTTTATTCCTGACTAGGAACAAGTATCATAGGATGATAAATGCTAGAATAGAGAGCTAGCATTATTTATGTTTTTTCCACTAAATATCAGGATGGGCCTCTTAGATTGGGGGTAAGAGGTGGGGTCTGCAGGTGGCAATCAAGGAATTCTATCAATGAGGGGAAGGAGGCTATGTAGGTCAGGAAGAGTGAGGGTTTGGCTTTCCTGAAACAGTGTATAGAGGAGCATATAGATGGCTCTTCATTGTCTTAGCAGGTATTTCCTTGCTCTAGATCCTGTCATAGTCTGGAAAAAGCAGATGAAGAGTTATGAACAGAGTTGGAATTCTTCTTTATTCTCAGAAAACAATGGCCATCACATATTTTAATTAATCTGAATATCAAAGAGTTTCATGGCAGAAAATATGTAGGAGGTAAAATAATTTATCTGCAGTTGAGGGGAAACCATCCAAGTAAAGACAGACATGGTAAGCTATGTTTTTCCTGTTTGCTCATTTCTCTAGAAAGGGAATTCTTGACGATTTGTTTTACACCTAAGTGATCTTTAATTAGTGTCCACATATAATTTCTTTGTGTATTTCTTCATGATACCTGTTGACATCTATTGTTTATACTAACCCCAAGGATGCCACCAAAACAAATTTGTCATTTTGCATGCCACAGGACTATACAACAAAACAATGTAACAAATATAAGACAGTTTCTCTATTTCAGTCTGCCAAATATTGCACTTAGTCCATTGGAAAGAAGTTTGTTAGGTTGTAAGGGACAGTGGGAATCAACCCTGCCTAGGAACCAGGAAACTAAGAGTCAACCTTGCCTCCCCCTTTCATTCAGGATAAATTTGGCCAAGTCCCTTAATAGTTATCTTCTTTGATTTCCTCATCTCTAAAATGCTTAGATGATATATTCCAAGTTTTAAGTGAAGTGATGATGGCATAAATATAATTATTTCAGCTTGGAATCTACAGTCTTCTCCAAGCCTCATTCTACATCATCATTCTGTGTATTCTCACCTCCAACAAAATCAAATAACATTTAATCTTGAATTTATCTCTTCTATTTTAGAAAGTATCTCTTCTATTTTCATTTAGCAACACTTAGATTATCTCCTACCATCTGAAAAACAATGATTGAGGATAAAAGAACACTCTTCTTACTTGTTTCCTTGATAAGGGTGGTTCAAGCTGGTTGAAGTAACTCATTACCTATTTTTGGTTTTAGCCAAAATTCACCAGTATGTGAGATTATTTTTCCCCTAGTAGTTTGGATAGATCATAGAGAGGTGGTTTTGATAGGATACTTTATTTTAGAGTCAGTAACTTATTTTGGGGGTTGCATGCTAAAACTAGTGCTTGTGTCAGAAATAAACAAAACAAAATTTAAAGGTCTAGATGATTTCAGTTTATTACAAGTAACTGAGGGACTAATGGGCTAGTCTCCATCAAAGTTTCGTAGGGACATACTGCTCTGATCAGATAAATTGATTATTCTATTTTCTATGTGCTTTTGAAGTAGTAATACTTTTTTTTTCAGAATATTGTTTTATTATTATGTTTAATTGTTAATTAATATATGTTACTAATAAGAAAGGCTAATGATATTTATTGAGAATCACAATGATCTTTTTAAAAAATCTGCCTGGGATTTTAAATGTTATTAATCTTACTACCCCCATTCTAGATAAGTAATCAGAGCTCAGAAAGGTTACATGAATTAATCAGGCCAAACCATTAATAGCTATTTTTGTCATGATTCAAGTCTAGGTCTTTTTCACTCTAAAATGCAGCCTTTTTATACAATCCCTTGAGGCAAACATGAACTTAGAACTTCAAGACACTACTTGCCAGATTGAGTAAAATTTTGTTTGTTTTAAACTTTTATGTATTAAACGAGACGATAATTTTTGTCTCCTGACTTGGCACATACTTGATGCTTGTTAAGCACAGAATAAGTGAGGAAACGGGTCATAGCGGCAGCAGGAAAGCGCTCTGTGCACACATCAGAGGTCCCGAGAGCTCTTTCAGAGCACGTGTGCAGCTGTGGCAGCTCCAGAGCTGGCTGCTGTGATCCCTCTGTGGGAGGAGGAGGTGGCTTCCTACAGGAAGGGGGTTGGGTAATAAAGCCACAGAGGTTTACTGATACATTTGCTAGACACGACTTCTGGTCATTTAGGAAGTCATTCTGTGGCTCCATTAA
This sequence comes from Molossus molossus, assembly GCF_014108415.1. Classification (NCBI taxonomy): domain Eukaryota; kingdom Metazoa; phylum Chordata; class Mammalia; order Chiroptera; family Molossidae; genus Molossus; species Molossus molossus. The sequence goes on from NW_023425388.1 coordinate 84,210,136, forward strand.
TAAGTATTTCCCAGCATGTCATTGTTGCCCACTGTCATCTCCTGTACTGGAATCAATGGCTTCCGGGTTTGCAGCAAGGGCAATTATTCTCTAACTAGTAACCCTGATCTATGTATCATTGGCTCTAGTAATCAGCAAAGGAAATAAATAATACCTAGGAATCAATTTTTGCAAGGCTTGGGTTATCACTAATCTTGATCCTGAAATGTTGGTAGTATGTAAGATTATATGAGCATTCTCGGGAATAATTGCACTACTGTTGGAAGAATTAACAGATGGAAGCTGAAGTACTCTCTTTGCATGGAAGTCATAATTCTCTTTTAAAATTGTTATTTTCAGAAGGGGGTCAAGATGGTAGAGTAGAAAGATCCTGGGCTCACCTCTTCCAACATAAACACCAAAAACAACTACATATAGAGCAACAATCTTTAAGAATGAGCTGAAAACTAGCAGAGCAGATTCAATACAACTCAGGATACAAAGAAAAAGCCACATTGACATGGGTAAGAGTGGCAGTGATGTCGTGTTTCACAAGTGGGAGGGATGTTACAACTGTGGAGCCCTCACCTGAAGAGCACGGGTCTGAGACCCACATTGGGTTCCCCAGCCTGGGCAATTTTCACCTGGATGAAAAGCCTCCATAACATCTGGTACTGAAAACCAGTGAGGCTTACATCCTCGAGAGCTGAAGACTGAAGAGTATGAAACCAAGAATCCTCCCTTAAAGGGCCTCACAGACTCACTCATGCACTCACTCTGAGTTCCAGCACAAAGAAAACAGCTTGGCCCTGGCTGGTTTGGCTCAGCAATTGGAGTGTTAGCCTATGGACCAGAGAGTCCCTGGTTCCATTCCCGCTAGGGACACATACAAAAAAAAAAAGGAAAGAAATCAGCTTGAAAAGGACCTGGGTCAAACTGTATATCGACTAATTTTAGGGCATGTCCTGAGCTGGCATAGATTTGTTGGGAATCTCTCCAACAAATGGAAGCATTGGCAGACACCATTTTTACTTTGTTTTACTCTCCTTATACCTAGCTGGCCAACTGGGGTTCCAGGCTTGACACTCTGCATTACCTGTTAACTGTTTGCCCTACCTGACATTTTTCTGATGGCCCAGCCAATCCAATTACCCCATCAAGGCCAGCAAGCACCCTCCAAAGTGGCACTCAATTCTGGGGGTTTATCTTGTTTATTCTCTGGTGGGTTGCACTCCCCAAAACAGGGTCAAAAGACCAGCCTCCCTGCACATCGATGAACCCTCAGAAGTTGGGTGGCCCTTGCAGTAACCCACACTGGAGTTCTATACTGCACACCAGTGCACCAGCAATAGCTGTGGCTAAACCCTGCAAACAGCTAGGCCAAGGGTCCGTCCCACACACCAGTGTACCTACAGCAATAGTGGTTACACTGGAATCAAGCCCCACAAACCAGTGGGCCCACAACAGTCATGGCCCAAACACACAGGAGGGTTCACACAGCCCACACAGGGTCATCCCTGGAGCACCTGGCTCTGCTGACCAGGGGGGTTGAACTACTGGATCCCACAGGACACCTTCAATATAAGGCCACTTTTTAGTACCATGAGAGGTAGCTGACCGACCTAATACATAGAAACAAGCACAAGACTAAGGCAAAATAAGGGACAGAAAATATGTTCCAAATGGAAAAACAACAACAACAACAAAAATAGATAAAAACCCCTGAAAAGAACTAAATGCAATGGAGATAAGTAACCAAACAGATAAAGAGTTCAAAGTAATTGTCATAAGGTGCTCACTGAACTCCAAAGAAGTATGGGTAAACATAGTAAGAACTTCAATAAAGAGATAGAATGTATATTTTAAAGAACCATTCAGAACTGAAGAAAACAATAATTAAATGAAAAAAATACACTAGCAGGAATCAACAGCAGATTAGATGATGCAGAAAAATGTGTCAACAACATGGAAGACAAGGTAGTGAAAATCACCCAAATGAAACTTCAAAAAAAAAGAATTAAAATGAGAAGAGTTTTATTGACCTCTGGTACAATCAAGCATATTAACATTCACATTATAGGGGTCTAGAAGGATAAGAGAGAGATAAAGGGACAGAAGACCTTTTTGAAAAAATATTAGTTGAAAACTTTTCTAACTCAAGGAAGGAAACAGACATCAAAGTTTAGAAAGCACAGAGTTCAAAACAACATGAACCCAAAGATATCCACACCAAGACACATTAATTAAAAAGATAGTTTCCCAGATAAGCAAAGATAAAATATTCATTGCCACTAAAACCAGCATTACAAAAAATGTTGAAGGGAAACGTTAAAGCAGAGAAGATGCTTTAACATTTCTTTAAGAAGGAATAAAAAGATATATGAAAGAGAAAATCTTATTGGTACAGGCAAACATATAGGAAATGGATCAACCACTTATAATGCTAGTATGAAGGTTAAAAGACCAAAGTGATAATATAATTTATATCTACAACAATAAAGTAATGTGCACACACACAAAATATGTAAAATAGAACATAAACAAATCAACTTAATATTAACTGCTATATTCATAAGATGTTATATATAAATCTCAGACTAACCAAAAACCAAGAACCTATAACAAATATACAAAATATAAAAAGAAACCAAAAAATAACACTGAAGAAAATCATTAAATCACAAGTGAAGAGAAGAAGAAAGCAACAAAGAAGAATTATAAAAACAACCAGAAAACAATAAACTGGGAATAAGTACATACCTATCAATAATTAATTTAAATGTAAATAGTCCAAAATGCTCCAATCAAAAGACCTAGTTTGACTGAATGGATTAAAAAAATAAGAACAAACAAACCAAGACCCATACATGTGCTGCTTGTAGGAGACTCACTTCTGATCTAAAGACACAAACAGACTGAAAGTGAAGTATGGGAAAAAATTTTTCTGTTTTTTGTTTGTTTATTTTGTTCTTTGAATTGCAGATATAGTAAAATCGCATGGTATTTGTCTTTCGCTGTCTGACTTATTTCACTTAGCATAATACCCTCAATACAGGCCTACCTCAAAAAATAAGAAAAATCTTAAATAAACACACTAATATTATACCTAAAGGAACTAAAAAAAAAGAGAAAAATATCTCAAAGCTACCAAAAGTAAAGAAATAATAAAGATCAGAGTAAAGATAAGTAGAGACTTAAAAAAATACAAAATATAAATGAAAGTAAGAGCTAGTTCTTTCAAAAGATAAACAAATTTGATAAAATCATCAAGAAATAAAAGCAAGAAGGTCTCAACAAATAAAATAAGAAACAAAAGATGAGACATTCCAACCAATGCCATAGAAATACAAAGGATCATAAGAGAATACTATAAATATGATAATAACGCCAACAAATTGGACAACCTGGAAAAAATGGATAAATTTCTAGAAAAGTACTATTTTCCAAGACTGAATCAGGAAGAAACACAAAATCTGAACAGACCAATTACAAGTAATGAAATTCAATCACTATTCACAAAACTCCCAACTAACTAAAGTTCAAGAACAGACAGCTTTACAGGTGAATTCTACCAAACGTTTAAGAAGAATAGATACCTCTTCTAAAACTGTTCCAAAAAATTGAAGACAAAAAAGCATTTCCAAATATTCTATGAGACCAGCATTATGCCAAAATCAGATGAAGACACAACAAAAAGAAAATTACAGATTAGTTTCCCTAATGAACATAGATGCAAACATTTTCAACAAAATATTAGCAAACAGAATTCAACAATAAAAAAAATAAAAGTACAGTATAATCAAGTGGGATTCATTCCAGGGATGCAAAAATGGTTCAATATCTGCAAATTAATCAATGTGAAACACCACATCAACAACACAAAGGGTAAGATCATATAATAATCTCAAAAAATGCAGAAAAGAGCCTTTGACAACATTCAACTTCCATTTATGAAAAAAGTCTCAACAAAATGAGCACAGTGGGAACATATTTTAACATAATAAATGCCTCTATATACAAGCAATAAATATAAGAAACCTATAGGAACATCATAATTAATAGTGAAAAGCTGAAAGATTTTTCTCAAAGATCTCTAATAAGACAAGGGTGCCCACACTCACCACTTTGTTAGGTAGTGATCACTTTGTTAGGTATATAAATTGAATTACAATGTTGTACACCTGAAAAAATATAATATTTTATATTAACTATATTTTAATAGAAATAGTTTCTTATTTTCTGATTTTAAGGTAATATATATATATAAGGTAATATATATATCTATATCTATACATATATATATATGTAGAGAGAGAGAGAGAGAATTTTATAACATAGAGGAAAGTTAAGAGAAAACATCATTTACAATTCCACCACAATAAATAAAACAACTATTGCTAATATTTCGGTGATTCTTTTTTTCTAGTTTTGGCATTTTCAGTCTTGGTAGAAGAGATCATACTAAATATATAATTTGTACCCTTTTTTTGCCTCTTCACTTAGCATTTTGTGACTACTTTCCTAAGTTATTAGAAATGTAAAAAGTGTTCTTAAGGATTGTTAACTTAGCCCTGGCCGGTTTGGCTCAGCGGTTGGAGCGTCCGCCTGCGGTCCGGAGAGACCCGGGTTCTGTTCCCACTAAGGGCACGTACCTCGGTTGCAGTTTGTCCCCGGCCCTGGTTGGTCGTGCGGGTGGCAGCCACTCGATGTGTCCCTTCACATCGATGTTTCCCTCTCTCTCTCTTCCTCTCTCTCCCTCCCACTCTATCTGTACAAAAAAATGGAAAAATGTCCTCGGGTGAGGATAAAAAAAAAAAAAAGATTATTAACTTAATGTTATAATTATTCTCAATTCTTTTATAAAGCTTCCTAAATATATACACACACATAACGATTATATATATATTTTTCTATAAATCAGCCATAATTGTCCAAGTTCAAATAGCTGGTTATTCACAGAACTTGGACTAAAAACAATTTTCTCTTATTTAGCTAAGAGCATAATCCAAGTAAAATTTTCCCCCACATTCTCGGATGAAGGGTAATATTAAAAGTATAATTGGGGTTCTGATTAAAACTAAACTTATTCAGTCTTAAAGAATAGTTTCACATCCTGTACATTCAGTCATTTCTTCATGCTTCCCACAAGACCATTCTGTTTCAAAGGAGTTAAAAGAATGCAGAGAGAACGATGCCAGCAATACACTCTAGTTGGATTTATTTTTCCAGTTAAAGAACACATCACCTTTGTGTCTGAACCAGATGGAATATAAGCAGATAATTAGTGACAAATGATACAATATTATGGCATCTACTGCAGGTTTGTGGGACTGGGTAATGTTGTGGTTTTAGTTATATTTGATCTACAGTTTGAATATGAACATTGAGATCTGCCCCCTCACCCACCAAACTTTTCTTTCATTTTTTATAGATGAAGAAATAGGAATGTGGAAGTACAGTCAATTGTCTGAGGTCACAGAGGGAGATGACTGCACAGCTGGAATGTAACTTGTACTTGACTGAAACCTTGGCTTTGTCCACCAGCCCAGCTAGAGGCATAACGCTTTTCTCTTCCCCAGCAGTGACTTTTGAGTACCAGCTTTCAGAGAGTCATTTGACTTTGAATCTAAGCTTTGTGATCAGTATTTATCAGGAGAAGAAGGGGAGGAATTACTTATCCCGTGGCATACATTTAAAATGCAAATAAATCCGTTCTCTGCATTGTGGAAGGGCCTGGAATGGTCACGTCTACAATATATCTTTTATAAATGGCCCTGAATACCAATGTTGCTTTGAAGAATCCACATTTAGAGGCCTTCTCCAAACACTTACAGTGCTGCTTTTCCTTAGGATTAGAACTTTTATCTACTGTCATTTTTAACAAAAGGAAATCGAATAATTAGTTAATTTATTCATTATGCACAACCTTCCAGTCTCCCCCAAAGGTTTTAACATGGCCTGCATTGATATGTACGTATACAATACGGCTTTAGACTTTAGAAAATTAAAATTACAAAAAGAGAATATCTGCATCTATTTGACAGACCTGGCACCGTTACTGTATGCTGCCAAGGTTTCCACTACAGATGCAAGAACAAAGTGTCCTTGTACTTCCCGTCTGTCTGAGTATGGCAGCCAAGGTTGAGTGGTGGATAGAGGGGACAGAGAAAAACATGGAGAGAATTTATGCCACTCAGAAATAACCTTGGAAACAGTGACAGACCTGTTTCACTCGAGTCTAAAATTTGAGTTTAAAAAGCACGCAAGCCAACAAACCAAGAAGATAATGTCAGTATAATTTTCACACATTCTATGCACATGGGTATATGACTGAGCTTTTCTTTTAGTTCTGGGCTTGTTGGTGTGTTTGTTTGCAGTCTAGGCTAAATCGGGAAGGGCCACTGAACTCTCATTTGATTAATGGAAACATAAGACTATTTCAAGTGTAATACAGAAGAAATTTATTCCAAGTGATTTTACATAAGGGGCATTAGCATTGTTTAATGGCTATGGCTAGTACTGTTTGTGTGCTAGGGGAAAATTTGATGCTACCATATGTTTACCAGCTGAGAAATGATTGATGTGCTGGACACTTCAGGCAATGAGATCTGAGAATGTTTGCCTGACACATGAAACAATGAAGAGGACCAAGCTTGGAAGCAATCTAAAATTTAAAACTCTACCAATGGTAAACTGATGGAATTTTTAATTTTAATTTCTTTTTTTAAATCCTCAACTGAGGATATTTTTCCATTGATTTTCAGATAGAGTGGGAGGAAGGGAGGGAGAGAGAGACACATCAATTGGTTGCCTCCCACAGGACCCTAATCAGGGTCAAGGAATCAAACAGCAACCAAGGTACGTGCCATTGACTGGAATAGAACCCGAGACTCATTGGTCCACAGGACAATGATCTAACCACTGAGCCAAACCAGCCAGGGCCTGACTTGGAATTTTTAATATTACTTTTGGTTTCATGTTTCTCTCTTTAGTTGTACATTTTTACTGATTTGCCAACAGCTCTTCAAATATTAAGGATATTAGCCTTCTCTGATTATTTTGAAATATATTCATATAGTTGAGCGTATCAATAGCTTAGTCCTTTTTATGCTGAGTAGTATCCCACTGCACGGATAAACCACAATTTACTTGTCCATTCATTTCATCCAGTTATAAACCCAATACACTCTAAAAAGTGTGTGGGGGAAAGACATTAAGGTATAATATCTTTTTGAACTTCTATTTTCTGTGATCAAGTTTTACACTATCTCTTTATGCTTAGTTCTATAAGTATTCGAAAATGAATATATAATATGTAAATTAAAAGAGCCCACTGGACCCAGATGATAAATTGTAGTGACTATTTTTGTCTGGTATACCGAGGGAAAACCAAGGAAAATGCCCTAAATTTCTAAACTCTACTTCTCAAAACTATCGCTGGAATATAAGTACTCCTTTAAAATTTGACCTCTCACTCTGAACAGGATTTTATCAAATAGAAGCACACTGGACAAACATTAAAATGACCACCACTAGCACCACAAAACAATAAACGGAGGGAGCAATGACAACAATAACCTCCTAACTCAGCTGTTTTTCTCAAGTGTTTTAAAGCAGTTGGTTTTCTCAGGTTCTCAGTCTGAGGGAAGGAGATCCATTTCACTTGGACAGTGGGAAGCAGTAGGTAAGATAAAAATCACTCAGGAAATATAAAGGACTCGGCACATTAAGTTGAGCAACTGCCCAGCCTAAAATTAGAATAATGACGTGCCTTCTTTACCTGGGAGAAATAGTTCTCACGTTTCAGATTTCAACACGCTGTTGGAAAGCTTCCATCTCTCCAGTGACTTGCAAGCGGAACACAGAAAACCTGCTTCTTACAGGCTGTGATTCAGGAGATGCTGATGAACAATTACCAGCCAGGAGATGGGAACTATCTTTTCTGAACTAGTTTGCCCTTCTTTTAAGCCGACTTTAAGAGCTTTCAATCATGGTGGGCATGAGTGCCACATCAAGGGGAAAATATAAAAAATCCTAAAGTATTAAGCAATTTCTGGTAATTAAGGAATTCTCGAACAGAAGAAAATCTGCAACATTGAAGCTTTTCTGTCTGTGAGTTGTTGAGTGGAAGTAAGCAGGACAGGGAAAGAATTGCCAGCAGACAACTCCGCCACTGACCTTCCACACATTTCTGGGCGTATGTGCGTGGACAGCCCAGGCTCTCATTGTGGAAACTTCACTAGCATGCCACAGTTTAAAAACTTAGCTGACGAGCATGTCATGTTTTGTTTAAACTAGTTAACTAACCTATTTAATAATTGATTCGATTAGTTCTAAGATAGTCTCATGAAAGCTGATTACAGTAAGAATTTGAATTCTCCCATCGCTTTATGGAAAATTTATAAAAGCATCATTTTTAAAAAGGCTCATTTCTTATCTTTTATTACTGGAAAATGAAAGCTATATTTTTCTAGTATTACCAAGAAACGCCAAAGGACCCACCCAATTCCCAGGCTACTCACTGTTCTTTCTCTTAATGGCTTTTACATCACGTCCAAGTCTGAGCAGTTTGCACTCAACACATGCTTGATAAACTGCCCGGCTGAAGGATGCTTGTCTCTGTTACATTCCTCAGCTCTCGAAGCATTTTTTTCTGCTTCACATGCCTAAAGGGGCAAAGGTCAAACAGCCTCAGCTGCAGATGAGGTCATCCTTGCTGATGGTCTGCAGCTGATCACAATAAAAACAGGGTCTCCCATGTGACCGGTCCTCCTCACTTAGGAGCAGTGATGTCATCTCTGGTGAGCCTGGATGAGACATGCAACTTGTTTTAAATTGGACTACAGAAATTTTTCTTCTGACTTCACTGCAGCTTTTTGTTTATTTTAGCAGAAAGACTAGTTTGGTCATCATTTCAAACTGAAAAAAAAAAAAAAAAGATAAAGGAAATAAAAGGAGCCAGATGAACTAGCGGTTTTTCTATGTCAAAACGACCCAATATCGGCGATGTCATATGGGTCATCCTAATACTTCCAAAGCACCTATCTTCAAGGAGAGGAAGGATTCTTTCACAAGTTCCAGAGTCAGGCAGACCTTCATTGGAATTCCAGCTCTGCCATTTATTGGCTGGGTGATCTTAAGAACTTTAGGATAACTCTCCAAACTTAACTTTACTCAAATTTTTTAAATGTAGAAAATACCTCATGGGGTTATACTTAGCATGTATAAAGTGCTTAGAAAATCACTTGCCTACAGAAGGCATTCAATCCATGGTGATGGTGTGAATAGCAGTAATACTGGTGGTGTAGTATTGGTCCCTTAACCAAAGACCTTAGGGCCAGATGTGTTTGAAAATTCATAACTTTTCAGCCCTGGCTGGTTTGGCTAAACGGTTAGAGTGTTGGCCCACAGTCCACAGATACCCGGGTTTGGTTCCCGCTAAGGGCAGGTACATTGTTGCAGTTTGTCCCGGGCCTGGTTGGGGTCGCGTGGGTGGCAAGCAGTTGATGTGTCTCTCTCACATCTATCTTTCTCTCTCTCTCTCCCTTCCTCTCTCTCTCTCCCTCTCACTCTATGCAAAAAAAAAAAAAAAAAAAAAAAAATCCTCGGGTGGACTAGCTGTATAATTTGCAGGGACCTGTGCATAATAAAAAATCTTACTAAAAAATTATTAAAGATTTTATAGCTTCAAGACAAGTGCAGGACCTTTCTAGGAATGGGGACCTTGTGTGACTGCCCTGCTCACACGGTGTCTCAGCATACACCCCTGGCAAAGGGCAGAGACAGTAATGAAACGTTAACATTTCTCTAGTGAAATGGATTAATATTCACACAAGTGGGATAAATTAGGACTCTAGTCATTGCTATGCCAGTTCAGGTCAGATTTACCACCAAATGAATTTATAGAAAAACTTTTTTTTTTTTTAATCCTCACTCGAGGATACCTTTCAATATTTTGTTCAGATCGAGTGGGAGGGAGATAGAGAGAAACATTGACGTGAAAGGGACACATCGAGAGGCTGCCACCTGCATGACCCAACCAGGGCCAGGGACAAACTGCAACCAAGGTATGTGCCCCTAGGGGGAACCGAACCGGGGTCCCTCTGGATAGCAGGCCAACGCTCCAACCGCTGAGCCAAACCAGCCAGGGCCTTTTCTTGGTCTTTAAAGCTTTTTGTTGGAACTCCAGATAAGGGATTGAGGTGGTATTTGCCTTATATTTTCTAGGCCAGCCATACATTGAGCATTTATGTGATAGACCTGAAGGCCAGTCAGAGAACACTGAAGCCAAGGGGAACTGGGATCAGATCCTGTTTTGACACATAATAGTTGTAAGACTTTAGGTGAGACAAATTGGAGAGAAAGGTATAGTGTGGTTCTCACTTCAGGGGAAGGAGCCTAGGCTAGGGGAGAGGAGAGGTGGGCAGGAAAACAAAGTCTTTATTGATTGGTAGTTAGATGGGCAACAAGCTTCTAAAATGAACAACTAGGAAACAATAATAAAAAAAAAAGACACGCTACTATTTGACTTACTCTTCTACTTATTTGGTGTCCTGTTTTTACACACTTTTCTCGGATATCTTTTTATTATGGTGCTAACAACTGTCAGGCTAATATATTTTCTTTACAAATTGGCTCAAAATGCAAAATGTGCTCAGGGAGAGTTACTGTACCTCCTATGTGAGCACCCACACTAGCCTGTCTTTGGTTAGAGTTGGAGTCTATGGAACATTAAAAGTTACCATTTTGGTGAACAAAAGCAGTTGAATGCACACATAGTAGGGGCTTGGATTTGGACTTCCTATTAGTATCTGTGATTTATTTATCAGGGACTATACATATATGTAATATCTTTAATGGCCCAGTAGAATTACCCCTGAGGTAAGCTGTTTTAATAAAATTAAATATAAGTGCATATTTATATTTTCCTCACAATGCAGAAGGAAATGACTATTTTAATATGTATAATATACATTGTTAACATATAATCTCATTAGGATATAAAATAAGTGGGCAGAATTTTAAGAAGTTTAAAAGGATGGAATTGTAGTAGAAAATTGAAAGACAGAAAACAACAAAAATAGATGTACAGACATGCACCAGAAAGAAACTACTCATTTGTAATATTTTTACAGAATAAAAAATACAATAGTTGATGGAACTGTCCTAGTAGAACGCAAGATTGTGCAATCATTTCAAGCATGTTAGGTCGAGAAAATTAAGGGCAGGACCTACGTTCCACTCATTTGCTTCCTAGAAAACGAGGATGCCTCAGAAAGAAAGCATGACTAACTCCAATTATTTCTCACAAGCAGTGTGTGCAATTGTGTTATTTAATAGAAGTTCCAAGTAGAAAAATATCTTATTACAGTTGGGGGCACATTAAGAAATTTCCACCCTGGCCAGTTTGGCTCAGCGCTTAGAGTTGACCTGCGGTCCAGAGAGACCCTGGTTCGGTTCCCGCTAAGGGCATGTACCTCGGTTGCAGTTTGTCCGTGGCCCTGGTTGGTTGTGCGGGTGGCAGCCACTCAATGTGTCCCTTTCACGTCGATGTTTCTCTCTCTCTCTCTCTTCCTCTCTCTCCCTCCCACTTTATCTGAACAAAAAAATGGAAAAATGTCCTTGGGTGAGGATAAAAAAAAAAAAAGAAGAAATTTTCAATGGAAACAGCTGAATTATTAAAGTGAATGAAAATATTTGGAAATTAATATGTTTATCTTCAAATATCTAAATGCTAGATGCAAAATGTTTGAACATTAGTCATTCATTTAATAAGCAGAAATGAATACAAATGATAAACTCATTGAGATCAAGAAAGGAGAAATTTATTTGATAAAAACTGTAAATGATGACTTTTCCTGTGTGAGAGAAATTCAGATGAATCACAAAGTCTAAACCAACAATATAAGCCCCAGCAAGTAGCCTTGGAAATGGTATTAACAATTAAATGTGGGCTTTTAAAAAATACCTAATAGGCTTTATAAAACAAAAGCTTTCTTTCTTTCTTTTTTTTAAACAAAATGACCATGATCCAGGGCAGCAGGAGACTGTGATGCTATGACATTACTTTTCAGTGTTCATACGACAGAGGCTAGTTTGCTATTTCCTGAGACTGTCTGGTGGCCTCAGGCTGCACCTGCTCACCTATTCTGACATTTATCTTTAATAATGTTAGGGGCCTTCAAAAGCCATTGGGAGCCAATATAGTAAAACCAACCAAACATATCAGAAAAACCATAAATATAAATAATTTGTGTTATAAAGTATCTTACCCAAACTTAACTGCGCCCCCTTCTGCATGGCTAGCCCTTGTGTAGGTACCCACTCACCACCTCTGCTCTTACTGAGAAAACAACAGACCCTCATATCTGCTGAAGCGCTTTATTTTGTGGGACGTCTGGGATGCTGTGGCTTCCTAAAAAATTCTGTACCAATCTTTATGGGAGGAGCCTCATGCTTCACACTGTCTAGAGATGTGGAATTCTAAATACGTTTTCATTTTTGGGTCACAGTCTTCCTCTTCCCAGTTGGTTAAGATGATCCTAATTTCACTCTTTAAACCCTCCTGTCAACGTTGCCTGCCTCTTCTGCTGTGCAAAGTCGATCACAAAAACTGTGGCACTTCCGCCCCACTGACTCTGTGCCACCCGCTGTTCTCAGTGCTTCACATACATTTGCTCCTTTATCCTCCCAACATCTCTCTAAGGAGCATCATGCTTATCATCTCCATCTTACCAGGGAGGAAACTGAGTTTGAGAGAGCTCAGGTTAAGCAGGTTAAGTACCTTGCTCAAGATTGCACCATTGATACGTGGCAGAACCCTGATTTCAATCTCAGAGGTCTGGTTCCAAAACCTGGCTCTTACCCATTCCTATGGTGATACGCTCTCACCTATCAAATTTCCCTCTGTCGGTTATTTTTCCTTGTGCTTTTAGATCTGGATATTCTATCCTCTCCTGTTTAGAAGGTCTTCAGTTATTATAACACACCAGAAATTAATGCTAAAAGTATTCTGAAGCCCTTTTAACTTTTCCTCAATGAGACATTTTCTAGCCCTAGAAAGAATTCACTTTCCTTGAGCCCCAGTAGCCTCCCTGATGTGCAATATAGGGATTTTAATATAACTGTATCAGAGGGTTATGATGACATTAGATATTATAAAATTACAACAGAATTTGCTCATGTAGATTGCTCTGATGGGACTTCTTACTTGGCATGCTAGACTTCAGAATCTTTGTGTTAATGGTCACCTAGGGTCCATCCAGTCCAAGAATCTATTTAACAATACCTGGAGGTGTCCTTGCTTTTAGAACTTCAGGAATAAAAATAAGTGTATTTGCGCCCTGGCTGGTTGGGCTCAGTGGTTGGAGTATCGGCCTGCAGACCAGAGAGTCCCGGGTTCAGTTCCCACTAGGGGCACGTGCCCATACCAAAAAAAAGAAAGAAAGAAAGAAAATTGCATTTGCATTTAGTAATACAAAAATAGTTTTTGAGGATCATCACACTCACACTCTGTATTTAATTACATACAGCTTCTTACTCATATTGCCTTTCAGCTCCAAATTCACCCTCCAATATTAGCTGTGCTGTGGAGAAAAGATGGAATTCCTGGAAACAGATCTTCTCTACAATGAGCATGATGTCCAGCCTCCTCAGTAGAGGGCGTCGGAAGGGCCTAGCCTAGCAGGAGGAAAGCGATCTCCTGGTACTGCCTCTGCAGTCAGTGAGAGGTGTGGGTGTGAGAACACGGAACTGTCCTCTGCCCCAGACAAGGACTCAGATGCATGTGTGACTCTCCACATCTTTGCAGTTCCAGACCAGCGTGGTGATCATTTCCTGCTTCCTTCTTCACATAGACCTGTGCAGTCCAGGCCTCCTGCCCCCGTAGCCACCTCCTTTTTCTCCACATGCTCACAGCCCAGGCCACTAGCTGTGGCTCACCTGTGTTCTGGCTGCGCCAGGAGGGCTGTGTCTGTGTGTCAGTGTGCTGGCCACGGACTGTGGCAAGCCTGTCCCCAGAAGGTTGCTTCCTTACTTGCCCAGCAACTGCAGAGCAGCTCTGCTCAGACAAACCAGCAAAGTTCTCTGATGAGGTCTGCACCCAGCTTGGGGAAGAGGTCCCCTTTCAAATCGGGCCTTCTTAGGGACTCTCCTAGACCTGGGTTCCACGTATAGTTTAACAAATATCTTACAGCTGCTCTTTGGTCACAGTTTAATAATCCTTAATGTTAAACTTCCTCTGTTTAAATCACTGTGGTTTCTGCCCCTTGATTGGGCCTGAACAGTTACATGACATTTATGTGCAGCAAAACATTAAGAATATACAGTGAGTTCTGATGTGAGACCCCTTCCTCCTCCCTAAGAGTTTTTAACCAGAAAGCTCTTTGTTGTTTTCTTTATCTTTTTTCTCCCTCCCTCCCACCCTCTGACTCTCTGGCTGTCAGCTCTGAGGAAGGCTGGGCAGGGCGGCACTTCTCCGTGTCTCTCCTGTGGGGGTGCGGTGCGGGTGCTCTGCCGAGACACTGCTGTTTGCTGTGACTGGGGGGCGCTTAAAAGGGATGGGGCAGGGAGCCTTTGGGTCCTCGTGTCTCACAGAAAATGCATCCTCCCATTCATCCAGCGCCAGGGCACTCTCTGTAATTCTACTCAGGACACACTGTCCCGTCATGACATCCATTTCTTAATCTTCTGCAGTGGTAGAATGCTGGGAAAGAAAGCCATCAGCTTATGGTGATATTAAGTGGAAAACAGCTAGACATTAAAATTCATAGTTCTTGCCCTGGCCGGTTTGGCTCAGCGGTTGGAGCGTCAGCCTGCGGTACAGAGAGACCCGGGTTCGGTTCCCGCTAAGGGCATGTACCTCGGTTGCAGTTTGTCCCCAGCCCTAGTTGGTCGTGTGGGTGGCAGCCACTTGATGTGTCCCTTCACATCGATGTTTCTCTCTCTCTCTCTTCCTCTCTCTCTCTCCCTCCCGCTCTATCTGAACAAAAAATGGAAAAATGTCCTCGAGTGAGGATAAAAAAAAAAAAAAAAAAAAAATTTATAGTTCTTGCCCTGACCGGTTTTGCTCAGTGGTTAGAGCGTTGGCCTGTGGACCAATGAGTCTCTGGTTCGATTCCGGTCAAAGGCTCAGACCTCTGTTGCTGTCCTCAGCCCTGGTCAGATTGTGCAGGAGACAACCAGTCCATGTATCTCTTTCACATTGATGTTCTCTCTCTCTCTCTCTCTTTCTCTCTCTCTGTCTCCCCCCCCCCTCCTTCCTCTCACTCTATCTGATGATAAATTGAAAAATATTCTTGGGTGAGGATAAAATAAATAAATAAAATTCATAGTTCTTAAAGGACAAATTATCAATTCCTATTCATTAAATGACTACTGATTGTGAACAGCTAATTGTCTCCCACAGGGAGGAGCTAAGGAGGAACTACGGAGATTTGAGAATAAGCTTTAATAAGCTTTGGATGGGGGGATTTGAGGAAGGAGTGAGTATGAATCCGTGAGGAAAGCTCCTCTTTCCAACGCCTGGCAGCCCCTAGAGGACTCACCTCTCCTCTCACACCTTCCCACATTCTCCTTCCTGCTCCTGCAAAACGATTATGCTGTAGGCACAGAGTAACAAATCTCCTGCTGTTGGACATTCTATAAATAAGAAAAGCAAGGAAGAAACGTTTGTCTCTTAGACCACAGAACAAGTACAGTGAAAAAGATGGGCATGAGGAGATGGTGTGTTTTTCCCTAGGATAGTATTCCCCTCTACTGGTGAAAGCCTGTAATACTTTTCCCCACGACTGCAGCTTTACAAAGAAGTATTGGACCAGGATTATTGTTTCTGTATTCTAGGGAAACATTTGGTGTTTTCTTGCACATAATGTGTTGTTTTTAGAGCCGGATAAAACCTCCAGGGAAATCATGTGTTACCTCTTCTTTTATTTTCTGAATATTGAATTCTGAAATTTTCTTCCCCAAACAATGCTCTGGTGTCTGGGGAGAGACTGTATTTATTTACCAAATGAGCATTTCTCTTCCAGCATGAGTTTCATTTTCCACAGAGCCCCAACTGGAGGAAGCTCTTTCAATGTTTATCCCTGGAGACTCTCTCCTCAGTTTCCTAGGAGAATTAACAGTGCAGTTGCATTCCAGATTTGGAAATGATAGATATCTTGTATCAAATTCTTTTGACTCAATAAGATTCTTGCCAGCTAAACTTGAGGCTATCCCACTGATTTGTCTTCTGAAGAAGGTTAAGTCAGACAGTCCTGGAGGAAGTGGACTTTTCTAATGACTCACCTGGGAAAGCCCAGAGGAAATTACTTACTAGATTCAAATTGGATAGCTGAGCCCTATGACATCTACACATTTTAATACTAGTGTGATTTTTGCACTGATATTTAACACACAGAGGATGTGGGAAATCAATGTCAGTAGAGGGAAAAATAGGAAATTGGCTTTTGGATTAGACTCATCTCCACATTCATCTTGACTTTTTTTTTTCTTTATTGATTCTAGAGAGAGAGGAAGGGAGAGGGAGAGAGAGATAGAAACATCAATGAGAGAGAACATTGTTTGGCCACCTCCTGCATGCCCCCAACTGGGGATTTGGCCCACATCCTGGGCATGTGCCGTGACCGAGAATCGAACCAGCAACCTCTTGGTACGTGGGTTGATGCTCAACCACTGAACCACACCGGCTGGGCTCATCTTGACATTTTGATGAAGGCTATGGGGTAAATAATCTTTAAAAATGTATCTACAGACAGTTTTCAGAGTGTTCACTGAATACTGTTGCTATCCCAGAGGGCTGGCATCATGCATGTGCATGTATGTTCAACGTGTCCTTACAGCACACTAATAATTATTCCAAGTGCAACTCCTCATTAATTCTGACAGCTTGGTATTCCTTTCCACTCTCTGTTTTATTTTTTCTCCTTCTCCCCGTGTTTTGAATTGAATATTCACTTTCTTCTAAAACTAATACTATTTTGGAGAGTGTTGAAAGATAATTTTTATAAAAGGTTAAAATCATGACTCTCATAAGGATAAAAATGAACAGGTGTAAAATTTCATTCTACTCATTAACCAATGAGAATACCAGGCAGATGTTATAACTGGTGCAAAAGAGAATCTGAAAAAAAAAAAAAAAAAAGAGACACATTTATAAATTATGAATATTGAAATGAATGTGCAAATGGGGGCAAAATTGTTTTTTTCACCAGAGGGAAAGCTGGACAGAACACAATTTGTACATCAATAGAGGAGAATTATTTTGCATTGTTACTTCTTAGCTCCAATTTATTGAACTCCAGGGCAATAAAAGTCTAGAATAAGATAATCCTGAAAGTGTTCTTGGGAACCCAGATAACACCTAGTTTTCCAGTGAAGCACAAATTTTTTCCTTCAAGAGAAAATAATTTTCTGTTTGAGATTCTTTTCTCTAACAGTTTTCTTAGAAAACAGGTAGATCCAAGGCTCACTCTGCAACCTCTGTGTTTCCATATCAGATTCTTCTTGATATTTCTCTTGCTCCGGACATAGCGAACCTACGTCAGAATTTGATAGTACACCTGTGAGACAGTCCATAGTTTGAGGTGTCCCCCAGCCCCTTGAAGTTTTATTTAACTATGTGAAATAACCAATTTCCTTTTGTTCCTTAGCATTCGTTCTATTTACTTAGCAAATATTTTCCAATCACCTACTTATGTGTTGTCATGTGTAAGAAAACAGAAGTAGATTAGACAAGGCTTCTGTCAAGGAACTTGAGTAAAACAGATGGATTTTATTCCAGAAACTCAGAGGCACAAGAATATCAACACTTTCTATTTTCTTTAAATCAAATTTATTCTGAATTTGAGATCAAGACACCTGTTTAACAAATAATTTCATCTCAGTCATTATACAACTTCCTTAGGGCCATATGAATGTTCCAAGGGCTATCCAAAAGCAAAATATTTGGGGGTTTGTCTATGTTCTTTGGTCTTGTAGGGGGAAAGTACATTGCAATTTAGTAGGAATCCTGGCTAGCTCCTCTGTGCCGTTGTTTCTGTTTTTTGTTGTCTTGGACTAGGTTATCTTACAACTCTGTAGAGATAGAAGTTAACCTGCAAATGTCTTCTGTGCGTGACTAAGCAAATGATTCCTGTTCGTGGCAATGCAAATTAATTTTTGACAGAGACTATAAATCTCTGGAAGTTAAATTTCCATTTGAACTGGTTTTTATATATATTCTTGGTTCCCTCATTAATTACTGGGTTAAATAAAATCCTTCATGTGTTCATTTTATATTTGTATGAGAGTCATGGTTTTTATCTTCTTTTAAAATGTGTTCTGTTACAGTCACACGAATATGATCCCACGGAAGCACACGTCATCTGAAGTGGTTCCTGCCTCAGTAACGATGCTAGTCTTTGCCAGGAATCTGCAGTCTCAGGGCTGCCGCATGGTTCTGTAGGTTTTGAAACACGCAACTCTAGGGGTGCCGTTCACATAGACCAGGACTAAAATTGTTCAGATAGCAAATATGCCATAGGCCACAAGTTTCTGTCATAGCTACTAAATTCAATAGTTGCAAATCTAGCTGCAGCTCTAGACAATATATTAATGAGCAGACGTGGCTGTGTCTCCCCAAATTTTATTTATCAAAACAGGCGCCAGCCCATGGACTGTAGTTCGCCATCTCCTGACATACGCCATGGTAGCTTTTCAATCCCCCTTGAAAAGCTGCAAGATAATGAGAAGCAGGGCCTCATCATGTACATCTATCTCTCTTTCTTCTGTTCTCCTACTTGCTCCTCAAAAGACACTTGATTTGTCTCATTACCCTCTAGCATAATTTTATCAGAGGTCCAGTCTTTTGAAAAAAAAAAGACAGGAGGGAAAATGTTAAGAAATGTTGCTTTGATCCCACAACATCCCTGAATCAAAGAACCAGAACATGGGCCACATCAGTGGAAAAGGAGAGGAAACATACAAGATCAAAATGCAAACTGAGATCTCAGTAAACTATCCTGTCACAGAGCTAAAACCTGTATTTTCTATAATAACTACTTTTTTTTTTTTTTAAACCTCATCAGAGGGCATTTTTGCATTCATCTTCAGATAGAGCAGGAGGGAGAGAGGGAGGAAAAGAGAGAGAAAAACATCGATGTGAGCGAGACACATCGATGTGAATAGAGACACATCGAGTGGTTGCCACCCACACCACCCCAGTCTGGCAGGGGACAAACTGCAACTGAGGTATGTTCCCTTAGTGGGAACTGAATGTGGGCCTCTTTGGTCCCCAGGCTGACGCTCTAACTGCCGAGCCAAACCCGCCAGGGCTATAATAACTACTTTTTAAAAAGTTCTTACTTTTGTGAAATACTTCATGGTTTTTCAAGGCACTTTTCAATACATACACAGAGGAAGCAAAGCACAAAGAGCTAAATCAGTGGTGTGCTAGTCAATGTCTAATAACTGGCTAAAGAGCTAAGTTAGGTCAGAAAAGGCCACTGGGCTTCTGCCTGGTGCTTCTGGTGTGTTTGCTTAGAAGGAAGCCAGCTACAATATTGGAAATCTGAACACCCTGAGACCACCTTGCTAGAGAGGACACATGTAGCTGTTTTGGTAGATGGCACTATCAACTGCCCGCTATGTGGGAGAGCTGTCTTGACTTGAAAAAACATTTCTCCAAAGATGGCCAACAGACATTTGAAAAGATACTCAACATCATTAATTATTAGGGAAATGTCAATCAAAACCACAATTAGTTGTCTCCTCACACCTGTCAGAATGACCAGTGTGAAAAAGACAGCAAATAGCAAGTGTGGTAAAAATGTGGAGAAAAGAAAATCCTTGTGTAGAGTGGGATTGTAAATTGGTATGGCTACACTGGAAAACAGTATGGAAGTTCCTAAAAAAAATGTTAAAATAGAATTATACAACCCAGGAATTTCCACTTCTGGGTATTCATCCAAAGAAAATGAAAACACTAATTTGAAAAAAAACAAACAAAACTTATGTACCACTATGTTCATTGTAGCATTGTTTTCATTGTAGCATTATTTACAATGAACAAGATTGGAAATAAAAAAGAATAAAATTCTGCCTTTTGTGACAACATGGATGGACCTAACAGTTACTATCCCAAGTGAAATAAGTCAGACAGAAAAAGACTGTATGATTTCACTTACATGTGGAATCTAAAAAGCAAAACAAATGAATAAAAAAACAAAACAGAAATAGACTTATATATACAGAGAACAATCTGATGATAGCAAGAGGAGAAGGGCAGGAGAGACGGGTAAAAACGGCAAATACAATAAGAGGTACAAACTTCCAGTTATGAAATAAATAAGTCACAGGAGTATAATGTACAGCACAGAGAACACAGTCAGTAATATAATAACTTTATATGGTGACAGATGGTTACTAAACTTATTGTGATGATCACATCATAAGGTATAAAAATGTCAAATCACTATGTGTACACCTCAGACTAATATAATGTTAATATATCCACTATACTTTGATAAATAATAAGTTGAGAAGATATAAACACTGTGAAAACAATTTTCTAAGTAATTGAGCAATGAAAGTGTCTTTTGTTATTCAAAACAATCCACTTTCAACCTTTCAACCACACCTCAGTTAACATCAATGGAGTGACTTTGGAAAGCCCCCCCCCCCCATTTGGGGGCTGGTTGCCAGGGGAACGAGTCTTGTGATTAGAGGGTTGGAACTTTCTGCTCCACCCTCCAACCTCAAGGGAGGGGAGAGGAGCAAGAGCTTAATCCCCAATGGCCAGTGATTTAATCAATCCTGCCTACATAGTGAAGCCTCCACAAAAATCCCCGAAGTGCAGGGTTCGGAGAAGTTCCGGGCTGGTAAACACGTGGAGGTGCTGGGGGGATGGTGTGCTCAGCGGATGGTGTGGATGGAAACTCTGCCCCTCCTCCCACGTACCTTGCCCTACTACTTCTTGCATTTGGCTGCTTCTGAGTTATATCATTTTATTAAAAAAACAAAAACAACAACAACAAAAAAAACAGTGATCTGGTATGTTCAATGTTTTCCCGAGTTCTGTGTGCCATTTAGCAAATTAATCAAACCCAAGGAAGGAGTTGTGGGAACCTCTGGTTTCAGTCAGAAGAATGGTAACAACCTATGTGGTGTCTGATGTGGGAGCGATTTTGTGGGAATGGACCGTTAGTCTGTTTGATCTGACACTATCCCCAGGTAAATTAGTGTTAGAATTTAAATTGTAGGACACCCAGTGGATGTCTACCAGAGAACCGGAGAATGGCCTGGCATGGGAACACCCCACACGTCTTGTCAACAGAAGTGTTCAGTGTGAGTGGTAGAGAAGAGACAAAGGAGTGTTTTTCCTCTTTCTGGCACTAATTACATTCATGAGGGCTCCATCAGCGTGACCTAATCACATTTCAAAGACCCTGCCTCCTAATAATATCACTTCGGAGGGTAGGATTTCAATATACAGATCTTACGGGGAGACAAACATTCAACCCATAACATGAGGTGTAGAAAACAGTGCATATGTTCACAAAAGTATTTGTACAAGAATATTCATAGCTACCCTTGCCGGTTTGGCTCAGCGGTTAGAGCGTCAGCCTGCGGTCCACAGAGACCCGGGTTCGGTTCCCGCTAAGGGCACGTACCTTGGCTGCAATTTGTCCTCGGCCCTGGTTGGGTCGTGTGGGTGTTGGCCACTCGATGTGTCCCTTTCACAGATGTTTCTCTCTCTTCCTCTCTCTCCTTCCCGCTCTATCTGAGTGAAAAATGGAAAAATGTCCTCAGGTGAGGATAAAAAAAAAGAAAAAGGAAAAAAAAAGAATATTCATAGCCTTTTAATAAGGTTATTTCAAACTAGAAACAACTCAAATATTCATTAACAAGAATATGTCTAAATATCTATATTAATAAAGAAAACAATTTCTTTAATATTCAAATGAGCAATGTTCATGTAATATCCTTTTCTTATTAAATGTTAATTCTTTTAAAGAAAATAGAATACATGAAAAAAATAGAATAACTGTGAATAAACAGGCTTTAGAAAAACATTGAAAGCCAATAGCACTGTATTTGTATGGAGCTGCTTTTCAGAGACGACATTGCTCCTGCAAAACACAAAACTTGCAAGAGAGACCTTCACTTAAATGAGTAGCTCCTGAGTGACATGCAGTGGGCCAGGCTTCATTTGAAAACTTTTGATTATTTGAATGTAGATTTTTGACCTATTGTTTATTTGGGCCCTGGGGAATCTCATCACATGTAACCATTAAATCACCAGATTTCAGACATTTAAAAAAAATTTCAACAAATAAGGTGTTTTCTTATATTGAAGTAATACTCATACATGATTAAAAAGATTCAAATAGTTCAAAAGGGTATATGATGACAAAGTAAATGGCCAGAGGCAGCCATTGTAAAGAGTTTCTTCTGGATCTTTCAAAAAATATGCTATGCTTATGCAAGTATATATAGGAATAGGTATAGACATACATATTAAATTTTTACCCAAATATATTCTTTATCTTGATGTACTTGAAAGACTGTTCTTTTTAGATCTACTCTAGTCTTTTCATGGTGCAATAGCTCTCTAATATATGAATGTGCGATTTTATTATATCTTATATATATGACTGTATATTACATGACTATACATTATATTTAACATTCAATATATTTAAATATATATTTAACCTATATTTAGGTTGCTTGCAATTTTTTTAAATTACAATTTAAAAATTATAAGCAATTAGCATATATGTCTATATTTGTATTTTACATGCATAAACATATAAATATATATCAGTATATGTATATGAGAGTCTATCTATAGCATAAACTTCTGAAAATTGAAGGTCTAGGTCAAAGGGCATATGGATTTTATATTTCAAAATATAGTACCAAATTGTCCCCAAAAGAGATTTTACCAGCTTCACTCCCACTCCTTATTTTCTCACATCTTTCTCAATAAATGTTATCATTGAAAAAAATTTTTTTGCCATTCATATTAATAAAAAATTATATCATTGTATTCATTTGCATTTCCTTAATTATCAGTTAGGTTTAGTGCCTCTAATATATTTTTATATTTTTGGCCAGTTATATTTCCTTTTCCTTGGATAATTTTCTTGTTTTTAACATATTTTCAAGGCTCTTTGTGTATTAGGGACTATTAATTAGGATGCACTCAGTTGTAAATTGGTATGTTGCACAGTAGAGGACTGTGGGTAAATGGAAGGCACATTCTTGTCATCTCAGCAGGTGGGGACCAGTGGATGATGCCTGGTGATCGTTAAGTCAGAGCTCTCTCCCCAGTAATTCTGAAGTGATCAGGATTTCTGGTTTGGGGGGCTTTCTGTTCTAAAAGAAGCCTATATTAGACCATAATTATTATAAAAACTCCCTGCTGTATGAATAAATGGCATATATTTTATTTAGAGGTCAGTGTAACAGACACAGAGCATTCTTAGATTTACAGGAAGACGTTAGATCTGCCTCCTAAAGTAGTGAGTTAGCTGGGATCTGCGCTATAAGACTCATCTTAGTCTTAGGTATTTGCTTTCATCACTCCATTACTAAAATAAATGAGCAAAGAGAGAATGTCTAAACATTTAGGTACATTTGGGAGCTTAAAATCAAATGGTGTATTTGTTTCTGATACAGCCTATGTTCCACCAGAAAGAACTACTTTTCTTAGGTTGAGATCAAAGTTTGCAGGTCTGCAGAGCATCCCAGAGACCCAAGATTTCATTTTCTCTTACTAGGGGTGTAAAAAGTGGGATTTCGTGTTCTTTGTTCAAATAAGGACAAAAGGCTGAGAAGCGGAGCTTCCAGCAACCCTTACAGAAGTCAGCAAGTATGCAAGTGCTGCCCAAGGAACACAGTGAGGTTATAAGTTGAATTCTCCTCTCATCACAAGTGGCCAGTGCCCAGCCAGCCTTGCAGTCCAGCAAGGAAAGAAACATTTCTTCTCTCTGTGGCTGCAGCTCCACTGATATTTTGTACAGACCTCCAGGTGGTTCAGTTTCCTGCAAAGCTTCTGTGCTATACCAGGCATGACCAGAGACCCCACGTTATGCTGTCAGACTCCAGTGCTGCCTCATATCTCCTTACTTCAGAGTCTTAGCAGAAATCCTAATTTAGAGACTTTGTGCTAGATGAGTTCAGAGACTGAATTGTTAGCCAGTAACTGAGTTACAGGCCATTGGGCACCAGATGCTTATAATCCACTAGTCAATGGAGGCTTTATACTTGACAGAGGCCTGATATTTTATTTTATTTTTCAAGAGTGAAAGCTTTTTTTTTTATCCTCACCCAAGGACATTTTTGCATTTATCTTCAGATGAGGCCTGGTATTTTAAAAGATATGAGGTTTTGTCTCCAGATAAACTCTCCTGCTAAAATTCATGTTGCTATCTGTTTTTATCCAAATATGGAGGAAGTATAAAAGTGTGCAGCATATCTAAAAATATAAAAAGTCAGTAAATAGATCAAATGAGATGATAGATCAGAGGTACTTAAGACAGGAAGGGGTGCCCTGGCCGGTTTGGCTCAGCGGTTGGAGCGTCGGCCTGTGGTCCCGAGAGACCGGGTTCGGTTTCCGCTAAGGGCATGTACCTCGGTTGCAGTTTGTCCCCGGCCCTGGTTGGTCGTGCGGGTGGCAGCCACTCGATGTATCCCTTTCACATCGATGTTTCTCTCTCTCTTCCTCTCTCCCCCTCCCACTTTACCTGAACAAAAAATAGAAAAATGTCC
The DNA here is from genome assembly GCF_014108415.1 of Molossus molossus. NCBI lineage: Eukaryota > Metazoa > Chordata > Mammalia > Chiroptera > Molossidae > Molossus > Molossus molossus. The sequence continues at coordinate 84,234,871 of NW_023425388.1, forward strand.
TCAGGTGAGGATAAAAAAAAAAAAAAAAAAGACAGGAAGGGGCGAGTGGGGTAAGGAGAAGCGTTATCCAATGCTACGTACGGGGTACAGGGTATCTGCTGACCCAGGGAGACAGCTGAGGGTTTTGCTGCATTTCTAAAAATTCAAGTTGACATAATACATATGGTAGCACCTCTGGTTATGCATCTTTAGCAGGAATGTCACAGAAGTGATGCAGTTTTCTCATAAGCTCTGTTAGGGGGCACACACTTTCAACTTACTGCATTATTAATGACGTTTACTTCAGTCACATGGTTAAAATTGTATCTGATTCTCCATTAAAACATACACTCTTTTCTTTTGTAATTAGAATGAATTTTGTGGGAAGATTTAAATCTATATACTGTAAATATCTCTTCTTTACTTTCAATTTACTTATTTATAATTAATTTTCCTATTTAGTTTAATGGGTAATGACTTGTTACTATCATTATGTATTTTGATATTCAAATTCTCCCAGAGTTGGCTAGTAGGAGTCCCTTCATTTTTTTATCCAAATGGCTATGCCATTTTATATATTCCTACCAGCTTCTTTGTCGTTTTGACATGGCCCATTATTCTCTGAGTACTTCTTGAGTTTCTACACAAGATATTCTATGTTCACTTTCTATTTTCTCGGTCTCAACCTAAAATTGGCCACTTTGCCAAGGTGCCTTTTAATGAAGAATTATAGTTAAACACCATGATTTTGGTACTAGGTGTGCTCATTGATCTTGTGTATTGCTGTTCACAGTTTTTTTCAGTAGTCACATACAAGTGCATATATTTATATGTACCTTTACACATGTACTTCTTTATATTTTAAAAATTAATGTTATTGAAGTATAACTTATATTCAATAAAATGCACTTATTTTAAATATACAGTTAAATGAGTTTGACAGATGTACATAACCTTGTGACCACCTCCCCAATCAAGATATGGTACATTTACATCATCTCGAAAAGCTCCCCTGTGCTCCTTCGCATTCATTCCTCCTAACCCACCACAGGCTGACACTGACTTCTACCACCATTAGCTGCTTTTCTCTGTGTAACATTTAGAACAGACGCATGTGGCACATGCTTCTTTTGTGTTTGGCTTTCTTCTCTCAGCATGTCAACGAGATTCATTCACATTGTTGCACGTATAAGCAAGTTATTTCTTCTTATTAGTGGGAAATATTGTGTTTTATGAATACACCATATGTTTATGTCATTATCTGTCCATGAACATTTGTGTTGCATTGAGGATTTGCTATTGCAAATCAAATTTCTAGGAATATACGTACGAGTGTTTTTGTGGACATATGTTTTCATTCCTCTTCGAGTAAATTCTCCAAATTAGAAGTGCTGGTCATATGGGAAGTGTATGGTTAACTTTATGAGAAAGTGTCAGACTCTTTTCCAAAATGGCTAAGCCTTTTTATATATTCCCACCAACAATGTATGAGTTTTATTGCTTCATACCCCACACTTGCTGATACTTGGAAATGGCAATTTAAATTTTTTTTAGCCATTTTAGTAAGTGTGTATTAGTATCTAATTATCATTTTCATTTTTGTCTTGTTGATGACTAATGCTGTTGAGAATTTTTTATGTGTTTTTTGTCATTATCTTCTTTTTTCATGGTCAAATATTCTGGATAGTTTTGGGAAGTTGTTTGCTTTTTTTTTTTTTTTAACTTATCTATTGGTGAATGTATTACAGATGTTTCCCCTTTTTCCCCTATTGATCCCCTCCTCCCTGCTTCTGCCCTCCTCCTGCCTTTCCTTATACTACTGTCTTTGTCCATTGGTTATGCATATATGTATATAAGTTCTTTGGTTTATTTCTTCCCATTCCCCACCCCCTTCCCTTTGAGGTTTGTCAGTCTAACAACCAATTTGTACTTTTTAAATATTTTTTTCTTATTGATTTTAGAGAGAGAGGAAGGAAGACGGAGAGAGAGATAGAGATATCGATGAAAGAGAACATTGATTGGCGACCTCCTGCATGCCCCCCACTGAGGATTTGGCCCACAACCTGGGCATGTGCCCTGACTGGGAATTAAACTGGTGACTTCTTGGTGCATGGGTCGATGCTCAACCACTGAGCCACACTGGCTGGGCTTTGTACTTCTCCCCACCCCCCCCATGTAATACAGGCTTTGTACTTCTTAATCCATTCACCTTTTCACCCATTCCTCCAAACCCCCTCCCATCTAGCAACCAACAAAATGTTCTCTGTATCTATGAGAATATGTCTGTTCTGCTTGTTCATTTTGTTTGTAGATTCAATTGTCAATAGATACATATTTATTGTCATTTTGTTTGTTTATATTTTTGATATCTTTTTCTTTTTTTTTTTTTTTTTTATCCTCACCCGAGGATATTTTTTCCATTTTTTGTACAGATAGAGTGGGAGGGAGAGAGAGAGAGAAACATCGACGTGAAGGGACACATCGAGTGGCTGCCACCCGCATGACCAACCAGGGCCGGGGACAAACTGCAACCGAAGTACGTGCCCTTAGCGGGAACCGAACCCGGGTCTCTCCGGACCGCAGGCCGACGCTTTAACCGCTGAGCCAAACTGGTCAGGGCTGATATCTTTTTCTTTAAGGAGACTCTTCAACATTTCATATAATACTGGTTCGGTGGTGATGAATTCTTTTAGTTTTTTCTTCTCTGTTAAACTCTTGATATGTCCATTGATTCTAAATGATAGCTTTGCGGGATAGAGTAATCTTGGTTATAGGTTCTTGCTTTTCATCATTCTTAATATTTCTTGCCACTCCCTTCTGGCCTGCAAAGTTTCTTTAGAGAAATCATCTGACAGTCTTATGGGAACTCCCTTGTAGGTAACTAACTGCTTTTCTCTTGCTGCTTTTAAGATTCTCTCTTTATCTTGAACCTTTTGCATTTTGATGATGATGTGTCTTGGTGTGGGCCTCTTGGGGTTCATCTTGTTTGGGACTCTCTGTGCTTCCTGGACTTGTATGTCTGTTTCCTTCACCAAGTTAGGAAAGTTTTCTGCCATTATTGTTTCAAACAGGTTTTCAATTTCTTGTTCTTGCTCTTCTCCTTCTGGTACCCCCATGATGCAAATGTTGGTATGCATGAAGTTGTCCCAGAGGCTTCTTACACTACCTTCATTTTTTTGGATTGTTTTTTGTTTTGTTTTGTTTTTTTGCTGTTCTGATTGGGTGTATTTTGCTTCCTTATATTCCAAATTGATGGTTTGCTTCTTGACTTCACCTACTCTACTATTGAATCTCTGTAAATTATTCTTTATTTCAGTTAGTGCCTCCTTTATTTCTGACTGGTCCTCTTTTATGCTCTTCAGGCCCTCACTAAGTTCATAGAAGTTCTCACTAAGTTCATTGAGCATCCTAATAAGCAGTGTTTTGAACTCTGCAACTGTTAGGTTGCTTATCTCCATTTCATTTAGTTTTTTTCCAGGAGTTTTTTCCATTCTTTCTTTTAGGACATGTTTCTTTGTTTCCTCATTTTGGCTGACTTCCTGTGTTTGCTTCTATGTATTAGGTAGAGTTTCTATGTCTCCCAGGCTTCCTAGGGTGGCCTATTGTAGTGGATGTCCTGTAAGGACCAGTGACACAGCCTCCCTGGTCTCTCAGCTGGGCCCTCGAGCTGCACCCCTTGTGTGGATTTTACATCCTTCAGTTGTAATTGAGTCTTGATTGCTGTTGGCATGTCAATGAGAGCATTTTACTCAGGCTGATCAGCTGCAAGGACTGGCTGTGCCCACTATCCACCAACCTCTGACTGCCTTGGATGATCAGCTGTGCAGGGGCCTAACACACAGAGCAAGACTTACTTCAGCAGGGCTCTGGTACCCACTGAGTCCATTCCTTGAGTGTGTCACTTGTGGAGATGGTTGGGTGGTAGTGTTTTGATGTGGTCTGGAGCTGTCTACTGGGTGTGCTGGCTCTGGGGCCAGGTCAGCCACTGCCTGTGTTCTATCCGGGGCCATTAGGCATAAGCTACGAAGCGGTCTGCAGATGGCTGCTTCTTGTGCTGGGCTTGGAGGTGCCCAGGCAAAGCCAAGTTGTGAACGAAGGCTGGCTGCTTCTAGTGCCAGGCCTGGGGCCACTTAATGAGAGGTATGGGGCTCACTGAGACCAGATGCTGCTTGTTTGAGCAGATTTAGGAAAATCTGAAGCAGGATCCAAGACAGGCCATTCCTATGGTAAAGCAACTGGTAACAGCTTGGGTGGGCCTGAAAGTTGGGTGGGGTGGGGCCTCAGGGAATCACCAGGGCAGGGCAACCAGTGTGAGCCAGGTTGCTAGAGTCCTAGATATGGCAGCTGTCTGCAGCCTCACGGAAGGGCTCACCAAAGGAACAAAGGCCTCTGACAGCATGTCTACCCAGGAGAAAGCTGCCTCTCTAGGCTCTGCCCCAATGCCAAACAACTCAGTTCTTCCCTGTATGTCTCTGGTACCTTTTGAGCTGCTTCCCCCACACTGGAGCCTGGAGGGTGGATGTCCCAGTAAGTCTATGGGCGGTCCCTTTAAAAGGAACCCCTGAGACTTCAGCAGCTTCAGCTTCCCTGAGACTCAGTTCCTGCTGGATTTTACAGCCAGAAGTTATGGGACTTCTTCTCCTGAAACTAGAACCCTGAGTTGAGCGCTTGGTGTAGGACGGGGACCCCTCACTCCTTGGGGAAGACCTTCCCAGCCGAGGTGTCTCTCCTGAGTTTTATTCACCACACCTGGGTGTGGGACCAGCCTGTCCACCCCTCCGCCCCTCCTACCTGTCTCGATGTGGCTGCTTCTTTAATTTTGCAGTTGTAGGACTTATATTCAGCTCGATTTTAGGTGGTTTTGAATGATGGTTTTGCTGTAGTTTAGTTGTAATTTTGATGTGGTTGTGGGAGGTACAGTACCTTTTGCTGCCATCTTGACCAGAAGTCCTAAACATTTTTTAAAACAGTCAAAACGTTAGGCCTACTACATGTCTATATTTTGAGCAATTTGGACACTCTAAGATTTTCTGCATAGCATTAAGGACATTTTGTACTTCTTCAACACGATCCGCTCATAAATCCATCTCTTCCTAGTAAATAAAGTTTACTCAGAGCAAGCGTCTGGGCTTTCTGGGCCCAGGAACCCAGTTATTTGAAAAGCCCCCTGGACCATCCTAGTCCAGAAAGCTCCAGTGTTTGCTTTTTCTTATTGAGTTACAAGAGTTCTTTTATATTCTGGATGCAAATCCTTTGTCAGAAGTATGTATTTAAAAAATTTTCTTGCAAAAGAGAGATCTCTTACCCTTTGAGATGACATGGAGGGGCCTGGAGAGTATTATGTTAAGTGAAATAAGCCAGTCAGAGAAAGACAAGTACCACATGATCTCACTTATTTGTACAAGATAATAAACAAAACAAGATGTGGACCAAAAGAGATCCAGAATCATGGAAGTAGGGAACAGACTGACAAACCTCAGAGGGATGGGGGTGGGAGGGAAGGCAGAGATAAACCAAAGAACTTATATGCATATATGCACAACCAATCCACACGGACACTAGACTAGGGAAGGCAGGAAGGGGTGGGAGCGGGAAGGAAGGGGTCAGTGGGGAAAAAAGAGGGACATCTGTAGTACTTTCAACAATAAAAATATTCTCGTAGTCTCAAGTGCCTCAGTTTTATTAATAATATCTTTTAAAGAGCAATACTTAAAAATAAATTTTTTTGGAGTTTAATTAATCATTTCATTATTATATGTCTGGTGGTTTTGTGTCTTGAATAAGAACACAACTGAGTAAAAACTTTGCCTAAGTGAGGATCATGGAGATTTTTCTCCTATGTATTTTTCTAGAAGTTTTATAGTTTAACTTTTAGGGGTATCTTTACAATTCATTTTTAGTTTACTTTCATGCCAACGAAGGGAACAATTATATTGTATCACACATTTGAACTTTCATGAAAGTTCTAATAAAAATATTGGATCAAGGAAGATGCCTTCCTCTTTAAGCCAAGGGAAAGTAATTTTGGGATTAAGCCATGGCGAGGGTTCCTTAGTCGGCTGGGTGAAAATGTTTTGAGCAAATGCATGTAGAAATTAAATTCTTGGATGTTCAAAATTTGGTTTTATTGAAAACAACAACAACAAAAAGCACAGAGAGAAATAAAAACATACTTAGGCCCAAATCAGACTGATTGTATTTTTTTAATTGCCATTTTGGTGTCTTTATAGCACAGAAGAGAGAATGTTAACTGCACTGGCCCATCAGCATATAAAATCATGAGAATGATTTTCTCCACTGAGTAATTTCTAAAAAATTTTTATGGAGAGGCAAATCTATTTCCCCTCTTTCCTTCTGTTTGCCATTTTAATGGTGGATATTAGCCAGGTTTTCTTTCATTCCCATAAATGCTTTTCTCAGGACTGTTTTTGTATATCATAAACCAGAGTTTTTCAACCTTGGCATTATTGACACTCTGGGCTGGATAACTGGATTTGTCTGCTAGGGCTGCCATGACAAAATACCACAGACTGGGTGGCTTAAACAGCAGGAGGTAGTTTTCTCTCAGTTCTGGAGTTTGGAAGTCCAAGATCAGGGAAGTCCAAGATCAGGTATCGGCAGGTGTGATTTCTTCTGAGGTCTGTCTCTTTGGCTTGCAGATGTCTACCTTCTTGCTGTGTCCTCACAGGGTCTTTCCTCTGTGTGTGCACATCCCTGGTTTCCCTTTGTGTGTCCACATTTTCCTCTTTTCATAAGGACCCCAGTCAGGTGGAATTAGGGCCCACCCTAAAGGATTTATTTTAACTTAATCACTTTATGAAAGGCCCTGTCTTCCAAATACAGTCTCGTTCTCAAGTACTGAGGTTTGGGCTTCAGTAGATGAATTTTGGAGGAATACCATCTAACCCATTCCAATAGTTTTTGTTTTGGGGCTATCTGTGCGTTTTAGGATGTTTAACAGCATCTCTTATCTTTTCCCACTAGATGCCATTGGCACTCTTCAGTTGTGACAACAAAAATGTCTCCAGACACTGCCCAGTGTCCCTTGGAAGTCAAAAATCACCCTTGGTTGAGAATCACTGTCTTAAAAAAACCCTAAAGATATTTTGTCATTTGTTTACTTTCTGTCCCAAAGGTTTTACCACAGTTACATATCACTCAGTGTTGACATCATTTTGAATCCACACCTTACTTGAACCTGAATCTAACAACCACATCCTTTCTATTACATCATGTTCTTCCCTCAACCTAGATACTAAAAATGTGTAAGTAAATTTGGGAACATAAATTACTGAGCACTGATTAAATGTCATGCCCCCCTCCTTTTCCCATCATCTATCAACATTTTTAATTCTCATCAACCATACACGATTTTAATTCTAGATTTTTCTCTTTCCATATTTGTATTGCCTTTCTTTGACAGTGAGAAACCTCGATAGATAGATAGATAAATAGATAGATAGATAGATAAATAGACCGATCGATAGATCGATAGATGATAGATATAGATGTACACACACACACACATATATATATATACATATATATGAATGTGTTTGTGTATACACAACAATATATGTCAACCTCCCTGTATGTATCATTGTTACTATCACCACTGATGTCTCATCCCAGACATGCATGTCCTCCCTGTCCTGCTGGGCTCCACTACGTCTGGGCTGCTCCCTTGCAAAGACACCCTTCCCACAACCTTATGGCCGGTGCTGGGGCACCCCTGCATAGATGTCCTCCTTGTCCTGCTTGGTGATAACCTAAACTGGGCTGCCCTCTTGCCAGGATGACTTCCTCATCCTGTTTAAGCCTGACACCTCATGTTGGGCTACCCCTTATACCAACACCTTCTTCATCCTCTCAAGCCCTGGCATTCAATAGGAAGCAGCCCTCCTAGTCTGTATTTGGAATCTAATCCCCTATGTCAGCCCCTCCCAACCTCCCCTGGATGTTCTCCTCACCTGCACTGGCTCTGTAGCTCCTGCTGGCCTGATACCATGTGTGAACACCCTTTCTGCCATCAGATGGGCTGCTCTGCTGCCCACCCTCTTGCATGGACATCTATTCTGTTCAGCCCCACCTAATGGCTTTGGATTCATTTTTTTCCTTCAGGAAGGGAAGAATATAGAGGTAAAAATGACCTTTAAAGAGGCCAAATGAAATGAAAAGAAGTTGCTCAGGAGAGACCTTGTTCAAATCAAGATTCCTTATCTTTTCCACCAGGTTAGCCTTTCTTCCTGTTTCTATCAGTGGGGCTTCTCCTAACCAGCCATAAGCTCTTTTGTGAAAACAGAAAATTAGAGTCAGTGGGCTTCTGCTAAACACTAATTAGAGAGGAATTTTCCCAAGCCAGGGGGTTTCTTTATTATCTTAAGTACATTGAAACCACTTTTTTCTTTTCTTTTTGGAGCTGTGGAAGTTTGAGATCATAATTAAAAAGAAAGACTGTCATAAGAATTGTCATAAGCATGCCAATTCTTCAGTGTCTTTGGCCACTGGGGTGGGAGGATTAGCTTCATGTTGGACAGGAATTATATCCTGGCATCAAAAGTCCATTTAAACATTGGAAATCAAATGCTCTGGTTCTTCTTCAAAGAACTAGCATTAATTCATTGTTTCATGAGACAAGTCTTGGACTTTGGCTTCCCTTTTGGTAAAGTAAGACTAGCATTCCCCATTGGCCAAGATAAGCAGAGATCAGTGCAATAAGGAACTTAAAGCCAAGGCATGCTGCACTTCTCAGGTGAAAACTTTCATGTAAGTACAAAGTATTGATTTATTTCTAAAATATTATTATCTTTATTAGAAACACTCCAGAGGGCAAAATACTTTCATTGCTTTGGAAATTAAATGAAAGTACCAGCAAATATTGGCTTTAAAATGTAACTAACTGGGCTTTTTCAAAGACAATCATTCATGTCACTGACATTTGAAATAAAATAATCATGCAAAAAAGTGAATGTTTGGTTATTTGTGATGGGAAAGTACAGAGTTTGGCTTCTTGGTCATGGAGTTGAATAAAGTCAATAGGAATTTGTGGATACTTGGAGAAAACCAGATTGATCAGACTACTCCTGGAATACTTCTACCTGATAATTTTTTCCACAACAATTTTATTCTCTCTTTCATCAAACAAAACATCAGGGCATTTAAACTTTAAGTTTATGAACTATAACTTTAATTTTATTTATTAAATTATTATTGTTATTATTTTTGTTGTTGTTAATTCTCACCTGAGGATATTTTTTCCATTGATTTTTAGAGAGAGTACAAGGGAAGGGGAGGATGAGAGAGAGAGAGAGAGAGAGAGAGAGAGAGAGAGAGAGAAACATCGATGTGATAGAGATATATTGATTGGTTTCCTCCTGCAGGCACCCTGACTGGAACTGGGGGTCGAACTTGCAATCCAGGTTCATGCCCTTCTCAGGAATCAAACCCAAAACACTTCTGTGTGTAAGGTGATGCTCTAACCACTGAGCCACACTGGCCAGGGCTGTAGCTTTAATTTTAAAACATTGGTTTTACTTATTTGCTTGGCCCCGTTCTCTCTGTATTACGCTGACTGGAATGACTTAGGCTGAATTACATTCAGATGAAGTTATTAACTTTCATAGTTGGCCTGGAAGGCCAGATGATCACGTGGAAAGCATACCGGACAAGGAGTCCTGAGAGTCGGGTTCAGGCTCCAGGCCTGGGGAATCCTAGCTAAGTTATTTTTCTCTTTGGGTCTCAGTTTCATTTGTCAAGTAGGAGATGAATATATGGCCCCAATACACCTCAGGTAGCTTTGTGTGACACTAAATAAGGGTGAAAGCAATTTTGGAAATTCTACAGTACTATACCCTAGAAGACATTAATGTATTTGTAATTGCCTCTGTGGTGACCTACATTCATCACTTGGTTTATCTTCAGTGCCTTATGTACTCCACTTTTCAATTACTCCTTTTCTGTCATCAGTGGTGCTACTATTTCTCTAATCATATAGGCTAGAGATTTCATAGACCCAATGTGTTTCTCTGTTACCCTTTTCTGCTTTCTCCAATTTTTCATCAGCCTCCTTAGTTCTCTCTCCATTTTACATTTCAGTTTTACTGTTTTGCTCTATCATGGTTGCTATCAATCTGTGCTAAACTCTTTCTTCTTTAGTAGCAGATCAGGAGATAGTATAGCAAGAACCATTTTTACCTTCATTCCTATTAAGAAGTCTTACTTCACAAAAGAGCCCATAACTGGCCACATTTTGACTAAATCTCCCCAACAGAAAGTAGAGAATGGTTTTTATGCCTTTCACATGGAAACCTGTTTTAGTGCAGGCGTTTTGGGAACACTTGAACTTGCATAAAGGAGAACATAATATCCATGTCATGGCTCCAGACTGTATGTAGAAGGGATGCAGGGGAAAATTTGGTACTTATGATTGGGGAAGAAGTTCCCAGAGAATTGATATGTCCCATTCGTGAACAAGGTAAGAGACTCTAAAAGTGGGTGCTATTTGAAAATCGGGAGCGGGAAGTAGTCAGCCCCTAGGACGTCTGTAATCAGGGAACAGAAGCTTAGGCAGTGAGCAGGAGTCTAGACCCTGGGAGGGGGACTCTTAAGAGCTGGTAATGTCTCCAGCTACGGATGAGGGACTGAATGTACAAGAGTTTGCCATGTATGTTTTAAATTTATTTTATTACATTTTTCCATCACCATTTATCCCTCTATGCCCCTTACCAACTCCCCTCACCCACCCCCTGCATGATCCCCACACTGTTGTCCCTATCCATGAGTTCCTTCTCTTTTTTTTCTTTTTTGCTTAATCCCTTCACCTAGCCCGCCCCCACACCAGAGCCATCTGCTTCTCCATCTGTGAGTCTGTCTCTATTTTGCTTGGTAGTTCAGAGTTTGTCAGATATTAAGAAACAACTAGCCCTGGCTGGTTTGGCTCAGCGGTTAGAGCGTCGGCCTGCGGTCCTGAGAGACCCGGGTTCGGTTCCCGCTAAGGGCTAAGGGCGTGTACCTCGGTTGCAGTTTGTCCCCTGCCCTGGTCGGTTGTGTGGGTGGCAGCCACTCGATGTGTCCCTTTCACACTGATGTTTCTCTCTCTCTCTCTCTGTTCCTCTCCCCCACCCCCCCACTCTACCTGAACAAAAAATGGAAAAATGTCCTCGGGTGAGGATTAAATAAATAAATAAATAAATAAATAAATAAATAAATAAAAAGAAAGAAACAACTAGATTCAAGGTAGAGATCAGGCTGTTGAATCAGAAAAGAAGCCAGATTATCCAAATGGGGGAATAATCTAGCACGTTCTGTAATTCAAAGTGAATGATGCTGATTTCCATGAGTTTGAGTTAGAGCTCATTAAATCCTTCTAACCTCAAGTTACATTTGTCCCAAAGGTTGAGATGTTGCTGAGGCTCATTTATCTATGGCCAAAGGAGTTCTCCAGAGGCTGGGAATGAGGTAAGGCTGGCAGACGGCTGCATTGTTAAGGAAAGAACTCTGGCTTTGAAACCAATGTACCTACATTCTAGTCCGAGCTCATACAACCTTGTGACTGAGCAAGTTATTGATTTCTCTGAGGATCAGTTTCCTTATCTATAAAGTCGGGGATGATATTGTTTATATAATAAGGTTATTATAAGGCTTAGGTAAAACGATATATAGTTTTGGGAATTATACTGGGCTATATATTTATTAACAGTCTCACTGACTTTAATAGTATTTTTACTACTTTCATGTGTGAGAAAAGCAAAGAGGCTTAGAAAAAAATTGAAACTATGTACAATGCTGGCTTTGTTTCTTGGTTCAACTTATTCCCTTTGGGAGTCAGTTTATTAAACAAAATGAGGGTGTTAGCAAGTGATTCTTTCATTCAACAAATATTTATTTAGCATCTATTATGTATAAGGCACTGTTCTAAGTGTTTGGGCTATTTCATAAATGAATGAAACAAATATCTTTGTTATAATTGAGCTTACATATTTGGTGGGAGGTGATAGATTATAAACGGTGAGCTTAATGATACATTAAAATTTGCTAAGTGTGATAGAAAAATAAAGCAGAAGAAATTGAGAGTTGAAATTTTAAATGGAGCAGTGAGGGTAGGCCTCGTTGAAAAGATGATACTTGAACAAGGACTCAGGAAGATGAGTGAGCAAACCTTGGAATATTTGGAGGAACAGTGTTCTTGGCAGCGGGAATAGCCAGTACAAAAGCCGTGAAGCTGAGGCTTGCTTGCCATGTTCTAGGGCAGGCACTAGAAACCTACAGACCATGGGCCAAGTCTGGCCCACCAACTGCTTTTGTTAATAAAGTTTTATTATTGCCCTGGCTGGTTGCTCAGTGGTTAGAGTGGCCTGCAGACCAATGAGTTGCGGATTTGATTCCAATCAAGGGCACATACGTCGGTTGCGGTTTGTTCCCTGCCCTGGTTGGGGTTGTGCGGGAGACAGCCAGTCCATGTGTCCCTCTCACATTGATGTTTCTCTCTCTCTCTCTCTCCTTCTCTTTCCCTCCCTCCTACTCTATCTGAAGATAAATAGAAAAATGTCCTCAGGTAAGGATTTAAAAATAAAACAGAAAACCAAAGTTTTATTATTGACAAAACACAGCCATGCTGATTGTTTACATACAATGTACGGTTTCTTTTATGCTACAGCAATGGAGTTGAGTAGTTGCACTAGAAACCATATAGCCTTCAAAGTCTTAACTGTTTAATACTCGAAAAACTTTACAAAATAAGTTTGCCAAACCTTGCTGGAAAGACCAGTTCTGGAGTGCAGTGAAAAAATAATAAATTCCTGTTTTGTCTTTTTTGTAAGGGAAGGGGTGTTTTATAAAATCATTTATTCGCCCTTGCCAGTTTGGCTCAGCGGTTAGAGCGTCGGCCTGCGGTCCAGAGAGACCCAGGTTTGGTTCCCGCTAAGGGCACGTACCTTGGTTGCAGTTTGTCCCCGGCCCTGGTTGGGTCGTGCGGGTGGCAGCCACTCGATGTGTCCCTTTCACGTCGATGTTTATGTTTATCTCTCTCTCTCTTTTCCTCTCTCTCCCTCCCATTCTATCTGAACAAAAATGGAAAAATGTTCTTGGGTGAGGATTAAAAAAATCATTTATTCATTATGTTTATGAGTTTCTTTTAGCTTACTTAGACTACATCTAGAGAAAGCACATTATCAATACATAGCTCCATTTTTTTTTTTCAACAGAAGAAATAAGGGCCTTATAATCTTTATCATCTTTATTTTCCCTAACAGTGGCAAGTATGCTTTATTTATTCTTTAAATTTTGTTTATGAAAGAAAAACACCCAGCCTTTTTTGCAAAGAACATTAAAAAACAGTGCGACCAGAAGTGCTATACCGGACAGAGTCCAACAGGTGGCTGTATTTCTCAAAGTTTCAAAACCAGACTGCCTGTTGCATGCAAACTTCCCTCCGAGTTTGCAGTTACTGCACATTAATTCTGTAATTCCAAGATCATTAATTTTATGACAAAGGCCTAAGCAACGGGAAAACAGAAGAGGTCATCACATAACCAGAGATGGTTTCATTGGCTTTATCCAGATCAGTGCTTCTATTGCTCATTCAACAGATTCCTAACCAACATTTGTCTATATCCTCAGTCCGGTTAAGCCCTTCTTAAACTAAATAGGAAATGTACAGAAGAGTTGAGAATCTGTAGCTAGAAATGTTGAGTAGAATCCTGGATTCATCATATTATGAATGAGTTTTAAAGTCATTTGGTCTCTTGGATAATTTAATCAGTAAAAGACATTAATAGTAATTCCTACTTCATAGTATTGAGAAGGTTTTATACAGGATGTCGGTAAGTCTTTAATTTTTATCACAAAGTTTTATACTAAATATTATTACTATTCCTTTCTCTTCTCTCAGACGGTTTCATATTCCTCTCATTCTATCAGAAAATGTCTATGCATAGATCTCATCTTACCAGTTTGGAATGATCTCTACATGATTGCTTTGACCTTGTTGTTAAAAGATTTTGAACTCATTTTTATTGTCTTAGCACTGCCATGTGGACATCTGAAGGCATGTTATCCCCAGCGTTTTTTCCAGGTATTTTTGCCGGAATGTTCCTGTACTTGTGTTTGTCTCCTACAATGCCATGGTTGAAAATGGAACCTAGTTTTACTTCAAATTCCTGACTTAAAATCTTTTGTTCAGGCTAGCATGGTTTGTTTGTTTTGTTTTGAAATACGTTTCTATTGATTTTTTTTGAGAGAGAGAGAGAGAGAGAGATAAAAACATCGATATGAGAGAGAAACATTGATTGCTGCTTCCTGCACGCCCCCTACTGGTATCAAGCCCACAATCCAGGCATGTGCCCTGACGGGGAATTGAACTAGGACCTCTTAATCCATGGGCTGATGCTCAATCCAATGAGCCACACCAGCCGGGCAGTATTTTATTTTGTTTTTTAGACATTGTCTTTCCAGTCCATATAAAAAAATGCTATCTCCAGGACATTATTTTATATATGTCAACATGCAAAAAACAAAATTTAGCAATTTATATGTTATGTACAAGACATTGTGCGAAAAGTTTTAGTATATAAAATTCTCACCCAGGAAGGTTGTAATCAAATGTGAAATATAATAAGAGAAGACAGTTTCTATGCTACATTTCAGAATAATCTTCTTTTCCCTGCTTTCTTTATTACCAGATATCCCCTTCCATATTACTCCCTTTCTGCAGATAGTAAAGAGCCGTTGGTAGACATGGAAAGTGTCTGCAGGCTCTGCATCTCCCTCAGATACATGCCTGTACCTCCAATTAGCCATGTCATCTCCATAGAGCCCCCCTGCCCCCCCCCATTCCCCCAGGTCTGAAGGATTCATGCTGAAAGAGTTCTATTATCCATCCTATGGGGTAGAGATGTCTACATTTTTTAAGTATTCAGAATACTGTAGTCCATTCTTATCATTTTGCCTAACACACCATTTGAAAAAGTACAAAGAGTAAAATAATGAAGAGCCTGTACTGTTTAGAGAAGGTCAATGGAAAAGGTCACAATTTCTTCTCAGTATTAAAAGGTATTGACTGAGTTGGAATAGAAATTTTTTTATTGATAGAAAAGGCAAAAAGCTAATGTGACCACTATTATTTACAAAAGGTTTACTCATTAAAACTTGGGAGAGTTCTAGTCATGCAGTAATTCAACAAACATTTGCTTAATGCTTTGTTTATGTATCAGGCATCCTAGTAAATGATGGCATAAACAAGACAGATGTAATCTGTCTTCAGCGAGTGTATGCATTTTCTATAGCTGCTATAACAAATTACCACAAACTTTGTGGCTTACAAACAACACAAATTTATTATTTTATAGTTATGTAGGTCCAAAGTACATCTTGGGTCTCACTGGGCTAAAGTCAAGATGTGAACAGGGTGTATTGCTTTCTGGAATCTCTAGGGCAGAATCCTTTTCCTTGTTCTGTTCAGGGTTCACAGGCTGGGCTTATGGCTCCTTCCTCTATCTTGAAAGCCAGCAGAGTCCTGGCACTATCACCAGAGCTGGGAAAGGTTCTCCACTTTTAAGAACTCATATGATTACATTGGGCTGACTTGAAAAATCCAGGGTACTCTCCCCATCTCAAGCTCTGTACTCTTAGTAACATTTGCAAAGTCCATTTTGCCCTATAAGTAATATATTCACAAATTCTGGGGATTAGGGTGTGGACATCTTAGGCGCCATGATTCTTTGCCTAGTATGTGGAGTGTACAGTCTAGCTCACGAATGGCAAACCTGAAAGCCAACAGGGCAGGCAGGTGACTGAAGGGAGTGAGATCACTGGGTGAGGGCAGTGGGGAACTGGAATATTCACACGATTGTTAACACACAAGAATGCTGTCTCCATGTCGCCAGATCTTCCATATTTCAAGAAAAGGTAGAAATCTGGATTATGTAAAATATAACATTTTTTTAAAAGGTGAGCCACTGTCTTATATTAGTTCTCCACAAGCAGACCCTGAGTTGAAAATTGGTATATAAATATTTTATTTAGGAAGTCCTCCAGAAAAACTGGGAAGGGAGTGGGAGAATCAGGACTAGGAAGGGGAAAAATCCTAGCAAGGGTGCAATCTCAAGCAAAGTCCTACAGCTTGATCCCACAAGGGAATTCTGGAGCATAAGTCATATCTCATGGCTACCCCCATGCAGAGCCAGGGACCTGGGGCTCTCATAGTTGTGCGCTGCTCAGCCATTGGTTAAGAGAAACAGACACCTGGGGAGCATGTACACTTCCTGGCATTACTTCGATGATCATGAATGACAGTACCCATGTTATTTTCTTACTTGGCCTGATCTTTATAGCCCGTAGACATCAGAGTAACAGCAATTGATAAAAGTATCTCTGTGGCTAGATGACAATCCTAATTCTAAATGCCCTTCTAAATCTAGGAGAGTATGAATAGTGGATTGTAATAATGTTAGTAAAAGGCTTTATATTTTAGCCGTTATAGTTGAACTCATGTGTTCTTGTAGAGAGGGCATGAAAAATAGATCTGGCCAGTTTTGGTAAGAAAAATTTATTCCACTCTCTTTGGTCCTTTCTTGGAAACAACTAGTCATTGCCAGAGAATATATCTGACACTTGATTTTGCTGCTCAAAACAATGTCATTATCACCTTTGCTACAGTTTCATGAAGTAATCTGGCTTTCTCAGGAATGATTGTTTTTTTTGTGTGTGTTCTCGGGGATCACAATAAAGATGCCAGCATCCCAAATGGATAAAAAACATTGTCATATGTTAATTAAGATATCTAGGTAAATTGGTCACTTTTTCAGAACTCAGAATAATTCAGTTGATATTTTAAAAGATGTTTAAGAATATTTGTGACTCCTTTGTCACTACTTTCTGCAAGATTTTTGTAGGAATTTTGAGGATATATAAATTTGGTGAACATATTTAGTTACAAGTTAACGTACTTGTAGGTCATTTTTAGATATCTTGAAGAGGATGGAAATGGTATTAGAAAGTAATAATAAGGCAGCTGAAAATTTTGGAAGCCAATATTTTAATTATACTATTGTTTACAGAGCTGAAATGAAATTGGAAAAAGAGAGCAGTTGACTCTTTATCATGCTCAAGAGAACATGTGGTGTTACTCTAGGGATAATCTCATGAGCCTCATTAAAGAAAGATTATATGACCGTGCATTGAAGGCTTTGGCTCCACTTGGATCGTCTATGGCTAACCCGGTCACAGTTATATCCTCACAACATTCGAGATGTTACAACCACTAGGAGCTGCCCAACTAAACAATAGATTCCATATGGACATATTTGTCTTTTGGAGTTCATATCACAATTTTTCATTTAAAAAAATTCTTTTAATTGGTTTATGACACCAATATCATGTACAAAAGTCTACCAGTGTGTTAATTAGAAGACCCGCTAATAAAAAAAAGAGCATCAGAAATATTTGAAGTTCAATTCTTAGTAGGTTTCCACGAGGCCAATAACTTGGATGTATTTTTATAGAGTGTTGTTGTGTAACTGCATATATAATTTGCTAGTATCTCTCATCTTTACACTGTTATGTGTTAGGTCTCAAATATTCTCTACAAAACAACCATGGTAAAGACAGAGGTGATTTAGTCAAGCACACATGGGGTATAGGCTATTTATCCAAAAATGGTGAAGGGGTCAAAAGGACACCCATTTGGAAATGGGAGTCTTGATTTTGATTTTTACTAGTGTGTGACAATCCATGAGTGTCTTAGCCTCTGTATATCTATTTCCTCATCTCCAAAATGAGGAGTATAAATTTAGACAACTTTTGAAGTCTTTTCCAGCTCTGACATTTTGCTCCACTTTCCGTTCCTTCAAATAGGCTAGAGACAAGTTAGGATGACATCACTGTCTCCTCCTTTGCTCAACTGCTTTAGTTATCCTACACTTTGTCTGGCTATTTTCCTTTTAATCTTGAAGTCCAAGCTTAGGAAATCCCAGCTGTTCGGAAGTGGCTGGACCCTGTAAAGGGAGGTACTGGACTTTCTCCTAATGAGGCAAGACATTTGTTCCCTCCACCAACACCACAGAATTCATTTTTGTGTTTCTATTCTTTTTGCTTGGACCCCAGGGCAGTAAAGAAAATTGCTCCCAAGATACCAGCCAAGTTTCTTTTTCTCTGGCCACTTTCAACCGGTAGTTCTGGGAGGATGTGACAAGCTGGTCTCTGGAGGACATAGGCTCTACGGCTTCTTCACCTGCAGCATCCAGACTCTCTTGGAGAGACCCTGGTGAAGGCTCTCTGCTGGGATCAGGTCTTAGGGCCACTCTTGTCTTTGGAAGAAGGGGTATTCTTTTCTGAGTGAGCAATCTTTCCTCCTGGATTTCAGGGCTTTAGTAGTAAATACTAATTAAATGTGCTATTTGTTGTTTCCCTTATTTCTTTGGTTCTGTATTTTTGCTCAAACAATCTATAAGCTCCTTTAGAACCTGATATTTCTTCTTTCTTTGAAAGAAATTCTGTATTGTGTAGAGGAAGAGGAGGGAAGGGAGAGGAAAGGAAGATAATGAGCTACTTCCACTTCCTTCCTGGGTCTTCTTGTTATTTTGGAGATTCATATTATGAATGACATAGGGGAGGACATAGGAAAAGGCACCTATTTTTCTATCAAATCCAATTAAAACACATATTTTTGTCCAAAGAGCCATATGTAATTAAAGGAGACTGAGAGTGTAACTCAGAGAATCCTGGTGTTTACAGCCTTGACTCTGCGTCTAGGCATGCTTCCCTTGGGGCGAGTTGTCCGAAAGCTGTATGAAGCTGTCTAGCCTACGAGCCCAACACAGCTGCTCAGCACCTATTTCCTGTCCATTGACTCACTCCAAGTATTTACTAGGTTCAAAAAAACAGTCAACGGAAATAAAAATCATTCTCAATTTTAAGGTTGTGTGATGGGGGCACCTACCCTAAGGTCACATGAAGAGATGTAGAAGAGATTTAGAGGGAGATGTTTTTTGTATCTCAGGGTTTCTCAACCTTGGCACTATTGACATTCCGTGCTGGATAATTCTTTTACTGTAGGATGTTTAGCAGTATCCTTGGCCTTTACCTGTTGGCACAATAGCATTCCCCATCCCCAAAGTTAGGACAACAAACAATATCTCCAGATATTGCCAAATGTCCACTAGGAATCATAATCACCCCTGCTTGAGACAACTGCCCTATATTAAATAATAATTTGTTTTGTTCTATTCTATCACATCTGACATAATCGTCTCTGCTATATGGAAGCAAGTTGTTTCATTCAAAACCAATTTGACAAAAGCCAATTTCATCAAATGCCATGTGCCAAAGGATCAAATGCCAAATGAGTGATTCACTAAATTTATCATATTTACTCAATTTATAAAAAAGTTGTTTTAAGGAATTTTATTCCTGAACATATTAAATGAATTTTAAAGAAAAAATATATTCCTAAGACATTTATACCTAAATTCTTTGAATATATTTTAAAATATTATTCTTAAACTTGTCTTTGGCAAATCAACAAAGCAGGTAAACACAGGAATTGTTTTTCAGAAAAGTGATGTTACAAAACTGACTTCAAGTGTTATTATATCTGCCCCCATGGTATTCAGAGTGATATCTGTCCTTGAAAGTGACCCTAGTAACCATGAAGGTAACTCAGTAGACATGTTAAGAAGGTATATCTCTTGAGAAGAATAAAACAGGTATGTTGGTATCATTTCTTTTTGTAGCAAAGGAAACCAAAGGTATCTCATCTTGGGTTCATGTTTTATACATGGGTTCACAAAGCAAGCCTTTTTGAGTTAATATCATGGTTCCTGTGCCTACACTGAAATAGTAACTTGGCATTTATGCTGAGATAACACGTTACCTACCCAGATGAAACTCTCCTTTGTTTGAACTCCTGAATTGACATAATCTTTATAATTTTCCAATATTAGTTATTAGAGCAGCATGTGTTTAGTGGTGAGCAAGAGAAATAATGTTATGGTACAACTATTTATTCCAGTTAATGTATAGAGGTTTTATTTGGGAAGATTATGAGGGCAGGGGAAGTATAGTTGGAAAAATGTAGGGGAGGAAAAGAGAGATATTCTAAGACTCTTTTTTTCCCTAAAATACCCCTAGTAGGTTTATTCTTTTGAGTTAAGTAGAAAGATTGAGAAGAGCAGAAGAGGGAAAGCATGGTTTCTGAAAAGGTAGAGACATTCTTTAGAGGTGGAAGGATTCTGGGGATGCCATTAGACTTAAGTATTCTTTAAATCCCAGTAAGTCTGAATGTTATCAGTTTATCTCCCTATCATCTTAAAGAACACTTTCAGAGGGGTTAGCAGGCATACAATGATATACCCATTTGAATGGAGACTGGTAGAGAACCCTAGTCCAGAAAACCTCTAGTTGGGTTACTGGAGTTAGAGAGGTTCATCAGCAGGAATGGGAGCTGGAGGAAGGAAGGCAGAGAACATTTCAAGAGAATATCTCATGATATTTATCATTTAATTTTTTTAAACTAAGGTTAGCCTGGTTGGTAAAACTTAGAGAAGATGCTTTTTGATTTTTTAATGTTTATCAATTTTATAACTCACTAGCATATTACATGGTTAGTACTGCCATAAGAAATATGTTGTTGATTTCCTATCGCTATCAGATATGATTGATATGGTTTTCCTTCTGATTAGCCTAGATGAAGCTTCCGAATCCTTCTCATCATAGTACTTTTAGCAGTAATTACCAAATAATTAGAGTTGGCACATGAGTTTAAAGTTCACTTGTTGTCTCTGATGTTTGCAGGTCAAGATGTGTACCTATTATTACTAAGTTATTCTCTAAGAAATTTTCATATTATAATATTCTCACAAAATTTTGGTCAAATCAGATCTTTGTCTTGTTAGTGCCACTTTTGGCATATACTTTGGAGTACACTTGACTGGCAATTAAATAGCCTGGCAGCTTCCCCCTGATATGGTACTTTGTCTAATCTTTAACAGTACTTCGAAAACATCAAATCTTTTGTTTGAAGGCAGAGAACTTTAAGCACTCAATAAATACTTACTTATTTGACTTTCTCCAAATTCCCACATCATCACTAACAATAAGTGGTATTCTTAAAGTACAGTTCTATACAACTCAATCCCCATTTTATTTTACTTGTTTTTATTTTTTATTTTGAGGGTTTATTAGAGCTGAGGACAGTGAAACAAAGGAGGGGCTGAGGGAAGCCGCAGCCGCAGGAGAGAGCCTGGGTGTCGCTGCTTTGGCTCCCCAGAAACAGTACAGAAAAGTGAAGCATGGGGAGCTGTTGTTAGCACACCGAAAAGTCAGAGAAACAGGAGTCTGGAGACAGGGTCAGACGGTTAGCCCGGGACAAGCTGCTGTTGCCACTGGTTGCAAGTCTCATGGGGACTCTTAGAGTTTAAAAGAAAAGTAAAGATGCATGCCTGAGAGGGAAGAAAGGCAGGGCCATATTCCAGAGAGAGCCCCTCAATCTCTATTTTTTAAAAATATGTTTTTATTGAGTTTTTAGAGAGAGAGAAAGGGAGAGAGAGAGAACATCGATGTGAGAGAGATACATCCATCGGCTGCTTCCCGCACACCCCCCACTGGGGATCAAGCCTGCAACCTGGGCATGTGCCCTGACCTGAAATTGAACTGAGACTTCTCAGTCCATGGGACGATGCTCAATCCACTTAGCCACACTGGCTGGGCCTCAATTCCCATTTTAATTAGAGATTCTTATCTCTCATGTTTTGCCCTTAAGGGGAGGTCAGGAAACCCACCTCAGTGGACAGATGTAGAGTTGAATGCCACATGACTGTTCCTATTAGCTTTGGAGTTGTTCTACCATGCTACATTGCCTTGTTATGTTTGGCTTTACAAAGGCCAAGTTTTTTGAAACTTGGGAAGTAGCCTTTATCAGCTATAATTACATAGAAAACTCTCTTTGAAATAAAATTTATAATTTTGGCCAAAATAGATATACTCATGCCTTGCTCATTCTTGTATTCCATGTTTCCTCAGCTTACTTTGAAATCTTTCATAAACAAATCAACTGCCCTTGTGCATCTTTTTGAAAGACTACCTTCTTTATTTGATACACATATTTATTATACAGTTACATATTTGAAATATTTAAATATTTACAACTTCTGAGAGATACATTAATTGCATTCTCAGTAGGTTTAGCTACTGCCTCACCATCTGCCCATTTACTTATTTATTCAAGCAACAAATGAGAGCCAGGAACTATGATAGGAATAGTAGGAAAGATGACACTGGGGGAGTGTGGCATTTTCCCTTTGCTGGTAGATGCAGAACGGAAGTCAGTGTTCCTTTGTTAGAATAACAACAGGCTAGTCCTCATATCTTAATTTAGGAAACATCAAATTAGTCTTGGGTCTTCTACATGGAAAACAAGTAACATTATATTAGGGTAGCTTTCGATTTCATCATCTGGGTCATGTTATTGGCCTATGTTAGGATTAGGCTCTTTGTTTACTAAAATCTTTTCTATTCTTACAAACGTTGCTGTTAAGCCACATTCTTTCTTTCCTGAACTTGTACAGTTGATTTTACTCTTATTCCAAGTACAGGTTACTTGATTCTCATAAAAGTGCATGGCAATATTAGTCATATTTTTAAGCCTGAAAAGAGTGTTTTGAATTTATGTCCTGTAGATAGAGATCTCCAAAATATGGGTTTTCTAAAGATTATATAAGCATGTGTTTGCCTTCATGTGAATCACTGATAAACACATGGACTAGGATGAGGCCCAACACAAGCCTTAAAGCACAGTATCTCTTCAGTCAGCCGCAAATCCCCTCACTCTGCCAAAACCTAGCTTACATTTCTTCAGTTTATCTGTAAACTTATTCTGAGAGAGTTTGTCAAATGTTTTAAGGCATTCTCTCTTATCTACAAATTTTGTTCCTCCAAATTGTAAATAAAATTACTCTGGAATACCTTCAATTTAGACCTGGGGATAGGCCATTTTCAGTTCTTATGACGGAGCAAAATGTGGAAAGCACCTCTTTAAGAAAGAGAAATTAGTCAATGCATCTGACACTGGATTGGAGATGGTAAGACAGGAGAAAGGGACGCTGGAGAAGAAGCCATTAACACAATCAGTGCAATAAGTTATGAAAGCCCCAGCTAAGGTGTGCAAAAATAACCATAGAAATGATGGGAGAAATTCAATGCATTTTGAAAGGAAAGATCAATAGAGCTTCTTGACTTTGAGGGGAATTCAAGGATGACTCAGAGTACCCAAAATGAGGAAGTTTGGGGTGACTCTAATATTCTAGTATGCACAGGTTGTGTAAAGAAATATCTGAGGGTTTTTTATTCAGTCTTTTAAAACATTATATCTTATGTAACATTTGGTTTAAAACAGAAGACATTAATTATCAATGTCAATTTAATTTGAAATAACAAGTATAAACACATAGCCTATTCTTTCATTTATGTGACATCACTTCATACCACTCCTCTTTGTTTCCACCCACTTCCCTTATCTGTAGCTCTTCAAGATGTTTAAATCAAGCGAGTGTACACCTCAAAACGTATGGTCATTGAAAGCCGGGCAAGAGGTTAAGGTTAGAGATGAAGAGAATGTCAGAAATCATACAGGAAGAGAAACAGGTCTGAAAAGGTGTCCTTTCAGAGAAGGGAGTAAAGGAAGAAGAGGGCTGAAATAAAGACGAACTGGTAGGGGAGGCAGAAGAAACAAAATAAAATGAAAAAAGACAATATGTTTGTTTCTGATAGGAGAGAATGGTCAAATATTACTCAAATGAGATATTTGGATTTGTTTAGAATGATATTGGTAACTTTACAGATTAATTATAGATTTGAGATATAAATAACAGATTCCAAGGAATGCTTGTTTTTGTTTTTGTGGGTTTTTTAAAGTGGATTACGAAGCTAGGTGGGTTGACAAGAGGAACAGCTGCATCAAACAGCTTCTATTTTTATTATTTATTTATTTTTATTGATTTTTTTAGAGAGAGAGGAAGGGAGAGAGAGAGAGAATGCTTTTATTTTTAGATGGGAGATGTAAGTGTGTTTGAAGTCAGGAGGAAGGAGGGTAATTTAGAGAGGGAGGCTGGACACGCAAAAGTGTTAACTGCCGGAAAGGTTTATGTGGAGGTGGGAAGAGTTGGGATTCCAAGGACAAGGGGAAATCTTTCCTGTAGGACTGTGGGTGGCTTCCTTCTCTGAGAATGGGTGGGAAAGATAAATATAAAAGAAGGACTGATCCAGAGAAGTTGGAGTTCTCACTTTCAGAACTTCTCAAGAGTAGTTCTACTAATTTGAAGTTTGACTTTCCAGTATTCACTTGCTCATCTCCTTGTTACCTTCATTTAAGACTTTGCTAATTTGTCCTCTGTGTGATGATTAGTTCTCTTGATCTCCCCTTCTCCAAGCCTTTGGAAAACCATTACAGATAGGTATGAAAGGGGAGCACAGGCAGGGCTCCATTTACTTAGACTCATTTACTTTAGGGTCCTAAATAGGAGGTGACTTAAGAGTCCTTGATGGAGCTTCCTGACCTTGAAAAATTGTTCCTCCCATGAAGTAGATAACTTGGCGTTTTACCTTTAAGAGTTTATATTTTGTTTTGCCAAGGATTTTTTGTTTTTAATACAAAAATTCCTTGGGGTTTTCACCTTTTAAGATTGGCCACAATTGTTTTTATTTTAATAAACATTTACTTAGGGTTGCATTTCTCTTAGAATCCTTTCTCCCTTTGTTTCTTTCTCTCTTTGTTTCTTTCTCCCTTAGTTCCTTTTCTTTTATTCTTCCTTCCCTTCTTCCTTCCCATCTTCCTTCCTTCTATAAATAATGAGTTTTTATGATGCCACAAGTACTATGTGAGGCTGGAGATACAAGGATGAATATGAGCCCTCAAGTGTCTCATAGTCTAAAAAGGCCTGTTGATATCAATCCAATGATCGCACCGTGAAGTAAATAAGAGGTGTGCTGAGATCAGTGCGCTCAAGCTGGGGAGTCCTACTGGTGGGTCAGAAGGAGGGGTGGTGTCATTTAGAGCATACGACAATACTTACAGAGAGAGGGGCTTGAGAGGAGAATCCTAGCCGATAACCTTGGCAATAGAAGGTAGCTATCATGATTTAGAAAAGCACTAAAGCCACAGAATATGCCTGCGTCTGCCCTGAACACAAGAATAGATAGACCACAAACCACAATGCCTAATTACTGAGCTTCAGTGTCTTTTGTTGCATACCAATGAGCAATTAGCACACAACACTATGTGAATCCAGCCCAGGGTTAGGATAAAATGCTTCAATAAATTATGTCTCTACTCTTAAACAATAGTGTCATAAATTTGCCAAGCTGATTTTGGAAGCCAGAATAGCTCACATAAATCAATTTTAACCAGGAAGGTTTAGATCTAATCTCAATTGATAATGAACTTCAAATGGGATGTTGTCTTTCCTCTAGCAGTTACCCAAATAAATATGAATAATTTATATTTTGACTTATCCCCATGACTCTCACTGTTAGGACACTGGAATTATTGTCAATGGCAAAACACAAAAGGGAGAATAAAAGATGGGGACTGGGAAAATGAACTTAAGTCCAACTTTTTCTTACCAAACACTTCCCTTCTGTACAATTTTATTATTATTTTCACAGAGCTATTAAATGTCATGTTTGGAGTAAATGTCATTAAAATCCAGAGGCAAATTAGAAAAATAACATCTGACATTAATAAGAAAATATCTACTTAGAACTACACAAGCTGGTGGAAAGAGAGTGCTCTGTACCCACCCTCCCTCACATGCTCCCAACTCAACCCCCATCCCTAATCCTTTCTCTGCAAAAGGACATCGAGTGGCAATGCACGTAACCAATGAAAGACAACTGTTTGCCCTGGCCGGTTTGGCTCAGCGGTTGGAGCGTTGGCCTGCGGTACAGAGAAAGACAACTGTTTCACTGCCTTAGAATTGTATTAACTGCTCTAGTTATAAAGAACACTTAATTTTCCCCAAAATGTCTGCTTTAGGACATGATGCAAACCATCCCTCAAAACGGTGGTTTGAGAAATCACACATGATCTTTAGCGGTGCATTCTTTTTAAAAGTCAACAATGTGCCAGCCAATACACAGATTATAGAATTTGAGTACTCTTCACTTTAGAGGCTTTTTAAGTGGAAAATGTTTTGTTCCAAACCCACATTAATCTATGGTGAGAAATGATTTTAGGTTGTTTTCAAGAGATTATTGTAATGTTCAGATGCCTTGCTTAATGATAACAATTAGGTCACCACATTGTTGATGCCTCTCTGGGAATACTGATCTAATTGTGCTGCACATCGTCATGGGTTTAGAAATATCTAAGATACTTCTTTTCTGTTATCACAGTTGTCTACAAATTTATTTTAATAATGATTCTACTTAATTGTTTTAATTCTTTCTTCAGATCAAGGATTATCATAACTTTTGGAGTAGTGGGGAAAAGAAACAAATATTTGTTTAATACTTTGTCCTTTCTAGGGACTTAAAAAATAACATATCTTAATATATTTATCTCATCCTTTTTGATAATATAGTTTATTAAGCACCTACTAAGTGACATATTCTTTGCTGAGAATATTCCATTTATTGTCTCCAAACTTCTCAACAGCCTTTTAGAAGTGAAGTAGCTCAAATAATGACAGGGATAGATTTTAAGTTTAGTGAATCCAAAGCCCATGCTTTAACTAGGTCAAATTGGTATCTCCTGTGCAAGAAATGATGACTTCACTTAGTTTTCTGTTCACACGTACACTCTTCTACTAGTAACTCACTCATTACAGTACAGTAAATGTCATTTAAAATCCAGACACAGCCCTGACTAGTGTGGCTCTGTGGTTAGAGTGTTGGCCGACTGAAGGGTCACAGGTTCGATTCTCAGTCAAGGGCACATATCTGGGTTGCAGGTTCGATCCCTGGGCCTGTTAGGGGCACGTGCTGGAGACAACAGATCGATGTGACTGTCACATTGATCTCTCTTTCTCTCTCTCTCTCCCTTCCACTCTATCTAAAAATCAATGGAAAAAACATCCTTGGGTGAGCATTAACAACAATAACAACAACAAAAAATCCAGAAGAAAATTAGAAAAATAACATCTGAGTTTAATAAGAAAAGTTCTGTTTAGAACTATATAAACTGGTGGAAAGAGAATTCTCTGTACTACCATCACATGGTCCCACAGACATCTAGTGAGAATGCACTTATCTAATGAAAGACAACTGTCTCATTGGCTCTGTGAGAAAGCATACACAGAGTTTGAAAGATGCCCCTCACAAACTAGCAGCCCCTCATGTAGCTGAGAAACACTGCTATGAAGACGTCTTCATAGCATTATGACCCTCTATTTAATCATGGACCTATATAAAAAGGGTCACCTGAAAGACATTATGTACTTCTATAAAATTATTACTGAAAACATGATGCATTGCAATTTAGTGTTTTTTAAGAATTATTCGAATGTATTATTCTTGGAGTTCAATTCCAGAAAAATTAGTCTTTCCCAATGAAATAAATAACAAGAAATTAAGAATATTATCTACAAAATAACTCAGAAGATAATAGCATGAAGTGTGGTAATATTCTCATCAAGATGGAATCCAATCATATTTATGTTTTGCTTTGTGTCTTGACTCTCAGAAAACTCAGATTTATATTTTGTATTAAATTAGAGCACTTATCTTAATCTTAGATAGCTGGAAAGTGATTTATCTTTTGATTGCTCTCATTATTTGATACTTAATCTTTTGTTCTGAGTTGAATGTCCTGTTTTATATGTCTTTTAATTTTAAGTTGTCTCAAGTAACCTTTTATACAAAAAGACTGTAAGTAATACAATTAAAAATAATACAGTTTCTATTTGTTCCAATGAAGCCTGCCCAAGTCTCCAAGTTTTTCTCACATTACATTTTTATTACTATTCATATCTAATCACTCACATATTCTTTTAATTCTTTCTTAAAAGGAAGATTCTTTCCTTTCTCTTACTCTCACCATTTCCACCTGCAGCATTTTTTTTTTTTTAATTTTCACCCAAGGATATTTTTACATTTATCTTCAGACAGAGTGGGAGGGAGAGAGACACACAGGGAGAGAAACATTGATGTGAGAAAGACACATTGATTGGTTGCCACCCGCACAACCCCAACTAGGGCTGGGGACGAACCGCAACCGAGGTACGTGCCCTTGGCTGGAATCAAACTCGCGACTCTTTGGTCTGTGGGCTGATGCTCTAATCACTGAGCCAAACCAGCCAGGGCTCCACCAGCAGCATTCTAATCCAGATTTTCCTCATTACTGAATTACTGAATGTTCCCCTACTGATTTTTCTCTCCTCGGTCTCTTTTCTTCTTTACAGCTTGCCTATAAATGGGTATTGGTCAGCACCGTGCTCCAGTTGCTGTGTCCTTGTGATTTAATCATGAACAAGATAGACATTAAAGACAGACATTAAATAAATAATATAAATGTGATGAATACTGCAACAGAAATGGAGAGATGCTACTATGATCTGTTGAAGGGTCTCCTGAACTTGGCAGTTTTGGCATTTTGTGCTGGATACTTCTCTGTTGTGGAAGCTGTATTGTGTGCACTGTAGGATGCTTAGCAGCATCCCCTGACTTGGCAATGTCTGAAACACTTTTTTTCTTGCGACAAGCAAAAAGTGTTCAAACATTGTGAAGTATCACCTAGAGGCAAAATTGCCCCCTAGTTGAGAATAACTATAGTTCAACTGTAGTCTGTACAGGTTGGGGGTGTGTTTATTCTGGAAATGTTTTCCTTGAAAGGACATTTGGATTGAGAGCTGAAGAATGAGTAGCCATTAGGGTTGTGGAAGGAAAGGGTGGGAAGTGTGGAGAGATGGGCAGGTCTTAGTGTTCTAGGAAAGAAGCCCAGTATATACAAGAACGCTGAGGTGGATGAACCTGGAATAGTCCAGGAACAGAAAAAAGGCTAGTATGGGCTAATACAGAGTGGGTTGAGAGAGCAGCTACTGCCAATGTTGAGAGATGCATCAATTTGGCCAGTTTGTGTGGAGACCTACAGATGCTCAGAACTATAAGCAGAGAGAAATGATTATTAGCAGGAAAATGACAAGAAATTGATTGACTTCAACTAGGATAATGGCAGGAGTTGGGATGAAGGGGAAGACTGTGCCTACAACAGTATCTTCAGTGAGTGTGGTTGGGGCTGGGCAAGTATGTTGATGACACCAAAGACAAGTGTAGCAGGAATGTGGGTCATCGGTTATGGTCTAAGCCTCAAGAGCAGTAGGTTTGTGCATATGTATGATCTAGTTTTCTATTTTAACAAGGAGCTCAATTCAGATAGTCTTGGCAGGCCTTTGTAGGATAATACCAGCTACCCCTCCAAACTTGGTGCAACCCTTTGGGAGGGGCGGTGGGCATGGTGCAGAAGGCGCAGTTTATACTGGACAGGGGCACAGAGGAAGCAGTCTTACAGGAGACAAGGGAAGAGAGAGAACATCAGATGAAGATATTGAGAATAAGGCAGTTTTCTCCTTGTGAAGCTCTTGAGGATACTGTTTGAGTTAGGGAAGAGGTGGGTGAAGCCTGGGGTTAGAGGATTGTTCTAGAGATGACAGCCTGGCACAGTTTAGATGTCTGGGGATGCTGTCCCTTTGGACAATGAACAGGGAAGGCTGGGAATGTGGTCCACGGTAGGTTAGTTCTGGTATCTCGTGGGCAATAGTGGGCACAGAGACCTGGAGATTTTGGTATCATAAAACCAATCTTCCCAAATGTCCACTTTTATAATGTTACATTCTAACCTCTTGTTCCTGGACCATTTCAGAAACCTAACAAAACAAGTAGGACTTTTCTTTCAAACACTGAGTTTCACTTTTGCTCCACATGGGCTTTGCTCTGCCTGGCCTGGCCTTATTCTTTGCATAGCATGCCCTATTCTCTTTGCCTCCTTCATACCCCAAATCCAACTTTTCCTCTTTAAATCCTATCCATTTTAAAAAATTTCTTTTAATCCTCACCCGAGGATATTTTTCCATTTATCTTCAGATGGGGAAGGGTGGAGGGAGGCTGGGGGGAGAGAAGCATTGATATGAGAGAGACACATAGATTGGTGCCTCCTGCACGACCCTGACCAAGGCATGGGACGAACCACAACCAAGGTATGTGCCCTTGAATGGAATTGAACCCGTGACTCTTTGGTCCTTGGGCCAATGCTCTAACCGCTGAGCCAAA
The DNA here is from genome assembly GCF_014108415.1 of Molossus molossus. NCBI lineage: Eukaryota > Metazoa > Chordata > Mammalia > Chiroptera > Molossidae > Molossus > Molossus molossus. The sequence goes on from NW_023425388.1 coordinate 84,265,102, forward strand.
CCGGCCAGGGCCAAGTCCTGTTCACTTTCAAGTGCCTAGTTTCTATCCTGCCTCTTCCATGGCACCTTTCCAGATCACTGTGCCCATTAATGTTTTCTGCTCCTCTTAATTGGCACTTAATTAAAAACTGCCTAGGGGCATGTATTTATTTATTTATTTATTTATTTGTACTGGTACCTTATATATTGTTAAATTTTCATGGGTATGAATTTGTTGTTTCTAAGATTAAATTGCAAATTTCTTGAAAGCCTGGATCAGGTTCTGTGCCCCTTAATATCCTCCAAAAGGCCTAATACATGCTTGACACACAGAAGTCACTGCACTATTCATTTAATTAACACATTGGTTAAGCACATGCCACTTTCCTGGGACAGATGCAGAGGAGTATGGGAGTCATTGCTATGTTGCATGTGGACTCAAGGTGTGAATGTGCCTCTGTGTTCATTTCTCTCCTCTCTCTCTCTCTCTCTCTCTCTCTCTCTCTCTCTCTCTCGTCTGCACAGAGGCTCTGGGACGAATCTGACTCATTATTTAGCTCATCTTACAGAGAACCCATTGTCCTTTGTCAGATGACTCTGGGGTAGACACAGATTGGTAAATTCAAATCTTCTGCTTTAAGCAACAAGGAGGCAAGAGCAGCTCTGGTCGTGGGTGAAGTGGTCAGGAGTACAGGGAAGAAGCTCACCTCCCAGACATCCAAGGGCAACTGTAAGTGCCCCAAGGCCAGGGGAAGAACAGGAGGTGAGGATGTGAAAAGGAGGTGAGCAATAGTCAACTCTCCTTAAGACTGTGTTCTAAGGTTTAACTTGTGAACTGCTGCAAGGAACATTTCAGAGAGAATAAGCAAACTTCCAGTTACTGATGAACAGGTTTTTACCTCAATAATCACAATGGGAAATACACCCCTTTCCCACGTTTACATTTCAGGACCCCTAGCTGAAAGTCATGGGTGTGAGGAAAAGAGAGTTTGCTCTAAGCAGAGAAAGGCAAAGCGGTGCTGTATGACTGATAATCTGACCACTTCCAGCATCCTCAAACAAAAATGGGGCTTTAACTCTGTTCTGTACAATAATGAGACCTTTGTCAACTAGACTTTGCATCAGTACAGACAACAGTAGATCCATTCCCGCCTCATCGCTGTTTGGTTACTTTTTGGCAATGGGCAGCTTTTCCATCTCCCTCTGGGTTAGGGGTGGGCAGTAGAGCTCTAAACCAGGCACAAGGAACACCCCAGCAAGGGTCTGGCTCACGCCAAGCATGGTGGGAGGGTTATTGCATCGTCTTCCCCTATTACCTTTCTAGTGTACCAGCTCAGGTTCATTTTCACCTTTATGAATTACACTGATGCATGGTGAGTCTGCCTCAGCCAACCTGAAACTGAGAACTCGTTTGCTTTTAAACTTGCAGTTCGTTTTCCAGGTCTCACTGCCTCACTTGGGTAAGTTTAGATATAAATCGAAGCTTATAGGCAATTCTGAAATTCCTACCAATTCCTACAGTGCATTAACCATACTTTATTAAAAAAATATATGTTTTTATTGATTTTTTAGAGAGAGAGGAAGGGAGAGAGAGAGATAGAAACATCGATGTGAGACAGAAACATCGATCAACTCTCTCCTGCACGCATGTACTTGGGTTCAAGCCCACAATCCGGGTATATGTCCTGATCAGGAATCAAACTGGGACCTCAGTCCATGGGACGATGATCAATCCACTGAGCCACACCAGCCAGGCAACCATGCCTTTTATTTCCAGATGCTTTGACATCTTAGGGCCTTGATGACTTAAAAGGAACTCTTTCTCACAACGTTAGCTAGTTCCTGGAGATACCAAATTTCCAGTATACTTTCCATATGCAAACCAACACATCCAGAGTCCTTAGCCCCAACCACATCCTTTATAGGGCTCTCACACTATCCATCTGTCCTAGTCACCCCAGGACCAGGCACCGGACAAGTAGGGACAGACTTTATGCCCTGTAGTCTCCTGGACTTATTCAGACTAGCCAACCCTAAGCTTGTTTATGTTGTCTTGCCTGTTTCTTCACACAGAAACCACAAGAACAGCTCTTGCCTGCATTTTCCCTGGTCCCTTTGCTTCCTGACTGACTCTGGTGGTTCCGTGTGTGGCCCCTTCATGGTGACATGTCCTCTCTTCTTGGGACCTATGAGTAACAAATTATTTTTTCAGTAGCAATCATGTCCTAATCTCTTTGCCTCACCATACCTGAAAAATAATAAAACCTAAATTTTAAAACATACAGTTACGATATTGAACCCAATTTGGCACAATCTTTTAAACAATGTGGCCATTGATGTTAGTTGACCCCATTTTTGTGGATTGGGGTCAAATATTAATAGTGCTAAACTTTCACTGCATACACAGAGAACCCAGGTGAATGTTTCATTACAATTTATACTGTTTCTCTCACTATATAGACCACTTAAGCATTTTGTTCTCTATTGCTGGATAATGAGGTCCTTGAGGCAGGATATACTGTGTGTGTGTGTGTGTGTGTGTGTGTGTGTGTGTGTGTGTGTGTATGTCTGACATTTTTGGCAGGACAGTGAAGTAAAACTAATACACACTTTTGGCCAAATAGTACTCACCCTCCCACCCTTCCACCCTCCACCTGAAAAATTTCTTCTGAATTGAGTGGGAAGTTTTGAGAGGAATACAGATAACATGGTAAGAAAAGATAAAGACACTTATTTAGTTAATGAGAGAAACCAATTCAGTCCTGTTGTCACTTAGATCACCTTTTTTATGTTAGCCATAGTGGTAAAAAGAAATACCTTATAACTCATTAAAATAAGCTTCTTGTTGAATTTCTTCCCTTGTGTTTTATATGTAGAACTTGTATGTTCTAAAATAGATGTCACATTAGCTTTAATTCCTGCTTCTGTAACAGGCCCTCAAAACAGACCCAAATATACCCTAATTGTTTCTAGTGGTCCCCAAAGGTTATCTCTCACCCAACCATTGCATCAGCTACAGTTGACAGTGACATGCTGCTTTTCTTCGGTTGTCTCTCTCTAGCCTGTGTCTGCTGTCTACAAGGATCCTTAGAGAAGCCTCATGGCTAGCTTGGCTGATAGTGCCCATGATCAGCACTGCCGTGGGGGCGCCAATGGTGCTATTCCCAGTTGTGGGATATACTGTGGCTGCTAGACCCCTGACATACCAGAGCTAGGTCCCCTTGAGAGGCAGGGAGGGTCACCTCCACCCTACTTCACTACCCCCTTTTCACAGGGCCCAGCATTTCACAGAATTTCCTGTGTAGTATTCTGTTTCTGGCTTCATCACTCTAACCATGGAAGTATTTTCCCAGTTTAAGGAACTGGAGGGTGATAAATTTACCACGTCACCTACTCATTCATCTCACTTTCACTTTAGATCTAACCTATTCTTTTCTCTACCAACCACCCTAATTTTCTCCAAATGCAACACTCCCAGAAAACAGTTTTAAAAATATTGGAGTCCACACATTCTATTTCAACAGGGAAACTTCATTTTTATATACGACCCCCAAGATGGTTTTCCCAACACAAAGGAAGATCTATTCCAAAGGTGAATTTAATTTGCAATGAGAAAGCAACTCAGTGCTTTGTAAATGTACTTTCTCTTCTACTCTATCCATCAAATTTTCAGAGATAGTGGGGCTAATTTAAAGCTCAAGGCCAAGAACTTCTTTTTCTATTGTATTTGCAGTAAGGAAACTTCCACTAAACCAACAGTTTGCAACTTTGCTCCATAAAAGAATCATCTGGTAGAGATAGTGGGCATGGGGTGGGTGGGTGTTCAAATATATTACTGACTGGAGCCTGTTCAAGAACAATGAAATTATTATTTGTGGGAATAGAGCTCAGGCCTTGATAGTTTGTTGTTTTTAAGCACCTAGATAATGATAGTAAACAACGCAGGTTAAGAACCCTGTGTATTAAGTTTAAGAACCCCAGTTGTGAACATATGGCAGGGATACTGACTGGGGCATATGTCTACTCTCCTTCCATGTGAAACTTCAGGAATCACTATCTTTTTCCTCATTTGACAAGTCAATGTAATTTAAACAAGTTGTTGATAACTGTTATTCCCTGTTTTGTGTGATGATTCTTGAAAAGTTTGGAATTAGGAATTCCAAAATGGTGGTGGAGTGAATGGAAGCTACACAGACCGTCTTCCAGGACCAAACTGGAATTACAACTAAAATAAAGACAAATAGTAGGAAAAAAGCAACAGCAAAGCAGCTTGTGAGGATCACATAACCAGGGACACTGACTCAATCCTGGTAGAATTGCGGAGGTGTGAGAGGGGTCTGGGAGCCCACAGACGGCAACAGCCTCAGCTGTGAGCAGTGCCCTTGGGTGAAAGTTCCAAGTGGCTCCACAGCGCAGATCTGGGACAGACTCTAAAATAGCCACAGCCACTCACCTTGGACTATGGCAGAGGGAGGGCTTACTGGAAATGTGTGGGGACATTCAGGATTTGGAGGGGGCTCAGAGCTTTTGCTGAGTTGCAGCCACACAGAATGGTGGCCTTCTTACTCCTTTCCAGGGCTCTGGGGAGAGGCGGTGGCCCCTCCCTCGGACATTCAACCCCACCCAATCTGAAATGCAAATTGAGGCTCACTAACAACCAGCAACTGCCCAACCCTTGGGAAATCCCCTTACCACCAGAGGAAGTTTTTCATTCAACTGAGAACCCAAGGCTCTTCAAGTAACCACAACTCATAGACTCCAGGCAAAAAACTAGAGGATAATGAAACCATTCCTGGGCTAGCCACTCAAACAAGGAAAGTAAGATTTGACAGTGGTGTTTAACGTGGGTCCTTTCTGGCTCATCCAAACTCAGGAGAGGGAGCCAAGAACAGCAGAACACCAACACCCACAGGGAAAATTTGGCAGGCTCTAAAACCCACTGTGATAGCCAAAATGGTGAAACACAGAAACAAAAGCCAAATGAAAGAACAAGAGACCTCTACTGAAGATGAGATAAATGTGGAGCAGTTAAGCAAGTTAACAGAGCTAGAATTCAGAGCCATGATCTTTAGGAAGCTCAACAGCATGAGTAAGGACATAGAAATGTTGAAAATCAATCAATTGAAAATGAAAAACCACCAAGAAGAAATAAAGAATGACATATCAGAAATAAAAAACACATTGGAAGGTCTAAACAGCAGAGTAGAGGAAGCTGAGGACCGTATCAGTGAATTAGAAGACAGGGTAGAAAAAAATAAACCAATCAGAAAACCAAAAAAGAAAGAATGATTAAAAAACAGGAAGACAGTTTAAGAAAACTGTGGGACAACTAAAAACGTAATTATATTCACATCATAGGTGTCCCCAAAGAAGAAGAAAATGAGCAAGGGTTAGAGAATATATTCAAAGATATAGTGACAGAAAACTTCCCTAATTTGGTGAAGGAAGAAGGCATTCAAGTTCAAGAAGCACAGAAAGCCCCAAGTAAGAGGAACCCAAACAGGCCCACACCAAGACACACAGTAATTACAATGCCAAAAATTAAAGACAAAGAGAGAATCCTAAAAGCAGCAAGAGATAAGCAACAGGTTAACTACAAAGTAACCCCCATAAGGCTATCAGATGACTTCTCAAAAGAAACACTACAGGCCAGAAGGGAATGGCATGAAGGAATCAAGGTCATGAAAAACAACAACGATCTGAATCCAAGACTCCTCTACCCAGCAAGGCTGTCTTTCAAAATAGACGGTCAAATAAAGAGCTTCCCAGACAAAAAAAAAAAAAAAAAAAAGGCTAAGGGAATACATTAACACCAAACCAGCACTGTAAGAAATGTTAAAAGGACTGCTGTAATTAGCAGGAGAAATAGGAAGAAAAATATAATCAAACTAAACAAAAATGGCAATAAATAAGTACATATCAATAATCACCTTAAATGTAAATGGATTGAATGCTCTGATAAAAAGACTCAGAGTAGCTGATTGGATAAGAAAGCATGACTCATCTATATGTTGTTTACAAGAGACCCACCTCACAACAAAAGACTCACATAGGTTGAAAGTGAAGGGATGGAAAAAAATCTTCCAAGCAAACATAAAGCAAAAAAAAAAAAAAGCTAGGGTAGCAATATTCATATCTGATAAAATAAATTTCAAAATGAAGGCCATCACTAAAGACAAAGAAGGCCACTACATAATATTGAAAGGATCTATCCAACAGGAAGATATAACCTTGATAATCCAATATAGGAGCACCAAAATATATTAAAAATCTTCTGGAGAACTTCAAAAGAGAAATCGATAGCAATACAATCATAGCAGGGGACTTCAACACCCCGTTGACATCACTGGATAGGTCCTCTAGACAAAAAATTAGTAAGGAAAGAGAGACTCTAAATGAAGCACAAGACCAAATGGATTTAATAGATATGTACAGAGAAATACACCCCAAAACTATAGAATTCACATTCTTCTCAAGTGCACATGGGACATTCTCAGAGATAGACCACATGTTAGGGCACAAACTAAGTCTCTACAAGTTCAAGAAGATTGAAATCATATCAAGCATATTCTCAGATCACAATGGCACGGGACTAGAAATCGATTGCAACAAGAATATGCAAAGACATTTGAACACATGGAAGCTAAATAGCATGTTATTAAACAACAAATGGGTTACCGAGGTGATCAAGGAAGAAATAAAAAACTTCCTGGAAACCAATGCAAATGAACACACAACAACACAAAATCTATGGGATGCAGCAAAGCAGTTCTGAGAGGGAAATTCATAGCAATACAGGCATACCTCAAGAAACAAGAAAAATTTCTAATTGACTGTCTATCCTCACAACTTAAAGAATTAGATAGCAAACAAAAAGAAAACCCCCGAGCAAGTAGAAGGAAGGAAATAGTAAAGATCAGAGCAGAAATAAATGAAATGGAGACCAAAAAAAAAAAAACAATTCAAAGGATCAATGAAACAAAGAGCTGGTTTTTCGAAAAGATAAACAAGATTGATGGACCCTTAGCTAGACTCACCAAGAAACAAAGAGAGAATCTACATACACAAAATCAGAAATTAAGGAAGAGAAGGAACAACGGATATCACAGAAATACAGAAGATCGTTAACAACCACTATGGACAATTATATGGCAACAAATTTGACAATCTAAGTGAAATGAACAAATTTCTAGAAACACACAGTCTCCCATAACTGGACCAGGAAGAGATAGAAAACTTGAACAGACCAATAACAACTAAGAAAATTAAAGATGTAATCAAGACTCTCTCAGCAAACAAAAGTCCAGGCCCAGATGGAGTTTTACTGAACATTCAAAAAAGAACTAACACCCATTCTCCTCAAACTATTTCAAAAAATTCAAGAAGAAGGGAGACTTCCAAACTCGTTTTATGAAGCCAGCATAATTCTAATTCCAAAACCAGAAAAAGACACTACAAAGAAAGAGAACTACAGGCCAACATCCCTGATGAACATAGACTTCAGACTCCTGAACAAAATACTAGCAAATTGGATCCAGCAATACATCAAAAAAATTATTCACCATGACCAAGTGAGATTTATCCCAGGGATGCAAGGCTGGTACAATATTCACAAATCAATAAATGTGATACACCACATAAACAAAATGAAGAATAAAAACCACACGATCAATCATATCAATAGATGCTGAAATAGCATTCGATAAAATCCTGCATCCATTTCTGATAAAAACGCTCAGCAATGTGGGAATAGAGGGATCATATCTTGACATAATAAAGGCCATATATGAAAGACCCACAACCAACATCATACTCAATGGGCAGAAACTAAAAGCATTTCTCTTAAGAACAGGAACAAGACAGAGATGTCCACTTTCTCCACTCTTATTTAACATAGTACTGGAAGTGGTTGCCACAGCAATCAGACATGAAGAAAAAATAAAAGGGGTCCGAATTGGAAAGAAGGAAGTGAAACTGTTATTATTTGTAGATGACATGATATTATACATAGAAAACCCCAAAGACTCCATCAAAAATCTAGTAGACTTAATAAATGAATTTAGCAAAGTAACAGGATACAAAATTAATGTCAAGAAATCAACAGCATTCTTGTACACCAATCACGAACTCACAGAAAGAGAAACTGAATAAACAATCCCATTTGCTATCGTGGCAAAAAAATTAAGATACCTAGGAATAAACTTAACCAAAGAAATAAAGGACCTATTTGCAGAAAACTACAGGTCATTGAAAAAAGAAATAGAGGAAGATATCAAAAAGTGAAAGCACATATCTGGTTCATGAATTGGAAGAATTAACATCATTAAAATGTCCATACTACACAAAGGAATCTATAGATTCAATGCAATCCCCATCAAAATACCAACGACATATTTCACAGAACTAGAACAAATACTTCAAAAGTTCATATGGAACCAAAAAAGACCTCGAATAGCCACAGCTATCATGAAAAAGAAGGACAAAGTAGATGGGATCACAATATCAGATATCAGGTTATACTACAAAGCGACTATAATCAAAACAGCCTGGTTCTGGCATAAGAACAGGAACATAGACCATTGGAACACAATAGAAAACCCAGAAATGAACCCAAGACACTATGCTCAATTAATATTTGACAAAGGAGGCAAGAGCATACAATGGAGTAAAGACAGCCTCTTTAATAAATGGTGGTGGGAAAATTGGACAGCTACATGCAAAAAAATGAAACTAGACCATCAACTTACACCATACACAAAAATAAACTCAAAATGGATAAAAGACTTAAATGTGACCCGTGAATCCATAAAAATTCTACTAGAAAATGTAGGCACCAAAATTTCAGACATCATACGCAGCAGATTTTCACTGATACATCACCTAAGGCAACAGAAACAAAGGGAAAAAATGAACACATGGGACTATGACAAACTAAAAAGCTTCTGCACAGCAAAAGAAATAACCATCAAAATGGAAAGGCAACTCTCTGTATGGGGAACATCATGCCAAAGGTATATCAGATAAGGGGTTAATTTCCAATATATATAGAGTGCTCATACAACTCCACAAAAGGAAGACAAAGAACCCAATTAAAAAATGAAAAGAGGAACTAAATAGACACCTCTCCAAACAGGACATACAAATGGCCAAGAGACATATGAAGAAATGCTCAACATCACTAATCATCAGAGAGATGCAAATTAAAACAACAATGAAGTATCACCTCACACCTGTCAGAATGGCCACCATCAACAAAGCATCAAACAACAAGTGTTGGCGAGGGTGTGGAGAAAAGGGGACTCTAGTACACTGCTGGAGGGAATGCAGAGTGGCGCAGCTACTATGGCAAAAAAAATGGTGTGACCTCAAATTGACTTCCATTTGACCCAGTGATCCCACCTCTAGGAATATACCCTAAGAAGCCTGAAACACCAATCAGAAGAAATATATGTACCCCCATGTTCATAGCAGCACTATTTACAATATCTAAGATTTGGAAACAGCCCAAGTGTCCATCAGTAGACTAATGGATAAAAAAGCTGTGGTACAATGGAGTACTCTGCTGGTGTAAGAAAGAAAGATCTCTTATTTGTTGAGACGACATGGAGGGACCTGGAAAGTATTATCCTAAGTGAAACAAGCCAATCAGAAAAAGACAAGTATCACATGATCTCACTTATTTGTGGAATATAATGAACACAACAGTTAGAGGAATAGGGTAGACCCAGAAACATGGAAGTAGGGTACAGACTGACAACCCTCAGAAGAGGGGGTGGTGGGGGAAGGGAAGAGATAAACCACAGAATTTATATGCATGTACGCATAAGCAATGCACATGGACAACAAAGCCGGGGATGGGGCGGGGTGGATGAGGAGGAGGGTGTCAATGGGGTAAAAAGGAAGAAACATCTGTAACAAAAATAAAATTAAAAAAAAAAAATTGAATAGTTTGGACTTAGACCAGCAGTCTTAATGTTATTTTTTTCCAGGCATTTTATTGCTGTTAGGAGACATGGGCCAAACATTTTGGTTTTGCACAGGTGTGGTTAATAAAGGGATCGACCTTTTTTTTTTCTTCTCAATTCTCTTAAAAATTGTACTTTTTTGAACTGGGTAAGTGTATATACAGAAAAATAAATTATATACACTTTTAGAGCAAGGTTTAAATATGTTTAAGACAAAAACTCAGATATATTTGATTCTGTATTCATTATCTCTGAAATGTTATCAAATATTGATTAATATAGTTTTATTTTCTCATGCTTGCACAGAGTTAGCTCATTGTGAAATTTGACTCAAACTGAGTTTATATACTAATCTCATATGCTTTTCAAATTTTGACAGCTCCACATAGAGTCAAAACTCCTCAAGTCCTTTATTCAGGTTTTCATTCTCTGAATAACCATTTAATACTTTCATAGAAAAATCATCCATTTGGTTTTCAATTTCTTAGCACTTTGTCCCTATTGTGACTTGAGTTGGAGAAAGCAAAAAACCACAGAAAAAGGTTATTAGATTTTGACCTTGGTAAAAGTAGTCACTTTCCCTGCTCGTAAAAAAACTGTCTACATTTGCCCTGGCCGGTTTGGCTCAGCGGTTAGAGCGTTGACCTGCGGTCCAGAGAGACCCGGGTTCAGTTCCCGCTAAGGGCATGTACCTCGGTTGCAGTTTGTCCCCGGCCCTGGTCGGTTGTGCAGGTGGCAGCCACTCGATGTGTCCCTTTCACATCGATGTTTCTCTCTCTCTGTTCCTCTCTCTCCCTCCCACTCTACCTGAACAAAAAAATGGAAAAAGTCCTCAGTGAAGATGATAAAAAAAAACAAAAAACTGTCTATATTTGAGTATCCTTCCTAGTTCCTGCTCCCTCTTATCTATGCATTTGCCATGCATTTACTGCCTTGACACTCTTATCAATCAGATCAAACCTAGAAGCACAGACACTATCTATGCCATATTTTTCTGCTTAAAGCTTTAATTACAGAAGTTTACCAGAATAAGACAATTAAATAGAGCATGTGTTCTAAGTCTTTAAAACATAAACAACAACATAGTTTCTCCATAGCCCAACAGAAATAGACATTTATTTATTTATTTATTTATTTATATCCTTACCGGAGGACATTTTCCCATTTTTTGTTCAGATAGAGTAGGAGGGAGAGAGAGGAAGAGAGAGAGAGAAACATCGATGTGAAAGGGACACATCAAGTGGCTGCCACCCACACAACTCAGTCAGGGCTGAGGGCAAACTGCAACCGAGGTACGTGCCCTTAGCGGGAACTGAACCTGGGTCTTTCTGGACCGCAGACCGACACTCTAACCGCTAAGCCAAACTGGCCAGGGCTAGACTCTTATTTTTAAAAGCATGATGAAAGTTTCTTAACAATCTCATATATAAAAAAATATTTTCTAAGAATATCAAGATTTCTTTTTTTCTCCATTCTTTGGACTTTACTTGAAATAGAATGCTTTCATTGATATGATCTAGGAATTAATTAGATGTTTGTAAGGTTATTTTAATTGACAATGAACATGCCAAGAATTTTCCATGTTATTGTATTATTAAGAATTGGTAAGTATCCATACTGGTAATGGAATATTGTTCAGTACATGCAGAAGAAAATTATATCTTTCAAGAAAGTAGAAAAAGCACTGCTGAAATTACACATGTAATTAATATAAATATAAAAGTTTTCAAACAATGAATTAATGTTGCCCGTTACCTTTCTTATTTTTCCACTTAAAATCTGTATAGAGTTTTTCCCATACTGAACAAAAGGATACGTTTTAACTTCTGAATTCAGGTTTTTAAATAAATGAATGCACACAGAAATATAAACATTTAGTACATGCAGGTAATTAAAATAGGTTGATGTGGTAGAGAGCAGATGGGCAACTAGATTAGACTGGATAATCAAAGCAGGTCTTTGTGGAAATGCCATTTACACTTAGATTTGCATCAGGGGAGAGTATTCCAGGTAATGGTAGCAGAAGACCCTGAGACGGATGCCAGGTTAACATGTTTGAGATATGGCAAAACCTGAGGGCAGCTGCAGCACCGCTGGCAAAGGGACAGTGGTAGAGGACAATGCTGGAAAGATAGTTGGGGGTTTGATCCTGTAGAACTTGTAAGGATTTTAAATTTTATTTTAATTACAATGAAAAACCATTGAAGAGATTGAAGTAGGATGTTAATAACCTGATAAATAATTTAAGACTGCATGGTGGTTTCTGGGAGAATAGGTCATAGAGGACCAAGAGTAGAAGCCAGAAATCCAGTATGGGAGTTCTTAAAACAGTCAAGCTGAATGATGATGGTGACATAGTTGAGGGTACTGAGTACTGAGGTGGAATGAGGTGGACAGAATCATTATCAGTTTGAATATAGAATTGATAGGATTTGTTTTTGGAATAGCCATGGGTGGTCAGAAAATCAGAGAGATTACACACACACACACACACACACACACACACACACACACTTGAAATCTAGGTGAGGATGACTTTTTCTGAGGTCATGAAGAGGTGGGAGGGATTAAATAAGATGCCTAGTTGACATTCAAAAGAGATGTCAGTTAAGCAATTGTATACACAAGTCTTGAGGAGAGATAAGAGTTAGAAATACAGATTTAGGAGTTTTAGGCATACAGGTAGGATTAAAGCTATTAGACTGGATAAGGTCGTCTAGACAGATGTGTGACTAGAGAATGATACAAGTGTATTGTCACTAAAGAGTCAGTGGTGAAAAGACCAGAAAAGGAGAAATCAACAAAGGATAAAGAAAAGACATTGCTTTAATCACCAATGAACATATTGAACTGCAATGTTGTGATGTTCTCAGAAGCTATTGTAAATAAAAAGGAATTTTCATCCTTTTGTGTCTCTGTCAACTGACCTTAGACTGCTATATTTTTCTGACGACTGGTCCTTATTCAAGATGTGAGTTCTTAATTTTCTGTCTCTAATTTAGTGTGTCAGTAGATTAGATTTCTTGTTGAAGTAGCATTAAAAGGCTTAATTAGACAGAGATTCCCATTCTCACCACTTCTATTCAACATTGCACAGAGGATCCTAGTTAGTGTAAGAAGACAAGGAAACAAATAAAAGAATTGGGTTTAAAAAGTAACATTGGATAGGATGAAACAAACTATTATTATTTGCAAAGATATGATTGGCTAAATAGAATACATCACATAATCAACAAATTGTTAGAATCAATAGAAGAGTTTAACAGAATAATTGGCCTCAGAGAAATATACAAAATATACAAAAGTAGAAATATACAAGAAGCACATTTCTATACAGCAGCACAAACTAAAAATGTGTTTAAACATGGAAATAATTTATAATTGCAACAACAAAAAAAGATGCTTAGTAATAAATCTAACGAATCTTAAAAACTGCAAAATAAAGATATGATTTCTCCCAGATTGATCTATAGATCCCATGCAATTCTCCTCAAAAACTCAATTGGTTGTTCTGAGGAACCTGATTAATATTGGTTATAAAATATATAAGAAAGAGCAGATGCCCAAGAAAGTAAAGCCATTGCAGAAGTAGGATAAGGTAAGGATATTTATCCTACTAGGTGTTAATATTTATTATATAGCTTTGGAATTGGGACAGTGTATTATGGGGAAAGGGTGGACATACCAGAACAGACCAGAGGACACAGACATAGATGCAGCACATATGAAAAGTTGACACAGGAGAGAGGCAACATGATACATTGTTGGGAAAATGATAAACTATTACATATGAAAAAAATGAAATTGGATTCTTACCTCTCACAAAGCACAAAATTCAATTTAAGGGGGATTAGAAGAGTTGAATGTGCTATACAAAACATTCAACTGTTGGAGGAAGTACAAGAGAAAAACTGAACTTTGGAATAGGGAAGAATTTCTCAAATATGACAGAAAATATTAACCATAAGAAAAGAAAAGTTAGGGCACATTAAAATTAAGAACTTCCATGCTTCAGAAGGCACCAAAAACATAGCCAAAATATAGGCCACAAACTTGGAGAACATATTTGCAGCATAAAAATGGATAAAATATTGGTACCTAGAATCAGTATCTAGAGTGGTGGCATTGCGCAACTTCAAGGTGGACAATCACATTCTATTCTAAGTAAATGGCATCCTCTTGATTTGAGAATGTTCTTCTTTGTAATTTGCAACTTGGTGATACTTTCTAAAATATATATAACTCCTATAAATAATAAAAGACAAAAAAACTAAATAGAAGCTAAAAGACACAGATATTTCACAAAAGAGCAAATACAAATGGTCTAAACACATTACAACAAGATGCTGTCATTAGTAATTAGGGAACATGTATAGTAAGACTGTAGAGATAATTTATATTGCAATTAGCAAATTTAAGTTGGCTGACAATACTAAGGATTGGTAAAGTTGCAGATAAATTAAAGCCAGAATTATACTGTATGTGTTTGTTGATCAGGAATGTGTTATCTAGGAAAGTGGAGTCTTCCTGTAACATACAATTTAAAATAAAATCCCTGAGTTCCAAGCAACTTAATTTATAGGACAATATCAAAAAATCTCTTGAGAGTATATAAATGTATGGGTCTAACAAATAACTAACTCTAAAAATGTCTTTGAATTTTATTTGAAAGTAAAAGATATAAAGTACATACTCCTCGCCCTGGTCGGTTTGGCTCAGTGGTTAAAGCACTGGCCTGCCGTCTGGAGAGACCTGAGTTCGGTTCCGGCTAAGGGCATATACCTCGTTGCAGTTTGTCCCCGGCCCTGGTTGGGTCGTGTGGGTGGCAAGCACTCGATGTGTCCCTTTCATATTGACGTTTCTCTCTCTCTCTCTCTCTCTCTCTCTTTCTCTCTCTCTCTCTCTCTCTCTCTCTCTCTTCCTCTCTCTCCCTCCCACTCTATCTGAACAAAATATCCCCCCCCCAAAAAGTACATATTCCTCTATTTAGCATTGACGTGGACAGTTTCATAAAATTCTCCTGTAGAATCTCATATAAGCTGGCTCTCTAAAGTGTAAATAACCCATTTTCTTCCCTAGTCCATGATTACTGGGTAATCATGAGATACATTCAGCTTCGGGGTAGAAACAATCTTCTGAACTTTCCAAACCTCTCCAGAGGTTGGCTAAGTGGCAGCCTGTCACATGAAAGAAAGGTATTCTCATTTCAGAGGAATTTAAATTTCATTTTAAAAGGGGTTTCTTTCTAAACAGTCTTGTGGTGTGAGCTTTTTGCCTGTGGTACATGCTGCTCTTAAAAGAGGCTCAGTTTTATTATATGTAAAAAATAATCTTCCAAGGAAAATAATAAATGCATTTCTAATTTTGTCCTTGTGGAATTATTCCATTGGAAAAAATTATGTGACGCCCTGCGACAGGTATCCAAAAACAGCTGCAATTCCAGAACAGTGGGGAGGGCACTCAGCCTGAATGTTTTATCTTTGGAATCTGAGCTTTTTAAATTTTATGCCTTCTAAATTTTGTTTGAGACATCTATGTTTTCTCCAACTTTTCCCTGGAGAAATTTATTTTTTAAATTTGGTTAAAAGTTGTTTCATGGGCCTGCTCTATAGAGTCAATTGATTTTGAAAAATGTGTTTTACTACTAGATATTTACCCAATACTCTATTACTGTTGTTCTTAATATTTATGGGGCTCTATACATCTTTGAGAATATGATGAAACTGTGATCTATATCCCAAGAAAATTTTTTATAGATGTATGTAAGTTGAAGGCTATTGTAGTCCCTAGATTAAGCTTCTATTTTTTCCAGCTTTATTGAGGTAAGATTGACATATAACCTTGTGGAAGTTCAAGTGTTCAGTGTGTTTATTTGTACACTTATATACTATAAAATGATTGCTGCCATAGCATTAGCTAACACCACTATCATGTCACATAATTAACATTTGTTTTTTATGGTGAGAACATTTAAGATCTACCTTTTTAAGCAACTTTAAAGTATATAATATACTACTATTAACTATAATCTCCATGCTGTACATTGGATCTTATAACTTGAAGTTTGTACTCCTTGACCAACAACTCATTTCCTCCTCCTCCCAGACCCTGATAAACATCCTTCTAGTTTCTGTTTTTATGAGTTCATCTTTTTTTAGATTCCACACACAAGAATCTCTCTCTTTTCTTTTGCTAACTGATTTCACTAGCACAGCACTCTCAGTTCCACCCATGCTACTGCAAATGACAGGATTTTGTTTTTTATCCTGGATAAGTAATATTCGATTGTATCATCTTCGTTATCCTTAATATGTTAACAAACACAATGTTTCCTATCTTGGCTATCGTAAATAATGCTGCAATAAACATGTGTGTGCAGATATCTATCCAAGATCCTGATTTTAACTTCTTTGGATATATACCCAGAAGTGGGAATGATAGACCATATGGTAGTTCTACTTTTAATTTTTTGAGGAATTTTTATACTGTTTTCCATAATGGTTGAACCAATTTACATCCCCACCAGTAGTGGTCATGGATTCCTTTTCTTTTACATTCTCACCAACACATACTTCTGTCTTTTTTTATAATAGCCATCCTAACAGTGAGGTGATATCTCATTGTTGTTTTGATATGTACTTCCCTGATGATTAGTGATACTGAGAATATTTTCATGTACCTGTTGCCATTTTTATGTCTTCTTTGGAAACATGTTTATTGAGTTCATCAGCTCTTTTTAAAATCAGATTTTATTCTGCTATTGCTATTGAGTTTTATGAATTCTTTATTATTTCGAATATTAGTCCTAACCAGATATGTGGTTTGCAAATATTTTCTCCCATTCTGTAGGTGGCCATCTCATTTTGTTTATTGCTTTCTTTGCTGTGCAGAAGAATTTCAGTTTGATAAACAAGTCCCACTTGTTTATTTTTGCTTTTGTTGCCTTAGCTTTTGGTGTCAAATTAAAAAAATCACTGCCCAGATCAATGTCAAGGATTATACCCTTTAATGTTTCTTCGAGTAGTTTTATGGTTTCAGGTCTTAAGTTAGTCTTTAATCTATGTTAAGTTGATTTTTGTGTATGGTTCAATTTTATTATTTTGCATGTGGCCATCCAGTTTTCTAATACTTTTTATTCAAGAGACTATCCTTTCTATCTTGACTTGCTTTTAAAATATTAGTTGACCATATATGCAGAAGTTTATTTCCGGGCTCTTTATTTTGTTCCTTTGGTTTATGCGCCTAATTTTTTTTTTTTCTTGCTAGTACCATACTGTTTTGATTATTGTAGCTTGTAATATAGTTTGAAATCAGGAAGTGTGATGCCTCCCACTTTGTTATTTTTTCTCAAGATTGCTTTAGCTATTTTGCTATTTGGGACCTTTTGTGGTTCCATATATATATATATTAGGGTTATTTTCTATTTTCTAATGATGTGAAACACAACATTAAAATGTAGATAGGGATTGTGTAAAATGTATAGATGTCTTTGGATAGTATGAACCTTTAAACAATATTAATTCTTCCACTCCATGAGTATGAAATAACTTTTCATTTATTTGTGCCTTCAGTTTCACTCATCAATGTCTTATAGTTTTCAGTGAAAAGATTTTTCATCTCCTTGATAAAATGTATTCCTAAGTATTTTTTATGCTATTGTATATGGAATTGTTTTCTTAATTTCTTTCTCATAGTTTGTGTAAGTATATGGAAATGCAACTGATTATTGTATATTGATTTTGTATTCTACAACTTTACTGAATATATATATTAGTTCTATTATTTTTGCTGGAGTTCTTCAAGTTTTCTATATATAATATCATGTCATCTGCAAATAAAGAAAATTTTACTTCATCCTTTCTGGTTTAGGTGCCCTTTATTTCTTTTCTTGCCTACTTGCTCTGGCTAGAACTTGCAGTAGTATATTAAATAAAAATAGCAAGAGTGGCCATTATTGCATTTCTGGTCTTAGAGAAAAAGCTTTTAGAATTTCACTGTTGTGTATGATTTTTGCTGTGGTCTGGTCACATATGGACTTTACTATGTTGAAGTTTGTTCTCTCTATATCAAGTTTGTTGAAAGTTTTTATCATGAAAGGATTTGAATTTTGTCAAATGCTTTTCTCTGAATTTATTGAGATGACATGGTTTTATTCTTCATTTTCTTTCATGTTGTATATTACATTGATTGACTTGTAGATATTGAATCATCTTTGCATCCTAGAATAAATCACTTGATTATAGTGTATGATTCTCATAAAATACTGTTGAATTTAGTTTGCTAATATTTTCTTGAGGATTTTTACACCTATGCTCATCAGAAATATTGGCCTGTAGTTTTCCTTGTTTTGGGGCACTATCTGTCTAGTTTGGTATCAGAGCAATGCATGCCTCTTAAAATGAATTTGAAAGTGTTCTTTCCTCTTCAGTTTTTTAGAAGAGTTTGAGAAGGATTGGTATTAATTCTAAAAATGTGTTGTAGAATTCAACAGTGAAGCTATCTGGTCCCGAACTTTGTTTCTTGGGAGGTTTTGAATTACTGATTCAATCCCTTTACTAGTAAATAATCTGTTCAGATTTTCTATTTTTTCATGATTCAGTTTTGGTAGGTTTTAAGTTTCTAGGAATTTCTCCATTTCTTATAGGTTGCCAAATTGTTGGTGTATAGTTGTTTATAGTAGTCTCTTATGATACTTTGAATTTCCATGGTACCAGTTGTAAAGAATTAGTATCTCCTGTGGCATTACTGATTTTATTTGAGTCTTCTCTCTTTTTTTTCTTGGTCAATCTAGCTAAAGTTTAGTCTATTTTGTTTATTTTTCAAAAAACTAGCACATAGTTTTATCAATCTTTTCTATTGTCTTTTTACTTTCTATTTTATTTATTTCCGTTCTGATTTTGTTTCCTTCCACTTACTAACTTCAGGCTTAGTTTGCTGTTTATTTCTAGTGACTTTAGGTACAAAGTTAGATTGTTTATTTGAATCTTTTTTAGTCTTCTTGATGTAGGCATTTATTACTATAAATTTCCCTCTTAGAACTGCTTTTGTTGCATCCCATAAGTTTTGGTATAATGTGTTTCCGTTTTCATTTGCCTCAAGATAATTTTTTATTTCTCTCTTTTCTTTTTTTTTGATTTACTGGATGTTTAGTAGCATGCTGTTAAATTATATTTGTGAAGTTTCCAGGTTTCTTTTTGTAATTTACTTCTAGTTTTATGCCATTGCTCTTGAAAACAATGCTTAATATAGTCTCAATCATCTTAATCTCATTAACGCTTGTTTTGTGGCCTAATATATGAGCTATCCTGGGGAATGTTTTATGTGTACTTGAGAAGTATGTATATTGCTGCTGCTGGATAAAATGTTCTGTAAATATCTGTTAAGTCCATCTGGTATAACATATTGTGTAAGGCCAATTTTTCCATTTTTTATCTTCTGTCTGGATAATCTATCTACTGTTGAAAGTTATTTTTTTTGGTACGTGCCCCTAGCGGGAATTGAACCTGGGACTTTCTGGTCCGCAGGCCGATGCTCCAACCACTGAGCCAAACTGGCCAGGGTGAAAGTGATTATTAATAGGCATAAACTTCTATTGATAATTTGTTTATTGGTTTCTGATTGTTTTTGATTCTTTTGTTCCTTTTTTTCTCTCTTGCACTCTTCTTTGAGATTAAATAATTTTCTGTAGTGGTGTGTGTTGATATGTGTTCTTTATCTTTTGTGTTTTTACTATGAGGCTTGCAAAATAAATCTCATATTTATTACAGGCTATTTTAAGCTCATAACAACTTAACTTTGAAAAAATAGAAAGCTCTACATTTTTATAGCCCTCTATTTTATGTCTTTGATGTCACAATTTAGATCTTTTTACATAGTGTATCCATCAACAAATTACAGTTGTTAAGGTTATTTTTATATTTATTATTATTGTTAATCCTCACTCAAGGATATTTTTCCATTGATGTTTTCTTTTTTCTTTTTTGGATAGAGTAGAAGGGAGGGAGGGAGAGAGAGAAAGAGAAACATCAGTGTGAGAGAGATACATCAATTGGTTGTCTCCCACACAAACCCAACCAGGGCCATGGTTGAAGCTGCAACCCAGGCACACACCCTTGATTGGTAATCAAACCCAAGACCCTTTGGTCTTTGGGTCAACACTCTAAGCACTAAGCCAAATCAGCCAGGGCAGGTTATTTTTACACTTTTGTCTTTTAACCTATATACTAAAGATATCAGTGATTCCTACAACTATTACCACATTAGAACACTCTGAATTTAACTATATATATTTACCTTTAGTAGTGTGATTTTATACTTTCATATATCTTTCTGCTACAAATTAGTGTCTTTTTCTTTCAGGTTGAAGAAGTTCCTTTAACATTTCTTGTAAGGTCAATTTAGCGGTGATAAATTCCTTCAGTTTTTGCTTCTCTGGAAAACTATTAATCTCTCAATTTTGAAGGACAATGTTGCTGAGTGAGCATAGTTGGTTGGCAGTTATTTTTCTTTCAGTACTTTGAATATATCATGTCAATCCCCTCTGGCCTGTAAATTTCTGCTGAAAAATCTGCTTATAGTATTATGGCAGTTCCCTGTTTGTAACAAGTTGTTTTTATCTTGCTGTTTTTAAGATTTTCTCTTTTTATTTCACTTTTGGCAATTTAATTATATTGTGTTTTGGTATGAGTCTGTTTGCATTTATGCTATTTGCAAGTCTCTGGGCTTCCTGGATCTGGTTATTTTTTATTTTTATTTTTCCCCCCTCAGGTTAAGGAAATTTTTAGCTACTATTTATTTACATAAGTTTTCTTCCCCTTTCTCCCTCTCTTCGCTTTCTGGAATTTCTATAATGTGAATATTGGTCTACTTGATGGTGCTCCATAAGTCCCCTTAGCTATCTTCACTTGTTTTCCTTTTTGCTGCTCTGATTGTGTGTGTTCATCTGCTCTGTCTTTGAATTCACTGGTTCTTTCTTCTTCCTGATCTAGTCTGCTATTAAACCCTCTATTGATTTTTTTTTCAGTTCAATTATGGTATTCTTTTTTTCTATGATATCTGTTTGGTACTTTTTTAATGTTTTATGTCTTTGTTGAAATTCTCAATTTGTTTATAAATGTTTTCCTGACCTCAGTGAGCAGCATCATTATGACTATTATTTCGAACTCTCTATCAGGTAAATAACTTATCTCTGTTTCATTAAAATCTGTTTCTGAAGTTTTATCTTGTTATTTTGTTTGAAACATATTTCTTTGTTTATTTTCCTTGACATTCTGTGTATTAGATAAAACAGTTGCCTCTCTCAGCCTTGACAGAGACTCATATAGAGGATGAATCTCAACAGACAGCCTGGCTTGTGCTCTAGATTTTCTCTCATAATCTTTTGATTGCTCAAACTGCCTTATTTGTTTTTTAATGGTGCCTAGTAGTTGAGGGTGCGTGTAGACTTGTCAGCCTCCCACAGGGGTGGATTGCAGTTCAGCATCTACATGCAGCTTCCACCTAGTTGGAAGCTAGACTCTCAGAGGCAGTAGCTGGAAAAGTATGTTATTTGGTTCCTTGTGGGGAAAACTGGAAGGTTGGAATTTTTTTTTTATGCTCTCTCTGTTAAGCTTTTATTTACACTTGGAAGGAAATGTTGAAATGTGGATTGTGTTTTTGCAGTACCTTGGTGGTTTCTGTAGCAGTGACTCTTTTTCCTCCTTTGAAATCCCTATCTGTACCACTTATTAATATGGCGGATCTCCAAACAATGTAAAGGCTAGAGGCACTGACTCCATTTACAGATAAAAATCCACATATAACTACTGACTCCCCCCAAATTTAACAACCAATAGCCTACTGTTAACCTTAGATAACATAAACAGTTAGTAACACACTATATTTGTTGTATATATTATATACTGTATTATTACAGTAAAGTAAGCTAGAGAAAAGAAAATGTTATTAAAAATTTTTAAGAATGAAAAAATATATTCATAGTATATATACTTATTGAAAAAAATCTGTATATAAGTGGACCTGTGCAGTTTAAACTTGTGTTGTTCAAGGGTCAACTGTATATTGTCACTCAGCTCCAAATCCATGCTTCTTTTCCTTGCTTTGTGCTTTTACAGCTGGACCCTATCAAGGCTTTTCTTTGCAAGCTGGCTCAGTTAGGCTTTGTCAGTAGAAGAGGATGGAGGAGCACTTCACGATGTAGAGAAAAAGGGGCTTCTCTTTTTACTTCTGATTTGTCTAATTTATAGCTCCCCGTGGTATGGTGACAGTGGGAGACCCAGTGGCATTCATTCTTTAGCAAATCATTCTGGCCCCCCAACAGATAGCTTTCTTGAGACCAACTACAGCTTGCTGGCATTCAGCAAATTTTTGCTCTCTCCAGTGGGCCACAGCTACACCCTCCTCAACAAGGTATAATTTACAGCTTCAGGGCTGGTCCTGCTCCAGGCTCTTAATTTTATCCTTGGGTGTTCTTCCTCAGCCCTAGAAGTTGTTTTGTACTTTTCTTCCTGTGTTCTTTTGCATCCCCTTTACCTCTTTTAGTAAAAGGGGACCTAATGTTCAAAAGAGTCCTGGATTAATTTAGGTTTGTTCTATTTTATGTAACTCTCTTTACATTTATATATTTGCATTAGAAACAGGTTTTTACATTAAAAGTACCAAACATTAACCATTGGTGTTAAGGGACCAAATTAGTAGGGAACAACTGAAGGGGGTTTAGGAACCTGGGATTCTAATTTTAGTTAGTAAAAGTACAATCAATCAAATTCTTTCATCTTTCTAGGCTTTGTTTTTCACCTGCAAAAATGGTGAATTTGAAATAGGTAATTTTTATGACCCTAGAATTTATTTTTATTTTTATTTTTATTTTTTATTTTATCCTCACCCGAGGACATTTTTCTTTTTTTGTTCAGATAGAGCGGGAGGGAGAGAGAGGAAGAGAGAGAGAGAGAAACATCGATGTGAAGGGACACATCGAGTGGCTGCCACCCGCACGACCAACCAGGGCCGGGGACAAACTGCAACCGAGGTACGTGCCCTTAGCGGGAACCGAACCCGGGTCTCTCTGTACCGCAGGCCGACGCTCCAACCGCTGAGCCAAACCGGCCAGGGCTAGAATTTTTAATAAAGATATTTTACTATTTGAATTCCATGACCTCTATAGAAATGGCCTTATAATCAATGTGAGAGTTTACATTTTATAGGATTCATTTATTCATTCATCAAATATTTAATGAGCAATTACCATTGAGTGAATGACTTTGTCACTTTACAAGGCTCTAGAGGTAAAGTGAATAAATTAAATAGGTCTATGACATAAATAAGCTCATACCCTAGATTCAAGCTTCATAAGACATTGCTAATTAAATGAGTCCTAGTAGAATACACCATAATTATTCCAAAAACTTGTTTTCTGTTGAGATGTAATAGAATTTGGCTACTAATAATACATAATCAAGAGTGAAAAAATCCCATTTAGATCTCTGGGATAAATAAAAACCTTTGCTTTCAACAACTTGAATAAATGCTTGCTGTTGTTATCATATTTGAACCAAGTGAAATGGATATATGAGTCTTTAAACTGGCAGGCTTTTGCCACAATAAATTATGAATCAGTTTTGGATTAAAGACTTAAATGTAAGTCTTGAAACCATAAAAATTCTGGAAGAAAACATAGGCATTAAAATCTTGGACATTTTTTGTACCAATATCTTTTCTGATGTATCTCACAGTCAAGGGAAAGAAAAGAAAAAAATAAACAAATAGGACTATATCAAACTAAGAAGTCTTTGCACAGCACTGGCTGGGTGTCAAATGGTTAGAGCATGAGCCTGTGGACCGTACAGTGGCTGCAGGTTAGATCCCTGGCCCTTGCTGGGGTTATGTGGGAAGCAACCAATCAATGTGTCTCTTTCACATCAATGTTTCTCTCTCTCCCTCCCTCACTCTCACTCTGTCTAAAAAAATCAGTGGAAAAATATCCTTGCGTGAGTATTAAAAAAAAAAAAGGTTTTGCACAGCAAAGAAAATCATCAACAGAATGAAAAGATGAAAAGACAACGCACTGAATGGGAGAACATATTTGCCAATGATACATCTGATAAAGGGTTAATATTCAAAATTTATAAAGAACTTATACAAAACAACACCAATAAAACAAACAATCCAGTTAAAAAATGGGCAAAGGATCTGAATAGACACATCTCCAAAGATAACATACAACCAATAAAAGTATGAAAAGATGCTCAACATCACTACTCATTAGAGAAATATAGATTAAAACCACAATGAGATATCACCTCACGCCTGTCAGATGGCTATCAACAAATAACATACAACAAGTGTTGGCAAGGATGAAGAAAAAAGGGAACCTTTGTGCACTGTTAGTGGGAATGCAGACTAGAGCAGCCACTGTGGAAAACAGTATGGAGTCCCATCAAAACATTAAAAATAAAACTGCCTTGTGACCCAGCGATCTCATATCTGGGGATATGTCTGAAGAAACCAGAAATACTACTTTGAAAGAATATATGCACCCCTATGTTCATTGCAGTGTTATTTATAATAGCCAGGATTTGGAAACAGTCCAAGTGTCCACCAGTTGATGAGTGGATGAAAAAGCTATGGTACATTTACACAATGGAATACCACTCTGTTGTAATGGATGGACCTGGAGAGTATCATGCTAACTGAAATAAGTCAGTCAGAGAAAGACAAACACCATGTGATGTCACTTACACAGGGAATTTAATTAACAAAATAAACAAAACAGAAACAGATTCACAGATACAGAAGACAGACTGACAGCTGTCAGAGGGGAAGCTGTTTATGATTCTTTGATTTGGCTACGATCTTTGTTGTCAAAAGACCTTTTGGTCAACCACCTGCTCACCATTTTCAGAGATTATAGGTCCATATCGAGCTGCTTTCTACTCAACTTTGAGTAAATCAAATGCAAATATCCTGCTACAGTCACAGAGAAAAGTTGATATTTAAGTTGAAAAAAAAAACCTCTCAAATTCTTAGGTAACTTGCAGCTTAAGACATATTTCCATTTTCCTATTTTCTTAGCACATCCCCCTCCTTATATCTTATGCAATAAATGAGGTCAGATGGATTAAAAAATATATGAGAAGTTGCACTTGGTAGGAGGGAATATAGATGAAAAAATAATCCTATTCCATTTATTATAGCTTGAATTAGGTGTATATAAACCCATCACCATACTCCAGAAAAGTCTTTCAGGTTTGGTGTGTACCTCCTCAGATAAATTAGATGCATTTAATTTGTGTCCATTTACATTAAGTTCCAGGCAAAAGCAATTAAATGCATCTAATTTTTTTTATCCTCACCTGAGGACATTTTTCCATTTTTTTGTTCAGATAGAGTGGGAGGGAGAGAGAGGGAGAGAGAGAGAGAGAAACATCTACGTGAAAGGGACACATTGAGTAGTTGCCACCTGCACAACCCAACCAGGGCCGGGGACAAACTGCAACTGAGGTATGTGCCCTTAGTGGGAATCGAACCTGGGTCTCTCTGGACTTCAGGCCGACACTCTAACCACTGAGCCAAACTGGCCAGGGTGCATCTAAATTTTTATGAAAATAAAGACATGGTGGTAGTCTCTGCAGATTAAATAATTTAACTTCTATTTTTATGTCTATCAGAAAGACAGGTATAAAAACATGGGGTAAACCACAAAACTTAACCTAAAACATTCAGGAAATGTGTAATAATTTAAAATAAGTCTAATGGAACAGTCTGGTTTTTCTAGAAGTGACTCATTGTCAAAGATCATAGCTAGTCAAGACTTGTGCAGACCTATTTGAAGTAAAGTAGTTGAAGATATTATAGTGAAAATTTGGTGTGGATTGGTTTATAAAGCATTGTACTATCTTGGTTAAAAGGCAGTATACACCTGGAAAACTTGTGAAAAAATAAGAACTTGACTGTGTTTGCAATGATTTATTTCTTTGGAAAAGGGGAAAAAATTTAACTAAATCAGGTAGTCAAATGTTGACCTCTGTTTTATCTTGCTGGTGGCTACACAAGAGTCAATTCTTATTTTTTCTATTTTTTAAAGATATTTTGTTATTAAAATGTTTAAGGGTGGGATTACTGTCCTCATTATTTTTAAGTTTTTTTACTTTTAGTGATGCATACTGAACTATATTAGAATGAAATGACATATCTAGGATTCTTTAGGATATTTTAGCATTAATAAGAAAATAAAAAGAGTTTAAAAATTGTCAGGTACTATACTTATTGGGGTGATCACTTCATAAGTTATACAAATGTCTAATCACTATGTTGTCCATTTGAAACTAATATAATATTGTATGTCAGCAGTAATTAAAAATTAAAAAATAAATAGAACAAGTGTGGCACAACCTTGATATACGTTGAATCCAGATGAATACACACGCATCAATATTTTCAAATCTACGACAACACATTATCTAAGGATGCTTAGATGAACACAAAAAGGAATTAATGATAGATTAATTAAGGAGATTAATTAATATGCATTCTTTTCACCAATTATGGGTTACTAAAAATTACAATTATACCAAATGTTCAAAAAGTTTGGCTGGCTCATTTTTGAGGAGAACAGACAACAGTAGTAATAAGTTAGATTCCTGTGAAGTTTCAGTTCTTTGATGTATAATCCCAATTGGTTTGTTGTATAAATTTTTTAACCATTGCTTAAGTCATCCCCTCAACTCTATATGATCCACTTTCTTCCTCCAAATAAAACCGTTGACCATAGAGGTCATCTTAAAGCCATGTTCTAGGGGAAAGAATGAGTAAGAGCAAGAATTAATGAAAGTTAATTGAGGAACATTCTGAGAAGTTCATTTGAAAATGAAAGAACATGGGGACATTCTCAGCAGGACAGAGTCCTGAACATTTACCACATCAACAACTAAATGAAAAAGTAATTCTAATTTACTTATCAGACTCATCTAAACAATCATTCTTTTTAGATTATGTGCTATTTCCTTGTTTCCTCATGTAAAACACACTGCACATAGAAAGTTGCTTGAACTAGAAGTTCGTTTAGTTCTTGGAATTTTTGTTAAGAAAATATTTGCACATAAAATGAAAGGACAGTGTTATTCAGAAATTAGCACACATCTTTTATCCTGCCCCGAAGGCAGGATAAATCCCTTATTGTGTTTCCTTAATTTTTCCTATGTCCTGTATATTTTGGATGTGGCAGCATTGCATTGTATCCTGTGTTGGTGTTTCTGTTTTTGTTAGCCAGACTCAGCTCAGCGTTCAGGCCTTTTTGCACCCATCCCAATGCATGTTAAATCAATTATGGGAGCTCGGGGTGGAAGTGAAAACATTTCTACCCAAAAGGCCCTGCTAAAGCTGTTAAATTCAATTAGGTACAAATTCTGTCTTTAGAATTAGTTTTATATTCCAAGCCAAAGCTCAGTTCCCTTTGTTCTTCTTTGTACCCACACATATATTCTGCCACTGAGGCGACGTGTCCCCACCATGCCATCCAGCCCTGAAAAGACACATCGATGCACAGCCTTCCTTTGAGAAGTTGATTACATTCACCATTTGGGTTTGGAAGAATTCTGAAGGCTTCTTTTTGGGGGGAGGAAGTGAGAGAGGGCATTTTTTGTTGGTTACTACAGGAGAGATTTGGGTTTTGGGTTTTATTTTCATACCAGGGTTGAGTTGCTGAGACGGAAATCAAATTAAAACTGGCACGTCTCTGTGGCTTCATTTGCTTTTCTTCCCGCCATTGGACAAGTTGGCACAAAAGCCTTGTTTTGAAACACTGAAATTCAACCCTTAGACAGTCAGTGCCAGTAGCGTGAGCTGAAAATGCTTGGTTTGAATTTCCATAGGATTGTGGGGACCCAGATATAAAAGTTGAGTAGGAGCTTGTCTTAGCAGCCAGTAGATTATCTTCAGGCATCGTCTTACAAAATGTTATAAAGGTGAATCTGCATGGCATCCTGTTTATGGGAGAAAAGAATAGATGTGTGAAGGCCAAAAGAGACAGCATGGCTGTTGTGCTTTAAATAAGAGCTTGTGGGTATTTTGTAGAAGGAACAGGAAGTCGGGGCAGCTGAATTTGTTCATTGCGGGCACTGGGGAAAAAAATGGATGAGGATTTCTAGAGACTTTTTTTTTTGGTTCAATAATATGAGTGGAATTCTCTTTGGAAACACTTTGATCAATTTAAGTACAAGTTTAAATTACTTTTAAGTCCCCCAAACCCCCTTTTTTTTTTCTTGAAGGCTGAACTCCTTTAAAGACAGACTTCATAAGCACTTATGTTGATTAAAAAGTGACATTAGTTTGACTTGTTCTTGTGGTAAGTTGCACAGTTTACCTAATATTTTAACTTGGTATTCAGGAACAGTTTAAATCTCTCTTTTTATTAGTTTTTTCTTCAATATTACATTTCAAAATTGGAAGTATCTCCAATTCAAGTCAATGTAACAGGAGATTTAATTATCTCTCTTTATTAGTTTTTATCCAGTATTAGATTTTGTAATTGGAAATATTTTCAACTTCAGGCAGTACAATATGTTATTGGTTAATAAAGGGGTCAGAATATTTAATGCTCATTATAATTGCAATGTAGTGGACTACTTATACACAAGAATGCAGAACAGGTAACAGACGATGTAAAGACACTGGCGACCATGAGATTCCTTGTACTCATCCCCCACCCCACCCCCCATCCTGGGAATGTATATTAGAAATATTTTTTGACTAGATTGTTCACAATGCCTGAGTCAAGTTCCACTGGATGAAATGGGAATGCAGTTAATATATTTTCAAAGATTCCTTTTCCTTTTTTTATAATTTTTTTTTTTTTTATCCTCACCCGAGGACATTTTTGCATTTTTTGTTCAGACAGAGCGGGAGGGAGAGAGAGAGAGAGAGAAACATCGATGTGAAAGGGACACATCGAGTGGTTGCCACCCGCACGACCAACCAGGGCCGGGGACAAACTGCAACTGAGGTACGTGCCCTTAGCAGGAATCGAACCCGGGTCTCTCCAGACCGCAGGCCGACGCTCTAACTGCTGAGCCAAACCGGCCAGGGCTAAAGATTCCTTTTCAGATAAACTGCCTCTGGGTTCAATATTTACAGTTTGGTTTGGGTATAAATTTGAGAGGAGGAACAATAATTTTGGTATTTTCTATGGATCAATGTCTTGTTTGTTTGGGGGTTTTTGTTTGTTTGTTTGTTTGTTTTGGCTTCTAGCCTACACAGAAGCACAGATGTTATCATTTAGATGTGTAAGAAAGGTCTATAATTTTTTAAAAATAAAATTTTTTGTTTTTCTACTGGGCAATAAAATCAGATTGAAAAGCTTTTCATGAGTGGTGGTCTTGATGTAAAATGTGAAACTTCTGCTCAATGTCCCTCGGCCTATATACCTTTTATCATTACCTCTTTATTATGAGGTATATTTGAAGACACATAGGCCAAAAAAGACAATTGATATGAGTGTGAGCCTTGGACCAATGATACCCCACATAGTTTAACAAGGAATGGTGCTTGCAAAATCTCTTAAATTAGAGAAGATGGAAGACATACCACATGGTGTCAGAGTGGAGAAACAAGAGTGTTTAAAATCTCACATCTATACCTAGTTTTATTACACTTTCTGGTTATTCAAGTATGACTCCGTGTGCATTCTGGTTCTACTTCCATGCGAAGCACAGAGTTGTTGGTTCACTCCATCTGGCTGTTTAGTTAGTAGCTTCTGGAAGAAAAGAGTTTAACCAGGTGTTGGAGAATGTCATTGTTTTATTTGGGAAAAAGTTAAAGATATCACTTTAAGTATGATTAAAATATGTTTTTAATCAATACATTATAAAATGTATGATGTTTAAAAATGAAATGGAGGAAGAACATTTCTGTTTACTTAGGCTTCCCGCAGTCTTGCTTTCTTCCACTACAGTCCTCTGAGAGGAAGTGGGAAAGAAGGAGAAGTCACATTAATCATGCTTAGAGTGAGTCTCTGGCGAGGCCCAGTTTAATTTCTGCACTTGATAGATAATATCAGAGCTACACTAGTCAACTTGTAGGTGAATTCAGACTTTAATGAATTTCATATTCAAAGATTTCAGAGAAATATTAAGGCTGGAAATAAAGACCATCCTAATGAACTGAAGGAAAGAAAGCCAATGAGGTTTAACTTCCAGGAATTAAAGGGACGTCCAAGCTCAAGACAGGTCTCGTCCCCAACTCCAGAAAACATACAACTCAACTCTTACCCAAAGTGAAATGTCTGCCCAACTCTAAAAACTCCTCTTTCTAGAGGAAATAATTCTATTCTGTTCTTCAGTGAATAAAAATTATAAGGGTTTTCCCTTCAAAACCTGAATTTCTCCTACTTTAGACAACTTCAAAGATAGGTGGTCATCCATCCTGATATGATTCTGAGACAGAACACAAATAAGAACATAGAGAATCTCTTGACATTATTACAAGTATGCCAACAAAATTGAATTGAGAGAAATATTTTTCAGTTTTGAACTCCCTCTCACACCGAGTGATGTTATTTTGCTTAAAAAGATGTCAGAAATAAAGAACCAACCCAATGATTAGTCTGCCACCATGCCTCTGAGAGAGTTGAGAATAAAGTGAGCCATTTGGTAAAAAAGTGTCTGAGAATCCCCAGATGGTATCAGAATGTGAGAGATTATTTCAGAGGCTCTGCCCCTGATGAGCTGTATCATTGCAGGCAGTATTCCATTTCACTGGATCTTGGTGGCTTGATAAGAAAATGAGGAGGTTGGATTAGATGATATTTAAGACTGCTTCTGGTTCTACTATTCTATGATTTCAAGATGTTTACTCTTTAGTTAATTCAAGTTTGTTCTAAAAAAGATGATCATCCCAAAGCTAGATATTTCTGAAATTATGTCTTGAAGCCTGGGTTTGAGAATAATTTTTTAGTAGGCATTATTTAAAAAATAATTCCTGTTCTTTTATAACCTGGGCTATTTAAGGTAGACCTTAGGAGTCTTGTACACCTTCTTGTTTCAAAAGAGGGCCAAATTTTTCTGGTGAAGAAGTCCTAATTACACACTAAACATAATCAGAAGGATCTGGCAGAATATATTGCCCAGAGTGTCCAGAATTTTTACATTCTATGCTGGTTTTGGAGATTGGTTTTGTAAAGTATTTTCCAACATCTCTGCTCCTAATTGAACCCTGAAGGCTTTTCCTGGCAAATGATTACAGCTTTCACTACATCTGAGAAGGCCCCTGAATGTGGGCAGGAGCAGTCTGCTGTTCGAGTCTCATTTCTCTCTCAAGGCTCTACTTAGGCAAACAAAGGTCATCTTCTGCTGCTTGACCGATGCCCAGACAGGACTTTCCAAGATACAGATTGCTGGTGCGTAGGGTTTAAAGTAAACCCCACAGTGCTGCTAGGGAATGTGGTTTTGAGACCAAAGGTTATATATTCGCATCTCTCTATTCCCCTTGGGGTCACTTTTCTGCTCTGTAGAAGGTGAAAGGAGTTGACTGACAAAATTGAGCTAAATAATGATTGATAGTATTTTCCCACTTTTGAAATTAATCGCTGTTTCTCAAGAGCTGCAAGATGATTGTTTGAAAGTTCTTCAAAGGTTTGAATGGTGATAAAGTTTAATTTCTTTTATCTTTGTGATTTTATCTTATGAGGCTAGAAGTGGCTTCTAAAAATGAAAACACGTCTTTGGGAAGATGAATAAGCTTAACTTTGTATATTTGCTCATATAGAAGTAAGATGTGGCACTGATGAATTTGGATTGTATCATTGCCTAAAATCAAGACATAGCCTAGATTATAGTGAAGGAAAAAATGACCCGAGAAGTGTTTACTGTCATAAAGGATATGTGATATCCAGTGAAATAATTTCAGATGCCAGAAGTAGGAATCTTATCATTAACAAATGATAAAGTGTCAACAGAATGAGAGAAGTGTATTAGAGGTGATCTTTGGGTTCTCGATAGCAATTAAGTTGGTCAACCAATAGCAACAGTTTGTGTATTTTCAGCCAGTTCTTTTCTATGCATGTTCAATTACAATTATGATTGCATTATGTATAAAATATTATTTACCTTTTCTGGCTTAATATTTTATATAGTTTTCAGCTCTATTGAGGTATAGTTGACATATAACATTGTGTATGCTTAAAGTACAATGTAATGATTTGATAGATGTATATATTGCGTCATTTAACATTTTAATTTAAGCATTTGTCTATGTTATATCACCTCTTTGTAACTATAACTGATATTTTAAACAATGGCTACCTAACAGTGTGTAATGTGGGTATATTATAGATTATTAAATATTTATTGATATTATAGTTGTTTTTAAATTCTCACTGTTACAAACTACAAGAACATCTTTGTAGCATAAATATATTCTCTAAAAATTTCTCTTTTTTCCTTTATGAGAGATACCCTGAATGTCACTATTCTTCAAGTTATCATAGAGCAATAGAATTTTAAAGAACCTCCGAAATGATCTCAACTAACCCACCGACTTAGTGAAATGCATGAGTGCTGGCGAGCTATGAAAAAAAATTTAAGAGCATGTTTCCTTCCTTTCTTACTGAGTTTCTCTTTAAGATCATTCTATCTATGTCCTAGCAGCGGTTCTCAACCTGTGGGTCATGACCCCTTTGGGGGTCGAACAACCCTTTCACAGGGGTCACCTAAGACTTAACAGTAGCAAAATTATAGTTATGAAGTAGCAACAAAAATAATTTTATGGTTGGGGATCACCACAACATGAGGAACTGTATTAAAGGGTCGTGGCATTAGGAAGGTGGAGAACCACTGAGAAGCAGAGGTGGAGAGTTAGGTATTTAAGTATTTCCTACAGTCATAAAGGATACCTCTCAGGTGACTGTCTTTGGCTACCCTTTCACAATGAAAATCATGGCTGGGGACTGCTAAGGTATCTAGTAAACATTGTCCTGGGCTGACTTGGGTGTCAGCTCTCCTATCATCTAGGTTTTGAGAGCCTTTGCACTATATTTCTTTTCTCCTGGGCATGCTCCTCACTCAGATCCTTTCCACCTCCCTGTCCCTTGGAGCAATGATTGAACTTATGTGATAAACTACTGAGTCACAGAGCAGGGGCAAGGGCCTGGTGTCTTTATCCTAGCTTAAGGATGAAGCATTATGGGCCTATTGGGAATATTACCCTGGTATTGATTACCGTAGCCAATAAAACTCATTTTTGAACATTTAAATCAGATTATTGTTGTTGCTGAGTGTATGCTTTCAATTTTAAGGTCACTGATTTTGTTTTCTCTTAAGTTTTCAAAGTATTCCTGATTACAATGAAGAAGCTCCAACATTTGGGCTAATGTTGTCTTGTCTTTCTCCATTGCTTCTCTCTTTTCTTTTAGGTCACATGTTTTCCTCCCTGAAGCATTCTTGTGACATAAGCAATTATTGATTATAAGGTAAAAAAAAAAATCCTGGTGCTCCATGTTCTCCTAATTTTTAGGGAAACAGAGAAAGAAGATAAAAATAAAGTGTAAAAATTCTCATTTTAAATTAGAGCCACATGGCTTGTCTTTGAATCTAAGCTCTGGTACTTGTCAGATATAACCTTGGACAAGTTACTTAACCTATCTGTGCCTGGGTTTCCTCACCTGTAATACTGGCCTAATATAATAATGTCTCTCATAGAGCTGTTTGAGGTTTAATAAGACAGTATGGGTAAATCATAATAATCACATAATATGTTTGCTTACTGTATCAGTAAGAAACTAATTGGGTTATAGAGTTTAATTTTAAAGTGTAAGTACAACCTAAAATTTTAAGCTGGCTAGTTGTTTTTGTTTGTTTGTTTTTTACTTAGGGTTCAGCTTAATTAGTTTAAACAATATATTTAAATTTTTAAACACTTTTATGTGCCAGGTATAGTGCTAAGGACCTTCCTTGTAGTATCTCATCTAATCCTCAAAATAGTCTTGCTATATGGATAAATTATCCTCAGTGTACAGGTGAAGAAAATGAGTCTTACAGAGGTTACGTACCTTGTTCAATGTCACTCACATAGCTAGGGAGTGCTAGAAAGGGATTTCTAACCAGTTTGGGCTGTATCTCTTCTTAACAACTAGCCTATGGCAATTATACTGGAAGAAAAGTAATTTTTACTAGGGCATGGGAAGGAAAGTAGAAGTAAAAGTCATAAATCTTGGGAAATGAAATTCTGAATACCTTGGATTTCTAAGACATGCAAGAGAGGTGCTTAGAATGCCAAGAACAAAATGCTTATGTTGTGGTTGTGACTAGGGTTATAATGTCACCTACATGCTGTGTGGCACCAGAGTCATCTTTCCCCAATAAATTTCTATATGGGGTGGTGTGGGGTGGATCATGTTTAATGTTGTTGGACAAGTTTAAAAGGACAACGAATATTAAATGACAAGAAATAATAATAACTGAAAATTTGGAAACATTTATGGTGAACTTAGGCATTATATAAAAATATACTTTGCCTAGCCAGTGTGGCTCAGTGGTTGAGCATTGACCCATGCAAGAAGAGGTAGCCAGTTTGATTCCCAGTCAGGGCACAAGCCCAGGTTGTGGGCCCAATCCCCAGTGGGGGGCATGCAGTAGGCGGCCAATTGATGTTCTCTCTCATTGATGTTTCTATCTCTCTCTCCCTCTCCCTTCTCTCTAAAATCAATAAAGAAAAAAATATATATACTTCATGCCCTGGCCAGTTTGGCTCAGCAGTTGGAGCATCAGCATGCAGACCAAGGAGTTGTGGGTTTGATTCTGGTCAAGGGCACGTACCTCGGTTGCGGTTCAGTCCCTGGCCCTGGTTGGTTCGTACAGAGGCAACCAGTTGCTGTGTCTCTCTCATACTGATGTTTCTCACTCTCCCCCCCCTCCCTCCCACTCTATCTGAAGATAAATGAAAAAATATCTTTGAGTCATGATTAAATATATATATGATCTTCCTCAGATAAACAGAACAGTTTTATTTTTAAGCAGATCTAGGATTCTTCTTTTACCTCCAAGAAATTGACAATCTAGGTATAGTCTATAGAAACTGGGGACAAAACTTCTTAATGTTGCTTTGTCTCTTTCTTAGAGACAATAGCTTGCAAAATTTGTATGTTTACCTTTTGTGCTCTTCTCCATGGTCCTTCTCCCTGCCCTCTGCACATGTCCCCTACCCCCTGGTTAAGGGACACGGATAAAGACAGGATGGCAGCTGTACCTGAACTCAGTGATCTTTAGATCAAAACATTGCTCAGCCCATATTGTTTTACCACTGTAGCAAATGAGCTGAGAGAAATCCTAAAAATGATTCAAGGAGTTTCCATGGCTATGGAGCCTACATATGCAATTTCCAGATAAGAATTAATTCATGTAAAACTGATGTATTACCCTGGGTTTATGGTTTTTTTGCCATAAAAAAAAATATAGTCATTGGTTTTTTAAGGCCCTAGACTCTCTCCCTCCCATATATTTGTAAAGAATAAAGACTGTATGTTATTGGCAGTGTGTCAAAAAAGATTCAGAAATAATACAAATTCTTTAGCAAGCAGAAAAGCCTTCTAGTCCGGTCAGTGTGGCTCAGCGGTTGAGCGTCGACCCACGCACCAGGAGGTTGTCAGTTTGATACCCGGTCAGGACACATGCCCAGGTTGTGGGCCAAATCCCCAGTGGGGGACATGCAGGAGGTGGCCAATTGATGTTCTTTCTCATCGATGTTTCTATCTCTTTCTTCCTCTCCCTTTCTCTCTCTCTCAAATCAATAAAGAAAAAAAAAATCCTTCTAATACATGGCCTAAGGCCAACAGACTACTTGAATTTTTGTTGCTTCTGATCCACCTTATAGTCTAACCACTGACTAAAACATCCACACACACTCCCACCTCTGTCAGTTTCCTTAGCCAGCATTGCTCCTCCCAACCTCGTTTGTCTCGTTAACTTCTACTCTTTTTTCCTCCTTAAAGCCACCTATGTTTAGTTTTTCTTTCAGGTGTGATTAGTTCTTCCTTTTTCTTGTAGCCCCACTGTACTATTTTTCTTCATGTATTCATTATTTAATCATTTACCCATACATTCATCTATCTATTCATCTATCCAAATATTTAGTTAGTGTCTACTATATATTTTAGTAGCTGATGAGACAGCTAGAATAATGCAAAGCCATTACCTTCATAAATTTTTGTACATTCTAGTATGAAATATATAATAAATAAATAAATAAAAGTTGAAATAATATGATGCAGGTAGTGATAGTCCCATGGCTAAAAGAAAGCAGTTGAAGAGGCTAGACAATGGCCAAAGTTTGGGAAGGTGACTATATTAAATCAGAATATTGAGGAAAGTCTTTCTTAGGAGGTAATAAATGAGTAGAGGTCTTAATTAAATATAAGAAGCATGCTAGTAAACCTCTAACAGATTGGGTGTAGGCTATGAGAGAAAGCAGAATCAAGAGTAAAATCTAGGTGTGGAATGTGGACATTTGGCACCAGTTACTGGGATGAAAAAATTAAAAGGGCAAAATAGGGAGAGGATAATACGTTTATTGTACACTTACTTTATTATAGATTTATATATCTCATTAGTTTGTGAGTTCTTTGAACACAGGTGCCATATTTTCATTGTCTTTGGACTAAATAAATAGGCAAATATTTAACACAAGTAGGAAAATATTTTAAAACAGGGAGGACTATTAGGTGGAGTGTGGAGCTCATAAAAGGACCAGTAGGTGGCAAAACTGTTAGGGATCATGTCACTACATTACTTCTACAGTGACATCTAGTTCTATAATTGTATGCAACAAAGTCGTAAAATTTTAAGATGGGCAATTACCCAGTAGTTTAAAATTAAATACTTATTACCAATAGGCATTCAGAATAATATTATCCACATACAAAAATTTACCTTATTCTTTAGGAGCTTTCATCTTAACATCTTCAAAATGATACAAAGAAAAATAATAGCAAAAAAAAAAATGTTAGCTGAAATATAGTTAATAATAGAGATGTCCTGAAGTAAAACTTTAGGTTCAATGCCATCTTTCCAGTAAGTATTTTTGCTTATTCATGTGATCTCTCTCCCAACCATCCATCACACTTACTGATCACTTATCACACTAAGGAGGCAGCACAGGGCTGTAGGAACAACAGAGAGGACAGAAAGATAGTCCTTAGCTCCACTTCAGCCACCTATTTTATTGGAAACCAATTAAAGCTCCCTGAACCTCCTTTTTATTGACTGTGAAATGGTGCCAACCATACAGGCTCTGCCTATCTCACAAGGTTACAGTGGCTCTTATACATGTGGCATCAGGGACTTAAGTTTTTCATAAATTGTAAAGCCTCATGATCTATGAAATATTTGCCTTTGCATGTACTACAAGGGCCACAAAGTTAGATAACACAATTAATATTCCCTGATTGCTTAACCTCTGGTAAGAGAGGTCTGAGCACACCCAAGGAACGAGAGCAATACACAAGATACAGGAGGCATTACCATCGATGTTCTGTACTGTAATGATTGGTGTGCTCATTCATTTCCCAAAGAGGCAATAAATTCTGAAATGGTAGAGACCATGTCTTGCATAATATTTTTATATTCCTGCTATTGGCAGAAGTTAGAAGCTCAATAAAGATGTTATACAAATGAGCCCAAATAGGGTAGCTGGGCTGAGGTACTCGATCACTACATATATAAACACTCTATAAATCTCCAAGTCTGTATATACAGTTTCCTTGCTCGGCCCTGTGTCTTCCTGCTTTTGGACTTTGGAATGTCCACTTTATGAAACCAAATTAGTTTTCTTGGACTGTTCTCCTTATCCCTGGTGTCAAGATTAGTCTCCCATAAATATTTCCAAAGACATTCCTGAAAGATATGCACACCTCAATTTTCCAAAGAAAAGTATATTTCCCATACATGTTTTGGCCAAATTAGTTCAACTTCTCGAAGCTTGTAGAAAGATGGTTTGAGTTATAGTTCTTATTCACTGATCTTACTACATGTTATAATAGTTTATTACATGTATAATTTAGTAATTGCATGTACTAAAATTTCCCAGCACCCCAGAGGAGTCATCAACAAGCATATTCCCAGGTTACATTCTGATACCTCCAGCTGAATCTGGTTCACTGTAGTGAGGTTATTACAGATGCAGGAAATAGCTGCAAAATAACACACTGCCTGGAAACTCAGGTTCTGTGGTCTGAAGCCAAAGTTTCTATCTGAATACACACTTTTGTGCAATGATCTTTCCCAAGTGCATCCCCGAAATATTGTGTCAATGTTTAAGTATGACTCAGCATGAATATTTAATTTGCTTGACTTAACAGAACACATAACTCAATCTTATGACACATTATAAAATATAGAAAGTGACTACTAGATCAATTGCTGGTATGCCTTGATCTTTCCATGTCCCTTAAAGTTCATAGTACTCAGTGGCTATATCATCCAGTAAGTGTAATTGTCTGAATGTTTTCAGTTCATGTAAATTTTATTTTTGAGTCCTGTTGATTTGGACATGAAAAACATTATGATGCATTAGGAAGTTTTCTCTTTCAGAAGTCAAGAGGCTAAAATTTTATCTTTGCCACTAATTAACTCAATACCTTGGGTAAACCATTTTACCTTTGAAATTCATTATTCTAGTCAATGAAAAGAAATGGACTGAGTTCATAATGATCCTTTCCAGTGGGAACCTTCTTTAGTGCTAATCATTTTTAGCATTAATATTAATTATTTAGTCTAGGAAGAGCAATGTGTTTTGAGAAAGTTTTGAATGGCAGAAGGCAGAGTTCTTGGTGACTTAATTAAAAAGAGCATTTATATGCCTCAGAAACAAAGTATAAGACGAGAAATGCACTAAATAGAATAATTAGGTAAGGAAGAAGAAAAAACCAGGTTAACCTGACTAATATTCAAATAAAATAATGAATTCTAATGGGGGCAGACCTCTACAGGTCTTATTAATAGGTGTCTAAACTGGCTCTTTTACTTTAAACATCAATGTACCCTGCCCATCAGTCCTTATGAGCAGACTAAAGAAATTTGAGAATAATGGTCTAAGAAAAGAGAGCTGGAACTTTTTCTTTCCTTCCATGGAGAAGGTATAATAGTAATACTTCTAGAAGGCATAATAGAAATACTTCTAGAGACTTGAGGAAGCAGCTGTAATGGGAGTCTGGCATCTCATTATCTAGTGAGATGTATGCCCGGAGGACTTACTGAATGTCCTCTGTGTCAAATTGAGCAGAGGACAGGGAAATGGAGAGATACAGACTGGAAAGATGGGGGAAGGACTGAGGGAGGGGACAGTGTGGAGCAGAAGTGTGCCTCATTCCCATTGTTTGTCATGGCAAGATGGATGCAATACGTGTGGTTCAAAGGTATTCCAGGCAAGGAAAACCCAGAAGCAAGATCACTATGGGGACCATCAACTTACACCCTACGCAAGAATAAACTCAAAATGGATAAAAGACTTAAATGTGACCCGTGAATCCATAAAAATCCTAGAAGAAACTGCAGGAAACAAAATTTCAGACATCATATGCAGCAGAATTTTCACTGATACATCACCTAAAGCAATAGAAACAAAGGAGAAAATGAACACATGGGACTATGACAAACTAAAAAGCTTCTGCACAGCAAAAGATACTATCATCAAAACGAAAAGGCAGCCCACTGTATGGGAGAGCATAATTGCCAATGATATATCAGATAAGGGGTTAATTTCCAATATATATAGAGTGCTCATACAACTCAACAAAAGGAAGATGAAGAACCCAATTAAAAAATGAAAAGAGGAACTAAATAAACACCTCTCCAAACAGGACATACAAATGGCTAAGAGACATATGAAGAAATGCTCAACATCACTAATCATCAGAGAGATGCAAATTAAAACAACAATGATGTATCACCTCACACCTGTCAGAATGACCGCCATCAACAAATCATCAAACAGCAAGTGTTGGCGAGGGCGTGGACAAAAGGGGACTCTAGTACACTGCTGGTGGGAATGCAGAGTGGTGCAGCCACTATGGAAAACACTATGGTGTTACCTAAAAAATTAAAAATTGAACTTCCATTTGACCCAGTGATCCCACTTCTAGGAATATACCATAAGAAGCCTGAAACACTAATCAGAAAGAATATATGTACCCCCATGTTTGTAGCAGCACTATTGACAATAGCTAAGATCTGGAAACAGCCCAAGTGTCCATCAGTAGATGAATGGATAAAAAAGCAGTGGTACATATACACAATGGAGTACTATGCAGCTGTAAGAAAGAAAGATCTCTTATCCTTTGAGACTACATGGAGGGACCTGGAAAGTATTATCCTAATTGAAACAAACCAAACAGAGAAAGACAAGTATCACATGATCTCACTTATTTGTGGAATATAATGAACATAACAGTCTGAGGAATGGGGTAGTCCCAGAGATGTGGAAGTGGGGTACAGACTGACTCCCCAGAAGAGGGGGTGGTGGGGAGAGATAAACCACAGAACTTATATGCATGTGTGCATGAACAATGGACATGGACAACAAAGCTGGGGACAGGGCAGGGAGGGAGGGGGAGGGGGGAATCAGTGGGGGGGGGAGAAACATCTGTAACAAAAATAAATGAATTAATTTTAAAAAAAAAAGATCACTATGGGAAAGACCTGATAAGAGATTGATAAATATCAAGCTGGAACAAGCATCCTATTCAGAAACTCTGTAGTTAGAAGTCTGCACAAACATCCTGTAAAGATCCCATTTACAAAACAGTCATGGGGAAGTTAGTAAAGCATAGGAAATATAGTCAATAATATTGCGATAACTATGTATGGTGCCAGTTGGATATATCAACAGTTGGAAATCTCAAGGGGAACACTATGTAAAGTATATAATTGTCTAATCACTAAGCTGTACACTGAAACCAATTAAAAAATAATGACTAAATAAAAGTTATCTGGCTACATTTGAAAGAAAAAAAAAGAACCTATTTATGTGTCCACTAGAGAGCCATAAAATTAAGATAATCTCACAGGGAAGACTACTATAGCAAGAGACATGTAAGAAACATTTCCCCATGAGCTTCTATTTCTCCTCCCTGTTCCCAGCATGCCCAAACAGAAAAAGACCCAGAAAGGGGACAAGGAGGTATTCTAGGAGCACCCCATGCCCCTTCCTCATTCTGTATTCTTCAGGTCAAAGTTAAACTTGAGCCAGGGGAAGGCAAGATATAATAAGGTCAATGTTTGAAATGATTTAATTGGACTAGACTTTCTGACCACTGACGGTGAGTGGAGAACTGAAAGTGACTGTGGAGACTGAGGTTTCACAAGGAGACCGGAAGTGGAAATCCTCTTGGCATACTGGATGCAGCATTAGTGAAATAGCAAACCATTTCTCCCACTAAATCAGACGGTACATCATTCTGGCAGACAAGAAGCAGGTGATTCTAATGCCTTGGCCCAGGACCTCAGGAGTGGGGAAACTGGCTTGATGCAGATCATGTTGCACCTACACTATCAAGTGGATGTGTGGCTACTTCTACCTTAGCTTCTAGAATTTGTGAAAATTTATGAAATACAGCTACATCAAAAAAGTAAAGGTGTTGGGCTGTTGTTCCAAATCATCTGCAAAAAAATATCTGTGTACATTTTTCTTGAGAGACAGTTCTTCATGAATATTTTCATATTTTTACATAGATTAGGCTTTATGACTAAATAGCAAACATGCTGAAAGATAAAGATTATATATTGGTCCAGAAAGATTTAGAGCCATGTCTCCCCAGAGCCATTTGCTTACATTCCAGGGTAGAACTCTTCCCCTTCATTGCCCAGAGAAATTTTGGTTACATTTCAGAGTGAAGGTCTCTCTCTCTGCAGAGGACAAAAAGAGGGACAGATGTACCAGCTTCTCTATATATACTCTTGAGTCATAATTTCAGGATCTTCTCTCATGCAAATCCCTCTGCATGCCCAGATCAAAATTGGTCCACATTCTGGTACCCTGTGGGGAATCAGAACCAAAATGCTCGTGACAATAATCTATCTGTTCTCTAATCCAGAAATTTCATATTTTCTGTCAGTATATATGACACATTCTCTCTCTCTCTCTCTCTCT
This sequence comes from Molossus molossus, assembly GCF_014108415.1. Lineage (NCBI taxonomy): Eukaryota > Metazoa > Chordata > Mammalia > Chiroptera > Molossidae > Molossus > Molossus molossus. The sequence continues at coordinate 84,307,172 of NW_023425388.1, forward strand.
CTCTCTCTCTCTCACACACACACACACACACACACACACTGAGATATACTACTATAAATATAGTATTTGTCAATTTTGAAAAATCAATATGATAAAGTTGTTGACCATCATAAGCCTTAGCAATTTATCCTACTGATATTTATAAAAATTGGTATTTACAACCAGGTAAGCAGTCACTTATAAGCCTAGAAACTAATATAAAGCATTTATATTTGACTTTCACCATGACATTGATTTTTAGAAATTATTTTAAAGTTACTGATAGTTTAATTTATATGCAGAATAAAAGTACTTAATTATGTATTTCTTAGAAAAAACACTGATCCTATTAGAGAAATAGGCTGTCATGCTCTATTATTCAGACATGTATTTCCTGAGTACTGGGTGGATGTTGTAGGTTCCAGAGTTAAGGCCTAAGCTAGGGGTTGACTTTGGACCCATCCGGGGAGATCTGCAAGGGCCAGTGGGACAAGCCAGGCTGCAATGAAGATCCAGTGAGGCTTCTGACAGCAACATGGGTGGGATTAACTGCACAGCTGGAGGTCAAGGGCCATAGATCTTGCTTTCCTGTGAAATATAGCAAGGGGAGAAGGAGTTGGGATATGAAAGGATAGGAATCAGTGAGGAGGAATGATCTTGAGTATAGAATATCACAGTACTGCTAAATACGTCCATGTGACTTCCCTCAGGAAATTTAACTCAGGTCCTTCATGAGAAAGGGACAAAAATGAACTGGCTGACCTAATCAGATAAAAGATTTCATCCCTTGATGGGGGAAGCCATGATGAGGGGAAGGTGATGTGTTAGAAGCAATAACATAAACTAACTTATTTTGTGGTCAAGTTGAAGTTAGTTCAAGAAACATTCAGTTTCCAGAACTTATATGCATGTATGCATAACCATGGACATAGACAACAATGCTGGGGGCTGGGGGCAGGATTGGGAGGAAGGTGTTGATGGGGATAAAGGAGAAACATCTGTAACAGAAACAAAAAAAAATCACATGATCTCACTAATTTGTGGAATAGAATGAACAAAATAAGCTGATGAACAAAATAGATCCAGAGACATGGAAGTAGGGAACTGACTGACAAATTTCAGAGGGACGGGGTGAGGAGGGGACAAGTAGAGATAAATCAAAGAACTTATATGCATACATGCATAACCAGAGGACACAGACAACAAAGCAGTGAAGGTGGGGGTGGGGGGAGGGGAGGGGAGAGGGAATGAATAGGGGAAAAAAGGAGGGACATCTGTAACACTTTCAACAATAAAGATAAATTTAAAAAAACAACAACACTCAGTTCCTATTGTTCACTAGAAATGAGGGCTTAAAAGATGAATAAAATGGAATTGAAGGTTGTGTATGAGGGGGATTTCAAGATAAAGTAGAAAGTACAGGGACAAAGAAACAAAGACTCGGAAGAGAAACTGGTGTCCAAGGAGAACCACAATGGTAGAGCAGTGGTTTTCAAGCTTGGTTGCACAGTGAAATCATCCCATAAACTTGAAAAAATTGCCTATGCCCAGACCCCCCCCCCCCCCCGGACCAATAAAATCTTCATCTCTGGAGCGGGGTGGGCAGGCACATGTGATTTTTTTAAGCTTCTCAGGTGATTTTCATTGCATTCGGGTTACAATCCACTTTCATGGACCTTGCCTAGTTCATCGGTTGTTATGAAGACATTTGAATGTAAGAATGCGTTTGAAAATGCTTTGCAAACTACACAAGCCCTGCAGGAATGCACGATAATGTTGGCTCTTCTGCAAGACTGAGAGCCATTTAACTGTAGAGAATTATTAATTTTTCCAGCAGAGGATCTGCCACGTAGAGGTTTAGTACATGTTTGCTGAATGGATGAATGAATAAACAAGTAAGTAAATAAATAAATAAATAAACAGTGCAAACAAACACACACTAGACTGTTGAAAAGGACTGAAACAGGAAAAGTAATTAATACAAAAGTATATCCTTATGCTTTAGTTTCAAAGAAAAAGTTTGTAGAGGAATATGAACTTACGGAATGATTCAAATTAAGTGATTTATGGCTACTTTCAATCAAAATGTGAATGAACCTTAAAAATATGTACAGAAACATGTCCTGATTTTTTAGTGTTCCAGTGAAGAACCCAGCTTGGTGTGTGGACAATGTAAACAATAGGACACTTCCAGAAAGAAAAAAAAAATCAGTGTTTGAAATCAAAGCATAGTGGACTTATTAGAAAAAAATCACATTTTCTTTGGAATTTTCAACTTTTATTTTTTATATGGTCTGATTTTGAATAAAATCATATGTGGGGCATGCGTGCGTGTGTGTGATTGATGTGTGGATTTTGACATTATGGAGATGTTCAAATGAAATAAATCTATAATCCAAAAGTGATGAACAAGTTTCAAATTTAGTAAAAAATGTTGCTTGCTTATTTAGTAAACAGGGAAAGGCAAATAATTATAAACGCATTGTATTTATATTCTGCTCTGTGATTTTCAAAGAACTGAAATATGTCCTCACTGTTGGTATCAAAGAAAAGCTAATCTTTTTGTACTTTTGCTGCAGTTTGATTTTCTAGCTGACTGGTTACCAAGTCATCTTCATTTTGCATCTTCATTCATGCCCCAATTTACCAGCTTTGTTTTCCAGAAATAGGTTTTGTTTGCCTCCATCCAGTGCCAGAGGAGTGCATGTGGGCGCAAAAGGGATGGTGAGGGAAAACAGGAGGAGAAACAGCACTCCCAAAGGGGTGCCAATCATAACAATACAGTTTTCACAGTTTAGAATCAAACAGGTGACCATATCTAATTAGAACTGTTCTGGGAACACAGGATAATTCATGCCTATCTTTAGCAATTTAACAATAAGATGGCAATGACATTTTTCAAGTGGTATCAAGTCCAAGAACATCCATTTAAAAACAAGGGAGTATGATGAGCAGATAGGAGGTAGGAGGCAATACTTTATTTACCTTCTCTTTTGACATTTTCATAAGACTAAAAATTTGAATTGTATGTTTATGTTTGTCCTCTTTCTTAAGTTTTTATCTCATCAGAGGCAGGGAATTTACCTGATTTGTCTTGTTATCCCAAGTTCATAGTAAATTCTAAAAATTTCTTTGTTGACTGAATTGATAAATATATAATTTGGGATTGGGTTTCATTCAATATATACAGTTTTGAAATATATGACTCTTACAAGGTAGTGGATTTCTGGTTTATTTTGTTGTTTTGTTTTTGTCTTTTGCCTCGCATGAAGGACATTTTTGGACAGGCATTGAGGGCTGTCTGACTGCTCCATGTTGGCATCAGTGTCATAAGAGCCTCCTAAAATTCGGCTACATTTCTGCTGTGAACCGAGTTGTGTCTTTTCTGCCAATTATTATGTTGCAGCCCTAACCCAAATGTGTCTGTATTTAGAGGTGGGGCCTAAAGGATATAATTAAGGTTAATGGAGGTCATAAAAGAAGGGGCATCATAGGATAGGACTAGTGTCATTATAAGAAGAGATACGCAAGTGCTCTTCCTTCTCTACCTTCCTCCACCACATGCTCCATGTAAACAAAGAAGAGGTCAGGTGAGAATACAGCAAGATTGCAGGCCCTACAAAAGTAAAAGAGAGGTCTCACCAGAAACTGACCATGCTGACACCTTCATCTTAGACTTCCGAGCCTCCAGAACTGTGAAACAATAAATGTCTGTGGTTTAAGACAAGAAGACAGTGGTATTTTGTTATGGCAGCTCGAGTTAATTAAGACACCAACTTTTTGGATTTCCTTCTGGTATAAGATGGCTGCAGAAACACCAGTGATTACATCAGTTCCAGGTAATAATATGGAAGAAGGGGAAAAATTAGAAAAAGGCAAGAAGTCCTCTCTTCTAGCTGAGTAAGTACTCCTTTAAGAAGATTTTGAGACATCCACTTAAGTACCTCTTCCATCCCTGGCTTCAAGAGAGCCTTGGAAATGTCATGTTTCAGCTGGGCACAATGCCACCTAGAATAAAATCAAGGTTATGTTTGTGAGGAAAATGGGGAAAATGGATAACAAGTCGGTAGTTAGCAGTTTCTGCCACAAATGTCTTCCATTGTAGATCCTGACAGTTTGGCTTTTGGATAGAAAATCTTTGTCTCAGCGGAATGGGGTGGTCACTTATGCTGCACTGATTTGTAAAATGACTTTTCATTTGGGTATCATAGACAAAGACCTAGACAATAAAAATGTTTAAGCACAGAATGTTTTAAATGCAAAATGAGTTAAAGGGTTGGGTGACATGGTATTTTACTATATTCCTGGAAAGAGTTTTGAGAGTATGTTCTCTTTTTCTCCCAGCCAGGAGAATCTCAACTAGATATTCCAAAAAAAAAATGAGAATTCATGTTGGATGTATCACTTCAGAAAGGTTGATTGTTCAACACTCACTGGAACTCATTTACCAAAGTTAGCAGATCAAGGAAATAACAAAAGATCAGAGAAGAAATAAATGAGACTACTGTGAACAATTATATATGCCAATAAATTACATAACCTAGAGAAATGGATAAATTTCTAGAAACATACAACCCACCAAGACTGAAAAAAAAGGAAATAGAAAACCTGAACTGATCAATTAAGAAGAAACTGAATCAGTAGCTAAAAACATTCCAACAGAGAAAACTTCAGGACAAGATGGTTTCACTGGCAAATTCCATCAAACATTTAAATAATTAATGCAAATTCTTTTCAAAATATTCCAGAGAATTGAAGAGGAAGGAACACTTCCAAACTCACCCACAAGGTGAGCATTACCCACATACTAAAGCCAGATAATGACATGTCATGAAAACTATAGATCAATATCCCTGATGAATGTAGATACAGAAATTCTCCATAAAATATTAGCAAACCAAATTTAATAACTCATTAAAAGCATTATATACCATAACCAAGTGAGATTTATCCCTGAGGTGCAAGTTTATAACTATAATATACCACATTAATAGAATGAAAGATAAAAATTATATGATTACCTCAGTATATGCAGCAAAATCATCTGACAAAATATAACATCTTGTCATGATAAAATTCTTCAACATGTTATGTAGAGAAAGAATGCATCTCAAAATAAAGGCCATATAAGAGAAACCCATAGCTAACATTATACTCAGTGGAGAAAAACAGAAACTTTTTTCCTCTAACATTAGCGACAAGACAATGGTGCCTTCTCTCACGACTCTTAATCAATGTAGTATTGGAGGTGCTAGCTAGAGCAATTACATAAGACAAAAAAAAGAAAGACATCCAAACTAGAAAGAATTAAAATTATTGTTATTTGCAGATGATATGATCATATAGAAAAGTCCTAAACACTAAATTAAAAAAAAAAATACTGAAACTAATCAATAAAGTCAGTAAAATTGCAGTATATAAAATCAGTATATAGAAATAAGCTGCATTTTACTTATGCACTAACAATATAACATCTGAAAGCATAAAATCATCTAATTCACAACAGCATCAAAAACAATAAAATACTGCCCTGGCCGGTTTGGCTCAGCGGTTAGAGCGTCGGCCTGCGGTCCAGAGAGACCGGGGATCGGTTCCCGCTAAGGGCACGTACTTCGGTTGCTGTTTGTCCCCGGCTCTGGTTGGTCGTGCGGGTGGCAGCCACTCGATGTGTCCCTTCATGTCGATGTTTCTCTCTCTCTCTCCCTTCCTTTCTCTCCCTCCCACTCTATCTGTACAAAAAATGAAAAGGTATCCTCGGGTGAGGATTAAAAAAAACACAACAATAAAATACCTAAGAATAAATTTAACCAATCATTTATCACCTCATACCTGTTTGAATGGCTATCATAAAGAAGACAAGAGCCCTGGCTGGGTGGCTCAGTTGGTTGGAGCATCGACCTGTACACCAAAAGGTTGCAGGTTTGATTTTTAGTCAGGGCACATACCTAGGTTGTGGGTTTGATCCTTGGTCAAGGCACATATGGGAGGCAACTGATTGATGTTTCTCTCTTTCTCTCCCTCTCTCCTTTCCTCTCTTTCTAAAAATTCAAAAACAAAAGCAAATCCTCAGATGAAGATTAAAACTAAAAAGACAAGAGACAACAAGTGTTGGTGAGGATGTGAAGAAAAGGGAAACCTTGTGACTTTTTTGGTGGGGATGTAAATTGGTGCAACCACTTTAGATGTTTCTCAAAACATTAAAAATAGAACTGCCATATTATCCAGCAATTCCACTTATCTTAACTAAAATGATATATGCATCCCCATGTTCATTGCAGTATTATTTCTTATCTTACAGTCAAGATGAGGAAGGAACCTAAGTGTCTGTTGATGGATATATGGATAACAAAGATGTAATACACACACATGCTGGAATATCACTCAGCCAGTAAGTAAGAAGAGAAATCTGAGAAAGAAGGAAATCCTGCATTTGTGAAACATGGATGGACTTTGAGAACATTATTTTAAGTGAGACAAGTCAGAGAGAAAGACAAGTACTGCATGTTATCACTTCTATGTGAAATCTAAAAAAGCCAAACTTGTAAAATCAGAGAGTAGAACAGTGGTTACTAGAGTCTGGGAGGTGGGATAATAGGAGAGAGATTGTTTAAAGATACAAATTTGTAACCAGTAGGTAAATAAGTTCTGGATGTGCAACGCACAGAATAGTCATTATAGACAATAATACAGTATTATAAACATCAAACTTGCTAAGAAAAACAAATAATCCATTTAGGAAACTCAAATTGTGTCATAGCACCCTGATCTCAAAGTTAGATCTACTAAAATCCCTCACCTTCTGGGGTGAGGAGTAGGAGTGGGAATAGGGGAGGGTCAGCTGGGTGTGCAATACTAGGAGACTCAGTTTCCAGAGCTGGAGAGGTAAAGGATGAACCTCTGCGTCCCAGTATTCCCCTGAAGTAGTTCTCCAGGTTTGACTACCAAGAAAGCTGTCATTATCCTGGCATTCCTAATTAACTACAAAAAGCCAGAGTGCTATTAACTTGCAGTGGACAATCACCACTTTTTAGCCTGATGTAGATAGGTTTGGAGTGGGAAGCTTGTCCTTGGTATTCCTGGCTGGTTCACCGTCATTCATTAACCTTCAGCAATACTGCAATCATGCAATAAATGCAATTCCACATTTTACTCAGTTACATATTAGGATCCCATGTGGCACTAGGACCAGGTTCAGTCTGTCTTGAGCTAGGTTTTTACATCACCATCTGAAAGGGGAAAGGAAATACCATCCATGAGTGTCTGCGGTGTACCACATCAGGTCTAAGGCCATTCTGCCTATAACATGACTGGCATTTTACCACTAGAGACCTTTTTCATTTGGTAAGCATCTTCCTAGAATGTAGCTACTTGGGGGTCTGTGATCAAAAGCATTTGAGGCTGCAGCACGAAAGCACCAAAGAAGCAGACTCCCATCCTCCTCACGGCCAGTATTGTGTTAGACACCACAGACGTAGTTACGTGAGGGCAAATGTTTTGGCAAAGTAAAAATAGAATAGTGGAAACAGGTGTGTCCTAATCCTAAAGAAATTTTACATTTGTATCCCTTTTGCTTTGTGCTTTCTTGAATCCTTTACTTCTTTCTTAATGAGGTGAGCTTCCACGAAGCTGGGAACAGAGCAGAACTTAAGTATTTTTTATTTCATTATTTTTCCAGACCAAGAACTCTCGGTCATTGGTGACCAATCACGGCATACCAAAAACCATCAGGTATGAAGTGAGACATTTCTGTTAAGCAAGTGCCAAAACAATCTACTTTGTTTTTATTCTTAACTCGGTGGTTTCTGGGGGTTCTAATGGTTCATTCTTCATCACACCCACGACGTACGTCAATTTATTTAGAAGTTATATGCCTGTACCATTTTATAATATGTACATTCTAAAACTACATAAAAATAATGAAATAAAAATATAAATAGAAGTTCTAATGTTTTTGCTTCATCCTAGTGAATTATGTGGTACCTCACACGGGACACAGCACCCCCTAGCCTCACTCTGCAGACCACTGCTTCAGCAGAGACTCTCCTTCCAGCAGCCCTTTGCTTCCAGCAATTTCCCTTCATTTTAAAGGGAAAAAAAACAAAAAACAAAAAAACACCTGTAACTCCTTAACCCTCACTCTTCTTTCCTAAAAATCCAGGTTGCCTCTAGTTCATTCTTCCAGCTGTTGCATTCATCTCTGTCCCTATCAATACTCTGAATATACCCTTAGCAAGGCATCCCTTACGTCTGCACCAAATGGATGGATATTTTTCAGACTATATACTTTTAACATTGCTGCAGCACTAAATACTATTAACCACAATCTTCTTAAAATCACCCCCCCCCCTTTTATTTCTTGATTTATATCTTAGTCTGTGATCACTGACTTCTGGAATCCTAAACACTTTGGATCTCTGAGGGACTGGAACCAGAAAGTAAAGTTCCTTTCTCAAGCACCCTGTGCCTACTGAATGGCTCTTCACTTCTCCTCAGCTCTGTTTCCTCTTCCATAGCCGACTACCCTGACCCTGGATTCACAAGGCCTCCAGTTCTAAAGCTCCACAGAATGACGAGCATCCCATCCCAGGCACACTGACCAAGGAGAGAAAATCTGCTTGACCCAGCCTGAGTCTTCTGTCAAGTCCTGGTCTCCAGCCAGCTGTGGCCAGTAGCTGAGGTCTTTTGAGGGAGCAGACTCAGATTGTGGTGGTAGAGTAGGCATGTTCCCAACACGACAACAGGCAGAGCATGATTTACTTGTCCAGAACAATTTCTGTGGCTTTCCTCTCTATTACTGTCCTCCCTGTCTTGCCCTTCCTTCTTGAATTCTTCTACAGGTTTCTTTTCGTCTGCCCAGTCCTTAATGACGGTGTTTCCGCATTTTTGTCCCTGGTTCTTTCTCCATTCTATATATTCATTCCAAATGCCTGGGTTCTGCAACCACCACCATTGATTAACTTATAACTCATAAGGTACACAGCATCTCTACCCTCCACATCTGTGACTCCAGCTCTGCAATCTGTCCTGGCCTAGAGTCACTCTCTCTGCTACCTGCTGCCTCTCTGCCTGCTGTCCTGCACCTCAAGCCCAGCATCTCCAGACTGAGCTCACCATCTTCAGCCCACCACTGATGTTCCCACATATCCCAACTCCTGGCATTGCCACTACTAACCAGCCACCGAACTGAGAGGCATTCTAATTAGATTCTTGCTATTGTCTAGATTATATATTGGCTATCACTTGAGATTTCTATTGAAATGTAAATTGCTATTGCTTTAAACTACATGCTTAAGCATTATAGCATTCAAAATTATTCTGCTTTAATAACAGAGTGAATTAATATTGACTACCTTATCATAAATGAATTTAACATATATTTTCCCAAATAAATAGCTGGGAGGCAGGGTCCCAAGTCAAAGTGATGCTGGAGAATGCCTTGAAGAGTAATGGGATATTATCACTTAGTATTCAGCCCAACATAGAATGTAAGTATTATTGATAGTCCCGTTTTACAGGTAAAGAAACACACTGCTACATAGAAAGTGTGAGTAACTTGTGCATTATCACAGATCTAGTAAGAGGCTGAGGCAGGATATTAGCCCATATTCCAGAGCCCAAGCTCCAAATGATGACAATATGCTTCTTCCTTTGATGTTATGAAATTTGACATATGGTTAAGAATACAGGCTTTGAAGTAAAAAAACTAATTGGTATGAGTTACAGCTTGCCTGCTTGGGCTCGTTACAAAATCTCTCACTGTTTGCTCGTCTGTAAAAGGGGGAGAAGAGAGCGCTAAGGTGGCTTTATAGAGTCAATAAGAGTGACAGATATGAAGTGGAGAACACAGGGCCTGGCACATCGCATGGCTCAGTAAATGGTACCTGTTAACCTAAATGAAGACATGTGGCCAGGATGTGCTGGGCCAGTAGCACTGTGAGTTACTCTGGAAATCAGGGATTAAACCATCGCTCTGTTTTTAAGAACTGTTCTGTTCCGCTGTTTTTCCTAGTTCACCTCTGACCCCTTGCAGCCAGAATATGATAATTTTTTAAAAAGTTGACAATTTGAAAATTGCAAAGCCACAATGAGTGTTTCTCCTGGGACTGACCAGAAAAAGACAAGTATTTCCTAAGTACTGCATTCCATCCCTTCTACTGATATTAATGCCAATACAGAAAGACTAGAGGACCAATTTTAAGACAAAGTAGATCTTGACTCAAACCAAATAGGGGAGATATACTTAGACAATTGTTTTGGTCATCCGTGGGTTAATATGTTACACCTACCTTTTACAGTGTTAGAATTCTTTATCACTTGTGCTCTCCCACTACAGTTAGGTTCTAAACATGCTGGACCAAGATCATTCAAAATGTTTACTTAGTTCAATCTCTTTAACATGTGTGATCTCTGTATCCATCAGGTCCATCAAAACTTGATCTGTTGATATCGACTATAATTTTATTTCAAGCCTCATTTGTAAATTCTATTTTCTATCAGAAAAATACACTAAAAGTAACAAAACATCTACATCTATCATCTCCATTACACGGTTGCTTTTATTCTGATTATCATCAGTCCCTTTGCTTACTTTTCCACCTATTCAGTGATCTGACTCTGATCTCAAAAGAAATCCGGAAATCCCTTACTTATTAAAGCTCTGATTATTAAAGCTAAGGCAATCACTCTCTCTCTTTCTTTTTTCTTTTCTTTCTTTCTTTCTTTTTTTTTTTTTACATTTGAGGTAGGAAAATAACACAGGGGACAGAAAACATCTTGTTTCAAACATTGAGAAACGCTTCATCTTGTTACAGCTTTATAATAATAATTAATCTGTCAACTGAATAGCAACAGGTTTATGTTCATATGCTGAACATCTCTAGGCCCCTAGGAGACAGAGTTTAAAGCTCATGTAAAAGAAGCTTTCTCTTTTGTTTCCTAATTGGGGTGAGAGTATGAGTATTTATCTATTTACTTATTTTTATTTATTTATCTTAAAATATGTTTTTACCGAATTTTTTTTAGAGAGAGAGGAAGGGCGAGAGAGATAGAAACATCTGTGTGAGCAAGAAACATTGATCAGCTGCCTCCTGCACACCCCCTACTGGGGACTGACCCTGTAACCAGGGCACGTGCCCTGATGGGAATCAAACGGAGACCTCTCAGTCCATGGGACGACACTCAACCAATGAGCCACACCAGCTGGGCGGAGAGTATGAGTATTTAATTAAAAAAGTCAAGATATTGGCATAATGATGTATATGAGTAGTGTAACTTATTAGCAAGGGAAAACCTATTTTATAGATGCTTCTTGGTCAGGGTAAAGCCAGAATCCTGGGAAAGAGGTTGGATGGGAAAAAATGACAAAATGTATTTATGATGTTGATTTAGGCTTCAGTTAGTTTTATCCTATCCATAGGCCTAAGTATGTTAACTTCCAAGTGCTATCTTTTTTAGGCAAAATCTAGATTAAGTGCTGAATGACAACTAGAGGTATGAGATTAAAATGATTTATGGCAAGCCTACAGTTCAAATTTTATATATTTGTAGGTTTATAGTTTGCCACAGATTCATCTGAGCATATTTAAGTGACAACAATTTGAATTATGCATAACATAGTGTTTTATGTATTAATTTCATGTGTTAGCTTGGTTAGGCCATGCCAAACACTAGTTTAGATTTTTTGAAGGCATGTTTTAGACATGATTAACATTTAAATCAGTAACTAGATGTTGAGTAGATTACCCTCCATTATGTGGGTGGGTCTCATCTAATCAGTTGAAGGGCATCGGAAAAAAGACTGAGGTCACAGAAGAGGAAAGAATTCTGCTTCTGATTCCACTCTGCCTTTAGAATTAAGACATCACCACCAATTTATGCTAGAATTTTCAAGCTGTCCACTTACCCTGTAAATTTCAGAATTGCCAACATTCACAACGTCTCTCTCTCTCTCTATTTATATATATATATAATATATAATCCTATATAATAATATAAATACAGTTATGTTATAATTCTTTATATATATCTAGAAAGAGAAATACATAGAAAAAAATATCAATAATTATTTTGATAATAAATAAAACTTTGTAAACATGTATTCACATACGAAACATTTTACCAAGTAAATAGTAGGAAGTGAAACATGGGTAGACGTGTGTGTCCAGGGACTGTGCCATCCACCGAGCGCACCAAGAAGTCCTGTCACTCCCTTGCTTCAGTGGTCAGTCCAGCGCCCGCCAGTCGGGAGGAGCACGGGCAGGTCTGAAGTTCAGTCCTCACGGTGCGAGCCTCATTTCACCCAAACATCCTTTGTGGAAGTGCGGTCCAAGCATTTTAATAGCTGTGGTTAGTCCACTGTTAAAAACTGAACCAAGATTTTGAAGATTATTAGAAATTTTCCAGATGCTGAGTCTATATATGCATTGTATCTGAAAATCAGTCTGCTTAGACACACAAAGGTTTACCCAGTAATAACGAATGTTTTGTTTTGGCTGTTGCCCAATGTAAGCAACTATAAAAGGTTCCAGTCATTTTCCTCCTCGATGTGCTGATATTTAAGTTAGAAATGTTTTTCGGCAAACAGCTTTTATGCCTCATCTTTTAACTCTAAGACATCTATACAGTTTGGAATTATGGAATATCAAAAGGTTGGGTGAGTTCAAGTGCTTCACTTAAATCCTTGGCTCTCAAGGTATTCCCTAAATCACAAAATCATCCCCAGGGTAGAGTTTCCCTTTCGGAACCGTCCTTCCCCTGCCTTGAAAAGCTGAACTAGCCTTAATTGCTGGCCTGAGGCCCACAGAGGATCCTGATGGAGCGTTGCACCAAAATGCCTACATTTATAGATCTACTTTCCAATTCTGCTGTAGTTGTAGAATCACAGCTGGGAAAACAATACCAGCTTGATTTGGGACTTCAACGTTTTTAATTATGGGATAAACAAGCTACGGCTTAAGAAGAAAGTCCTCTAGGTACAGTGGGATAAGCCATGGAAACCCTCAGACCATTGCAGGTATTTCTTTCCCCATTTAACCTTTACTAAACAAATGTGGTGAGAAGCCTGGGGTGTGAGTGCACTGGGTTATTAGAATAAAGCATTTAACTGTGAAGCATAGTTATTCATAGTCATGACTCACGCAGCATATTTGGAAGGAATTGCTTATCTCTCTCAAAGGTTCAATCATCCTGCCACTTTTAGCTGTGCTGGGTTTCTCATATTCAGATCAGAAAAAAAGTTTTACTTTTTGTAGAGCCAACAGAGAAAAATAGCTTGTACTTCATTTTTTCAGGACCAACCTGAACCAAAGAACTTAGGAGGGTAAGTTTAAGTTGTCAAAGAAAGAAACACAGATCAAAATATACCTCAGACTAAATAAACATTTACACATCGTCTATCTGGACCTGACTTTGACCAGTCTGTTTCTAAGTCTCTGCTGATGTGTGACAGACAGCAGAATAAGTGGTCCTGAGGGCTGCCAGCCTCTAATCCAGGGATGGAGGTGGCCACAGGCATCTGACCATCATTGTCAGGATTCAGAAAGTCAGAATAAACATCAACATTTTTGTAAGGAAGCTGAGGAATTCCAGATGCACCAACCCAATGAGAGAAATGCCCTGGAAAGGAAATCATGGCAGACACGGCCACACCTCTTGGACAGACATTCACATTTCCTACTTGGGGGCATCCACTTACCCCCAAATGTGAGGACTGAACAAATATCCCTTTCACAACCCAGTCCAGCAAAGGCATATTTTGATTCCAGATATATAGCAAGCTGACCAAAGGAATCTACCTGTGAAAATTCCTGGCCGGTCGCCCTCAGCCTGAAACAAGAATGACAAGTAATATTTTCTTTTACCTCAAGAAAGACAATCCTGCTGGGATTGAAACTCTCCATTCTAGACAGAGTCTGGCTTCTAGAATTTTAGGCAAGACTGTAGACAGTTAAAAAAAATGTGTAGTAAAATCAAGCACATGGGAAATGCCATGAATGTTTTGGAGTATTGTTATATAAGGTATTTTAAAGGGAAGGGATTATATTTTTATGAAATATATTGAGAGGCAGAATATTTTTCAAGTATATTTTTTCTAGATTTACGAGTACTCCTGCATTCACACTCATTAAATGAGGAACTGTCTTATTCAAATGTGGGGAAGGGAAATTCAGCTGAAAAGCAGTTAGTCTTGGAAGTGGAAATGATTCTTGAAAGCTGTGGCCCGATTGTTCTTCTGCTAGTTACCGGGTGGGTTTCAGAGCGCTCCTCATGTTTTGTTTTCATTGCAGCTGGGTGCTTCTTGGTGTAAAGGGAAGATTCCATACTGTTGTATTCTGTTCCAACACATGTAAGGGTCTATTCGCTGTTCCAAAAAATACTGTGACAATATACATTTTCAGATTTTTAGCATGAAATACTCAAATGGTAACATTTGAGTTAAAATTCAGTCAAACTAAGTAGTTTTAGCAAATGAGTTAAGTTGTAAAATCATTTACATGGGAATTATTTCTTTCAGAGGCATCGTTGATTCATTTAATGTTTACAGAGTGGCCTCGTATGATCATGTGTATTTAAAATCTTTAATCCTTATGTATGGAGTAAAAGTTGTATTCATCCAAAAACTGTTAGGTAACTGTAAGTAGAGAGAGAAATCTAAAAATGAAGAAGCAGAAATCAGTCTAATCTTGAAAAGCAGACAACCCAATGTCCCAACCACAATGAATCTTTTCCCTAATTGGCATATGAAAGAGAGAAAGATGCTAAGAAAGGAATATATTATTACTGAAAATATATCTGTTTCGTTTAAACAAGGATTTGATTTTACAAATAATAGAATTGCTAACCTGATTATGTTCTAGCCTAAACAGTCACACAGGATTCTGTTTCCCCTTCTCATTTTGATGTCTGAACTTTGTGCAGCTATCAATTAATCACCTACTATCTCATTGAAAAGCAGACTTGTGGCAGAAGAGCAGTTAGAACAAAAGAGGCTTAAAAAAAAACAAAACCAAACACCTTAGGAACGCTTCTTATCACTCAAAATTTGTGCAGTGAGTAATTGAGACTAGTCACCGGAAAAGTGAATTAGGAACAGTCTGAGAGTTCAGCAGACTTTCGCTGTTGGTTTGGTTTGCTTCCCTCTTCACTGAGAGGCATATGACCTATTAGCTTCAGTGGAATTCTTGCTAGCTCTGCACCATAGGATTGAGCCAGCCATTACATTGGAAGTGAGGCCCTTGGACACTTGGATTGAATGAATGTAGGACTGCCAACCATTGTCAGTTAGTAGCTGAATTGTAGAGATCTTGGCATCAAGCATTTCAAAATATGCTCTGGCTAGTCCCAAAAGAATTATTTTGCTTTTAGAGCAATTTGAAAACACACCGAGTCATGGATCAAGGCCAAATGTGATTTGGCACAGGTTTATCTATTATATTCATTTGTATATTTTCATGGTGCCTATCAGTACGTCTGAGCTTTTATACAGAAACGGAATATACTTGAATGGAAGTGATTGGAAGAGAATCCATTTCCTCTGTAAGCTGGGGCTGAGACAGGGCAATGCAGAAAGGGGTCAGGGGCTGGCCAGGCTTGTGGAGGGACTGCACTGTTTACCATCTGTACCTCATCTGTAAGAGTTATCCTTTTCTAAACTGATGAGTAGGGAGACAAAGATGCTGCTTCACTTCACATTGAACAAAAATACAGAGAGAGTCTTCCCTGGGGTGGCGGGACAGGGTTTAAAGGCAGCTGAGTGAGGAATCAGGAAAACATGATCTCCCTCAAGTCTTCAAACTCTATGTATAACCATGGGCAAGGCACACTCACTCTGGGTCTCCTTCTTTGAAAAAATGAAGGGCTTTAACTCTCTCTAACATATATTCTGCTCCTTAGTTCTTAATCCTTTTTAAAAATTTTTTTTTCCTTTATTGATTTTAGAGAGAGAGGAAGTGAAAGGGAGAGAGAGAACATCGATTGGCCACCTCCCGCATGTCCCCCACTGGGGGTTGGGCCCACACTCGTGTCCTGGCCGGGAATCAAATCAGCAACCTCCTGATTCATGGGTCAATGCTCAACCACTGAGCCACACCTGCCGGACCTTAGTTCTCAATCTTTAAGGGATAATTAAACAAACAAACAAATGGTGGAATCACAAGTGATAATGAGACAACCTCCCAGAATTTGTTCCTTCCCGAATGCCATGTCTGCAAAGGTTTTTTCATCAGCTCTAAAGCTCTCTTTGCTTGAGTGCAGCATTCACATAACCAGGTCAGCAACCCAAAAGAATGGCACAAACTCAGTGGATTGAGTTGTGATGATTCAGTGGCTTAGGAGGCCAGATAAAAGTTACTTGGAAATACGTAGTTTCATAAACATTCTGTCATGGTTAACTTCAGGGACCATGCTCTGAATAAGTAAGCTTTGAGACCAAGCAAGGTCCAGGGACAGAGATTCTGACTCAGTCTAAGGACTTAATCTCTTCTCAGTCTTGGTGACAAAAGGCCCCTGGTCTAGGTCAGCTCATGACTACACAGGCCATTTACTCTTTCTTGCTCTTGCTTCCCTCATTAATAAGATGAGGTGCTGTCTAAAGTTTCTTACTGTTCTGATATTCTATTAGTTAAAGAATATTTGGGCTTTAGGATAAAACAAAAAACAAAAGTAAACTCCTCCTCCCTAAATGTATACTTTGTGCAAAACTCATCACATGTATTCCTTTTTATTATGATATACAACAAGCTGAGATATTTTGAACTGTATGAAATGAATCAACCCAACATTTTGGGGTCTCTCGTGTTCTTTTAAGCCTGCTCACTGGAGGTGGGCATTCCTTTGGGCATCACTCGATCCCCAGCTTTGTCAGGCCTCTCTTAAAACCTGAAAGAGATCTGTTTTTAAGCTCTCTTTGAATTCCTCTGTTTACATCAAGTAATTTATTTAAAGAAAATAATTATTTATTTATTTATTTATTTTTTATGCTCACTCGAGGATATTTTTCCATTTTTTGTACAGATAGAGTGGGAGGGAGAGACAGAGAGAGAAACATCGACGTGAAGGGACACATCGAGTGGCTGCCACCCGCATGACCCACCTGGGCCAGGAACAAACTGCAACAAAATTACTTGCCCTTAGCGGGAATTGAACCCGGGTTTCTCTGGACTGTAGGCCAACGCTCTAACCGCTGAGCCAAACCGGCCAGGGCAATAATTTATTTATTTTATAGCAAGTACAACGCTAGTCAGCACTGGGATATTGCCAGATTAAGCTAAATCTGTATTAGTTTCTAGGGCTGCCATGAGAAAGTATGGTGGCATAAATGACAGAAATTTATTGTCTTACAGTCCTGGAGGCTAGAAGTCTGAGACCAGGTGTCAACTGAACCTGTTCCATGCCTCTCACCTACCTGCTGGTGGTTTGTGGAAACCTGACATTTCTTGGCTTTTATATGTATCACCTCGATCTCTACCTTCATCTTCACATGGTATCCTCTTTGTGCGTATGTCTATGTTCAAATTTCCCACTTTATAAGGACACCAGTCATGTTGGATTAGGGGCCATCCTACTCCAATATGACCTCATCTTAAATAATTCCAATGGCAATAACCCTATTCCCAAATGAGGTCAAGTTCTGTGGTTGGGGGGAGAGGGGTTAGGACTTCAGTGTATAAATTTTGGATGGACACAATTCAACCCACTAATATGGATTTCAATATTCTCAGTGTGGATAAATCCCATTAATGGTATTGGTTTTGTACTATGTACCAGACTCAGTTACATTAATAAACTTCTATGGAAGGCTCTTGGCTAAATTATGGAGAAGATGCTTTTGCTTTCTGTTATTCTGCTACTTGTTTCTGGGTTCTTCTGTTCTTGGTGGGCCCTCCACCCTTAGACCTTTTATGTTTTTGTCCTTAAGAATGAATATGTAATTCATAATATTAAATTTCTGCCACAGCCTTTGTTGCTGTAGGGAATATTTCTCAAATGTCTTTGTTTAGCTTCGTAGCTGGCAGCTTTATTTGAGATGCTTACAGAATAACAAGATATTAGATTCTAAAGTCACATATTTTTTTTATTAATTAATTTATTTTTGTTACAGATGTTTCTCCTTCCCCCACCCCAAGCATTGTTGTCTATGTCCACTGGTTATGCATACATACATATAAGTTCTTTGGTTTATCTCATCCCTCTTCCCACCCCCCTCCTAAAGTCATCTATTTTTTATTTGACACTCTTCATCTAAATTGAGTTCTTCACCTTCATCATTACCAATGTAACCATTTTTAGCAAGCTCCTCATTTCTGTGATTCGTTCTTTTTTTTCTTGGTTCACAGAAAAGAACCAGAGGCCTCTTTATGTCTTCTGTCCCTTCATCATCAACATCTAACTTGTAAGTAGTCACTAGAATCCATTTTTTTTTTCTTGACTTGTCTCTCATTTCCACCCTGCCTAGGAAAAATTGCAGGCATCTGTTTTAAGTGCTTTATTTATTTATTTTTTTCTGTATTTTTTATTAAGTTTATTGGGTGACATTAGTTAATAAGATTATATAAGTTTCAACTTGTTTTAAGCACTTTATTTGGAGAAAATATTTACTAGATTTGCCTATTTACAAAACACCTATAACCTATTCTTTGCGATGGAGTAAGACAGGAGAAGGGGCCGAAGTTTTATCAAACATGGGCACTTTGCTGGGCACTCTACAGATTATCCTGTGTAAATCTTACAATAACCCTATGGGCTATTCTTGCTTAAATTTATGAACAAAATAGAGAAAAGCCAAGATGTGTGATCACGAACTAATAACCAAGAAGAAAGGGTCTCTGAAGTTCTTTCCATTTCAAGAAGGATTACTAAACATTAATAATATTTTGAATGATAATAATGATGATTTCATATTTGTTAATCACTTACTCTACACTAGTTTCAGGTGTACAACATAGTGATTCAATATTGTATACACTGTGAAATGATCACCACAGTAAGTTTATTTAATATCAATCACCACATACAGCTATAATTTTTTCCTTGTCATGAGAACTTTTAAGATCTACTCTCTTAGCAATTTTGAAACGTACAATATAGTATTATTAACTAGAGTCACCATGCTGTACACTATATCCCCAGCACTTATTTATTTTGTAACTGGAAGTTTGTATCTTTTGACCATCTTCACCCATTTTGTCCAATCCCTACCCTGTGTTCTGTATCTATGAATTTGGTTTTTTATTTTTTAGATTCCACATATAAGTGAGATCATATGGTATTTGTCTTTCTCTGTCTGCCTTATTTCACTTAGCATAAAGCCCTCAAGGTCCACAAACCCTGTTTTATGAGATGAAGAAACTGGGGCCTCGGGAGGTTAAATAACTTGAACCCAGTTTCATACCTAGGTGTTAGTCAGACCTATATTGGAATCCTGCCACTTGAATTAAGACCCTTCACTTTTAACCACAACACTATTTGAAAGTGAAACTTCACACTTTACCTTTTACTCAGTCATCTTTTGCAAAACAATCCCCAGCTGTCTTTGTTAAAATCGCCACGTATAAACACCATACTTCCCCGCCACAATGTCTTGCAGAGTATTAGACACAAAGCTTATGCTCAATACATACTTTTCCTTTTAAGCAGCCATATGAATGTATTCCTCAAACTTATAATAAATACAACTGAAAAGGTCATCGCTGACTGGGCTGGAAAAAATACTGGAGAGTTAAAGACCTGTGTTTGAGCCCTAGGTAACACCTGTAATATCAAATTAATTTGTAAATTGAAAAGCTTAATTTTAGTGGTTTGACTTCAAAATGGCTTTAAAATGCATACTTCACTTTTTTAGTTCCAATCATGTTTTAATTATGTTGAAAAATATTTTCATTTTTTGCTAATAGCAGAGGATACATGGAATGTCAATTTTAGCATAGTGGTTTTGTTCCATGGTATTTAGGAATGCAAATTCTGTGTACCCAGGTTTTGATCCACCTGCATAATTTGGCAGTGGGGGATATTAGTATTTGTGTGTGTGTGTGTGTATGTTTAGTATCAGTGGTCAGATCTAATCTAATCTGTGTATTCCTTCAGAAATATACATGTTCCCAGTGCTCAGACATATTAACTATGAAATTATTTGGTAACAAATGTCATCTTCATTGATGTCTGCTTTCTTTCTCTTAACATTTAGTTTTTAATTTCAGTCCTTATAAACAGACCAGCTAATACTTTCCAGGCACAGCCCTGCCGGTTTGGCTCAGCGGTTAGAGCGTCGGCCGGTAGACCAGAGAGTCCCAGATTCAGTTCCCACTAAGGGCACGTACCTCGTACCTCTGTTGCAGTTTGTCCACGGCCCCAACTGTCATGTGGGTGGCAACCAGTCAATGTGTCTCTCTCACATCGATGCTTCTCTCTCTCTTCTTCCCTCTCTCCCTCCTGCTCTATCTGAAGATAAATGCAAAATGTCCTTGGGTGAGGATAAAAAAAAATTATTTTAATACTTTCTACGCACAAAATTGGCAGCAGGCGGACTATATAGTACATTAGTTATATACTGGAGATCCAAACAAGCAAGCTTCCTTTAGTTATGGTATGATATCCATAGCTCAATTTTATTCATTGATAAGTATTTTTCAGTGTAATATTTAGCTGTATTATTTCCTCTACTCTTTATAATAATCTTATGAGGTAGGCAATATTAACTACTCCACCTTCAGATAAGGGATTTGAGGTAGAGAGACCATGTCATCTGCTCAAAGACATACAACAAAGCCAGCATTTGAATTTATGTAGTCTGATTGCAAAACTGACCCACTTACCATTCTTTAAAATGAAATTCAAAGTGCTTTCTACTCAGTGACATTTTTAAGTAGGAAAAATTATTAAAATCGCCATATATAATAAGAGGTAAATGAAAACCGAAAAATGGCGGTGGAGTGAACGGAGCTACACAGACCGTCTCTCAGAATCAAACTGGAATTACAACTATAACACAGACAAATCGACGGGAAAAACCAACAGAAAAGCAGCTTGCGAGGACCATACAACGAGGAACACTGACTCCATCCCGGTAGGCTTGCGAAGGCGCGAGACGGGGCTGGGAGCCCACGGTCGGCAGCTCGGCAGCGGCCTCAGCTGTAAGTGGAGCCCGCGGGTTACACTCCCAGGCGGCCCCGCAGCGCAGCCGGGACAGAGGCTGAAACAGCCACAGCCACTCACCTTGGGCTCCGGCGGAGGGAGGGCAGACTGGACTGGAGCTGTGTCGGGACACTCGGGGTTTGGAGGGCTCTCGGAGCTTTGGCTGAGTGCAGCCACTCAGGACGGTGGCCACATTGCTCCTTCCCAGGGCTCTGGGAAGGAGTAGCAGCCCCTCCCACGGAGATCCAACTCCACCCTGTGGGCCATTGAAGTGTTTTTTTTTTTATCCTCACCTGAGGACATTTTTTTTCCCATTTTTTGTTCAGATAGAGTGGAAGGGAGAAAGAGGAAGAAGGGGAGAGAAACATCGATGTGAAAGGGACACATCAAGTGGCTGCCACCCGCACGACCAACCAGAGCCGGGGATAAATTGCAACCAAGGTACATGCCCTTAGCGGGAACCGAACCCGGGTCTCTCTGGACCGCAGGCCGACGCTCTAACCGCTGAACCAAACCGGCCAGGGCTCATTGAAGTGTTAATTGAGGCTCACTAACGACCAGCATCTGCCCCACCCTCGTGAAAGCCCCTTGGCTGAGCACCAGAGGGAGTTTTTCAATCAACTGACAACCCAAAACTCATCAAGTAACCTAGACTGCTAGCCTCCAGGCAAAAAGCTAGAGGATAACAGTACGTTTCCTGGGCTGGCAACTTTAACCAGGAAAGTAAGACTTGACAGTGGTGTTCAACGCGGGTCCTCCCTCGCTCATCTAAACACAGGAGAGGGAGCCACAAACAGCAGAACACCAACACCCACAGGGAGAACTTGACAGGCTCCAAAGCCCACAGTGATAGCCAAAATGGTGAAACACAGAAACAGAAGCCAAATGAAAGAGCAAGACACCTCCACCGAAGATGAGATCAATGTGGAGCAATTAGGCATGTTAACAGAACTAGAATTCAGAGCCATGATCTTGAGGAAGCTGAACAGCATGAGTAAGGACATAGAGACACTGAAAATAAGCCAACTAGAAATTAAAAACCAACAAGAAGAGATAAAAAATGACATATCCGAAATGAAAAACACATTGGAAGGTTTAAAAAGCAGAGTAGGGGAAGCTGAGGACAGGATCAGTGAATTAGAAGACAGGGTAGAAAAAATCAACCAATCAGAAAAACAAAAGGAAAAAACTATTAAAAAACAGGAAGACAGTTTAAGAGAACTATGGGACAACTGGAAACGTAATAATATTCGCATCATAGGAGTCCCCGAAGAAGAAGAAAATGAGCAAGGGATAGAAAATATATTCAAAAAAATAGTGAGAGAAAACTTCCCTAATTTGGTGAAGGAAGAAGGCATTCAAGTTCAAGAAGCACAGAGAGCCCCAAATAAGAAGAACCCAAACAGGCCCACACCAAGACACATAGTAATTAAAATGCCACAAATTAAAGACAAAGAGAGAATCCTAAAAGCAGCAAGAGATAAGCAACAGGTTACCTACAAAGGGAACCCCATAAGGCTCTCAGCTGACTTCTCACAAGAAACACTACAGGCCAGAAGTGAATGGCATGAAGTAATCAAAGTCATGAAAAACAAGAATCTGAATCCAAGACTACTCTACCCAGCAAGGCTATCATTCAAAATAGAAGATCAAATAAAGAGCTTCCCAGACAAAAAAAAAGCTAAGGGAATACATTAGCACCAAACCAGCACTGCAAGAAATGTTAAAAGGACTGCTGTAATTAGCAGGAGAAATGGGAAGAAAAATAGAACCACACTAAACAAAAATGGCAATAAATAAGTACATATCAATAATCACCTTAAACGTAAATGGATTGAATGCTCCCATAAAGAGACACAGAGTAGCTGATTGGATAACAAAGCATGACTCATCTATATGTTGTTTACAAGAGACCCACCTCTCAACAAAAGACTCACATAAGTTGAAAGTGAAGAGATGGAAAAAAATTTTCCAAGCAAATGGAAAGCAAAAAAAAGCTGGGGTAGCAATTCTCATATCTGATAAAATAGATTTCAAAATGAAGACCATAACTAGAGACAAAGACGGCCACTACATAATATTGAAAGGATCTACCCAACAGGAAGATATAACCTTGATAAACATATATGCACCCAATATAGGAGCACCAAAATATATTAAAAATCTTCTGGAGGACTTCCAAGGAGAAATCGACAATAATACAATCATAGCAGGGGACTTCAACACCCCGTTGACAGCACTGGATAGATCCTCTAGGCAAAAAATTAGTAAGGAAACAGAGACTCTAAATGAAGCACTAGACCAAATGGATTTAATAGATATCTACAGAGAATTACACCCCAAAACTACAGAATACACATTCTTCTCAAGTGCACATGGGACATTCTCAAAGATAGACCACATGATAGGACACAAACGAAGTCTCTACAAGTTCAAGAAGATTGAAATCATATCAAGCATCGTCTCAGATCACAATGGCATGAAACTAGAAATCAATTGCAACAAGAACATGCAAAGACATTTCAACACATGGAGGCTAAATAGCATGTTAGTAAACAATGAATGGGTCACCAAGGAGATCAAGGAAGAAATCAAAAACTTCCTGGAAACCAACAAAAATGAACACACAACAACACAAAATCTATGGGATGCAGCGAAAGCAGTTCTGAGAGGGAAGTTCATAGCACTACAGGCCTACCTCAAAAAACAAGAAAAATTTCTAATTGACTGTCTAACCTCACAACTTAAAGAATTAGAAAGCAAACAAAAAGAAAACCCCAGAGCAAGTAGAAGGAAGGAAATAGTAAAGATCAGAGCAGAAATAAATGACATAGAGACCAAAAAAACAATTCAAAGGATCAATGAAACAAAGAGCTGGTTTTTCGAAAAGATAAACAAGATTGATGGACCCTTAGCTAGACTCACCAAGAAACAAAGAGAGAGAACCCAAATACACAAATCAGAAATGAAAGAGGAGAAGTAACAACCAACACAACGGAAATACAAAAGATCGTTAACAACTACTATGAACAAGTATATGGCAACAAATTCGACAATCTCAGCGAAATGGACAAATTTCTAGAAACACACAGTCTCCCAAAACTATTCCCGGAAGAGATAGAAAACTTGAACAGACCAATAACAACTAAGGACATTGAAGAGGTAATCAAGACTCTCCCAGCAAACAAAAGCCCAGGCCCAGATGGTTTCACGGGGGAGTTTTACCAAACATTCAAAAAAGAACTAACACCCATTCTCCTCAAACTATTTCAAAAAATTCAAGAAGAAGGAAGACTTCTAAACACGTTCTATGAGGCCAGCATAATTCTAATTCCAAAACCAGAAAAAGACACTACGAAGAAAGAAAACTACAGGCCAATATCCCTGATGAACATAGACGCCAAAATCCTGAACAAAATACTAGCAAATCGGATCCAGAAATACATCAAAAAAATTATTCACCATGACCAAGTGGGATTCATTCCAGGCATGCAAGGCTGGTACAATATTCGCAAATCAATAAACGTGATACACCACATAAACAAAATGAAGAATAAAAACCACATGATCATATCAATAGATGCTGAAAAAGCATTCGACAAAATCCAGCATCCATTTCTGATAAAAACGCTCAGCAATGTAGGAATAGAGGGATCATATCTCGACATAATAAAGGCCATATATGAAAGACCTACAGCCAACATCATACTCAATGGACAGAAACTAAAAACATTTCCATTAAGAACAGGAACAAGACAGGGATGTCCACTTTCGCCACTCTTATTTAACATTGTACTGGAAGTCTTAGCCACAGCAATCAGACATGAAGAAAAAATAAAAGGGATCCAAATTGGAAAGGAGGAAGTGAAACTGTCATTATTTGCAGATGACATGATATTGTACATAGAAAACCCTAAAGACTCCATCAAAAATCTATTAGACTTAATAAATGAATTTGGCAAAGTAGCAGGATACAAAATTAACGTCAAGAAATCGACGGCATTCTTGTACATCAATGATGAACTCACAGAAAGAGAAACTGAAAAAACAATCCCATTTACCATCGCTCCAAAAAAATTACGATACCTAGGAATAAACTTAACCAAAGAAGTAAAGGACCTATTTGCAGAAAACTACAGGTCATTGAAAAAAGAAATAGAGGAAGATATAAAAAAGTGGAAGCACATACCCTGTTCATGGATTGGAAGAATTAACATAATTAAAATGTCCATACTACCCAAAGCAATCTATAGATTCAATGCAATCCCCATCAAAATACCAACGACATATTTCATAGAACTAGAACAAATACTTCAAAAGTTCATATGGAACCAAAAAAGACCCCAAATAGCCACAGCAATTTTGAAAAAGAAGAACAAAGTTGGAGGGATCACAATACCAGATATCAGGTTATACTACAAAGCGACTGTAACCAAAACAGCCTGGTACTGGCACAAGAACAGGCATATAGACCAGTGGAACAGAACTGAAAACCCAGAAATGGACCCAAGGCAATACGCTCAATTAATATTTGACAAAGGTGGCAAGAGCATACAGTGGAGTAAAGACAGCCTCTTTAATAAATGGTGTTGGGAAAATTGGACAGCTACATGCAAAAAAAATGAAACTAGACCATCAACTTACACCATACACAAAAATAAACTCAAAATGGATAAAAGACTTAAATGTGACCCGTGAATCCATAAAAATTCTAGAAGAAAATGTAGGCAACAAAATTGCGGACATCATACGGAGCAGAATTTTCACTGATACATCACCTAAAGCAACAGAAATAAAGGAGAAAATGAACACATGGGACTATGACAAACTAAAAAGCTTCTGCACAGCAAAAGAAACAATCATCAAAATGGAAAGGCAACCCACTGTATGGGAGAACATCATTGCCAATGATGTATCAGATAAGGGGTTAATTTCCAATATATACAGAGTGCTCATACAACTCCACAAAAGGAAGACAAAGAACCCAATTAAAAAATGGGCAGAGGAGCTGAATAGACACCTCTCCAAACAGGACATACAAATGGCCAAGAGACATATGAAGAAATGCTCAACATCACTAATCATCAGAGAGATGCAAATTAAAACAACAATGAGGTATCACCTCACACCTATCAGAATGGCCGCCATCAACAAATCATCAAACAACAAGTGTTGGCGAGGGTGTGGAGAAAAGGGGACTCTAATACACTGCTGGTGGGAATGCAGACTGGTGCAGCCGCTATGGAAAACAATATGGTGCTACCTCAAAAAATTAAAAATTGAACTTCCATTTGACCCAGTGATCCCACTGCTGGGAATATACCCTAAGAAGCCTGAAACACCAATCAAGAAGAATATATGTACCCCCATGTTCATAGCAGCACTATTTACAATAGCTAAGATCTGGAAACAGCCCAAGTGTCCACCAGTAGACGAATGGATCAAAAAGCAGTGGTACATATACACAATGGAATACTATGCAGTGGTAAGAAAGAAAGATCTCTTATCCTTTGAGACGACATGGAGGGACCTGGAAAGTATTATCCTAAGTGAAAGAAACCAAGCAGAAAAAGACAAATACCACATGATCTCACTTATATACGGAATATAATGAACATAACAGTCTGAGGAATACAGTAGACCCAGACACATGGAAGTAGGGCACAGACTGACATCCCTCAGAAGAGGGGATGGGGGGTGGGGGAGTGGGAAGAGATAAACCACAGAACTTATATGCATGTATGCATGACCAATGGACATGGATAACTAAGCCGGGGACAGGGTGGAGGGGGGGTGGGGTGGGGGGTGCCAATGGGGTAAAAAGGTAAAATATCTGTAACAAAAAAATAAATAAATTAATTAATTAAAAAAAAAAAATTACAGAATAGAAGGAGAAAAAAAAAAAAAAAAGAGGTAAATGAGCCCTGAATAGCCAGTTTGTAACAACAAAGTTTCAGGGAATTATTCTCCTAAGCTTTAGCTATTATTGACCTCCACTTAATTTTCATATTTTATCCTGGCCTCCACAGAACACTTTCTTGAAATAGAACCTAATCACCTTATTTAATAAAGGTGAAAGATTTATATGATCTAAAGAGAAAACACAATGTCTCCAGTTCCACTGTTTCCACAGCTTCTTCAGCTATAAAATTTTTACATATTTTTTTTCTGCATGTCAAGTTCCTTTTTAAAATTTTTCAGAGTCCAGAGTGCTAACTATGGAACCTTTAATTTTTCAATTACAGTTTATATTCAGTATTATTCTGTATGAGCATCAGATGTACAGCAAAGTGGTTAGAGAATCATATACTTTCCAAAGTGTTCCCCCCAATATTTTCAGTACCCCCCTGGCCCCGTACATAGTTACTACAATATTATTGACTATATTTCCTGTGCTGTAATTTATATCTCGGTGACTGTTTGGTAACTACCAATTCATACTTTTTAATACCTTCACCTTTTTTACCCAGACCCCCAATCGTCCCCCTCTGACAACCATCAGGCTGTTTCTGCATCTGTGAGTCTGTTTCTATTTTGCTTTTTTTTTTTTTTTAGATTCCACATATAAGTTCCATCATGTGATAATTTGTTTTTCTCTAACTTACTTCACTTAGGATAATACCCTCAAGGTGCATCCATGCTCCCTTTAAAGGTAAGATTCATTCTTTTTATGGCTGAGTAGTATTCCATTGTGTACATGTGTCACAACTTTATATCCACTCGTCTTTTGATGGGCACTTGGGTTGCTTCCACATCTTGACTATTGTAAATAATGGTGCAATGAACATACAGGTGCATATGTTTTTTCAAGTCAGTGTATTGGGTTTCTTTGGATATATTTCCAGAATGGAATTGCTGGGTCATAAGGCAGTTTTATTTTTATTTTATTTTTTAATCCTCACCTTAGGATATTTTCTATATATCTTCAGATACAGTGGAAGGGAGAGAAAGGGAGAAAGAGAGAAACATCGATGTGAGAGGGACACATTGACTGATTACCTCCCTAATAACCCCCACCAGGGTAGGGGACAAACTGCAACTGAAGTATGTGCCCTTGGCCAGAATCAAACCCAAGACTCATTGGTCCACGGGCCAACACTGTACCATTGAGCCAAATGGGCCAGGGCTCATTTTTAATGTTTGAGGTAACTCCATACTGTTTTTCACGGTGGCTGCACCAATCTGCATTTCCATCAACAATGCACGAGTGTTCCCTTTTTTTCCACATCCTCCAACACTCACTGTTGATTTACTGATAATAGCCATTCTCATAGATGTGAGGTAGTATTTCACTGGAGTTTTGATTTGCATTTCTCTGATTATTAGTTTTGCAGAGCACCTTTTCATATGTCATTGACCATTTGTATGTCTTCCTTAGTGAAGTACCTATGCAGGTCTTCTGCCCATTTTCTTTTTTTAATTAATATATTTATTTTTGTTACAGATGTTTCTCTTTTTCCCCCTACTGATTTCCCCTCCCCCACCCTCCCCGCCCTGTCCCCAGCTTTGTTGTCCATGTCCATTGTTCATGCATACATGCATACAAGATCTGTGGTTTATCTCTCCCCCACCACTCTCTCTTCTGGGGATTGTCAGTCTGTACCCCACTTTCACATCTCTGGGACTACCCTATTCCTCAGACTGTTATGTTCATTATATTCCACAAATAAGTGAGATCATATGATACTTGTGTTTCTCTGTTTGACTTGTTTCACTTAGGATGACACTTTCCAGGTCCCTCCACATCGTCTCAAAGGATATGAGATCATTCTTTCTTACAGCTGCCTAGTACTCCATTGTGTATATGTATCACTGCTTTGTTATCCATTCATCTACTGATGGACATTTGGAATGTTTCCAGATCTTAGCTATTGTCAATAGTGCTGCTACAAACATAGGGGTACATATATTCTTTCTGATTGGTGTTCCAGGCTTCTTAGGGTATATTCCTAGAAGTGGGATCACTGGGTCAAATGACAATTCAATTTTTAATTTTTTGAGGTAACACCATAGTGTTTTCCATAATGGCTGCACAAGTCTGCATTCCCACCAGCAGTGTACTAGAGTCCCCTTTTCTCCACACCCTCGGCAACACTTGTTGTGTGAAGATTGCTGATGGCGGCCATTCTGACCAGTGTGAGGTGGTAACTCATTATTGTTTTAATTTGCATCTCTCTGACGATTGGTGATGATGAGCATTTCTTCATATGTCTCCTAGTCATTTATATGTCCAGTTTGGAGAGGTGTCTATTTAGTTCCTCTGCCCATTTTTTAATTGGGTTCTTTGTCTTCCTTTTGTTGAGTTGTATGAGCACTCTATATATATTGGAAATTAACCCCTTATCTGATGTATCATTGGCAATTATGCTCTCCCATACAGTGGGTTGCCTTTCCATTTTGATGACTGTATCTTTCGCTGTGCAGAAGCTTTTGAGTTTGATGTAGTCCCATGTGTTCATTTTCTCCTTTGTTTCTGTTGCCTTAGGTGATGTATCAGTGAAAATTTTGCTGTGTGTGATGTCTGAAATTTTGTTGCCTACAGTTTCTTCTAGGATTTTTATAGATTCATGAGTCACATTTAAGTCTTTTATCCATTTTGAGTTTATTCTTGTGTATGGTGTAACTAATGGTCTAGTTTTATTTTTTGCACGTAGCTGTCCAATTTTCCCAACACCATTTATTAAAGAGGCTGTCCTTACTCCAGTGTATGCTCTTGCCACCTTTGTCAAATATTAATTGAACATATTGCCTTGGGTCCATTTCTGGGTTCTGGGTTCTGTTCCAATGGTCTATATGCCTGTTCTTATGCCAGTACCAGGCTGTTTTGATTACAGTGGCTTTGTAGTATAACCTGAAATCTGGTAATGTGATCCCTCCTACTTTGTTGTTCTTTTTCAAGATTGCTATGGCCATTCGAGGTCTTTTTTGGATCCATATGAACTTTTGAAGTATTTGTTCTAGTCCTGTGAAGTATGTCATTGGTGTTTTGATGGGTATTGCATTGAATCTATAGATTGCCTTGAGTAATATGAACATTTTAATGATGTTAATTCTTCCAATCCATGAACAGGGTATGTACTTCCACTTTTTTATATCTTCCTCTATTTCTTTTTTCAATGACCTGTGGTTTTCTGTGAAAAGGTCTTTTATTTCTTTGGTTAAGTTTATTTCTAGGTATCTTAATTTTTTTACCACGATGGTAAATGGGATTGTCTTTTCAGTTTCTCTTTCTGTGAGTTCATCATTGGTATATAAGAATGTTACTGATTTCTTGATGTTAATTTTGTATCCTGCTACTTTGCCAAGTTCATTTATTAAGTTTAGTAAATTTTTAATGGAGTCTTTGGTGTTTTCTATGTATAGTATCATGTCATCTGCGAATAATGATAGTTTCACTTCCTCCT
This sequence comes from Molossus molossus, assembly GCF_014108415.1. Taxonomy (NCBI): domain Eukaryota; kingdom Metazoa; phylum Chordata; class Mammalia; order Chiroptera; family Molossidae; genus Molossus; species Molossus molossus. The sequence goes on from NW_023425388.1 coordinate 84,337,681, forward strand.
TTTCAATTTCGATCCCTTTTATTTTTTTCTTCCTGTCTGATTGCTGCGGCTAAGACTTCCAGTACTATGTTAACTAAGAGTGGCGAAAGTGGGTATCCTTGTCTTGTTCCTGTTCTTAAGAAAAATGTTTTTAGTTTTTGCCCATTGAGTATGATGTTGGCTGTAGGTCTTTTATATATGGCCTTTATTATGTCGAGATATGATCCTTCTATTCCCACATTGCTGAGCGTTTTCACCGGAAATGGATGCTGGGTTTTGTGGAAGGATGTTTCGGCATCTACTGATATGATCATGTGGTTTTTATTCTTCATTTTATTTATGTGGTGTAGCACATTTATTGATTTGCAAATATTGTACCAGCCTTGCATCCATGGGATGAATTGCACTTGGTCATGGTGAATAATTTTTCTAGTGTATTGCTGGATCCGATTTGCTCGTATTTTGTTCAGGAGTCTGAAGTCTATGTTCATCAGGAATATTGGCCTGTAGTTTTCTTTCTTTGTAATGTCTTTTTCTGGTTTTGGAATTAGAATTATGCTGGCCTCATAAAATGAGTTTGGAAGTCTTCCTTCTTCTTGAATTTTTTGAAATAGTTTGAGGAGAATGGGTGTTAGTTCTTCTTTCAGTGTTTGGTAAAACTCGCCCATGAAGCCACCCAGGCTTGGGCTTTTGTTAGCTGGGTAAGTCTTGATTACATCTTCAATTTCTTCTGTTGTTATTGGTCTGTTCAAGTTGTCTATCTCTTCCTCGTCCAATTTTGGGAGACTATGTGTTTCTAGAAATCTGTCCATTTCACTTAGATTGTCGAATTCGATGCCATATAATTGTTCATAGTAGTTGTTAACGATCTTTTGTATTTCTGTGGTGTCAGTTGTTACTTCTCCTCTTTCGTTTCTGATTTTGTGTATTTGGGTTCTCATATCTTTGTTTCTTGGTGAGTCTAGCTAAGGGTCCATCAATCTTGTTTATCTTTTCGAAAAACCAGCTCTTTGTTTCATTGATCCTTTGAATTGTTGGTTTTTTTTGTTTGTTTGTTTTTTTGGACTCTATGCCATTTATTTCTGCTCTGATCTTTACTATTTCCTTCCTTCTTCATGCTCTGGGGTTTTCTTTATGTTTGCTTTCTAATTCTTTAAGTTGTGAGGTTAGACAGTCAATTAGAAATTTTTCTTGTTTCTTCAGGTAGGCCTGTAGTGCTATGAACTTCCCTTTCAGAACAGCTTTCGCTGCACCCCATAGATTTTGTGTTGTGTGTCATTTTCATTGTTTTCCAGGAAGTTTTTAATTTCTTCCTTGATATCCTTGGTAACCCATTCATTGTTTAATGACATGCTATTTAGCCTCCATGTGTTCAAATGTCTTTGCATGCTTTTGTTGCAATTGATTTCTAGTTTCATGTCATTGTGATCTGAGAATATGCTTGATATGATTTCGGTCTTCTTGAACTTGTAGAGATTTAATTTGTGTCCTATCATGTGGTCTACCTTTTAGAATGTCCCATGTGCACTGAGAAGAATGTGAATTCTGTAGTTTTGGGGTGTAACTGTCTGTAGATACCTATTAAATTGATTTGGTCTAGTGCTTCATTTAGAGTCTCTGTTTCCTTGCTAATTTTTAGTCGGGAGGATCTATCCAGTGGTGTCAATGGGGTGTTGACATCCCCATTGCTGTCGATTTCTCCTTTGAAGTTCTCCAGAAAATTTTTAATATATTTTGTTGTTCCTATATTGGGTGCATATATGTTTATCAAGGTTATATCTTTCTGTTGGATAGATCCTTTCAATATTATGTAGTGGCCTTCTTTGTCTCTAGTTATGGTCTTCATTTTGAAATCTATTTCATCAGATATGAGCATTGCTACCTCAGCTCTTTTTTCCTTTTCGTTTGCTGGGAAGATTTTTTTTCATCCCTTCAGTTTCAACCTATGTGAGTCTTTTGTTGTGAGGTGGGTCTCTTATAAACAACATATAGATGAGTCATGCTTTCTTATCCAATCAGCTACTCTGTGTTTTTTTATCGGAGTATTCAGGCCATTTACATGTAAGGGGTTATTGATTTGTACTTATTTATTGCCATTTTTGTTTAGTTTGGTTATATATTTTTTCCTACTTCTTCTACTTATTACAGCCGTCCTTTTAACATTTCTTGCAGTGCTGGTTTGGTGCTAATGTATTCCCTTAGCCTTTTTTTTGGTCTGGGAAGCTCTTTATTTGACCTTCTATTTTGAATGACAGCCTTTCTGGGTAGAGGAGTCTTGGATTCATATCCTTGTTTTTCATGACCTTGATTACTTCATGCCATTCCTTCTGGCCTGTAGTGTTTCTTGTGAGAAGTCAGCTGAGAGCCTCATGGGGTTTCCTTTGTAGGCAGCTTGTTGCTTATCTCTTGCTGCTTTTAGGATTCTCTCTTTGTCTTTAATTTTTGGCATTTTAATTACTATGTGTCTTGGTGTGGGCCTGTTTGGGTTCTTCTTACTTGGTGCTCTCTGTGCTTCTTGAACTTGAATGCCTTCTTTCTTCACCAAATTAGGGAAGTTTTCTGTCACTATTTCTTTGAATATATTCTCTAACCCTTGCTTATTTTCTTTTTCTTTGGTGGCTCCTATGATGCGAATATTATTACATTTCCAGTTGTTCCACAGTTCTCTTAAGCTGTCTTCCTGTTTTTTAATCGTTTTTTTCCTTTTGGTTTTCTGATTGGTTGATTTTTTTTTTACCCTGTCTTCTAATTCACTGATCTGATCCTCAGCTTCCTCTACTCTGCTCTTTAGTCCTTCCAATGTGTTCTTTATTTCTGATGTGTCACTCTTGATCTCTTCTTGGTGGTTTTTAATTTCCAATTGGTTTATCTTCAGCATCTCTATGTCCTTACTCATGCTGTTGAGATTCCTCAAGATCATGGCTCTGAATTCTAGCTCTGTTAACTTGCCTAACTGCTCCACATTGATATCATCTTCAGTGGAGGTTCTTGTTTTTTCATTTGGCTTTTGTTTCTGTTTTACCATTTTGGCTATCACAGTGGGCTTTGGAGCCTGCCAAGTTTTCCTGCTGGGTATTGGTGTTCTGCTGTTTGTGGCTTCCTCTCCTGGGTTTATTTATTTATTTATTTATTTTTTTATCATCCTCACCTGAGGACATTTTTCCATTCTTTGTTCAGATAGAGTGGGAGGGAGAGAGAGGAACAGAGAGAGAGAGAAACATCGATGTGAAAGGGACACATCGAGTGGTCGCCACCCGCACAACCAACCAGGGCCGGGGACAAACTGCAACCGAGGTACATGCCCTTAGCGGAAACCGAACCCGGGTCTCTCTGGACCGCAGGCAGATGCTCTAACCGGTGAGCCAAACCAGACAGGGCTCTCTCCTGGGTTTAGATGAGTGAGGGAGGTCCCACGTTAAAACACCACTGTCAATTCTTTTTTTCCTGGTTAGAGTTGCTAGGCCAGGTGTGGTACTGTTTCCTCTAGCTTTTTGCCTGGAGGCTAGCATTCCAGGTTACTTGAAGAGTTTTGGGTTGTTGATTGAAACACTCCCTCAGGTGCTCAGGGTAAGGGGATTTCCCTAGGGTGGGGCAGATGCAGGTTGTTAGTGAGCCTCAATTTACATTTCAATGGGTCACAGGGTGGGGTTGAATCTCCGAGGGAGGGGCTGCTGCCTCTCTCTAAAGCCTTGGGAAGGAGCAATATGGCCACTGTCCTGGGTGGCTGCAACTCAGCAAAAGTTTCGAGTGCCCTCCAAATCCTAAGTGTCCCCACACAGTTCTAGTCCAGTCTGCCCTTCCTCTGCCGGAGCCCAGGGTGAGTGGCTGTGGCTATTTTAGCCTCTGTCCCACCTCTGCGCTGTGGAGCTGCTTTGGTGTTTAACCTGAGGGGTCTGCTCCCAGCTAAGGCCACTGCCGAGCTGCTGACTATGGGCTCTCAGTCTCTGTATAGCTCCTTTCACAGTCCTACCAGGATCGAGTCAGTGTCCCTGGTTATAGGGTCCTCGCAAGCTGCTTTTCTGTTGCTTTTTTCTGTCGGTTTGTCTGTGTTTTAGTTGCAATTCCATTTGGTCCTGGGAGAGAGTCTGTGTAGCTTCCATTCACTCCGCCACCATTTTGGAATCTCACGTATTCTTATTCTTATTTACGGATGAGAAAACTGAGGTCCAGAGATGCAAAGTGACTTCTCAAGGTAAGTGGCAAAAGTCTCATTCATTTTTTTTATTGTTTTTATTTTTCTTAATGATTTATAAGAGTTCTTTGTATATTTTAGTACTAATTATTTGTTAGTGCTAGCACTATCAATATTTCATATGAACTCATGATTGGCATTTCACTTCATACATGGTGTCTTCTGTCAAATAAAAAAAAGTAAACTTAGTAGGCAAATGCATGCATCATTTTCTTCATGGCTTTGCTCTGTGTGTCTTGATTAAGAAATGTTTAACTATTGCTGCATGTCATGAAGATACTCCTCAGTTATTTTCTTCAAATATTTTAAAATTTGGCTTTTCACTTTTAGCTCTTCAATGCCCATCTATCATCTAATTTTTTATATGTGGTATGATGTGAGGTGAAGATATAATCTTATCTTTTTTACCATATAGGTATTCAATTATTCACATTTATATTGAATAACCCACTTTCTCCCAATAATCAATAATGCCCGTGATACTTTCCAAGCCCCTGTGAATAAAATGTAAGTTTCTAGGCTTTATATTACTGGGTTTTGTTTTTTTTTGTCACTTCTTCCATCATTACCACATTGTTTTAATTATGAGAAGTCTTGATGGTAAGTCAGCTCTTATTTTTTTATTTTTTTGTTGTTGTTCTTGGTTCTTTTATTATATATATTTTATGAACAGATTCTCACATTAAAAATTTGATTGGAATTACTGGAAATTTTAAAGACTCTGTATGTATATATGTAATATATGCATATATATATATAAATATATAATAACATTTATATATAACATATATGCACATACACATTTCAGGAGCACTGCATTCTTATGACATTTAATCTTCCTATCCAATTAGATATTTCTCATAGATATTTCTTTGTAGAAACATATTTAAAATTTATATAATTTTGTATATTAATCCTATATTCCTATTGCTAAACTTAGTTTTAAGAATTTGACAATGAAATTCAGAATAATTATTTTATGTGAATAGTAAAATTGTTTGCAAGTATTCTTTGAACAGAAGTGGTGATACTATTCATTTTGGACTTGAAAATTGTTCTATGATTCAGTGATCGTTAAGTTTTATTAATATTTTTGTTAGTTACTTTATATCAGAAGTTCTGTCTCTTTCTGTATAACCAATGATTCTCTGATGTTTAAGGGAGCATCAGAATCACACAGAGAGCTTATGGAAACAGACTGCTGGGCCCCAACCCCACAGTTTCTAATTCAGTAGATCTGGGGAGGAGCCAGAAAATGCGCATTTCTAACAAGCTGCTCTGAGAGGCTGATGCTGCTAGTCATCACTGCCAGTGCTCCATGTTACCTTAAAACTTCTGTCCTTCTCATTTAAGGTGGATACTTGTGGTGAGATGGTTTTTATTGGATCCCAAACTTACTACACCAGTTTTATTTGGCTTCCATTTTCCTGTCCTCAAGGAGATAACAGGAGTGAAAGTGAAGCTCAGGTCATGCTTTCTTTCAAATTATTGTGTCTTTTGCTGACGGCTGGCTAATGCCCGCAGTTTTATAAATACTTGCCCAGCTTTTAATACTTGCTTTTTCTCAAAGTTGATTATTTTATATCTAGCTATTCTATTTTAAAGTGTATTTATCTCAAAATTTGATGAAAATTTTCCAATGTGTAAGAACTGAAATAATTTTACGTCGAATACCTGTATATCCACCACCTATAATCTACTACTATAAACATTTTATATTTGATGTAAACATATCTGTCCATCTATCCATCCTTCCATCCATTTATCAGTACATCTTTGTAAAAAACAAAACTTTTGTGTCCTTTTTTCCTATATCTTTGAGTCTTGCTTTTTTTTCTCTTTAATCATCTTAATCAGATTTATTTTAGAGTCTCTGTCAGATTGTTCTACTTTCTATTGTTATTGGGATTTAAAATCTATTTGTTTTGTGTGCTGTCTCATTCAGACTGGATTGTTTTATTTATAATCGCATTGTAAATTCATTTTCATTCCTATGGGGCTCCTCTGCTGCCCAGGTGGAAAGTATGTCCTATCAGGGAATGTTAGTGTTTTCTTATTTTGTGACTCTCAGAAGTATTACTGTTATAAGAGCAATTTTTATGATAATTTCTTTTCCAAACCAGACAATGTTTGGTACAGGTCCAACAAAGAGAAAACAATAATAATTTTAGCCAACCAAAATACAGGCTAAAGTAAACTTCCTTATATTTTTCTTTGGGTCAGTGGGCATTTTTTTCCCTCTGATTAACCCTCTGTGTGCAGGCCTTTGAGGTCCCAACTTGATGTTGGTGGTCTCAGCTCCAGCTGCTTTCAGAGCCACAGTCTCTGCCCTTATTTCAATGTGTCAATATTTAAGGCTCGCACACGTCCAAGAGCAGATATGCCTCGGGTCGCGTGCTCGCTACTTATTTCTCTCTTTTAGTTCCATGTCACTTCTGTTTTTGTTTTTGTCAATTGGAGAATGTTGTAAGAGATTTTTTCATGTTCTCTGCTCCTTGTATTCTTGGTGAATAGGCAGCTACCTCTACTTCATTCACATGGAATTGATTCTTTTGTGTATACTCTGAGGAAGTGCCTAGTTCTGCTTCTTGTCTATTTGCCTATACTAACCAGTCTTCATTCTATGTTCTTTTATATTTTTCTAACTGAAATTACCATTATTTGAAATTCTACAATAAAATTTTCTCTCCATTTTAAATCTTTTTAAAAACTGACATGTTATTTTAATCTCAGAGAAGCTATGGATAAAGTTGTGCATCTGTATAGGAATACCCTTGGCTCAGCAGCTAGATGAGAGCTATCTCTGTTTTCCCTCTGTCAACCAGAGAGGTTGATGCTCATGGCTCAGCAAACACTCATGACTATTAGACTATTTTATTCTCCAAGCCACACTGGCACTTCTGTTCCTGTCAGTGGTGCTATAGATTTATAGAGTAAATTTTGCCCTGGCCTGTTTGGCTCAGCAGTAGAGCGTCAGCCGGCGGACCAGTGAGTCGCGAGTTTGATTCTGGCCAAGGGCACATACCTTGGTTGTGGTTTGTCTGCAGCCCTGGTCAGGGCTGTGCAGGAGTCAACCAGTTGATGTGTCCTTTTCACATTGATGTTTCTCTCTCTCTCCCTCCCATTCTTTCTGAAGATAAATAAAAAAATATCCTCAAGGATTAAAAAAAAAAGAATAAGTTTTGCTGTTGCCTTATGCTATTTATTTTATTTAATTATTAAAAATTAATTAATTGAAATACCATATAACAGTAAAATATGAGTGAAAAATAAAAGTATTTTTATCAAAATAAAGTTCAGTTCTCTGATTAAGACATGATAAATTTGCATTTCTAAATAAAATTTTCTTTGTAAATTAGGTGCAGGTAAAATTCTAAACAATTGGGAAAATATTCTCAAAATCTTAATATGTATGCACTAAAGTGCATAAGTGTTTAATTTGCAAAAGTGTTTAAATTTTGCTTTAAAGAAGGCAAAGTTGGAAATTAGAAATGTCGTATTAAGAATGATGGTCTTGCCCTGGCCGGTTTGGCTCAAGGGTTAGAGCGTCGGCCTGTGGACCAATGAGTCACAGGTTTGATTCTGGCCAAGGACACGTACCTCAGTTGTGATTCGTCCCTGGCCCTGGTTGGGGTTGTGAGGGAGGCAGCCACTTGATGTGTCCCTTATGTCGATGTTTCCTTCTCTCCCTCTCTCTCCCTCCCATTCAATCTGAACAAAAATGGAAAAAAAGTCCTCAGGTGTGGATAAAAAACAAAATTACAAAAAAAAGAATGATGGTTTGTATACCACATGGAGTACTATGGAATAGTCCAATGAAAATATATTTGCATGTATTAATTTAAAGTGTGATATTCAAACCATAAAGTGTTTAAAAATATTCTTCATGTTAAATGACTTTTTGATTAACCAACTAATCACTGGTTCAGATTGTATAAGATAAAATAATTTTTACTGTATTTAATTTCATTATTACTACTATCTAATTTTTTTACTGTCTGAAGTGTTAAAGAGAAATGTTTACATGTTTAAATTTATTTGAAAATTGGCCCAAGAACATGGATAGGAAGTAATAAATCTACTCAAAATACAATAAAATATTTTTACAAATTCAGCAGATTAAGATTTAAGAAATAAGAAATGTCAGGAAGTATGTTCATTCACGCTGCCTTGAGAAGGCTGATTAGAAGACCTCCCCTATCCTTGGGACAGAGTCCTCGCTTGTCATCGTGATTTGTATCACCCCCCCACACACACACACACACACAACCCTGGGAAAGCTACCAGGGCTGAGGAGGGGAACAAGACCCAAAGACATAGGCAATAGACCTATGCAGGTGGTCAGAGCCTCAGAAAGCCTGTCCCCTGATGGCTAGCACATGAAAACTGGTCCTCTAGGAAGGGAGTAAGTCAAAGGTAGACAAGCTCAGAAAAATACAGGGAAAAGCCAAAGAAGGTAATAATATGCTTCTCTAACCAATAAAGAATATGAGGTGGAATGAAGAAATGTAGAGACAGGTTGATTTACACAGAAGAAAAAGAAATGCCTGGAGAAAGAAGCAGGGCTGACGGGTGGGGTCCTGGGCACAGGGGATGTGCCTTCCCAGAAGCTTCCCAGAGGTGTGTCTGGTTTCTCCAGCTCTTGTTCATCCCCAACTGTAACAGTGCTTGTCCCAGTTCTCCCTTAGGCCTGGGAGACCTTATTCTGTCCTTCTTACTTATCCTTGTTTCTCAACTATAAATAACACCCCAAATCTGAGCCTCTGTGCTCTTTATATGGTGAAAGAGCCTAATATAAGTGGACAGGGAATTAACTTACAATTCTATTATCTTTAACAGCTAAGATTCTTAAAGGCATCTGCCACATTTTGGCATGCCGATAAGGTAACAGAATAAAAACAGCTGTAATGAGTTTGCATAAATTCGCTCACTTAGACCCTACCTAGCAGAGAGACTTTCCAAGAGGTGGTACAACTCATCTCATAGCTTTGCATGGGGATACTGTGTGAATTGAAAGCCATAAAACACTGAACCAGCCAGAGTCAGGAAAATTGGATCATAATCAGAATTCACCATGACAAAGAGATGGTGACTTTGGCAAAAATCATCCCAAATCTCTCAGCCTCAGTTCCTTTATCTGTGGGGCTCTGGTGTTTTGACTTAAGGTTCCTATAAAAATCAAATTAGAGATCATATGTGAAAGTACTTTGTAAATTTTTATCTTCCAAGCATATATAGGTGACGAAGCTCAGACTCTCAGAGGTGGAAGGGACCTGGCAGCACCAGAGATATAGTCTTTACCCAATTCAGAATAATTTTTAATGCTTTTAGTCTTCTGTAACTTTTACTGATCCTCTGACTGCCATTACCTGGTTCATTTAAATGTGGTAATGTCTTAGCATATCTTGTTCCAATGAATCTCCTGATATTCCTAAAACAACATTTGAAACAAAGGCTAGGTTTATTTTTTCTCCAGTTAATCAGTGCATGCAGAGGAAAGAAAGATTCGCCCTCAAACTCCATAAATATAAACTCATTGACAGAAAGCATAGGAATCATTGGTGTACCCTGACACTGTTCTATCAAATGGACTTGGGCTGGGCAGAAGCTTAAACTGGTGGAGTCCAGCTGTGTCCCTCCCTCCTCCACCTCTCCCTCAGTTCCTAGGGCTTCCTCCCCCTGTGCTCTGTGTCAGCGACACACCTTAAGTCTGACCTTTCCGACCTCTATCAGCCTTGCAGAATGTAGGTGTCCTCTGGGTTGTGCCAAAAATAACCAGACTTAATGAAGAAAGTACCTGATAAGAGCAGAATACATTTCTCACCTTGAGTAATATTCTCATGTTAAAAGCTACCTGAATAGCTGTGAGCACCATGAGTTGAAGAAATTTTGACTAACATTGACAATTCTGGTCAGCAACTCCTAAGGTCCTTATGTAGGACCTCTCCTTGAGGTTCAGGGGTAGGCCAAAAGCAGGTTAGCTAGCTCTCCACACAAAAACTGTAGGTGGTGTGTGTGTGTGTGTGTGTGTGTGTGTGTGTCTATCTTGGAAAAGAAAACCAGCTAGATATTGGCCAGCTATCTCATTTTTACTATAACTCATGAATAGAATTACTTTCTAAAGTGATTAAATCTACCCTATTTGGGGCAGACAGTTGGCCAATATGTCAGAGAATGATTTTTCTAATCATTGACAGACCTTTTATTGATGTAGCCAGCAGTAACCAGGCTGGGGAAATATTGTTTATTCATGATCCAAATGCATGCTGATATCTTGTTAGGCCCAGATGTTCATATTCATAGATACAATCTAGACACCAGAGCCCAAGTCAACATTGTGCTAGTAGATTAAATTCCTCAAATTCAGCCCTTTTTATTTTTACTCCCTTGGGAAAATGTACATCTCTCTCTCCTCCCTCACCTCCAACACCCTCTGGATTACAAAGTGAACACTTTAAAAACAGTCAAGTAGAATGGAAACGTATTTAGAGCAGTGGGATTTTAAGCCTTAGGGAGAACCAGGGGACCTAAAAGTTCTAGTCCTATGAAGCCCTCTCCGCAGCTGAGCTATGGTGGTAACAACAGAGACATAATTTCAGAAGAATTCAATTAGAAAAGATACAGAGAACTATCTAGGAAATAGCAAAGAGAATGATTAATGGGGTGAATGTTAGATAACATAAATAAGGGTTATAAAATTAAGGATTTTTGTGCCAGAGAAAATGACTCCCAGGATTGATTTACAAAGTGATTATTAATAATTGGTGGAGTTTTATTTAGAGTTCTTAAATCGTTCCAATGAGTCTTTCTCTTCAGTCTCAATAATTTTGGTCAAAGGAGGGTCAATTCAAATGGAACTATACCTATCTTCTGCTTCAAAAATATGAAAAGCGCCCTGGCTGGTTTGGCTCAGCAGTAGAGCATTGGCCTGTGAACCAATGAGTCACGGGTTTGATTCTGGCTAAGGGCACATACCTTGGTTAAGGTTCATCTGCGGCCCTGGTTGGGGTCGTGCAGGAGGCAACCAGTCGATGTGTCCCTCTCATGTAGATGTTTCTCTCTCTCTCCCTTTCTCTCCCTCCCACTCTATCTGAAGAAAAATAGAGAAATATCCTTGGGTGAGGATTAAAAAAATAATAATAGCAACAAAAATATGAAAAGCTATTTTTTAAATTTATTTATTTATTTTTAAATCAAAAACATTTTTTAATGAGAGAGCATCAAGACCTGGCTATCTAGTTAGTTTATCTAGTTCCTTTAAGTATTTGTAAGATATTTTAATAGCATATTTTGGGGGGTAAGAGCAAAATGGTTTGGGTACCATTAGTAAAATAAAACATTTCAAAAATATTGCATATATTAATTTTATCCTTTAAATTTTTATGTACGTTTAAAATTTATATAATAGTAGAGTAGCATATGTATATTATATAACAATTTTTGCTGTTAGTAGTAATTTTTAAAAACCAAGCAAAAATAAAGGAGTTTTTTTGTTTGTTTATTTGTTTGTTTTAAAGAAAACTTCTATAGATGCTGCCTTCTTGGTTTTGTTAAACCTGATCATTTGCATTGTAGTGTAAATTCAGTTGTCATCAGTAATTTCGCTGACACCAAATCTCAAGTTAAATGAAAAGCTATTTTAAACAAGATTCTAGTGCTTTGTCTTATACTGAAAACCAAGTATAAACCAATAAGTGGACTAATACTAGTGATTTGAAAGTTTGGTTAGATTTAAAGATGTTCTTGATTCTAAGGGTAATTGATTACACACTGAGAAACCAAGAGAGTTTGGAAGGATATCTATTCCTAAAACATATTCAAATATCAATGTAATGTACAAAAACGATGTTTTCTGTTCCTTTTATACTTAGTTACTATTTCCATGATTTTGCCTTCCTAGTGAAAGAGTGTTGATTGCACCATTTGAATAGACTCTGAGATAGTAGTTACAATGTTGGAGGCAAAATAATTACATTTATACAATAGAAATTGTAATTATACAGTATACTGAACACCAAGATTGTATAATTTCTAGCAGACTGCTTTTTCCCAGAATAAGTGAAACCTTCTTTTAGACTGTAGTTAGTTCTTTTAATTTAGATTACTTACTATATTAAATGTCAAGTGTGAGTAGTTTTATTTTTTTAGCCACTAAGATGTTAATATCAGGGCATTTTTTGAGCTGTATTAAGAATCAGAAATCCGCCCTGGCCGGTTTGGCTCAGCAGTTAGAGCATCGGCCTGTGGTCCCAAGAGACCCAGGTTTGGTTCCCGTAAGGGCATGTACCTCGGTTTCAGTTTGCCCCCGGCCCTGGTTGTTCGTTTGGGTGGCAGCCACTTGATGTGTCCCTTTCACATCGATGTTTCTCTCTTTCTCTCTCTTCCTCTCTCTCCCTCCTATTCTACCTGAACAAAAAATGGAAAAAATGTCCTCGGGTGAGGATAAAAAAAAAAAAAAAGAATCAGAAATCCTTGTAATGTTTCAACATAAAATTACATTTAGGATTATGGCCAAAATTAGGCAGGCTGCATGATACCATTTAGCTGCTCGTTTTTGCTCTAAATTTAACCTAACAAATGCTAAGGCATTGAGTACTCACTTTATTTTATTTATTTATTTTTTATTGTTTGGTTTTTTTTAGAAGAGAGGAAGGGAGAGCAATACAGAAACATAAATGTGAGAGAGATACATTGATCGACTGCCTCCTACATGCCCCCTACTGGGGATCCAGCCTGCAACCTGGGCATGTGTCCTGTCCTGGAATTGAACCAGGACCTCTCAGTCCACTGAACCACTCCAGCTGGGTTTAGGTACTCACTTTAAATTGTATTTCTGGTAACTTTAAACAAAAACAGATTTTTCTCCAGCAGAATGGGTTTATTCAGGAACAACAAAGAATTGTAATTTAGGACACATGGTCTAATGGCAAACCATGAGCTAGTCCGGAGGAACAAAGAAGGGGAAGTCTTTTACAGAGGAAAAGAATAAGATTCAAACAGAATTCTTTCTTTCCAGCTCAGCAATCTACAGTAGGGTGAGTGAGCTCCCCCTGCTGGCCTCCCAACCTCATTTTAAATGAGGTTTCTTGTATATTAATTCTTACATTCTCAGGCAAAATCACAGGCACACACAAAATTGACTTGAAAGCCTTGAAGGGGTTCAGAACACCACCACCCCCAGATGTGCCACTTTTGCATGTGGATTATTTTGAGCTAAAGGCAATTGAGACCCTGAGAATTTAAGAGAAACTTTTACCTCTCCCTCAAATAATTTAAATTGGGGGCTTTGCTCATAAGAGGAATACATTTTTATGACCTATCTGTATGGCAGGGCAAACATCTAATTACTGAACATCTCCTCTTTTTATCATCCTGTGACTTACTTTCCTCCCCTCTGAAGCTCCAGGGTTCTCTTTTCCTTGGCTCAAGATGTCATATATATCTCATTTTACCTTTCTGCCTTTGAGCTTCTCATGTATGTGGGGTTCCCTACATATGAAATTAATTTTTTTTCTCCTGCTAACCTGTCTCATGTCAATTTTATTATTAGACCAGCAAGAGAACCTTTGTAGGGTAGAGTAAAATTCTCCTTCCCAACAGCCTTTTTCTTTTGCATTTTCTTTCTCTTTACAAAGATAATAAACGTTTCTTTGTGGATTTTTAAAATTATATATAAGCAGTGCAAAGAAAAAAAAACCTACTACAAACATAACCACTTACAGACGGGCACAGTTAACATTTTTGTTGGCTTCCCCTTTTCAGAGCAGAGTGAATGTGTGTGTTTACATATTATATGTTTTTCCTCACAAATCAATTTATTATGAACATTTTTATTCTGCTAATCAAATATTGGTTTCAAATTAGACTTTGAAGATAAATGATAATGGTAAGAATACTTTCAGAACAATCCTGTTTTGAATTCTCAATGAAAAATAAATATTAAAAGACAAATAATCAAACCCTCCAGGAAGCATCTTTCAGAGGTGTTTTGGCTGTATGATCATTTAGATGACTTCTCTCCATGTTGGTGAGTTAGTTGTGGGAGACATACACCCATAGGTTAGAGGCAGCTTGATTTGATAGAATTGTACTAACCTGAAAATCAAGAGACCTGGGATCCAATCAGGGCTCTGCCATGCTGATTCAGGTACACCAGGCATAGGAATTAACCTAGAAGTCTTCGCTCAGAACATGAGCCTGTCAAAACATGCCAGAAAATAATTCTTCATACCACAGATAAAATAAGTATTGTTTAATGTGGATGCTTCTACATAATTTAGTTAAGAAATTCAGTTAGGTAAGTCAGGTAAGTGTCATTTTGTGAGGAGAGTTGTGATGAAATAAAGATTTAAGGATTTTACACTAATTGTAAAAAGCTATTCAATCAATCTCTTCCTTGAACCTTAAAAAAGATTTTCAGAACATATCAGTCACTTTATACCTTTACTTTTAAAATTATACACTCTGGATAACATGCCAATGTCCATAACATAAATTCTTTACTGAAAAAAGTTATTGAAAATAAATTATTTTAAGGAATGATTTCACAATAAAATATTCAGTAATAATAGTTTTATACCTATTTCTTTATGTGTAGCTAATCTGTTTTCTCTGATTGGCTGTTTAAAAGCTAGATTCTCATCTGCCTCAATGACAAACCTTAGTTGACAAAAGTTTCCATTACTATAATAAAAAGTTTTCATAGATGTAAAAATTTAAAAATGGCTTTATTAGGTGAGGTAAATGAGAAGCTATCAAGGGAAGAAGGAGTTTCCTTCAGGATAATTAAACCTATCAAAGTTTTGACAATATAAAATTGTGAGAAGAACCCTCAAGATACACCATCAGTATTTCTTGTCTAGCAGCAGTCCACAGAGCCCCATAAAGATGGAGGAGAAACTCATATCTTTCCGAGAAGGAGGCTTATTCAATAACTTCATTGCTTATAAGAAATTATTTAAACAAAATTAAGTCCCTTCTAATTTAGTTTAAACCCATTTTGCCTTGTTCTGTGCTATCAGAGTTTGAAAACAGCTGGCCACCACTCACTGAATAAAGCCCCTCTACATTATTTAAAGACAGGCATGAAATGACTTTGGGTCTTTTCTTCATCAAATTGTATAATTCCAGCTTTATTAACCTCTCAATGTCAGTCTCCATTTCCAGTCCTTTAATCATCTTCTGGATCATCTCTAAAGCAGCTCCATGGTCTTTCATGAGTCAGTTTTGCTTTAATAAGCCCTTCAACCGCTAACAAACATGTCAGGATTTGCGTTTAGTTGTCATAGCGTTTTATGCCTCTCGAGCTGCATTTCTTTGAAAACTCTGACACAAGGACAAAGCAATGGTGGAGATTTCAGAGGTGCAGCTTTGTTTTTCTGTTTTCCTTTTCTGTGTTATATTATTGTGATAGTTTGCCAGTGAGCCAGAGACTTTTCATCTAAACTTTAGATTCTAAAGGAATAATCAAATCTAACTAGAAACAGGGATGAAACCTTACTTACACTGAACTCCAGGGACCGCTGATAGGTTTTTCACTTGGCTGAGCGTTTCCTCCTTTAAGAACCTTGACTTTATTAGTTTTTTAAACTTCTAAAAATATATCATTCTTTTTTTTTTTTTTTTACATATTCTATGTTGAATATATTTTGGCATTTTTATTTGATAACATAATTCAATTCAATTTATATTTAATGAGCACCTACAAAAACAAGCGATCTACTAGGAGATATAATGGAGACAAAGTAAATCAGATACTCACGTAAAATCTGATTATGAACTTACAATGTAATAGGAGAGATAAGAAAATTACTCTAATAGACATTAGTATGTGGTAAATACCACAAAATAATTGGATATACATGTTAAGAAAATTTCAGAGGAAACAACTTTATTGAAAAAGTCATTTTAAGCTAAGCTACTCTATTAAGGGTGTAAAAATATTTTTCTCCAAAGCAACAAATCAACCAAAAATCTGAAAAAAGACATTAAGAAAACAATTAGAAATATTGTTTTGGCATAAAATGTTCTGAAATAGTGGCAAATTGGTGTAGATGATTGTGATTTGAAATGCAGCTTGGGGGTTTATAAATTTTTTTGCAGATAGGGGATAGCACTGTAACTTTTTAAGAGTGTAAATGAGATGAACAGTGCTTTAAATTTCAATAAGAAAGAATTAGTACCCATGAATATAATTGAGTCAAAGTAGAAAAACAGTTAAATTTTTTATGTAGTCCCATTTATTAATTTTTTCGTTTCTCTTGCCCTAAGTAATGTATCTGTGAAAATTCTGCTTCGTGTGATGTCTGCAATTTTGCTGCCTACATTTTAGGATTTTTATGTTTTCATAACTTACATTTAAATCTCTTATCCATTTTGAGTTTATTCCTGTGGATGGTGTAAGTTGCTGGTCTAATTTCATTTTTTTTTTTTTTTTCATGTACCTGTCCAATTTCCCCAACACCATTTATTGAAGAGATTGGCTTTACTCCATTGTATGTTCTTGCCTCCTTTCTCAAATATTAATTGAGCATACTATCCTGATACCATTTCTGGGTTCTCTGTTCTGTTCCACTGTTCTATATGCCTGTTCTTGTGCTAGTACCAGGCTGTTTTTAGAACAGTGGCTTTGTAGCATAACCTGAAATCTGGTAATGTGATCCCTCCTACTTTGTTCTTTTTCAAAATTGCTGTGGCTATTCAGGGTCTTGCTTGGTTTTAAACTTTTGGAGTTTTTGTTCTGGCTCTATGAAATATAGTGTTGAAATTTCAATAGGGATTGCTTTGAATATATGTATTACTTTGGGTATTTTGGACATTTTAATGACGTTGATTCTTCCAATCCATGAACATGGTATCTACTTTCATTTTTAATGTCTTCCTCATTTCCTTTTTCAGTGTCCTGTAGTTTTCCAAGAATAGGTTTTTTACCTATATCAAACTAAAAAGCTTCTGCACAGCAAAAGAAACCAGCATCAAAATGAAAAGTGAACCCACTCTCTGGTAGAACATACTTGCCAGTGATACATCAAAAAGGGGTTAATTTCCAAAATATATAAAGTATTCATACAACTCAACAAAAGGAAGACAAACAACCCAATTAAAAAATGGGCAGACAACCTGAATATACACTTCTCAAAATAGGACATACAAATGGCCAAGAGACATATGAAAAAATGCTTGTGACTAATCATCAGAGAAATGCAAATTAAAATGACTATGAAGTATCATTTCACACCTGGAAGAATGGCTGCCATCAACAAATCATCAAACAACAAGTGCTGGCAAAGATGTGGAGAAAAGGGGACTCTAGTACACTGCTGCTGGTGGGAATGCAGACTGGTGCAGCCACTATGGAAAATAATATGGTATTTTCTCAAAAAATTAAAAATGGAACTACCACTAGACTCAGTGATTCCACTTCTAGGAGTATATCCAAAGAAGCTTGAAACACGAATCAGAAAGAATTTATGTACCCCTATGTTCATAGCAGTGCTATTTACAATAGCTAAGATCTGGAAACAACCCAAGTGTCCATCAGTAGATGAGTGGATAAAAAACCTGTGTTACACTTATACAATGGAATACTATGCAGCTGTTGGAAAGAAAGACCTCTTACCCTTTGAGACAACATGGAGAGACCTGGAGAGTATTATACTGAGCAAAATACGCCAGTGAGAGAAAGACAAGTATCACATGATCTCACTATTTGTGGAATCTACTGAACAAAATAAGCTGATAAACAAAATAGATCTAGAGACGTGGAAGTAGGGAATGGACTGACAAACCTCAGAGGAAAGGGGTGTGGGGGAAGGGAAAAAGATAAACCACAGAATTAATGTGCATATATGCATAACCAGTGAACACAGACAGCAGTGTGGTGAAGGCAGGGTGGGGTGGGCGTGGGAAGGAAGGTGTCAATGGGAGAACAAAGGAGAGACATCTGTAATACTTTCAACAATAAAGACAAAAAAAGAAAAAGTTAAAAATTTAAAGGAATATTTCAGGAAAAAAATCAAGTGAGAAAAGGGGAGGGACAGACAGTTTTAGAAGTAATTATTTAGCAGACTCTGACAATTAAGACGTGGTAAGAAGAAAAGAAATTAGAGAAGATTTAAAAAGTTAAAGTGTAGGTGACAGAAAGATAATGGTGCATTTATAAAAATAGAAAACCTAAGGATGAGAGACACTCATAGTCATGGTAATGTCAAAGCTAGATTTTAAAATAAAAGATGGGGCCAGATAATTAATGCAGAAAATATAGATTTTTTTTTTTTTTTTTTTATCCTCACCCAAGGACATTTTTTGCATTTATCTTCAGACAGAGCTGGAGGGAGAGAGGAAGGAAGGGAGAGAGAGAAACATCGGCGTGAGAGAGACACACGGAGTGGTTACCACCCATAGGACCCCAATAAGGGCCAGGGATGAACTGCAACTTAGATACATGCCCTTAGCAGCCACCAAATCTGGAACTCTCTGGTCTGCGGGCTAACGCTCTAACTGCTGAGCCAAACTGGCCAGAGCTAGATTCGTTTTTTAATGAGATATGATAACTGTGATAAAAATAGAGATAGGATGTCAGCTTGAGAAAATATAATTGAAAAAATATTTTAAACTATGAGAGGTTTTGTTTGTAGGAAACAATCTTGAGACATGTGAAGAAACAATAAAATGGAGCCCACACCCAAGAAATTTTTTAAAAACCAGAAGATGGGCACCAGATGACAGAAATAATGAAGTAACACTCAAAGATTTTAAAATAGCTATTATAAAAACATTCAAGCTATTTTTGGAAAGAAAATGGGTGAATAAGCAGAAAATTTCAAAGAAGAACCAGCCCTGACCAATTCTGCTCAGTGGTTAGAGCGTCAGCCCATGGACCAAAGAGTTGCAAGTTTGATTCCTGTCAGGGGCATGGACCTTGGTAGCGGTTCAGTCCCGGCTCTGGTTGGGGTCATGCTCGAGGCAACCAGTCAATGTCTCTCTCTCACCCTCCCACTCTATCTGATGAAGTTAAATGGAAAAATAACCTGGCCTGAGGATTTAAAATAAAAAGAAGCAAAAGATTCTAGAATGGAAGAAGTATTAATATGTGAAATAAAAACACATTAACTGTGATTAATATGAAAATTAAAACTGCATAAGAGTAGATCAGTGAACTTGAAGACAGATTAATAGAAATTATTAAAAATAAAACCAAGCCCTGGCTGATTTGGCTCTGTGGTTAGCATGTTGGATCTCAGACCAAATGGTCACAGGTTCTATTCCCTGACAAGGGCACATCCTGAGTTGCAGGTTCAATCCCTGAGGCAGACAATCAATTAGTATGTCTCTCTCACTTCAATGTTTCTCTCTCCCTCTATCTCCCTCCCCCCCCCCCCACTTTCATTCTATCTAAAAATCAATGGAAAAATATCCTCGGGTGAGGATTAACCAAAAGGTAAAGTAAAGCTAAGGGGAAGAAAAATGACTGACAGAAACTGAAGAGATCATCAGTGACTAATGGGACAATATCAAGTAATCTATAATATGTGTATTCAAAAGTATAAAAAGAAGATAAAGGAGCACAGAGTATTTGAAAAAACAATGGCCAAAATTTTTTAAAATTTACAATAAACCTAAACTCTCAAATCCAAGAAGCTCAGCAAATCTCAAGAAGGATAAATTAATAGAAAATCAAACTGAGGCACATCATAGTTAAATGGTAAAAAGCAAAAATACATTTAAAAACTACTAAAAGCAATAAAAGAATGATATATGATACCAAGGTAACCACAATAAAATGACTCACTTCTCAATAGAAGCAATGTCATCCAGAACACAATGGAACGATATTTTTAAAGTGCTAAAAGAAAAGTCTGTATAAAATCCTATATTCAGCAAAAAATACTCCTGAAAAATGAAGGTGAAATTAAGGCTTTCTTTAGATAAATAAAAACTGAGAAAATTTGCTATTAGTACAACTGTCTATAAGAAATATTAAAGGAAGTTCTTTAGTCTGAAGAGAAATGACACTGGTTGAAATTTGAATCTGTAAGGAATGTTTGACTTAAACAAAATCAATAATTATGTATTATGAGATCTATACTATATATAGAACATGAAAACCAAAAGGTCTAAAATCAGTGATCTGAGTAAACAGAACATCAATAGAAGGAAGGAAATAATAAAGAGTAGGATTATTTATATAGAAAACAAAGAGAAAAACCCATAAAACTAGGTCGGTTCTTGAAAAGATTATTAAAATGTATATACTTAACAACACTGATGAAGAAAAAAACACACAGTACAATGATCAGTAATAAAACAGGCAATATGGCCGTAAATCCTACAGTAATGAGAAAGATTTAAGGCACTATTATGAACATTAAGATCAAACATCTTATGAAGTAGATAAAATGGGAACATTTCTCAAAAACACAACTTCTAAACTGATGAAAACAGGTAAAGAAATAGATTTCTGAAACATGAAAAACCACACCCCCATCTAATATTAATCTATCTAAGCTCTTTCAGAAGATAAGAGAGAACACTTCCGAATTTGTTTTATGAGGCTAGAATAACCCCAGTGTCCAGACATGACAAAGCCACCACAAAATATCAGTCACAGACTAATATACCTCATGAACATAGACACAAAATTTCTTAATCAACTATTAGCAAATATATAAAAAGAATAATATATTATGACTAACTGAGGATTTTCCTAGGAATGCACATTTGGTTTAATATTCAAAAACTAGTCAATATAATTCATCATATTAACAGAATAAAGAAAAATCATACAATCATCACAATAGGTACAGAAAAATCATTTGACAATATTCAACACTTATTGATGACAAAAGCAAAACCTCTAGGCAAACTAGGAAAGAGTCTCCCATTTGATAAAGAGCATCTATAAAAATTCTACACCTAATTTAACCTAATGTTAAAATATTGAATGAAGTCAGCTCTCGTTGCTTTTTTTTTTCCTTTTTCTTTATCCTCACCAGAGGACATTTTTGCATTTATCTTCAGATAGAGCAGGAGGGAGAGAGGGAGGAAGAGAGAGAGAGACATCGATGTGAGAGACACATTGGTTGCCACCACACAACCCCAACTGGGGCCAGGGACAAACCGCAACCGAGGTATGTGCCCTTAGCAGGAACTGAACCTGGGACTCTCTGGTCCATGGGCCTACGCTCTAACCACTGAGCCAAACTGGCCAGGGCTGCTCTTATTGCTTTTATTTAGCGTTTTATTGGAAGTCCTAATCAATGTAATTAGGTAAGAAAGAAAATACATTGCATGCAATTGAGAAAGAAAGAAATAAAACTTTATTTTCAGAAAACATGATTACATGAAAAATGTAAATGATTCTATAAAAAAATTCTGCTAGATCTAATAAATGAATTCAGCTGAGTCTCAAGGTCAATATATACACAAATTAAGTATATTTCTACATACCAGCAACAAAGAATTAGAAAATAAATTTTTTAAATTAATGTCATTTCTAATGGCATCAAAAAATATGATACCTAGTAATAAATTTTTCAAAATAAATTACATATCTTTATGTATGAAAACTACAAATACACTGATAAAAGAAATTTCTAAATGTCGATAAAAATGGAGATGTAGACCATGTTAATTAGACAGAAGACTTAATATTTTTAAAGTGTTACTTCCCTATAAATTTATGTATAGATTCATTACAATTCCAGTCCATTTCAGGAAGCTTTGTTATTTTTGGTAAAAACTGACAATCTGAGAGTTAATTTATGGAATAAAGGATCTAAAATAGCTTAAGTAAACTTGAAAAGGAAGAGCAAAGCTGGAGGACTCATGCTCTCAACTTCACAATTTCTATAAATCTATTGTAATTAACACAATGTACACTTGACATAAGGATAGAAAAATAGATTATTGAAACACAATAGAGAGTCTAGAAATAAATTAAAATAGTTTTCAACACAATTCCAACAAATAATGAACTAATGTTTTGTTTTTAACTCCCATCCATAAAAAATAACAAAAATATAAAAGCAGAACTAGAAGGATCACTACCAAATTAATGACAGTGGTTTCTTCTGAGCAGACAGAAAAGGAAGGGGGCTGGCAAAGGGAAAACATTTAAATCTCACCATGCAAGTTTTGTTTTTTATTATGACTATATCTGAAAGAAAAAGTGGAAGCATTGTGAAAATTCTGGCTCAAGAATTCATGAGTGTTTGTTTTAGTGATGTCTTTATTTTTTCCCTATTGTTTAAACTTTTCAAATAAAAAAGAAATAACATTGGCTTTTTATTTGACTGGGTCTCCTCTGAAGGTTGGTAGACAATAGCAGGATGAACTTTTATTTCAATTCATTTAATCTAAAATACTTAAGGTTTCCACATAGCTGAGTTATCAACAGGTAAAATTCTATTCTATTATAAAAAATGAGAGGAAAATATTATCTTCTGAAAAAGCAAAATTATGGCAATTGATTATTAACACTAACTTTTACTCATGATGGGCACCATTGACTTTTACTGAAATACAAGAAAAGGGCTCCATTTATTCAGTTATGCAATTTTCCTTCACAATGCCAAGGATGTCCAAAATCGTAGAAATTATTTTAGTTGTTTAGAGATTGATTTCAATTATTAGGAGCTAAATATAATAAAACATATATACCATGTTCATACTAAGTTAGTATTGTAAGCAATTATTTCAGCTGAAATGTTTGGAATATTGTTTTCTAGATGTACAGCTGCTTCGATATCTGTTTGTGCTTGTTCAGCATCAGCGTGTACACATTCGAATTACATTTAAAAACTTTACTATATATTTATATTACTAAGGATCATCCAATTGTTATCAAATTATCAGCTTATATTTTATTAGAATCAGAGTTATTTGCAAGTGAATTTTATGAGGTTAGCAAAATGTATTTTTATTTTATTTTTTTTAATTTATTTTTTTAAATTAATTTTTGTTACAGATGTTTCTCCTATTTCCCTAACTGATTCCCACCTCCCCCTCCCTCCCCGCCCTGCCCCCAGTTTGTTGTCCATGTCCACTGTTCATGCATACATGCATATAAGTTCTGTGGTTTATCTCTCCCCCACCACCCCCGCTTCTGGAGTTTGTTAGTCTCTACCCCACTTCCACATCTCTGGGACTACCCCATTCCTCAGACTGTTATGTTCATTATATTCCACAAATAAGTAATATCATATGATACTTGTCTTTCTCTGTTTGGCTTGTTTCAATTAGGATGATACTTTCCAGGTCCCTCCAAGTAGTCTCAAAAGATAAGAGATCTTTCTTTCTTACAGCTGCGTAGTACTCCATTGGGTATATGTACCACTGCTTTTTTATCCATTCATTTACTGATGGACATTTGAGCTGTTTCCAGATCTTAGCTAAGGTAAATAGTGCTGCTACAAACATGGGGGTACATATATTCTTTCTGATTGGTGATTCAGGCTTCTTAGGGTATATTCCCAGAAGTGGGATCACTGGGCCAAATGGAAGTTCAATTTTCAATTTTTTGAGGTAACACCATATTGTTTTCCATAGTGGCTGCACCAGTCTGCATTCCCAGCAACAGTGTACTAGAGTCCCCTTTTCTCCATACCCTCGCCTACACTTGTTGTTTGATTATTTGTTGATGGCGGCCATTCTGACAGGTGTGAGGTGACACCTCATTGTTGTTTTAATTTGCATCTCTCTGATGATTAGTGATGTTGAGCATTTCTTCATATGTCTCTTAGCCATTTGTACGTCCAGTTTGGAGAGGTGTCTATTTAGTTGCTCTGTCCATTTTTTAATTGGGTTCTTCGTCTTCCTTTTGTGGAGTTGTATGAGCACTCTATATATATTGGAAATTAACCCCTTATCTGATATATCATTGGCAATTATGCTCTCCCATACAGTGGGTAGCCTTTCCATTTTGATGACTGTATCTTTCGCTGTCAGAAGCTTTTGTGTTTGATGTAGTCCCATGTGTTCATTTTCTCCTTTGTTTCTGTTGCCTTAGGTGATGTATCAGTGAAAATTCTGCTGCATATGATGTATGAAATTTTGTTGCCTACAGTTTCTTCTAGGATTTTTATGGATTCATGAGTCACATTTAAGTCTTTTATCCATTTTGAGTTTATTTTTGTGCATGGTGTAAATTGATGGTCTAGTTTCATTTTTCTGCATGTAGCTGTCCAATTTTCCCAGCACCATTTGTTAAAGAGGCTGTCCTTACCCCACTGTATGCTCTTGCCTCCTTTGTCAAATATTAATGGAGCATATTGCCTTGGGTCCATTTCTGGGTTCTCTGTTCTGTTCCAATGGCCTAGATGCCCGTTCTTGTGCCAGTACCAGGCTGTTTTTATTAGTGGCTTTGTAGTATAACCTGAAATCTGGTAATGTGATCCCTCCAACTTTGTTCTTCCTTTTCAAGATTGCTGTGGCTATTCGAGGTCTTTTTTGGTTCCATTATGAATTTTGAAGTACTTTTTCTAATTCTGTGATGTATGCCGTTGGTATTTTGATGGGGATTGCATTGAATCTATAGATTGCTTTGGGTAGTATGGGGATTTTAATGATGTTAATTCTTCCAATCCATGAACAGGGTATGTGCTTCCACGTTTTTATATCTTCCTCTATCTTTTTTAAATGACCTGTAGTTTTCTGCGAATAGGTCCTTTATTTCTTTGGTTAAGTTTATTCCTAGGTATCTTAATTTTTTTACCACGATGGTAAATGGGATTGTTTTTTCAGTTTCTCTTTCTGTGAGTTCATCATTGGTGTATAAGAATGCCTTCAATTTCTTGATGTTAATTTTGTATCCTGCCACTTTGCCAAATTCATTTATTAAGTCTAGTAAATGTTTGATGGAATATTTGGGGTTTTCTACATATCGTATCATGGCATCTGTGAATAATGACAGTTTCACTTCCTCCTTTCCAATTTGGATCCCTTTTATTTTTTCTTCCTTTCTGATTGCTGTGGCTAAGACTTCCAGTACTAGGTTAAATAAGAGTGGTGAAAGTTGGCATCCTTGCCTTGTTCCTGTTCTTAAGGGAAATGCTTTTAATTTTTGCCCATTGAGTATGATGTTGGCTGTAGGTCTTTCATATATGGCCTTTATTATGTCTGGATATGATCCCTCTATTCCCACATTGCTGAGCGTTTTTATCAGAAATGGATGCTTGATTTTGTTGAAGGCTTTTTCGGCATCTATTGGTGGATAATTTTTTCGTGTATTGCTGGATCCGTTTTGCTAGTATTTTGTTCAGGATTTAGGCATCTGTGTTCATCAGGGATATTGGCCTGTAGTTTTCTTTCTTTGTAGTGTCTTTTTCTGGTTTTGGAATTAGAATTATGATGGCTTCATAAAACGAGTTTGATAGTCTTCCTTCTTCTTGAATTTTTTGAAATAGTTTGAGGAGAATGGGTATTAGTTCTTCTTTGAGTGTTCAGTGAAACTGCCCCAGGAAGCCATCCGGGCCTGGGCATTTGTTTGCTGGGAGAGTCTTGATTACATCTTCAATTTCTTCTGTTGTTATTGGCCTGTTCAAGTTGTCTATCTCTTCCTTGTCCAGTTTTGGGAGACTATGTGTTTCTAGAAATTTGTCCATTTCACTTAGATTGTTGAATTTGTTGCAATATAGTTGTTCATGGTAGCTGTTAACGATCTTTTGTATTTCTGTGGTGTCAGTTGTTACTTCTATTTCATTTCTGATTTTGTGTATTTGGGTTCTCTCTCTTTGTTTCTTGGTGAGTCTGGCTAAGGGTCCATCAATCTTGTTTATCTTTTCGAAAAAGCAGCTCTTTGTTTCATTGATCCTTTGAGTTGTTTTTTTGGTCTCTATGTTGTTTATTTCTGCTCTGATCTTTACTATTTCCTTCCTTCTACTTGCTCTGGGGTTTTCTTTTTGTTTGCTCTCTATTTCTTTAAATTGTGAGGTTAGATAGAGATTTTTTTGTTTTTTTCAGGTCGGCCTCTAGTGCTATGAACTTCCCTCTCAGAACTGCTTTTGCTGCATCCCATAGATTTTGTGTTTTGTGTCTTTATTTTCATTGGTTTCCAGGAAGTTTTTAATTTATTCCTTGATCTCCTTGGTGACCCATTCATTGTTTAACAACATGCTATTTAGCTTCCATGTGTTCAAATGTCTTTGCATGTTCTTCTTGCAGTTGATTTCTAGTTTCATGCCATTGTGATCTGAGAAGATGCTTGATATGATTTCAATCTTCTTGAACTTGTAGAGACTTAGTTTGTGCCCTAACATGTGGTCTATCTTTGAGAATGTCCCGTGTGCACTTGAGAAGAATGTGAATTCTGTAGTATTGGGGTGTAATCCTATGTATATATCTATTAAATCCATTTGGTCTAGTGCTTCATTTAGAATCTCTGTTTCCTTGCTAATTTTTTGTCTAGAGGATCTATCCAGTGATGTCAACGGGGTGTTGAAGTCCCCTGCTATGATTGTATTGCTATCGGTTTCTCCTTTGAAGTCCTCCAGAAGATTTTTAATATATTTTGGTGCTCCTATATTGGGTACATATATGTTTATCAAGGTTATATCTTTCTGTTGGATACTCTTTCAATATTATGTAGTGGCCTTCTTTGTCTCTAGTTAGGGCCTTTATTTTGAAATCTATTTTATCAGATATGAGCATTGCTACCCCAGTTCTTTTTTCCTTTCCATTTGCTTGGAAGATTTTTTTCCATTCCTTCACTCTCAACTTATGTGAGTCTTTTGTTGTGAGGTGGGTCTCTTGTAAACAACATATAGATGAGTCATGCTTTCTTATCCAATCACCTACTCTGTGTCTTTTTTATGGGAGCTTTTAATCCATTTACATTTAAGGTGATTATTGATATGTACTTATTTATTGCCATTTTTGTTTAGTGTGGTTCTATTTTTCTTCCCATTTCTCCTGCTAATTACAGCAGTCCTTTTAACATTTCTTGCAAGTGCTGGTTTGGTGCTAATGTATTTCCTTAGCCTTTTTTTTTTTGGTCTGGGAAGCTCTTTATTTGACCCTCTATTTTGAATGATAGCCTTGCTGGATAGAGTAGTCTTGGATTCAGATCCTTGTTTTGTATAATCTTGATTACTTCATGTCATTCCCTTCTGGCCTGTAGTGTTCCTTTTGAGAAGTCAGCTGAGAGCCTTTTGGGGGTTACTTTGTAGGTAACCTGTTGCTTCTCTCTTGCTGCTTTTAGGATTCTCTCTTTGTCTTTAATTTTTGGCAGTTTGATTACTATGTGTCTTGGTGGCCTGTTTGGATTCTTCTTACTTGGGGCTCTCTGTGCTTCTTGAACTTGAATGCCTTCTTCCATCACCAAATTAGGAAAGTTTTCTGTCACTATTTCTTTGAATATATTCTCTAACCCTTGCTCATTTTCTTCTTCTTCGGGGATTCATTTCATGCGAATATTATTAAGTTTCCCGTTGTCCCACAGTTCTCCTAAGCTGTCTTCCTGTTTTTTAATCATTTTTTCATTTTGGTTTTCTAATTGGTTGATTTTTTCTACCCTGACTTCTAATTCACTGATATGGTCCTCAGCTTCCTCTACTCTGCTTTTTAGACTTTCCAATGTGTTTTTTATTTCTGATATGTCATTTTTTATCTCTTGGTGGTTTTTAATTTTCAGTTGGCTTATTTTCAGCATCTCTATGTCTTTACACATGCTGTTGAGCTTCTTCAAGATCATGGCTCTGAATTCTAGCTCTGTTAACTTGCCTAACTGCTCCACATTGATATCATCTTCAGTGGAGGTCTCTTGTTCTTTCATTTGGCTTTTGTTTCTGTTTTTCACCATTTTGGCTATCACAGTGGGCTTTGGAGTCTTCCAAATTTTCCCTGTGGGTGTTGGTGTTCTGCTGTTTGTGGCTCCCTCTCCTGGGTTTGGATGAGGCAGGGAGGACCCACTTTAAACACCACTGTCAAGTCTTAACTTTTCTGGTTAGAGTTGCTAGCCCAGGGAATGGTAGTTAACCTCTACCTTTTTTTTTGCTTGGAGGCTATTGTTAGAGGTCACCTGAAGAACCTTGGTTTCTGAGTTGTCTGAAAAACTCCCTCAGGTGCTCAGTGTAATAGGATTTCCTGAAGGTGGAGCAGATGCTGGTTGTTAATTGGCTGCAATTAGCATATCAATGGCCACCAGGTGGGGTTGAATCTCCAAGGGAGGGGCCGCCTCCTCTCCCCAGGGCCCTGGGAAGGAGTAAGATGACCACAGTCCTGCGTGGCTGCACTCAGCAAAGGCTCTGAGCATCCTCCAAATCCCGAGTGTCCCCACACAGTTCCAGTCCAGTCTGCCTTCCCTCTGCCGGAGCCCAAGGTGAGTGGCTGCTGCCAATTTAGCCTCTGTCCGGACTCTGCTATGGAGCCGCCTGGGACTTTTAACCTGAGGGCGCTGTTCCCAGCCAAGGGCTGCCGATGCTGTGGCACCAGCCGAGGGCATAGCACCCAGCCGAGGCCACAGGACCCAGCCGCAATTGCCGGACACAGCCGAGGCAGCATCAGCTTCCAGCTGGGGGTGTATCACCCAGCTGAGGTCACAGGACCCAGCTGAGGTCACAGAACCCAGCCGAGGGCACAGCTTCCTGCCAAGTCCCCTGGTCCCCGCCAAGGTCGCTGGTCCCCATGGGCTCCCGGCCCCCTCTCACGTCCTCGCAAGCCTACCAGGATTGAGTCAGTGTCCCTGGTTATGTGGTCCTCCTAGCTGCCTTTCGGTTGCCCCTTCCTGATGATTTGTCTTTATTTTCGTTGTAAATCCAGTTTGGTCCTGGGAGATGGTCTGTGTAGCTTCCATTCACTCCGCAGCCATTTTTCACTGTCGCAAAATGTATTTTTAATTCAAATTAATGCTCATGTATTTAGTCAGTACTGAGAATGTAAAAAGAACAAAACAAAACAAACAAAAACCCTAAGACTTTCTTAAAGGAGAATCTCTTTGGTGGGGAAGATTTCTGTAGAACCCATTGCTGAACCTTGGGGTTGAGTTTATCAAGGCCTGAGAGAGTCAGCCTTGTTCTCGGCCTCCGGGATTCCATTTATCTCAGTATGATCTCTACTTTATTCAAGAGAACCTAGATAACTTCCTGTAGAAGAACACATTGCATGGAACATGTACCATCTTTGCAAATTTGTACTTACCTTCTTATTTTATTAGTACAATGACTTTTTCTAGGTAATAATTATTTGATACTATGTCTTGAAAGACACTCATTTTCATTAAGAATATTACTGAAATTCATCAGTAATAAAATTATATTCCTAAAATAAAAGTGTTTTCTTAACATATATTTTCAAAGATCACTTTTTCACCTGGTCATTTTAGTAGAAGGAACACTATTCTGGGGAAATCTTGATTTATAGTTGGTTAATCCATCCTCACTAAAGGGTGTTCATATAGACAACAAATAATAGGCAGTGTTTTGCTTAATTCATTAATTGGCGAGAATCTAGATAATAAAAAGAGGAACAGCTGGGCGCATGACAGTGCGGCCCTCTTGCACTTCAGAATTTATCTTGCATCATGAGGCACGCAAATATATTCATATGTCCTGAAGAAACTGGTTCTAATCAAAGTTAAAGGGGAATTGAAATCTCTGATCTAAACACATGGTTGGTTGGAACTACCTCATATCTAGTTGTTGGGACTTAAGAGAAGGCCTAGGCATTTGGGTGCATGATTAAAGATTAAAGGAATTAGGACTTTGTTTTGGAGAAAGCACAACTGGGAAGTGACTGGCCATGAGTCTTTAAACATGACATTGTTAATTGGAGGACATTGACCAGCTGTTCTCCAGCCCAGTTTATCCTGCATGTAAGGAAATTATTTAAAATAGCATCAAAAGAACTACAGACTAGGACAAATGAAGAACAAACTCTAACAAGATATGAAGGGCTAGAAGAAGAGACTGTATAAATGGCTGTCATAATTATATAATACTTGAGGAAGCTCACACGAAGCCATGTGAATCTCATAACATGCTGACTGGACAAATATTCTTGGTAACATATTCATGGCATTCATTGGGATTAATGAGAAATATTTTGACATGATTACATATAATTTATGTAATTGACACGATTACATAAATTATAAGGTAATTTTTTTATATCACTATAAAGAAAAAAAAAATGTTGCCAGAATGCCTACTTTTTTTTTAAGTCACTGAAGTTTTTCCCAAATTAAACTAAAGATGGCATTTTTGCCACACTTCCTGTAATTCTTTGATCTTATAGTCATAATAGAACGGCATAACAGAGTGGAGGAACTCCTGATGTTTCCACGTTTTTACATTTTCCTTAGAGACAGTTACAAGCTGAAACAGCTATGAGTTAATGAAGTCTGTGTGGTTCAGATTGTCCTCTGCTGCTCTGGTAGAAAGGGACTGGGCTAGCTTGAGACATAGACAAGGCCAACCAGAACACAATACCAGCACATCAACCAAATTTTAGCATAACTATAGAAAAAGAAGGCCAAAATAGAGAATATAACTTTTCTCTATTTGTATGTGTCTTTCCAATTTTTTAGTATGGAGGTATAAATAGTAGCAGAAATACTCTGTCCTTATGTCTGTATATTATGAGTTTTGTAAAGCTAACAATTAATTTGTTTAATAACCTGAGTTATAATTTACATATAATAAAAGGCATCTATTTTAGTGTACATTGGAATCAATTTTGACAAGCATATACACCTATGTAGCTACCACCACAAAGAAGATACAGAACATCTAGCATGCCAACAAGTTCTCTTGTGTCTCTTTCTGGAAAATATTCCCCACTGTCCAAAATATTCCCCACCGTCCAGCCTCTGCAACAATTTATCTGCTATCACTGTAGATTAACTTTTTCTCACAAATAAATGTAATCTTACAGTATAGACTCTTTTGACTGTCTTTCTTTTTCAGCCTAATTTTTTGAGATACATTTATGTTGTGTGTATATAAGTAGTTCATTCATTTGTGTATCAGTATTTTTGTGGATAAACATCTCAGTTGTGTTCATTTGGGAGTTCAGTGAATAAAACTGCTGTATGTTTTTGGGGTTTTTTTTGTGAGTCTGCATGGAAAAGTGTTTTCAATTTGGGAGTCAATACTTTACAGTAGAATGGCTGAGTTGTTTAGTAACTGTATGTTTACTCTTAAGAAACTGAAAAATTAATTTGCAAAATGTTATGCCATTATATATTCCCATCAACAATGTAGAAAAGTTCCAATTGCTACATAGTCTTTATCACACTTGTTATTGGCAGTCTTTTTTAAAACCATATAATAGATGTATTTCAAAATGCTACTGTGCTTTTAATTTGCATTTTCCTGATGACTATGTTGACAGTCTTATATGGGAAGAAAATGCCATCTAGGACTTTTCACAGCTATAGAGAAGTCAATGCCTGGTTTCAACTCTTCAAAGGACAGGCTGACTCTCTTATTAGAAGCTAATGTAGCTGCTGATCTTAAGTTGAATCCAATGCTGTTTTACCTGAAAATCCTAGGGAATTTAAGAATTATTATAAATCTAATGTGTTCTATAAATGGAACAACAAAGCCTAGATGACAACACTTATGCCTACAACATGCCTTATTAAATATTTGAAGCCCACTGTTGAGACTTACCACTCAGAAGGAAGATTCCTATCAAAATATTACTGTTCATTGACAATGCACCTCATCACCCAAGTGCTCTGATGGAGACATACAATAAGATTAATGTTGTTTTCATGCCTGTGAATACACCTTCAATTCTGAAGGCCACAAATCAAGGATTAATTTGTGTGCTTTTTATTGCTTACACCTTTACAGATGTCCCCATTTCTCCCCTCTCCTTTTGCCCACCTCAACCCCCTTTCCTCAGGCCAACACCACACTGTTGTCTGGGTGTATGGGTTATGCATATATGTTCTTTGGCTAATCCCTTCACCTTTGTTCATCTAGCCCCCCCTCCCCCCCCCCTCCTTCTCCTTCCTCTCTGACAGCTGTCAGTCTGTTCCACATATGACTCAAGGAACAATGTTGATTTTCAAGTCTTATTATTTAAGAAATACATTTTGTAAAGGTATAACTGCTATAGATATTGATTCCTATGGATCTGGGCAAAGCAATTGAAAACCTCTGGTAAGAATTCACCATTATAGAGTCTATTAAGAACATTTGTGATTCCTGGTAAGATGTCAAAACATCAACATCAACAGGAGTTCGGAAGAAATTGGTTCCAACCCTCATGGATGACTTTGAGAGGTTCAAGAGTTCAGTGAAAGAAGTAACTATAGATGTGGTGGAAATAGCAAAAGAACTAGAATCAGAAATGGAGCCTGAAAACATAATAGAATTGCTACAATCTAATGATAAAACTTTAATGAATAAAGAGTTGCTTCTTATGGATGAGCAAAGAAAGTGCTTTCCTGTGATGGAATCTACTCTGGTTGAAGATTGTTGAAATGACAACAACAAATTTAGAATAATACATAAACTTAGCTGATAAATTTGAGAAGACTGACTTCAGTTTTTAAAGAAGTTCTACTGGGGGCTAAAATCTATTAAATAGCATCAAATGCTACAGAGAAATCATTTGTGAATGGAAGAGTTTATGCAGCAAACATTATTGTTGTCTTATTTTAAGAAATTACCATAGATACCCCAACCTTCAGTAACCACCACCAACATTGAGGCAAAACCCTCCACCAGAAAAAAAGATTGCAACTTGCTAAAGGCTCAGATGATGTTAGCCTTTTTTAGCAATAATTTTTAATTAAATAATTTTTAATTAAGATACGTAGATTGTTTTTTTATATCTAATGCTTTTGCATACTTAATAGACTACAGAATATTATAAGCATAACTTTTCTATGCACTGGGAAACCACAAAATTCATGTGACATGCTTTATTGTGCTATTTGCTTTATTGTGGTAATCTGGAACTTAACCCACAATATCTCTGAGGCGTGTCTGTATAATATCAGTTATATGTGGAATCTAAAAAAACCAAATTCCTTAAAGCAGAGAGTAGAATGGTGGCTAACCTGGGCTAGGGGGTGGGAAAACTGAGGAGATGTTGTTTAAGGGTACAAACTTGCAACAAGTAGAAAAATAACTTGGGGCATCTAATGCACTTCACAATGACTATAATCAACAATACTGTATTATAAGCTTCAAAGTAGCTAAGTAACTAGATCTTAATTGTTTTCATCACACACAAAATGATAATGATAATTATGTGACATGACAGAGATGTTAGGTAACACTACGGTAGTAATTATATTACAGTTTATAAATGTATCAAACTAATATAATGTACACCTTAAATTAGCAAAATGTTATATGTCACTTATACCTTAATAAAATAAGTAAATTAATTAATTTTTATAAGTACAAACCTACATTTGTCACTTAAAAGAAAAGCAATAATTAAGAACAAAATAAGGTCCTTAACTTGGTTTATAAATCTCTATATTCTAGTGCTTAATGCTCAGCTGTACCCACAGTCGCTCATTCCTATTTTGACCTCTATCGTCCAGAATACTGAACTAATCTCAGCTTCTTGATATGATATGTTCTATCTCATTAAGTATTTTTGTAGATGCCACTTCTTTTGACTAGCTATCATTTTCTCCTTTGCTTGGTTATTTTCCACCTTTCATTCATTTCTCAGCTTATATTTTACTTCCTCCAGTGAGTACGCAAGAAATTTGATGAAGATAATCAGGAAATAATTAAAAGAGAATTTATAAAACACAATGAAAAGTGTTAACAAATTCCCTAACTTAGAAAGCTGTTGTGTATGCACTCAATGACTATAATTTTTAGTACAAGTTCTTTAGCAGATGGCTGATACATTTGACCTCAAGACTGAGAAACCTTAACTAAGATTCACTAAAATTAGGTACCATCCAGTTACAAACACTTAGATTTATATCCCTGTATCTTAATGTGGTAGTGTAGAAGCAGCATGTGGATACTTATTTAGACATTTCCTCTTGCTCAATGCCATATATATATACACACACATATATATATATATAATTTTTGTGTCTTCAAATATATTTTTCGTAACAGGCATAGCTAGTGAGGCCTTCTATAATGTCAGTTCAATTTACATTTAAAAAATAAAATCAACTGTGCCTGTTCTATTGTTCCTACTTGGAAATGGGTAGTTTGGCCTGGGTATCTTGGCAGAAATGCCATGTTTATTTTTAATTTGACTCATCTCCAGTTCAACTTGAAAAACTGCCTGTGTCATTGCCAAAAATATTTCATCAAAGTCTGCACTTCATCAGATTTCTTAAAAAGGTGGGGGAAAATTCTGATTTTTGTTAGGTGGTCTCAGTAATTTGAAGCTTGAAAGAATTTCAGGAAAAAAATTTTGATTTTAGACCAATATCCTTATTATATTGCTTTCAGTATAAAAATTCATTCCAATGAGCTTCATCAGCTATTTTGGCATTCACCATACAGCTCTTTACCCAGAACTTCTTTTTGCAGATTGATTCTGTGCATCTCTTTTATCTTGTATAGGATTGACTCTAGAATATTCATATTGCAATTAATTCATGCAACAGAGAGAAAATAGTTGCTTTACGTTTTATGTAGTTCTTAGACAGTGCATAGCTCATAGTAGGTGCTCAATAAACAATTGAGAACTTAAGAAGTCTATGAACAGCAATGAAGTAACTGATAGGGATACCTCCTCAAATACTCCAGAAAAAGATGTAAGGATATAAAATACTGCCAACTTAAAGTATATTATATTACTTTTCTTTCAAAGAGAGTCATTTCTTAAATTAATCTCTACAGGTTCCTAATAAATTAATGATAATAAAATAATTTATATGATAGTGAGCAAGAATCAAAATACTATGTTGTGATTGGAATTTTGAAAAAAAAAATTTCCCATAACTTGTTAAAATGGGATTGTAACAGATTTAGTAACATTCTAGCTGCTCTTACTGCATCTAAATAATACCTTGAATTTTTAGCAAAATGAGGAACCACATTTTCTAGAAAACAGCACAGTGAATGTTTGGCAGTGTAGTAAATAAGTATCACTTTCAGGAAGATTTACAAGGGAAGAAGTAACAAGGATTGAATCAGGAGACTCTCTGACATTGGGAAAAGGTCAAGTTAACTACAAAAGTAATGTCACTAGGGGAACAGAGGCCGATGATGGTGATTTGAAGCCGAGTCATGCGAATTCTTCATCCCACTGAGCATGTATGCCTGTTTGACACCAAATTGTACCATGGGGGCAATTATGGGGGTCATTTTAATCCTATCTTATTTCTGGTGATTTTGTAATTAACTGAAGGTCAGAGTATTTAATGTTCCTTTTCTTCCTTATTTGGAAACTAGTGAGGAGAGAATGTATTGTCCTCCCCACAATACACACTGTTAACACATTCTGGCCTGACACTCTGAGAATCTCCAACAGAAGAAAATGACATGCCCGTCCCTTTAGGAGATAAGAGAGTTTCAGGAATAAGTATAAGTATAAGGAATCACACATGAGATTGGCTGTCACCAACTTCATAGTTGAATCATTTTTTGTGTGTGCAAATAAATGTCTCAACTGCTTTCCAAAAGAATGACAATGAAAAGGCAAGGAAAGACTAGAATTACATAAAATCCAGTTGAAGATGATGGGATTTCTATGTTATTCATTAATTCGTTTACCCAAGATTTTTCTCGATACTATGGGCCTGTACAAAAGGAGTAACGCAAGCAAAGTTCTCAGGCATGTTTTTAAACCAACTTTCATTGAAACATGGGCATTGTTAATTCTTGGGCTAAATATCAGAAACATCAGGGGAACCTTTTAAAGGAGAAGGTCAGAGGTCAAATCTACATTGAGTCTTCTCAAGAATCTATTATTCCAGAATCCAACGGATAATTACATTAACTTTAAAAAATATGAAATTACAAACCGTAGACAGCTTTTGTTTGTAAAAATCTTTATGCTAATTAACTGGCTGGAACAAACATTTGTGCTATTACCCATGCTCTTCACCCCATCTCCTCTACCGCAGCAGTTCTAAGACTTCTTTCATGCTGCACCCAAGTTACTAAGGAAAACCAGAGAACACATCTCAGAGAAACAAACCGTCTTTGCCAAAAATGTCTTGCTCTTAGTCCTTAAATTTCTACCAAAGTGGTGACCAGTGCCCACTGACTTTAAACATTCCCAGCATTTTGGAATCTGATGGTGAGCCTGTATGTGTTTCAAATGGTTTGGTGCATGATTTTTCCTTTTAAGTCAGAGAGTTTAGGTAAAACTACTGTTATAGTGAGGTAGTGGAAATTTTGGGAGGAACTATGCATCTTTTCGAGGCCTGGTGATTTTTGAGAATGTTATAATTTCCAGGCCCAATGAAGTTTTCCAGCAGCATCTATTATATAACACTTTATAAACTATTGCTTATAACTATACTACACAAAAGATAAATCTTTAAAAAAAACAATAATTAGCCCAACAATAATAGAAAAATTAAAAATACCCATACCCACACCATATATACAACTTCAAAACTAAAAAAAGAAAAAAAAGAATCTTTAATAGGAAACTTACATACCTAACTACTCTAGGGGCTGGGACTATTTGTTTAAAATTTTACCATATTATTTAAAACTGGCTTTCTGTTTGAGTTTGAATATCCTGATAAGTAGAGCAATGAGGAAAATATTCTAAGACATTGTTTTTAGAAGAAAGAATAACAATTCTTTAGAGGAGTTAGTGTCTTCGTGGCCTGGTTCCTTTAGAGCCCTGGCTCTAAGAATTCAGTTACAACCAACATAACTAAGAAACATGATGGCATAAGAAAGAGTCTATCTTTTTTTTTTTTAATTCTTTTATTTATTTTTTTTGTTACAGATACTTCACCTTTTTTACCCCATTGGCACCCCCCTCCCCACCCCAGCCCCGCCCCGACCCCGGCTTAGTTGTCCATGTCCATTGGTCATACATACATGCATATAATTTCTGTGGTTTATGAAAGAGTCTATCTTGACACGAGCCTTCAGGAGGTAGGTGTAGGGGTCTTTGGAAGTACTGAGCCTGGAAGTTTCAAAGGAAGCTAAGAAGTAAGCAGTCACTTAAATTTCCTGTAATTTTTTTTCTGGAAACCTCATTAGAAAAATAGAACAGGAAAATATATTTTTTCCTCTATGTTGAAATACTACCCCATCTGTATAAATAGAAAATAATGCAGTGACAGTTTTGCCACTGGATGATGCTCTTGCATTCTCAGATAGGCAAAATAAAGCTTGACATATAGGTTGCCGTCACCATGAGTCTGGCCAGAAAGTGACAAATGATGGGATTACAATGGTGAATTCTGAAAATAGGATTCTCTTAAGAAGTATTGGAAGAACTAGATGGCAAAAATGTGCAGTGGAGAAGTCTGAATGAGGTCTATTTTATTCTGGTGTGTAAATGCTGTGATTCGGATGATGTTTTGATCTAATAACTAAGTGTAGTTTTGTTGCTCTTACTCCCAATAATACTTTTATTTATGGCCTGTGGCTCCCAACATGCAAACCAGATCAAGAGGCGTCCATTGCCTCAAAGAAATGTTGTTACAGCACAATCAGATAATTTAAAATTTATGCTCTCAGCTTTTTAATGGTAAGAGCCAAGGCCCATAAAAAGAGGGCAAGAAACTTCAAAGACACAGGATCATGATCAGTTAAAGGGCCCATTTCCTCCTCACTCTCGAGAACTATACTGGGTTGCACAGTGGATGAAGGAGGGGTGTGGGGGGAAACACAATATTAAATACCTGAGAAAGAGCTACTGCTTCTACTCGAGCTAAGCCCCCTGGAGGAGTACCATAGAAATGCATGTACATTAGAAACTCACCAATGTATTTCATTTTTTCTTCATAAATATAAATAAACAACTAAGTACCATTATATCAGAAGAGTGCAGCATGAAAGAGAGAAAAAGAGCAAGAACAACAAGGAGGAGGAGGAGTGGAGGAGGAGGAAAAGATAGAAAGGGAGAGGAAGAGATAGAAAATTTATTTTGAGGAATTGGCTTACACAGTGGTGCAGGCTGGCTAATCTAAAACCTTCAGCATAGGCCAGGAGACTGGAGACCCAGGGAAGACTTGATGTTGCAGCCTGAGTCCAAAGAGAGTCTGGAGACAGAATTCCCTTTTCCTTGGGGGACCTCAGTTTTTTTCATGTAAGGTATTTACTGCATTGAATAAGCCCCACCCACATCATGGAGGGCAATCAGCTTTATTCAAGCCTACTGATTTAAAAGTGAATCTTGAGCCTGGTCAGTGTGGCTCGGTGTTTGAGCAGCGACCCATGCACCAAGAGGTCGCCAGTTTGATTCCCAGTCAGGGCACATGCCCAGGTTATGGGCCAAATCCCCAGTGGGGGACATGCAGGAGGTAGCCAATCAATATTCTCTCTCATTGGTGTTTCTATCTCTCTCTCCCTCTCCCTTCCTCTCTCTCTAAAAATCAATAAAGAAAAAAAATATTAAAATAATTAAATAAATCTCCTTTAAAAAAAAAAAAGTGAAGCCTGAAACCTCTATAATTTTATTAACCAATGTCACCCCAACATATTTAATTAAAATAAAATAAAAAAGTGAATCTTACCTAAAAACAATACCTTCACAAT
The DNA here is from genome assembly GCF_014108415.1 of Molossus molossus. Classification (NCBI taxonomy): domain Eukaryota; kingdom Metazoa; phylum Chordata; class Mammalia; order Chiroptera; family Molossidae; genus Molossus; species Molossus molossus. The sequence continues at coordinate 84,376,468 of NW_023425388.1, forward strand.
AATATCTAGACTAGTGTTCAACCAAACATGTGGGTCCTAGGCAAGTTGACATGTGAAATTAATCATTATAAACATTAAAACTTATAGCAGAATGTCTGGAGAATAAATTTTAGGAAATTTACTGGAATATAAACAAAAAGAAAAATGATGGGCTATATAAAAACAAATGAAGGATGTGTGTCATCAGATTGCAAGGAATCACAAAATAGCTAGCATAGTTAATAAAGAAATGAAGGAGGACAAGTATCTAAAAAATTCTTCTGAAATTTTGAAACATCAAAAGAGAAATATTTTTTAAATTTTCAGAAAGAAAAAAAATCACTTCCAAAGGAATATAAATCGTATTGGCATCAGTTGTCATCAGCAACTACTGGATATTAGAAGACTATAATGCCATCCTTTCAAAATTCTAGGAAAAAGGTCATACTTGACTTCAAATTGGATTTTCAGGCAAACTATCAATCAAATAAGAAGTCAGGAAGAAGGGATATTCAGGTATGTGATGATTCAGAATACTTATCTCCTACATATTCCTGCTTAGCAAGTTATTTTAAGATTTCCTCCAGCTATGCAAGAGGGTGAAAAGAGTCTCAAGGGAAAAGACCATCCTTTACATAGATATGAAGGAAAGAAGCTGAATTTATTACTTGCTAAGCAGGTGAGAATTGTGAATGTAGAATGCAGACTCTGGACAAAGCAAAGAGCAGAATGTATATGAGCCGGCATGTGTCTCATAATTAGCCAACCACGAGAGGCCCAAGGCCTTAAATGAAGCTACAATTGATTGACTGCGGTAGGTTTAAAACCTGTTCTGAGGTATCCTGTTTATGACTTGGGTTTTGAGCAAAATAGCAATCAGTATTTTTTTTTTTATCTTGAAGAATAGATTTTATTGTCAAAACAAAGAAGATGGTATGGGGCCCAGGAAAGGTAGATGGTAGATCTGAGCTAAAGAACGAGCAGTCCCAGCTGGCAGTGGCTCCACAGATCTGGAGAATTACTTAGCCATACTGAATCCGGAGGTTGGAAGTCATGGAGAGAAGTGTTTAGCATGAAAGGAAATAAAGTATGTTTGAGAGTTTGGGGAAAATGCAATAAAATTTAGTATCACAGTTATAAAAACAAACTTTGAAAGCTGACTGGCTGTCTAAGATCCCATCTCTACTGGTTACGTATCACTGTGTGACCCTGAGTGTGCCCCTTAACCGCTTTCTGCTTCTCTTGCTTCATCTGTAAATGGACCATAGTAATAGTGTCTATCATACAAGATTGTTGTAATAATTACACCAAGTGTATTGTTATTTATTGCTCTGTTACAAATTATTGCAAAACTTAGTGGCTTGACACAATGGTGAGAATTTGTTATCTCACAATTTCTATGGGTCATGAAGACAGGAAAGTCTTGGCTGGGACACCTGATTCATGGTCTCTGATAATGTAGTAATCAAGACGATGGGGCTACACTGGATCACTCACTGGCTAGCAAGTTAGTACTGGCTATTGACAGGCCTCAGTTCCCCTCCATGAAGACCTCTTCCAGAGATGCTGAAGTGTCCTTATGTCCTAGGGGCTAGCTTTCCCCAGAGCAAATGATAGCGAGAAAGAGCTTGACAGAAGCTCTTCTGTTTGTGACCTCGTTTTAGAATCACAGAGCATCACTTCTGCCCCATTCTGCTCAATAGAATGAATCAGTCCATGCAGTCACATTGAAGGGACAGGGGACACCAAGGAAGAAACATCAATGAATTGACACATATTTTAAAATTAGTACATATATAAAGTGCATAGAACAATCACTGACATAAAATAAGTGAAATATGAGATATTATCTTTATAGAAATTATAAACTTATATTGTTAAGCTACTTGATTGTTGGTATATAGAAATAGACATTTGCACATTTATTTTTTATCCAGTATTTTGAAACTGTCTTATTAATTTGAGCAATTTGTTCATAGAGTTTTTGAGGGGCTTTTCATGACTTCGACTACAATGTCTACAAATAAAAAATAGTTTATTTATTACTTTTAAGTCTTTACATATTTTCTTTCTTTCTGTAGTTTGGCTGTACTGGTTAGGAACTCCAGTACGATGTTGACAGGAGTGGTGATAATGAGAATTCTTTGTTGGTCCTTGATATTCAAGGGCATGCAGTCATCGCTTGAAGTCTGCAGAGTTTTGGTTCCATGATCCCCCCGTGGATACCCAAATCTTCAGATGCTCAAGTATCTTATATAAAATAGTATAGTATTTGTATATAACCTACACTCATCCTCCTGCATATTTTAAATTATCTCTAGATTATTTATAATACATAATACAATGCTAATAGTTGTTATACTGCATTGTTTAGAGAATAATAATAAAAAAAGTCTACACATGTTCAGTACAGACATAACTACTGTAGGCCTAACTACATAGAACACATCAGCAACAATGTAACTTTAAAAATATTTTCAATTCGAACCCACTGATACAAAGGACCAACCATACTTTCAACATTTGAATTGTGATATTGGCAGGATGCTTTTTACAGATGCTCTTTGTCAGTTAAGAACATTTTCTTTTGGACATAGCTTGCTAAAAGTGTTTTGTTTTGATATTTAATCATGGATGGATATTGAATTTTATTTTATTTTTCTGAGGTTGCTGATTTTCTTCTCTTGGAATGTAAATGTGGTAAATTATATCTTCACCTTTTCTTTTTTTCCCCTTTATTGATTTTGGAGACAGAGAAAGGGAGAGGGAGAGAGAGATAGAAACATCGATGAGAAAGAACATTGATTGGCTGACTTCTGCATGCCCCCATTGGGGATCTAGCCCACAACTTGGGCATGTGCCTTGACCAGGATTCGAATCAGTAGCCTCTTGGTGCATGGGTCGATGCTTAACCACTGGGCCACACCAGCCAGGCTTTTTCTTCTTCATTGGATCATCCAAGAGCTAAGTAGGGTCCCATCCTGAGGTTTCTGAGTGAAGTAGACCAAGATTTAGGGTCAAAAAGTAGACCTTTGGTTATTAATTGCTCAGCAAATCCCTTTGTGGATGGCAAGTTTTGACAAATCAGGATATGCATCTATTTTAAGCATTCTTTTCTAGACCTAATTGTTTTTTACTATGTATTTTTGGTAAAAATATTCTGTTTGGGTAGGAATAGCTCTTAACAATAAGTTTACAATAGTACACTTCCCATGCAATAAAATAGTTAATTGTCTTTTTCTGCAGAAAATACACAAACAGAATTAATATGGAGAAATTACACTTTCTTTTTAAATTTGTTTGAAACATTGTGGAGGGTTTATCCACATCCTCACCAGCACTTGTTTGTTGGTTTAGTGACAGTACCCATTCTGATAGGTGTGAGGTGATAATTCATTGTAGTTTTAATTTGCATCTGTCTGATTAGTGATGTTGAGCATCTTTTCATATGTCTATTGGCATCTGTATGTCCTCGTTCAAGAAGTGTCTATTCAGGTCCTCTGCCTACTTTTTAATTGTATTGTGTTTGTTTTTGGTGTTGAGTTGTCTAAGTTCTTTATAAATTTTGGATAGTAAACCCTTATCAGATGTATCACAGATTTATAGATACAGAGAGCAGAATGATGGATGTCAGAGGGGAGAAGGGTTTGGGGCTGGGTAAAATATGGTGAAGGAATTATAAAGTACTAATTGGTAGTTACAAAACAGTCATGCATGTAAAGTAAATCATAGGAAATATAGTCAATGTCATTGTAATAACTATGTATGGTGCCAGGTGGGTACTTGAAATATCAGGGGGATCACTTTGTAAAGTATATGATTGTCCAACCACTATGCGGTATACCTGAAACCAATACAAAATTATACTGAATGTAAACTATAACTGAAAAAATAAAATTAATAAAAGAAATACTCAAACACACACATTCAAACATGCAGTGACTGAGTTTGAGTACAGAAACAGATCGGCTTCCTAAACTAATCTTTCAGTTGATGTATTTTACATTTACTGATTGTAGAAAGATGTACCCATGGAGAAGCATGAGTTCTTCTTTCCCTCAGGGCTCCTGTGAACAAAACATAACATCAGAGTGGAGCCAGGCAGCACTACAGCCTGCATTCAGTCAAGCAGAAACAAAGCCTTATTTGTAAGTTTCCTCCCGGAATAAAGAAGGGAAGAAAGAAACCAGCTTTTCTGTTTCTTTTTCCTTGGAATTGAGCCCTGTTGACCTTAAAGAGTTTACCTTTCCCCCTTTTTAACTCTCCAGCAGGTAAGAATTGCTAGTGATTAGCCAGCTGGAAGAGGAGGACAGCCTTCCCTGAAACTCACTGTCCTTCTCTGTTGGCTATGCTGGAAGTGCCTCCTTCTCCGCCCAGTGGTCAGTATTCTCTGAACATCGGAGTGCTCTCACAAGTGGTTGCCAGTGTCACATCCCAATCAATGTCAAACAAGTTGTTGATTTCACTCACTTTGCATCCTATGTCTCTCCTAAGAGAGCGGGGGTTGGTTTAAAGAAGAGGGTGTATGAGAAAAGCTGGCTGAGTCTTTGTACATGCTGGCAAGGCATAAAGAAAGGCAAAGTTGGCAAGACGTAGAATTATAATTACTACCATGCTTGGAGTGCCTAGTATATGCCAGGCATTTATAAACATAATTTCATTTCTTCTTTTACCACTCTAGGGAGCAAGCACTGTTATCTCCAGTTTACATACGAGAAGCTGACGTTAGGAGAAATTAAGTAAATGTTGTTTTAGTTAGTAGTTGAGCTAGGGTATGAATCCAGGTCTATCCAGCTTTGAGGTCCACACGGCTCCTTGTCTTAGTCATTCCAAACAATACGGTTTCATTCACACTCCCTTTTGCTTGAGTACACTGCCAATAGTACATATTTAAAAGTACAAGCAAGTTTTAAGAGTCAAATATAATGGTAAATGAACAAGAATAATCAGTCATATGTGCTTTGGTTTATATTGACAAGATGGCCCCCCTCTTTGGGGTGCTATGATAAAACAGTATCTTGCCAAGTGTTCCAAATTCAATAGGTTGTGGATTTTAAGAAACATTCCCTTCAGGCAAACAAGCAGCACAAAAAATTTTTTATGGATCACTGAAAACAACATTCTGGTATAAAAGAGCTTTCAGATTTCATAAGTTTGATTTGTTGTCAATGATTTATGATCATGAACAAATTACCAACCAATAATAAGTGTACCAGTTCCAGCAATTTTATTAACTACAAATGATACCATCTGCATTAAAAATGTTGGAGAAATAACTGACCTTTCAATAGGTACTTGGACAACTGGTTATTACATTTCCAAATTTATGTTCTTGAAAATTATTCACTTTTTATTTCTACAAGCAATTCTTTTTCTACAAATAGCTGTGAATACATGCCTTCTGGAATTCAGAGAACTTCACCTTTTATAAAAATGAGATACCTGGATGAAATGTAACAGCTTAAGTTTATGGACTTTCCTTGGTTCTGGAAGATGTGAGAAGGGAGGTGAGACTGGTTGTATCCAGAGGGATTCCTCCATATAGTGTATGGAAGCAATGAGTTCAGCATTCCTACCTTATTTTGGAGGTAAAATTTGTGAGTTAGACTGACATTCAATTTGGAATAACAATATAAGTAACCAATTAAAGAAGAAAACTATGATTTTATTTAATACAGTTTCCCCACTTAATTTCATACATTTATTCTTCTACTGATGCATTATTTGATATATTAGCTTGTCAATAAATATTATCAAGAGCTGACAATTTCCCAGGATACAGGCAAGGGAAATGTTTGCTTTTTTGTTAAAGGATGGGAAAAATGTACCATATATAGAACACATAAAAAGAACACAAAGTAGCATCCTGTAAGAGGACAATCTAAGTCTCTGACAAATCTGATTGTAAGAATCTACCCTCTCCATCTATTTGTGGATTCATCAATTGCTACATCATAAATACTTAGAAAGCACTCAAACAATTCAAATATATGTAAAGCAAAAAGTGAAAATCTCCCCTGATGTTTTTGCACCACTCTAACAATTTTCATTAAATGCATGTCCACTCATATTTAAAATGGCATCCTGGAAAAATGGCGGCGGAGTGAACGGAGCTACACAGACCGTCTCCCAGAACCAAACTGGAATTACAACTATAACACAGACAAATCGACGGGAAAAAGCAACAGAAAAGCAGCTTGCGAGGACCATACAACGAGGGACACTGACTGACTCCATCCTGGTAGGCTTGCGAAGGCGCGAGACGGGGCTGGGAGCGCACGGTCGGCAGCTCGGCAGCGGCCTGAGCTATAAGCAGCGCCTGCGGGTTACACTCCCAGACGGCCCCACAGCGCAGCCGGGACAGAGGCTGAAACAGCCACAGCCACTCACCTTGGGCTCCGGCGGAGGGAGGGCGGACTGGACTGGAACTGTGTCGGGACACTCGGGGTTTGGAGGGCTCTCGGAGCTTTGGCTGAGTGCAGCCACTCGGGACCTCTCCACATTGCTCCTTCCCAGGGCTCTGAGGAGAGGCAGCAGCCCCTCCCTCGGAGATCCAACCCCACCCTGTGGGCCATTGAAGTGCTAATTGAGGCTCACTAACAACCAGCATCTGCCCCACCCTCCTGAAAGCCCCTTGGCTGAGCACCAGAGGGAGTTTTTCAATCAACTGACAACCCAAAACTCATCAATTAACCTAGACTGCTAGCCTCCAGGCAAAAAGCTAGAGGATAACAGTACGTTTCCTGGGCTGGCAACTTTAACCAGGAAAGTAAGACTTGACAGTGGTGTTCAACGCGGGTCCTCCCTCGCTCATCTAAACACAGGAGAGGGAGCCACAAACAGCAGAACACCAACACCCACAGGGAGAACTTGACAGGCTCCAAAGCCCACAGTGATAGCTAAAATGGTGAAACACAGAAACAGAAGCCAAATGAAAGAGCAAGACACCTCCACCGAAGATGAGATCAATGTGGAGCAATTAGGCATGTTAACAGAGCTAGAATTCAGAGCCATGATCTTGAGGAAGCTGAACAGCATGAGTAAGGACATAGAGACACTGAAAATAAGCCAAATGGAAATTAAAAACCAACAAGAAGAGATAAAAAATGACATATCCGAAATGAAAAACACATTGGAAGGTTTAAAAAGCAGAGTAGGGGAAGCTGAGGACCGGATCAGTGAATTAGAAGACAGGGTAGAAAAAATCAACCAATCAGAAAAACAAAAGGAAAAAACTATTAAAGAACAGGAAGACAGCTTAAGAGAACTATGGGACACCTGGAAACGTAATAATATTCGCATCATAGGAGTCCCCGAAGAAGAAGAAAAGGAGCAAGGGATAGAGAATATATTCAAAAAAATAGTGAGAGAAAACTTCCCTAATTTGGTGAAGGAAGAAGGCATTCAAGTTCAAGAAGCACAGAGAGTCCCAAGTAAGAAGAACCCAAACAGGCCCACACCAAGACACATAGTAATTAAAATGCCACAAATTAAAGACAAAGAGAGAATCCTAAAAGCAGCAAGAGATAAGCAACAGGTTACCTACAAAGGGAACCCCATAAGGCTCTCAGCTGACTTCTCACAAGAAACACTACAGGCCAGAAGAGAATGGCATGAAGTAATCAAAGTCATGAAAACCAAGAATCTGAATCCAAGACTACTCTACCCAGCAAGGCTATCATTCAAAATAGAAGATCAAATAAAGAGCTTCCCAGACAAAAAAAAGCTAAGGGAATACATTAGCACCAAACCAGCACTGCAAGAAATGTTAAAAGGACTGCTGTAATTAGCAGTAGAAATGGGAAGAAAAATAGAACCACACTAAACAAAAATGGCAATAAATAAGTACATATCAATAATCACCTTAAATGTAAATGGATTGAATGCTCCCATAAAGAGACACAGAGTAGCTGATTGGATAAGAAAGCATGACTCATCTATATGTTGTTTACAAGAGACCCACCTCTCAACAAAAGACTCACATAGGTTGAAAGTGAAGGGATGGAAAAAAATTTTCCAAGCAAATGGAAAGCAAAAAAAAGCTGGGGTAGCAATTCTCATATCTGATAAAATAAATTTCAAAATGAAGACCATAACTAGAGACAAAGACGGCCACTACATAATATTGAAAGGATCTATCCAACAGGAAGATATAACCTTGATAAACATATATGTACCCAATATAGGAGCACCAAAATATATTAAAAATCTTCTGGAGGACTTCCAAGGAGAAATCGACAACAATACAATCATAGCAGGGGACTTCAACACCCCGTTGACAGCACTGGATAGATCCTCTAGGCAAAAAATTAGCAAGGAAACAGAGACTCTAAATGAAGCACTAGACCAAATGGATTTAATAGATATCTACAGAGAATTACACCCCAAAACTACAGAATACACATTCTTCTCAAGTGCACATGGGACATTCTCAAAGAAAGACCACATGATAGGACACAAACTAAATCTCTACAAGTTCAAGAAGATTGAAATCATATCAAGCATCTTCTCAGATCACAATGGCATGAAACTAGAAATCAATTGCAACAAGAACATGCAAAGACATTTCAACACATGGAGGCTAAATAGCATGTTATTAAACAATGAATGGGTCACCGAGGAGATCAAGGAAGAAATTAAAAACTTCCTGGAAACCAATGAAAATGAACACACAACAACACAAAATCTATGGGATGCAGCGAAAGCAGTTCTGAGAGGGAAGTTCATAGCACTACAGGCCTACCTCAAAAAACAAGAAAAATTTCTAATTGACTGTCTAACCTCACAGCTTAAAGAATTAGAAAGCAAACAAAAAGAAAACCCCAGAGCAAGTAGAAGGAAGGAAATAGTAAAGATCAGAGCAGAAATAAATGACATAGAGACCAAAAAAACAATTCAAAGGATCAATGAAACAAAGAGCTGGTTTTTCGAAAAGATAAACAAGATAGATGGACCCTTAGCTAGACTCACCAAGAAACAAAGAGAGAGAACCCAAATACACAAAATCAGAAATGAAAGAGGAGAAGTAACAACCAACACCACGGAAATACAAAAGATCGTTAACAACTACTATGAACAACTATATGGCAACAAATTCAACAATCTCAGCGAAATGGACAAATTTCTAGAAACACACAGTCTCCCAAAACTATTCCCGGAAGAGATAGAAAACTTGAACAGACCAATAACAACTAAGGAAATTGAAGAGGTAATCAAGACTCTCCCAGCAAACAAAAGCCCAGGCCCAGATGGTTTCACAGGGGAGTTTTACCGAACATTCAAAAAAGAACTAACACCCATTCTCCTCAAACTATTTCAAAAAATTCAAGAAGAAGGAAGACTTCCAACCACATTCTATGAGGCCAGCATAATTCTAATTCCAAAACCAGAAAAAGACACTACAAAGAAAGAAAACTACAGGCCAATATCCCTGATGAACATAGACGCCAAAATCCTGAACAAAATACTAGCAAATCGGATCCAGAAATACATCAAAAAAATTATTCACCACGACCAAGTGGGATTCATTCCAGGGATGCAAGGCTGGTACAATATTCGCAAATCAATAAACGTGATACACCACATAAACAAAATGAAGAATAAAAACCACATGATCATATCAATAGATGCTGAAAAAGCATTCGACAAAATCCAGCATCCATTTCTGATAAAAACACTCAGCAATGTAGGAATAGAGGGATCATATCTCAACATAATAAAGGCCATATATGAAAGACCTACAGCCAACATCATACTCAATGGACAGAAACTAAAAACATTTCCATTAAGAACAGGAACAAGACAGGGATGTCCACTTTCGCCACTCTTATTTAACATTGTACTGGAAGTCTTAGCCACAGCAATCAGACGTGAAGAAAAAATAAAAGGGATCCAAATTGGAAAGGAGGAAGTGAAACTGTCATTATTTGCAGATGACATGATATTATACATAGAAAACCCTAAAGAATCCATCAAAAATCTATTAGACTTAATAAATGAATTTGGCAAAGTAGCAGGATACAAAATTAACGTCAAGAAATCGACGGCATTCTTGTACATCAATGATGAACTCACAGAAAGAGAAACGGAAAAAACAATCCTATTTACCATCGCTCCAAAAAAATTACGATACCTAGGAATAAACTTAACCAAAGAAGTAAAGGACCTATTTGCAGAAAACTACAGGTCATTGAAAAAAGAAATAGAGGAAGATATAAAAAAGTGGAAGCACATACCCTGTTCATGGATTGGAAGAATTAACATAATTAAAATGTCCATACTACCCAAAGCAATCTATAGATTCAATGCAATCCCCATCAAAATACCAACGACATATTTCATAGAACTAGAACAAATACTTCAAAAGTTCATATGGAACCAAAAAAGACCCCGAATAGCCACAGCAATCTTGAAAAAGAAGAACAAAGTTGGAGGGATCACAATACCAGATATCAGGTTATACTACAAAGCGACTGTAACCAAAACAGCCTGGTACTGGCACAAGAACAGGCATATAGACCAGTGGAACAGAACTGAAAGCCCAGAAATGGACCCAAGGCAATACGCTCAATTAGTATTTGACAAAGGTGGCAAGAGCATACAGTGGAGTAAAGACAGCCTCTTTAATAAATGGTGTTGGGAAAATTGGACAGCTACATGCAAAAAAATGAAACTAGACCATCAACTTACACCATACACAAAAATAAACTCAAAATGGATAAAAGACTTAAGTGTGACCCGTGAATCCATAAAAATTCTAGAAGAAAATGTAGGCAACAAAATTTCGGACATCATACGGAGCAGAATTTTCACTGATACATCACCTAAGGCAACAGAAATAAAGGAGAAAATGAACACATGGGACTACATCAAACTAAAAAGCTTCTGCACAGCAAAAGAAACAATCATCAAAATGGAAAGGCAACCCACTGTATGGGAGAACATCATTGCCAATGATGTATCAGATAAGGGGTTAATTTCCAATATATACAGAGTGCTCATACAACTCCACAAAAGGAAGACAAAGAACCCAATTAAAAAATGGGCAGAGGAGCTGAATAGACACCTTTCCAAACAGGACATACAAATGGCCAAGAGACATATGAAGAAATGCTCAACATCACTAATCATCAGAGAGATGCAAATTAAAACAACAATGAGGTATCACCTCACACCTGTCAGAATGGCCGCCATCAACAAATCATCAAACAAGTGTTGGCGAGGGTGTGGAGAAAAGGGGACTCTAATACACTGCTGGTGGGAATGCAGACTGGTGCAGCCGCTATGGAAAACAATATGGTGCTACCTCAAAAAATTAAATATTGAACTTCCATTTGACCCAGTGATCCCACTGCTGGGAATATACCCTAGGAAGCCTGAAACACCAAGCAGGAAGAATATATGTACCCCCATGTTCATAGCAGCACTATTTACAATAGCTAAGATCTGGAAACAGCCCAAGTGTCCACCAGTAGACGAATGGATCAAAAAGCGGTGGTACATATACACAATGGAATACTATGCAGCGGTAAGAAAGAAAGATCTCTTATCCTTTGAGACGACATGGAGGGACCTGGACAGTATTATCCTAAGTGAAAGAAGCCAAGCAGAGAAGGACAAATACCACATGATCTCACTTATATACGGAATATAATGAACATAACAGTGTGAGGAATACAGTAGACCCAGACACATGGAAGTGGGGCACAGACTGACATCCCTCAGAAGAGGGGATGGGGGGTGGGGGGGTGGGAAGGGATAAACCACAGAACTTATATGCATGTATGCATGACCAATGGACATGGACAACTAAGCCGGGGACAGGGTAGAGGGAGGGTGGGGTGGGGGGTGCCAATGGGGTAAAAAGGTAAAATATCTGTAACAAAAAAATAAATAAATAAAAATTTCAAAAAATAAAAAAAAAATAAAATAAAATGGCATCCTATTATATATTTTTCCTTCTTAATTTCTATTGCAACATCATGATCCTCTTCCTCTATCAATGCATTTAAATCCACCTGTTTTAACAAATAAAGAGTATTCTACAATATAAATAAATCACAATTCATCTAAACATTTCCCTGTCCATGAATATTTGTAGTGCTTTCATTTTCCCCTTTATTTGGAGGAACTTCTTGTTCTTATCAACAGAATAACTATCATAGGCTTATAGTCTTCTCTGAAATCAGCACTGAAGGAAGTGTAGAGGGAGACATAGACCCAATTTGTTTTAAAATATGAAAGTATCTGGGGAGAATGAGGGCTATTTTGAATGATGGGGAGAGTGATGTGTAATGGGGTAAAATGCATCTCTTTTAAGTATTCCAGTGTGTGTTACTAAGAAGTAGTTGACAATCTTGTCTTTTCCCCGTTGTTGCCTGGGGACAGTCATTGTTTGCCCCTGTGTATGCAAAAATTTGAGGCAATGGTCAAGATTGGTGTAGTATCCAAAGAGCAGCTCAGAAACCTTGATGGGGTGAAATCATTGGATAAACTGGTGGGCACTGACTAGCCTGTCCATTGACTCCTCTATTTCTCCCTTTTAAACACACAGGGCAGATACATTTTCACCTAATGACACTTTCTACTCCTTGTGCTATTTCTCCTTGGGGGTTTAAAAACTAAAGAGTTGTATCATTGGTGAAATGATAGCAAATGTGAGTAATTAGTTGTGAGATGTTATACCTTAGAGAAGACCCTTAAGGTTCTTCTTCTCTTCAATTCACAAAGCTAACATTCCCCGGGGCATGACTTTCTGCCCTTCCTAACACACACTAGCAGACAGGAGCTGATATTCTCACTGAGAATGCTTACTAATAGGACAAAATAATAGGATATCTGAGGAGGACAACTACTTCAAAGGTAAAGGCCAAACTAAAACCCATAAACAAAAGAAAAAAAGGCAGGAGTATAGGAATAGATGGACCGAAAATTGAAGATAACAAAGTATCTACACTAAAAGAGATAAGGGAGATGTTAAAAATATAAAACAAGTACAAAAAATCATAATAATGGAAATATTAGGTACGAAAATATAATAAATAAAACAAAAATTGAGATAAATAATGAAATAATATATAACTAAAGATTATGTTACCAAGTTGAAAGATCAGTCTGAGGATCTCTGACAAAAAGCAGGGAACAGTGAAGAAATTATAAATTAAAAAGAAAAATTAAGAGATAAGGTAGATAGAAGTAGAAGTACCAACATCTAATGATAGGAGATCAGAGGAGAAAAATTTAAATGGAGCAGTGCAAATGTTTTCTAAAATAAGAAAAGATAAACTTAGGTTAAATGGCTTCACAGGTGCCAAAGAGGAGAGAAAAGGAAAAACTAACACACTTGAAAAATATTAGTGAAATATAAGAAGGAGAAGGAGGAGGAAGAAAATGCTCTGAAAGCCTTTAGAGCAAAAGAGTAGATCACTACAAAGAACTAAGAATCAGACTGATGCCAGACTTCTATACAACACTAAGTGCAAGAAGACAATGGAGCCATGGCCAGTTTGGTTCAGCAGTTAGAGCGTCAGCCTGTGAACCAGAGAGTCCCGGGTTCGGTTTCTGCTAAGGGTATGTACCTGGGTTGTAGTGTGTCCCTGGTCCCAGTTGGGGTTGTGTGGGTGGCAGGCAGTCAATGTGTCTCTCTCACATAGATGTTTCTCTCTCTCTCTTCCTCCCTCTGTCCCTCCCACTCTGTCTGAAGATAGATGCAAAAATGTCCTCAGAAGAGGATTTAAAAAGAATTTTTTTTAAAAAAGAAGACAATGGAACAATGTTTTTAAAGTATCGAAGAAAAATAATTTTCAACCTATCGCTTTATATTTATAAAATTGTTATTCAAATGTAAATGTCTAAAATAAGCATGTTAGCCCACAATGCCTAAAATATTTGCTAGAAAATGACTCACATTGAAAATGCTTTGGAAATAAGCTCACAAATAGAGAAAGATATTAGAGGAAATGGGATAAAGTTGTCATAGTCATGGAAGAATTGGCAGTTATTTTAAAAATGGTTGAGATGAAATAAAAAAAGATGAAAATGTATTTCTATAATAATTAATATTCTAGATAACATCAGCAAGATGATGGGTAGGAGGGGAATGAAAAGTCATGAGAGCTTGAGAAAGTTTTTCTAAAAAGCAAGAAAGAAGAGTATAAAAAGAAGTAGTAGCCCTGGCTGGTTTGGTTCAGCAGTTAAAGCATTGGTCCACAGACCAAACAGTCACAGGTTCGATTCCAGTCAAGGGCATGTACCTCAATTGTGGTTGATCCCCAGCCCTGGTCGGGGTCATGCAGGAGGCAACCAATCAACGTGTCTCTCTCACATGGATCTCTCTCTCTCTTTCTCTCTCTCTCTCCCCCCTCCCCTCCATTCCTCCCTCCCTCCCTCCTACTTTATCTGAAAACCAGTGGAAAAATATCATTGAGTAAGGATTTAAAATAATAATAATAATAATAACTAGAAATATAGAAAAGTTGGGACAAATTTAAATAAAAAAGTGAGTAGAGCTAATTCCAAAAATATTAGCAAACATAAATGAACTAAACTTCAAAAAGAGATCATCAGATTCAATAAAGAATCATTCATCTATATGGTATTTAAGAAAGCAGCCCTGGCTGGTTTTGCTCAGTGGTTAGAGCCTCGACCCGTGGACCAGAGTCCCTGGTTTGGTTCCCGCTAAGGGCATGTACCTTGGTTGCAGTTTGTTCCCGGCCCCAGTTGAGGTCATGTGGGTGGCAGCCACTCGATGTGTCTCTCTCACATTGATGTTTCTCTCTCTTTCTCCCTCTCTCCCTCTAGCTCTATCTGAAGATACATCCAAAAATGTCCTTGGGAGAGGGTAAAAAAAAAAAGCAAGCAAGCACAAGGACACACAAAGACAAAGTAAAAGTGATTAGAAATATATATACCAGGGAAACTAATTATAGGAAAGCTGGGGTAGCTATATTATTATTAGACATATAGACATTGAGGAGAAAGGCCGCCAATTCATTAAGGAGCTATCATAAGGCTATGAGGTACATATGTTAAGGTAAATTCACAATGGGGAATTCATGAAGTAAATGCTACACATGTTCTACCAGTTTCGTTAGAATCAATTGTGGTAGAAAATGGATGGGCTAACTCTCAATAATCATGCTCACTGGTGTATATTTGCTGGAAGATAGAGCAATTACTTTCATTTTGTGTGTGTGAGTGACATGCTTGTGATTCCTTTCTGTATTTAGTCAGCAATGCCTGGGCAAATAGGAGTTTGAGCAGAAAGCTCCATTCTGACATATTGGTCTTTTTCTTTATCAACATTACACTTAATGACTGAGTTTAAAGTGGCCGCATGAATGTCACAGGATTATATACCTAGAAAGAATGGTTGACAGAAAGCCTTTAGAAACCTCAGTTTTCATTACTAGTGATGATCGTTAGGGAGCTTGTAGTTCTTGAATGGGGAGAAATAGTAGCTATTTCCTCCTCAAAGTCCACAATCATTTAGTACAACTTCCCTTCAATGTCACATTCAGTTCCATTCTCAGCTCTGGCAGTCAACCTGTAACAACTTCCTGCTTGAGGTAGTCTGTCAAGTCATAGGCAGCAAATCCAGACATAGGATAGTATGTGGCAAGGCATAACCCTCACGGATGGTCACTGTGTCAGTGACACTACCACCAGACCACAGTGTACGGTGCTATGGCCAGAGGCATCCAGGGACAGCACAGCCTGTAAAGCAATGTACATAGAGGTTCCAGTGAACCTGTGGCATCTCCACTTTGTTGGCCATGGAGTTTAGGGGAGCCTTAAGGTTGATTGTAGAAGGTAAATGCCAGGTTTTCTCTACCAGTGGTTCTCAACCTTCCTAATGCTGCAACCCTTTAATACAGTTCCTCATGTTGTGGTGACCCTCCACCATAAAATTATTTTTGTTGCTACTTCATAACTGTAATTTTGCTGCTGTTATGTCCTAGGCGACCCCTGTGAAAGGGTCGTTCGACCCCCAAAGGGGTCGCGACCCACAGGTTGAGAACTGCTGCTCCATTCCATCCTAGTTGATGAGGCTGTCCTTGATGGGGAACTTCAGGGTAAGGGTTCACCTCTTACTTTTAGCCCAGTCACCCACGATGCTGCTCTTTAGACCTGCACCATGTTTGCTTGACCACGAGCTTATAGACTTTCTCATGAAACTCCTGATAGTAACAAATTCAGCTTCATCACCGCTGCTAAAAAGGATAGTGTGTATGACTTCCAGAAGAAGCTAAGCTATGGGGCAGAAGAGATGTCATATCCAGAAAGGTTGTCTCAACGCTTGTTAATGCTGAGTGCAGACATTTCTTTCTCTTTGATCCCTCTGAGGCAGTTCCTGCATTGGTTGAGGAGAACCTGGATAGAAAGCATGAGAATCTCAGATTTAATTTTATCCACTGTGATTAGAAATACTTCAAGCAAACACAAGATTGTTGCATAGAAAAAAAATATTATTACTGGAAATAATGTGTCATATACTTTAGAGCTAACAAGTATATGTGTATTTGTTGCATCTTTTCCAGTTATATTATAATATCCTCGACACAAGTCCTGGACACATGGTAAATGCTTAAAATGTGTTTGTTAATTTACTGATAAATATCTTCAGCATAGTGAATAATCATTTACACATTGGTAAGCTATTTAAATGTCATTAAACAATTTTTTTCTAAATTAATTATTATTAAAATACACTGATTAAAATTTTTTTTTAAATCACAGCAAAAATTTCAAACCACTCATGCTTCCATTTATATTTTTGAGCTCAATGGGTTTTAAATAATTAATTACAAAAGTATTCAGTTCTGACAAAAATATCCTGGTATTAATCAATTAATACAAACATCAGCATATGTGGATTTTAGAAATCTGCCAAGTAGTAAAGGTGTTGAAAGAAATTAGATGCTTTTTTTGTTTGATTTTTCTTTTTGTGCTTTAAATAACAAATATCTATGATTAACACAACTGAAAAATAGCCTTTAATTGTAAGTTATAAACAAGATGTAATCGTTGAAAAAGTGATTATATACATAAGTGTGCCTTGATTTCATGAGGCTGTAATTCAGTCATGAAAATAAACTCTGGTCCAGGTACCCAGTGTCTAAAGAATCAGAATGCCAGAGCTAAAAGAAACTTCATACATGCATGTCCCCTTGTGCTCCCTAACTTTTTGTCCAAATTTGTTATGTATGTTTAAAGGAGCACTCCCAGTGCACTTGTTAAGGGCAATGCTTACATTTTCTTCATCTGGTGAGAGACGAGCACAAAACAGAAGTGAGGGGGGAGTGGTAAAGGGGAAATCAGAATATGCTCAGAGTTTTTAGAGATGAATCTTCACATTTACAGCTATGACTGCCTAAGCCACCATGCTCTCCTTCCTGCCCTGCCATGGTCCTCTAATGGCTTCCCTACATGTAGTCACCTCACCTTTACACAGCAGCCCAGGTGATACTTAAAAAAAATTTTTTTTTCCTTTATTGATTTTTAGATAGAGAGGAAGGGAGAGAGAGGGAGATAGAAACATCGATTGGCCGCCTCCTGCATGCCCCCCACTGGGGA
Organism: Molossus molossus; assembly: GCF_014108415.1. NCBI lineage: Eukaryota > Metazoa > Chordata > Mammalia > Chiroptera > Molossidae > Molossus > Molossus molossus. Next base: position 84,394,021 of record NW_023425388.1, read on the forward strand.
TTTGGCCCACAACCTGGGCATGTGCCCTGACCAGGAATCGAACCAGTGACCTCTTGGTGCATGGGTTGACACTCAACCACTGAGCCACACTGGCTGGGCCAAGGTGATATTTTTAAAAGATGAATTAGCCCTGGCTGGTTTTGCTCAGTGGTTAGAACATCAGCCTACAGACCAGAGTGTCCCAGGTTCAGTTCCCGCTAAAGGCACATACCTCGGTTACAGTTTGTCCCCGGCCTCAGTTGGGGTCATGTGGGTGGCAGCCACTCTATGTGTTCTCTCACATCGATGTTTCTCTCTATTCCCCCCTCTCCCCCTCCCACTCTATCTGAAGATAAATGCAAAAATGACCTCTGGTGAGGATAGGAAGGAAGGAAGGAAGGAAGGAAGGAAGGAAGGAAGGAAGGAAGGAAGGAGACAGAGAAAGAAAGAACGAATCAGATTCTATTTCTCACCCATTAAATGTATCCAATGGCTTCCTCTTATTCAGAGAATGGAACCACAGTGCCATTCTGTGACCTATAAGACCCGATACAGTCTTGTCCCTGCCCTGTGGTGCTCCCTCAAGAGCAACCCCCCCCCCCCCCCCGCCCCATGCTCCATGTGTGTCTCCTGGCCTGGCACAGAACAAGCCACGTTTCTCTGCCTTTAGGGTTTTTTTTTGTTTTGTTTTTTCCTCACCTGAGGACATTTTTCCATTTTTTGTTCAGGTAGAGTGGGAGGGAGAGAGAGGAACAGAGAGAGAGAGAGAAACATCGACGTGAAAGGAACACATCGAGTGGCTGCCACCCGCACAACCGACCAGGGCCGGGGACAAACTGCAACCAAGGTACGCACCCTTAGTGGGAACCGAACCCGGGTCTCTCAGGACCGCAGGCCGACGCTCTAACCACTGAGCAAAAACGGCCAGGGTTGCCTTTAGGTTTTATAGTTGGTGTTCCCTCTGCTGAAGCAACTCTGCTGCTAGATCTTTACTTGACTGGCTTCTTCTACGCGTCTTCTCAGTTTAAATGTCACATCCACAGAACTTTCTTGATCACATAAGATAATTCCTCCTTTGTTCCATCCCCCTCTAGTCCTTCACACAACTTTGTGTTATTCACAGCAAGAATCACTTTCCAAAATTATCTTATTCATGTATTTAGTTTCTCCGACCTCCTACTCCACTAAAATAAAAGCTCTTACAAGGGCTGAGACTATATGCCAAGCATATAGTAGGTGATCAGGAATATTGATTGAAGACACAAGTTGTGAATAATTCTGAAAACTATTTAAAAGACTGGTGCCGTGTTAAAGTTTAGATCTCTGAATTAGATTTCTCAGAGCAATGTTACCCTTTCTTCTGGACAAGTGGTTTTAAAGAATTTAGAGAATGTAAATACCTTCTGATTTGTTTGATTAGGCATATAATCTTATCTTTGAAGAGCAGTATTGGAATATAATCCATAGTTGATCAGATACTAAATCCCATGTAGCTGCATGGATTACATTTTTCAGGAAATTCATAGGGATACTTCGTGGAAGAACGACCGGAAATCACTTAAATCTACCTTTGCACATATCTAACATGGTTCATTGACTTAAAGTTTAACTTTGCTATAACACAGTAATTGTTCATTTCTGAAAGTTAAAGAAAATGAAAATACAATTCATCCAACACTACTATGTTCTAAGCATTACACTAGGTAGTAATAGGTATGCAGAAATAAAAAAAGAACCAAGTCCCAGTATGTAAAACAACACTGATATGTATGACACTTAAATGACCATAAGATATATCATGGAAAGTATTATGATAGAAGTACAAAGGGTTATTAATTTAATTAAGGAAAGGCCTTGTGGAGAGGGTAACATTTGATTAAGTCTTTAAAGAGTGACATGACCTTGTCAGAGGGAGTTGGGGGGCCATGAATATGGCTAAGAACAGAACCTGGCTGAATTTTTATCAAAAGGTAGTTGAAAAACAGGTCAGCAAAGGAGATTAAGAAGAATAGTTCAAAGAAACAGATGAGCACAATATCACAAGGATCAAGAAAAGAACATTTAAAGGATGTATAGATTCAATCACTGTAGTTACATTAACAGAGAATGAAAAATAAGAAGTATGCTTTTGCCAATAAATCAGAATAGTTTAATTAGATTAAGAAGTCAGGAAGTATGAGTCCTTCTAATTTGTTCTTTTTCAAGACTGTTTTGGCTATCAGGGGCCCCTTGCAATTCAATATGAATTTTAGAATTGGCTTGTCCATTTCAGCAAAACAGGAATTGGAATATTGATAGGGATTGCATAGAATCTATAAATCAATTTGGGCAGAATTGCTATCTTAGCAATATTAAGTCTTTCAATCCATTAAAATGGAGTATCGTTCCATTTAATTAGGGTTACTTTAATTTTTTTCTTTCAACTAACCATCTCATTACCTAGCCTTTTCTGCCAAACCTTTCAGTTTCTCTATTATTTTCCCTGTTATCCCTTGACCAGGTGACAGCTGCTAATTCATTTGAGAAATGCCCCCTGAGGAGCCACCTTGAATTGTTCTGAGTTAGGCAAAATAAAGGCAAGCCCTTTGAGCTTGAGCTTGTCCTGCAAGGAGTCACCAGACAGGTCAAAACAGAGCCATAATTCTTTGAGAATAAGTTCTGGTCTGCTTCCTCTAACACCAGGAGCCTATAACAAGAACGTGGCTTGTTGTCGTCAAGGCTGCCACTGGACTGGAGAGTAGGGAATGGGGACAGGGTGAGTTAAAATGCCACCAAGCTCTCTTACTGAGGTTCATTTAATTTTTTTTCTTGATTAAGCATTTGCTTAGTTGCTGTATACTCTTGGTCAGTTTCCAGAGTTCTGATAAAGTTGATTCTGAAAGTTCTTGCCAGTTTATTCGCTGCTCTTGCAGAGCGACAAGCTTCTGGGGTTACCTACACCACCATTTTCCCTGATATCATTCAGAGACTAGATTAAGGTAACAAACAACCCCCAGTTTTCAGTGTCTCTATACCACAAAGTTTATTTCTTATTCATGATTCATAGGCTGGGGCTCTGCTTTGCTTCTGTTTGTTTCCAGGCTCAGCAGGACAGAATAGCCAGAATCTCGAGGTGTGCCCAGAGCTATGGGTGAGGGAAAGGAAATGTGTCAAACCACCCACTGACTCTTAAAGATTCCCCTCAGGGAAGAGACCCATTCACAGTTCATTGACCAAAGCAATTCATGTGGACATGCCTAACTTCAAAGGGGTGATTACACTCTTACCAGGTAAGTAGAAGAAGAGGAAATTGGGTATTTGGAATGGCATTAATTGTGCAAAGAGATTTGAGGAGATTCCTGTTAAGCTTATAGTTAATGCTATTTATATTAAATAGTCTTAAGCCTCACAGTAAAGTAAATGGTGAGATAATTAGCTGTGAGCACAGGAGGTGAGGACTATGCAGGGTCCCTGAGTTTGTAAAACATTTGAAACACTGGTTATATGTAGGTTATTCAATGTAGTGGGAATATAAAAATAAAAGGAGTTGTTCACCAGTGTTGAAGGCTCAGTTGAAGTTAGCTTTGTATTTACAATGCATCTAATTACTGTGGGATAGTCTCCACAAATGCTTCATAGCTCAAAACAAACGAAATATATTTAGCATTACAGCAAGGCCAATGATATAATATAGCACTAAAATAGAAGTAAAGACCATGCTTAAATTTGGATAATTGTGCTAATTTGAGATACATTTTCTTTTCTTCACTCTGGCTCATATAACATTTTGGACAGTTCAACTTCATTTATTCTACTTTGAATAAATCCAAATGTAATGAGGTGAAACCTACGAGGGAAGACTTGCCTGTGGCTTGGCTGGATGATCTGCTCATGAAATTCTATTGACAAGATATAATTCTTGGCCTCCAACAAGAATCTTTAAAATGTTTTTTAACTTAAAAAATGCATTTGTGACAGCTTCTATTGTTTCACCTTCAGAAGTTTTCAAGAGGGTTGGGAAACAAAGAAGAATGATAAAAGAAATGATTATTTGTGGGTTGAAGAGGAAAACATAAGAGAGATAAATTATTGGAGATTGGTATTCTCTACTTGCACTGAGGGTGAAAGGAGACAATTAGAATACGTGGAACAGAGCTAACTACTCCTTCAGAACTGTTGAAGCTGGACCTACAAGGGGCTGCCCTAATGATTGATAGCTTTGGGAAAATTCTGAGAGGTTGATTGTTAAATGTTGGAGGAGCATACTGGCCAATTAATGATAAAACAAAAACAAAAACCTAAAGAACATAAAACAGATAGCTGTTTAACTCCTTACCTTTAGTGCTACCCTTGGTATGACCTACATAAAAACATTAAGTAGGAGGAAAGTACATAGTGTTGTAGTCCTATAACAAGTCCTATAACACCATTGGCTTTGTCTATTCATCTACATACCTCAGCCTTATCACCTGCTGGGCAAAGCTATGAAGAAGACAGGCAACTGAAAGAGTAACTGCTTTCATAAATGGCTTTTAAGAGGGCTGTATAGGAAGTTGCTAGTACCTCTAATGGAGATGCTTAAAAAAAAAGTTGGAAGTTTTAGATTCCATTCCATAGACAGGCTGAGTCTATTAATCCAATGAACCTTTATTAAGTTATGTTGAAGAGAAGAGTCACAGGAGTCGCACATAGGCAGCACACAGCTGAATGGTTACTATCCTTATGGACTTTATAATAAAGCAAAAGGTAAATGAGTAGTTGTAGACCTCTAACGTTAGAAAGAATATAATAAGAGCCAAAAAATAGGGCAGAAACAATGCCATGGGAGTTGCAGAGTAATGCTCATCTTAGTTGGGTGGATGGGCAGGATTTCACCATCTTGAAAAGAGGTTTTATTCCAGGTAGAGGAAATAATGTGAATACAGAAGGAGGATGAGGTATATTCTGGAAAGAGTGTACCAGTTTAGCCAGAGAAGAAAGTGTTCCTAAAGGAGATAAGCTTGAGAATGTTCATGGGAGTTAGTTTATGCAGAGCCCAGAATGCTAGAATATGAAATAATGTGTTTTATTCATCTGACAATGGGAAGACACTCAGGGATAGAATCCTTCTATGACATGATCAAAACTATGTTTAAGGAAAATATCACTTTGTTGTCTGGAGTAACCTAGAATAGGTGAAGACTGGAGGTCAAAGTAAGTAGTCAGAAGGTTTTTTCAATAGCCCCAGGTAAGATATAAGTACTTGAATGAGTATGGTAAGAAAAGGAATAAAACCAGCATCCAGCCCTGGCCGGTTTGCTCAGTGGTTAGAGCGTCGGCCTGCGGACCAGAGTGTCCTGGGTTCGGTTCCCGCTGGGGGCACATGCCTCGGTTGCAGTTTGTCACCGGCCCGGTTGGGGTTGTGTGGGTGGCAACCACTTGATGTGTCTCTCTCACATCAATGTTTCTCTCTCTCTCTCTCTTCCTCCCTCTCTTCCTCCTGCTCTATCTGAAGATGGATGTAAAATTGTCCTTGGGTGAGGATTAAAAAAACAGCATCCATATGTGAATAGCAAGACTTGGCAGGCAATTGGATGTGGGGAAAGGGAAGGAGTAAATTTGACATTGATGGTTTGAAGCCTTTAATGATGCCAGTAATAAAAATAGATGAATCAAAAGTATGAAGGACCAGTTGGGAGGAGATAATGGTCTCTAACCCCAGATATATTGGGCAAATCATCTAAATTCTCTGCATCTCCTTAAACTTCTCTTATACATTAAAAGAGTTAGGGTTATTGAATAATTGGTAATGATCCACATGGCAATATGAGTTGGTTTTGGGGAACAAGAAGGATGAGTTCATTGTGCAGTATCTTGAGTTTGAGATACTTGTGGAGTATGCATTGGATATGCCTCACATGCAAATGAAACTCAGAATTTGGAATTAGAAAATATGAAGTACAGACTACTTAAAATGTATTCAAGAGCATTCAAACCCTATTTTAATTTGTAGGAAATGTTGTGGAAAATGATCCTTTTGGCAAATTGAGTCTATCTGGGTTGTATCCAAAGGTGTATTTCTTTTGGAAAAAAATGATACAAATGGGTTTAACTATGTTTGAGTTAGAAGCAGGTGAAAAAGTATCTTTTACTATTGTTAAAGGCTCTAAAGTTCCTTTTGGTACATTGCTTATAATAAGAGTTTAAAAGTTGAAACTTTATAAGTGTCAAGTTATCACTGAGGAATTTATTACTTATTAATAAAGTCATTGTTACCATTAAAAACAATGTACGACTGAAAACAATCCTGTGTAAGAAAGCAATTTCATTTTCATAAAATTGGCTCCAGTGGAACAATAGACACTCAATTTCTTTGAACTTTACTGAGGTGAACGGATCAGCAGACTAGAAGGAGTAATGGAAGGGACATGACTAGGGAAATATGATAAAACTGAAAAAATATATTCTTCCTTTTCAGTCCCCTCTATGTTTATTAAAGAGGAAATTAAAGGCAACAACTTAAATTTGCTCACTGTTTAGGTTCCAGACATGAATACAGAGAGGCCAAGAACTGTGAAAAATGAAGTCTGTTTTCAACATGGTACACTTTCTTCAGCAGTTCATTTATTAGTGTCATGTACTTTTTAGAAAATGGCGTGAAACATGAGCAGCACAAATCTAGCTTTTTTTTTTTTTTTTTTTTTTTTACTTATTTGTGTTTACATGTAGAAGTATAATTTGTATACATGTGTCTTTAAATTCTGTCTAAGTATAGTAGGGGCTAGGGGTAGACAGTCCATTCTGATGGAGAGTTGTGGAGAGATTCACAAGGTCTTTTCATATGTTAATCTAATGAATGACAATACCATTCATATTTTACTTCTACCTCTTTGCGGCAGAGAGGCATCCTTTATGATATCCTCAATGACCTTCATACTTCCTGGCATTCATGATCTTGCATAATCCTCTCTCTTTGAGTGCAGGCTGGCTACTACATCTAATAAATAGAATATCACAAAAGTGATGAAAGACTGGGTTACAAAAAAAAAAATGGGACTTCAATCTTAAACACATACCCACCCCTCCAGCCCTCTGTCTAGGATACCAGCTGCCATGCTATGAGCTATCCAGAGGAGAGGCCTGTGAAGCAAGGAACTGATGCCTCCAGCTAGCAGCCAGTGAGAGCCTGGTGTCTGCCAACAGCCATGTGAGTGAGATTGGAAGCAGATCCTCTCCCAGTGGAGCCCTGAAATGATAGCAGCCACTGCTGATAACTTGACTGCAGCCTCATGAGATGCCTTGAGCCAGACACATCCAGTTCAACCATGCCTGGAGTCCTGGTTTACAGAAACTGGTATAGTAAATGTGTAGTGCTTTAAACTACTAAATTTTGGGGTACTTTTTAAACACAGAAATAAAATCTAATGCATTTTTTTTTATTTTGTTTTTATGGTATCACAAGAGGCTGAATAATTGGCCAACAGTAAGAAGTTAGAAATAGATTTGTTTAAAGCCCATATGGTTTATCCGCAGAAGAGCAAAGATTTGTAAAGACTCTATCTCAGATGAGAAATAAGTTTAGTGATGTAGATCTTTTCCTTTATTGAATAGACATTACTTCTTGTGATACTTGGATTTGATGGGGTCTGTTTTATCTCCTGAAGAGATATGATCATCAGGAGTCTGATAGGATCATTGGGAATAGTACATACTGTGCCATTTATTCTTCTATTCCTTCCCTATTGTTTTAAGCAACTGAGTATACAAACATACCACCATAAACCGATAGATGATATTCTATGTACTATTTATGTACACCTGAACTCTTTTTACTAATACTAAGAAGCTGTTGCACTACCAATCTAGTATACTATACTAATTATACTATATCCTAATCTACTATACTATATGTTATATCTATATATATATCCTATATGTTAATATACAGTATATGCTAATATCCTACTCAGCATACCTCCTCAACTTTGATATCGTAATCCTGGCTAAGTCATTAGTTGGTGATATTGAATATCCAAGGCTTTGAAATTTACATTTTCTATTAGATTTTTCTGTTTTCTTCAGGCAAAGTTTTTGAAGTCCTCAGCATTCTCTTGATATCTCTATGCCAGTCCATCTTATATTGAACTATACTTTTGGAAGATTATATATTACTTCTCCACTTCAACCCCCCCATATCAGACTGCACTCTTCAAGGCAGAAAATGTCTTATTCTTGCTTATGTCCCAGCCCCAGGTTCAACCACACTGCCTGGCACAGAGTGGGCACTCTGTCACCTCTGTTGAACAAAAGAAATAAGAGGACATTTTCTTTTTCCTTTTATGCATCAACATGTCAGGAGAATTTCAGGTTTTGTACACACTGATTTAATGTACCTAGTAGGCAATCTATTTCATGAAAGACATCCTGGGTATCTAGTGTGCCCATGTATTGTGAGGGACAATGTGAGGGTTACAGAAAGCCAAAAGATGAGTGTCTTCCCTTTCAAGAGCTTGCCATCTAATTAGTAACTTTGATATCCTAATTGAAAGAACAGGTTTCAATTTGTCATTTAGGTATACCTAACAGGGAATGATATGACCAAACAAACAAACAAACAAACAGTTATGTTATCCATTAGTAAGAGTGGTTTTGCCACCCATTTTAACAAAAAAAAATCACAGTGACTTTTCCATATGTGCTTCTTTCATTTTCTTTTGGTCCAAAGTTCCAGTCAACATACAAAACCTCTTTGAAGAAAAAAAAATTATGTAGAAATTTATTTAATCCTAAGTGATGGGAGACAAAAAACTCTTTCACCTAACTCAAACCACATAAAGGACTTTCAAAAACATTTGAGCATTCCTGGGCTCTGTTCCCTCCACATATCCTACTAGCCAGACAAGGAAGTAGCTCTTTCCCTATGTGAAATCTCTTCTGTTGGACAATTAGTTCCATGTCTTGGGATCTCATTTCCTAAGGTCCTGCCAGTGACCTTCTCTTAAAAACCATTAATTCTTGTGAGATTCTGGCCAGGTTAAGTTTGGTCTGGCTCCTGGACAAGGGTGATCCTGGGCAGTCCTGCACAGCCTAAAGCAGTGTTACACATCACCCTGGAGTCAGAACATTTTTGGCCTTCTAATGACTGGCTCAGGAAGGTAATAGGACTGGATGAAGCCACACTGTGTAACTCATAACTCTATAATCACAGTTGTGTATTTTTTTATTTTATTTTAATAAAAGGATTTGGCTTTGGGGTGGCAGGCAGAAGTGGTAAGCCCTTCCAGAGAGTTCTTGTGACCCTTGCCAAGGTTATTTATACTGAATGAAATGGTCCCTTGAGCCCTGCCCAATGACTGGCTCCCCATCTATATACCCAAACTCCATCTAAAATCAAATCAAACCACAACACCTATGTCTCTGCCCTCTTCCCTAAACAGTTAGAGTTTTATAAGGTTACCTTGGAACTCCTCTGGCCTTTCCCTTAGAACAGATCAACACTTGTTGACTAAGGCTGGTATTTTGTCCCAGGGAAAAGAAAAGGCCTTAAAAAGTAAGGAGCATTTTATTTTTGACTATTAGTTAAATATCTCTATTTTTCTTCACTTGTCTTTCAATACATCTATCCTTCTAACAGAGAAAAAAACACATTCTAAAAGGTATACATTGGCCATGTACTGGCCAGGGTTTCTGTTCTTCAGTGGTGGAAAGGGAATTTAAGGGAAAAGAATGAGGGACCAAGATGGGAAGCAGTGATGATGAATGAAATGAAAAAGGAGTAAGCACTGCCTTTAAGAAGAATTGTGCATTTTTTTTGTTTTTATATATTTAGTGGAAGGGAACGTTTCCTGACTATTCTGGGTATATATGGCAAAGACACAATTTCACATGTGTAGACACTATATTTAATGTACTCAGTTAGTTTTCACTGAGTATAATTCAGGCTCTTGAGAGGCATTGGAAAAAAGGGTCAGTTCTTGTTTTTTCCTGAGATTTCTATCCTCTCTGTGGTGGGAGATTCCCAAATCCATCTCAGTCCACTCTGGTTTTACTCTGGGAACAAGCTGGTTTCCTGAGTATTCTCTGCATAGGAATGGTCTAGAGGGGCATGCCGAGGTCCCCTGGAATTAGGATCATGTCTGCAAAGGGTTCCGGGATCGCAGTGGCCTCAGTGGTATGTCCCATGCTGCTCTCCTTACCATCTCTGTTTATTTTAGGTCTCAGTTCTGGCCGAGATTCTGGGGAAGCCCATCTAAATGTCTTGCTGAAACTCTTATAATGCTTAATTTTTAGAGGAAAAGCATTTGCCTACTCTGGGACTTAGGGAGCGAGCATTACTACGACTACTACTGCTGCTGTGAATGCCGTTTATTCCACAGCAGCTTGAACGACTGTGTTTATGAAGACAACCAAGATCAATATTCTCATCTCTTTTAATACATTAAGAACTGAGGCGCTAAGAAAATAACTTACTAAAGTATTAACTAGTTAGTAAGAGGTACATAGAATCAAAATTTAAGCTCTGATTTTTCCTTGCTGAAAATGGATGCTGGTATTATTTTTTTACTCCAAAGTTACAAATTATTTGATATATGAATTATTAACTACCAATAGAGATTGGTTAATTATAAACTCACTTAGAATTTAAAAATTTGTCTTTTTTATAACTTGAAATTTCTTAAATAAATATACATTTTATATATGTATATCCCATTACAAATCAACTCATGAAATATTTTCTGAGTGCCATGGATATGCCAGGCTGTGTTTTAACATTGGGGTTGGAACAATGAACAAAACAAATTCAGTTCCTGATCTCATGGTTTTATATTGTTTCTTTTTGACTCTTAGCAAGGGGAGACAGGAAATAAACAAATTTTAAAAATCTATACACAGGTGATTAATTCAATGAAAAAAAAAAAAAATGAAGCAAACTAGGGAACATAGACAATGAGGGATAGGGAAGCTTCGTGTTACTTTTGAATGGGATAGAAAGGCTTGCCTTGCCGATAAGGTAACATTTGAAAAGAGACTGGAAGGAAATGATAGATAAGCCATGTGGATTTCTGATAGAAGAGTATTTCAGTGCAGGGAACCCCAAGTTCAAAGGTCTTAATGTGGAACCATCTCAATGTGTTCCCAAACTTGCAAGGAGGCAAGTCCACCTGGAGCAGAGGGAGAGGGGCTCAGCTGGGAGGAAGGGGAGAGACAGGAGGAGGATGTGACTGGATGAGGGTTAGAGAGGCAGTGGAGAGCCAGATCTGGTTAGGCTTGGATAGTCACAGACATGACAAAGGATTTGGATTTCATGCTGAGATTGGAAGCCATTAGTGAGATCTGAATAGAGGAAAACATGATCTGACCTAGTTTGGAAAAAGTATCATTCAGGCACTCTGTGAGAAACCCAGAATAGGAGCAAGTTTGGGGACAAAGAAACTCATATCCATATGAACGCTACTGGTAGAATACAGATGAGCAATGATGAAGGCTTGGATGAGGGTGGCAGGCATGGAAGGACAGCCTTGGCAGAACCTGCTGTTGGGTTGAATGTGAGGCAGGAGAGTTGAGGATGACTCTAAGATTTTGCCTTCAGCAAGTAAAAGAATGGAGTGGTGTTTACTGAGGTAAGGAAGCTGTGGGAAAGGACAGATTTGGGGAAATACATTAGGGGAGATCACAATTTCCATTTTGCACATGGTAAATTTAAGAGGAATATTAGCCATTTAAAGGGATGTGTCAAAGAATCAACTGGTATTAGAATCTGGAGCTCAGGGCAGACATCAGGAAGGTAGAGGGACATTTAGGAGACATTGCTGTATTGAAAACCCCAAGACCAAGATATCATCAAGGTGAATGATATAGAGAAGTGAGTGATATAGAGAAAAAATAATATCCAAGGACTGAACCCTGAGGCACTTCAAGTCCCAGTGGCTAGGAAGATGGAGAGGACCCAGCAAAGGGGACCAATTTCCTGCAAAGGTGCAGCCAGTAGAGGAAAAAGAGGAAGAACAAAAATTAGTGGTTCTGGCCCTGACCGGTTTGGCTCAGTGGTATAGTGTCAGCCCGCAGACCAACGAGTCACAGGTTTGATTCCAGCCAAGGGCACACATCTCAGTTACGGTACTTCTCCGGCCCTGGTCAGGGTTGTGTGGGAAGCAGCCAGTCAATGTTTCTCTCTCTCTCTCTCTCTTGTTGATGTTTCTCTCTCTCTCTTCCTCCCACTCTATATGAAGATAAATATAAAAATATCCTTGGGTGAGAATTAAAATAAATATATAAATAAAAAATGACAGCTCTGGAGCTCAGGAAAGGGAGTATATCAGGACCTAGGTAACAGATAACTGTGTGAATAGAAGTTGCTAAGTCAGGTGTGGTAGGGCCTGACCTGGCTGCATTAGATGGGGCAACAAGGACATTATGTGAGAGTAGGGCGGCACAGCCATGGAATACAGAAAACATTTTTGAATTGAATTATTTTTAAATAACCAATCCTTTCTAGAAAATTACTCTTGACAGTTATACCCCAAAACTTATATTCCTTAAGTTATACATAAAATACAATCAGAAGTATGACCAAAAAGAGAGTTTTTCCTACATACTTTCTAGAACTTATTCTGGTGAATCCTTTCTGGTGAAGTGCCTTTTGAAATACTAGGACTAGTCTTGCGCCTTCAACAAAGAAAGACTGCCCGGCAGATATGGCTCAGTGGTTGAGCATCAACTCATGTACCAGGAGGTCACTGGTTTGATTCCTGGTCAGGGCACATGCCCAGGTTGTGGGACCGATCCCCAGTGGGGGTCATGCAGGAGGCAGCCAGTCAATGTTCTCTCTCATTGATGTTTCTACCTCTCTCTCTCTCTCTGTTTCCTTTCCACTCTCTCTAAAATCAATAAAGAAAAAATATTTAATAATCAATTGGCTATGTAAAACTTATTTTAAACAAAAAAAGAAGGAAGACTGGTCTCATGTCCTCGAAATGAGTATCTGTCTCACATAGTACATGTTACATATAGTTGGAGACCCTTAAACTTTTCTAAATGTAGTTGCAATACCCTGGGGAATGTGAGGACAATACACAAAAACAGATGACTAAGCCCTTAGCCTTGAGATGTCACCTGACAACTTTCATAAAGCAGAAAATGCAGTGTCTACCAAAGTCCTCCTGTTTTCTCAACCTTGCCTTCACTAATCTATGAATATTTCCTTCTTTCTTAAATTTTTCCTCAACAAAATGTTAGGTAATATTCCTAGATGATTATGCCACTTAAAATTAGGTGGTGACTGATTAGTCTTGAAACACATGAATAACAAAGATTAAATTCTGAAGAGAAAATAGTATGGATAGGAGCACACAGAATCCCCCTAAAAAATAAAATGTGTGTGTGTGTGTTAGACCTTAATCTTGCTTTTGAGTAATCCCAGATATTTTCCTTTGAGTGTGCAAAATAAAACAAAATACAAAACAACTCAAATAAGGTGGGCGGGGGGTGGGGGAAGAGAGGGAGAAACACAAAATGCAGCAATGAACCAAATAAATGTATAGCTATAAAAATATGGGAACCTTTAGGGCCATTTACTGTATACTATGCATCCCTTCATCAGATTCAGCTGTTTGGGGGTAATATAGGCAAGTCAAGTTATTCCCAACCCAACTTTTTTTCTCATTACTTGATGAAATGAAGTAAATGATGAAAATGTTACTAAAATTTAAAATCCTCAAGGGTTCTTTTTGCCTGTTTCTACATAAGAACTTTGGAGTCAGTCATGAATAGCACCACTAAGGTTCACAGACAGGGTTTCACTAGCATCCAGTGCTTGCACTTGCTTAATAAGGACCACCATGGTGTTGAGCAAAATGCTTGTTATTCCTGTAAATTAAAAACAGGCATTTCAGAGCACCCAGTTCTATAACATATTTTATAAAGCACATGGGATATTTTTTGTAGATGCCCAGACCAAATACAGAAGCAGCGTGGCTCACGCCTCATTCCAAGGGTTTTTCAATAGTCCTGAAACATAGTTAATAGCTTTCCCCCTCCTCAGATTAGAGCATAGTAAGTATGTTTCTTTCCAGAGCCAGTACTGGGGAAATGTAAAATGTAATTTTGATAACCTTTTTCAGTTCTGACTTTAGGTATCCATTTGTCCAAACTCCTCACTTTTCTCTTCTTACCCATGTTCCCAGCGCCTTACCTAAGGTTATCTTTATCAAATACACACACACACACACACACACACACATCTGTGGATCTTTTTCTACATCATTCTCTGCTTACATCCTTCATAAACTGTGTTCATTACTCACTCATCAGTCATTCAACAAATATATTTTCAGAGCTTACCAACTGCTCAGCAATGCACCAGGTACTGGGTATCAGCTGATAAATAAACCATGTTTCTGTGTTTGTGGAAATTAATGGAAGGAGTCAATAACACAAGACAAGAGTGGGAGAAAGAAAAATACAGGAGAGTAGTAAGTGGTAGTAAGAAAATTCAATATTTTAGTAAGTGGCTGGGTGGCTCTATTTAAATATACCTTCCTGTATTAGATTATCCTCAGCCTTTACTCTTGGATTTCAAAAATTGCAAATAATCTGAAAAGTTAATTAGTGTTTTTCTGTTATGTCTTTTATGCCTCCTTTTAATTAATGTAGCTTTTAACATTTGCACTCGAGAGATAAAGTCTCCACCTAAATGAGTGACTAATAGCAGACATTTCAAGTACTAAAACAACAGATGAGATATTTGGGAGCAGATCATGGTTTATTACCTAGGCTGCCCCAGAATTTGGCTCTGCTTGGCCCTTCTTCTTTATTTCTTTTATAGATTTCTCGGTCTAAATCTGTCTCCTGAGCTCTCGGTGCTTTTGGTTTTTTCCACCGTATTGCACAGGAAAGGACTCTAACCTCTCCCCACTGAGTGTTTCTCTGGTGTCTTTCTGGCCATTTCCTCCTTCAGTCTTGACTCCTCTCGCAGCAGTTGTCTGTCGCTGCCTTCCAGCCATGTCGTTCTATCCCCATCATAGATCAGATGTCTTATTTTTGCCCCTCTAAAGGTCATTTCTTCCCATACACAGAGGTCTGTTTGATTTTTTTTACTAGAGAGTGACAAGTTGTCTAACATTTCAAGGAATGAAAGCCTAAATAAAGGCATTTTCTTGTGTCTTAAATATTCCTTTTGGCTCCATGCAACTTTGGGTTGCCACCTTTCCAAAAAAAATGAAAGGCCTAGATCATTACTTTGCAAACTTTATGAGTCTCTGAAATTCTTATGGGCTGTTTTTCATGCTTTAGACTCCAAACTCTCATTTCAGGGTTGGGCCAGTGCCGGCTACTGGTGGAACAGACGCAAAACAAACATATCCCAAATGGCCATGTTATTTTTCTTTCAAGGAACCCTTAGGCATTTTGTTAGTTTGAGGAGAAAGATGGGAAAGAATAGCAGATCTATACCCATTAAGTGTATAAGCCTCAAAACCAGAGACAATTCCCAGGATGGCAGAGGAAAGAGGCAAGCGGACTAATGAAGGGTCTGTAGATGAAACATGGAAGCGAGCACTGCATGCCGCGCACAGGGTAGGCCTACGTGCCGCCTGCCCCAGATGGCATTTTCAGACACTGGGAAACAACCTCTCAAGATTCAGCTCAGTCCTGCGAGTTCCTTTCCTGGCCCCCAGGACTAAACAACAGTGGTGGAATCTTGCTTTACTGTCTTTTCACCTTGACCAGGAAGAAGTCTGTGCATCTGTGGCAGACCGTGGGAACACTGCCAGCCATGAAAACTGAAAGTCAGCTCACTGGAATTCTGAAAGTTAATGAAAAAGTTTTAGAAGCCCCATTCTAGATTAATGTTCTATATAGTACAAAAATTGGCAGTTTGAAAGAAAGGATCCTTTGATATTTGTGCCAACCCATTGCACAAATGAGACAGAAGCCTAAAAAGGTAGGGTGACTTGCTTATGCCTTTATAGCTATTTAAGAACAAATATGCAGTAAAGTGGGAAACTGATAAAATGTATAAATTCGAATACACACGTTGCTAATAAATTGGAGTCAGACTTTTAGAAGATTACTCAATCCCTGTAAATATATATATTTATGAAACCCTACACACTATGACTGATTTTATAAAGGATGCTGAACTAATAGTTGGAAGTTAGTCACTTATTCATCAAAGCACTTACACTATAAAAACTTCTAAAGTATTTAGTACTAAAATAATTGAAACATGTTACATGCTGTACATTTTTAGGAAAGAAAAACTTTCCAACTACATATTCTGGGATATTCCTTAGGATATTACATAATTTAGATTTAGGAGTTAAAACAAGTACACGAGTGGACTCCAAACATTTTTGGTTATGCACCCCACTACAAACCTCATTAGATTAAACATAACCAGATTTCTCATGCAGACCCAATACTGTATATTTATTTGCTTACAAGATTCTATCTACATATTATTAAAAAAAATTAAATTTAAATTATAGACAAAAGAAATTAAAAATAAAATTGAAATGAGTATTTTATTATTTTATTTACTAACAATATAAAAGTATTTCATTTTCACTTATTAATGTTTTGTTGTTGTTGTTGCTGTTGTTGAAAGCAAATATTCTTCCTTATTCTAAAATCTTAGTTTAATACATTATGCTGCCAGTGATTCAAAACTGGTTTTAGGTTCAGGTTATTTTATATTTGGTACTAATAGATACTGTAGTTTTAAAAAGACTATTAACAATGTCCCATATGTCCAAATGGAAAAAGTGTGTCATTGGTGGCATTTGTTACTAAGATTCATTTTTAGTCTCATCCAGCAATTATAAATGTTTTTTGTCAAAACTCAGCTAGTAAAGTTCCATATTCTCTAATGTCAGTCCATTGTTTCTGAAAAATAATTAGAAGGTAGTTTATTTTTATATTTTTAGAAAATGAATTCAAAATACACTAAAATCTTTCATTTGGAAAATATTTTGAGTAGAGTATTTTAATTTCAAAATTATCATTTGTGCTGATGAAACTTTTGATAGATATTGATTTGCCAACAAAGTAACATCATAATAGAAATATTCTCTCCTGCCCTGACCAGTTTGGCTCAGCAGTTAGAGTCTCTGCCTGCAGACCAAAGGGTTTTGGGTTCGATTCCTGCTCACAGGCACATTCCTGGGTTGCAGATTCAATCCCTGGTCCTGGGAGGAGGTAACCAATTGATATGTCTCTCTCATATCAATGTCTCTCTCTCTCTCTCTCTCTCTCTCTCTCTCTCTCTCTCTCTCTGTCTTTCTCTGTCTCTGTCTCTCTCTCTCCCCCTTTCTCCCTCCCTCCCTCCCTCACTACTATCTTAAAATCAATGGAAAAGTATCTGTGGGTGATGACTAACAACAACAACAACAACAGGAAGAAATATTCTCTCCTGAATTTTGTTTATATATAAGAGGCTTCTTTCCAAAAGCTGTTTCTTACTTGTTACTAAAATTTTACCTTTATCTTGAAGGATCAAAATAAGGGCATTTATTTTTAGGGAAATATCTGCTAGCAGCATACTACTACCAACAGTAACTTATCCTATCAAAGGTCAATTTTGTAATATAGGTCTTTTGGTAAAAGTGTTTAGCTTATCTTTAAATTCGATAAGGCTACATAGATTGAGTGAAGGCACCAGTGTGAAAACTCTAAATTAAATGGTCTTAAATGTTAGCAAAATTAAATTTCATTTTCTTTTCCTCTCCCACTCCAATGAATCAGGCTGCATGCCCCTTTGGGGGCATATAGTCCTGTGGATGCAACTGATGGGCTATGTATTTACCTTTGTTGTCTCTTGGATTTAATCCACCCTTCTATACTCTACTCAATAAAGCTGCAACTGGGAAAAGGCAATCTACATTTTCCAGATTCTATTGCTCCCTGGCTGCCCCTTAGGTTATGCCAAAGGAAGGTAATAGGCAGATTGGAATGCAGAAGAGAAGAGAACTTTGTTCTTTTTTCTCATTTTCCTATTAGCATGGCTCTAGGGATAGTAATTTACACAGGCAACAGCAGTTCATTCCTTCAGGGGTGATTCATTCCAGTTTCTAGTAATTCACTCCAGTTTCTAGTTTCTTTCCGCACAGCACACCCAGAGCCAGTCTTATCATGACCTTTGGGGTCCCAGCAGGAACCAGGTGGCTTTCCGTTTTTAAAAGTCTAAGCACTGACTTTGCAGGGGATTCCACCTGAGTTTCTAGACTCTGGTACCCCGACTCTTCCATTCTGTTTTCTCAGACCTCATGCTGGCATCTGCTTCCTTAAGTTATTATCTCTGGGTTAAAAAAGTGTTCCTCTTTCCATCTCTCACTCCTTCAACACCTGTGTAACCATTTCTCTATATTAAATTCCCTTTCATGAAATACCTACCATGGTTTTGGTATGCTAATTGTACTTTAACTTACTTATACAACTAATTTAGACAATAAGAAACCTGAGAAGTCTTCATTAAAGACAGGAAAAAAAACAAAGATGACTAGATACATTAAAAATCTAAATGTGAAAAGCAAAACTATGATTTTAAAGAGAATTAAGGGTGATATTATGACCTCAAAATAATTTTAAATAAGATATACAAATCACGAGTCATAAATGAAAAAAAAAATGATAAATTTTACTACATTCAAGTATAAAAGGCCTGTGTCACTAAAGATACCATAAAAAAAGACAAGAAATACACTCGGAGGAAATATTTATAATATTTATAACCAATAAAGCATTCAAGTCTAGACTATTAGGAAAAAATCTAAAAATTAACAAAAACAAATTCAGTGGAAAAATAAATCAATGGCTTAAATGACACCTCAATGGCTAGGAAATATGTTCAAAGTTTTTCCACTTCATTTGCAAACATGGAAACTCAAATGAAAGCAACAAAAAGACACCACTTCATCAAGAAGGCAAAATTTCAAAGTCTAACAATGCCAAAATGTAAATGTCTAAAGGGGCAATGGTGTGGAAAAGAGATGCCCACGTGTACTTCTGCAGAAGCATACCTTGTTTCAAGTTCTTTGGAGAACAATTTGGAAATATCTAATAGAGGTGAAGAAGTACATAGCCTATGTATGTAGCCCAACAATTCCACTTATACAATATACATAAAGAGTCATGTGGGGATGTTTGCTGCAACACAGTTAGTAATAGCAAAAAACTTCACATGGTTTAAATGCCCATTAACAGGGGAATGGATAAATATCATACTGTGGGACTATTCTGTGATTTAAAAGATGAAAGAAAATCTGTATTTCCACATTGAAATAAGCAGATGCTCTTTTCCTGAAAGTAGTAAAAATATGATCAATATAGCTTACAAGAAAAAAATGCATTAGCTCACATAAGAAGAAACCTGGGCCAGGATAGCTTGAAGATTGCTTAGAGAAGCTTCTCCTTGTTTTGTTCATATTTCTGCTCTGCCATCATCTGTATGTGTGGACGTCTTCAGCTCCTCCATGTAGCAAGATGGCTGCACTGTTCTATGTCTCACATTCAGATATGACAACATCCAGCAGAAGATGAAGCCATTTCTATCTGTGCTTTCAAGAATAGGAAATCTTTCTCAGAAGACTCCCAGCAGGATTCTGCTTGTCACATGCCTTGAGTAGCCCACTCAATGAGCAGGAATAAGATGACCACGGTTGCTTAGACTACTTGGTATTTACCCTTGACATAAGAATAGGTTCTCCTTTCCTAAGGAATGGAAACCTCAACAAAACCGAGGCTCTGTTAGCAAGGGAATTGTTAAATTAACAATGCAAGATATAGAAAGATATGCACAGTTTTGTGTCCTTGTAAATATTTTTGAAGCCCTGAAAGCATATTAAATATTGTGTAAATATACAAACACATATAATGAATGGTCAACAATAAAGGAGGGCACCTTATACAGTGGTTACTGGGCTGGCCCATTGCGCAACTGAGTTCTACCCTTCACAGTTTGCATCCCTTGGCAGAATGCCAGGATCAGTGACCTCATAGTTTTCTTTAGAAAAAGAAGGAGGGGAAAGACATAAGGAGGGAAACATCAGTGACAACCACATATTTTCTTTCTTTTAATAAAGGAGCAAATGTGGCAATGCGTTAACATTTGTGAAATCTGGGGAGGCAAAATAAAATCCATCATTTTAAATATCAAATAGTTTTGAACCTAAAGCCCAGGGCACACTTTGTTATGTTCAAATTCCTGAGTGTTAATTATCTGGCTTTTTGAGAAAAAGAAAAACAGTTATTTCAAAGCACAAAATTGGTACATTTTAACCCAAAGCAAATAAATATATTTTCTTTGGCTAAATTGTTCAAGATTTATTAATGATGATTAAAATGATCAAAATGTTAGCATTTCATTGTTATAATTCCAAAAAGGCCATTCTCCAACATGAATTCCCAGACAAATGTGAATGTGGCTTTTGGCTTTTTTAAATATCTAGTTTATTTTGGGTTATTCTTTCATGTAAATCACTGGGGAACAGGTAAGCTTCTGTTTCCTTCTGAAAGTAACTCCTGCTGCTGTATGTACCCTGGAAAGATGTATGTACCCTGGAAAGATGTATGTGGGCAGGACCACTGCTTAAGCCCTGGGAAATATATTTTAGTTGATAATAAACATAGTCCCTATTTTTCTTTTCCTTTTTTTTCCCCCTGGTCATTTGCACAAGTATTCATTTTGACTTCCCATGAAAAATTGTCAGGGAGGTCATCTTACCATTTATTAGTTCCCTTTCTTCTCTACTCTTCTAAGGGTTTTATAAAGGGCTTCCATACAAATTAGGAAAACTCAGGGATTCACAGAACCTCTTGCCCAAGAAGTTCAGTGATGCTTCTTTCTTCCAGGTAGAGACCAAGAAAAAAAAAACTTTTATTTTGTCCATTAACGTCTTACAATGTTTGGAAAAGTGGCACATGCTTTTTAATAAGGGCATTCTGGCTGATTATTTTGTCATCGATGTTCATGAAGTTGAACCAAAATTACTTCCAAAGAGTTGCAACTAGGCTGGTAACTCTTCATTTTGACATTTCAGACCAGTGGTGCCCAGGGGTCCTATAACAATTGGAAATGCTGTGGTTGGAGCAAGTTGGCACATCCCAGAGGCTGCAGCCTCTCTTGGGCTCCTCATTTCACTACTGGCTCATTAATTCATTGGTTGGAAATAGATCCTGCTTTGGATCCTGTACTGGAAATCCAGGTTTGGTGTGATCTAAAGTGGTGGTGGTGGTGGGGGGTGCTTCTTCCCACCCTCTGTTTTCATTGCCATTTCCCAAAAAGTAAAGAAGGGCTATTTGAGGATACTCCATCTACAACATAGGTAGACAAATCTCATCAAAAAAGTGCTGGCACCATCACCAATGTGTAAATATCAGATGAAAGGAAAAGTCAGTTTGGAGTCATAACACAGCCCTTCCTCCTCAATTGGTCTCACTAAGAAAAAAATGTTACTTGTGCTCCGTGCACTTACAACAATGTTATAAATATTAATTCTGTTTGCTGGTTAAGAAATTCTTCTACTTCTGAAACTGTTTGTTTATGAATGTTATGTTATGAGTTTGCATCATTAATCTTTAGACAGGACTGCAGTTTAGTGGTTTTAAAAAGCAATTTAGCGGTGGGTGTAGCTTGAATGATGCAAAAGAATGGTATTAGAGGTCGTTTTGGAGACAAGTGTAATAGTGCTATTTTTCACTTACTTCAAAAAGGATATGAGCAGAGGAATTCTACTGTTGACTCACCTTGAATGACCCTCTTAGCCACAGTCTCAGTTTTCACTCTAGTCAGCACAAGATTTTTATGCCTACCTGCCACGCCGTCATTTTAGAGAGTACCCATAATAGTGCTTCCCTGATCATGTTGAATCTGCTCAATTCCAGCCAGAATCAGCTTCGGATTTCTCAAAAAAGGAGTAAATGTGATGAAATGTCATGTTACTTATGGGAACACCCAGAGCGACCTTCCTTACGCTCTGTATTACAGCCTTCCTACTAGACGCTCCAAGCTTGTTCATATATAAAATTTCATTTGTTTTCACCCAACTGCTACAATGTAAGTTGAGGTCAGGTTTTAATTATTTCCTCATGTTCATGCTATTATTTTATGGTAAGTGAAGACTTCGAAGATATTGTCTCAAAGTAGAATAAAGGAAATCACTGTTTCTGTTCCTGAAAGCATGCATCACCGCCAAGCTTTGGCAGGCCTGTGCCTGACCTTCTGTTCCTTCTAGTATCTAAATACTCATTTGGCTTTAAGAAACCACGTATGTCTAGAATTATTATTAAATGTAACCCTCGGACTGCAATATCTTTACAGCTAAGAAAAGGGTAAGCTTGGCCATGCTGAGGTTTTGAAAACTATCTTCTAAGTTAAGGCATGAACCACCGTCTGCTTCATCCTCAGCTGGGTGCTTCTGCCTAAAACATGATGTCAGTCCACAGCCTTACACTATGGCTCGGCTTACCATGGTCTCTATTAGCAAATATTTCAGGTTACAATCCTGTCAGAGGGACACAGCAATATCAGAACAATGAGGAAAGACTTCTCCCACCCTGAGTTCTGTTATCTGTCCTGTCTTTATGAGACTTGACATTGAGGTTCCTAACCTGAGGGCCCCAGATTTCTAGAAGTGCCCAAAACACAAAAATAAAAGCCCAGAGTTATTTCTAATAAAATTTGAAGTCTCATATGAATCAAATATATTCACATTATTGTTTTGGCTTGCGAGAATGTTAACACTGTATAGTAGTAACACTGCTCCAACTGGCTGTTGTTTATGTTTTTGAAAACCAACAAATAAAATAATTATTATTTAATACAGGTGATGAGCTTGGTAGCACAAAGAAATCTTTTCAAAATTGAAGTCTGTTGGGGAAACTATGGTGGCAGGAAGGTTGGTTACTCTTGTCATCAGTCTGGGGTCAGAGACACCCAGAGGGCAGAGCCCTTTGCTTCATAGAATTCCCACATTATTTGGGTTGATTCCTTATCCACAAACCTGGAGCTCCAAGAGTTTCTGAGACCAAGTACTAAGAGCACAACCAAAATCCATTGAAAGGAGCAATTAGAAGCAGAGAAGCCCCACTTTTTCATCACACTCCATCAACAGATACATAAAAAGTGACCACTATATACCAATCTCTGTGCTGGGCACTTGAAACACAAAGTTTCTCAAAAGACCATTCTTGTCCTCATTGATATTGCAGTCTAGTAGGGGTGACAGTCATTTATCAAATGACCACATAAAAAGAAGTACAATTACAATCATGATCTGTAGTATGGCCTGTAAGCAGGCCAGTTCGGTGGTGTGACTGGCAAGAATATAAAAGAGTCAGTGGGAAGTATGGCTGAAAATGTAGTATTAAAAGTTCTATCATGAAGGACCTCTTAGAAATTTTGCTTTACCTTAAAATGGGAAGATATTGAAGAAGGGTGAGAGTATGTTACATAATCAAACTTGTGTCTTGTTGGTTTTTTTAAAGAATCATTTTAGCCACAAGGAGAAAAGACTGGAGGTGGGGAAGAGAGATAAATTAGGATTATGTTGCCATAGTCCAGAGATCATGGCGGCTAGGACTCTTGCAGAGTTGGTAAAAATAGAAGTTGATGAAATGAAGAGATTTAGGAATCTCCCTTGAACTCCTTGGTAGCTCCAGATGTCCCTGTCTTTGTATGTCTTTGCATGTCTCCCAGGTCAAGAGATTTTCCTTGGTTTCCCATTCTCTATCAGAGGAGCCACTAGTCTCATAATGGACCACACCCTCACTAGTTGTATCTGCCTTTCTCTAAGGCTATGATTCATGGTCCCTGGTATGGCTGCTTCTATTACTGTTAAGTTGGCCTGAGCTACTGCCTTCTAGACATAGCCCACAAACTGTCACCCAGGACATGATGAATATAGCTCTAATGCCAGAGGTAGCATCCACTTCCACACCAGGCTGGTCCCTAGCAGACAGCCCTTGTAAAATGTAAAGTTTCCACTTTGGTCAACTGACAACCTGGGTTACTTAATAATGTTCTATTTTATGTCTTTCCTCCAGGATACACTATTATTTAAAGGAGGGGGGAAAAACCCTGAAAGGGTAGTCATGAGTAAGTTCTCCACAGATGCAAATACCACCTCCTTTCATGACATAGCCAGGTTCCCTGATTTAGTACTTGGAGAACAAGAAGGTCAAAGCCAACTTCAGCAGAAAATAGGCCTAAATTCTTATTACTGACTTCTAAGCAGGACTACTACGTGAGTGGTGCTGGCTGAAGTTATGCAACAGGATGACTGACCTTCATCTCCCACTTGTTTTGTATATTATATGCAATGAGTGCTTAGAACATGTTTAGGCATAAATGAATGAATCAAAGCTAAACATTTAGTATGATTTCCCCATTCAGAGTTAAAAAGAAAATAAAGCTATGAAGAATAGTTGTATTCCGAAATCTAACCAAGAATTTTCAGCAAGAGAGGAATAAGAAAGAAATTTGGTTGAAACTAGAACCAAGTCAGGACCAGGAAAAAATTGAAAAAAACAAAACAAAACAACAACAAAAAAACGTTTTGGTGAGGAGGTAGCATGGGAAAAAATGAGTTTATTCCTGTTCTGGCAGCAGAGAGAAAAAGCTGGAATTGGTGAATAACCTGATGGACACGGCGTGACTATGCATCCCCCAGCTGGGTTTACTCCATCTCCCTAGGCTGCTGAGACTGCCCCAAGTTTCTTGAAGTTTGAACTTCTGGACTGAAAATCAGTCTAGACATTTTATTCTCAGATTTTCCAGAGGAAACTCAGATGGTAACCCTACCAGCATGTCAAATTGAGAGCCTGCCTTGATCTCACCTCATGACAGCCATTTAGGCAATGTCCAAGACAATTCAAAGGAATACGGAGCTATTTTCACTTTGTAAGGAAGTAAATGCTTCCTTAAAGTCTGTTATATGTGTTGTTAAAAAGAAAAGAAACTCTAATGCAAACTTTTGAAATGCTTGTTTAAGTGCTAATATTGAAATAGGGAATGTCAGAATTTTACCTTTCCTCTGTGTCATTTCTGAACATACTTACATATTTTCATATTTAAGCCAAAAAGCTTTGAATTCCCAAGAAAAACATAAAGATGTAATGAAATAAACAGAGGACGCAGAATGAAGATAAACAGGTTCAAGTTTTACGTGATCTGGGACTAGCGACTTGATCTCTGTGGATACCCATTCCTTCATTTTAAAAAGCAACGGTGTTGTGTAAATGAACTAGAAAAACTGTCTACCTAGAATATTTACTGATTCCATTTAGACTTGATGTGTCAAGTTGCCCTTACATAATAGAACTATAATAATGAATATTAAACATTTTTTAATGGAGAAACAAGATAATGTTAAATTACTTAAACTTGGCCTGTGTGAATGTTCTGGGCCTTAGCACGGATGAGGCTCTGACACCCTGGTGGCCTGTATAAGCAAACCCAAATCTAAGCTTGTAAATGCCAATCTCCATGCTTTGCTTCTGAACCTTCTCCAGAGGTTTCCCCCTCACTCCTTTGGGGTGCCGTCTCCCAACAACTTCCTGTTTGGTTCTGCCCAACTGTAATCAATAGTTGTTCAAATAAACTCTCACTAATTTTGATATGCTGCAGTTTATCTTTTAAAAATATAAAAGGCCTAATTTGAATTTTGTGTTACTTTGAGAAATATTATAACCAGCGTGTAAATTATACTTCTATGAAATATGTACATTTTAATCTAGAGAAATAATACAAAATAAATATTTGGTAGAGGCATTTCTTGGGGAAATTAATTTTTAAAATTACTGAATTTCTTACTTTGAATAATGAAAGATCTCAAGATGGGCAAAACATATTATTGTGTGTGTGTATGTGTGTATACTTTTTTCCAGATTTTTATATACATAAAAATAAATGGAGGACTCTTTGAAAGTCATAGAATTTGTCCTTTTCTAGTAGGAGTAAAGGGCATAAAGGATGCAGAAAATAGAGTTCTTTACTATGATCCAACAACATTTGAGAATACAGTGCTGAGCACTTGGTTGCTGGCAGTGAGCAAAACAGTTCTGATCTCTGCCACCACAGAGCTTACAGTGCAGTTATTTCTATTCTCTATTCATTCACCACCTTACTTTTTGGTAGAACTTTAGACACAGAACATGAATCACGGAGATTATTAGGAAAGTTTTTGTGTGTTTCAAGTAGCTCGTGAAATGGCTGATAAAAATTCAAATCTGGTAGAACATCAGGTGGACTCTATTTTACAATCACCTCATCTCACAGGGGTAGTTTATTGAAGATACAATGGGTATACAGGGGACCCCATTAAAACATATGGGTCTTTAAAAGTAAACAGATTGAGTCTTTTAGTCACAAGAATCCACAATGTGAGAATCAGTGATGCACAGACTATCCCAATGTCATCCTTATGCAAAGAGAATTGGCCAGGAAGGAGTTGCAAAATACATTGATTGCTGATGGTGCCATAATCCAAGTCATTAGTGTTTGATCTCCACTGACTTATTTTATTTATTATGACATTAACTAAATATTTCAAATAATTTTTGCCTGATAATTCTTCTTTCTACCGTATAAAGTTACCAGATTTAGCAGACAAAATTAAAGTATGCCCAGTTAAATTTGAATTTCAGGTAAGCAACCAATAAGTTTCTAATATAAGTATGTTCCATGTAACATTTGGGTCACACTAATATTTAAATTGAAATTTAACTGGGCATCTTGTCTAGCAGTGCTACTACCACAAGCTACATTTCTGCCTGGTTCACATGAGAAACACTCTACATATGTATTTTTCTTACATACAAGAACCTTGACTCTGATTAAAAGTTGGAGAAATCCCCTCCCTGAAGATGTTCAGCCATGACAACCAAATCTGTCAGAAAAGATTTTACTGAATCCTTTCTTTATGTAGGAGAATGGTCTTGGTGTCTTATGGGAATCCTGTTCCACTCCACATTTTTGAGTGCCTCAAATCACATGATGATCAAATTGCAAGCTGACTGAAGCTTTATGAAGGCAGGGATGTTGTCTTTACAGTGCCAGCATACAACCTATTGGAGGTGTTGACCATAGTAGGCGTTCAGTAAATATATATTGAATGAATACATTTTAAAAATCTTGAAATCTGCTTATGCCAGAAATAATTAATAAAGGAAAACCTAGGACCTAGAGGCATAAGGCCCTCTAGACCCTTCATTGTTAAGCTACATTTTTACATTCATGGCTGAAGCTCTATCCTTGTGTAATAATGTGGATTTCTAGAAGGCCTAAGACTCTCTGGAGGGTCAAGCCAAACCAGCAGGTGGTTTCTCCAGGTGCTAGGTAGGGATTCCTAAAAGACAATATTTTGACTCCTAAACCTAAATCCTCTTATGGCCCCTCTGAGCCACCTGATGTTTTCCTAATCCACAGTGTGGGTGTTTTTAGAGCACTTACTGATTTAAATTGGGGTTTGCAAAGTAGAATCTGTTTATGACCAAGGAAAGCCATTTCGACCTCAAAAAATATAAATGGAGCAATCAAGAGAATGAAACTAATTAATTTATATTTAATTTGGCCTTTACTTAGCTACTGGAGAAAATTTGAAATTTTCCAGACTTGCTTTTTTAAAAAAATCCCCAAAAGGAGAAAACCTCTTAATACTTCAACAATGCTTCTGTTTTCACCCTCCTTCCAAATGGAAAAAAAAAAAAAAAAGGAGAAAAAAAATACAGGAATTCTCTCACATGGTGCTTTAGGCAGTGATTTATGTTCCAAAGAGAAGACTACTTTTTAATTGTTATCCAAGGAAGGATCCTGCATAGCTTGAATGTAGGTAGCAGATTTCCACAAGTGACAACTATCCATTCTCTCTCTGCACGTGCCAATCATAAAGTATGTGTCCCCTAATGTATTTTTCCACCAGCACTCCCTGAAATGTTAAATAATATTGTGCAGTCCAAAAAATAATAATGAAATATCTAAAGTAGTCAAATTTATAAAAACCGAGTAAAATGGTGGTTTCCAGGGACAAGGGAAAGGAGGAAATGAGGGGTTGCTTTATGGGTGTAGAGTTTCAATCTTGCAAGATGAGAAAGTTCTGGACAACAGTATGATATGCTCAACACTCTGAACTGTACACTTAAACATGCTTAAGATGGCAAATTGTATGTTAGGTGTTTTACATCAACATCAAGAAAATAACATTCAAATTATTTTAAATAATAATTAAGAATCCTAACATGACTGGGAGTAAAATGTCAATCTTTATATTTGGTTTAGATAACATGTTTTCATGTTTTTTTGAATTACATATAAAGTACTCATACCAAAATGACATTATTTTTTCATCATTTACCATGTACCAGGCACTGTATAAGTACTAAAGTGACAAAAACAAATAAGATATCGTCCCTTGAATGTGTGACAGTCGGGAGACTATAATTTCATTATTATGAACAAATCATAAAAGTTTTAATTTATATTTTTCTATGCATTATAGATTTATTTATGGAAGTATAAGGCTATTCATTTGAAAATTTGATAAATCTTTGTTATAATAAAGACTGTCTTGCCCTGGCTGGTTTGGCTCAGTGGTTAGAACATTGGCCTGAGGATCAAAGGGTCCTGTGTTTGATTCCCGGTCAAGGGCATGTACCTGGGTTGCAGGTTCAGTCCCTGTTGGGGTCATGTGGGAGGTAACCAATTGATGTATCTCTCTCACATTGATGTTTCTCTCACTTGCTCTCTCTCTTCTCCCCCCCTCTCCCGTCCCTTCTAATCTATCTAAAAATCAATGGAAAAATATCCTCACCACAGTCTTTGTTACTAAGTAGCTTTCAATGGAATAGGAAAGATAAAACATATCAATAATTTTGTTCAATCCTTTCTACTTTATATTGTGCTTTTACATTTCCTTGAGGAGTTATTTAACTTTGCTCCACCTCAGTTTTCTCATCAATAAAATAGTATTGCAGTGAGTGTGTGCTCATGTGTGCATGTACAAGCTTAACTATTTTTCAATAGTGAAAATAAAACAGTCATAATGAAATATTCAAGGACAGATCCTTAATTTAACAAATGCTTAAAAGAGATTCTTTAGCAATGAGAAAGAAAAGTAAACTTACAGGAAAGGAAAGAGATAGCAAAACCAAATGTGAACATATTCTAATAAATATATTGATAAATATAATTGTTTCAAAAATATTTAAAAACTTGAGTTTTAAAAAGGCAAAACTTAAATGTTTTATACAAATAAAAACATTATGTAATTTAATGGATACTTAAAGTGAATTAAGGTTCATATGTTATGGATGAGGGAGGGTAAAATTAACTTTGTTAGAAAAAAGCTGATAGTTATTCATATGTTAAAATAGTTAGGGTAACAAGTAAAAAAAAAAAAAAAAAAAAATACAGTTCATGATGTTCAAACCAGCAGAGGAAAAAAAAAATGAATGGTTAAAAAAAGGTTGGGGGAAACAATAGTCTAATGCTAATCAAAAGAAAACTGGTATAGTAA
The DNA here is from genome assembly GCF_014108415.1 of Molossus molossus. Lineage (NCBI taxonomy): Eukaryota > Metazoa > Chordata > Mammalia > Chiroptera > Molossidae > Molossus > Molossus molossus. The sequence goes on from NW_023425388.1 coordinate 84,423,465, forward strand.
TACTAATATCCTACAAAATGGAATTAAAGGCAAAAATCCTTGATGGAAATGAAGGTCAGTGCACAACAAAAAGATTACATAATTCTATAAGAAATCATAATAGCGCCAACTTGAGTATATGTAATAACATAGTCTTAAAATATATAAAGCAAAACCCAGCAGCAGCAGTGTAGTGTCAGAGTGAAAAAGGTAGACGGTGGAGTCAGATTGCTTGATTTTAAATCTTAGCTCTACCAACTACTAGCTTTTTGAGCTTCTTAACCTCTTGTAGCTCTTTTGTCCCTCAAATTCTTCATCTTTAAACTGTGAAAATAATACACTCACCTCATAGAGTTGTAAAGACAAAATAAATTATTATATGCAGAGGATACATAACAGTGCCCAACACATAGTAAAATATATGCATTCAGCCCTGGCCGGTTTTGCTCAGTGGTTAGAGCGTCAGCCTACGGATTAGAGAGACCTGGGTTTGGTTCCCGCTAAGGGCATGTACCTTGGTTACAGTTTGTCCCCAGCCTCGGTTGGGGTCGTGTGGGTGGCAGCCACTTGATGTGTCTCTCTCACATCTATGTTTCTTTCTCTCTCTTCCTCCCTCTCTCCTTCTTGCTCTATCTGAAGATAAATGCAAAAATGTCCTCGGGTGAGGATAAAAATATATATCTATATATGCATTTTTAGTAATTGAGATATTGGAATTTCCAATAATGTGAAAATTAATGAGACAAAAAATAATTTATAGAAAATTTCAATGTATAATTTTCTCTAACAGAGAATATATATTGAACCCTACCTCTAACAAGTGAAAAATATGTATTTTTCAAGTTTTGGCACATTATAAATTTAATCACATACTGGGTTACATGTAATGTCCCAAATATTTTCAAATAAAATATAATACAAAAACAATGTACTTTACTACAATGCATTAACTATCTAATTTAAAAATAAATAGCTAGCCCTGGCCAGGTGGCTTAGTTGGCTGGAGCATTGTCCCATGTGCCAAAAGTTCTCAGGTTCAATTCCCAATCAAGGCATATACCCAGGTTTCAGGTTTCATCCCTGGTTGGGCCTGTACAGGAGGCAACTGATCGATGTTTATCTCACACATTGATGTTTCTCTCTCTCTCTCCCTCCCCCTTCCTCTCTCTAAAAAATCAGTGAAAACATCCTCGGGTGAGAATTTAAAAATAAAATATAGCTATTGTAAGAAAGTTAAAATATTTTCATATGTAAACACTGAGTAAAAGTAAAGATTACAAGAGAGATTTGAGACTATTTATAACCAAATAAAAATATAAGTATTACATGCCAAAATCTATGAGATGCTTGTACCACAGCAATTAGGGGGAAATCTGTAGACATAAATTTCCTTATAAAAATGTAATTGAAAATAAGCAAGGCAATGGTTTAACTCAGTAAGCTAGGAAAATATTAATAGAATGAGCCAAATGAAAGAAACAAAGAAAAACTAGTTATAGAAAATAAATAAAATCAACAAAACAAAAGATTATTTCTTTTTTTTTTTTTTTTTACTTTTCTTTATTGATTTTAGAGAGAGAGAAACATTGATGAGAGAGAACATTGATTGGTCACCTCCTGCATGCCCCCCACACTGGGGATTGGGCCCACAACCTGGGCAGAGAATTGAACTGGTGACCTCTTGGTGCATGGATTGATGCTCAACCACTGAGCCACACCAGCTGGACAAGATTATTTCTTTTAAAGAAAGAAAGCAGATGGATGTGGTCAATGAAAAAAAAAAGAGAGAGAGAGAAAAAAAGAGCATGAAAAATAATAATGGAAAAAGAAAATGGAAATGATAAAAAGAGAAATGATCATATTTCCATAGAGTTTTTAATAGCATAAACATTTGTGAAAAGATTTATGACAATAAACAGATTTAGAACTGATAGCTTTCCAAATATGTTAGCAAAATTGAATGAGAAAAAATAATAATCATTAAATAATTATAATAAGTTATAAAATCTTACCTTACCTAAAATATACCAAAGCTTCTAGAAACAAATATTCAAATGATATACAAGTATTCCAGAAAACAGAATTGAGGGAAAGATACTGAACTACTTTTATGAAGCAAATATTATCTCTATACTCAAAATAGAAATGAATAGTCAAAGAAACAAAATCCTGTAAATACAAAAAAATTCAATAAATTTCAAGACCCATTTATGACTATTTTTAGAAAATTAGGAATAGAAGGAGAATCTCTTAACTTCATACAGTAAACACCATAGCTAAATGTGAAATTTCAGAAGCATTCCAATTAAACTCAGGAATAATATGAGAATTCCTTCTATGACTACATTTAATAAACACTGCACTAGAGATTCAAGGCAGACAATAAGATAAGTAAAATAACTGAGAGGCATAAAATGTATAAAAACTAGCAAAATCGTCTTTATTGAAAAATATTGTAAATGTGTAGAAACTTTGTTTCTTTAGTATGAGCTTTTCTCCTTTCTTTCTTTTTGAATCAGATTGCCCTAATCCAGCACCCTGACTCACCTGCCTCCTCCTCCCTCCTGCGTCCACTCCCTTAATTATTAAGTGTTCTCAATGATGAGGTTCTGATTAACATCAAATAATTTTAGGAACAAAGCCTTGGGTCTTTTGACTCCAGATAAACAGTTTTGGTCAAATTAGAGATAACATCTAGGCCTCAGTTGTGTTTTAGCTCCCAGGTCCAGAAAAGTGGCAAAAAACAGAGGAAGTGATGTCATAGCTGACATTGGAGCAGATGCACTGATCAACAACTACTCCCTACTCTAACGCTGACCAATGAATAGAGACCATGACCCTGACCACGACCTGAACTCCCTTAGTCACCATAATTCATGATTTTTCACCTATATAACTCATATAATCCCCTGGAAGCCATTGGGGAGCCAGGTCTTTCAGCATTAGCTATCTCTGCGTGTGGGCCACTTCCTGAAAACAAACCCTAGCTTTCTTTGCTGCAAACTCCTATCTGTGTCTTATTGGGCTTTGATGTGTGCAGGCAAACAAGAAAATTTAGACAAAAAATTAGAATTAATAAAAGAATATTCAGCAAGTTTGCTAGATGCAAGATCAATACATAAATAATCATCTTTAGTAAAACAATGGCAATAAAAACAGTAAATATACCTAGTAAAAGCTGTATAGTAAGCTTTTAATTGAGAAAGTATAAATTTGAATAAGATATTTAAAGCACTGATTAGGAAATTATGCTATGATGCTATTCAAAAGATACTAGTAAACTCTAACTCATTCTACAATTTTTATTCAATTTCAGCAATCCCAGAAAGAATGTTTGTGTGTTTCTAATGGAACTTGCCAAGCTTATTCTAAAATTCATATATTGAACAAAAATCTAAGAGTAAGTAAGAAATTTAGAAGAAACATAAGAAATAGCTTATCAAGATATATTTAATGCTGGAGTGATTAAAATGGTGCAGAGCAGGAACTGAAATAAACTAATAGATGATAGGTCAGAAAAGAGCCCAGAAACAGATTCACACATGTATTGATGTATGAGAGAGAAGTAGCATTACAAATCAGTGAGAAAAGAATGAGTTTTCATAATTAGTACTAGAACAACTGGGTATCCAAATAAAAAATAGTTCCAAATATTTGAAAGCCCTAAATATGAAAAATACAGCTGAAACTCCTAAAAGAAAAAATAGAATATGTTTATAATATTGAAGTTGGGAAGGAGGTATTAGGTAAGGTCTAAAATGAAAAATTTATTAAGTAAAAACTATGACACATTTGTCTACATTATAATGAAAACATTCTGTTTAATAAACTACTACAAAGTTGAAGGAAGTCACAAATGGGAATTAATATTTGCATGGAGTTCACTAATAATGATTTTGTGCCCAGTATATATAAATGATTACAAACAAAATAATAATAACAACCTGACATGAGTAAAGGGTAATGTACAAGAGCAAGAAATTCAAGAAAAGAGATACTCGAATGGTTAATAACAGAAACATGCTTAACGCCACAAATAACTAGAAATATGAAAGTTAAAACCACATGTATATTAAAACTGCATACCTTTTCTTTTTTTAGTAGAATTTATTGCAGTGACATTGGAAAACTGCATACCTTTTCAAACTCAGCCAATAAACAAAAATTTTAAAGTCTGGTGTTACTCTAGGCTAAAGGGTCACAGGGATTCTCATACACTGACAGTGAACACAGAAATTGGTACAGCTGCTTTGGAGGAAAATTTAGCAACAGTAAAGTTAGTATACTGTGTTAGTTTTCTATTGCTGTTGTAACAAGTTACTATGGACCTTGGGGCTTAAAACAGTACAAATTTGTTCACTTACAGCTCTGGAGGCCCGAAGTCTGTCATGGGTCTCAGTGGACTAAAATCAAGGTGTATTATCAGGGCTGCATTCCTTTCCGGAGACTCTTGCAGAGAATCCATTTTCCTTGCCTTCTTCCAGCCTCTAGGGGCCGGCCATATTCTTTGGGTCATCTTCAAAACCAGCACCAGCTGGTTGAATTCTTTTCACATGGTAAGCTCTGACCCTCTGTTCTTTCCCATTTGATTTCAAGGACTCTCGTGATTAGATGGGGCCCTCCTGCGTAATCCAAGGATCTCCCCTGCTGCAGATCCTTAATTGTAGTCGCATTTGTAAAGTCTCTTTTGCAATGTAAAGTAACATATTCATAGATATTTGCACATGGATATCTTTGAGGAAGCCATTATTTTACCTAGTACATGTACATGCACTCCTTTTACCAGCAATACTACTTCTGAGACCATAGGAGATATTCACAAATATGTTCATCAGGACATTGTGTATATTATAAAAACAATTTTGTTTTTATCAATAAGAAGATGGAAAAATAATATTATTGAATCCAAATAATACAATATATATATAGGGTAAGATAAATCTTATAAAACAATGTTGAACAAAAATAAAGATGCGGAATTATACATGTATGAGTATGTGTAGATAAGTATAGAATATAACAGCTTGAGTTGGCATAAACTCAAGATTTGGTATAATGCTTATCTCTGGGAAGTGAGGGGAAGGAAAAGACACAGGAAAACATAATGTTTACATTTGTTAAAACTAGGTAGGTGTGTGTGTGTGTGTGTGTGTGTGTGTGTGTGTTTTCCAAAATATTCTCTAGACATTTTTTTATGCTTGAAGTATTTCACAGTAAGATTTGGTAGGTTTTTTAGGGTAAGGGCATTGAACTGAATGAAGGTATCCCATGGCCAAAGCAAGGGTTGAGAAGAGGAAAACACAAGTTAGGCCTAAGAAAATTGGTATTGTAGAAAAAACTCTAGACTAAAAATCAAGAGACTTGAGTTTAGTCTTGCCTCTATCCCTATTTAGATCTTTTAGCAAATTACTGAACACAGTCAGATCTCAGTTGCCCCATCTCAAAAGTGAGAACATTAAATCAAAATACTCTGGGTCTATTGATAATCTATCTGATGGCTTTTCTGTACAGTATGATATTTATGTCACTAAAAATGGGTGGTTTTGACAAAGTACATCTTTTTGAGATTGGTAATTACATTTAAGGAAATTGTACACACACAGACACATACACATCTACCTCACCCCCCGAATCTCTGATTTTGGCTTAAAACTACTCACTTTGGGGCTAAAAAGATGACTCCAGAGCTGGGGTAGGGAAGAGCATCCAATAAAACGAATACGAATAAAGTTTTAAGTTAGGATTGAATTTGAATCTCTGCTCTTTGTGGCCCTCATGGAACCAAGTTCAGTTTCTTATCCATATGATCCCCCTGGGGAACATGCCCAGTAGTGAGCTGTTATAGTACATCTCTAAAACATTTATTCCCCCAAAGAAACTTATTTAATGCCATAGAATTATGGTAACTGCCTGTCCTAATTTCAGAGCAGACAGTGTTAGACTATGGGGTAAATATTTCCTGGCAAAAAAAAATATGGCCATACAAATGCCAGTGTTGCTGAGTGATCTCCTTGCCCATGCCAAAATAGCCCCTGGACTGCAGAAAGAATTCCCTTCACAGATACTCTGCCACCTCACAAATGCTTCTTTTGTCCTATGTGCAAAGCCAACTCTAAGGACCGCCCAGGTTTTATACCGTGATTCATTTCTTTGGACACTACTTGGCATGTCTTTGCAAGCAATGTCTTCTTCAATAAGAACAAACCACTTACTTCAAATGACATGAATTCCTGAATAGGACTCTGACTAGGACACACATTGCCTTAGGCAGCAGGCTGGGCTCATTGGCTCTTCTGAGCAGCCCTACTTTCATGTCCCAGTTACTCAACTTCTCGCACAGCCAAAAATGATCTCAAGCCAAGCTCTTCTGGACAAAACACACTCAGAACTCTTGCTTGCTTCACGCCAGTAGAAGACTCCAGCCGGATATTGGACCCATCAAGTAATTTTAATAACTAAAAGAAGAACATATTAGATTCTTATATTCATTCTTTGTAGTGTTGAAGCCACATTCTTGCAAGCCATCCCTACGTGAACTTTTTATATTTTAATTTACATTTTCTACTGATTTATTGCTTTTGTATATGACAATAATTCAGAATATAGTTTGCAATCATGTACTATGTATTCTCCAAAACCCAGGGAAGTGACTCCTTCCTGTATACATCACAATCTTTTCAGAAGAGAGTATTCCAGATGTTGTCTAACCCTCTCCACTTTCCTGTCATTGCGTTTTACCTATCTCCTAATCATTTCTCCCTGTTCTTTGAAACTTTAACCCAAGGCTCATGGTTTATTTCTCCAACTCATTGAATGTTCATGTGGACAGTTATCCAAACCGCCAGATAGTTCTATTCAACAGCTTTCTTCATCTGTTACATCACAGAACATGTCACCACCCAAATTGCTCTGATTCTAGAATTCACCAGTTTAAGTTCCTCACTCTCATCACAATGCCTGATTTCTCTATCTTGTATTCTACTCGTTTAAACTCTCCAGTTCGCTGACTTCCATTTTCTCCTTAACACATTTTTCTCCCTTTTCAGGTTTGATTACATAATTCAGAATTTTTATAATTATCCTGATAAAACCATTGATATTTTTCTCTCAGAAAGTCTAATTCTGTATCAACTCAATCATCTGTTTTGGAAGACAGGTTTCACTATAAATTTGGAATTACAAACTATGTTTTTCTCTGGTCAACTTCTGCTCCTACTTTGTCCAAATATTATTTTAAACTTTCTTTTCTATTCTCAAAGTGCAGCTTTTCTCTCAGCCTTGTACCATAGCTATTTTCAACTGATGATATTACAATTTACATTACAGAGAAAAAGAAAACCGACCTGAAAAGAATCAACAAAATGCCTGACCATCCAACCCACAAACCTGTCTGAATCAGCATGCATCTACTCCTGTTTGTTCTGCTAAAAAATGTGGCTACGGACCTAAAGAGCTTCTTCCATCTGGGCTCTGATTTCCATGCCCCTCTGTTTACTTGGGAACATTTCACTTCCTCTACTTTTCCTGAAACATCAATATTCTACTTTACATTAGATCTTTCTATCATCATTGTCTATTCTTCCAACCATTCTAATCATTCTTCATTTCAGTAAGTTTCAAATCTATATTAGTTATTTGAGTTTTCTCTACTGTGAAAACTATATGAATACAATTTACTATATGAATACAATTCCACTTTCTGTGGAAATGTCTTTTCCTTATCAATTTATAGAATTCATTTGTGGATTCCAGATATAAATTCTTTGTGAGCTAAACACGGCAATAATTGTTCATCTATAGTTTGCCTTTTAGAGTTGTTTATGGGGTCTTTTGTCATATAAGAGTTGTCATTTTACTATAATCAAATTTCTTTATGGTTTGTGTTTTTTTTTTTTTTTTAAACAAAACCTCTCTTTTCTAATATGATATGTTTCAATAATTTCTTCTAGAAAATTTATAGTGTTACTTTTTACATTAGGTTTTTAGTTCACATAGTTTTTTTTTTTTCAAGACTAGTATAACCCAAGAATTGAATTTCATTTTGTGTCTACAGCTATATTTTATTAATGAATTAATTTATTATTGTTACAGATGTTTCTCCTTTTTCACCCACTGATTTGCCCCTGCCTGCCCTCCCCGCCCTCTTCCCAGCTTTGTTGTCCATGTCCATTGCTCATGCACACATGCATATAAGTTCTGTGCTTTATCTCTCCCCCACCACCCCCTCTTCTGGGGATTGTCAGTCTGTACTCCACTTTCAAGTCTCTGGGACTACCCCATTCCTTAGACTGTTATCTTCATTATATTCCACAAATAACTGAGATCATATGATACTTGTCTTTGTTTGGCTTGTTCCACTTAGGATAATACTTTCCAGGTCCCTCCATGTCATCTCAAAGAATTAGAGATCTTTCTTTCTTACAGCTGCATAGTACGCCATTGTGTATATGTACCATGCTTTTTTTATCCATTCGTCTACTGATGGACATTTGGGCTGATTCCAGATCTTAGCTATTGTAAATAGTGCTGCTACGAGCATGGGGGTACATATGTTCTTTCTGATTGGTGTTTCAGGCTTCTTAGGGTATATTCCTAGAAATGGGATCACTGGGTCAAATGGCAGTTCAATTTTTAATTTTTTGAGGTAACACCATATTGTTTTCCATAGTGGCTGCACCAGTCTGCATTTCCACCAGCAGTGTACTAGAGTCCCCTTTTCTCCACACCCTCGCCAACACTTGTTGTTTGATGATTTATTGATGGCGGCCATTCTGACAGGTGTGAGGTGATACCTCATTGTTGTTTTAATTTGCATCTCTCTGGTGATTAGTGATGTTGAGCATTTCTTCATATGTCTCTTAGCCATTTGTACGTCCAGTTTGGAGAGGTGTCTATTTAGTTCCTCTTTTCATTTTTTAATTGGGTTCTTTGTCTTCCTTTTGTGGAGTTGTATGAGCACTCTATATATATTGGAAATTAACCCCTTATCTGATATATCATTGTCAATAATGCTCTCCCATACAGTGGGTAGCCTTTCCGTTTTGATGATTGTATCTTTTGCTGTGCAGAAGCTTTTGAGTTTGATGTAGTCCCATGTGTTCATTTTCTCCTTTGTTTCTATTGCCTTAGGTGATGTATCAGTGAAAATTCTGCTGTGTGTGATGTCTGAAATTTTGTTGCCTACAGTTTTTTCTAGGATTTTTATAGATTCATGAGTCACATTTAAGTCTTTTATTCATTTTGAGTTATTCTTGTGTAGGGTGTAAGTTGATGGTCTAGTTTCATTTTTCTGCATGTAGCTGTCCAATTTTCCCAGCACCATTTATTAAAGAGGCTGTCATTACTCCACTGTATGCTCTTGCGACCTTTGTCAAATATTAATTGAGCATATTGCCTTGGGTCCATTTCTGGCTTCTCTGTTCCGTTCCACTGGTCTATATGCCTATTCTTGTGCCAGTACCAGGCTGTTTTGATTACATGGCTTTGTAGTATAACCTGAAATCTGGTAATGTGATCCCTCCAACTTTGTTCTTCCTTTTCAAGATTGCTGTGGCTATTTTTATTTATTTAGGTTTTTTTTTTTTTTTTTTTTTTACTGATTTTTAGAGAGGAAGGGAGAGGGAGAGAGAAACATCGATGAGAGAGAATATCAATTGGCTGCCTCCTGCATGCCCCCCACTGGAGATCAGACCCACAACTTGGGCATGTGCCCTGACCAGGAATTGAACTGGTGACCTCTTGGTGCATGGGTCAATGATCAACCACTGAGCCACACTGGCTGGGCTAGCCACATATTTTTAAAACACATATCTGATAACAGACTTGTATACAGAATACATTTCTTTTTTTTAAAAAAAAAGTCATAGAAGTCAATAATGAAAAAATAAACAATCCAATAAAATATTTGAACAAGAATTTCATTCAAAAGATGCCAGCATTATTGAGGAAATGGTAAAATCAACATTTTGTATTAGAATAATAATTCAGAGGTGTGTGTTGTGATCTCTAAGGTAACAATCAAAGATATATATTTTTTGCATGTAAATAAAAAGAAAAGAAAATAAAGGTATTCATTATCCAGAATAATGCTATAAAGGAGTGAAAAGAAACCTAAAAATTTGAGACAAAAAATATATTGAATATGGCAAATATAAAAGTCAAGTGTTTTAATAATTAAAGTAAATATAAATGAAATAAAAGTTAAATTGCTAAAATTCTCAGACTGGATAAAGATACAAATTTAATTCTATCCTGTTTACAAAGAACAATTAACTGAATTAATGAACAGAAAAAAATACCATAAAAACAAGAACCAGGAAAAAAAAAGCAAAGTAGACTTGAAAGCAAGAAGCACAGCAAAAGAAACCAGGATCAAAATTAAAAGGGACCCTGGGTGCCCTGGCCAGTTTGGCTCAGCGGTTAGAGGGTCGGCCTGTGGACCAGAGAGTCCCAGGTTCAGTTCCCGCTAGGGGCATGTACTTTGGTTGTGGTTCGTCTCCAGCTCTGGTTAGGGTCATATGGGTGGCCACCAGTTGATGTTTCTCTTTCACATCGATGTTTCTCTCTCTCTCCCTCCCTCCCTCTGGCTCTATCTGAAGATAAATGCAAAAAGATCCTCAGGTGAGGATAAAAAAATTTTAAACAGGGACCCCTGGCTGGTTTTGCTCAATGGTTAGAGTGTCGGCCCACGAAGCAGTGAGTCACAGGGTTCGATTTTGGTCAAGGGCACATACCTGGGTTGCGATTCATCCCTGGAACTGGTCAGAATCGTGTGGCAGGCAACCAGTTGATGTGTCCTTTTCATGTCAATGTTTCTCTCTCTCTCTCCCCATCTCTCCATCTTTCTCCCTCCCTCCCACTCTATCTGAAGATAAATAGAAAAATATCCTCGGGTGAGGATTTAAATAAAAAAAAGAAAAGGGAACCCACTATATGTGAGAACATATTGCCAATGATACAATGGATAACAGGTTAATGTAAAAAATATATAAAGTACTCACACAACTGAACAAAAGGAAGACAAAAAATCCAATTGAAAAATGGGCAGAGAACCTGAATAGACACTTCTCCAAAGAGGATGTACAAATGGCCAAGAGACATATAAAAAAATGCTCAACATCACTAATCATCAGAAAAATGCAAATTGAAATGATAATGAGGTATCACCTCACACCTACCAGAATGGCTATCATTAATAAATCAACAAACAATTGCTGGCAAGGATGTGGAGAAAAATAAACCCTCATGTACTGCTGGTGGAAATACAGATTGGTGCAACCGATATGGAAAACAGAATGAAGTTTCCTCAAAAAGTTAAAGATGGAACTGCCATTTGACCCAGTGGTCTCATTTCTAGGAATATATCCTAATAATCCTGAAACACCAATCAGAAAGAATATATGCACCCCTATGTTAAGAGCAGCATTATTTACTATTGCTAAGATCTGGAAACAGCCCAAGTGTCCATCAGGAGTGCATAAGAAAGCTGTGGTACATTTACACAATGTAATACTATGCAGCTATAAAAAGGAGGATCTATTATTACCCTTTGAGAAATCATGGAGAGATCTGGAGGTGATTATGCTAAGTGAAATAAGACAGTCAGAGAAAGACAAATATCATATGATCTCACTTATATGTGGAATCTAATGAACAAAATATACTGATGAATAAAACAAAACCAGAGATATGGAAATATGGAACAGACTGACAAACCTCAGAGGGAAGGAGTAGGGCAGGCAGGAAGAGATTAACCAAAGAACTGATATGCACATATGCATTGCCCATGGACTGAGACTGTGTGGCTGTGAGGGTCTGGTGCGGGGTGGTAAACGGTGGAGAGGCAATGGGGGAAAGAAAGGGGAGACATCTGTAATAATTTCCACAATAAAGATAAAAAAAAGAAGCATCTTTACAGATAAAGAGGGACATTTTATAATAAAATTGTCAATCCAATAGAAAGATAAAATAATTCCAAGTTTGAATGTACTTATTAATATGGATTTAAATTATATAAAGCAAAATTAATGAAGTTTCAAAGAAAATTCAAAATGACAGTGGGAATTTTTAAAGTATCTTCTCAGTAACAAATAGAGTAAGTAGAAAATAAGTAAGAAAGATATTGTGTATTCCAGGATATGTTGCTCCCACTAGATGAACCCAGTTCAATAAATTCAAAAAATTCTATATAATTTATCACATTTTATACTCTCACAATGAATAACAACATAATAAAACACAATGATGCCCTGGCCGGTTTGGCTCAGCGGTTAGAGCGTCGGCCTGCGGTCAGAGAGACCTGGGTTCGGTTCCCGCTAAGGGCATGTACTGTACCTTGGTTGCGGTTTGTCCCCGGCTCTGGTCAGTCGTGCGGGTGGCAGCCGCTCGATGTGTCCCTTCACATCGATGTTTCTCTCTCTCTCTCTGTTCCTCTCTCTCCCTCCCACTCTACCTGAACAAAAAATGGAAAAATGTCCTCGGGTGAGGATAAAAAAATATATAAAAAGATAAATAAAACACAATGATGAAGTTCTGCATCATCAAAACATGTATGGGTTTTCTAAGATTGTTTGATTATGGAAACTTTTTCAATATAGTTTTTGTTAACGTAGCATAGAAAATGTGTAGATAGAATATACTTTGTGAACTATTTCTCTTGTTTTTCAGTTTTAAAATATATAGTTTTTTTCAATAACATAATCTTCTATGCAAAATTAGATTTGACTTCTTAGAAAAGTCTGAGTTTATTAAGTAAATTATGTTAGTTATTCAAATTATAGAAGGTGCACATTTCATTCCTTCAAATTAATGTTACCAAATGCATTTTAAAGTAATTTAATTTATAAAAGCATTTACTTTCAGAAATAAATCTAGTATTACAAAATGGTGTTTATTTATAAATTGCTAATTTCTGAGCAATAATATTCCAATTCTATGTCCTGTGAATTAAAATCACATATATTCTTCAAAATGTTGAGGTGTTACTTCATGCAGAATTAAATATTACTTAAAAACACACATAATACCTGTGTTTTGTACCACTTAAATTATAACTAAGCTTGTATATTATCTGAAGAACCATTAGTAGGTATAGACTATGTATTAAAAGCAGTGATGTAAAACAAACCAACATTTATAAGAACTTTTCTCACTTACACAATTATTGTATTTGTTCTTCACAAATAGCCTCACAAACAGAATCATATACTGCAGTTATAGTAATACTAATCTTGTTTTTCATGTTAAAAAACTGAGATTGACAAGCCCACACCTTTTGCCTGCACCTCTCCATCTCATTTTATATGATCACGTGAGCCCTCGCCTTGCTTGATCTCTTGGCAATATAGGGGAGGGCATTGTTTACTATGCTCTTTCCCAAAACTCTCTCCCAAAACAGTGCTCAATTTAATTATATACAAAAAAAAGGATATTTGTTTAATGATGAGACTGCTAATATAGTGAGGGGACAAGAGACCAATGAGGGGTTAATATTTAGACTATACAAGAAGCACTTATAAATCAATAAGAAAAAGATGTCAGTCCACAAGAAAAAAATGAAAAAAATGATATAAACAGGCAAATTTTTTTTTTTTTTTATCCTCACCCGAGGTCATTTTTCCATTTTTGCTCAGGTAGAGTGGGAGGGAGAGAGAGGAAGAGAGAGAGAGAGAGAGAGAGAGAGAGAGAGAGAGAGAGAGAGAGAGAGAGAGAAACATCGACATGAAAGGGACACATCGAGTGGCTGCCACCCGCACGACCGACCAGGGCCGGGGACAAACTGCAACCGAGGTACGCGCCCTTAGCGGGAACCGAACCCGGGTCTCTCTGACCGCAGGCCGACGCTCTAACCACTGAGCCAAACCGGCCAGGGCTAAACAGGCAAATTTTTAAATTGAATTTATCAGGGTGACATTGGTTAATAAAATTATGCAGGTTACAAGTGTCCAATTCTACAACACATCATCTGCATATTGTACTGCGTGTTCACTACCCCAGGTCGTCTCCTTCCATCACCATGTATCTCCCCTATACCCTCTTCTACCTCCCTCCATCCTTCTTCCTGTTGGCAATCACCATACTATTGTCTGTGTCCACGAGTCCTTTTTTCTTTGCTTAATTCCTTCACCCTTTTCACCTATCCCCCAACCCCCTACCCTCTGACAGCTGTCAGACTGTTCTCTGTATCTATGAGTCTGTCTCCACTTTGTTAGTTTATTCTGTTCATTATATTCCACATATAAGTGAAATCATATGGTACTTATCTTTCTCTGACTGACTTATTTCACTTAGCAAAATGCTCTCTAGGTACTATTCATGCTGTCACAAAGGTTAAGATTTCCTTCTTTTTTATGGCTTAGTAAATAGGCAAATACTGAAAGAGAACATATAAAAGATTAACAACCTTATAAAGAATTACTTCATGCCCAGCCAATGTGGCACAGTGCTTGAGCATGGACCGTTGCACCAAGAGGTCACCGGTTCGATTCCTGGTCAGGGCACATGCTCGGGTTGTGGGCCAAATTCCAAGTGGGGAGCATGCAGGAGGTGGCCATTCGATGTTCTCTCTCACTGATGTTTATATCTCTCTCTCCTTCTAAAATTAATAAAGAACAAATAATTACTTAAATTCATTAGTAGTAGAAGAATTGTAAGGTCCCCACCCCTACAAATTCTCACATAAGTCCACAAGTGAATGTGTACTAGCTATTCTTTGCAACATTATTTGGGGTGATGGAAAGCTGGAGACAATCTACAAAACCTTCAGTGAGAGAGTGAAAGCACACCATTGAGAACTGTATAGTAAGTAAACAAAATTCAAAATACAATACATAAATTAAGAATATATACCTTGGCCAGTTTGGGTCAGCAGTTAGAGCATCAGCCCGTGGACCAAAGGATCTTGGTTTCGATTCCTGGTGAAGGGCATGTATCTGGGTTGCAGGTTTAATCCCCAACTCTGGTCAGGGTGTGTTCAGGAGGCAACCAATCGATGCGTCTCTCTCACATAGGTGTTTCTCTCTCTCTCTTCCCCTCCTTCCCTTCCATTCTTTCTAAAAAAAATAAAAAATAAGTGAAAAAAATATCCTCAGGTGAGGATTAAGAAAAAAAGAATATATGTTTACAGCTCTGGCTGGTGTGGTCAGTGGTTAGAGCACAAGCACTGAAGGGTTGTGGGTTCAATTCCCAAGCAAGGAAACAACAACAACAAAAATGAATATATGCTTACAAATCAATATTTTATATTTTTCTAGACCATAAAGAAGCAAAAGATGTACATTAAACAATTTGCATGATTGCCTATAGTAAGGAGAAAAAAGACAGTGTACAATGTGGATAAAGATAAACAATGGGAGAAAAGATCAAAGAAACATTTTCTTGAGACTTCCGGTCAAGATGGCTGCATAGGTAAACGCGGTATCATGTCCTCCCACAACCACATCAAGGTTACAACTAAACTACAGAACAACCATCATTCAAAACCGCCTGAAATCAAGCTGA
Source organism: Molossus molossus (assembly GCF_014108415.1). Classification (NCBI taxonomy): domain Eukaryota; kingdom Metazoa; phylum Chordata; class Mammalia; order Chiroptera; family Molossidae; genus Molossus; species Molossus molossus. The sequence goes on from NW_023425388.1 coordinate 84,438,942, forward strand.
ATGGAAGTCCTACAACTACGGAATTAAAGAAGCAGCTGCGTCCAGACTGGTAGGAGGGCGGCGGCACGACGGGCTGGTCCGACACCCACGTGTGGCGGATAAAAATCAGGAGGCTCCCCCGGCTGGGAAGGTCCTTCCTGAGTACTGAGGGGTCCCCATCCCACACCAGGTGCCCCGCTCAGGGTTCCAGTGCCAGGAAGAGAAGTCCCCATAACTTCTGGCTGGAAAAAGCAGCGGGAACTGAGGCTCAGGGAGGCTGAAGCGGCTGGAGCCCCAGGCAGCTCCTTAAAGGGCCCGCGCACGGACTTATCGGACTCTCTCCCTCTAAGCTTGGAGAGGAGGCAGCTCCAGGGGCACCAGAGACATACAGGGAAGAACTGAGCTGTTTGGCACTGGAGCGAGGGGTGGAGAGGGGGCTTTCTCAGAGACAAACGTGCTGTAAGAGGCCTTTGTTCCTTTGGTGAGCCCTTCCCGGGGCGGCAGACAGAAGCCATATCTGGGACTCCAGCAACCTGGCTCACACTGGTAGCCCCGCCCTGCTGACTCCCTGAGGCCCCGCCCCGCCCCACCCAACTTTCAGGTCCACCCAAGATGTTGCCACTTGCTTAACCATAGGATTGGCCGGTCTTGGATCCTGTTTCAGGTTTTTCCTAAATTCTTTCAAATGAGCAGCATCGGGTCTCAGCGAGCCCCATACCTCTCATTAAGTAATACACTGAAACAAACACAGGGAAGCAGCCAAAATGAGGAGACAAAGAAACAGGTCTCAAATGAAAGAACAGAACAAAACCCCAAGAAAAGACCTAAGCGAAATGGAGATAAGCAACCTAACAGATACTGAGTTCAAAATACTGCTTATAAGGATGCTCAATGAACTCAGTGAGAACCTCAGTGAACTTAGGGAGGGCCTCAAGAGCATAAAAAAGGACCAGTTAGAAATCATGGATACACAGTTAGAATTGAAGGAGGCATTAACTGAAATAAAGACTAATTTATACAGCTTCAATAATAGAGTACGTAAATCCAAGGAGCAAACCATCGATTTGGAATGTAAGGAAGCAAAATATGCCCAATCAGAACAGCAAAAAGAAAAAAGAGTCCAAAAAAATGAGGATACTGTAAGAAGCCCCCGGGACAATTTTAAGTGTGCCAACATTTGCATCTTGGGGGTGCCAGAAGGAGAAGAGCAAGAACAAGAAATCGAAAACCTGTTTGAAACAATAATGGCAGAAAACTTTCCTAACTTGGTGAAGGAAACAGACATACGAGTCCAGGAAGCACAGAGAGTCCCAAACAAGATGAACCCCAAGAGGCCCACACCAAGACACATCATCATCAAAATGCAAAAGGATCAAGACAAAGAGAGAATCTTAAAAGCAGCAAGAGAAAGGCAGCTAGTTACCTACAAGGGAGTTCCCATTAGGCTGTCAGCTGATTTCTCAAAAGAAACTTTGCAGGCCAGAAGGGAGTGGCAAGAAATATTCAGAGTGATGAAAAGCAAGAACCAACAACCAAGATTACTCTATCCTGCAAAGCTGTCATTTAGAATCGATGGCTATATAAAGAGTTTCCCAGACAAGAAAAAGTTAAAGGAGTTCATCACTACCAAACCGTTATTATATGAGATGATGACGGGTCTTTTTGAAGAAAAAGATAAAATGTATGAACAAACAAAATGGCAATGAATACATATCTATCGACAATGGAATCTACAAACAAAATGAATAGGTAGAACAGAAACATTTTCATAGATACAGAGAACATTTTTTTGGTTGCCAGTTGGGAGGGGGGTTGGGGGAATGGGTGAAAAAGGTGAAGGGATTAAGAAGAAGTGAAGCACAACTTCATTGCTAGACTGACAAACCTCAAAGGGAAAGGGGTTGGGGAGGTGGGAAGAAATAACCCAAAGAACTTATATGCATAACCAATGGACACAGACAATAGTGTGAGAAAAGGCAGGAGGGGGGCGGGAGGAGGGAGGAGGGGGTCAATGGGGGAAAAATGTGGAACATCTGTAATACATTTTACATCCAACAATAAAGACTTAAAATTAAAAAAGAACAGGGAGAGAGAGAGAGAGAGAGAGAGAGAGAGAGAGAGAGAGAGAAATACCAGTGAGAGAAAACATTGATTGGCTACCTCCTGCATGCCCCCACTGGGGATTGGGCCCACAAACTGGGCATGTGCCCTGACTGGGAATTGAACTGGCCACCTCTTGGTGCATGGGTCGACGCTCAACCACTGAGCCACACTGGCTGGGCAGATTGCTGCTTCTTTTTAAGCCATAGCACTGTTGCTTCCAGGATGTGTCAGGAGAGTACCAGAGCAGCATAAACCAAGCTCCTGGAGTTGACACCGCTCAGTGAGCACCTTAAAAAGCCGTTCCAGTATGTAGTTTATAATCTCACTGTGTTGATATTGAGCATCTTCTTTGAGTTCCTTCTTCTGAAACCTCTAGTGTCCCTTAAATAGGGACTTTGCTACCTGGCTGGTGATATTCCAAAGATGACTAAAGGGGCTGTGAGAGGGTGTTATAGAAATAAATTTCATGATGCTGAAAGAAAAAAAAAAAAAAAAAAAGAAACATTTTCTTCACACACACTTCTTCCACCTGTCTACTTCTCTCCATCACCAGTAGTCTAAAACCCTTCACCTCAGGAACATCTTGATTTCCCTCCACTTTATTTTACTTTCCTTCTCTCCCTTTTTTCCATCCTGGACACAGTGACCTTTAAAAATCCAAATCTCATTTTACTCCTTTTAAAAACTCTTCTTAGGCTTCCTTTAGCTTTCTGAATAAAGGTCAAATCCTTAAAACAGCCCTACATTTCCAGCCTCTTATTGAGCATTCTGTTTCTTGAAAATGGTCTGACGCTTATATATCAATGTATCTGTCCGGAATGTTCTTCCATCCTCTCCTCACTTGCTTGTATTCTTCTTCCAGCTTTCCCGTCAGAGCCCTCTCTCAACTGACTAGGTCACTTCCCTCTACTGTGCTGCCAGAGGCACCGTGCTTGCCCTGGCTGCTGTGGCTCAGACGGCTGGGCACTGTCCTGTACTCGGAAAGGTTGCCAGTTTGAGTCCCTGTCAGGGCACATGCCCTGGTTGTGGGCTTAATCCCCAGTAGGGGGTGTGCAGGAGTGTTTTGCTGTCACCTCTATGTTTCTCTCTCTCTCTCCTTCTTTCTCTCTCTTCCTCTCTCTCTAAAAATCATTTTTAAAATCTTTTAAAAAAAAATAGCACCCTGCAATTATTATTTGTATCATTTATCACAGAATATAATTACATCTGGGAATTATTTCAATAATTTATATTTCTACCAATATTTTTAAGCTTCTTGAAGGTAGGGACTTTATTTGTTTTGCTCAAGATTATATTCAATGAACTTGACAAAGTGCCGGACACATAGTTGACCCTCAGTAATTGTGTTAAACAAATGAAGGAATAAAAGAATTTCTGTTTTAAGAAAAATATCAAACACCTGCTTTCATAATTAATTTTTTTTTTTATCCTCACCCAAAGACATTTTTCCATTTTTTGTTCAGATAGAGTGGGCGGGAGAGAGAGACAGAGAGACAGAGAGAGAGACAGAGAGAAAGAAACATCGACGTGAAAGGGACACATCAAGTGGCTGCCACCCGCATGACCAACCAGGGCCGGGGACAAATTGCAACCAAGGTATATGCCTTTAGTGGGAACCGAACCTGGGTCTCTCTGGACCACAGGCCAACACTCTAACCACTGAGCGAAACTGGACAGGGCTGCTTTCATAATTTAAAAATGAGATAGTTGTAAAGGGAAGCTTAGATAATATACTAATAAAAAGGCTATGAGTCAGAGAAAGATGTGATGTTCAAAGGGAAAAAATTAAATGAAATGAAGACACATATAACACTTTACTTCTAGAACTATTAAATGACTATTATAGATGTTTGTAAAAGATGAGCGTTACATGCCTATTTTCTATTTCTCTTTAGAATCCTTGTAGTTTTACAGCTATTGAAAACAAGTTTTAAAATCACATTCCAAATGACAGCCTTTAAACAATAACATTTTTTCTGCCAGCAGATTTTACATCACAGATGTCCATGCACCCCAAAATTTATTGTGCAGAACCTAATTCCAAAATATTCCCCTTTAAAATCTGCTTACACATTTCCTCATGTAAACAAAAGTGAAGACAGTCCAGAGAAGAATGAGAATGTTGCTACATTTTTCAAGTATACAACATCTGTTTTATAATTCATGGCATTCTGACTAGCCTAAAGAAAACCCCAGGGAGAAAATTATAAATGGTATTCCCCATGCACACCCACTTAATAATGAGTAGCACACATAGAAGCTGTAAATGTGGGAAGAAAATCCATGTTCCCCATTGAAACTAATCTAGTCCACAGAGAGGAAACCTCTGAAATAGAATATTTGTTATTCAGAAGACTATGTCAATAGCCTCAATACACTCCTAGAGTAAAATAAAATCTAATCAGGGTTTCTTATGTGCCAGGCACTTAACAAGTATTATGCCACTTAACATTTTCCCCATCCCTGTGAAGTATATATAAATGTCAATCTTTGCAGAAGAAACTGAGACTCAGAGAACTTAAACAATTGACTAGAGCAAACACGGCTAGATAACAGTGGGGTAGGACTTGAACTGGAGAATAACTCCAAGTCTTCACAATTTTCACACAGTCCTTTTTTTTTTTTTTTTTTTTTTTTTTTTTTTTTTTTTTATGAATTTTTATTTATTTTTTTGTTACAGATATTTTACCTTTTTACCCCATTGGCACCCCCCACCCCACCCCCTCCACCCTGTCCCCGGCTTAGTTGTCCATGTCCATTGGTCATGCATACATGCATATAAGTTCTGTGGTTTATCTCTTCCCACCCCCCCACCCCCCATCCCCTCTTCTGAGGGATGTCAGTCTGTGCCCTACTTCCATGTGTCTGGGTCTACTGTATTCCTCAGACTGTTATGTTCATTATATTCCGTATATAAGTGAGATCATGTGGTATTTGTCTTTCTCTGCTTGGCTTCTTTCACTTAGGATAATACTTTCCAGGTCCCTCCATGTCGTCTCAAAGGATAAGAGATCTTTCTTTCTTACCGCTGCATAGTACTCCATTGTGTATATGTACCACAGCTTTTTGATCCATTCGTCTACTGGTGGACACTTGGGCTGTTTCCAGATCTTAGCTATTGTAAATAGTGCTGCTATGAACATGGGGGTACATATATTCTTCCTGATTGGTGTTTCAGGCTTCTTAGGGTATATTCCCAGCAGTGGGATCACTGGGTCAAATGGAAGTTCAATTTTTAATTTTTTGAGGTAGCACCATATTGTTTTCCATAGCGGCTGCACCAGTCTGCATTCCCACCAGCAGTGTATTAGAGTTCCCTTTTCTCCACACCCTCGCCAACACTTGTTGTTTGATGATTTGTTGATGGCGGCCATTCTGACAGGTGTGAGGTGATACCTCATTGTTGTTTTAATTTGCATCTCTCGGATGATTAGTGATGTTGAGCATTTCTTCATATGTCTCTTGGCCATTTGTATGTCCTGTTTGGAGAGGTGTCTATTCAGCTCCTCTGCCCATTTTTTAATTGGGTTCTTTGTCTTCCTTTTGTGGAGTTGTGTGAGCTCTCTGTATATATTGGAAATTAACCCCTTATCTGATACATCATTGGCAATGATGTTCTCCCATACAGTGGGTTGCCTTTCCATTTTGATGATCGTTTCTTTTGCTGTGCAGAAGCTTTTTAGTTTGATGTAGTCCCATGTGTTCATTTTCTCCTTTATTTCTGTTGCCTTAGGTGATGTATCAGTGAAAATTCTGCTCCGTATGATGTCCGAAATTTTGTTGCCTACATTTTCTTCTAGAATTTTTATGGATTCACGGGTCACATTTAAGTCTTTTATCCATTTTGAGTTTATTTTTGTGTATGGTGTAAGTTGATGGTCGAGTTTCATTTTTTTGCATGTAGCTGTCCAATTTTCCCAACACCATTTATTAAAGAGGCTGTCTTTACTCCACTGTATGCTCTTGCCACCTTTGTCAAATATTAATTGAGCGTATTGCCTTGGGTCCATTTCTGGGTTTTCAGTTCTGTTCCACTGGTCTATATGCCTGTTCTTGTGCCAGTACCAGGCTGTTTTGGTTACAGTCGCTTTGTAGTATAACCTGATATCTGGTAATGTCACACAGTCCTTTTTAAAGGATTCCTCCTCTCTTCTTTGAATCCCACTGTTTCTCTACCTGTGACTATATTTCTAGAACTCTTCTCAAAATTTTACCCCTCCCACCAATTTGCCTCTGTGAACTTTGAACAGTTACATTTTAGTTACCATGATAGATGTTAGAACCTTGTGGACCCATTGTTCTTCCAACTAGAAGGTAAGAAACTTGAGAACAAATCCTATTTTGTATCTGTTCTCTTTCTTTTTCCTGTCCTTGGTCACAGAAGGCCCTGGGCGAGCATTTACCCATGAGTACTATAGGTTAACATGTGAAAAGTTGAAAGAATAATATAAAAAATGACACTCCATCATTTCCAAATTTCTGGTGTATACATTAGCTCATTGAAGCAATCGAGATCAATTTGACTTTAATGTTTTCTAAATGAAATGAAGTCAAAAGGTTTCTCTGGTTGGAAGTTTGCTTCATTAATCAAGAATCATGTGAAGGGGAAAATCCCCAAACTAGTCCTAAATGGACCTCTTCTGTTCTATACCAATGTGTATTATTTTCCTATTAGATGAAGCTGACAGAGATTTCCCTTCCAAAAACAAAGCCCCTCCGACCCATGGACTTTACTCATCTGCAGCTTGGATTCTAAAATTTCTTCTTTTTTTTTTTTTATCCTCACCCGAGGACATTTTTGCATTTATCTTCAGATAGAGCAGGAGGGAGAGAGGGAAGAAGAAAGAAAGAGAAACGTTGATGTGAGAGAGACACATCAACTGGCTGCCACCCACATGACCTTAACCGGGGCCAGGGCCAAACTGCAGCGGGTACGTGCCCTCAGCGGGAACTGAACCCAGGACTCTCTGGTCCGTGGGCCGATGCTCTCATCACTGAACCAGACAGGCCAGGGCAGATTCCAACATTTTTTGATATAAACAGTCCTCAGCAAATTATTTAACTTCACTAAGTGTCCTTCGCCCATGAAAACGTTTGTAGTAATACATAATGAGACACCTTCAAGGATTAAATAATATATTGAAGGTAGACAGAGAAAGTTTTCAATGTTTATTTTTTTCTCTTCTCTTTCTGTTGTATTCTAAGTTCTCATTGGCTCTTGCTGTTTCCCTGTGTTTTTTGTTTTGTTTTGTTTTGTTTTTTGTTTTTTCTGCTGTAATTTATTTCTAGAACCCTTCAATCTTGATCTGTTTATTCTGAGATAATTTCTCTCAAACTTTAAGGCCTTTTCTAACTGGAATTTCTATCAACCTGCTATTTCTCCCTATTACTCCCGAACTTTATATCAAAGATTTTTAAAAATGGTTAGGTTGTGGTTATGTAACTCATCTGAAATTTCATTATATTAATTATATTCATATGCCCTGCAATGAGAGGGCAGAACATCGTTAGTTCCCTCTCAACCTTTCTGTAGAAAAGCAGGATACCTGCACTGAATTACAGTCCAATGTCCCTGTCGCTAGCCAAGCTGGAGATGTTTCCAAATCCACCATGACTTTTAAGAGATGGGGTGGCTTCCTACAAGGCTCACTTCCAGTCAACTTGCTATTTGGGTATATTCTATGAAAGTAATAATATTAAGCAGAGTTAAGAGAAAAATTAAGGGACAGAGAATACTCAGAAATGGTCATGAGCAATAATTAACATAGTCATTAGAGTAGAAATGCTGTTTTTTTAAGCACAATAGTAGTATCAGTGGCATTGTGGTGGTTTTCAAACATGGTTCCAAAATTCTCCTGACACTCTCACCCAGGGGTCTACATACCTCTTACCCTTAAGTCAGGGCTCTGTGATTATGTGAGCAATAGAATATGTCAGAAGTGCCTGGCTGGTGTTGCTCAGTGGATTGAGCGTTGTCCCATGGACTGAGAGTTGTCCCATGGACTGAGAGATCCAGGTTCAATTCCCAATCAGAGCATATGCCTAGGTTATGGGCTCAATCCCCAGTAGGGGACATGCAGGAGGCAGCCAATTGATGTTTCTCTCACATCAATGTTTCTATATTTTCCTTCCTCTCTCTCAAAAAAAAGACACACACACATATATATATGCATATATATATATATATATATATGCATATATATATATGAATATGTGAGAAGTCATATTGTACAATTATCTAGGCCCAGGAAACAAAAAATTGGTACCTTCCAATTTCTGTTACTACTTAGTACACTTGTTCTTGAAACCCAGCCTCCATGCAGGGAAGAAACCCAATCAATTCATGGAGAACCCCACACAGAGATAAACCAAGGGCTCTGCTCACAGCCACATGAAGTCCCAAGCTGCAAGTCAGCACCAACTTGCCAGTTACGAGTGGAGCTATCTTGACACTGGATCTTCTAGGCTCAACAGATGCCCTGTGGAGCAAAGTTGAGTTGTTACCATCAAATTCTGCAAAATTCTAGATTTGTGAGCAAATGAAATCATTGATGTTATTTGAACTATTAAGGTAGGGATATTTTGGGGCATGAATAAATAATTGGAATAGGCACACATCCCAAAGGCACACATCAGTGTGGCTTGATTAAGGTTGAAGGAGTAGATGTCACAAGGTGGGTCTGTACCTCTGTGCTCCCTACGTCCACACAGGCTCTGAGATGTTTCAACCTAACTGCTTAATGATTTTATGTACATACACATTTGATCATGATTTATGGACAAATTCTGAATTTGCAAATCTGCCTACTCACTACAATTATTTGTAAACCCTAAACCAATAGTCACAGCACTTTAATGGTCATTTGTGGACATGCACAGTGATGAAAAATTTGAGTCACTCAATGTGCACATTCCCAGCTGCCTTCTTGTTTTAGTTCTCCTACTATAAATAAATGTCCTTCTTGTGCTGTATTTAGTGTCACATTTTTAATAATTTTGTGCTTTTAATTGGTGGTTTTGCTGTTTAAAATGGCTCCTGAGCATCATGTTGAAATGCTGTCTAATGTCCCTAGATGCAAGAAGGCTGTGATGTGCCCCATAGAGAAAATATGTGGGTTAGGTTAAATTTTTCAAGGCATGACCTATAGTGCTGTGGCTTGAATTCAGTTAATGAAATAACAATGCCTATTAAATAAGATGCCTTTAAACAGAAACACATATTAAACAAGTTTATACACTGATTGATTATACAGAGGATCATAGGAACCTAATCTTGCATTTCCCCTAGAAACAATGATTCAGTAATTACAAATTCAGGGTTCATAGCTATTTATATAACTATCATGTATAATGTGAATCAACTGTACATACAGGGTGGAGCAAAAGTAGGTTTATAGTTGTTTATGTGGAAAATAATACAATAATAAATAATACAAGAATAAACTCTGTGTTTTGTGTACTCAACTGTGAGCCTACTTTTGCCCCCACCCTGTATTCCAACCTAATATCTGAATGATTCTGCCTCACTTTGGATATATATGTGTGCATGCATGCGCGCACACACACACACACATACACAAATTCCTATATAAAAGATAGTATGAGAGTACAGAAAATCACCAACATATACTATGAAATATCTGTCCTACTTCTATTTGTCCTATTATAGTATAAAAGTAATTGAAATATGTGAAAAATTGCTAATACCACATCTAAGTAATCTGTTTCTCAACCATCCACACCACTCACATTATTTAAGCCACTCTCTGCCTTTCAAATGAGTCATCGTTTTCCAGCTAAGAAGTAAGGAAAAATCAAGACTTCCTGCATATAATGTGAATTTAACAAAAACAATTGTCATATTGAAATATACATGATCAGATAATTACATAGCAAAGATGACTGTAGTTGATTAAAGTTGGCTATTATAAATAGACTGGTTAATACCCCCAACTCTTATGTGTAAACAAAACTTTTGTCTACCATTGATTTGCTCTTTATTTCTCCTCATTGATAAATTTTATGAGTCTACTCTCACAGTGGACCTCCTTTTGCATATGTGATGATTATGTGATGGAAAATCTGCAGACCCAAATGTTCACTTGTGTTTCATTCCCTAATTATAAACTAAAAAACAACCTTTCTTTTGAGTTTAGAGTTGATTCATGACAACTGAAGACTTGGATACAGAGGACTATCTAAATCTACTTTTCCTGCAATAACTACAAATAATCATCTAGTCTTTGTTATCTCTTCCAGATGTTGTTAATCCCCCATCTCTTCCTCCTCTCACCCCCCTCCCCAACACACACACACACTAAAGCTGTTGATGTATGACATGCTGGAATGCTGGAGAGAGGAGGACTTTGGTCAGACGAGATCAAGCTGAACATAGAACAAGGAACCAAATTCTAATTTTAAAGAAAGACGCTTAGTAGAACCCAAAGTTTTCATTTCATGCTGCAGGACCTTTGTTCTGCGGGGGTGGGGAGGATGTACATAAAACAGCTTTTAATATAATTTGACTCAATTAAAAATTTTGAGAAAAAGAAGATATAGCTTTAGAATAGAAGGAACATTTGGGCTCATTTTTTTAATGCAATACCTTTATTTAATTTTTTTAATGTTTTTTTCCAGCTTTATTGAGATGTAATTGACAAATAATATTGTGTAAATTAAGGTATGCACCATGATTACTTGATATATGTATATTGTAAAATGATTACCACAATAAGTTTAATTAACACATCTATCATTTCACCTGGTTATCATTTTATTTATTTATTTATTTTTGTAGTAAGAGTACTTAATATCTACTCTATTAGCAACTTTTAAGTATACAATACAATATTGTTCATTATAGTCACTCAGCTGTACATTGGCTACTTAGATCCACAACACTTACCCATCTTCTAACGGAAAGACTAGATACCCTTTGACCACCATCCCCTCGTTTCTGTCATCTCCAACCCCTGACAACCACATACAAGTGAGATCATATTTGTCTTTCTCATTCTGACATTTCACTTAGCATAATGCCCTAAAGTTCCATCCATGTTGTCACATATGGAAGATGTCCTTTTAAATGAGGAAATTGATGCCCAAAGCTCTCACAGCTTTCTGGTGACAGATTTTAAAATGGAACCTAACTCTCAATGCTATTATATTTGCATATATCTGAGTCAGGAAATATCAGAGAATACCCAGAAAGAAACATTAACATTCTTATTTCTTGAGCTATGATGTTATTAGATTAATGTAAGTCACAGAAAACGTCCGGGTTATGCCTTAGAATCCATTATCCCTGTGTTTTGCATATAAAAATGTGTGTGGTGATACTACTAATTATTTTATTGATACACCACTGAGGTAGGTTTAGGATTGCTTATTTTAAAGATATATAAAGTTATTCTTTTTTAAAAAGAGTTTTTGGCAACAGCAAAGAACACGTCTTTTTCTTTCCCATTATAGCTGTGAAATTCCAACAAGTAAAACTGTCCCAGACAGTTTGGAGAATTATCACTGCCTTCATCTAGTAATAAAAGCAATAATCTCTGGTGGAAAATTAAATTAGTTGGTTGTAGGCAAGTCTCATTGATACTATGATCCTGTAGCCAGACACAGCAGAGAAAAACAAATGAACATGACCCCTATTTATAATTTGGCTGGCCTCTGGAGTCAAGTAAGCATAAAGAGACTGTGATCCTTGTGCAAGCTCAGTATTATCCTATGGATGGTGGAGCAACGGGGCAAGAGAGAATGAGCCTGGAAACTGGTGCTTAACTAATGTGTTCGTAGAAAACCTCATTAGTGTTGGCTAGTTCAAAGCAGTGTCTGATGTGAAGCAAGTGTTATTGCCCAGCGACTAGAGTCTCTTTATTAAAGTTGTATGATTCACTTGAAGTGTTTTTGCCATACCAAATTGGCTAGCTAATTTGAATAAGGAACCCAGATAGGTTATTTCTTTCCCAGACTTTTCTCAATAACAGTTAGTCTCTTTCCTTCCTCATATCCAAAACACAACTATTAAAATGGGAACATCTTAATAATTTTGAGAAACTCAAGAGAAGCCCTTCGAAGTATAAAATATGAGTAGGACATGGACATGACTCATGGTTAAAACACATTTCAGCCAATATCCAGGGGCATCATTTATAATATTTTTTATACAAATGAAGCATCCAGACTATTAGTCTGGTTCAAAAAAAACCAACAATTCTGAGAGATGGGGTAATAGAGTAGAATCACATGTTAAGAAAGCATGGACTCTGGGGAAAAAAGCCTTGACCCAGATGAGAGAGACCTGAAGGGCCTGTTAATGAGAAAGAAAACGAGAAATGTGAAAACAATATAATATGGGGAGCATGTCAGACATTGTTCAGCCAGGGGAGACATATATTCATATCTAAGATCACAGCAGAGAGAGTTGAGGCATGTCAGTGACCCCACTGCAGCTTCCTGTTCTTGATGTCTCCATTGGTTCCCCTGCTGGGCTCTTTGCACACATCTTGCTCAATCATGCCCAAATCTTCACCTTTGACTCAGGGTCCTTTAAAAAAATATAAACCAGATCATGTCACCACCCTGATTAAAACCTTGCAGGGTTAATCCAATGTGACTTAGCTTTATTACACGAGGGCATGATCTGACCTTGACTTGTATGTCCATCTCTCGCCAACTTCTTATACCTTGTTTCCCAGTACTCCATCTCTTGTTTCTTATGCTCAGTTCTTTTTTCTTCTTCCTCTTCCTGGAATAGACCAACACTATTCATACTTTAGGAGTAGTGCACTTAGTGAGGAATATTCTACCCAGAGAAATGTTATGCCTGGATCTCTCTTGGCATTCAGATCTCAGCTCAAATGTTACTTTCTTAGTGAGGCCTTTCCTTAGCATTTAATTTAAATTAGTACAACCTTGACCCAAAATGTTTTATTGTATTACGGTATTTTATTTATATAATCCTATCATTAGCTGAGGTTTTAAACTTCTTATTTGTTTACAATGTCTGCTGCCCCCTTTCTCTGTTCTGTTCTCTGCCATATTCCTTCCAGCAAGAACTCTGTCTGGCACATAGTAGGCACTAATTATACACTTAATGAGGGAATCAGTCTTACTTGACTTACAGTGCTTTGCCATTCATCTCAGCTCTCAATCAGTGCAGAAATAAGCCAGCAGAACTGCTACTTTGAACTTAATTCTTTGCAACAAGGAAAAACTGATTGAGTCAATGGGAGTGATAGTAGCTTTGGAGAATGTGAACAATGTTCTTGGAATTAATAATAAAGCTGTGGAAAGAAATGTGGAGGGGCAGCCAAACATCTACCCTGGACTTTAGGAAAGCACATCTCAAAAAGCGTAAACAAATTAGGTATGACTGCATGACCAGAGATTCTGAAAGGGAAGATTGCTTCAGAGAGATGGAAGAATAAAAATGACCTTCTGATAATACGGTAACTGATCTTTTTAACCAAAAAATGGAGACTTAGGTACTGTGTAGCATGAGATCATATTTTAAAGACATGTACAAAAGCAGAATAAACATCGCATAACAAAATATGAGAATGAGTGCCATAGATCTGTAAGAACCACGAGTCAAAGTCCAAAATGGACTGTGCAGCACAAAAATAAAATATAGAACTTAAATGACTTTTTAAAAAATTACAATGAGCTCTGCCCAGAGTGAGAAAAACATAAAGAGCCAAATCCATCTGGGGGAGACAGAATAATGTTAGTTGTTATTAAGAGTAAACTCCTGCCCTGGCCGGTTTGGCTCAGCGGTTGGAGCGTTGGCCTGCGGTCTGGAGAGACCCGGGTTCGGTTCCCGCTAAGGGCACGTACTTCGGTTGCAGTTTGTCCCCGGCCCTGGTTGGTCGTGCGGTGGCAGCCACTCGATGTGTCCCTTTCACATCGATGTTTCTCTCTCTCTGTCTCTTCCTCTCTCTCCCTCCCACTCTATCTGTACAAAAAATGGAAAAATGTCCTCGGGTGAGGATAAAAAAAAAAAAAAAAAAAAAGAGTAAACTCCTAATTATTGTTTTGCTTCCAAATTATTTTCAGACTGAAGAAGAATCACAGAGAGGAGGAAAATGAGGCACAAGATAAAATAAGATAAATAAATGAATGGAAAGATCCATATATCTCCCAGTGTTAAATCACAATCATTAAGGAATCATGTTGAATAGCTTACAGGGACAGAACAACAACAAAAAAGTCTCGTCTTAAAGCTCACAAAGGGTAAAGTGAATTTTGGAAACCACACACCTATTAATCTGGCTCTTTTGTGATAAAATTCTAAAGCATGTCATTGTGATTATAAGGGATTGTATCTTGAAGTATTTTCCAGGAATCAGGACCATGGCAATATATCAAAACAAAAACAAACAAATCAAAACAACTACCACCAAACAGGTTGTCTTAAACAAATAAGCTTGGGAAGTGCTGGGTTAATTGAAATTAAACAAGACTTCTCATTACTGCAAGACTCCTCAGTTTTAATGTGCAATGTACACTAAAGTGTCCCAAGAAAGAGCACATGGCCTATGATGTTTCTCAAACTTATCTGATCGTGAAAAACGTTTTCTCTTTTTTCCTTTAGCATCTTATGCATGGAAGTAATATCTGGAAAATTATAATTTAAAAAACAGAGTTCTGATGGTAGGCTGCAGAGTTTTACACTTGTCTCTCGTGTTCAATTACTGGTACTTTAAATGAAGACAGGAGGGCCTGCATATCACATCTCTGGCCAACACAAAGCTGAGAGAGGTGGTCAATATAGTGGATGACTGAATCAAGTTTTAAAAATATTATGACAGGTTGAAATGTTGGGCTAAATCTAACAAGATATCATTGGGCTCCAAGATCATCTCATAGAATAGAAGACATCTGGCTTAATGGTAATTTCTGTGAACAAAATCTAGAGGGGCTACTCGACTCTAAATTCAATATGAGCCAGCAGTGCGTTGCCCTTGCAAACAAAACAACATAGTAAACCAGTTATACTGGAATGTTTTCACAGATGAAAAAGCACCTAGACAGGCATTCCTAACTCCATTGTTTTCAATATTGGTCAGACAGCATTTGGAATATGGAGTGAGAGATTGGAATGTGCTCAGTTGAGGACCATGATAAAGATGAGATGTTTGGGTGCCATGTCATGATAGGAACACAAAACTGGAAATGTTTGGTATAGATGAAATAATACTTACACTGGCCTGCCTATTAGGAAAGATTTTTCTGATGATTCACATTTCAAGGAGATTCAACGCAAAATGCTGACTTATGAGATGGTGAGCTCCTTATCTCTGGGTATTTTTAAGTTAGGCTGGGTGATCATCTCTCCAGGAAGTTGTAGGTGAAATTCCTATGCTGTTTCCCATTTTCCTAGTCTGAATAGTTTCTGGGAATCTATTATACTGTGCATTTCAATATTGTTTTTCTGGTTACTGGATCTCTTAAGATTTTCATATACAGCATTACAAAATACTAGATCTAAAAAATAACCTTCTAGATAATCTATATAAGACTCTATTTTTTTGAGGTGAGAAACCAAGGCTTAGAAAATTTCCATTCTTTCATTTGCCAGAGCTTTTCTGGGTGCTTGATATGTGGAAAGCCCTAAAATATGTATTGTAGAGAATACCAACATGAACAAGGATAACTTTCCATAAATTTATAATCTAGTGTAGAGACTAGAAAACAAACAGCCAAAACGCAACACGGAGATATAAAACAGAGTTGAGTAATAAGCAATTCATTCTGATTGACCAATTGGGAACTGTGGAAGTTGGGAAGGTGTTCCAGCAGAGAAAACAGTGAACTCACAGGGAGAAAAGAAAGTGGTCTCATACAGTACCAACCCAAGGTAAAGGACCATGTAGTCCTTGGAAGGCCCATTTCAACCAGGAATACAGAAATCTGGATTCTAACTACCTTAAATACAATCTCAAAGATAGGCACAGGTTCCAGGTGGGCACATCCTGTTAGGTCCACAAATATTACCCTATGAGAAAGGGCATAGATAAAGCAGTACCAGAGTAAAGTCTTCTAAAGCTCTTGGCCAACGGCAGGATACCCTCTTGCCCTAGTGTAGGAATTTTTATTTTATTCCAAGGCCAAATGGGAGCCATTTGAATTTTCTGCAGAGGGAAGTGGCATCATGTGATAGTCATGTTGCTGATCCTGAAATCCACATTCTCACATCCCTACTCCAACATGCCCTCCAGTACTCTACACTGCACCTATTACTGCCTATTAAAATCTGTGTTCCACGTTGATTAAACTTTAAATTAACCTTATGGGCACCTATTATAAAGATTACCTTGTAGATATGGATCTAAAACAACACACACAAACATTTCCAATAGGAATCAATCAATGACCATTCACATTAAAAACTGGCCCTGGCCAGTATGGCCCAGCAGTTAGAACATATCAGCCTGAAAAAGGAAATGTCATTGGTTCAATGCCCAGTCAGAATCATGTACCTGGGTTACAGGTTCAATCCCCAATCCTAGTCCGGGTCATGTAGGAGGCAATTGATGTATCTCTCTTACACTGATGTTTCTCTCTCTCTCTCTCTTCTTCCCTCTCTTCCACTCCATCTAAAAATCAATGAAAAAATACCTCAGATGAGGATTAACCAAAAACAAACAAACAAAAAAACACAAAAAAATGAATTTACTTAAGGGTATAAGAAACTATGAAGAATAAGTACCAGAGTCATTAAATCGGTTCTAAAATATCATTACTATTTATTGGACACCCCAAATGTACATATATTGCTTCTAATCCTTGCAACAACACTGCAAGGTAGGTATTATTCCTATCAACAAATGAAAAACTGGGGATGTCAGTGTAATGCCAGCCAGTAGATCACTGAACCCTGGGTACAAACTCAAATGTGTCTAAATCCAGTGCCATGGTATTTTCTCTATACTACTCAATGGTCTACACTGGGAAGGAAGGCAGCCACGTTCAGGTTTTCCTTCTCTATATGTTAATCTCTACTTTATAAGAAAAATACAGAATATATATTCCTCAAAGAAAATCATCCTACTTTATACTTTCCTTACTCCCTTTCCAATGCAATCAGAACAGCAATAGCACATAGAAAGCAATTTAATCCAATTCAAAACCCTTGATTCATTTGGCAAATATTTATAAAGTCTTCTATGTGCCAGGGACTGTTCTTGGCCCCAGGATACATCAGTGAACAAAACATGCATGTTCTCAGCTTCGTGAAGAATTTAGCTTCTTGCAATTTTAAGATAAAAGTCCTTTGTTCTTGATTGATGTCAAGGAAGGCTGTTCTCAGCTTCTAGAAGAGCAGTTCACAAACAGTGGGTCGTGACCCCTTTGGGGTTCGGACAACCTTTTCACAGGGGTCACCTAAGATGTAACAGTAGCAAAATTACAGTTATGAAGTAGCAACAAAAATAATTTTATGGTTGGGGGTCACCACAACATGAGGAACTGTATTAAAGGGTCACAGCATTAGGAAGGTTGAGAACCGCTATTCTAGACGACGTTCATCATTCTCTGACACATGGCCCTCTCTAGAACATGGTAGTTGATCATTCAAGGCCAGCAAAAGAAGCTCTCTGCTGCTTTTTGTCTCTGACTTCTATCTCTGACCTCTAGATTCAAATGAATAGGGCTCATGTGATTAGGTCAGGCCCACCCAGATGATTTCTGTTTTGATTAACCCAAAGTCAATGGTTCAGTAACCTTAAGTACAACTGTAAAATTTTCAGTAACTAAAATCAAAATCTTCAATTTAACTTAATCACCTTAATAACATTTTCAGGAATCCCTTTTGTCATATAATGTACCATAATTACAGGAATGATATCTTATATTCATAAGTGCCATCCACATTCAAGGGAGGAGATTATGTAAAAATGAGACATTGGGGATCATTTAAGAATTTTTTCTACCACAGGCAGTTAAAGTAGCTTGAGGATTAACTTATTCCAATATTTTGCTTTATATTTTTCACTCATTAATTCACTCATCAATTATGTGTTTACCAAGCACTTACATGTGTACTGTACTAGGGTCTGCAGCTAAGTAATTGAGTAAGACAGAAGCCACTTTGCTCAAAGGTCTAAAAATCTGAAAAAGACATTTCTATTAATAATAATAATAAAGCAGCAGTATGATAACTACAATAAAAGAAGCATGTAAATTTGGGCACAGGAATGATTAATCATCAGAAAGGCCAGAGAGCAATGTAAAAATAATGCAATGCCTACTATATTAATAGGTGGACTCAAACCCTTCTGAATAAGCTTAATTTTGAGAGTTTCAAAATGAAAAGTTATGATGGGGACATATTCTCCCTTACAGATATTAGCCTGCTTCAATTGAACAACTAGGAATGCTGAATTTTCCCACTTCTACTGAGGTATACCTTACAAAGTATGGCTACTCACTCCATGGGCTAATCAATGTTTCAGTTAAGTCTATAAAATGAAATTTGATGAGTCTATGGAGAAGTCTTTCTGCTTTCATGATCGGGGTCAGAAAGGTCTCAGTTTCTGCTAACAATAACATGAACTACTGGTTTTAAATTTTCTTCCATATGCAGGTTGGAAATATAGATTAAGTCATACCACTAGAAAGTCTGTAGTAAGATCCCTCAGGGCTATAAAAAATAGTGAACACAGTCATTTCTTGGCTTATGTATGGGGGAAGTACATGGATGCCTGGGCTCCAAAGGAATGACTTTGTACAGTTCTGTTTGTAGTTACACAGGGTCTGTATAAACAGATGAAGGGTCCTTGGCTTCCTTTTGAATCAGGAAGGGTAGTGAAATTCTAGCAGCCAAAAGCAAAACACTGATTGTTGGCTACAAACAAGTTTGATCAATGGTCTGGGAGCTTCAACTCGCCATTCTATTTCTTTAGCAAGCACTTCATCTTGTGCCAGCCACTGCTGTGTGCCCTGTCTGATTTTGGGAACTGGCTATTCATCATTCCTTCATTTTCTTACCAAGCACAAGAGTGCCAACAAGGCTGCTTGCTGCCTCAAGATAGCAGGTGGCAATGTTGGCCTTTAAACAGTAAGCAAAACATCAATCTTACTTTTATTGCTTTGCTCCAGAAAAACATTGAACTGAATGGAAGCCCATTTCTCCACCTCCCAAGTTTTCACAACTGTCAGATTGTTTGAAAACCAAACAAACCCCCACCCCCAAAAAACTGAGCAACTTAGAAGTTCCTTTTAGCTCAGAGACCCTAACTGATATTTATTTCAAGAATAAACAAATTAATTTTTCTCAGAAAGAGCCTGCCTAATGTAGCAGGAATTATATTTTGTAATAAGGTTTCAAAAATGGTTTCATTAATTGGTCATTAATGGTTTCATTAATTGGTATGTAATGTAAAGCTTCTTAACCTAAATGTAAAATTCACATTTTGGGCCATGTATATTAAAATAAAACATGATGAGAACATTGTCAATTCTCTGCCTAGATCATGCCAAATCCTTTTATGGCTGTTTGTTTGTTTGTTTGTTTGTTTGTTTGTTTTTTGTGCATCTCTTCCACAGCTACTCTGTACTGTGCTCCCAAAGGCTAACTAACACATCTTGCTTCAGGGGTCTGTCCTTGGATGACTGGAGCTGCTCTATTCCACATGTGCAGAGAGCTGATTACCTAGGAGATATTGGCTGTCAGGATAGCTCATAGCTTATGAGATCAGCTCTGTGATGTCATTTCTGTTCTGGCCTATCCTAGAAACAGGATGTGAATGGGACTTGGCTTGACTTTTCCTTCCTACACCCTCATCAACTTCTGGAAGGACTTCCTTAACAAATCACCTACACAATCAGATAAATATTTTGAAGCACTCTCTCTGGCTGTGATATGGAGAACAGAAGGTTGGCTGAGATAACATAAAAACAAAACTATCTCTATAAATATTGAGCATAGCACAATTCTCTAGAGTAGAAACACCTTGAGTAGGATGGATAACCTTCACTCAAAGTAGAAACTCCAAGCATCAGTGAAAAGCTTGAGGATCTAGAAGCTTACTCTCTTATAAAACATTCCATTCTTTCTTACATGGCTGCAACTATTGACATTTTTTTCTTATAATGAGCCCAAATCAGCCTCCCATAAGTTTTGTCCATTGTTCCCAGTTCTTCTCTCTAGAATCTTGCCCTTTGTCCTCATGGGGTTAATTTTGTATGTCAACATGTTGTGTCCAGACATTTGATCAAACATTACTCTGGGTGTGACTATGAGCGTATTTCTAGATGAGATTAATATTTGACTCAGTAGACTGAATAAAGCAGGTTGTCTTGGGCCTCACCCAAGCAATTGAAGGTCTAATAAAACAAACAGCCTGAGTAAGAACTCTTCCTGCCAGACTGCAGGGCAGGGACATAAGATTTTCCTGCCTTCAGAAATAAAGTGAAAAAGCATCTCTCTCTCTTTTACCTTTTAATTGTGCACTTTTATTTATTTATGTATTTTATTATTGTTGACTCTATTACATATGTCTCCCATTTCCTCCCCACCTCTTTTCCCATCTCCACCTAGCCCCTACCTCCCCTGACCTTCACCACACTGTTGTATGTATCCATGAGCTACACATATATGTTCTTTGGCTAATCTCTTCTTGGGACTGGAGCTTGTAGGCTTTCAAACTAGAATCACATCATTAGTTCTCCTGAGTCTTCAGCTTGCTGTTTTCAGAGCTTGGGATTTACCCTCCATAATCACATGAGCCAATTCCTTATAATCCACTCTTTATAGATATGTATTCTATTGCTTCTCTCTCTTGGAGAACCCTGACTAACACAACATGACATACCTCAGGTAGGGATTTCCCTTTGCAGTCTGCTGATTTAAGAGTGACTGATATCCCGAATATATCTCATCTCCTCTGGCCTGTCACAAATTACTGGCATTGACTATACTGCTTTGAAATTAATCGCTACTGCTTTAGATTTAAGTTAAAATCTACTGCTTTGGATTAAGATATTGTATCTCCATGAAAAATTGGTTATATGCACATATACATGACAATTACATGAGAAAATAATACATTAATTCAAGAATAATTTGCATTATATGATTTCAGCTTTAAGTAGATGAGATATAATGAAATATATTATGAGATGAAATGTAGAAGGTTAATAAGAGGATCAATGCAGGAAGTTATGTTCTGGTAAGGCTCCATAATTCAAGCTTCTAGAAATCCTAAGGTGGCATGTGTTTGAGATGAGGAAGGGTGCAAAAGGCAGACAAAAGACTTCTGGTCATCAGTTTTATTTCTCAGACCGGCCTAGCATAAAAAGATATTTCCACTGACGATGTTAACTTGATGTCTATTTTACACATACTTCTAAAAGAAATTAATAAATTTAATATTTTTGCATAAATTTTTAGACATAATCTATTTACTTTGGCCACTGTTTTATGTGCTGAATCCAGCTGTTAGGAACAGAATCAATAGCGTACTCCTTGGCTATAAGACAATTGCTAAGATATACATGTATCTGACTTGGTTGGCAAGTGTAAGATAAAATTCTCTCCGCGTCTAAGTACAAGAAATAAAACCTTGTGGCCCTAAATTATAATCATCCATGTAGTCTAGGATTTTAAGATCCTAGGGTAGAGAGATTCCACATGACTTAAACATTCAAAGAATTTTTGTGTGTTAGCAAGAATAGTTATTTCCTCAGAAAAGTTAATATCGTCATGAGAAGATTATTTTCATCTATTTTTTTTGACATTTCTCTTTATGTATTACTCAACAATTAACAACTTAATAAAGAGGATTTTAAAATATAACAGGCATTGAGCCATTTGAAGATCTAGACATATTAACTGGATTCATTTATTTAACTTACACCACTCTACATTTGATAGTAATTTTCCTTTGGCTACACACCAATAACATTTCTAACTTCAATCAACTTTATTTATACATATACTGTCTGAGGAGAATGCATATCATTTCTAATTTATGGTCCCAAATTATTTTTAATAACTTTCTATCATACAAAATTATTGGTATTTATTTCAATTTTGCCCTAAATTTCATCACCTTTTAAAAATGAGACCACTGATCGGATGTTCAAAAGAACTGGTTAAAGTCTAGGAATTCAACTATGGCTGGGTGACCTTGAGGAAAGTCATAACATCTCTTCAGGCCTGTTGCTTTTCCTCAGTTGTCAAAAGAAACTTTAAAGAATATGATTTCTGAAACCACTTTCGACTAGAATATTCTGTACTTAGAATGTGTTCTTTCAATACTAGTTTGTGTAGTAACTGCAATGATAATTAGCATCAAGGAAGATTTCACTGAGGCAGCAATGCCTGATCTGGTTCTGAAACTATGAGTGGTGTGGGGGGAGACTGTGGGGAGAAAATCAGAGGACAAGAACTGAACTAGGAAATGTGTTGGGATATATGAACCAACCAGATCTAAATTGAATGTAGTCAGCCACACCGAGGCCAAGAACATAAGCTTCTCTAGACAGAGACCAGGAATGCTGGCTCTTGCTCAGTTGTAACTCATCTAGGCTGTAGCTTCTCACACTCTATGTGAAATACCACAGGTGTGGGGAGAAAAATAATATATATTAATATTTGAATCTATATCAACTGAAAGCTGTATAATGATGGATATTAGATGGAAGATATTCTTTAACCACAGAGCATTATTCTTCCATCTTATGAATGTCTAAACCAAGGATGACTTTTTAATAAGAAATAAAATGTGAACTTGGCTCTTCTAAGATAGTTAGAACATTGCACCATTTACAATGAAGGAGTAAATGACTGGAGGTGTACAAAATCAAGAGTTCTTGATAAAATAAAATTCCATCTGGAAAATTCCTGAAATGCTGTATTTTTCTCCATGACTGGTTTTCTGATATTTAGATCAGTAATAGATACTCATAAATTATTAATCAAAATGTTAATATTGTATTCTGGGTCTGAAAAATAAAAAGGGCTTTTTAATTCTCATCCAAGAATATTTTTCCATTAATTTTCAGATAGAATGGGAGGGAGGGAGGGACGGACAGAGACAGGGAGGGAGAGAGAAAGAGAGAGAAAGATCAATGTACAAGAGATACATTGATTGGTTGCTTCCTGCACAACCCCAACCAGGGCCAGGGATCGAACCGGAACCGAGGTACATGCCCTTGACAGGAAACAAACCTGGGACTCTTTTGTTCATGGGCCTATGCTCTAACCATGGAGCAAAACATCCAGGGCTGAAAAGCATTTTAAGAGCAAATGAAGAGAAGTCAGAAAAGGCCACAATGTAAAGCTGAACTTAGTTTAAGTTTGAAAGATTAGGACTTAAACTTAGACAAAAACGAGTCCTTAAGGCAGAGAAAATAGCACAATTAAAGGCATAGAAGTGAGACTGCTCATGACTCATTTTAGGGTCAATAGGCAGATTGGTGTGGCCTGAGTAGAGGAGTTATGTTGACGATAAGAGAAAGAATTAGATTGGGGACAGAATGTAGAAAGTTGAGAATGCCACATTCAAGGAATTGATATAAAAATAAATTTAAAACTAGTAGCCAAGGATATTCCACAGAATATTTTTATGACTTTATGGTAGAATATTTTTATTTTTTATCCTCACCCAAGGACATTTTTTTTTTTTTTTTTGCATTTATCTCCATATAGAGCAGGAGGGAAAGAGGGGGGAAGAGAGTGAGAGAAACATCTACATGAGAGAGACACATCAAGTGGTTGCCACCCACATGACCCCAACCAGGGCCAGGGACAAACTGCAACTGAGGTACATGCCCTTAGCAGACTCTCTGGTCCGCAGGCCAATGCTCTAACCGCTGAGCCAAACTGGCCAGGGTTAGTATATTTTTTAAATGCAAAAAATTATAAACTGCCCTGGTCGGTGTGGCTCAGATGGTTGGAGCGTTGTTCCATACACCAATAGGTGGCAGGTTTGATTCCGGTCAGGGCACATACCCAGGTTGCAGATCTGATTGCTGGTTGGGCGGGTACAAGAGGCAATTGATCCATGTTTCTTTCTCATATCCATGTCTCTCTCTCTCTCTCTCTCTCTCTCTCACTCCCTCTCTTTAAAAATTAATTTTAAAATTATAAACCATAAAAACTATACATTTGACTCAAATTTTAAAACTTCTGTGATAAAAATTAAAATACAAGGAATGGTACAGCAATTTGGGAAGACAATTGTAGCTTCTAACAGAACTAAAAATATTAATGATCCAGTAATTGTGCTCCTTAGTATTTACCCAAATGAGTTAAAAATGTATGTTCATGCAATGCCTGAATATGTATATTGTATTCATAATTGCCAAAACTTGAAAGCAACCAAAATGTCTTTTATTAGATGAATGTATAAACAAACTGTGCTATATCTACACAATGGAATATTCAGTAATAAAAAAAAAAGAGCTCTCAAACCACAAAAAGATACTAAGGAAACTTAAATGTACATTGATAAGTGAAAGGAGCCAATCTGAAAATGCTCTATACTGTTTGATTCCAACTCTATGAATTCTGTAAAAAGCAGAACTATGAGAAGCTCAGTGGTTGCCAGGAGTTCAGGAGAAGGGAGGGGAGGCAGACAGGTGCAGCACAGGAGATGTTCAGGTAGTAAAACGATTCTGTATGATACTGTAATGGTGAATACATGTCATTACACATTTGTCAAAACATGGAAATTACAACACAAAAAGTTAATTCTGATATACGCTATGAACTTTAGTTAATAATGTACACATTTATCTATATTGGCTCATTAATCATAAAAATTTACTACATTAATGCAAGCGTTAATGACAGGGGCAACTGTGTGTGTGGGGGGGTGATAAAGGAGTATATGCAAACTCTCTATTTTCTATTCATTTTTCAATAAACTCAAGACTGTTCTAAAAATAAAATATTTTAAATTTTACAAATGTAAGGGACAATAGCTGAAAAATGTTTGCAAAATATAGAGCAAGATATTAGTAACTGGAATATATGAACAGTCTCTGCCAATTAATAAGAAAAAGATACACGATCCAATACAAAAACAGGCAAAAAAAAACAAAAACAAAACCAGGCAATACATAGAAAAATAAATTTAAATGTCAAGTATATACATGAGATGCTCAATCTCACTAGTAAATATATTCAACAAAATATTTATTGAGATTCTAGTAGGGGCCAGGCATTGTTTTAGAAGCTTGGGATATATTAGTAGTAAATACGCATATGGTAAAATTATTATAAGTAAGGCATTTCTTTTGCACCCATATCGGCAAAATTTAAAATGTGATCTTATCAACTGTTGCAAAATATTTAGAACAGAAAATTTCATGACAATGATAGGTATAAAAATTGGTTTAAAATGTGAAAAAAATAAAGAGATAAAATTGCATAGTATTAAATGTGCATAGTCTATTACCCCCAAAATTTCACTTACACATATATAGCCTAAAAAAATTCTTGCCTATGTATACAGGAAAACATAAACAATAATGTTTATTACAGTATTGTTGTAATGTTTTAAGAATTGGAGGCAGTTAAGTTGCATATATACAAAGGAAGTAATACTGCAAGGTAGGTCAGAGAAATTAAACAAAAATAAATATATCGACATGGCTAGATATCAAACCATAAATTTGAGGGGGACATGCAACTGGAAGAATATAGAGCATGTAATAAAGCATATTACTAACAAATTATATGAAACAATATTATGTATTGTTCTTGCATATATTTATTATTTGGATATTTAAAATATTTTTAAATAGGTTAGAACTATCACCACTAAAAGTATAATATTGGTTGTGTATATTTAAAATAAATGGAAATGGAAATGGGTATGGGAAATAAAAATAATTTCCACTTCATTTTTGTTTTATTTACTTCACACAAAATTGATTAAATAAATGTGGCAGAATGTTAACAAATGTCAGTTTCAATTAAAGAGTGTAAATCTGTTGTTTTTGTATTTTCTTTATTTTAAAAAAGATCTTTAAAAAAATCTTTAAATATAAACAAAATTATAGAAAATATAAGTGAATTTGCTACAACTCTACTTCAAGATAAGCAAATGCTTTTATATACCGATCAAAGTTTCTAATTTAAAATGGCAGCCTATTGATGTTTTGCTCTCACATTGATGTGATGTGCTCTCTCTCCCTCCCCCTTCCACTCTCTCTAAAAAAATATTTTTTTAAAGTGGCATCCTAGTCCAGCTGGAGTGGCTTATTTGGTTTAACATCATCCTATAGACCAAAAGGTTGCCAGTTTGATTCCCAATCAGGGCACATACCTGGGTTGCAGGTTCAATCCTGGTTGGGGCATGTACAGAAACAACCAACTGAGGATTCCCTCTCCCTCTCTCTCTCTCCCCTTCCTCTCTAAGCATTTCCTCAGGTAAGCTTTTTTTTTTTTTTTAAAGAATTAAAATGGCATCTAGCTAATAAACCTTAACATAGCTCCTTACAACCTTCTATGAAAATTGAGGATGTAGAAACCAAAAGAGGTAAATGCTGGGCAGAATTTCCTCTAATTTTCAGACCCAAGGTATAGAAGGAAAAATTACAACCTATGAACTGCTTACATAGTGAAACTGAAATAAAGCAAATCTATTCACCAGAAAGTAATTAAATAATCCATTAGCCCTACCTGTGGTCTGTTCAATGGTACAGGGAGGAGACAAAAAGACCTTATAAGACAGAACACTTGGCAGCCTCTACCTCCTGTGATGCTAGATTTTTATGACGGCCAAAATATTTCTTGGTCTAAATCTCATTATTGATAGGCCACACTGAATCAGAAGTAGAGATGGACAAGCAGTACTGAGTTGCATTCCAGGTAGTGGAGTCAGATGCTCTTAGTGTACCCAAGACTCACCTAGAGAATTCGTTGCACATGTTGGTGTCCAGGCCTTCCAGCTCCTCACACTAAAGACTGTGATGCAGAGGTTCTGGAATTAGGCTCAAGGCTCTGCACTGTGATGTTGATTCTCTCATGACTACAATTTGAAAATCTCATTGTCATCTAAAACCTGCTGAGAAGAACCCTTGTAATAATGCAAACTGAGAATAGTTTTGTTTTCTTTTGTATGTTCTGCATCCACTTAGCTATACATTGTACTTTTTTTTTTAAAGTCCTAAATCAATCCAGCAAAACTGAAATACACTGGGAACTGGACTGTGATTCGTAATTTTCACCTGTCAATGGCTGCAGATTTGAGACAAGAGGCTGACGAATATCTAAGCAGAGAAAATGCAGAGCCAAAGGAAATTAACTTACCTTTTGGTCTGTTGATAAATACTAGGTCTGGATACATTTTTCCTTGTTTAAGAAAAAGTTAACAGAAATATAACAACATGTGATCCATGGAAAAACAAAAGCTAAAGGACAAATTTCCCTAGATAACAAGGAGAAGAATAAACCTCTGAAAATAACCTATTATTATAACAGAAAGAAAATTTTACAACAGTTTTGGTCTCTTTAAAATATAAGAAGCCTGGTTCTCTTTTTAGAAGATACAGGAAATCATAAGAGAAAAATCTGCGATGACGACTAAATGAGATGAAAAGGAAAGAGGGAAGAGAAGGGGTAAGGAAAGGAAAGAAGAAAGGGAGAAAGAGAATTAAAATATAATATCAAAATTAGGATCAAATAAAATATAAAAGGCACAAGATAAATCAGCAATTGAAGGAAAAACATAGAAAGCTCTCTGGTAATACGCTTTGAACTCCAATCTTCTCTGGTTGGCTTCTGTGTTACTGAATAAGTTCTGCAGCCCAGGGGGAAAGCTCAGCATCGCAGTACTCCTTCCTTACTATCTCTTGGGATTTCACTCTTTTATCAGGTCCAGGTATAGTGTCTACTACCAAATAATTTATCCCAGATTTGTTGAGCTGGACTCTCTTGTTATTTTTTACAATAACATAATACAATATTTCTGCTATTTTATTTAGCACTTGCAAAAAGTATCTAAACTATTTGCATGAAAAACTCTGCCAAGAGAAACTTTCCTCACCCCTCCCCATAAAATAGAGTCACACAAAGCAAAACCATACCAAGTATCTGGAGTAAATATTTTTGCATGGTCAAAACTCATACTAAATTGCCTGAGTAATGTTGCTTAATTAAGAGAGACAAATAAATTACCCAGGAACAAATATTAGCTGTCACCATATCTTGCCTCTATTATCTGCTATCTACAATCTGTAAAAGGTCTTTCATTAACATTTTAAAGTTTTATATATATGTTAATTATACTTTATATAATATATAATAATTACATTTACAGTATAACATATATATACACATGCACACATATTTATAATGTTTAAAAAAATATAGAAAAAACTGCAAGAACTACAAAGAAATATATCTATCTGTTAACACCAATTGTCTGTTGTTGGTCAGGCTTTAGACTGAATTTATTGCCTTCTTTTCTATGTTTTCCAGGTATTTTATAGTATAAATTTATTTTTTAAAATTAGAAATAGTCCTTTTAAGTAGGTATAAATATAAATAATTATCTATTGTATCCCTCAAATATTATTTAAAAAATAATCAACAGCCCTAGCCAGTGTCCTCAGTGATTAGAGCATTGGCCCATGCACCAAAGAGTCACAAGTTTGATTCCTGGTCAAGGTCACATGCCTGGGTTGCAGGTTCGATCCCCAGCCCCAGTCGGGGTGCATAAATCAATGGGTCTCTCTCATATCAATGTTTCTCTTTCTCTCTCTCTATCATCCTCCCTCCTTTCCTTTCATTCTGTCTAAAAATCAAATGGAAAAAATATCCTTTGGTGAGGATTAACAAAAAACTAACAAATAAACAATAAATAAGCTACTCAACTTCTTCTTCCAGCCACGATGAAACAACAAAAACTGAACTTAACCTCCTGCTGTAAACAATGAGTAAAAATATAAAACAACTGCTTTCAGACAAGGAAAAACAGGACTGGGATTTCTAAGAGATGGGGGGAAACTAAGGTGAGCTCTACACTTATACTGGCTTTCTGCTTGGAGCCAAATACAGAGAGGGAATTCAGAGGAATCAGTTGGCCTCACTGAGAAAGGAGATGGATATCAAATTTGGAGGAGGGGTGCTGAAGCAGGTGGAAATTGTGGGGAAAATCCCTGAAATTAGGCAGCATCAATAAAAAGAGATCTGCGCAGGGGTCCCACTGGGGCTGCACTGAGGATGAGGCCTGAGGTGTATAGACTTAGTGCAGCTCCTGGCCTAAACAAATAAATTCTTTCTTACTAGCTGGCTTTCCTGTAGATAATAACCATATACTCTGGACAAGATGCAAAATAAATGCTCTGAAAGAACTGAATAGTGCAAAACAGCAGACAGATTCTGAAGCCTGGAAGAAGATGTTTTCTTTTTTTTAAATGACAGTTTTCAGCTTGAGAGCAAGCAACACTTGGCACTATGTAGAGTGGCTAAAACTCAGAAGAAAACGCAGTCTTTTAGAACTGAAAAGTTAAAGGACAGCTGCTGGCAAGTGAGGGGGCAGAAAAAGCACCAACAGCACCACAGAGGGAGGGTCACAGACTCTGTTCAGACAATCTGCCAAAATTTCTAGGTGACCTGTGAACTATGAATGCATGGAACAGACTTAGCCACCCAGCTAAGAATAAAAGAATTGAACTGAAGCTTCACTTGAACAGCATAATTTGTAATCTGAGTCCAACCAATGTAATTTCCTATAAAAATAAACAAAATAAACTGTTTGGAGACTAATAAAGCAGAATCCAGTCTCCACAATATAATCGACAATACCAAGAATCCAATCCAAAATTACTTGACATATGTAATAACAAAAATATATAACTGATTCTAAAGTGAAAAGAAAATTAACAGAAACAGATCTCAAGATAAAATTATCATACAAGCACTGTAGAGAAGCTATTATAATATGCTAAAGAATAGAAAAAATGCTCATAATGAATTTAAAAGAAATTCTAGCAAATAGAGCTATAAAATAGAACCAAAGGAAAATATAAAATATCTGAAATTTAAAAGTTCACTGTATTGGTTTAATACTAAAATGGAGATTAGCAAGAAAAAGTATCAGTTAGCCCTGGCCGGTTTAGCGGTTAGAGCGTCGGCCCATGGACCAATGAGTTGCAGGTTCAATTCTACTCAAGGGCATGTACCTCTCTTGCAGTTTGTCTCCGGCCCTGGTCAGGGTCATGTAGGAGGCAACCAGTAGATGTGTCCCTCTCACATCGATGTTTCTCTTTTCTCCCTCTCTCTCTCTCCCTTCCACTCTATCTGAAGATAAATAAAAAAATATCCTCTGGTGAGGATAAAAATAAAAAGAAAAGAAAACTATCAGTTAACTTTAAAATGAATTGAGTAATTATGATCTGAAGAACAGAGAGAAAAAAAGCACATACACACATTAGTCTCAGGGACCTGTTTGATGATATTAAGAAGTTTAACATCCCCTAAGAAGTAGTTTCAATAGGATGAGAGAGAAAGAATGGGACAGGAACAATATTGAAAAATAAAGATCAAATTTCCCAAATTTGGTAAAGAATGTACAGATTCAAAAAGATCAGTAAAATTCAAGTGGATAAATATAAAGAAAAAAACACCTAGTCAGATCATAGTCAACCTGCTGAAAACCAAAGATAAAGGTAAAATCTTAAGAACTGCCAGAGTGAAGAGGCACATTATATGGGAGAATGGAACAAATGATTCAAATTACCATTAGCTCCTAATCAGAAAAGTAGAGGCCAGCAAATAGTGGATCAATATTTTTTAAATGTTGAAAGAAAAAAACAAAAACAAAACAAAACAGACTTCTACATCTAGCAAATATATTCTTTAGAATTAAGACAAATCAGACAAAAAAATAAAACTGAGAAAATTTATTATTAGCAGATGTTATGAGAAATGTTAAAGGAATTTCATCAGGCAAGGGGAAAATAATACAAAATGACAAGTAAAATACACAGAGAAAGACTGATTGCCAGAAATACAAATAAATTAATAAAGGAAAAATTTTTTTTCTAATTTATAAATTTCTTTAAAAGATAACTATTTAAAGAAAATACAGATACCCTTGAACAAAATGGGTTTAAACAACATGGGCCTACTTATACCTAGAATATTTTTCAATTGGCCCATGCAGTTTAAATCTGTGTTGTTCAAGTGTCAACTCCTTATTTGGGAATCCATGTATGCCAACTATAGTTATGTGGATTTTCAACTGCCCAGGAGGTTGGTTCCCTTGCTTAAGCCATATCTTGTTCAAGGGTCAACTGTATAATGTAGTAAACAAAGTGGTATATTTTAATATGCCAATAGAGGAAATAAAATTCATCTTTAACTTCAAATATTCAATTAATGAAAAGATAAAACAAAACAAGAAAGATAAATATAATCAAATGAAACAATAAAAAAACAAATACAATATGGTAGATTTAAGTCCAGATGTATCAATAATTACACTAAATACAAATAGTCTACATACTAATTAAAATGCACAGGTTGTTGGATGATAAAAAAGAAAGGTCCAATGATATATTGTCCACAATAAACTATGTTAAGTATTTTAAAAGCAAATTAATAGTAAAAAAAATTGATTATTGGAAAATAAACACTGTGTAAGCTCTAAGCAAAAGATAACTGGGGTGGCTATCTTAAAATTAGACAAAGTAAATTTCAGAATAAGGAATATTGCTACAGATAAAGAAGTATGTTTCATGACAAAGGGCCATTCATCAAAGAAATGTGTATGCACCTAATAACAAAGCTTCAAAATACATAAAGCAATCTCTTAAGAAACAAAAAAGGGGAAATATACAAGATCCCAATTATAGTTGGAGATTTCAACATGTTTTTCTCAGTAAATGAAAAAGCAAAAAAAAAAAAAAATTGATGACTTGAATAGCATTACGAAATTACTTGATCTAAATTGATCTAAATGACATCTAATAATTTTAGGATATATGTCCTTCCCTTTTAATGAAGATAGACTGTATCTGGACCATAAAATAAGTCTTAATAAAATAAGAGACTGAAAAATACATAATATAGTCTCTGACAAAGATGAAATTGAATTTGAAATTAATATTAGAAAATTATTTTTAAAAATCTTTAAATATTTAAAGTTAAATATTATAATTCAAAAATTTTTATAATTAAAGAAGAAATCATAAAGAAAATTAGAAAATATTTTGATGAAGTTAAAATCAAAACATATCAAAATCAGTGAGTTACATTAGTTTTTTAGATTAACTTATTGCTTTAGATGTTTATATTATAAAATAGTCTAAAATCAATAATATATAATTTAAGAGTTTATAAAACTTTTAAAAGAGCAAATTAAACTCAGATTAAGTAGAAGAAAGACAAGAGCAAAGGTATATAGAACATTTCTAAAAAACCAACTAAAAACCAAGTTTCTGAAAAAAATCAATACAATTAATAAATTCTAGTTTCAAGGAAAACAAGATACAAAGTGCCAATATTATGACTGAAAGAAGGGACACTACCACAGATATTACACATATTAGAATGATAATAAAAAATTTTTATAGATAATTCAGTGCCAAAAATTTCAATCACTTGGATGAAATGGAAAAAATGATAGATACAAAACCAAGAAGAAAGAACCAAGTTAAAAAACTAAATTTGGTCCTGGCCGGTTTGGCTCAGCGGTTAGAGTGTCGGCCT
Source organism: Molossus molossus (assembly GCF_014108415.1). Taxonomy (NCBI): domain Eukaryota; kingdom Metazoa; phylum Chordata; class Mammalia; order Chiroptera; family Molossidae; genus Molossus; species Molossus molossus. Next base: position 84,471,703 of record NW_023425388.1, read on the forward strand.
GTGGTCCGGAGAGACCCCGGTTCGGTTCCCGCTAAGGGCACGTACCTCGGTTGCAGTTTGTCCCCGGCCCTGGTTGGTCGTGCGGGTGGCAGCCACTCGATGTGTCCCTTTCAGATTGATGTTTCTCTCTCTCTCTCTCTCTCTCTTCCCCTCTCTCCCTCCCACTCTATCTGTACAAATAATGGAAAAATGTCCTTAGGTGAGGATGAAAAAAAAAAAAAAAACAACAACTAAATTTGGTCCGGCCACTATGGCTCAGTGATTGAGCATCAATCCATGCACTAAGAGGTTGCTGGTTTGATTTCTGGTCAGGAAATCAAACGCTGTGGGCCAGATCCCTAGTGGAGAACATGCAGGAGGCAGCCAATCGATGTTCTCTCTCATTGATGTTTCTATCTCTCTCTCCCTCTCACATTTTCTCTCTCTAAAATCAATCAAGGAAAAAAGAGAAACTAAATCTGAAATTAAAAATATTTCCATCAAGAAATCTGGTAGGAAGATTATTGTACCAGTAAATTCTAACAATTATTTAGGAAGAAATAAAACCAATCTTACATGAATGCTTTCAAAAAAGAGGAGAAAAGAATGCTTACCAACTTATTATTTATACAAAGGCATTATAGGAAAATAAAAACTACAGAGCAATATCTCTTATGAACACAGATTCAAAATTTCTTTAAATATATTAAATTATCATATGTAGTAATATGGAAAAGGATTGTATTATTATTATTATGCTATATTAGCATGACCAAGTGGGGGTTATCCCAGGAAAACAATATTGATTTCACACTTGAAAATTAATAAAATACCTTATTGACAGAATAAAGAGAAAAATCATATAATTATTTTAATAGAACCAGTAAATACATTTGAAAAATTCATTATTCATTCTTAGACAAAAATCAGGAAACTAGGAGTTACAGAACAAAAGAGCTGCACAAAGACTAGATTTCCTCCTATTTTCATGAAATGCTACTTTTCATGTCTAAATTTTCCTTTCATCTGACTCCTGAAATTAAAAATACCAAAAGTAAAACATAATTTCCAGATTAATCTTTTGTGTATAGGTGGTAACTACAAAAATAACAAATACTAGATGACAGTAATTACTTTTATTCAGTAAATTCCATTTGAAATTTCTTACTAACTCAGCTTTTAGATTCTCTGACCCATTCTATCCAGAATTGAAGAATCTTTTGAGCTTTATTTTCCTTTTCAGAAGTCTATTCCAGATACCATTTATTACTCAAATGAAAGACCTAGGTATTAATCTCAAAGCCGTCTACAAATTATTCCCTGATTATCTAAATGATCTTGCCTTTGACATATACAGGATTATGCTCTTTTTTTTTTTTTTTTTAATCCTCACCCGAGGATATTTTTCCATTTTTTGTACAGATAGAATGGGAGGGAGAGAGAGGAAGGGAGAGAGAGAGAGAGAAACATCGACGTGAAGGGACACATCGAGTGGCTGTCACCCGCACAACCAACCAGGGCCGGGGACAAACTGCAACCGAAGTACATGCCCTTAGCGGGAACCGAACCCGGGTCTCTCCGGACCGCAGGCCGGCGCTCTAACCGCTGAGCCAAACTGGCCAGGGCAGGATTATGCTCTTGAATTGAATGCTGTCTCTCTTCCTTTTTCTATAATACAGAAGTTTACAAAGAGTAAAAGTTTACAGAGAATAAATAATATAGGCTTTGCAAGCCAGAGAGTCTTTGTTGCAAATATTCAATTCTACTATTTTAGTGTGAAAGCAGTCATACTATACATGAAAAAATGAGTGTGGCTGTGTTTCAATTACACTTTTTTTACAAAAACAGTTTGTGACCTGCAGTTGTCCTGTGGCCATAGTTTACTGACTTTGCTCTCTAAATATCTTTTCCCTCATTCAAAAGATTGCTCAAAACATATTTTACAGTTAGGAGTGAGAGAACCAAACCACCTTGCTCTCTCTCTAATATTTGCAGTCATTCTAGAAGAATAAATGAATAAGATTTTTAAATAAAAAGTACTTGGGGGAGCCCTGGCTGGTTTGGCTCAGAGGTAGAGCAACGGCCCGCGGACCAATGAGTCACAGGTTAGATTCTGGCCAAGGGTATGTACCTCAGTTGCGGTTTGTCCCCAACCCTGGTCGAGGTTGGGTGGGAGGCAATCAGTCTATGTGTCCCACTCACATTGATGTTTCTCTCTCCCTCCCTTTTTTCCCCTTTCTCTCCCTCCCACTCTGTCTGAAGATCAATAGAAAAATGTCCTCAGATGAGGATTAAAAAAAAAAAAGTTCTTGGGGGAACTACTAAGAAATGTTATCTGGCCCTGGCTGCTGTGGCTCAATTGGTTGAATTATAGTGCATGGGAAGGTCATGGATTGATTCCACTTGGGGTATGTACCTGAGTTGTATGTCCCAACCCTAGTCGAGCATATTGGGTGGCAGCCAGTTGATGTGTCTTTCTCTCAGACTGATGTTTCTCCTTTCTCTCTCCTCACTTTATAAAATAAATTTTAAAAAATTATTTTTTAAAAAAAGAAATATTATCTATATACTTGGCTTCTTTCTGCTATTAGAATTAAATTACTCAGGACTAGATCTCCAAGTCTCCCATTTCTATGGACACAAAAGTTTAACAAAAAGAGGTTACGATCATGATCATCAAGATGATATTAATGTAAACTTCTTAAGAAGTTCCAATTAGTGCTTGGGCTGAAAAATCTCTTCAAAGAGAAGAGAATCCACTTTATACTTTTGCTTGATCTATTTTTGGAGTGATTAGGTAGTTTGTAGAATAGCCAAGGGAAGAATAGATGTCCATGTGGTATTAATCCGTTCTTTGTTTCCTAAGACTAAATGAATAGACACAATTAAAATAAAATCTAACATACAGTAAGTGCATGTGTTTTTGGTGTTTGGTACAGATATGTATTTACACTTACTTGGACAACTTGGTTAAAACTGCAATAAAGAATTAATCCAAGAACAAATACCAGGATTGAAGCTCATCACAAGTGCTTTTAATTAAGAGTTGGGTTTTAAATATTAGCTAAATACTTCCATAGCATTCCATTCTCCCTAATAATCCATTGACAAGCTCTCTTGATCTAGGTCCAGTGTGTCTTCGGCAGTGAAAGAAATCTTGTTCCAACCACTAAAGTGATCATATTATTATAGTTCCCTAGATCCTACATTTAGCATATATAAAGGTCACACATCTCTGGCCTACTGGAGAATATTGGCTCACATCGGTTCATTGGATTTGCCTAAGAGAGTTCTGGATCAGGTGGGCTTATTTGGAAATCAGAAGGAATGAACTGTATATCTCCATTCTCATACTAAGGCCTTCATGCAGTATGTGTCATTACTACACCCTTTGACCATGTTTGTGTTGAGGTAGTAGGCAAGCTCAAATTATTTCTTCACCCATAAAACAATGTTGAGTCTACCATATACTCAGCTGAATCAAATGGTTATAAGGAAAAAGAAGTATCGACAAAGGCAGGCAGAAACTATTTCTAGTGCCTCTACTTCTCAATCTAACTTTCTTTAGGTTAACATTTCTTTCGTACTTTGGAATGTATGCTTAAAACAAGTGGAGTTCATTGCTGTATTCTCACTGCCTAGTGCAAATATGACTTCAACAAGTGACAAGAATCTTAAAATAAAAAAAATTAAAAAAGTTCTTTACAAGAATTTACATTTTATCTCTCAATTGTACTCTATTTTACTCTTTATTGTAACATGATTATTTTTAAAATTTTAAGATAAACTTTCCATGCGTTCTTGGTTTTTGCTCAATCAATACTGTATGGTTAGGTAGAATTGTTAAAATTAAAAATTAAAAAATTACTTGTTAAATTCCCACTAGTCAGGAAAAAGGGGGCCAGAAGAGAGTATATAGTTTCCATTTTAATTTTAAATCTTTTGTAATTTGTTTTATTCACAAAAATCCATTCTCTTTTATTTAAAAAAATATTTATTTATTTTCTTTTTATTAAATGAATTTTTAGGCGGTGACATTGGTTCAAAAACCATACAGGTTTTAAGTGTACGGTTCAATAAAACATCATCTGCACACTGCATCATGCACCCATCGCCCAAAGCAAAGTCTCTGTCCCAATGTAGCACTGCTTTACTCTCCTTTACCTACCCATACCCCCTCTTTCCCTCTGCCTATGACCACACTGTTGTCTGTGTCTCTGTGATTATATATATATATATATATATATATATATATATATTTGCTTAATCCCTTCACCTTCTTTCATCCTGCCCCCCCAATTCCACTCTTCTCTGAGAGCTGTATGTTCCATGTATCCATGCCTGTTTCTATTTTGTTCATTAGATTCCACATATGAATGAGATCATATGGCATATGTACTTCTCTGATGGGTTTATCTCACTTAGCATAATAACCTCCAGATCCATCCATGCTGTGGCAAAAGGTAAGATAACCTTCTTTCTTATGGCCCAGTAGTATTCCATTGTGCATATATACCACTGCTTTTTTTATCCACTTATCTACTGATAGGCCCTTGGGCTATTTCCAGATCTTGGCTATTGTAAATAATGCTGCAATGAATGGAGGGTGCATATGTTATTTCTAATTAGTGTTTCAGCTTTCTTTGGATATATTTCCAGAAGTGGGATCACTGGGTTGAAAGGTAGTTCCATTTTTAATTTTTTTGAGGAAATGCCATACTATTTTCCACAGTGGCTGCACCGGTCTGCATTCCCACCAGCAGTGCATGAGGGTTCCCTTTTCTTCACATTTTTGCCAGCACTTGTTTGCTGATTTAATGATGGTAGCCATTCTAACAGGAATGAGGTGCTATCTCATTGTGGTTTTAATTCATTTCTCTGATGATTAGTGACATTGAGCATCTTTTCATATGTCTATTGGCCATCTGTACATACTCATTGGAGAAGTATCTATTCAGGTCCTTTGTTGATTTTTTAATTTGTTTGTTTGTCTTCTTGGTGTTGAGTTGTATAAGTTCATTATATATATTTTAATTAACCCCTTATCAGATTTTTAATTGGCAAATATGTTCTCTCATTCAGTGGGTTCCCTTTTCATTTTTTTTCTTTTGCTGTGCAAAAGCTTTTTAGTTTGACATAATCCCATTTATTTAGTTTTTCTTTGATTTCCCTTACATAAAGAGATATATTGCCAAAAAATTGCTAAGAGAAATGTCTAAAATTGTACTGCCTATGTTTTCTTCTAGGATTTTTATGGTTTCATGACTTACATTTAAGTCTTTTATCCAGTTTGAGTTTATTGTTATGTATGATGTAAGTTGGTGGTCTAGTTTCTTTTTTTTTTTGCATGTACCTGTCCAATTTTCCCAACACCACTTATTGAAAAAACTGTCTTTCCTCCTTTGTCAAATATTAATTGAACATCAAAGCTTGTGCTTATTTCTATGCTCTCTATTCTGTTCCATTGATCTGTATACCTGTTCTTGTGCCAATACCATGTACTTTTGATTACTATGGCCTTTTAGTATAATTAAATATCAGGTAGTGTGATACCCCCAACTTTGTTCTTCTTTCTCAAGATTTCTAAGGCTATTCAGGGTCTTTTGTAGTTCTATATTAATTTTTGGAATATTTGTTCTAGATCTGTGAGATATGCCATTAGTACTTTAATAGGAATTGTGTTGAATCTGTAGATTGCTTTGAGTAGTATGAACATTTAATGATGTTGGGTTTTTTTGTGTGCATGAACACAGTATGTGCTTCCACTTATTTGTATCTTTTAAGGTTTCTTTCTTTAGTATCTCAAAATTTTCTGAATACGGGTCTTTAACATCCTTGGTTATTCTTATGTACCATACTTTTTGTTGTTGCTGCAATAGTAAATGGGATTTTCTTTCTTTTTTTAATTTATTAATTTTTGAGGGAGAGAGAGAGAGAGAGAGAGAGAGAGAGAGAGAGAGAGAGAGAGAGAACATGCACAAGACAAAGGAACATTAATTTGTTGTACCACTTATTTATGCACTAATTGGTTAATTCTTGTCTGTGTCCTGACTGGGGATTGAACCTGCAAATTTGGCATATCTGGACAATGCTTTAACCAATTTTGCTACCTGGCCAGGTGGGATTATTTTCTTAATTTCTATTTCTGGTAGTTCATTATTGGTATATAAAAGTGCCACCAATTTCTGGATATTAATTTTGTGTCCTGCTGATTTACTGAATTCATTTATTAGATCAAGTAGTTTTTGGTGGTCTTTGGGGTTTTCTATATATAATATCATGTCATCTGTGAATAACAACAGTTTGACTTCCTCCTTTCCAATTTGGATGCCTTTTATTTCTTCTTTTTGTCTGATGCTGTGGCTAAGATTTCCAGTACTTTGTTGAATAAGAGTGGTGAAAGTAGACATCCCTGTGTTGTTCCTGATCTTAAGGAAAATGCTTTTAATTTTTGTCCATTGAGTATAATGTTGGCTGTGGGTTTGTCATAAATGGCATTTCGTATGTTGAGGTATGATCCCTCTACTCTAATTTTGCTGATAGTTTTTATTATAAATGAGTGCTGAGTTTTATCAAATGCTTTTCTGCATCTATTGATATGATCATGTGATTTTTTATCCTTCATTTTGTTTATATGATGTATCACATTTATTGATTTGCAAATATTGTACCAACTTTACATCCCTAGAATAAATCCCACTTGATTGTGACCTATGATTTTTTAATGTATTGCTGGATCTGGTTTGCTAATATTTTTATTGAGTATTTTAGCATCTATGTTCATCAGGAATATTACCTATAATTATATTTTTTTAGTAGTGTCTTTGTCTGGTTTTGAAATTAGGATAATGTTGGCCTTGTAAAATGACCTTGGAAGTCTTCCTTCCTCTTGACTTTTTTGGAATAGTTTGAGAAGGACAGGTGTTTTATAACGGTTTAGTAAAATTTGCCTGTGAAGCCATCATGTTCAGGACTTTTGTTTGCTTGGAGTTTTCTTATTTACTGCTTCAATCAATAGTTGTAACTGCTCTATTTAAATTTTCTGATTCTTCCTGATTCAGTTTTGGAAGTTTGTATATTTCTAGCAATTTATCCATTTCACCCAAGTTGTCCAATTTGTCGGCATATGGTTGTTCATCGTAGTTTCATCCAATTGTTTTTCTGTGGTGTCAGTTGTTACTTCTCTTTCATTTCTGATTTTACTTATTTGGGTCCTCTCTTTTTTTTTCTTGATAATTCTGGTTAAAAATTTATCAATCTTGTTTATCTTTTCAAAGAATGAGCTCTTTGTTTCATTAATCTTTTGTATTTTTTTCTTTAGTCCCTATGCATTTATTTCTTCTCTAATCTTTTTATTTTCTCCCTTCTACTTACTTTGTGCTTTATTTGTTGTTCTTTTAGATGTAGGATTAGATTGTTTATTTGAGATTTTTCTTGCTTCTTGAGATAGGCCTCTAATGCTATGAACCTCCCTCACAGGACTGTTCTTGCTGTGTCCCATGGATTTGGGGTTGTTGTGTGTTCATTTCATTTGTCTCCAGGTAATTTGATTTCTTCTTTGATCTCATGGTTAACCCATTCATTGTTCAATAACATGTTATTTAGCCTCCATGTGTTTAAACGTTTTTAATATTTTAGGTTGTAATTGATTTCTAGTTTTATAACATTGTGGTCAGAGAAGACACTTGATATTCTTTCAATCTTCTTGAATTTACTAAGACTTGTTTTGTGTTAACATGCAGTCTACCTCTGAGAATTTTCCATGTGCACTCAAAAAGAATGTATATTCTACTGCTTTGGGATGAAATGCTCTGTAAATATCAATTAAATTCATCTGATTTAGTGTGTCGTTTAAGATTGTCATTGCCTTTTTTATTTTTTTGTCTGGGAGACCTATCTATGTCATGGCATGTTAAAATCCCCTGCAATGAATGAATTGCTGTTGATCTCTCCCTTAATGTCCACCAAGACATATATTTAGATGTTCCTATGCTGGGTGAATATATGTTTACAAGGGTTATATCATCTTGTTGGATTGATCATTTTAGTATTATGTAGTATTTTCTTTGTTTCTTTTATGTCTTTATTTTAAAGTCTATTTTGTCTGATACAAGTATTGCTACCCCAGACTTTTTTTTGTTTCCATTTGCATGGAATACGTTTTTTCATCCCACCACTTTCAGTCTATTGATTTTTGATGGGTCTCTTGTAGACAGCATGATTCGTGTTTTCTTATCCATTCGGTACCATATGTCTTTTTGTTGTTGTTGTTACAGATGTTTCTCCTTTTATACCCGATTGACATCCTCCTCCCCACCCCACCCACACCCCATACCCAGCTTTGTTGTCCATGTCCATTGGTTATGCATACATGCATATAAGTTCTGTGGTTTATCTCTTTCCACCCCCCACCCCCTCTTCTGAGGGATGTCAGTCTGGCCCTACTTCCATATTTCTGGGTCTACCATATTCCTCAGACTGTTATGTTCATTATATTCCATATATAAGTGAGATCATGTGGTATTTGTCTTTTTCTGCTTGGCTTATTTTACTTAGGATAATACTTTCCAGGTCCCTCCATGTTGTCTCAAAAGATAAGAGATCTTTCTTTCTTACAGCTGCATAATACTCCATTGTGTATATATACTACTGGTTTTTTATCCATTCAGCTACTGATGGACACTTGGGCTGTTTCCAGGTCTTAGCTATTGTAAATAGTGCTGCTATGAACATGGGGGTACATATATTCTTCCTGATTGGTGTTTCAGGCTTCTTAGGGTATATTCCTAGAAGCGGGATCACTGGGTCAAATGGAAGTTAAATTTTTAATTTTTTGAGGTAACACCATATTGTTTTCCACAGTGGCTGTACCAGTCTACATTTCCACCAGCAGTGTATTAGAGTCCCCTTTTCTCCACATCCTTGCCAACACTTGTTGTTTGATGATTTGTTGATGGCAGCCATTCTGACAGGTGTGAGGTGATGCCTCTGTGTTGTTTTAATTTGCATCTCTCTGATGATTAGTGATGTTGAGCATTTCTTCATATGTCTCTTAGCCATTTGTATGTCCTGTTTCGAGAGGTATCTAATCAGCTCCTCTGCCCATTTTTTAATTGGGTTCTTTGTCTTCCTTTTATTGAGTTGTATGAGCACTCTACATATATTGGAAATTAACCCCTTATCTGATATATCATTGTCAATAATGTTCTCCCATACAGTGGGTTGCCTTTCCATTTTAATGATTGTTTCTTTTGCTGTGCAGAAGCTTTTGAGTTTGATGTAGTCCCATGTGTTCATCTTTTCCTTTGTTTTTGTTGCCTTAGGTGATGTATCAGTGAAAATTCTGCTTCGTGCGATGTTCGAAATTTTGTTGCCTACATTTTCTTCTAGAATTTTTATGGATTCACAGGTCACATTTAAGTCTTTTATCCATTTTGAGTATATTCTTGTGTATGGTGTAAGTTGATGGTCTAGTTTCATTTTTTTGCATATAGCTGTCCAATACTCCGAACACCATTTATTAAAGAGGCTGTCTTTACTCCACGGTATGCTCTTGCCACCTTTGTCAAATATTAATTGAGCATATTGCCTTGGGTCCATTTCTGGGTTTTCAGTTCTGTTCCACTGGTCTATATGCCTGTTCTTGTGCCAGTACCAGGCTGTTTTGATTACAGTCGCTTTGTAGTATAGCCTAATATCTGGTATTGTGATCCCACCTACTTTGTCCTTCTTTTTCAAAATTGTGTGGCCATTCGGGGACTTTTTTGGTTCCATATGAAATTTTGAAGTATTTGTTCTAGTTCTGTGAAATATGTCGATGGAATTTTGATGGGGATTGCATTGAATCTATAGATTGATTTGGGAAGTATGGACATTTTAATGATGTTAATTCTTCCAATCCATGAACAAGGTATGTGCTCCCACTTTTTTATGTCTTCCTCTATTTCTTTTTTCAATGTCCTGTAGTTTTCTGCAAATAGGTCCTTTACTTCTTTGGTTAAGATTATTCCTAGGTATCTTAATTTTTTTTGCTGCAATGGTAAATGGGATTGTTTTTTCAGTTTCTCTTTCTGTGAGTTCATCATTGGTGTACAAGAATGCCGTCAATTTCTTGACATTAATTTTGTATCCTGCTACTTTTTCAAATTCATTTATTAAGTCTAGGAGATTTTTTATGGAATCTTTAGGGTTTTCTACGTATAATATCATGTCATCTGCAAATAATGACAGTTGCACTTTCTCCTTTCCATTTTGATCCCTTTTATTTTTTCCTCATGTCTGATTTCTGTGGCTAAGACTTCCAGTACTATGTTAAAATAAGAGTAGCAAAATTGGACATCCCTGTCTTGTTCTTGTTCTTAATGGAAATGTTTTTAGTTTCTGCCCATTGAGTATGATGTTGTCTGTAGGTCTTTCATATATGGCCTTTATTATGTCGAGATATGATCCCTCTATTCCTACATTGCTGAGTGTTTTTATCAGAAATGGATGCTGGATTTTTTCAAATGCTTTTTCAGCGTCTATTGATATGATCATGTGGTTTTTATTCTTCACTTTGTTTATGTGGTGTATCACATTTATTAATTTGCTAATATTGTACCAGCCTTGCATCCCTGGAATGGATCTCACTTGGTCATGGTGAATAATTTTTTTGATGTATTGCTGGATCCGATTTGCTAGTATTTTGTTCAGGATTTTGGCGTCTATGTTCATCAGGGATATTGGCCTGTAGTTTTCTTTCTTTGTAGTGTCTTTTCTGGTTTTGGAATTAGAATTATGCTGGCCTCATAGAATGAGTTTGGAAGTCTTCCTTCTTCTTGAATTTTTTGAAATAGTTTGAGGAGAATGGATGTTAGTTCTTTTTTGAATGTTCTGTAAAACTCCCCCCTGAAGCCATCTGGGCCTAGGCTTTTGTTTGCTGGGAGAGTCTTGATTACCTCTTCAATTTTCTTAGTTGTTATTGGTCTCTTCAAGTTTTCTATCTCTTCCTGGTCCAGTTTTGGGAGCCTGTGTGTTTCTAGAAATTTGTCCATTTCACTTAGATTGTCGTTTGTTGCCGTATAATTGTTCATATTATCTGTTAACAGTCCTTTATATTTCTGTGGTGTCAATTATTATTTCTCCTCTTTCATTTCTGATTTTGTGTATTTTGGTTCTCTCTCTTTGTTTCTTGGTGAGTCTAGCTAGGCGTCCATCAATCTTGTTTATCTTTTCAAAGAACCAGATATTTGTTTCATTGATCGTTTGAATTGTTATTTTGGTCTCTATGTCATTTATTTCTGTTCTGATCTTTACTATTTCCTTCCTTCTACTTTTTCTGGGGTTTTCTTTTTGTTTGCTTTCTAATTCTTTAAGTTGTGAGGTTAGATAGTCTCTTAGAAATTTTTCTTGTTTCTTGAGGTCGGCCTGTAGTGCTATGAACTTCCCTCTCAGAACTGCTCTTGCTGCATCCCATAGATTTTGTGTGTTGTTTGTGTTCATTTGTATTGGTTTCCAGGAAGTTTTTAATTTTTTCCTTGACCTCCTTGGTAACCCATTCATTGTTTAATAACATGTTATTTAGCCTCCATGTGTTCAAATGTCTTTGCATGTTCTTGTTGCAATTGATTTCTAGTTTCATGCCATTGTGATCTGAGAAGATGCTTGATATGATTTCAATCCTCTTGAACTTGTAGAGACTTCGTTTGTGCCCTAACATGTGGTCTATCTTTGAGAATGTCCCATGTGCACTTGAGAAGAATGTGTATTCTGTAGTTTTGGGGTGTAATTCTCTGTAGATATCTATTAGATCCATTTGGTCTAGTGCTTCATTTAGAGTCTCTGTTTCCTTGTTAATTTTTTGTCTAGAGGATCTATCTAGTGCTGTCAACAGGGTGTTGAAGTCCCCTGCTATGATTGTATTGCTGTCGATTTCTCCTTGGAAGTCCTCCAGAAGATTTTTAATATGTTTTGGTGCTCCTATATTGAGTGCGTATATGTTTATCAAGGTTATATCTTCCTGTTGGATAGATCCTTTCAATATTATGTAGTGGCCTTCTTTGTCTCTAATTATGGCCTTCATTCTGAAATCTATTTTATCAGATATGAGTATTGCTACCCCAGCTTTTTCTTCTTTTTCGTTTGCTTGGAAGATTTTTTTCCATCCCTTCACTTTCAACCTATGTGAGTCTTTTGTTGTGAGGTGGGTCTCTTGTAAACAACGTATAGATGAGTCATGCTTTCTTGTCCAATCAGCTACTCTGTGTCTTTTTATCGGAGCATTCAGTCTATTTACATTTAAGGTGATTATTGATATGTACTTGTTTATTGCCATTTTTGTTTAGTGTGGTTATATTTTTCTTCCTATTTCTTCTACTAATTACAGTATTGAGTCAGTGTCCCTGGTAATAGGGTCCTTGCAAGCTGCTTTTCTGTTGCTTTTTCCCGTCGATTTGTCCTTGTTATAGCTGTAATTCCAGTTTGGTTCTGGGAGACAGTCTGTGTAGCTTCCATTCACTCCACCGCCATTTTGGAATGTATCACCATATGTCTTTTGATTGGAGAATTTATTCTGTTTACATTTAGGATTATTATTATAGGTACTTATTCATTGCCATTTTATTCTTTATACCTATGTTTCTCTCTATATATATATTTCTTCCTCTTCTTCTTAAAGCAGACCCTTAAACATTTCTTGTAAAACTGGTTTGGTTGTAATGGACTCCTTTAAGTTTTGTGGTTTTTGTGTTTTGTTGTTGTTTTTTTGTTTGTTTTTTTTTGTTTTTTTGGTCTGAGAGGCTCTTTATTTCACCTTCTATTTTAAATGATAGCCTTGCTGAATAGAGCAGTCTTGGATGTAGGTCTTTGCTTTTCATAACTCTGAATATTTTGTGCCAATTCTTTCTGGCCTGCAAAGTTTCTGTTGAGAATACAGCTGACAGTCTTATGGGAGTTATCTTGTAGCTAACTAATTACTTTTCTCTTGTTGCTTTTAAGATTCTCTGTCTTTAACCTTTGACATTTTAATTATAATTTGTCTTGGTTTGGGCCTCTTTGGGTTCATCTTGATGGGGAGTCTCTGTGCTTCCTGATCTTGTGCTTCCTTTATCGGGTTAAGAAAATTTTTGCCACTATTTCTTCTAACAGGTTCTCAATCCCTTGCTCATTCTCTTTTCCTTCTCATCCCCCTATAATGCAGATGTTGTTACTTGTGATATTGTCCCAGAGGTCTCTTAGACTTTCCTCATTCTTAAATTCTCTTTTCTTTTGGATGTTCTGTTTAGGTACTTAGTGTTATCTTGTCCTCTAAATCACTGATTCTGTCCTCTGTTTCATCTAACCTGCTGTTGATTCCTTGTAGCATATTATTCATTTCTGATATTGTATCCTTCATTTCTGACTGGTTCCTTTTTATGGTTTCTATGTATTTTTAATGGTTATTATCTCTTTAATTTCTCACTGAGATCATTCATTCTTCCCGTAAGGTCTTTGATCATCCTTATAACCATTGTTTTAAACTCTGCATCTGGTTATCTTTGTTGCTTCCATTTAATTTAATTATTTTTCTGGTGATGTCTCTTGTTCTCTCATTTGGGCCATATTTCTTTGTTTCCCCATTTTGTCTCTTGTTATGGTGGCTTTATAATGGAGGTGTCTTGTTGGTCTCAGTGGCACAATTTTCCAGATCACCTGAGTTCAGTGCTCCAGGAATGTTTCTTGGGGGTTATGTGTACCCTCCTGTTGTAGTTGAATCTTGAATAATGTTGGTCCTTTTGTAGGTGGAGTTACTCCTTCAGGCTCGCTGAATATAAGAATAAATCTTGATCACCATGTATGAGTCACTGACCTCCAAGGTGGAGTTGTTCCCATCAGGGTGTGGTGTCAGCCACAATCCCCCTTTGGATGTGCCACCCTTGTGGCTAGTCCAGTTGAACTCTGGTGTGGTCTGAAGCTCATCATTGGTTGTGTTGGTTTGGGGTCCACTTGAACAGGGTTCAGGTACAGGTCAATATCAGATATTGTATGTAACTGACCATAGGCTACCTGTCTGGAGTTATCACACTATTCACTGTTTGTGGCTGTGTTTACAGGGCCTGGGTGTGCCTGGGAGGGGCCAATATGTATACAAGGGTTGACTTCCTCTAGTTTAGAGCTGGAGGCAGATTTATAAAATTTCCAAGGCTACCTGAGGTCTTCCTCCACCTGTCAGCTACTCTTTCTCTCCCTGAGGTTGCCTGGTCTTCTTCCAGAGCCTTCTGAAGAAAGATTGTTGAGGGGACTATAATTCATAGGCTGGTCATCACCACAGATCCTTCCAAAGGTTGCAAACTTGGTAGGATGGGGTGACCAGGGTCAGTAGGATGAGGCTAGTGGGTCCCCTATTTGGGGGCCATGTAGTCAGGGACTCATTGAGGGGAAAGTAGCCCATACCCCAGACCATACTACTAGTCTCTGCCTGAGTCTTCAACTCTAGCTCCCCAAGGAGGGGCATGGGCAGGTTCAGGTTGGGTACAGCCAGCCATCCCCTTTGCAAAAGCAAACTCAGCAGGGCAGAACCACCAGGGATCAGGAAATCAAATGTAAAGAGTCTCCCATTGGGGGTGGCTCTAGCCAAGCCCACAGGAGGGGGCTAAGCACTTTTTTTTATGCCAGACAATAGCTTTCGAGGGAGACACACTCCAAATATCCCAGCTCCAAGCAGCACTCCCTTTCCCCACAGGAGCTGAGCTCAGCAGGGAAGAACCACCAGGACTTGGGAGGGTAAATCCAAACAGTCTTCTTTTGGGTGTGGTGCCAGCTAGCCTATAGGAAGGGGGCAGGCACTTCTTCCCCTTTGTGGGCAAAAGCCTCTGAGAGAGACTTAAACCAAATGTCCCAGCTCTGAGCAGCTCTCAGATTTCCCAGTGGGATTGAGCTAGCAGGGCGGTGCCCCTGATTGCCAGAAAGACAGGTCAAATGAGTCTCCCATTGAGCTCACAGAGGAGATAGGTATGGCCCCTCATGAGATAGCCACATAACTGATCACCCATCCATCAGATCTCCAGACAAAAGCCTCCCTGGGAGACATGCTCCAAAAGTCCCAGCTCTGTGCAACATTAAGGGGAACTGAACTGAAGGGCAGGCCAAGTGATTCAATAGGTGGTGTGGGTGGAGTACAATGGCTACCCACTCAAGGTGGGGAAAAATAGTCCCCTTTCCAAAGCTACACAGTTCAATCACTGTCTGAGTCACCACCAAGAACTTCTTCAGAAAAAGAGCACCCTCAAAATCCCCCACTGGGTACAGCCAGCAGACCCCTCTGCAGATCCAAGCATGGCAGAGTGGTGTTGCCAATAGTTAGAGGACTGGACAGTGCACTCCCCAGGCTGGTGCTGTAACAATAGGAGTGCTCAACCCTGGGAAGGTAGCATCTGTATCTCAAGCAGACTCCGTCGTCTCCTGGGTAGATTGAATACCCACTGATTTTTGCTGCCAGATGCTATGTGGGCTCCTCTTCCCATCTCTGTTGCTCTGGGCTAGGGGTCCCTGTGGGCACTCTTGGTGGAAGGAAGTTTTTCAGCCAAGATATCCCTCAGGCTTCTCAGCCTCCACATACGGATGTGGGGGCTAGCCTTTTTGCGTGTCTACCTTTCTTACCAGTCTCTATGTGGCTTCTTCTGTAAATCCTTGATTGTATTTCAGTTCAGCTAGACTTCAGTTGGTTATTCAGATTGATTGCTCTATAATTTAGCTATAAATCCAGTTTGGCACCAGGGGCAGGTGTGCATGTAGCTTTCATCTATGTGAGCCATGTTGAAATCTACCTTTTCTTTTTAATCCTCACCTGAGGATATTTTTCTATTTATTTTTAGATAGAGTGGGAGAGAGGAAAAGAAAAGGAATCATCGATGTGAGAGGGACACATTGAGTGGTTGCCTCCCACACAGCCCTGACCAGGGCCAGGGACAAACCACAGCTGAAGTATGTGCCCTTGACCAGAACTGAACCCGCGAGTCATTGGTCTGTGGGCCGACTCTAACCACTGAGCCAAATCAGCCAGGGTGTCCCTTCTCTGTTCTTTATAAAACCTAGGAAATCAAGAATTCCTCCTAGCTTATTAAACAGAATACTTTCAGACTTTCCTGTGTTATGTGTGAGTATATTTTTCTTTGCCAATCCACCTAAATTTGAGCATAGCCACGATGTGCCTGGTGTGCCTGGAGGAAAAACATAGTCGTTTAAGGAGTCATTTTAATGCCAGATCCCATGTGAATTTACTCTTTTCCATATTTAGAATTAACATCTGGAGTTAGGCTTCCACAAGCCATGCCAACTGCACTAGTGATTCAGGTAAAGAAAGACCACGCATAACTCAGGCACTAGGCCTGACAACCATCAACAGTCTTGTGGAGTGCTATTGTGTGTGTGTGAGGGGGGGGGGGTATTTATCTTTCAGTATTTGATCCCTTTATATATAAGAAACATAAGCCATCATGGCTTGTCCAGATTACCTCCACCATCACAAAGTTGCCTTTTATTTCCTTCCCTACTAGGTAGTACAATTTCTAAAAACAGTTCATGTGTTCCCACTTTAGTTAGAAAAGAAAGCTGCTCAAAGAGATAGAAACAGAATACAGTGGAGACAATTCGTTATATCTTTATATCCTATGAATACTTTCAGAGCAAGGAGACAAAGAGTAAATGTATCAAGAGAAAAGGAAAAGAATGTGATTGAACTAATCAGTGCTGTTTATGGGCTCCTATCCCGTGACCTGCACAGTGCACACAGGAATATGTATGTATGTATGTATGTATATGAATGTAATAAAAGTTTAAAATATAGTCTTCTCCACTTGATTGTAATCTAGAGGAGAAGCAAAGTGTACTCACTTGGAATAGCAAAACTATAATGAACCCTCTTACTTATACTAAGTGTAACCGACATTTGAAAAAGGGGAATAGACTGTTATATTGTTATATAGAGTCACCTTTGATTTTCCTATCAATGATATTCAAAAGCAATCTTTGTGAGAAAGTCATTACACAATGACTAAGAAATCACCTTACTTACTCACACTGCCAGAGCTGAAGCCTTCTCAGTGAAGCTAAAATGAAAGGCTATCACCCAAATTCTGGAGCTGGGCCACTCATGTTCATATTTTGACTCTCTTAGAAATGTGACCTTGGACAAGTTACTTGACCTCTCTGGGCCTCCGTTTCTATATTTATAAAGTGAGGTATTTCTAGAATGCTTCTCATAGGGCTACAGTGAGGATTAAATGAATTCCTATTATTTCTAACACAGTGTCTGGTGGTAAGCATGATGTAAGTATTTGCTATTTCTGGTTTCTACCACCAACATGGCTGACCTTCCCCAAGATGTGAATATAATCTGGGAATGACAGACCAGCACAGTCTTTGCAGTTGGAAATCCATGATTGCTGAATGAAAGAATCCAAGCCAAGCAGAGTACAGATAGTTTGAGCAGGCCCCAAAGGCATGATGTAAAAAAATTGGCCAAATCCTCCCATTTCTTTGAGTGAGGAAATGGTTATCTTAGAGAATTGAAAAGACTTTATATACCCAGGATGACAACTTAGGTCAAAATATTGCAACTATGTCTCACTGTACTATTTATATGGCCAGCTGCTTTTCTATCTGAATTCTCCACCAGCCAGGGGAGGCTCTGAAGGTGTCAAAAGGATCAGTTTGCTCAACATCCTGAGACTCTCAGAGATAACCATCAGTGCAGCACTGCAGGAAAGCAGTAGGAAATTAGACATGATTAACATGTTTCCTTAAATCACTAAGCTATTAGTTTCATTTTTCTTCAAGAAGTTTTGTGTTTCCTTTTCTCCTGATGAAAAGTCAGCAAGTTTCGCCTACGTCTGCAGCTGAAAGAGCAGTATCATATTAGAATTGGAATAAGAGATGATAGTCTCATGCCATACCATATTTTACATTTTTGTAATGTTTTGTAAATTTTTAAAAAGTCATTTTTACATATACTGTTTCAAGTGCCTTTAAAATGTTCATTAGGTGGAAGAAACAGTTGTCTTTAGCTTCACTTTTGTTGCAGAAACTGTGGCTCATAGACATTAAATGTTTTTATCCAACCACCTTTTCATGCCAAAAATGATATTAATTTCAGTTGAGCTGACCCTCAATCCCTATCTCTTTCTAATCTTCATGACTAAAAGCTTGAATTTCCATAACTGCTGATAAAGCTGATGAGAAGAGGGGTTTAAATTACTTAGAGAAAGGTCTTAACCTGACTCTCATTGATTTATATTTTACTCAGTTATATTTACATCTAAACAGAATGAACAAGAATCATTTACTCTGTGTTTCTCCCAAGCCCTTATCCCACAAGGGAGAGTCCCAAAGTTTGATCAATGTACATGCAACTTAAAATTATATTATCTGTTTCTATGAACTTCCTTACTTTTCATTACTTCTTGAATCCTAGTTGGTTAGCCCTGCACAGCTGATAGACAACTGCTGTCCAGTCTCTCCCATTCCCGCATCTTCCAGAGAAGGGGAAAAACATCTCCATAATCAAGGTATAAAGAGGAGGAAGTGTCAAGAGTTTTTCTAAACTGGTAGAAAATGCAAATACTCCATTTTCTTATTGAGTAATGAATTCATACATTCATTCAACAAAATATTTACTAGGAATTTATGATGAGCTAAGCTCTGGAGTAGGTGCTGGGAAATGAGATTTAGAAGATAATAAAATAAAGTATGTAAATAAAATAAAATAGACCAGATCTGAAAGAGCTTATGTCCTGTGGGAGATTATAAATTATCTGAGATAGCTAAGGAAGGCATCCTGGGCAATAACAACATACAAAAGACCCAGATCTTGTAGCAACACTAAATATTTGAGAAAGAGGAAACACCTGTTTCCACTGAAATGCCATCAGGATCATTGCAAGTTATCCAGAGGCAAGGTGGAGAATGGAGTTTGGGAAGAATTGGTGGTTCTGTTCCCTCATCCAAATATATTTTCATACAGATGAAATCAGCATTGAGACACCTTTGAAGGGAAAGAAGTGTATAGTGGGCAAGCTGGAGGTAAACACATGGGGTAGGAGGAGGTTCCATGCATCTTCAACCTGGGTATTTTGGGAAGGAGTGCCTCAGGCCAGTCTGTATACCCACTCACTATTTCCTTCAGCACCACAGATGCTCTCGGGTTCACTGGAGAGGTGAGGCAGAAATCAATAACTCTGGGTGGTAAGAAAAAGTAGACAAATAAAACATGAAAGAGATGAGGCTCTGGTCAAGGGCAGCAGAGAGAAAGATATAAACAGAAAGCAAGAGGTGCAGTATTACTTTTGTTTATTTTTCCCTAAACAGAGATTTTTCACCCATTCAGTAAGTAAGAATCAATTTTAGAAACTTGATGCTGATTAACAAGATTTACTTATTTTACTGTTGATAGGATTCTGACTTTCTTTTCTTCCTTCATATTTTTTAATTTTTTTTTTTTTGAGGAATTCTGACATTCTTCTAGAAGAAGACTTTTAACGGAGATATAAAAACAAACAAACAAACCCCTTCAGATAAATGTCTCTTAATTTAACAGTCTAATTCAGTTCTGATATATCCAATGACAGTAAATAAGTGAGTAAATAAATAGATGGCTTCAGTAGTTTTAAAATTATGATTATAAACAAGACCCTGTGAGAAGACTGTGGTCTGGAATGGACAGTTGACGGGACTGAAGAAAGGAGGCAGAATGAATAATGGAAAAGGAATGAGTCTGTCAGTACTAAAGTGCATGTAAAAGGGAAATTCCAAGTATGTTTCGGAGCAGAGTGCCGGGCTGTTCAGAAGTACAGGGAGCAGCCCATTGAGGTCATGTCTAAGCTGAGGTCATCTCTACATACTAATAAATGGAAGTTAGTATAAGGATGCCCAACTGGTATGTCTTTCCAAGAAACCATTAAACTTTAATTAGACTATCTGGGGAACAGGGTGAAAATAGGGGTGGTGGTAAAATGCTGTTATCTGTATTAGTTGAATTTTTAAGATTGAGTAATTTTAAGAATAAAGGCAATAAAATATGTTTTAACATGACATGTCTGCAATTACTGATCAAAGGACTCCAGTTATGATAAGATGGGGTTTTGAAACTTAGAAAAGCCTAGTGCTGGTGGGGAATAAACATGTCCATGTTCCAATTTCCTTATGATCCACTGGGTTTTTCTTGGGGACAAGGGGCTGTCCACACTGATATGTCAGACCTTCATTTTGATTGATGTACCTCTGCCATTCTGATTGCTAAATAATTAGAAGAACATCCCCAGAGTCACCCCCATACCAGAAATGTGACCTCATAACAAGAAAACCAGCCCTGGTCAAGTGCCATTGTTTGCTCCCAGTTGACTATTGCAAAGAGCAATCTTCTTATTGCAATGTTGTATTCCTAAGCAGTGGGACCCAAGAACAAGGACCTGCTGGGAAACTGCTTATTATGAAAACAAAAAAACTATATGAAGCCAATAAACTACGCTGTAACTATTAAAGAGACTGGCTCAAGGAAACCAGAAGAATCTATTGGCAGGTACGAATCCCTTGGGAAATCTGACCTTTCTGACCTTCCTGACCCACCCACATGAAGCTTCCTGTCCTAGGCCTGGGGAGAAGCTCTGGTCTCCTGGGATATTTCTAAGATCAATAATGTCAAAGAGATCTGTAATTCAACAACAACAAAAATTTCTCCATGTGCTTTTGGATTCTTTCCATCCTATTCTGTTCTCCCCAGTGCTCAGCTCTCTTCCTGGCCACTGCAGTGCACAGACCCCTTGCCTCATAACTGAAAACTCTGGAACTCGCTGACTTTCGCAACCTGTTGTGTAATGTGTGAGGAAGAGCAGCCAGACAGATCATTGAGTGTGGTATTAAACATGCAAGGTGACAGTCACTCCATTTGGGAGCTGAGCAGCTGGCACACACTCACGACAGTGGAAGTGCTCTGGGTAAGTTCTCCACCCAGAGCAGAGACAGGTGGCTCCACGCAGCCACTTGCTTAAATCTATACGACTTTCAGGAATCTAGCTCTCACAAGGCAGAGAAAATGGAGCTGTAGAAGGAAGTTGAAGACAGGGACATAGAAAGGCCCACTGTTCTGTATTTAATGATGGTGTCTGTCTCCTTTTTTTTTAAATTTTGATAAGAAAACAATTTTGTTAGTTTTTTCTTTGGAATATGTTCTAGTTTTCCTTTCTATTGAGACATGTCACAGAACCTCGTGGAGAATGATAGGCATCTAAATTTTAAATAATTTTCATAGTATCAACCTTCTCGGATACCTGCTCCCAGATGGCAAAAAATCAAGCTCAGACAGTAGCAAGTCCTCAGGCAAGTCAGGCATTTGCTTTGCTCACTTTTGGAGCCTGCATGTGACAGCAGGCTTTGAGCTTCCTTCACGTTCTTCTGTCTGCACATGCCTGTCAGAAACTTGAAATGAAAACATCCATGACCTGACCAAGGAACTGCGCCTGCTATTTCCCCTGGATGCATGTGCTTTGATGGAAAGCAGAAACGTATCACACACGACATGTATGGGGCATGGATTTTGATTGCTCGGCAGCAGATCATGGCAAGTATATACTCACATGAAGAGTGAATAAAACTATATACTCTGCAGGTGGACATGAACTGCTGAAATTTTACCATGGACAGGATTTGATCCTGATAGCAAAACCTGGAGCCATAGGGTCAATTTCTCAAAATCTAGGCCAAAGCAAAATTTTAAATGACATTCTACATTCACAGAGATCTGGTTCCTTTTGTTTTTCCTCTCTAAATGTATTTCTCGTACAATCTAAATACATTTGCTTTAATTCGTCTGATATTTTTATTAAAATATTTAATTTAAGCCCAAGAATAGAACCAGAGTAGGGATAAATGTTAACAATTAATTATTTATTGGACATCAATTCATTCCATACGTATTTATTGAGCATCTGCTAGATACCAGAGAATGTACTATGCACTGAGGATACATAAATGAAGAGTGTAGCTAAAACCCCTGTCCTTGGGGGTGGGGCTCAAATTCTAAAAATAGGAGCAGAAAATAAAGCACCAAACCCATAACTATGTGCTATAATGGCATGCAGTGCAAGTGCTGAAAAAAATAATAAAACGGAGGAAGAACCTCAGTGCAAGTACTATTTAACATGGTGTTAGAGGAAGCCTTCCTGGTCTGGGTGTGTGGGAGAAATAATCTGAACAATCAAAGAAGGGTTAAGAACATAGAATCTGAGTTTATTTTATTATAGAAGATAAAAATTTTAAAAACATAAATGAATGAAGGTGGTCAAAAGGTACAAACTTCTTCTGCCCTGACCGGTTTGACTCAGTGGGTAGAGTGTCGGCTGGTGGTCCAAAGGGTCGTGGGTTCGATTCCCAGTCCAGGGCACCTCCAAGGAGATCAAGATCGTTTCATTTCATTTAGCAATATAATGGCCCTGAGAGGTTGGGAGAGGCAGAGAACATGGATGAAGAAGCTAAGGCACCAAGAGGCTGCATTTGCCATGGACCTTATGTATGGCAAGGAATTCCTGGCTTTGAGTCTTGTGTCTCTTCTTCAATGACAGCTACAGAATAGGTCATATTTCATTCTCTCAAAACACTTCCCAGAGATACTTTGCCAAGCTCAAAAAATAAAAAAAAATAAAAAACAAGGCGTAAGAAACTCCACTTTAGAATAACCACAGGCCTGTGGGGCCACACAACAAAAAACCCTGAAACAAATGCAAATGCAACATAAAGTGGGGTGGGGGAGGAGACGTTGTGGGTCCAGTAGCTCACGCGTCAGGATGCATTCACTAAACTTCTTAGCTTACTTTCTGGTCCTATCCCTGTTTATTGGGATGAATTGCCCAAGTCTTTCATTTGTCAGACAAACTGACAGTACTGATCACTGGGATGCTATGAGGAATACAAATGAACAAAATAAAAGGAGCACTGAAGGCATAAAGAACTACAAAATCCTGGATTGAGAGAGAAGCCTTGGCAGGTAATCTAACTCAGAAATACAGAGTTAGTTGAATTACACTCCTCTGCCTTGGCATCTAATAGAAACCTACACACACAGGTATCTGTATCTCCAGAACACCTTTCACACCATTGGAAAGAATGCATAATGGAGAGAGATTCGTTGATCTGCTTCTACTATTGCCCTCCACTCTGAGGCTCTTTGCTCAGTTGAAGATGAGGGGTTAATTAGGATAACAGAAATCACCGTGAAATAGAGTAAAATTTATTTCTGGAAATTTTTCCTCCATTCTCATATTTCCTACAATGCCCACTCGATGGCCTAGCTGTCTTCCCCATTATTTTTTTTTTTTTTATCCTCACACGAGGACATTTTTGCACTTATCTTCAGATAGAGCAGGAGGGAGAGAGGGAGGGAGAGAGAGAGAAAAACATCAATGTGAGTGAGACACATTGACCGGTTGCCACCCACACAACCCCAACAGGGGCCGAGGACAAACTGCAACCAAGGTACGTACATGCTATTAGCAGGAACCGAACCCAGGTCTCTCTGGTCCGCAGGTTGACACTAACTGCTGAGCCAAACCGGCCAGGGCCTCCCCACTATTTTTTACCATCCTCACTAAGTGTCTTTATCTAAGGTTACACACTACTGACTTAAATGACAAGGGATTCCTCCCCCAAGAAACTAATTTTGTTTCCCTCTAGACCTACAAATGTAACAGCTAACACATAAACTTCATATATTTCTCCACAACACTTGTGGAGCCCTATTATTTATTAGGTGCTAGCTTCAGCATATAGACAGTCTTCTCATACCACAGAAATTTTGAACCAGATGAAATACAGCTAGGTTCCAGAAGATGACAGTGCTAGAAATGCCAGGTACACAGGCCAATGTATTCTGGTACTTACCACCCCCAGAGAATGAGAGGGCAGCAAGTTATTTGGGACAAGGCTGGTACTCAAGTAACTGAACAGAAGCAGGACCTGACAGTGACCTTGACCTTCCTGTTCTCTGGCCAGCTGCCAAGTCGAAGCTTTCATCAGTGGACACATGAACATATGAGAAGTTCAACTCTGGGCAGCCACCATGAAGTCAGAGGATAAGAGCAGCCAGTAGATATTGCTCTGGCTCTGAAAAGGTGAGAATTGGTGGGGGTGGAGGAAAGTGTTCCCTCCATGCCCAAAGGACAAATAGTTCTTTTTACAAAAATTAGAATGAAGTCTGAGGCACTCATGTGACCTCAGATTGAAGAACAGCTAAGTATTTACAGATTTCTCCACTGATGTTCAGAAAGAGTCTCCATTCAGTTGAAGTGGCATGTCTTCAACTCTCACAGCACTTGTTATGAATAAACCAGACTGCCTTGTTACCATCTGAAATTCTATAACAAGTATTTTTCAGCCTTGGCCGGCATTCTAAGAACAGCAGAATTCTCACCACGGCAAAGTCCAAGGAAATCAGAATATGAACCCACCGTTGATATATTTTCTTTTGACATACACAATTTTACTGAAACTGCTGACTTGGAATATGAAATGCAAAGATGTTTTATCTGAAAATTCTGCAAGGACTTATGGCTTCAGGAAAGTCCATTATAGACTTATTACTGTAATGCCGCATTACCTACTGGTTCTGCATTTACTATGTTCTTACATCTAGAAGCCCTTTCAAAAAGGTTCAAACTATGCTCCCCGACATTAACTCCCTTTCCCTTTATTATTTACATTGGAATTGTGCACCGATGCCCAATGTGCAAGATGCCTCATTTAGCACTACAACTAGCAGTATGCAGTTTATCTATTCTCAGGTTTATGAAACATCTGCCAAGATATTTGTCTCAGTGCGTGAGCAAAAATATCACGATGGACTACTTATAGATCTTTGTTTTCTAGGAAGATACGTGAGATGGAAATTGGCAAATTGCAATTGCACTTTAGAGTGTCTGGTGAAATTATTTTGGATCCTTGATGTATGGGAAAGTGGTTTGGATGGCTGG
This sequence comes from Molossus molossus, assembly GCF_014108415.1. Taxonomy (NCBI): domain Eukaryota; kingdom Metazoa; phylum Chordata; class Mammalia; order Chiroptera; family Molossidae; genus Molossus; species Molossus molossus. The sequence goes on from NW_023425388.1 coordinate 84,496,653, forward strand.
CCAGACCAGACATTGTATATGCTCATGCCAGGGAAGCCAAAGCAATACACTGACCTATTCCAAACCATTAGGGGAAAATCTGCTTAATTAGGGAAGTCTCTAGTTCTGAAGGCTGGGTGATTTAAATGCTCAATGGGGGAAGGTTATTGGTCAGTTGATAGGTCAGCCATGGTCTGAAGACTTTTTCTCTTAACATAACAATTTGTCTTCAGACTTTTTAAAACCTCCAGTAGACTCCATGCTGGCCAAATATTTAGTGGTTTTGTGAAGTTTTTGGTATTCATATCAACTGTAGTTCTTCAGAAACCCATTTAAAATGTTGTTTCTTTTCCATATGGCATTCTGAAAGGGAACTGGGGATTACAAATTTAAGACTGTGACAAAGAAGAATGCTCTTTGTAACTATTTCCATACTTTCTAAGCTTTTTATATGAGTTCAATTTATATTGTGCCAAGACTGAATACCATGTTTATCATTAGCATTGTGATTAAAAAAAACAACACCATATATTCTCTTGACAACTGGAATAACTGTATGTATGCTATGTGGTAGGCTTTTGCTATGTTTTGAAGTTTGATTGACTGACTCCATAAATGAATCTTGAAGAGGGATAGATCATCCAAGTTTCATCTCAGCACTTTCAAAACATGTTTAGCACAATTTCAAAGCCTGGGACTCAGAGCTCTGTTTGCAAAGTTGTTTTTCATTTACCTCATAGTCTCATTATGTATGCTGAGAACACCACTTTGTCTTAGTTTTTCAAACTCTTGGGGCTGTAACTTCACCCATTCTCATGAATGTGACTCTATGACAAGCCAAATAATGTACCCTTCTGAGAAGCCGTAGAGTCTCTGCCAAGCCCATGGCTCTCTTCAGGGTGGTTCTCCATCCATAGATTACTGCACTTTATATTCTGTGGTTCCCCTGCCCACCTCCCATCACTGGCCGCAGGTTTCTAGCCAAAGAATATATACCCAACCCAAAGGCAGCCATCCATAGATTGGGGCAGGGCCAGGAAGGGGTCTAGCTGGAGAATTCTTTTCAACAAAATGATGGAATGACTGACTCTATCTAACCTCTCACTTGGAAACTGACTGGGAGATGTACAAAGTCCCTGTCAGTGGTGGGAAAATAATTTGAGAGAAAAACAAAAAAAGGTAGAAGGCACAACCAAGGCATAAGAGCCTGAAGGCAGCAAGAAGTAGAGAATAAGGTAGAGGGGAAACTGAACCACGAATATAGCAGAATATCACAGGGGTTGTCATGCATCATTAAAGCTGCAAACTAACAAAGATACTGCTGCATTCTTACTGATTCCCCAGTTCTCCATCAGTTTGGGAACATAATTGCTCAGACTTATTTCTGTCCTTCTTATAATACATCTTCCTTACACTTGGATATGAGAGTCAAACTTTTTCTAGTTTCAGACAAATGATTTTGGAACCTTAAGAACATTATTCATTTACTATAAAATTAAACATCTATTTTGTAGGTAGATATTCTGACAGATTTAATGAGGACTACAAAGATGAACATCTATAATTACTGCTGTCAAGAGGCTCACTGGTTCAAAGAAGTAATATCATACAGTGTTGATGGAGATGCTGAAGGGTTAAAATTGGGCTTCTGGATTGCCCACTTTTAAATCTTGCCCCAACATCACTGGCTGTATGACTCTGGACCAGTAACTTAACCTTTTTGTGCCTAGGTTTCCTCATTTATAAAATGGGGCAATACTGTAAAACCTACTTTGTCAGGATTATGTAAGGTTAGACCTACGAAGGGCTCAGAACAGAGTTCAGACTAACTGAGGTTGTCCACGTCCTTCCAAGGTGTCTGAGGTCATTGTGGAAAAGGAAGGAATTGGGGGGGATTAGAAGCAACTTTGTATAAAGCTATTCCTCATGAAAAGGTAGTCTGTATGCCAAACCAGGCAGTGTAGCTGGGCACTTACACCTAGATTCCAAGGCAAATCCACAGAACAGGTACCACTCAGTGCCTTTGATCCTTGGCACAGAAGATCCCTCCTCTCATTGTCACTCATGCCAGGGAAGGAATCTGGCTCCTCAGTGCCCCCACTCTTTCTTTGCTCTTCCCTTTGCCAAACATCTGCTACATATGCTGCTCTGGTGTCTGCTTCACCGTTCCCTGTGTGATCTTGTTCTACCCCCTTCTCGTCCCTCCTCATACTTTCTTGCAGGAAAGAACCAGGGGCAATTTTCTTTACAACATATGTAACCACACAAAACATACATTTCCCACTTGGCTCTGGTATGTTCATGAGTCAATCAAGACCATCTGCACTTGCATATCCAATATCCCCAAATCAACCCCACCCCCTAAATTTAATCCTTTCTGTGTAATTTAACAGGGTCTTTGTGCTACAAAGCCTTTAATATTTTTTAAACAAAATTGCCTTGATACATAGCAATTGCTAAATGCAATACGGAAATATTTATTTCTCTTGCCAGCTATAGATTCCAGAGTCTGTAGCTGCCTTGCACAACTTACAGAACTCTATGTGATGCAAACCATAAAAGACACATTTCTTAAAAGCTACTCCTTTGGGGAGTCTAGCAACACATCATATTCAATTCTACAAGAAATGAACATTGCAAATTATCAACAAGTTAATTGCCCAGAGCAAGAACTCAAGCCAGCCCTATAATGTTTAATTTCCCCTTGACCCTTCTATGGCTGACATCTGATAGGCAATATTGAGTCTTTCCTGTGGCACCTGACTTCCAGTCGTTGACTTGTGCTTATCATCACTGCAAAACATTCAGGCATAAGTTCTACTGACAGACAGGAATCTATCTGGAAAGCAATACCATCAGAGCATCCTGGAATATGTAATATGGTCATATAACTGCAGTCATATATAAGCACTGAAGATAAAAAATAATTTTTGTAACCCTATACTTACAAAACTATTTAAGTTCATGAACTTTCCAGTGGATTTGGAAATATCTAAATAGTCATTCTTTCAGGAATTCTTGAAACCCCATGAATTTGCCATTTGCTCCAATGAATCTTTGAAATGTTTTGAGTTCTGCCAGATCATTCAACAAATGCTGGTTGAACCCTGTGTTGTATGTAGTACACTTGGATAAATTCTGTGGCAAATGCAGCATCAGATCAGATACCCAGTTGGGGGCCCAAGAAGCTTAAAATCTAGTAGAAGAAATGAGACATGCATACATGTGGTAGGTCCACTCTCTAATCTCTGGAACCTGTGTATGTTACCCTATATAGCAAAAGAGAAACTTAGCCATCTGTAGTCACAGGAAGATATAAACAATTAGAGAGATGCAATGTTGATGGCTTTAAAGATAGAAGGAGCCATGAGCCAAGAAATATGGGTGGCCTCTAGAACCTGGAAGAGGCAAGGAAATAAATTCTCCCCTAGAGACCCCAGAAAGGATACAGTTCTTACCACGCCTTGACCTTAGCCAAAAGAGAGCTATGTCAGATTTCTGACCTCCAAAACTGTTTGCTAGCAAATTTGTGTTTTATTACGTCACTAAATTTGTGGTAATTTGTTGTCGTAGCTATAGAAAACTAATAAATACATAATTTTAATAAAAGTTAGAAAATGTAAATTCCTGTAGAAGAGATATACAGTAAAGTGAATAGGATCTTAGATTAAGGTTAGCATGATAAAATTTCTCTTACTTAAGTCATTCTTAACTCCAGATTTGTATCCCTTTAGGATTTGTAACAAATAACATCTATATCAAAATACTTTCATAATTTCCCCCCCATCTTCCTGGGAGCCATGTAGCACAAAGCTGTGCAAATCATACAAATGAGGTGAGTGGTTTATACAAAATGGGAAGGTGGCAGAACTGGCTAACCCTGAATTGGACACCATCCACTCCCAAGAGGAAGTTTCCAAAGCTTTGATTAATGTAGCCAAAAGTAAAATTTGACAAATTCATGATAGAATTCAAGTGATACCATTTGCCATGCTATCCGAAACTTTGTTTTTATTTTAATAATTATTCTCATAGCACTCCTGGAGTCGGATACCCACTTTAGCAAGATGAAGAAATGAGGTCCAAATATTGACTCCTTTGCTGTCGTTTTTGTGGCGAGTAAAGGATAGAGTTGGAATTGCTAAAAATGTCTCTGAATAAATGGAAAAGATAAACAAAATCAAAAGGAAGAGAATGTAGAATCTGAGTGGGATTCAATAGAAATAATATCTTCATGCATATGTGTACATGATTACACTTAACATTCATCACAGTGCTGAGAAGGTCTTATTATCCTTGCTTTACTGATGAGCAACCCCAGAGAATCAATGACTAGTTACAAAATAGTAATGTCCAGACTTAAACCAAGGAGTAAGTACAAATCCATACTCTATTTTACTAATAAGAGAGAAAGATACTAGAGTGTAGGCCCTGGATGGCAAAGGCTATAAATGCTAACAATACCACTACATGCTCAGCACTTAATACAATATAATGTTCAGCCTACACATAGGGGGACCTCAGAAATGATTGTGAAATGAAGGAATGCAGGGTGGTGAATAGTAGACCTCTCTGTATGCCTTATTACCAGGTAGAACATAAGATAGCACACATTTTGAGGAAGTCCTAAAGCGATTCTAGGCAGAGTTTTTAAACTGTTGGGACATATCTGAATCACCTGTAGAGCTTTAAAAAATCCAGACACCTGGCCATATTCTAATATCTAGACTTGCCATTGTAGGACACCTGTTGTAGGATGCCTATTGTAGAGGACTATTGTAGCCCCTCTTAGGTTAGGTCTCACTATGAATCTTTTTTACATTTATCTTTATTGTTGAAAGTATTACAGATGTCCACTTTTTCCCCCCATTGACCTCCTCCTCCCCACTCCTGCCACCCCCCACCCTGCCTATACTATGAATTTTTAATCCCATTGAAACACAGTATTCAGGATATCATAGAACAGAAACAAAATTTTTTTGTTCTATATTTTCCTATTATACAATATAGTAAGTAATAAACAAATGATATTCCAAAATAACATGAGTGAATACAGTCCTGGACTGTGAGCAGACGTGGTTTCCCTGGTAATGGGATGCTTCCAGAAGAGTTTTTCTCACAGCTGACAATCAAACTCTTGGGAGAGGGAAAACAATGGGCGACTGAAAAACTGTTCTTGTGTTGGAGAGGCCCAACCATCTTTGTTTGCTTATACACATAGCCAGAAATGGAAATTTCATGAGAATATTGTACTGTAACCTACTTACCTCATTCTTTACTTTAAGAGCCTCATTTTTCTCTCTTATCTAATAGAAACATAAAACAATGAGCACTCATAATTCTAACTAGAGCTGGAGTTTCAACGGGAACTCTGTGAACATTACAGTATCTCCTTAGCTCTAGTATGTAGTTTATTTTCAGCCAAAGGGGCACAGAGATCTGTGAGCTAAGAACAATGGTCACAGTTTATTGAACCCATCTGTTTTCTTAAAAAAGATGAATTGTTACCTGATGGTGTGCAGGACTCTCTTAAGTCCATCTCAGGGGATGCGCCAGACACACAGATTGTTTTAAAAGGTCCATTTTTCCTTTGGATATACACCAAAAATGATGACCAATGTTCTGTAATAAAAAAAAACAAATCCCCACACAGGTGAACTGTTGCCAATCTTTCATTGATTCATCATAGAATTGGTGTGAGTCTTGAATCCATACACTCTCCATTATCTTAATGAAACCACTCTTCTTAGTTCTCCTAAATAAAAAAGAAGGGACTGGTGAAATCTAGGAAGGAAAATATTGTACAAAAAAACAAACAAACATATAAAACTTTTAAATTATAGCTGAAAAAGAATTGAAGTAACAACAAATTATTTTAAATGGTCGTATGGTAGAATTTTCTCAAAAATATAAAAACAAATGTTCAAGTAGCCCCTTTGCAAGATAACCCCAACAATGAGGTCAGTCAAACAAAGTGGCATTTTTCCTTGGATTTCATTGAAGTATTCAGGTCATAATTGGCTGTGGCATTTGGGGAAATATAGGAGAAGAAATTTGGCTCCTAGTAAGGAGGGAAATATTATCTCAATGCCCCAGAAGTTCTCTTTAAAACTCCAGATTTTCAGTGGGAAATTTTGAGTTAGAAATTCTAGTAAAGAACAGAATATATTGAAGCCGCAGATTTCAAACAAAAGGAAAGGTCAAAGAGGTGGTTTAAAAAAGAAAGGAGAACTCTCGAAAAAAAACAATTTCAGCTTGTTGAATGGTCAAATAACCTAACTGGATCATAGGAAATAATGATGTCATGTCTAAATGTTAAATTTGGGGTGGGTGTCATCTGCTTATAATCTGATTATACCTTTGTTGAACAGAGGTACACTAAAAGGATGCCGCTCCCATTAAAAAGTTTCATTTATCAAGTTTAACATAATAATGCTTGATCATATTCCTTCATTAGAATATATCTTGCTTTCCATATTCTTTCCTTGAAAAGATTGAGAATGATTAATACCTGCAATCCATTACTTGATCATATATTTCACATGTACCCACTATGTGCCGGGCACTGTACCAAGGAATATAAGAACTACAAAATAAGTAGCACATGATGTCTACTCTTAAAAAACTTAAAATCTAATAATAGAAATAGAACTTAGACACATACAGACTTTAAGTAACAATTGTCTATGTGGTGCCAATTGGAAGTATAATGTGGTTTCTGGAATGGGACGGTAGCAATGTAGGCTAGGGTATTTTGGGGAAGACCTCAGAAGAAGGTTGGGCTTGATCTAGACCTTAATGAATGGAATGGTGGTGGGAAGCATTAAGAGAGTGTGAAATGAGCTCAGAGACAGTAAGCAAAAAGCTCAGAGGGTACAAGGAAATGTGAATATCTGCTTGACTACTAGGCTTGAAACATAATTGAGATTTGGGGCCCAAGTTGCGGAAAAAGACTGCGGCACTGTGGAATGAGCCTTGGTTTTGAGATTGAATTCTGATTTTGCCACTGTAACCTCAGTTTCCATCTAATACGTGTTGAAAAAGCAGAAATTTTAGATTTACATATCTGAAAATGGCTCCTGACTTACCTGTACTTGAATATTTCTCCTTAGCTTCAGTGCTTCTCAAAACTGCTCTACCTCTGGCCCAGGACCACTGTATTTCTCCCTGGTTCAGGTCACTATCCAGAACTTAGGCACTCTCCACTTGACAGGCTGTTGCTTCTTCTCACCTGGAGTCCTGTGGAGCAGGATGCAGTGCTGCTCTGACCCTTTCTTTTTCCCACAGTGCCATCAGACTGTGCAAGTACAACAGGCATAATGCAACAGTCCTCAAACTGGGCAGCACATTAGACTTATGTGAGGAGCTTCTAAACTTCTGATATTCACACCATTGAATCAGACTCTCTAGAGCAGCGGTTCTCAACCTGTGGGTGGCGACCCCTTTGGGGGTTGAACAACCCTTTCACAGGGTCGTCTAAGACATAACAGTAGCAAAATAACAGTTATGAAGAAGCAACAATAATTTTATGGATGGGGGTCACCACAATATGAGGAACTGTATTAAAGGATCGCGGCATTAGGAAGGTTGAGAACCATTGCTCTAGAGGTTGAAACCCAAACATGAGCATTTCCTAATGCTCCCAGGTGATTTCAATGTGTAGCCAGGGTTGAGAACTACGGCTCTGAAGCAATCATTTAGGAGATTCCACTGGACAGTAACCATTGTTGCTCCAGGTTTTGCAAAATGACCAGGACGAGGAGATACTTGCTGCTAGACGTTCTGCAACCCAGCTCAGGAGAGTGTGGGCCCTCTTTAAGATCTGCCCACCACATGGGGTTTCAGATCCCTCCTTTCATTGGCCAATGAATAATTGTTGAACTAAACATATGTATGGCTCTGTGGCAGGACAGTAAGAAGCCAGGAAAATTCCTGGGCAAGTGGAATGGGGGAAAGTGAGTCAAGAAAAGTAAACAAAGCCAAATAGTTTGGGCAACTTATAGCTTGTGAATTGCAAGAACTTATCTTCCCTAACCAAAGATACTTGAGAGTAAATGATTTATACCCTCCACCCTAACCAGAAAATACATAGTTAAATCACCCTGGCCTGGGAAAATAAAGACCCAATTAATGCCATTTGTGCCAGCTAAACTCAAAGACAAATGAAGTTGGGGAACAAATTACAAAATCCCCATAGAAAACTCCTCTATTCACTCATTTTGATGCATCAGCATATTAAAAATGCACCTGGAAAGCCTATGAATATTCTGCTGAAACCCTCCCCTAAGAATCTCACTTGCAAAAAGAAAAAGCATAAAAAGCCCTCAGGACGGAGATTCAATGCAGCTTGCTTTAGAGCACATCCATTCCCTTTACTGGGCATGGACTTTTTATTTCTAAGGGTCCCACCAGACTTGCAACCAGAGGAGCAATGGGCAATAGCAGCTCAACCCAGGCTCACCCCTCATCCTGTCTCCAAGGCCCCCCTTTCTCTGACTTTCCAGTGAGACAAATCAGCCCCCATGGCTTCCTTCTGTCACTGTGACCTTCACTTCCCGGGGAGCTGACAGCAGCCCCACCTTGGCTCACTTCTTTCCTATATTTCTAGAGAGCCAAAGCAGAGCACCGCCTAGGCTCTCCCCTGTTGTTTCTTCTACCCTGCCCTTCCTCTGTTGCACTGTCCCAGCTTGAATAAACATACTCTCAAACCCATCTGGACTCGTGTTGTGAAATCTTTCCTACATGAAGTCAAGAACCCACACACTACAGGCTGCCTGAGGCAGACCTACTCCAGGATGGTCCCTGTCCAGTAACAGCTCCAAGGATAAATATTTATTCTGAGAGACTGTGCAGCCTAAACCCATGAAGGGAGTAGGGACATATTCATAACTGCCTCATAATTCCTCATGACTGAGTCGTTGTGTCACACAATCATGCAAAGGTGTTTCACTCCTTTCCTTCCTTTTCTCTCTTGCATCTCACGCCTTTTACAGTTGGTGGCACTTTTGGTCTTACAAAGGTAAGGAAAAAGCATTGTATTCATTGGATGGTACTCTTTCATCCACACACAGGGAAGCCAGAGTTTGAGGATTATATCGCAAAAGAATTATGTGCTCAGACACTTTGTTTCTCTGTGAGAGTTGACAAGTTGTCATTATGTTCTTCTAGGTAATATCTGTATAAGCTTTGGCTGAGTTTTCAGCCCTTTTGAGCCTTGGTCTTCTCATACAGAAATAAATAAATAAATAAATAAATAAATAAATAAATAAATAAATAAATAAATAAATAACATTAGCATCAAATTGCAGGATCATGTGGTTATTATATCTCATTTATGAAATAACATATATATGACATGGGAGTGTTCGAAAGTTCATCATTATTATTCCAATATCAAGGGATAGGTCTGCTGTTCATTTTAAGTAGGAGGAAAAAAAAAAAAAAAAAACAGACAGAAAGGGAAGAAGAAGAAATTGACAGAGAACAATTAAAATTCATATTATTCAAATATCCATTGTGCCAAACCCTGTACTAAGGTCTTTGTAAATGTTATTTCATCAATACCTACCCACGCAAAATTTTTATAGATGAGAAAATTGAAACCTAAGGATTTTAATAGAGGGAGGAAATAAATAAGCCAAGGTTAGAAAATAGATTTTAGGCAACTTTTATTTGTGACAGTTTCTTGGGCTATCTCCCTTACCCACTTTTATTAGATGCCTATGGTTCCCACAAAAGATTCTGACTCTTACAGCTGTCTTTAGGAGGCTCAGAGCCTGGTGAGGTCATCAGAGTTCCTATATGTATGTATGTGTGTGTATGTGTATGTATGTATTATGTGTGTGTGTGTGTGTGTGTGTGTGTGTGTGTGTGTGTGTGTTTCATGTGGAAAAAGAAATTCAGATTGAATTCATTCTACTCTTTCATAGTATATTTTCTCCATTGGTTCATGTAAGACCTATCTCATTTCTCATTTTATTTACATTTTAGATTCTCATTTATCTCAATTCCCCACCTCTATTATTCTTGCTCTTCTCTTCCATGGGTTCCCATTCTAATGTATTTTCAGTTTATTCTTTATTTACTTATATTCTTAAAATAGCTATATTGACTGGTGTGTGTGTGTGTGTGCACATGCATGTGCATTCACTGTATTGTGATAAGCATATATTTCTAACTTTTTTCACTCAGTATGAATTTTTAAAAATCTAATCATGTTACTGTGTTCTTCTCTTCAAGAATATAAATACAAATACTCTTCAAATATGTTTTCTCTTTTTACATATATTTCATTGTGTGCAATAAATCACATCCCCCAGCAGCAGACCTTAAGTTTGGCTGCATACCTTAATGCCACAAACAACACCTTTTAAAAAAAGAATCCTCACCTAAGGATATGTTTTCATAGATTCTAGAGAGAGAAGGGGAAAGAGAGAGAGAAACATCAGTGTAAGAGAGAAACATCAATGGGTTGCCTCTCGTACTTGTCCTGACTGGTGATCGAATCTGCAATCTGGGTATGTACGCTGACCAGAAATCGAACCTGCCACTTTTTGGTGTATGGGACAATGCTCCAACCACTGAGCCACATTGGCCAGAGCAGCACAACACCTTATTTTATTTTATTTCATTTTATTTTGTAGTCTGTGTGAGACTTTTTCTGGGGTATATGGTATATACCTGGATGGGACATATTGTGAACCTATACTTGTTTTAAATGAGTTCTGATCTTTAGAATTGTCTACATGCAATCTACTTGTACAGAAAAGTTCCTATTGTATTCCCACAGAATCTTCAGCTGCCAGCATTGTCTGAAGAACTTGTTATTTTAAAATAACACTCACCTCTATTAACATTTAGATCTAAAAAGATAGAGAGAGACATGGTTCAAAGAAGGACATTTCATTAATCAAATCCAGCCTGGTTGCGATCCCTCCACTATAAGAAACTGAATACAGTGTATTTATGTGGCTTGTGTCTCCACTAAAGAAAAGGACATTGTATGGCCTCCATTTGGAAGGATAGTCAATGCTTTAATTTAATAGGAAGACTTGCAGCTTTCTTTCGTAACCACTGTGGATTGCAAATATAATTTTTAAATGAGAGAGTGAGATGAGTACTGAGCCTTGGGTCCCTAGTCAACCTGCCAAGGACAACATGTGAATACCAGAGTTTCACATCCAGACATGGACCTGACAGGGCTGCAGGGCTACACTGGAAAACAAGACGTGGACAGTCCATGACCTCATGGAATTAACAGGACAATGGGGAAGATGGAAAGCAAACAATAATTACAAAATAGCCTTGTGAGTCTGAAGACTAGGTATTCCCACTGAAATGAACCTTTGAATCATTTGGGTGTCAGAGCCTGGTTAGATGGGATCTGTAGTTCATGGGTTCTTATCACCTAATTTAGAAGCCTTTCCTAATTCCCCCATCTACAAGACAGATGGAGTGCCTTGCTTTGCATAAGCTACTTTCCAATTTACAATATATCCAGGCCCTTGCTCTTTTTATTTAAGCAACATTCTCTTAATTTGAATTTGTCTGGCATATCTAGATACATCTTTTTGGCCAGAATACTATTAAAGATTAATGATCCCAAGAGAATAATTGTCTTCACACTAGATATCTGAGGAGCTGTTACATAATTCAGCAGCTGAGTGATGAGCTAGAACAAAAGTAACCTTGACAGGAATTGTCCTCATCTAATATTTTCCCTACATCTCAAGAGGGTCTAGAGGGCTCTTGAACTTGCCCCTTAAGCAAAGTAGTTGGAAAGTGCTTTGACTCCTGGCAACTTACCCAGTAGTCTGATAAATGTGACTTAGCTGCCTTAGTTCTGGTTTGTGGGAAACAGCAGGATTTGCTATGGTTATTTTGTGCATTGTTACAAAAGAGAAAACTTTTCTTTCGTATGTGTGGGCTCTATAGACAGGAAGGATTGTGAAGAAAAAATTATATGGTAACAATAAATTTGATTGACTTCTGGGATTTTGAGTATGACAAGCAGCGCTTTTCTCTCCACATTATCAATTTCATGGTATTTAGAGGTAACTGTTAGGTTTTCTTTTACGTCTATTAGAAAATATTGGCATGTGACTTACTGTTGATATGACACATGGAATAAATTTTAGCAAAAGGCTACTCACTTCCTACATGTTATGTGGGTTATTATTGATGTTAAATGAAAAACTACTGTGCTTTTTATTTAACTTTGTAGAATTGAATGTCTACTACAAAGTATGCATTGAGAATAAGAAAGCTAGCATTCTCTTTTTTACAGATATCTTTATGGTTCATATACTCATGTAAATTAAGAAGCCAAGAGTGTCCTATAATTACACTATCTACTAGACATTTACTTAATTTCAGACACTACATCATTTTCTCATTCATTATATTCTTAACAAATATTCAGTGAGTACTTGATATCTGATGGACTAAATACTGAGTCTATAATGGTAAGACTTAGTGCATATCTAGTGGAGAAGACAGAACCTAAGCAGAAAATAGGACATAATAAGAAAATATTATAAAGTTATAATAAAGAAATGTGGTACTATGGGAGAACAGAAGAATAGACTAAGAGACGTGAAGACAGTAAAAAATATATATGTTTAAACTAGACCTGAAGGATGAAAGGGAGTCATGCAGGAGAAGAGAGGTAAGAGGAGTGATTTATAGGAACAGCCTTGGGGAAGATGACATACCAAAATAAAGATTATAGCATATTTAAGAAACTAAAAGTAGTCTTGGTTCCCTTGATTTGGTGTGTGCAATGATAGTAGGTTTTGAGAAGTGGACATAATTTGAAAGTCCTTATAAAGTATGTTTAGGACTTTAGAATTAACCTAAGACCACATTAGGTAGGCAGTGTTATCTTCATTTGACAGATAAAAAATTCGATTAAAGAGGTTAAATATGTTCATATTTATTCAGCAAGTAGTTGGTCAAGCCAGGTTTTTAAACAAGTACTGCCTAGCTCCAAAATCTATGATTTTTAGCTTTAGTTTATGTCCTCTCTTCGAACCCACATAAGACTTAGCTACCATGTGACCTTATTCAGTGTTATATTGAGATAAATTTTGATCCAACATTTAAATATTATTTTTTAAAGACTGAATATATACAACTGTCCCTCAAGAAAATTCCAGGGTGGGAGGAAGAGCTTCTAATAGTATTTCAAAGTACAATTACCCCCTATTTTGATCTCAGTAACCCCCATGCTTGTAAGTTGTTTCCTAAGTCTTTCTTCTTCCCACACTCTAAACATAAATGCTCTAAGCCTTGTCTACATAGGCATTCATACTTCTTCATTTCCTCATCCTTACTGGAACCTTCATTTATTTTTGTCCGCTAACTGTCCACTCCAATGTGAGTTCAACCATTGTCTAAAGATGTTTTGGTTCTTTCCTCTGTCCTCCCTCCAATTGGCAGAGGCAGATGATACTAGATCAACTCTCCCTGACAATTCTCTGTGGGAGGACATAACCACTGACATGATCATGAATGAGGAGAACTCAGACTCCTAACCCTTTTATCCTCATGAATGAGTTGCATATATGGAGTATAACTGAGAACCCAGGGACTCGGAAAAAAGGCAGCTTCTCTGCAAAAACAGAACATCAATTCCACATGGCAATGAGTGAATGAACAAATAAATACATAGAAGAAAATTTACCTAAGTGGAAGATGTAAAAGATATACTACTAAATGAGTTGAACCCACATTTCCCTGCTTCTTTCTGGTAAGTACAACTAAACCCTGGAAATGATATAAGGCACAAAGAAAAGAGAACCCTAAAAGCTAAGAAAAAAAAAAAAGATGAGGTAGTTTGGGAGCCCAGGACTGGAGGCATTGCACAGCACCAGGATGACTTACATACCCCCAACCAACAAAGGTAGGTCACCCAGGTCTAATGTTTCCTGATCCCTAACCCAGCAAAAGAAGGCTGCGGAGGTAGGTTCATCCCTTCCTTGGATTGAATTGGAGTCCCTATGACAACATCAGGTGATCCAGACTCCATAACTATGGGGGAGGGATTCAGAGCCCCACCAAAAATAAGGAGACTGGGGAAGTATTCTCCTCCCCTGCAGAGCCTAAGACTCCTGTTTTCCACTGGTAGATACTAAGTAGAACTGGCAAAAGAGACTCAGACCAGTATGGGAAGCTCTTTGTCTCAGAGTCCTGAGAATCTCCTCTCCCTGCCCAGACAGAGGCCCAAGAATCTCCTCTCCCTGTCTAGACACATCAGGACAACCAGGAAGCATCAGCCCTCCCCTACTGAGAGACACTAAGCAACCATATCTTGGGATACTCCTTCTCTACCCTCAAGCAACACTAGCAGGAGCAACAGGTGTCCACCATCAGCAGGTAAACCAAGTAGACCAAACTAACACCATAAAACTGAAACATAAAAATTACCACTGGAATCACAGCCCACGAAGTAGACAAACACCTCACATGATAAACCTAAACAATGTACTGTTTGCAAAAATAAAAAATTTAAATGAGATCCAATGTTTCCTAACATAATAGACTAAATTGTTAAGATGACAATAGAAAATCTCACACCATACCAAGAACCAGAACACAATGTGATGAGAAAAGACAATCAACTGACATTCAAACAAAGATGAATCTGATTTTAGAATTAATTGATAATTTTAATAGTACTATCATAAAAGTGCTCCAAAAATCAATTACAAGTTCTCCCGAAACAAATGGGAAAAATGGTAAATCTTATCAGAGAAAAAATTACATACAAAGGAAAAAATGGAAATTATAGAGTTAAAAAATGCAACAACGAAAATTAAAACTCACTGGATAGACTCAATAATAGGGTAGAGGTGACAGGGAATACAATTAGTGAATATGAAGACAGAACTATAAATTAGCTGTTCATCCAATCTGAACAACCAGAGAGAAAACAGATTGAAGAAAATTAACAAAATCTCAGGGATCTGAAAGATAATAACAAAAATCAACATTGATAGTATTGGTACTCCAGGGGAGAGGGAAAAGAAAGTGGGAATAAAAAAAATATTTGAGGAAATAATGTTTGAAAATTTTCCAAGTTTAGTGAAACACATAGACCTACAGATCTAAGAAGCTGAGTAAATTTCTAAAAAGATAACCTCCACAAATTCTATACCAAAACATGCCATAAACTCATGAAAATTAATGACAAAGAAAAAAATCTTAGAAGCAACCAGTACAGTATTTTTCAAGTGCTAAAGGAACAGAACTGTCAATTGCAAATCCAGTATCTGTAGAAATTATAATTCAGGAATTAAAGAAAAATAAAAAAATTCTTTAGTGAAGACAAACTAAAAGAATTTGTGACTACCAAATCACTTTTAAAGATTAGCTAAAGAGGCGACTTCCAGTCAAGATGGTGGCGTAGGTAAGTGCAGAATCTTGTCCTCTCACAACCACATCAAAGTTACAACAAACTACAGAACAACCAATATTCAAAACCATCTGAAATAAAGCTGAATGGAAGTCCTACAACTACAGAATTAAAGCAGCAGCGACATCAAGACTGGTAGAGGGGTGGAGGCGGACGGGCTGGTCCCACACCCAGGTGTGGCGGATAAAAATCAGGAGGGCACCTCGGCTGGGAAGGACTGAGGGGTCCCCATTCCACACCAGGCACCCTGCTCAGGGTTCCAGTGCCAGGAAGAGAAGCCCCCATAACTTCTGGCTGGAAAAACCAGTGGGAACTGAGACTCAGGGAGGCTGAGGCTGCTGGAGCGCCAGGCAGCTCCTCTTAAAGGGCCCGCACACGAACTTATCAGACTCACTCCCTCTAAGCTTGGAGGGGAGGCAGCTCGAGGGGCACCTGAGACATACAGGGAAGAACTGAGCTGTTTGGCATTGAAGTGAGAGCTAGAGAGTGGGCTTTCTCCAGAACAAATGTGCTGTCAGAGGCCTTTGTTCCTTTGGTGAGCCCTTCCCTGGGGCGGCAAACAGTCGCCATATCTGGGACTCCAGCAACCTGGCTCACACTGGTAGCCCCGCCCTGGTGATTCCCTGAAGCCCCGGCCCACCCAAATTTCAGGTCCACCCAAGCTGTTGCCACTTGCTTAACCATAGTATAGGCCTGTCTTGGATCCTGCTTCAGGTTTTTCCTAAATTCTTTCAAATAAGCATCATCTGGTCTCAGCTAGCACCATACCTCTCGTTAGGCAATACATAGAAACAAACACAGGGAGGCAGCCAAAAGGAGGAGACAAAGAAACAGGTCCCAAATGAAAGAACAGAACAAAACCCCAAGAAAAGAAGTAAGCGAAATGGAAATAAGCAACCTAACAGATGCTGAGTTCCAAATACTGCTTATAAGGATGCTCAATGAACTTAGTGAGAACCTCAGCAAACTTAGTGACAGCCTCAAGAGCATAAAAAAGGACCAGTCAGAAATGATGGATGCACAGTCAGAAATGAAGGAGGCACTAACTAAAATAAAGAATAATTTACACAGATTCAATAGTAGAGTAGGTAAAGCCAAGAAGCAAACCATTGATTTGGAATATAACAAAATCTCAGGGAGCTGAAAGATAACAAAATTCAACGTTGATAGTATTGGCACTCCAGCAGAGAGGGAAAAGAAAGTGGCAATAAAAAAATATTTGAGGAAATAATGTTTGAAAACTTTCCAAGTTTACTGAAACACATAGACCTACAGATCTAAGAAGCTGAGCAAATTCCTAAAAAGGTAACCTCCACAAATTCTATACCAAAACATACCATGTGCCAAGGGGTCACTGGTTCAATTCCGGGTCAGGGCACATGCCCAAGTTGTGGGCCAAATCCCCAGTGAGGGGCATGCAGGAAGCAGCCAATCGATGTTCTCTCTCATCAATGTTTCTATCTCTCTCTCCCTCTTCCAACCTCCCTCTCTAAAAATCAATAAAGAAAAAAATAATAATTTGCTTGTAGAAATGAGGATAGATTAATGATTACCAGGGGTTGTGGAGGGGAATTGGTACAAGAGGGAGGAAGGTGTGGTTATAAAAGGCAACAGGAGGGGTTCTTGTGGTGCTGGAACTGTTCAGTATTTTGACTGAGGTGTTGGATACATGAACCAACATATGTGATTTAATTGTATAGAACTTAATACACACAGATGCACACACACACATACACACACACACACAAATAAGCAGGAGTAAAACTGGAAATGCTGAATGAAGTCAGTGGATTATATCAATGTAAATATCCTGGTTGTAATATTATACTATAGTTTTGAAAAATGTTACCCTTGGGGAAAAGTTGGATAAATGTGTACTAAATCTCTCGGTACAGTCACTTACAACTTCATATAAAACTACAATTATCTCAGTAAAAATCTCAATTAAACAAAAAAGCAAACTACTGTTTACCTCCAAGTTGGGTCCTCTGGAATTCACCCCGTACGTAAAAGACACAGTGGCTTCCATCTTACATTTCTCTGGACCATGCACTTCAGGGAGGTCACCACCTTACATCACATTTCTCATCTACAAAAATGGAAAATATAAGTGAGAGCTATGAGGTATATTAACAGGAAAAACACCATTATAAAGATTCTTATCCTTCCCTATGACATTCTTCATTTTCAGATTGCACAAGAATTCAAAAATTATATTCCATCTCTTTCCATGTATTCTGCCTGAAGCAATTTCCTGAGAAAGCACTCTAACCAAGAAAGTTATGTATAATCTCTCTAGATAGAACAGGTGTTTATAGAAGACAACTGTGAGCAATGAATCTGGTAATAGTCATAGTAAAATCTGAATAAACATTTGAATGTAAGTGAAACTTATAGGTAATAAGTGAGCATTTATGCCATAACATAGACATTCTGTAAGGAAAAAATTATATTAACAAGCAAGCAAAATATGACTTCAGCAAACCCAAGAGTTAGAAGACAAGTGAAGGATTTATTTGGGAAGTATAAAGATCTGGTTCCCGTTAAGGATGATGGGCAGAAATAGCCAAATAAATACACTGGGTGAAGATCATAACATTATTTAATTTTGATACACTCTGTAGACATAACTATTACAGATGAGATATTAAAGATAAGAAAGTGATAACTAGTCAAAAGAAGACGTCTAATCATACTTCCGAACTGATTGGGAGAGAAAAGAAATATTTCAAAAAGAATCTGAGAATGTCCTTGCTTTAGATTTCACAGCAAGGCAGAGATAAGTGTCTACAGTAGGTCCATCTGGCTCCACAGCCCATATATCTTTACATCATTTGGCCTCTGTCTATGATCCCAACACATCCAAGGCATACCAGGTTAACAAGCATCTATCTTATATTTTCATCATTTCCAAGAACACAGAACACAACAAATATTGTTAACAACTTGCCCTAGCAGCTTCATTTGGTACTAAAAAATATCAGGAGTAAGTAGCAACAAGAATAGAGGAAAGCCCTGGCCAGTATGGCTCAGCGGCCAGAGCATTGGCCCATGGACCAATGAGTCACAGGTTCAATTCCGGTTTGTCCCTACCACTGGCCAGGTCATGTGGGAGGCAGCCAGTCAATGTGGCTCTATCACATCGATGTTTCTCTCTGTCTCTCTCTTTCCCTCCCTCTGATTCTATCTGATAATAAATAAAATATCCTCAGGTGAAGAATAAAAAAATATATATAAGAAAAAGAAAGAAACAGGAATTAAATTTCATGGTAATAGTCACTGATAAAAGGAAAAATGCATTAGATATGAGAAAAGTTCATGTGACTCATTCAATGACCACTCAGGAGATCAAGAAGGAAAAGACTCAGGGAATTTGTGGTGTCTAGGAACACTCCAGACATTTGGCCCTTTGATATTTCCTACAAATTTTTTTTTACACTATCATTATTTATGTTGCTAATAAAATAATAGCTATATGGCAGTTCTAAAGAAATGATATATTTCTTGGAATAACATATTCAAATATTTCCAGCCCTGGCTAGTAAGGAACCCTGCCAAAAAGTGAACCTTGAGATCTGAGGACAGGTAGGTAGAGTAAATTAAATTTGCAAAGAATTTTGAGGGAAAATTATCTTTTTAAGTTAAAAAAATTTTTTTAAGTGTATCCTTCTTTCAGAAGAATGATGCCTCTTTTATGATGTTTTTTTAAATGCTCTGTGATAGAAGTCTCCTTATCCCTCAGAAAATACAGTATTACTGATCTTTCCCCTAATGACGCTAGAAACTGTGAATGAGATTTCATGGAAGAAATGAGACTTGAACCAGGAGAATTTCAATCAGCAAGAAGCCCCATTGCTTAATGTTACAACCAAAGCTACAGGTACACGAGGCTGTGAATTATTTTTGTCTTGCAATGTGTGCGTATCACCTTGAAGTTTCTTAGAGAAAAGTCTCATGCTGAGATTTGGACCTTTCTTTTCTAAAGTAGTCAGAACATTTTTTAAAATGACAAGTTCTGAGCACAAATACCAAAAAATTGGAAAAAATCTAGAGGCACTGGATAACAGGAAAAGATGAAAGACCTAATTCAAATAGAGGGGCCAAATAATGACTAAGGAGAAATAATAACCATCTGCAAATATTTGAGGGGAATATGGAGCAAGAATGGGAGAGGAATTTTTCGGAGTTATCCAAAGAGGTATAACTAAGAGAAACAGGATTAAATTGAGCAAAGAAAAATGTAGGCAGAGCAGGAGGGGGAAAATGACCACGTAATGGGATCTGTCAGTCTGTGGGATAGTCATTCGCAGGAAGCTGTGGAAACCCCATCACTTGAATCTGTTTCAGCGAAGTGGAAAAATTGCTCTATTAAAGAGGACTATGCAACCTTGGAAGAAGAGGCACTTGATGAGCAATGTGTCTTTTTCATCTTTAAGTTCTATAGTTTTGGAAAAGAAAAAAAAAGAAGAGGAAAACTAAATGAGGGAGCAACCTCTTGAAATATCTTGGAGGATTTTTTTTTTTAACCTAGAAACCACAGAGTAGCAATATGAGCAAAATGAACAATTGAGAGAGAAAACCCACTAAAACAAACCAATTTCAATAAATATGTAAAAATTTAAAGCAAGGCCAAAGCGGGAATGACTTCAAAAAGGGATTGGGTATTTATTTAAGAACTTTTGTTTTTCTACTCACAATAAAATATCAAACTCATCTCAACATTCCTCTTAAGTAATTCAAGGACTTCCATGATTACTCCTGAGTTAGACTAACACAGTTATGTTCCATAGGACTCCAGCAAACCTGAATACTTCAGAATGATCTGGATGACCAATCAATCATCTATGATGGCTGGACCCTCAAAATACTGGCTAGGCAAGGAACTAGGCTGATCATAATTAAATAACATATAATTAAATCCTAGATATCATATACTTTCTATAAATACATAATGATTATTGACTATAGGTAAGGATCAGATAATGTCAGGAATAAAAAGGTACTTAAAACTTAAGCATTTTTCTTCTTGAGCTTTGAGTCTGTTGGAAAGACAGACAGATGTAATAATTTCACAGGTCTTTTGATAACTAAACACTAACGCTCTTTCTTGGAAACAAATTTTCTTATCCTGCTTAAAGGCTCAGGACTCAGCCTGCTTTTCTCTTATCTTAGTAGCTGTTTCCTCCCAGTCTACTCCCCTCTCCACAAACTCCTTCTTCCCCATTTCTTACTGCCATGAAGAAAAGAAGTCAATTCCTTTGTATTTTTCAGATTTAATCAGTACTGGGGTATTGACAGGAACCCATAATAACAACCAATATTTATTGTGCACTTATTCTAGATAAGATGCTGTGCTGAGTCCTTAAAATGCACTATTGCTTTTAATCCATGTAAAAATACTACGGTTGAGTAATACAATTATCCATATTACATAGATGATCAAATTAAGGCTAAGTTATGTTTATAATTTGACCATGGTCAAATAAGAAGAAACCTATAGCGCTATATGATATGAGCACATGTTGCTGGGACTGAATTATGCCCCCCTAAATCCATATGCTGAAGCTCTAATCCCCAATGTGACTCTGGAGACAGGACCTTTAGGAAGGTAATTAAGATTAAATGAGGTCATAAGGGTGGACTCTAATTTGATAAGATTTATGACTTTTAAAGGAAGAGATAGCAGGGGTTTCTCTCAGTACACATAAAGGAATGGCCATGTAAAGACACAATACGAAGGGGCCTGTCTACAAACCAGGAAGAGTTGTCTCACTAGAAACCAACCCTGATGGTATCTTGACCTTGGACTTCCAGTTATAGAACTGTGAGAAAAAAAATGTCTGTGTTTAAACTACCCAAACTGGTGGTATTAGCAGCCTGAGCAGACTGATACACATGTCATTTCACTACACAGCCTTTTCTGTAAACGACTCTTCTCTACTGTGAATTTTTACTCACTAAGTCTCTGCAGACAAGTTATTCTTTAGGAAAGCAAAGTCAAAGCACAAAAATATTAAAGAGTAGTTCCCACTCACATATTTTTTTTTCCAGTAATTGTGTTAACCATTTGCTCATTCTATGAAACCATCTTTATTAGTGTATAAAATGGCTATCCAATCTTGCAAGTATAAGAAAATGGTGCTGGAAAAATCACAGGCAAAGCTATTGACAAATAACCTGAAAGAGTTAATCTAGTTTAAAACTGAAGATGAACATAATGAAAAAATGATGCCAGTAAAATTGAATCATTTTGAATAATACATTGTAAGAGACTATTGGGAAAAATTGATGAAGCTTTTACATCTCTTTGCAAACATGACCCTTCATATTCCATAAATGTCAAATGCAAAATGAAGATATATTATATCAAATAATTTTGTGTGATTTCCCCACAACAAAAGAACTTGATTTACCCTCTGTTTCTTCCTAATATTAACACATAGTTGAAGTTTATTTAATAACTTAATTATATTACTTGGTTTAATGAATATACTTTTATAATTTTTAGTTTTATTTTTCAATATAAAGTTTAACAAACCTTTTGTTCAGTGTTCAATATCAAATTTTGATCCCTTTCTATTGAAGCCTTTTTATAGAACTAAGTTATAAAGTTTATGAAGCTCAATTAATAAAAGTTATTTCATTTATAGTTCTTCATTTACTTCTTGGACAGTAATAGAAGGCTCTTTGGTATCCTGCCTCTACTTTTACTGCTATGGGGAAGAGTCACTAAAGCCCTATTTCTCCTATTCTAGTTTCTCTTACTGTAACAGTGAGAACAGTCAACAAAGCACATTGTTTTGTGTTTAAGTTAAACATTTAATTAACAATTCTACAACTCTCATTTGGTTGATTCCTTTTATTTAAATCCAGGCGATAACTACTCTATGTTTTCCAAAGGGACACTGCTTAGGGTAAAGATGAGCCCAACAGGTAGAGAGGAAACAGCTGTAAGAACAAAATAGAATGTTATTTGGGAGAAGCTAGTCATCATTTTTAGAAAGCATCCATTACATATACATTTATGGAGCAAATAAATATTCTTGATGACAAATAGGAGAATAAAAATTAATGTCCTGGGAAAATGCTGCTTTGGCAAGTTTCCTAATTCAATTTGGAATTGTGAGTTCTTAAATACCATCTAATACTCCTTAAGCCCAACTTTTCTGAGAAGGCGTCCCTTTTCCACACCTGTGGTCTGAAGCAAGATGTCTAATGGCCTGAAATAGCCTTTGCATTTTTGAAAGCTTCAAACCTCTCCACACTAAGGGATTTATGAGTATTTCTGATATATTCAATTATTTCTCCTGTATTTTTTTCCTGGCACGATGTTGAAAGGGTGACTTAGACATTAAGATTTATGTGTCATTTAAAATAAAGGCAGTTGGTTATTTCAGAGTTGTGATTTGGCTGCCATCTGGCTAAAATAATGGGTTCTTTCCTGTTTAGTGACAAGGCAAAAAAAAAAAAGTAAAGAGGACCAGAGAACAGTAATATTGAATCAACTCTGAGCAACAAGTTTGAGGAACCACAGTGTATTTTTGTGGAAGCAGAGAAGAAAGCATTGGTTTGGTTTTGGTGTCAGATGGACCTGAGTTCTGTTTCCGAATCTCCTTACCACTGTGTGAACTTTGACCAACTATGTAACTACTCTGCCCTTCAGGTTCCTCATCGGTAAAATGGGAACAATAGTAGGGTTGTTTTAAGATGAACTGTAATAATATACCTACATATAGTGGTAAATACAGAGATGACATGGTGGGCAAGTCAATAAAATTATAGATTATCATTATCATCATCAAAATATTTTATAAGAAATAAGTAATAATTATTTCTTTAACTTCCTAACCACTAATTGCTCTTTCTCAAAATGTGGTATGAGGAAAATCTGCATTATCATCACAGTGTGGGGTGCCTGTTAAAAATGCCCATTTCTGCCCTGGCCAGTTTGGCTCAGCGGTTAGAATGTCAGCCTGAGGACTGAAAGGTCCTGGGTTCGAGTCCCAGCCAAGGGCATGCACCTGGGTTGCAGATTCAATCCCAAGCCATGGTCAGGGTTGTGTGGGAGGCAACCAATCCATGTCTCTCACAGTGATGTTTCTTTCTCTCTTCCTTCCTCCCTCCCTTCCACTCTATCTAAAAATGAATAAAAAAATGTCCTTGGGCCCTGGCTGGTTAGGTTCAGCAGTTAGAGCATCAGCCCTCAGACCAGAGTGCAGGTTCAATTCCGGTCAAGGGCATGTACCTCGGTTGTAGTTTGGTCCCCAACCCTGGTCGGGGTCATGTGGGAGGCAACCAGTCGATGTGTCTCTCTCCCTCTATCTGAAGATAAAATGGAAGAATATCCTTAGGTGAGGATTTAAAAATAATAATAATAAATAAATAAGTAAATAAATAAATAAATAAAAAGTCCTCGGGTAAGGATCAACAACAAAATATCGAAAAAATAAAAATGCCCATTTCTGCCTCCCACCCAGGTTTACTTAATTTTATTAATTCATTTATCTAATGAATGAATCAACAAGTATTTCTGCACACTTAGTATATGCCTGTCACTGTCTGGCTTCGGAAAATAGTGATAAATGAGAGAGACCACTTCCCTACCCTAATACAATTTACAGTCTAGTGGGGAAGATTAAGTAAACAAAGAACATAATCAATAGCCTTGGTCAAGACCATACATATTCTGTTATTTTTTTGTCCCATGTGAATGCAAACTAGTTTTAATCATCTTCTTTGACAGAGGTAGAAAATATCACAGTTGCCAGATCAATGGCTGCATACCATATAACTGAGTGTATGTTAATGTAATCTAGCAATGATACCATACACCTACACAACAGTTCCAATGGGCTTTTTTGTTGAGTTTGCAGTGTATACTATCATTCAACAGGATCCAAAATTTCTCACAGGGGAAACATTTTAATTGAATATGAGATTTATACAATTATACAAATCTTCCAGGTGATCATATATCAGCTCTCATTGCAGGAATTAGAGTAATTTTTTAAAAAATAAAAAAAGAAACACATTACACTTTCAAGGTTACAATGTTTAATGTTTATCAAGTTAAATTTCTACACTAGTAAGATAACAGAGGAATTACTAGCACTCAGACCTCATCCTAGGGAATGTTCACTGGGCTATCCCATCACACTACTAGCCAGTTGTCTTTTTACATTTGTCATTTCCACCTTTGCCCAGGTCATCTCATTTTTCATAGATCACCATTGTGCAGCCAATGATGGGATGGTCTCCTGACAGTGCAATCATAGAATCTTCATTAGACGCCTTGGCCACACCATCTTTGCCTGTAATCACTTTGTCCAGGTCTCTGACATGCCTCTCTTGATCCTGTGGCCCACCATGGTTTTGGATAGAAGATTAAAATAAGGACCTGCACTGGTACGGGCTTATGTGTCGTTTCCAAACTGATGGATGTGGAACCCATGCTCCCATTCAATTAGTCCTGTGATGGATCTCGAGACCATGACTGGCCCCTTTCCCTTCTGCTCCAAGTAGATGGTGCCATGCACTGGGCCAGCACCCTTTAGCATGCACATGACCTTGGTTGTCATGACTCAAGGGCATGTGCCAATCTAGCTCCCGGGGCCCCCTTGAATTTATCATCTTGACTGGGGATGGGGGCAGGGGCAGTTTCCATACTATAATAGTGTTTATTCCACAGGCCAGGGAGCCAATGTGAGATTTTACCAATTACTAATTACATTTTAGAGATGGGGTAGGAACCTACTATGAGCCACCTCTGGGCCAGAGCTTCATTTATTATCTCACAACCCCTATTCTGACAGGGGGTCCATGATGATGCTTCAGATTCCTGGGTGTCAGTGTTAACTCAGAGGCAATATCCAAGAGTCCTTGAAATGTCAGGATATTCCCTTTCTCTCAGTGTGTTGTTACCTGAATAAATGGCTATAGGTTCCTCTGGGAGAAGAGCTGGGGGAATTAGTATCATATACTTTTATCATGGAGTTGTAGAGTCCTTCCTTTTATGGACATGGCATCTCCTTTAGTCTGTAGGTTCTGGGCTCAGGTCTAGAAACTAGGCAGGGGATTATCCCATTTTACTTAGGCCAGTATCCGCAGCCTCCTAATTATTGATCTTTCATTTTATTTTTAGCATAAATTAAGCAATATCTTGGTTGATTGTACATTTATTTTTACCACTAAGAATATTGTGTCCTATTAGTCATTTCAAGATCTCTGCAGGTCAGATCCTGAATTGCTACTCCAGTCTTATTTCTCATCACAGAAATTGTGCACAGCTTACTTGTGATAAGTAAGCACCTGGTCTCTATCATCCCCATTTACAGTTCTGTAATAGCATCTCCTGTCATTCTTTGCCTACAGGAAAAAGCTATCATTGAGCTTCCCAATGACATAGGTATCCTTCTCACCAGTGCAATCGATGATGCTTTAGTAAACTGAGTGTCTTCCCAGTTCACCCACAAATTATTGTCAACTGGTGGGTTTTCCAGGTGTAAATAATGTGTCCCCTCTAGCAATTTACTTCCCTCTGCCTATTGATCCCTATCTCAGGTGTTTGTCACAGTGGTTCTAGAAGTTCTACTTCATTTAGAGCAGGCCTATGTTTCTTCCAAGCTTCCAAGAATCATTCTAGCAACATGTTATCATATTTTTTTCTAAAGTCTTGCCAGGGAGTTAAATCCTATGTCTCAGGAGACCAGCAAATAAACTCTTACCTATCCAACTTTATGTACTGCCCCCTGATCCAGCACCTGTAGAACAAATCCCGTAACACTCTCTGGGTCCTGTTAATATATACGTTGACCAGGTCTTATGGGTCCTTTAACATATATTCCGTTTCCTTCTTTAGCAGACCTAACACTTCCTGGATGTCTACATTGTAAAGTGATGCTAGATATTTGTCTGGTAGTTAGGAGAGGATGTGGAGATAGATCCTAAGAATAGTGCATATTGTTGTCATTCAGAGAAGAAGAGGGAAGCACTAGAAGGCTCAGTGGGGACAGAGGATCTAGGAATTCAAGGTTTTTGATAAATTGACCTAGGTGGTCTCACCTCTACACTCAAGATTCCATGCCTTCCCAATAGGTTCCTGATATTGGCATATTTGCAACAGTTAAGGAGTCAACTTTCTCTGGAGCTCTACCACTCTTACAAAGTTATTTTCTTTCCTTCCAGATGCAGGAATCGAAAGTCTCTTTTTTGTACTACCAAGAAAGCCCCCTGGCTTTCAGAGCTCATATTTAATTCTTAATGATCCTCAGCATTTTTATATATATATATATTTTTTATCCTCATCCAAGGACCCTTTTCCATTTTTTGTTCAGACAGAGTGGGAGGGAGGGAGAGGAAGAGAGAGAGAGAGAAATATTGACGAGAAAGGGACACATTGAGTGGCTGCCACCTGCACGCCCCAGCCGGGGCTGGGGACAAACTGCAACCGAGGTACGTGCCCTTAGCGGGAACCGAACCCAGGTCTCTCTGGACTGCAGGCCAATGCTCTAACCACTGAGCAACTGGCCAGGGCTAATGTTTTTCTTTTATTTAATCCCCACCGGAGGACATTCCTTCGTTTTTTGTTCAGATAGAGTGGGAGAGAGAGAGAGAGAGAAACATCAATATAAAAGGGACACATCGAGTGGCTGCCACCCGCACAACCAACCAGGGCAGGGGACAAACTGCAACCGAGGTACGTGCCCTTAGCGGGAACCGAACCCAGGTCTCTCTGGACTGCAGGCCAATGCTCTAACCACTGAGCAACTGGCCAGGGCTAATGTTTTTCTTTTATTTAATCCCCACCGGAGGACATTCCTTCGTTTTTTGTTCAGATAGAGTGGGAGAGAGAGAGAGAGAGAAACATCAATATAAAAGGGACACATCGAGTGGCTGCCACCCGCACAACCAACCAGGGCAGGGGACAAACTGCAACCGAGGTACATGCCCTCAGTGGGAACCGAACCCAGGTCTCTCTGGACTGCAGGCCAATGCTCCAATTGCTGAGCCAAACCAGCCAGAGCATGTTTTTCTTAAATGTACCAATAGCACTGGGTAAAGCCTGTCTGATTCCATAGTAATTATAAATTACTACGTCCTGCCCGGCCGGTATAACTCAGTGGTTGAGTGTCGACCCATGCACCAAGAGGTCACCAGTTCGATTCCTGGTCAGGACACATGCTCAGGTTGTGGGCCCAATCTCCAGTGGGGAACGTGAAGAAGGTGGCCAATTGATGTTCTCTCTCATCGATGTTTCTATCCCTCTCTCCCTCTCCCTTCCTCTCTCTCTAAAAAAATAAATAAAGAAAAAAATTTAAAAATAAATAAATAAAGCCCTGGCCAGTTTTTCTCAGTGGTTAGAGCGTCGACCTGTGTACCAGAGTCCCGGGTTCAGTTCCCACTAAGGGCATGTACCTCAGTTACAGTTTGACCCTGGCCCCTGCTAGTGTAGTGTGGGTGGCAACCACTCAATGTGTCTCTCTCACATCAATGTTTCTCTCTCTCTTCCTCTCTCTCTCCCTCCTGCTCTATCTGAAAAAATAAATAAATAAAAATAAATAAATAAATAAATAAACAAATAAATAAATAAATAAATAAATTACTACATCCTCACAAGCTTTCAAATGGCTAAGATACTCTCCTACTGATACATTTCCTTTCAATGGCATCCTATCTCAGTTCACCATTAGTGAATATTTTAACAATACACCACCCAACATGTTGAGATGTATGAGCATTCTACCCACCAACAGTGATACCAGCTGGCCAGAGGGAGATCCCACTCCATGATCTCTACTTTCAGGAACCACATCTGATATCAACTGTCACCAGACAGGGTCCCTATGAAAGAGACTCTTAGATGAAGATTTGTATGCAGGAGATTTTGGGGGAAGAGCTCCAGAGCAATACCTATTAAGGATAGAAAAGCAGGATTAGGCAGAGGAACAAGTTGAATTGAAATGCAGTCCTCTGGCAAAGGCCTCAGCAAGTCCTGTGAGAAGTTGTGGGGCTGGGAATGGCTCTTCACAGTCATCCCAAATGAAGGCAGTGAGATTGAGCCTTGTACTCCCCAAGGAAGGAAGTACAACTTTCCATGAGATAGCATTTTTTTTAAAGCCTAAATCAATCCCCAGAGAAAGATCCAGCTAAAAGCTATTTGTAACCAACACTTCTATAGCCTGGGGCAATGAGTGCTGTTATTCTAGAAGGGTAGTATCTGGATTGTACACCAGAGCATCCACTACATCATCGCTATTGAATCTGCTTTGGGGCGAGCCCAGAACTCAATATCAAATTCACTCTGGTGGCAAAGAAACTTGGAGCCAAGTTCCTGGATGTGTGATCAAGCAGACACTTTGAGAAAATAGGGTCTGCAAAAGAACGGCTCACCTCAGGTGTCCAAGGGTTGTACACTACTGCAGCTGCCAACTGTTTCCAAAGATCCAAGACAATTACTGAGTTATTTCTTCCCAAGAAATTATCTTCCAATTTTACAAGTGGAGAAGGAATGTCATAATATTTAGAATAATAGAATGAGCTGGTATGCTTTCAGTAAAGCCAACCCTACAGTTGAACATCTTATTAAACTGATCTTCCTATGGATGAATGGCCAGCAGAGCCAAAGCTCTCTCAGTCTTCTGAGTTTGATCCATGAGCCTGTATAATATAGCTTTTCAGGACAGAAATTTCTTTTAGCCCTTTGTAATGAAGACATCATCCTAGTCAACCAAAATGCTTGGTAAACTCCCTTGTGCCTATGACAAGAACTCTCAGCTATTGGACTACTGCAGTATTAGTGACTCCCAAAAGTAAAGTATGCAATTTCTTTTATCAACATTTAATGTACTGAATATGACTTTTCTGATTTTTTATTACATATATTTTAGTCAATAAAAACTCTTACAGTAATCATTGACATATTAACTTCCTAGAACTAAAGAATTAAGGCTCAGAAGCAAATTCTTTGGTCTAACTTCAACATATTAATTCAGTTCAACTTAGATCCAAATCTCTGAAATCTTCAAAGAGAGCTAGTGAGCTCTTGATACCTAGAAACACCACTTTCTGTCCT
The DNA here is from genome assembly GCF_014108415.1 of Molossus molossus. Lineage (NCBI taxonomy): Eukaryota > Metazoa > Chordata > Mammalia > Chiroptera > Molossidae > Molossus > Molossus molossus. Next base: position 84,526,118 of record NW_023425388.1, read on the forward strand.
TCTTGATTTTTGATAATGAAGGAGAAGAAAGCAATCACACATTGCTGTTAATCAGTAAACCATAGAAATGGTCAAAGAACTGATCAGAGAACTAAATTTTCTAGTTGTCAGTAATGTTTAAATGCTTTTCAGAATGCTAAATTTGAAGACTTTCCAAATATTATTTAAATAAACCAATTAATACATAACATACATAAGGAAAGAATAAGTATGTGAGTTTATGTTAACTTATTTATAAACAATGAACAGATAAAGAAGACTGGTTTTATATATATAAAATGAATTCTTCCCTTGGTGCTTAGTATGTGTTTAGGAAAATGAAAACGTGTTACAGCTGGAAAGTCAGTGAGCTGCTTTATAACAATGCTCCAGACTTTTGCTCTGGATTTCATATTCAAGGAAACACTTGAGACTATGCAGAAGCTTCAACCAACAAAGTAACCTGGGAACTTCCGGGCTTCCTTCTGTACAGAAGAGGCATTGAGAATTTTCCAGGCTCTAGAACCATGTCCCTCATCACTATGTAATCTATATCACCAGGTGCTAAAATCCTGTTAGAGTGATGTTCTTATTCCCATTTTACAGATGAAGTTTGTGAAACACAAAGATATTAAATGTCTTTCCCCAAGTCACAAAGCCAGTAAAAATGGAGACGTCATTCAATCCTGGGCAGTTTGCTTAAGGAACATGTTCTTTGGTTACTTGGCAATGCTGACTTCTGCTCACATTATTTACTAACAATGTTTGTAAAACCAGGAGTATTTGAGAAGGAGAAGCAGGAATGAAAAATACATGAATTATACAAATGAAGCTGTTTATCCCATTTGATCCCAGTTTTTTATCCAGTCAGTCAGGCATCTGCATTTGATTTGCAAATTTTCACCAGAATCATAATTCTCAGTGGACCACAAATGTTTCAGACACTTAAAAAAAAAAAAAAAAAAAACACTGGATGGGTAATTTTACTGATGTTGGTGTTGAAAATGCTGTTACCCAGATTACTCCTTTCAAAGCTCTGAGTTATCCAGGTGACATATTTGCTCTGCCAGCTGATTAATCTAAATGAATAGTACATGCAATTCTATCAAATGTGCTTCTTGGGCTTTTAATTCATTTGTGTTGGCTTTATTTTTGTAAATGGAAGTGTGAAGTAAATTATTGATCTCATCTTTGTTCTGATTTTGAAAGCAACATGTAGTTAATGTACGAAATAGAATAGTGAAATCGAAATGAACAAAAATATTAATTAATTTATATTCTACCTGATAAAGGCACTAGTAATGCTTTCATAGATATTTCTTCCCCCTCTTCTTTTCACTTCTCCTTCTTTACTGAGTTTTTCTGTGCCTATACAATTAGGGTGCCTCTTATATGTGCGGCTTTTCATTCTGCTTTATTTGTTGCATATTTGACTAAGTCATTAAATATTTTTTAAAAGTAAATTTAAGTGGCTGATTGCATAATACCATGTTATATGGATGTAGCTTAAAGGACACTTGGACATTTTTTAAATTTACAAAATAAAACTAACAGATGTTTCTGTTTACTTTTCTAGTCAAATTATTATCACTGATTTCCCACATACCTGCATCAGTCTCTTCAATGAGCTCCTGCAACTTCACTTAATCCCTTTCAAACTAGTCTCCACACTGCAACCAAAACATTTGCAAAACTAAATGATTGCTCTTGGAATAAAGAACAGAGATTCACTATGATCCACAAATCCCTGTAAAGTCTGGCTACAGACTCCATCACCAGTCCTGTCCTAAACCACCCTCCATTTATTCCCCGAATTGTCACCACAGGATCTTTGCTAAGGTTGTTTCCTCTTTCTAGAATTCAGCTTCTTCACCTAATTAATCCTTAATCATTCCTCAAATTTCAGGTCAATTATCTCTTTTCAAGGGAAACCTTCCCTGATTGTCCAGGATTCAGATCCCATGTTGTATACTTTCAAGGCATGTGTATATTTCATTTAGAATTGACCACACTCTGTAATTATACATTTTGGGTCATAATTTGATTAAAACTTATCTTCCCTATACAGTAAGGTCAGTTAGTAGAGCATTCATATCACTGTGCTCTTCATAAAATTAAATATTACCTTTTACAAGAAATCCTAAATTATTTGATTAAAATGAAATACTATGTTATTGTCACTTTATTTACATTCATTTGAAAAAGACATTTTCAAATTAGTATTATTTGTAGTTTTGTCTAAATTTTCTATATAATCATTGTTTGCATTTCTATTATGTTAATGTGTTTCTTATTAATTTATAAGCACTCTTAATATATTAGAGAAATTAATCATGTATCTTGCCATTTCTGAATATTTTCCTCCAGGTCCAGATTTGCTCTTAAACTATGTTTATAGCACTTTTGGTATTTGTAAATATTAAACTGTGTGTAATAAAACTTACCAATAATTTCCTAATGATTTCATAATACTCTTAAGCTTGAAAATAAAGGGCATTTCTTATCCCAAGGTCAATTAAATAGTAATATTTATTTCTTGTTTTATAGATGTTCTTATATTTTTATTATTACTTTTGGAATTTAGCTAAACAGAACTAGATGAATCATAATCTTGAGTTCATGACATATTATCATCCTTGGTCCATGAATAGCTCGCTGTATTCATCAATTCATTATTAAATAATATCATGACTATTGAATCCTATTACCTATCAAGACTGAGTGCTGTAGGTGAGCACTGGCTCACTGTGAGGGGTCTGCAGGTGAGGGTCCAATGGGGTTCATGGCAGGGCTCTTGGAGACCGGGTGCAGGTTAATAGGATTTGCAGCCTGTTGTTAAGAATCACTGGGATTATGAGCCCTTTCCTCTGCTCTCCTTGGATTTCTCAGCCATGCCAATACCCTCCAGGTTCTGGGTGGGGTGAGACGGAAATGGGCCTCTTGGGCAATGTCCCACAAGGTTCAGGAAGCTGGGTGCACACTTTGCTCTCACCTTCCCCAGTGGGAGAAATCACAGACAGAAGGGGTCTCCCTTGGCTCTGAGCTGTGCTGAATTGAGGACAAAGTGACAGGGAAAGTGCTCTTATCCTGCTTACTCTCTTCAGTGCAGCTCTTCTCAGGTGCTGGAACCTGTCAGATGTGCTACTGGGCTTTCGCGAAGGTGTTCTCGTTCAGGGGTGGTTGTAAAGACCGGCTGTTTCGGTGGGAGTGCGAGTGCTGCAACTTGTGATCCCTCCATCTCGTTGAAGTCACTCCCAATTTTAGTTTATTAATTGTTTTATCATAATTTTTTCTTCATCTAATGAGTTGATCTTACAGGTTTTCTCTTTTAATCTATTGATATGATAAATGATGTTTAAAGACTTTTGTGGTATTTTAAATCTTCCTTGAGTTCCAGGAATAAATCTTAACTTCATTCTATATAGCATGTGTCTTATACACTATTGTAAATAAAGTTTGCTGATTTTCTGTCCAGGATTTTTGGATCTATATCGGTAATAGGCCAATACTTTCACGTCTGTACCCTTGTCTGGTTTGTTATTCTGGTTTATAATGTTTTCTGGTTTATAATGGCCTTGTGGGATAAATTTGAGAACCCTTTCCAATACTCCTTTACACTTGAAAATATTTTACATAATATCAGAGGATCTGTTCATTGGAAGCTTGTCAGAACTCACCTGTAAATCTATTTAGGACTGGTGTTTTCTCTGTGGGAGAACTTTCTTGCCAACAGTGAATTGTCCCTACTAAAATAAACACAGAGTCTAGAAAATTAAAGCTTCCAAATAGTCTCTCATCTGTATTTCATCCAACTTTAAAACTTATATTAACTTTATAACTGTTGACATTCTGATGGCAAAAATTCATAAAACGATCTCAATTAAAAAATGAAAACTGTCTCTTTCCAAAGAGTCTGCATGTTACAATCCTATAACCTCACTCACAGTATATTCATTCATGTTTCCTAATGGCAGTGCTAGCAGACCCAGATTACTAATTTTCTGGTCCACAATTGTCAATACTATAATTACAGTTGTATTACAGTCAAATAATTGCCCCATTTACAAAACACTTGTAGTATTTACTTGACTTTCTTCTTTAAGTCAATTTTATTTTTTACTTTTTGTTATGTGGTTAATTCAAATATCAGGAAAAAATAGTATGATGAGCCCATTGTACTTCTCACCTAGTGTGAACGACTATTAAATTATGGAATATAGTGTATCAAATACATAGTCACTCTTCTCCAACACCATATTAGAGTGAAGTTAAAATGTTTTTAAAAATCATTTTCTTTCTGTTTTAAATCTGTCAGAAAGTATCTCTAGCACTGTTGTTCTTGCAGTAGGGTCTGGTTGACCCCTGGTGGTTTTCACATAATAATACTAAAATGTTGGTGGCTTTTTTCTCTCTTTCCCTCATGAGGAGACAGTGAAGTTTTCCAAAGGCTACATGACATGTGATATCACAAAGGATTAAATGTAAAAGCAGGTATTAGAATGCATCTGTTTTCTATTAAGAAAACTATTTTAAAGATTTGTAAAAAATGTAAAATAAAGCCACACTTTTTTTAATATACTTATTTTTATTAAAGTATGTTATGTTAACAAGTAACTGAATTATTTTAATTAATTAATTAATTTTTGTTACAGATGTTTCTCCTCCCCCCCCCCATTCTCCCCTCCCCTCCTTCCCTGCCCTGTCTCCAGCTTTGTTGTCCATGTCCATTGTTCATGTATACATGCATATAAGTTCTGTGGTTTATCTCTCCCCCATGGATTATTATTTTAAATAATTAACATTTTGTTTTTATTTTTGAGTTTTAATTATAATTCATACATATCAATAACTACAACCCACTAAAACAAAATAACTTTAGGGTCCTCAACAATGTTTAAAAGTGTAAGAGATTCTGAGACCAAAACGTTTGAAGGCAAGTATTCTAATTTAGAAAACCACTCTCTCAAGTAAAAACTCACAATACTCTCATGTCATGAAATACTCCAGTCCCTATTCAAATGCCCCCATTTGTAATCATTGTTTGTATACATGAGAATCCGTGGTCTACATATCACAATAGGAGCCCTTTTAAATCCCAGATTTCCCCATTGTTTTCCTTTGAATTTACTGTTGAAAATATTGGTTTGTTTGTTTGTTTATTTTTCTGAATAGTTTCTGCAGTTTGGGCTTTACTGATTGCATCCCCACACGGTGTCATTTAACATGTTCCTCTGCTCCACATTGGTCCACACGTTATTATTTGGATGTAGAGACATGAGCAGATTTGAATTTAACTTTTTGGCAAAACACCTCATAGGTATTGCAATATAAACTTTAAAAAATATATTTTTATGATGTTACTAGTCAATGGTGATCATTACTTAGATCAGTTAATTCGCTAGAGGTGCAAAATGATGATATAATGATTCTGTTGTTCCTTCTTCAGTTAGTAAATGGAATGTGTCACAAAAATATAATTTTTCCACTTCATTTGGTCTATTTTAGAATAATTACTTTTGAAATCCAGAATCATTGCAGAAATCTTGCTAATTCCATATGGTATTCTGTGGGCCCTCTTCTACTCATAGGGAAAAGATTTGTGATAGTTATTAGAAGACAGTCTCCACACCCAGAACCAATTAAACCAATAGTGAAGAACTTAACTCTCCTCTTCAAAAAATAGAAAAGTTGATTGACTCCTGCCTCCAGGGTGGGAGGTGGGGAGAGATCATGGGAAGAAATACCTTCTTACCAAAATATATGTGAAGTGTTTTACTAAACACACTCAGAAATCTATAAACTGAAAATCATGGTTTGTTTGTACTTGTGATTTCATTTTGTTGAAAGTTCCCTTTGTCCCTTAGGCACAGGACTGAAAACCTGAAATAGACTCTACTGGTGTGTATTATAATGACTTTTGGGGGGAAAAAAAAAAAAAAAAAAAAGAATACCTTTTACAATACCAGAAATTTTTCTGCCAGCTCTGGAGAAGACCATTAACTTTTAAGAGATTTGTTTAGTCCAACAGCAGCAGAGTTAAATGAAATACATTCAGAGCGGTGGATGCCGTTAGGGCTTCCTGCAGGATCCAGGCTCGTCGGGCCCACACTGTCAAGCTTCGTCTGGCTGCACATTTGCTGAGTACCAGTGTACTTTTTTTCACACAGATGCTGTATATTTTGCTTTCACCCTGCATAAATTGTCAGCATAAACTAAAGGCAGTATGTATATATGCTATCAAAATTGTTAAGTGTTTCATTTCTTACAGATAAACAACAAAGTATGAAACGTGATTTTTTTGCTTTCTGCTGAAAACTTCAAAGAGACCAAGCTGACGTGTGAATTGTAATGATTCAATGCGTGCAGCATGCCAGTATTTTCAATCAGTCTTCTTCAAAACCTGGTTGAGAGTGTTTGGTGCCTTGATTCAGAAAAGAGTGTGTGAATGCAGACTTCAGAGCAGCCTGAATGTGCTTGCTACTAACTCACATTTGTGAATTTCTGCCAACTCACCTTTTTTTTTTTTTTTCCAATTCAGAAAGAGTGAATAAAACTATCCAAAAGGGTAGCATTAAACATTAATCCAAGAATGATAATCTTCAGCTCTTCGATCTAAACATTTTAATTAGAAATAAAAAGATTTCAGAGTACAAGTATGTCCTATAGGGCCAGAGACAAAGGTATAGTGACAGCCAAGTCATTAACACTGAAAATATGGACACCCAAGTGTTTCATTTCAAAAATTTCTGATGCTAAGACGATTTGGGGTGGCACTTTACAGGGTATAGAGGATTCTTATACACACTTTTTAAAATGAGAACTCATAAAATCCTCATGAAATTTGTCTCCAAAACCCATGCCCTTTCTGTCATTTAAATGCCACATATGCCACATAATCTTATTGTTTTTGTTATTGTTGTTGTTCTTTAATAAAGTATTTTAAATATATACTATTACTCTATTTATATGGTATATTTTAAAGGAATCTATATAGTTCAGTTTCATTCTAAATTCATTCAGAAAGCATTTGTTAATTTTCAAGGGATATGTCCATTTTTCACCCAAATAACTTGATTTCTGAGTAGACATGACATGGAAGAGAGTAATGAGCATTTTTCAATACGTTGTAGTTAATGTGAGAGTGATCCTGAAAATAAAGGCCTCAAGGGATGAGACAATGAGAGGCCAAGAAGCACCTCTTGAAGGAGGATTTTATCTGGGCCTCAAAAGCTAGATGAGACTTGACCAAGAGCAGTGTGAAGGCCATTCCAGATGGAAGGGCATAGGTGCCAGAAAGACACTCCTAGGCAGATGTATTTGGTGGAAGCAAAGAGTTCATAATAGTGATCAGAAGAAAGAAAGATGATTAAAGGGCTAAGGAATTCATTCAATAAGGAGGCTTTAAAGATCTTAGAGTAGATAAATAAGATAATGAAAGAAATCAAACAATATTTGATAAAAATAATTGTTTACAGATAGGGGAATGGAGGAAAAAGCTTTAAATACAATACTGTTTTTGAACCTGGGTGCTATGGTCTGAATCTTTGTGTCTCCCCCAAAAATTCATGTTGAAATTATAACCCATAATAGTGATGGTATTAGGAAGTTGGGGTCTTTGGGAGGTAATTAGATCATGAGAGCTGTGCCCTCATAAATGGGATTAGAGTTCATATAAAAGAGATCCACAGAGTTCCCTAGCCCCTTCTACCATGTAGGGACACAGTGTGGCATCATTGACAGAAATAGATAATATATATTTTTTGAGATATTTTTTTATAATGCAAAACTACACATATTTTCTTTTCTTTTTTTTTTTAATTTGTTTTTTGATTCTCACCCAAGGGTATTTTTTCTGTTTATCTTCAGACGTGGGGGAGGGAGGGAGAGAGAGAGAAACATCATTGTGAGAGGGACCCATCAACTGGTTGCCTCCCACACGACCCTGACCAGGGCAGGGGACGAACTGCAACTGAGGTATGTGCCCTTGGCTGGAATCAAACCCATGACTCATTGGCCCATGGGGCCTACACTCTAACTGCTGAGCCAAACTGGCCAGGGTTACACATATTTTCATTTGAGGTTCTCTTCACTTCAGATTCAGTTAATGGAAAGAGGATTCCCTAACTCTAATCTTAACTAAGCCCCACTTAGCCCAACCACATGACTGACATTCTCACTTGGATATCTATAAGGCATGTCCAGTATAATTCTGCCTAACAGATGCCTTAACCTCCACTCACTGACAACTATCCTTTGCTGACTCTTCCCCCTTGCAGTAAATGTCATCTCTATCTACCAAAATGATTAGGTGAAAATCTAGTCATCCATCATTCCTCTGTTTCCTTCAGCCCACCATCACTGCTACCATCCAACCTGCCAGCCAATGCTTTGAATTCCACCTGAAAAACAGATTCCACATCTGTTTACTTCTTTTTATTTCTACTATTTTTATCCTGGTCTGAGTCACTGCTTCCTCCAGACTCAATTGCTGCAGAAGTCTCCCACCTTGTTGTTTCCCCCCTACTGTGCTCCTCTTTAATCCACACAAAGGCCAGCATATTGCTTTAAAAATATGCCACACTTTTCAAACTGTTCTGTAGCCTCCTATGTCATTAGAATAAAATCTAAAGTCTATGACCCATTAGGTCCTGTATGATCTGACTCTACCCTTAATTACGACTTCTTCCTCCTCTACCCCTCACTCTCAATGCTCTTGCCACATAGCCCTTCCAGAATGGGCCCAAATCTTTCTTCTAAGCTTAGGGCCTTTGCCCTTGTTGTTCCCTCCACTAGAGTTCTCTGTCTCCAGATCTCTGCATAGCTGGTCACTTTTAGTCACCTCCTTACTGACATTCACTTATAAGTAGCCCCTTCTCTCTTTATTACACATCGCCCTTTATTACAACATTCTGTTTTTATTTCACAGCATGAATCACTAATCTCATTTAATTTGTTGTCTATTGCTGCCTCCTAACCCCAACTCCATCCCATGAAAGGGAGATCTAGTCAGTCCGCTTCACCCCTCTATGCCTAAGTGATGTTGGGCATACAGTCAGTTCTCATTGAACATTTATTAAATGAGCAAATGAACAAAGTCCCCCTTGTTGTATAAGTCGATATAATGTTGGCTATATAGACATCCCATTCTGTGCTAGGCTCAGAGATGAGAAAATATAAGGGGACTTGTACATTTTTCTGCAAGGGTTGCTATGGATCCAGGACTTTCCTCTGCACAATGGAAAAATGTATTACCATGAAGGAAAACAAATAAAGGTTAAATTGTAAGAAATACTTGGAGATATTTATGGACAGTTAGGCACTCATTCCATGGGCTCTCCATAAGTCTATAAACAACCAGAAACCCTCACCACATCCTGGCTGGTGTGCTGTTGCTTTCTATAGAATGGGAGAAAGGCCGGTTTGTGGTTTATTACAGCAGAACTGGTGGCTTAAGATACAGTAGGATTAATGCTCATCAATATGACAGGATCTCTCACCCTCCATTCCCAAAGGGCAGAGACCGAGGACCACCTAACCACCAAGGCCAATACTATGACTTCTGGACAATATACAGGCCCCAGGGGGAGTAATGAGTTAGACCTGGCAGATTCTACATTACCTCGAGATGAGTTGAAGAGAAACAGAACAGGGATGGATGAGTGCCCATGGGAAAAGAGTATCAGCACTCACAGAAACCACCGTGCCCTGCGTGACTGGCTTAAACAGAAATCTGGCAGTGAGAAGGGGAACTGAAGGAAGCAACTAGCAGGCAGCCCTCTGCCCTCTCATTCTTTAACTTTCTGATGAGGGAATACAATGCTGCTACCAGATGTGCTATATGATAGCATTAACTATCTCATGCTTGCATCATCAAGAGAGAATGGATTCATATCATTATTCACTTAAGACTGCATTAGAAAAAGTAGTATATTGTAGTGATTAGTAATTGAAACTCTGAATCCCCTGAAAATCTGGACTCAAATCATGGTTGTATCATTTACAGCCATAACATCTTTTGCACTGGGGATACTTTACTATCATTGCATAAGATTGTGTAAGGAAAACAAAGACTATTCATGTGAAAAGTTCAATTAGGCACCTGGAACATAGAACTCTCAATAAATAATAATGAAATATAAACATGACATAAAATTACCATTTTACTATCTAATCTTTTATTCCTCCCAACAGAGAAAGCAAGTGGCCTAAATAAACATAAATTTTCTCCACAAGAGAGTCTATTAAATGTTTTAAATTCCAAAGCAATTGAGGAGCTAGAAAAAGTAATTGTTCTATATTTAAAATATGTATAGTTCAAGAAATCCCCTCAAAGTCAGGGATAAGCTGCAAAATTTCATTATTAAGATCAATAACCAAACAGTTATCAAATAGTGAATAAATAAGTATAATTTTAGAATTTAAAAAAAAAACCTTTTATTTCAATGCAACATACCATTAATTTTTATTCACCTGTTTGGTAAGGAATAAAAAGCTGAATGATCACTTTTAATAACAATAGTGTGCAAGGAAAAAGATACCCTTATGCACTGCTGTTGGAAGCATAAATAAATACAAACTCTTTGGAGGACAATTTCTCAACATGTGCCAAATGCTTTAAAAATGCTTCCTCTTTGATCCAGGAATCCCATTCCTAGGAGCTTATCCTTAGGAAATAATAGAGGAGTTCCACAAGGATACACCTTAAGTACCTTATTTTAGGATTGTTTCTAACAGTCATTGGCCCCCAGCCCCGAAAACTTAATTATCCATTTAAGATTTTGCTAAATATATTATGTTAAATATTTTGTAGCCACTAAAAATGATAATATAGATATACACTGACTATCATTAAAATGGTCATGATATATTATTCATTTAAGTATTAAGCTATAAAATAACTTACAATATAAGCTCATTTTTGTTAAAAAATAATTATTTTCATGTATGTGTCCAGAAAAATGCTTGGGAGGATATATTACAAAATACTAACTGGTTATTATTTGGTTATGGGTTTATAGTTTACATGTATATAATATTATGATTTTTCAATCCTCACCCAAGGATATTTTTCCATTTATCTTCAGCTAGAGTGGGAGGGAGAGAAAAAAGAGAGGGAGAGAGAGAGGAGAGAGAGAGAAACATTTATGTGAGGAGACATATTGATTGGTTGCTTCCCACTTGACCCTGACCAAGGCCAGGGACCAAACCACAACTGAGGTACATGCTCTTCACTGGAATCGAACCCACGACTCTTTGGTCCATGGGCTGACGCTCTACCTGCTGAGCCAAACTGGCCAGGGCTATGCATATATATTTTAAAGAAGTTTTTATAATGTCCAATTATCATTTTTATGTAAATAATAAATCTATTAAATATTTTGTTTAATAATAGATCATGAAAAAAATATTTTACAAAGTAGCGTCTAGTTCCTAGTATTTATAACGCACAGGCCCTTCAAATTATTTTGAAGTCCTTCGCAAGGATAATGTTAAGTATCAGTTAATATTTTCATATACTCAGACAGATTATATCAGTTCTTTACTATATTTATCACTGAATTTTACAGAGAAGTAGAGGAGATAAAGTATGGTGACATTAAAATTAACATTTAAAAAATGTCAATAGATTTTGGTTATCTACTTAGAGTACTATTAGCATTTGTTTGCTTAACCTAGCCCACAGCCTCTTGCCTTGTTTTATCAGGAAAATTAGTAGTTTAGTCTTAATTTTTTTCTCATTCATTATTATTTGACCAAAATATTGACTTGACCGAAACAACACATCAGAGACTATGGCGTTGCAGCACTGACTGGCAGTAGTTCTTACCTTACGTTCAGTATGTTTGTTAAGAAACTCACTGGTCTTCTGATACCACTTTTCTCTCTTATAAATGATCAAAAGAGATACCAGTGTACTGGAAGCATACAAGTAGAAATCATGATGGTACTGAGAATATTTTAAAAACCCACCTTTTTAACTGTAAGGTTTAATTCAAAACAAAAGGAGGACTTGCAAATGAACATTTCTAAAACTCAATATTGAAAATCTTTTTCTTCTTTTCTAAAATACCCAGGATCTTTTAAGTACTGTATTGTTTCCCACTATAACTCACGTCATCATTGACACCTAGAGCTGCCTGCCACTCGTCTGCCTTGGGTGTTAGCGAGGTTGTAGCAGCCACTGAAAGAGAGCTCAGATTCTGGCACCAAAAATCATTTTGTACTTGAGTTCTTTTTTGCCTTCCTTCCAAGTCAACGTGTATTTAGTTAATGATTTTGAAGCCATTTTGGACCAAATAGAATAAACTTTGAGCCAGATGTACAGCATATTTCATGGTATGTTTAGAATCAGGTCTATATGCCAAAGTGAGGGAGAAAGTTGGATAAATCAGAGTAGTACAGACAGCTCCCGTGGAAACTTCTGAACATAAAATCTGCCTCATCTGTCTGAAATTACCTGAATTATCAGAAATTGTTCATTTGAACATAAAAATGGTTTCCTTTCTGACAAAGTCTTTGTGTTTCAGGAAACCAATTGAATTTGTTTTCACTAACCGCCGTCTATTTGGAATGTGCTGACCAGAAAACATGTTAGAGAACATGGTGACATGCAGTAGAAGAGTCTTTGCCACTCCCGATCATGTGAGTTCTCTATCTGTTGGAGGAAATACCAAACAATGTTTAAGTACAATACAAGGCAATGCTTCAAACCAAAACACAGTGAAAAAATACAAGATCTATTCAAAAAGTTTATATTAAAGCTTCTATATTAATTATAAATAATATATTAGTATATTATATTAAAAACAAGCTAACATTTACTGCACACCTACAGCATGTCGAGCCTTGTGCTAAGTGCTTTATTCCATTTATTCCTATATAGCCTAGTGAGAGATATAACATGGTGGAGAACACTTAGAGAAGTTAGGAGACTCATATGAGGTCATATTCTCTAGACATGATTCAGTCAGAATTTGACCTCATACAGTCTGACTTCAGAGCCTTGTTTTTGACCATTACACTACATTGTCTACAGCAGTAGTAGGCATTGAGTGAACCATAAAGAGTAAAAAACACAACCCCACTTCCATTCAAGTTGCTTTTTGGAACAAAACAACTGCCTGGAAATAATAGGCTGAGAAGAGTTCTGGTCCCTTATAGAAGGACCCTAATTTTCTATATTCCTGAGGTCAGGTTGTTAATGATAGACGTGTCACATACTTGTCATTGTTTCATCCAACAACTTCTGCTGACAACCACTTTATGTCTCATTGTGAAAGGAAGTAACAGGACTTCCGATTCTAGGAAGATGGAGTAGATGTATTTTTTCTTATTCCTCTCACTAAGTACAATTAAAATCCCTGGACATTATATGTAAAAAAACATAAGAAGACTCAGAAAGATGGAGAAAAGAAAGAAGACCAGAGACTTCAGGGCAAAGAAACAACACAGTAGTTAATTTCCTGGGTTTTCTTTTTATCACATATATCCTAGATTGGAGCTTAAGAAGCCTAAAACTGAGAAATGCTGGTGAACACAGACCGAAAAAAAAAAAATCTCTGATAAAATCTCTCTCAGGACAAAAGACTAGGGAAGGGGCTAACTGTGACTTCATCCCCACCTATGACATCAAAGGCTGTGTAGAAAACCTAGACTTTCACCCTTGGCAGGAATAAGATACTTTTCTCCCTACTTTTTAGAGTGGTATCAGATGAGACCTGGTGGACAATCAGGACTTTCACCATCACCCAGAGGTAATAAGTCTACCTGAATAGTCATGTCAGTGGAAACCACATGGAGAGCCAGAACTTCCGCTCTACCCAGCAGTAATAAACAGTGTCCCCCTTTCCAATGGTGGACAGTAGCCATGTGCAGAATCTAGACTTCTTCTTTTTTTTTTTTTTAATCCTCACCTGAGGACATTTTTCCATCTTTTTGTACAGACAGAGTGGGAGGGAGAGAGAGGAAGAGAGAGAGAGAGAAACATCGACGTGAAAGGGACACATCGAGTGGCTGCCACCCACACGACCAACCAGGGCCGGGGACAAACTGCAACCGAGGTACGTGCCCTTAGCGGGAACCGAACCCGGCTCTCTCCGGACCGCAGGCGGACGCTCTAACCGCTGAGCCAAACTGGCCAGGGCCAGAATCTAGACTTCTAACCCCATCTGGCAATAATGAAAACATGTAATCTCCCTTCCTCTACCAAAGTGGTATTAAAAATAGCCAGCTAAAACAGAAAGTATAGTAAGATCCAGAGTCTTAGAAAACAATATGAGCACTATCAGAGAACAAAATCAGTTAACTTGGAGACTCACCAATTCACCAATCTAAACAATGAAGAAAAAGTAGACAAAAAAAGTTCAGACCCTTATGAACCTGCAGGACAATACAAAGGATCTACATTTGTATCATCAGAATACCCAAAGGAGAGGAAAGAAAGTGAGACTGAAGAGTATTTGAAGAAATAGAAGTAAAATTGTTTCAAATGTGGAGAGTGACATCAGAAGATGGTGGACCAGAAGTTACCAGCACTCATACAGCCCCCCACCTTACAGAGACCCTGATTTGGATGACCACTCATAGATGAGAGTACCTTTGTGAAAGCCTGGGTATTCAGCAGAGAGGTTCTAGCACCGGATCAAAAAATCTGAAAGTACATGCATTGAAGAGTAGAGAAAGTAATTTTACTTTAACCACATCACTCCTCTCCTGAGGTCGCATAGCTCACTGCCAAGATAGATCCCCTCAGCTGGTGATTTCTGCCAGGAGGGAAAGGGAGAACACAGTGAGCAGTTGGTTTTTTCAGTTATGTAGAACACAACACAAAAGGCCCACTTTTTTTTATCACCCTACCCAGAGAACAAAGAGAATAAGCATGACTGAACAGTCAAGGAGCAGCTAGGAGCATGGAAAAGCGGTAGGGGCTCAGAGCAACCAGGGCATGGAACGCAACAAATAACATGGGTTCTACTAACTGCTTTGTGAGGAAGTTCATCCCCACTAGACCTGCCTTATAAGAAGCTAAAAGGAATTTTTTTACATTGAAAATAAAGGTTGCTAATTAGAAATATAAAAACATATGAAAGTATAAAACTCATTATAAAGATAAGTATGTAGTCAAATTCAAAGTATTCTTAAATTGTATAGGGGTACATTAATCACTTTTAACTTTATTTAAAACTTAAAAAACAGCCCTGGCCAGTTTGGCTCAGCGGTTAGAGCGTCCGCCTGCGGTCTGGAGAGACCAGGGTTCGGTTCCCGCTAAGGGCATGTACCTCGGTTGCAGTTTGTCCCCGGCCCTGGTTGGTCGTGCGGGTGGCAGCCACTCGATGTGTCCCTTTCACATTGATGTTTCCCTCTCTCTCTCTTCCTCTCTCTCCCTCCCACTCTGTCTGTACAAAAAATGGGAAAATGTCCTCGAATGAGGATGAAAAAAAAAAGAAGAAAAAAATACTTAAAAAACAAATGTATTAAAAATAACTATAAACACATTGTTCATTAATGGATACACAATAATAAAGGATATAAATTGTATAAATTGTGACATGAATAACATAAAATGCCAGAGGAAGAAGTAAATATGTAGAGTTTTCATATGTAAGTGAAATTATCAGCTTATAATAGACTGTTTAACTATAAGCTGTCTTGTGTAAACTTTATGCTAGGAATAAAGAAAAAAAGATACAAAAAAGATGAGGAGAAAGGAACCAAAGAATATCACTACAAAAAAATCATCAAATCACAAAAGACAACAAGAGAGAAGGGAACAAAGAAACTACAAAACAGTCAGAAAATAATTAACTGATAGAAATAATAAATCCTTATTTATCAATAATTAGTTTAAGTATAAATGGATTAAAATATCCAATCAAAAGAATTAGAGTGACTGCCCTGGCCCATTTGGCTCAGCGGTTAGAGCGTCGGCCTGCAGTCCTGAGAGACCCGGGTTCGGTTCCCGCTAAGGGCATGTACCTCGGTTGCAGTTTGTCCCCGGCCCTGGTCGGTTGTGCAGGTGGCAGCCACTCGATGTGTCCCTTTCACATCGATGTTTCTCTCTCTCTCTCTCTGTTCCTCTCTCTCGCCCCCACTCTACCTGAACAAAAAATGGAAAAATGTCCTGCAGTGAGGATAAAAAAAAAAAAAATTAAAAAAAAAAGAATTAGAGTGACTAAACTGATTTAGAAAATCATCCTCCAACTAGATGCTTCCTAAAAGAGACTCACTTTAATTATAAGGACACATAGACTAAGAGTAAAAATATGGGAAAGATTTTCCATGGATAATGTAACCAAAAGAGAGCTAGAATGGCTATACTTATATTAGACAAAGTAGAGTTTAATTTAAAACCTTTATAAGAGATAAAGAAGGTCATTATACAATTATAAACGGGTCGATTCATGAAGAAGTTATAACAAACATAAAAAAATAGAAAATCTGAACAGAATACCAAATAAGCATATTGAATCAATAATAAAAAATCTCCCAACAAGGAAAACCACAGAACCAGATGGTTTTTGCTGGTGACTACTACCAAACATTTAATGAAGAATTAATGCCAGTCCTTTGCAAATTCTTTCAAAAAAATTAAAGAGGAGGGAACACATCCAAGTTCATTTCATAAGGCTAGCATTGCCTGATATGAAAGCCACACAAGGACACTACAAAATGAAAATCACATGCTGATATCCCTGATGAAAATAGATGCAAAAATCTCAACAAAATACTAGCAAGCCAAATCCAACAGCACACTGGAAGGATCATATACTATGAACAAATGGGATTTATTCCTGTAATGCAAGGATGGTTCAGCATACTTAAATAAACCAATATAATAGAACAGAACGAAGGATTAAAATTATATGAACATCTCACTAGAGATGTGTTTGACAAAATTCAGTATCTTTTCATAATAAAAACTCTCAACAAATTATAAAAGGTATAAAAAGGTATAAAAGGAATGTACCTCAACATAACAAAGGTCACATATGACAAGCCCACAGTTATTATCCTACTCAATGGTAAAATGCTGAATGCTTTCCTTTAAGATCAGGAACAAGACAAGGATGCTCACTCTGACCATATCTGTTCAACATAATTCTGGAAGTCCTGACCTGAGCAACTAGACAAGAAAAATAAATAAAAGGCATCTAAATTGGAAAAGAGATAAATTTGTTTATTTGCAGATGACATTACCTTATGTATAGAAAACCCTAAAACACCCCCCCCACACACAAAAATCTCTTAGAAGTAATAAATAGATTAATTAATGTTGCAGAATACAAAATCAACATATAAGACTCGATTGTGTTTCTATACACTAAAAATGAACTATCTGAAAAACAGTTAAAGAAACAATCCCATTGATAATAGCATCAATAAGAATGAAATTCTTGTCCTGGCCGGTTTTGCTCAGTGGTTAGAGCATCAGCCTGTGGTCCAGAGAGACCCGGGTTCGGTTCCCGCTAAGGGTGTTTACCTCGGTTGCAGTTTGTCCCCGGCTCTGGTTGGTCATGTGGGTGGCAGCCACTCAATGTGTCCCTTTTACATTGATGTTTCTCTCTCTCTCTTCCTCTCTCTCCCTCCACTCTATCTGTACAAAAATGAAAAAAATGTCCTCAGGTGAGGATTAAAAAAAAGAAGAAGAAGAATGAAATTCTTGCCCTGACTGGTTTGGCTCAGCAATTAGAGCATTGGCCTGCAGACCATAGAGGCCTGGGTTCAGTTCCCGCTAAGGGCATGTACCTTGGTTGCAGTTTGTCCCTAGCCATGGTTGGGGTCGTGTGGGTAGGAGCCACTTGATGTGCCTCTCTCACATTGATGTTTCTCTCCCTCTCTCCCTCTTTCTCTCCCTTCTGTTCTGTCTGAAGATAAATGCAAAAATATCCTCAGGTGAGGATTAAAAAAAAAAAAAGAATGAAGTTCTTAGGAAAAAATTTAATCAATGAGGTGAATGGTCTGTACACTGAAAAGTATAAAATATTGATGAGAAATAATGAAGAAGACACAAAGGAACTAAAAGTACCCCCAAGTTCATACATTAGAAGAATTAATATTGTTAAAATATCCATACTACCCAAAGCAATCTATAGACTTAATGCAATAAAAAATTCAAATGTCATTTTTTATACAGAAATAGAAAAAAATAATCTAAAGCTCATATTGAACTACCAATAAGCAAATAGTCAAAATAATCTTGAACAAGAAGATCAATGCTGGAGGTATTGCACTTCCTGATTTTAAAATATATCACAAAGCTGTAGTAATTAATACAGTATGATGCTGGCATAAAAACAAACACATAAATCCATAAAACAGAATAGAAAGTGCATAAATAAATAAATCCAGTGTCATGTAGTCTTCAAAGAGGGTGCCAAGCACACCAGATGGAGAGAATAATTTCTTCAATAAATGATTTTGGGAAAACTGGATATCCACATGCAGAAAAAAGAAATTAGACCCTTATCTCACACCATACACAAAAATCAACTTGAAAGAAGAGAAGACTTACATTTAAGGCTTGGTACTATAAAACTAGTAGAAGAAAACATTGGAAGAAGCGTCTTGATATTGGTCTGTGCTCTGATATTTTCAAATACAACCACAAAAGTACAAGTAACAAAAGCAAAAATAGACAAGTGAGATTACATCTAACCAAAAAGCACTTGAACAGCTAAGAAAGCCATCAATAAAGTGAAAGGGCAACCTACAGAATGGGAAAAATATTTGAAACAATACATCTGATAAGGGATTAATATTCAAAATATATAAGCAAGTCCTATAACTCAAAAGCAAAACAAAAACAACAACAACAAAACAACAACAAAAACTTGATCAAAATATAGGCGAAGGACCTGAAGAGACATTTATCAAAAGAAAACATTCAGCCCTGGCTTGTTTGGGTCAGCAGTTAGCGCATCGGTCCGTGGACTGAAGGGTCTTGGGTTTGATTCCCAGTCAAGGGCACATACATGGATTGTAGGTTCAATCATCCCTGGGCTGGTCGGGGCACATGCAGACATGCAGGAGGCAACCAGGCGATGTGTCCCTCTCACACTGATCTCTCTCTCTCTCTCTCTCTCTCTCTCTCTCTCTCTCCCCTCCCTCCTTCCCTCCTTTCCACTCTAAAAAAAAAATCAGTGAAAAAATATCCTTGGGTGAGGATTAACAACAAAAGAAAAACATACATCTGGCCATGGAATATACAAAAAGATACTCAATATCACTAATCATAAGGGAAATACAAATTAAAACCATAATGAGATATGACTTCACAACTGTTAGGATGACAATTATTACAAATACAAAAAAAAATAAGTGTTGGTGAGGAAAAAGGGGAACTCTGGTATAGTATGGTAGGAATATAAATTGGTACAACCATTATGGAGGTTCTTTTAAAAATTAAAAATAGATCTGTTGGCCATTTGTATGTCTTCTTGAGAGAGGTGTCTGTTGAAGTCCTCTGCCCATTTTTTAATTGCGTTGTTTGTTTGGTGTTGAGTTTTATGAGTATTTTGAATATTAAACCTTTGTTGGAGCTGTTGTTTACAAATATTATCTCCCATTTGGTTGGCTGCCTCTTTGTTTTGTTGCTGGTTTCTTTTGCTATGCAGACATACAGATGACCAACAGATAAATGAAAAGATGTTCAACATCACTAGCAATTAGGGAAATGCAAATCAAAACTACAATGAGATACCACCTCACACCTGTTAGAATGTTACTTATCAACAAGACAAGTAATAACAAGTGTTGAAGAGGTTGTGGAGAAAAGAGAACCCTCATTCACTGCTGGTAGGAATGTAGACTGGTACAGTCACAATGGAAAATAATATGATTCCTCAAAAAACTAAAAATAGAACTACCATATGACCCAACAATCGCTCTCCTGGGTATATACCCCCAAAACTCAAAAACATATGTTTGCAAAGATATATGCACCCCTATGTTTATTGCAGCATTATTCATAGTGGCCAAGACATGGAGACAACCAAATTGTCCTGTGATAGAGGATTGGATAAAGAAAATGTGGTACATAAACTCAACCATAAGAAAAGACAAAATACTGCCATTTGTGACAACATGGATGGACCTTGAGAATAATATACTAAGTGAAATAAGCCACTCAGAAAAAGCTAAGAACCATATGATTTCACTCATATGTGGGAGATAATTCTGAAACTTCTGGACACAAACAGCAGTGTGGTTGTCAGAGGGAAGGTTGTGGGGGATTGGGGGTGAAGGGAATCTAATATATGGTAATGGAAGAAGATTTGATTTTGAATGGTGGACATACAGGGCAATATACAGATCTTGTATCATAGAAATCTACACTTGAAACCTATATGATCCTATTAACCAATAAATTTAATTAAAAATAAATAAATAGCCCTGGCTGGTTTGCTCAGGGGTTAGAGTATCAGCCTGAAGACCAAAGAGTCACAGGCTCGATTCTGGTCAAGGGTACATACCTCAGTTGTGATTTGATCCCTGGCCCTGGTTGGGGTCGGGCGGGAGGGGCCAGTTGATGTGTCTCTCTCACATCGATGCATCAATGCCTCTCTCTCTCTCTCTCTTTCTCTCTCTCTCTCCCTCTTTCTCTCTCTCTCCTCCTCCTTCTCCTCCTCTTCCACCCTCCTTCCCTCCCAGTCTATCTGAAAATCAATGAAAAAATGTCCTCAAGAGAGGATTAAAAAAATAAATAAATAATTAGTGTAATGAAAAAAGAGTAGAAATATTTTACTATCCAGCAATCTCACTTCTGGGTATATAGTAAAAAAGAAATAAAATCAATCTCTTTCATGGATTTTTATTTCCTACAAAAAAATATCTCCATAAGATATGAAATTCTGTCCCTGCTGGTGTGGCTCAGTGGTTGAACGTCGACCAACACACCACAAGTTTGCCAGTTCGATTCCCAGTCAGGGCACATGCTCAGGTTGTGGGTCCAATCCCCAGTGTGGGGCATGCAGGAGGCAGCCATCTGTGTTCTCTCTCATTGATGTTTCTCTCTCCCTCTCCCTTCTTCTCTCTAAAGTCAATAAAGAAAGATAATTTTAAAAAAGATATGCAATTTTCTATAACACAAAAATCGAATGCATGGGGATTATTTCAAATCTGTGATAATAGGCACACCAAACTGTGGAGATCTTGTTCTGGGAAAATATCAATCTGCTTGCTCAATAGGCAATTTTCTAAAAAGTATGTTCAAACCAGCCCAAGATAGCATTTCCCCATAATGTGAGAGATGAGGCACTGGTTTAAGATTAAATTAGAAATTCTACCATCTCCATCTATCAGACCAAAGAAATATGTTCATTCTAGCACTTTTATTTTATTTCTTCAGAAAGCCAAACTTTTCCCAAACCCTATTTCCCAGGGAGGAGGTATAAGCCACATGTGTGTGGCAGGTCCTTTAATTCAGTGTAGCCTCAGCAATGTTGAGTTTGGCTTAGATATTAGGACTAACATATTTACATAACATTTGGGGCACACTTCTTCTTGTCTTCTGTCTGTCACCAGCTGATGAACTCCAAGACAGTCTGGATATGAATCCACTGCTCTTGCTGGAAGCTAGTCTGTAATATATTAAATTCACACAATGGTTTTTTTTAAAAGTCATTTCCTCCATTAAAAATCTACAAGGTCTTCAAGGAACTTTAAAGAAGCAAAATGATTATTTAAAAACCACATGGCTTTTAAATTCACAAATGTTTTTCTTAAAACAATTGTACTATTATTCTGAGTTCAAATTGCATTGGTACTAATATAAACAAAATAATAGTGACATAATTCTGTGTGTATAATGTATACCTTGTGATATATATATAAAACTATAAAATAGATAAAGGTTTGGGAGCTATCTTGTGATTCTAATTAATTAACTACAGAAGTTTAAATATGTAATGCTGGGATCCTTGGGCTATTTAAGAAAAAAAATCAACAGGGTTTGGAGACTGTGTGAAGATTTCTGAAAGTTGTTATACTTGAGTTCTCCTTGGAAATTCAAAGAACATTTAGAGTTACAGCTGGCTGACGTCCTTTATGGTATTTATTCATTTGCAAATATTTACTGGAAACTACTATTGCCAAGTACTATCTAGATATTGAAGAAAGATTTATAGACAAATAGGCAATAGTCATAATACAGAGTGCTAAGTTCTATGATAGAGGTAAGTACCAAGTGCTAGTGTAGGACATTGGTAATTATCTAACCTAACTTTGAGTGTTCACACACATGCTATTGCTACTCAGAATCCCATGAGAATAGGGACAGCCACTGTCCTACACTGGGAATGTCACATGGGCCCAAACATTCCCAATTCTGGCCTACTGGTATTTCCAGAAAACTATAAACCACTGAAAATCCAAATCCAGACTGTCTGGTACCAAGCAGCCTAGCTTACTTGTCAAGGTTGCTCATACAACCTCCACTGCTCATGACAGAGTAGAGGTATGAATGGATCCATCACAAAATGGCTATGTATTGTAGGCGCAACAGAAATCTGGATCCGCAGGCCCCTCTATGGGATGTTCTCTTACATAACTTTGCTTCTCCTTCTAGTGACTCTGGCCTTGGGAGGTTTTCCTTCCTTTCTCAGTAAACCAGGCCATGTTTCTTATGGAATTCACCTTGAACCCTGTCACATGACAAGTGAAAACACATAAAAAAGAAAGAATCTTGCCATTTTCAACAACATGGATAGACCTAGAGGATATGATGCTAAATGAAATAAGTCAGACAAAGAATGACAAATACCATATGATTTCACTTATATGTGGAATCTAAAAAAGAAACAAAATGAACAAACAAAAGAGAAAAAAACTCATACATACAGAGAACGTTGTGATGGTGGCCAGATTGGAGGGGTTGAATGAATGAGTGTAAAAGAGGAAGGGATTTAGATGTACAAATTGCCAGTTATAAAAACAGTCATGGGAACATAAAGCACAGCTTAGAGAACATAGTCAATAATATTGTAATAACTACGTATGGTGTCAGACGGGTACTAGACTTTGTAAGTTATATAAATGTCTAATCACTGTGTTGTACACCTGAAACTAATATAATATTGTATGTCAATTATAATTAAAACATTAAAAAATAAAATCTAATTGTACTACCTTTAAAACCCTTCCTGGGTGATGTTGAAATAATATGAAATAATAAGAAATCATAAGAAAATATGTTAAGAGATTTTCCCAAATTTAACACAAGAGAACAGGCTTTTTGGAGGGAAACTGAGTATCCACATGGACAAAGTGACCTTAGGTTCCCCATGTAAACCCAACTTTCCCCACTCCAGACTGTTGGCTGGACTGTGCTAGTGTCTGGTTTGTCTGATTTGATTATGGGTCCCCTGGGCAAGAGTTTGTCTAATTCTATGTTCTCTACAGCACCTAGCCCATTGTTGGCACTACCAGATGCCAAAGAACTCTCAATCTCTCTTACCTAATAATAAGATTGACTTCCCAACTCAACATGTTGAGATTTCTGTCAATTTTATGCCAGTATTTTTTCTGATTTGTATTTTATATTTGTGTCTGGAATACAAGCTTCATGTGTTACTGAATCACCTCTGGACTGATCTTCTTTTCAGGAAATGTAGGCATGAGGTGGAGTGTTTTTCAACCACGAGTTTTGGGAACAGACTGCTGAAATATGCTAGGTTACACAAAGGGGAAAAGTTTCTGAAAGAATCACTTTTTTTTCAGCAGTCATGGGGATCTCTGTGAGCCAAGGATGCAGACTGGTTAGCAGATGTGACCATAAAACCAGCACGTCCCTTTAATGCAAATATTTCACTTTTGTTTCTCTGTTGCTAAAGAAAATAGTCAGCTTTTTAGTCTATTAATAAGTCTTTTTCATTGTACTTCTTCAATTATACATTTTATTTGCAAACCACATTGAATTAATAATCAAGTTTCTCTTCATGTTGTTTGTCATCATATTGATTTTTTTAAATATATTTATATTGATTTCAGAGAGAGGGAGATAGAAACATAGATGATGAGGAAGACATCAATTGGTTGCCTCCTGCACACTCCCTACTGGGGATCAAGCCCGCAACTCAGGCATGTGCCCTGACTAGAAATCAAACCAGGGACCTCCTGGTGCATAGGTCAGTTCTCAACCCCTGAGCCACCCTGGCCTGGTGACCATATTGTTTCTATAGGTGGCAAACAGATATTACATATGGAATTTCACAACAAAGATTTTCTGGGCATTTCAATCTTCATTCAACTCAAGGTAAAAATAACCAACGGAAACTTAATTACATTTTTTCTTGCCACTTAGCTTGCCTTGTAATTTTTTTGAAAGGAAGATAGGTATTCAGTAATAGGAACTAAGGGAAATAGGCTTGTAGTGTGAGGTTTTATGCTAATTTGTCTAAAAGTTGGGCTGTGTTCAATATTTTATGTAGCTGTACACAAGAGTCTTAAATACCTCTATTGCCCTTGTTTCTATGCCCCATTGTCTTTGAGCTTAAGAACTGCTCCTCAGAGACAATCTTTGTCTTGTAGCCCTTTCAGTTGTAACCCACTATTACTATACTAGTATGGGGGTGTACAGTGTAGGGAAGAAGGAACATTCTATCATCTTATCATGGGTCTGTTTCACTGGGCTATGACTTCCACAAATATTTCTTAGCTTTATTTCCTGCCTTAGGGGAAGCAAGCACCAGAGTTGGTTACATGCCCTTTCCTCAAGGCCAATAGATAAGGCTCTGGTAGTCTTTTACCCTGGAGAATGGGCGTTTGTTATTGGTGAATGCTCTAGGTGAGTTTTAAAATTGTCACTTTTCCCTTCCCCTGTCAGAGACACAGGAGATCTTTCTTGGCTCTTCACCATGAGGATCTGGTGAAGTTCCTGGAAGTAAACACCACAAGACTGTGGAGGTCCACCTTAAGACTGCGTCCCCTAGGAGTCTGTCATTCTCACATTAGTCCATACCCAACATCTAACAGTCCATGAAAATTACTATGTAACTGTTGCTCTAAGTTTATGGCTCCCGTGACTTCTGCTCCAGTGATATTATGAATTTTCTGGGTGGGGCTTGGCACCTTGATCTGCAACCTTAGTTCTCTATTAGGTCTGAGAAAGGTCATTGATTTTCAATATGTTCAGATTTTTTTCTTGTGAAGATGGGAGTGACAACTTTCAATCTTTTTATATGTTGAAGATGAACCATTATATGATTTTTTATAGGTAAAAATAAATATGATAAGGGAGTTGAAGTATTTCTACAAGTAATTGGGCTAGAAATTATTTTGAATTATATTCAAAGCTTATTTCTCAAAATGCAGTTAAGTGACTAGGACAATTGAAATGCATAACAGAGTGTAGCAGGGCTTCCAGTGGTCAAATTTGGAACAATCTATGCATTATAACAAATGACTGGAATAAATTATAATCCTTGAATAAAAAATGAATCCATTAGTTCATAATGATACTCAAAAATAATAATTTCAAGTGCTGAAGAGAAGGAGAATGAAAGCCTCTTCTTTATAGAAAAATGTTAATAAATATAAAAGAAATAATAAAATTGAAAAACATCATTTTGCAGATACCACAGTAATGATTCATTCAAGCAATATGTATGTATAAATGGATACCAAAACCATTAGGAGAAAGATCTCAGGAGATCAAGATAGTTAGAGTCTCAAAATATCACTCTACAGAATATGTATTAATCACACAAGAAAAGAATAGTTGTAGACTTCCGGTCAAGATGGTGGGGTAGGTAAACACGGTATCGAGTCCTCCCACAACCACATCAAAGTTACAACTAAACTACAGAACAACCATCATTCAAAACCGCCTGAAATCAAGCTGAATGGAAGTCCTACAACTACGGAATTAAAGCAGCAGCCACATCCAGACTGGTAGGAAGGGTGGAGGCGCGAGGGGCTGGTCCCACACTCACGTGTGGTACATAAAAATCAGGAGGATACCTCGGCTAGGAAGGTCCTTCCTGAGGACTGAGGGGTCCCTGTCCCACACCAGGTGCCCTGCTCAGGATTCCAGTGCCAGGAAGAGAATCCCCATAACTTCTGGCTGGAAAAACCAGCAGGAACTGAGGCTCAGGGAAGCTGATGTGGCTGGAGCCCCAGGCAGCTCCCTAAAGGGCCCACGCACGGACTTATCGGACTCTCTCCCTCTAAGCTTGGAGGGGAGGCAGCTCAAGGGGCACCAGAGACATACAGGGAAGAACTGAGCTGTTTGGCACTGGAGCGAGGACTGGAAAGGGGGCTTTCTCGGGGACAAACATGCTGTCAGAGGCCTTCCCTGGGGCGGCAGACAGTTGCCTTATCTGGGACTCCAGCAACCTGGCTCACACTGGTAGCCCCACCCTGGTGACTCCCTGAGGCTTCGCCCGACCCAACTTTCAGGCCTGCCCAAGCTGTTGCCACTTGCTTAACCATAGTATAGGCCTGTCTTGGATCGTGCTTCAGGTTTTTCCTAAATTCTTTCAAACAAACAGCATCTGGTCTCACCTAGCCCCATACCGCTCATTAAGTAATACACAGAAACAACACAGGGAGGCAGCCAAAATGAGGAGACAAAGAAACAGGTCCCAAATGAAAGAACAGAACAAAACCCCAATAAAAGAACTAAGCGAAATGGAGATAAGCAACCTAACAGATGCTAAGTTCAAAATACTGCTCATGAGGATGCTCAATGAACTTAGTGAGAACCTCAGTGAACTTAGTGAGGGCCTCAAGAGCATAAAAAAGGACCAATCAGAAATGATGGATGCACAGTCAGAAATGAAGAAGAAATTAACTGAAATAAAGAATAATTTACACAGATTCAATAGTAGAGTACACAAATCCAAGAAGTAAACCATCGATTTGGAATATAAGGAAGCAGAAAATGCCTAATCAGAACAGCAAAAAGAATCCAAAAAAGTGAGGATAGTGTAAGGAGCCTCTGGAACAACTTCAAGTGTGCCAACATTCGCATCTTGGGGGTGCCAGAAGGAGAAGAGCGAGAACAAGAAATTGAAAACCTGTTTGAAACAATAATGGCAGAAAACTTTCCTAACTTGGTGAAGGAAACAGACATACGAGTCCAGGAAGCACAGAGAGTCCCAAACAAGATGAACCCCAAGAGGCCCACACCAAGACACATCATCATCAAAATGCAAAAGGTTCAAGACAAAGAGAGAATCTTAAAAGCAGCAAGAGAAAGGCAGCTAGTTACCTACAAAGGAGTTCCCATTAGGCTGTCAGCTGATTTCTCAAAAGAAATTTTGCAGGCCAGAAGGGAATGGCAAGAAATATTCGAGTGATGAAAAGCAAGAACCTACAACCAAGATTACTCTATCCTGCAAAGATGTCATTTAGAATCGATGGCTATATAAAGAGTTTCCCAGACAAGAAAAAGTTAAAGGAGTTCATCACCACCAAACCATTATTATATGAAATGATGAAGGGTCTTTTTAAAGAAAAAGATAAAATATATGAACAAACAAAATGGCAATGAATACATACCTATCAACAATGGAATCTACAAACAAATGAACAGGTAGAACAGAAACATTCTCATAGATACAGAGAACATTTTGTTGGTTGCCAGATGGGAGGGGGGTTTGGAGAATGGGTGAAAAAGGTGAAGGGATTAAGAAGCACAAATTCATTGCTAGACTGACAAACCTCAAAGGGAAAGGGGTTGGGGGGTGGGAAGAAATAAACCAAAGAACTTATATGTATAACCAATGGACACAGACAATAGTGTGGGAAAAGGTGGGAGGGGGGTGGAAGTGGGGAGGAGGGGTCAATGGGGGAAAAATGAGGAACATCTGTAATACATTCTACATTCAACAATAAAGATTTAAAATTAAAAAAAAAAAAAAGAGTACTTGCACAATGAAAAATCCCACAGACACCATTTAACCAAGTGATCAAAATTTCTCAAAGTAGGATACACTGACATCATGCACTTTCTGATAACAATGCTCTATGAAAGACACACATTATATATGTTGCAGTCCTGACAAAATTGCTCTTTACCTGAATAGAATTATGAGAAAATACTCATTTTAGGGATGTTGTGCAAAACAATGATCTGGTGTCTTTAAAAATGTTAATGTCCTGAAAGAAAAATAGCTGGGAACTGTGTTTAGATTAAAGGAGATTAGAGATCTGACGACTAAATGCAGAGTATGATTCTTCATTGGATCTTGGAAGGAGGGACATGAATAGTTACAAAGGATTTTATTAGGGTGACATTGGAAATTTGAATATGGACTGTGTTTAGATAAAAACATTATATTAATGCTAAACTTGCTTGTAATAATTTTATTGTGGTTTGTGGGAGAATGTCATTTTAGGGGAGAAATGTTGAAGAATTAAGCTGAGTGTCATATCTATAACTAAGTCTCAGAGGCTGAATGTTAGCAATTAATGAGTCTGATTAAAGGATCCTTTCTGCAATTTTTCTGTAAGCTTGATGTTTTTGAAAATTTTAAAAAAAGAAGAAAAAGTAACAAAATGAATGATAGTAGTAATAATCAGTATAAAATCAAGTGATTTATCCTTGTGGGTGCCGGGCATCATACAGGGAAAGAGTAAAGCCTACCTTTGATCAATAAATACACTGAAAATTCTTTTAGCATGCTATGAATTAATTTTTTTACTAGTAATAGTGAAACAATCAGCCAAATGCACAAAAACATAAAGAATACAGCACAGTCCAAAAACTCTTGGGTGAAAACTTTTGCAAAAGACATCGAAATTTACCAAGGCTTTGGCAAACAGTGGTAGAAAATTAAAAGTAAAATTTTGGATGCAATATACTCACATGTATTCTATTTATTGTGACATAAATATGAAAATGCCAATTAAAAGATTAACATCAAATATACATAATTGCAATAAAATGCCCTCTTACCTGAATTAAGAACTTTGCACAAACCTACTTTCTTCAAAATGCTAGAATTTCACTGTACGCATCATTTGACGTGTAAAATAATGAGAAGTTACACTGAGTCTTGGCTCTGAAGCTTTCCCTAACTAGGGCACTTTTAAAGAAACCTCCTCTCCCATAAGTGATGGTAAAGTGATTAAAATTATGGCAAAATCCAAAATAAAGGTCAAACTGAGTATTGCCAGCTATTAGGACCTTTCATGAAGTACGCCTGAGTGATGTTTTATCCTTCCACATCACCTCTTCTACTCGAGGACTGTGTCAAGGCCCAGGGCAAGGTTAGTCAGTGTGTTCATAAACAACGCAGGACAGTAACTAGGAGGGAAGGAGATTCATTAGCTTATCTATCAAGATTAAAATGCACTGGATGCTCTAGAAAAAGAGTAACCTTCTGTATTCAGACATGTTTTATAAATAGCTTCGTTCCAATTAGTGTCATTTTTAAACTGTCTTTGCCCTGAGGAATTTCGAGAGCTTGATAAAAAGTAAAATAAATAAATGAACCTTAATAAGCAGCAAATGCCACAATCAGGACTGCAGTGTTATATATTAACAATGTATATTATTAGATAGGATATAATTAATTAACTCACCTGAAAATGAAGTTTTGCCTTCTGCCAAACCCTAAGAACAAGTAGTCTGTATTTAAAGGGCTATGTCACGGCTGGAGAAAGGGGCAATGAATTTAAAGGGGAACTCAGGATATACAGAACAGCACAGGCAGGGGGTGAAGAGCCCAGTCCCCCCAAACCCTGCCTTTTTTTACATACCCTTTGATGCTTAGAACTGGGAAGTGAGGGAGGGGCTGGGTAATGGGCAAACTAGATAGGATTTATTCCCTTACCTCTTTGAGGCTTACATTCTTCTAACTCCCATTTTCTCCTTTTGGAACAGAAGTGGGATATTTACATTTCAGAATCTGATGAGGGAAACCAGAAGGGAAGGACCTGAGTCTGGACACAAGAAGTGCTAAAGTCTGGAAATCTTCCTTCAATTCATGACCAGGCTAGAGAGTGCTGCTGCTCTGGGCCGAGTCCAGAGCCTGGAGACCAAACGGCATCAAGTTCTCCAGACATTTCTCTGATGTGAGTTCCTGTGTCTCAAGAGCATGGGCTTTGGAGTCAGACTGCTTGGGGTTTTAGTTTTGTTTGTTTGTTTCTTTGACCTTGAAGTCATGGAACCTTTCAGAGTCTCAGCATCTCCTGTTAAAAAATCGTTTTGGGGGTCATGGGTGGAGATACTATTAACTGCTCTCAGGCTGGGTGAGGATCAGATGGGTTTATCACCATGACTGACAGTGGTAGGAAGGTTCTGTCACTGAGCAAGTTCAGTTACTTATCTTGGAACCACAGTCTCCTGAAATGCAAAATGCGAAGATGACGCCTACCTGATGTAACTTGTAAATTTTAAATACCATTGTTTATCGAAGTTAATCAGTTCCAGACTCTACTGCGATAAATGAATTTCCACAAAGTAGGATTCTTTATTTATAAATCAAATATTTTCATAGTTAGGGCATAGGAAACCTGTTCACAACCTTCTAAATATGTTTTTTAACATTATCAGAGCTCTCTAGACATGAAATAACACCCTTTAGTCACCATTACACTCATATTACCCAATATATTAGACAAAATAAGATAAAATAAGACATATTAGATGATACAAATATCATTATTATTGTACATTTAATTACACACACACACGCAGTTCTTACAACCACTAACCTATGAAAATTGTGCAACTTGTTTGATGATGAAGCAATGAAGATGAAGAGATGTACTGCACAGCAAAGAAGAGCAAGGTTACTGCTCCTCTGAAGGCACGACCTCAGTAGGAGAGTCTTCAGGTGGGGCAGTATCTTCAGCAGGTGGTCGTCGTCTTCTTCTGCTGAAGGAGTACTAGGAATACGCAGTGGATGTCTGGGTGTGTGGCTGAAGAACTCCATGATAGGCAGTTGCTGGCACTGTCTTTTCATATGTGTGAGGAGGCTTTTGTAGGGTTCTATCACTCCATCAAGTGCATTCTAAAACCACAATGCACGCATCATTTGTGGGTCCCATTCGCCAATCATGTCCTGTGCTACCTTAATAGTTCTCACAACTTGCAAGAGACGCTGAAGTGTAAGGTCAACTTTCTCCTCCTGACCCCTAGGAACCTCTGGCTGCTCTTCCTCCTCCTCACTCACAGACTTAGTCATCTCCACCAGATTCTCGTCAGCTAAGGGATCCGAATGTGTCTCCAGCAGCTCATCCACATCATCGCGGGTCATATCCGTGAAACCTTCTCCTCCCAGCATCTGGGCTATCCTAACTGCCTTATCCACTGCCGAGTTGCTTATATCCTCTGGGGTGAATCCTCTGTAGTTGTGGACAACTTCAGGCCACAGCATCTTCCAGCTGGCCTTCATCGTTTCTATCTTTATGTCCTTCAACGCGGCCTCCTCTCCTTCAATGAGATGCTGCACGGTGTTTCATGTGTTGAGGGCCTTGAACGTGCGAATAACGTCTTGATCCATGGGCTGGGTCAGCAAAGTGGTTTTGGGACAAAGGAACTCAACCTGCACACCATTGCAGGATACATCTTACGCATGACCTCCAGCATTGTCTATGAGAAGTACGTTAAACTCGAGTCCCTTCTCTACGAGATACAGCTTGACTTGGGGGATGAAGCACTTGTGGAACCAGTCTGACGACAGCCGCTTTGTGATCCAGCCCTTGTCGCTGTCCATCCAATGCACTGGCAGCCAGTTCTTGTTTTTATTCTTCAGGGCCCTAGGGTTCTTGGCCTTATAGATAAGGGCAGGCTTGAGCAAAAATCCCTCAGCATTTCCACACATAACGATAGTCACACGATCCTTATAGTTTTGAAGCTACGGACCTTGGCCTCATCCTTGAAAATGAATGTCTGTGAAGGCATTTTTTTCCAGAACAGTCCTGTTTCATCCATACTGAACACCTGTTCTGGATGATACTTGCCCTCCTCAAGGATCTTCTGGAATGTGTTGTTCACATAGTCCTCTGCTGCAGGTTGGTCAGCAGAGGCAGCTTCTCTGTGGAGAACAATACTCTTCAGATAATACCTCTTCTGGAACTTCTCAAATCAACCCTTGCTTGCCGTGAAATCCATGAACATTGCAGAAGAGGGTCCTGGTTGATGTTCGTGCTTCGTAAAGCGCTGGTAGAGCTGCCTCACCTTCTCCCGGATGACCAGCATATCCAACAGAATGTTTTTCTTGTGGCTGTCACTGATCCAAATGGCTAGGGCAGACTCCGTTTTCACCATGAACTTATTACAACTTGTCATGACATGCTTTGCTTCCTTGTTGAAAGAGACAGTAGGTGTTGCACGGATGTTCTTTTCATCTTTATGGATAGAGCAAACGGTAGACTCATTCAAGTCGTAATGGTGGGCTACCTCCACAATTTTCTTGCCACCTTTGATCATATCCAAGAGTTTCACCTGCTCCTGGATGATGAGCATCTTCCTCTGGTGCTTAGTTTCCTCGTCAGAAGGCTTAGAAGAAGCAGCATGTTTAGGAGCCATCGTGGTGGGGCTTAGATAAAAGTTCTCAGAAATTGCAAACACTTACAAGAACAAAGATGCTTCTGATGCATAGTGATGTAGAAACGTGTATGAGAGAAATGAACTTGCCTGAGGCTGAGCCAATCAGTGGCCAGGATAGGAAAAGGATAGGATAGCCAATCAGTGAACAGCACGCTCTGATTGGCTTGGTTTCACTTCACCCAATTTTTTTGAAAAAAGTTATTGCCCACACACAAGGAGTGGTTGAGCGGTCACACCTGGCATTGAAGGATTTGCAGGGATGCTCAAATACATAGGCCTACAGTCCATATGTACAGTAATTTTCATTTTGATTGTAATAGAAGGGTGTATAATTAACTCAGATAACCAAGTGCACACTGTATTATTTTCACTGTCTTGATCAACTTTTTAATGAATACATTTGAAAAAATCGCGATAGAATGAAGCTGCAAAAGTCGAAGCGCAGAGTGGTGAGGGATGACTGTAAGCGAATATGAGTATAGCCTTCATCATCGAAAGTGTTAAATAAGTATTGTTGTCATGGTTACTGGTTATGTCAACTTGGTGGTGTTGGATCATTCAGGAAACGTGGATAGACTGAACAGAACGACACACTGACTGAATCCGATTATTTATTTTATTATGTCTTATTATTTTGTCTGAAATGACTGCTTGTTTTGGTTTCATCTAGATCAAGTGTCCACTAGTGATAGGGGCTAATTCATCCTAATGAGCTAATAAATCCATGTAAGCAAGAAAAAAAAGAAAATCAGGGAATGATGCTGGACATGCTCTTCAGCCTCTGAGGAAAGGCAGGGAAAACTGTCTTTCTTTGGAATCCTTTCATGGAGCCACAGTGTAGATTATGAAGGTTGTGACATCCAGTCTAGTCTGGCTTGCTGTAACGTTGACCTAGGCACACTATGAACACTCGGGCTACACTAGTTCTAAGGCAGACAATATTTGTTTTTCATGTTCTTGTCCCACCCTTTCCAAAATTAGCTTTCATATTAAGTACCCCTGTTTCTACACCTGCTTTCTAGCACTGAGGTTTTAGTTGGGGTGCCCCATACAACCCTCTCTGGGTCTCACTCCTCTGCTGAACCTGTCTTCTACTTTCACCAGGTTCTTTTTGAGGACACCACCTACTACTCCCATAAATCAACCAGTGACCTGAAACTACATTCTGTTCTCCTTCGTTATATGATTGATAAGATCTATCAGTAACAAGGGATCACAGACTTGATATCCAGAAAGTGAGCAGAGTTATTTTGTTTTACTGGAATTTTATTGTTTCAAGAATTTTCAAAATAAATACAATTTAGAAACATTTTCCTTATTTGAAATAAAATTTTAAACACTTTAAATATTGACATATTCTTTGATAGATATACTTGAAATTGTTCTTCTAACAAAAAAAATACAGTAACTCTAGATTAGAAATAGAAGAAATATAAGCCTTGGCTTGATATAACTTTCAGATTAATTGTTTCCCTACCACAAATTTATTCTCCCTAATTGTAGACTCAGAGTTACTCTGTGAAGTCCTTAAACAAAAAAAAAAAAAGTTCTTTGTGTAAGCAGACCATTAATCCTCATCAAGAAATACAGTTACTTTATAGCTTTCTGAAAATATGTTTCAGTCATACATATCTGGGCACACAGTTTGGAAAGTTGAAATTAAATTTCCCAGTATTTAGTTCATTACAAAGTCCATGTTAACTGCCTTAAGGAAATTGACTTTTCAGTACCTTATCATGATTGTCACATTCTTAAGCTATGACTTTCTCTTCACTAAAATCCATTCGTTTTCTAAAATGTAGATTTTATAATGAATAAGATCACAGAGTTTCTTTTATGAAGAGCTCCTTAGTCTCAGTGAGACAATTTTAAGCGGTTTATGGAAGACTTCTTACTGCCTTTTTTTTAAAATCAGTTTTAAATTCATCTCCATTTTGATGCCTTTTTCTAATATACTTATTATGTCAAACCCCAAGGATAAATCAGCTCATGAGAATATACTGCCTTGACCCCACACCAAGATAATCCATGTCCCTTTCATCCCCATAATATTATTCAACCTAAAGCCTGATGTTTTCTTTTGTTCCTAATTGCACAAAACCTCTTGATTACCAAAGTTAAAAACAAACAAAAAGTCTCAGACACCTCTTACTACTTCATATTTATTCCAACACAACAATAAAAACAAGATGTATATAAATCTAGATTTTTCTTTCTAATTTTTGAATACAGAACTCAAACGGCAGTTTTAGGATTTTTTTTTTTTTTTTTTTAATGACTGACTGAAGCTCTTTCACAGGTTTACTTGCTGTCCCGGTGTCTTTGAAAGTGTACGGAAACCTCTGTCATCAAGACAGCTATCAACTCTGCACAGGATCTCGTAAACCCGTGACTTCCATCACGTATCCTGAATGTCCTCTTACAGCTGTGTATTAATGTAGAGAGGAAAAGAGAAATCTCTTTTCTTCTTTCTCCCCCAATCTGTACACATAAAAGCAAGACACCACAAGTAAAAGTAAAATAAGTACAGGAAACGTCTCTCTTGGCACGACTTTTCCGAGGCAAACACTAACCGAGTCGTAGGAAAGGTGGAACAAAGAGCGTGCCAAATATTTTTACATTTGTTGAAAATTCTAAATAAAAAGATGGTCCCATGGTGAGCTTTTCCACATTGAAATTCTGGGGGCAATCTGCATGGAGAACATTCCGGGAGCTGGCACCCCTGGAGAGGACTCCCTTAAATTCTTCACAGCTGGACTCAGTAGACAAGCAGTGGATCTGTGTCCAAGGACGTGGAGGGAGAGGGAACTACCAGGTTGAGTCCTGAGAAAACTGGCTCCCAACCCAAATATGAAAATTATAGCCATGACCCTGATTACTTGTCACTTTTTCCCTGTGATTCTGAATCAGTAATTCTATTCCTCTGAAGACAGATGTTCATAAAATTATTGGCAACCCCATTTAACTCAATCTTTAGTCATTAATTTGCTTAAATTTTATAAACTAAAGATAAGTTCAGTTAAAGTTATGCTGATCCTACATAGGAGATCAATTTCCAAACATTGATCCTTTCAGAGGTGTATGATACATACCCCCTTTCTTGCAAAGGTCAGAACCTGCTGTTTTAGGGAAGTTTTTTTTCAATTTTTTTTTTCTTTATTGATTTTACTGAGAGAGGAAGTGAGAGGGAGAGGGAGATAGAAACACTATGAAACAGAACATCGATTGGCCACCTCCTGCATGCCCCCACTGGAGACTGGGCCCACAACCTGGGCATGTGTTCTGACCAGGAATTA
Organism: Molossus molossus; assembly: GCF_014108415.1. Classification (NCBI taxonomy): domain Eukaryota; kingdom Metazoa; phylum Chordata; class Mammalia; order Chiroptera; family Molossidae; genus Molossus; species Molossus molossus. Next base: position 84,561,893 of record NW_023425388.1, read on the forward strand.
AACCGGCGACCTCTTGGTGCATGGGTCAGTGCGAAACCACTGAGCAACACCTGCTGGACTAGGGGAGTTTTTTCTAAAGCATTACTTGTACTACCTCTAACTAAGCATTTGGCCTTCTTTATCTTTAACTTTAAAAAATTACTATTCTATATAAATGCATTCAGGATTATTACATATCTCCCATGATTTTATTATTTTCTAAATCCCTAAAACTTACTAAGAAATTCCTTACTTTCTTAATTTTTTAAGATTGGTCTTCTTACCATGAGCCATCAGTGCTTATAAAAAGTATTACCTTGGCCCTGGCCGGTTTGGCTCAGTGGTTAGAGTGTCAGCCCACAGACCAGAGAGACCCGCGTTTGGTTCCCGCTAAAGGCACATAACTTGGTTGCAGTTTGTCCCCAGCCCCAGCTGGGGTTGTATGGGTGGTGACCAGTCAATGTGTCTCTCTCACATTGATGTTTCTCTCTTTCTCTTCCTCTCTTTCTCCCTCCCACTCTATCTGAAGATAAATGCAAAACAAATGTCCTCGAGTGAGGATAAAAAAAAAAAAAGTATTACCTTGGCCTGGCTGGTGTGGCTCGGTGGTTGAGCTTCGACCCATGCACCAAGAAGTCTTCAGTTTGATTCCCAGTCGGGGCACCTGCCCAGGTTGTGGGCCAAATGCCCTGTGGGGGACATGCAGGAGGCGGCCAATAAATGTTCTCTCTCATTGATGTTTCTATCTCTCTGTCCCTTTCTCTTCCTCTCTCTCTAAAATCAATAAAGAAAAATTTTAAAAGTACTACCTTGCCCTGGCAGGTTCGCTCAGTGGTTAGAGTGTCAGTCCAGCAGACCATAAGGGTCATGGGTTCAGTTCCAGTCAAGAGTACATACCTGGGTTGCAGTTGGATCCCCCAACCCAGTTGGGTCATTTGGAGGCAACCAATCCATGTGTCTCTCTCTTATCGATGTTTTTTTTTCTCTCTCTCTCCTCCTCTGTCCCTTCCACTCTATCTAAATTTTTTTTTTAAATCCTCACCTAAGAATATTTTTCCATGTATCTTCAGATAAAGTGGGAAGGAGGAAGGAAGGGACGGAGGGAGAGAGAAACATCAATGTGAGAGAGACACATCAACTGGCTGCCTCCCACATGACCCTGACCAGGGCCAGGGACGAACTGCAACCAAGGTACATGCCCTTGACTGGAATCGAACTCGTGACCCTTTGGTTCGCAGGCCAATGCTCTAACCACTAAACCAAACTGGCCAGGGCTCTATCTAAAATTTAATGGGAACATATCCTCAGGTGAGGATTAGCAAAAACAAAAAGCATTACCTTAAGGTCCATTAGCTGTTTAACAGTTACCTATGAGAAAGACAAATCACTTTTTTCTTATTGAATGATGAAAGATTGTAATTATTTTCATGTAAAATGTTACTTTTAATTATTAAAATGTCTAGCATTTCTAACATAAAAGTAAATTAAGTTTATTAATGATCACACCTTAATTTTAGAATAAGAATTGGTGGATGTTGTTTTCTCCCCGTCCGATATTTTCACGTGTGTGCTACGTTGGGTTTTAGTGTATGAGTGCTCTCATTTTAATGTTTCCTCATCTGTGTGGACTACTATACTAAGGTGAATTTCTTTCTTTCTTTCGGACTGCCTGTATAGATAAGTTTTAACGTGTTTTGTTCTTCTAGTCAAAAAATAACGGGCACTGGACTAATGAAACTCTAAATATCTTTAAACTGTATCAAGGATCAGCATATTTTTCTCTTTGCCAGCTACACAGAAATATTATTTAAAATGATCAAGTTCCTGGGTACTACTATAATATAAACTCTAATTGGTTTTTAAAGATGGAATAAAACAAAACACCTTTCACGCCTTGCCGTGCTCTAGGGTTAGAGGAACTCCAGTCGGGCTGAAGGAAACAGGACTCGGGCCCCAGACCCGCATGCTTTCCAGCAGCCTTGAGGGCGGCACTGCCTCTGGGCTCAGAAGCCGTCTGACACCTTGTAGAACTCAGCCACAACCCAGTAAAAATAAAACCTCGCTAAGTAGGTCAGACTGCTGAGAGCTCTGGCAGGGGGATTGTTTCTGACCGGGCAAGGATTCTCTGCCATGGAAGAACAACAACACAACACATCCACCTTGTTCTTAAATAAAATCGATTTAATGAGAAATTTGGAGTATTTTTCTAATATCAAAAGTTTTTTGAAGTTCCATAACTCTGTTCCCTCTCTCTCTCTCTTTTTCTCTCTCTCTCTCACACACATACACACACACACAATTTTAATATTATTGAAAAATATGCCCATTCTTAATATAGCCTAAAGAGATTTAGAGTTTCATTAGTCCATTGTCCATTAATTTTTGAATAGAAGAACAAAACTTAACATGTTAAACCTTATCTATACCATGACAGTCAGAAAAAAGACAGAGAAAATTCCCATCCGCCTATCCCACCAATATCTCAAACTCACCTCCCAGACTTCCTGGTCATATCAGTTGTCAAGTTGCCACACTCTGCATTTCAGAAATTCCACCTCTACCAAGCAGTCAGCAGGTCCTATGAATTTCATTTGAAGCTACAATTTTATTCCAGTAGCTCCTTTTCACTCACATCCCATCCCTCTCCCAACAAATTGATCATCCCATCTCCCTTCTTACTTCCGGTATCTTTTTCCATCCTGCCACTGGAGTTTCATTCCTGAAATGCAAACCCAAACAAAACTATTCCTCTGTTCAAAAGCTTTCAATAGCTTCCCTATACACGAAAATTAGATTTTAAACATTTTAACATAAAATCAAGGGTGGGCTCACAATGAACTTCCGCTCATCTTGTTATTCTAAATGAGGTCCAGTACTGTAATGTGAATAAGAATGCAGCTTTTATATTTTAAAAGCCCTGCTTCTAAACTCTGACTCCAACATTTTCTAGCTAAGTGACTTTGGAAATGGTTCTTAACCTTTCTTTGTCTTAATTTATTTACATATAAAGTGGAAAGAAAATATTTATCTTTTATATGTTAGAAGAATTAAATAACTGCAATGGCCGGTTTGGCTCAGCGGTCAGAGCGTCGGCCTGCGGACCAGAGTCCTGGGTTTGGTTCCCGCTAGGGGCACGTACCAAAAAAAAATGTTTTTAAAAAAAGGAGAATTAAATAATTTATATGAAGGTATATAATGAATACTCAAAATTTTAAATTTTTCAGCTTTATTTATTATTACACTCACCTTCACTGCTGAGCTACCCTACACCTGAGCCAAAATGGTTTTCGAGCCCTGTGTGAAGGAGTCTAAGTCTGTAACTAGACTTCTGAGTTACTGACTGCTTCTAGGCACTATCTTTTAAGGGCTGGTTGTGATATTTTTTTAAAAATTGGAACTTTGAAGAATTTTTAAAATTAAGAGTATTCTCTGCTCTTGATGGTTGGGGCTTCATGGGTCCACTGCTGCTGCCACTGGGCACCGGAAGGAGCAGTCAGTTGCACTGATACTAGGAGCTACATTCTAGCCCATTCGAAATGGGCGTTGTCCCTTGTATCTGTTGCTTTCCAAAGTTGATCCTCTTTGTTTCCTCTGCCTAGAATGTTGGATCATTCCCTCCTTTTCCCTTTCTACCTGTCAAAATCTTACCCATCACTTCAGACCCAAATCAAATGCAGCCCGTGTCATAAACCTGCCCTTCCTATGCATGGCCAGCTGCACTTTGTGTCTCAGCCAGAGCTCTGACTGAAGCCCGAGTTGCATTATAATTCACTGTATACCTCTCAGGTTTCTGCACCTTGAAGATAAGGGCTGTTGCTCATTCACCTTTGTTTGCCCTCCAGCATCTGGGACAGTGCTGGCAGTAGGTCAATTGTAGCACCTGTCAAAATTTATGGAGCCCTAACTATATACCAGGCCTTGCTAGATGTACTCTCTATACATATTAACTCATTTAATCCTCAAAGACCTAGGTAGTTACAGTATCCCTATTTACAGAAGAGGAAAAGGAGCACAGAAGGCTAAGTAACCTGCCTAAAATCTCAAATGTAGTTAGCAGTAGCAGTCTGTTTTAACCACTGTGCTGTACACCTTCTTCAAGTATATACTATGTGTTCATGGAATTGAATTATTGAAAACTTCTTTTTACTTAAATATTGGAAGTACATTTTGATGTTATTCACTTCATATGAACATTCAATTTGTAGACAGAATGCATGGCCAGTCACTTTTGAAGTGTCCACACTACAGAAATGCCTTCTCTTCTCCCACAAAGGGGTACGGCGTGTGTCAACCTTGTGATAGGGACACTGCTGAAATTTAGTATCATCTATATCACATGTATGTTTTAGTTCAAATTGTTACTAGACCTGTCCATGGTTTGTTTCATGTTGACATTTTTCCTTAAAATAAGCATTAAATTTTTAAAATCTCTAAAATATTTCACACACACAAAATTTAAAGTTGAACATTTTTACTGTGAGATCATTGGAACCTGGCCAGAGAGGCCACCACACTAAGAAAATAAATTGCATTCACATGTGCCAAATCAAGTCAGATGAAACCAGGGATGTTTTATTCCCTCTGTCAACCACACATATCCACACATGGGACCCTGAGGGGAGGAAGGGTGTCATATTTAACTTGGACTTCACAACAACTCTCCCTTTCCTAATATGGATATTTTCTTCTACTTATCACGGGCCAAGTCTCAACAGGAGATTGTGCGTTTGCATTTTCCCCCCAAATTAAATAACCAAAGAAGTAGGTCTAGATGGGACATGTGCCATGTTCCTCTGGTTCCCTTGAGCCAACTCTGATGGTCTACTGAAGAGCTGTGTATAAACAGAGCCAGAGATATTCCTGAATAACAGAGAGCTGTGAGGTCACAGACTTGCCTTGTAGGGAAATCTCCTTATTCTACCTACCAGACCAGCCTTTTTTTTGTGTCTAGAATGCCTGTGTGAGCCTTCAAGTGAATCTCAGACTAAGCTGATTAGACTCATGCCAGTGACACCTTAATTTAACATTACAATCACACAATATCTTGATGACAATTGGATTTCCCCATTATTTATATATATATCAAATAAATAATTGATTTATATATATATATATCCCCAAATCAATTTACTCTTTTACCTTTTTTAGTTAATATTTTATTTTCCAAATGTCCCACATCTGAAGGGTACCTGTAGTCCTAAAGATCTAACTAAAATAATCATGAACCTTCAGAAAGTAATAAAATACTGGCCTGTTTAAATGAATTTATAGCCATGTAACTTGAGTCATACCTGTTTTTTCTACACTTGAGATAATAACCATCACCCTGTCAGGTCTCCATGCACAGCGATCCTTGGAGCAGCCCTGACTTGCTGTGGAGAGACTCGTGATCTGACCTTCTGTCACATGTCTTTGCTTTGCCGCATTACAGAGGTGCCTGCTGTCTTTGCTTCTGCCCCACACTGACTCAGTAGGGAACAACTGCATAAGCTAAAATGAATGTGGCCCGACTTGGGAAGTGCCAGCATGATTTTTCTACCTTAAAAGTATTCTGTAACTAGACTTCTGAGTTACTGACTGCTTCTAGGCACTATCTTTTAAGGGCTGGTTGTAATATTTTTTTAAAAATTGGAACTTTGAAGAATTTTTAAAATTAAGAGTATTCTCTGCTCTTGATGGCTGGGGCTTCATGGGTCCAGCTATTGTCACATTTGTCCACATGCTCTTTCCTGTCAGGAAAAAAGCAAGTGTACAAAAGATGTGGAAGTGAAGTGGTATCTCTACAATCTATGTATACAGGTCCCGACCCTGTTAATTACTTGGGATTGGTCTCAAACTTCAGTCAGGGTCTCCAAATATGGATTTGATGGATGTAAGCCTGGTTATTCTGAAGTCCCACTCCTGTGAATATTTACTTGGTGATATTTTTTAATGATTAAAAATGTTAGTTAAAATGATTAAATGATTTAAAATATTAATAACTTCACCAGAGTTCTTTCCAAATGAAAACTGTACTTTCCCTGAAAATTGCCAACTGTTTTTTTCTTTTTCTTGAGATATAAAAATGCTAATATAAAGCTAGATTTTGGTCTTGGTGATAACTAAGAGAAAGATCTTTTTCATCTTTCCCTAGGAGCCAGAATGTATTTAATTAGTACAATCTCCGAAGTAGTTGAACTAAAAGAACTCTACTTTCTTTTCACAATACTTGTGTAAGGCTTGCAAATATTCAGATTTCTATCTTGTAGGCAGTAATAATTATATTTTTTCATATTCACTTGTTATAAGTGTAAAGGAATTTATTGATGAATGGAGAAAGAATCCAGAATTATAAGATTTGTATAGTATTTCCACATAGCCATCATGCTTTGTTTAATATCCATCATTTATCACTATGCCAAGTATATAGTTAGTGAATAAGTGCATGGATTTATATATTTACATTTCAATATACGCTATAGTTATTTTAACCATTCTTATTCCTGATATATACAGCTGTCAATCAACTCTGACTGATTGATTCAATTGGCAAAATGTCTAAAAGGATATTTCCAAATATTGTGTGTTTTGGTTTATATCATTTGACTTGTTTAGAATATTTGGGGTAGTTTTGTGGTAAAAGATGGTAATGGTTCTCTTCAGAGATTTTTCTAAATTACTCTCAGTAAGCACTCAGTGCATGTGCACTTCTTTGCTCCCTTGGTGATAGGTGGGGTCATATTCCACACTTTGGTCAATGGAATATAAACAGAGTGACATGTTAACTCCTGATAGAAACTAGTGTATAATTCACCATGCTCTTTCTTTTCCTTGGCTGTAACAACTGGCCATGTTCCAGATAATGTCTGCTCCATCAGCATGTGCCTAAACGTAGGGACAAGGCAGATCAGAGCCCCAAGTCAATCTGCTATGGATAGAGAGGATGCTTTTTGTTGTAACAAGCTAATCCCTCCTGACCGATACTGTTATCATGAAAACCAAAGAAATAGTATTTCTGGAATAAAGGATTGATCAACAGTGCTAAGTTGAAGAGGAGTTAACTACTTACTCTAAGGGCTACAGAATGCCTGTACATTTAGTTATAGGGAATCTATTTTTTAATGTTTTTATTTCAATGAGAATAGTTTTTATAGAGTGGTAAGTATGAAACCAGACTGTAATAGGTTCAGGAGTAAGTGAGAAGTGAGGAAGTAGAAAGACTGATTATAGAAAACTCAAGATGTTTTTCTGTGGATGTGAGGGGCAAAGTAAGTTATTAACTAGAAAAAAGTGTGAAATTCAGAAAGGTGGTTTTCCTTCAGGACAGAAACTGAAAGCATGCTGAAATGTTGTTAACATGGAGGCAATGAGGATAAAAACAGGAAATAATAAAAAGAGCAGAGGCTCTGACAAAGGAGGAAAGATGAAATTCAGAATCCAGGTAGGGGCATTAGTCCTCGATAGGAGAAAGAATACCTCTTGCACCTAGTAGGAGGGGAGGAGTAAGTTTGGTGGTAGGAAGCTGGAAGACCTGAAGACTTTTGATGGCTGGGAAGTCTAAGGTGATGTCATCTACTGATAAATGAAAACATAGCAGATCCAAAGGAGAGTAGAAATTGGTGAAGAACAGGATACATGTGAATATTACCTGTGTAATATGAAAGTTCTATTATTAGGACTCAGTATCATACCATTTTAATATAAAATCAGAGAACAGAGAGAAGTATGATACCCAGGTCAAAAAGCAATATTGGTATCTAAATTTTCAGGATAATTTGAAACCAGTAACTTATTTATTGCTAATAAAATAACCTGGCTATGAAAATATCCCACCCTTATAAAAAAAAGTTGTGTCTTGACCAGTTTGACTCAGTGGTTAGAGTGTCGGCCCACAGAGTGGGGAGTCCTGGGTTTGGTTCCCACTAAGGGCATGTACCTTGGTTGCGGTTCATCCCCAGCCCCAGTTGGGGTTGTGCTGGTGGTAATCAATCGATGTGTCTCTCTCATGTTGATGTTTCTCTCTCTCTTCCTCCCTCTCTCCCTCCCGCTTTATCTGAAGATAAATGCAAAAATACATATATATATCCTCTGGTGAGGGTTAAAAAAAAAGTTGTTGTACATATATACAATGGAATATTATTTGGCCATTAAAAAGAATGAAATCTTACCATTTGCAACAGCATGGATGGACCTAGCATAAGCTAAGTAAAATAAATCAGTCAGAGAAAGGCAATGTCACATGATTTCACTTATATGTGGAATCTAAAAAACAAATAAACAAGCACAATAAAAAAGAAAATATCTCACTCTTAAATTCATGTACTCTTTCCCAAATATTTCTGTTATCCCATCTTCAGAGTTATAAAGTTTTACATTAGATTATAGTTTCAGAAGGAAAAATAGAAACCTTTCTACCCTCTTCTACTGAAAGCCATACAGAACAACACAGAGTCAAAGAAACAGAAACAGAAACCCCATGTTCAATCAAACTCAAAGGCATATATAATCCTAAACTATAATTTAAACAAACAGGTAGAGAAATTATGAAACTCTTGGCAGAGAAGATAGGTCAAAATCAAGTACCTCTGGGTAGGGGGAAGAGGTGAAGATAACTAATAAAATGTAAAACAATTGGCCTCAGAGATTTCAAGAAAGGCTCTGCAATTAAGAGCATGGAGAACAGCAAAAGGTGGAGATTAGGTAGAGACTGAGTGGGTGTTTGAGAGTCTGTATATGGAGTTATTAGGCCCCAGCTGAGCACTGCAATCTGTAACCTTCCTTCTAGAACTCTGAAAGCCAGGAGGCATTTGTTTTAGAGAAAGAGAGTCAGTGAGGCTCCAGACACTGAAACAGCAAGAACAAAGAAAGGCAGGCATGTGGTCCTGCCTGGACTGAATATGAAGAGATTAAGTGTCAGCCTACACAGTAACTAGTAAGACGCCAACCTCTTTCTCAAACCTGCCTCCTGAGTATCAGCAGTGAGGCTCACAGACCCCAGGCAGAAGGTTAGAGGAGCCAGAAAATTGTTACACAGTTACTGACATTTACAGCATCTGCAATGGAAATAGCAGTTTTTCTTCCAGTTGTTTTCAAAGAAGCTCACCAGTTGGCATACCACACCCATTCATACAGAACTCAATCAGCTTTTTAGCTCCTCGCTCTAGAAGAAGACAAAGAGCAAGGGAAGCCTCCAACGTGGAAGAGAAAGGCCTAAGCAAACCAACTAAATCTAACAAAAGGAACTCAGAGAAAATAGAAATAATGTAGAGAAAAATAATTTAAAATAAATTAACATTTAATACCTTCAGAGAGATAAGAACATGTTGTAACTTTGAAATAAAGACACGTGTTACAAAATGAGGAAAAATAAAACAAGAAAACTCAAATTAAATTTCTGAACAGCAGAAACTTAAATAAAAAAGTAAAATATGTAGAATATAAGGTCAAGAGGATGACCCAGAAAGTATGATAAAGTGCAAAGAGGAACCCTGAAATAAAGAAGGTATAAAAATTAGATCAGTGACCAACTAATAATAGCAATTGAGAGAAAGAATGAGGAGTAAATGATCATAGAAATAATATAAAAAAATAATTCAGGATTGAAGAACATAAAACTATAGACTAAAGAACTTAAGAATGCTTAGTACAATTGTTATCAGTGGGGAGCCTTCTGTATCCCAACCTGTTACCAGTGGAAGTGGAGTTCTTGCGATGTCACAAGGAAAGAAATTTTGTGAGACTCACACAGGAGGATGAGTGATCTTTATTTCTGTGGAATTAAACCCCTGGGTTTCTAATGTCCCATTTTCCTCTGTCCTATCATAGAAAAAGTCCAATCTTGTCTTCTGCTGGGCAAGAATTAAGGCCACTGCCCAGTTTCCACTTTATATTAAAGCACAGTCCAGTCCAGCATCTAGCCAGCTTAGCTTGTGTTCCCAGCTGCAGTCCATTGTGTATGGGGTCCCCATGGCCATGGGCCATGCAGCTGCATAAGGCCACATGGCAAGCTAACGCATGGGCAAATGTGGGTCACAGAGCAAGACAGTGCAAGGGAGCAAGCAGATAAGCAGGAAAAAGAAGCAAGAGAGTAAGAACTCTTCATCTGGAGATTATAACCAGGACCTTAACCAATTAATCCTTCAAGATTTAACACACTTGCAGTGGCTTCATGCCTGCTCTATACTTTTCCTAGATTAGACTGACAGGCAAGCAGCTTCCCTATGTCACTTCAACTTCACTGTGCATGCACCCATCTCCCCCTTTGTTTGATTTCTTACCCCAGTGATCTGCTGAGAATGGACTGGTGATTCCTTGGAGAGTGCGAAGTTGCAGCTTCGTGGTAAAGCTGCCCAGATGGCCATGCTTATAATGTCTGGCCTCCCCTTTGTGCTCTTCCTATTATTAATATTAATAACTAGTTAGTTACAACAATTACACAATAACACCAGAAAAAAATCTGGAAAAAAATTGAGTATTATGCTTTAGCTAATAAAAGTCAGTCACTAGTCAAAATTCTATTGTTCTCAATGAAATTAGAGTCACTTTCTGCAACCCCTTTCATCTGAAATTATTTTCTTCATTGATTACTTAATCAACCCTATTGGTTCAATAGCTCTAGATTTTATTTCATAAGTAAAGAGTTGACTATATAAAAGATTTTCAGACACTACTGGTCTCCTGGTCCAATGTACTGAATCTCACTCAAAAAAATATTAAAATGTATTCCATTTATTTAGTCCTGGCATTTATAACTCACTATAATGCAAATTAGTTGTCAAATTTTAAAACATCCTAATTCCATGGACCCATATTTAATCTTGAAAAGTTCTTACAACTCCCAAACTCATCAAATTTTGACTTCTGAAATCACTCACTTTCTGGCAGGCTTGAGGGTACCAGAGACACATGGGGAGAAACTGAGTGTGGCTTTAGGGGGAGGGTCACACTTCTGGCATTAAGCCCCCCAATGCATACCACCAAATTATATTCTGCATTAGACTGATGAACTCTACTAGCTTTACCCTGATGACTCCCTGAGATCCCACCCCACCACGAAGGTCTGCAGACCCCAGGAAGGTGGTGGCTGGCCTCGGAGTAGTCTGAAATTTTTGCTGAAGGGACTCAGACCCAGCACTATACCAAGTTTGAATTTGTACTAAATTGGTGACCACCTATTGCCCCTACTTAGTGATACCCTGAAAACCTGCTTCATGCTACTTGTATGCCTGTTTCAGTGGCTGAGCCTAATAGAGAGCCAGCAGGCAGAGGTGTGTCTCATGGTGCCTTGGACCTTTGCTGAACTGGCCCACACCAAGTACTGGTGGCAGATGGCCTTGGTATGCACCTGGGCCTTTTCCATATGCACCCATCTAAAACAGGCAGCTACCAATCATGGATTGCTTTGTAGTCCCTAAACAATAGCTCAGTGCTGGTCACAAGCAGCATCTGACCTGCATCAAGGCCCTCCCAAGACTACATAATGACACTCTATCAGACTGAGAGATATAGCAGATCTACCTAACACATAGAAACAAACACAAAGAGGCAGCCAAAATGGGAAGACAAAGAAATATGGCTCAAATAAAAGAACAGGACAAATCTTGCAAGCAAATACCAGATACAGAGTTCAAAACAATGATTATAAGGATATTCAAAGAACATAGTAAGAAATTCAAAAGCATAAAAAAGTACATAGAAGCCACAAAAAAGAACCAGTAAGAAATGAGGAATACAACAACTGAAATGAAGAATACGCTAGAAGAAATCAACAGCAAATTAAATAAAGCAGAGTACTGAATCAGCAACTTGGAAGACAAGATAGCAGAAAATACCCAATCAGGACCACAGAATTTTTTAAAAATTTAAAATGTGCAGTTTAAGGGACCTCTGAGATATCAAGTGTAACAACAATGTATCATAGGGGTACAAAAAAAGAGAGCAAGAGATTGAGAAACTATTTGAAGAAATAATGACTATAAAATTCCCTAACGTAGTGAAGAAAAATGGCACACAAGTTCAGGAAGGACACATAGTCCCAAAGAAGAGGAACCCATAAGGCCGACACCAAGATGCATCATAATTACAATGAAAAAGGTCAGACAAAAACAGAATCTTTTAAGCAGCAAGAAAAAGATAATACAGTACCTCTGAGGAAGCCCCCATAAGAATGTCAGCTTATTTCCCAACAAAAACATTTCAGGTCAGAAAGGATGGAAATGGAATATTCAAAGTGATGAAAAGCAAGGACATACAACCAAGACTACTCTACCTAGCAAGGCTATCATTTAAAATTGAAGGAGAAATAAAAAGTTTCCAAGAGAAGAAAAAGCTAAAGGAGTTCATCGCCACCAAACCAGTATTATAAGAAACGTTAAAGAGACTTTATTTAAGAAGGGGGAAAAAAGAAACATACATAGAAATAATAAAATGGCAATAACTACATACTTATCAATAATCACTTTATTTTATTTTTAATATTTTTTCCCTTTATTTTAGAGAGAGAGGAAGAGGGATAAAGAGATAGAAACATCAATTGGCCACCTCCTGCATGCCCCTCATTGGGGATTGGACCCACAACCTGGGCATGTGCCCTGATTAGAAATGGAACCATCAACCTCTTGGTACATGGGTTGATGCTCAACCTCTGAGCCACACCGGCCTAAGCCACACACTTTAAATGTAAATGGATTAAATGCTCTAACCAACAAAAGGGAGGAATTGCACTACCTGATATCAAACTACACCACAAGGCCATAGTAAACAAAAGAGCTTGGTACTAGCATAAAAACAGGTATATAGATCAATGGAATAAAGAGCCTTTATGGTCAGTTAATATTTGACAAAGGAGGTAAGAACATACGATAAGGTAAAGACAGTATATTCAATTAATGGTATTGGAAAAACTGGACAAATACATTAAAAATAAATAAAACTAGATCACCTTCTTACACCATGCACAAGAATAAACTCAAAATGGATTAAATATAAATTTGATACTGAAAACCATAAAAATCCTAGAAGAAAACATAGGAAGTAAAATTGCAAACATTTCTCATAGTGATATTTTTTCTGATATATCTCCTCAGACAAGGGAAAGAACACAGAAAAGATAAACACATGGGACTTGCTCATACTAAAAAGTTTTTGCACAGCAAAGAAAACCATCCACAAAATGAAAAGACAATCCACTGAATGGGAGAACATATTCACCAATGATACATCCAATTAGGGATTAATATCCAAAATTTATAAAGAACTTATAAAACTCAACACCAAAAACAAAACAAAACAAAACAAAAAAACCCACAAACAATCCACTTAAAAAATGGGAAAAGGATCTGAATAGACACTTCTCCAAAGAGGACATATAGATGGCCAATAGACATATGAAAATATATTTAATGTCATTAATCATCAGAGAAATGCAAATTAAAACCTAAATGAGGTATCACCTCACACCTGTAAGAATAGCTATCATCAATAAATCAACAAACAACAAGTGTTGGTGGGGATATTGATAAAAGGAGACCTTTATGCATTGTTGGTGTGAATGCAGATTGGTGCAGCCACCGTGTAAAGTAGTATGGAGTTACCTCAAATAATTTAAAATGGGTTTGCCTTATCGCCCAGCAGTACAATTTCTGGGAATATATCTGAAGAAACCTGAAACACTGATTCAAAAGAATATATGCACCCTATGTCCACTGCAGTGTTATTTACAATAGCCAAGATTTAGAAGCAGCCCAAGTTCTCATCAGTAGATGACTGAATAAAAAAGCTATGGTACATTTACATAATAGAATACTACTTGGTCATAAAAAAGAAGGAAATCTTACCTTTTGAAATAGCATGGATGGTTCTGGAAAGTATTATGCTAAGTAAAATAAGCCAGTCAAAGAAAGACAAATGCCATATAATTTTGCTTATATGTGAAATCTTATGAACAAAATATTAGCAAACAAAAGAGAAATTGACTCATAAATACAGAAAACAGATTGGCAGTTGTCAGAACAGAGGGGTATTAAATGGGTAAAAAATGTGAAGGGATTAAGCAAAAAAACCAAAAAAACAACATGGACACAGACAACAATGGGGTGATTACAAAAGGGAAAGAGAGTAGAGGGCATGAAGGAGGGTAAAGGAGAGATAAATGGCAACAGAAAGAGACTTGATTTTGGATGGTGAATACACAATACAATATAAAGATGATGTATTATAGAATTGTACAATTGAAACCTATATAATTTTATTAACCAATGTCACCCCAACAAAAATTCAATAAAAATTTTTAAATGGCATAGAGTAGCTGAATATATAAGAAAACAAGATCCATATATATGCTGTCTACAAAAGACCTATTTCAGATGGAAAGACAGACACAAACTCAAAATAAAGGGATGGAAAAAGATATTTCATGTAAATGGAAACCAAAAAAAGAGCTAGAGTAGCAATACTCATATTACACAAAATAGACTTTAAAACAAAGGCTATAATAAAAGATAAAGAAGGACATTAATCCAACATGAGGATATAACTTTTGGAAACATTTATACACCCAATATAAGAGCTCCTAAATATATAAAGCAAATATTGCTGGACATAGTGGGAGAGATCAACAGTGGTACAGTCACAGTAGGACACTTTAACACCCCATGACGTCAATGGATAGATCTTCCAGACAGAAAATAAACAAGGAAACAGCACCTTAAATGACACATTAGACCAGATGGATTTAATGGATATTTTTAGAGCATTTCACCCAAAAGCAGCAGAGTATACATTCTTTTCAAGCGCACACAGAACATTTTCCAAGATAGACCATATGTTAGGACACAAAACAAGTCTCAATAAATTTAAGAAGATTGAAATCATATCAAGCATCTTTTCTAGACACAATGGTATAAAACTATAAATCAATTACAAGAAAAAAACTTAAAAACACACCAAATTATTAAGGTTAAATAACATATTACTAAACAATGAATGTGTTAAAAACAAGATCAAGGAAAAAAAGCAAGATACCTTAAGACAAATGAAAATGAAAACAGAATGACCTAAAATCTCTGGGACACAATAAAAGCAGTCCTAAGAGGGAAATGCATAGCAATACTGACTGGTGTACCTCAAGAAACAAGATAAATCTCAAATAAAGACTCTAACCTTAAACCTAAAGGATCTAGAAAACAAGCAACAAACAAAGCCCAAAGTGAGTAAAAGGAGGGATATAATAAACATCACAGCAGAAATAAGCAAAATAGAATTTAAAAAAACATAATACAAAAGATCTCCTTGGCAGATTTGGCTCAGTGGTTAGAGCATCGGCCCACAGACCAGAGTTGTGGGTTTGATTCCAGTCAAGGGCACATACCTCAGTTGGAGTTCAGTCCCCAGCCTGGTTGGGGTCGTATGGGAGACAACCAGTTGTTGGGTCTCTCTCATATCAATGTTTCTCTCTCCCTCTCTCTCTCCCCCATTGCATCTGAAGATGAATGGGAAAATATCATTGGGTGAGGATTTAAAAAAAAAAAATACAAAAGATCAATGAAACCAAGAGATGATTCTTTGATAATATAAACAAGACTTATAAACCTTTAACCAGACTGATTAAGAAAAAAAGTGAGAGGAGCCAAATAAATAAAAATCAAAAATGAAAGAGGAGAAATAACAACTGATACCACAGAAATACAAAGGATTATAAGAAAATACTACAAACAATTCTATGGACCAAATTGGACAATCTGGAAGAAAAAAAAATTGGATAAATTCCTAGAAACATACAATCTTCCAAGATTGAATCAGGAAGAAACAAAAAATATGAACTGAACAGACTAACTACAACCAATAAAATTGAAACAGTAATCAAAAACCTCCCAACAAACAAAAGTTCTGGACTGGATAACATCACGGGTGAATTTTATCAGATATTCAAAGAATTAACACCAATCCTTATCAAACTATTTTAAAAAATTCAAACGAACAGAAGACTTCAAAACTCATTTTACAAGGCCAACATTACCCTGGTTCCAAAAAAGACAGAGACATTAAAAAGAAAAAAATTATAACCAATATTCCTGGTGAATACAGATACAGAAATCCTCAACAAAACATTAACAAACCGGATCCAGCAATACATTAAAATATCATATACAATAATCAAGTGGAATTTTTTTTCCTGACATGCAGGTAGGTTCAACATCCACAAATAAATGAACGTGAAACATTACATAAACAAAATCAAGGATAAAAATCATATGGTCACATAAATAGATTCAGAAAAAGCATTTTTTAAAAATTCAGCACACTTTTATGTCAAAAACTGTGAGCAAAGTGGAAATAAAGGGAACATAACTCAACATAATAAAGACCGTATATGACAAACTCACAGCTAACATATTCAGTGGGGAAAAACGAACACATTTTTCCTTAAGATCAGGAACAAGACAGGAATTTTCATTTTCACCATTTTTATTCAACATAGTATTGGAATTCCCAGCCACAGCAATCAGACAAAAAAAAAAAGAAAAGAAAAGAAAAGAAATTAAAGGCATCCAATAGGGAAGAAAAAAGTAAAACTGACATAACTTGCAGATAACATGATGCTATTGAAAACCCTAAAGATTCCACCAGAAAACTACTAGAACTAATAAATAAATTTAGGGAAGTAGCAGGATACAAAATAAATATTGAGAAATACGTTGCATTTTTATACACCAATAATAAACTATCGGAAAGAAAGACTAAGAATAATGCCATTAACAACTGCATCAAAAAATAAAATAACTAGGAATAAATTTAACCAAGGAGATAAAACACCTGTACTCAGAAAATTGTAAGACATTGAAGAAAAAAAACTGAATGAAGGTACAAATAAATGGAAGCATATACTGTGTTCATGGATAAGAAAACTTAACATCATTAAAATGTCCATATACACAAAGAAATCTATAGATTCAAAGAAATCCCTATCAAAATACCAATGGTGTTTCTCATGGAACTACAACAAATAACCCAAAAATTTATGTGGAACCAGAAAAGGCCCCAAATAGCACAGCAATTTTGAGAAAGAAGAACAAAATTGGTGATAGCATTCTACCTGATATCAAACTAGTCTACAAGGCTATAGTAAACAAATCAGCATGGTACTGAAACAAACAGACACATAGATCAATGGAACAGAATAGAGAGCCAAGAAACAAACTGATTTCTTTACAGTCTAGTAATATTTGACAAAGAAGGCAAAAATACATGGTAGGGTAAAGACAGTCTCTTCAATAAGTGGCGCTGGGATAATTCAACAGATACATGCAAAAAAAAAAAAAAAAAAATGAAACTAGATCCCATACTTACACCATGCACAAAAATAAACTCAAAATGGACTAAAGATGTAAATAGTAAGACTCAAAACCATAAAAATCCTAGAAGAAAACATAAGCAGTAAAATCTCAGGCATTTCTCTTAGCAATATTTTTTCCTCTGGCAAGGGAAACAAAAGAAAAAATAAACAAATGGGACTATAGCAAACTAAAAAGTTTTTGCACAGCAAAGGAAATCAATAAAATGAACAGACAACACACTGAATGGGAGAACATATTTACTGATACTTTTGATATGGTGTTAATATCAAAAATGTATAATGACTTATAAAACTCAACACCAAAAAACAAACAATTCAAAAATGGGCAAAGGATCTGAATAAACACTTCTCCAAAGAGGATGTAGAGATGGCCAATAGACATGAAAAGATGCTCAGTGTCACTAATCATCAGAGAAATGCAAATTAAGATCACAATGAGATATCATCTTACACCTGTCAAAATGGCTATCACCAATAAATCAACAAATAAGTGTTGGCAAGGATGTGGAGAAAAGGGAACCCTCATGCATTGTTGGTGGGAAGCAGTGCAAATTTACCTCAAAAAATTAAAAGTGGAATTGCCTTGTGACCTAGCAAATCTACTTCTGAGTATATAGCCAAAGAAACCCAAAACACTGACTTGAAAGAATATACACACCACTTTGTTCATTGCAGTATTATTTATAATAGCCACAATATGGAAGCAACCCAAGTGCCCGTCAGTAGATGAGTGGTAATATATATAATGAAATATTAATCAGTCATAAAATATAATGAAATCTTACCATTTGCAACAGCATGGATGACCTAGAAGGTATTATACTAAGTGAAGTGTCAGACAAAGAAAGACAAATACCATATGATTTTGCATGTATGCAGAATCTAAAGAGCAAAAAAAGTGAACAAACAAAGCAGAAGCAGAAAAAGATACAGGGATCAAACTGATGGTTGCCAAGGTGACAGAGGCTGGAGGACTGGGTGAAAATGTTGAAGCAATCAAGAAGTTCAAATTAATATTTACAAAATAGTCATGGAGATGAAAAGTACAGCATATGGAATATAGTCAAAAATATTGTAATAACTAAGTATGATGCCAGGTGAGTACTTGAAGTACTGAAGCGGGGTGGTCACGTAGTAAAGTATATGATTATCCAAACAGTATACTGTACACCTGAAACTAATATAAAATAATATTGAATGTCAGCAATTAAAAAATAAAAAAAAATAATAAAGAAGATGAATTTATCTAAGCCTTACACAGTTTTAGCCCAAAGCTCTCTCTTATAATGGGTTTAAGAATACTTGCTCAAGCCCTGGCTGGTTTGGTTAAGCAGTTAGAGCAACAGCCCATGGACCAAAGAGTCTCGGGTTTGATTCCAGTCAAGGGCACGTACCTCAGTTGTAGTTTGCCCCTGGCCCATGCGGGAGGCAACCAATCTAAGTGTCTCACATTGATGTTTCTCTCTCTCTCTCCCCCCCTCCCTCCCACTCTATCTGAAAAAAATCAATTGAAAAATATTCTCAGGTGAGGATTAAAAAAAAACAAAACAAAGAATACTTGCTCAAGATTAAGGATAAGTTAAGGGCAAAGTTTCTATTTTTCCTTGTCTTCCTTTTATATCTAACTTTCTCCTTCTTAGACACTCCTATACTCACACACATTCTATTTCAACACCATTTACAGACGTCCCTAAGCATATCTTAGTCAAGCAAATTTTCTTAGGAGTTGACAACTAAACTATCTTTATAAATAGTATTCAGTTTGGACTCATTTAATACACTTTGATATATACAAATGGAGACAAGGTATAGAATCTACATGTGGTATTATAGGCAGAACTGTGTCCCTCCAAAATTTATATGTTGATGTTCTAACCCCTATTATCTCAGAATATGACTGTATTTAGAGACAAGGTCTTAAAAGAGGTAATTAAGTTAAATGAGGTCATTAGGATAGGCTCTAATCCAATATGACTGGTTCTTTGTAAGTAGAGGAAATTGGGACACAGACATGTACAGAGGAAAAACCATGTAAAAACATCGGGAGAAGATGGCCATTTAAGCCAGGGAGAGAGACCTCAGAAGAAACCAATCCTATCAACACCTTGTTCTCAGGCTTTTAGCCTGCACAACAGAGAAAAAAAAAATTCCATTGTTTAAGCCAGGCAGTCTGTGGTATTTTATTATGACAGCCCCAGCAAACTAATACATGTGGTATAAAATTTAAAGCAGAAGTCTGGCTGGCATGGCTCAGTTGGCTGGAGCGTTGTCCTATATACCGAAAGGTCCTGATTCGATTCCCGGTCAGGACACATAGCAGGTTGTGGGGTCAGTCCCTGATTGGGGTGCATATGGGTCGATAATTCTCTCTTGCATCGTTTCTCTGTCTTTCCCTCTCCCTTCCTCTCTGGCTAAAATTAATAAAAAATAAAATTCAAAGCAGAAGGACAAAGGTGATACAATGTCTGACCCTGGTAGATATATACGTGGAAAGAAAGAAGGAATGCTAGTCTAAACTTTGATTGCTTAAGAATTTTGTTTAGTACCTAGAGACTTCAGTTTTAAAGTCTACAGTTAGATAAAAACTCAAAGAGCTAGAAAAGACATGATATATCTCTTTTCCATCTTGCTCTTTCAGTTGAAAAAGTAAAAGCTCAGAGAGGTGAAGCTCCAAGTTCACGCTCTGTAAAAGGAAGCCAAATGCCCAGTTCTAGGACTGGAGTATGGTTAAAACTCAGAGGGAACCGCCATGCCATTTCCAGGAGCACGGAGATTAGAAAGGCAGAATACTCCACCCCCAAATTTGCATCACGGTATCAGCACAAGAGCCTCACAGACTGGAAGGCGGGTATGCCCATTTCTTTGCTACAATTTTGATAGTGTAAACCCTTGGGGAGTGGGGAGAGACACCTAGTAATAAGGGCTCCTGGTGGCTAACCGGGCTCAAATTAAGAAAAAAAGAAAAAAAGCAGAGCCTAGCCACACAGGGGCCTCTCAGGCAAACGACATGTCACGAAGAAGCCTGTGCTGACCGCCTGCCTCCTCGCTGCAGTGCTTCTGCCATCTGAGCCAGCCCTTATAAAAGTTTCCTGGAATCCTATGTAAACCAATAGGATTGTGGTTTTCCCTATCCAATCAGAGCTGCACAGCTCTGACCAACCAGAGTGGCTCTATTCTAACTTATCAAGACAGTGCCTTTTGGGACAGAGCTCCCTAGCTGCAGAGGGGCCCCGCCCAAGGGGCAACCTCACATCCTGCCATTTTCACAGCCATGCTATATCCCTGTTGAGCTGTTTGCACTGAATACAATTTCCTTCTTCACTACATACCAAATTGGAGATTTCTATTGGCACTGGATGGTGCCAATGACCATCAGTTGACAAGCAGCAAACCCTCTAACTCTTCTTCCTACTAATCTCTTCCCTCCATTCACTTTCCCTTCATTCCAACTTAAAAAAAGATATATTTTTATAAATTACATATCTCAAAAAAGAACAGAGTGACATGGAATAGCTTTGGGTTGTTGAACTCAAAGCAATCTAGTTACCCATTTTGATCAGTGCCTACCCTTGCCAGAGATCACAGTGAGTGGATGAACTGGCAGGATCTGTCTAGGAAATTCTGAAGCAAGATGGGGACAATTCTTCTCTAAACCTCCCTATAGAGAGACATAATGAAAAGGAAAATCAATAACTTTTAAACAACAGCAAAAAACCTTTCCATGGACTCTCTTTGAAAGCTAAACATATAAGTCAGTGAAGCAAGATCATTTGTGTCTGGTCTGCCCATTGTCTACATTCTAGTTGCTTTGGGGCTAGATTCAAAAAGGAGGTAAGTCAGATTTGGGTTCAGGGAACAGAAAGCTCCTTTCTTTTCCAGGAATGTTAGGCTGAGGTAATATACCACATTTATAGAACCCTCCCCAAGGGGGAAAATGGCAGGTTTTCCACTAAGAAATAATTGCTTTTGGAATGATAAGAAGGGAAGTTACTCTTGCATAAGCACGTCTGTCCTGACTGGCTACAATTTTTTAGTTTGTTCTTTTAGGTCAGATGGTATAAATCATCATATTCGGACAGTTTAACTTTGTTCAACTATAGTTTGATTTTCTGGCATACTAAATCTAACTTAAGTGTTAAAATAAATTGGAGCCAAACTTTATACTCAAACAAAGTCATAAACTCTACCATATTTGAAATTGAGGTGGTCGCTTACTAGCTTGAAAAGATTGTGTGTTGACTTCATCGTCTATTATTTCCTATAGAATTGCATTTATATTAACGCCAAATTTCAAAAATAAGCAGTTAAATATGTTTAACATGAACATTTAATACTTTCTAAATTCATTGAATATGGTCACAGCAGCTTTCATTCCCTGGGATTACATACATACTGTGGACATTATTGTACCCAGTCAGGAAATGATAAATCTAGAGCCAGTTCTCATATATCACTTTGGATTTTTTCTCTTTGAGTTTGTTTTGAGTCTACCCAATCGAAGTCAGTTTCTGATCCCATTTCTTCCTGAATTGCTTCTCTGATTCGGGAAATATGTCTTTCTTTCAAATTCAGGCGCCAGTTCTTAACAATGTCTTCTTCCTTTTCCCAACCTGTTTTCAGACATTTTATTTTTGTTCCCAGTCATTCATTTAAAAATGTAGCGAGCATCTCCTAACACATGGATGCTTATGTACACACATGTATATGTACATGCACAAGGACACAGAGAATCTTCAATTTATAAGAACTTAGTTTATAAATTTCCAAACTCAAACCACATCTTTTGCATAACACAACAAAGTCTCAATGATTTGGCATCTTCCTACTAACTCATTCTTTTCTCCTCAACTTCTTCGTCTCATACTGTGCACTATAGAAACATTGAGATGCTTGCCACGCCTCTCCTCTGCTTGTCTTTGAACATGGTCTACACCTTAGCCAGACCAAATCTCAACCCTGTATCCATGGACAATTTCTCTATCATAATCATTCAGTCTGAATTCAATAGCCACCGCCTCTGAGAAGGTGATTATTCTGAACCTGCGGGTAATTGCCTAGCTAGCCAACACCTTGATTTTCACCTGTGAAACAGAGGGCAGAGAAACTAATTAGATAATAAATTTGTGTTGTTTTAAGCTGCTACTAAAGACCCCAATTTATTAGTATTTCCAAGGCACCTAGCTTGGGTTGAACAATCCCAAGTAGTGCCTCCTCTCTGTTCACTTTCCCTCCACTCCAAAGGGAAGGAAGGGAGGAAGGAAGGAAGGCCAGTATAAACTTGGATCACTTTCTTTTTTTTCTTTTTTTATCATTTTTATTAATTTGTTTTTGTTGCAGATGTTTCTCCATTTTTCCCCATTGACACCCTCCTCTCCCTCCCCTCCCCCCCACCTCATCCCCAGCTTTGTTGTCTATGTCCATTGGTTATGCATACATGCATGTAAGTTCTATGGTTTGTCTCTTCCCCCCAATACCCCCTCTTCTGAGGTTTGTCAGTCGTATCCCACCTCTATGTCTCTGGGTCTTCAGTACCTGAAGATCTCAGTTTTAAAGATTGAAAAGGTGTAACCACTAATGAGGGTGACTTTGTCAACCTCAGAAGGAACACCCAAGAGACTCAAACTCCTTCTCCCAAGCTTTATTCTTTGTATCTTTCTTTCATCCAGGGGTGGGGAACGTCCAGCTTGCAGGCATAAGGCCCGAGAAATCAATACCAACTAACATCACACGCCTCACCAAATTTGCCTGACTTAATATAGCAAGCAGCTAATTTTTAAGTTGATAATTTTGTGTGGCCTGAGAATGATGTTATAAATATCCAAATGGCCCTTGGCAGAAAAAAGGTCCCCCCACCCCTGAAACTTACAGGAAGGAGTGACCATGAACAGAATCATTACTACATTTTTATTTCCTCAACCTCTAAGATAATTCCTAGCATACAATAGATAGTCAATAAATACCTCATTAATAAACTATCAAGGGAATAGCCCAGCCAGTGAGGCTCAGTGGCTGAGCATCGACCCATGAACCAAGAGGTCGCCAGTTCGATTCCCGGTCAGGGCACATGCCCAGGTTGTGGGCCCAAATCCCCAGTGCGGGGCATGCAGGAAGCGGCCAGTCAATGTTCTGTCTCATCGATGTTTCTATCTCTTTCTCCCTCTCCCTTTCTCTCTCTAAAATCAATAAAAAGAAAAATTAATAAAAAAAATAAACTATGAAGGGCATAAACTTCTCTTGCAAAAGTAATTGCTCCCTTGCCCTGGCCAGTTTTGCTCAGTGGTTAGAGCGTCGGCCTGTGGTCCAGAGAGACCCTGGTTCAGACCCCTCTAAGGGCACGTACCTCGGTTGCAATTAGTCCCTGGCCCTGGCTGGGTTGTGCGGGTGGCAACCACTCAATGTGTCCCTTTCACGTCAGTGTTTCTCTCTCTCTCTCCCTCCCACTCTATCTGAACAAAAAATGGAAAAATGTCCTCAGGTGAAGATTTTTTAAAAAAGTAAATTGCTCCCTTTATTGTTTAATACACCAAGAAAGTGCCTGTAAAGGGGCAGAGATTCAGTAAGCCTTCATGTCTATGGTAAATGGATTATAGAGCCCCCTAAATTGACATAAATTTGAATTTTTGGACCTCAATCAAATTAGGTGCCTTGGAAATTCTAATAAATTGGTCTCTCTAGCAGCATCTTAAAACAACACGAATTTATTATCTCACTAGTTTCTCTGCTCCATGTTTCATATGGTCAAAATCAAGGTGTTCACTAGCTGGGCTGCCATCAGAAACCTGTCAGCCCCTTGCAAGCATATCCAGGTTGCTGTCAGAATTTAATTACTTGCCAAGTAAGATTAAGGTCCTCTCTCCTTTGCTGGCTGTCAGCCAAGGGTTGCCCTTTTCTTGTTTTTACTAAATTTATTGGAGTGACATTGATTAATAAGATCATATAGGTATCAAGTGTACATTTCTATGATACATGGTCTGTATATTGTATTGTGTGCCCACCACCCAAAGTCAAATCATCTTCCACTACCATATAGTTGACCCCTTTTACCATTTACATCCCCTACCTCCTTCCTTCTGCTTTTATCTTTTAGAAACTTCTAAGCCTTGCTTGTGGATCCTGCACTTTAAAACCAGCAAAGTAGCTTTTTCACAACAAGTCTGCCACCTGAATACAGGTGTCCTGAAAACAACCACTAAGTCAAAGCCAAAATAGAAAAGGAAAAGACTCATCTCAATATCATCATCATTAGACACATACGTTCCAGCAAATCTACCACTGCCAGCCATCTGATCTATAAATGTGATGGGATCAACCAAAGAACCATCAAAAAATTGGAGAGGGAGGCTGCTGAGATGGGGAAGGGCTCCTTCAAGTACGCCTGGGTCTTGGATTAATTGAAAACTAAACATGAGAGTGGTATCCCCATTGATATCTCCCTGAGGAAATTCAAGACCAGCAAGTATTAAGTGAACAGCATTGACGCCCCAGACACAGAGACTATTCAAAATGATTACAGCACATCTCGGGCTGACTATAATGTCCTGATGGTGCTGCAGGTGTTGGTGAATTTGTAACTAGTGTGTCCAGAATGGGCAGACACATGAGCAGGCCCTTCTGGCTGGCACACTGGGTGTGAAACAACTGATTGTTTGTGTTAATAGAACTGATTCTACCGAGCTGTCCCACAGCCAGAAGAGATACGAGGAGATCGTTAAAGAAGTCAGCACCTACATTAAGAAACTTGGCTACAACCGTGACACAGTAGCATTTTGTGCCGATTTCTGGCTGGAATGGTGACAACATGCTGGAGCCAAGTGCTAACATGCCTGGGTTTAGGGATGGAAAGTCACCTGTAAAGATGCCAATGCCAGTGGAACCACACAGCTTGAAGCCCTGGATTGCATCCTGCCACCAGCTCCTCCAGCTGACAAGCCCCCTGCGTCTGCCCCTTCAGGATATCTACAAAATTGGTGGCATTGGTACTGTCCCTGTGGGCCGAGTGGAGACTGATGTTGTCAAACCTGGCATGGTGGTCACCTTTGCTTCAGACAATGTTACAACTGATGTGAAGTCTGTTGAAATGCACCATGAAGCTTTGAGTGAAGCTCTTTCTGGAGACTGTGAGCTCCAATGTCAAGCATGTGTTGGTCAAAAATGTTCATTGTGGCAATGTGGTTGGTGACAGCATAAATGACCCACCGATGGAAGCAGCTGGCTTCATAGCTCAGGTGATTATCCTGAACCATCCAGGCCAAATCAGTGCCGGATATGCACTTGTGCTGGCTTATTTCACAGCTCACTTGCTTGCACATTTGCTGAGCTGAAGAAGATTGATCGTTGTGCTAGGAAAAAGCTGGAAGGTGGCCCAAAGTTTCTGAAATCTAGTAATGCTGCCATCGTCAGTATGGTTCCTGGCAAGCCCATGTGTGCTGAGAGGTTCTCTGATTATCCCCCTCTGGGTCGTTTTGCTGTTCATGACATGAGACAGACAGGTGCTGTGGGTGTCCTCAAAGCAGTGGACAAGAGGCAGCTGGAGCTGGCAAGTCACCAAGTCTGCCCAGAAAGCTCCAAAGGCTAAATGAAGATCATCCCCAACACCCGCCACCCTAGTCTTCATCAGTGGTGGAAGAACCATCTCGACTGTTTGTCTTAATCAGCCATTTAAGTTTAATAGTAAATGACTGGTTAATGATTACAGTGCATCAGAAAATCTTCAGAAGGAAAGAATGTTTTGTGGACTGTGTGTGTATGTTAGTTTTTAAGTTACCAGTTTTTGAAATCAGTCTTTTTTAATGGAAACAACTTGACCAAAAATCTTTCACAGAATTTTGAGACCCATTGAAACAAAGCTTAATAAGAAAACTAAACAATAAAAAAAAAAACAGAACACACAAAGCAAGATGAATCCTTCTCACATGTGGAACATCTGAGTCCCTCTTCTGCCCCCTGCTCCTGCCTCTTGCATTGCATTTCTCTTCTACTTCCTGCTAGAGAAAGTTCTTGTTTTAAGCACTCATCTGATAGAATTGGGGCTCCCTGGGCAATCCAGGACAATCTCCTTACTTTATGATCTGTAATCTTCATCCCATCTGCAAAGTACCATTTGCCATGTAATATCACACACATAGTTACAGGTTCTGGGGATTCGAATGTGAGCATTTAGGGAGCCACCATTCTGACCACCACAGTGCCAATTCAAAATTAGTTTTAAAAATTTCTTGTCCATTATTTATAGGGGCAAAGGAACCCTAATTTTATATTAATTAAATTTAAATAATGTATTTATTAATTTGCTTCCTCTGGCCAAAACAGGGGAAAACTTAAACAAAATATTCCCTATACTTTTGTTCTCTTTATTTTCTTCTGCAATTGTAGTTGGCTCATTCCTCGATCCAGATTTGATCACAGTGCATTGGTAAATATGGAGTTCTTCTCTTTGTGTGTTTGCCTACACTCAAGCATATACACAGAGGTATGAAGGTTGTTTATAAAATGTCCTTTCACAGTTTACCGTGTGAGTATTTCTCTTTGTTGGTTATTTGTTAAATTATCATGCATTAGGCAATACTACAAAATAAAACAGCTAAACCTTATGTATCTCATCTAACATGTCACTGCTCCCAGACATGTGGCTCCCACTCCTTTGAGGAATTCTGTTTGTACAATGTCTGTGTGGCAGTTTGCTGCTACCCTGCTGAAGTTATGGAAAGGAATGTTTCTTTCCAAATATGTATCCACATTCCAGGGCCCAACAGCATTCCCTGAGCCTAGCACCCTGCTTCACCCTCAGCCACTGCATATTTGGTGCTTAGATATATTTATAAAATAAAAAATGAGGAGAAGAGGAGCATGAATGGGGTCACAAGAAGCAGAACAGTAAATGCAAATTACATTTTCTCCACTATCATGAGAAGGACCTAAAACTTAATGGAAGATAGCAACTCATAACATTCAACATCATAAAGAGAAAATTAAGTAATTTGTTTTTATGCACTAACTTAATTTCTCTTTGAAAGTGCAAAATATGCCTTATGGGCAAAATCTTTCAGTTTTAAATGTCCATACCTTCATTTCTTTATCTTAATGATAAATAAAAAGCATCAACAGTGAGCTAAGCACTATACAGTTTTGAAGAAGAATGAACAGGCTGAGTCTTATAGTATTGGGCTAGGGATGATACATGCTAATTAAAAAAAGAGACAAGGTGCCCTGGCCGGTTTGGCTCAGCACTTAGAGCATTGGCCTGTGGTCCAGAGAGACCCGTGTTCGGTTCCCACTAAGGGCACATGCCTCGGTCGCAGTTTGTCCCCGGCTCTGGTTGGGTCATGCGGGTGGCAACCACTCGATGTGTCTCTTTCACCTCAATGTTTCTCTCTCTCCCTCCCACTCTATCTGAACAAAAAATGGAGAAATGTCCTTGGGTGAAAAAAAAAAAAAAAAAAAGATAAGGTCCCTTGAGGAAAGACATTGTAATACAATAGCAAGTGTATACCATGGTGATTTCCCTAATCCTTCCCCAAAAAAGCTTTTATCACCTAATTATAAACTGAGGAAAGGGAATACATAGAAGTTTTTGAGGGATGTTTGATACAAGGTCTGAGTGAACACTAAGGTTCAATACCCAATGACCCAAAGTGTTAAAAAAAAAAAGAAGAAAGGAGGGGGGTGCATGTCAGCAGGGACACCGCTTTCTATGGGCTAATGAGCCAGGAGGGAAAAAATAGGCAATAAAAAGCAATCTCCTAAATAACATTAGGACAATTCAGTGATATTATGGAAAGTTCGGGCAGTGGGAGGTTAAAGTATACAGATATGACAAGAAATGATTGTTATAAATAAAAAGATATGTGATCCAATGAGAAGTACATTTCAAATAATCTTTTTATGAGAATACTCTTACATCTGAAGTTCTTTTTTTTTGAAATGTTAAGATTTTAATTTAAAAATGTATCAAATAGAGACATGAACTTGGACATGATTGCTGTCTTTACAATATATAACTTTCCCATCCACAAACCATCTCTCCATTTTTCAGGATTTCTTGTATACATTTCCGTAAGGTTTTCTAATTTTCTTTTTTTTTTCTTTTTGAATTTATTAACTTATTTTTGTTACAGATGTTTCTCCCTTTTTTCCCCATTGACACCCTCCTCCCCACCCCTCTACCCCGTCCCTAGCTTTGTTGTCTGTGTCCATTGGTTATGCATACATGCACGTAAGTTCTGTGGTTTTTGTTTCTCAGAGCTTTACTTGAGACATTCGATATCAAAATATCTATTTTAAACACAATTTTTTATTCAACAAATGTTTATTCGTTGTTTATAATATGCCAGGTTCTTACATTCTAGAGGCAGAGAAAAGGCCAGAAACATCAGTAAGTAAATGATGTCATGTGTTAGAAGACAACAGGTGCTGTGCAGAAAAGAAAAATGAACCAGGTTAAGGAGTGTCCACAGTGCCAGGATTAAAAGGTGGGTGATCATTTTAAATA
This sequence comes from Molossus molossus, assembly GCF_014108415.1. NCBI lineage: Eukaryota > Metazoa > Chordata > Mammalia > Chiroptera > Molossidae > Molossus > Molossus molossus. The sequence goes on from NW_023425388.1 coordinate 84,590,692, forward strand.
GGATAGTTATAGTGGCCTCGTTGTGAAGATGACATTCAAAGAGGTGGATGATAGCTATTGCAATTATTGGTGAGAGAGTATCTGGGGGAAAACACGGCTAAGGCAAAGTTCCAAAGATGGGTGCATACTGGTATGATGGAAGGAAATCAAGAGGGGCAGTATGGCCAGAGCAGAGTAGCCAGTGGCAGAGCAGCAGCAGATGTGGTCAGAGAAATAATGAAGAGGCCAGACTATGTGGCTGCTTTGTAGGACTTCTAAGGACTTTGGCTTTGTCTGAGGGAGTGAGAGAATTTTGAACAAAGTTTTCAAAAGAATATCCTTGAATTCAGTGTTGGTAATGAACTACAGAAGGACAAAGATAGAAGCAGACAAACCACTAATAAAGCCATTGTAACCATCCAAGTGAGAGATGATGACAGTACAGAAACATTGATGTGAGAGAGACACATCAATTTGTCGCTTCCTGCACATGCCCCAACAAGAGCTGGAGATTGAACGCAACCCAGGTACATGCACTTGACCAGGAATTGAACCTGTGCCCTTCAGTGTGTGGGTTGACACTCTAACCACTGAGCAACATTGGCCAGGGCAATCTGATTTTTTAAATTATTGAGTTGCATAAATTATTTACATATTTTGGATATTAAACTCTTATTGATATATGGTCTTGCAATTTTTTTTCCCCATATTGAACCTGAAACCCAGGTACATGCACTTGACCAGGAATTGAACCAGTGACCCTTCAGTGTATGGGTCGACACTCTAACCACTGAACAACATTGGCCAGGGCAATATGATTTTTAAATTATTAAGTTGCATGAATTATTTACATATTTTGGATATTAAACTATTATTGATATATAGGCTTGCAATTTTTTCCCTATCGTGTAGGTTTTCTTTTCATTTTGTTGATTGTTTCTTTTGCTGTGCATAAGCTTTAGAGTTTGATATAGTCCCATTTTGTTGTTTGTGCTTTGATGTCACATCCAAAAAATCATTGCCATGACCAATGTAAAGGAATATCTCCCCTATGTTTTCTTCCAGAAGTTTTATAGTATAAGATCTTCTATTTAAGTCTTTAATATATTTGGAGTTAATCTGTGAGGGAGTGAGTGAGGAGTGAGTGAGGGAGGGAGGGAGGGAGGGAGATAGGGTTCAATTTCATTATTCTGCATGTGTTTCTCTACTTTCCCCAGCACCATTTGTTGAAGAGACTATCCTTTTCCCATTGGGTGTTCTCAGTTCCCTTCTCAAATATTAGCTGACCATTTATGCTGGGATTTAATTCTGAGCTCTCTATTTTGTTCCACTGGCCTGCATGTCTATTGTATCTGTGTGTGAATACCACACTGTTTGTATTATTATGGCTTTGTAGTATAGTTTGAAATCAAACCATGTAATACCTCCAGCTTTGTTCTTTTTTCTCAGGATTGGTTTGACTATTCAGAATCTTTTGTGGCTCCACACAAATTTTAGAATTGTTTGTTCTCTTTTTGTAAACAATGCCTTTGGCATTTTGATGGGAATGATATTGAATCTGCAGATGGTTTGGGGTAGTATAAACACTTTAGCAATATTAGTTCTTCTGAGTCATGAACACATTTATGATTTCTTTCCACACAGTCTTGTTTTCATTGTATAGATCTCCCACTTTCTTTGTTAAATTTATTCCTAATATTTTATTGTTTTTGATGAAAATGCAATCAGTTTTGTGAATGCATACTTTCCAAGGGATGTATAATATAAAGGATGTTTTTATGTTTTAAACACCCTGTCCCTTAAAATCGTAAACTGTACCTGCTACATTGTCTATGCAGGATTATGGTCTTTTATACCGCTGCTCCTTTTTCATTCTCTTCAGAGAATGTAATAGTCGACTCTGTGCTACTCTAAATTATTTCTGGATCAAGGCAGTGCATAGACACAAAAATTAAATAAGACATTTGGCACTATTAAACCCTTTCTTTCTTTCTTCCTTTCCTCCTTTCTTCTCGTCATTTCCATGTTTCACCTACATTTGTCAAATGAAAAACATGTTCCAAGCACAGTACTACATAAGGGTACAGAGGGTATTTTTGTAAAGGGGGAGAAGCTTGAACTTCATTACTTTTTTTTTTTAATACTCATCCGAGGTTATTTTTCCATTTTTCTTCAGATAGAATGTGAGGGAGTGAGGGAGAGGGAGAGGGAGGGAGGGAGGAAGTGAGAGAGAGAGAGAGAGAGAGAGAGAGAGAGAGAGAGAGAGACATTGATGTGAGAGAAACACACTGATTGGTTGCCTCCCGCACAACCCCGACCAGGGCCAGAGACCAAACTGCAACTGAGGTTCCCTTGACCAAAATCCAACCCACAGCTCTTTGGTCCACAGGCCAATACTCTAACCACTGAGCCAAAACCAGTCAGGGCAATTACTTTTAACTATAGTATAGCAAAAGGTAAGTACAGTGAAAGGGTATAGTAAGAACTAAGTGCAAGTAGAGATGAGCACAGGGTGCCGTTGAAGCAGATTTGCGCTGATATTTTCCTAGTTCCTCTCTTCTGAGTTTTAGATGTCCTATGTCTGCCTCATTTTCTGAGGCCACTAATTATTTCTTTTCTTTCTCTTTCACTACCACCACAATTTCACCCGAATGCTTCAATGTCCAGTCCTTTTCCATTCCACCTACCAAACCTGTGAGCATGGATGCATTCCAATCTGATGGTAACAGTAACTCTCTTTACTCTTTGCATTCCAGTTTTAGGCAGGATGTGTATTCTGGAACTTGAGAAATATGGAGTGTCAGTAATTAATTACTCTCATTGTCCACTACTTATGTAAGATTCCTAAAACACAAATATTGAAATGTACTTAATATCTTCATTTTCAGTGATTTCCCTTCTCCCTCTAAAATTTTTTTGAATTTGACCCCTCTTCACACCTGTTACTTCCACCCCTATCAATACCCTTATCAGTTCATGTCTGGATTAGTGAGCAACTTTCTTTACTGGTTCCTCCGTGCCTAGTTTTATCTGGTCTGGATACATACCTCACTAAGAATACCCATCGAATTCCTTCTTACCTAAAAATAAAACACACACGATATGATGAGTATCAGTTTTGTGTTCAGTATTGTGCTAAGCACACAAAGATTTTAGTAAGCAATATACATGGGCGAACTATTTGCAAGAAATATAATAAAGAATTAACTTCAGGAGTAGTTAGGAGTATATAGAAATATAATGATATATATTATACATATGTATAATACAGAGTAGCTGCTATTACAGTGAGGGAAGAGAAGTCAGCCTGGCTCATAGTTTAAGCAAATATTAGTTTTATCTGTAATACTTACTTTTAAAAGTTGGAACAAAAATATGATAATATATATGGGCAAGTGTAAGCTAATTTCTGTATGTTTAAACTTTAACCAAATTATTAATAATAAATTAAATGTAATGTAACTATAAGCTACTAATTTATAAAAGTCTTTTTACTCCAGATACATTATATAGATTTTTTAAATGTATTTATATATATTTAAATTATTTATTTGAAAATATATATCACACATATATATGTTCACACAGATATGTATGCCTGTATACACACATGTACATACATGTTATATGTATTCTTTGGTTTAATCCTCACTCAAGGATATTTTTCCATTTATCTTCAGATAGAGTGGGAGGGTGGGGGTGGGGAGAAAGAGAGAGAGAGAGAAATATCGACGTGAGAGAGACACATCAATTGGTTGCCTCCTTCATGACTCCAACCAGGGTTGGTGAATCAAACAATAACCGAAATATGTGCCCTTGACTGGAATGGAACCCATGACTCTAACTGCTGAGCCAAACTGGTCAGGGCTGTATTCATATTTTTTAAATTATGTATGCAAAATATTCACACAAAAAACAGAAATAAACATCTCTGCTGATCAGAAACGGAACCTACCTGCAAAGCACTAAGAAGGGTGCAGGCCAAAGGCCTGTTGAATACTGTGATTGCAAGTGACCACTGGGAATGAGGCATTTGGCTCTGCAAGGTACAGGAACAAAATGTGTTCCACACAGAATTATAGGAAACCTCAGCCAGGTTTGTTGCTTAATGCCAAAGACCAGGGAGGGGCAGTTCTATTTGTGAAGGAGGCTGAAAACAATGTTGTTCAATAGCAGCCGAAGGGTATATCTTAAATAGGGTTACAGGTTCCTTATGGATTGCTGGGGTCATAGACACAACAACAAAAGTGCAAACTATACCGCAGTCTTAACCACATGAAATGAAGGCCAAATGTCGTATAAAACCTAGTTCTGAAAGAGGGCTCAGGAAGTCAGGTGAAGGAAACTGCAAACTATTAGAGAAAGGGAAAGAAAAGACTCTCATTTAAAAAGGGTTTGAAAAAAAAGAATTGCAAAACACATGAAGATTATTAGTGAAAACAAAAGATAAGCGAAATAGCAATATGAGTTTACTCTGGATAAAATAATGCTACAAACAGTATGACTAAAATGAATGACTTTGAAGAAGAATGAAAATAGATATCTTGAATATGAAAAATATTTTTAATCTTAATAAATGGAGTAAATTCTAGACCGAACACAATTAAAGGGAGAATTAGTAAAATAGTAAATTATACAGAGGAATTAATCTAGAATGCACAACGTTAAAATGAGACTTTAAAAATATGAAAAAATTGTTCAAATATATGAAAGATAAATTGAGAAGCTTGAACACATTTTAATTGGACCTCCAAACAAATGTGATTTTGATTAACAACAGGCTTCAGCTGTACCTTCAATTGTGAGCACAAAATAAAGACAAGTTCAGCAATACAAAAATTAAGAATGTTTATTCCCATCACCTCCCAGCCATTACTGAATTATGACTGTAATTAGAATATGTCTAAGCAATAAAAAAAACAACAACTGAGCATTAAGAAAAGTAGAGGTGGATTCCAAAATGGCAGTGGAATGAATGGAAGCTACACAGACGATCTCCCAGGACCAAACTGGAATTACAACTAAAATAAAGACAAATCATTGGAAAAAAGCAACAGAAAAGTAGCTTGTGAGGACCATATAACCAGAGACACTGAATCGGAGGATTGGAGAGGCACAAGACGGGGGCTGGGAGCCCACAGACAGCAGCGGTCTTAGCTGTGAGCAGCGCCCTAGGGGTTAAACTCCCAAGTGGCTCCACAGCGAGAGAGCTGAAACAGAGCACTAAAATAGCCACAGCCACTCACCTTGGGCTCTGGTAGAAGAACGGAGACTGGACTAGAACTGTGTGGGGACACTTGGGATATGGAGGGTGCTCAGAACTTTGGCTGAGTTTCAGCTACTCAGGATGGTGGCCATCTTACTCCTTACCAGGGCTCTTGGGAGAGGTGGCCCCTCCCTCAGAGATTCAACCCCACACAGGTGGGCCATTGAAATGCAAATTGAGGCTCATTACCAACCAGCATCTGCCCCAACCTTGGGAAATCCCCTTACACTGAACACCTGAGAGAGTTTTTCATTCAACTGAGAACCCAAGGCTCTTCAGGTAACCACTACTGATAGCCTCCAGGAAAAAAAACCAGAGGATAACTGAACCAGGAAAAAAAACCAGAGGATAACTGAACCATTCTGGGTATTGCAACTCTACTCAGGAAAGTAAAACTTGACAGTGGTGTTTAACGTGGGTCCTCCCACACTCCTCCAAACCCAGTAGAGGGAGTCACAAACAGCAAAACACCAACACTCACAGGGAAAATTTGGCAGGCTCCAAAACCCACTAAGATAGCCAAAATGGTGAAACAAAGAAACAAATCCCAAGTGAAAGAACAAAAGCCCACTACCCAAGATGAGATAAATGTGGAGCAGTTAACAAGTTAACAGAGCTAGAATTCAGAGCCATGATCTTGAGGAAGCTCAGCAGCATGAGTAAGGTCATCAACACCATGAATAAAGACATTGAAAATCAACGAATTGGAAATAAAAAACCACCAAGAAGAAATGAGCAATGACATAGCAGAAATAAAGAACACACTGGAAGGACTAAACAGCAAAGTAGAGGACGCTGAGGACCGGATCAGTGAATTAGAAAACAGGGTAGAAAAAATCAACCAATCAGAAAGCCAAAAGGAAAAAACAGGAAGACAGCTTAAAAGAATTATGGGACAACTGGAAAAGTAATAATTATTTGCATCAAAGGAGTCTCTGAAGAAGAAGAAAATGAGCAAGAGTTAGAGAATATATTTGAAGAAATAGTGACAGAAAACTTTCCTAACTTAGTGAAGGAAGAAGACATTCAAGTTCAAGTAGCACAGGGAGCCCCAAGTAAGAAGAACCCAAACAGGCACACAACAAGACACATAGTATTTAAAATACCAACAATTAAAGACAAAGAGAGAATCCTAAAGGCAGCAAGAGATAAGCAACAGATTACCTACAAAGAAAACCCCACAAGGCTCTCAGCTGACTTCTCCACAGAAACACTACAGGCCAGAAGGAAGTGGCATGAAGTAATCAAGGTCATGAAAAACAAGGATCTGAATCCAAGACTATTCTATCCAGCAAGGCTATCATTCAAAATAGAAGATCAAATAAAGAGCTTCCCAGACAAAAAAAGACTAAGGGAAACATTAACACCAAACCAGCACTAGAGGAAATGTTGAACGGACTGCTTTAATTAGTAGAAGAAATAGGAAGAAAAATAGAACCACACTAAACAAAAATGTCAATAAATAAGTACATATCAATAATCACCTTAAATATAAATGGATTGAATGCTCCCATAAAAAGACACAGAGTAGCTGATTGGATAAGGAAGCATGACTCATCTATATGTTGTTTACAAGAGACCCACCGCACAACAAAAGACTCAGACAGGTTGAAAGCGAAGGGATTGAAAAAATCTTCTAAGCAAATGGAAAGGAAAATAAAGCTGGGGTAGCAATACTCATATCTGATAAAATACATTTCAAAATGAATGCCAAAACTAGAGACAAAGAAGGCCCTATATAATATTGAAAGGTTTGATTCAACAGGAAGATATAACCTTGGTAAACATATATGCAACCAATAGAGGAGCACCAAAATATATTAAAAATCTTCTGGAAGACTTCAAAGGAGAAATCAACAGCAATACGATTATAGCAGAGGACTTCAACACCCCGCTGACACCACTGGATAGACCCTCTAGACAAAAAATTAGTTAGGAAAGAGAGACTCTGATTGAAGCACTAGACCAAATGGATTTAATAAATATCTACAGAGAATTACACCCCAAAACTACAGAATTCACATTCTTCTCAAGTGCACATGGGACATTCTCAAAGATAGACCACATGTTAGGGCACAAACTAAGTCTCTACTAGTTCAAGACAACTGAAACTATATTAAGCATCTTCTCAGATCACAATGGCATGAAACTAGAAATCAATTGCAACAAGAACATGCAAAGACATGTGAACATATGGAGGCTAAATAGCATGTTATTAAACGATGAGTGGGTTATCATGAAGATCAAGGAAGAAATTAAAAACTTCCTGGAAACCAATGAAAATGAACACACAATAACACAAATCTATGGAATGAAGTGAAAGTAGTTCTGAGAGGGAAGTTCATAGCACTACAGGCCTACCTCAAGAAAGAAGAAAAATTTCTAATAGACTATCTAACCTCACAACTTAAAGAACTAGAGAGCAAACAAAAAGAAAACCCCAGAGCAAGTAGAAGGAAGAAAATAGTAGAGATCAGAGCAGAAATAAATGACATAGAGACCAAAAAACAATTCAAAGGATGAATGAAACAAAGAGCTGGTTTTTCGAAAAGGTAAAGAAGATTGATGGACCCTTAGCTAAACTCACCGAGAAACAAAGAGAACCCAAATACACAAAATAAAAATGAAAGAGACGTAACAACTGACACCACAGAAATACAAAGAATCGTTAACAAGTACTATGAACAATTATAGGGCAACAAATTCAACAATCTAAGCAAAATGGACAAATTTCTAGGAACACATAGTCTCCCAAAACTGAACCAGGAAGAGATAGAAAACTTGAACAGACCAATAACAACTAAGGAAATTGAAGAGGTAATCAAGACTCTCGCAGCAAACAAAAGCCCAGGCCCACATGGCTTCACGGGGGAGTTTTACTGAACATTCAAAGAAGAACTAATACCCATTCTTCTCAAACTATTTCAAAAAATGCAAGAAGAAGGAAAACTTCCAAACTTGTTTTATGAGGCCAGCATAATTCTAATTCCAAAACCAGAAAAAAACACTACAAAGAAAGAAAACTACAGGCCAATATCCCTGATGAACATAGATGGCAAAATTCTTAACTAAAATACTAGCAAATTGGATCCAGCAATACATCAAAAAAATTATTCACCATGACCAAGTGTGATTCATCCCAGGGATGCAAGGCTGGTACAATATTCGCAAATCAATAAATGTGATACACCATATTAAAAAAATGAAAAATATAAACCACGTGATCATATCTATAGACGCTGAAAAAGCATTCAATAAAATCCAGCAATGTGGGAAAACTCTCAGCAATGGGGGAATAGAGCGACCATATCTCGACATAATAAAGGCCATATATGAAAGACCTACAGCCAACATCATACTCAATGGAGAAAAACTAAAAGCACTTCCCTTAAGAACAGGAACAAGACAAAAATGCCCACTTTTGCCACTTTTCTTTAACATAGTAATGGAAGTATTAGGCACAGCAATCAGATAGGAAGAAAAAATAAAAGGGATCCAAATTGGAAAGGAGGAAGTGAAACTGTCATCATTCGCAGATTACATGATATTGTACATAGAAAACCCTAAAGACTCCATCAAAAATTAACTAGACTTAATAAATGAATTTAGCAAAGTAGCAGGATACAAAATTAACATCAAGCAATCAACGGCATTCTTATACACCAATGATGAAATCACAGAAAGAGAAACTAAAAAAACATCCAATTTACCATCATGGCAAAAAAATTAAGACACCTAGGAAAAAAGATAACCAAGGAAATAAAGGACCTACTTGCAGAACACTACAGGACATTGAAAAAGAAATAGAGGATGATATAAAAAAGTGGAAGCACATACCTTGTTCATGGATTGGAAGAATTAACATCATTAAAATGTCCATACTACCCAAAGCAATCTATAGATTCAGTGCAATACCCATCAAAATACCAACGACATCTTTCACAGAACTAGAACAAACACTCCTAAAGTATATATGGAACCAAAAAAGACCCCAAATAGCCACAGCAATCTTGAAAAAGAAGGACAAAGTAGGTGGGATCACAGTACTGTATATCAAGTTATACTACAAAGCTACTGTAATCAAAACAGCCTGGTACTGGCACAAGAACAGGCATACAGACCAGTGGAACAGAACAGAGAACCCAGAAATGGACCCAAGACATTATGCTCAATTAATATTTGACAAAGGTGGCAAGAGCATACAGTGGAGTAAAGACAGCCTCTTTAATAAATGGTGTTGGGAAAATTGAACAGCTACATGCAAAACAATGAAACTAGACCATCAACTTACACCATACACAAAAATAAACTCAAAATGGATAAAATATCAAATGTGAATCATGAATCCATAAAAATCCTAGAAGAAAATGTAGGCAACAAAATTTTGGACATCATATGCAGCAGAATTTTCAATGAATCCTAAGGCAACAGAAACAAAGGAGAAAATGAAAACATGAGACTAAATCAAACTAAAAAGTTTCTGCACAGCAAAATAAACAATCATCAAAATGGGACTTCCGGTCAAGATGGCGGTGTCCTCCCACAACCACATCAAAGCTACAACTAAACTAAAGAACAACCATCATTCAAAACCGCCTGAAATCAAGCTGAATGGAAGTCCTACAGCTACGAAATTAAAGCAGCAGCCACATCCAGACTGGTAGGAGGGGCGGCGGTGCGCAACGGGCTGGTCCCACACCCACATGTGGAGGATAAAAATCAGCAGGCTCCCGCGGCTGGGAAGGTCCTTCCTGAGGACTGAGGGGTCACCATCCCACACCAGGTGCCCTGCTCAGGATTCCAGTGCCAGGAAGAGAATCCCCATAACTTCTGGCTGGAAAAACCAGCGGGAACTGAGGCTCAGGGAAGCTGACGTGGCTGGAGCCCCAGGCAGCTCTGTAAAGGGCCCGCGCACGGACTTATTGGACTCTCTCCCTCTAAGCTTGGAGGGGAGGCAACTCCAGGGGCGCCAGACACATACAGGGAAGAACTGAGCTTTTTGGCACTGAAGCGAGGGCTGGAGAGGGGGCTTCCTCGGAGACAAACGTGCTGTAAGAGGCCTTTGTTCCTTTGGTGAGCCCTTCCCTGGGGCGGCAGACAGAAGCCATATCTGGGACTCCAGCAACCTGGCTCACACTGGTAGCCCCGCCCTGCTGACTCCCTGAGGCCCCGCCCCACCCAACTTTCAGGCCCACCCAAGCTGTTGCCACTTGCTTAACCATAGGATTGGCCTGTCTTGGATCCTGCTTCAGGTTTTTCCTAAATTCTTTCAAACGAGCAGCATCGGGTCTCAGCAAGCCCCATACCTCTCATTAAGTAATACACTGAAACAAACACAGGGAGGCAGCCAAAATGAGGAGACAACGAAACAGGTCCCAAATGAAAGAAAAGAACAAAACCCCAAGAAAAGACCTAAGCGAAATGGAGATAAGCAACCTAACAGATACTGAGTTCAAAATACTGCTTATAAGGATGCTCAATGAACTCAGTGAGAACCTCAGTGAACTTAGGGAGGGCCTCAAGAGCATAAAAAAGGACCAGTTAGAAATCATGGATACACAGTTAGAATTGAAGGAGGCATTAACTGAAATAAAGAATAATTTACACAGCTTCAATAATAGAGTACATAAATCCAAGGAGCAAACCATCGATTTGGAATATAAGGAAGCAAAAAATGCCCAATCAGAACAGCAAAAAGAAAAAAGAATCCAAAAAAATGAGGAGAGTGTAAGGAGCCTCTGGGACAACTTCAAGTGTGCCAACATTCACATCTTGGGGGTGCCAGAAGGAGAAGAGCGAGAACAAGAAATTTAAAACCTGTTTGAAACAATAATGGCAGAAAACTTTCCTAACTTGGTGAAGGAAACAGACATACGAGTCCAGGAAGCACAGAGAGTCCCAAATAAGATGAACTCCAAGAGGTCCACACCAAGACACATCATCATCAAAATGCAAAAAGTTCAAGACAAAGAGAGAATCCTTTTTTTTTTTTTTTTTTTTATCCTCACCAGAGGACATTTTTCCATTTTTTTGTTCAGATAGAGTGGGAGGGAGAGAGAGGAAGAGAGAGAGAGAAACATCGAAGTGAAAGGGACACATAGAGTGGCTGCCACCCGCTCGACCAACCAGGGCCGGGGACAAACTGCAACAGGGGTATATGCCCTTAGCGAGAACAGAACCCGGGTTTCTCTGGACCACAGGCCGAAGCTCTAACCACTGAGCCAAACCGGCCAGGGCCAAAGAGAGAATCTTAAAAGCAGCAAGATTAAGGCAGCTAGTTACCTACAAGGGAGTTCCCATTAGGCTGTCAGCTGATTTCTCAAAGGAAACTTTGCAGGCCAGAAGGGAGTGGCAAGAAATATTCAGAGTGATGAAAAGCAAGAACCTACAAGCAAAATTACTCTATCCTGCAATGCTGTCATTTAGAATCGATGGACATATAAAAACTTTCCCAGACAAGACAAAGTTAAAGGAGTTCATCACTACCAAACCATTATTATATGAAATGATGAAGGGTCTTTTTGAAGAAAAAGATAAAATGTATGAACAAACAAAATGGCAATGAATACATATCTATCAACAATGGAATCTACAAACAAAATGAACAGGTAGAACAGAAACATTCTCATAGATACAGAGAACATTTTGTTGGTTGCCAGTTGGGAGGGGTTTGGGGGAATGGGTGAAAAAGGTGAAGGGATTAAGAAGTACAAATTCATTGCTAGACTGACAAACCTCAAAGGGAAAGGGGTTGGGGGGTGGGAAGAAATAAACCAAAGAACTTATATGCATAACCAATGGACACAGACAATAGTGTGGGAAAAGGTGTGAGGGGGCGGGGGTGGGGAGGAGGGGGTCAATGGGGGAAAAATGTGGAACATCTGTAATACATTTTACATCCAACAATAAAGTTTAAAAAAAAAAAAAGGAAAGGCAACCCACTCTATGGGAGAGCATAATTGCCAATGATATATCAGATAATGGTTAATTTCCAAAATATATAGAGTACTCATACAACTCAACAAAAGGAAGACAAAGAATCCAATTAAAAAATGGGCAGAGGAGCTGAATAGATACTTCTTCAAACAGGACATACAAATGGCCAAGAGACATATGAAGAAGTGCTCAACATCACTAATCATGAGAGAGATGCAAATTAAAAAAACAATGAGGTATCACCTCACACCTGTCAGAATGGCTGTCACCAACAAATCATCAAACAACTAGTGTTGACGAGGGTGTGGAGAAAAGGAGACTCTAGTACATTGCTGGTGGGAATACAGACTGGTGCAGCTACTATAGAAAACACTATGGTGTTACCTCAAAAAATTAAAAATTGAACTTCCATTTAACCCAGTGATCCTACTTCTAGGAATATACCCTAAGTAGCCTGACTCACCAATCAGAAAGAATATATGTACCCCCATGTTCATAGCAGCATTATTTATAATAGCTAAGATCTGGAAACAGCCCATGTGTCCATCAGTAGACAAATGGATAAAAAATGGATATATACTGGATATATACTGTGGTATATATACACAATGGAGTACTATGCAGCTGTAAGAAAGAAAGCTCTCTTATCCTTTGAGATGTCATGGAGACACCTGGAAAGTATTATCTTAAGCGAAACAAGCCAAGCAGAAAAGGACAAATATCATGTGATCTCACTTATTTGTGGAATATAATGAACATAACAGTCTGAGGAACATGGTAGACCCACAGACGTGAAAGTAGTGTACAGACTAACAATCCTCAGAAGAGGGGGTGGGGATGGAGGAAGAGATAAACCACAGAACTTATATGCATGTACGCATAACTGATGGACATGGACAACAATGCTGGGTAGGGGGGATGGGGAGGAGAGGGTCAATGGGGATAAAAGGAGAACATCTGTAACAAAAATAAATTAATAAAAAAAAATTTATCCTAGATGGAAAAAAAAAAGAAAAGTAGGGCCCAGGTGCCACAGCTGCCCCAAAGCTGCCCTGTGGGATTGCTGGTGACTGTGACATAGGAGGTAGACACTGGCCTGTTAGGACAGAGTTCTGTAATACTCAATTCTGAACTTGAAAGCAGGCTATTTGACTTAAAAAAAATAAAAAATAAAAAATAAATAGAAGGATACCCATAAGGAACACAATAATTAAAATAAACATTGGGGGACACAGATAATAATAAAACATATTAACAAATTTAATAAATTCATAACTATAAAATTAATATATTTTGGTTTAAAATAATTTAAAATACACACACACGGACCTGGAAAGTATCATCCTAAGTGAAACAAGCCAAACAGAGAATGACAAATTTCATATGATCTCACTGATTTGTGGAATATAATGAACATAACAGTTTGAGGAATGGGGTAGTCCCAGAGACGCGGAAGCAGGGTACAGACTGACAATCCCCTAAGGAGTGGGGAGGTGGGGGAGGGATGAACCACAGAACTTATACGCATGGATGCATGAACAGTGGACATGGACAACAATCTGGGGAAGGGGCAGGGACAACAATGTGGGGAAGGGGCAGGGAGGGGAGGGGAGGGGGGAATCAGTGGGGGAAAAAAGGAGAATCATCTGTAACAAAAATTAATTAATAAAAAAAAATGACAAGAAAGATTTAGAGGGGACAGTTTATAATAGTAGATAGCTAAGGGATAAAATTTGTCATGTTAAGTAAAAAGATATAAATGCTGACAAACTATAGATTTATTAGTAAACTTCCTAAATATGAAAGTTTAAAATGTAAGGCTAACCATTAAAGTATAAAAATACTTTACTTGAAAACAAAAAGTGCAGGGGAAAAAACAAGTTTTAAAATGCTATCAATCTATTAGATATCAGGAAAAGGTTTAGCAAAGAATGAGGAAAAGGCAAATAGAGAAAACCGAAGTAAAGAATTTTAAATGCAACTGAAAATAAGATGGAAAAGTTAGTCCAAAATATCAATAAATAAATGTAAATAGAATATTTTCTCCTAATAGAAAAGAGATGATAATATTGAGATCTAAGAAAAAATAGACAGCTCTAAACTGCTACAACTGACACATAATGAATAAAGTCACACAGAAAATAAAAGAGTAGGAAATATATTCTAGATATTTATTGAGCAAAACAAATCTGTTATAACAACTTAATATAAAATTAAATTATATTGATGGCACAAACATTACTGGGAAATAATTTAATATTATAATAAAAGCAACAATCTAACCAGAAGATAAAACAATGATAAATATTCACCTAAAAACACAACCTGAAATTTTACTAAACAAAACCTGTCAGATTTAAAGGTAAATTTTACAAACCTAAAATCATTTTTAAACAACAGAATTTTAAACAACTCTGTCAAGAATTGACATATCAAGCAACATAAAAATTAGTAAAGTTATAGAATTTTTGAATGACAAACTATACTTGATCCAATTGTGCACCTAAAATCCTCTGTACCCTAAAAGAAAATACGAAGTCTTTCTAACGTTAAATGTTTTCCAAATTGACTATATATTAGGCCACAAAAGACCTTTCAGCAACTATCAAAGAACTAATGTTATGTAGACTAACATTTTTAACCCCAACTAAAATAAATTAGGAATCAACAGTAAACAAAACAATAGTTTTAAAACCTCTATCTTTGTGTATTAAGATCTGCAGTCCCAAATAATTTATGGTCTTGAGGGAAAATGACATTGGAAGTGACAGAACATTTTGGCTGGGACAATAAAAGCACTACATATAAAAATTTCAAGATGTTGCCAAAACAGTACATATAGATACACTTTAAGCTTTGACACAGATTTACTATAAAACAAGAGTGTTTAAAAATAATCGGTTAAATATTAGAATTGAGAGAGAAGAAAAACAGTGCTTAAGGTAGAAGGAAAGAAATCCTATAACTAAGAGCAGAATACAACAAAATGGAAAACAAAGATGCAAAGGAAGATTTCTAAAACCAAGAATGCATTACTCAAAAAATGTACAAATGAAAAATAGTAAGAATGATAAGGGGTCTTTGCAACAGATGTATCAAGCATTAAAGCTATTTTTAGAGAATATTGTCAATCTTATAGAAATATATTTTTTAAATTCAATGAAATTCATAAAAATACATTCTTTTTTTATGTTTATTTTTTTAAAAAAATTTAAATCCTCACCTGAGAATATTTTTCCATTTATCTTCAGGTAAAGTGAGAGGGAGAGAAAAAAAGAGAGAGAAAAAAACATCCATGTGAGAGAGACACACTGACTGGTTGCCTCCCACCCATCCCTGACCAGGGTCAGGAACCTAACCTCCACCAAGGTATGTGCCCTTGACCAGAATTGAACCTGCAACTCTTTGGACCATGGGCCAGTGCTCTAACTGCTGAACCAAACCAGCCAGAACTGAAAATATATTCTTATAGAAAAGAATGTTAACTCAAGAAGATAAAAAAATCTGAAAATACTTACAGCATCTAAAAAAATTATCTGGTAATAATTAAGTCTTCCAGACAACCTATAGAATGAGAGAAAATATTTTCAAATCATGTATCTGATAATGGTCTAATATCCTGATTCTATTAAAAAAACTCTTACCTCTCAACAACAAAGAGACAAGCAACACAATTGTTAAATGAGTAAAGGATTTGAACAGATATTTCTCCAAACATCTATAAATGGCCAATAAGCACATGACTAGGTATTCAGCATCATGTGTCGTTAAGGAAATGCAAATCAAAACCACAATGAGATACCACTTCACACTCACTAGGATGGCTTTAGTCAAGAAAATGGAAAATAGCAAGCACTGGCAAGGATTTGGATTAACTGGAACACTTCTGGATTGCTTGTGGGAATGTATAAATGGTGCAGCTGCTGTGGAACAGAGTTTGGCTGTTCCTCAAAAAGTTAAACATAGATTTACAGTATGACCAAATAATTCCACTTCTAGGTATATAATTCATTTCAAGAGAAATGAAAACTTATGTTCACACAGAAAGTTGTCCACAAATTTTTATAGCAACATTATTCATAATACCTGAAATGCAGAAACCCACATGTCCATCAATGGAAACAACCCAAATGTCCATCATCGGGCAAATGGCTAAACAAATTGTAGTATGCATAAACAATGGAAAATTACTCATCCATAAAAAGGAACAAAGTATTGATACATGCCGCAAGCTGGATGAACCTCAAAAACATTACACTAAGTGAAAGAAGTCATATACAAAGGTCACAAATCATATAATTCCTTTTATATGTTATATCCAGAATAAGCAAATGAATCAAAACAGAAGGCATATAAAGGTTACAGGGGATGTGGGGAGAAGGGAATGGAGAGTGATTACTTAACAGGCATGCGCTGTTTTATGAGGTGATGAAAAAGTTTAAAATTAAAAAGCTGATAATGTACAACAGTGTGAATATACTAAGTACTAATGAATTGTAATTAAATGCCACGGAATAATACACTTTAAAATGGTTAACTGTACATTATGTTAATTTCACTTTTAAAAATCTTCCTCACAATAACAACAGAATAAAATAATTTTACAAGAAAGATTTAGAAACACCCCAATGGAACAAGTCTATAATGCCTATATAATACTGCTTCATTAAATACGAGGGGAAAACTGCCATGTTATTTCATGAGGCTAAGAAACGCTTAATAACAAATCCTAAATGAGACAGTACAAGAAAAGAAAGCATTGGAACAATCTCATGTTTGACATATATTAATAGAGAAAAGATTATGACAGTCAAGACACCAACTAACTAAAAATCTGCATCATAACTATAAGAATGCCTCTGAACAGCTTATCCGTAATCCTGACACAGCCCAGGAAAGAATTGGTGATCCTGGAAGAGAAATCAATAAAAATTATTCAAAATAAACACAAATATTAAAAACAGGGAATTTGAAAAGATAAAAGGACAGAATACCCCAGAGCTGTGGTACAACCCAAAAAATCTAAACAAGGGTAATATCAGAAGGAGAACACAGAAGCTAAAAATATGTATTTAAAGCCTTGGCCGGTTTGGCTCAGTGGTTACAGCATCGGCCTGCAGACCACCAGAGTCACGGGTTTGATTCTGGTCAAGAGCTCGATGTGTCTCTCTCACATAGATGTTTCTCTCTCTCTCTCTCCCTCACTCAGTGGGAACTCTATCTGAAGATATATGGGAAAATGTCCTCAGGTGAGGACTAAAAAAAAATTATTTGTTTGTTTATTTATTTAAAGAGATTATGCTGAAAATCTTCTAAAATTGATAGCCACCAAACTACATTTCCAAGAAACTCAATAACACCAAAGAGAACTTTTTAAGAAGAAACTGACACAGCATGATTTGAGCTGAAAACCAAACACAGAGAAAACCCTGAAGGAAGTAAGAGAGAAAGACGCAATACATACAGAAGAACTGCAACCAAAATTACAACAGACTTCTCATTAAACACACACACACACACCAAACAAACAAAAACTATGAAAGCCAGAAACCACGGAGTAACATCTTTAAATGCAAAAGAGAATAATACAGAAAAATATAAAATAATTCTATCAGACACACACTCCTAGTTCCCCTTTATCACTTAGCAGTAAACTCACCCTCATGCTCATCCTCAGCAATTACTAATCTGTTTTCTATTCCTGCAGTTTGTCTTGGTGAGAATATCATATAATGGAATCAAAGAGTGTATAGCCTTTTGAACACAATTTTTTTCATTTAGCTAAGCATATTAGATTCAGTCACCTTCTAGCAGCATTACGTACACTTATTATACATTTTTGAAATTCTCTCTTGTTTTGGTTTCCATGATACGCATACCCCAGTTTTCCCGTAATCTCTCTGGTACTTCTTTTCGTCTCCTTGGCAAGACCCTCTTTCTCCACACAACCCTTACAGCTCAGCTTGCTCTAGAAATCAGTCCTGAGCCCATTCCTTCTATAGCTGTCCTCTCTCATTAGGGTGCCGATATTCATTCCCATGATTTTAAAAGGTGAAGATTTATGCAATCTGAAGAGAAACCAGAGTATATTCCCATGATTTTAAATGTTTTGGATATGAGTCATACATTTATATCTCCACACCATAAATCTAGCTGTATCCATTCAATGAATCAAGATCCTATTCTTCCCTCACAGACTAGCAGAGTAGACCTGCCTTGATTGGGAGTTTGACTTTTCCTTCTTTGGGGCCCAGCCAATGAAGCTCTCAGCTAGGTTCTGTTTTCTGCACCCTACCTCCTCGAGAGGGTAGAACCTCCTTTGTGACTCCAAGGACGCCCTCTAAAATGGTCTTATTTTTTTGTTATCTGTACTCAGAGCAACAATTCAGCTTAGCAGTAGCCAACCAATTCTCGTTAGTTGAGTTTCCACTCTCCATACATTTGTCAAATGCCCGATACAGGGGACCAACTAGTGGATTCCCTTACACTGCTATACCCTCCCATCCCACTGCACCCCCGGTACAACGTTCAGCAACTGGGTGGTTGTGCCAGGGCTCTGTGGGCTCCACTGGCCACCAGTGACGGATCCTCACTGCAGCCAGGTAGAAAGTGATTGGTCTCCAAACCTCCATCTTAGCACCTGTTTTCTTGAACCACTCCTGCTACCAACTTTACAGGTTGTATTCTCTGGGACGCAGATGCTAAGACAGCTTTTGGCAGGCAGGATGTTGATGAGAAAGCCCTTGAAATCAACACTTGTAGAAAGCAAGCATCAAAAGAGGGAGAAGTAGGCCCGACAACAGCATTGGCTAACTCCAGGAGGAGCTGTAGAACTACCTGCACCTTAAAGACTGTCCCCTGTTGGAGCAAGATAGCCAGTCACTAGATATGCATACCATCCTCACCCCCACACACCCAGCATGACATTGTGTGAGGTGACCTGAGAGGACCCTGAAGGGGCTAACAGCTGAAGGCTATCTTCTGCTACCCCTCTCACAGCTGGGGCAACAGTCCTTCATTGAAGGGGTCAGGGGGTGGGGGTGAATCTTGGTATCCAACCACAATGTCCCCAACCAAACTTTTGAAATTCAACCAACACCCTCTTCCCCTAAATATGATCCTTCTCCAGTCTCCCCAACTTCAGAAATCCATCGAGCAGTTCTGAAATAATAGATGTAGGAATCCTTCCCAATCTCTCTTTCTGTATCACCAACCACCTACAATATGTAGCATTAAGGATATTTACATATGCAGACATTTTCACCTCTAAATTATATGTCTAATTCTATACACTTGTCTCTATAGCCACTGACACCTTCATCTTGACAATCCCAATGGCCCCCTTGCTGACCTCTTAGTTGGAGAAGCAGACATTAAAATCTAATGTGGTTAATACACTGACAAAAGTTGTCAAGGGTTCTTAATCATTTTACGGAGGAGAAACACCTAATACAACCTGTAGTGGGCAGAAGGAGGAGAGATTAAGAAATTGTAGAGAATTAGGAGAGAGAAGGAGTGGTTAAATCCCAAGAAGAGTCCTCAAAAGATTCAAGGCCAAAGCTTAAAAATGTGACCGAGAATTTGACAGATGCAAGGAAGAGAAATGGGGGTATAATAAGAGGATTCCCAGAAAAGGCAAAGGAACAGCAGAGTGGAGAGAAGGGCCCCTTCACACGAAGGAGGTAGGAAAGAAGATAAAAGGTGGGGAGGAGGCTGGAAAGAAAAGCAAAGGTGTCCAGCCAGTGTGGCTCAGAGGTTGAGCATTGATCCATGCACCAAGAGGTTGCCGGTTTCATTGCCGGTCAGGGCACATGCCCAAGTTGTGGGCCCGATCCCCAGTGGGGGGCATGCAGGAAGTAGCCAAGTGATGTTCTCTCTCATCGATGTTTCTATCTCTCTCTCCCTCTCCCTTCCTCTCTCTCTAAAATCAATAAAGAAAAAAATTTAAGAAAAAAAGAAAGGCAAAGGCTATATTGTGGATGGACTCATGCTCCGCTGGAGATTCCTAAAATTATGCCTGCATATGGAAAAGGCTTGGATAGGAAAATGAAAAAAAGAAAGAAAGTAGGAGATTAGTTTGAGTGATTTTAATTTTATTTCATAATTCCTTCATAGCTGTTCAAACATTTCCTTATATTATGATTTCATCAGTTAACTGAAGTTTGTAAAAATCCTTTTCCAGCTATCTTCAACACAAACTGGTCATTCTTCTATTGTATGCTTCTCAGTACTGCTATATCATGTTATCATGTGTGAATTTGTTTTTGTATTTACTTTATTTATCCATATAGACAACATTTCAAAGGTAGGCACTATGTACTTTTCTCTTCAGATATCCATGATTTTTTTTTTCTCCTCACCCGAGGACATTTTCACATTTACCTTCAGACAGAGCGGGAAGGAAAGAGGGAGGAAGAAAGAGAGAGAGAAACATCGATGTGAGAGAGATACATCAAGTGGCTGCCACCCACACAACTCCAACCAGGGCGGGGACAAACTGCAACCAAGGTACGTGCCCTTAGTGGGAACCAGGTCTCTCTGGTCTGCAGACCAACGCTCCAACTGCTGAGCCAAACCAGCCGGGGCCAGATCTCCATGATTTTAAACACATCTCTTAGCAAGCAGCAGCATCTAATAAATGTTCCTAGAAGAAATATGTAAATTATATATAGGAAACTGGAATGTAAAAGGAACCCTTTTCTTTTCTATGGTTGTTAATGTGTAATATGCACATAAGTTCAAAATATTTCATTGCAATATTCTGGGGTCTATTCACACAAAAATATTTTTTGAAGTTAAATTATCTAGCTGGGTAATGGTGCACATCAACCTACATCCAGCTTTTGCAAACAGTGAAGGAGAACTGCATCACAATTCATAATCCTACCAGGGTTCACATAAATTTCCCCTCCAGGACCCAGACAAACCACCTATCTCTTCTTTTAATTCTCAGTGAAAATGTCCTTAAGGCAAGGACTTTAGAATCCCTGCTTTACACTCTAGGAGGGAGTGGGTTGCTCCCAAGATCCTTAGCAGTTGCAGGCAAATGGGGAGTGAAATGGGAACAGGAAAATTAAAACTACCATGGGCTAAGTAAAGAAATTACTTCCTATCATCATTCATTTTTCACTCCTTATAGACTCTGAATCAAAATACTGAAATACAGGCTAAAGAACAAGCTTTCATAAATGTATCACCCCAATGTCCTCTGAAGGCTGAGTCTTCAGTGACCAAATCTCTCTAATTTCTCTGTCTGTTTCCCAGAGCCACGTGGGCCTGTTCTGCCTTCAATGGGATAATTAGTGAGGAAGCATTTTTCCTCTGTGGTCTAGACATAGACATATCCAGATACTGTTTCCCTTGAAAGGCAGCCATCCTGCTGAATGTACTCGATCACCAATTCCCATGTTTTTCTAAGGCCAGATGGGGCTAAACACAATTTCTGAAGGTTCTTCTCCCCCCTTTTCACCGATTAGCAGCTTGTTTGTTTTCTATTAAGAATGCTGCCAGGCAAACAGAGGGAAGGAAAAGAAAATTCCTTAATTTTTAAGGTGGGAAAACTCAAGAATGATGGATATGCTGTAGCCAAGAGGAAACAATCCTTGGACCTAACAAATAAGCATGGAAAAAAAGGTTACTCAATATTACATAATTTCAGTAGTATGAGCACATAATGGGAATTTTGAGAATAATATAATTTTCTTAGCCAAAACCCAAGAGTAGATATGTATTTTAATTACAGATAGGTAGAGAATGAGAAAAACAACAGACAGAAATCTCAACCTTTGAACAAAATTTTCATCCTGGCATTGCTAATTGTCTCTATGACCTTGGATAACTCACCTCACTTATTTGAGCCTTTGTTTCTACACATACAAACAAAAAGGTTTAAAGGATTTTATATCCGAGAGCTTTCCATCTCTAAAATTCTTTGACCCCCTGGAATTCTCAGCCAATAATATTCTACCTGGGAACAGCAATGTTTTTCTTCTGTTGTCTTTTCACTCTATTTGGAGGAACTGCTTGCTTCTCACTTTAGTGAGAAGAGAAGACAGTGGAGCCTGTTCTGAAACCATGATAAATAACCCCAAAGTCCTGAGTGTTCTTTCCCTGTTGGAGGCCAAGAAACTCCACACAGACATGGGAAGGATTAGCCTTCAGCTGAATGCAGACTGGCACAGGGGCCAGGTACATATAGGCCACATGAGGCTACTCTGAGACATCTCCTTTCTGGTAAGACCTAGACTTCCCCTCTCCCATTTACAGTCTCAGACTCCCGAGTCCCAGAGGCCCCCTGTGCAGTCATAATACGTGGTATTGGCAGGAACAGTGGTGAGTAGCAGGAACCTAACCCTGACTGTATCAGGACTTGCTCCAACTCTTAATAACTTGGGCAACTTACTTGTCCACCAGCACTGCTTTCTCCCGACTTTGCTAAAATAGCCACATCTGTGATTGCTGATGCCCAGTAGTGACATTTCCATTCTAGGCCAGGGATTATGAAAAATATGCTTAAAAAAAATAAAAGAGTCGATATGATTAATGTTCTTAAAACTGAAATTTTATAGTATCAAAATATCACTAAAATGTCTGGAGGGACTGAGCATTTTTTGGTTGCTCTATAACTAAAGGGACATACTAACCAGTCTCCAGCTGACAGGGGCCACACTCTGCTCGGATACCAGTGAGCCACGTGAGAATACAAAGGCTGAACTGGCAAATGTCAGGAACGGTGCCTCTCACAGGCCAAAGCCCTCACCAGAGTGCACAGTGCCCTCCGTGGAGTTACCCAGCCCAGGCCTCCTGTTTCTTTCTGAAACTTTTCTTCCAACAGTATTAGACATACTCTAGAAGCAACTGCACATTTCTGGATGATGAGTTCTGAGGTGAAGGCCAGTCAGTAGTATGGTAATGTGGATAAAAGAAAAAATATTTTATTTGTTGGTAGAATTGGTTGGCCCTTAAAAAGACAGAACAAAGCTTAGTTTGTCTGCAAATGAAGTTACTGATCAAAGTTTTGTGTTTAATTCACTGTCATGAGACAAAAGCCAACTCACCCTCACGTGTTTTTTCTCTCTCAGTGCATGTTACATGCTACATACCAAAACAGCAATTTCAGCCTCAGGGACAAGTTTTTAGCACAAAACTCCTCACACTAGGTTGTTTTCTTCAGACATCTGGGGGTATGTTTCCAACCCCACCTTCCCATCCCCTCCACCCCCAAAAATAGTTTCAGGGTCTAAACATACGTTAATTCTATTCCATTGGATAAAACTATTGGATAAATTCCATTAAAGTATCTGCAGGGACTGCTCACGTGTAGTCACCCTGTGCCTGAAGGGAGGTACCAACCTAGTTCCCAGATGACACAAGGCCAAATTCTGCAATAATTAAAGTAGAATTTGCCTCTCTCAGGCCAATCCCTGCCCTAAAGAGGTACACGATGCCCTCCCAGAGTTACCAGCCTGGCCCCGTGTCCTTTCTGGAACATGCGTTCCAACAGTTTCAGACACACTCTTAAAGCTACTGCACATTTCTGAATGAAGTCGGGAGATGAAAACTTGTCAGTGCGATGGTGCTATACAGTACTCCGTTTTGTGATGATACCACAGTTGATTAATCCAGTCTACTCTGGGCAGGCACTCGAGTTTCCAGGGTTTTACTGTGATGAAGTGTTACTAAGATGATCTGGTACATAGCTTTTGATACAGCTGTGAACACATTTCTGTTGGTTATATACCTAGACTTGATGTGGCCTGGTGTACAGTGCCAAGCTGCTTCCCAGTGCGTTTGCACAAATCTGGACTCCTGCCATCAGTGCCCGCAGCAGACACCTGCTACTTCACAGCCTCAGGAGCACTCGGTCTTCCCCACCCTTCCGCTCAGCCATTCCAACAGATGTGTAGTGTTGTCATATGGTGGTTTCTAGTTTCCACTTCCCTGACAACTGATAAGGTGGACAGTGTTTGCAAGTTTATTGACTCTTTGAATATTTTCTATTGTGAACAGTCTTCTCAAGCCTTGTTTATTTTCTATTGATTGATCTTCCTTTTTCTTATTGATTTCCAGAGTTCTTTCTGTATTCTGGATAGAACTACTTTGAGGTTCTTATAGAGGCCCTTAATTTTGATATAAATAGAATTATCAGGATTTTTGTTTTATAAAAGTTGTTTTTTGCATCCTGTTTAAAAGTCTATGAATGCCCAGCCAGTGTAGCTCTGTGGTTGAGCATCGACCCACCAAGACATCGCTGGTTCAGTTTCTGGTCAGGGCACATGCCCAGGTTGTGGGCTAAATCCCCAGTGGGGGACATGAAGGAGGCGGCCAATCAATGTTCTCTCTCATTGATGTTTCTATCTCTCTCCCTCTCCCTCTAAAAATCAATAAAGAAAAAAAAAATTTTTTAAGCCTAAGACTGAACCATGACATGACCATAAAGATGACCACATTACTTTTTCCTCTAAAAGCTTTATTGTTTGCCTTTTACATTTAAGTATATAATCCATCTGAATTTGATTATTTTCTATAGATTATGAGGTATGAGTCAAGCACATGTGTTTTTATATGGATATGCAATTGATCTGCATTATTTATTGAACAGATTACTCTTTCTTTGCTGCACATTTCATGCTTTTTATCATAAGTCAAGTGACTATATATGTAAGTCTAAATCTGGGCTCTCTGTTATATTCCAATGGTCACTTTGTCTATCCTGTTACCAAAGCTACACTGTCTTAGTTACTATAATTTCATAATGCAGTTTAATATCTATTAAATTAAGACCTCCAGCTATATTCTCCAAGTATTCTTTGGATATCCTTCACCTTTTACATTTCCAATTTTCATTTAACAAAAAGCATCCTGATATTTTTTTTTTAATCCTCACCTGAGGATATGTTTTTATTAATTTTAGAGAGAGAGAGAAACATCCATTGGTTTTTCTTCCATACATGCCCCGACCGGGGATTGACCCTGCAAACTTTTGGTGTATGGGATGACACTCCAACCAACTTAGCCACCTGGCCACGGCCATCTGGTATTTTAAATTAGGATCATAGACTCATTTGGGCAGAATTAATATCATAATAATATTGAATCTTCCATCCATGAACATGGTGGTGTCATAGCATCCTTTTTATGTATTAATGGGTTGAGTTTGTTAATATTTTCTTAAATTTGCATCAGTGTTAATGAAAAAACCTGGTTTATATTGTTCCTTTATTATTATGTCTTTCCCAATTTTATAGTCTATGCTATGGTTCCTCTTAAAAGGAGTTAGGATGTGTACTTCTTTTTCTGTTCTCTGGAAGAAATTTGATAATATTGCGGTTGTGTCTTTCTTAAATGTCTTAAAGAATTCTCCAGTGAAAGTATGTTGGCAGAGGAATTTGATTATGAGAATGTTTTAATTAAGAATCCAATATTTGCCTGGATGGTATGGCTCAGTGGACTGAGCATTGTACCCTGGACTAAGAAGTCCTGCTTCCATTTCCGGTCAGGGGACGTGTCCAGGCTTCAGGCTCGATCCCCAGTAGGGGTGTGCAGGAGGCAGCCAAGCAACCTTTGTTTCTCACCTGGATGTTTGTATCTCTCTCTCCCTTCCTCTCTAAAGAAATCAATAAAATCATATTTAAAAAAAAAGAATCTAATATGTAATTATATATACCTGATTATTTACATTTTCTATTTTTTCTCATGGCAAATTTAATAAGGTTTTGGGTTATTAATTGATCTCACCCAAATCATCAAATTACTGGAGAAAATGTTCATAATATCATCTCATTTGATGTATTATGATCTCTAGGTTTTCATTTCTGAAAATTTGTGGCTTATTTTGATCAATCTAGTGAAATTTCTAGTGAAATTTTTATCAATTTTATTAATTTTATCAAGCACCAATCCTTTCTTGTTTTTCTTTTTTATTCTTCTTACTTTTTGTTTGTTCTTTATTATTTCTTTCCTTATTTTTTCTTTCGTTTTGATTTATTTTTTGCTCTCTACCTTCTTGAATTGTTAAATTTAAACCGATTTTCAGTCTTTTCTAATATACAGAGAATATTTTCTGAACACAGTGGAATTAAGCTAGAAATCAGAAAACATGTTTAACTAAATTATAATGAAAATACATCAAAAACTGTATTGCTGTTATTTCTCTCCAAGCACTTACATTAGCTGCAGCCATTCAATTTTTAACATTATTTCCACTGTAATTCAGTTTATATATATATTTACATTTATTGTTCTATATATAATCAAAAGTCATTTTTATTTATACATATTTACACCTCTGAAGTTCATAATTTACTTCTATATATTTTTTTAAGTGATGAGATGGCACTTTCTTTTTTTTTATTTTTATTATGTTTTTATTTATTTTAGAGGAAGAGGAAGAAGGAGAGAGAGGGAAAAACGTCGATGTGAGAAAAACATGGATTGGCTGTTTCCCGCACACATCCTGACAGGATACTCAGCCGCAACCCTGGCATGTGCCCTGACCAGGAACAGAACCAGTGACCCTTCAATGCACAGAATGGTGCTCAACCAACTGAGCCACACTGGCCAGGGAAGTAATTTCCTTCTATATTTCTAAGTTCCATATAAACTCATTTTTCTTCCTGTAGGAAGTCCATTTAGTTTTATAAAAGTGAGCCTGCTGGTGACAAAATCATTCATCTTTTTCTTTAACTAAAATTATTTTTATCTTCATTTTTGAAGGATAATGTTTGTGTATAAAATTATAAGTTAGAAGTTATTTTCTTTCAATATTTTAAAGATGACATGTCACTGGATTCTAGCTTCCATCATTTTTGTTGAGAAATTGTTGGTCTTAGCAACCTGACTTTTTTTTAAGGCACTGATTTTAAGATTTTTCTTCTTGTATTTGATTTTCAGAAGATTTTATGATATTCGCAGGTATGTTTTCCTGTGTTTATCTTCAACTTGGGGTTCCCAGAATTCTTGAATCTCTCAATTGACATATTTCACCAGTTTCAGAAAATGTAATGTTTTTCCCCATTTTCTCTTTTTATCCTGTGACTCCTGATTATATATTAGACTTTTGAATCATTCTCTGTATCTCCATTCACCTTTCTTCTAATTGTTTCTGTATGCTTAAGTTTGTATATTTGTACTGACTTGTCTTTCAGTTCACTTATCCTCTCCTCTCCCCAATCTCCTCTCAAATCCACCCCTGGAGTTCTGAATTGCAGATGTTGTATTTTTCTGTTCTAGATTGTCATTATATTCCTTTCTTTCAGAATTCTCTAAATAAATTCTGCATACTTTATTCGTTCCCTCTTCCTAATTTATGTATTAATTATAGTTGTTTCAAAGACCTTGGTTGGTAATTCTGATATCTGGATCATCTTTTGATCTCCTACTACTTTCCATTCTTTTCCTCTTGATTGTCAATCATATTTTTCATGTCTTTTCGCATGTATAGTAATATTTAATTGTGTCAGACATTGCCATATAAAAGAAATGAGGATCTGAACGATGTCATCAGAGAGGGTTCCCCATTTCCCCCATTATGCAGTTCAGGTAAGAAGCTGACCATTCTATCCAATTAGTAATTAACCTGGGTCGGAGATGAATGGCAGAGTAAGTCTCCATCTATATATGGTTTTAGTCCTCTTCCTTGGGAATGTTTGTTTCAAACTTTTTGATTGAGAGCCAAATTCATTTCTTTCTCCTTAATCCTGAAAGACTTCAGGATTTCTAGCTCTGTTGTTCATAAGTTTCTAGCCCAGTCTTCAGCTTCCCACTCCAGAAAACATAAAAATCTAGCAAATGTCTTAAGAGATTAATGGAGTACTTAGGCAGGCTCACTCACTGGTGTGCCTTAGATTTCACTTTGCCTTTTTGAGGCTTTTGGGCTTCCTTCCCTCTCTCCCTCCAGGGCTGCTTCAGGTCTCTAGAACTGAGCTAATGTCACAGTCACATGCAGTAAATTAGCAATGAATTTGAAGAAGCCCCTGAAAAGGACCCAGTTTGTCTCCCCAGCCTCCTACAACTGCTAAGACCGTGCTGCTGGTTTCTCTCTCTTCCTGGAAGCGGCTCAGTGCCTAGACCAAACCGTCTATAGGCCCTGTTCTGAATCATTACATTCCCTAAAGGGAGACATTCCCAGGATCTAGCAGATGTCTCCGAGATTAGAAGTCAGTTCAATTTAGTTGTCCCCTCACCCTAGAGTCTTTCTTTATCTTTTCCCCCAAGGGTAGGTGGCTAGGTAGGGTGGGGGAGGGGTATTTAATATATACCAGGTAAGGGTGAAGTAAACAAAGGTTTACAGAGATAAAGAAAATTAGCTTAATCCTTGTCTCATCATCCTACAGAATTATTATCTGGCTTTTGCCTATACTCAGCTAAAATTTAAACTCTTAAGTGTTCCCTCTCTACTCATTAAATCTAATGACCATTTTTCAAGTTTTGCTTTTCATTTACCTTTCTACAGGACTTAATACAATGTATCAGAGACTTCAGAATCTTACTTAAAAGGCATTACATTTAATGAAAAAAAAGAAGTCGTAGTTTTAGTCATATAGCTAATTAATCCTGATTTAGATTGGGTTGCATATCCAAACAAAATACCCCATTGCTATAGTTTATAATAAATATAAATATACTATAAGCATATTCTAGTCTATAAAGCCTGAATAAATGTTACAGTTATAGAAAAGAGAACATGCATTATTGAGTCCTTTGTTAAAGCATCCAGAAACAATGACCAAAATGTTTCCAGTTTGTTAATGCACTCTGAATCATGGTCATTAGTTTCTGCTTGCTTTTTGTCCAAAGGTATTTATTATCATAACATGCAACAAATTGAACTCACACTGAAAAGTTAAGACCATAGAACCTTTGGCTCTTTGACTATCAAAATTTAGCTTATTCAGCACTTAGGTTTGTTGGCAAAGCTGAGATGGCATAGGAAAGTGAAAGAAATTGCATGCCAGTTCCATTCATTTTGAAAGCTTTCAGCACTGGGTTACACAATGGAAAAAGCTCAAGGACATTCCCTGTGTCTGTGTGTTTGTAATGATTACACGAAAGTCAAGCACAACTCCAAGAAATGAATCACACTCAAATGCTTGGGAGTTAAAATACTGGGTATGTGGACTAGGTTCCCTAATAGGGACTGGTGCTTTTATGAAATGACTTGCAGATCAGGACAGAAGATTTGCTACATTATGAAGGTAATCTTGATCACATAGATGAGCCAAAGTAAGGAGTTCATTTTAGATACCAATACATAGATTAATATAGTAATTCACAAATTCATAAACTTGAGAATAAATAGTATTTTTCATACTTGTAATGTTATAATGTAGATGTTCCATAAATAAAAATGTTAGGCCTTGGCCGGATTTGCTCAGTGGTTAGAGCTTCGGCCCACGGACCAGAGAGGCCCGGGTTTGGTTTCCACTAAGGGCACGTACTTCGGTTGCAGTTTATCCCCGGCCCCAGTTGGGGTTGTGTGGGTGGTAACCACTCCATGTGTCTCTCTCACATCGATGTTTCTCTCTCTCTCTTCCTCCTTCTTTCCCTCCCACTCTATCTCAAGATATATGCAAAACAAAAACAAACAAACAAAAAAAAAACATGTCTACGGGTGAGGATTAAAAAAGAAAGAAAAATGTTAGCTTTTTTTTTTCTCCAAATCAACATATTTAAAGTCCACTTAGGATACACCACAAACTCCTTGGCCATGGTCTACAAAGGCCATCATGGCCAGGATCCTTGCCTATCTTGATAATCTTACCTCTCCACAAAAACCCTGCCTTTCAGAAATTTTATTTATTTATTTATTTATTTATTTATTTATTTATTTATTTATTTATTTTTGTTACAGATGTTTCTCCTTTTCCCCCCATTGACACCCTCCTCCCCACCTCCCACTCCTGCCCTAGCCCCAGCTTTGTTGTCTATGTCCATCTGTTACACATACATGCATATAAGTTCTGTGGTTTATCTCTCCCCCCCATCCCTCTTCTGAGGATTGTCAGTCTATACCCTACTTCTATGACTCTGTGTCTATTTTGTTCATCGGTTTGTTTAGTTCATTATATTCTAGAAATAAGTAAGATCATATGATACTTGTCTTTCTCTGTTTGGCTTGTTTCACTTAGGATAATACTTTCCAGGTCCCTCCATGTCATCTCAAAGGATAAGAGATCTTTCTTTCTTATAGCTGCTTAGTACTCCATGGTGTATATGTACCACAGCTTTTTTATCCACTCATCTACTTTGCCTTTCAGAAATTTTAAATTAACTGACATTCAAGATGCATAATGTTGTTTCTTCTACCTAGAATTTCTTTTCCCACCTTTCTTTTTAGACAGTGAACCCAATTCAAATTTCACCTTCTCTGTGGCTCCTTCCCTGACCTCCCTAAACATAGTTAGGTAATATCTATTTTTAAATCCTCTCCCAAGGGTACTTTTCCATTTATCTTCAGATAGAGTGTGAGGGAGGGATATAATTTAAAAAGGGAGCTTGCACATAATGTATAGGTTTAAAATGTAATAAAATCAGATGTAAAGATCTAGCAACTTACATTTTGGTCCCACTATATTTTTCTTTGCCTTCCTCCAGGGATGCTTCATTTTCTATTCTGTTCATTTCCTGTTCAGAATTTGTTTTCTGTTCTGTTATTTTACTTATTACTCACCTGGTTTCCCTGTTCAGTAACTGGTAACTGATAGGGGCTTTAGGTGTCATGGTGTAAAATAATTCTGTAATATCTTTATTACTGCTATGTTTTATAGATTTAAAATTAGAGCTGCTGACATATAAAAATGATATGGGTTGGTGACATGCCAAATGCCAATTCTATTTCCTAAAATAGAATCCGGGATTCATTAAAGTCTGGACATAGCTCAGACATGCCCAGGGCTCAGAATAGTGTATACTTCCATTCTATAGTAGTTACATAGTACATTTGACTCAGAGATTACTTTACACATAATATCCATTTGATTATTTATTTTCCAGATGAAGAAACTAAGGCTCTCAGAGAGTAAACAATGGATACATGATTAGTTAGCCAGCAGAGCCAGTTAGAGCTTAAAACTGGTCTTCTGACTTCAAATCCTATCTTTTTCCTTTTTACTATAGCAGAGTTGTCTTCTTCTACTTGATTATTCCCTGGCCCCTTCTTTTTTTTTTTTCCTCACCCGAGGATATTTTTCCATTTTTTGTACAGATAGAGTGGGAGGGAGAGAGAGGAAGGGAGAGAGAGAGAGAGAAACATCAACGTGAAGGGACACATCGAGTGGCTGCCACCCGCACGACCAACCAGGGCCGGGGACAAACTGCAACCGAAGTACGCGCCCTTCCCTGGCCCCTTCTTATATGTCCCAAAGAGAGATAGTCTGAATGCTGGCTAATCATCTGAGCAGATGATTAATTTTGATGCTACAAAGTAGTTATTTTTATTTTATTATTATTTTTTTAATCCTCACCTGAGGACATTTTTCCATTTTTCTTCAGCTAGAGTGGAGGGAGGGAGAGAGAGAAAGACACATTGACTGGTTGCCTCCTGCATGATCCTCACCATGGTCGGGGACAAACCGCCACTGAGGCATGTGCCCTTGACTGGAATCGAACCCGCGACTCATTGGCCCACAGGCTGACACTCTAACCACTGAGCAAAACCGATCAGGACCAAAGTAGATATTTTTAGTTTTCTTATTTATTTAATTTTTTTTTCTTTATTGATTTTAGATAGAAAGAAAGAGATAGAAACATCGATGAGCAACATCGATTGGTCACCTCCTGCATGCCCCCTACAGAGGATCCGGTTCACAAGCTGAGCGTATGCCCTGACCGAAATCAAACCGGCGACCTCTTGGTGCATGGGTCGATGTTCAACCACAGAGCCACACCAGCCAGGCCAAAGTAGTTATTTTTATTTTTATTTATTTTTTTCCTATATTGATTTTAGAGAGAGAGGAAAGAAGAGAGAGAAACATCAATGTGAGAGAGACACATCCACTGATTGGCACCCACATGACCCCAACCAGGGCTGGGGACAAACTGCAACCGAGGTATATGCCCTTAGCGGGAACCGAACCCGGGACTCTCTGGTCTACGGGCCAACGCTATAACCACTGAGCCAAACAGGCCAGGACCAAAGTAGTTATTTTAAAAAGTAGCTAGACTTTATGTCCAGACAAGGAAAGATTACAGATATATTGTTCAATTAAAAAAAAAAAAAAAAGCAAGAAGCTAAACTTTGATGCTACATCTAAGCTTATTTTCAGGCCTATGAAAGGGCAAACTTTCCAGGAGTATAGGTCAAAGTCTAGATTTCTCTATGAGACACAAGGGCTTGACAGATGAACTCCTAATTAAAGTACATGTCAGCATATAGGGTTTAGGTAGATTAGCATGAATAAAAAGTCAATGTGGCGGTCATTAATGTTGTTCACCAAATATTTTTAATTCTCCTTCTGAGAAATTTTTAGGGATGGACTTCCATGCGCTTGAAGTTAGATGTGGACATTGAAATACTTTGGCCAATGAAATGTGAACGGATGTGATGTGTGTCACGTCCAAGAGAAAGTTATAAAAATCAGTGTGACCTGCCTTGTTCCTCTGTGCCACCGCCCCACCTCCTCTTTCTTTGTCTTGACAATCTGGCTGCATAGACGTACAGCCTCCCTTCTGTTTCCTGGAGTGAGACAATGAACAGATCTTTCCAGCCCTACCCTACAGAAACCAACCTACATGGGCATGTAATGCAAGCAAATGTTTTAAAGTTCCAAAATTCCAGAAATGTTTGTTACCAAGCATAACTTAACCTAGCTTCATTGATATGCTTACTTTAAATATTATTCCAATTCAGTAGTAACACCCAATGGAATAAGTCAGTGGAGTCTTTTTGAATCTATGACATATCAGTATGGACTTGATTTAATTAAGAATTTTACTTAATGTGCTAGCTTCGGCACTGTGTATACCAAAATTGGAACGCCACAGAGAAGATTCGCATGGCCCCACACAAGGATGCCACAAATCTAGGAAGTGTTTCCGTATTTCTGCAGCACAGATGGACCTAGAGGGTACTGTGCTCAGTGAAATAGGTCAGACAGAGAAAGACAAATACCATATGATTTCCCTTATATATGGAATCTAAAGAGCAAACAAAACTAATAGGAGACAGAAACAGATTCATAAATACAGATCAGACTGATAGTTGCCAGAGGGTGGGGGTTATGGGGGCTGAATGGGAAAGGTAAAGGGATTAAGGAATACAAATTGGTAGTCATAAAATAGTCACAGAGATAAAGTACAGAATAGGGAATATAGTCAACAATATTGTACTAACTATGTACAGTACCAGGTGGGTACTTAAAGTATTGGGGGGACCATTTTGTAAAGCATTTGCTTGTCTAACCACTATGCTGTACACTTGAAACTAATACAAAATAATATTGAATGTAAACTATAGTTGGAAAAAAATTAAAATAAATAATTTTAAAAAAAGATTTTTCCTTAAAAGGTGGCTATTATTTAAACATTCAAAGGCTTATTGCTAGTAAGTTTTTCAATAAGTATTTCAGTCTATGACACCGAAAACAAGTGGAAGAAACACTTTTGTGGACAGCCATCTTGTAAGGAAATTGAAGAAGAGGGATAGGAATGCTGCATTAATGAGAAACCTCTAATTTTCCTCTCCTCCTCTAGTCTCAAGCACCTCCAAAGGTCACAAGACCAGTTCTTCCTTTGGAGTCAAGCTAGACAATTCTTCCTTTAGACACTTCAGACAAGTACTAATCTTGGCAAACTCTCTAAAATAGACAGAGATTAAGACATACTTAATTATCGCACCTTGGTTCTCATCCAGCCTAAAGAGTTGGGTACTTCATTTCAAAGGATTCAGAGTCCCTTTGGGCTTTATTATTGTCAACTGGCAGCCCCGGGCAGAAAGATGCCTGCAGTGAATAATGTGAAAATTCATTAATGGACTAAGCAATTTCCAGTTCTGTACATGGCTACACTCAGATCCAGCCATCTCAGGCCAGCTCATGTCCACACATGTGCTGGTAAGTTTCCTGTCAAAGCCATGAAGCCTGTCTGAGCACAGCTAAGGGTACAACTTAGCCCAACTCTGTGTTTCAACTTAATATCTGTATTACAGTTTTCATATGAAATTTACCCTAACGAGTCAGGACTGATTTTCCAAAGTTGCAATTTGAGTAAATAAGAACTGAATATGCATTTATGTCTCCCAATTCATACAAACCCGGTCACAGTGATTGTGCTTATCACCAATTAATATGGGGTCATCACACCTAATAGAAAGTGTAATCAATTACATTCGAGTTCAAAAGGGCCACTGTCCTTTGATTTCCCATTAGATTCCCCCTGTTCCAGGTCAGAAATGTGCAGCTAGAATTTGTACCAAGAGAGCAAAGGATGCAATTAGGTTAGCGTCAGGAAACAAAAAAATTTAAAATTTATTAAGTGGAATAAGTTCAAATAACATAAACCTGACAAAAATTTTTCATCTCTGAGATTAATATGAACACAAAATTGAAGATAATGTAAGCCCTGTCTATATTTTTAACTAATTTAATGTACATCAATACTTCCTAACAGCCAATGGCTTAGATATATTGACTTACCCAACACCACCTAATCGATAACCCTGTTGTACAGTTAAAGGCAAAAAGAAAAGAATAAAGGGCTAGAATTTTCCTAGGAAGGTATGCTTTGGTAATATATCTTAAAAGCTCCATTTTTAGGTTTGAAAAAAATTTTTTTATCCTCACCCGAGGATATTTTTGCATTTATCATCAGATAGAGTTGGAGGGAGGGAGAGACAGTGAGTGAAACATTGATGCAAGAGAGACACATCAACTGGTTGCCTCCCCTATGACCCCGACCAGGGCCAGGGACAAACTGCAACTGAGGTACGTGCCCTTGACCAGAATCGAACCTGCGACTCATTGGTCTGCAGATCGACGCTCTGATTGCTGAGCCAGGGCTGAACATATTTTTAATGCTAACATCTTTTAATTGGTTTATACATTTTATTATATTTTACATATATTTAAATATGGATATCTGTTTTAAAATAAATGCTATGGAAAATTATAGTAAACTATGATTATACTCACATAACTAAGCCAAAATAATGTCCATATCAAGACGGTGATACAGATTCTAAAACAAAACAAAACAGGAATAGAATGTATTTGAGGAAAATGCAGAATGAAGATATAGTAAGCAAACCCACAGGAATAACAAACTACCTTTCAGGCATGCTATCCCTTTCTAAGTCATTTGAGATATATACTGTTTTCATACTCGGAAAATTATAGTAAACTATGATTATACTCACATAACTAAGCCAAAATAATGTCCATATCAAGACGGTGATACAGATTCTAAAACAAAACAAAACAAAACAAAACAAAACAAAACAAAACAGGAATAGAATGTATTTGAGGAAAATGCAGAATGAAGATATAGTAAGCAAACCCACAGGAATAACAAACTACCTTTCAGGCATGTTATCCCTTTCTAAGTCATTTGAGATATATACTGTTTTCATACTCTGGGAGAAAGAAAAAAGACCAAACCGCATTCATCCTCCCTTGCCAGGAAATAGCTCTGCAGATTCTCTTTGCTTGTGGCTGCATGGGTTCTGCAACAGCTGGGTGTGTGGGTGGCGCACATCAGGTCCGCTAGTTTCCAAAGAGGACCCGGGGGCCTCCTGAAGTGTTACAAGGCCTCCTGGCTCTGTGGGGGGTCCGAGGCTCCTGCCTGTGCGTTGAGATGAGGCTGTGTGTGGAGTAGGGGAAGCACCTGAGATCGTGTTTGGCATCTGTGGAGACCACCAGTATGTAAACCATTTATGTGACAAGACTAATTCCGAAGGGAAGAGGAGTAGACATTTCCCCCCTTCATTTCCAACAGCTGCAACCCTCCACACAGCTGCTACTCTGGGCTTGGGATAGAGGAAAAACACGAGAGAAGTGGGACTCTCTGCAGTGGTTTGGCTGCTTAGAAGTGGGCAGCGTGTAAGGAAAGCCACCAAAAGAAGAGCATAAGTTAGCTCTCCATATGCCCTGTTCTGTTCGGTGTAGTCTGTTAAGCTGCTGTGTGTGCTACCCCACCCAATACCACAAAGGTTGACTTCTTGTTCACACAAAATTCTCTACAATGCTGGGTACCCTCCAGGACAACTGTCCCTCCTATGGTGACTTTACAATTCAGCCTTGCAGAGTCTCTGCTCTCCCCAACTGCATCTAAAACACATGGCCCCCTGGATCAGCACGGCAGTGAGAGAGAGAGGGCAAGAAAGTCCCACACTAGTCCCGGGGAGCATAAATAATAATGTCACTCCTGCTCATGTTTCATTGGCCACCTCTAGTCCCCTCTATGTGATGCCTGACTTCAAAGAATAAGATCACAGCCCCTGTGGATATTAGTGACTATTAGAACCAAGTGCCCTTTTCTCTGAAGCCCTGAAATCAAGTTCTAACTATATGTAGGCTCGATATTCCAAAAGGATGCACCTGCCCATTCTATGGTGTACAGTTGTCCCAGTTCTCGCCTCTGGATTCAAGTCTCCCTTCCAAAGGAACAAAAGAGAGGAGGGAATTACATAGACTGTGGATTCTTGAAGCAGAGATTTGGTTCCCTTAAAGTCTGTAAAGGCACAAGTGACCAAAACACATCACGGCTAACAGTTTTAAGTGGCTCTGCCCCCTCTCTGCCCCAATGGCTAGTCATGCTTGGAAAGAGGTACTGACTTATGTCTCTCTGAGCTTGGTCATTCTGCCTTTGTTTTATGACAGACTATTCTTATTTGGTTCCTGGGTAGAGATTTTAGTGGAAAAAGGAAGGGAAAACAGAAGGAAGGAAAAGAGAAAGAGAGGGAAGGGAAGAAGGATAGAAGGAGAGAGGGAGGGGAAAGTGCACGTGTGAGATTATAAAGTTCTTTCAAAGACATCAGTTCATATGAGCTTCAAAACAACCCGTAGAAGAAAATATTTCCCCCAAGTTACCAGTGAAGAAACTAAAAATCAGAAGATACATAAAGTGAATGTGGGGCAGAAGCAGAAATAAGTCTTACTCATGGGCCGTTTCCACTTACTTCAGTGGAAGTGAAAACCCAAAGACAAGATCGTGTTTCAACGCAAGCCCAGTCTCCTGTGAATGTCAGATGTCACGTGCCTTTTATCTCAATGGTGATTTTCATTTTTGACATGTAGATTATAATTGTTGAAGCAATTGTGTTAAAATCCCTGGTCTCCTCACTTGCCTCCAATCCATTGAAACTAAATCTAGGAAGACAAACTGCTTGCCCTTATTTAACATCATAGGCACAGCATTTTCACAGGTCTCCTAAGGCTTCTCTTCCAGCCCTCAAAGACAACTCATGCCCTGTGGGCACCCAGTTTATCCGGCCTCACCTCCCCATGCATGGGGCTCCAGTTCAAACCAGCTCACACCAGTGGTTTGTTTTGTATCCTGAGCCACACCTTGGAGGTTACAGGTAAGCACCAGAGAAAGGCGTGGAAGAACTGCCTGAGGTCTGTGGGTTCCTGGGCACAATGCTGAATGCTCCCTTCAGCCCAGAAATTAAAAGCCAGGCCTCAGAATAGAAAGGCAAAGGCTCCAATTTGCCAAGCTGCTCAGAAGAAAAATGTAAATGCCAGCAGCCCAGGCTGCCAGCAAGACTGCTGAAAGGTATGGGGACCTGCAGAGTGAGCAGCAGCGTCATGATCTCCTGGAGACAGGGCCAAGGCAGGCCAAGAACTCGGAGAGGAAGGGAGGGAGCAGGAATGTGTCTCCCAACAGCTTGTTTGAGAACAAGCAGTTATTTTCCCCAAAGCCATCTGTGAGACTCTCAGCTCGCGCCTGAGAAAGAAAAGGGCAAGGCAGAGAGAGAGAAGTGAATTACTGGAAAAAGCAGGTATCTCTTTGGGAGTTGCGAGGGCAGCAAAAAGACTGTCTACCAGCCTGTTAGTCTTGGCAGCTGCATATCTGTGAATCTGGCCACTGTCAGGGTTTCTAAGGCTCTGCTTCTGGAAAATGTGGCGAGGGTTCAACCTGAAATGTGGACTGTGGATGGCTCTGGTGTGATCTAAGTCAGAGGAAACTGTGAGTTCCCAACCTAGGTCCCTCGGCACGTGGAGTCACTCACGTGACATCGTGACTAGTTTGGCCCTTGCTCGCAGACTGTCTTTAGTTCATGGAAGGCTCTAGGGGAACATGTCTCAAATTAGACTGAAATCTCCCGGGAGGCAGATCCATCCAAGTTTTCCATACCTTTTAATTGCGACCCGAGTGGTGTTCTGAAGTACAGGTGATGGATGAAAATGTCCTCACTACAGATTAAGGAGTATTTTGCCAAGCATGCCGCCCACACAATAGAGGGCACAGTGTTTCCTCTGAGCTACTTAGTATTCTGCAAGGAAGATTATCTTCCCTTCACACCCTCAGTAGCTATCTTGTTTAGGAATGTCTTTGGTTGCAAGTAGCAGAAAACTTACCTTACAGCAGCTCAAAACAAATACAGATGTATTTTTCTCACATAATGAGATTTTTGATTTAGCTGGCAGCTGGCATGAGTCAGGAGCTCCATGGCATCAGGGCTAGCATCTCTAACACGCTCTTACTTTTCCCTCATGCTTGTCTCTTCCATGGTCACATCAACTGCTGGCTGCTGATCAATGGATGAATGAATAAAGAAACTGTGGGGTGTGTGTGTGGGTGTGTGTGTGTGTGTGTGTATAGAGAGAAGATTATTATTCAGCCTTCAAAGGAAACAAACCCTTTGCAACAATATAGATAGACCTGGAGGGCATTTAGCTAAGTGAAGTAAACCAGAGACAGCAAGAAAAGTACTGCATGATCTCACTTCTATATGGACTCTACATAGAAGCTGGAGTAGGACAGGGGTTATTAGGCACAGAGAAGGGTGGGTAAGATGGTCAAAGGGTACAACTTGAAGTTATGTCAGATGAACAAGTCTAGAGATCTAATGTACAACATGACGACTATAGTTAATAATACTGTATTGTATTCCAGAAATTTGCTAAGAGAGATTTTAGGTGCACTAACCACAAAAAATTATGGTAACTATGTGAGAAGATGGATATGTTTGTTTGTTTGTTTGTTTGTTTGTTTTTTTATCCTCACCCGAGGATATTTTTCCATTTTTTGTACAGATAGAGTGGGAGGGAGAGAGAGGAAGGGAGAGAGAGAGAGAAACATCGATGTGAAGGGACACATCGAGTGGATGCCACCCGCACGACCAACCAGGGCCGGGGAAAAACTGCAACCGAAGTACGTGCCCTTAGCGGGAACCGAACCCGGGTCTCTCCAGACCGCAGGCCGACGCTCTAACCGCTGAGCCAAACTGGCCAGGGCAGAAGATGGATATGTTAATTAGCTTGACCATAGTAACACTTCACTTTGTATATGCATATCTAAACATCATGTTGTACACCTTAAATATATACAATTTTATTTTTTAACATGTCTGCCATACCATAGGGCATTGTGTTCATGTTCAAAGCAAGAAAAAGAGAGAAAGGCAGTACCCCTAGTGATCATCCCCATTTATCAGGATAGCAGCTCCCTTGCAATCCCCATCAGCCCCTGTGCCTGTCCCACTCATCAGATCTCTGCCGCACCGCCATACCCGCCATGAAGGGAGCTCAGGGAGGTGAGGGTTTAGCTGAACACCCGGTCAGTCTGAACGCAATCAGCGTCCTATCAGTCACAGAGAGTGAATGGTTACAGGGGCAGCAGTTACCAGTGTGTGCTACACCCTGTGCACAGCACTGATCAAGTTGCATTGAAATGTTTTGTCTCTGTCTCCCCTCCCATCAGAATTAATGGCACTTAGCAGACAGAGGCACCCAGTCATCCTTGTATTCCTGGCACAGGGCACACTGCCTGGCACAAAATACTTAGTAAACATAACTTAACACCACCCCCCAGGCAGCCCTACATGTAGAGCAGAAACCTTTTTCATTTTATTTCCCCCTGTTGCAGCTTTCCCTAAAAACAGAGTCCATTTTTCCTACAGACATTCATTTAGATGAAGTTTCCTCTGAAGAACCAAAACTCATACAATTTCCATAACTACAGATAAGAATTATAGTGAGCAGAACACATCAACTTAAATACTCAAGGTCATCTCAAATACTGAAGAGTTCCAGGTTTCTGTGACAGAGGAATAATTTTGCTGTGAAATACTTGAACTAATGTCCAAGTAAATATGCTCCATGTCTTCATCTTCTGATTCTTAGTTCTTTAACATAATAAGAGACTCTTATTCAAATCTAATTATGTAGTAGCAAGACCTGAGAGTGTTTTGTAAAAGTTTGATTTAAAAACTCCTAGGTAATCTTCATTTGCTAATTTTCTGTCTATTTTTCTTTGTTTCCCCTGTCTTCTCCCCCTCTCCCCAAGTTACCAAGGACAATCCCTGAAAAAATTATTAGTCCTAATGTATGGTTGGAGGCTAATTTACCCCAACAATCCTTAGGTCTGTGGATGTCTAGATCGTAAACCTGGTGGGTCAGATGGGCTCAGACACAGCCAGAGCAGTGTAGTAGGGCTCAGAAATGTAATTCAGAAACATAGAGAGGCAGACAAACAGAAGGGTCGCAGGAGCCCTTGACAGCAGACCATCCAAGTAATGCTCTCCAATTAAAAGTGAACTCCAAGGCTAATTGAGGCCAGTACATAGTTCTTTTCACTAGATAGGCGATGACAAGAAGTAAGGCTGCTCCAAGAGCCAAACTGCAGTAATTCAGGCACAGAACAGTGCCGGGGTCAGCTGACCCCTGACAATAAAGAAGGGCTGAAGAGTTGAAGTGTCTCCAGCAGCTATTGGGCGATTTGCTGTTCTTGTAGCCTTTATATCATAGTCCTGGTCCCACACGTCAGCAACAGTACAGCCTGCTCCACGCATAAGAACAGC
This sequence comes from Molossus molossus, assembly GCF_014108415.1. NCBI lineage: Eukaryota > Metazoa > Chordata > Mammalia > Chiroptera > Molossidae > Molossus > Molossus molossus. The sequence continues at coordinate 84,631,830 of NW_023425388.1, forward strand.
TCCAGTGCCAAAGAGGGATAACATGTACCGATCTGGAAAACAACCCAGTTCAGCTGCCAAACCAATGCTCCAGGTACATGACAGACACAGCAGCCAGGTTCCAACAGCCTTGTCCAAGCACATGAGGCGCAGGTAGGGCTGCGGAGGGCGGGGGCGGAGTCCAGGGCTCCTGTGGCCCACGGGCTGTGCCTCCGCCAGCGCGGCCCCTGTCCCCGTGCCGGGCGAGCCGGCTGCAGGAGCCAGTCCCACATCCACGCCTAGAAACTTCTAAAAAGTTATTAAATTTATTGGGGTAACATTGGTCAAAATTACATAAGTTTCAAGTGTACGATCCAATGATACATCACCTGTGTCCCGTGTCACGTGTTCACCACCCAGAGCCAAGTCCCCTCTGTCACCATGCATTTGACCCAAGGCTGCCACCCACCACCCTCCGTTCTCTTCCGGCCGTTCCCTCAAGCAGCAGCCATCAGGCTAAACACGAAGAAGCTAAGGTATGTGTATGCGGCTTTGGACCACCAGATGAAACATATTGTGAGTTTCTATAAACTCAGATGATAAATCGCGAACAAGGATGAAATGGCTACATTTTGGCTTATGGCTTCAGGTTGCCCACAATGGTTCACAAGTGACTGCAGTGCCCTGGCCACCACCTCTCTCTCTCAATGATTAATGAAGTTCTGTGCCAGTACCTTAGAGTCAGGTACATTTCAGTGGGGAAATGTGATGTTGCAATCCTGACTTTCCTAAAAGCCAGTATTATACAGCCTGTCGCCTGTGGATGTGTCCAAATGGTACCAGTTGCATTTCTCATGACAAATACAATACAGATGAGCGTCTTCATCAAGAAATCAGAACCTAATTCAATAAAACGTACTCATGCAATTCAAAAACAGTCTTTTGTGAGGATTTCAGGACGCCCAGGAGCTGTGAGACAAGCAGGGTGCATGGCATGTGCACGCCCCTAAGACACTCGCTTCTGAGGGTGTGTACAAAGTAAGGGGGGGCTGAATGCGGCGAGAAATCTCAGAGAAGTCACAGTAAACCAAAACTGGCTTTTAAGGATCCTGAGTTCAGCAGCAAGCTACACACTGAGGTCCTCTAATCCTTTGGATGGAACAAGGGAATTCTCTTTTATGATGAAAAAAACTATTCTGAACTATTCAGACACAAACAGAGACTGTACATTTTGGCAGGGAGCACTGATTTGGGATTTAAAGCCAGAATTATAAGCTCAAAATGGGAGAAAAGATGAATTAGGGTTGTCAAAAATAGAATCATTTTATTCTTCATATTTTTCCTAAAATAACAATTGTACATTTCAACAAGTGATTTCTTTTTTATTGATACCAAATGGATTACTCAGGAACTTCTCATTCTGGCTTACTGATAACAAGTATAACAATTATCTAAATAAGAGTACAGGGTTTACAATTGGATAAACACTAGGATAGAATCAAAGAAAATCCTACTGCGCTGGGCTGAGTCTCATGTGCTAAATGTCACCCAGTCCAGAGTCTTTAGCCCAAGTCCACGTGGGCACAAACTTCTAGGGCTGTGCCCAGGACCTCCAGGGCAAGGGCACCCAATTTCCCCACTTGGCTGTGGTCTGCAAATGTCTCTATACCAATTCTAAACCAGGGGTGAATCCTGAAGTGGACCATGTGGGGAAAGAAGTGGTCACCCCAATATTAACTTGTCAGAATCTCTGTACCCGGGCCTCTTGGCTATGGCCAGGGAATAGTAGGGTTGTGGGATGAGGGTGAAATGCCCTCCCTTGAGCTCTGTCACTGGTTGCAAGTTATAGAATCAACATGAAGAAGCAAAATGACTAGGGTTTCAGCATCCATGTCTGCAAGGACTACTAAAGAGCACGTTTATTATTCCAGAAAACACGGGGTGTTGTGGGAATGGAGGCCAGATGCTGGCCAGCAATGCCTGCAGGGGAAGAACTTCAGCCTACCCCTGGGGAGCCGATCTCGGTCCTGAGGAGACCACTGCAAATGCAATGACAGCAGGTACTGTGTGTGGCGCTGCAGAAACCACAGAGAATCTAGGGGAAAAAACAAACTTCGTAACTTCTTTTGGAGTTTTTGATGGAAAAGCATTCATACTGCAATCATTAATTGAGGGCATTAGAAAGAATAACTCTGAGGACAGTTTTGTATTGATACATGTAACAGAGGAACAGTCTTGTTTGTTGAAAGCTTGTTTTCCCTTGTCCATCTGTTGTTTTCAAATTAAGGGCTAAAAATCTCCTCTCTCCTGAACAGGAGGGGAGATAGATTAAAAAAAGAACAACTGAAAATTATAATGAAGTATATACTGTTATATACTTTCATAGAGTAAAACCTATTATAAATGAAAGATAAAGGCAAACTAAATATTATGTAAGTGTATATCCTATGACCTTCATATAGAACACTCTATACCTAATCTTGGTTGCACTAAATATCTCAGCCCTGTGTCCCTTCCTCTGAGAAGGCTGGCTCCATACAATCAGTTTAGAAATAGAGCCTTGGCCAGTGTTGCTCAGTGGTGAGTGTCGGCCAGTGCACCAAAGGTGCGTGGGTTAGATTCCCAGTCAAGGGCATGTGCCTGGGTTACAGGTTCGATCCCTGGCCCAGTCAGGACGTGTGCGGGAAGCAACCAATTGATCAATCGATGTGTCTCTCTCATGTCAATGTCTCTCTCTTTCTCTTGCCCTCCCTCCCACTCTTTAAAAAAATCAATGGAAAAAATATCCTCGGGTAAGGATTAACAAAAAGAAAAAGAAAAGACTTAGAAACAGAAACTTGTCATGCAGTTGAAAGCCAAGGAAAGAATACTGTGATGTGTACTTCGCAGGTCAGATTTCTCTTCCTAACTTGAATCCAATTTGGGTCATAATTACTAACAGGTCTAAGGCTCCTACAGCATACAAAGAGCTTTCACACATGTGATCTCAGTAAAACCGTGTCATTCCACTCTGAACAGTTGCTAGAATGGAAAAGTGTATATGGAAAGCAGAACATGGCTTGTTCTTAAATAAGGCTCTTCTTTATTGACAAGTCAGCAAAAGCGTGCGTGGATGTCGTAGGCTGGGATACCAGAACCAGACCCTGAGGTAGGATTCACTCGAAAGTGAGGGAGCTAGACAGGGAACAGGAAACAGCTACGCAAAGGTGGGATTTCAGGCAAATCAGGCTTCAGCCTAGTCCCTAAGGGGAACAAATTCTGGGGCCCAAATACTTTAGAGTTGTCCCAACCAGAGGTACGGGGGCTAGGCTTTCATGTTCCTGCATATGTATTCACTGGCCAAGGGTTTGAGGGAATGGAGGGGCCAGGGAGTGTAAACCGCGGGCATTGCCAGCTGTTTGCACACATGATGCTCCAGAAGTGAGGGCAAGTGAGGGCAGTTGGGAGAAAGCCAACACACAGCAGAGAGAGGCTCACAGACGTAAACAGTAGAAGAGGTTCCAGAGGGTCTGAGCTGAGTAACAGACACAATCCATTGTGGGTTTAGCTCTATGGACAACAGACTTTGAAAAACGAATATTAAGGCTAAGTTTGAAGTTCCATAACAAAACTACTGAAATGTATGCAAAATCTATGTCACAACCTTGGCTGGTTCGGCTCAGCAGTTAGTATCGGCCCTCAGACTGAAGGGTCACCGGCTCAATTCCCAGTCAAGGGCAGGTACCTGGGTTGTGGGTTTGATCCCCAGCCCTGTTTGGGGTCATGCAGGAGGCAACCAATCCACATGTCTCTCTCATGTCAATGTTTCTCCCTCTCTCTCCCTTCCTCCTTTCCACTCTATCTAAAATCAATGGAAAAGTATCCTTGGGTGAGGATCAACAAACAAACAAACAAACAAAAACTATGTCATAGTGTAAGAATGAAAAGTAGTAGAAGGAGAAGGACCAAGACCCCCAAATAAGCTTTACTCTATGGACATTAAAGGCTTAAAATATAAAATTCTATTGAGCAAATCCTGGGCTCTAGTGAGGTCAGCACAAAATTAATTTTGACTGTTACTGACCAGCTATGAACTTTGAAACTTTGGACAAGTCATTTTATATTGCTGAGTCACAAATACATAAGATTCCAATAATAATCTACATTTATGTGTCCATTTATCCCAAGCCATGTGCTAAGGAGTTCTCCTGCATGATCTCACTATGCACTGGGTATTATTCCCCCATTTCACAGGTCCCACAGCTAGTGAAGGACAGAACCATGGTTCAAAACCAAACATGTGTGCTGCAAAATCTGAGCATTAAACTGCCCCACTACTGCTTCTTAGAGAGAGTCCATGACATTTTTGGTTCTGGAATGCTACTGTTTAACCATATGCTCTCTTCACAAGGTGGCAGATATATAGAAAGAGGAACACAGAGTAAACCAAGGCACCCACAGAGAACTGTCCCCACATTATATATCTCCTGGGGCACTGGTCACCACTTGAATTCCCCATCTAGAGTTTTGCATCACTGCGATAGTCCATAGAGCCTGAGGAAGAAAATTTGGATGACGCCCTATGTCAACTCTTCTTGATGTACTCCCCTAATATGTTGGTACCTTGGTTGCACAAATTAGCTTAAACAAAAATGCCAGGGCCTAATGACCTCACTAAATGCTGTCCTTTCGAATAATAAAAGACAAAATTTAAAGGCCTTTGTTTCCCACTGCATGTTGCTCAGAAGTTGCTGGCTATCTAAGGAAGTCTTAATAACTTTCAAAGCCATGGTTTTCCCTAAGTGTGTTACCTCTCTTCAATAACAAAAGATTCCACACCAACATAAACATATGCATCACCTTAAAATCGTGTGCCAGCCCTGGCCAGTTTGGCTCAGCGGTTGGAGCGTCGGCCTGCGGTACAGAGAGACCCAGGTTCGGTTCCTGCTAAGGGCACCTACCTCAGTTGCAGTTAGTCCCTGGCCCTGGTTGGTCGTGTGGGTGGCAGCCACTCGATGTGTCCCTTCACATTGATGTTTCTCTCTCTCTCTCTTCCTCTCTCTCCCTCCCGCTCTATCTGAACAAAAAATGGAAAAATGTCCTCGGGTGAGGATAAAAAATAAAAAAAATCGTGTGCCATTTATGATGGGGGTTGCTTTTTCACCTCACACACCATATCTTGCAGGCAACTAATCTATGTTTTAAGCCCTACCCATGACTTTGAGATTAAGGACCTGAAGAACAGCACAACACTGGATTTTATAGATGTGCTATCAGATAGAATTGACTTTATCAAAGAAGCTGAAAACACCCTGACATGAACATCCATTCCACCATTGCTGGTACATGTCTCCATTACAGAAATTATCAACTTGTCATTATCTGTTTACATGAATGTATTAATGTCCCCTCTTGAAGGAAAAGCTCCTTAAGGGCAAAGCCATGACTTAGGCCTCTCCATGTCCCTGGGTCTTCACCCCAGGCTTTGTATATGACAGCTTACTCACTACTGGGGAATGGAGGCGTGTGCAGGACTGAACAGTCCTGAGCGAGGGCCCCATCTCCCTGAGTAGTAGAAAGCAGGGGTCACGTGTAAAGAAGCAAGTCACCGGGCTCCCTAAGGACTCATCAAGGCTAACTCATCCTGGGAAAAGAGGTGCTTTATCAGAATTCTTAAAATAAAATGTCAAGACCTGTGTATTGTATTGGGTAGGACTAGAAATTTTTAGCATACAGGCTATCCTTATTCAAACATAGAGTAGATATTTATTTATCTGATATGGTTTTCAGATTCCATATACCCTCCTATAAATTCTCCTTCACCCACTTACTTGCCTCAAGACACACGCTCAAGAGTTTTATTTCTTTAGCACAGGGTTTAGGTTAAAATGTAATGACCAGTGTGGCTCAGTAGTTGAACATCAATCCATGTACCAACGGGTCACCGGTTCAATTTCTGGTCAGGGCACATACCCAAGTTGTGGGCCAAATCCCCAGTGTGGGGTATGCAGGAGGCAGCCAATCAATGTTCTCTATCATCGATGTTTCTCTCTCTCCTTTCCTCTCTCTAAAATCAATAAAATATATATATATTTAAAAAATGTAAATTCCTGCAGAATAGGTAACACTTTAATTGTAGTTAGCAGTCATTTACACTTTAGTGTGAATAAAAGCTGCCAGAGCAGAATTTTTATTAAAAGTCCCTGGGTAAGTGAAGGGATTAAAAAATAAAATGAAAAAAAAAAAGCACAGAGCTTTTCTGAAGGCACATGTCCCCTCTTCACTGACCTGCCTTGGGCTGGCCTTGACTGCAGCTGGGTGGTCTTTCCCTACATTCTCCCATGGGCAGCAGGACCAAATCCCTCTCAGATATAGGAGCTCAAACACATTGCAACCTTCAATAATCCTTTCAATAAGCACCATGCATAGGTGGTGTTTCCTCCTCCTCAGTCTGGGGAATCACCGAACATCATTAGATTCAGGAGAATGACGTAGCAAACCATAATGTAAGAGAACACAGACCACAGACGCATGGCCTGGTCACAGCTCCACCAGTCCTCAGTTGTGAGTCTTGACGGGAGTTAAGTCACAAACCTTAGCTCAAGTTCTATAATAATCTGGAGCCTGTGAATCATGAGATGGGAGTTTGCCACCAATTAGCTGTGTAACGTTAAGGCTTTGGTTTAATCAATGTTAAAAAGAAAAGAAAGAAGAAGAAGAGGCAAGAAATATTGAGATATTGCATAAGCAAATAAAAGTGGGAAATTCTGCATGAAAACAAAGTTAATTTATTTTTCATTTTAGTATTCCTTGGGGACTATAATATGTTAATATGCTCTGTGACTCTCCAGGAAGAGAAATAGAGTTCCATGTTTCCCAAACTTATTTTACCTTGGAACCCTATTTTCAAATCTCATTTCTAGGAACTAGTCTTCTACTGGACACAATTTAGGAATTGCTAGACTAAAAGACTCCCAAAGCCCTTCCAAGCAGTAATACTCTGAAATTTTACCCTACGAGTCTCTTTTTCTTTCCTCTAATCCTAGTAAGGATGTCCACTTAAACCCTGCACATCCAAGCTCTTTGCAAGCTTCAAAATACCAAATACCTCTTATAATAACACAGGGCCAGGTCCTGGAGGAGATGGAGAACATCCTTCTGTGGTCATGCTTTCTTTCAGGAAACACTGAGGGCCCCGAGAACAGTCTCCTCTAGAAAAATCTCTGAGCATTCTGACCTTCCAGCTTGTTATGTATACATGCTTGATGACACATTTAGAAAATAAATTCTAGGATTCTGGCACGATTTTGTTTAAGAAAATAATAAAATCCTTTGTTTTGTGTTAATGGTGTTAAAACTAATTAAGGGGGAAATTAGCTGCCAGGTTCCATGAAAAGACCAGGCCTGATTCCCCTGACATCTTTGCCCCCACAGAAGGGAGCTGATGGTCTGCTGCCTGTGTGGTGTCCAACTCAGCCTCCGACGACTGGGACTCATTAGCTAAGGGTTACAAATATGTAACCAATGCTTTTTCCAGACACTGCACCGCAAACCAAGTACCACAGTGTCCGTCCCCTGCCTCGAAGGCCTGGGTCTGAGCCACTCAAGACGTTCCCTCCAGCTCAGCCCGGAGCCTGGGATTTTCATTAGATAGAGGTCCTCGCGTCCAAGCAAGAGCTTGCCGCTGCTCTAGGAATGTTGCTCCTTTCTGTGTAGAGAGGTGGAAAGGGAGATGAACATGCTCATAAACAGCTACTTATTAATTTTCATGTTTAATAGACAACTTCCTGTTCTACTTTTATCTCCCTGAGGCTGATCAATGTGTAGTCTAAATGGCTTCAGGAATTGGATAGATATTGCAAAAGCTTATTCTCTTAATAGGAGTTTGTCACGTTCTGTGATTTGGGGGGCTTATATAAGCAACATTAACCAGAAGAGCCCCAGAACTGCTGATGTCCTGTGGGACCCCGGATAATGGAATGTCACTGCAGACATCAGATGCCTCAGTGAACCCATGGTGTAATTTTCACTGCTCTGGTACAAGGCTATGGGCAGGCTCAAAGCCAGGCTGAGCAAGGGAGCCTCTGCACTCTCCACTTTGCCCTGAGAGACTCTCCTTTAGGTTAGACAATAATAAGAGAGTTACTGTCCCTAGACAGCCGCTGTTAAAATCTACAAGTATTCCTTAGCTCCCATTCACGTCTCAGTTTAAACCGCCCCCTTGAAAGAACTGAGAAAATGGGACTATGTCTAAGGAACATGATTGTGGGGCATGAAATGGGTCTCGACAGGACCTGGGTGACAGAGAATGACAGGGACAAGGGCTGCTCCAGGACATTCATATTCCACAAGACCTGGCCAACCAGATGGGGGCGGAGGGGTGAGAGAAGTGTGCAAGGAAGAATTCCAAAGGAGTGCACGGGAATAATGGAAGAGCCACGGTGGGCAGCCAGCTTCCCAAACAGCTGACAGTGGACCGCGCGCTCTCCCGCACGCCCCGCCAGGCCTCGTGCATGCCCTCCTGTGAGCTTCTGCTCGTCAAACAAGCAGTTACTCACACTCTCAAAGAAGAAAAGGAAAGTAAACTACAAACCTAAATCACTTCAACTACGGAATTCTTCCATGCACCCTGGAGACAACAATGCCAGGATTTTAGAGTGATGCAAAAATACATGTTTCCTCAGCAACCAGAGGTCCCATACACTAGAGATTCAGTCAATTCAATTCAAGCAGAAATCTGTGCCCCAGGGATAGGGACTTAGCTGGTCCCCCAAAGAAAGAGGAAGGGCAGTATGAACAGGGCTAACCTCCTGCATTGGCTAAGAGAGGGGAAGGAAAAGAAACAACTGAGCAGTGTAACCCTTCTCTGGCTGAGGCTACCTTCTCAAATGTTACCCCCTTGTGCCCAGCAGTGAGAACTCCTAACCTTGGTGGTTCTGAAGTTTTGCCACAAACTTTATTCTTGAGAAGCCAAGAGTAGCAGAAAACCTAACTGCGAGTTTTCTTTCTTTGAGAGAGCCTTGAACTCCCTTCACAGAAAATGTCTATTGACAAACCAGGTAAAGCAGACTTGAGGATGGGTGTTCCACATAACCAGACCTCTCCACACCCAGGGCATGCCACCTGAAATGCAGGTAAATTTCAGTAAATAAATACATAAGCTAAATTAATCAACAGTTTTTTTTTCTGGACTGACAGATACTTTGAAGGAACCCAAATGCATGACCTTAGGGGAAAATCCAAGAGCTACTTAAATAAGCCTCATTTTAATGAACCACAGCATAGCTGATCGCTGATGCACCCTCAGAACTACATGTTTATACTCCTGTCTGCTAGTAGAATAGGTGGCTGGGCTTTTGTTTTGCTTTATCCAAATGGAATGCATTTCTCTAGGAGCACAGTGTATCTCAGACCTGGGCCTGGATTGTACCCAAGGAATGTAAGATCAGAGAGTGCCTGGAGTTACTAGATAATGGCCCACAGGCAATGAAGTTTTGATTCTGTAAAATAAAGAATTAGACTAGATGAACTCTAAGAGTCTTCCAGCATGAACATTCTGTGATTCTGTGATCCACCCCACATTCCATAGTCATCGACAAACAAGGAAAATCTGATCTCGACTGGTGGTTTTTGAAATTTCAGGATTCCAAAACAGCACCAAGAAAGTGTGGTCATACCAGACATATTTAATTTTTGTGCATTTCATCATTGCTGAGCTCTTCCCAAATGCTAAACTGGGGTTAGGGTTCAAGAGCATTTGGAAAAAAAAAAAAAACACAGACAAGTTCTGGCTATTGGTTTTGTTCTGTATTAACCTATGAAAAAAACAGTAAAGATTCTGACAGGTGACATTCTTAACAGGTGGCCATAATCTTGAGGACTACAATCAGATCTACACTGGAAAACTCTGAAGAGAGAAGTCCTTGAGGGCAAAGCTTGGAAAGAGAACTCAGAATAGTCAGTCTGGAAGTTTTATCCAGCTATTAGTGATATTTTTGGCTAAGGCTCACCATATGTTAGGAAAATGAAAATGGCTTTGTTTTTCAAAAATAAAATGCATTTGAATAACAAGAACAAAGAAGTTATATACCTACTTTTTAAAATTAATTTTTAATTTATATGTAGAAAACTCACCCTTTGTCGTGGACAGTTCTGTGCATTGACAAACACATATGATCAGGTGTAACTACCACCATAAACAAGTTAGAGAATAGTCCCATCATCCAAAAAAGTTCTCCCATGCCTCTTTGTATTCAATCCTCCCTCCTTGGCCAGCCACAGGTGACCACCTATCTGTTCCCTCTTTATGACTTTGCCTTTGAAAGAATTTCATCTGCACAGAATTATGAAGTAGTCAGCTTTTTGAACCTGGTTTCTTTCACTAGCACGACACATCTGAGATTCATCCATGTTTTTACATGTATCAATAGTTTGTTCTGTTTTATTGCTGTGTACTATTCCATTGTGTGGTAGGACCACAGTTAAGAGTCATTTAGGTTGTTTTCAGTTATTGGCAATTAAAAAAAAAAAAAACACTATAAACATCCCTGCACAGGCTTTTGTGTGGATGTAAGTTTTCATTTCTTTAGAGTAAGTACTTAGGAGGTGAGAGTGCTAGGTTTGTATGCTAGGTGTACGTTTAACTTCATAAGACACTGCCAAACTGTTTTCCCAAGGGGCTGAATGACTCGGCATTTCCACCAGAATGTACTAGAATTCAAGTTTCTCTATATCCTTGCCCATACTTGACATGGCCCTTTTTTTCTTAAAGCATTTCTAATAAGTATGCAGTGATACCTAAAGTGGTTTTAATTTGTATTTCCTTAATGACTAATGATATTGAGCATCATTTCAGATGCTTATTTGCCATCCATATATTTCTTTGGTGAAGTGACTATTCAGATCTTTTGCCCATTTTTATTGGGTTGCTTATTTTCTTATTATTGCCTTTCCAGTGTTCTTTTATGTTTTGAATATAAGTCATTTATCAGATATTCGATTTGAAAATTTCCTCCCACTTTGTCTTGCATCCTCCTAACAGAGATGTTTGAAGAGCTATGGGGCTACTCTAGAAGCCCAGAGTTCAGGCTTGAAGATGAGGGAGAGACGGTAAAACCCAAACTTCTCATTTGCTCTCCATCTTTTTTGTTTAGAATGTTCTCCATAATAAAAATTGCACTACAAATACTAGCAAGAGGGGACCGAACCCTAAATCTATGAATACATTTTAATATTACATCTTCTTCTCTAAACAAGAACATACAATTCTGTCAGCGGGAATCTCATCTCCTATGGCTAAGAGAAATGCAAATGTCAGATGTGCCCGTGAGGAAATGGGAAGACTAGCCCAGGAGCTGGAGGCCTGCAGGCCCACCTGACGCCTTAGTTCCAAAATAGAGGAGGAGATGAAAACCACATACACTGAAACACAGTGTACTACACACCAATGCCAAGAGGACTCCAGAACAGGAAAATATTATGAGGACACAGACAGTGAACAGCTTCTACTAGGAGTTAGCATGGGTTCATTAATTGGTCACATGAGATTAACCTACTTTTCCTACTCTGGCAGAGCAAGAAAATGCAGTGACTACAGAACATGTGATGTCTGCACTTTGCAAAATCTCTCTAAATAGCTTAGTTGATAATATGAAAAGGTGGGGAGGGGTGAAAGGATTATTTAGTTAGTTACATTTGTAATTTTTGAAGAAATACATGCAGTAGGTGTTTATCCATGGGTCATTGGCAACCTAGAGAGAGGCTGCCATGATTCTCTCATACCAAATAATTTTATCAATAATTCATATAAAAATATGGAAGGTAGGTATGCTAAATTTTCAGAAAGCTTTAAATGATTCTGAAGTCATAAATGATTATGAAAGATTTAGGACTCAATAAAAACTAAAAACATCCTTCCAAGTCACAATAAATATAATAGGTTTTAAAGGAGATGAATTTAAAGTCCTGCACTGAAGTCTAAAAAACAGTTTGAGTTCTAGGTAGTAAAGATACAGGGCTCAGCACAAAAAGATGAGAACATGACTTATTGTTTAAGTCAACAGTAAGCCTGATGTGAATCAACAATGAAGTATGATGTCCAAAATTCCTAATATGCAATCTTAGTATACACTGATGAGAGTCGATCATTTTAGAGTGAGGAAGGATGACAGTTCTATTTGGAGGAACCTGGAGTTTGTGTCCAATTACTCTTCAGGAAAGAGAGCAGTAGTCATATAATGTAAGCAACAACCAAGAAAATGGGAAAGGATGGACCTGTGGGGGAAGAAAAGACGACTTTGGGGGCTTATACAGTAATTGCTGACATAAAATACTGAGAGGTTTACATGTGATTGAGTTACCACCCATCTTGGTCAAAATAACTGCACAGCGGTTATAATTCCAAATTAACTCCAGAACTAAGACCAAGGGGAGAAAAGTCCTGGGAGGAGAACATTTATGAATACCTACTCAAATATAAAATGTATTGTTTTAGAGGTTAGTAATTTTCCTTAGGAGGAGCTCAATAATAAGCCAGATTAACTCTTGGAGACGATATATAAAAAGGAGATTTAAAAATTCAATGAGTAGATAAAATAATGATGAAGGTCTTATCTAACCTAATGAGTATATGTTTCAATGATCATATGGTACTTGTTTGAACTCTCACTTCCCTGAAACTTGTGGGGGGAAAAGAAAAATTAACAAATATGTGGAATGAAATGGAACCCATAGCTCTAAAAGAATATTTGGAATGAATTTGGAAATGATTCAAAAAAGTTGCATTTGGACAGTTTAGGTTGTTTTTGAATTTTGTGTCAAATAAAAAATTAGACTTAAAAATGTGATTTGCAGAGATATTCAATTTTTTACATTGTTTTTTTCCACTTGACATTCATAAGAAATCATAAGCAGCTGATGTAAAAATAATAAACAAATACAATTTTAAATAAAACAAGAATTTTTCATTAGCTATAGTGGGAGCCATTTAGAGTTTTGGTGAAATTAAAGAAGACAAACATGTGGAAGGGGGAAAAAGGAGCGTACTTCATAGCTGGATTCAATATTGATCAATATAGTAGTAATAATTCTTCAGAATAATCAGTGGGTAATTTAAGATGAATGAGAATTTTCTTAAATGGTGTAATAGGTGGCATGTAATACAAGATAATAAACTGAGCCCTGGCCGATTTGGCTCAGCGGTTAGAGCGTCGGACTGCGGTCTGGAGAGACCCGGGTTCGGTTCCCGCTAAGGGCATGTACCTTGGTTGCAGTTTGTCCCCAGCCCTGGTTGGGTCGTGTGGGTGGCAACCACTCGATGTGTCGCTTTCACGTCGATGTTTCTCTCTCTCTCACTCTATCTGAACAAAATATCGAAAAATGTCCTCGGGTGAGGATAAAAAAAAAAAAAAAAAAAAAGATAATAAACTGAAATAACAGGAAATTTTACAGGGATACAGCTGAGCAATGGAAACTTGTATGATAGGAAAACTGAAAACCATCTAAATTTTGTCAATACAATTAATCACATGCCTTCTTTGAAAAAGGATCAGCACTAAGTACTGACAGGAAATCATCCCAGAATCAATTTGCTCTGGGTTCATCGAGTTCAACTGATTAAATGGCTAAAAACAAACAATTCAGAAGCTGAAAAGTTCACACACTCTGGGTGGAAAGCAACAGTGCCAGACACAAACAGAACAGAATAATGAATTAAAATTTTCCAGATTTTATGATTCTTGGCAAAGCAATTACCACCTTTTAGCACAATAACATGTTGTGTGATATGTAACACACATATATTACATATGCATATATATATGTGTGTGTATATAAAAGTTTTTTCTGTCATTCTCTTTTCTTTTACCCTCATCACTGAAGTCTACACTGAGAATAAAAATGTAGAACTTGCACATATATCTGTAGGTTTCAAGTAATAAGATTCATTCATGAGTTTTTAAAGTATACACATACCATGACTAGGACGGTATAATTATACAAGCTCTGTCTTTACAGCTCAACTAAATCTCCTAAAATTCCTTTGGCGGATGGTTTGTTGCTTATTTGTTTGTGATCAGAGTTAGTCTGACACTCAGACAAAGGAGGTGGTTGCCACTATTGCATTTCTTTGCATTCTTTTCAGGGACATTTGGTAAAAAAAATATGTACACAGTTGACCTTTGAACAACATGGGTTTGAACTGCATAGGTCCACACATATGCAGATTTTTAAAAATAAATATAGTCGGCCCTCCATATCCTTGGGTTTTGCATCCACAGATTCAACCAATCACAAATCAAACACAGTATATTTTTTTTAACCTTCACCCAAAAAATTTTTCCATTTATCTTCAGATATAATTGGGGGGAGGGGGGAGACATCGTTTCCAGACACATTGATTAGTTGCTTCCCACATGACCCAACCAGGGTCAGAGACAAACTGCAACCATGGCATGTGCCCTTGGTTGGAATCGAACCCACATCTCTTGGATTTGCGGGCCGACGGATCTACTAACAGTATTTCTGATCCGCAGCTGGGAATCTGCAGATGTCGAAGGCCAACTGTATACATTATTCTATGCCATTTTATATAAAAAAACTTGAACATCCATGGATTTTGTTATCTGCAGAGGGTTCCTGGAACCAATCCACCACAGATACCGAGGGGCAGATGTACTTAAGTTTTTATTTTATTTTTTTTTCTGTTTTATTTTTTAATTTTATTTTTGTTATAGATGTTTCTCCTTTTTAACCCCATTGACACCCTCCTCCCTATCCCCCGCACTTCATCCCCAGCTTTGTTTTCCATGTCCATTGGTTATTCATACATGCATATAAGTTCTGTGGTTTATCTCTTCCCACCCCCCAACACCTCCTCTTCTGAGGGTTGTCAGTCTGTACCCTACTTCCGTGCTTCTGGGTCTACCCTATTCTTAATACTATTATATTCATTATATTCCATATATAAGTGAGATTGTGTGTTATTTGCCTTTTTATGCTTTGCTTGTTTCACTTAGGATAAAACTTTCCAGGTCCCTCCATGTCATCTCAAAGGATAAGAGATCTTTCTTTCTTAGAACTGCATAGTACTCCATTGTGTATATGTACCACTGCTTTTTTATCCATTCGTCTACAATGGATGCTTGGGCTGTTTCCAGATCTTAGCTATTGTAAATAGTGCTGCTATGAACATGGGGGTACATATATTCTTTCTGATTGGTGTTTCAGACTTCTTAGGGTACATTCCTAGAAGCAGGATCACTGGGTCAAATGGAAGTTCAATTTTTAATTTTTTGAGGTAACACCATATGGTTTTCCATAGTGGCTGAGCCAGTCTGCATTCTGACCAGCAGTGCACTAGAGTTCCCCTTTTCTCCACACCCTTGCCAACACTTGTTTCATGATTTGTTGATGGCGGCCATTCTGACAGGTGTAGTGATACCTCACTGTTGTTTTAATTTCCATCACTCTGATGATTAGTGATGTTGAGCATTTCTTCATATGCTCTTAGCCATTTGTATGTCCTGTTTGGAGAGGTGTCTATTTAGTTCCTCTGCCCATTTTTTAATTGGGTTCTTTGTCTTCCTTTTGTTGAGTTGTATGAGTACTTTATATATTTTGGAAATTAACCCTTTATCTGAAGTATCATTGGCAATGATGTTCTCCCATAGAGTGGGTTGCCTTTCCATTTTGATGGTTGTTTCTTTTGCTGTGCAGAAGCTTTTTAGTTTGATGTAGTCCCATGTGTTCATTTTCTCCGTTGTTTCTGTTGCCTTAGGTGCTGTATCAATGAAAACTCTGCTGCGTATGATGTCTGAAATTCTGTTGCCTACATTTTCTTCTAGAATTTTTATGGATTCACAGGTCACATTTGTCTTTTATCTATTTTCACTTTATTTTTGTGGATGGTGTAAGTTGATGGTCTAGTTTCATTGTTTTGCATGTAGCTGTCCAATTTTCCCAACACCATTTATTAAAGAGGATGTCTTTACTCCACTGTAGGCTCTTGCTACCTTTGTCAAATATTAATTGAGCATATTGCCTTGGGTATATTTCTGGGTTCTCTATTGTGTTCCACTGGTCTATATGCCTGTTCTTGTGCCAGTACCAGGCTGTTTTGATTACAGTCGCTTTGTAGTATAACCTGATATCTGGTATTGTGATCCCACCTACTTTGTCTTTCTTTTTCAAAATTGCTGTGGCTATTTGGGGTCTTTTTTGGTTCCATATGAACTTTTGAAGTATCTGTTCTAGTTCTGTGAAATATGTCATTGGTATTTTGATGGGGGTTGCAATGAATCTATAGATTGCTTTGGGTAATATGGACATTATAATGATGTTAATTCTTCCAATCCATGAACAAGGTAGGTGCTTCCACTCTTTTATATCTTCCTCTATTTCTTTTTTTCAATGTCCTGTAGTTTTCTACAAATAGGTCATTTACTTCTTTGGTTAAGTTTATTCCTAGGTATCTTAATTTTTTTGCCATGATGGTAAACGGGACTGTTTTTTTAGTTTCTCTTTCTGTGAGTTCATCATTGGTGTATAAGAATGCCATCAATTTCTTGACATTAATTTTGTATCCTGCTACTTTGCCAAGTTCATTTATTAAGTCTAGTAGATTTTTGATGGAGTCTTTGGGGTTTTCCATGTATAATATCATGTCATCGGCAAATAAAGAGTTTCACTTCCCTTTTTCCAATTTGGATCCCTTTTATTTTTTTCTTCATATCTGATTGCTGTGGCTAAGACTTTCAGTACAATGTTAAATAAGAGTGGCGAAAGTGGACATCCCTGTCTTGTTCTTGTTCTTAAGGGAAATGTTTTTAGTTTCTGCCCATTGAGTATGATGTTGGCTGTAGGTCTTTCATATATGGCGTTTATTGTGTCAAGATATGATCCCTCTATTCTCACATTGCTGAGCATTTTTATCACAAATGAATGCTGGATTTTGTCGAATGCGTTTTCAGCGTTTATAGATATGATCATGTGGTTTCTATTCTTCATTTTGTTTATGTGGTGTATCACATTTATTGATTTGTGAATATTATACAGCCTTGCATCCCTGGGATGAATCCCACTTGGTTATGGTAAATACTTTTTTTGATGTATTGATTGATTTGATTTGCTAGTATTTTGTTCAGGATTTTGGCATCTATGTTCATCAGGGATATTGGCCTGTACTTTTCTTTCTTTGAGAGCTTGTTTGGAGGTTCTAGCAGGGGAGCGCAGCTACTCGTATACCCTTGACCGAAGACCGGTCCTCTCCTCTGGGGGAAAGGTCGTCCTCTTCGACCGAGAACGCAGCTTCGGGAGGGACGAACATGGATCGGTTGAGGGAGGAGGGGGACACCCGCCTAGCCAGCCAGATCAGCCGAATCAACCCTGGTGATCAATGGGGTGACAGATGTCGCAGCCAGATCGCCCTCACATCCAGTTTTCTTTCTTTGTAGTATCTTTTTCTGGTTTTGGAATTACAATTATGCTGGCCTTATAAAACGAATTTGGAAGTCTTCCTTCTTCTTGAATTTTTTGAAATCGTTTGAGGAGAATGGGTGTTAGTTCTTTTTTGAATGTTTGGTAAAATCCCCCGTGAAGCCATCTGGGCCTGGGCTTTTGTTTGCTGGGAGAGTCTTGATTACTGCTTCAATTTCCTTAGTTGCTCTTGGTCTGTTCAAATTTTCTATCTCTTCCTGGTCCAGTTTTGGTAGACTATGTGTTTCTTGAAATTTGTCCATTTTGCTTAGATTGTCGAATTTGTTGCCATATGATTGTTCATAGTAGTTGTTAACGATCTTTTGTATTTCTGTGGTGTCAGTTGTTACTTCTCCTCTTTCATTTCTGATTTTGTGTATTTGGGTTCTCTCTCTTCGTTTCTTGGTGAGTCTAGCTACGGGTCCATCAATCTAGTTTGTTTTTTAAAAAACCAGCTCTTTGTTTCATTGATCCTTTGAATTGTTTTTTTTTTTGGACTCTATGTCTTTTATTTCTGCTCTGATCTTTACATTTCCTTCCTTCTACTTGCTCTGGGGTTTTCTTTTTGTTTGCTTTCTAATCTTTAAGTTGTTAGGTTTGACAGTCAATTAGATATTTTTCTTGTTTCTTGAGGTAGGTCTGTAGTGCTATGAACTTCCCTCTCAGAACTGCTTTTGCTACATACCACAGATTTTGTGTTGCAGTATGTTCATTTTCATTGGTTTCTAGGACATTTTTAATTTTTTCCTTGATCTCCTCAGTAACCTATTTGTTGTTTAATAACATGCTATTTAGCCTCCATGTTTTATTTTTTATTTATTTATTTATTTATTTATTTATTTATTTTTTATCCTCACCCGAGGACATTTTTCCATTTTTTGTTCAGATAGAGTGGGAGGGAAGGAGGAAGAGAGAGAGAGAAATATCGATGTGAAAGGGACCCATCGAGTGGCTGCCACCCGCACAACCCAACCAGGGCCAGGGACAAACTGCAACCGAGGTACGCGCCCTCAATGGGAACCGAACCCGGGTCTCTCTGGAGCACAGGCCTATGCTCTCACCACTGAGCCAAACCGGCCAGGGCAGCCTCCATGTTTTATAATGTCTTTGCATGTTCTTCTTGCAATTTATTTCTAGTTTCATCCCATTGTGATCTGAGAAGATGCTTGATATGATTTCAAACTTCTTGAACTTGTAGAGATTTAGTTTGTGTCCTATCATGTGGTCTGTCTTTGAGAATGTCCCTTGTGCACTTGAGAAGAATGTGAATTCTGTAGTTTTGGGGTATAAATTCTCTGTAGATATCTATGAAATCCATTTGGTCTAGTGCTTCATTTAGAGTCTTTGTTTCCTTGCTAATTTTTTGTCTAGAGGATCCATCCATTGGTGTCAATAGGGTGTTGAAGTCCTCTGCTATGATTGTATTGCTGTTGATTTCTCCTTGGAAGTCCTCCAGAATATTTTTAATATATTTTGGTGCTCCTATATTGGGTGCATATATGTTTATCAAGGTTATGTCTTCCTGTTGGATAGATCCTTTCAATATTATGTAGTGGCCTTCTTTGTCCTTAGTTATGGTCTTCATTTTGAAATCTATTTTATCAGATATGAGTATTGCTACCCCAGTGTTTTGTTTTGCATTCTGTTTGCATGGAAAAATTTTTTCCATCCCTTCACTTTCAATCTATGTGAATCTTTCATTGTGACGCGGGTCTCTTGTAAACAACATATGGATGAGTCTTGCTTTCTTATCCAATCAGGTACGCTGTGTCTTTTTATCGGTGCATTCAGTCCATTCACATTTAAGGTGATTATTGACATGTACTTATTTATTTCTACTTTTGTTTAGTTTTTTTATATTTGTCTTCCTATTTCTTCTACTAATTACAGCAGTCTGTACAACATTTCATGCAGTGTTGGTTTGGTTCTAATGTTTGCCTTAATCTTTTTTTGTCTGGGAAGCTCTTTATTTGACCTTCTATTTTGAATGATAGTCTTGGATTCAGATCCTTGTTTTTCATGACCTTGATTACTTCATGCCATTCCCTTCTGGCCTGTAGTGTTTCTTGTGAGAAGTCAGCTGAGAGCCTTATGGAGGTTCCTTTGTAGGTAACTTGTTGCTTATCTCTTGCTGCCTTTAGGATTCTCTCATTGTCTTTAATTTTTGGCATTTTGATTACTATGTGTCTTGGCGTGGGCCTGTTTGGGTTCTTCTTACTTGGGGCTCTCTATGCTTCTTGAACTTGAATGCCTTTTTCCTTTACCAAATTAGGGAAGTTTTCTGTCACTATTTCTTTGACTATATTCTCTAACCCTTGCTCATTTTCTTCTTCTTCAGGGACTCCTATGATGCGAATATTATTACGTTTCCAAAATTCCCACAGTTCTCTTAAGCTGTCTTCCTGTTTTATAATCGTTTTTTCCATTTGGTTTTCTGATTGGTTGATTTTTTCTCCCTGTCTTCTAATTCACTGATCCGGTCCTCAGCTTCCTCTACTCTGCTCTTTAGACCTTCCAATGTGTTCTTTATTTCTGATATGTCACTCTTGATCTCTTCTTGGTGGTTTTTAATTTCTAATAGGTTTATTTTCAGCATCTCTATGTCCTTGAACTCATGTCCTATGCACTCATCTCTATGTCCTATGTACTCATGCTGTTGAGCTTCCTCAAGATCATGACCCTGAATTCTAGCTCTGTTAACTTGCCTAACTGCTCCACATTGATATCATCTTCGGTGGAGGTCTCTTGTTGTTTCATTTGGCTTTTGTTTCTGTGTTTCACCAATTTGGCTATCACAGTGGGCTTTGGAGACTGCCAAGTTTTCCCTGTGGGTATTGGTGTTCTGCTGTTTGTGGCTCCCTCTACTGGGTTTAGATGACCAAGGGAAGACCTATGTTAAACACCACTGTCAAGTCTTACTTTCCTGGTTAGAGTTGCTAGCCCAGGAATGGTACTGTTATTCTCTAGCTTTTTCCCTGGAGGCTAGCAGTCTAGGTTACTTGAAGAGTTTTGGGTTGTTAGTTACTCCTGGGAAGGAGTAATATGGCCACCGTCCTGCATGGCCGCAACTCAGCAAAAGCTCTGAGCGCCCTCCAAGTCCCGAGTGTCCCCACACAGTTCTAGTCCAGTCTGCCCTCCCTCTGCCGGAGCCCAAGGTGAGTGGCTGTGGCTATTTTAGCCTCTGTTCCG
The DNA here is from genome assembly GCF_014108415.1 of Molossus molossus. NCBI lineage: Eukaryota > Metazoa > Chordata > Mammalia > Chiroptera > Molossidae > Molossus > Molossus molossus. Next base: position 84,652,428 of record NW_023425388.1, read on the forward strand.
GCCCTGGAGCCGCTTGGGACTTTAATCCGAGGGGGCTGCTCCCAGCTAAGGCCACTGCCGAGCTGCCAGGTTCCCAGCCCCCATCTTGAGCCTTCGCAATCCTACCAGGATTGAGTCAGTGTCCCTGGTTATAGGGTCCTCACAAGCTGCTTTTCTGTTGCTTTTTCCCATCGATTTGTCTGTGTTTTAGTTGTAATTCCAGTTTGGTCATGGGAGACGGTCTGTGTAGCTTCCATTCACTCTGCCGCCATTTTGGAATCTCTCTAGTTAAGTTTTTTAGAGAGTCTAAAGTTATACCTGGATTTTTTACTGTGTGGGGTGGAACAACATTCCCATGTTGTTTACGAATCAACTCTATCTCTACCATCCAAGTGTCTGTATATCAGAAATGGTATCATTCTTTTTGGTTAAGCATGTTTTTATTTCTTCTTTCTATAATTTTCTTTACTAGAGTTCCTCAAGAAGAGACAACCATTACGTTCTAAAAGCTAAATGCCAAAAAGTTTGTCAATCTCTTTCCTACACAGCAAGAGTACAGAAGGAGAATGAGGAAACCCCAGATATACATCACAGTGGTCAAGGGGAAGAGGTGGAGGGGTTAGGAAAGGAAGGGTAGAAGAAGGTGAATTCATTAGAAAACATCTCTGACAAACTCCACTTTTCTTCCCACCTTTTTTCCAGCAGACCCTGGTTTTCATAATGATCATTCCCAAGTTATCTAGGATAATGCATCTGATTTTACCTTAGCAATGAGCAAAATAAAAATTTAAAAAGCCATTAAAAATGCCTTGATCTCCTCATTTCAGATTGTCTTAAGGAGAATGCTGAAGAAACTCTGTCCTGTTGAACCATTCATTTGTTTTTGTTGTTGTTGTTGTTTTAGTTGGTTTTTTTTTTTTTTATCCTCACCAGAGGATATTTTTGCATTTATGTTGAGATAGAGTGGGAGGGAGGGAGGGAGAGAAATATCAATGTGAGAGAGACACATCGAGTGGCTGCCACCCACACAACCCCAACCGGGGCTGAGGACAAACCGCAACTGAGATACGTGCCCTTAGCGGGCACCGAACCCGGGCCTCTTTGGTCTGCGGGCTGACGCTCCATCCGCTGAGCCAAACCATCCAGGGCCATTCATTTGTTTTTTTTTTAAGAAAATCCCCCAAGTTGCCTATTCATTAAAGCACCTGCTATACTATAGAAGTGACTCCATATGGCACCGGGTAAGTGTCTCACAAATACCACCTCCTCCATGAAGCCTCTGATTCCCCAACCTTCTCCCCAGTCAACACTCTTCATGCTTCTCTGGGGGCTCTTTAAGCCCTTCTCTTAGCACTTCCTTCACTCTAATGAATCACTCAAATTCATCACCCCAGTTAGATAGCAAACACTTTTACACTCCCAGAGTCTAGCCCAGTACTTGACACATGATGGGTTTGATAACACTCTGATACCTAAATAACCAAATACTAAAATATTTGTTACATTGTCAGTGACTATTAAGATGATGAGCTTCTGGGCAAATGCATTTAATTTATAGGATAAAGCTTTTGAGCAGCAACCCTTTCCTCAAAGTAGTGCTTTTGGGTTATATGGAATTATTTTTCCCTTATAAATTAGAAAACTTAAAATATGTTATCTATAACTTAATAAAGAGTAGGTAGTGATCTTACCCCACCAGACAGACAGATTAGATGACTTATTTGGAATTTTCATTCTCTACAGAACCATTTCAGAGGCACTGACAAATAAATATTACACTAACTGGCAATTCAGGCAGCAATTATAATGTCTTCTTTGACATCACTGCCTTCATTTCATTTTTGTGAAAATATCAATGTATTTGGGGAGGTCCCAGGGAAATAAACCAAACCTATTTAGTCAGAACAACTCAATCCTCTTTTTTTTTGAGTCTACATCCTCAGTCTGTGGACCAACACAGAAACCATTTCCCTCCTGCAAGGAGCCTGCCTTTGCCAAGCCAAACAGCAGGCACAAAGGCAAATGGAACGGGTGCCTTGGCTTTGCCTCCAGGCTCTACCTTTGACTGGCAATAGGCGTTTTCCTTCTCCTTCCTGCGCCTTCCACAGGATGCTCACTGACCTCCCTAGGAAGTTCCAAGGTCTGCTCATGGAGGGGCCAGTTGGATTTCTCTTGAAAGGTTTAAATTTCTCCACCCTACCATCTAATCATGAAGAAACTCAGAAGTTATGAAAGTTCTGGAATCAATAGCTTCTTTTCTATAAAAGAGAATATCTTACTATGTAACCACTGACCAAAATAGCAGAAACTTGAAGTGCCAGTGTTCACTCTGGGATGTTCTGGATATTTTAAGTACTCGCAGTATGGCTGAAATGTATACATCATGACCCATATATAGCCTACACCTTTTGCCATTATCTATAACTTATCTCATTTTTTCTAGAACCCTTATTAAGGCAAGGTGGGGGGAAGCCCTTCTAATCCAAACTTTACATTATTTTCTTTAGGGCCCCGCCTAGTTTGGATCAGCGATTAGAGCGTCGGCCTGTGGACCAAAGAGCCACGGGTTTGATTCCAGTCAAGGGAAGGTACCTCAGTTGCGGTTCAGTCCCCAGCCCTGGTGGGGGAGGCAACCAGTTAATGTGTCTCTCTCACATTGATGTCTCTCTCTCTCTCTCTCCCTTCCTCCCTCACTTTTTCCCTCCCTCCCTCCCTCTCTATCTGAAGATAAATGGAAAAATATCCTCGGGTAAGGATTTAAAAAAATTATTTCCTTAAGGTTAATTTAGTCAACTGTAAGTTTCTCACTTCTTTAGGGGTTGTTACCCTCCTACATTCCCACTCCACCTTTCCAAGACGGCATCTGTGTACGGGGGAGGATTACATGTCATTGGTTGCTGTTTTCTTCCCTTTCTGGTACCTAGGGGTTGATCTGGTCTTGCCCCAAGGAATCCTCCCACTATATTGGTTGAGATGAAGCTGGTTCCTGGCACCAGTTTAATGACTTCTGTTGATTTCTTGTCCTGAGTACTTAGATGTCTCCTTTCTAAGACACACAGAAATATTTAGATCCCTTAAAGGCCACAAACTTTCAGGTTACGAGCACAGCAGGTTTAGCCTATTAGCCTTGACATTTCAAAGTACTTACCTGGTTGATACCATAATTCTCCAACACATGCAGAAAGAAACAAAGTTCTTGTCTGAGAAGTCAAGAGCAAACCCCTCTACATCGGGAGTTTCCAAAGCTACCTGAGAATTTCTGCTTCTCACTTCCACTTCTTTGGGTTTCCCCCAAGAGAGGAAAGCTAGGACAATAATATCTGACTTCTTGTTTCTCCTCCTCCTACCTTCCTGTCTCCAAGGGAAAACAAAACTAAAAACACAAAAACAAAAACATAGAACCCTGACAGGAACTTTCCTTGCAACAGATGCCAACATTCTATACAATGACTTACAATAAAACTCTATGAGGCAAGTATGTCAGGCTTCATTCTTGATATTTACAGTGGGGGAAAGTTGTAAATTTAATAAATCATTTTCCTTCTCAAAAAAATAAACTATATTTCAAAACCATTTTATTACTATGTTCTTAAAAAGTCATCTTTGAGATCCATTCCCAAGGCAAAACAAGACCAAAAAGTTTATGTCTTAATGATAGGGAGGGGCTTTAGGAAAAGATGATTCAAGAAAAAATGAAAAATATAAGTTATGTGTTTTCAAAATATTGATAGACTTAAAATTTTTTTTTTCTTTAGCGATATTAGAGAGAGAGGAAGGGAGAGTGAGAGATAGAAATATCGATGAGAGAGAACATTGATTGGCCGCCTCCCACTGGGGATTTGGCCCACAACCTGGGCATGTGCCCTGACCAGGAATGGAACTGGCGACCTCTTGGTGCATGGGTCTGTGCTCAACCACTGAGCCATACTGGCAGGGCAAAATATTGATAGACTTTTAGATGTCTTCCTGATAATAGGAAAAACAACTGAAGTTTCATATTAAACACCTTCATCGTCTATAATGTGGTCTACTCTAGAAAGCTGATCAAGAGAAATCAGAAAATAAAAGCTTGACAAATTACAAATAAATATAAATAATTTCCCTAAAAGCATCTGGATGTGATGTTTTAAAGTAAAACTTGAAATTTTAAGAAACAAATCCAACTTACATATGTAGGGCCTGCCATATGCCAGGCACGGGAATAAAGAAATGAATAAAGATCACGGTCAGGATTCTAGTCATTTTCATGCTTGTCCCATGATATTCTCTTCTCATTCTTTTCTTAACCTATCTGTCTCATATACATACACACATACATAGATATATTTATACCTACATCTTATACTACCAGCAAGGCAATGATAGTGCTACCAAACTCAAGATGAGACAGGCTGAGTTTCTCTTAAATGGATAGGGATGCTCTTCAGTTTTTGGTGGGTTTTTTTGTTGTTTGTTTGTTTGTTTGTTTGTTTGTTTGTTTGTTTTGAGCCTCTTATAAGTTTAAAATTTTTTTATAGGCATTCCCCAAAAAGCTTTGCTCTGTTCATGCCTGCTCCACACCTGCCTGGAAAAGCAAATAATTCCTAGAAAGCAACGAGCCCCATTCTGCACCTGTGCCATTGGTGATCAGCTCATAGCAGGAACCTGGAAAGCAAAGGAATCTACTCTGCACCTAGGTAAAGAACCCAGCCCCACATAAGCCAGATTCCAGCAGCAGTCTGGGAGCTGTATTCTTTCTTCCTTAGTGCATGCTCCCTTGATGCATCAGGTTTTTTCCCTTTGTCCTTTCCCTCCCCTTTTGTTTTCAGTAAACCCCTTCTTTTGCATCTGTTTCTCCTCCTCTCCTGATTTCTACCTTCTTGGAGGCAGAAAATTTTTTGAGGGTGACAAAGGGGTTCTCTGCTTGGGGTCCTTTAACCAAGGTGAAGTGGTTGTTGCAAGGTAGTTTTATTTATTTGCAGCAAGTAACTAAAACAGAAGATTCATATCCAAGCTCTATCTCCCTAAAGGGAGGCTAAGCCATTGTTTATGTGCCCCATTTGGTCAATTACATGTTGATTTCTTCTTTGCAGTTGGCTAAATGTATTGGGTTGAGTTCCCCTCAAGTTCATCCTGTTTACAGCTGCATCTGCAAAATACTGTGCTACATTTTCTTGTTGTTGTTGTTAATCCTCCTGAGTGATATTTTTCCATTGATTTTTAGAGAGAGTAGAAAGGAGAGAGGGAGGGAAAGAGTGAGGGAGAGACACACCAACTGGGGGTGGAACTTGCAACCCAGGTACGTGCCATTGACCAGGAATTGAACCCACGACCCCTTTGGTGCACAGGCCAATGCTCTAACCACTGAAACACACCAGCCATGGTGCTATGCTACATTTTTAACATTTAGCAAGAATAACATTTAGAACTGCCTGGACCTTAAGACCCTTGTCCTATCTAACAATAGTACCTTAGACAATAAAATTAAGATCCAACAAGTTTAAGTAAACTGTCCAAAGTCACCCAACTTATTAGTAATAAGTTGAGATTTAAACCCAACTCCCTTGGGGACTGTGTCTGCTATTTCTTCGACTGCACCCTTCTGCATCTCTGTTACCAGAACCTCTCCAAGGAATGGAGAGATTGCCCCCCACGGGGTCAGGGAATGTACAATTCAGAATTTTGGATATGTAAGCTGGTGCTAGAATAGTTAGGGAATTTAAAAGGACAAAACCAAACACCTGTTCATGTATATTCTATATATGGCCACCTGCAAGTTTTAGTAATTTTTCTCTAGTTTTTTTAATACTAATAGAACTGTGTTTTAGCTGGGCATCTGCTCTCCCCATCCCCCCTTACTGTAACAGATATGTGAAAGTGGAAGCAATCCATCAAAGACCGTCTGGACAAGGACAAGCCTGAAGGATGGTGAAGCAACCAGAGAGAAGGGCCTTAGAGCCCTGACTCTGTGTAACCAACCTACCAGTGTGGACTCCTTAAGCCTAGATTCTTAATAGACTGATAAACAAACTTTAATCTTACTGAAGCCACATTTACTGTTAGTCTCTCTTAGACCAAATGAACCTATATTTTAACTATGCTTCTATTCTCAAATTACTCTTTAGCATATGTTCATATTTGGAAATCACTGACAGTTCTCCATTGCCTACCGAATGAAATCCAAACCTGGGTTCAAGAGCTTTCATAGTCTGACCCCAACTAATCCCCGTCACTATTTCTACTACTTCTTTTCACTCTGGCCAGACTGATGGACTCATTGTTACTTGAACATTATTTCACTATCCCTCTTCCCCCCAAAAGATTCTCTTCACTGAACTCTAATTTCTAAAACACACTTTATTCCAATGCACTATTTACGGCCCACCTTTGAATTCACATTATCCTATACCCCACCAAAATCTTTTCTTTTTTTTTTTTTTTTTGTAAAAAAAAAAAAAAAGAAGAAGAAGAAGAAGAAGACAGAGGAGATTACAAGAAGTAAGGAAAGGAGGTGGGGAGGATAGAAGAAGAAGGAGCAAGAGAAGGCAAAACTATTGGAAATGGGTGACTATTGTGTTTGAATGTTGACAATGATGAAGTACCATAGATGATGGGTTCAAAAAAAGAAACTATAAAGCTATGAAAGCATGGAAAGAAGCCCTGTGGTCATAAGAATGTCTTGTATCTTTCATGAACTTTTTTATTTAATTGTTTATTATTTATTCCTTGGGAAAGCCATTAGGCAAATGAGAAACATTAAGAAATTGGTTTTCATTTATTTACTGAGCTATTTTTTCTCATTTGGAGTAATTTGAATAAACCACAAACTAATTTTCATCTATGGTGCCAAAATGTCTTAGAGCATTTTAGGATATTCAATGTGGCTATTTGAAACTGTATTTATTTTTCAGGACAATCTTATTGAAACTAAAAATCCCAGTGTATACATATATTTGAAAGGAACGCCATTCTGTTCTCACTTAGGACTTTATGTATTGTTTTCCCCTACATAAAACAACAGCTGTACTTGGAAAGCATATTAAATTACTCCCCTCTTAAAGGAAAATTTATTTTGAATATTGAAAATGTACGGTAGGGAGAATTATCAAGAATCCAATGAAAAAAGTAGAAGTTCATTTAAAGGAAGATGACATGAAATTGTTAACTAAATGTTAATAACTTCAACCAGAGTGTAAATAAGACTGAACCACCAAAACTCATCTTCCAGTTCCCATGCCTTTATCCCCAGATCTGTATTTCTAAATAGTTCTAATAGTCTTAAAGAGGGTATCCTCATGGTGATTACTATACCAAAAGGAGTTTCTCCCAGCACCCTCCAGTAGCAAAGGTAACAGGTGTCCCTCATGGTAGCTGAGAGAAGTAAGTACTGTTTGTCTGTATAAACAAAAGACTTGTGTCCCTTGTCAAGCAATGGACCCTAAGCAACTGCATGCAGAGTCCTCTTGGTAGCAGATTTAGCCTGAGGGCACACTTTACTTGAAGAAAATATTATGAGCCAGCTTGGAGGAGGGCCAGGGTGATCTTGCTCTTAGTGGTCAGGAAAAAGGCAAACTCTGCAAAGCAGGAATCAACCTATATGTTTTGTTGTGGAGATAATAACAGAATGGGGGACAATAACTTTAAACTGGTTTGTTCACATTCCACTCAAATATAATATCATCAGAAGCAGACTCAAGTCTGCTTTGGATTTGAAATTTCCAGGCTTGCTGTATTGTACCATGATTTACTGAGATATAAATCAGAGATACAAATACCTGACACTCCCTTCTTTAGAAGATTAAAATTATGATTCATGATTTAATGCCAACAACTCTTGTTATGTTACACAAGGTACTTTTAAAATAACAGTATCTTACATTTGTATTATATTTTATAGTGTCACATTCACTATTTCATAAGTGTGTTGATTCTGTATGATTGTCTTGTTAAATTTCTAGAAAATGTGTCATTTCATGTTGCCAATTTTTTTTATTTAACACACATTTAATTCAACAAACACTAATTGAGCACCTACTATCTTCCAAGCTCCTGTCACACTCTAAACACGTTTACTAAGTTTAACCAAAGTGCTTTTCCATCACAACCTGAGACAAATGGATCTATTAGATAATAAATCTCATGTCAATCACATTAATAATCATGCATTGCTAAATGTCATTTCCAGTAAAAGGAAGGAGGTTAAGAATGTATTTAAATCAATTAAGCTCTGGATGACTCTCTAAGATTTTCCTTGGATAAAGTTCTATAAACTGAGGTAAGCTTACAGCTTTTTCTGTTTAAAGCAGCCCATGTCCAGTCACCAAATATGTCATAAAAGAGCTCTGATGTCATGTTCTATGTAGATTAGCAAGACTGAATAACAAGAGAAGTAACATTGCTTTCTTTTACACAAGGGAGAATTCTCCCCTAATGCTGGGGTTTGCTTCCCACAGCCGGAAGCTATCCTTATGTGCCCTCAGCCTTTGTAACTACTTGCTGCCCACTCTGCTTGTTCCAGTCACGCCTTAAGGTCTTTTAGCCAACCTTTGTCTCCCAGTTGACCCTTTCCCTGGAATACACCCTAGTCTCATCTTTTTCTCCCAGACAATTTGCTCTTCTCCATAGACAGTATGTCCAAACAACTCCAATTTGTATTTCGTGACCTTTCCAAAAACCCACACACCCTTTTAAATGGATGTTTTACTCATATGATCATGATACTTTTCTTGTTTCCCTAGGATTCTTTGTATTAGAGAGTTTAGAGAATAGTGCCCTGGTTTTTAAATCATAGGCTTAAGAGCTAAGATTTATTGGATGCTTGTGCTGTGCCATGATAGGAATCTCATTTAAGCTCCATTTTTTGAGGTCAGTATTAACCCACAATATAGATGAGGAAATGTCTTTGGACAGTTAAATGACTTTCCCAAATGGCTTTCTCATGATGGGTCATGAGAAGACTCCAACTTACATCTCTCAGACTTGGCATCATTCATAGCACCTCTCGAAACTAATGCCTCTACCTAGTAATTCAATAGAAGGAGTTTAGCTTGGGATGTTTGTCACAAAGGTATTAGAAGAGCCCAAAAAACAAACATTGGAAGGAGAGGCCAACCAGGAATTTCCAACTGCAGGAGGCTGCTATCATCCCTGGAGTTGGATGAACCAAGGGAGAAAGTGATGTCACCAGAGTTCAGGAGCTAAGGACACAGTAGAAGCTGGAACCCAGCAGGCTCAGACAGTGGGGATTGGGGCCATGGAAGAACAAGCTGTCTGGCAGAAACTGGAGCTTCGCAACAGACGATCACTACTAAAGATTTCCGGGAAGCAGAGAGAGATGGAGAGACATATCCTGCATTATTCCTTCCTCCATGCATCCGATTTCCTGCAAGTGTCCCTCAGTGCTAGGGAGAAGCTTAACAGCAAAAAAAAAAAAAAAGTCTTGGAAATAACAAGGATAGCTTCTCTATAACACAGACAGGGAGCAGAGGAAAGAGCAGGCAGCAGGGGAAAGACAGGAAATGGATTTGAGAATAAACAGGCAACAATCTGCCTGATTCCAAAGTCCATTCTCACTTCACTGAGAAAAGAATACTACCCTCCATCATTTGCTTCCAGTTCTGACAACTGAGTGCAGCTTGTGGCTGGGACAGACAAGCCACCCGTTTGTCAGTTGAATAATGCCTGTTGTTCCTCCTATTCAGTGCCAAGCACCACACACAGACACCAGAACATATGGGCACCCGGTGAATATTAGTCCGTTTTTATTCTCTCTCAGATGTTGACTAAGCCAATCAAATTATCTATAGCTATAGTAGTATAAACTAAGACACAGACCTCAAGTAACTAAATACTAAGAAGAGAGATCATTCTTTCCCATGACTCAAGAAAGATGAGAACAGCGTAATTTTTCAATTTTGGTTTCTATGCGATATTATATTATGAACTTTATTGCTAAATCGGTTTCATGGCTCAAATAACCAGGAGTTTACCACACAGACCACAGAGCTGTCTAGATAGCCTGGGAAGCCTTCAATGAACTGACTGTCACTTACTACCCAGCCCCAACTTCTTTCCTCCTGAAGAGCGGAAAATGCCAAGAGGACTTTATGCTGTCGAAAAGTCACTTGCTCAGCCTCTTCGTTACACCAGTTGATATTATTGTTGGAATTCATTACTTCTCAAGTGTTCTCTATTTAATCTATTTCACATTCATAAGGAGTATGAAATCCAAAACCAGCACAGACTCAATTATATTCATTATTTGATCTTAAAAGTAATTCTCTAACATATGCGTGAGAGAACATTTTGGGAAAATGTCAATGGGTCTGGAGCATCAGTGACAAAGTTCAAATGCTGGATACTCACCCAAACATATTTAATCCCCTTCATTATAAAAATTACACGAGAACTTTCATAAGAACCATCTTACTAGCAGAATTCTAGGTATTTCCTGTTCCCAAGGGCAGAGAAATACTGCAAAATCAACATTTTTTAATGACATTTCAGTACTGTCTCTCTTGGCTGAAAACAGAAAGAGCAAGAGACACATAAAAATGAAAAAGGAAAAAAATTGTTAATTAAACATTTTCAGCTATTAAATAGTTGATTTTTGTTAAACCTTTAAGCCAATTTGTATTTTATCCAAATAAATTTGCCCATCCCTGGTGGCAACATCATGAATAAATTAATATAAACACATCTGCTTCCTTTAAGTTTAATTCTTCCACGATAACTCTAATGAGAAATGAGTATTACCACTTCAGTGTAAAGCCGGAACACTGCTTTATTGAATTGTTTGGCTGTTTGTACATTTTAGAATAAAATCCTATCTGCTACTACTCATTTGGAATACACTTTTAGATAAGCTCATTTGAACTGGTGGCAAATTCTAATGTTTATTAAAGTCTGTGAAATGAATTCACATTGAATATGATCCTTTGGTCTAAAAGTTGAGTATCAAGCCAGCATAAACTTCAACTCTTCTGGCAGGAAAGTTAAGAATTTCTCAGTTTCGGACCAACACCCCCAACACACACACACACACACTCACACACACTACCTCTCTCTCTCCCTCCCATACACATGCACACTCATTTTCCTCCATCCTATTATCCAGAAGACTACTATAAGAAGAGTGGGCTGAGCCTTGGTGTATTTGCTCTCAAATCCATATACCTCTCCTGCCCACTAAAGCTGCTCTGTAGCAAGGAGGTGCTGCCCCCTGCAGGCTGCATTCCCTGAGTTTTCTGCAGGTTCTGGCTTCAGCCAAGGAGAACCAACTTGTGGAGAGATTGGAAAGCAGGAGAAAAGAAAAAGCCTGGGCATTTCTACCTCTCTTTATGCCTCAGCCTGCATTTCCCACATGGCTTCATGGCAGAAAAGACCAGCTGCAGTTCCAAATTCTACCACATGATCCAAACCCTGGGATCCCATATAAATCATATTGCCACATATAAGTGCATCAAATCTATACATTGCACACCTTATATTTATATAATCTTATATTTCAGTTACATCTCAATTTAAAAAATATTCTCCCTTTGTCACTAATCTCTGGGTTGCCACTCTATTTCCTACTTGGTTGATCAGATCTTTCATTGTATATATAACCAATTCACCTTATTAAATTCCCATATTTCAAATACTTTTAGTGGTTTCTATTTTCCTAGTTAGATACTAACATAAATAGTTTAAATCAAAGCTGACAAGGATTATAACCTCTGTTTTTTATTTCCCCTTCTTTAGGGCTTCATAGAAACCAAAACTCTGACAGAAAGTAAGAAGAGGCAAGGACAGGGCGGGGGAAGAGAGGGGCGCGGGGTAGAAGGGAACACTGAGAAGGAGAAAGGAGAGGATAGAAGGGGAAGACAGAAGAGAACTCACTTCCCACGTGCCTCCACAGGGTTCAGTGTTGTTCTCTGGAGAGATTACTGTCTGGGTCTTTTGGTTCATCATTTACTCCAAAATGGAGCCAAGTCTGGCTGATATTGGTCATGACATCCCCCACCCCACTGCAGATACTCTTTGCTTTTCCTGTAACCAGAACAATCCAGCCCCCAACACAGGCCTCCAGAATGTCACTTCTCACAGCAGTCAGGAATAGTGCAGCTGTTCCATCTGAGGTTGTCAGAAGCTATCCCTGCTCTGCCTGTCCTCAGGGAGAAGCAGGAGCTGGGGTGGCCAAGAATCTCCCTGGAATGTCAAGGGGAAGTTGAGTTGCTTAAAGCTGCAGCATGGTATCCTGGGAAGTACATCCTCAGGCCTGAGAAGCCTCACTTCTAGCACTGCCAACCCTAAGAACCCCAATATGCCTACGAAGGGAGCTGCCTGCAGAAGCCCCCAAGCTTCAGCTCTGTACCTCACTTTCCTCCTGAGCTCCAGGGAAACTCTGGCAGCCAGAATCTCCAAAACTTGAATAGCCAGTTCCTCAGTACTGAACCAGATGGAAGTAGGTAGGTCATCCTTATCTCCTCTCCTCACCCCTTTCCTTCTTCAACCCTCCTTCATCCTCCCTACCCCCCCCCCAAAAAAAACAAACACCAAACTGGCAGGAGATATAAAAAGTTCCTTAGCAGCACTGAGTAATTTAGAAGTGGGACAATGTTGGAGATTATATAAGATCCAGCCTCTGAACACCATATATTTCTGCATACTGAGATGAACATGTAAATATACAAGGTAATATGCTGTATGTACAGTGTGCTGTGGGCCAAACTGGACAGGAGCAGCCAGGCCAGCTGGGAGGCCAGACCTCTAATCTCACCCGTTACAACAGCCTTGAAGTTCAGAAAATATCATCAGGTCTGAGTGTCACTTAAAAACCACGTTTACTTTAGCCATAATGATTAAAGAAACTCAATTATTCTTTTATTTTTCTCAGTTCCCCTTTGGGATTTTGTTATCGTCATTATTTCTGTTCATTTTTCACAAAAACCTGAGCTCTACTAAGTATATTTACTGTGGAAAAAAAAAAATGCTGCTATTGCCAAAATTTCTTGCTGTGAGAAGTACTACAAAGTAGAAGGATCTGGGAAAAGAGAAATTCATTCTAGGTTCATGTGCCTAATAATTGTTTTTATATTTATATTTTGCAAGGCTTTCATGAAATACTCTGATTTCCTTTTTCCTGGTGGGTTTTTCCACTATTATTTTTTATGAAGGCATCAATATTTATAACTAGCTCCTGGCTGTATTAATTAAATACAGTAGTGTGGATATCCGGGCCTTATAAAGCCAGTTGGTCCGAGTTTTTGACTGGTCAGTTAATTGTGAGATTTAGTATTTTGATTCAATGAATTCTTTTTTGTCATTACTGTTCCCATTGATGCTGTAAAATTCCAGTGAAGACAGAGTCTTTAACAAACACATAGCTAGAATGTTTTATTCCTTAACTACATGTCCGTTTAGCTTATGAGAAAGAATGATACTCATAATAATGTGAGGAACTTCCGGAGGGGTCTCTATGAGCCTAGATTTCCATATTAGTCCTTTTTTGGGGGGAAAAACAAGTCTAAGTTGCATACTTGAAATGTTTTAGATCGGCAGCCTCACATGCCAAGCTAAATCCGCTTTCTACTTCTCTGGTCAAATCTCTGAGAATTGTTGAGGACAGTGAACTTTTTCAACTGGCCAGCCCCTTTGTGCGGTCAGATGCTCCTAAGCGCTAAGTCAGTTCACTGGTGTCACTGGTGCTGAATTACCCACCTGAACTCCCGACAGCTCTCTGTCCCGTGGGCTCCTGTGGGCTCAGCTTGGATGGGGATGTTTGAAAAATCATACCAGGGCCTACGCTGGAACTCTAAGTAAGCCCATTCTTCATATTAAGACTTGTACTACTAAAATGGTTATGAAAGTTCAAGATAAATAATAAGTAAAACAGTTGCTATTATTATTATTGATAGTATTGTGTTTTGAGTGGAGAAAAATAAAACAGAATTCTACTATCTAATGGCACCACAGAGAAAAGAAAATACGCAGGTGGGAACATATTGCAAACCAGGCCTCTCCCAGGTACCAGCAGAAATCCTATGCCCACGTTTTGGGAAGTCTATACCTTCCCTGGAAATGCAAAGGGCACACTGTTGAAATGACCCACCAGGAAGGTTCTGCAGTTGAACAAGGTGTAAATATCATGTAACTGTGCACCTCTGCCTCCAGTTTGATCGAGGGCAACAGCAGCTTTTCAGTAAATAAGAGAGAAAAGAGTCTTTTCCCATGTTGGTGAGGGAGCATGTGATGGCCCGCCAGGCTGCAGAGAAAGTTTGTGACGGGACACTCACAGAGGCACGCACGCTCCAGACTGCATGGCAAACCGTGGGGCAGGCCACACAAGAGCAACGTTCTGGAAGGACTGACAGTTGTCATCTCATTATTTAACCTTTTTTTTTTCCCCATTTGTTTCGGCTGATTTTGAAAGCAACCCTTGTACTTTATCCCTGATTCTTTTTCTTCTTGATCTTAAGGAGTATTTCTGACAGTCATTATTACAGTGTGCACATAGTTGTGGGCTGTGCATACGGACCAGGGTGGAAAAGGGGGAGAAGTGTGCAAGTGCTGTGGCTCTTGTGCCTCTGGCTCTTCTGACAGCTGTGCATCTCTTCATAGCTTTCAGGCACAGGCCTCAGAACTCAGTCTACACTCAGTAAGTGCTTCTGGAGCCTCTGCTGAAATTAAGGACCCACCCTGCCCTCCTCTAACCGACGGCCTTAGAATGTTTTTGAAAGGGGAGTATGATGCTTCCCAGTCATCAAAGCTTCCCATGATTACAGCTCAGCATTTCTGGTGTAGATGGACAAATGCCGGAGTTGTCCTTCAGCTCCCCGCATTGGTCCAGGTTGAACACTGTGTGTACAGCAGCTTACCATTGGTAGGCAGCAGAAATGACACCTGTGACCGAGGTGACCATGAACCACAAACAAAACATTAAATTATTTCCCTAGATGCAGCTTTTGAACTTTTAAATTTTAAAAATTAAGGTTTTCATCCACTCATTAGGTTTATGACAACTGCAGAGGTTTCATTATTAATATGTAATCCAAAAAATTAACTATTTCTGTTGTAACCCAGGAGATCGACCAAACTCAGATGCCGAGATGGGCTTTAATAAAAGGAGTTTATTGAGCTAAGTCCGCAGGCACCTGCAGTATGTCCCACACAGGAGTAACTGCGGCCCCAGAGAGCTAAAATGCTCCTTTTTATAGGATTTTGTATGGGGGTTGCTATGGGTAAGCAAGCATGTTACAGAAGCGGAATTTAGTGGTTAGTTAATTACCTGTTACTCAGTTTCCCAGACATCTCAAAGGTCAAGATGTTTTCAATAGATTATTCCTATTAATAATCCGAGCCCAGGATTACTCAAGGGTTAGTTATTACCCCAGGGTTAGTGATTACTCAGGGGTTAGTTAGTGAAGAATGTTCTTCAGTAGATGAGTAACTGATAACCCCTTTAGTTGTGGTGAAGGCCTCTGGGAGTTTAGGTCAATGGCACTGAGTTATAACATTTCTATCCAACCTGTAGTTTTCTCCAGATGACTCTGAATCATGGAGTTTCAAATGTGTTTGGGTTTTCAGCTGCATTAAATATAGCATTGACTAGGCCAATATCTCTGTCTTCTGCTGGAGAAGGGAGGGCTATTGAGATAGATACAAAAAGCCATCAAAATGCCAAACCTGAAAATATATTGGTCAGAGTGAAAAGGATTCAGGTGGGATATTTTTAGCTACATGGTAAAGCCCAGTTCAGTATGTCAAACATTTACCGGGTAGTTCAGGGCTAAAAATTGTGGATAGATGTTCAGGGCCAAAAAGTACCTGTGTTTGTATCATGTGAGCACCTAATATCACACCTTAATTACATTTAGGAAACTTGAGGCAACTGGAGAAAGAGCTAGCTTAATCATGAGTAAAACTGAATGCTTATTTAAGGGGAAAAAAAAATTAAACAAAACTGTTCCCACAGAGTCAATAGCTGTAAACATTTGTACTGAGCTTTCAGAAAGTCTTTACACAGCAATATCACCAAACACATACTTATTTACTTTTTTATATAAAGAATTAAGAAAAATTCCAACTGAAATTTATGACATGGGACTCAAATCTGTCTTCCATTAGGTAAGTCCAGTGACAACTCTATTAAATAAATAGCTTAGAGCTGAGGTTCTTAAAGTGTGGTCTATGACCAGACCCAGCAGAATCAGCATTATCAGAGAACCAGTTAGAAATGCAAAGTCCAGGGCCCCATGTTGGACCTAGTGAATCAGAAGCTCTGGTGGTGGGCCCAGCAATCTGTGTTACAAGTTTGGCAACCACAGGCCTACAGACAGTTAAAGACTGCAAAGTACGGGTACTTCTACCTCTATTCTCTTCTCTGAAACTGGCTGAAAGCACAAGAAGGAACAAAAACAAGGAGATTCCATCTTAAATGGTAATAGCTACTATAATACTAAATCAAAAACTATCAGTGATACAGTAAGATTTGGGTTCATTTGAATGTGATAGATGCATACTTTAACAGACCTGAGGTAGAGCATGCAATTCTACAAAGGAAAGGGACACAGCCCTAAGGTACCTGACCAGTGATTTCCTATTTGAAACAGCAAGTTGTGGAGAGTGGCAGACAATGTGGGAGTAAATGAGGCAGACACACCATCTTTGCAACTAGCAGGTTGGCAAATAGCAAAGAGAAATAGATGGTGGGTGATAATCAGTTGCTATTTTACAGTTGCTGTTCAAAACCTGCAAAGTAAAATTAATAAACATGAATTCCCAATACACTGCTCCATTGCAAGATAAGCAAACTAAATGGGCACATCCTTGAGATAAGTGTGCAAAACTCTGTCCCCTGATAGAGATTTTAGGAAAAGAATTGAGACAGTATAAGCATAATGAAGCTATCTGTTGCCCCAGCTTACTCCTCCAGCCCTTTCTGAGATTGCTGTCAAGCAAATAGCTAACCCTGAAAGAATGGTGCACTTAAAGATAAGAAAAATATCATGAAGGCACTGGCATAAAACCAAGATACATAGATACTACAAGAAAAAAAATTTTAAAAAGAGGCAAACAAAAAACACATGTATCAATTAAAAAAGAAATAGATTATTTCCTCAAATACTTTTCTTTTTTTTTTTCCTCACCCGAGGATATTTTTCCATTTTTTGTACAGATAGAGTGGGAGGGAGAGAGAGGAAGGGAGAGAGAGTGAAAAACATCGACGTGAAGGGACACATTGAGTGGCTGCCACCCGCACGACCAACCAGGGCCGGGGACAAACTGCAACCGAAGTACGTGCCCTTAGCAGGAAACGAACCCGGGTCTCTCCGGACCGTAGGCCGACGCTCTAACCGCTGAGCCAAACTGGCCAGGGCTTTCCTCAAATATTTTTCAATGATGTTGAATAAGTTAAAGAAAATAGACTTTTGAAAAAAATATTTAGAATAAGAAAACATGGCCCAAAGAAGAAAAGAAGTCAGTAGATTGAAATAAAAAGCAAGCTGAATGGCATTAAAAGAATTATAAATCTTTAGAAAAAATAATTAAAGAGAAATAAAAATGGAAATAGAAGACAAGTTCCTACGTGTATATAACTGATAGTCTCCATAAAGAAAACAAATTAGAAAAAGTTTAGAGTTACTTCAGAGGAAAACATTCCTGGGTCATGTTAATAAATAATAAAGTTTGAATTCAGGGCAAAAAGGGTTAAATTAGTCTATGAAGGGGATTTTATAAAGATGAAGTATGCAGTCTATAATAAAGATCTCATTATCCTGAATCTCTAAGCACCAAATAATATATCATCAAAATACATAAAAGCAAATTATTTTAAATGCAAGAATAAATAGACATAAATGAATAATAATAGAAGGTGTATTGTCTTTGACAGATGATATAGATTAAAAATAATTACAAATACAGAAAAAAATTAAGAAATGTAATTAATAAACTAAGAAACATTTTATATATATATATACATATACATATGTGTGTGTGTGTGTGTATAGCATCCACATTAATTATGTTTCTTATTACACACACACACATATAAGAAAATAGAGCACTTTCAAAGGCATATGGAAAATATATTAAAGTTGGCAGTTTAATAGCCCCTAAAGAAAACCTCAAGTTCCCCAAAGTGAAACAACATAGGCAATGTTTTCTAATCATAATGCCATGATATAAAAAATCTATAATAAAAATTAATATGTTGTATACTTAAATGTATACAATGTATATGTCAATTATATTTCAAAAATAATTTTAAAAATTAAGGCTAACATATCCATCAATAAAACATTCTCAAACAACTCTTGAGTCAAACAGGAAATCAAAACTCAAATAGCCAGGTCAGGAGGCTGAGACCTTGACGGTTCTTGGTTCCACTTCCTAGGCAAGGCCACCAGGTTAAGGCCTTTAGAAGTAGCTTCAAAAGGAAAATAAGAGGATAAATAAGTTTATAAATAATAACATTCATATTTAAGATTAATTGTCTGATATATAAATAACTGACTTGAAAATATAGCCTTGGCTGGTTTGGCTCAGTGGTTAGAGTATCAGCCCACAGACCTCAGGATTGCAGTTTCAATTCCCAGTCAAGGGCATGTATCTGGGTTGTAGGTTCAATCCCTGGCCCTTTTGGGCTCATGCAGGTGGCAACCAATTGATGTGTGTTTCTTACATGGATGTCTCTCTCTCTCTCTCTCTCTCTCTCTCTCTCTCTCTTTCTCTTTCTCTCTCCCTCCTTCTTTCCCTCCTGTGTTCCACTCTACTAAAAATTAATAAGGAAGGAAGGAAGGAAAAAAGGAAGGAAGGAAGGAAGGAAGGAAGGAAGGAAGGAAGGAAGGAAGGAAGGAAGGAAGGAAGGAAGGAAGGAAGGAAAGGAGGGAGGGAGGAAGGGAAGGAGGGAGGGAGGGAGGGAGGGAGGGAAGGAAAGAGAGAGGGAGGGAGGGAGGAAATATATAGGCAAAAGAAAATTTCATTTTCAACAGCAACATTGTCAGACTCCAACAAGCAAAATAGAGTCCTGACATATAATTAAATACTGAGTATTTAATAGAAAATCTATTGTGAAGTATTATAATAGCTAAAAGAGCAAACAAGGGAAGGAGTTACATAAAAATTAGTAATAGCACAAAGCTGTTAATGTCCCTAGGCTGGAAGGACAGGTGAAGTGGATGGTAGTCCTAGAGTCCAAGACTATGCCCCTCAAGGAACTCTAACAGGACTGCCTATAGGAAGCTACGACTGCAGACGGAGCTGCAGGCCAGAGAAAACTCAACCAGAAACCACCAAGCGCAGAGGGATGAGAAGAGCTATCCTAGCATCTTCCCTCCATTATCTTTCCTATACCTCCCACTGGCCAAACATGCATGGAAGCCAACTGGCAAGCAAACCAGGGAATGTGGTATACATAGTATCCTACCCTGTATATGCCAATTCAGGGTAAGGGAGAGAATGGATCTAAAGCAAATAGACAAATTCCACATATGAATGAAATCGTATGGTACTTGTCTTTCTCTTACTGGCATATTTCACTGAGCATAATGTTCTCTAGGTCCATCAATTCAATGAAAAAACTGAACTACCAAATAAAACACAGACAAACTTGTAGAGAGCAGGCAGACAAATTTGGTGGGATTGTGTGTGTGTGTGGGGGGGGGGGGGGGTGGATAGAAGGATTGAGCCAAAAAGAGGGAAAAAAAGAGAGAACTCATGGACATCATGGACAGCAGTGTGGTGATTGTGGGGAGGCTGGGCGTGGAGGTGGAAGATGGCATAGAGGGGATAAATGGTGATGGAAAAACATTAAAAAGAAAGAAAAATGTTTATGCAGGTCCTCTGCCCTTTTTTATAATAATAATAATAATAATAGCATAAATAAATAAAAGAACAAGCATAGGAACCAAAAGAAACGTATAAAAAAGGAAATTAGCTCCATGTTCCTTACTTCACTCAAAGGCCTTTAATGAAAAATGTGTTAGGGAATTCCAAAATGGTGGCAGAGTGAATGGAAGCTACACAGACCATCTCCCAGGACCAAACTGGAATTACAACAAAAATAAAGACAAATTGTCAGGAAAAAGCAACAGAAAAGCAGCTTGGAGGGCCATATAACCAGGGACACTGACTCAATCCAGGAAGGATTTCAGAGGCAGGAGAGGGGGGCTGGGAACCCACGGACAGCAGCGGTCTGAGCTGTAAGCAGCGCCCTCGGGTTACACTCCCAAGCGGCTCCACAGCGCAGAGCCCGGACAGAGGCTAAAATAGCCACAGCCACTCACTTTGGGCTCCGGCAGAGGGAGGGTGGACTGGACTGGAACTATGTGGGGACACTCGGGATTTGGAGGGCACTCAGAGCTTTTGCTGAGTTGCAGCCATGCAGGACAGTGGTCATCTTACTCTTTCCCAGGGCTCTGGGGAGAGGTGGTGGCCCCTCCCTTGAAAATTCAAACCCACCTGGTGACCACTGAAATGTAAATTGAGGCTCATTAACAACCAGCATCTGCCTCACTCTGGGGAAATACCGATACTCTGAACACCTGAGGGAGTTTTTCATTCACCAGAGAAGCTAAAGCTCTTCAAGTAACTGCCACTAATAGCCCCCAGGCAAAAAGCTAGAGAATAAATGAACCATTTCTGGGCTTACAACTCAGCCCAGGAAGGTAAGGCTTGACAGTGGTGTCTAACGTGGGTCCTCCCATGCTCATCCCAACCCAGTAGAGGATGCCACCAACAGCAGAACACAAACACCCACATGGAAAATTTGGCAGGCTCCAAAGCCTGAGATAGCCAAAATGGTGAAACAAAGAAACAAAAGATAAATGAAAGAAAAAGAGACAGCTACCGAAGATTACATTAATGAGGTGAAGTTAAGCAAGTTAACAAAACTTGAGTTCAGAGCCATGACCTTGAGGAAGCTTAACAGCATGTGTAAGGACATGAACACCATGAGTAAAGACATAGAAATGTTGAAAAATCAACCAGTTAGAAATTAAATACCACCAAGAAGAAATGGAGAATGACATATCAGAAATAAAGAACACATTGGAAGGTCTAAACAGCAGAGTAGAGGAAGCTGAGGACCGGATCAGTGAATTAGAAGACAGGGAGAAAAAAATCAACCAATCAGAAAACTAAAAGGAAAAAATGATTATAAAACAGGAAGACAGCTTAAGAGAACTGTGGGGATTTTGGAAACGTAATAATATTCGCATCATAGGAGTCCCGAGGAAGAAGAAAATGAGCAAGGGTTAGAGAATATAGTCAAAGAAATAGTGACAGAAAACTTCCCTAATTTGGTAAAGGAAAAAAGCATTCAAGCTCAAGAAGCACAGAGAGCCCCAAGTAAGAACCCAAGCAGGCCCACACCAAGATACATAGTAATCAAAATGCCAAAAATTAAAGACAAAGAGAGAATCCTAAAGGCAGCAAGAGATAAGCTACAAGTTACCTACAAAGGAACCCCCATAAGGCTCTCAGCTGACTTCTCACAAGAAACACTACAGGCCAGAAGGGAATGGCATGAAGTAATCAAGGTCATGAAAAACAAGGATCGGAATCCAAGACAACTCTACCCAGCAAGGCTATCATTCAAAATAGAAGGTCAAATAAAGAGCTTCCCAGGCAAAAAAGGCCTAAGGGAATACATTAGCACCAAACCAGCACTGCAAGAAATGTTAAAAGGACTGCTGTAATTAGCAGGAGAAATAAAAAGAAAAATATAACCACGCTAAACAAAAATGGCAATAAATAAGTACATCTCAATAATCACCTTAAATGTAAATGGATTCAATGCTCCAATAAAAACACACAGAGTAGCTGATTGGATAAAAAGGCATGACTCATATATATATTGTTTACAAGAGACCCACCTCACAACAAAAGACTCACATAGGTTGAAAGTGAAGGGATGGAAAAAAATCTTTCAAGCAAACAAAAAGTAAAAAAGAGCTGGGGTAGCAATAATCATAACTGATAAAATAGATTTCAAAATGAAGGCCATAACTAGAGACAAAGAAAGCCACTACATAATATTGAAAGGATCTATCCAATATGAAGATATAACCTTGGTAAACATATATGCACCCAATATAAAAGCACCAAAATATATTAAAAATATTCTGGAGGACTTCAAAGGAGAAATCGACAGCAATACAATTATACCAGGGGACTTCAATACCCAGCTGACATCATTGGATAGATCCTCTAGACAAAAAATAAGCAAGGAAACAGAGTCTCTAAATGAAGCACTAGACCAAATGGATTTAATAGATATCTACAGAGAATTGTACCCCAAAACTACAGAATTCACATTCTTCTCAAGTGCACATGGGACATTCTCAAAGACAGATCACATGTTAGGACACAAACGAAGTCTCTACAAGTTCAAGAGGATTGAAATCATATCAAGCATCTTCTCAGATCACAATGGCATGAAACTAGAAATCAATTGCAACAAGAACATGCAAAGACATTTGAACACATGGAGGCTAAATAGCAATGTTATTAAACAACGAATGGTTACTGAGGAGATCAAGGAAAAAATTTATAACTTCTTGGAAAGCACTGAAAATGAACACACAGCAACACGAAATCTATGGGATGAAGCGAAAGCAGTTCTGAGAGGGAAGTTCATAGCACTACAGGCCTACCTCAAGAAACAAGAAAAATTTCTAATAGATTATCTAACCTTACAACTTAATGAACTAGAAAGCAAACAAAAAGAAAACCCCAAAGCAAGTAGAAGGAAGGAAATAGTAAAGATCAGAGAATAAATAAAAGACATAAGTCCAAAAAAACAATTCAAAGCATCAATGAAACAAAGAGCTGGTTTTTTGAAAAGATAAACAAGATTGATGGACCCTTAGCTAGACTCACCAAGAAACAAAGAGAGAGAACCCAAATACACAAAATCAGAAATGAAAGAGGAGAAGCAACAACTGACACCACAGAAATACAAAAGATCGTTAACAACTACTATGAACAATTATGTGGCAACAAATTCGACAATCTAAGCTAAGTGGATAAATTTTTAGAAACACATAGTCTCCCAAAACTGGACTGGGAAGAGATAGAAAACTTGAACAGACCAATAACAACTAAGGAAATTGAAGCGGTAATCAAGATTCTCCCAGCAAACAAAAGCCGAGGTCCACATGGCTTCACGGGGGGAGTTTTACCGAACATTAAAAAAAGAACTAACACCCATTCTTCTCAAAATCTTTCAAAAAATTCAAGAAGAAGGAAGACTTCCAAATTCGTTTTATGAGGCCAGCATAATTCTAATTCCAAAACCAGAAAAAGACACTACAAAGAAAGAAAACTACAGGCCAATATCCCTGATGAACATAGATGCCAAAATCCTGAGCAAAATACTAGCAAATTGGATCCAGCAGCACATCAAAACAATTTTTCACCATGGCCAAGTGGGATTCTTCCCAGGGATGCAAGGCTGGTACAATATTCGCAA
This sequence comes from Molossus molossus, assembly GCF_014108415.1. Taxonomy (NCBI): domain Eukaryota; kingdom Metazoa; phylum Chordata; class Mammalia; order Chiroptera; family Molossidae; genus Molossus; species Molossus molossus. The sequence continues at coordinate 84,675,847 of NW_023425388.1, forward strand.
ATCAATAAATGTGATACACCACATACATAAAATGAAGAATAAAAACCACATGATCATATCAAAAGATGTTGAAAAAGCTTTCGACAAAATCCAGCATCCATTTCTGATAAAAATACTCAGTAATGTGGAAATAGAGGGATCATATCTCGACACAATAAAGGCAATATATGAAAGACCTACAGCCAACATCATATTCAATAGGAAAAAATTAAAAGCATTTCTCATAAGAATAGGAACAAGACAGGGATGCCCACTTTTGCCACTCTTATTTAACATAGTAGTGAAAGTCTTAGCCACAGCACTCAGACAGGAAGAAAAAATAAAAGGGATCCAAATTGGAAGGGAAGAAGTGAAACAGTCATTATTCGCAGATGACATGATACTATACATAGAAAACCCCAATGACTCCATCAAAAATTTACTAGACTTAATAAATGAATTTGGCAGAGTAGCAGGATACAAAATTAATGTCAAGAAATCGACAGCATTCTTATACACCAATGATGAACTCATAGAAAAAGAAACTAAAAAAAATTCCCATTTACCAAAGCAGCAAAAAAATTAAGATACCTAGGAATAAACTTAACCAAAGATGTAAAGGACTTATTCTCAGAAAACTACAGGTCATTGAAAAAAGAAATAGAGGAAGATATAAAAACGTAGAAGCACATACCTTGTTCATGGATTGGAAAAATTAACGTCATTAAAATGTCTTTTTTACCCAAAGTACTCTATAGAGTCAGTGAAATCCCCATCAAAATACCAATGCCTTACTTCACAGAACTAGAACAAATACTTCAAAAGTTCATATGGAACCAAAAAAGGCCTCAAATAGCCACAGCAATCTTGAAAAGGGACAAAGTAGGTGAGATCACAATACCAGATATCAGGTTATACTACAAAGCGACTGTAATCAAAACAGCCTGGTACTGGCACAAGAACAGGCATATAGACCAGTGGAACACAATAGAGAACCCAAAAATGGACCCAAGGCAATATGCTCAATTAATATTTGACAAAGGTGGCAAGAACATACAGTGGAGTAAAGACAGCCTCTTTAATAAATGGTGTTGGGAAAATTGGACAGCTACATGCACAACAATGAAACTAGACCATCAACTTACACAATACACAAGAATAAACTCAAAGTGGATAAAACACTTAAATGTGACTCATGTATCCATAAAAATCCTAGAAGAAAATGTAGGCAACAAAATTTCAGACATTGTACACAGCAGAATTTTCACTGATCCACCACCTAAGGCAACAGAAACAAAGGAGAAAATGAACACATGGGACTACATCAAACTCAAATACTTCTGCACAGCAAAAAATAACAATCATCAAAATGGAAAGGCAACCTACTGTATGGGAGAGCATAATTGCCAATGATATAGCAGATAAGGCGTTAATTTCCAGACTTCCGGTCAAGATGGCAGCGTAGGTAAACGCGGTATCGAGTCCTCCCACAAACACATCAAAGTTACAACTAAACTACAGAACAACCATCATTCAAAACCGCCTGAAATCAAGCTGATTGGAAGTCCTACAATTACGGAATTAAAAAAAAGTCAGCTACATCCAGACTGGTAGGAGGGGCGGTGGCAGCTGCGCAAGGGGTGGCGGTGGCATCAGCGCGGTGGTGACGGCACGGCGGTGCTACGGGCTGGTCCCACACCCAAGTGTGGTGGATAAAAATCAGGAGGCTCCCGTGGCTGGGAAGGTCCTTCCTGAGGACATGGGGGTCCCCGTCCCACACCAGGTGCCCCGCTCAGGGTTCCAGTGCCAGGAAGAGAATCCCCATAACTTCTGGCTGGAAAAACCAGCAGAAACTGAGGCTCAGGGAAGCTGAAGCGGCTGGAGCCCCAGCAGCTCTTTAAAGGGCCCGCGCTCGGACTTATCGGACTCTCTCCCTCTAAGCTCGGAGGGGAGGCAGCTCGAGGGGCACCAGAGACATACAGGGAAGAACTGAGCTGTTTGGCACTGGAGCAAGGGCTGGAGAGGGGGCTTTCTCAGAGACAAACGTGCTGTAAGAGGCCTTTGTTCCTTTGGTGAGCCCTTCCCGGGGCGGCAGACAGAAGCCATATCTGGGACTCCAGCAACCTGGCTCACACTGGTAGCCCCGCCCTGCTGACTCCCTGAGGCCCCGCCCCACACAACTTTCAAGCCCACCCAAGCTGTTGCCACTTGCTTAACCATAGGATTGGCCGGTCTTGGATCCTGCTTCAGGTTTTTCCTAAATTCTTTCAAACGAGCAGCATCGGGTCTCAGCGAGCCCCATACTTCTCATTAAGTAATACACAGAAACAAACACAGGGAGGCAGCCAAAATGAGGAGACAAAGAAACAGGTCCCAAATGAAAGAACAGAACAAAACCCCAATAAAGAACTAAGCAACCTAACAGACACTGAGTTCAAAATACTGCTTATAAGGATGCTCAATGAACTTAGTGAGAACCTCAGTGAACTTAGGGAGAGCCTCAAGAGCATAAAAAAGGACCAGTTAGAAATCATGGATACACAGTTAGAATTGAAGGAGGCATTAAATGAAATAAAGAATAATTTACACAGCTTCAATAATAGAGTATGTAAATCCAAGGAGCAAACCATCGATTTGGAATGTAAGGAAGCAAAAAATCCCCAATCAAAACAGCAAAAAGAAAAAAGAATCGAAAGAAATGAGGATAGTGTAAGGAGCCTCTGGGACAACTTCAAGTGTGCCAACATTCGCACCTTGGGGGTGCCAGAAGGAGAAGAGTGAGAACAAGAAATCGAAAACCTGTTTGAAACAATAATGGCAGAAAACTTCCCTAACTTGGTGAAGGAAACAGACATACGAGTCCAGGAAGCACAGAGAGTCCCAAACAAGATGAACCCCAAGAGGCCCACACCAAGACACATCATCATCAAAATGCAAAAGGTTCAAGACAAAGAGAGAATCTTAAAAGCAGCAAGAGAAAGGCAGCTAGTTACCTACAAGGGAGTTCCCATTAGGCTGTCAGCTGATTTCTCAAAGGAAACTTTGCAGGCCAGAAGGGAGTGGCAAGAAATATTCAGAGTGATGAAAACCAAGAACCTACAAGCAAGATTACTCTATCCTGCAAAGCTGTCATTTAGAATCGATGGACATATAAAAACTTTTCCAGACAAGAAAAAGTTAAAGGAGTTCATCACTACCAAACCATTATTATATGAAATGATGAAGGGTCTTTTTGAAGAAAAAGATAAAATGTATGAACAAACAAAATGGCAATGAATACATATCTATCAACAATGGAATCTACAAACAAAATGAACAGGTAGAACAGAAACATTCTCAAAGATACAGAGAACATTTTGTTGGTTGCCAGTTGGGAAGGGGTTTGGGGGAATGGGTGAAAAAGGTGAAGGGATTAAGAAGCACAAATTCATTGCTAGACTGACAAACTTCAAAGGGAAAGGGGTTGTGGGGGAAATAAACCAAAGAACTTATATGCATAACCAATGGACACAGACAATAGTGTGGGAAAAGGTGGGAGGGGGGCGGGAGTGGGCAGGAGGGGGTCAATGGGGGAAGAATGTGGAACATCTGTAATACATTTTACATCCAACAATAAAGATTTGAAAAAAAAAATTTCCAATATATATAGAATGCTCATACAACTCAACAAAAAGAAGACAAAGAACCAAATTAAAAAATCAGCAGAGGACCTAAATAGACACCTCTCCAAACAGGACATACAAATGGCTAAGAGACATATGAAGAAATGCTCAACATCACTAATCATCAGAGAGATGCAAATTAAAACAACAATGAGGTATCACCTCACACCTGTCAGAATGGCCGCCATCAGCAAATCATCAAACAACAAGTATTGGCAAGGGTGTGGAGAAAAGGGGACTCTAGTGCATTGCTGGTGGGAATGCAGACTGGTGTAGCCACTATGGAAAACAATATGGTGTTACCACAAAAATTTAAAAATTGAATTGCCATTTGACCCAGTGATCCCACTTCTAGAATATACCCTAAGAAGCCTGAAACACCAATCAGAACGAATATATGTATCCCCATGTTCGTAGCAGCACTATTTACAATAGCTAAGATCTGGAAACAGCCCCAATGTCCATCAGTAGACAAATGGATAAAAAAGCTGTGGTACAGTCCTGGCCGGTTTGGCTCAGCAGTTAGAGTGTCAGCCTGTGGTCCAGAGAGACCCGGGTTTGGTTCCCGCTAAGGGCACATACCTTGGTTGCAGTTTGTTCCCAGTCCTGGTTGAGTCGTGCGGGTGGCAACCACTCGATGTGTCCCTTTCACATCGATGTTTCTCTCTCTCCCTCTCTCTCTCTCTCTCTCTCTCTCTCTCTCTCTCTCTCTCCCTCCCACTCTCTCTGAACAAAATATCGAAAAATGTCCTCGAGTGAGAATTAAAAAAAAAAAAAAAGCTGTGGTACATATACACAATAGAATACTATGCAGCTGTAAGAAAGAATGATCTCTTATCCTTTGAGACGATATGGAGGGACCTGAAAAGTATCATCCTAAGCAAAACAAACCAAACAGAGAAAGACAAGTATCATATGATCTCACTTATTTGTGGAATATAATGAACATAACAGCCTGAGGAATGGGGTAGTCCCAGAGACATGGAAGTGGGGTACAGATTGAAAATCACCAAAAGAGGGGGTTGTGGGGTAGAGATAAACCACAGAACTTATATGCATGTGTGCATGAACAGTGGACATGGACAACAAAGCTGGGGACAGGGCGGGGAGGGGTGGGGAGGGGGAATTAGTGGGGGGAAAAGGAGAAACATCTGTAACAAAAATAAATTAATTAAAAAAATGAAAATGTGTTATAGGTAATACATGTGTTTATTTATTTTTAAATGTGAAAAAACAAGGTTATTTTATACAAATGATACATGATAAAAAATGAGTTTCTCTTTTACCCTATACCTTCAATCTCTCTCCACAGAGGTGGCCACTGTTATTTTGTACATACATGAATATTATTAAATGCTCACAAGTAATAATATAGATATTATTCTTTCTCTGGTTTCTTTTTTTACTTGACAATATACATTAGAAAGTTTCTCATAATTCATTTTTTTTAAATCTCCATTTGATTTAATAATAGACTGTTTCTAGGTTTTTGTTGTTACAGACAATATATTAGAAAGGTGAAGGAATGCTGATAAAACTGCTCAACCATTGTCTTTACATGTCTAGCATCTGAATTGCCTCAATTAGCCTGTATTGGGCCAGGGGTAATATGGCTACAAGTAAAACCTAACTGGGATACGGGGTTTAAAATTAAGTCTCTGGAACATGGAGCTCATTTCATATATATCTCACAATCAATGTTACTTGCGATTCATACCCATATGTATGAAGGTGTTTAGAAGAACATGCAGACGTAACCAATGTGTGCATCTTTACCCCCAAGGCAATTGCACAAACTAATGTTGTTATGCTCCCAAAACTAAACAAAATCTGATCCCTTCTGTTTTGGCCAGGTGAATGAATATTCTTGCCTCTGAAATGTTTCAGGTTTTTGAGATAGCTGGGCTAGATGACCATGAACAAGGCCTCAACCTCGGTGGCCCTGATTTCCCTCATTATTACAACAAGATTGTCTATCCCACTTCTAAAAACTCAACAATTCTACTCTTCTCAGCTCTTGCTGTTACGTTTTTTTATTGAGTTTATTGGAGTGGCATTTGTTATAAAAACCATACAGGTTTCACGTACAACTCAACAAAACATCATCTGCACACTGCATCGTGTGCCCATCGCCCAAAATAAAGTCCCTTTCCATCCCCATTAATCCCCTCTCTGCCCTCTTCCACCTTTCTCCACCCCTTTTCCCTTTGACTATTCCCCTGTCACCATACTATTGTCTGTGTGTGTGTGTGTGTGAGTCTATTCTATGGATCTATGCTTCTGTTTCTATTTGAGTTGTTAAATTATTTTTTTAATTAGATTTCACATGTAAGTGAAATCATACGGTCATCAGTCTTTCTCTGACTGGCTTACTTCACTTACCATAGTATTCTCCAGGTCTATCTCTGCTGTCGCAAAAGGTAAGATTTCCTTCTTTTTGGCAGCCAAGTAGTATTCCATTGCATAAATGTAACACAACTTTTTTATCCACTCATCTAGTGATCAGCACTAGGGCTACTTCTAGAGCTTGGCTATTGTAAATAATGCTGCAGTAAACATAGGGGTGCATATATTCTTTCTAACAGGCGTTTCTGGATTCTTGGGATATATTCCCAGAAGTGGGATCACTGGGTCAAATAGCAGTTCCATTTTTAATTTTTTTGAGGAAACTCCATACAGTTTCCCACGGTGGCTTCACCAGTGTGCATTCCCACCAACAGTGCACAAGGATTCCCTTTTCTTCACATCATCTCGAACACTTGTTGTTTGTTGATTTATTGATGGTAGCCATTCTGGAAGGTGTGAGGTGATACCTCATTGTGGTTTTAATTTGTATCTCTCTGACCATTAGTGATGTCGAGCATTTTTTCATATGTCTATTGGCTATCTGGATGTCCTCTTTGGAGACGTATCTATTGAGGTCATTTGCACATTTTTTAATTGTATTGTTTGTTTTCTTGGTGTTGAGTTGTACAAGTTCTTTATACATTTTGGATATTAACCCCTTATCAGATGTATCGTTAGCAAATATTTAGAAGGTTGCCTTTTGATTTTGTTGATGGTTTCTTTTGCTATGCAAAAGCTTTTTAGTTTAATGTAGTTCCATTTGCTTATTTTTACCTTTGTTTCCCTTGCCTGAGGAGATATATTGGCAAAAATATTGCTATGAGAAATGTCTGAGATTTCACTGCCTATGTTTTCTTCTAGGATTTTTATTGTTTTGCAGCTTACATTTAAGTCCTTAGTTCATTTTGAGTTTTTTCTTGTGTGGTGGAAGTTAGTGGTCTAGTTTCTTTCTTTTTTTCTTTTTGCATGTATCTGTCAAATTTTCCCAACACCATTTATTGACGAGATTATCTTTTCCCCAGTGGATATTCTTGACTCCTCTGTCAAATGTTAATTGACCATAAAGGTGTGGATCTATTTCTTGGCTCTCTATTCTGTTTCATTGATCAGTATGCCTGTTTTTATGCCAGTACAATGCTGTTTTGATTACTATGGCCTTGTAGTATAGTTTGATATCAGGTGTGATTCCTCCAACATTGTTTTCTCTAGAACACTGAGGCTATTTGAGGTCTTTTCTAGTTTCATATAAATTTTGGAATATTTGTTCTAGATCCATGAGATATGCCATTGGTTTTTAATAGGGAGTGTGTTGAATCTGTAAATTACTTTTGTAGTATGAACATTTTAATGATATTAATCCTTCCTATCCATGAACACAGTATATGCTTCCATTTATTTGTATCTTCCTCAATTCCTTTCTTCAAGTACTTGCCCGTTGAGTGTGTGCTTGATTGTGGGTTTGTCATACATGGCCTTTATTGTGTTGAGGTATGACCCTTCTATTCTCACTTTGATGAGAGTTTTTATCATAAATAGGTGCTGGATTTGTTGTTTTTGTTGTTAATACTCACTTGAGGATATTTTTCCATTGGTTTTTAGATAGAGTGGAAAGGAGGAATGGAGAGAGAGAAAGAGAGATGTGAGCGAGACACTTCAATAATTGGTTGCTTCTTGCACAACCCTGACTGGGGTTGGAGATTAAACCTGCAACTCAGGTACATGCCCTTCACTGGGAATTGAACCTGTGACCCTTTGGTCCTTGTACCGATGCTCTAACCATTGAGCAAAACCAGCCAGGTGGATGCTGAATTTTATCAAACGCTTTTTCTGCATGTAATGATATGATCATGTGATTTCTATCCTGCATTTTGTTTATATGCTGTATCACATTTATTGATTTGCAAATATTGTAACAAATTTGCAAACCAAGAATAAATCCCACTTGGTCATGGTGTATGATCTTTTCAATGTATTGTTGAGTCCAGTTTGCTAATGTTTTGTTGAGGATTTTAATATCTATGTTTATCAGGGAGTGGGAGTATGGCTTATAATTTTCCTTCTTTTTAATGCCTTTGATTTTGGAATTAGGATAATGCTGGCCTTATAAAACAGCTTGAAAGTCTTCCCTCCTCTTGAATTTTTTTGGAATAGTTTGAGAAGGATAGGGGTTAGTTCCTCTTTGAATGTTTGGTCAAATTCACCTGTGAAGTCATCAGGTCCAGGACTTTTTTTTTTTTTTATCCTCACCCGAGGATATTTTTCCATTTTTTGTACAGATAGAGTGGGAGGGAGAGAGAGGAAGGGAGAGAGAGAGAGAAACATCGACGTGAAGGGACACATCGAGTGGCTGCCACCCGCACGACCAACCAGGGCCGGGGACAAACTGCAACCGAAGTACGCGCCCTTAGTGGGAACCGAACCCGGGTCTCTCTGGACCGCAGGCCAACGTTCTAACCGCTGAGCCAAACTGGCCAGGGCAGGTCCAGGACTTTTGTTTACTGAGAGTTTCTTTTAGTTCTCCCTTAATTTCATTAGTTGCGATTGGTCTTTTCAGAGTTTCTTATTGTTCCTGATTCAGTTTTAAAAGACTGTTCTTCCCCTTAGGTCCTTGAGCATCCTTATAATCTTGTTTTAAATTTTGCTTCTGATTATATTGGTCGCTTCCATTTCATTTAATTATTTTTCTGGGGATTTCTCTTGTTCTTCCATTTGGGGCATATTTCTTTGTCTCCCCATTTTGTCAACCTTTTTGTGTTTGTTTCTGTGGCTTAGGTAGATCTGCTATGACTCCTAAGCTTGTTATGCGGGCTTTCTAATACAGGTGCCTTATGGGTCTCAGTGGCATAATCTTCTAGATCACCTGAGCTAGGTGCTCCAGAAATGTTTCTTATGTGGGTTATGTGCCCCTTCCTGTTGTAGTTGAGTCTTGGATGCTATTGGCCTGTTTATGGGTGGAGTTAACACTCAGGCTGGCTAACTATAAGGATAGACCTTGTTCACCCTGTATGAGTCATTGTTCAGGGGCTGCCCCCTGAGATGGGAGTTCTTCCAAGAAGGTTCTGGTGCCTGCCAGAGGGCCCTTTGTCTGTGCCATTTGTGTGGCTAGTTGGGTCGAACTCTGGTAAGGTTTGAAGCCCACCACTGCTTGTTTTGGTACTGGGCCCACTTGGATGAGGTTCCAGTGCAAGTCAGTGTTAGACACTGTGTATAACTGGCTTTGGCTACATGTCTGGAGCTACCATGCTGTTCACTGATTATGGTTGTGTCTACTGAGCCTGGGTATGTGTAGGAGGGGTCAAGCTGTATGTAAGGATCAGCTTCCTGCAGTTCTGAGCTTCAGGAAGAAATAGAAAAACAGAACAAAACAAAAAACAGTCCTAAAGTTTGTATGGAAGCGCAAATGACCCAGATAACCAAAGCAATCCTGAGGAAAAAAGAACAAAGCCAGAGGTATAATACTTTCTGATTTCAAACCATACTACAAAGCTATAGTAATAAAAGTATAGTACAAGAATAAAAATAGACACATCCAATTCAATAACAAAAAAGCCTGATTAAAAAATGGGCAGAGAAAATAATAGACATTTTTCCAAAAAATATATTCAAATGGCCAACAGGTACATGAAAAGATGCTCAACATCATTAATAATCAGGGGAAGGCAAAAAAAAAAAAAAAATCACAATGAAATATCACCTCACACCTGTTAGAATGCCCATTATCCAAAAGACAAGAAATAACAAGTGTTAGTGAGGATGTGGAGAAAAGGGAACCCTTATACTCTGTTTGGTAGGAATATAAATTAGTTCAATTGCTATGGAAAACAATATACAGTTTCCTCAAAAAATTAAAAATAGATCTACCATATCATCTTGCAATTGTACTTCTGGATATACACCCAAAGGAAATGAAAATAAATAAATAAATAAACAAACAAACAGAACATAGAGAAGATCCATGCACTCCCATGTTTATTACAGCATTATTCACAATAGCCAAAATATGAAAACAACCTATAAACATCCACCAGTGAATGTATGGATAAAGAAAATGTGCTATAAATGTGATGGAATATTATTTATTATTTAGCCATTACAGAGGATGACATCTGCCATTTGTGACAACATGGATGGACCTTGAGCACATTATGCTGAGGTGTCAGAGACAAGACAAATACTATATAATATCACTTATATGTGGAATCTAAAAAAGTCAAACTCAGAGAGTAAAAGGTTAGTTGCCAGGGGACAGGGGTAGGGGGATAGGACAAAAGGGTACAAACCAACAATGAGTTGTTTGTAAATAAGTTGGTTTCTAAATAAGCTCCAGATTTCTAATGCACAGTACAGTGAATACAGACAATATTATTTTACAATAATCAAACTTGCTAAGACACTAGAATTAAACAATTAAAAAAAAGAATAAATATGTAACATGATGGAGGTGATAATTATCACTAAAATGGCAATCATATTACTATGTGTAAATGTACCGAATTAACATGTTGCACACCATAAATTTACATAATGTTATATGTCAAATATATTTCCACTAAAAAAATTCTCCAAAAGCTTAGTGTAATAAATGTATTAACTCCCTGATTTCTCCCCCTCCCCGCAGTGGTAATAATATTCTTTAAAAAATTTTTTTTTATTTATTAATTTGTTTTTGTTACAGATGTTTCTCATTTTTCCCTATCGACACCCTCCTCCCCTTCCCCCAACCCCGCCCCATCCCCAGCTTTGTTGTCTATGTTCATTGGTCATGCATACATGCATGTAAGTTCTGTGGTTTATCTCTTCCGCTACAAAACCCCCTCCTCTGAGGTGTGTCAGCCTGTACCCCACCTCCATGTCTCTGGGTTAATTTTGTTCAGCAGTTTGTTTAGTTCATTATATTCCACAAATAAGTGAGATCATGTGATATTTGTCTTTCTCTGCTTGGCTTGTTTCGCTTAGCATAATACTCTCCAGGTCCTTCCATGCTATCTCAAAGGATAAGAGATCTTTTTTCTTACAGCTGCATAGTATTCCATTGTGTACATGTACCACAGCTTTTTAATCCACTCGTTTACTAATGGATACTTGGGTTGTTTCCAGATCTTAGCTATTGTAAATTGTGCTCCTATGAACATAGGGGTACATATATTCTTTCTGATTGGTGTTTCAGGTTTCCTAGAAGTAAGATCATTGGGTCAAATGGCAGTTCAATTTTTAACTTTTTGAGGTAATACCACAGTGTTTTCCATAGTGGCTGCGCCAGTTTGCATTCCCACCAGCAGGGTACTAGAGTACCCTTTTCTCCACACCCTCGCCAACACTGGTTGTTTGATGATTTGCTGATGGTGGCCATTCTGACAGGTGTGAGGTGATACCTCATTGTTGTTTTAATTTGCATCTCTCTGATGATTAGTGATGTTGAGCATTTCTTCATATGTCTCTTGGACATTTGTATGTCCTTTTTGGAGAGGTGTCCATTTAGGTCCTCTGCTGATTTTTTAATTTGGTTCTTTGTCTTCCTTTTGTTGAGTTGTATGAGCACTCTATATATATTGGAAATTAACCCCTTATCGATGCATCATTGGTGATTATGGTCTCCCATATAGTGAAATCTCTTTCCATTTTGATGGTTGTTTCTTTTGCTGTGCAGAAGCTTTTTAGTTGGATGTATTTCCATGTGTTCATTTTTTTCCTTTGTTTCTATTGCTTTAGGTGTTGTATCAGTAAAAATTCTGCTGTGTATGATGTCTGAGATTTTGTTGCCTACATTTTCTTCTAGAATTTTTATGGATTCACGAGTTACATTTAAGTCTTTTATCCATTTTTAAATTATTCTCATGTATGGTGTAAGTTAGTGTTCTAGCTTTATTTTTTTGCAGGTGGCTGTCCAATTTTCCCAACACCATTTATTGAAGAGACTGTCTTGACTCCACTGTATGCTCTTGCCACCTTTACAAATACTAATTGAGCATATTGTCTTGGGTCAATTTCTGGGTTCTCTATTCTGTTCCATTAATCTATCTGCCTGTTCTTGTTCCAGTACCAGGCTGTTTTGATTACAGTGGCTTTGTAGTATAACCTGAAATCTGGTAACATGATCCCTCCTACTTTGTTCTTCTTTTTCAAGATTGCTGTGGCTATTCAGTTCTTTTTTGATTCCATATACACTTTTGTTCTAGTTCTGTGAAGTATGTCATTGGTATTTTGATGGGGATTGCATTGAATCTATAAATTGCTTTGGGTAGAATGGACATTTTAATGATGTTAATTCTTCCAATCCATGAACAAGGTATGTGCTTCCACCTTTTTTATATTTTCCTCTATTTCTTTTTTCAATGACCTGTAGTTTTCTGTGAAGAGGTCTTTTACTTCTTTGGTTAAGTTTATTCCTAGGTATCTTAATTTTTTTGCTGCGATGGTAAATGAGATTGTCTTTTTAGTTTTTCTTTCTGTGATTTCATCATTGGTATATAAGAATGCCATCGATTTCTTGACATTAATTTTGTGTCCTGCTACTTTGCCAAATTCATTTATTAAGTCTAGTAGAGTTTTGATAGTCTTTAGGGTTTTCTATGTACAACATTATATTATCTGCAAATAATGACAGTTTCACTTCCTCCTTTCCAATTTGGATCCCCTTTATTTTTTCTTCCTGTCTGATTGCTGTGGCTAAGACTTCCTGTACTATATTAAATAAGAGTGTCAAAAGTGGGCATCCTTGTCTTGTTCCCGTTCTTAAGGGGAATGCTTTTAGTTTTTGCTCATTGAGTATGATGTTGGCTGTAGGTCTTTCATATATGGCTTTTATTATGTTGAGATATGGTCCCTCTATTCCCACTTTACTGAGCGTTTTCATCAAAAATGGGTGCTGGATTTTGTCAAATGCTTTTTCAGCATCTATTGATATGATCATATGGTTTTTATCTTTCCTTTTGTTTATGTGGTGTATTACATTTATTGATTTGTGAATATTGTACTATCCTTGCATGCCTGGGATGAAACCCACTTGGTCATGATGAGCAATTCTGATGGATTGCTGGATCCGACTGATCTCACTTATATATGGAATATAATGAAAATAACAGTCTGAGGAATACGGTAGACCCAGAAACATGGAAGTAGGGCACAGACTGACATCCCTCAGAAGAGAGGGTAGGGGGGTGGGGAGAGATAAACCACAGAACTTATATGCATGTATGTATAACCAATGGACATGGACAACAAAGCCGGGGACGGGGCAAGGGGGATTGGGAGGGGGGTGCCAATGGGGTAAAAAAGGAGAAACATCTGCAACAAAAATAAAATTACAAAATAAATAAATAAAATAAAATAAAAAAGGATTTTGGCATTTGTGTTCATCAGGGATATTGGCCTGTAGTTTTCTTTCTTTGTAGTGTCTTTTTCTGGTTTTGGAATTAGGATTATGCTCGCCTCATAAAATGAGTTTGGAAGTGTTCCATCTTCTTGAATGTTTTGGAACAGTTTGAGGAGAATGGGTATTAGATCTTCTTTGAATGTTCGGTAAAACTCTCCTATGAAACCATCTGGGCCTGGGCTTTTGTTTGCTGGGAGTTTCTTGATGACATCTTCAATTTCTTTTGTTGTTATTGGTCTGTTCAAGTTTTCTATCTCTTCCTGGTTCAGTTTTTGAAGGCTGTGTGTTTCTAGAATTTGTCCATTTCTCCTAGATTGTCCAATTTGTTGGCATGTAAGTTTTCATAGTATGTTTCAATGATCCTTTGTATTTCTGTGGTGTCAGTTGTTACTTCTCTTTCATTTCTGATTTTGTTTATTTGGTTTCTCTCCTTTTGTTTCTTGGTGAGTCTGGCTAAAGGTCCTTCGATCTTGTTTATCTTTTCAAAGAACCAGGTTTTTGTTTCATTGGTCTTTTGAATTATTTTTTTGTCACAATGTTGTTTATTTCTGCTCTGACCTTTACTACTTCCTTCCTCCTACTAGGTCTGGGTTTTTCTTTTAGTTTACTTTCTAGTTCTTTAAGTTGCAGGGTTAGAAACTCAATTAGGAATTTTTCTTGTTTCTTGAGGTAGGCCTGTAGTGCTATGCACTTCCTTCTTAGGACTGCCTTCATTGTGTCCCATAGATTTTGTGTTGTTGTGTGTTCATTTTCATTGGTTTCCAGAATTTTTAAATTTCTTCCTTGATCTCATTAGTAACCCATTCGGTGTTTAATAACATGCTATTTAGCTTCCAAGTGTTTGAATGTTTTTGTGTGTTTTTATTGTGATTGAGTTCTAGTTTCATGCCACTGTGATTTGAGAAGATGCTTGATCTGATTTCAATTTCCTTGAATTTGTAGAGACTTGCTTTGTGTCCTAACATGTGGTCTATCTTTGAGAATGACCCATGTGCACTTGAGAATAATGTATATTCTGCAGCTTTGAGGTGAATTGTTCTGTAAATATCAATTAAGTCCAACTGATCTAGTTTGTCCTGTAAGGACTCTATGTCCTTGTTAATTTTTCATCTAGAAGATCTATCCAGTGGTGTCAAAGTCGTCCACTATGATCATGTTGCTAATGATCTCTCCCTTGAAGTCCTCCAGAAGTTTTTAAATATATTTTGGTGCTCCCGTATTTGGTGCGTATATGTTTACCAGGATTATATATCCTCTTGTTGGATTGCTCCTTTTAATATTATGTAGTGACCTTCTCTGTTTCTTATTATGGCCCTTGTTTTGAAGTCTATCTTGTCAGATAAGAGTATTGTTACATCAGCTTTTTTTTTTTTCATTTCTATTTGCTTGGAAAATTTTTTCCATCCCTTCACTTTCATCTTGTGTGTGTCTTTTGTTGTGAGGTGGGTCTCTTGTAGACAGCATATATATGGGTCATGTTTTCTTATCCAATCAGCTACCCTATGTCTTTTGATTGGAGTGTTTAAGCCATTTACATTTAAGGTAATTATTGATAGTTATTAGTTTCCATTTTATGCCTGTGTTTCTCTTTCTCTCTCTCTCTCTCTTTCTCTCTCTCTCTCTCTCTCTCTCTCTCTCTCTCTCTCTCTCTCTTTCTTCTTCTTCCAACAGTCCCTTCAGTATTTCTTGCAGTGCTGGTTTGGTGGTGGTAAATTCCTTTAGCTTTTTCTAATCCGTGAAGCTCTTTATTTCTCCTTCAATTCTGAATGATAGCATTGCTGGATACAGTAGTCTTAGATTCAGACCCTTGTCTTGCATTACTTTGTACACTTCATGCCACTCCTTTCTTGCCTGCATCATTTCTATTGAGAAATCAACTGACAGTCTAATGAGAGCTCCTTTGTAGGTAACTTTGTGTCTCTCTCTTGCTTCCTTTAAGATTCTTTCTTTGTCTTTAATGTTTGCCATTTTTATTATAATGTGTCTAGCTGTGGGTCTTCTGGGGTTCATTTTGCTTGAGACTCTGTGTTTCCTGGACTTGTGTGACTTTTTCCTTCACCAGTTTAGGGAAGTTTTCTGTCATTATTTCTTCAAACAGTTTCTCTATTCCTTTCTCTGATTCTTCCCCTTCCGTAATGCGAAATTTGTTACGTTTTGTATTGTCCTACACCTCCCTTAAACTTTCCTCCTGCTTTTTAAATTTGTTTTCCATTTGCTGCTCTATTTGAGTGTTTTTCTCTACCTTGTCTTCTAAGTCACTGATTCTGTCTTCAGCTTCTTCTAATCTACTATTAAACCCTTCTAAGGTATTTTTCATAACTGCTATGTCATTCTTTATTTCCTCTTGATTTTTATGCATAGCTTCTACCTCTTCATGCATAGCTTCTATCTCTTTAAGCTGAAGCAGTTCCCAGTGAGCTCTTCATAATTCTTATTAAGTTGCTTGTAGTTCTCACCAAATTGAGCACCCTAAAAATCGTTGCTTGAATTCTTTATCTGACAAGTTCTTGTCTTCCATTACCTGTAGTTCCTTTTCTGGTGATTCCTCTTTTTCTTTCCTTTGAGTGTTGTTTCTTTGTCTCCCCATTTTAGCCTTCTGGTAGCTCTATACTTATTGAGGGATGTTTGGATGTGCATGCAGCTCATTGTATATCAAATAAGGCTACTGTGCCTCCCAGACTGTTGTGTTGCTTGTCGCCTCTTGCCTGCTGTGGATCCTGGAGGATTGACTACTGGGGGCTGGTATTGGTGTGTCCTGGTAGGTGCTGCTGCTGGATCACATGGGCCCCTCTGGAGCTGTGTTCCCAGCTGGTAGCTGGTGCCACCTGTAGCTGTATGGCTCAGGCCCTGTTAGAGCCGCTCTCCCTGCCTGTACCGTGGGCAGCTGGATCACACAGTCCCTTTGGAGATCTGTCTCTACACCTATCTTGTGGGTATCTGGTTCGCACAGGTTTCTGGTGCCTCCGCACCCCGCAAGTCCCACAGGTAAATGGATTGCATAGTCCCTTTGGAGCCCTGGCTCTATGCCTATCTTGTGGGCTTCTGGGTCTCACAGGCCTCTCTGGTGCCCCCACACACCGCAGGTCTCACGGGCAGATAACTGGATAGCACCAGTCCCTCTCGGGCTCCGGCTTCCCACTGCTCTTGTGGGCCGCTGGGTCACACAGGTCTCTGTGAATCCCCAGGTCTCGCTGCTGGTGGCTGGGGAGGGCTACTGCCCCTTGGGGTCAACTCCTGCTCAGCCTTTGCTGTAGTTTTTGGGGATGGTTCTCTGCTGCTGGTCTGTGCTTCTGATGTCTGGGGATGGATGTCTGCTCCCCAGCCTCTGTTGCTGGGGGTATATCTCGACTCTGATCAGGCTGCTACTGTGGGAGATGGTGCTGAACTCCCAGCCATCTCTGGCTTCCACAACTGGCACCTTGGCAGCTCCACTACTGTGCACTGGTCTGTGTTGATACAGAATGTCCACTGGTCCGATGGTGCCAGGTGCACTGGTGGGCTCAGGTTGCTGGGTCCTAGCCTCTCCCACTGCCTCCTCACAGGGAATACCTGGGATCTTCCAAAATGATGGGAGCTCCCTGTGGCACAGGGAGAAGCGCCCTGAAGAGCCACTTACCAAGGTAGCCGGCTGCTCCTGTCCACAGCACAGGAACCTTCTGCTTCGCGTCTCTGCACTGCTTGGGTTTGGTTGTCCACCTTCAAGTCCACTCACACTCTCTCCCACACTAGTTCACTATCTCACACACTCACCCTCCCTCTGGTGCTGCCCACCACCATCTTTTCAATAATATTCTCCCTGATTTCTTATAGGTGATGACTCAATCACTTTTTAATGTATTCAGGAAATGACCGCTAGGTATCTAAAAGGCGAGGACACTGAAATCATGATATTACACTCCCCAGCCCAAGAAAATCATGAGACCAAGTCTTTTAGATTCCAGTCTTTTCCTTACTCAATAAGCTGGCAAACCAAAGGGACCCATTCAAATGATGAATGAGACCCCCGAATCTTAAAGTTAACATCAAAGATCAGCTGGTTAGGGTCAAACGCTTATTGAATATGAACTTCTATATTTTCAATGATGAAACTGGGTCATTTTGACATTAAAAAAATGTGGTGAGTTAGGTCTTTAGACACCAGTGGGTCAGATAGAATTTGTTAGAAGGACTTGATTACAAAGTCCTTCTAGAAACCAGTGTCTGGTCTCCAGAGATTATTCAATTCTGCTTATTCCAGAGTTACATGAAAGCACATTTCAGTGAAAATAGAAATTAGTGTTAGTGAAGTCAGATAACAAATATTTCTTTGGAAACTCTGGTGTAAACCATGTTAGTCTGTGGGATTTTTGGTGGACATGTCTTGCTTCATTTTGGTCATTGTCATCAATCCCCTCCATTTTTCTCTCAGTGACCGAAGGATAGCTATGAAACATTTTCCTTGTGAAAGCTGCAAACTGGTGAAATATAGAATTTTGATGTGAATTTTATGTCAGTTCTGAGGGTTGTTGGGCCACATGAAAGGTAAAGCTGATAAAAGCAAGCATTGGAATAGGAGAAAAATGAAAAGCAAAGTCATTGCCACACCCTCCATAGTCATAAGAAATAAAAGCAGCTGAAATGAGAAAAATTCTCCTTGCTTACCCTTCAGAGACAAGCAGCAGGAAATTGTGAGATTCCTCCTAGAGCCCCACTTGCGAGGAAGCCCATTTAGCAAATGGTATGAGTTGTGGGATCTGTTGTTATTGGTTTTCTTCCCTGGGAACACTGCACGCTGGGGATTCAGCTGTACCACAAAACAGTCTTCTAAACCCTCAGACTTGTCAAGTGCAGACTGAGAACTACTCCTTATGGGTTTGCAAAAAGCCATAACTTTGCTTGTTGGCTCACGCGTTCTTGGCAATCTTGAATTGCTAGGAGAAAGCTTTTGAACCCATCAGTCAAGGCGCTCAGTGTTATGGGCCACCATTAGCTCAGCCTCATAACATCTGTTCTGTGTTTTCGTTGCATAGGGAACCTGAAGTCCTCAGAACAAAAGTGACAGGCCAGGAAGTAAGCTATGGAGAGTCTTCAGGGAGATAAGGACCCAAAACACAGCCTCCACTTTATTATATATCAAAATTAGGTCGTGTTTTTCATCCTTGACAGAGGTTCTTTTTAATACCAAAAGTAAAAAAATAGACTCCAAAATAATTTACTATAACAGAAATATAAAGAAAAATTATTCCCAAATACATATCTTTTATGAGGTGGGTTTTTTTTTTTTTTCATTGTGTGTAATATCTTAGCACTACTTGTAGATATGAGGTATCATCCACATTTTACAAGTAAGAAAACTGAGGTATGTCACATGCCTAAAGTCCCAGATCTAAAAAATAGCAAAGCTGTGACTTGAACCTAGGTGGGCTTGTTCAAGCACTCAGATTCTTAGCCATCAGATCATATTGCCTTTCGTGCTTACTGAAGCATAGAAAGTCAGACAAGGAAATGAAAGTCAGTTCAGAGGTTTAAAAACCTCCTGACTTTTACCTCCTTGTAATTCCTCCCCCAGAAATCTGTAAAGACACAATTTCTCTTCTGCTCTTCATAGATGGGTGTACAGAACAACAGAAAGGGGTAGAAGGCATCCGTGGGTTCTCCTTCACAGGCTCAGCATGGCTATGCCATAGCAGGCTGCAGCGATGCTCACTGCTTCCTAGGCTTGTGTGAGTGAGAAGGGAGGCATTACTAGGCAGCTGGAGGAATCACTCTTCTGTCGATAATGAGAAATGTGAGTTAGAATTGCCTCTCTCTGGTTCACTTGCTGCATGAGTCAGGGTTCTCCAGAAAAGCAGAACCAATAGGAGATACATATATTAAAATATGTACATATGTATGGACATTAATTATGAGAAATTGACTGACTATGGGGGCGTAGAAGTGCCACAATCTGCCTTCTGCAAGCTAGACATCCCCGGGAGCTGAGGGTGTAAATCCCAGTCCCAGGGCAGAACACCAATAATACCCCAGCTCAAGCAGGTAGGCAGGAAGCAAAAGGGGTAATTTCCTCCTTCCTCTGCCTTTTTGTTCTATTCAGGTCCTCAACAGTTTGGATAATGCACACCCACACCAGGGAGGGAGTCCACCCATTTAAATGCTAATCACATCCAGAAATCTCATTTATTCTGGGCACCCTGTGGTGCAGTCAAGATGACACATAAAATTAACAATCATCAGTGCTGTGTCTCATATATGGCTTGATGTATCACAGACATTCAGTCACTGTTTGGTAAATGAGTGAATTTGTCATGGATGCCATATGTACTTATCTGTGACCGGACTGTGCACATATCTATTTTATTATGGGGAGGGTTTTAAATGGTTGAGAGTTTACAGAAAACATGAACAATACTCTTGGTAAAATGCCTAAATGGGAGCAGACAAGACTGTGAACACTACATTTTTAAAGGAAGAAGGAATGTCTGCATAAAACTAACTAAAATGAGCCTGAGATAGATTGTAGCTTTAATGGAAAATGGTAAGATATAATATAGATGATATCTCTTTCAAGAATTTTTAATAAATTAGGGGCCAAAATTAGAAGTTCTCCTTATATTTTATATTTGCCAACTATTTATTAGAAAGATTTATTTTGGTAGATATCATTTTTACAATGCCGTCTTTACTGCCAACACCGTTTTGAAAAATATTGTTGATTAAATAGGATAATGATCCCTATTGAAGACTGCATCAAAATAGTAAAAATATATATCAGTTGTATTTCATCCAGAACAAAAAGAAATTAAATTAGCCTCATCCCTGGATGTGGTATTTGGCCCAAATTGCATTTTTGCAGCAGGGTGGAGTTTGAGATCAAAAACCCAGAAATATTATGCATTTAATGAAATCCAATCTTCTGGCAACTAAGCAAAGCCCTGTTTTGTCCTATTTCTGTGGAATTTTGGTAATATCCCAGATATCACAGAATATTCTTTATTCCTACAGAACTATAGCCTTAGAAAAGGTGGACACCTTGTCTACAATGCTGAATTTAACTGTCAATTGTTTTTTCATTTGCTGAAATGAAAGTATGTATGAATAAACCAACAGAACATTATACATTTAAACCCTTCACTTTAAAAATGAACAACATGCCCAGCCGGTGTGGCTCAGTGGTTGAACGTTGACCCATGCATCAAGAGGTCACTGGTTTGATTCCGGGTCAGGGCACATGCCCAGGTTGTGGGCCCAATCCCCAGTGGGGGGCATACAGGAGGCGGTCAATCAATGTTTATGCTCATCAATGTTTCTCTCTCTCTCTCCTTCTCCCTTCCTCTATTTCTAAAATCAATAAAGAAAAAAAAATATTTTTAAATGAAGGTATATGTCTTTCCTGAAAAAAAGAAAGAAGGTAAGTATTGCCTGTCAAAACTAGCAAATCGTTAGCATTTTTAGAGCTAAAAGGGGACCTTGGAAGTTATCTAGTCCCATCTTCTGGTATCACAAACCAACACATTGGAATACTAAAAGACATAATTTCACAGCTACTGAAGGACAAAGCTCTAGACCCAGGTCTTTTTTTTTCCTTTTTTTTAAAACTTATTGATTGATTTTGAACGAGAGAGAGAGATGTGTTGTTCCACTTATTTATACATTCACTGGTTGATTTTTACATGTGCCCTGACCAGGGATCAAACCAGCAACCTTGGCATATTGGGTTGACACTCTAACCAACTGAGCTACTTGGCCAGGTCTAAAACCCTAGGTCTTCTATGCATAGTCCCAACATTTACCATTGTCCCATGCTGCCTAGTGGCAATGCTGCATTGTCTCACTCTCAGGAGATCTTGTTCAGTGGCTTGGTATACATATGGTCCCAAATGCCTGGGGTCCCTTTATGGTTGCTACCAGCACCAGCATCTAGACCTTGATGAGAGTGCAGTAGTTTGGTTTCCTTACAGTTGTATCATTCACTTGTGACACCCTGGGTCAGACACACATCATGATCATGTTTATTTTGTACTGTTTTATAATAGAAAGAGTTCTCTAAGACACTTACCTAAAAACTACTTTTCAATTAAAATCATTTCAAATTTTGTGTTATGTTTTTTTCTGAGTAGCCAAATTCTCTATATTCGCTCACTGTCTGAAAGAAAACCTCTGTTAACACTTCCCTTCATATACTTTATCACATCCTCTTATTTTTTTTTTTTAATAATATCACATCTAATTTTATGGAGCTTGTCAAATATATGCGAGCAGCACAGAGAAGAGTCAGAAAGACAAAATAATACTGTGAAAAGGTTTGAGTTGATTTCCATGATCCACCTCATTCTGTGATCCGAATTGAACTATCAATCTCCAAACCAAAAGGGTTGATCCTCAAGGTGTCAGGCCACTAAGATAAACTTTATTTCCACTGATGTTCCTGATCATCCCGCTATAGATGCCTGGTTTTCCTCTGTGATGGTCTGATACTAGGCACATACAGGCCTGTGTGTATCACCACATGGGATTCCCATCTATAAAATACATTTCTTCTAGAATAAAGAATTGTATCCATTTACTTAATCTTCATTCTATAATAATCTGAAGATTGATATTAAATAATTCACAATACATATGTGATAATAATGAGAAAAGACCCCCAAGAGTTTGAAGTAAATCCCAATACTTTTTTATAATTGTTTGTGTCCCAGAGCTCCCAGATGTGCCATTTAGAGATGTAAGAAACTGAGCAGCTGAGGTAACCATCAACCTAATTGCCTCAACTTTGGTTTTGTTTGAA
Source organism: Molossus molossus (assembly GCF_014108415.1). NCBI lineage: Eukaryota > Metazoa > Chordata > Mammalia > Chiroptera > Molossidae > Molossus > Molossus molossus. Next base: position 84,697,970 of record NW_023425388.1, read on the forward strand.
CTCCAGGGGTCCAATTTTGGGAACTGAGGGCTCAAATGATCACACCAGCCTGGTTTCTTGCACGCTTCCTCTCAACAATCTCCTTCACGGTCACATGCATTTGATATCCACCAAGAGGACATAACATCTGCTTTCTCTCAAAATCCCATGTAAATTTTGGAGATCAAGGGGAAAAAGTCTCTGAAGCATGGAGCTATCAAGACCATTATTATAAATTCCTAGTTCTACCCATTGCATTTTAATAGAAATTCCAGTTTCATAAAATAAAAATTATGGGTAAGAGAGACTAGAGTGACATTTATAACTCCTTTATGAAAGGTTTTATAGTTTTACACATTATAATTCAGTAATAACAGGAAAATATGAAACATTGCCTATTTTCTCATAATTATTCAAAGTAGCATACTTTCTTAATAGAATTCTTAGGAGAAATTACCAATTTCTACTTTTATAAAATGACCTTAGCCATAAACTAGTTTATAAAGGTAGTATTTAATTATAAGATCATTTCCATATTACTATAATTATTTTAAAAAATGACAAATAATTCTCCAGAATAGTTTATCAGAAAACTGAAAATTCATTCTCTTTTTCCCATATTCAGATCTTCATTCATTTTAGTTATTGCTCTCATAATTTACAACACAGAAAAATCATTGTGATTCGGGTTAATTTTGTACTTTGCTTCATGCAAGATGCCACACAGCAACAATTCTCAACCGTTTATAACTTTGGTAATATATTTTCAAACTGCTGAACTGTTTACAAGAGGTAATCCATAAGTGCAAAGTGAGCACTTACCTTAATGTACAGAAATATCCCAAAAGGAATTGCAGCTAAGTCTGGCCAACTCAAAATAGAAGCCCCAGAGCAGCTATGGCTGAGGTGGATTTGAGGTTGAAAAGGAGAAAGCCTAGTGATTGGGGTAGAAGAGTGGAATTGGTCTTTGTAATTAATAGTCTGGAATTCTTCTTATTAAATACAATCACCACCATTTATATAATGTGCCAGATCTTGTACTAAGGCCTGGAAATGTAGTGTCCTCACTTAATTTTCCCAATAACTCCATGAAAAAGGTTCTGTTATCTACATGTTACTGATGATGGGCTGGAAGCTTTAAGAGGTAGGTCACACAGTAAGCAGTAGAACCAAGAGTTGAACCAAGGCTCTCTAAGTCCAATACAAGCTCTTGTCTTAACTTCCAGTAAATAGGAAAAGTCAAAAAAGGTTGGGGGGGGGGCACATTCTATTCTTTGAGAACATTTAATTACCAGGAACTGGCTGCTACATGAGATCCTAGAAAACTAAATGATCAATTTCAAATAGGCAATTTCAAAAGAAGTACATATGCCCCTGAACATGAGAAAAGATGTTGAATCTATACTAATTAAGAAAATGCAGATTAAATTAGCAATGTATTATCTGTTGTTTTTCATCCATTGCATTTGGATGCAAGAGCTGCAGACATTATCCGGTTTAGGTGAAGATGCTAGTAAATGGGCTTTTCTCTGCTGGCAATTGTGACTGACACTAGGTAAGAATTTTTAGAGAAAACTCACACTTTTCATTTAGAAGGACATTTGACATAGTGGATGGAAAGAAAAAATTTAAATGAGTTTGAAAGATATTATCTATTTTTTAATGTTTACCTATTTTCACTGTATTTTCTTTATTCAAGGCCCAGGACCACCCACTCCCGGGAAAGAGCCTTGCATCCATATCAACATGAATCTGTGCTGTGACCCTGCCTCTCAGGTTGCTTCTTTTCCACCTGCCATGCGTAGGGTTTGCAAGGCCCATTCATTACTACTTAATCTCATTTCCTCTGACTTAACCTCTTTCCTGTCAAGTACCTGCTTGCTCCTCCCTTGCTCTCAATAGCCTTGTCTACAGTTTCTGCAAGGTCCTTCTTCACCCTCAAGCTTTCCTGGCCACCCCTGCCCTTAGGCCTGCATATGCTGGTGTTCCAGACTTTGGGAGTTCCAAGACCAGTAAACTAAACAAACGCAAAAACAATGTGGAGAATTAGCCAAAGGCTGCCAAGTGTTGATTTTGCCAAGTGGGCAGTCAAAAACAAGAAATACCATCTATTATCACCATCATTTAATGAAAAAAAGCATTTAAACACTAAAAATAGGAAAAGGTCATAATCTGAGAAAAATAAAAATGCTTCTCTCCCCAATTATACAACCTTGAGTAGAGAGAGCTGATGTGGGGAAAAGACCCAGGACTAGGAGCTGGCATATTGGAAAACAGCCCAGCTGCTTTGTCTAGCCTGGGGATGCTCTTGAAAACCTGAGCAAAGCCACTTATTTTTTATTTTTATTTTATTACAAAAAATTTTTAATTGATTTTAGAGAGAGAGGAAGGAAGAGAGAGATAGAAACATTGATGAGAGAGAAAGACATCGATTGACTGCCTCCTGCATGCCCCTGCCCCTAGCTGAGGATAGAGCCCGAAACCCCAGCATGTGTCCTGACTGGGATTCAAACTGGGAACCTCTTGGTGTATGGGTCAATGCTCAACCACTAAGCCACACTGGCTGGGCCAAAGCCACTTCTCACAGCCCACCCCACCGCTCCCCTCACATCTCAAGGTCGTTTGAGTGAGTTCCCCATGCTGTGTAAGCTAAGGAGTCACACTAGCTCCTCTTCTAAGAAAATACCACTCATCAACAGTTGCCCACAGGCCACCCTGGAAATGTCCAGCAAAGTGAAGTTCACCCACATCTGCAGTTTGCTGCCCCCACCCACAGGCACTACTACACAGACTCTTCTTTATATTCTACAGTCTGGGATACATTAAGCTTCCTTTGAAAAGAGTCTTGTAGAGTTCTTGACATGCTTTGGAGGTGTGGAGGAAAAGTCTCAGCAGAAGGACTCAGTGAAACTTGACAGTGGCACCCCTATAGTCTAACTTTATCTGTCCATGCAAAGGTTTTTAGGGCAATCCCTGGTATGTGCTCTGGTGTGAGACTCTAAAATCCAAAATGGATGTATGGATATTTTTTAGGTAAGCATTTTTCTTAAAATGTAGTTCTTTTTTACATTTAATAAAATTTCTTTTAATATTTACCTTGATTACTCGTTACAAATGTGTTCTAAAATCAAAGGCTAAGTGGTAAATGGTCATTTAAAAAAAAAAAATGCCACCCTGGCCGGTTTGGCTCAGCGGTTAGAGCGTCAGCCTGTGGTCCTGAGAGACCCAGGTTCGGTTCCCGCTAAGGGCACGTACCTCGGTTGCAGTTTGTCCCCGGCCCTGGTCGGTTGTGCGGGTGGCAGCCACTCGATGTGTCCCTTTCACATCGATGTTTCTGTCTCTCTCTCTCTGTTCCTCTCTCTCCCTCCCACTCTACCTGAACAAAAAATGGAAAAATGTCCTCGGGTGAGGATAAAAAAAAAAAAAAAAAATGCCTAGCCTGACCGGTGTGGCTCAGTGGATTGAGGGTTGTCCATGAACTGAGAGGTACTGGTTTTATTCCCTGTCAGAGCACATGCCCGGTTGCAGGCTTGATCCCCAGTGGGGGATGTGCAGGAAGCAGCCAATCAATGTTTCTCTCCCACATTGATGTTTCTATCTCTCTCTCCCTTCCCCTCCCGCTAAAAAATTTTTTTAAAAAATGCCTAGGTTCCAATACCAGCTGTAGAAATATCCTAATTCTCTCAGGCCTTGGGCACCAAATCTCATACTTTTGATCAGGAAGCAGAAAAAGAAAAGAGAAGGAATGGTGCTGGGCCCATGACCAAAGGGACTTTAGTTATGGGAGAGACCTGATCGGTTTGGGTCCATACAAGGGCACCAAGGACGGACGGATTGCATAGATACTCCTCTTCCCCACATACCAAGGAAATGTTAATGGTCAGTTTTTACAGTAGTATGGTTTATTTGTTTTAGTAACATTTGGTAGAAGAGGCATTACCTTATACCCAGGCTTACTGCTAAATAACAGAAGCTAGAAGGAAATGTAACAAGAAAGTTGAAAACATGAAACACAGTGAGGTCACACACACACCCACATGACTTTGCAGTTTCTTCTGTCACTGTGAACACAGTTACCATTTCTATCACCATTATTAATTAGAATAAAAGTTCTTAAAACTTGCTACACCATTCATCTCTAAGTAGGATTATCCAGGCTTCAGCCCAAGTTTCCTAAAAGCCTGGCTAATTAAAAGGCATTAACATTTATATTTTGCCAACACTGATTATACTGATAGCTGTTAAGTGTTTATGTGATAACCAAGACCTAAAAAGAGAGATGCAGAAAAGCATAGTGAACATAACACTTGTATATGAGGGGTATTTGTCAGCAACTGAAATACCGGCTTCCTCCTTAGAAAAGTATAGAGGTTAACTCATGGACTTCAAGGCACCTTCCAGATCTAACATTCTATGACTTTGGTTAGCAGAAAACTTTTCAGAAGGCATCTACTAAATAACAGGAGGCTCAAACTCCTTCCTTCAAAGGCTGATTATCAATTCTCAGTACAGCAGGTCTAAAAATAATGTTTTTTATAACATAGATGAGATACCATAAAAACTTAACTATTGTTTATATCAGTTACCATGTGGTAAAATTGATTTCCTACGGGTCATTTCACTTAAAGTCACAGAACCTATTGACAATGCTAAATGAGGACTTATTATACTCCATATTCTGCTTTTATCTTTTTCCTTCCTGTCTTTTATCTGGTACTCATTTCTCATTAATACTGCTAATCAAAGAGGAAAAAAAGAGCAGTTCTGTTAAGTCAAATTTGATAAAATAAAAAGTTGAAGTTCTGGGATTAACCAAATAATTTTCACATACTTAGTTTCTCAGAAATATCACGTCAGTGGCATTCAATAGAAAGAGTTAGTTTTGATTAGAACTCTAGCCAGCCTAAGATTCCTTACAAAAGCATCTCTGTAGGAAAATGCCCCACAGAGAATGGAATGAACGTCTGCTAGGGACCCCAAGCAGCCAGCAATCTGGAAATTCATGCTGTTTGTGATAAGAATGAAAGCAACAAATAGTTTTTCTTTAAAAAAACAAAACAAAATCAGAAGCAATGACTTGCAAGTTTATAGGGAGCTTATCTGCTTTAGTTCAGAAGTATTTGTTTGCCAACTAAGTTACTTTTCACAAATGTAAAGTTAAATCAACAACTTTCTTGGCATTCAAGACACCATAGGTAAGAGAGCCTGTGAAATGTGGAATTAACTTTTCAGGTTATGGAACTGATACATTAAGTTTAGAAAAATTAACCATTTGATGAGTGTTTGGCTGGCTCGGTTAAACTCCATTCCCAATCATAGCTCTTGATTTCACAATAAGGATCAGAAAGAGAGAGAGGATATGTTCAGAACAGAACTGAGTGATACTGGAATAGGGGTTAAATACCCAAACAACATTTATTTATATCATTATTTATTGCTACATTGTTACTATTATCAATGTTGTACATTAAACAAGTTTATAAAATGCTTTCACATACTTTTTTCTCATTTTTACATGACTGTCCCAATCTTGTGATATAGATAAAACAGCAAGTATTCAGACATATTACGTAGTTCAGCATCCATAATCATTACCATTACCATCACTACCACCACCACCAACAGAACTGCCACCACCATCATCACTTCATGAGCACGTACTACTTGCCAAGGCTTACACCAGTGACTTTCAACCTTTTTCATCTCATGGCACTCACAAACTAATTACTAAAATTCTGCAGCACACCAAAAAATTTATTATATTTTTTCCCAGTCTGCCAAAAAAAAAAAAAAAAAATGGTCTAATTTTGACCCCAGATGGCTGTTGTATTGGCTGGTGTCATTTTTTCATTTGACAATCTAAGGGAAAAGAGGTCAGGGCCCCTGACTAAATAGTCAGGCACTGCATGTTTTAAAAATTCCTGTGGTACACCAGCATGCCACAGCACATCAGTTTGAAATTGCTGTCCTACAATAAACGTTTTATGTGGATCATCTCATTTAATCCTCACAACCTTATGTAGTTGGTATTATCTCTGTTTTATAGATGAAGAAACATGGTTGATTCGGACCTGGAATCTAGGGCTTATGAGCACAAATCCAGTGTTCCTTCCACATTGTTTCAATAATAGAGTTAAAAAGAACAAAGAGAATGCTAAAGTTTCCAGTTCATTTCATATCAGTTTCCTTCAGACACAAATAAAGCAAGAAAGGGACCATGAAAAGAAAGTTAAAATTGCAGCCTCTTCCCAAAATAAATAGTTACAAAAATGCAACAGGCAAAAACATTTGCCAAGTCTTCTAGAAGAGCTTTTGTAAATTGCAGTAAGGTTGTGATTACATTATACTTGCAGCTCAATGCAAAATTCTACTTTTAAACCTGCTATTGACCAAAGAACAAACAAGAAGAGTTTAAGAAACCTGACAGTATGAGATGGACAATTGTAATGGATAAAGCTCGTGGGTTTCCAAACAACCCTGGTTGTAATGCGGTTGGTCTTTGGCTGTATCGGGGTCAATTTCCACCCAGGGATAGGGGACTAGAGGTGAACAGGAGACTTATTGTTCCTGCCCTTCCGGAGTTTATTATTAACTAGAGGCAAAGACAGATAAACGAGATTAATTATAGTATAGTAAGCTCCACAACAGGGATTTATCCTGGTCATAGGAGCCAGAGGAAGCTTCTGGGGAAAAATGGCATTTAGATGAACTCTGAAGGAATGCCAGAAGTGTGTCTGACAGAGGTAGCATGAGGTCTCAGAGAAGAAATAATCCAAAGGGCATAAATGGAGTCACTCACAAACTTGGAAGGATATATACATCCTCCATGAAATGAAGAAGGGTTCCATAATCCACGGCAAGGTGGGGGTTCAGAGGAGAGCAGGTTATATAGGAAGTACTTCCTTAAAATATTTTACTTAGAATGTCTGCATTCTTAAGAAACTAGCCTTTAACTCCCTTATTCTGAACAGAGGGTTAGGAAACACAGTCTCTCAGCTAATTATAATAGTGCTTTTATCCATTTCAGAAAAAAAAGCAGGGGGGGATATTCACTTAAAACAAGGGTGGGGAACATCCGGCCTGCCAGCCGCTTACAGCCGCAAAATCAATACCAGCTAACATCACACCCCTCACCAAATTAGCCTGACCAAATATAGCAGGCTCAGTTTTAAATTGATAATTTTGTATGGCCAGTGAATGATGTTATAAATATCCAAATGGCCCTTGGAAGAAAAAAAAAAAGATTCCCTCCCCTGATTTAAAAGGACATAAGACAAATAGAGATAGAACAGGATAATTGGGGCAAGGACAGAAAAAAAAAAAAGGGGAAGAAATAGCCTAAATGAAATAGAACAATAGTAACAAAATAAAATTTTTAATCTGATGAGCACCTCCATTACCTGCATCTGGCCTGAGGAATTCATAACACATTATTCCAGATTCATTTATACTGCAATTGGGACCACAGGAGCAGACTAGGCAGTGCAGTGGGTTTTTCTTTCCCGTGTTCTGCTTAAGTTTGTTAAGCCTGTGGATAAGCAGCACATGCATGAGAACCTTTGACCCTTCCTTTACTTTGTATGTCAGTCCCTTAATTTATTTGAATAATCACACAGGAATTAGTTATGGATTTCTACAAACACCAAATGACAGGATAAAAAAGCAGTCCAAAGAGTACTAGGAAAATGATAGTGTTCCAGAAGTAATTCAGGTGCTGATTAATATTCTATTTATCCAGATATACGCATCAATCTTTTCCACCTTGCTCTGTGAACCAGAAGTTGACCTGCATCAAGGAACAACCCAGGGCTTTTAACTGGGTGACATCAATGGGAGACACCAGTAGGACATCAGAGGATGGGAGACTAGTGAGGGTAGGGGCTTCACCATTGCTTCCTGGTCGTTCTCCATTAAACTTGCCCACAACCTCAAAAATAGCCCCTTCCCTGATCTCTCTTTAATGGCCATCTCTTGAATAGCCTAAATTGACTGTGCTATCTCTTTCCTCACTCCCCCTAAATAGAAAACAAAACAAAACAAAAGCACAGCATAGTCACACAGAAATGCAATGCAAGCTTAGGGCAAGTGTGATTGACAAGGAAAAGGTATATGTATATGTATATGTATAGGTATATGTATATGTATATGTATATGTATGTGTATGTGTATGTGTATGTGTATGTGTATATGTATACACACACACACATATGGTGATATGTTAGAACAGGAAACCCATTTGAAAACATTCTGGAGAGTGTTCATCAAGCTTCTTCTCATATCAAGGAGAGAGAAGTAACACTGCATTGGGAGAAGATGAGAAAAGAGACAGCCAGAACCATTTTAGACAGTGATTCAGCAAACCACGGAGGGATGGGACATCTGGAGGAACTATTTGGGAGGAGTCGATGATAAGTATACTGGACTTTTCCATAGCCTCCAAAAATAATAGAACCTTCCAAATACTTACCTACGCAAATCTCCAGTGGCCATTTCTCTCTTCATCCAGACTAAGGTGAACTCAGCCAGGATGACCTCAGTGGCCTCACCCTATCTCTTCTTTCCAAAAATGAGTGTAAGAATACCTACCAATTTGGCAACAATGTCATCAGTTACAGACCTCAGGCTGCTAATAGCATACTAATGAGGAAGAAGAACTTCTTATCTCTGTACCGCCAGTGTGGTAAGTTCTACCGGCTTCCTCTATGTATTAAACAAGGAGTACAAATAGAGCTCAATTTAATGTCAAGTGCTAACCAACAAGTGAATCTTTCTTTGATATGTTTATTAACTATCTCTGCTTCTTAGATGAAAAAAATACATATTATACTGTTGGAGGTAAAGCTGGTCATTTTAATTTCTGCCATCTTCCCATGTCCTTAAGTAACAATGACAGCTAAATTATTTTTTCTCAGCCCAAGAATAATGTGTTGGGCTTCCTTTTTAATGACAACAATCTTTTTGTTGCCAAATGCTTCGCGTCTTAAATAATGGCTTGAATCTTGGCTGCAATTATAAGATAAGCTTTTTCTCATAACCTTTTCACAATGGATTTTCATCAGCTCCTTTGTAGAGGAAATTAAAATTTGCATTTAACTTCAAGCTCATGTATCTGAAACTGGACACAGCATTGGCACATTCAGAAATGGTATTCATAAATGAATACAATTTAATTTATAGAGTTTTGCTTAATATTTTATCTCTAAAGGAAAAGAGAAGCAAACTCTAATTGAAGTTAATGAAGAATCTACAGAGGTTGAATGGCAGAGTGACTCAAAGGGAAGATAAAATATTTCCATAAATATGGTGTGCTAACTTCTAAGTAGGCCCCCAAGAAAAATCTATTTATATTCCAGAAATTTCTCAGTAACATCAGAGATCTAGACAATATGGCTATGAGCAGGTTTGATGTATAACAGAATATAAATTGAGAGACCATAAAGGCCTCACTAGGTGTGGGTTCTCGACAGTGAGTGACACCCTCATTGCTCAGGGTAGACAACACAACAATAGCTAGGGTCTAATAAAAACAAGATGTTCCCAGGAATTAGCAAGAAACTCCTTTCAGTCAAAGTTGTCAGCTCATTTTTTCCAGAAGCAATCTAGGACTTTGCATAACCTGAGAGTAAACATCCCTGGTGCCAGGACTTGAGAAACAACAAACCCAAACATGTAGAAAAGCATCTATGCCTGATCCTGGATTCTAGCTCCCTGCTTGCCCAAATGTCTCCTTCCTTTAACATTGAGCAAATACTGCCAGCTTTGATGGTAGGTGGGATTTGCCCATATTATAGTCTCAAAAAGGAGAAAATATTCAAAACTAAATGAGACAATGGCTAATTCAAAGGCAACATCTGTGGGAAATATGATTGCAAACTAGGAAAGCAAGTTGTCTATCAGGAGACGAGTGATTCATAAATGTTTCTGGCAGGGGCTCACACAGATGGAGTCGTGTACACATGCTATTTTTTCCCGCTAGGATTTGTGCCTAACACAGTAAGTGATTGCAGACCTGAGCAAGTATGCATTGTGATCGAAAGCAAATGTAATGAACTTTTTGATCAAAGCACCATTGAATCTCTTTCCTTGTGATATTCCCCACTCTGGCTCCTTCCCTTCAGTAGGCAACTTGGGGGGGTTCTTGATTGAAATGTTTGTGCAGATGCAAATGCTGTGACTTCCCTCCTGGCAGGGCTCTCAACCCTGACAGGATAGAGAGAAACGAAGAATCCCGTGTCTACTTCCCAGCAGCTCTAGAAAAAAAATGCCATCAGTCCTGTTTGGGCCAAATGAGGCATAATAGTTGGTCTCTAATGTGAAGACACCACACGATAGACTTTGAGAATGTTAGAATTGGGATTTAAAGGCTCACAGTCCAGACTTCTCATTGTACAAATACTGAGACCCACGGGGGTCAAATTGACTGACCAAGTGTCTCATATCCAGTCAATGACAAAACCAGGATTATAACCTAATTCTCTTGTCTCCAAGTTTAGTGGGCCTTTCTCCATTAAGACATATCTTTTTTCTTTTCATCCATTAACTCATTTACACATTGTTTTTTCAATGCCCATCATGTGGCAAACGATGTTCTGAGTGTTAGAAAAAGAATAAGGAACAAGAGAGACAAAATCTTTTGCCTCAATTACCTACAATCTAGTGGGAAGTAACAAAATTCAGGTAAACAAAAAAAATAACTTGATGTCAAGTGGTATGCTTCAAAGAAAATAAAGGGCAAGGGATAGAGAGTGATGAGGGGCAGCTGTTTAAGGAAAGGTAATCAGGGAAACTTTCTCTGGGGTGATATGTGATTAGAGTCCAAGTGAAACGAGGGTACAAGCCACGCAAATAGCTGAGGGAAGAACTTTCCAGGCAGACAGAACAATGTGTGCAAAGTTCAGAAAGCTGGAACCAGCTCAGTGAGTTTGGGGGAGGGGGCCTGTATAGACTAAGTGGAGGGGAACAGTGGAGGTGAAGTCAGAGAGACTACTAGAGGGCTTTCAGCAGGGGAACAACTTGATCTTTCTGAAAATTTTTTTTAAAACAGATTATTCTGGTCCAGCCGGTGTGACTCAGTCATCAAAAGGTCGCCGGTTTGATTCCCAGTCAGGGCACATGCCCAGGTTGTGGGCCTGATCCCCAGTGCGGGGCATGCGGGAGGCGGCCAATCGATGTTCTCTCTCATCGATGTTTCTATCTCTAAAAATCAATAAAGAAAAAGAAAATTTAAACAGATTATTCTGACTGTTATGTGAAAAATAGACCGAGGAGAGAGGATTGAGGATTGAGAAAGAGAAGGTCAGGGGGACAATAAGGAGGCATTTCCCTAAGACAGAATTTAAGTCCCTTGAGCACAAGGATTTTTGTGTGGCTTGTTCTTTGCTGCAAAATCAGCACCAAGAATAGTGCCTGGCATGTTGTTAGGGTCTTGGAGTACTGGCTGAATGAATAAATGCCTGAGAGGTGAGACCAAGGGGAAAGTTGAAAGTGGCTTGGACTAGAACAATAGCAGAAGAGAAAGTGAGAGGTGGGTCAATTTGGGTAAAGTTTTCAAAGCAGAAGCAACAAAAACAGGCTCAAGATTGTATATGTATACTTAATAAGAAAGAATTCAATAATTATTCCTAGAGTTTTGCCTTAAGCCCTCTGGATGTATAGTGGTGATTTCTCAGGGAAAAACAGATTCAGTAGGGAAAATCAAGAATTTTTTCTTGATCATGTTATGTTTAAGCTGTATATCAGTCTTTAAAATGGAAATATTGAGTAAGGAGTTGAATAGAAGAGTCTGGAGCTCAGGGAAGAGTTTAAGGTTGGGTATATAAGTGGATAGTGTTTAAAACCATTGAACACCATAAGGTTCCCCCAAAGAATGAGTGTAGATGAAAAACTGATGCGGGCCAAGGAGCCCTGGGGCATTCCAGTGTTTCCAGGTGGGTAGTGAAAATAAGAACCAGCAAAGGATGTTTACCTAACATGAACTAATACAGGCCAAGAAGCTTGAGAAGAGGAAAATAAGAAATTGAGGTATCCTAGAAGCCAAGCAATGAACGTGTGTTTCAAAAGGAAGGAATGATAAACTCTTCCCATTATTTCTGAAAGGCCAAGGTGAGAATTGAGAACTAACCATGATATTTGTCCACACTGGGGTCATTGGTGACACTAATAAGTACAGTTTCAGTAGCATGATGGGAACAAAACCCTCATTAGAGTCAGTTCAAGAGGAAAGGAGAGAAAAGGATAGACAATAAGAACAAGTTATCTTTCCAGAAAATTTTCTATAAAAGGAGTAAACAAATAGGGAAGGATTTGGAAGAGGACAAGGGATCAAAGAAGGGTTTTTTTGGCTAGTTGTTTTTTTTTTTCAGGTGAGAGTCATTACAACAAGCTTGTTTGCCCATGGGAAGATCTAGTAGAAATGGAGGAAATCATGAAGGACATAAATATAATACCTACAAGAGTAAAGTGTGGATTAGACCATAGAAAATGAGATCCAATGCACAAGTGGAGGGATTTGCTTTAGAACAGGGCATGCCTACTTAATCTGGAAGGGAGAGAAGGCAGAATACCCTGGTGCAGTTATGACTGTTGGTAGAAAAGAGAGGAAGTCCTGTTCTGATTACTTCTCTTTTCCCATTATGATGAAATAATAAAATCATCAGTTGAGAACATAGGGAAGGAAGGAGTGTCTGAAACTTAAAGAAAGAGGGGAAAGTGAGGAAACAGCTGTAGGAGATTGATTCCCAGAAGGATACATTATACAGCACCAGCATAGAGCTAAATAGTATTAGAGAATCCCAAATAGTCACCGAGCTGCCAAAAAAAAAAAAAGAGGGTCTGTTCAGAGCCGGGGTGGGCAACTAAGGAGGAAAGGGTCACTCCAATAAGAAAGAGATACAGAGGTGGCACAGGGTGTTTCAATGTTCACCTACATCAAAAACTCTAAAGACAACATCAAGATGCAACGGCTCCATGCTGCTCTTCATGGAGAAGCAAATATTAAAAGTAATAAATTATTTTTTTCTGAATTCAGGAAAAAAACGTTTGTCACCTAAAAGCATTAGTTCTTTCACTTGATTAACTCATAATGAAATAATAAAGAACCATACTTTGAACAAGCAACCATGGATGTGTATTAGGACATTTAATTATATAGTAATAGATCCTGTGCAGAACAGATGATTAATAACTTGTTAGGTTGAAACAATTCCCTAACAATAATAATAGTAACAATGACAGAATTATATGTTCCTTCGAAGTGCTTGAGAGTGTAGAAACCGGAAAGACTTACTTATTTAATCTGAATAGTCCTATTATTTATTCTCTCTGACAGTTTTTATTTTTAGCTGCCCACTTCTTTTTTATGGAAGGTTTTAATTAATTCCTTTTACTGTTTTGTAAATCTCTCTCTCAAGTACAGTTTTAGATAACACTGCTATTCAAATCTTTGAGTAGCTTGAAGGTTTCCTTTTTCCTTCAACACTTTTAAAGCACATAAGTTCTAATGTGAGAGGGCCAAAAAAAGCAGTATAAAAGCTTAGCAATTTTGGACTTTCTTCAGGTTAAAAGGAACCACAACATTGTCATTTGCACACTGGCTTCCCGCACCACTTTCTGAGGGAAGGGATTAAAAACCAAACCATACATACACATACTGTCTTAGTGCACTCAGGCTGCTATAACAAAAATATCATACACTGGGCAGCTTAAACAACAAACATTTATTTCACACAGGTCTGGAGGCTGGGAAGGCTCAGATCAGGGTGCCAGCATAGTCGGGTTCTGGTGCAGACTGATGACTTCTGGCTGGGTCCTTGCATGGTGGAAGGGGTGAGGGGCTCTTGTAGTCTCTTTTATAGGGACACTAATCCCACTCATGAGGGTCTTCACCCTCATGACCTAATCACTAATCCTAATTACTTCTGAAAGGCGCCACCACCTAATAGCAAACTCATAGATACAGGAACAAAAAAACAAATAAATAAAAAAAATAAGTTCTGGGGAAAATAAAGTTTTCCACTTGAAACAGCTTGCATTGTGTTAAGTCAGGTTTTGGAATTTTTCAAAGTGGTTCAATATATCCTACTAAGTCAGAGCTCTTTTCATACTTTCAAAAGAAAATGTCTCCTTCTATTTCACTGTTAAATTTCTTTTACCTTTGTTGCTGACCTGCATTCACCACTGGGTTTCTGGAGGAGCATCACTACACACACAAGACAGCACCTGCATGCACCCAGTCGAATTTCTTTGGGTGAAGTAGAAGCCCTCTTGTCCCACACAATCAAGACTGAAGCTAGGTGATTAGTGTTTTGAATGAGCCAAATTCAATGGGAAAGAAAGACCAAAGGATTACTGTTCTACAGTGTTCATTCTTGTGACAATTCCCTTTATCTATGCGGCTGTAACCAAGTAAATTGCACAATTTGGGGGCTGACCAGGAATCTGAAAGAACCAGGGCTAGATGGGATAAATGCTTGGAATTCCAGCTGTTTCAGAAACGAGCCTGAACTGGGACAGTTGTTCAATCCAAGGTCATATAATGTCAAAAGCTCAGTCTTTGGAGTCAGGCCTATGTTCAAGTCCCAGCCACACAATTTACTGGGTTTTTAATTTTTAAAATGTTATTCAATTTGTCTGACCTTAACTATAAAATGTGGATAATAATGACCCTACCTCAGAGAGCTGTGAGGATCAAAAACAGATGATATATATAAGGCAATTAGCATATAAGGCATATGTTATGCTTTTGTTGGCCCAATTTGTAAAGGAGAGAATGGATCTTAGTTAATACTCAAAAACAGTCTTATGAGGTAGGTTCCATTATTACCATCTCTGTTTTATAGACAAATAAATGGAAACACAGAGTTTGAGTAACTTGTTTAACAACACACAGCTAGTCAGAGGCCAAGACAAAAATCTAAACCCAGACAGTTCTTTTAACCACTACACAAAACTGTTTCTTATAGTTCATTGCTATGAAAGGTCTTTTGAAATAGGAGTTAAAGCGTGATTAGAATCCGTCAGTGGGTAGAAAAGAGAACACAGCAACAACGATGCAGGCAGAAGTCAACATTAGGACCCAAACAGGCAGTCTATACTATCATGGGTTATATATTCATACAAGATGGACATCAGACAGTAGGCCAAGATCCAGGAAAGACTGGAAGAATTCTTAGGGTAACCAATCTTTATCTGGTGTCCAGTGATAAAATGAAGCTTCAAAGCAGAGTATAGACAGGAAGGTAATGCTTCAACTTACAGGATATCCTCCTTTACTGCCTCAAATCCTAAGTCTGATTGGTGAGGAAAATTACTTGGTACACATAAGACAGCTACAGGCCTTGAAAAATAAATAAATCAAAGAAAGAACTGGCACTATCCATCTCAGGGCACCATCCAGAGGATGGCAGGGCTTGTTGAGACCTCCTCATCTTTAGCAGGAGATTTTCTACTTTATTTTTCATGATTAGCACTTGATGATGGTTACAGATGTAAGATATTAGTCTGGAAATTCTTGGCTGAGTTTTCTAACAGAAACATGACTCATGGCTTCAGATGAGACACCAAAGATCATGCTGGCTTAGGGCTTCCTTTTTTTTAAACCCTGAGTGCCTGCACCCTTTTGCACAACCTCCACCACTACCACACCACCACCCAACACCACCACCACCACCTTCTAAAATAGAGCAGTAGCTTGAGATTGTGAAGCTCATGGTAAACTTGCTTTTACCATGGTTCCTTCAGTGGGCCATTGGATTCAGGAAAAAACAATTGCAAGATCAGGTTGTATCTGGTTTCCCTCATATAGTCAAACTAGTATTGAAATTCTCCCTTAATTACCTGCAAAGGGGTTAGAAAAACAGCAGCCAGTCAACCGGGATATCTTTACCCAGTTCAGATTTATACCTGTGTTGTTCATGTACACTACTTTATTCTCCCCTCCTCTCCTCTCCTGTTTTCCTCTTTCCTCAAGTATCTCTAGACAGGACTCATTAAGACCACCAGCTTACTAACACACACTTCCTCCTGTTCCCTGTAGGGCAAACAAGCTTTGGGCAGTCAGCACCAAAACTGGGGACAGCTCCTTTCCCTGGGGCTTCCCAGCCTGGTTCCCAGTAGTGGTTTTACTATAGGGCTATAATTGGTAGCTAGGAGGTTCTTAGATCTACCCTCACTGTGGCTTTTAATATCAGTCTGGCTGAACCATTAAGTTTATCTGCCATCATATTTTCAGAGCTGTCAAGGTCTAGTGGTAGATAAATGGGAGTTAGTAGAAATTCACAGGAAACATATTTGATCCAGTCTTAAGTCAGAACTCACAAATTAAAGACTTTTCCCTGGCATTTGTTAATCTAATAAATCTCAGATGGATGCTTGAGTACACTGGGAATCATGGAAGGGATGGCAGGAGAACAACTTCTGCATCAGTATTTCAGAGTGCATCCTGGTCTGAGCTGAAATTGAACTAGAATACCTCTCGAGTTCTGTTGATGCTTCCATAAACTTTCAAGACGACAGGCTGACTATTCTAGCACTGTTTGAATAGACCTTAGAAGCCTGAGCTGGCAATTCTAAAGTTATCTGAGCATGTGTCAGGACATATCCCATGTTATCTGGAACATTTGAGACAGTGTCTGGGATTCTCATCTCAGGCTCCCATGTCCCCTGTGGGCAACCATAGGGATAGAGTTGGAATGTTACATTTTGGGGAATCAGTCTGCCCTGAGGAAGCTTAGGGTGCCAGTTAAGACCCTTCAGGTACTAAAAGGTACTGTAAAGGGTACTCTGGTTTGAGAACACTAGTTTCTTTAAGTATAATGCAGAGTATTGAGTTGTTGCAGAAGAGTCACAAGGTTCTCCTACCTCCCTGTCCTAGCTCACAGAGAAATCTGTGACCTATCCTAATGGAATTCCAAGCATATATTTTTCCTTTGTTACCAGTGTAATAAAACACTTGAAGATTCCTTTCAAATTCTCATGTAAATATTCCACAAGTATTCAAGAGGTACCATTGTGGCTCCAGGACTTATCCAATCCCACCACTAAACTTGCCCACCTGTTTGATGGCAGAGCAGAGGGGAAACACATTCTAGAAAATGCCAGGGTCAGCCTGTCAGCTACAAAGATCTCAGTAGATAAAGAAAACCTTTCTTTCCAGGCACTTTCACATAAGCATCATATCTGTGGCTGGGCAAGATATGATACATCCACATGTGAGTTCCTCCTGTGAGAAATCATGAACTTATTACAAGGTAGGGACTAGACTAGTCAGCACAGTGATTGTGGTCCTAGATTTTTATCAAGAAATGCCTAGGTGATTCCAGAAAGAATACCTAAGAAAAAGGTTTGTTCTGCAGGAATTGTACTAATCATGGAAATATTTTCCATATATTCAGTGACAACTCCTATAAATGTCAAAATTACTTGTGATAATGGTGTCTTTGAATGCTTTTATAACTCAACCAGGTGCCCACATGAAGCCTCGGCATGGTGAGGGAGGAAAAGAACTAGTGGAGGTATGATTTATGTAAACTGACTTAACTATAGACAAAGTATTGGCCAGAGCAGCTGAACACATATATTTGGGAGTTATAAGTGTGTAGATGTCAAATGATACTCTGCCACACTTGACTTCTATCTTAAGTTACTATGAGCCCCAGAAGGAGTAGATACATGAATTTAGAGCTCAAGAAGGAAGTCACAGCTCCACTTTAATTCCTTATTTCATCCACAAGCTAAAGATAAGCATCCCACATCTGACAGGTGCAAGGAATTTCCTGAAAATCAAGTGGATTTAGAGGGTCTGTCAGTCAACTATTATTACAACAATGCTACATAACAAACATCCACAAAACATCGGTGGTGCAAACAATAAGCACTTATTTAGCTCATGCAATGCAGGTTGAATGGAGGTTAGCTAATCCAGACTGGACTTGGCTAGACGGTTCTGTTCTACATGTCTCTCAAACATCTCCTGAGACCGGCAGTAGTCTGGAAATGTTCTTCTCATGAATATAGCAGAATCACAAGAGAGCAAGTGGATACACACATTTCTTAAGGTCTAAGCTTGGAACTGGCATACTAGACCAGCAACAGATACCATTGGCCAAAACAAGTCTCATGACCAATCTCAGGAACAAGAGATAGGGAGATCAACTGTAGTCCTTTAATGGGAGAAACTGAACAGTCATATAGCAAAGAAGAGGAATACAGAGAAAGTAATGTGATCTGCCACAACAGTGATCAACAAGCATACCAAATGACTAGCAGACCGTAGTGGAACTTGTGCACAGATGTGAAGATGACCAGCAGGTCAGGGCTGCTTCAGCAAAATGCATTCCCTTCATATGATACCTGTCCTTTGTTACTATTGACTTCCACAGTGAAAAGAATGAATATTAAATCAAATCTCGTCTGGTCAATGCAGATTTTCTGGAATAGCTTAACGAATGAAATCAGTATTCATCTTTTCCCTTAAACATTATTCTTTAAATTCACTTAGCATATCATTAATATATATGAATAAGTTAAAACATTTCAAATACCTCATACATCCTTTATTATCTGGACATCAAGTGGTGCTCACTAGTTACTGTACAATAATTACATGGCAAAGAAATAAACAACCTCTCCATCTTTGCCAAGCTTTAACAATCTGACCATTTGGGTGTGGACTTCGAAATGTCTCTTCAGAGACTTCCAAAGGCATTAAATTCTCAGAAGGCTTGGCAGTAATTGTAGAAATGATTGTGTTATGACAACCAAGTGAGAAAGCTAGGTCTATCAGTTGGCTGCTTAGGAATTATTATAAAATTAAAAGCAGCTCAACATGGTCTTGGAAATTCAACCATGTCTTTGAATTTTGAAAAGTGTAATGAACCCATTCAAATTGTTTTTCTCTAGTATGATTTTGTAGAATCATAGAGGAATTAAGACACCACTTGCCATTTCTAAGCCTTTTGGCTCATATCTTAAAGACTGTTCTGTGTCTTCACAAACTTTCTTGTTTTTCTCTTTTATATGTCTTGCCAGGGTGTTTTATCTCAGAATATTAACCAAGAGCAACTGAGCAGCTGTTCTTGGTTAATATCTTCAGGTTAAATCAGTACATATACTACAAACTAAAACCTGCTTTGTATGTTTATTTTTGTTTTTTAATTTTTTTTTCTTTATTGATTTTAAAGAGAGAGAAAGGGAAAGGGAGAGAGAGATAGAAACATTGATGAGAGAGAACATTGACTGGCTGCCGCCTGCCTGCTCCCCCACTGGGGATCGGGCCCACAACCTGGGCATGTGCCCTGACTAGGAATCGAACTGGCAACCTCTTGGTGCACGGGTTGATGCTCAACCACTGAGCCACACTGGCTGGGCGTTTTTGAAGTCAGCTAGTACATACATGCACATCTTTGAGACTAGTATTTTGCTGCCAGCATTCTCCAAATCAGGATGTTCTAAGGAGATCAAAGAGGTCATTGCACTGGGAAGAGGAGGCATATATTGCAGATATAATGTCATGAAGGAAACACACAATGCATATAATTTGGTTGTCTCAATTATCAATGGATGTAATGAGAAAAATGGATCTGCCTGCATATAAATAAATACATATAGGCATCATTAAATAACATTTTTTTCACGCAGCCATTATGGCTCAGCGGTTGAGTGTTGACCCATGAATCAAGAAGTCGCTGGATCGATTCCAGGTCAGGGCACATGCCCAGGTTGTGAGCCTGATCCCCAGTTTGGGGCATGCGGGAGGAGGCCAATTGATGTTCTCTCTCATTGATGTTTCTTTCTCTCTCTCCCTCTCATTTTCTCTCCCTCTAAAAATCAATAAAGAAAAAAAAATTTTAATAACATTTTTTTCACTAGATAATCCCGTTTTTTTTCTTTTATTTTTTAAAAATTTTATTTGTGTTACAGATGTTTCTCCTTTTTTACCCCATTGACACCCTCCCCCCCATACCCTGCACTTTGTCCCCGGCTTTGTTTTCCATGTCCATTGGTTATGTGTACATGCATATCAGTTCTGTGGTTTATCTCTTCCCTTCTGCCACCACCCCCTCGTCTGAGGGTTGTCAGTCTGTCCCCTACTTCCACATGTCTGGGTCTACCCTATTCCTCAGAATATTATGTTCATTACCTTCCACAAATAAGTGAGATCATGTGGTATTTGTCTTTTTATACTTTGCTTGTTTTGATTAGGATAATATTTTCCAGGTCCCTCCATGTCGTCTCAAAGGATAAGAGATCTTTCTTTCTTACAGCTGCATAGTACTCCATTCTATATATGTACCACAGCTTTTTTATCCATTTGTCTACTGGTGTATGCTTGGGCTGTTTCCAGATCTTAGCTATTGTAAATAGTGCTGCTATGAACATGAGGGTACATGTATTCCTTCTGATTGGTTTTTTGGGCTTCTTAGGGTATATTCCTAGAAGTGGAATCAGTGGGTCAAATAGCAATTCAATTTTTAATTTTATGAGGTAACACCATATTGTTTTCCATAGTGGCTGCACCAGTCTGCATTCCCACCAGCAGTGTACTAGAGTCCTCTTTTCTACACACCCTCGCCAACACTTGTTTGATGATTTGTTGATGGCGGCCATTCTGACAGGTGTGAGGTGATACCTCATTTGTTGTTTTAATTTGCATCTCTCTGATGATTAGTGATGTTGAGCATTTCTTCATGTCTCTTAGCCATTTGTATGTCCTTTTTGGAGAGGTGTCTATTTAGTTCCTCTGCTGATTTTTTAATTGGGTTCTTTGTGTTCCTTTTGTTGAGCTGTATGAGCACTCTATATATATTGGAAATTAACCCCTTATCTGATGCATCATCGGCGATTATGGTCTCCCATATAGTGAAATTTTGATGGTTGTTTCTTTTGTTGTTCAGAAGCTTTTTAGTTTGATGTAGTCCCATGTGTTCACTTTCTCCTTTGTTTGTGTTGCCTTAGGTGATGTCGGAGTGAAAATTCTACTGCGTATGATGTCCAAAATTTAGTTGCCTACATTTTCTTCTAGAATTTTTATGGATTCATGGGTCACATTTAAATCTTTTATCCCTTTTGAGATTATTCTTGTGTATGGTGTAAGTTGATGGTCTAGTTTCATTGTTTTGCATGTAGCTGTCCAATTTTCCCAACACCATTTATTAAAGAGGCTGTCTTTACTCCATTGTATGCTCTTGCCTCTTTTGTCAAATATTAATTGAGCATAATGTCTTGGGTCTATTTCTGGGTTCTCTGTTCTGACCCACTGGTCTATATGCCTGTTCTTGTGCCAGTACCAAGCTGTTTTGATTACAGTGGCTTTGTAGTATAACCTGATTGCTGTGGCTATTCCAGGTCTTTTTTGGTTCCATATGAACTTTTGAAGTGTTTGTTGTAGTTCTGTGAAATATGTCATTGGTAATTTGATGGAGATTGCATTGAATCTATAGATTTCTTTGGGTAATATGGACGTTTTAATGATATTAATTCTTCCAATCCATGAACAAGGTATGTGCTTCCACTTTTTTATATCTTCCTCTATTTCTTTTTTTCAATGACCTGTAGTTTTCTGCAAATAGGTCCTTTACTTCTTTGGTTAAGTTTATTCCTAGGTATCTTAATTTTTTTGCTGCGATGGTAAATGGGATTGTTTATTCAGTTTCTCTTTCTGTGAGTTCATCTTTCGTGTATAAGAATGACGTCAATTTCTTGACATTAATTTTGAATCCTGCTACTTTGCCAAATTCATTTATTAAGTCTAGTCGATTTTTGATGGAGTCTTTAGGGTTTTCTATGTGTAATACCATGTCATCTGCAAATAATGACAGTTTCACTTCCTCCTTTCCAATTTGGATTGCATTTATTTTTTCTTCCTGTCTGATTGCTGTGGCCAAGACTTCCTGTACTATGTTAAATAAGAGTGGCGAAAGTGGGCATCCCTGTCTTGTTCCTGTTCTTAAGGGAAATGTTTTTAGTTTTGCCACATTGAGTATGATGTTGGCTGTAGGTCTTTCATATATGGCCTTTATTATGTTGAGATATGATCCCTCTATTCCTACATTGCTGAAAATTTTTATCAGAAATGGATGCTGGATTTTGTCGAAGGCAACATCTATTGATATGATCATGTGGTTTTTATTCTTCATTTTATTTATGTGGTGTATCACATATATCGATTTGCAAATATTGTACCAGCCTTCCATCTCTGGGATGAATCTCACCTGGTCATGGTGAATAATTTTTTTGATGTGTTGCTGGACCCAATTTGCTAGTACTTCATTAAGGATTTTGGCATCTATGTTCATCAGGGATATTGGCCTGTAGTTTTCTTTCTTCAAAGTGTCTTTTTCTGGTTTTGGAATTAAAATTATGCTGACCTCATAAAACGAGTTTGGAAGTCTTCCTTCTTCTTGAATTTTTTGAAATAGTTTGAGAAGAATGGGTGTTAGTTCTTTTTTGAATGTTCGGTAAAACTCCCCCGTGAAGCCATTTGGGGCTGGGCTTTTGTTTGCTGGGAGAGTCTTGATTACCTCTTCAATTTCCTTAGTTGTTATTGGTCTGTTCAAGTTTTTTCTCTCTTCCTGGTCCAGTTTTGGGAGACTATGTGTTTCTAGAAATTTGTCCATTTCGCTTAGATTGTCAAATTTGTTATGATATAATTGTTCATAGTAGTTGTTAACAATCGTTTGTATTTCTGTGGTGTCAGTTGTTACTTCTCCTCTTTCATTTCTGATTTTGTGTATTTGGGTTCTCTCTCTTTGTTTCTTGGTGAGTCTAGCTAAGGGTCCATCAATCTTGTTTATCTTTTCGAGAAACCAGCTCTTTGTTTCATTGATTCTTTGAATTGTTTTTTTGGTCTCTATGTCATTTATCTCTGCTCTGGTCTTTACTATTTCCTTCCACCTACTTGGTCTGGGTTTTTTTGTTTGTTTGTTTGCTTGCTTTCTTGTGTTTTAAGTTGTAAGGTTAGATAGTCTTGCTTGATGTAGGCCTGTAGTGTTATGAACTTCCCTCTCAGAACTGCTTTCACTGCATCCCATAGATTTTGTGTTGTTGTGTGTTCATTTTCATTGGTTTCCAGGAAGTTTTTTATTTCTTCCTTGATCTCCTTGGTAACCCATTCGTTGTTTAATAACATGCTATTTAGCCTCCATGTGTTCAAATGTCTGTGCATGTTTTTGTTGCAATTAAATTCTAGCTTCATGCCCTTGTGATCTGAGAAGATGCTTGATATGATTTCAGTCTTCTTGAATTTGTAGAGACTTAGGTTGTGCCGTAACATGTGGTCTATCTTTGAGAATGTCCCATGTGCACTTGAGAAGAATGTGAATTCTTTAGTTTTGAGGTACAATTCTCTGTAGATATCTATTAAGTCCATTTGGTCTAGTGCTTCATTTAGAGACTCTGTTTCCTTCCTAATTTTTTGTCTAGAGGATCTATCCAATGATGTCAGTGGGGTGTTGAAGTCTCCTGCTATGATTGTATTGCTGTTGATTTCTTCTTTTAAGCCCTCTAGAATATTTTTCATATATTTTGTTGGTCCTATATTGGGTGCATATATGTTTATCAAGGTTATATCTTTCTGTTGGATAGATTCTTTCAATATTATGTAGTGGCCTTCTTTGTCTCTAGTTATGGCCTTCATTTTGAAATCTATTTTATCAGATATGAGCATTGCTACCCTAGCTCTTTTTTCCTTTTTGTTTGCTTGGAAGATTTTTTCATTCCTTCACGTTCAACCTATGTGAGTCTTTTGTTGTGAGGTGGGTCTCTTGTAAACAATTTATAGATGCATCATGCTTTCTTATCCAGTCAGCTACTCTGTGTCTTTTTATCAGAGCAGTCGGTCCATTTACATTTAAGGTGATTATTGATATGTACTTATTTATTGACATTTTTGTTTAGTTGGTTATATTTTTCTTCCTATTTCTTCTACTAATTACAGCGGTCCTTTTAGTGTATCTTGCAGTGCTGGTTTGGTGCTAATGTATTCCCTTAGCCTTTTTTTGTCTGGGAAGCTCTTTATTTGACTTTCTATTTTGAATGATAGCCTTGCTGGATAGAGTAGTCATGGATTCAGATCCTTGTTTTTCATGCCCTTGATTACCTCATGCCATTCCCTTCTGGCCTGTAGTGTTTCTGTTGAGAAGTCAGCTGAGAGCCTTATGGGGTTTCCTTTGTAGGTAACCTGTTGCTTATCTCTTTGTCTTTAATTTTTGGCATTCTAATTACTATGTGTCTTGGTGTGGGCCTGTTTGGGTTCTTCTTACTTGGGGCTCTTGGTGCTTTTTTTTTATATCCTCACCCGAGTACATTTTTTGATATTTTGTTCAGATAGAGTGGGAGGGAGAGAGAGAGAGTGAAACATTGATGTGAAAGGGATACATCGAGTGGTTGACACCCACACGACCCAACCAGGGCTGGGGACAAACTGCAACCGAGCTACGTGCCCTTCACGGGAACCAAACCCAGATCTCTCTAGACTGTAGGCCAACACTCTAACCACTAAGCCAAACCAGCCAGGGCTTTTTGTGCTTCTTGAACTTGAATGCCTTCATCTTTCACCAAATTAGAGAAGTTTTCTGTCACTATTTCTTCAAATATATTCTCTAACCCTTGCTTATTTTCTTCTTCTTCGAGGACTCCAATGATACGGATATTATTACGTTTCCAAAATCCCCACATTTCTATTAAGCTGTCTTCCTGTTTTTTAATTGTTTTTTCTCTTGGTTTTCTGATTGGTTGATTTTTTTCTACCCTGTCTTCTAATTTACTGATCTGGCCCTCAGCTTCCTCTACTCTGCTGTTTAGACCTTCCAATGTGTTCTTTATTTCTGATATGTTATTCTTGATTTCTTCTTGGTGGTTTTTCATTTCCATTTGGTTGATTTTCAACATTTCTATGTCTTTACTCATGGTGTTGATGTCCTTACTCATGCTGTGGAGCTTCCTCAAAATCGTGGCTCTCAATTCTAGCTCTGTTAACTTGTTTAACTGCTCTACATTTATCTCATCTTCGGTAGAGGTCTCTTGTTCTTTCTTTTGTCTTTTGTTTCTTTGTTTCACCATTTTGGCTATCACAGTGGGCTTTGGAGCCTGTCAAATTTTCCCTGTGGGTGTTGGTGTTCTGCTGTTTGTGGCTCCCTCTCCTGTGTTTGGATGAGCAAGGGAGGACCCATGTCAAACACCACTGTCAAGTCTTATTTTCCTGGTTAGAGTTGCTAGCCCAGGAGTGGTACGGTTTTCCTCTAGCTTTTTGCCTGGAGGCTATCAGTAGTGGTTACTTGCAGAGCCTTGGCTTCTCAGTTGAATGAAAAACTCCCTCAGGTGCTCAGAGTAAGAGGATTTTCTGAGGGTGGGGCAGATGCTGGTTGTTAATGAGCCTCAGTTTGCATTTCAATAACCCACCTGGGTGGGGCTGAATCTCCAAGGGAGGGGCCACAGCCTCTCCCCAGATGGCCACCTTCCTGCGTGGCCGCAACTCATCAAAAGCTCTGAGCACCCTCCAAATCCTAGGTGTTCCCATACAGTTCCAGTCCAGTCTGCCCTCCTTCTGCCAGAGCCCAAGGTGCATGGCTGTGGCTATTTTAGCATCTGGCCTGGCTCTGGGCTGTGGAGCCGCTTTGGAGTGTAACCCAAGGGTGCTGCTCACAGCCAAGGCCGCTGCTCTCTGTGGGCTCCCAGCCCCCCTCTCATGCCTCCACAATCCTACCAGGATCAAGTCAGTATCCCTGGTTATATGATCCTCGCAAGCTGCTTTTCTGTTGCTTTTCCCTGACAATTTGTCTTTATTTTAGTTATAATTCCAGTTTGGTCCTGGGAGATGGTCTGTGTAGCTTCCATTTACTCTGCCGCCATTTTGGAATTCCTTCCCCTTTATTTTTCAAAATAAGTTATGCCATCAAAATTCCAAGAAAAGAATATTTCAAAATACTCTTTCTTTAATGTGTCAGCTAACAAATAGATACTGGCCCTGAATAGGTAAATCACATGAGGGCTCTTCAGACAATTTAATAATTGCTGAAGTAAGGGGTTAGGCAACCAAAAATGTCCACATATAGGGAATTTGAAATTATCCCTCTAGAAGTCACATATATAACATGAACTCATCACTCCATGTACCCACTGCTTAAACTGAACTAACTTTATTGACCATGACACACAGTAAAACACACATTTAACATCACAACTCAATACATAGATGCATCCTCACACATACACACATAAACACACCCAACTGAAGTTTCAAGAATGGTACTTACCTCCGTTATATATGATGCACTCTGATGTTTTGCTTCTCTTGTGTTTTATTGTTTTTAAATGCTAATTGCAATGCACTGAAAGTGATTTCACACCTTTTAATAGGTTGTGACACCTAAATGTTTGAATTTTGAAGTTGTTGAGTTTTCATGGATGTCAATGTCCAGGTTCCCTGGTAATCAGACCACAAGGCAAAGCTTCAGTGCTTTGGGAGTTTTATCTCAGGAAAGCAAGAGTGAGAGGAAAAGGAAGTGAGTCAGGGGAAACAAAAGAGCTCATTTAAATGGTACATTACTGAGCTGACCACAGCTTCACAGGAAGACACAACTGATTGTTCATTCACAAAGGAGGGGCATCTCTGGGGTGTCTGCATAGAACTGTCACCTCTTAGAAGAGCCCCTTGTGGAGAATGGCAGAGAGAAGCAAGTTATTGCCTACTAGCTCCTTCCCATGTGAAGTTTCTCAGTGGCCAAAATTCACCCCGTTTCAACTTCTCCCCACTTCTGAATTATGTCACCCAGTTCTCTGGACAGAAACTCTTCCAATATGCTCAGACCATGTATAAGGTTGCTAAGGCACTGCCCATGGAAGAAATGCCAACACCCAGATATCATCCCCAAGGGAGCCTGAGACAACCTGAGATGAAGAGGTAATAGCAGCCAGTGTTTAAGACCCTGGGTATGACTCAAACTGTCACTCGTCTCTGGCTAGAAGTGGGACATGCAGCCAAGGTCCAGAAATCATATAGAGCTGAGAAATCTGGAAGTCCCCCAAATGAAGGGAGAAACACAGATCTTAGAGTTAGAGAGACCTAGGTTCATATCCTTCCACCTCCAATTTCTAGGTATGTGATATCTGAGTAAGTTGTTTTACCTATTTGATAGATGGTATTAATACCTTTACAGAGTGGGTACAAAAGCTAGAGATAATTATGATGTTCTCCAAAAAACCTTTCACATTTCTTATTAGATTTATTCCTAGATAGTTTACATATATGTTTTATTGAATTTTTTTTTTTAAGAGAGAGGGAGGAATGGAGAAAGAGACAGAAACATCAATGTGAGGGAGAAACATCAATCAATCGGCTGCCTCTTTCAGGTCCCCTACTGGGGATCCAGTCTTCAACCAGGGCATGTGCTCTGGCCAGAATCGAACCAAATCCTCTCAGTCCATGCTGCAACGCTCAGTCCACTGAGCCTCATTGGCGGGGTGATAGTTTATATTTTTTATGCTACTATAAATGGTATCTTTTAATTTTTTTCTTTTTATTAATTATTGCAATTAAATTTATATATAGCAAACTTACTAAGCTTTTATTAATTCTAATATTTTATCTACAGTTTTTATTCTCTATGTAAACAATCATACTACTTCCTAATGATATTTTTTCTTTATTACTTTTCAATCCTAATGCCCTTCAGTTTTTTTCAACTTTACTTCCTATGCTAGCTAGAGCCTTCAGTACAGCATTGAATAGAAGTGTAAAAATAGGCACACTTCACTTGTCTTAGTCCTAATATTGAAGGGAAGTTTCAGTGTTTCACCATTAAGTTTGTTATTTTTCTGTAGGCTTTTCATAGTTGTTCATTATCAAGTTAACAAATTCCCTTTTATTTCTAGTGTGCTGAGAGTTTATTTCATAACTGGATGTTGAGTTCTACCAAATGATTTTTCAGCATCAGTTGACACAATATTTCCTCCTTCGATCTGTTAATGTATGTAATAACATTAATTTGTCTAGTGTTGTTTTAAAACCTTGCATTTCTAGGATAGACATAACATACATAAGTTGTATTATTTTTTAGACTTTCTGGATTGACTTTGCTAATATTTTGTCTTATTATATAATGCAGTGTAGTTTATATGATTACTTACAGGTAAAAATAAACCGCTAATAACAAGCTATTCAAAACAACATATAACTGGGAGGAGAGTTTCTGGAGGAAAAAGGAGAAACATCTGTAACAAAAATAATAATAAAAAAAACATATAAATGAGGGCAGCATTGAACTGGGGTACAGCCTGTTTATTTTAAACTTTCATATACTGAACAACTGCAGGTACCAAAGCTAGTGTCTGAATATTTTGTTTACTGGAACTTCATGACAATTTTTTTTCTCAATAACAGTTGACATTCAATATTATATTAGTTTTAGGTATATGGCATAGTGGTTAGATATTTATGTAACTTACAAAGCGACCCCCTCCTCGATAAGTCTAGTATCCACCTGGAACCATACATAGTTATTACAATATTATTGACTATATTCTTATGCTGTGCTTTAGTTCCCATGCTGATGATTTTGTAACTGCCAATTTGTGCTTCTTAATCCCTTCACCTTTTTCATCCAGCCCCCCAATCCCCTCCCATCTGGCGAAAATCAGTTGCTTGGCTAATAATTTAAGATTGTTGTATCTATGCTCCTAAATGATATTCACTTGCAACTTATCTTTCTTGCACTATTCACAACAGGTTTTTGGTTATCAAAGTTACACTAGCCTCAAAGAAGTTGAGAAATATTTTCTCTTTTACTCTACTTTGGAATAGTTTCTGTAAAACTGAAAGTATGTGTTTCTTTAATGTTTGGTTAGACTTTATGGTAAAACCTTGCAAGGTCTGGAGTTTTCTCTGTGAGAAGATCTTTACCAGTCAATGTTGTTAATGGTTAGATGATTTATATGTTCTATTTCTTCTTCAATAAGTTTTGGCAAGTTACATTGTTCTAGGAATTTTTCTATTTCATATAAATTTTCCAATTAACTGGTATGAAGTTGTTCATACTATCCTTTTATTATCTCCTTAATGCTGGCCATTATATCCCCTTTTTCATTCTTCATATTGTTTAGTTGGGACAGCTTTTTTTTGTTTGTTTTTTTCTTGATCAATCTGGCCAAAGATTTGTTGATTTTATTAGTCTTTCCAAATAACCGAATTTTATTTTTGTTCATCTCGTTTATTCAATACTTATTTTCTCTTATATTAATTGTGGCCCAGGTCTTCGTTGTTTCCTTTCTTCCAGATTCTGTGGGTTTACTTTGGTGTTCTTTTCCTATCTTCTTAAGATAAATGTATCACTCATTATTTTCCATTTGTTTTTGTTTTGATATTATCATTCAAAGCTAAAATTTCTAATTGCTGCTTTATTTGCACACATCTCATAAGTTTTTATAGTATTTTCACTACCATTCCATTCTAAATATTTTGTGATTTCATTATATTTTGACTCATGATTTACTTAAAAATGTATTTACTAATTTCTCAGGATATGGAGTTTCAATATATCTTTTGGTTATTGATTTCTAGTGGAACTGCACTGTTGTCAAAGAATGGTACAGGATTTTGAAAATTATTAAGTCTTGCTTTATGGTCGATGTTTGCAGATGTCCCTTGTGTTCATGTACAGAATGCATATTCTATTGTGGGGGAATGTCTTTATACATGTCCATTAAGACATGATTGTCAATCACACTGTTTAAATCTTCATTTTCCTATTTAAGATATATTATTAGGTAACAAAAAAATTAAATTAGTATTTTCCTGGAAAATTAAATATTACATCACTAAGAAGAGATTATCTAATTTTGCCTTAAGCATACTTTGTCTGATATTAAAATAATATAGCATCTTTCTTTTGATGATACTTAACCTGATACATTTGTTCAGTTCTCCTTTTGTTTTGTCAATCTTTATATTTTTAGTTGAAGCATTGATCTCATTTATATTTTTTTGTAATTACTGCACTGACTTTTTTTTTGTATCTACTGTAGGAGGTGTCAGCAGTACTACTGGTAGTTTTCAGTGAAAGAGTTTGTCTGAGTACCTGGCCTATCACATTGTCAGAAACAGAACACAGGTGATATTATTCATGTAAATTATCAAGCACAGACTAGGCATTCAATAAACAGTAGCTATTATTGTTGCTATAGTTTATCCTCTTACTTACATCAAATGTTTGCTACCTTATTTTGTCATGGAATCACCATTCATTAAAGAGAGAGAGAGAGATGTTTTTATATTAGTAAGGAACCAATTCTTCATTGATTTTTCTATTAATAGAATGCCAAGGCTAAGTTTTGAATTCTAGTAATTTGAACCAGAAAAGAAAAAAGCCATGGTCATACATATGTTCCAAGGCTCTCAAAGAATAGGACAGAAAAAGAGAACCAGCTCCCTTTATTTTAGGTTCGAAAACAATACCTCTGATCACATAAAACACAGAGTAGAGTTGAAAAAACAAATCAAAAAACAAAAAACATATCAAATTACGCAGCAAACTTTGCAAAAAAAAAAACAAAAAACAGAAAAAGAAAAACAAAAGAAAGCCTATTTTCCCACATAAGTCCTAAGTATCAATTGATAAACATAAAATAAAATGATTTTCATGACTGCGTGGCTGCATATGACCGAAGCCCCGGTGTTCGGTAAACCTGTGCCTCTGTCTGCAGGACTGGGAGAGGTCTGACGCTACCATTTCAGAACTTCTAAACCAGACAGGGTCACTGTAAGGATACGTGAACGTCATCATAATCCTAAATCACAAAAGTAAATATGAACACGCTAAATGCCAATATCTCCTCACTATTATCTCTTGCCAAGTTTGTACTGACAAAACTAATAAAAGGGAAAATGACATTTTCCACATTTATCTCATTGGTAAAATATCAACCACATGACTAGCTTTTGAACTGTCAACCTAATGGCAACATTTAACACTTCTCAATGGAAGATGTCAGAGACCCAAACCGTTACTTAATACTGTTACCTCTTTTCAGATGTGAAGCTATGATTCCAAGGATAGCAGTATTTCAAGAATGGCACATCTGTGAAAACAGAATCGACCATGAGAGACTAGTTCTTTTGTTTGTTTGGCTTTTTCCAGATATGTTTTATGGATCAAAGCCACTCTCACAGCTCTGAAATACTAAATAGTCATTAGCCATCCTATGGAAGAATATCAAAATGTAGGAGTACTTGGATATTTCCTCACCAGTGCAGGAATTGTAAGGAATGTGGAGCCTGGGGTAATTCAAGGTGCATGGCCACTGGCACCTGAGGGATAGGTGGTCAAAGTGGAAAAGTTAGCCAGTCACAAGACAGTTTGGAGTTAGTGCAAATTATACAGGCCCAGTGATTTACAAGTCCCCAGAACCAGTCCTGGGAGAGAAACTGGTAACTAGGCCTGGTGGAGATCAAAGGAGTGAGGAAACAGGTTTCAGACACTGGCCTGGCATATGGGGAAACTTGACCCTAGAGTATATCAAAATGCAAAGGCAGGACCAGGATACTCTGCACAACCTGAAACAGTTACAGAGGACAAACAAGTAGCAATCACTAGACTGGACACTAAGATGAGTCACCAAGGAAAATACCTTGTTAAACATAATTACACTAAATTTTGAGAAATAGATATAATTGCTGAATTTGCTGACTTCTGAATCTGCTCTAGGCTTAAGACCTGGAGCATAGGCTGATGATTGTAGCATTAGAATCATAAGCCATATAGTATCTTAGTTTCACAACCAAAATAAGAATCCCTATGGAGTCTGGCTGGTGTGGCTCAGTGGTTGAGCTTCAACCCATGCACCAAGAGGTCGCCAGTTCAATTCCCAGTCAGAGCACATGCTCAGGTTGTGGGCCAAATCCCCAGTGGGAGGCATGCAGGAGGCACCCAATCGATGTTCTCTCTCATTGATATTTCTGTCTCTCTCTCTCTCTCTCTCTAAAATCAATAAAGAAAAAAAAAAGAATCCCTGTAGAGACCTAGCAGTTCTATATTTTAAGGGGGAGGGGAGAATATCCTAAGCATTTAAAGGATTGTTTCATCTTCACCTATAATATAAGTTGAAGAACAAATCAGAAACCAGAAAGTATTTCTCAAAGCATAACTTTTAACCCACCAAAAAGTTATCAGTGTTTTACGCCCTGGCACTGTGTACTATGGAGCAACTGTACTGTGAAGCCATCCAGTTTATTAGGACACATTGGAGGTGATACCCATGGTGTGCCAGCAAGGTTTCATGAGACAGAGACAAATAAGACATGGTCCTTGCCATGGAGCAAACTTGTTTTATAAAGACACCATAAAGGCTTCTAAGGGAGCCATATGTAATCACTTATTTTTAGTATTTATATAGTTTTGTGTCCATGTGGCTCTAGACATTTGGACACAAGGCAAGCTGCTCCATGAATATGATTGAATAAAAAAGTGTTTAGCTCATGTATTAGTTTTCTATTGCTGCCCAAACAAATCACCACAAATGTAGTGGCTTGAAACAATACCCACTTACTATCTTACAGTTCTATGGGTCAGAAGTTTGAGCACAGTGTATCTCAAAGTAGCTCTACACAGGGATCACAAGGTAGAAATCAAGGTGTTAGCCAGGCTGGGACTTACCTGGAAGTTCTGGGGAAGATTGCACTTTGAGGTAGAATTCAGTTCCAGCTATTGCCAGACTGAGAGCCCCATGTCTTCGACACAGGGCCCTTCATCTTCAAGCCAACAATAGGACCGCAAATCTCTGACTTTCCCTTCTGCTACCAGCCAGAGAAAAATCTCTGCTTTTCAGGATTTGTGGGATTAGATTAGGTCTCTCTATTATAAGATCAGCTGATTAGTAACCTTAATTACAGTCTGTAAAGTCCCTTGTGCCATGTAACTTAACATATTCACAGGAGTAACATAAACTGGTCAAAATGTGCTTACCACAGTTCATTTGATACAAATCTGCCTCAAGTAGTTTGTTTGTTTGTTTATTTTTTTTTTTAATTTTCTTCCCGAATTCTCAGTGATTTATTTTTTTTAATTAATTTATTTATTTTTGTTACAGTTGTTTCTCCTTTTCCCCCCACTGATTCCTCACCGCCCCCCCCATCCCCACCTTTGTTGTCCATGTCCATTGTTCATGCATACATGCATATAAGTTCTGTGGTTTATCTCCCCCCCCCCACTCTTCAGGGGATTGTCAGTTTGTACCCCACTTCCACCTCTCTGACACTACCCCATTCCTCAGACTGTTATGGTCATTATATTCCACAAATAAGTGAGATCATGTGATATTTGTCTTTCTCTGTTTGGCTTGTTTCACTTAGGATAATACTCTCCAGGTCCCTCCATATCATCTCAAAGGATAAGAGATCTTTCTTTCTTACAGCTGCATAGTACTTCATTGTGTATATGTACCACAGCTTTTTTATCCGTGCCTCAGGTAGTTTATATCACAAGGGAGTTTATTGGCAAACTGGGAACTTAAGGAGTGATACTCCCTTTATCATGGATGGAGAGATGCCTAAAGATGTTAGATCTTAGACACCATCTCTCAGTTCTGCCCCCTGCTGGGGGTGGCCTCAGTCTCTCCTACTGCAGACAGATTTTCTTCAACTCCAATTTTGTGTATTCTCAAATTAGTGACCTAGAGAAAAAAGGAAATTTTTTTCTTTCGATGTCTAATCAGAGCCCCTCTCTCTGGACTTTGAATTGATGCTCATTCATTCCCACATCATAATAATTCGTTCTTGATATTGATACCCCCCTATTTCCTCCAGAGCACTCTGGGTCTTGTACTTTTCTGAGTCTTATCTGCTTGTCTCCCTTTAATAGATGGCATGGTATCCTATCCATATCCTCTTCACCAACCAGTTATCCATTACTCAGCAGCTGTATGTACTGTGTCTAGCAACTTATACCTGGAACTTTCTCCAGAGCATTGCCCTTGGCTGACTGGAACACCTTGGCTGACTGGAACACCTCACTCAGAGATGCCTGGGAGGTTTCAGTATCCCCCAACCCAAGGCAGCCAATGGCTGACTGATAGGAAGGTACAAAAGTCCAACCTTCTTAACTTAAGATATACACTTCCAAACTAAAAGTAGACTTTACTGAAGACCACATCCTTCCTTAGTTCCTCATCCTTACCTCTACTGCTTCTCTCATTTCCTTATACGTTTTCAGAAGAGCGAACCCAGTCCTCAATAAACCATAGGCACTTCAATCCCTGTCTCAGGCTCTGCTTTTAGGGAACCTACCTAAGACACTTCCATTTATTTATTTATTTATTTATCCTCACCTAAGGATATTTTTCCATTGATTTTTAGACAGAGTAGAAGAGAAGAAGTGGAGAGAGAGAGAACAAGAAAAACATCGATGTGAGAGAGACACATCAATTGGTTGCTTTCTGCAAGACCCTGACCGGGGCAGGGATCAAACTTGCAACCCAGGTATATGCCCTTGACTGGGAGTCAAACCCATGACCCTTCAGTCTGCGGGCCCACTCTCTAACCGCTGAGACAAACCGGCCAGGGTGTCACGTCCTTTCAACTCTGCTTTGCCTAATGTCCCACCCAAAGTCCCATTTTTGCTCAACTCAGCCACAGTTCATTTCTGTTGCTCAAAATAGAAGAACTCTAACTATACTCTGATAACAAAGAAAAGGTCCAAAGGGGAGCGTGCTCCATGATGACAATTCCACTAGGGCTCCATGAAGTGGAGAAAAGGTTATTTTTCAGTGTGCTAAAGCCCTGACTAGTTTGTATGATCCAAGTGAGAGAGAACCATGTGCTAGTCATCTTTATATCCTCCATGACATGTAGCTCAAAACCTTGCATAAAGCAGATGCTTAATAAATATGAATGGACCGATTTCACAGAGGTAAATTCCCCAAAGTCATTATCATCTGTCAAAATACAATATGGAAACAGAAAATTTGAAAATGACAGTGTTTTTCCTCCTTACAAGGTAAATTGTCTACATATATCATTTTTTTTTTTACTCATTATGGTGATCATGCAAGGTGAGTATTAACAATAGCTCCATTTTACAGGTAAGTCTTAGACCACTAGAGACTTGCCAAAAATAACATAGCTGGTAAGTACTGAAGAAGAACATCTGATCCAAATTTTTTATTTCCTGTTCTACTAAACACAATCTTTCTGGAGAAGAGGAGTCGGTCCCTACTGACTTGGTCTTATGCTACATTTTCTTGGCTCCTGAGATTAAAGAGAGTAATGGAATTGTGACATGAGAAAGTGTGTTCTGTCCTACAGGCTCTCATTTCTTTCAAAATGGAGTGTGATCGCAACATGAAGTAAAGCCACAGAGAATACCTAAATGAGTGTGACAGATCGTGGGGACATAGCATGTCAGGGCGCTCTCAGAGTTGGTTTTGTTGTTATTCTCCTCTAATTCCTGGGGCATCTATTGTTTCAGCTGCTGAGGACTTTGGGTTTCTTCCCCAAGAAAAAAGCAAAGCCAATCCAATTTCTCTTCAATTATACAGTTTCACTCACATCCTTTAAAACATAATTAATTAGTGTGGTGTGTGGCCACTTCCAAACCAGGAGCCAAAACTTTTACTTTACCCATTAGGAAAATATCTCCCACCCAGGGAGAGAGCGCTCCTTGCTTGTTCTCAATGCCAAAAAGCAGAGCATGAATAGGTCATCTGTCTCAAATATATAGATATCATATGGGCCCCATGTCTGATCTATGAGGTCCAAGAAAATACAGAACTTCATCTGAATAGCTCTTGAGAAATCCTCTGCAAATCTGTTTGAAATTGTCTGCTGGCTGGAGCTTTCTCATTTACACCGATGGTGTCTGATTTTCCATTCCTTTCTTTAATAAGGTTTTTATACCTGGGGCCATTGATTGCAAACTATTTTATTCTAGGGCTGTTAGGCTTCATACCAGCTGGAAAAACAGAAAAACCTTCCCTGGGCTCCAGGCTTCCCCTGCCGGCTCACCACCCCCAAGAACTCAATAGAAGTCACTGTGATCTTGCCTGGCGAGGTTCTAATGTCAGCCAGAAGATTCTTCCAAGTGGAATCCAAGCATACACCGAAGACAAAATCATCTACCCTGATACACTTGTCCTTTGACCAAGAATTTTAGAGCACCTTTCCAAGAACCAAAAAATGAAATCTCCCTCCATAGACAGTATTTTGTTAGCCAGTACCATTGCAGCCAAAATGGTTCCAGTCACATATCTGCCTACATTCTGATTTAAGGATCAGCAAGGTTAAGGAACACACCCTTAGTTTTCCAGGGGTTCAGCAGTCAGGGGTGGAGTTTCTTCTCCATACTTCTCTCCCTGGGTCTCAGCATGGTTGTTTACAAATACTATTTCCTTTGAAAGGGCTTGTAAGTTTTTCTTAAATCAAACCAATTATTTTGGTGCCAGATTGCAAATATAGAACCACATCATCACCCCTTTTGTCTTTAACCTTCCCTATTTAAAGATAATTATTCATTTTTAACTAAAGTAACATGTAATGAGAGAGGGTATGGCATTGAGGAGAGGGGGACTACGATCCATTGGTAGTCCCAACAGGAAAGCTAATTCAGAGGGAGGGTATTCTGGGGGCATGACTCACCAATGTATGGATTTAGGGGAGCTACACATAGTGGAGTGCAACACCTGGAGATAGTGCCCACTGAGGCCTTCGCACCACCAGTGGACCTACAGAGAGGGGAGAAGCAGTTATCAGAATCCAGAAGGAGAGAGTGTTGGATGGAGTCTGCTATCCTATGAAGTTACTTTTGGTAGAGAGACACAGTCAGGTCTGATAGGGAGGGGGCCAAGTACATAGATCCCTGAGCTCACTGTCGTCCCCCTCCCATAGCTTCCTGCAAGGACTTCCTGTTGGCCAAACCCAAAAGAAAGCCTGAGGGCCCAGAGAGCTCTGATGACTTAGTCCATACAGGTCAGCCTCTCAGGATCAGTCACTTTGCTGGGTTCTTGTGATCCTTAGATATAATAACAAACACCTCATACTGTATTACTGGTATGTACCAGGCACCAGCACTTTATATCTTCTAATACTTTTACCAGCCTCTACTGTGGGTATTTTATCTCTGTCTTATAAATGTGGAAACTGAGGCACAGAGACTTTCAAAAACTTGCCCACTGTGGTCATACAGCTTGTAAGTGCCCCATCCTGGTTTTGAACTCCATTTTGTCTTCCACCAAAGTTATTTTCAGTATGTCCTACTGCATATAAAGTGCCTATCGTTGTGCTTAGTACTTAATAAGGGTTATGAAAAGGTAGCTTGGCAGGTAATATAATGCATGATAAGAAGAGAGCTGCCACTGATTATTCAACCACCATGAGCTATGTGCTGTGTCCTTTGTATAAATGTTATCTCAGTTAATCTTCACAGCCACCAACATTAGGTCTCCTTCTGCAGAAAGTCATTGACTAAGAGCCCCAAGCTGCACTCTGAGATCTCATCATTGCCTTTTCTCTGAGGTCACGCTTTCTACCAGCTACCCCCAATCAATGACTGAGTGCAACAGAGACACACTAAGTCAGGCACTTCCCTCCAAGATGTGGATTTCTTTGATAAGCAACTTTGGCCTGAGCACTCTTTAGCGGCCTCACCAAACTTTTCTTAGAACTGCACTTCAGTCTAAGATGTTTCCAAGCCACCTCCCTCCGTCCCTCCCTCTCCCCTCCCTCCCTCCCCCTCTTCCCTTCCCCACTCCCTCCCTCCCCCTTCCCCCTTTCCCCCTCCCTTCTTTCCTTCCTTCCCTCCCTCCCTCCCTCATTTGGGGTCAGATCTGCACTACAGTCTGAGGTCTCTCCCTGTCTTTCTCAGCTTCCTCCCTATTTTTGTTGAGAGGCATTTCTCCTAAATTTTTTTTGCAAGTTTAATTCCATCTCAGTGTCTACTTTTTTGGCAGATCTGCTTCTTAGCAGACCTTAACACAGACCGTAGCTGTCTCACTGAACTTCTAGTTTTAAATATAGCATTTTACAGATAAGGACTGAGGATGTATTCTTTACAGAATTGTATAAAAGATAAAAAGAGAAAAATCAAGCACCTATCCACAAGCAGTCTACAATCTAGCAACACATTTGGTACGTACAAAGATATGCTGTAGCTGGTTACCTGATATGCCAGAAGGAGAGACCACACTGGGCGGTCAGATTCCTCCATCCTTTTGTGTTTTATGTCAGTATCAGTGGGAATTCCATGCATGTTCCCTGACAGTGTGTTTCTTTGGAAATTTGGTTCTAAATCTAATATCAAACTGTGGTTTTTTTGAATCGTAAGTGGAAATGGCTTGGCAGGAAGAAAAAAATGAACCAGCTGTCTTTGTCCAACTGTTTAAAATATGTATTTTCCAAGTATCCCATTCCTTCCACTGTGTGAGTATGTTGTGTTTCTTTTTAACAAAGACCCCACAAAATATGTTTGCACTCAGGAAGTCCTCCTCTCCTCTGGGGCAAATGAAGGTTGCAACAGAGTCATCCGTATAAAGCATTCTTTTTATTCATATAACAGACTACTACGTACCTCCCGCCCACTCCCCCAGCCTGGAATAAAAGAGAAAAATTTGCTGTAATTTTCTTACATAGATATTCTCTTTCCTAATAATGAATTTTTGGGGTGTATGTGACATACACAAAGAAACAGAAAGACACACACACAGAGAGAAAGATAATTCTAGTTGCCTTTGTTGTTGGCCCTGAAATACATCTTATATAAATACATCAAAGAATTACTAAATGAGCCCTGACCGGTTTGGCTCAGCGGTTAGAGCATCGGCCTGCGGTCCAGAGAGACCCGGGTTCGGTTCCCACTAAGGGCA
This sequence comes from Molossus molossus, assembly GCF_014108415.1. Taxonomy (NCBI): domain Eukaryota; kingdom Metazoa; phylum Chordata; class Mammalia; order Chiroptera; family Molossidae; genus Molossus; species Molossus molossus. The sequence goes on from NW_023425388.1 coordinate 84,736,787, forward strand.
TGTACCTCGGTTGCAGTTTGTCCCCGGCCCTGGTTGGTCGTGCGGGTGGCAGCCACTCGATGTGTCCCTTTCACATTGATGTTTCCCTCTCTCTCTCTCCCTCCCACTCTATCTGTGCAAAAAATGGAAAAATGTCCTCGGGTGAGGATTTAAAAAAAAAAAGAATTACTAAATGAGAGAATTTTAATTTTCTATCATTTTCTTGCTTGAGGGAAGTCATGGGCTTTTTTTTAACCTACTGAAACGAATACAAAATAATATTGTATGTTAGCTATAAATTGAAAAATAAAATTTAGGCTCTTTCTCTTCAACGAGGCAGCAGAGCACCTCCCCAGCAGACACGGAGATGCAGATCTTTGTGAAGACCCTGACAGCAGGACCGTCACCCTCACAGTGGAGCCCAGTGACACCAATAAGAATGTCAAAGCTAAAATCCAAGACAAGGAGGGCATCCCTCTTGACCAGCAGCGTCTGACTTTTGCAGGCAAACAGCTGGAGGATGGCCACTCTCTCAGACCACAATATTCAGAAAGAGTCCACCCTGCTCTTAGTGCTTGGTCTCAGGTATGGCATCCTGGAACCCTCTCTCCGCCAGCTCGCCCAGAAGTACAACTGTGACAAGATTATCTGCCGCAAGGGTTACTCATGTCTGCACCCCAGTGCTGTCAACTGCTGCAAGAAGTGAGACCACACCAACAACCTTCACCCCAAAAAGAAGGTTAAATAAGACTCCTCCACTACCTCCTGGAGCCCACAGATTAGCCTTCTGCCTGGACCCTGTGACTCTGGGCCCTCAATAGTTTCTCTTTTGTTGATGGAAAAGAAGGAGGAGGAGGGGGGGAGGGGGGGAGGAGGAGAAAGAAAAATAAAATTTTAAAATATTAAAAGAAATAAAAAAGTAAAATTCAAACACCTAAAGAAAGAGACCCACCTAAAGTCCTAAAAAATTACAGCCATTGTTTTAACGTGCATAGAATCTATAACAATGAATTAATCTCTCTAGAGTTAAAATGAAGTGTCAAGAAATATAGATCATTTTTATAAATTCCAGTTATGTTGTTAGTTCATTTAGTGACTTAACTGATTTCTCTCCTTTGATATGTTACAGAAAAAAACAAAGGACAAACAAAAACTATTGCCTGAAGGGAAGAGGAAGCCCCCAAAGCTTTAAGATGTCTTCTCAGCTGCCAGGGTGTCCTCATATGTACCAAAAACAACCTATAAAGTGTAAACAGGAGGTTAATGGAGAAAGTCTCTGCTTTTCTAGTGGTCTTTAAAAATATGTCACCATACTTGTGGCATCTGGCTGGTTCTGAGAAGCCCAGCATGAGTCTGACTGGACCTCAGGGAAACATGGGTCCCACCTTGTTACCTCCTCACAGGTGGGATGCCACCCAGCTCCACCTGTCAGCGGCCTCAGTTTGCTGCGGGCATTCAGAACACATTCAGCTGCAGGGGCAGCATCCTCTTCACTTTACACTTCACACACCCCAATGACACTTATTTGAAAACAATCTTGATGGAAGAAAATTAAGCAAGTATTGCCCTGGCCAGTTTGGCTCAGCGGTTAGAGCGTAGGCTGCGGTCCGGAGAGACCCGGGTTCTGTTCCCGCTAAGGGCACATACTTCGGTTGCAGTTTGTCCCCGGCCCTGGTTGGTCATGTGGGTGGCAGCCACTCGATGTGTCCCTTCACGTGGATGTTTCTCTCTCTCTCTCCCTTCCTCTCTCTCCCTCCCACTCTATCTGTACAAAAAATGGAAAAATATCCTCAGGTGAGGATAAAAAAAGAAAATTAAGCAAGTATTCAGAACTCAATGAAATGAGTAAACTCTAGTCCATCTTGTCACCTTTATTAATGCTCAAGGAACACCTTTTCACAGAAGCTTGTCTCCCTTGTGTGTGGTCTGTGAAATATCACAGTCTTAGCATGAAATTGAGTCACGATCTGTTTTAAATGTGCTGTGCTTACCTTCCTTTCATGTGGCTCCTTTAGGGTAAGAATGTGTGCCCTCCCTCCTCCAAACCACCCCACCCAGGAAAGGACACAGGAAATGAAAACTAGATGCCCTAAAAAAAAAAAAAAAAAAAAAAAAAAAAATCAGTTCATTTTGCCTTCACATATATTTTAACTTTCTGGACTACTGATGGATGACCAAATTATTAAAAGAGAGGAATTTCTAATTTTCATAAAGGTCTTTTCTATAAAACAATAATATACACAGACATTTGTAAACTGAACAATAATTGTCTTTGAATTTCTGCAACTAAAACTACTTATTAACCACAGAATTGATAACTGGTTACTTTTGTCATTTAAAGTCATTTTTAAATTTCTTTCTATTTCCTGCTTCACTTTCTTTCATTAAGTCTCCCTGGGAAATGTCCCTTTCAAATTGAGTCTAAAGGCTGTGGATGTTCTCCTTTCTTTGAGGCATCCCATTGGAGAAAAACTCTAACTGACTGGGAGGGACAGAGGTAAGACTCCTCTGAGAAATGGTTGAGCTAAAAGAATTATTCTTCACAGTTATATGGAATAGCATTTCGATTTGTGGTTGATGTTAGGAATTAGGATTATTGTAGAAAAGTTAAACATTCAAAAGCAGACAGCATTGATCAAAAGATTTAAGAAGCCCTCAGGGAAGCAATACTGACTCCACAGCAGCCCTTGACAGTCTACCCGTTCTGTTTCATGCCCAGGATTTTTGGAGAGGAGTTGATAAGAGGAGAGGCAGGGCAGGAAGAGGGGAAAGTGCTTAAAGAAAGCTTGCCATGCCTAAGGCTTTTTTCTTCTGTGTATGTTCCCTTAACTAAGCAACAAACCATGATCTTTATTAAAGACAAAGGCAACAGAGACACTTCACCTGAGAAGAATTGTCCTCTGTAACTGAAAGCTACCATATGCTTTTCCTAGCACATCTGGTGTTACTAAAGGCCTGGATTATTGAAAGATTTTTCCAGTCCCTCAGACAAAAGCAAAAGTGGCCACATCACTAGGTAGCACTAAAGAGAATTTTGAGCATCTGGTTATTTCAGTAATTAAAATGGCCCAGAGCACTTTAGTCCCTTATTAAGCACAGACCAAAAAAAGAAGTGGTTTCTACCATTTGCAGAAATATTCCTTGCCTTATCTTACTTGTATCTTTCTGAGTCTGAGCACTGAATTTAGAGTCCCCAAAACTGGAATTGAGCCCCAGTACTACTTACTGTCCTGTTACTTGGGGCAAGTTATTTAGTCTTGCTGGGCTGGAATTATTCTACCTATAAAACTGGAATATTTTTATCTGCCATAATAAAACAAAAGAGGTTTTGCAAGGCTCAAAAGAGAAAATGAATGTGAAAGCATTTCATAAAGTATAAATCATTGTGCAACAGGCTGTACTAAATGGATTAGCTATCTCTGGGGGTCCTTTGATGATCTTTGCTTGACCATCACACAACATTTGGGCGACCTAACCTGGCCACCATCCAATCCTCAAGCAGCCCTTCCATCGCTTGAATCCACTGTTGGATAGAGCATGAATGAATTGAAACCAAATCAAATCCAAATTCTCCTTGTTCCTGATAGATCTCCTGGTAATTAGCATTCCAGAGTTGTTTTCAAAGATAAAAATTGGGAAAGAAATAAAAATTGCATTGGTTTAGGTTCTTGAAAACTATAGGGAATTGTCTGTTTCGTATATTCTATTAAATTATTTTTGCCAAGTCCAAATTAAATTATATACATTTATATATTCCATAGAATGTATATAAATGGACCCATTTTCTTCACTGAAGTTCTAGACAACTGTTGTGAAAAGTATTCCTCTGCCCCTTGGATTTCAGTAAAGATGTTTTATTCTTCCTACAAAATCATTTCAAATTATGATCCATGCCAGTAGTGTACATTATCCTCCCGCCAATCAATAGCTAGACTGCAATGAAAATCATCCAGATTCTCATTTTTACATAAGTGGTTTTAAAACGCCCTCTCTCTATTACATCCTAATCTCCAGCTGCCCAGCAAAACATACATGATTTAATATAATGCGAATAATAATATGATGCGAAATAGTTACTAAGGAGTCAAATGGTGTTTAAAGACTTACTATAAAACCCATATGCTCACTCTGAAAATGTTCCAAATAAGCAATAGAAACTGACAGTTTAATGTGGTACTGAAAAGGTCAGATCAAGAGGTAGGAAGGCTCATGAAACAGAAGCACATGCAGAAGATATGGCCAAAAGAGTATCATGACTCCTGTAAAGAATTCAATATAACATGAGGCCCAAATTTCTAGCCCCAAACTTAATATACTTCTTTCTGTCCACGTAACAGACAAAATATCCTTTTGAGAAACATTGGAAAAGTAGAGCAATGTAGGTATTGTGTGTTTGTGCTAATCCAAATCAATGGAAAATTTAGCCAAAATACCTTCCTTAGAATTAATAAATGTGAACACCTTAGGTTTTCAATCTCCCCACATACCGAGATTTTACACATCCATCTGCCATTTAAGTCAGTTGTCTGATGAGAATTCTCCATGTGCGTATTTGATGTTTTCTATATAGTCTCCTGCTGGCTGTTTTCAAATAATGTTTCAGACATGATTACTGGATTATATATTCCCATGGTGCTTTCACAGGGCAAATCTCTTAAAGAACTTCTGCTTAACTGTAGCTTCAAATGTGCATCTTGTAAAAGGGACCTTAAAGGATTTGCCAAGGCCTTATGTTAAATGTACAGCCTATTATAATAGCATCCCTATATTTTACCACATTCCTATATTCTGGATAGAGAAATTGAGGCAGAAAGTGGAAACTTTGATTCAGATCATTCAGTGATAGGGTCCAGTGAAAGAATTGATGTTTCCAAAATCCTTTTATTATCATAGTTTTCTGGAACTGCCTTAGAAGACCTTCCTCCAAGCATGATCAAGACTCTGACAAACAACAACTGCCTTTAAAAACAAGAAATTGACTTTTGAACACCCCCCCCCCCCTTGATGACATGAGTGAAATCAAAAGCCAATAGGTCCTGCATTTAAGTCTTTTATACATTTTGGGTTTATTCTTGTGTATGGTATACGCTGGTGGTCTAGTTTCGTTTTGTTTTAAATCTAAGTCATGAAACCATAAAAATCCTAGAAGAAAATATACACAGCTAAAACTCAGATATCTCACGTAGCAGAATTTTTACTGATACATCACCTAGAGCAAAAAAAACAAAGGAAAAAAATAAACAAATGGACTACATAAAAATAAAAGGCTTCTGCACAGCAATAAAAACCATCAACAAGCCCTGGCCAGTTTGGCTCAGCGGTTAAAGCGTCAGCCTGCGGTCCTGAGAGACCCGGGTTCGGTTCCCACTAAGGGCATGTACCTCAGCTGCAGTTTGTCCCCGGCCCTGGTCGGTTGTGCGGGTGGCAGCCACTCGAGGTGTCCCTTCACGTCAATGTTTCTCTCTCTCTCTCTCTCTCCCTTCCTCTCTGTCCCTCTCACTCTATCTGTACAAAAAATGGAAAAATATCCTCGGGTGAGGATTAAAAAAAAACCATCAACAAAATGAAAGGGGAACCCGCTATATGGAAGAACATATTTGCCAATGATACATTGCATAAGAGGTTAATTTCCAAAATATTATAAAGAACTGATACAGTCTAACAAGAGGAAGACAAACAATCAAATTTAAAAATGGGCAGAGATGGCCTGGCCAGTTTGGCTCAGCAGTTAGAGCATTGGCCTTCAGACTGAAGGGTCATAGGTTTGATTCCTGGTCAAGGGCATGTGCTTGGATTGCAGGTTTGATCACCGGCCCCGGTTTGGGTCTTGCAGGAGTCAACCAATTGATGTGTCTCTCTCACATCGATGTTTCTTTCTCTGCTTCACTCCTCTCCTTCCACTTTATCTAGAATACCAATGGGAAAGTGTCCTTGGGTTAGGATTAAGCAAAAAAAAAAAAGGACAGAGGACCTGAATAGATACTTCTCCAAATAGGACATACAAATGGCCAAGAGACATATGAAAAAATGCTCAACATCACTAACCAGAGAGATGCAAATTAAAATGACAATGAGGTATCACCTCACACCTGCCAGAATGGCTGCCATCAACAAATCATCAAACAACAAGTGCTGGAGAGGATGTGGAGAAAAGGGGACTCTAGTACACTACTGGTGGGAATGCAGACTGGTGCAGCCACTATGGAAAACAGTATGGAGTTTCCTCAAAAAATTAAAAATGTAACTGCCATTTGATCCAGTGATCTCACTTCTAGGACTATAATCTGAGAATCCTGAAATACCAATCAGAAAAAAATATATGCATCCCTATGTTCATAGCAGTGCTATTTACAATTGCTAAGATCTGGAAATAGCCCAACTTCCCATCAGTAGATGAGTAGATAAAAAAGCTGTGATACATTTACACAATGAAATACTATACATCTGTAAAAAAGAAGGTTCTATTACCTTTTGAGACAGCATTGAGGGACCTGGAGAGTGTTATGCTAAACAAAATAAGCTAGTCAGAGAAAGACAAGTATCACATGATCTCACTTATATGTGGAATCTAATGAACAAAATAAGCTGACAAACAAAATAGATCCAGAGACACAGAAGCATGAACCAGACTGATGAATCTGAGTTGAGGGTGGGGGAGTTTGGGAAGAGTTAAACCAAAGAACTTATATGCATATATGCATAACCCATGGACACAGACAATAATGTGGTGAAGGAGTGGGGGTGGGAGTGGGGTGGAGAGGGACAATGGGGGAAAAAGAGGGAGCATCTGTAATACTTTCAACAATAAAGATAAATTTAAAAAATTTAAAAAAAGCCAATAGGACCAAATAATCTTGGCTCGAGCTGCACAACAATTCTGACAGTAAAATTCTGAAATGCAAACATGCAACATTCAACAGAAACTAATAAAAAATCTTCAACATGTCCCTCAATCCAGCACAAATCAAAACAAACAATAATAGAGTCATATGAGGTGCTTCCAAATTGACATGGACAAAGCAAATCACTAAGCTGAAGTATGAAATAATTGAGGAGAAGCCCTCTTCTTGGAACTGGGCAGTGAACCCCAGGGTAACATGAGGTTCCCTTCTCTAGTTTTCCCACCAGTGTAGGTAGACACCTGACTCAATGCTGCCTGTGCACCAGGTCCAATGGGAAGTTGCAGCCAACACCCAAACTCCCTTTAAATAAGAATAAGAGACAACAAAGTATTTAAACGAATATTTTCTGCAATAACAAAAAACACACAAAAAAGAACATAGAAATCATAGACAGATGGTTATCTCAGGATTCCCTTATCCTAGAATGAGAAGTTAGGACAATAAAAGAAAAGATTAAATTTTGAGGATTCTTTGGTTTGTGGCTACTGCTCAGTACCCCTATATTTTGATTCAAAATTATTTATTTATTCTTACAGCAACATTGGTAGCAGTGTGTACTCAGGAATGGGTATTTTTTATTCCAAAATTGAGAGATTATTTCTGCCTCAAAAAGTATCCTATAAAGTGAGAATGAGAGAAAAACAGAAATAACATTGCCACAGTAATCACTTGTAAATCAGCAAAAATAAGAGCAACAGAAATAAAATCTTAAATTGTTGGTTCAGAGACACTACTCCCTCCCTTCAAAACTGTTGTTACAGGTGTAGTTTGTGTTTACTGTGTAATTTATTTCATGACAAGCTCTTCCTCAGTCCAGGAGTCATTCTGAAAATGTTTTCAATGGCAAAGTGTATTTTGAATCATTCAAGAATTCATAGCAAATTAAATTATGTTAAACCAAATTTTATATAGCTCCTAGACCTATTTCTAAATTGAGAGCCATTCAAATAAATCGTCTATTCACATGTATATTAGTATTCCATCTGTTACAAATTCATAACTTTTTGAAAAGAAACTGTCCATAATAGTCACAGAATCATAAACCTGATGAGCTAAAGGACTTTGGAGACTACACACCTATTAGATTCCTCTCAACAGAAAATGAGTCTGGGTTAATAAGACTAATTCTAACCTTCAACAAGACAGATTTGAATAGAAAATAAATATATTAGTAAGTTGCTCTTTATTTGAAGGCTTATTTCAACCCTTTCTCATTAACTCCAAAAGAGAAAAAAAATCAAATTTGACATCTTGTAACTTGCTTCCTAAATATAAGCATCTATGAAATGATACTCAGCGTCACTAATCATCAGAGAAATTCAAATTAAAACCACAGTGAGATATCACCTCAAACCTATCAGAATGGCTATCATCAACAAATTCACAAATGACAAGTGTTGGCAAGGATGTGGAGAAAGGAGAACACTCATACACTATTGGTGGAAATGCAGATGGTGTAGCCAGTGTGGAAAGCAGTATGGAGTTTCCTCAAAGAATTAAAAATGGAACTGCCTATGACCCAGCAATTCCAATTCTGGGAATATATCCCAAGAAACCTGAAATACTGACTGGAAAGAATATATGCACCCTTATGCTCATTATTTACAATAGCCAAGATTTGGAAGAAACTCAGTAGATGGGTGAATAAAAAACGTTTTGGTACATTTACACAATGAAATACTACTCAGCTGTAAAAAATTAAAGAAGGAAGTCTTACCTCTTGCAACAGCATGGGTGAACCTAGAAGGTATTATGCTAAATGAAATAAGCCATTCAGAAATAGACAAATACCGTATGATTTCACTTATATGTGGAATCTAATGAACAAAATAAACAAAATAGAAACAGACTCAAGTACAGAGAACAGACTAACAGTTGTCAGGGGGGGAGAGAGGCTGGGGATTAGGTGAAATAGGTGAAGGGATTAAGCAAAAAAACAAACAAAACAAAAACAATTTATAGACACTGACAACAGTATGGTGATTACCAGAGGGAATAGGGGTGGGGGCAGGTAGGAGAAGGTAAACAGGGGATAAATGATCACAGAAGAAGACTGGACTTTGGATGGTGAACATCCAACATAATATACAGATGATATCTTATAGAATTTTACCCTTGAAATATATATAATTTTATTAACCAATGTCACTTCAATAAATATAATTTTAAAAGAATCTAACGTGCACACATAGTAAATTCTTTCTAATTCTGATTTTTATACCTTTTTATTTCTATTTCTTTTATCCCTTAAGACAGCAATTTTCAACAATTATGCCAAGAATTTTTAAAACATGCAATACCTGACTATTTAGTCAGGGACACTGACTTCTTTTCTCATAGATTGTCAAATAAAAATATGACAACAGCCAACACAACAACAACTGTCTGGTGTGAATGAATCATTACACCTATTTTTTGTCAGATTAACAAAAACTAATTTTTTGGTGTGCTGCAGAATTTTAGTAATTAGTTTATGTGTACCATGAGGTGAAAAAGGTTGAAAATTGCCCTGGCCGGTTTGGCTCAGCGGTTAGAGCGTCGGCCTGCGGTCCTGAGAGACCCGGGTTTGGTTCCCGCTAAGGGCACGTACCTCGGTTGCAGTTTGTCCCCGGCCCAGGTCGGTTGTGCGGGTGGCAGCCACTCGACGTGTTCCTTTCACATCGATGTTTCTCTCTCTCTTTGTTCCTCTCTCTCCCTCCCACTCTACCTGAACAAAAAATGGGAAGGTGTCCTCGGGTGAGGATAAAAAAAATAAAATAAAATAAAATAATGCTTTAAAAAAAAAAAAAAAAAAAGGTTGAAAATTGCTGCCTTAATATATTTTTCAAAGTTGTATGTGGGAAATGTATGTATACCTATATGTGCCTGTGTTTTTAGGAAACATGAGCATATAGGAAACTTGAGTACATGCATCTCTGTGGCCACTGGAAAAGAGCAAGAACTAGCATTCGCGGCTGTATACAATGAATTTTCACTGTTGAAATCACTGTGAGATTTCAGAGGGAAAAAGTCCCAAAATTTCTGAATAGTTATAGTGACTATATCATAAACTACACGTACCGGTTGTCCTTTCTTCCTGCAAGGAGAATATATTGAATTTGTGGGCATGAGGCAACATATTAGAATGTACCCATTCATGATTATGGCTCCATTCGATATCTGTTCTTTTATGCCAAATAAATCTAGATTCTAAAAGCCCATATTTTAGTAAAGTTGAAGGTCAGATACAAAGCAACATGATTCCTGCCAGTTTTTGGAAACCAAACTGAAGCTTATCTGCCTGGAACTGCAGAGCCCTAAAACTGAGACCATCCTGTTCAAACACCCTTGTTTCCAAGATGAGAAACCTCAAGCCTAGAAAGGCAAAGTGCCGTCCTCAATGTCACAGTTCATAACTAGAACGCTGAAGGCCAGTCCAGTGGTTCTTCTGAGTGACACATCCAATGAGAGAGAGAACATCTGTGAGATGGCTAATTGTGGTTCATAATCATAATGCAACCTTAATGTTGACTCATATTTTTTTCATCTGTGATTTTTGGTTGATACTCAAATATCATGTTGACTTGGTACACCCGTGTTTATAAAATAGACCTAAACTCCAACTCCTGTAGATTATTCCTATTTAAAATATACATTTTGTTCCCTCAAACTCTGTAACTCTGCTCTTAAAACTCTGACATAAAAGGCCCATCTATGATTTAAAGAATATCTTCTTTTTTTTATCCTCATCTGAGGACATTTTTTCCATTTTTTGTTCAGATAGAGTGGGAGGGAGAGAGAGAGAGAGAAACATCGACGTGAAAGGGGCACGTTGAGTGGTTGTCACCCACACGACCCAACGAGGGCCAGGGACAAACTGCAGCTGAGGTACATGCCCTTAGCAGGAACCGAACCTGGGTCTCTCAGGACCACAGGCCAACACTCTAACCGCTGAGCCAGACCGGCCAGGGTGATTTAAAGAATATCTTACATCCGCCCTGGCCGGTTTGGCTCAGCGGTTAGAGCGTCGGCCTGCGGTCCTGAGAGACCCAGGTTCGGTTCCCGCTAGGGGCATGTACCTCAGCTGCAGTTTGTCCCCGGCCCTGGTCGGTTGTGCGGGTGGCAGCCACTCGATGTGTCCCTTTCACATCGATGTTTCTCTCTCTCTCTCTCTCTTCTTCTCTCTCCCTCCCACTCTACCTGAGCAAAAAATGGAAAAATGTCCTCTGGTGAGGATAAAATAAACACCATAAAATGTATCATTAAAAAAAAAAAAAAAAAGAATATCTTACATCCATTTCCTTCATGATATCCTGCAGACTTCGGGCAGAAAAGGAACCTTCTGAGCCCTAGGACATCTCATTCATGCTTGTTGTTTAGCATTTGTTACATACTTCCTTGTATCAGTGTTACTCATGTGTGAATTTTATCTGCCTCACCATGTCTAACACACTTAGAGTTTGAGTGGGCACACTGCCTCTTTCTCCCTTATATTCCTGAAGTACAACCTTTTGTCTTTTGGGGAAGCCCATCAGCCCTGTTGAAGTCACAGTCTAATTTGTATTATAGTGGATCACGTATTATTCTGGATCCTGCAACAAATTAGGAAGCCCTGTTTGTCTAGGATTGTCTGTGTATTAGTTTTTAAAAGCTCCCATTGCATTTATTTCTTTTTGTATCCTACACTTAGGGGATTTAAATACTGAAATAACATCATGCCTGGCATTTAGTAGGTGCTCAAAAAATATGGCTACACATACCATGAAAATCCCTTTAAAGTGCTATTATAAAAATAATCCATTTTTTGAAAAGGCTGTACAGTATTCCATAGCATGAATAAAACCCACTTTATCTAATCACTTCCCTATTAAGTACATCTAGTTTGTTGCCAGTTTTTTTGGCCACTACAAACAAGGCTGCCACAACCAGTTTTCTACACTAAGTTCTGCTATAACTTAATATATGCATCCCTAAAAACCACCCGGCAATGCAAACTTATGTAATAAAAACTACAGGACTTCTGGCAAGTATGTGGTAAGGGGCACTACATACAAAAAGTTCTAAAAAGGGCAACATATTGAAAAATATATAAGAACCTAAAAATAATGGTAGCACAATATTACACATGATAAATGGTTAAGAAATACATAAATCCTATAATAAACATGGCATTCAAACTTGAAAAAGACCTGATATTTGCTTAAGGAAGTAGGTATCAGAAGGGTGGTTGCTTGTGAGTTATTGTGAAGTGGTGCAAGGAGGGTTATCTGAAATCAGATGGAAAGTCTTATAACACCAGATGTAGATGGGTGTGGCTCTCAACACACACAGTGAGCTGAGGTAGCAGGAGATGTATGAGGTGTCTGTGTTTTGTGTTTTCCCAGGCAGCTTGGTTCAGCTGGGTGCAGTTTCCTGCCATCCCTTAGTATTTCTTACAAAGGAAATTGTGCATCAGCCAAAGTGAAATTCATGTTATGCTCAAAGTGTTCCCTAATATATCAATTGCATTGGAAGAAATTCACATTTTCAAAGTAAAGCGTTATAGCAGAAGTGACTGCGTGAGTATCTTCAGATACCAGGGCATTCATTCCTATGGGCTAGATTCCAGGATAGAGATTGATAGTTTAAAGAATTTGTGCTTGTGTTTTGTTTGTTTGTTTGGGGGTGTCAGGGTGTGTGTGGGGGGTGTGTGTGTGTGTTTAGATGTTGCCTGATTGCATCCCACCAGTTTTAAGTTTTAAGATGTTTTCTATTTTCACATCCTCAGAGAAAACAATTCAGCCCCACACCCTACACTGCATCCCCCTCTCAACCTCCCAGTCTGAGAAGACAGTTGTGAGACTGGTTGAGACTTCCCAGAAAAGACCCTGGCCCTGCTTTGTATAGCCAAAGCAGCCAAAGGTACTGCCTGAGACAATTAGGAAAGAAAGCTACTCCTATCTGTCCTTCATGTCTATCTACGCAGCTAAGGACCAGAAATAGAAGATTCTTCAGACTCCAGGGTACTTTTCTAAATAAAGTTTTGTCATATTACAAAAAAAAATATCTTTTGGCAAGGATTGAAATACATAAAAAAGAGAAAAAAATTTTTCACTTATGACTCCACCAGATAACCATATTTAATATATTGGTGAAGTCTATGTCTATGTGTTTTGACAGCATATGATACTGAGTTTTATCTTGACTATTTTCATGTTGTAAGCATTATTAAAGTGCTTCGTATTAACATTATATACCTGCATAATACCCCATTTTACAATATACCATAATTTACCTAGACAGTTTTCTACTGTTAAAAATTGTATTATTTTCACCCTGGCCAGTGTGGCTCAGCAGTTGAAGCGTCAGCCTGAGGTCCAGAAAGACCCGGGTTTGGTTCCCACTAAGGGCACGTACCTCAGTTGCAGTTTGTCCCCGGCCCTGGTTGGGTTGTGCAGGTGGCAACCACTCGCTGTGTCCCTTTCACGTTGATGTTTCTCTCTCTCTCCCTTCTATTCGATCTGAACAAAAAATGGAAAAATGTCCTCGGGTGAGGATAAAAAAAAGAAAAAATAGTTGTATTATTTTCAAGAACAACCATCATTCAAAACCGCCTGACATCAAGCTGAATGGAAGTCCTACAACAAGGAAATTAAATAAGAAGCCACATTGAGACTGGTAGGAAGGGCAAAGGTTGCCATGTTGGTCCCATACCCACGTGTGGTGGATAAAATTCAGGAGGGACACCTTGGCTGTGAAGGTCTTCCCTGAGGAGTAAGGAGTCCCTCTCCCACACCAGGCCACCAGCTCAGGGTTCCAGTGCCAGGAAGAGAAGTCCCATCACTTCTGGCTGGAAAAACCAGTGGGAACTGAGGCAGAGGGAGGCTGAAGCTACTGGAGCCCCAGGCAGCTCCTCTTAAAGGGCCCAGGCAGCCCTGGCCGGTTTGGCTCAGCAGTTAGAGCGTTAGCCTACGGTGGACCGGGTTCGGTTCCCACTAAGGGCATGTACCTCGGTTGCAGTTTGTCCCTGGCCTTGATTGGGTCATGTGGGTGGCAACCACTCGATGTGTCCCTTTCACGTCGATGTTTCTCTCTCTCTTTCTCTCCCTCCCACTCTATCTGAACAAAATATCAAAAAAAAGTCCTCAGGTGAGGATTAAAAAATAAAAGGCCCGGGCATGGACTTACTCGGATTTGCACCCTCCAAGCTCTAGCGTAGGGGAGGCAGCTCGAAAGGCACCAGAGACATATGGGGAAGAATTGAGTTTTTAGCATTGAGGTGAGGGCTGGAAAGGCAAATTTCTCCTGGACAGATGTGCTGTCAGAGGCTTTGTTCCTTTGGTGAACCCTTCCCCCACAAGGCCAGCAGACAGCAGCCATATCTGGGACTCCAGCAACCTGGCCAACACTTTTTGTCCCTCCCTACTGATTGATTTCCTGAGGCCCTGCCCCACTCAACTTTCAGGCCTACCCAAGCTGTTGCCAGTTGCTTGACCATAGGAATGACCTGATTTTGGATCCTGCTTCAGATTTTCCTAAATTCTTTCAAACAAGCAGCATCTGGTCTCAGCAAGCCCCATACCTCTCGTTATGTGGCCCCAGGCCTGGCACTAGATGCAGCCAGCATTGGTTTACAGCTTGGCTTTGCCTGGGCACCTCCAAGCCCAGCACAAGAAGCAGTCATCTGCAGACTGCTTTGTAGCTTATTCCTGGTGGCCCCTGGTAGAACACAGGCAGTGGCTGACCTGGCCCCAGAGACAGCACACCCAGTGGACAGCTTCAGACCACATCGAAACACCACCACCCAACCACTTCCACAAGTCACACACTCAAGGAGTGGACTCAGTGAGTACCAGAGCCCTGCTGAAGCAAGTCTTGCTCTGTGTGGTGGGCCCCTGCACAGCTGATCAATCAAGGTAGTCAGAGGTTGGTGGATAGTGGGCACAGCCAGTCCTTGCAGCTGATCAGGCACTGGACCCTATGGGACACCTACTACAATAGGCCATACTAGGAAGCCTACGAGACATAGCAACTCTACCTAATACATAGAAACAAACACAGGCAGGCAGCCAAAATGAGGAGACAAAGAAACAGGTCCCAAATGAAAGAACAGAACAAAACTCCAGGAAAAGAACTAAGTGGAAATGGAGATAAGCAACCTAACAGATGCAGAGTTCAAAACACTGCTTATAAGGGTGCTCAGTAAACTTAGTGAGGGCCTTAAGAGCATAAAAAAGGACCAGTCAGAAATGAAGGAGGCACTAACTGAAATAAAGAATAATTTACACAGATTCAACAGTAGAGTAGGTAAATCCAAGAAGCAAATCATCGATTTGGAAATAAGGAAGCAAAAAAACACCCAATCAAAACAGAAAAAAGAAAAAAGAATCCAAAAAAATTAGGATAGTGTAAGGAGCCTGTGGGACAACTTCAAGCGTGCCAACATTCACATCTTTGAGGTGCCAGAAGAAGAGAGAGAACAAGAAATTAAAAACCTATTTGAAACAATAATGACAGAAAAATTTCCTAACTTGGTGAAGAAAACAGACATACGAGTCCAGGAAGCACAGAGAGTCCCAAACAAGATGAACCCCAAAAGGCCCACACCAAGACACATCATCAAAACGCAAACGGTTCAAGACAAAGAGAGAATCTTTTTTTTTTTTTATCCTCACCCGAGGATATTTTTCCGTTTTTTTTGTACAGATAGAGTGGAAGGGAGAGAGAGAGAGAAACATCGACGTGAAGGGACACATCGAGGGCTGCCACCCGCACGACCAACCAGGGCCGGGGACAAACTGCAACCGAAGTACGTGCCCTTAGCGGGAACCGAACCCGGGTCTCTCCGGACCGCAGGCCGACGCTCTAACCGCTGAGCCAAACTGGCCAGGGCCAAAGAGAGAATCTTAAAAGCAGCAAGAGAAAAGCAGTTAATGAAAAGCAAGAACATACAAACAAGATTACTCTATCCTGCAAAGCTGTCATTTAGTATTGATGGCCATTATAAAGAGTTTCCCAGACAAGAGAAAGCTAAAGGAGTTCATCACCACCAAACCATTATTATATGAAATGTTGAAGGGTCTTCTTGAAGAAAAAGAAGATCAAAAATATGAACAAACAAAATGGCAATAAATAACATATCTATCGACAATTGAATCTACAAAAATGAACAAGCAGAACAGAAACAATCTCATAGATACAGAGAACATTTTGTTGGTTGCCACATGGGAGGGAGGTTGGAGGAATGGGTGAAAAAGGTGAAGGGATTAAGAAGTACAAATTGGTTGTTAGACTGACAAACCTCAAAGGGAAGGGAGGTGGGGGGTGGGAAGAAATAAACTAAAGAACTTCTATGCATATATGTATAACCAATGGACACAGACAACAGTGTGGGGAAAGGCAAGAAGGGGGCAGGAGGGGACAGGAGGGGGTCAATAGGGGGAAAAGGAGGACCATCTGTAATACATTCAACAATAAAGATAAGTTTTGAAAAATTGTATTATTTTCAAATGTATTCTATTCTAAATATATCTTCTAATGGCATTTTTGCATGTATACAAATATATATATTTATATATGTATACATGTCACACACACACACACACACATTACTTATATAATTATTTCTTTATATAGTCTCTATAGTCTCCAAGGACAAGAATTTATGGGCCAACATAAGAATAATTTTTAAAGCTACTGATACCTTTTGTAAAATTTCTTTTCAAAAAAATAAGTTACCCCAATTTTACAGCTCTGCAAATCCAGCCTTAACCAGATTTTAATATTATCCTTTATAGATATATCCTAATTTAATATTTGAAATGTTTCCTTTTAATTTTCATTTCCATCACTTGTTAGAATAAAATATTTTATTATTTTTAATATCTACAATCTTTATTCTACTTAAAACTTCCATGCCTCTTAATTAGATATATTCTGTCTTACCATATTAATCGTATTAATCCTTTGTCTATTGTATGTACTGCAAATATTTTAACAGTTTATTGTTCACTTTTTTATCTTTGTGAGGAAGGTGAAGGGATTAACTAAAGAACATATATGCATACCCCATGGACAAGGACAATAGTTTGGTGAAGGCCAAAGGAAGGCAGGGGTGGGTGGGGGTGGGCAAAGAGCCAGGAAAAGGTGGACAGTTGCAAGTATGTCAACATTAAAAATATTTAATTGAAAAAATTAAATAAATAAAAATGGCTTTTGTATATTACAGAAGTTTTACTAATGTTTAGAATTTTTATCTAGTTAAAGTTTATTTCTTTAAACTTTGGACATCTCAACTTGTTTGCAACTTGAGAATTTCTTTTTAATTTTTCAATATACAGCAAATTCATTCTTGGTGATTTACAGTTCTATGGGTATTGGAAAAATAAATGAAGTCCTATAATACCACCATAATCATGATAGAGAACAGTTCCATCATAGCAAAATTCCCTCATGCTCCCTCCTTATAATCTACTCCTACCTCTGAGCCCTAATTCCTGGCAACTATTAACCTGTTTTTCACCAATATAATGATGCCTTTCTCAAAAACATATGATGGAATCATAGAACATACAACCTTTGGGGTCTGACTGCTTTCACTTAACAAATCAGAGTCAGTCTTATTGTATGAGTTCTTTTTTCTCACCCATTAACTAGAGAAAGGACATCTCAACTGTTTCCAGTTTGGGCAAATATGAACGAAGCTACTATAAACATTTCCACATAGATTTGTGTGTGAACATACGTTTCATTTCTCTTGGACAAATACTTAGAAGGATTTCTGGATCATATGGTATGTTTATGTTTAACTTTATAAGAAACTGCAAGACTGTTTTTTTCAAGTGACTATTGAATTTTGCATATCTATCAGCAGTGCCCCAAAAGTTGCTCCAATCCTGGCCAGCATCTAGTATTGTCAGTTACTTTTGGTAGCCATTTCAATATATATAAAATAATATTTATTTTGGTTTCAATTTGCATCTCCCTGCTGACTAATAAAGTTAAGCATCTTTCATGTGCTTATTTACTATCTGTGTATCTTCTTTGTAGAAGGGGGTGTTCAGAGGTTTGTTGTTGCTATGGTTACCCTCAGTGCATCTTAGGCTTCAGGTACTCTAGTAATACCTTGAGTTTAGGGTGGGAACAGGGTCCCTAGAGGGGTTTTCTCAACATCTAATTTATCCCAAGCCTTAGGTCTTCCCTTTTCACTAACTTCAGAGATAGTATAGCTCCAAACTCTTGCAAAAATCCAAGAGTTTTCCACTGGTATTTATTACTTTGTACTTCAAGGCCTGGAGTGGGTAGGGGAGTGGAGGGGAGTTGAAAGCCTCTGGTCTGATTAAGACTCAGTGTTGGGCATACACTGTGTCCCTGGGTCTGGGGTCGGTGTCATTCTAAGTGATCCTGTCTCTCCCCTAGCGGTAGCTCTAGACATAGCACAAATATATACCTGCCCCTCCCTCAGGGATAGAGGGTTTTTTTATTCACTTCCCCCAGATGCAAAGGATTTTTACCAGTGCCTTATGGGCAACATTTGTTGCCCTCCATAGACACATCGATTAAGGCTTTTGTTTTATGGACAATATTGGGAAGAAGTGTCCTGGTGGGGTTTTGGACACTCAGCAGTGAGAGTAGTCCTATTTGTCTTGGTGAGTGGGAGCCCATACTGTTGAGCTCTTGCATAACCTCTATCCCTGCCTCAGTGGCTCACTGTGCCAGCACTGGGGACACCAATGGCAAACATTGGTTGACAACTGGACAAGGCATTGTGTCTACTTGGTGTTTGGTAGTTCTTTGAGAATTGATACTCTAGGGTAAGAATTAATACCTGATAAAAATACTTTCACACTTTTTTTGCATGCAATAGATGTTCCTCTCCCCTAGACTTCCTTCTCTCCAAGATTCCAATATTCCTCCTTTCACCACCCTGGTGCCCACCCCAACCCTGATCCAACCACCAGTCCATTAGCTACAATTCAAGAGCCCATCTATATTCTTACCTCAGGCTGCTTCTCTCTCCACACAGTGGACCAAAGCTCTGCTCATTGGGAGAATTTTCCCCCACTATTGGTTTTCAGGGTTATTCCAGGGCAGCAGTAATCCCTGTACAGCTTTCTTCTATATATGAAGCCTACACATACATGAAATAAGCTTTGCTTTTTTTCTCAGTCGGTTGGCTGATTTTAAAGAATCCCCATGATCATAAACTGAATGAGAGGCTCCGGTGCAAAAGTTTTAGATGCTACATGGGTATGGACCACCTGCTCATGCCTGACCCTAGATTTGCCACAATAATAGGTTACCATTCGCTGTCTGCCCAATACTCTGCTCATGATGAGCAGACTTAGCTGCAAGATTGCCCTGTGTCTCAAAGTAAGACACGTGACCTCCACTCTCCCCCAGCACCAAGCAAGAACACTTTTCCAACAGGTTCATGCTGCAGATGCATTACAGTGTCTACTGCATTACAATAATTACAGATGGCTGGCCCTGTTTCAAAGCCAGAGGTCTACACTGGGATTCCCCAACTGGAGCTCTTCATAATCTTCTACCTGGCCACCTTTTCTCAGCACATATACTTTTATTACCAAAAAGTCTGCTGAATGGCAGGCCTGATTGGTAGGACTTCTACTGCAGCCTCAGCTGTCACAGAGGCCTTTCCTGCCCTGGGCCTCACTCAAAGCAGACTTGTGGGTCAGCTAGGAAATGGGTCAGAGCAGTATACCCAAGTATACTGAAATATGCTGCCTCCAGAACCAAAGAGGCCACCCAGGCACTTAAGGGTAGGAATTTCCTTTGCATTGGAGGAGTGTCCTATTTACCTCACTAATGTCTTGGGTCACTGAATCTTCAGAGTTTATTTCATATCATGTATCTTACCAAGGTCTCCAACATGCTTGTTTGTCTAGTCCAATTAACATGGATCAATGTGATGTTTATGGAACATCTAGGTGGTCTGAGTACTATTGGACCATACTATGACAAAGTGGGAGAGTTATCTGTGGCCCTGGGGTAAGGCCACAAAATTTTTGTTTATCTCATGTGAATGAGGCATGCTTCTTGATTCTCCTTCTTAATAGGTATGGAAAATAATGTATTTTTCAGATCAGTGGTTGCATGCTTTGTACTTCAGGTCCTTTATTAATTTGTTTTAACAAAGATACAGAAGCTATAATTAGAACCACCCCTTGGTTGAATTTGCTATCGTTCCCTAGGATCCAATCAGGTTTGTTAAATGAAGATGTGCTAAAGAGCTCCTCCTCTGCATCCTTTAAAGCTCCAAAGGTGGTATTATTATCTCTCACCACCTCTCTATACAAGATGATGATGATGATGATGATGATGATGATGATGATGATGATTTGTTACAGAGGTTTCTCCTTTTCCCCCCATTGACACCCTCCTCTCGATCCCCCTGAATATTATTGTTGGTCCACTATTTTGACAGTGGAGTAGAGGCTAGTTTCAGAGGCTTCTGCTAATTCTTTCCCAGTAGAAATTACAATAACAATTACCCCACAGGCTCAGAACCCAATTTGTATATTCTGTCAACTACCAAGTATATCTATTCCAATTATACATTCAGGGGCTGGAGAAAGAATGAGGTGAGTCCCTAGCTCTAGTGAATGCATGTAGATAGTCTTGGGCCAGGATTCCATCTCTTACCTGCCCACATATAGCCTCATTCCAAAGAGGGTGCCATGATGATGCTTCAGGTCTCTAGATATTAATGTCAACTTGGACCCTGTGTCCACTAGTCCTCAAAATGTCTGAGTATTGCTCTTTTCCCAAAGACAGTTACCTGAGTAAATATTCTAAGTCCCTTTGGGTAAGAATTGAGGGAATGACTGCCATATACACTTGCCATGGTGTTACAGGTCCTGCCTTGTGGGGCCAGGCCTCTCCCTATGTCAATGTGTCCAGGAAACACAACTTATATTTGGTTGTCTGCTTCAGTATTTTGACCATCCATTCTTGATTTATTTTGTTTGTGTAAATTAGGTAATACACTTATTGGCTGCCCATCTATCCTGACCCTGGGAAGCCTGAGTTTGTTTTTTTAAAAAATGTTTTCATTTATTTTATGTATTATTTATTAATTTATTTATTTTGGTTACAAATGTTTCTCCTTTTCCCCCGCTGATACCCCCCCTCCCCACCCTGTCCCCAGCTTTGTTGTCCATGTCCATTGTTCATGCATACATGCATATAAGTTTATCTCTCTCCCACCACCCACTCTTCTAGGGATTGTCAGTCTGTACCACACTTCCACATCTCTGGGACTACCCCGTTCCTCATATTGTTATATTCATTATATTCCACAAATAAGTGAGATCATGTGATATTTGTCTTTCTCTGCTTGGCTTGTTTCACTTAGGATAATACTCTCCAGGTCCCTCCACATCGTCTCAAAGGATAAGAGATCTTTCTTTCTTGTAGCTGCATAGTACTCCATTGTGTATATGTACCACTGCTTTTTTATCCATTCGTCTACTGATGGACATTTGGGCTGTTTCCAGATCTTAGCTATTGTAAATAGTGCTGCTATGAACACAGGGGTACATATATTCTTTCTGATTGGTATTTCAGGCTTCTTAGGGTATATTCCTAGAAGTGGAATCACTGGGTCAAATGGAAGTTCAACTTTTAATTTTTTGAGGTAACACCATATTGTTTTCCATAGTGGCTGCACCAGTCTGCATTCCTACCAGCTGTGTACTAGAGTCCCCTTTTCTCCACACCTTCACCAACACTTGTTGTTTGATGATTTGTTGATGGCAGCCATTCTGACAGGTGTGAGGTGATACTTCATTGTTGTTTTAATTTGCATCTCTCTGATGATTAGAGATGTTGAGCATTTCTTCATATGTCTCTTAGCCATTTGTATGTCCTGTTTGGAGAGGTGTCTATTTAGTTCCTCTGCCCATTTTTTAATTGGGTTCTTTATCTTCCTTTTGTTGAGCTGTATGAGCACCCTATATATTTTGGAAATTAACCCCTTATCTGATATATTGTTGGCAATTATGCTCTCTCATAGAGTGGGTTGCCTTTCCATTTTGATGGTTGTTTCTTTTGCTGTGCAGAAGCTTTTGAGTTTGATGTAGTCCCGTGTGTTCATTTTCTCCTTTGTTTTGTTGCCTTAGGTGATGGATCAGTGAAAATTCTGCTATGTATGATGTCTGAAATCTTGTTGCCTACATTTTCTTCTAGAATTTTTATGAATTCATGGGTCGCATTTAAGACTTTTATCCATTTTGAGTTTATTTTTGTCTGTACTACCCAAAGCAATCTATAGATTCAATGCAATCCCCATCAAAATACCAATGACATATTTCACAGAACTAGAACAAATACTTCAAAAGTTCATATGGAACCAAAAAAGACCCTGAATAGCCACAGCAATCTTGAAAAAGAAGAACAAAGTTGGATGGATCACATTACCAGATTTCAGGTTATACTACAAAACCACTGTAATCACAACAGTCTGCTACTGGCACAAGAATGGGCAGATAGATCAATGGAACAGAATAGAGATCCCAGAAATGGACCCAAGGCAATATGCTCAATTAATATTTGACAAAGGGGGCAAGAGCATACAGTGGAGTAAAGACAGCCTCTTTAATAAATGGTGTTGGGAAAATTAGACAGCTACATGCAAAAAATGAAACTAGACCATCAACTTACATCATTTATTTTTCTTTAGAGGGAGAGGAAGGGGGGAGAGACCTAGAAACATCAAGGGGAACCACTGATTGGCTGCCTCCTGCATGCCCCCTACTGGGGATTGAGCCTGAAACCTGGGCTTTTGCCCTGACCAGGAATCAAACCCATGACCTCTTGGCGCATGGGATGATACCCAACCAACTAAACCACATCAGCCGGGCAACCCTGAGGGTTTCTTTTCTTTTCTTTTTTTTCTTCACTGATTTTAGAGAGGAAGGGAGAGAGAGAGAGAGAAACATCAATGAGAGAGAACATAGACTGGCCACCTCCTGCATGCCCCCCCCCCCCACTGGGGATTTGGCCCACATCCTGGGCATATGCCCTGACCAGGAATCGAACTGGTGACTTCTTGGTGCATGTGTCGATGCTCAACCAGTGAGCCACACCAGTCGGGCAACCCTGAGATTTTTTAATCATCACCAGAGCCCTCTGCAGATCATATCTTTTGGCTGCCATAATGACCATGCTCTTCATTACAATAATTGCACCCACCTTGCATATCATGGTTAAGTACTACCACCTGGACTATTTACCAGCCCAACTTAAAGATCACAGCTCTCATGTAGTGTCTCAGCCATACAGGTACACCTCTCACAAGCAAATTCCTTGCCACTTTGGTAAATAACGTGTCCTCCAGACTCTCCTGTAGAACATAGTGAGCTGGTGGGTATTCCAACTTTACTTAGATATCTACTCGAGGAGGCCCTGTTCTCCCAGCTTTTTTATTCCTGCCTCCACTGTCTGCCATGGGAATCGTGACATTTCTACTTTCCTTAATGTGGTCCATCATTTCTCCCAAGCTTTGAAGAACCATCTTAGTAGCATATTAGCTCCATTTCCTGGGTCCTTGATAGGTTGTTAAATCCTATAAACTGGGAGAGTGCTCTCATGTAGATAAAATCTCTATTTCCCAACTTGATGTTCTCTCTCCACCTTGATCCAGCACCCTCAACACATACACACACACAAATAAATATAAATATATATATAAATATATAAATATGTATATAAAATGTGTGTGTGTGTGTGTGTATATATATATATATATATATATATATATATATATATATAAAAATTCTTCCTGGCTCCTGCCAATACATATTAGCCTGGCCCAATAGTTCCTTGCACATGGAATCTCTCTGCTCCCTCAGGAGGCTTAGCATGTCCTGCCTTGCCTGGGTTATGTTGTGAATAATCCTAGTTTTTCATCTGGTGTCCAGGAGTGGAAGTAGGGATAGGTCCTGAAGGGAGTGTGTGTTGTCTCTCAAAGCCTGGGTGTCATCTTCAAGCAATGGGGGAAGGGAGTGCCTAATATTTAATAGAGCAAAGTAGGCTACTTTTATGGGCCCAGAGTTTAAGAAAATATAAGGATTCAAGGTTTTTGAGGATATAAATTTAGATGCTCCCATTCCTAGTTTCAGCATCCTACTGCTTTCTAACTGGGGCTCTAATCTTGATATAATAAACTTTCTGGGGTTAAATATTCAACCCTGTCTGAAGTTCCACTGCCCTCATAATTAAACACTGGGATTGATTCTCAACCTATTCATTTTCCAATTGTAGGACATAAAATTTTCTTTGTATGCTGCCAAGAATATCCTCTGGCTTGTACACTTTACCTGAAATTAATGATTAGCCACCTTAGCCTTTAATTATCTTTCTCCAATGTATTGCTTGCACACAGCAAAAATCCATCTGATTCTATTGGCTTGATAATTCTACTTTACTACATAGAATCTCTCAAATGCCTGAGATATTGCCCCTGCCAGAGAGTTCCCTTTCACTGTGCCCTATCCCAGTTCACCACTTATGAAAGTTAACAGCTGCTCTGCTAGAACATGCCATGGGCTATTAGGGTCACACCAATCACCAGGGATGGGGTTCCCATTGTCTTCAAAGGCAGCAGATGATCCAATTTCAAAATTGAATGGTAGAGCCTGGGTCCTCAGACCACACCGAGTACCAACTAGTATTTAAGTTGGGTTCGCCAGAAAACAGATTCTAATACTGAACAACACCAATTAAGGAGAAAAGAATGAGGCCTGGGCAAGGGAGAAGCTGAATGGCAGTGCAGTTATACCAGAGTCCTCAGCAAATCCTTCAAGACGCCCTGGAGCTAGAATGGCTCTTCAGAGCTTTCTAGAATTGAGGCAAGGAGAAGGGGTCTTTGTACACCCACATGGATCACTTATTTAACATGAGCTATCTCCAGGGAGAGGGCACAGCCTTGAGCAAAGCTGTACCATTTATTCTAGACTCTAGAGCAATTTCCAGAGAGATCCTCAGCAGCCAGTACGCCCTGGGGTAGTTGAATGGGTGCCACACACTTGCAGGGGAATCTGGATGACAGAGCACAGCACCCGTCACATACTTCCACAACAAAATAGTATTTGGGAAAGATGTTCATGAACATCAGCATAACAAACAGGTAGAAGAATAAGTAGTAGTATAATATAAATGGAGAAATTAATATCACTTAGCTTCTAGTAAATAAAAACAGGGAGGGACCAAACAAACTCTGGCCACGAGAGAAACCTTCTCATAGCACAAGATATGTTCCATCAGTTGCACAACCTCCCCAGTCTGAATCTGTCTCCACCTCACAGCTGGGGCGCTGGTCCACGCGATTTCATCTGCCTTCCTTCCACGCTACCACTCACTGTGTTCTGCCTCAAGGTCAGGGACAGCTCTTGGTTTCCAAAAGTTATATTGTTTTGTGCAATTACACACCAACTATTATTCAGCCAGCTCTCTGCTTTAACTGGGAAAAACTAGTAAAGAGAAAAGATTTGGGGAGCAGGTTGGTTTCTGGTTCCACATGCAAGAAGCTCAGAAGTCAGCAATCAATCTTTTTCTTTTCTTTTTTTTTAAGAGAGAAAAGGGAGAGGTGGAGAGAGAGAGAGAGATGGCAACATCGATGAGAGAGAACATCGACCTGCTGCCTCTTGCATGCCCCCCACTGGGGATTGGGCCCACAACCTGGGCATGGGCCTGGACTGAGAATCGAACCAACGACCTCCCGGTGCATGGGTCGACACTCAACCACCAAGCCACACCGGCCGGGCAATCGGCAATCATTCTTAACAAGTAAAAAGCTGAACAGGCTGAAAAATCAGCGACTCATCTTGTATCTGTAACAGGCAAGGGTACCGGGCAAGCTGCTGCCCCAATAACAGAGACAGGTGCATACGGAGAGTCATGGTTCCTGGAGCAGCCTCACCTTGGGAACCAAGTGCCAGGCAGGCAACCTGAAACTGCAATTGACAATCACTGAAGGCCCAGCACGGACAAGTCTGCGAGTTAAAAACTCTAGGGCAATCCAGGTATAGGGGTACCCCACAGTTTTGTGAGATTTACCTCCAGGAGCTTGACCAGATTCCCTCAGAACTGTTGGAGAAAAGTCCCCTCCTCTTCTGGCAAAGGGAGCGGAAAGAGAAACTGTTCTGAAATATCCCAGAATGCACTGTTCTGAACAAGGTTTGCCCTCCGGAGGAACTAATTAAGCTGAGTCTGACCTGCTGGGTGTTCTCAGAGCCTAACTGACCTGGGGGAAGAAGAAACTTAACTCCAGTCAGCTCAGCCGTACTGTTCCTCCTAAGAGGGGAGAAAAAAACCTCAGAAACACTTGTGAAGCTCCCAGTTCAAAAACATAGCTCGCTTAAAGACAGACCTACTAGTGCATTATAGGATACTTATCCTCATTTCAAACCTCACCACCTTCTTCCTAAAGGCCTATTTACAGCAGTTCCTTATACCTGGTACATCATGTACAGTTATCAAGAAAAAATTACAAGAGATACCAAATGGCAAAATGCCATCTGAAAAGACAGAGAAAGCATCAGAATCAGACATGGCAGGGATACTGGAATGATCCAACTGGGAATTTAAATATTATTAATGTGCCAAGGACTTTAATGGATGAAGTAGACAGCATGCAAGAACAGATGGGTATCTAAGCAGAGAGACAGAAGTCCTAAGAAAGAACCAAAAGGAAATGCTAGAGATCAAAACACTGTAAATGAGAAAGAAGGCTTCTGATGGGCTTATGAGAAGAGGCTTAAAACGAAACAAAACAAACAAACAAAACAGACTACCCAAGGACTATGGGCAGTTACAAAATGTGCAACATACTGTATGTGTAACCAGAAGGAAAAGAGAGGAAGGAACAGATGAAATGTTTGAAGAAATAAAATGACTGAGAGTTCCTCAAAGTTAAGTTGGACACCAACCCACAGGTCCAGGAAGCAGGAGAACACCAAGCAGGATGAATACCAAGGAGAAGAGATTGAAATGACTTGAGTCTTTCTCCCCCAGTCTGATAGTTATTAATCACCATAGGCTATTATAAGAAGGAACACTTCAAAATTTTTGCAGCCTGAGTGATGCTGACCCATTTCCTAAGTCAGTCTTCTTCATTAAATTTGCTGAATAAACTCCTCTAGTCAGAGACTCTGAGTCCCACTGGTCCCACTTCTCCTATTTGCCATACTTAAAAGAAAAAATCTTAACCCCATTAATAATAGGAATGGTATCATTTTAAATAGAGTCAAATAGTGGTTTCTATACTTTATTAAAGTCATAGATTATCTTTCTATATAAAAAGTAAATAAGGTATTATAAATATTTTACTAACCCACCCAAGGCCAACTTTCAACTTTCATGAGAACTGGCAATATGACTTTAGATTTAAATAAACCTAAGTTCAAGTCCTGGATCTGCTACCTAGTAGTTTTGCTTTCATGGGGAAATTATTCAATTTGCCTAAGCTTCAGTTGCCTCTTCCATAAAAAATATATTTTAATGATACCTACTTCATTGAGTTGCAATAAGGATATTTCACAATGGCATAAGCAAATAGCTTTGGACCTGGGACTAACAAAGTCCTTAATTAATTATATCTACACTTATCAATATTATATTCATGTATCAATTATTATTTGTGTTAATATTAGTCCCTGTGTAAGCGATCTCCTTGCTTGGTGTTCTCGGGCTGTCAGAGTATAGCCTAACAGAAGCAAAAGTCCATTTTTTTGTGTTTTAAATTGTGACCCTCCAGAGAACCAGCAACCCAACTGTGCTTGTTTAATGTGGTTTGTTCTGCACCATATGCGTGTGGGCTTTTAATAAATGCTGTTTGATGATGATGATGAGTTCCTGGAGACAGCGCTGTGTTCAGCAGAGTCACTACATTATGCTTGGCCTCACTTTCTGCTACTCAACTCCAGGAATGCTCTTGTGAGCAGTACAGAAACTTCTGAAATTTCCATTTGAGGTGAAGTACCACTGCCAGTAACCTAATGAAGGGAGTCATTAACCCTCACCCTTTTTTCTTGTGGCTCCTTCCAAACTGACCCTCAGAAGGGCGTTCTCAGCAGGCTTCACGGGGGCTCTCAGCAGCCCTGTGCGTTCTGCAGCAGCTCTATCGGCCATGCTTCCCCGGAAAGCAAGGGGCTAACAGCTGCTGAGCTCAGTGGGCCAACTCCCAGAGTCCAAACTATGGAGAACAGTTTATTACAACTCCACCGAAAGAAAAAACAAATCAAACCAAACCAAGGACTCAGTCTTCATTCCCTAATAGATACAAAATGAGCTTCAACTCCAGGGACTCAAACAGGGTTTAAACTTTTTTGAAATGTTTGCATTAAAAACAGTGATATATTAAAACACCAAGCCTGAAAACTAAGATAAAAAACAAAGACTTTTTCCTCCCCATAATTTATTTTAAAGTGATTAGGAAGTATGAAGGGCATGTCATCCGCTGGGATCAAGCCACTTCAAAGAGCACAAGCTCTTTTTCACAGGTAGTTTGCTTTCCAATCCAAGAGGGCCTTTTGACTGAGTCTTGGGTTGGTAAGTTCTCCCCACTACTAGAAAACTATATCTATATTTACCAACTAGTATTTGAATTAAGAATGCCTTTTGTTTCAGATGTGCCCCCTTATTTTTAGAAAACAAAGAATTTCTTCTTAGGTGAAATGTCAACTTTCTCACCTATAAAACTTCTACCCTTCTGCCCAAGAGTTGTAGTTGCAAAGGGTCTAGTGACCCCTGGCACACCCTTTCCAAGGAGGATGCTTTGGACATAGTGCTATAAATGAACAATGCTTCCTTTCAGACAACCTGGGTTCTCCAAACACAGAGATGGCTGTGAAGCTTTGCCAGATCAAGAGAGAGCCCTGTGTTTAACAGTGGTGACCTGGACTTGCAGCGACATTATGAGCTTTGCAGACAGTCTGCCTATGCAGGCTTAGACCTGGTTTCCAAGGTTCATTGAGGCTATTGCCTGAAATAGCAGGGGAGAGTGAAAAGAGATTCGAGAGAGCAGAAGGACATCAAATCATATCTGGGAGCAGAGACAATGATGCCTGTCCTTGGAAAACAACAAAAAACTATGAATTTAATTGCAAAAGTCATAGAAATAAGAAATCTTGCCTTACTGCACCTAAGTTTGCTGTTATACTCCAAGCCACTCTTTGATCCTTAATCAAATTTTACAGCCACTTGATCAATCATTTCATCACGTTTTTAAATTCATCCACAGAGACTTTGCAATAATATTCCAAAGAATTATTTTATTTTTATTTTTTTATTTTTTTGCATTGTGGATAAGTCTGTTGTTACTGGCAATGTGTGTAGGAACCAGTCCTGGTGACCTCTCTGTGAACCCACCAAAAAGTCAAAATTTGCAATTTCTTGTTCAGTGTAAAGCTAAGCTTTGACCTTGAGGACTTTGTTGTGGTGGCTTTCCCCAGGAAATCAAAGCGACTGGTCATTTCCCAAGTCCCCAACAGCAGTTCTGTTATGAAAATCTCTCAGGGGCCTCTGAGTAAGCATCTTTCAACTTCATGGTTCAAGTACAAGTTTCATTGGTACACAGAGGCTATAATCTAAACCTCAAGTCTTTCAAGAGGTGACAGGAAGACAAAAGGAAGGGGGGAAAAGGAAACTATTTTTCAGCAAAGAAGAAGTGAGATGAGATAATGTAAAACCTAATAGGAGGGGGTCTGTTTGTGCTGCATAACTTTATCAGTCTTTCCATCTTTTTGGAATGTCTCATTTCTTTTGTCGGTCCTTTCCATTGTTCTTGCTGGCTCTTCTCATGTAGAGAACAAATACTTTCTCTGCCAATTACAATTGAATCTCTTATACCTCTGCTGGGAACATTCTGTAGATTGGACTGTATTCCAATTTACTTGGATGCCCTTCCTGTTGGCCTTATTTCCCTTGTGTCTCACTTATCAGCCCTCCCTAAGAAGTTAGGTACTGCTAATCTACACCTCACTCAGATGTTGACATAACTTTTCTCACCAGCGGTTCTATTTGTCAAAAGCAGTTGTATGTGCTATCAGATGTCCAGAGCTCAGCAGATTATGATAAACTTCAGGGAGACACTCAATTTGTAGATTTATTCACCCAAATTCTTCTCATCTTGTTTACCCAATCCAAGGGACTGCTTCCCTCTCTTTGAACCACACGACTTTGTGAGGGCCAGGATTAGTCTGTATTTATTGAATGCACACTCATTATTTGCCAAAACTTGGTGAGAGAAACAAACTGTAAATCATTAACAGAGCCAAAAAGGACCCTGCAGCTTTAGTCTCAAAATGTCATGTCTCAGACAAAGAAATTGAGATCCAGAGAGGTGAAGTAATTTTTTTCAAGTCATCCTACAATAACATGGTGGTGGGAATAGAACAAGAAAACAGTTCTCATCACAACTGCTGGGCTTTCATATGTTCCTAGGGCTTCCAGCTTATTTGCAATGGCAACTTTAATTCCACAACATCATAACCCCACAATATCTCCATGTAAACTTACATGCTTCCCTCTAGTTCAAAAGTTTTATGCTGTTTGAAAAATGCGTATTGATGCCTTACCTTCCTAAGGCTTTCTGCAAAAGCAAACTTTAAATAGAGAGCTAATCAATTATTTTATTCTTTTCATTGTTCAAGTTCTCACTGACCTCATAGGTCCTGGGAAATCTTCCCTAGCAACAGTCCTACAAGAGTCATAAAGCAACTCACAGTCTGCAGTGACCTCAGTGAATTCAGAGTAGCATGTGACAGGAAGCCTGTGAGGAGG
The DNA here is from genome assembly GCF_014108415.1 of Molossus molossus. NCBI lineage: Eukaryota > Metazoa > Chordata > Mammalia > Chiroptera > Molossidae > Molossus > Molossus molossus. The sequence goes on from NW_023425388.1 coordinate 84,767,431, forward strand.
AAGCCTCAGAACCATATGTAAGAATTGAAAGATGGTAACTTTTATTTTGACTAGTAATGATTTTGGTAAATCAGGCTGAGTAAATCATGCAGTTTGTCCAGATCTTTCATCGAAACTACGCCATTCACTACTAAACACATGTGTCTCAAGTATGGTCCAAGGTTCTTCTAAAATACATGTGTTTTTTATCCATACAACTTTCACTTAGTGAGGATTTGTGGAATAACTACAGTGTAGAGAATAGAGGGACTTAGAGAAGAAATAAGAGACATAGTCCCTTGTATTCAGAGCTCAGTCCTCAAATGAACCTGCCTTCATCTAGCTGTCTCATCTCTTGACTTGCACTAGATAAATCCCAAGATCTTTGAGAAGGTGTATATGAAGAGTATCACCTGCTTCAGACTTTTTCTCTCCATACTTATTCTATGCTGAAGTTAATTCTTGCTTCTGGCCCCACTTCTTCAGATCTTTTGCATCAGATCCTTAACCTCTTGTACCAGACCTTTGACTTGAATTACCAACGTTATATTGATATTGTCTGATCCTGCCTGAGCCCTTCAGCCCTTGAAGGTCTTTCAGTTCCCTTGTCTGGGTTCTCGGTCCCAGCAGCATCCATTCTTACTGACTAACCCAAGACACCTGCTTGCTCTCCCCTTGCTCTCTCCCTGGATTTGACCTCTGATGCTTTTGATGTGGTTACTGCTAGCTACTTACTGACTTTCCAGAATCTTCTATTCCTCGTGTTTGGGAAAGACATTCATGCTGACAAACAGAGGACATGTGAATGAGGTCTTAAAAAATATCAGGCTTGCCCAGCCGGCATGGCTCAGTGTACTGAGCATCAGCCCATGGACTGAGAGGTCCTGGTTCCATTCCTAGTTAGGCTACATGCCCAAGATGTGGGCTCGATCCCCAGTAGGGGGCGTGCAGGAGGCAGCTGATTGATGTTTCTCTCTTACATTGATATTTCTATCTCTCTCTCTCTCTAAAAAAAAAAAAAAAAAAATCAATAATAAAATAAAAACATTAAAAAAAAAAGAATATCAGGCTAAGGATAAAACCCTCTGGGGCACCAGCATGATCAAAAATTGTTAAGAGTTAGAATAGCTCTGACATGAGCAGAACCTGCTTAACTGTGACTTTCAAATGATCCCAAACTTTTTTTTTAATGTGCTCAACCTTTTTTCAGAAAAATTAAAGTCACTAAAACAAACTCACGTAAGAAATGTAATCTAAAAAAATTTTTTCCTAGATGTCCTGGGATCAGTATACATTCAAAACGATCTCCTGCATTCTATATATTCAATTCCAAAATCTCTCACCAATGATCCTGGAGCAATGATAGGCTTTTATTCATAATTAAAATGGCCCATGGCCTTGTGCAGACTAAAATAGAAGCAAACACTAATATATGTTGAAATCATTTTCAATATCAAATTTTGATTCCTTAATTTTTCAGCAAAAGTTAATTAACTAGACATTAACTGCTAATATTTCAGTTTTAAAATAAACAATACAAGGGAAATTCATTATAATGGGATTTGTGAAGTGACTTTTGTATATCTGAGAACTGAGTGTCAGTTCCCTAAATATGCCTGCACTGAAAGGTCATCACTAATCCTACATCTACCAGTAACTATACTTAATCAGGTAATTTGAAATATTTAAGCCTTAGTCCTTTCATGTGTAAAATAGGGTGTAAGATGTTCAGCTAAATGACTTTTAAAGTCCCTTCCAACTGTGAAGTCATTTGATTATGTGGATTCTATAACACTATTTGTGTGTCACCCCAATATTAATCCCGTCCTCTGGTAATAACAGAAAGAAAAAAAAAAAACCCACATAAGTACAAAATCAACTCTCATGCGATGTCTCCAGTGTGCTCAAAGCCTGTAATTCTCATTGACTCTAAAAGGAGTTTTGCAGATGTGGAAGGAAGAACATAAATAGTGTGCCTCTCTGAAGTGAAACTGAATGAACCAGCCAGCTGCACCAAGAGGGACTGCACTTGAACTGTGCTTTGGTACCTAGCACTCAAACCAGCTGTGCCTCAATCCCTGATCCAATTTTATTTGCAACAAGAAAGTATTAGGAGACACAAAGGAAACTATTTACCTGCGGAGATTAGAGATTGAAAGATAACAACTGACTTGCAAGTCATTGATAACTATAGGAAATGTCTCCAACAAATATTTGCTAGGCTTTTCTGTTTTGTTTTACTTTATCTTGGTCCAATATCCAGTTGTGCAACTGCTGTATACCAGATTCTGGGATGGAAGACCTAGCTCTTGCCTTCAACTCTAAGTAGGAGATAAGACATACACAAATAAATATAGCATAATACTGTATGGATTGATCCACAAGTCACTGATACAACATTCTCTAAAAACTCCAAATAGGTTTTAGGCTAAATACAATCAAGTCAGTGTGACATATAGGGTGGGCAAAAGTTGGTTTAAAGTTGTATGTGAAACACAGAGTTTATTCTTGTATTATGAATTAATTATTGTATTATATATTTATTTGTATTACAATTATAAACCTACTTTTGCCCACCCCTGTATATCACATAGATATAAGTGATACACACACACACACACACACACACACACACACACAAACACACATTTGTTGCAAGCCAAGAAGTATGATCATAGTAAATAAATATTTTAATTAAACTGTAGTGAACTGGATAGACTTGGTAAAAATTCAGTGAGTCATGTAATTATAACCCTAATGACCTTGCTTTATCTCCTTAATAAAAGTGTTAACATTGGTTGTTCTAGTAGAGATTAGTAAACCTGTTCAAAGTAGATATTTTATACATATCCCTCTATTAAATGAAATGTTTCTTGGAAACACTAAACTGAAAGCAAAATGGATGACTTCACCCCAACACACTGCTCTTTGGAATTTCTGACAATCTTGTTTAAAACTTAAAGCATTACAATTTTTAACTGTCACTGTATTTTTATCTACCTAGTTTTTAATGATATATTTATTATCTTTAGTGGAAATGGTATATTGACTAGAAAATACAAAATAAACCTGAATTTCTATATACATACAGTTTAAGCTTCCTTATGAAATTGACCACATGCATATAACTCCATTCTCCAAAAAATGTGCTAAGATGTCAGGAGAGAGATAAAAAGGTGTAGACCTTAGAAGGGCAACAATAATGAAAAATAAAACAACAGAGTATAAAAGATTTCAGCACCTTTTTTGGAATGCCAATGGGGTCATGGTAACAACAACTGGAGGAGGAGTAACTAAATTAACCACAGGCACACCTTGGAGATATTGCAGGTTCTGTTTCAGACCTCTACAATAAAATGAGTATCACAATAAAATGAGTCACAACCTTTTAATTTTTTTTTTAATCCTCACCACTCATCCTCACCAGATAGAGTGGGAGGGAGAGAGAGACACAAACATGGACTGGCTGCCTCCTGCACAACCCCCACCAGGGCCAGGAACCGCAACCGAGGTGCGAGGTATATGCCCCTGACCGGATTCCAACACCGCCACTCATTGGTGGGCCGACGCTCTAATTGCTGAGCCAAACTGGCCAGGGCGAGTCATAACCTTTTTGCTGGTAGAGGGTCTTACCTTCAATTTGTAAAAAGCAAAACATCTGCGAAGCACAATAAAACGAGGTGTGGCTGTACAATCTGAAATGCTTGAAAAGGAGGGCCTCAAGTCAGGTTCCTTAGAAGCAGAGACTGAAATAGGGATTCCTGCATAAGTGATTTATTGCGGAAGTGCTCTCAGGAGAACTTGTAAGGGCAACGAGGGAATCAGACTAGAGCAGAAGAAAAGGCTAAGCAAATGTGATTTTTGGAGGAAGTCTAGTCTCAGCCTGGTCTCACGGAGGGCACTGGAGGATAATGTGCTTTAAAGGTTATCCCATTCAGGCTGAATGAGGCTGGGCTGTTATGCCCCTGCTTTGGTTACTCCATGGCCATGGGCTGTCCCAGGTAGAGGGAGAAAATTGTACTCTCCCATGTATCTCTGGGCAAAGAGACTCCCCTCAGCCAAGGACTACCTTGCAAAGAAGTGTGTACTGGTGTATACCATTACCAGCCAACATTTACAACAGCTGGGGGCTAATGTACATCCCTAGCAAAGGATATCAGGGCAGAATACCCAGAAATATCTTTTATCCCTTGTACAGCTCAGTCCACTTGCTTCTCACATTAAGTTTACTCCATCTAGTCCCTGCTTCTCCAGAATTTTAGTTGGTTGCAATTTCCAGTAAAACTTAGATGAGGAGAGTTAGTGAGGTGAGCTATTGTCCCTCTGCTGAAATTGGTCCCAAGTCCACCCTTTCTAGATTTCCCTCCATTCTAGCATTTTTGATGATCTATGTGATTCCCCTTGAGTAGTCTAAGCCCCTGGTTATCAAGGTTTTATTGCCTCACTTTCCCAATTTACAGTTAAAATTGAGCATGGGAATGCCAAGAGATACCCCAGTGACAAACATATTCCACCCTGTTCCGATTATATAATAGCAACTTTGCCACCTCAATGATCACAATGACCTCTGTTAACATGGTAATTACTTCCTTTGACTGCTGGTCTGCTGGAATGGGGAATGCCAAAATGCCAGGTGGTTGCAGTAGTTTTAATTTAGGTTGAACTCTAATTTTATTCCAAGATAGAAGACTTCCCCTTCTAGGAACCAGGATCTCTAGACCCACAGAATTTAGAGATGCAGACTGATGGTGAGTTGGAGCATCCTTACTTACATCCTTTAGGTCCCAGATGCATGTAGTCTACCTGCCAACAGCAATGCAACACACAAAGGTCATCGGTTCAGGGCAAATACTGGCTCCTGAAGAATAGTGCCCAACATTTTCAGGTGTCAACAGTCCCTCAGTTGCACCATCAAGAGGTCATTCTAATGTTCTATCAGGTCAGAAGCTTCGAGACAATGCTACATATTTAAGCAATTAGCAAGCTAATACCCTCTGAAGCTGGGGAATCCCAGCACCAACCTATTAAAGAGAATCCGGGTGACACCTACAACCCTTGCTACAAAAAGATCAACAAGAATTGAAAATTGAGCTGATTCAGCCCTGGCCGATGTTGTCAGTGGTTAGAGCATTGGCCCATGCACTAAAAGGTCATGGGTTCAATTCCCAGTCAAGGGTACATACCTTGGTTTCAGGTTTGATCCCTGGCCCCGGTTGGGGTCGTGCAGAAGGCAACCAATCAATGTGTCTCTCTCACATCAATGTTTCTCTCTCTCTCTCCTTTCCTACCTCCCACTCTATCTAAAAATCAAAGGAAAGATATCTTCAGGTGAGTATTAAAAAAACTGAATAAAAATAATAAATAATGTTAGCAATCCCTTTTACATAAAGCCTTCTTTCATCAGTAGTTGTTTTTCTGTTATTTTTACTTTGTTAACCATTGCTCCTTGTTAGGCAATGGTATCTTCCCTTATCAATGCTAGTGTATTAACATTCCAAAATCAACATTACTTATTGACCATCACTAATAATGCAGCCAACTCCAATTTTGATAGGGGATTTTCCAGAAACCTGGCTTTGGCCTTAGCACCCTCCTGCTACTTGCATTTGGGACATCTCACTTCTTGTTAGCACCTCCATGAAGGGTGTTGAGAAGGAAAAAGAAGATAAAACTCAAACTCATCCAATATTCTTCTGAGAATCATACAAATTTTTAAATTAGAAATCATCTCCAAGGCTATCTATTCCAACTCCCACCCAGTGCTAGAATCTCCTTTAACCTATCTTTTCTTTTTTTTTTCCTATTTATAATTAGATAGAATGGAAGGAAGGGGGAGACAGAGAGACAGAGAGAAACATCGATGTGATAGAGCCACATAGACTCGCTGCCTCCCGCACGACCCAACCAGGGCCAAACCACAACCAAGGTACATGCCCTTGAGTGGAATTGAACACGCGACTCATTGGTCCACAGGCTGACACCCACCACCGAGCCAAACTGGCCTCCTCTAGTCTATCTTTGACAAATAGTCACCCAAGATAGATTCTACTTGGACATTTTGAATAAAACAGAGCAAAATGCTCAGTTGCTCAAATAATGAATTTCATGATCCCCTGGTTTAGTTCATTTCCAAATTATCAGTTCAAATAGAAGTTCTGAAATGTGATTGGAAACAATATTTAAACTTTGGTTAGGGAACAGTAATATGTATTTCAGTTATGACACACACACACAATATTCTTCAGGCACACACACACAATATTCTTCAGGCAAAGAAAAAGAAAATCTTCAAAAATAATATATTATAGCCCTGGCTGGTTTGGCTCAGGGGCTGGAATGTCAGCCTGCAGACCAGAGAGTCCTGGGTTCGGTTCCCGCTAGGGGCACGTACCAAATAATAATAATAATAATAATAATAATATATTAATAATAATATATACTTATCATTATTATTATTATTATAAATATCTAAACCTCAGCATTCCCTATGAGTCATGGAAAGGGGGGAGGAGGGAACTGAAAAATAAATCCATTCATACTATGAACTGAATTGTATTCCCTCACCCCAAGTTCATATATTGAAACGCTAACTCTCAATTTGACTGTAATTGAAAACAGAGTTTTTAGGAGGTAACTAAGGTAAATGAGGTCATAGAAAAGGATTTCTAATCCAATAAGATTAGTGCCTTACCATGCTGCCAAGACTAGGAGGGATAGCAGATTTACCTAATACATAAAAACAAAAAGAGAGGCAGCTAAAATGAGGAAGCAAAGAAACATGTTCCAAATGAAAGAACAGGAGAAAACTCCAGAAAAAGAACTAAACAAAATGAAGCCAAGTAATCTACCAGATACAGAGTTCAAAACACTGGTTACAAGGATGCTCAATGAACTTAGAAGAAAAATATATCAAGTCAGTGAGACCTTCAACAAAAAGATAGTAAACATAAAATAGAATATAAAAACTATAAAAAAAGAACCAGTCAAAAATAAAGAATACAATAACTTCATTGAAAGATACACTAGAAGGAATTAACAGCAAATTAGATAAATCAGAGGGCTGAATTAGTGCTTTGGAAGATAAGGTAGCAGAAAATACTCAATAAGAACAGCAAAATAAAATAAATAAATAAATAAATAACTGAGGATAGTTTAAAGGACTTATGGGATAACATCCTAAGGCCATAGAGGTACCAGAAAAAGAAGATAGAGAGCAAGAAATTAAAAAACTATTTGAAAAACATAACCAAAAACTTTACTAACCTGGTGGAAAAAAAAAATGTCCAAGAATCACAGAGACTATCAAACAAGATGAACCCAAAGAGTCCCATACCAAGTGCATCATAATTAAAATGCCAAAGGTGAAAACTAAAGACAGAATCTTCAAAGAAGCAAAAGAAAAGCAGTTAGTCCACTACCAGGGAACTCTCATAAGACTGTCAGCAGCTTTATCAGCAGTAACTTTGCAAGCCAGAAGAGATTGGCACAAAATATTCAAAGTGATGAAAGCAAGGACCTACAACCAAGACTACTAACCCAGCAAGGCTGTCATTTAGAGACAAAGGAGAGATAAAAAGCTTCCCAGACAAGAAAAGCTAAAAGAATTAATCACCACCGAACCAGTATTACAAGAAATGTTAAAGGGGCATCTTTAAAAAGAACTAAAGAAAACCATAGATATGAACAATAAAAGTACAATAACTATATACCTATCAATAGTCACTTTAAATGTAAATGGATCAAATGTTCCAATCAAAGACATCAGGTAGCTAAATACATAAGAAAATGAGACCCAAGTGACCACTGATAGAAGACTGGATAAAGAAGATGTGATATATATACACAGTGGAATATTACTCAGTCATAACAAATAATGAAATGTTACCATTTACATATATATAATGGAATACTACTCAGCCATAAAATAAGAATGAAATCTTATCAACTGTGACAACATGGATGAACCTAGAGGGTATTATGCTACATGAAATAAGTGAGAGAGAGAAAGACAAATAGCACATGATTTCACTTTATGTGGATTCTAAAATACAAAATAAATTAACAAAACAGAAACAAATGCATAAATACACAGAACAAATTGATGGTTGTCAAATGGGAGAGAGATTAGGGAACTGGTTGAAAAATGTAAATGGATTAAGAAGTATAGATTGGGCCCTGGTCAGTTTGGCTCAGTGCTAGAGTGCTGACCAGTGGACCGAAGGGTCACGGGTTTGATTCTTAGTCAAGGGTACATACCTGGGTTGCAGATTCAATCCCCAACCCCAGTTGGGGTCATGCAGGAGGCAACCAATCAATATATCTCTTTCACATCAAAGTTTCTCTCTCTCTCTCTCCTTCCCTTGCTTACACACTATCCAAAAAAGAAAAAAAAAATCAATGGAAAAATATCCTCTGGTGAGGATTAATAAAAAAAAAAAAAAAAAAAAAGTACAGATTGGCAGGTAAATAGGAATATAAAATACAGCATAAGAAATATAGTCAATAATATTTTAATAATTATGTATGGTGTCAGGTTATTAGACTTATTGGGCTGTTCACTTCATGAGTTATTTAATTGTGTAAACTCTATCTTGTATACCTGACACTAATATAATATTGAATGGCAACTGTAATAGCAAAATAAATTTAAAAATTAAATATATTTTTAAAATATGGCAAAAAGGAATAGGGTAGCTGTATGAATAAGAAAAGAAGACCAATACATGTGATGTCTAAAAGAGACCCATTTAAGATCAAAAGACACAAACAGACTGAAAGTTAAAAAATGGAAAAAGATATTTCATGCAAATGGGAACAAAAAAGAAGCTGAGGTAACAATACTTATATCAACTATAATAAACTTTAAAACAAAGTTTATAGCCCTGGCTGGTGTGACTCAGTTGGTTGGGCACTGTCCCATGTACCGAAAGGTTGCTGGTTCAAACCAGGTCAGGGCATATGTTTGAGTCGTGGGCTCAATATCCAGTAGGAGGCATGCAAGAGGCAGCCAAGCAATGCTTCGCTCTTGCATCAATGTTTCTCTCTCTCTTCCTTCCTCTCTCTCTAAAAATAAAAAAAGAAAAAGTGTAAAGCAAAAAACAAAGAAAACTACATAATGATAAAGGGATCAATCCAACAAGAGGATATAACCCTTATAAACATTCAAACACCCAATGTAGGAACACCTAAACTTATAAAGCAAATATTGATGAACATAAAAGGAGAGATTGACAGTAATATAGTAATTGTAGGAGACTTTAACACTCCATTGACATCAATGGGTAGATCATCCAGCCAAAAATCAACAAGGAAACAGTGCCTTAAATGACACATTAGACCAGATGGATTTAATTAATATTTAGACATTTCATCCAAAGCAGCAGAATTTACATTCTTTTCAGGCACACATAAAACATTTTTCAGGATAGACCACATGTTAGAACACAAAAAAGTATTAATAAATTTAAGAAGACTGAAATTATATCAAGCATCGTCTCCAATCACAATGGTATGAAACTAGAAATCAATTATAAGAAAAAAACCTGAAAACACACAAACACATGGGAGCTAAATAACATGCTACTAAACAATGAATGGGTTAACAACAAGATCAAGGAAAAAATCAAAAGGTACCTTGAGCCTAGCCAGTGTGACTCAGTGGTTGAGCATAGACCCATGCACCAAGAGGTCACTGGTTCAATTCCCGGTCAGGGCACATGCCCAGGTTGTGGGCCAAATCCCCAGTGGGGGGCATGCCGGAGGCAGCCAATTGATGTTCTCTCTCATCAATGTTTCTATCTCCCTCTCCCGTCCTTTCTCTAAAATCAATAAAGAAAAAAAATGTTTTTAAAGGTACCTTGAGGAAATTGAAAAAGGAAACAAAAAGACCCCAAATCTATGGAATATGGTAAAAGTAGAACTAAAATGAAAATATATAGCAATACAGGCCTACCACAAGAAACGAAAGTAAACATCTCAAGTAAACAATCTAAACTTACCCCTAAAGGAACTAGAAAAAGAACAATAAACAAAGCCCAAATCAGTAAAAAGAAGAAAATAATACAGATCAGAGAAGACATAAATGAAATAAAATCTAAAGAAACAATACAAAGGTCAATGAAACCAAGAGCTGATTCTTTGAAAAGATAAAAAAAATATTGCTAAACCTTTAACCAAATTCATAAAAATAAAATATAAAGAGGACCCAAATAAATAAAATTAAGAAATGAAAGAGAAGTGACAAAATGACAGCACAGAAACAAGTGATTATAAGAAAATACAATTATAAAACAACAATTTGCATAAATTGGAAGAAATGGATAGCTTCTAGAAACATACAATCTTCCAAGACTGAATCAGGAAGAAACAGAAAATCTAAATGGACTAATTACAACCAATAAAATTGAAACAGTAATAAAATAAATAAATAAATAAAACTCACAACAAACAAAAATCCTGAACCTGCTGGCTTCACATGCAAATTTTACCAAACATTCAGAGAAGAACTAACAGCCATCCTTCTCAAACTATTCCAAAAAATTCAAGAGGAGGGAGAACTCCCAAGTTCATTTTACAAAGCTAGCAGTATACTAATTCCAAATATTGTCAGACATTACCAAAAATAAATAAATAAATAATTACAGGCCAATATTTTTTATGAATATAGATGGAAAGTCCTCACCTACCAAATACTGGCAAACTGAATTCAGCAAAACATTAAAAAGACTATACACCATAATCAATTAGAATTTATTCCTGGGATGCAAGGTTGGTTCAATATCTGCAAATAAATTAACACGATACACCACATCAACAAAATGAATAATTAAAAGCATATGGTCATATCAATAGATGCAGAAAAAGCATTTGACAAAATCCAGTGCCTATTTATAATAAAAACTGTCAGCAAAGTGGGAATAGAGTGAACATACCTCAACATAATAAAGACCATGAATGACAAACCCACAGCTGACATCATACTAAATGGTGAAAAGATAAAAGCATTTTCCTTAAGGTTAGGAACAAGACAGAGATGTCCACTTTCACCACTTTCAACATAATATTGGAAGTCCTAGCCACAAAATCAGACCAGAAAAAGAAATAAAGGCATCCAAATTAGAAAGGAAAAAGTAAAACTGCCATGATTTGCAGATAACATGATAATATATATAGAAAACCCTGAATATTCCACAAAAATATATTAGAATTGATCAATGAATTCAGTAAAGTAGCAGGATATAAAAGTGATATTCAAAAAGTGGTTGCATTCTTATACGCCAAATAACAAACTACCAGAAAGAGAAATGAAGAAAACAATCCCATTTATAATTGGATAAAAAACCAAAACAAACAAACAAACAAAAAAAACCCATAGGAATAAGTTTAACCAAGAAGGTAAAATACACATACTCAAAAAATTATAAGACATTGGAAGAAAGAAATTGAAGAAGACACAAATAAATGGAAGCATGCACTATGCATATACCATGGATAGAAAGAATTAACTTCATTAGAATGTCCATCCATGCAAAGCAATCTATAGATGCAATGCAATCCCTATCAAAATGGCATTTTTCACAGAACTGGGACAAATAATTCTAAAATGTATATAGAACACAAATAACCTGAATAGCCACAGCAATCTTGAGAAAGAAGAATAAAGTTGGAGGTATCATGCTACCTAATATCAAACTATACTACAAGGCTATAATAATCAAAATGACATGGTACTGGCATAAAAATAAATATGTAGATTAATGGAACAGAATATATATCTCAGAAATAAACCCACACTATATGGTCAATTAATCTATGACAAAAAGGTAAGTATATAGAATGGGGTAAAGACAGTCTTCAATAAATTGTGTTGGGAAAATTGGACAGATACATGCAAAAAATGAAATTAGACCACCTTCTTACATCATATACAAGAATATGCTCAAAATTAATTAATATATTAAATGTAAGATCCAAAACCGTAAAACCCCTAGAAGAAAACATAGGCAGTAAATTCTCTGACATAGCTCTTAGTAATTATGTTTTGTATAACTCCTTGGATAAGGGAATCAAAAGAAAAATATATACAAATGAGACTACATCAAACTAAAAAGTTTTTGCCCAGTAAAGGAAACCATCAACAAAACAAAAAGGCAAACTACTGATTGGAGGAAGATATTCCCCAATGACACATCCAATAAGGAGTTAATATCCAAAATTTATAAAGAACTCATACAACTTAATAAAAAAATCTAGTGAAAAATGGCAAAGGATCTGAATAAGCATTTGTCCAAAGAGAACATAGAGATTGCCAATAGACATATGAAAAGATGCTCAATGCCACAAATCATCAGAGAAATGCCAATTTAAAGAAGAGATATCACCTCACACCTGTCAGAATGGCTATCATTAATAAATTAACAAACAAGTGTTGGTGAGGATGTAGAAGAAAGAGAACTTTTGTGTGTTGTTGGTAGGACTGCAAACTGGTGCAGCCACTGTGGAAAACATTATGGTGGTTCCTCAAAAAAATTACGAATAGAACTATGTATGACCCAGCAATTTCACTTCTGGGTATTTAGGCAAAAATCCAGAACACTATCTGGAAAAGATATATACACCCTTGTGTTCATTGCAGCATTATTTAGAGTAGGCAAGATATGTATCAACAGATGACTGGATAAAGAAGATGTGGTACATATCCACAATGAAATATTACTTGGCCATACAAACATAAAATCCTACCATTTGTGACAACATGGATGGACCTAGAGGATATTATGCTAAGTGAAATAATTTAGACAGAAAAAAACAAATACCATATGATTTCATTTATCTGTCAAATCGAAAGACCAAAATAAATGAACAAACAAAACATAAACAGACTCATAGATACAGAGAAAAAAAACTAACAGTTGCCAGATGGGAGGGGAGTTGGGTGCTGGGTGAAAAACAAGAAGGGATTAAGAAGTACAAATTGGTAGTCATAAAAGTCATGGGGATGTAAAATACAGCATAGGGAATATACTCAATAATATTATAATAACTATAAACGGTCCCAGGGGGGAACTAGACTTACCAGGAGGAAACACTTCATAGATTATATAAATGTCTAACCACTATGTTGTACCCCTGAAACTAATATAAAATAATATTGAATGTCAACTATAATTGAAAAAAAGATTACTGGCATTATAAGAATAGTCTCCTCTCTCTCTCCCCCCACACCCCATGAGGACACAGAAAGAAGGTGGCTATCTGCAAGCCAGGAGGAAGACCCTAACCAGAACCTGACCATGCTTGCACCCTGATGTAAGACTTCCAGCCTCCAGAAAAGTGAAAAAATAAATTTCTGTTCTTTTTTTTTCTTCATTGATTTTAGAGAGAAAGGAAGGGAGAGGGAGAGATAGAAACATAGATGAGAGAGAACACTGATTGGTCGCCTCCTGCATGGCCCCGACTGGGGATTTAGCCCACAACCTGGGCATGTGCCCTGACCAGGAATTGAATTGGAGACCTCTTGGTGCATGGGTCGATGCTCAACCACTGAGCCACACCGGCCAGACTAAATTTCTGTTCTTAAAGTCACCATGTCTATGGTATTTTGTGATAGTAGCCCTAGTTGACTAATACAGTTAATCTTAGGAAGACTTATTTTTAAATCTATCAAGGAAACTGGGGGCTCAAAATACCTTCTTGAAAAACTCAAGTCAATTTAAAAGATGCTACAGCATTGCCCGGTTTGCTAAGTGGTTAGAGCATTGGCCTGCGGTCCAGACAGACCCTGGTTTGGTTCCCCCTAAGGGCATGTACCTCCCTTACAGTTTGTCCCCGGCCCTGGTTGGGTTGTGCGGGTGGCAACCACTCACTGTGTCCCTTTCACGTTGATGTTTCTCTCTCTCTCTCTCTCTCCCTCCCATTCTATCTATCTGTCCAAAAAATGGAAAAATGTTCTTGGGTGAGAATTTAAAAAATTAAAACTAATAAAATAAAATATGCTACAGAGTCATTTTTATTGAAACCACTTACTTAGTCTTGACTTGTTTTTATTTTAAAGAGAGAAAAGAGGTTGTGAAAGAGAATGGCAATCTTATAGGGGGAGACTGAATGCCTAGATCCTGGACTTGAAATGGCCAAGATCATGTGACATACTGAATCTCAATTACTCTTCTATAAAATGAAGGATTAAACATTTTAATGATCCCCAAGCTTCCCTCTAGCTAGACTCTCTAGATCTTTAAACCTAAAAGAACCTTTGAAATATTAGAGGAAAAGGAACAAATTTATAATCAACTCGAGTGAATGTGTAAAGAATGTTACAGGTAACAGGAAGTGATAACTGCTGGCTAACAAAGAGCATTATAAAACTCTCCATAGGAAGTTGAATTTTTCCTATTAAGGATTCAAGTATCCTAAAGGTGAATATTCTTATTATTTAGGGCTCAAGTGTGGAAGGGAAAATTATTATTGCGTTTCCATTTTGGTGGTTGTTTCTTTTGCTGTCCAGAGCTTTTGAGTTTCATGTAGTCCCATGGGTTCATTTTTCTCCTTTGTTTCTATTGCCGTCAGTGATGTATCAGTGAAATTCTCCTGCATATGATGTCTAAAATTTAGTTACCAACATTTTCTTCTAAGATTTTTATGGATTCATGAGTCACATTTAAGTCTTTTATCTATTTTGAGTTTATTCTTGTGTATGGTGTAAGTGATGGTCTAGTTTCATTTTTTTTGCATGTAGCTGTCCAATTTTCCCAACACCATTTATTTAAGAAGCTTTTTTTTTTTTCCTCACCCAAGAACATTTTTCCATTTTTTGTTCAGATAGAGTGGGAGGGAGTGAGAGGAAGAGAGAGAGAGAGAGGAACATCGACATGAAAGGGACACATCGAGTGGCTGCCACCCACACGACCAAGAAGGGCAGGGGACAAACTGTAACTGAGGTACGCACCCTTAGCAGGAACCGAACCCAGGTCTCTCTGGACCACAGGCCAATGCTCTAACCGCTGAGCCAAACCAGCCAGAGCAAAGAGGCTGTCTTTACTCCAGTGTATGCTCTTGCCATCTTTGTCAAATATTGATTGAGCATATTGTCTTGGGTCCATTTCTGGGTTCTCTACTCTGTTCCATTGATCTATCTGCCTGTTCTTGTGCCAGTACCAGGATGTTTGATTACAGTAGCTTTGTAGTATAACCTGAAATCTGGTAATGTGATCCCTCCATCTTTGTTCTTTTCCAAGATTGCTGTGGCTATTCTGGGTCTTTTTTGGTTCCATATGAACTTTTGAAGTATTTGTTCTAGTTCTGTGAAGTATGTCTTTGGTATTTTGATGGGGATTGCACTGAATCTATAGATTGCTTTGGGTAGTATGGACATTATAATGATGTTAATTCTTCCAATCCATAAACAAGGTATCTGCTTCCACTTTTTTATATCTTCCTCTATTTCTTTTTTCAATGACCTGTAGTTTTCTGCAAATAGGTCGTTTACTTCTTTGGTTAAGTTTATTCCTAGGTATCTTAATTTTTTTGCTGCAATGGTAAACAGGATTTTTTTAAATTTCTCTTTCTGTGAGTTCATTATTGGTGTATAAGAATGCCATCAATTTCTTGATGTTAATTTTGTTTCCTGCAACTTTTCCAAATTCATTTATTAAGTCTAGTAGATTTTTTATAGTCTTTGGGGTTTTCTACGTATAGTATGATGCCATCTGCAAATAATGACAGTTTAACTTCCTCCTTTTCAATTTGGATCCCTTTTACTTTTTCTTCCTGTCTGATTGCTGTGGCTAAGACTTCCAGTACTATGTTAAATAAGAGTGGTGAAATTGGGCATCCTTGTCTTGTTCCTGTTCTTAAGGGAAATGCTTTTAGTTTTTGCTCATTGAGTATGATGTTGGCTGTAGGTCCTTCATATTTGGCCTTTATTATGTCAAGATATGATCCCTCCATTCCAAGATAGCTGAGCATTTTACCAGAAATGGGTGCTGGATTTTGTCGAATGCTTTTTCAGCGTCTATTGATATGGTCTTATGATTTTTATCTTTCAATTTGTTTATCTGGTGCATCACATTTATTGATTTGTGAATATTGTACCACCCTTGCATCCCTGGGATGAAACCCACTTGGTCATGGTGAATAATTTTTTTGATGTATTGCTGGATTTGATTTGCTAGTATTTTTTCAGAATTTTGGTATCTATGTTCGTCAGGGATATTGGTCTGTAGTTTTCTTTATTTGTAGTGTCTTTTTCTGGTTTTGAAATTAGAATTATGCTGGCCTCATAAAACGAGTTTGGAAGTTTTCCTTTTTCTTGAATTTTTTGAAATAGTTTGAGGAGAATGGGTATTAGTTCTTCTTTGAATGTTCGGTAAAATTCACCAGTGAAGACATCCGGGCCTGGGCTTTTGTTTGCTGAGAGAGTCTTGATTACCTCTTCAATTTCTTTTGTTGTTATTGGTCTGTTCAAGTTTTCTATCTCTTCCCGGTTCAGTTTTGGGAGACTATGTGTTTCTAGGAATTTGTGTCCATTTTGCTTAGATTGTCGAATTTGTTGCCGTATAAATGTTCATAATATTTGTTAACAATCCTTTGTATTTCTGTCTTGTCAGTTATTATTTCTCCTCTTTCATTTCTGATTTTGTGTATTTGGGTTCTCTCTCTATGTTTCTTGGCGAGTCTAACTAAGGATCCATCAATCTTGTTTATTTTTTTAAAATAACCAGCTCTTTGTTTTATTGATCCTTTGAATTGTTGTTTTTTTTTTTTTTTTTTTTTTTGGTCTCCATGTTATTTATTTCTGCTCTAATATTTACTATTTCCTTCCTTCTACTTACTCTGGGGTTTTCTTTTTGTTTGCTTTCTAGTTCTTTAAGTTGTGAGGATAAATAGTCTATTAGAGATTTTTCTTGATTCTTGAGGTAGGCCTGTAGTGCTATGAACTTCCCTCTCAGAACTGCTTTCACTGCATCCCATAGATTTTTTGTTGTTGTGTGTTCATTTTCATTGGTTTCCAGGAATTTTTAAATTTCTTCCTTCATCTCTATGGTTACCCATTCATTGTTCAATAACGTGCTATTTAGCCTCCATGTTTTCAAATGTTCTTGTTGCAATTGATTTCTAGTTGCATCCATTGTGATCTGAGATGCTTGATATGATTTCAATGTAGAGACTTAGTTTGTGCCTTGACATGTGGTCTATCTTTGAGAATGTCCCACGTGCACTTGAGAAGAATGTGAATTCTGCAGTTTTAGGGTATAATTCTCTGTAGATAATTATTAAATCCATTTGATCTAGCGCTTCATTTAGAGTCTGTGTTTTCTTGTTAATTTTTTTTGTCTAGAAGATCTATCCAGTGATGTCAGCGGGGTGTTGAAGTCCCCTGCTATGATTGTATTGCTGTTGATATCTCCTTAGAAGTCCTCTAGAAGATTTTTAATATATGTTGGTGATCTTATATTGGGTGCATATATATTTACCAAGGTTATATCTTTCTGTTGGATAGATCCTTTCAATAGTATGTAGTGGCCTTCTTTGTCTCTATTTATGTTCTTCATTTTGAAATCTATTGTATCAGATATGACTATTGCTACTCCAGCTTCTTTTTTCCTTTTCATTTTCTTGAAAGATTTTTTTCCATCCCTTCCCTTTCAACCTATATGAGTCTTTTGTTGTGAGGTGGGTCTCTTGTAAACAACATATATGTGAGTCATGCTTTCTTATTCAGTTTGCTACTCTGTGTCTTTTTATTGGAGCATTCAAACAATTCATATTTAAGGTGATTATTGATATATACTTATTTATTGCCATTTTTGTTTAGTGTGGTTATATTCCTGTTTCTTCTACTAATTACAGCAGTCCTTTTAGCATATCTTGCAGTGCTGGTTTGGTGCTAATGTATTCCCTTAGCCTTTTTTTTTTGTCTGGGAAGCTCTTTATTTGACCTTCTATTTTTAATGACAGCCTTGCTAGATAGAGTAGTCTTGGATTGAGTTCCTTGTTTTTCATGACCTTAATTACTTCATGCCACTCCCTTCTGGCCTGTAGTGTTTCTGTTGAGAAGTCAGCTGAGAGCTTTATGGGGTTTTCTTTGTAGGTTACCTGTTGCTTATCTCTTGATGCCTTTAGGATTCTCTCTTTGTCTTTAATTTTTGGCATTTGAATTACTATGTGTCTTGGTGTGGGCCCGTTTGGGTTCTTCTTACTTGGGGCTCTCTGTGCTTCTTCAACTTGAATGCCTTCTTCCTTCACTAAGTTAGGAAAGTTTTCTATCACTATTTTTTCAAATATATTCTCTAACCCTTGCCTAGTTTTTTCCTCTTCGGGGACTCCTATGATGCAAATGTTATTACGTTTCCAGTTGTCCCACAGTTCTCTTAAGCTGTCTTCTTGTTTTTTAATTGTTTTTTCTTTTGGTTTTTTGATTGGTTGATTTTTTTCTACCCTGTCTTCTAATTCACTGATCTGGTCCTCAGCTTCCTCTACTCTGCTGATTAGTCCTTCCAATGTGTTCTTTATTTCTGCTATGCCATCCTTCATTTCCACTTGGTTGGTTTTCAGTGTTTCTATTTTTTTTTTTTTTTAATCCTCACCCGAGGACATTTTTCCATTTTTTACTCAGATAGAGCGGGAAGGAGAGAGAGAAAGAGAGAGAAAGATCGATGTGAAAGGGACACATTGAGTGGCCGCCACCCACATGACCCAACCAGGGCCGTGGACAAACTGCAGCCAAGGTACATGCCCTTAGCGGGAACCGAACCCAGGTCTCTGTGGACCGCAGGCTGACGCTCTAACCACTGAGCCAAACTGGCCAGGGCAGTTTTCAGTGTTTCTATATCTTTACTCATGGTATGAATGTCCTTACTCATGCTGTTGAGTTTCCTCAAGATCATGGCTCTGAACTCTACCTCTGATAATCTGCTCAACTGCATTTCATTTATCTCATTCTCAATAGAGTTCTCTTGTTCTTTTATTTGAGATTTGTTTCTTTGTTTCACCATTTTGGCTGTCTCAGTGGATTTTGGAGCCTGCCAAATTTTCCCAGTGGGTGTTGGTGTTCTGCTGTTTGTGGCTCCCTCTACTGGGTTTGGATGAGCCTGGGTGGGACCATGTTAATCACCACTGTCAAGTCTTACTTTCATGGGTAGATTTGCAAGCCCAGGAAAGTTTCAGTTATTCTCTAGCTTTTTCCTGGAGGCTAGTAGTCTCAGTTACTCAGTGCCTTGGAATGTAGCCCTGGTGTTCTACATAAGATTTCCAGAGGGTGGGATAGATGCTGGTTGCTAATGAGCCTCAGTTTGCATTTCTTTGCCTCACCTGGGAACGGCTGAATCACTGGGGTGAAGGGTGGGGGCTGCTGTTTTTCCCCACAGCTCTGGGAAGGAGCACACTAGCCACCGTCCTTTGTGGCCGCCACTCAGCAAAAACTCTGAGTGCTCTCCAAATCTAGGTTGTCCTCACAGAGTTCCAGCCCAGTCTCCCCTCCCTCGGCCATAGCCCCCAGGTTAGTGGCTGTGGCTATTTTAGTGCTCGGTCCTGGCTCTCTGTGCTATGGAGCGGGCTTGGTCTTTATTCCCCAAGGGTGCTGCTCACAGCTAAGACTGCTGCTGTTCGTGGGCTCCCAGCCCACCATCCTCTCGCACCTCCGCAGATTCTATCAGTGTCCCTGGTTATATGGTCCTGTCCTGCTGCTTTTCTGTTGCTTTTTTCTGAGGATTTGTCTTTATTATAGTTGTAATTCCCATTTGGTCCCAGAGGATCATCTGTATAGCTTCTATTCACTCTGCCTCCATTTCCACTATGCCTACCTTGTGCACAGCTGGGTCACACAGGCCTCTCTGGTGCCCCCACACCCTGTAGGTCCTGCGGTTAACTGAATTGCACAGTCCCTTTGGGGACCTGGCTCTAAGCCTATGTTATGCGCTGTTGGGTCACACAGGCCTCTCTGGTGCTTTAGCATCCCACAGGTCCCGCGGGTAACTAGATCACACAGTCCCTGCTGGGTCGCACAAGCCTCTCTGGTGTTTCAGCACCCTGCAGGTCCTGAGGGCGGGCAGCTGCATCACACCATTCCCTCTGGGGCTCTGGCTTCCCACTGCTCTTGTGAGCTGCTGGACCGCACAGGCCTCTGTGGAGCCCCAGGCCCTGCCACTGATGGCTGGGGAGTGCTGTTGCCCCTTGGGGCTCAACTCCTGCTCAGCTTTTGCTGTAGTTTTTGGGGGTGGGTCTCAGCTGCTGGTCTGTGCTTCTGTTGCCTGGGGATGAATGTCTGCTCCCCAGCCTCTGTTGCTGGGGTTATATCTTGACTCTGATCGGGCTGCTACTATGGGGGATGGTGCTGGGCTCCCGCCTGTCCTCAACTTCTGTGACTGGCACCTTGGGAGCTTCACTACTGTGCACTGGTCTGTGTTGACACAGTGTCCACAGGTCCAATGGTGCCTGGTGCGCTGGTGGGCTCAGGTTGCTGGGCCCTAGCCACTCCCACTGCCCCCTCCCAGGGAAGACCCAGGATCTTCCAAAATGGTGGGACCTCCCTATGGCACAGGGAGAAGAGCCCTGAAGAGCCACTTACTGTGGTAGCTGGCTGCTCCCGTCCACAGCACAGGAACCTTCTGATCCACATCTCTGCATATCTAGGATTTGGTTGTCCACCTTCATGTCCACTCACACTCTCTCACACACTAGCTCACTCTCTCACACACTCACCCTCCCTCCAGTCCTGCCCACCGCCATCTTCCATTAGACTGGAGATTTTTAATGTGGGAAGTCACTTCAGATGGCCTCAGGGACAGCAAGCTGCCCCCTTTTTGGAGCTCTCATGGTATTTAATTCTCTTCCCTGCAACTGCATCTTGTTATATTATAATATCAATTTAAATCAGTCTAAAAATCAAGGGGTGTTAGGCAGAGAAACCAAGCCTTGTTTATCTATGTTTCCCTAGACCCTGTACCACATCTGATACAAAGCTGGGGCACAACATTACAACTCAGGAATTGAGAAAAATTAATCTGGTTGAACAGCTTGAGGAGGCTCAGGTTCACAGCTACTAGTCCTAGGTCTCATAGACAGGCATGGCAAAGGCGAGGCTGGGCCCCAGGTCACATGCTCACAGTTCAGTGTTCTTACCTTCAATAACTTGCTGGTAAGGAACTACCACCTCATTTAAACCCCTCTTCTGTGACCATTTGGGAGTAATCGGAAAGTCTAGCAGTATAAAGAAAAAAGCAAAATATAAAACAAGAAGAGATGGTTTAAAAAAGAAAGAAAACTAATTTAAATAGACATTTCTCCAAAGAAGATATACAAAATGTCAATAAGCACATGAAATATATTCGACATTAGTAGTCATCCTAGAAATGCAAATCAAAACCATAATGAGATACCACTTCACATCTAGTAGAATGGCTATCATCAGAAAGACTGATAAAAGGTTATAGTTAAAAAAAGAAAAAGAGCCCTGGCCAGTTTGGCTCCGCGGTTAGAGCGTCAGCCTGCGGTCCAGAGGGACCCGGGTTCGGTTCCCGCTAAGGGCACGTAACTTGGTTGCAGTTTGTCCCCGGCCCTGGTTGGTCGTGTGGGTGGCAGCCACTCGATGTGTCCCTTTCACGTCGATGTTTCTCTCTCTCTCTGTTGCTCTCTCTCCCTCCCACTCTACCCAAAAAAAAAAAAAGAATGGAAAAATGTCCTTGGGTGAGGATAAAAAAAATTAAAAATAAAAAATAATAAAAAAGAAAGAAAGACAGGCAATAACAAGTGTTGAAAAGGATTTCTAGAAATTAAAATCTTTATGCATTGCTCCTGGAAATGTAAAATAGTGCTGCCACTTTGGAAAACAGTGTGGCAGGTCCTTAAATAGTGAACACAGACTTACCGTATGACCCGAGAAACTCCACTCTTTGATATACCCAAAAGAAATAAAAACATGTGACTATACAATACTTGTCATCAATGTTCATAGCAGCTTTATTGATAATATCCAAATAATGGAAACAATCCAAATGTTCATCACCTGATGAATGGATAAACTAAACTGTGATATACCCATGCAATGGAATATTATTTGGTAACAAAAAGGTATTATGAAGTACTGATACATGCTGTAACATGGATGGAGCTAGAAAACATTATATTAAGTGAAAGAATCCAGATAGCAACGGCCACATATTGTATGATTCTATTTATGTTAAATGGATTATTATAATAAAAGTAGATTAGTGGTTGCCAGGGTCTAGGAGAAGGACAGAATGGGGAGTAGCTGCTATTGGATATGGAGTTTCTTTTGGGGGTGATTATATGTTATGGAATTAAATAATAGAGTTGCTTAATTAGCTTTGTGAATATAATAACAATCACTGAACTGTACGTTTTAAAAGCATGAATTTTATGGTATGTGAATTATACCACAGTAAAAAAAAAAAAGAAAAGAAAAAAAAAAAGAAGGAGAAGAGAAAGGAAACTACATGAACTGGCCAAACTTAGGCAGAGTAAGTGTCTTCATAAAACAATTTTTTTAAATGGTGCTATGTAGAACCTGGCACAAAATGAAATTAACTATTAGCATCTATTATGTCTCATGAAGGAGAGTGAAGGAAACCAGTGTTTATTTAGAGCCTAGGTGTACCAAGTCCCAGAATAAGTATATTTTCTGTTTTCTCATTAATCTTTTGAGGAATCTATTAATCACTTTCCATACTAGGAAACCAAGTCTCAGAGAAGTTGAGTCATTTTCCCAAGATTACACAGTAATATAGGACAGACCTAGAAATCCTGTTCAGATGTGCCTAATTCCAAAGCATGCATTCTTTCCACTTCAGCACAGCACCTCCTGAAATAGATTTCAAATTACATAAATTCACTTTCTTGCAAATTCCTCCAAAAGTTGTGAAGTAACCTAGAACACACTTACCTTCAAAAGCCTATGCAAATGTTGGACAAAACTCTCCCTTGTTTCACCAGCCTTGCTGACCACCTCCTTTATGACTGCCAAAGTTGGGGAGAGCAGTTTACCCCAGAGCCCCTCTTATACCTAGTGGACACTGTATCCCTGCAGGATGTCTAGTTCGTCTAGTTCCCAAGCACTCAACTATACTTTTAATTCAACAGAACTACAATGCATGATCATGATGACTGTGTGAACAAAATGTTTTTTTCTTTTAAAGTTCTCATAATCCATTGAAGATATAAGTTGAAGACACCATAAAGTAACCACTTTACCATTACCCCAAGAAACCTCATTTGCAGGAGGGTATAGCTGTGGACAGATTGGTGGCTGTGAGGCTATTCCCCAATCCCTCTTGCAGAGGGTTATAGACTCATGGCTGTGGCCATCTTCCACATAAACATTAGGCTTATATGCTGTAGTCGTCAAGTGTAGTACCATGTGGCTCGTTCTAGATAATGGGTTGAAAGTCAAAGGGACAAATGTTACTCCGAAACTGAACATTACTGCTGATCTCATACATAGCTCTTTTCCACTGCAGAGTGCCAGCAGCTTCTGAGATGGTAGCTGCTCCACCGGGCACATAAGAAATGTGGTGCAGAGCTTTCAACTGATCCACATGGATATTTCCTAAGTCACTAAAATTTTGAGTTTTTGTCTTTACAGAATGACCTAGCCTGTCCTGACTGCTTCAAGTATCTAAATACAAGATTATGTGTGAAAAGAATGAGAAGTAGCCCTGGCCGGTTTGGCTCAGCGGTTAGAGCATTGGCCTGTGGACCGAGAGACCCGGGTTCGGTTCCCGCTAAGGGCACGTACCTCGGTTGCAGTTTGTCCCCGGCCCTGGTTGGTTGTGTGGGTGGCAGCCACTCGATGTGTCCCTTTCATGTTGATGTTTCTCTCTCACTTCCTCTCTCTCCCTCCCACTCTGTCTGAACAAAAAATGGAAAAATGTCCTCGGGTGAGGATAAAAAAAAAAAAAAAAGAAAAAGAAAAGAATGAGGAGTAAAATTTAAGAGCAGCTGCTTGATCATGAACAACTGGAGGAGGTAGGATCAGAAAGACAGTTTGGTGTCAAACAAAACCTGGGAAGCCAGTCTAGTGTAGAAGGAGGGGGACAAAGTTATGTTAATCCCAGAGAAACTATTGGCAGAAAAACTAAAAGTACAGGAACACACAGTCAGTACAGATCTCAAGGCTGGGTGATATCTTCACTTTGAGATCCAAGAAGGGTTGAAGGTAGATAACTGAGGTCAACACAGAGAGGCCACTAGGCAGGAGATAAGACAAGTCAATCCGAGAAGTACAAAAACCCATCACTAGTAAGGGAACTGTATTGATTTTCTACTGCTACCATGTCAATTATTATACATATGTTTTAAAACAACACACATTTATTATCTTACAAATCTATAAATCAAAAATCTAACCTGGATCTCAGTGTCTAAAATCACAGAATCAGTAGGTCTGAATTCCTTTCTAGAGGCTCTAGGGGAGAATCCATTTCTTTGCTAATCCCAGCTTCTAGAGGCCACCTGTACTCCTTGGCATTTGGCCCCTTTCTGACCCTTCTTCTATCACATCCCTTTCTCTGAAAAGAGCTAGGGAAGGCTCTGTTTTTAATAACTCATGATTAGATTGGGCCCATCCAGATAATACAAAATAGTCCCAATCTCAATATTCTTAACATAATCACATCTGCAAAGTCCCTGGTGCCACATAAGATAACATACTCTCTAGATCTGGGAATTGGGACATGGCCATCTTTGGGAAGCCATTATTCTGCCTACCTAATAGCCAAGTAGTAAGAATTGGGAAGAGTCCAGGTATCAAGAAACAGAATGTGGCACTGGATAGAAGAATGACTCGATTTTAATGTTCTCTGTGTATAGTGGGTCTTGTTCTAATGCTTCCTATAAAGCAAGTTTAAAAGACTAAATGAGATGTGATTATCACTGTACTTTGCTAGTGTTAAGTACTGATGCCCTGAGATTAACCCTTTGCATGTACAAAGTAGATGCTCAATAAATACAGGCTGAATGAATAAATGGGTGAATAAAATGTTGACCAAATAAACCATACTTGACAACAGTCTGTACACAGAAGACAAAAGAGAGAGAAGGATAAAAATACCTAACAGTCAACGAAGCAGCTAGGAGAGGTGTGAGGCTGGACATTGAGGACACCATGAAAGAGAGTTACCTAAGACTTCTTCCTTATGGTGCTCTGAAAAAATGGCATTGTTTTTCAGAATTTAATTTTTTTTTTTTTACAAAACTGAAGGAGTGAATATAATGGCAGAGAGATGTAAGCTAAAGAAATGTAAGAAATCATATTAATCACATGTTTAGAAAAGGATTATCAGGAAAATGATTTTCCAGGAAGCCAAGAACTAGACATACTCTTTGTGAAACTGCTAATTAGGAAAGTAGGATCATTTTAAAAGGAGTTTTTATCTTTAAAGAAATCTAAAGAGATGGGACCATGTTTTAATTATGAAAGAATGTTTCTGACCATGTGCCTTAGATCTCTGTAGCGGAGGTATGCTGCATCTGGTCCACTGACTCCGTAAGATGGAGCGAAAACTGAAAACTACCATCAATCACAATCCCTGTGGGCAACACCCGATTAAATTTCTTTCTGGCTTTTGCACAATGGTGGTAGTGGCTGTAGTCCAGAAAATAAACAAAAACTCATATGGAAGCAACAAACACATTTACAAAAAACAAAACGTATTATTCCCTAAGTCTAAAGAACTTTTTGTCTAAGACTTTGTCTGTGACTTATTTATATTACTGAGTAACTCTACCCAGTGAACATAAAGCACAGATGAGTACAAAAAGACAGCATTTACATAGTCTAATTATTCCCAAATATGGACACTAGATGTGCATGCCAGGAAGTTTGGCAAGTCTTTTTTGAAAATTGACTTAATAAGATGGTGACAAGTGAAGTGTGTATATAGACAGTCCCACGATAACCCAGACATTTCTATCTTCATCTCTGGAACATCATTCTCCATTAGCAATGCTTTAAAGTAACATGTAAATAGTGGGCAAACTGGCACAAGTTGAATTTGCTAAAATAAATGGCCCCTGGTATAAACAGAAACCAGAGCTATAACCACCACTAATGCAATGTTATAGCTGATGAGGATGGCACAAGTCTTAAATCTCTTATTTCTTGAAGCTCACTCAAGGGACTTGACAAACTGATACACAAGGACCAGAAAGAATCAATTTAGCCTGCCACTTGAATTATGGATTCTTCTAGATATCCACATCGATTACCCTACTAATGTAGATTTTCTCTGGTTAAACTTTAAATGTATGTTGGCTTTCCCTGCCACCCAGTACATTCTTGTTGAATGTGCATGTGTGTTTGAGAGTGCTGCTTACCAAGGAGCATTGCCTACACAGGAGGTGAAACATGATTTTAAATTCCCATTGCGTCTTTCTACTTCTTTATCAACATCTAAAGGGATCTGCATAATTGGGAATTTTATAAAGATAGTGAAGAACTGATCCTATTTTATGGAAAAGTTAACAAGTATATATGCCAGTATACAATATGGATATGATGCAAACATGAGAGTGTATTTCTGGAGTTTACCATCAATATGTCTAGCCTTTAACAAGGGTGGCTAGAGTCATAATCTCTACACACTCTTATTTTTCTTCCATTTCTTTTTCTAATACCATTTCAGTTTTTATACAGACAACCTGGGTATGAGGTATTGTTTCTTCATCCTGGATGCCCTCTTGGATTCAACACAACACCCTGATTTCCATCCTGCCCATCTCCACCAGACTGGGTATTCTTACTTGGTGCACTTGACATTTTTATTCATCAATCCACATTTTTCCATATTTATTGACCATGACTCTCTGTTCCAGGCATCATGATAGGCACTGCAAATGTATTGGAGAACAAAACAGATGTTTGAATCTCAACTTTCCATAACGGATCATTTAAATCTTAGCCTGATTTCTTCAGATATGCCCCTCAATCTTGAAAAGTTCAGTGCCTCATGAAGATGCCTTGGTCCACTACCCTGGCCCTGATCAGAGACAAGCATCCACTCAAGCTGACCCTGACCCACCCAGAGAAAGTAGCCTCATGTTAGTGTCAAATAAGGAAAATAAACAACAGTAATAAAGCCCTTGCCAGTTTGGGTCAGCAGTTAGAGCATCAGCCAATGGACCAAAGGGTCATGGGTTCAATTTCTGGTCAAGGGCACGTACCTGGGTTACGGGTGTGATCGGGGCCCCAGTCAGGGTCAGGCGGAGGCAACCAATCAATGTGTCTCTTTCACAATGACGTTTCTCTCTCTTTCTCCCTCCCTTCCACTCTACCTAAAAATCAATGGGAAAATATCCTTGGGTGAGGATTGAAAAAAAAACAGCAATGGAAATTTAGTGCAAACTACACTGAACAGGGACGTTTCCAAACTGTCCAAAATGAGTTGTCCATATTCAGAATGTCTAACAAATCTGCATAAAATTCTCTGCTACACATGAGATCCTTTATTTGAATTTCAAATTTCCCTCCCAATTTTCCCTCAATTCTATCATGGTCTACTATCGAATCAATCTATTTCACACAGGCAAATTCACTCAGAACATTGAGTCAAACTACTTGACATGTATCTCCCTCCATATAAGACAGTATCTGAAATCATGTGGGTACCACCAAACAAAGTAGAAAGGTTCCCTCAGGTCATAGTGCTGAAAGGGAGAAAATGTTTGAAAAATTAAAAACGGGAAAACCTTATTTTTTTATAGTTTCAAGGATTCCCCAGATGTGGACATGTGTTCTCTTTACTCCAATGTAACTCAATAATTCTCTAACAACAAACACAGCAACTATTGGAGTAATATGTCTCGTTTCTCATCTACGAGATTGAAAAGTAACACTTGCCTTTTACTAATCACATCTAGTGAAAATGAAATAAGGTAATATATGTGGAGATATTTTGAAAAGCCTCACATGTTATCTGTACTGAAGAGGGAGTGATGTTGGGATTGGTGGTGGTCCTGGTGGTAAGGGTATGGCAATTTCTCTGACGTGGTTTCTCAGTTTAGGGCCTGCAGAACATGAGTTCTATGAAAAGTGCCTTGGAGAGAGGACTCCGTGTAGGGTTGGTTCTGTAGTCAAATAATCTTAGGAAATGCTATGTGTAATATCTCTTCCTTTTAGAATTTGAAAAGTCACATGAGCCATTCAAGGCTTGTAATAGCCCTGCAATCAGTAAATCTAATTTTAATAATCCAGAATTTCTGAAACATAGATTGGAAATATTTCTTCTTCATAACACCTATTACTATTCTACTGCACTAGAGTCCCATCCTGTAGATGGAACAGAGAATTAGATGCTCAACTAATACTCACTGTAAAAAGCCAGCTTCTTCCCCTTAAAGATCAGAGCAGAAATAAATGACATAGAGACCAAAAAAACAATTCAAAGGATCAATGAAACAAAGAGCTGGTTTTTCGAAAAGATAAACAAGATAGATGGACCCTTAGCTAGACTCACCAAGAAACAAAGAGAGAGAACCCAAATACACAAAATCAGAAATGAAAGAGGAGAAGTAACAACCAACACCATGGAAATACAAAAGATCGTTAACAACTACTATGAACAACTATATGGCAACAAATTCGACAATCTCAGCGAAATGGACAAATTTCTAGAAACACACAGTCTCCCAAAACTCTTCCCGGAAGAGATAGAAAACTTGAACAGACCAATAACAACTAAGGAAATTGAAGAGGTAATCAAGACTCTCCCAGCAAACAAAAGCCCAGGCCCAGATGGTTTCACGGGGGAGTTTTACCGAACATTCAAAAAAGAACTAACACCCATTCTCCTCAAACTATTTCAAAAAATTCAAGAAGAAGGAAGACTTCCAAACACGTTCTATGAGGCCAGCATAATTCTAATTCCAAAACCAGAAAAAGACACTACGAAGAAAGAAAACTACAGGCCAATATCCCTGATGAACATAGACGCCAAAATCCTGAACAAAATACTAGCAAATCGGATCCAGAAATACATCAAAAAAATTATTCACCACGACCAAGTGGGATTCATTCCAGGGATGCAAGGCTGGTACAATATTCGCAAATCAATAAACGTGATACACCACATAAACAAAATGAAGAATAAAAACCACATGATCATATCAATAGATGCTGAAAAAGCATTCGACAAAATCCAGCATCCATTTCTGATAAAAACGCTCAGCAATGTAGGAATAGAGGGATCATATCTCAACATAATAAAGGCCATATATGAAAGACCTACAGCCAACATCATACTCAATGGACAGAAACTAAAAACATTTCCATTAAGAACAGGAACAAGACAGGGATGTCCACTTTCGCCACTCTTATTTAACATTGTACTGGAAGTCTTAGCCACAGCAATCAGACATGAAGAAAAAATAAAAGGGATCCAAATTGGAAAGGAGGAAGTGAAACTGTCATTATTTGCAGATGACATGATATTGTACATAGAAAACCCTAAAGACTCCATCAAAAATCTATTAGACTTAATAAATGAATTTGGCAAAGTAGCAGGATACAAAATTAACGTCAAGAAATCGACGGCATTCTTGTACATTAATGATGAACTCACAGAAAGAGAAACTGAAAAAACAATCCCATTTACCATCGCTCCAAAAAAACTACGATACCTAGGAATAAACTTAACCAAAGAAGTAAAAGACCTATTTGCAGAAAACTACAGGTCATTGAACAAAGAAATAGAGGAAGATATAAAAAAGTGGAAGCACATACCCTGTTCATGGATTGGAAGAATTAACATAATTAAAATGTCCATACTACCCAAAGCAATCTATAGATTCAATGCAATCCCCATCAAAATACCAACGACATATTTCATAGAACTAGAACAAATACTTCAAAAGTTCATATGGAACCAAAAAAAACCCCGAATAGCCACAGCAATCTTGAAAAAGAAGAACAAAGTTGGAGGGATCACAATACCAGATATCAGGTTATACTACAAAGCGACTGTAACCAAAACAGCCTGGTACTGGCATAAGAACAGGCATATAGACCAGTGGAACAGAACTGAAAACCCAGAAATGGACCCAAGGCAATACGCTCAATTAATATTTGACAAAGGTGGCAGGAGCATACAGTGGAGTAAAGACAGCCTCTTTAATAAATGGTGTTGGGAAAATTGGACAGCTACATGCAAAAAAATGAAACTAGACCATCAACTTACACCATACACAAAAATAAACTCGAAATGGATAAAAGACTTAAATGTGACCCGTGAATCCATAAAAATTCTAGAAGAAAATGTAGGCAACAAAATTTCGGACATCATACGGAGCAGAATTTTCACTGATACATCACCTAAGGCAACAGAAACAACGGAGAAAATGAACACATGGGACTACATCAAACTAAAAAGCTTCTGCACAGCAAAAGAAACAATCATCAAAATGGAAAGGCAACCCACTGTATGGGAGAACATCATTGCCAATGATGTATCAGATAAGGGGTTAATTTCCAGTATATACAGAGTGCTCATACAACTCCACAAAAGGAAGACAAAGAACCCAATTAAAAAATGGGCAGAGGAGCTGAATAGACACCTCTCCAAACAGGACATACAAATGGCCAAGAGACATATGAAGAAATGCTCAACATCACTAATCATCAGAGAGATGCAAATTAAAACAACTATGAGGTATCACCTCACACCTGTCAGAATGGCCGCCATCAACAAATCATCAAACAACAAGTGTTGGCGAGGGTGTGGAGAAAAGGGGACTCTAATACACTGCTGGTGGGAATGCAGACTGGTGCAGCCCCTGTGGAAAACAATATGGTGCTACCTCAAAAAATTAAAAATTGAACTTCCATTTGACCCAGTGATCCCACTGCTAGGAATATACCCTAAGAAGCCTGAAACACCAATCAGGAAGAATATATGTACCCCCATGTTCATAGCAGCACTATTTACAATAGCTAAGATCTGGAAACAGCCCAAGTGTCCACCAGTAGACGAATGGATCAAAAAGCTGTGGTACATATACACAATGGAATACTATGCAGCGGTAAGAAAGAAAGATCTCTTATCCTTTGAGATGACATGGAGGGACCTGGAAAGTATTATCCTAAGTGAAAGAAGCCAAGCAGATAAAGACAAATACCACATGATCTCACTTATATACGGAATATAATGAACATAACAGTCTGAGGAATACAGTAGACCCAGACACATGGAAGTAGGGCACAGACTGACATCCCTCAGAAGAGGGGATGGGGGGTGGGGGGGGTGGGAAGAGATAAACCACAGAACTTATATGCATGTATGCATGACCAATGGACATGGACAACTAAGCCGGGGACAGGGTGGAGGGGGGGTGGGGTGGGGGGTGCCAATGGGGTAAAAAGGTAAAATATCTGTAACAAAAAAATAAATAAATAAATAAAATTCAAAAAAAAAAAAAAAGCCAGCTTCTTCCCCTTATGAGATCCCAGACTCTTGCCTATACTATCATGAAAGGTGGGATTCTCAATTCATGAGTAAAACCAGTGATACTGACATCTCCTTCAAATATTAACACACAGCCCTGGCCAGTTTGGTTCAGCGGTTGGAGTGTCCGCCTGTGGACCAGAGAGTCACAGGTTTGATTCCTGCTAGGGGCACATACCAAAAAAAAAAAAAAAAATTAACACCCAGATTTGGATCCCTAAAAATGGTGTCCCAAATACCTACATTTTTTTATACCTAGGCCTATAACGACTTTGGTCAGAGAAAGAATATTCAGACAAAACTATATTAGTGGATTTTAAAGATATGTAGTCTTCAGAGTCTCAAAACGACACGAAATCAACATGTTTATTATTGCAGTGAGCCTTGTGCCAGTGCTTTGAGCAAGTTTCCTGCTTTCAAGGAGCTCATGGTATTTCTGACTTCTCAATCTGAGAAATGAATAACCCAGAAGGCAAGTGAGGACAAGGTAACACAAATTAAGATAACAAATAATATCCATTTGTGCAGATATAAATGGGAGTTATCTTCAGAACTGTCACCATCAGTAGGAAATCCTCTTGGTCTAGTCAGAGAAAGTGGGAAATGGAAAAACCCATGTGATCATGAACAGTGTTCTTCCTGAGCCCCATGGCCAGATGCGATCCCAGTACCTACCTGAAACTCTGTGATAACAAATCCAGCACCAGAGTCTAATAAAAATGAAAGCTCCAGAAAGGAAGTGAAATACATACAAGATTAAATTTAAATGGAAAATAAGAGGATGGAGAAATTAGAACATGAAAAAAATGAGAATAGGAAAAATAAGATGAAACCATGTCAGAGTGACATGGACTGCTTCTCTAAAATCCAATGGGACCAAAATTATAAGTAACAACTTACAAAAAATGTCATGGGATCTGGCCACTTTTTCAATTTAGGTCTCACTTTTTAACAGGACACTTCTTTTCCCATTCCTTTACTGAGTGACCTAAAGCCCCATTTAAACACATCAATAGCTGTGATGATTTTAAGATTATCTTGCAAATAGACTTACATGTTTCCTTTTGCAAACATGAAGCTCCAAGAGCATGACTTTCCTCCTAGGAAAACAGGAGGGCTGCCAGAGATGAAGATATCTGGTATTGGCACACTGAGTGTGCTCACAAGACCATATGGTGAGTCTAAGCAGAAATGACAAGGGCCACCCATTATATGTCCACGTTTAGGAAATACATTCATGAATAATATAAAAACCAAGGTCTGTGGGACTCATTTCGCCTTGTTGTCATGGAGGCTCTCTACGAATATCTTGGAAAATTGTTTTCCCTTTCAAGGAAATAGATGGAAACTAAACACCATGAGATCGTACCCAGCCATCACAGAGGGGCCAAAAGTAAGTGGCTCCAGTTCTAGAGTGCTTTCAGCATTAGGCATAGCCTATTGTTCAGTTATTTCCTCACTCAAATTGCTCAGTGTGTGGTGGTGTACACCAGAAGAGTGTATTGGGGTCCTTTTTATTCCAAAGCAACATTAAACACATCTGCTCAAATAACCCTTGCACCTCGACTGACTCACCAGGCAGGAAGGCTCAGCTTGCAGGCCAACATGCAGACTGACCCTCCTGATCTCGAACCAAAACATATAAAATGTATCATTGTATGTTCACCCCCAACAAGTACAGAGAAGGACTAGGCTGTGTGTGTGTGTGTGTGTGTGTGTGTGTGTGTGTGTGTGTGTTTGATGTCATCCTCTGATTTATATTTCAAATCTTGTATAACCACCTCAAAGCTCCCACTGATAAGCAAGGACCTTTTCTGAGTTCCTGTAGCTCCCAGTACTTACCTCAACCATAGAATTTACCTCTTTTTTTGTGATTATTCATCCTCATCTGAGGATATTTTTCCATTTATTTATTTATTTATTTATTTATTTATGAGAGTGTGAGGGAGAGACACATCAATTGGTTGCCTCCCGCATATGCCTCGACCAGGGCCAGGGATCAAACCTGAAATCCAGGTACATGCCCTTGATCGGGAATAGAACCTATAACCCTTTAGTGCATGGGCCAACACTCTAATCACTGAGCCACACTGGCCAGGGCAGAACTTACCATTTTGAATGAAAATTATCTATTTATCATTTTTTGTCCCCTAAAAGACCATTTAAATTCCTTACAAGCGGGAACCAAACTATATTGATCTTTGAAACCCAGTTTCTATGAGCCTGCCAGAAACATACTAGCAATTCTAAATGGTTTTTTTTTTTGAGCCAAATGAGGTAAAAGGCATTAGGAATAAAGAAAGATATGAGAAGATTTCATGATACTTAAAAAAAAAAACGTTTACAATTTGCAAATATACACTGACCACCTATTCTATGGCAGGCCTAGTGTAAGAGAAAGGGGTCAGGCAGTGGAACGTGTCATGAAAGATACCAATTTACCTGGGAGATTCAGAAAGATCAGAAAATGTTTCCTGAAGAAGGTGGTATTGAAGAAACAAAGGATTTGAGTGTGTCCATAGGTGAACCTGGTAGGGAGCTCAGTCTGTCATCACATAGAAGATGAAAGTAGAGGGCACAGACATTATGAAAACCAAATTGTTTCCCCTGATGGAAGTATATGGTATGTAAATGAGCTTGGAAATAAAAACTGGGCTGCAATCTTGGAGCGGAGCCCTGCCAGAATACCAATTCAGCTCTTTCTACAAATTGTGTGGTGTCATCAAAGGTGTCTAAACAAGAGTGTGACACAATGGGGGCAACATGCAAGGTCATTTAGGGACAGGACAACCGTGCCTGTAAAAGCAGGCCAGTCTAAGGCTGGAACACCTGTTAGATCTCTCATTTCAGATAAACAGTTTTGCCTGTAAAGTTGAAATTTTTCACGAAAGTCTTAAGTTGTATATGCTATATTTCTGAGCAGGAAAAACAGAATTTACTAAAATTGAACATGGGGTTAATATTAATAAGAACATGAGAGTCAACCACAATTACACAGAATGGGAAGTAGAAGATAAAGCAGGCTTAACAATGACTCAGCTAGCAAAGTCTAGAATCGGGATAATTTTCATATGGACAGGGTCTAAGATGCCATAAAGTAAAGGTGAACTGCATTTCTCTAGTAACCTGGAGAGCCTTCACTTTTCCATTCCTGAATAAGAAAAAGAAAAAAAAATCCCTGCTCCATCTCTCTCCCTTTCCATTGCACTACCCCCCATGAGAGAATTCTACAATGAAATCTTTTAAGGTATAGAAAAAGTATAGAGTGACTTTAGGTGTCATCAGTACTGGGAGAGTGAGAGCAGGAAAAAAGGTTCAGAGACACTAGTTACAGTCTAATAGTTTGGGGATGTAAAAAGAGTTACAGTAATTTAGTCTATATCAAAAATGCAACCAAGTTTTTCCTAATTAAAAAAAAAAAAACAAAAAAAAACAAAGAGCTGAGGCACTGGGGAGATGGAAGAATTCCCAGTGGAAATAGAGTAGACAGCTTCTTAGGAAATGAAATCAACTAATTTGGACATTAAGTCAACCTGGCAATCCCTGAAGTCAATCTTCAGGGATTCAGGTGGTGTGGTTCCATTTCCAACCATCAAAAGGGAAACTACTGCTTGATTCAGAAGAGAGTTGAAAGGCTTCAAGGTTGGAGGCTGATGGCTTAACCTGGACTTCTACAAGGTCTGAGACTGAGAGAGACAGTGGTGACTGGTAGTGACAGTGGCACACCCAACCTTTTGAGATTCTGTATCCAGAACACAGGCAAGCTTTAATGTTGGGGTGCAATCCCCCTGTAACAAACACTGGACTAATGCAATGATTGTCAACCAGTGTGCCACAAGAATTTTTAAAACATGTGACACCTGCCCTGCCGGTGTGGCTCAGTGGTTGAGCGTAGACCCACACACCAAGAGGTTGCCAGTTTGATTCCCAGTCAGGACACATGTGCAGGTTGTGGGCCAAATCCCCAGTGGGGGGCATGCAGGAGGCGGCCAGTTCATGTTCTCTCTCATTGATGTTTCTCTCTCTCTCTCTCTTCCTCTCCCTTTCTTTCTCTCTAAAATCAATAAAGAAAAAATGTTTTTAAAAAACATGTGGTATTTACAATAGCTGAGATCTGGAAACAGCCCAAGTGTCCATCAGTAGACGAATGAATAAAAAAGCTATGGTACATGTACACAATGGAGTACTATGCAGCTGTAAGAAAGAAAAATCTCTTATCCTTTGAGACAACATGGAGGGACCTGGAAAGTATTATCCTAAGCAAAACAAGCCAAGCAGAAAAAGACAAATACCACATGATCTCACTTATTTGTGGAATATAATGAACATAACAATCTGAGGAATAGGGTAGACCCAGAGACGTGGAAGTAGGGTTCAGACTGACAACCCTTGGAAGAGGGGGTGGTGGTGGGAGGGAGAGATAAACCACAGAACTTAAATGCATGTACGCATAATAAATGGACAAGGACAACAAAACCGAGGATGGGGGGGGGATGGGGAGGAGGGTGTCAATGGGGTAAAAAAGGAGAAACATCTGTAACAAAAAAAAAAAAAAAAATGTTTAAACTGTAAAAAAAAACAAAACATGTGAGCCCTGGCCAGTTTGGCTCAGTGGTTAAACTGTCAGCACACAGACCAGAGAGTCCAGGGTTCAGTTCCTCCTAAGGGCATGTATTTCAGATGCAGTTTGTCCCCCGCCCTAGTTGGGGTCATGTGGGTGGCAACCACTCGATGTGTTTCTCTCATGTCGATGTTTCTCTCTCTCTCTCTTCCTCCCCTTCTCCCTCCTGCTCTATCTGAAGATAAATACAAAAAAAAATGTCCTCGGGTGAAGATAAAAAACAAAAAACATGTGATACCTGACTATTTAGTCAGGAGTACCAACCTCTTTTCCCTTAAAGTGTCAAATAAAAAAATGACAACAGCCCTGGCCAGTTTGGCTCAGCAGTTAGAGCGTCGGCCTGAGATCCAGAGAGAGTCCTGAGTTGGGTGCCTGCTAAAGGCACGTACCTCAGTTGCAGTTTGTCCCCTGCCCCGTTGGGGTCCTGTGGGTGGCAACCAGTGGATGTGTCCCTTTCACATCGGTGTTTCTCTCTCTCTCTTCCCCCCTCTCTCCCTCCCGCTCTATCTGAGGACAAATGCAAAAGTGTCCTCGGGTGAGGATAAAAAAAAAAAAAAAGACAACAGCCAATACAACAATTGTCCAGTGCGAATAAATCAAAATTATACCTATTTTCTTTTTTGTCAGATCACCAAAAAAATGTATTTCTTGGTGTGCTGCAGATTTTAGTAATTAGTTTACATGTGCCATGAGATGAGAAGGGTTGAAAATTGCTGGGCTGTTGAATTAAGAGCCCTTGCTTCAATGCCTAAAACTGAGCACAAGTATCACTGAATGTTGTGTTGACTTCACGGGGATGTTTTCTAAGAGGTACATCCACTGATTAGCACAGAGCAGGCATCGGAAAGATGGAAAGAATGTTAGAGAGTGTCTGGTTAAACCTCCTCATTTTACATACAGACGCTGAATCCAGAAAGTATAAAACATCTGTCCCAAGTTTTCATGGGTAGTTAGTGGCCGAGCTGGGACTAAACCCCAGCTTTCCTGACTGTGAACCCCGTGCTCTTTATAAAGCCAGCGGGAGCTGTGAGGCAACCATCTGTAAGATCACCTGAGTCAGGCAGCTCTCTACCATCTGGACTAACAGGAAAACAGTGACTCACAGAATCCGACGTTCCTTTGGAATGCAGGAGAGGTGTGCTTTTCTTCTGTGCTGTGAGCCTTTGCAGCTTTTGTAAATAAAACCCTATTTTAAATGCCCCAGGAGAGCTGGCAATTGTAAGTGCCTTGCAGGCCAAGGTCATATTTGGTGCTACTTAGCACAAGTTTAAACTGATTGACTGATGCGTCAGTCATTTGACAGATGGAGAGAGAATTTCTGTATTTGGAACTTCAAAGAGTCAGTGATTTTTTATTTTATTTTTATTTTTTTGCTTAGACCAAAAGCCATGTTCATTTGCATTCGGAAGCACTTGGGAGTGGCAGGAAGAATAGGGGGTTGACAGTTGCCAAGGGTTACACATGTAAAATAATTGAAAGTTGGCTGTTTGAAAATGTGAAGGTAAATCTTACAAAGCCAGATTCCATTGTTTTCTAAGCAAAGAACCCTTGAAAACTCAAGAATCTCATACATCAGACCTATTATCTGGGGATAGATACTTTCTGGTAACTTTAAAGCTGTAACACGTGAAGAAGAGACTGACTGGTTCCTCTGACACAGAGCAGGCCCTGCCCCTCACATCAATTCCATCTGTCATCTGGCCACACCCCAGGAGAATCCTGCCTTCCTCTCTTCACAACCACACAGCACACTGTAGAAACTGAGCTACAGCCACCTTTATTTCTGCCACCTCACACAGGCCTCCTGGTCTGCAAGGCAAAGACACTTTTCTCTATTTCTAGGTAAGCTAATGGCCCTAGACATACCAACAAGCATTTACCTATAGGACTACTATAAAGACACTATTTTTAAAAAGTGAAATCTTAATAATATACCATTTTCACATGCTATTCTACAGCTCAAAAATCTTCAATGACTCCTGAAGGCCTACAGCATACAGTTCAGACTACTGAGGTGACATTGAAGGCGGTCCAACGCTGACCCCACCTCTCCTCTCCTGCTCCTTGGCCTCACTGTTCTGCTACCTAAGCCCCTCAGTGACACTGGCCAATTAAGCATCCTCCAAATAGTCACATGTCTTTCCCAGTTGGACACATTCCCTCCCTTTCCCTATTGTTCATCACCCATCTACAGAAATGCTCTTTCCATGGCTCAGCTCAAATGCTACCTCCTCTGTGGTCTTTTTGCTACTCGACTACCAGGATTCCATGCTTTTTTTTTCCTCCATCCGAACAGATTCTTGTTTTCCTCTGCTGTAAATACCCCACATAGTCTGGCGTCCATTCTTAATAAATATTTGTTAATTGGTGAATTCTAATTAAGCCAAAAACAGTTTCCATTGGCAAAGCTCTTTAAAATAAGATAATCATCAGTAGCTGTTATTATATCCACACAATGGAAACTTCAGAGTGTCTAGTGTGTTGTCATTGGATTCCTTTCTTTCCACAGAAGACCAAACTAGGTCATTTCAAACCTCAGTCACCTTCAGAGGGATTCTAGAAGGGGACTCTAAGAGTCAGCAAAGCGATCACATTCCTGGATTCCTGACTTGATGTCGAGATCTGTTACTGAATCAGATTCAGGCAAGTGTAAACGGGAGAAATGAACTAATCATTAGCACCATCTGAACAAAATGGAAGGAGCTTTTTTGTTACATTGGCTGGGTATTCAGATTTGAAAGTGGGGAGTGAAAGGGGAAAAAGGAGAAGAAAAATACAGCTATCAATTGCCTTCCCTTCAAAGTGCTTTTCTTGCCTTTTCTGTTTGGATTGAAAAGATGATTTGCTGTAATCTGATGAGAATATCTGCTACATATTTATCACCCAAACACTCCTCTAACTGGGTCCTGTTTAGTTTACTCAGAACACATTTCTTTGCTAAATTAAAAAGTGGTACCCTGCCTGTAAAATGGAATCTGATTTCAGCGGTCAACCCTAGAACAGTCAATGCAGTCCTATTTCTAGATCCAGTAACAGGGGTGATTCATTTCATATACTTCATTAATGGATTTGGCCACATCCTCAAAAGACAAACAGTTTGGAAAGAGGAAAACTGAGTTATGGAGGGTAAGAAGAGAGTAAAACCAAACAGCAAATGGGCAAGACAGCTAATATGACAGTTCTAGCTTTCTAAGCATTAATTAATTATTTTATTCATTCATTAAACTAATAAATACTGACTTTTCTCTATGTGTCAGTGCTCAACAGTGTCATTTATTCAGACCGTATGTATCAACTGAGTACTTATTTTCTGCTAGCTAATTAAGCACTAGATATAACTTCTTCACGTCCCAAAAAGTTATGAATAGGAGGCATGGAGGTAAAAATTATAAACATTAAGAGAAATAATCAATGTCAAAAAATCATAAGTAACAGATAATTGTTCTAATGTTAAATTAGTTTATAATCAAGATCTTCAAGTTCTCTCGTATATCATTAATCTTCCTTCATACTACAAGAACATGAGGTCTTAAGATTTTCAGGTGTATCCAACTGAAAATAAACTGAGTTACAAACGAAGCAATTGAGGCTTTGGTCTCTGGAGGCAGGCAGATAGGAATATGTAAAAAACTAAGTCCAGTGTAAACTTAGCATGTGTGGCAGCTAATATCCAAATGCCACTACTGGGTTCCTCCCTCCCTCCCTTCCTTTTTCTTTTTTGTTAATTCTCACCCGTGGCTACATTTTTCCATTGATTTCTAGAGAGAGTGGAAGGGAGGGAGGGAAGGATAGAGAGAGAAAGACATCGACATGAGAAAGCCACATAGATTGGTTGCCTCCTGCATGACCCAGACTGGAGCCAGATCAAATGTGGGGGGGACGGGTGTTGAACCTGCAACCCAGGTACATGCCCTTGACCGGAATTGAACCCAAGATCCTTCAATCCAGGGTCCAATGGTCTACCACTGAGCCAAACTGGTCAGAGCTATTGGATATTTACTTAACAGATTTCTTTAAAATCCCTTTTTACAGTTGTGGACCTCTCTAGACAAATGATTCTTAAAGGGAAGAGGGAAATTTGCCCTCCAGAGACATTCACCTAAGTGTAGAGACATTTTCGATTTCCACAACTTGGGTGGGTGGGTGGGGGGTGCTATTGGCATCTGGTGGGTAAAAGCCAGAGCTGCTGCTCAACATCTGCAATGCACAGGAGAGACGCCCACAACAGAGAATTCGCTGGCCCAGGGTGTCCACAGCACCCACTTGGAGAAACCCTACTCTTGGCCACCATTTTTCGTTCTCTTGGAGCCTGGTAACCTGGAAAAGCATCAGGATCTAACTTGAGACCAGGCTGGGTGTTTTATATGGCTGCCAGTTGCACAGAGTACACAGGCTTTGCAAACTCACCAGCTGTGGCTCCCTCTCTGGTTAGTTTCAGCTAGTTTCCTCAGCCCTTGGAGATTCCTTTCTTTGTTTTCTACTTTTTTAATTAAAAATGTTTAATGTTGACACTATTGCTGATGTCCCCCATTTTTCCCCTTTGCCCACCGTCACCCACCCCACCTTCCTCTCCCTTCATTTTCGCCACACAATTGTCCATGTCCATGGGCATGCATATATGTTCTTTAGCTAATCCCTTCACCTTCTAGATAGTTTTACATATATATAATTTTACATATAGTTTTATATAGTTATATATAAATATATTTAGCAAAATTCCCTTATTTTTACCAGCCCACCCACCATTCCTCTGCCCCTCCCTGAGCCCCCTCAGAACCCCCATCCCCAAGGGTTCAGGTTCTCTCTTTTAAAATGCTTTAATTCCTTTGGTGGCAAAAATCGAGCTTGGGCTGGGAAGTGAGTCACCACTCAGAAGCTAAAGGAGCTTGTTTTTCTTTCTCTGAATGCATTTGTTAAGAATTTCTGCCTGATCCTTCAGCTGCCTGTTGTTTGAATCCTCTCTTGATGTTTAAGACACACAGGGAGAACTATGGCACCAAGACGGTTTCCAATGGTTAGGAATGAGTTTTTAAATACCGAAAATAACCAGAGGGCAGAGAGCCCTGCAATCCTGTTATATAAGCAGATGTTGGAGGACCGACACTGGTTTGAGGTTCCTTTCTCCACAAGCCAACCTCTGCTGATCCTCCCCAACCTTTGCTGGATTTACCTTAATGCTGCAGAAGTCTCAAGAGGGGACTCTGGATGCCTCACACTACCGGCAGCAGAACTTTCCTGAAAAATAAGCCCTGCCAGGTGTGATGAGTGGCGGGGCTGGGGCGCGGGCGGCCGCCCCATCAATCGCATCAATTGCGCCGGTGAAGGTCCCTGCCCTCTCCGCGTCCGCCCAGCCCTTGGCTTTGCTTCTCCGACGCCCCGCTTCCCCTCCTTTGCCTGACGTAGAACCCTTCAGTTTTCCTGAACCGTTATATGGCTTTTCAATTTCACAGAAAACACCTTTAATGATAATAGTTATCCGGAAGCGCCCCCCGCCCCCCGCCACCTCCGCCCCAACAAAAATGTCATACAAAAACGAAAAATAATTCAATTCCCCTTTCCTTCCAGGTCTTGCGTCTTTGGGTGTCTCTCTGTTCCCTGTTCATTTTCTCCGCAACCTTTTCCCCACATGTGGTCTACATCCTTTTCTCTATTTCTCTTCGTCCTTTTTTTCCTTCTCCTTCCTTCCTCTCCTGTCTCCACTCCTCCCTCCGCTCCTACCCCCCCCCCATCTGTCTCTCCTCCTCCTCTGGGGCTCCTTGCTCTGCCCTCTCCGCCCCTCCCCAGAGAAGAGTGTCCAGCTCCTCCCGAGGCTGCCCGCCCGCCGCTCCTTCCCTGCCCACCTACTATGAGGAGCGACTCCTCCCACCTGCCCATAAAAGCCAAGTGCATGTTACCAGCACCCGATCAGAGCACTTTCCCGGTCCTCTCCTGTGGGAGCCCCGAGACTCTCTCCTGGATCTGACGTGCTCAAGGTAAGAAACACTCCTGCAGGCATTCGACCTACTAGGGGTTGCTGCTGGGAATAAGCCTCCTCTGGCCAGCACGCTTACTGTTTGGTTAGAGCTGATTCTTACGGATGCCAGATCAGCTGTTCCTTT
Organism: Molossus molossus; assembly: GCF_014108415.1. NCBI lineage: Eukaryota > Metazoa > Chordata > Mammalia > Chiroptera > Molossidae > Molossus > Molossus molossus. The sequence continues at coordinate 84,809,577 of NW_023425388.1, forward strand.
AACTAGCAACTGGTTCGAAAACAAACTTCTGTTTGAACGGTAAAATAAAAGTTCATCTTGGGCAGAAACAGAAGCAAAAATATTTCATAAACCCTTTTTCTCTTTTTAAATCACATTTTCTCTGGTGCTGACTGTTGCTGAGGTTATAATGTATCCGTTTGGGGTGTTTTACTGACGTTTTTCCATTGTAAATATCTCACATATCAGTGGGGGCAAGGAAAACTTTGTCCCATTGTCAAAAATGTTTTTTAAAAGAACACAATTAGTTTCCTCAAAATAGCACAGTCAAAAGGTCTGCTAACAATTTTGTGATGTTTTCCAAACCCCCAAGACAGCTTCTGTGAATCCTTTAAAAAATATCTTTCCAGGTTTAAGTGCTTGGAAAAAATGATGATGTGAACCGGTGCCCTTTCCGCAGAGACGGTAATCAGGTGGCTGGTAGATAGGAAAGAACAAATGTAAGTTTACAAGCTGTGGCAGAATGTGCTCTCACAAAGCTATCTTTTTGAGACATCCTAAAATGAGAATTAGATTGGAAGTAAGAAAGTATATAAAAGGACTTCATGAATTTCTATATACACACCTAAACATAAAGCATTTCAATATGTTTTACAGTAGAGAAAAATACAGGCCAAATTATACAGTACTTCTGTGTACACCAGATAGTTTTAAAGAAATATCGGCTAGAAGGCTTTGGAGGTTTGAACCCTGCTTGCCACCCTCTTTTCCCTCAACTAGTAAATTAAAATCGACCTGATTGGCATCCAGTTCTCTCAGAGATATCCAGTGGTTAAGCTACCCTCATTTTTAAAGACATTATCTTCTTATTTCTGAGGTCTGAGCATGAGCATTGTGCACCTGTGGAAGGAAAAACACACTCTGCAGCGACTCCTGTAAAACCAGACACTTGATCCATGAAGTTTGCCATCAAAATCTGTGGGCTGTGTGGGATGAAACTCTCTCATGTGGGAGAAAAGCCCTCTTCCAATGTTTCCTCTGGGGAATTGCACAAGACCGCTTAAAGACGGCAAATCAAAGCTGGCAGTCAGGAAACCAAACCGCTATTTCAGCTCTTAAGGTTCTTAAAATAAGAGAGGAAAAGTTTCACTTTTTTTTCTTGGTTTGTTTATATTGTTTAAGTTGAAAAACTCACGAAAGCTGTAAAAAATGCTCCACTATTAAGGAAGTAGAATCATTAGAAGTTTAACTGAGAGTCTTCCAAACTTATTTCTTACAGTTTGCATATCAAAAAATAATAATAAAGATATTTTATAATTCTGTTTGGCATGGAGGGGATTCAATACGATTATTCAAATGAAAGAGTTATATGTAAAGCTTTCTGTCATGTGAAATTTTGTTTCATTGGAAAAAAAGTATTGCAAGGAGTGCGGTTTCCTTTAAGAAAATGATATAAAATTACTATTGGCCAAGATAATACGTGACCTGGGCATATTAAAATAGCTTTTATCTCAAGCCACAGTACAGACAGCTTGCTTCACATCTGATGTAAGTGGGTGATCAACCATGACAGGAGCACAGGTATGGGACAAGGCCAAACCAAGTGTGTGGTATGTCCAAGTTCATTCTTTTTTTTATGGTAGTGCCGGACTCACGCCAGTCATCAGAAGTGTGAAAGTATACTGCTTCATTCAGCAGATCCCCTTGAGGGAAGTTATCTTTTCTGGGAAGGAAAAAAAAAGTGCTCCCAGTGTAAAAGAGCTCCCTGTTGTTCATAAGTTTGGAGATGCAAAGTGCTCTCCCAGGGTTTGCTTCTGCTTTTCCTGGCAGTTGGTCCACTCCACTAGCTATGAACCATTTAACAGAAACTGCCTTCCCCCATGTGCCATCAAGTTCTACACCCTGAATAACTGAGTGAGATCATCCTAGATTGCTCATGATCTAACTTCCACAGGGGCTTCTAACAGACACTTAAAGTGATTCTTTCTTCATGGAGCACACATCAGTCAAGATGACACTTAGAAAAATCAGTGGTGAGCCCTGGCTGGTTTGGCTCAGCGGTTGGAGCATCAGCCTGTGGCCAGAGAGACCCGGGTTTGGTTCCCGCTAAGGGCACGTACCTCGGTTGCAGTTTGTCCCCGGCCCTGGTTGGTCATGCGGGTGGCAGCCACTTGATGTGTCCCTTCACATCAATGTTTCTCTTCCTCTCTCTCCCTCCCGCTCTATCTGAACAAAAAATGGAAAAATGTCCTCGGGTGAGGATAAAAAAAAAAAAGAAAAGAAAAATCAGTGGTGAGATTTCATGTAGTTATCCCACTGTCTACCCCTTTGCACAGGATCTCCTTTTTGTGCCATTGTATGGCTGCCCCCAGATTGGGTTCATTGCCATAACTATGCAACATTATTTCAGGAGGTTTTGAACGACTCCTTTAATGTTTCTCAAAAAAAAAAAAAAAAAGGTGAGCAGTCACTGGATTCACTAGAAGCAGAGGGAGGGTACTCTGCTCATTTTAAGGGCCTGCCACACCCAGGGGAACACACATCTACCATTTCAACAGTACAAAACAATATTCTTTACATAATCAGAATGTATATCCCACTGTATTTCTATTTGTGAATCAACATCAAGTAAACGAGAACGGGAATAAGTAGTGAATTGAGAGGGAACCTGGAAGGAGTCACTTCTAAAAAGTGCCCCAAGTTAATAGAAAAATCAGAATCAGAATCTCTGTTAACAACCGGTTTTTTTTTCCTTTATTTATGTGGAATAAGAGGAGATGAGGAAGATAAAAACTCTATACCTAGTCTTATTTTTCTTTCTTAAATCAATGATAAATTGATTTCCATTAATAAGTTAAGATCCATCTGTGCTGTGCCCTTCTCTAACAGAACGAGAACAGCTCAATTCTAAAGACCAAGAGGATTGCAGGTCTGCCCCACATTAAAACCCACACAGTTTGACCAGTTGTGATTTTAAAAGCGATATCATGGGTATAAAAACCCTCAGAATGTATTTTTAATAAAAAGGTGATTCACATCAACAAAACCAACTCTAACTCTCCCAAAGGACCCAGTGCTGGGTAATTATTTGAAAGTGAGAAGGAGGCATTTACTCCCTCTTATCCATGGTCATTCTTTTTGGTATCGCAGTTTGCAGAGGGATTGAGATGCAGCCATTATTTCTCAACCTTTGGTCTTCCCAGTAACCCTCTGAGCACTAGGTCTTTCTTCGCACCTGAGCTTTCTCTTCCACCAGGTCCCCATCAACATTCACATGCATCATTTAAAGAAAGTGCAGATCTTAAGACTAGAGTGCAATCTTCTTATTGGAGAGGTACATTGTTCCAGCTATTGAGTGAAAAGAAACAAAAGGAGAGGAGAGGAGGAGGTTAAGGGGAGCATGAATGCCCTTTGGAATTTAGAGACTCTTTCGCTTTGTGTGAAAAGGATCCCTTTAACCAAAGCATCCAGAAAAATTTTTTTTTAAAAGACCAGCTCACAAATTGTCACAAAAAGGTGAGGATATAAGGAAAAGTATCTTCCAATGACGCGACAGTCACTAAAAGCAGTTTACACCCCACAGTATGAAACTGGAACTCTGCTAAAATTTTCTTTTCTGGAGAGACAAGGAGTAAGAGGGGGAGAATTAAGCACATTTCAGCACCAGCAGAGAGAAGGCGCTAATCTGACATTCCACGATGGCTTTGGTAACTATGTTTGCTGTTTAAGATAGAAGGTTTCTTATAGTCTTCCCTCAAGCAAACAGATTTTCAGGAAGGGGGTTAAGAGAGTCACACAAGGTTGGAATGTCTATACTATAATCAGGGGGTCCTGTGTACACAAATCCACAAACCATTGAAATTGCATGGGATCAAATTGAAGTGACTGAAACAAAAATATTCCCCCAAAGTGATCATAGAGTAATCAGTTAAATGATTATGAATTTTAACTTCTCAATGTAGCATAATAGCAAAAGCAGCTCCCAGAACCTTTAGCTGATTGTATAGAATACTGAAACACACCTGATGATTCACCTTCAATCTCCTCCATTAATTCTGAGCTCACTTCCATTATCCTTCCTAGAAAACAAAAACTGCCCTTCTTCCCTTCAGCACAGGGTTTGCAAATGCAGTTATGTCCCCTCTGTGCTATCCCCTTTTCTCTTTTTCTGGAAGAAATCTCTTCTCAGTTCTTATAGATCAAGTTTCTGGAGTACCACTCATACTTGTGGCTTTTCTCATTACCAAAGTCTCATACTTTTCTCAAACAGGATGTAACTTTTTACTCCCAACAAATAAAAAGGCTTTATATTTTCTAAACCTTAATTCATATACCCAGAAGAAAGATAATTTAAAATTGCTACTGTCCTCCAATGAGTTCTCTGAAATAAAGTTTCTAAGCATTTGTATTTACCTAGTCCCTATTCTAACTTCTTGGGGATTAAAAAACTTATTTAGAAAATCTCAGAATATAAATATTGGAAGGATCCTTGGAGCTAATTTTAACTGAAGTTAATTTTACAGATGAGAAAAAGTCAGAGAAGTTAATGCCTTGCCCAAGGTCTCCCAGACATGCAGAACCAAGGCTGGAGCTCCTGGAGCTAAACCCTCCAGTCAGCCCTCTGTCTCAAATAACTACAGTGTGTCTTCCCCCATAGCGTGTATCTAAGATGTCTCTGACTACACGGAGACTTCTGTTGGAACTTAACATGCAGGGATCTCAGAAAACATAACCTGGTAGAGGTGTTGAGACTGCAGCTGTACCTCTACTATAGAGCGTCTAAAAGCATTGATCCAAACCTTTGTGCAGGGTAAAATCAGTGACTGTCATCATCACAGAGACCTTGCATGTTTTTCTCCATTCCAGGACCTGGTACGTAGTATTTCCTAGGTAAATCTGTGGAGTGGGTGAGTGAATGGAAAAAAACAGCTAAGTATAAAATATTTATTTTTCTTAACTCAGTCCAGAAAAATCTTTATTAAAATCTGTAGGGACTTATAGGTACTTAAATCTCAAATATATCACATTTAATCCCCCCCCCCCCCTTGCTGTAGGAAATGTAGGCGAGTTCATCAGCCTTGTCGGTGGCTAAGCCGTTTCCCTGCCTGTGGTACTTCCACTAGGTCCTCACACGTTTACCTGGACACCAGAAGTTACACTGTTTTTACAGCAGGCTTAAAATCTACTTCCAACATTTCTGTGACAGAACAAATGTATTATTTTGTGATGAATTTATAGCATAACTCTATTCTCCCACCCAATAAACACTTGCCCCTTCCCAGGTCTTTAATGAGATAAAGGGCAAGATATGTATAATGGACAGTCAGAGAACACTTTGAGGGACATGTTGGTTGAGGGGTGTAGGCATGAGACTTGCTGTGACAAAGGAGGGCCATCCAGGGACTGAGAGAATAGAGACAGGATGGTGCAGCTGAGAGGGTTATTCCCCTGAGACAGAAGAGGGAGAGACTTTTGAGATGCTAAAGAAGAGATTTTTAATATGGTTGTGTGAACCAAGACCCTCTCAGATGTTTGGGAAATTACATTCTATTTGGGTCAGGATTCTGTTGGTACAAACCCATTTGAGGACTGGCTCACATGGGTGTAAGCTTTATTAAGCATTCTATTCATCAAAACTCTTCTTAACCCTCAACTGAACTTCAGTTAGGGAAAGAGCCTCATTTGACCTCATTTAGACTTGACTTTAACCCAGCATACTAACTGTATGTCATCAAAATGTTCTCTGCTAAGATTACAATACAATTCTTGGTATTCTTCCTTCATTTCAGTATATAAAGTTACTTCAATATAGAGAATGATGACGGTAGAAAAGAATATTCATGTAGTATTTCTGGAAACAATTTACCCTAAATGAGTGGACAGATGTTACTTACCCAAGATGCATTTTCACTTTCCTCTAAAGCATGCTGACAACTGTTTGCATATCTTTGGAATAATCATTGTGTTTCTGAAATTGATTTATTGTATGTTAAAACTTACATAGTCTATGACTAAGCATCATTGTGAAAACATTCTTTTAAGTAAGTCTTTCTTGAAGACTTCCTCTCTTAAGCTCTCTATTGATGTATTTCTATCACAAGATATTTAGGCATTGGCATCATTTGATGTGCTGAGACAAAATCAATCACTCTGTGTGCTACTTTCCCAACTCTAACCGAATAGGCCTGGGTGTGGGTGTCAGCTGTTGGCTTCTCAGGAAAATAAAATGGATCTAGCCTATTGGGGAGCTTCTCCATTCTTATCTGTTAGCTAGATAAAACAGCTGTTTTTCTGAAAGTCTGGGCCAATGATGGCCTCTCTAATTAAGGCTTCATTTACTAGGGCAACTATGGCTAGTTTATGCAGAAGTTTTGCTACCCAGAGGCAGAGTGGCTGAGCCAGAGCTTCCTTCATTTCCGTCCAACAGGAGGACATTGAATCTTAAGAGCTGGTTGAAGAACATTGTCCTGGGACATCTGGGAGGCATTTTGGCCACTATCATCCAACCCAGTTAGTGTGTTGCTCCAAACCTAAACTTGGTTCATAAATTCAAAGTGATGACTATATATTATTATATTTCTTTACTGAGCTCTGCTTAACAGCTGTCCATTCTTAAAGTCCAAGACTCATAGTGTTCATCGGTGCTATAAATTCAAACAAGTGCCCTCTTGTTAAAAGACAGGCACAAGATAAGACCAAGAAGTACAGGAAGGGAGACGCTAGGTGGAGCTAAAAATTTGTGGCTTAGATAGATGGCCAAGACTGTTGAGGTTGAAAGAAGGAGGGGAGAAAAGGGATCTGTAGCAAAAATATGCTATTGGATCCACAATTCCTAGTTAAACAACACGTCTAGGACCCCTTCCAGCTCCCAATTTATTCCCATCCCCTGCTATTCAAATGAGTGAGGAGGCAAGTCCTTGACCAGTAGAGGGAACCATGGGGCTGAGTGTCTCAGAACAGAAAACTGACTTATTCCCAAAGGGGGCTTTTAGATTTGAATTTTTCTCAAAAAAGGCAGAGTAAGGTGTCCTTTGCCACTAGTGGCTAACACGCACCATGGGAGTGTATCACATTGTCTATTTCCTTTAAAAAAAAAAATCCCAACTTAAGCCTCTAGAAATAAATCACCTACATTTCAGCAATTACAGAAATGGCCAGGCTTCTGAAAGTTTATTAGAAAGAAAACCTAAGCAATCTTAGAAAATGTTATTTCCGAGGTCACCACCAGCTCACGCTAAATGCTCAAATCAGTAACAAACAGACCTGGTAGCTAGGGGTCAGCAAGAGACAAACACAGAGAGATGAGGGCTCGCCTGAGTTTCCAAGGGTAGTCCTGGGGGCCTGCCATGACTAGACCCTCCCACCAACAGAAGAAGGGGAAGGGAGCTAGAAAAAAGCAGGAGACAGAAATGGGCCAAGCAGGCATCTGCAACCAAGATGGCCCAGAACCTGCACTCCTAGTTCTGGGTCTCTCCAGGGAGCAGCCAGAGCCCTGTCTAGACCAAAGCGAATACCTTTCTGTTGAACATTTCCATTACACAGCTGTGTAGGGATGGCTTGTTAAAACTCGAGATACTTGCATAATTCAAAATCCTTTGGGGGACAGAGATCAATTAGGACCTTAAAGATAAAAGGTCCCTGGCACGCCAGAAAAGGACTGTTTGCTTTGTAGAAATTCTGACATTCACAGGACAACAGAGCAATCCTCTCTAAGGCTATTTCTGATGTCAATAGAGATGACACTATGAAGTTGGTATGCATGTGGCCTGAGAATCCCTGTTCCAGAAACTCTTCAGTATTTTAATTTCAAAAACACCTTGACTCTGTCTTGGAATTCAGGCAAGTCATTGATCATCTCTGTGCCTTAATTTATTTATCTTACATAGAACAACGATTCTTAAATAACCACTCTCTTTACCATTTAGAGACACTTGAAATCTTACCAAGTATTTTAAAGAATGATGCTGCGCCCAGACTGGTTTGGCTCAGCGGTTAGAGTGTTGGCCTGCGGACCAGAGAGTCCCAGGTTCGGTTCCCGCTAGGGGCACATACCAAAAATAAATAAATAAATAAAAATAAAGAAAGAAAGAATGATGCTGCTTATGCATATTGTTACTGTTGCTTAGTATAGTGAATGGATTATACTCACAACACCCAAGAATGGCTCATGATATTTATACAGAACCAAGTCAAAAGGGAATAAAATTACAAATAAGCACATAACCTTCCAAGATATAGCAAGAACATTTTTTTTATCCTCACCCGAGGACATTTTTGCATTTATCTTCAGATAGAGCGGAGCGGGAGGGAGGGGGGGAGAGAGAGAAGGACTGAGGTGAGAGAGACACATCGACTGGTTGCCACCCACACGACCCCAACCGGGGCAGGGACAAACTACAACCAAGGTACGTGCCCTTAGTGGGAACCAAACCTGGGTCTCTCCAGTTCGCAGGCTGACGCTCCAACCGCTGAGCCAAACCGGCCAGGGCACAAGAACATTTTTGTGTTTTAGAATACAGAGGACAGTTCCATGTCTCAAAGGGTCAGACAAGGTCAAGAGTAAGTAGGAAAGGAAAAAGAAACAAAAATTATAGCATGAGAGTCTCAAAAGGCCTATATGTTCACTTGTCCTTATTTTAACATCAGTCAAAACATAATTCCTGACACATAAGAAAAGGTTTTACGATTTGAAATTTTTATTTTAACTGGAGAAAGATGACATTTTGTGTAAAATCTCTGAATGCCACGTTTCAACATTTGTTCAAGTGTGTTTCAAACAATAACATCTGAGACATTAATATGTGTTTGTGCAGAAAAAGATTGTGTGGTCAAAAACATTTTAGAAATACTCAATGAAGCAATATGATCAATTTTATTTACTGCCAGACTTTACAAAGACCTTAATATGCTATGTATATTTTCATTCTTCAAAAAAATTTATAGTTAATAATGTGCCCTAAACTTATTTGATGACAAATCATCCCCACCTGAGAGCAACTCTAGGGACTGATATTCTGTAGAACAGTTTGGGGGCTGTTTAAGAATCACTGTTCTGCCTCATTATTTCAAGATTTACTGGGACGTGGTACTTTCAGTGTTGCTAATTATTATATAATACATATTGACTGTCAGTATGGATTATGTGTTAGGTCAAACAATAAAATAAGAAAGAATCCTAGTGTGATTTCCAAACCCAGATGAAAAGGGAAGAAGCAGATGAACATGTCTTAGGCCCTCCAACTCTGTTTTTTTGTAACAATAATAATAATATTAATATGCCAGAATAATTTTAAGTAGTTTGCAAATTTTAGATAGATGGATGGATGGAAGGAAAAGAGAGAGGGAGGGAAGGAGGGAAGGAGGGAAGGAGGAAAGAAGGGAGAAAGTTAAACAGATTGAAGTAATCTCTTCCTTCCTTCTTTCCCACTGTCTGGATATTGTGTTATAAATAGAGAAATGGCCAACAATGAGCAATAAGTCCAGTAAATAAGGAGCCTAGATAATTCCATGAATTAGCTCAAAAGTCTCTGAGCTGATAATTCTGTTTCACCTTAAACACCCTTAATCGAGATCATTAGCCGAGCATCTCCCTTGAGCATTTGCTCCCTTACACTCACAGGCAGCTATTTCCTGTAATAGGACACACGTACTGATATTTTAGTAATCTTGCTCTGTCAGGGATTATTTGATTTATCTATCACACTCAGACGTTCCACCCCCATCAAATTCCCTGTTTCTCCTAGGGCCCTACTCTGGAAATTCCTTTTCCCCTTCACAAAGATAATGACTGGAGGCTAATATTCTCAAAACTGCAGAGTGGAACAACTCTCCTTTAAGAAAATAAGTAGCTGCCCTGGCCGGTTTGGCTCAGCGGTTGGAGCGTCCGCCTGCAGTCCGGAGAGACCCGGGTTCGGTTCCCGCTAAGGGCACGTACCTTGGTTGCAGTTTGTCCCCGGCCCTGGTTGGTCGTGCGGGTGGCAGCCACTCGATGTGTCCCTTTCACATCGATGTTTCTCTCTCTCTCTCTTCCTCTCTCTCCCTCCCGCTCTATCTGTACAAAAAATGGAAAAATGTCCTCGGGTGAGGATAAAAAAAAAAAAAGAAAGAAAGAAAGAAAATAAGTAGCTCACAGTCATCCAGGAGGGAAACTCAAACTCATTACTACTTATAAAATAGATATTATTTATTAAATGTCTAACAGGACCAGGCATTGTGCTGATCTCATGTCTCTGTTCCTTATATTAACCCTATAAGAGTTGGATTATCAGTCCCAATTTAAAGATGTGAAAACTGAACCTCTACTTGATTGAGCAACTTTCCCAAGGTCATGCACCTGGGAAGAGGAAAAGCCAGTATTTCCATCCAGGTCACACTCCAAACTCCATGTCTCCGGGCTCCTGTATGTTGTCCCTCATGCCCTCATGATGTTTTGCCCTATCATAAGTAGGACAAAAAACATCAACTCCTGTGACAATGCCTCTGACTCATAAAGCAAGAGAATTCAGTGGCTCTGTTCCTAGACACTGCCGACTGGCTCTGTTTCTTGTTTAATACTGTTTTTAATTTCTTTTTCTTTCTTGTGTTTTTTTTCCTAAAAGCATGCTGTCATTTCAAAGCCAAAAAAGTAAGGGCTATGTAACTAGGAAAAAAAAAAAAAGGCAAAACAAAATGAAAAAAACAACCATCGTTCCTCCCTAGGGTAATTTGTAAGGGATAAGGTTTCCCCCTCAATTCTCCCCAAGTTTCTTGCCATTGATCTGGTAAAGAGAGTGACAACCTAGCCTGTTTCTCCAAAGGTGGTAGAAACCCCCATAATTATGAGAAACAGACTAGAACAAAGGTACTGTGGCACATTAAAGATACTTGAATCTGGCTCATCAGAACATTCTCTTTGGCCTTACATTCATTACAATCCATATCCAAATGATGGGAGTCAAGACAACGTAAATGATTCCCCCAGGCCACGTGAGTGACCCAGACAAATGTCTGTGTTGTGTTACCTACTGGTTAACCTGCCATGAGGGTGTACATAGAAGTCAGCATACCTCGGGCCCTTCCTTCGTGCTGTGCTGAAGACAAAAGAGGAAACAAGATCTAGCTCTTTTCATATGGTCACATTCTGCTAAACCTTTTTGCTTTGTACTTGACCTTCCCTCTCTGCATGTAATATTTCCTACTTAATCTACTGAATTAATCTGCACTCCTTCACAGTTCAGATCAGGTGTCCTCCTCTGAGAAGACATGCCTGCAACCAGGCTGTGCCAGGCTATACTATGCACACCTTCCATGCTCCCTAGCACTCTGTGCCCAGCCCTGTCATGGCTGTGGCCACTCTGTGGCCTTGGCTTGTTTTAGGTTCAAAACTGTGAGCTCCTTGAACAAGGATTTATGTCTTATCTCTGCATCCTCAATAGTTGGTACTTAGGAGTTGATAAAATGTGAAAAAGAGAAAAGAAAAAAAGGAATGAGGGAATACAATGCAGTGATGGTGAATAAGAAGGCTCTAAATATGCTTTCCTCTATCCCCATATGTTCTTCTAACATATAGCTTGACCTAAGTCTATTCATGTGCTTGTACACACATGTACAGTGTTTTTAGGTTCTACTCTGGGGCTAACAATGGGGCACAAGATGAACTCCCATTTGTATGCTAATATTAAATATTGGCTTTCTGTATATCAAATTGCATAAGAAAAAATTATTTGCTGGATGGTACCACTGTCCCAAAACTGTGAGTCCTTTGCTCAAAAATATTCAGTGGAGCCCTGGTTCGTGTGACTCGGTTGGAGCATCATCCTTGTACACCCAAAGGTGGTGGATTCAATCCCCAGTCAGGGTGTGTATGGGAGGCAACTGACTGATATTTCTCTCTCACATTGATCTTTCTCTTCCTCTCCCTTCCTCTCTCTAAAATCAATGAAAAACATATCCTCGGATGATGGTCCTCCAGTGGAATTTAGTGAAATACAGAACATACAGCTAAGCTTGATAGTTTTGTTCCTTAACCTCCACCCCAATGCACCTCTGTATCTTTACGCTTTCTAGTCTGTAACAGGAATCTGACCTAAGCCAGACAGGCCATTATTCCCCCAAACGTGTCATCTTCTTTTCTCCACTGAATATCCCTCATTGTCCTTTTTACCTGTCAAAATAACTATAAATTCAAGGTCTTATTAAAGTCTTCTAAAATATTGCATCCTGCATTGATCTTTCCCGGTTCTCAGTTGACAAGCAGTTACTCTAAATGTCAGCTGTGTGTTGCTTATATGCTGTACTGAAGACATCAGGGCTAGCTACTAGAACTTTCTGCCATGATGAAAATGCTCCGAATCTGAGCTGTCTGGTATGGTAGCCACCAGCCACCTATGGCTCCTGAACACTTGAAATGTGGCTAATGTGACTGAGGTGCTGAGTTTTTAAATTTTAATTTACTATAATCTCTTTATATTTAAAATGAAATAGCTACATGTGGCTGGTGGCTGCTCTATTGGACAACACAGAATATTTCAATTTTCATGTGCTGTGCCTTGTATTCCTTGATGCAAATATAAACTGCTAACTACTGGAAGAGTTGAATAAATAAGATGCTTTTTTGTATCCCCAGTAAATGCTAGGACCACAGTGTTTATTAAAAGTTTTGTTTAATGCATTGCTTGACTACTGGGTCTTCCTCTAATTGTCATATTATCTTAAAGAAGTCTCCCTTACATAAATAATTAAAATAAAATAGTACAGATGGTATTTGCTTTTTATTTTAATGTTTAAACTCACTCAGAATGGCACTATATCACTACTTGGATCCTTTATCACTATACCAACAAAATGAGATGAAGAATGATTCGAACTGAGCCTCTGAAAGAGAAAGTTCTGTTATTTATTATCACCTCTTCTTTTCCCTTTTGGAGGAAAAACATGTTTTAAATACCTGATGAGATATAGAACTTCTTCAATTTTCAATATGACTATTTCTACCAAGAAAGATTGTCTCCAGTAATACAAAACAAGTTCAGCTAACAGATTCTTTCTTTGCTGTCTCCCTGAAACCCCATCACTTTCTAAAGGAAGTTAGTTCTTTGTCATAGATTTTCCCAGAGCATTTTTGTCTTTATTTCTGGTGAACAACCTCTGGTGAGGCACTTCGAAGAAGGATAAATCTCCACCAGCAGGTCAGGGGAGGTAGCATGTCCTTGGAATTTGACAATGATGTGCCCCTGGCACTTGCTGGCTTACCAACGGCCCTTCAGGAATTATCATGCCAACAGGCCAACCATGCAATAAAATCCTGTGCCTGGCAAAGCCAAAAGTAAAGTGATCAAACAGTCTGGCTGCAGATTAGATTCTGACTTATTAATAAGCCTTTAGAAAATAAACCAGAGTGAGTCTCTAACAGCAACAGTTTACAGGAGATGTTTAATGATTTCAGAGGTTGGCCACACCGCATGCCTTCCTCCTGACTCAGTGAAGAATGGGATGAGGACAAAGGAGACTCTCAAAAAGCCAGGACAATCAGCTGTGTCTTCTCCATTCACAGCTAAGTTTATTTGGAGTGACTGAAATAACCTTTCACGAAAAGTTTTTTAAAATAATAAAAGAATTTACCCTGTTATCATGAGCCAGACAACATTGAGAAATAATTATGGGCCTGTATTTTACCCTGCCTTGTAAAATATTTACAATTTGCAGCACAAACAAGCTCTAAAGTAAATGGTAAAGATAGCAATAACATTTCACTTATAACTTTTTATATTTAGCCGTAAAAGAATCATCATGCGTTTAAATCACATTGGAATACATATGAATAAAATACACATCTACAGACATGAGCCAGTGACTAAAAAAAGAATCCATGACTCCTTTTGTTTTTACGAAATAAAATTTACTATCACCACCACACCAGCATAAGAATATTTTAGTATCTTAATTTGGGAATTTTTAAACATGAAGACAGTAATGATGATAATAAAACCTTTGTAGAGAAATTTATAGTTTCTGACATGTACTTTATATACATTCCTTCATTTGAATTAGAAAAAGAAGGATTTTATATACATTTTATACAGGAGGCGGTGAAGGCTTAGAAAGATTAAATAAACTTTACAACATCATTTAGATAGTGAGTATTGGCGATGGAATATGAGTCTGGATCATCCCATTCCTGAAGTCCTCTTCTTTCTTCTAATCCAAGCTGAGCCTTAACAGTATCACATTCACGAATGGCCAGAGCATCCCGGAAGCATAAATGAGAAAATGCAGCAAAGGAAAACAGGATGACCTGTAAAGAGTATTTTAGTAAACAAAATTCAGTAATTAAAAATGTGTTTTTCAAGAAGATAAAACAAATTATTAACAACAGTAGCAGCTAATGTGTATTAGAGGTTTACTCTGTGCCAAGCAGAATGCTGAAAGCTCTTTTTTATATTACTGTATTTTATCCTGATCACTTCCTATGAGATAGGAAACTATGTGAGAGATTAAGTAACTTCCTCAAAGTCAAATATTTAGAAGTAATGAAACCAGATTATGAAACCAATAGATCAGTTTTCTAACTGTTACGTCATTGACATTTTATCCCCAAAGAATCATTCATAACATCCTATTAATAATCTGTGGACAAACAGATTTGCAGTGGTGAAAGGACCAGCAACGTAAGCAAACCACTGATAATCAGCAGGAATACTTTTGTAGGTTGTCTTCCATACAGTTTATGATTTTAAAGAACATGCAATCCATTTTAAACCAGCCTGTACTGTTTAAAGGATGTTTTTATATCTCCCTTTTAATTAATGCCAAAATGCATTTATGGGGAAAATAACAAAATATCCGAAATCATCTACGAGAAGCCACTGTAGTGTCGTGAATCAAAGCACCAAATTTAGCATAATAAGTCATGGGGTCAAGTCACACTTCTGCCACCTAGCAATGCAGCCACACTGGTCAAGACAGTGACTCTCACTGAATCTTCATTTCCTCTGCTCCAAAATAAGTCTACCACTCAGGATCATCATGAATGTTAATAAGGTAACACGTGAGAAAGTGTCTGGAACTCAGAAGATGCTCAGTAAAAGTTATTTGATAATAATGACTACTGATTATTATTTTTATTTATTTTTTTATCCTCACTCGATGACATTTTTGCATTTATCTTCAGATAGAGTTGGGGGGAGAGAGGGAGGAAGAGAGAGAGGGAAACATTGATGTGAGAGAGATACATCGACTGGCCACCACCCAAACAACTCCAACCGGGCCAGGGACAAACCGCAACCGATTTATGTGCCCTTAGCAGGAACCGAACCTGGTACTGTCTGCGGGCCGATGCTCTAACCACTGAGCAAGACCAGCCAGGGCACGACTACTGATTATTGAATGCTGACTTAAGAGCCAGCACAGTGGGCATTTGGCTGAGTAGAAGCTTCAAGTGTGTCTTTCTACAGATTGCAAATGAGGGCACTAAGGATCTCCTTGCCTTGTAGTTTATTTAATGAATTTGACTTCTGCTCCATGGTGCTGCTATTAGCTTGTGATGGTGGCAGCATGGGTTATTTATACACTAATTTAGATTTCTGATATTTTGTTTTTGTTTTTGTTTTGTTGTTATTTGTCTGCTTATACTAAACGGCACTACTTTAATCTCCCCACCAGTTCCCCAAAGGAAGAAATTTCCATGATTTGCACACCTTTTCCCAGTTCAAGGTCACCCCCCTCCCTTCACCATGGCAATGCACATCATGTACGGGCAACTATGTCATCATCAGGAAAAGGATGGGGCTGCCCTGGGTGTCTCAACTGAGGTCTCAGTTCACTCCATGAGCTTTTGGAGATTTATGCTTCTGTGCTCTACAGGATTCCCATTGAGGCTGCCGCATCCCGGGTGCACTCGAGCCCCTGCACTTTGATGCAGTGATACGCCCTAAGCCACGCACATACACCCAAGGGCATTCAGTGTCACCACACCAGAATCCTACCTTACATAAATTTCTTTTTCCTGTTTAAAAAAGTCCTAACCTCTTTTATCACTATACCTTAATTATCAAGAAATCTTTCAATTCAGGCTTCCTCAAAAAAAAAAAAAAAACTCTAGTAAGAGGACCAATGTTAGCATTAGGGAAATTGTAAGCTACAGTGAAGGCATTATAGTTCATAAAAATGAAGAAAGAACATAAGAGTTTTGAAAAATTTTGTCCCACAAGTTCAGTTACCCTAGTTTTGTTGGTTTAGTACTCCAATCTTAATTTCACTTATTCATTCAACAAACAGCTACTGGGACCTACCATGTTTCAAACCCTGTGCTAGACACCATCAAGGACAGTTTCACCTCTACCCATGGTTTGCAGCTGAAAAAGCCACTTGGAGCATAAATGCACAGGGAATGTAAAAACCCTTTTTCTTCTTTCCCTTCAAAGGGGGAGAGTACTTTTTGTGCATTTTTCATGACAATCAAGGTGTGGTGGGCCTTCCCTGGGGCCAGTGTCCTCTCATAGCATGTCTACCTGCACCAACAAAAGGCTCTCACTCAATGACTGTCAAGGATAATAAGTTCAAGCTCTGTTCCACTTTCTAGGTGCCAAAAAACAGTAACAAGTCAGCGCCTTATTAGATATATTTTCAGACATTCAACACATATATATAAAGATGAATGAAACAGCACATATATATAAAGATGAATGAAACAGTAAACTGTCTTTTATCTGGTATTCTTTCAATTAAAATTGTTATGAAATCTCCTTAATTTTGTTGTCAACAAGTACAATGAATACTGTTGGTACCAAGGACAACCCTGTGCCTCTGAGAAATCCCGAGGTTCTGTCTGGGACAGTCAGGCACTTTGCTTTCAATTTCTTGTTAGATGAATGTTATCTTATCTTATATCTTATTCAGTGGAGAAAAATTAAATGATTCCAAGTTGAGTTTTAGAATTAAAATATATTTAAGGTAACTTTTCATTTTTCTAGATTTCCAATTTCCGAAAACTTCTACCCTATTGAACGCTGCTGAGGACAAAAGTAAGTCAGATTGACTCAGAGAGTGGAAAACAGTGGTCATTAAGGTTCATTTTTATAAGCAATCACATGAAGTCCTCACTTCAAGCCTATTTACTTCTACTTTACAAATAATTCTAGCAAACAGGATCCTCTGAGTGCTAAGTACATTTCAGATTTGAGTTCCTCAGAGGGAAGGGGTGGAGGGTGGGATAAGATAAACCAAAGTACTTACATGCATATATGCATAACCAATGGACACAGACAACAGTGTGGTGAAGGCAGGGGGTGCAGGAGCAGGAAGGAGGGTGCCAATGATGTGGGGGGAGGGGTACGTCTGAAATACTCCCAACAATAAAGATGAATTTTTTTAAAAAGGAAAAAGGCTACAAGTAAATGTCCTGACAGCAGGTATGGAAGCCTAGCAATAAAGGAACAAAGAAGCTATAAAAAGATAAGAATTTTAAAAGCATAAAGGCATTCATTGAGGAGACAGTCATAGAGCCTTAAAAAGTTCCTAAGGGAATCACTAAATTACAGCTGAACATAAATATTGG
This sequence comes from Molossus molossus, assembly GCF_014108415.1. NCBI lineage: Eukaryota > Metazoa > Chordata > Mammalia > Chiroptera > Molossidae > Molossus > Molossus molossus. The sequence continues at coordinate 84,827,068 of NW_023425388.1, forward strand.
CACATTCAGTAGCATCTTTTGAGAATTAAGAAAATTATATAATTGAAATGTATCAAAACAGGCATATTTTGATCCTTATGCATGTAAAATATCTGCCATTGGGAAATTTTTAATTATCCAAAATGTCTCATTCTATAAAGTTTAGTCGAGAAAAACCATCCTAATATGTATGAGTGTGTATGCACACACACACACACACACACATATGTACATGTGTATATACATTTCAACCTTAAACAATGTAGAGGTTGGGACGCCAACCCCCTGCACAATGTAAAACTTTCAACTCCCCCAAAACTTATATTGTCCCTCAGTATATGTCAGGGAATGACTCCAGGACCCCCTCACAGACATCAAAATCCATGGATATCAAGTCCCCTGTATAAAATGGTGTAGAACTATGCACACAGCCTTCTTCATCGTGGACTCCCAATTGTCAATTAAAAGAGTACAGGGAAAATAACCCATGTATAAGTGGACCCCCACAGTTCAAATCTGTGTTGTTCAACAGTCAACTGTATGTATAAATTATATGATGTAAAATTCCTGTTAAGCTGAAAAACTTAATCTCCCTAACATACAATAAAATGGATTCTTAACATTTTGATTGTCAGCTTCCAATAAAAACATGATCAAAGGGGGTACCTGGAATCCAAAACCTTGAGTTCATACTTTCTTTTCATCTAATGCATCTGAGACCAGGGAAATTACCTCACTGCTCAGTGACTCAATTTATCTATTTGTATAATGAGAAAAACAAAAGCTTACCTCGCAAGGGCATGGTAGACTTTGTTCCTGTTTCAAAAGTTGAAAATACTTAATATAAATCTCAATAATACCCTGGTTTGGGGTTGTTATTTTTTTAAGCAAACACCCCTCAAGGAAAAGATGCAAAGGAAGTTAGTCTTTCTTTCCCCGTTTTTCTTTCCTTACAATCTTTTCTTTCCAGAGAACACCACAAAGAAACAAAGAGCCAAACACACTGACTCACGTCTTTTTCTAATAGTGTTGTGGTCAATTTGCTCCCACAGAAAAAAAGTAGTAGTGAAGCTTTGAACTCTGGGTTTTGGAAGGCCAAGAGTGGAAAAACGTTTTTGCAAAAAGAATGGCACATTCCAAATCTGTCCAAATCTGTCCAGTGTTATGCATTTGTGAGAAAAATCTGCTTGGGCAAGCAGTCCCCACTGAAGCCCTTCTCTGTTGTTAGAACTTTCTGACAAAAGAAGGAGCTGAACTCTGCCTCTCAAAGAAACTGGGAATTGGTTGTTGTTTTTTTTCCTTAAGATGGTTTCTCATTTTAACTTGCTTTTAGGACAGATAGGAAAATGGTGTAGCTTTGTGCCTAGAAAAGTTGGCTTCATCCTTTTTTTTTTTTTTGGAGGAAAAGTTCTAACATGGTTCAGAAAGCTGAAGATGCCCCGAGAGTCTTCACTAAGAGATTTCTGATGCTGAAATCCATGAGTACATTCTCGGGTTGAGCAGATGTCAAGCTTTTTGCTATCTTAGATGTTGCTTCCTGACAGTCTGTCACAGTCTTACACACAACTTTATAGTATACAAAGGGCTTTCACATACATTCATACATTTGTGAGACCCAGTACGTCCCTGACATCTTAATGTTTTATAGTTGGGTTTTTATTATTATTATTTTAAATGCTAAAGACAGTCACAATCTGAAAAAAATAGTCTGGACTGTTTCTAAATAGTTAATGTCATTCTTTGGCTAATACGACCAAGTCCCTGGCTTATCCTACATATCACCCAACTGAAGAATTTATCTCAGTGTGAAACTCTCATTAGGACATCTCAAACTCTCTAAGGACATCTCAAGTGTCTTTTCTCCCTAGCAGGAAATTTCTATAAAAACATCCTCAACTGTCTTACCAAGCACATCTTCCCTGCAGGCCATTCTATCCTTTTCTCCTTCCTCATGTTACAGTGGAAGAGATATTTCTCTTCCTAACTCTCTTTCCTCACACATTCTCTGAGTGTTCTTCATCCAGAACTTCAATCTGAATCATTTGCACCATCTACCCATCACAGCTATAGCCTTTCTCAGTGCAGACTGGACTGTGACTCAACCATGTTTAAAATCTTTCAGCCCTGGCTGGTGTGGCTCAGTTGGTTGGAGCCCCATCCGGAACCAAAAGGTCATGGGTTCGATTCCCACTCAGGGCACATGCCGAGGTTCTGGGTTCAATCCCTGATCAAGGTGCATATGGGAGGCAGCCGGTTGATGTTTCTCTCACATTAATGTTTCTTTCTCTGTCCTTTCCTCTCTCTTTAAAATCAATACAAACATATCCTTAGGTAAGGATTAAAAATAATGTGTAAAATTTTTCAGAGATATTTTATGGCTTTCACATTAAAGTCCAAACTCTATCATAGGATTTACAAGGCCTGGTCTGGGACTGCCCATCTCTTTCCAGATCCATTTCTTGCCACACCACCTGGTGTCACCAATACCACTCTATACTATAATCACAGTTTTCTCTGAAAGTGCCCTCTCTCTTATCATTAAGGGCTTTCATTCACATGCTCTATCTTTCTGCCTGGAACACTCTGCCTTCTCATTACCTCGCAACTCTCTAAACATTCCCAGAAGCCTTCCTTGACCCCCTGGACAGGCTCCCATTGCCCCATATTCCTCTATGGCACCAAATACTCTCACTGTAGCTGTTTTAATTAACTGTCTCTCCTGCTGATCCCACGATGACCCCAGTTGAGTCTGTCTTATAAGCAATGTGCCCTCAGCACAGAGCCTGAAACCAAGTACAGGTACTCTATAGTGGCTGAAGGAAAGAATGAATAAAGGGATGCACAAATAACAATCAGAGAAGTACAGATATCAGAGACAAAGTAACAGGCTCAAGAATTGACCAGGGTTCTAGAAAAAGTGAATGGTCACAAGTCTGGTCAAAGAAGTTCAAAATCAAGAAGTCTTCAGGCATCAATAGTGCAAGGCATGAAGAAAGGTCTAAGGCCTTTAACAATCACGGCAAGCAAAATCTGATCCTCACAACACCCAGCCAGTCCCCTCTCTGCTCATCCTGGGCAGAGTTTTCCAGAATTCGTCATAGTTTGGTCCAATGATGACCTGCATTGTGATTTCTCATCTCCAGCTAGCCCTAATGAGTTAGAATCTTGTGTTTGAAATCTAGCCTAAAGCCTGCGCTTAACCAACATCCCAGGTGATACGCATGCACTTTAAGTCCTAGCCTGGAAATGGGGACAACCACAATAGCTAGTTAGGTGGGGAGAACAAGAGTAGGAAGCAAATATTCTTCCCTGGTGGTGGCTAGCTCAGCACTGTGAGCCCCCAGTTGCTCTTCATATGATATATGACTCATGGATAATGCATAGCTGACTTGTGGTTGGCCCTTGGTTCCAACCAGGGTCATGTGTATGGGAATGGGGGTGGGGGGTACTTTCATGGCACTTTTCACCATGGCCTTCCTTCTCCTGGTTGGGGCATGGCCAGAATAATCCATCTATGCATTCTGTCTGGACAGATGAATATTTAACCAGCATTCAATAAAACATTTTCTTGTCCAGGACCCAGATAAAAAGGCTAATAATAATAACTATGAAGAATTTATTGTCAGCTATTACTTCTCTGAGAAAAACAAAAATGTCCCCTTTATGCCCCCATTGAGCCTGTGGTTTTAAAGCCCTTTCCAATTTTGCATTATTGTCAAAAAAATAATTAGATATGGCTGGCTGAAATAAAATCTAGAAAGTTCTATCTGAGGAAAAGAAGTTCACCTCAAACCAACATTTCTTCTTTTGATCTTGTGTTCCAAGCAGTCTCATTTTTTTTCCACTGGGTTTTACATATAGTTTTGTCATTTATGGCCATGCCTGTAATCTGTCATGCTTACAGCCAGTCCAGAATAAACACTGATTTTTGTTACTCCTCCATTATTTATAGCTTAGGACTACTCTGTACCTTCCTCCCAGACCCTGTTCTATCACTGCTGTCTGACGTCAGTGCACCCTGCACCTTAAGTCCCTAGTAAACCAGAACGTATGTGATGTGGGCAGGGAAAACAATACATCTGACTTTCCCAAAGTCGTTCGAATCAAATGTTTTAAGTGTAATTGAAAACATATTTTTACAAGCAAATAGAGCCAATAAACCAAAAAAAAAAAAAAAAAAAAAAAAAGCCATATAGAAGCACCAGGACCCACTTCTCTGGTTTTTAATAAACTGCGATCGAGAACATTAGGAACATGAAACACTTGTGTTCCAACCCTGAATCACACAGGACAGTAAGTGCTCATCCAAAGCATGTTTCAGCCTTTACAAGTGCTCTGTGCAGAAAGGCCCAGTGTGGAAAGATGAGGAAGTGTGTGAGGACATGGTGGCTTTGCATAGCCTCCCTAATATTAGTGTGGGGACCTCATATGCCTTTATACAGGTGGTGTAATTTAATGATGAGATCCTCATTACCTTTGTCCCCTTCTGGTCCCAAGACCCAAAAGCATGATTATCTTCCTATAATTATTTAAAAAATATAACCATCATATATCCTCATGGGCCAGGTCCTTTCCTCGATTGCTATGACACAACTCCCATCAAATCTGTGGGACATTGTTGCCCTCCGTCTCAGTGTCAGACATTTTGGTTGGCTTGGCTTTTCTAGCCCCTGACACTGGAAGTCGACGGTGGTGCAAGGAGCTGGCAATAGGGAAAATTCTGGGCTGCGGGTTGAATCCTTGGCATGGATTGAATCATTCTGGCATACTGGCTTCTCCTTTCATTTTTCTAGCTATGAATTGGAGTGGATTTATTTACTCAATTTATAAAATGGCACCATTCATAAAGTAAATCACTTGAAGTAAAAGAACTAATTATAGAGCTTTTAGTAAAAAAAATAAAAGCTTTTTACTCTAAGGCTGAGGGCAGAACTGATTTCTGAATTGTAGGTTGTTACGGTATAAATGTGTTAAAGGTCCAGGGAACACGATTTGACCAAAATTCACTTAATAACTAACTGTGATATAACAGGCTTTTACTGTTTGAAGAACAGAATAGTTGTGTATAAAAATATCCTTTTCAACGTCTGTGTCCATTTTTGTAATATATCTCTTATGCAGTGCTGACAAGGGAATGGGGCTGGGAGAATGGTCATGCACTGTTGGTAAGAGTCTACATTGGTATAGCTTTTGGAAGTTTAACCAGGAATTCCACCCCAAGGATTGATCTTACAGAAATTCTCAGATGTTTGTCTTAGGATATAAGAATAATTACATTCATAAAAGAACACAATCAATAAAGTGAAAAGGCAACTTATGAAATTGGAGAAAATATTTGCAAATCAGATATCTGATAAGGGGTTAATACCCAGAGAACTCCTAAAAAAGCTATATACAATGTATATATGCACATAGGTATATAAGTGGGGGTATATGCATGTATGAATATATAAAAGACTGAATGGTACACATCAAACTGTTAATTGGGATTACCCCCTGGGAAATGGTGGGGAGTGAAGAGGGTGGATGGTTAGTACTTATGTTTTTTAGCTCCAAACTCTTGAATTGATTGAAAATGTTCCAGCCCTGGCTGGATGGCTCAGTTGGTTAGAGCATTGTCCCAATATATCAATGTTTTGGATTTGATCCCGGATCAGAACACATACAAGAATTAACCAATAAACACATGAGTGGGACAACAAATCAATGTTTCTCTCTCTCTCTCTCTCTCTCTCTCTCTCTCTCTCTGCCCCTAAATGCAATGAATAAAAAAAAATTTTTAAGAAAAATTTTCAACAAACATGTATAGCTATTATACATTTAAGAAAGCAACTGAAAAGCTTTTAAGATGCTTTATAGGTGTCCATTAAATTAAATAGTAGGCTGCATTGGAGAGAAGTGAGAACTATAACAATTAAGTGATCCAAACTGTTGGCATACTTTTCAGATATCTATTGTGCAAAACTGTAATATTTTATATGCCCCTGTTCCCCAGAAAAGGCCTTGTGAGTCAGCGGCGGAGTGGAAACAGCACTGCAGTTGGAGTCCAGTGAACCAGATAGAGTCCATTTCTGGCACTAGCTGGCCATGTCACTAGGTTCTTAACCACACTGTATTTGCATTGTTATCTTTAAATAGTTATATAAATGCCAGATATATACAGTCCGTTGGTCTATAGCTGTTCATATCTGTCTCATATATGTATGCCATGCATCACAACAAAATTTGAGTCTAAAATTAGCCAACCATCACTTTTCCTAGACAAAGATCTGACTAATCACAGAGGCCATTGACTTGAACTTTGTATTTGAAGAACAGCATATAGGTGTTATATGAGCAGGCAGCCTGATCTGCCTCTGCAGAGTGTCTATGCTGCCCTCCACTATTGCTATGGGAAGGACAGTTTCCACTGTAGAACCACACAACAGACAAAACTGAACCCCACAAACCCATCTCACTCCTCCAGAGCTTCTGTGTCACTTGTCCATTCAATCAGGAAACAACCATTAAGTACCCACTATGAGACAGGACTATACCAGGGCATGGGGAGTCATTGATCAGCAAAATAAACAGGATCTCTATCCCATTGAAGGAGGTCAAGAAAACTTATAATACAAGACAATGTAAAATATTCCATGAAAGAATTTCAGGGTACTCAGGGCTCCCCTCAGTCAGACTTGGAGGTTTTCTAATGGCTTCTCTTCACAGCATGGCTTCAACTCAGCTTTGAAATCCTGAGTTAAATCATTTTCGCCACTACCCCATTGGCTTTCCAAGAAGTTTGTCTTTCAGTTGGTTCTGTGCCTGCTGGGGAGGGTCATGGCTTGGAGAAGGAGTAACCAAGCCCCTGTGGTTCAGCTACTCAAAGAAAAGAAATAATGGAATCTCTGATTGGGAAGCATTTTTCAAATTCCTGGATGGTGCCATGTTTTATCTCTAGGTAAGAGAATCCACTCTGTCGAGTCTAGGTGTAAAAGAATTTCAATATTTGATTACAGGTGCTGAGAATGAGGACTACTTACCCATTCCTCATCAGAATCAACATCTACCATAGTCCACTCATCACTTTTACTAACCATTACATCAACCGCAAAGTGTCCCTTTGAAAGTCTTCCAAGTGTATATTTATTAGTTCCATTAGGCACAGTGCATGTCAAGGTGACAGGGCTCACATCTCTTTTCTGTTGTCTCTAAGTCCTCTTAGAATTCTTGTTTCCTGTCCCCATAATGTTTCTTAATGTTGGTTTGCAGAGCTCAAGCAAATGCACAGTTGATTTGGTTTAAAGGAATCTAATCAAAGTGGTGGTGGTTGTGTTTTGTTTTGTCTTTTCACTGCAAAAAAAGCCATATAAATTTACCAGATCCCAATGCAGGCTGATGCCTGACTTCTTTGACCTTTAAATTTTATTTTCCAGCCATGCCCACTGTAATTTCTTCCTATACATAATTGACTTCTGAAATCATGAAAAGTCTACTTTGGAGGACACAAGTTTGGTAAAAAAAGGAGGAAGATGGTGAGATTTTTTTTTCCCCCATGGGAAAGGATACACCTGGATCTCTTATTCAAGCCAGGTTTCCTTGGAATTTGTAAAAATCTAGAATATTTTTTAGAATTTCTCTATACATCTAAGAAAAGACAATTAGTTTAAGTTTTATCCTAGTCCGGCTAATTCTATAAATTCTTATACAACAGTTTTCTACATACAATGGACATTTCATCACAGTTAATTGATTTAGAGGTTCAAAAACAAACAAACAAGCAAATTCTACTTCAAAAAAAAAAAAAAAAAAGCCTACCCCTTGGTACCAAATACTGAGTATAGCAACACTCATTGAGTATAGCAACAACCTCAAAGCTGAATCTATTCATGGGATCTAAGTAGACTCTTATTCCATTGAATGAATGTTATAAGTACATTCTCCACTGCAGAATTTCATGTGCAACCATGCTATTGTCTGTTTGTTGTCTTTCTCCCACTTGTATATAAGTTCTAAAAAGCAGGGACTTTTTTTGTTCCCTGACTGCTGAATGTCCAAGCCCTGGAACAGTACCAGGCACAATGCAGGCCTTCAACTACTATTTGTTGAACAAATGAATGAATGTAACAACAAGGTTATTTTTCTCCAATGGCAACTTTCAGATTGGCTCGACTGAATCATCTTTGGCTGTCCTTTAATGACATCTTGAATAGATTCTGAAACTTTCTGGTCACTTTCCAGCAATTAAAGACCCAATCCAGTTTAAAACGTCAACCTCACATCTAGTGTCAATCTCTCTGCTCTCCCTCTGCTCTGACACTCCTCTCCCCGCTCAGCACCTTGTTGTGCCCTGGCTCTGGTTTCAACACCTCTTCTCTCACTCCCCCTGTGTGGAGGCCTCTCCTCAAGTGTTTGGGGAGGGAGAAGAAATGGACCAGCTGTGTTTGTTTTCCTTAACCTGCCGCAGCAGAAGTGCTTTTTCCATTGACTGAAGCGCCGTCGCTGGGTGCTGTTCCATGCCACATCAAACTCCTCAGTATTGCCATTTCTCAGACAGGAAAGTAGGGAGCAGGTGCCAGGTTCCCCTTCGTGCAGGCATCCTCCACTCTTATAAAGGAGAGTTTCTTAGAGTCCCCTTCCTTTCTGGCCTCAGCCACTAACTTGGCTTTGGGAAATGGAAAGCACCCACCATCTCCCTCCCCACAGGAAAAACTGCTCACCAAGAACGCTGACTCTTACACACTCCCCGTCTTCTAGTATTTTCTCAGATAGAATCGGGTAGAGGGGGTTCAGGTGGAGAAGAAATATTAAGTTTGGTTGCCACCAGGCTGCTACTTCTGGGTTCCCTTAGTAAAACCACACTGAGGCATCAGGAACAATTGGTGAATCATTTTAGACTTACCACCTTTCTGGAACCCTACACATCAATTTCAGTGCCATGAAAACAGTCCCATCAACGTCCTCTTATTTGTGCTCCAGAAAAGATTGCCTGTCCTTTACATTCACGTCTCTCTCATAGCACAGGGCCTTCTCTGTAAGCAGCGGTGGAGATACTCAATTAACCCATTACATTCTAGATACAGAATTAGGTATTTAAGATATTAACCAGAAATTCTAGATAATAAACTGAAACCTGACGAAAGGAACTTGTGGGCATCATGTCATTAATCCTGGGAAAAATCAGGAAGACTTCAGATCCATGCAGACATTTCTAAACCCCACTCTGAAACTTCACAGGGTTCAGGGTGGGGTTCTTCAAATGCTCCAATCATAAAAAAGAAATCTCCCATGTGAGAAAAGAACAGGACAGTATTTTTTAAATGAAATGCATGCTTAGAGGGGAAAATTAAAAACAGAAAATTTTGATAATGAGACAGTCTTTCCAGGGGAGACAGTCTTTTATCTCTATTTGCTGAAAGCTCTTTGGGCATCAAAATGTCTCATGAGCTCCTAGAATCTAATGTCATCAGAATCCCCAAATGGCAACATATTGCCACAATTTGCAGATGTTTCAGAGTTCTCCTTCTTGGCATCCAGTTCATACTGTGGGCCTTATCACTGGGTTTTCGCTGTGCCACAACTCACAAATAAGTGCGGCTGCCCCTGCCGTTTACTTTCACATTCACAGTTTCACCAGTGCTTTGGGATCTTAGATGAACCCATTAGATGCATCCCTCTGTAATATATACATTCAAGGAACAAAAACTCAGATTAGTTTGAAAAGTTATTGGGGGGGAGAAAGGATTAATCTAATTTTACTGGTTTCAATTTGTCATTGAAATTTGTATCACACCCTTATTTAAACCACTTTGCCTCTCTGTACTTTTCTTGCTCTCTTAGTAAGGGACAACATCTGCTTTTCCCAAACAAATGATATGGCAATTAAGTGAAAAAATAATGGCAAAACAAAATTTAGAATTTATGGAAGAAATCCTATTTGTTCCATCAAAAGTTCTGTATTAACTACACATCCCTGGCAAGTTTTAACATCTATTCTACATTTTTCATCTGTCAATTTAAGGTCAGGCTACTTTATCGTCTATTTATTGTCTATTCTGCACCAGGTTGTATGGAGAGCATACGTTATTTTACTTTGTATTCATGGTCTCTGTGTATAAAGGATTCATCATTTGAATTTCAGAGATGAAGAAACAGATTCAGGAAAGTTAAGTAACTTGCACAGCATGTGGCTTGGCCCATCAATTATAGAACTTCAATCCAAACCTTCATTTATTTAGTTCCAAAGCCCTGGTTCTAATTGCTGCAGTATGCTATCCGCTAGATGAGCTCTGAGTTCCCTCAACTATTCTTTAGGTTCTATGTTCTGAGCCCTGGCACTATTTCATTTCAACGCAAGAGGCATCATTTGGGTCAATTATTGTTGCTGGTTGTATACATAACAAGTGTAGTATACCTTAATATTCTGTAACTACTTTTGTGTTGTGGGTGGTGGTGGAAAAAGAAAAGGCAGAAAGCATTATCTTCTTTGACCTTTTTTTTTTTCAAAAGCATGCTACCTAAATAAATGGTTTTCTTCATATTTTAAAGATTCTCCCAAATAGAGATTACACAGCCTCCCTCAGAAGACCATCTACTGTTTACTATTGGAAGATGTTTTGCCTCTATCTGATGTGGCTCCCTCCAATTCTAATGTATTGTTAATACTTGAGAGTGAATTTGATCATTATTTCTTATCCCTGTTTCTTTTTTAAAAAAACTTTTTTTAAAAGTATGTTTTTATTGTTTTTTTAGAAAGAGAAGAAGGGAGAGAGAAACATCAATGTGAGGGAGAAACATGGATCGGCTGCCTCCTGCACGCCCCCTACTGGGGATCAAGCCTCAACCCAGGCATGTGCCCTGATGGGAATTGAACCGGGACCTCTCAGTCCATGGGACGACACTCAATCCACTGAGTGTCCCTATTCCTTTCTTATGATGGGAAATAATAGGACAGGATGCACTTAAGGGGAAATATAAAATATAGTATTGAGACACCACATGGAATGTTGATTCTTTCTTGCAGTCAGTGTTTCAAGGATTGTCTATACAGATTAAAAATAGAAGGAAAGAAATGTCCATAGACAGATGCGAAGCCCAAGTCTTACGTAAAACAAAAGTGTTCAACATTGACTCTTCTTTTAAACAACAAAAATTCAATGTCAGCTGTGCCTGGGTTTTTTGGCCTCAGAGAAATAACACTTAAAAGGAAGAGGGTGGAGAGGAAAGAAAGGTAGCTCCAACTGATAGATAACTGATTTCATCAAGCATTATCCAGTGTGCTTAATTAGAATTATTTTCTCCATATGTGCTGACCCAGAAAATGAAAAACGTCTTGTCCATCCATCTTTGAAAGAGTGAATCACAATTTTCCTATCAGCTAAACACTCAGTGAAAGGGAAGAAATATTTGAAAAGATAATAGAGCAAACTTTTTAAAAATTAGAAATGAATGAGAATTTGTAGAACTCTTTTATTTTTCACTTTGGCAAATCTATTATAAATAGCATATTTAAAAACCGTCTGGCTAAAACAAAACAAATGTTTCCTGTCAGCATGGAAAAAGAAATTCCTGTCTAAAATTGTGTTATCTGGTTTTTAGTCCACTTAATTAAGAAAGCTGTTAAATGTCATGCTACATGTCATCAAATGTTCTTTTTAAAACAGATTTTAATTTTTTATGAGTTTATTCCAGTTTTTGTGTTCTCACTATTTAATCATGTAGGATTTTTTTTAAGTAGAGTCATGATTTCTAAAATTCAAAGATTCACTATTTTTCCATAACCACTTTTTACATGTCAGAGTTAAAAAGATACCAGAACAGAGAAATACATCAAAGATCAAGTCATCTACTAAAATATATTACACATATCATTAATAGCATTAGTGTCTCACACATATCATCAATACTTACTTTTAAAAAGGAAAATTAAAATATGGAAATTGCTTCAGCTGAGTTGAGCTATATTAATTAAATCTAGTTTTTCACGTAAGAAAACTTGACACTCGGAACTTGAATGAAACAAAGGTCATAAAGTTTGTGCCAGAAAGCTGAGTACCTTTCTACAAAGCTAGTGAATTTGCTACACTACCACAGTTCAAAAATATTTTGTAAGCAGCTACTATGTTCCAGGCATAGTGTTAGGGTTCTGATGATACAAAGGTGAGTAAGACAGGGTGTCTAGTCTGAAGAAGTTTATAATCCAATTAAATAGTAAAATGAATAACTTGATAAGTACATTTTTGATGTAACAAATGACTCACAAACTTAGCACCTTAAAATACATACACTTATAATTCCACAGCTTCATGAGTAAGGCACTGGAATGGTTTAGCTGGGTCCTCTGCTTCAGGGTCTCTCACAAGCTGCAATCAAGGTGTCAGCCAAAATTGAGTTTTCCCCTGAAAGTTCAACTGGAGAAGAATTCACTTTCAAGTTCATGTGGTTGGCAGGAGTCGATTTCCTGTGGCCTATTGGGCTGTGGTCCTTAGTTTCTTGCTAACTATCGTCTAAAGACCATCTGCAATGCTCCCTACGTGGACGTCCCCCCAACATGGATGCTTCTTTTATCAAAGTGTGCAAATCAACATGGCAACAGAAAGTCTGTTAACAAGATAAAGGCAGAGATAATTGGGGACCACTTGAGAGTTCATCTGCCATAGAATTTTATAGTAAAGCATGATAAATGGGGTGAAAAATATAAAAGACACGGGGCAGTGGGAGCATAGGGGATAGGCTCTAAATCAGACTAGGAGGTCAGGCTGTCATTTGAGTTGAAGCTTAAAGGATAAGGTGTCATTAGATGAGGAAGAGGAAAGGCAGTCACTGTGAGCAGGAGCAGAGCCTGTAAATGCATAGGAAGGATCAAAAGCACAACATTGCTAACATTTTTGTAGCTAAGTTGTAATGTCACGCTATCAGATAATTTGGAAGAACACTTTTTGCTTAGAATCACCAAATTTTAGAGTTGGAAACTCCAAATGGAGAAACTAAGGCTGAGGAGACACTAAGCCTAGTACATGGTAGCTATTCACTAAATGTTGATGAATGAACTAAGTGGCCTAGAAATGAGATTCCATTCTTATACCCCACACAACAACCATCTAAATTAATCTCCATGACTTTAAGAAAGATAAAGAGATAAAAGTACAAGTGTTAGGAGATACAAGAAAGATATGCTTTATAGTAAGAAGAATTCCAGAGACCGATCTGAAGCTAATGAAGATGGAACAGAAAGATTATATTTTAATTCTAGTATCTACTCACAGCTAAATTAAATAAAAGCTAAAAATTATCATGGTATGATACAGCTCTTTGGGTAGGGGGAACACTTTATAGACACATAAGGTAATAACATTTTTACAACTGATACTGTCATTCCTTTGGGGGGGGGGGTCCAGAACCTTCTTGTGCTCACCAAATTCTGTACAATTTCTGTCTCTAAAACATATGCAATACATCACTTCTGGGATCCAAGATAATAAATGGTTCATATCTCACATATTTATATCAGACTTAGCATTTTTGCCTCAGTGTGAAATACATACTAATTTTGTATTTTAGCTAAAGAGCTTATTTTTTAAATAACATGGGGGGAAAAACACAAGAAAATATCACTCTGACATTGAAGTAATTACCTAAAACTTTGAGGTAATTACCTAAAAGACACATATATTTAAGTCGTAACCATTATAGGAAGTTTTCTAAACCAAAAATAAATTTGAATAACAGTCAGGGATGGTTTCATGAAATATATTGAATGAAATGACACCTTTGAGGTTCTTCCATGCATATAGTACCTAACGATGGTCAGTTTTAGTCATCCTGTTGTCCTAGGGTGATGGGTAAACCCAGGTGGAACGAGCTTTTGGAGAGAAAACAGTGGAGGGACTGTTAGGGTTTATCATGAAGACACCCTCTTTCCCCCACCTCTTGGATCATTGCCTTCTTTCCTGCGCCAGCCAAGGCACACCTAATCTTTCCTGGTGTGTGTGTGTGGGGGGGGGGTGTTTAAAAAGAATAATTCATGCCCTGACGGGTTTGGCTCAGCAGTTAGTGTATCGGCCCGCAGACCAATGAGTCAGACCAATGAGTCACCGGTTCAATTCAGGTCAAGGGCATGTTCCTCAGTTGTGGTTCAGTCCTCGGCCCCAGCTGGGGTCTAGTGGGAGGCAACCAGTTGATGTGTCCCTCTCATGTTGATGTTTCTCTCTCTCTCCCTGTCTCTCTCTCCCTCCCTCCCACTCCATCTGAAGATAAATAGAAAAAAAATTTCCTCTGGTGAGGATTAAAAAAGAAAAAAGAATGTGGATCATGAGCTACTACTGGGAAGGAAGATGATGTCAAAGGAATAGGGATAAAAATGTTCTTAAATATGAAAAAAGAAAGGTAATAACTAAGATGTATGTGATAACAAAATATTCTTTGAAAGTATTGCAGAGATGACAATTCTTCAGATGCTTTGAAGTTCAGAAACATGTTTTAAAATTCTTTTGAGGAGGGGATGGTCTGAAGTAGAAAATTTTAAAGCTCTCGATCATGTACAGTAAGTGTTGAGAAGTGTTCAGTTATCTAGAGTAACTCCCCCAAAACTGATACAAAAGAGAAAAAAACACACACAAAAAAAAAACAGGACTTTTGGAACTTTATTCACTTGATTTGTCTTCATAGGACACTTTCAGTGAACTGTAAGGAGCTATCCACTTTAGAGCCTGAGAACTTTAAAGAGAAAAGACACAGACATCTAACACTGGTGGAACCTGGGAGGCTCCACCCAAAACCAATCCATAGGCAGGGTCTACAGCTCAGGACAGGAAAAACTAATGAAAACTTGACCATTTTCAGAAAAGTTATTGAAAAAAAGAAGTAGAAAACATACTCTCTGTTTCAATATCTAAATTTCTTACATGTAGATGACATTCTTTCTTTTATGTAAAAAATAACTATCACTGATTCATAAGGGAGATTTTACTACTTCCAGTAGATGTATATGGGAATACTCATCCCTATCTTTCATGTTTTCTTAACTTCTCTTAGGTTTTCCATTTCTTTTTCTCTTTGGATTACATTCTGAGTGCTTTCCTTATGATTTCAGTTTAGTCTTTTGTTTAGCTCATCTCTTGAGATTTTTTTAAACAGTGTATTTTCATTCTTAATGAACATATTTTATTTTTATAATTTATATTTGTTTTTTTTAATCTGCCCCTTTTTTTCAGTATTCCTTCCTTTTCTTATAAATTTACTCACTCAGTTATCCCTCATTGTTCTTAATAAACTTATTTTTCATCCTCTTTCAGAAAGCTCCCTATTGATAGTTTGAATTATCTAGTAGAATTCTTCCATTAGCTGAACCTAACTCTCTCTTAAGCAGTGAGTGTTTGCTTGTCCTTTTTCATTTCAGCCTAAGCTGGTCTGCAGAGAGAGTTGGCTCCTACCTCTATATTGACGACAGCCTGAGGTGTGGACATTGCTTTTGGAGTAGTTTTCATTGCTGGAGCTCTACAGTGTCACCTATTCTAGGCCAGATTTACCTTAGACTCAGGCTGTGTTTCTGATCTACTTGGAGTATTCAGATTCTGGTCCCCCAAGCAGCTTAGACTTCCAGATTCCATTAGTCTTTCCACTCATGGGCCAGGGCAGGTGACCTATTCTCAGGATACATCCAGGCTTGCCTCTGGACCAGAGTTTCCTAACTCCCTTTATGACCTGGACACACTATTTCCAGATATATTTCCCCATTGTACAAAGAGCTTTAGACATTAGCTTCTAAAACATAATTCCAATGCTAATAACCTTGGCCTGCTTGGCATCAACTACCACTCACTACAATGACTTAAATTCCCTCTATTTCCTGCTACTTAAGAGATTTCCCTTTGGGGCTTTGAACTCAGCTTTGTAGCTAATATTTTAAAATTTATATCATAGTTGACATTACTCTGTATTTTCAGTTAAAAGATATGCTTTGCACATCTGCTTAGTCAGCCAACCTTTCCAGAAATCAATTTTATAGCAAAAAAAAATTGATTTGGGAATTTTTGTAGCTAGATACCGTATTAAAGTAATGTTTTACAAGTAAGAAATAGACTTACTTCTTTGAATTATCAGACATTATTTCTGTTGACATTTCCATTTTTGTGAACTTTTATTTAGCACTTAAGAAACCATTTCTAGTGAGAAATGATACAAGGTCCTAAATCCATCAAAATTAGTACATGTTGGTGGAAAGACAACACATAATTGACTATCTCTTGCTTTGGCACCAAAATATGAGGGAGAAAGATTTGGTTGTCTTCCTTGAAAGGGTAAAAGTCCTTGAATTTTTTACCAAAAAGGAATTTCAGTGAATTTTCAGACACAGATATTAGGGACATCCTTTTTTCCTTCAAAATCCATACGAGACTACCACCATAGGTTTTCTGCATTTCTTTTCAATACATTTTCTGAAAATGTAAAGTTATTAATACATTTTTCCTACTTTAAATCATTTTATATCTCTTTATATGTTAAAATGTGTTTTTTGTTTGTTTTGCCTTTGGTATAAATAGTGAATTTATTATTTACTGCATTAAACAATTTCTCTATTATTTGTCCTTAACATTATATATAAGTAAATTTTGAGGAATAATATTTTGGGAGAAAATAATTTTTGTTGTTTTTTATTATTAATTTTTCTGCCTTTGTTTCACTTTACTTCTGAGACAATTGTTGGTTTGGGGGTATTTTTTTGTTAATCGTCACATGAGAACATGATTAGTGATTTTAGAGATATTGATTTCAGAGAAAGGGTAGAGAGAGAGAAAGAAAAACATCAACAACATCAATGTAAGAGAGGAACATCGATCAAACCAGGATCCAACCCACAACCCCGGTATGTGCACTGACCAGGAATTAAATCCAAATCTTTAGGTGCCAACTGAGCCACACCAGCCAGGGCTGGGTTTGTTTGTTTTTTAAATTTAATTTCATATATCATTTTAAAAGAAGTAGCAGAAGTGTTAAGATTTACAATCTAGAGTCACAGTGCCAGAGTTTAAATTTAGCCTCCACCACTTATTACTAATTGTGTGATCACTGGAAAGCTTGGAACCTCTATGTACCTGTTTCCACATCTGGACAGTAAGCACAATGTGATGAAAATAGTGCCTACCATATAGGATTGTTATAAGGACTAAATTAATTAATATATATAAAGCCCTTAGAACAGACCTCAATGTATATAACTTATCATTGTATTTCAAATGTCCATGATGCTGTTTGCACAGGCATCTCTCAGCGTGTTCCTAATTATCACCAAGCCTAATTAGTTCATGGTTTTATGAGGGAATCCCAAGGCACAACATCCTGAGGCATACAGAAAGAAATAATCCTATGCTATCACTTTCAATGATTTCTTTTTTTTTTTCATGCCTTAAAAGTAATGAATCCAAACAACCCTTCCTTTTTTTCATCAAAACCCATTTTTGAGAATGTTTATAGGAAATCTCTAGAAATGGAGGGAGTTGAGGCAAAAGAAGAACCCGTCAGCCCGGTGGCCAGAGAGAGCCCTCGCAGCCCCGCCGGCCCTGTGGCCAAGA
Source organism: Molossus molossus (assembly GCF_014108415.1). Taxonomy (NCBI): domain Eukaryota; kingdom Metazoa; phylum Chordata; class Mammalia; order Chiroptera; family Molossidae; genus Molossus; species Molossus molossus. The sequence continues at coordinate 84,844,596 of NW_023425388.1, forward strand.
TAAACACGCTTGCAAAAAGTGCCTTGCCCGCCCCACCCTGTCCATTCGGAGGTGAAGGTTTTGGACTCTGGTATTTCTACTCCACCCAACTTCTGTTCCATTTTTAATATACCTTTGTGATAAAAGGTATTGTATCCATTTTTTAAAAAGCCTAGAAGGTGTGGCTGACAAGAAGGAAAGCAATATCCTGCCACTCACTGCCTCAGACATGAAAGGGCCTCCAGGCCCAGCCCCCGACTCACCCTCCCTCCTCTGGTTGTGCAGCTCGGGCTCCACGTATCGTTCAATAAAAGCAACATTATTCACCCACCTCACCACCTGAGGAAATGCCATAATTGGCCCAAGTCCCTGTGCTCTGGCAAATACTCAGGTATCTGAGCTCACAGTGGCCAGTCACAGAAAGGATATCAGCACACCTTGCTTTCCTCAGCAGGTGGGTTGCTGAAACTGCATGAAAATCAGATGTTTGCAAGTTGAATCACTTCTTAAAACACATTAGGAACTTGTTGCTTAATGAGTCACTGCAGAGGGCTACTTATTGACCAAGAAAATTCCTTTGCCTATGCCTTATTATAATTAATGTATATATCAAGCCCATTGGATTCAAGGTCTAATATTCAAAATGCAATTAACTTCATACAAACATTAAACAAAGAGGAAATGAAACTTTTAAAAAGATACTTTTTAAAATAGCATTAAAAACATCAGTTTAGCCCTGGCCAGTTTGGCTCAGTGGTTAGAGCATCGGCCTGTGGTCTGGAGAGACCCGGGTTCGGTTCCCGCTAAGGGCACGTACTTCGGTTGCAGTTTGTCCCTGGCCCTGGTTGGTCGTGCGGGTGGCAGCCACTCGATGTGTCCCTTCACGTCGATGTTTCTGTCTGTCTCTCCCTTCCTCTCTCTCCCTCCCACTCTATCTGTACAAAAAATGGAAAAATATCCTTGGGTGAGGATAAAAAAAAAACAAAAAAACATCAGTTTAGCAGTTATGTACAAGAATAAACATCAAGAAATGACTTTTAAGAGTAATAATTTGTGTAATATTAAAATACATGTAAATATAACATTTTTAATAATTATTTTCTAAAACCAATATACAAATCTTTCTTCCTTTTTCTCTCTTTTGTTAGCTGCTACATTTCTTAAAAGCAAGATGTCGTGGCTATTTGAAAATTCACCAGTGGTTCCCTAATAACACCAGAAAATAGGAATAGGCTTCCAGAAACTTTTCATGGAAGCCACTAGTTTTTAGCTGGTTTTAGATCTTAGAAGGAGAATACCAAAAGAGAATAAATTAATGCATGGTTGTCAGAGGTCTTTCTGGCTCTCTCAAAAGCATAATCCTCTGTATAATCAGATAGCTTCTTCATGTGGACCACTTATAGTGTATCACATGCAAATATACAAGATAAATAGAGAAACAGTTTTGAACTAAGAGAGAACTTCTGAATACAGTTGTCTCATGATATTCAAGGCACTATTGGTTCCAGGACCCCAGCAGATACCAAAATCTGCAGGTGCTCAAGTCCCTTATATAAATGGTGTGGTGTTTGTACATAGACACATCCTCCACCACACTTTAAATCACCTCTAGATTACCTATAATACCTAATGCAATGTAAATGCTATGTAAATTGTTTTTATACTGTATTGTTTAGGAAATAATGACAAAGAAAAAAGTCTGTACATGTTGAGTACAGATGCACCTGTCATAGGTCTAACTACATAGTACACGTCAGCAACACCGTAACTTTTTTTTTTTCAAATATTTTTGATTGCCAGTTGGTTGAATCTGCGAATGCAGAACCCATGGATACAGTTGGCCAACTGTATCATCTCAGGCAAAGTCTAGAAAATTCATATATTATGTGAGTTTATGTGAATTTGCTAGACACCAGGGCCAACCACAAATCTTCCTTTGTACTTTTCCATATAGTTTCTCACTCAGAACAGCTCCAGCTGTCCATGGGAAGGTTCTGCAAGACAAAGAGCTGGGATTTGGCCATTTGCAGACAAACCACAAATGAATTACCCAGAGTGTGCTGGCAGAGGGACTTGAACTTAAGGACATGGGACAATCTGAACAGGTTGCCAATGGTTTGTGAGAGTTCTGAGAAAAGAAAAGGAAAATTTAAAAAAATCTTGCTGGCGTAATTTACATTGGACAACATGAGCACATTCCAGTCAATCCACTTCGTAGACATGATCTCACTGGTCTCCCCAACATCCCTACAAGGAAAGGAGGGGGACAAGTGTGACTCCACCCTTTAGGCCAAAGCCCCACCCTTCACTCCCACTTGTGGCTAGGAGTGGGTGGAACACATTTACACAGGGGAACAAATTACCATCTTCCTTGCTTTCTGATCCCTCAACATGTGGGTGAGCAAGTTTGCCTTTCCTGCTTGAGGCCATACAATTCCCAGAACAACTTGTCTGAAATGTTAAGCACTGAGTCACTGGCCAGTGATAATTCTCAAACAACTATAGGTTTGTTTCTCAACCATTGTTTGGCTATGCTGACTTGGACTCAATGCACTATGTAACTAAGTGCCTGAGATGAAATTTTCTCACTGGCCTAGAGAGGTTTTTTTAAGAATGGAAAGACTATGGTGAATATGGAAGGAGAGACATTTTATACTTTTGTGCTAGATATGTTGCTAGCACTATGCTCATCTAGAAGACAAGATAAGAGACCAGGAAAAGGAAGTATGTTGGGCATCCAGAAGTCTTTCAGATGGTAAACTGGATCTCCACATTTATGTGGTGGTTTTTCTACAACTGTATTGCCTCTCAAGACTTGTTTCACATCTCCCTTAGGTGTGATTTAAAAAATATTTCTGTGGCAGAATTATTAAAATTCTCCATCAGAAAAGTTACCAGTAATTATAATGTTGAGGAGCAATGGTTGAAAAAGAGAACAAATATAATAAAATTTGATTGCATAGTATTTTTCACCTTAGAAAATACATGATAATTTATTCAGAATCCAACTCCTTAGGATTCATGTTTGATTCTCTTATAATTAAAGATATGTTTGAATTATTCTTTCTTCCACTACAAATAAAAATGCCCCAAACACTGAAGGATAAAAAAAAAATACAGAATATAATTCTCCATATAAAGGTTGACACACATACTCACTCTACCCGCATATGGATATTTCTTACAGATATAGAACTCAGCAGCTTCTAGCAGTCAACTAAGATGAGCACCATATGGGACATAATAATGCATTATTTCACTAAAGCTTTCAGAGCTTAAGAAAATAGCCCGAGGAATAAGACTGCTCCTTTCTGAGCCAAGGTTGCAATCTTCTAAGTCCAAGGCGTGTTTGAAAACAGTCATTAGGTAATTGTAAAAGCCAAGGGAGATCAGTTTAAGAATAAGAAATAATATTACTACCAACTGCCCTTTTCTGTGTTCAATCCAGATGGAAGCTAGACACGTGGGAAGCGACATTAGTATAATAGCAAAGAAAATGAGAAAGTGGGAGCAATCTTACCCCCTATGTTCTTTTTGTAAGATTGTATTACTATTTGCTCTCTCTAATGCCCAGAAAATAGGGAAATTATATCTGTTTAATATGTTATGGAAAGCCTCCTTTTATCTTTCTATAACATAGTTTCAATTCATTGTTAGGCAATTTCATTTTATATATCAATAGTAATCTGTTTGTTGAAATCAACAACATCAAAGGCAGTGCTTGATATAAAATAAAAAGAGCCTTGAAATGAAACTCAGAATACTTCACTCTCACTAACTTGGCATATGATCTCGAGCAAGTCACTTAACCTCTCTAAGCCTTGCTTGTCCATCTCTCAAATGAGAGAAATATGATAAATTATTTCCACAGGTCTTTCCAGAATTTTTCTGTTCCTTTGGCAAATTGGTTTATGTTTGTAGAAAAGGTTCAATCTGTTTCTGACATGACAATGGCCAAATCAGAATCTCTATTTGGGATAGTAAGAAAAACGGACCGACATATTTATAAGATGAATTACTGTGGCCAAAGATACATAAATATGGATTGGGGTATATTTTTAATATTTACAGACATTTTCATCTCTTAGTTACTTCATTAGCAACTGTTACTTCACCTATCCCTGGCTGAGATTTTCCAGTAACATTAGGCCAGCAACTGTAGACTCTATTTTCTAAGAAAAATATCTCGTATTTTTCATATGCAATATTTTCACACCAATGGCCTTGATCTTTCAAGGTCTGAAGGAGACTGACAGATTAGAGGGAGAATAAAAGAATTTATGTACAAAGAATTTCTGACAAGGGAGTATTTAGTCTAGAAACAAAAACTCGGAAGTGTGGCTGGCTTAATAAAAGGCATCAAGAATATGAAAGATCAGCTGCTGTATATTTTCTCAGAACTGTGACACGAGGAAGCCACCTTTGATTACAGCAGAAGGTGGTGCTTTGGGTTAGACCCAAAGAATTTCCTGGTTGGGTCTCTAAAACAAGTCACTAAAGGAGATTTTCATCACCTCTCAAGGATATCTTGAAACTTGGGACAGAAATGAATTCAGGTCTTCTGCATTCAGGCTCTGCACTAATTACATTTATTATCTTTTCATCAGCACAGCAGCCTTATGTGAGAGGTAGAGTAGTTATTCTCATTTTATAGATAAAAAAGACAAAGGTTTGTTAGTAGCTAACCAGCAGAGAAGCTGGGATTTGAACCCAGAGACTTGGACTCCAAAGCCAGCTCTTCCACCATTGGGTCTACTACTTCTCTGCAGTGGATTGATTCTTACCTAGTTAATGGCAGCTTTATTTGGAAAAGGAAGCTATTGAATTTGACCAAGTGTAAGAAAACCTTTTATACAGAGGAAATATTATCTGACATTCTTCATTTCCACCAACTCCAAAATCACTGGAAATGGCTTAAGTGGCTTGGAGTTGTGTAAAGACCACAGGACATATCAGAATGTACTAGCTTTGTGTCCTCAGGCATGTCACTTAAACTCTGATGCTCAATTTCCCCCTTTCACCTATTCAACACTGTTTGTTGTACACCTACGGAGTCCAGTAGAAATGCAATGGTGAATAAACTCCAGAAAATGAGAAAAATAATGACTACCTCATGGTGTTCTGTTTACCACTCAGTCGGTGGGTCCCTAACCGCTTTTGCTTCCACACAAGGGACTTATGCTCCAGAAGAAGGAATTTTCTGACATTACGTGCTATGAAATATGCTCTCAGTGCAGAGAGGAAGAACAGAGAATCGTTGTCTTCTGAATGAAGGATGCCTTTTCCAGGAAGAAGTCTGGAGGGAAAAAGCACCAGCAGTGGTGTTATCTGCGCTCTCCTTTGTACTCTCACAGAAGTTGTTCATGCCTCTATTACAGTGTTTATCATATTTTATTTATTCTTTTATATACGTTCTACCCCGCCCCCCATGAGACTCTGGATTCTGGAAGACAAAGTCGATCCTTTGTTTCTTTCTATTTTTACCAAAATCATACTGAACCCAGGGCCTGGCATGTTATTGGCACTCATAAAACATTGGTTGAATGAATGAATGAATGAATAATGAATGAAGCCTCCTGGTTGGAAACAGGAAAATAAAAACACAGGAGAGAAAATATAAATTGCAACATATTTCACAGACATACTAAGCTTGATAGACCATTCATTGAAAACGGAAATCATTTTTTGTTTTTGTATTTTTTGCTTTATTTGGATGTGGGAACTGCTATGACTAGGCACAATATGTAAGCCTTTTGTAATTGTTCAAGACCTCCAGAACTCCCTCCTCGGCACTTCTTGAGGGACAGGATAAACCCTAGTTTGTGAAGGGACGGGTGGTCCTGCTGGGAAGCAGGTGGATGGGACTACATGATTCTTTCCAGCCTGACTTCAGTGACTCAGTGATTTCAAATGAACCCTTGAGAATCCTTCCAGTCAAATGATTCTTTCCACTTACCCTGACTGGGCCTCGAACAAACTCACATTAAAAAAAAAGTCCAGATAGTTAAGCCAATATTGTCATATTGCAAACATTCTGTTTTTACAACAGCAGATTCTTTCAGCCAGGCTAAAGTGCTGTGACTGTGGACCAGTTGAGACTCTAACTTTATCTCTATAAGACCAAAACCATAGGCGAAAAAATGGAACATTCATGAAACCAGGTTTGGGGGCCAAGATCTGAAATGAGCTAATATGTTACATGAATTGACTAAGTAAACTGTTCAGAACAGGCAAATAGGTCCAGGCCCTGGGAACCTACCTCGTTGCTATCAAGTCTGAGACACAGTGTCCTGCGTTCACTCAGGCCTTTGAGGAGCAGGTGACGCAAGCCAAATGCACCACCAGCAGCACACTTCGAGTAGGACTGGATAAGAAGGGATCTCTTCTCAAGTTTAATCACTTCGTACCTAGTATATCCTGGGCTCTTGGGACTGTACTGGGCATTTTATATACATTCTCTATAATCCTAAAAACAATCCTGGAAGGCAAAGGTCATTATTCCATTTTATATCTGTAGAGATGGGGCTTTAGAGAGATTATCTAAATTACCCAAAGGTGCCTAGCTACTGAGTTAGAGTCAGGATTCAGACTCAAATGCATCTCTTCACTTGCCTTCCTAAAGTAGGAGGGTCAGCATACCCTGGATCATTTACAAGCATTTGAGCCCAAAAGCTATGAAAAGATAGATCAGTAGACATAAAGCATTATTGAATGAGTCGCTACTATTCTTTATTGTATAAAGAGTTTGTCCTTTGGTATAAACTTGGTGTACCTCGTCTTCCTACTGAAATGGAGTGTTGTCAAATCTCAGTAACCTATTTCCCGTTGTTGTTTGCAATCTGTCAGTGCTGTTTTCATGATAGAATCATTTCTTAAGGTAGAGTAGTGTATTTTCTTCATAAAGTCTGAATTTGGCACCTCGTAGAATAATTTTCTAAATGGGAATTGTGCTTCCATTACCTAATTGCGAGAAGTTGCCAAAATTTAGGAAGGCTCTGGGAAGGGGAGGTAGTTCGAGAATTCAAGTGGACCTCAAGGTCTGGCTCTTAAAGAAATGGAAATATTCTTAGACTGGATTGTCATCCTACTTGTTGGTGTAACTACAGCTGGAAGGGAGAATAAAAGATAATATGTTTCTCCCCACATTTTCAGTGATAACTACAAATGAATACTATTCAAAAAAATAGTTACAAGTATTTTGCAAAATTTACCATCTACAAATTTTTAATATGCTGGTTTAATGCTTCACTCTAAGGAATAAATAAATTTATTCTTAATGTTATAAAAACTCTAAGGGAAAAAATGATGTCAATGAACTAAAATAAAAGCTCAGGCAGTAAGAACACAAATGCCAAGTAATGCAAAATACAGTGTTAAAAGTTGATGGAAAGGGGTAATGCTTAACACTGTCTTACGATCACCAAAAGTGGTGAGAAGAAGGGATAAGAATGTGTATGTCCTTGGTGTGCCCAAAATATGAATATCATCCAGATACCACACATTTCAATCCTTTATTTTAAATTTTACATATGTTTATATCAGCATGAAATAATATTCATTTAGTCATATTGTAATGGATAATAACATTAGTGTGGTATTCTTTCCATCCTTGCTAATCTGTCTTTTTCCGTTTCCTCATGAACTTAAAAACTTGCCAAATAAAATTGTGTCAATGTGAAGACATACGTATCTCTTATCTGCATGGTCTATCCAATACCTTCTGTCAATACACATTTCTCTCCCTTTTTCTCTGTGTTACGGAATTCTAGAGTCTTTTAAAATGTTCTTCTATATTTGTTTTCCATTTATAATTCTCCTTCTGATGGCTTTCCGTGGAGAGCGAAAGATTTTGCTTTTAATCCAAACATGTAGAATTTACTTCTGAGTACTTAAAGCCTATGGCCAAGTCATGTTGATTTTGCGTATTCGTTTCTATAATATGGTAATTGATAAGATAAAGTTCTTTATAATAGTGCTAATTCATCCACCATGGCAGTTTTCTGTGATAAAAAAAATGGATACAATAATCAGGCTCCCTTACCCATGTGAGGTGTTCAGCTCAGGACTTGACAACTTTTTTTTTTTTTTTTAATCCTCATCCGAGGACATTTTTTCATTTTTTTGTACAGACAGAGTGGGAGGGAGAGAGAAGAAGAGAGAAAGGGAAACATCGATGTGAAAGGGACACATCGAGTGGCTGCCACCCGCACGACCAACCAGGGCCGGGGACAAACTGCAACCGAGGTACATGCCCTTAGCGGGAACCGAACCCGGGTCTCTCCGGACCGCAGGTGGACGCTCTAACTGCTGAGCCAAACCGACCAGGGCAGGACTTGACAACTTTTTTTTAACTATACAAGGGTTTTTTGTTTGTTTGTTTTATTTTTTATCTTTTTTGTTTTCAATATTACATAAAATAACTTTGTTTCTAAATATCTTAATATTGCCCTTATTTTTCATCAAATGCTAGAACAGAAATCACCCAAAGAGAGCTAATTTTGAAAATTTCACAACCTCAACTTTGTTAGAACTAACCATGTAGCCTAAAACTGATTCTGCCCTGGCTGGTTTTGCTCAGTGTTTAGAGCTCGGCCTGCAGACCAGAGTCCCGGGTTCGGTTCCCACTAAAATTGATTCTAAAATTTTCAAGACAAGGCAAAAAAAATTTGGCAAAGACCTGCACCTTATTTTTAATAGAATTTACCACAGTAACATATAATATTAATGATACACCTTATTGAATATTGTAGAAAACTTTTTATAAATATGAATATGAAGAAAACAATGAAGTAGCTATCCAATCATTTTACTTTGTGTTTGTTTATTTAATATATTTTAGAAAATGTAGATCCAGGAAAGTGTCCCCAAAATAAGAACCAGAGGATCCTGGGAGAGGACTATACTAAAGCCAGAAGCCAGAAAAATGCCTTCCTTGCCCTGGCTAGAGGAGAACAGTAAGGGTTCAAGGGGGGATCTCCCAAGGCCTAGACGCAGAAAAATTAAGTCTTATGAGCAGAACACTAGGGGCTAGATGACTGGGCCACAGAGTGGGGCACTCCTGCCATAAATGTTCCATATGATCACCACAACGACCTTGACCGTGCTCCGTGTCCCTCTCTGAAGGTCCAAATGCAATGGAGCCACCTCGCAGCAGGCTGATCAGTAATTGCCAAGTCAGAGAAATAAAATTCCAGTCCCACCTGCCTCGACTGCCTTTCGACATTAGTTATTAGACCCTTTTAGTCCCCATTTTCTAATCTGTAAAATATTGATAATAGCGATGTGTTACAAATTATAAGACAATGGAGGTTGAAAAGCATTTGTGGGCTATTGAGCACTATAATATTAGTTACCCTTATCTGTTTATGTGTGCGCACGCGCATGCACTGTGGACTGTATGATTCTAAAACTTTCCATTTCACAAATGGAGAGGGGAAGGGGAAGGAATCGCCCTCCATGTGATAGGCTGGGGGTAGGGAGCTGCACCTGGGCAGGAGGCCGCAGCTGTGCACACAGGCCCACCAATAAATACATACAATAGGTGTTGACAGTTCTAGACCCCATGCTGCACTCTGGATGCCATGTAGTTACTTACAAACATACTTGATATAGACCACAAAATAACCTGATACCATCTTTATTCAGGGTTCAACAGAAAAAGCAGCATTTCAATGAGGCTTTGGTGAGGAATTTATAATAATATTAAAATAGCAGCTAACTTAATATGGTTGTTGTAAAAATTAATGAAACTATTTACATGAGACCACAACAAATGGTTGTAATTTGGAGATTTCAACAAATAAGTGTTCTGTCACTGCCACAATAGTTCCTTGTATTCTGCATCTCCCAACACACTTGATGAATATTTACCCATAAATTGCCTACAAAAGAACGCAGCACAGATGTTAGCTTATGTAAGATTCTATCAATCAGCTGTTAACTGTCCCCCTCAGCCCTTCTTCTCCAGCATGATCAGCAATGCTTATGCAAAACCCCAAAGTGCCTTTTTATACCTTTAGAGAAAAAATGTTCCAAATAGCTATAAGTTTGACTGTATTTTGTGTTCTAAAACCTACTTAGGCTATATGTGAACATACATACCCATGTTCAAGTCATGCCAAGTGATAGTGTATTCATTTCCTATTGTTCTGTAACAAATTGCCACAATTGGTTGCATAAAACAACACAAATTTAATATCTGACTATTTTGGAGGTCAGATGTCCAGAGAAGTCTTACAGGGCTAAAATCAGGTGTCAGCTGGACAACCTTTCTCCTGAAGGCGCCAGGGCACAATCTGTTTCCTTGCTTTTCCCAGCTTCTAGAGGCTGCCTGCATCCCTGGGCTCATGGCCCTTTCCTTGGTTTTCAAAGCACATCACTCCAACCTGTTCATTGTCACATCTTCTCTGACCCTGACCCTCATGCCTTCCTCTTTACAAAGACTCTTGTGATTAGATTGGGCCCAAATGGATAATTCAGAATACTCTCCCCATCTTGAAATCCTTAATTACATCTGCATAGTCCATTTTACCATATAAAATAATATATTCACAGGTTCTAAGGATTATGATATGGACATTTTGGGGAATCCATTGCATAGCACAGAGAAATTATATTATCATTAATTTTTCTAAGAAAAATATTGCATTAGAAGCATAAAAATTTTGTTCAAATATGCCCAGTGTGCCTGGCTGGTGTGGCTCAGTGGTTGAGCATTGATCCATGCACCAAGAGGTCGCTGCTTCAATTCCTGGTCAGGGCACATGCCTAGGTTGCAGGCTTGATCCCTAGTGGGAGGCATGCAGGAGGCAGCTGATTGATGGTTCTCTCTCATTAATGTTTCTATCTCTCTCCCTCCCACTTCCTCTCTCTCTAAAACTCAATAAAAACATAAAAAGAGTATGCCCAATGAGCCTATGTGATGGAGCTCAGCAATTGTTATGTCCAATTCTTCCTTCCTAAGTCAGTCTAACACAAGGTTTCTCACCCTCGGTGCTATTGACATTTTGAGCCACGTATTTCTTTGTTGTGGGGAGCTGTCCTGTGCACTGTGGGAATTTTAGAAACAGTCTTGGCCTCTGTTCCCATAGTTTTGACAACCAAAAATGTGTCAATACATAACCAAATATTCCTGGGTAGAAAAAAATCATCCCAAGTGGAGAAACAATGATCTAACAGAAAGCAACCAAATTATTATAATGGCCTCTTTATTTTTATTTTTTTAGAATATTTTTTTTATTTATGTAATGGCCTCTTTAAAGATCCTGACTTATAGAAAGCAAAAGATCTGGTGGTGCTAATTGATGGCTCATTTTAAAAAGGCAAATGTGAGTTATTTATCTCAGCATTATAGTATAAATATACTAATTTATACCATTTTAATCTGTATGAAAGACGAGAAACTCAGAGCTGTGTCTTATTCATTGGCACTAACTCATGTCTGTGACACGTACATGTGTGGTTACATGCGAGGCTTCCAATTCTTTGGGTAGCAAGCTCACAGCGCTGCCTTAGGAAGCAACATCTTGCAAAAGCTGTGAGCCTTTTGGTGGTAGGATCTGTCTCATTATCCGTGTTCCCACAGACCATAATACCCTCAACCTAAATCCAGCAACCTTCCCATTGTACTGTGATGATTCTCAAACATGAGAGTGATGGTGTTTCTGAAAGGACACAGGTCAAGCCCTGGGACTCACTTCTTGGCTCATTCCCCTGACATTGTTTCCCAAGCTGTGGTCCTTTGTACACCTCTTTCATAATTTCTTTTTGCCATTATTCACTTGGTATTTGCCCTTAAATCAGCTTATTTTTCTCAAACATAAAGACTACTTTAACATTAATATACATGATATCATGTTTTAAAATGCTACTATGATTTTTCTAAACTGCCTTGAATTAAATGCATCACTAGAAAATGTTTCGTGTTTGTCCATGGGCCTCTTAAACCTATCTCAGCATTAGATGTACATACAAAACTTAAAGATACTTTGCCCTGGAGGTGACCAATATCATCAAAAGCCTGAAGTTTACTTTTAATTCATTTTTGTTGCTGTTAATCCTTACTCGAGGATATTTTTTCCACTGATTTTAGAGAGAGCCCTGGCTGGTTTGACTCAGTGGTTAGAGCATCGGCCCATGAACTAATGATTTTTAGAGAGAGTGGAAGGAAGGGAAGGAGATAGGGAGGGAGGGGGAGAAAAAGAGAGAGAGGGAGAGAGAGAGAAAGAAACATCAATGTGAGAGAGACACATTAATTGGTTGCTTTCTGCACACCCCCCACTGGGCTGGGGATCGAACCTGTGACACTTTGGTGTGTGGGCTGACCCTCTCTCTATCCACAGAGCCACATTGGCCAGGGCTATTTTTTATTCTAAAAATGTTTCTCCCATTTATTCTAGTTCCTTACAGATGAGAGAATATCAGCGTATAACAGGCCAAACTGCTCACAGATTGATTCTGGGAGCTCTCACAACCAGAGAAAAAACCTCAGTCTACTGCATACACACCCTTTCCTAAAAATTTTCCTTTTCATTTAAAAAATATACATACAATAGTTAAAATATATGCCCTTAAAAGAATTGCTAGTTAGCTGTACTGATATGTTTAACCTAAGACATTAGCCAGATAAGCACAAAAAAAGCAAACTATAAAATTGGAGAAAATAATCCAGAGCAGCATTTTCCAAAGTGTATCATCCCACAGAACAGGATCTTAAAAAGCATTTCATGAAAAAGAAATGTGAGTTTGAGGGAAATCTATGGTCAAATAATTTGGGAAATGCTGTAAACAAAACTAAAAGATATTTTTTTATTGTTGGACTTCTCAGAGACTTTCATAGTGCTTTGTGAAACTTAAGGGAAATATATATGAAGCATGCAGTCCTAAATTTATTTATTAACAAAAACTTTTTTCTTTCTAAGAGCATCTCATGAAACTACTGTTCTAAGGAACATATTTTGGGAAATGCTAATCTATCTACATTAGAGAAAATTTTATTTTCCTTAGATTAAAGAGAACAAACTCTAGGGTAATAGATATTTTGAAATGCATGTTGTCTTATTTTTTACAAAGTACCTAGAAGTACAGACTGTCTTTTCTGGATTAGCTTTGTCTGTCACTGCCTTGCACCCCCAGGGACTCAAAACATATTATTGGATGTGAATGATAATTAAACACAAAAGACCATATGGAAATTCTTTTACGGGCTATCACATGGTTTATGCTGGCTACTTCTTTGCTTTTAGAATTAACTAACTTCTTTTGATCTTAACTTCTGAAGCTCCACAGAATGTAGGTCCTGATACCAAAAACAATCTTTGCTAAAGCTGATATCACCTGAAGAGCATTAATGGTCAGCTGTTAAAATTCTGGATATTTTCCTTAGGGGACTCTGCTTCCTCTCCATTCACAGTGCATTCACATGCAAGGGTCATTCTAAATAGAGATTGAGGCCATGAATTGGAGATTAGTTCATTTGTCCATTTTAATTTTTCTAGCAGCTACTGCATGTGATTTGAGATGATATTGTGAAAGTGAGTGAGACAGTGTGGCCAAAACACTGAACCCAGAGGGACTCCTAAGAAATGTGAAGCCACAAGCCCTGGCTGCTGTGGCTCAGTGGTTACAGCATTGGCCTGTGGACCAAAGGGTCGCAGGTTTGATTCCCAGTCAAGGGCATGTATCTGGGTTGCAGGTTTGATCCCCAGCCCTGGTGGTTGAGTTCATGTGGGAGGCAACCAATCAATGTCTCTCACATCGATGTTTCTCTCTCTCTCTCTCTCTCTCTCTCTCTCTCTCTCTCTCTCTCTCCCCTCTCTTCCACTCTATCTAAAAAAATCAAAGGAAAAGTATCCTCAAGTAAGGATTAACAAAAAAAAAGAAAGAAAGAAATGTGAAACCACAAAATATTATCAAGCAAGAGTTTTAGCATTGGAAGGGATATGAAAGATGTAGGAAGTGACATTGTCGTCAAAATGATGGTCATAATACCAGGAGTTTTGTGTGAGGTGCACTACTTGATTGTTGTGCCAGCCTGGGCAAGTCACTTTGCCTTTTGAGCATCCACTTTTATCTATTGATGAAATCATCTAGCACCTTGCTACTCAAAGTGTGGTGCATGAACCAATAGCATTAGCATCACTTGAGATCTTGTTAGAAATGTGGAAACTCAGACCTCACCACAGACCTACTGAGTCAGAATCTGCATTTTAACAAGATCCCCAGATGAGCCAATACACTGGTTTTCTCTCTCTGTTCCTAGCACCTCACACCTACCCTTCACCACCATCCAGCCACCCTCATGGATTGTGGGCCTCAGGGCAGAATTAGCACTAAGGATTGATTCTTTTAAAAGCTTTGGTAATCCAAGCCCTCTTTTTTGACAGATAAGGAAACTGAAACCCAGAAAGGTAAAGCAGATTTCCTGAAACCATACAGCTAATTAGTAGTAGAACACAGATTTTATTATTAATTTTTCTAGTGCAGTTGATTGTACAATTTCACAAGAATGTTACCAACATGGTGGGATGAAATTGCCAAGTGTTAATGTTACAACAAATGAACAGCAATGCTTTTCTTCTCTTGGAAAAGCCTTTCTTTTTTTAAAATTTAAAAATGACTGCTATTTAATGAAATTATGTTATTCCTGGAGGCCGTTGGAGAAGAATCGAGTTACAGGGTGCCTCACTCCTCTTCCAGGCGGTGGGAAAGCCTCCGTGCTCAGGCCAGACGCGTACTCGCCCCTTCCCGCCTTCCCTCACCATCGCCACCCCCACCACCCCCACCTCAGGTGTAACCCGATTACAAATAGCCACAGAAAGCACATGAGTCCACCAGCCAGGATGCTCACAAGCCCAATTTTAATCAGGAACCCCTTCAGCAACCAGCATTTTGCCTAAAGAACTGAACCTTCAGTAGCTTGAAAACCAAACATTTCTCAAATAGCCACAATGAAATGGATGGATATATAGGTTGAGAGAGTAATATTATAGTCACATTTAAACAAATGTCACTAATTCAGTATCGAGTATAAGGGACATGTGTATGTTCCCCCAGTGACAAGTGTCTCTTTTTACCTAAAGGCAAATTTTGTCTTTTCTGTTTTTTTCCCACTACTCTCTTCACTAATTGTTAAGGGTATACATCTTAAATCACTATCCAGCTAAGTAATAAATACATTTTCACACCAAAATTCTATAGCAGTTTATTCAATAGGACTGAGAGTCACATGTGTAATTATACATTTTCTGGTAGCACATTTAAAAAATAAAGTAAAACACATAAAATTAATTTTAGTAATATATTTTATTTAACACAATATGTCTGAAATATCACTTCAATATGTAATCAAAATGAAAAAAATACTAAAAGAAATGACTAATGAGGTATTTTACATTGGGCATAGTAGTCTCCTCATAGCATGTTAATCTTAAAGGATTAGGAGAACATGGTTAGAATTTAGACAGTTTTTAAGCAATTGAAAAAGCCATTCTTGATAATAAACCAGCATAAGCTCTAAGGTAATTGAGTTGTATCAATCAATCTATAAACTAAAGGTTTTTCTCATCACTAATTATTCTGTGAGTATGATTTACAGTTAGTAGACAAGTTTCTTCATGAAAAATTTTTTTTAAATAATTATAAGTCATAAGACCAGCTGTATGTCTCTCTTTCCTTCCTTCCTTTCTCCCCTCCCCCATGTCCTTCCCTCTCTGTCACACACCTATGTGTTCCCACCTTAGCAGTACCAAAATTTGTAACCATCTCAGTTATTTGTTGGTTTTCCTTTTTTTTCACATATATCCCATAGAATATAAGCTTTGTGATAGTAGGAACCATAGTTTATGTTCATCTTTATGTCCAGAGCACCTGACCTCCTGTGCAGTATGTGAGAATCACTCAATGTTTTCTTTAAAGAATTAATAAATAAATTAAGGAACATCAGCCAGGTCTGTATAAAGGCAGAGGTCTTTTTTTATTAATAATACATACTAGAATTCCAAATATTAGTCATCCTATCATCTGAGTTAAACAAAGCAGAGAGAGTAAACGTATCAAAAGTTTTAACTTCCGTAGCACATGCCTGGATGTTTAAGAATAACCTCTTTCTCCAAATGTCAATATGAATGAGATGTAAGGCTTCTCTGGGTCTTACCCCCAGGGCTACAAAGGTCTGCTAGGAACACCTACCACAGGAAGTCAGGAATAAAGGTGTAAGATTCTTAGAGTTGGGACATTTTCACCCAGAGTGGTCAACAGCAGTTCAGTCAGGGAAAGACCTTGAAACAGCATTAAAGAGGGAAACCAAAGCAGGCTGAGTGAATACCCAAATATCCATGTGAGCAAAAGGCGCAAGACTCGAAGGGGTTAGAGGCCTGCTTGCTTGTAGCCAGTGGTTCACAGACTAAACCTGCCAAGGCCTCTCTGCACAGACACCAAGCAGCCTGTCACCAGGCCCCAGGCCCACTTGGTTACTGTACCATCATAACAGAAACTAGAACCAGCCATGCTCATACTAGATTAGGACCACCAGACCTGGAGGTGGTAACCAAGGTAGAAACAGGTATTCATTTTGGAATTCATGCGCCAGATCCAGGCATGAATGGTTCAGATCTGTTTTGTCACACTTTCACCATCTTCCTCTCAAACCCATTTTTTCTTGAGTTTTTTCATTTAAAAAAGTGTATTATGTAGTAATTCAGTCAGTTGGCTATAACTCCTGCCTGAAATATGCAAAAATGTAAAATCAACACAAAGGCCCGAGTGCCTAACTGAGATATGAGATGTTTCCTGTTAACGACATGAGACGAAAGGAGTAGCTGCTATAAAGAAACCTTGGGGATGATTAGATCTGCTAATAAACTTTATAGGTTTATGACTCATAATTAATTTGGTCAGACTAGGAAGTTAAAAGGAAAACAACCAAATTGTTTAAAATGCTGGCATTCCCGAAAGAGATCGTGGAAGCTGAGATAAAAGCATGTTGTAGGGAGTTAACTGAAAATACTTTGGCACAGAGAGGTGATTTGAGAATCTTTCAGCACCTAGGAGTGACTCTAACTGGAAAACACACAGTTCCAACAATAAGGGTTATAAATTCTCACTGACAACAGATAGTCAAAGGAGACTTGAGATATGCAAGTCATGCAGCTGCTTCCATCTGGAAGGCCAGTTTCTTTGGGAGAGTTGGTGAATACATGTCTGTGTTTCTTTTCACTTCTAACACAGATCTCATTATACCACACACACACACACAGCACTACTGCTACCTCGCCAGCTCAGAACACAAATGGTAGTGTAAGGAAAATGCCAGAATTGATAACGAGAAGGTTTTAGAGTAAAGTACTCAACAGTCACTCATTTATTTTTAAAAAAAAAAGTATGATAAGATCTTACTCTGTCATCAGTAGGTCACTCTGTGTTATGAAGGATGCCACAGTAACATAAGATTGGATCTCTGCCCATGAGGACCTTACAGTCTAGTTATGGAGAGAAAATGTAGACAATTAGAAGCAAAAGCACTCCATTCAAACCAAATATAATGGTAGCCCCCTCCCCCACCCTGTCTCTATCATGTCACTCCGTTTTATTTTTTCTGTAGCATTGTCACTTTCTAGAATTGCTTTGTATGTTTACTTCTTGTATGTTTATTTATTGTTTATGATGTGTCTCTCCTAATAGAATCTGTGCTCCATGGGAAGAGGGACTCAGTCTGTGCCAGTGCCTAGAAAGGAATATTAGTTTAATGAATATATTAATAGTGAATTAAATTGATCGCCTATAGCTGATGAGTGATATAGATAATAATTCAGAGAAAGAGTAGAGTGAAGTTGTATTATAGAGGAAAGCCATCAGAGAGAGGGAAGCCCTCAAGGATGAGTAAGATTTGAAGAAAGGGAGAAGACCATTGTCCAAGTGAGGAAGCATGTGAAACTCAGAAACGAGAACTACTGGTAGACTAGGTAGAGACTAGCTCCTGAATGTTTTCATGTGACAAATGTCTAGTACTAAGACCTCCTGTCACACACAGCTTTCTTCACTAAAAATGCCTTTCTCTCCACCAGATCTATTCACAACATTAGTCTTCTGTCCCCCTGCATTACTTCCCTATATCCAGGGACTGTCTAAGCTCTAAAGACTCTACTTCAGCCATCCCTCTCTCATCTTGACCCTCTCCTCCACTCATCTTGACCAAGCCCTCAGTAACATTTACTTGAATTATTGCCACAGCCCCTAAACTGGTCTTCAAAACCTCCAACCTGTCTTTCCAGACCTGATTTCTTATCCCAGCTCTGCCTCTAGGTTTCCCGTGTGACACTGGGCAGAGATCACAACTCCCCCCACCCCCACCCCATATGCCTTAGTCTTTTCTTCTGTGCCACGAGGAACCGGGATAGAGTAACCATCTCTCGGTCCCTTCCCCTCTCACCTCATAGGATCCTGTGATATCCCTGTCCTCAGCAGAAGCCAGCACTGTGCTCTGGTCAGAGATGATGCTCAAAGGTTATTCTACTGTAATATAGTTCAGTAGTACTTTACAGATAATAACTGAAAAATGATGAGAGCTTTCATCACAGACCTTGTAAAGTATTTCATTCCTACGACTTACTTTACTTTCTCAAATTCATTTTCACTCAGCACAGGGCTCTCTCCATTCTAAGGAAATCTCTCTCTCTTTGTCTCGGTCTGTCCCTTTCTCTCTCACTCTCTCTTACACATGCACACACACACACACATTCTTACTCCTTTTAAATGTAGATTAAACAATCTAGTCATAATCAATACAGTCATGTTTATAATGTGTTGAAATTAATAACTGTTGACGAAATAATTAGATAAATAAAAAGGAATGTTAGAGCAATGTCTCCCAAAGATTAATGTGCTCATGAGGCCTCTGAGGGTGTCACGAAAAGACAGATTCTGTTGCACTCAGTCTGGGGTGAGGCCTGAGGCCGCATGTCTAACAAGCTCCCGAGAGAGGTAGATGCTGCTGCCCTGAGAACCAAGGTGCTGACAACAAGGTGGGAGAGCACAGGGGACCTTAGGAACCATCACATCAAACGCCCTCATTTTCACAGGTGAGGAAGTTGAGGCCGGCGTAGTGAAACAGTGTCCTCCAGGCTCCCTAGTTAGGACTGGCAGAAGTGGCCCAGGCACAGACACAGTCTCCACGCTGCCCTCAGTGCAAGGGGACCCGCTTTCGGAAGAGCAGCACGCTTCTTGCCACCTTCTACTGAAGGAGGAAACAAGTCCTCAGAGCTCATCCTCTGCACTCCCTAGCCTTCACTTCCAGCCCACCAATGGCAATTAGGTGGGATAGTCTTAATTCTGCTCCACCAGCTTGGCTGCCTTTCTCCATTTTTTGCCACAGCTTTACCTTGAAAGAAAATCTGACTGTTGTCTCATTTTCTTCACACAGCTCATTATGAAATCTGAGGAGCCGAGACTTCAACACACTTTCACTACCAGGGCACATTGCTGAGGCACCTTTTGAGACATGTTGTGTGCACATGTACACAAACACATACACCCATGCACACACTTACCCCTGCCCTTGGTTGTGTGTGCTCGGCCTCTGGACATGTTTTGTTTACTCGGCAGAAGTTCCTATCTAGACATGTGGGTTGTCTGATTTACATTTAGAAAGTTCTAGTAGCTTCTCACACATAGACCTCTCCACACTTTTCCCCATAGCTTCACAATTTTACATCAGGTTCCTAGGTTCAGAAGGAGCTTGTTTATAAGAAAAAAGGCAAAACAAGAAATATTCAGACACAAGCATAAGTTTCTCTTCCTCGTCACTGGAGAGCATCTGAAACCGTGGCGAGGCCCTGGCTGAGGGACTGGCATGCTGAGCGCTCATTTTCGTTCAGGGTATTAAGCAAAATACCAGCCTTGAATTCATTTGGTTTCAATTTACCTTTCACAAAACACATATATACTGAAAGATTTTGTGCTTGCATTTTCCTTTCTGCTTGCAAATTTCACCCCATTTAAAACATAAAAGGAGAAAAATAATGGTACTGACCAGAGCCAAACATAATATGGGTGGACACAGTACAAACTTTCCCTTAGAAAGTTTACCCCAGGACTTCGTGGGTGATATTTTTCCTTAACAGAAAATGAGGAGCATACCCTTGGGCAGTAGACTGTTTCGCTGTCAATAGGATACAACACATACCTGAGAGGATCTCCATTTTCCTTCACTTTGGGGAACACACTCTCTGTGGTACAGAAAAGGAAATTAGACACATTGAGAAAGCAGACATTGATCGAAGTGAGACACCATTATCCTCCAAATTTTATCCTCTTGAAAGTAGAAACTTAATGATAATTCTTGTACTGCTAGATCCTTGCTCAGTCTGCTTCTGAATCCCACGGCACTGGAACCTACGGCATTTATGAAAACGTCCGCCCCCTCTCTCCTCTCTTTAAAAAGTTTCAACTGTCAACTTCCACTTAATTATGGAACTCTAGAAATCACTAGTTTTCGATCTGAAAGATCATTAGCAATTATATTTCATGTAGGTGTGACTGAGGCCCTTTTCAGTAAAATAAAGACGTTTTAATTAGAGGCAGTGACTTCTAACTCATAATTCCATGCTCTTTTCACTGCACCCATTTTGCATGAAAGAATAAAGCATTAACCGGAAAGCACCATTATTGTCCTCTGCCCTCTCATACTTCTGTTGTTCAGAAGAAGTGAGCCTATAAGTAAAGAATGAGGTGATCTAAGCTGATAACTATGCATGGGTCAAAGAAGTCTTTTCCTTAATGTCATTTCAAGTGCAATGAAAAGACCGTCCCTGTCTGCCTCCCCAGCCCTACATGTCAACAGCTTCCATCATTAGGGATTCTGAGCTTCATGTGAAGCATTAATCTATCCCTAGTGTCCACTCTTAAAACCAAAACATTCTGAGAGCGATGATATCAAGTCACTAAGGATTAGCTTTGAATTTGTTTATAAGACAACTTCTTTCTATGTTGGGAGCCATAGGCCTTGATCTAAGTGACATACAGCTCAGAAAAGAGAGAAAAGTACAGAAAGGCAAGATGAAGCATGACAAACATTATTTGCCTCAGTCTTGCATAAGCCAGGCCTTGACCATATTATAAACATCATTGGCATGCCATAATATACAGTGGGCAAAATCCATGTAGAGTTTAGTTCCCTTTAGTAACCGTAGCCAAGGAGTGACTAGTGCTCAAAGAGAATATAAACATCAGTATATAAAGATTCCAATGGAATCAAAAATTTATTTGGCTACTAACATTCTAGTTATAATCCAGAGAAGGTTATAATTCATATGTGGTAATAATAAAGATGATGATGTTGATACGACAACAATGGCAGGTAATATCAGGTATGCCAGGTACTGTTCTAAGTTCATTCATTCATTCATTCATTCATTCATTCAACAAATGCTCATTTAGTGCTACTTCCTATGTGTAAGGCACTATTCTAGATGCTGGGAATTCTGCAGTGGAGTGGTGAACAGAAAAAGCTCTCACCCTCGAGAAGCTTGCATTCTAGCGGGGAAGCAGATGGTAAGCAAACAAGTAGATGCGTAACATGTCAGATGATGTAAAGTGATGGAAAGAAACAGGTGTTGTCAGGTAAAGTTTCTCTTTTATAGACATGGAAGCTTCAGTGTATAGGTCACATCTGAGCAATAACCTAAAGGAAATGAAGGAGTGTGTATAAAGATTTCTAGGGAAGAGTAGTTCAAGCATAGTGTACAGCAAATGTCCTGAACAGGGAGTATGCTTGGTATGTTTGAAGAATATCAAGGAATCCAGTAGGACTAAAGTTTGATAAGCAAAAAGAATGGTAGAAGTTGAAGTTAGACAGGTCCATGCATATCCAAGACCTTGGCTTTCAGACTAATGGAGATGGAGACTGACTGGAAGTGTTGAGTAAAGAGTGATAGAATCTGACTCATAATTTAAAAGAATCACTGCAGCTGCTCTGTTTAGATCAGACTTTTAAGAGCAAGGACAGATGCTGGTATTAACTCTCTTAAGAATCATGAGTTATGAGATTTGTACTCTTTCCCATTTTGCACATGACAAAACTGAGACAGAGAAGTCACATAGATCGTAAATAATAGAACCAGGATAACAGCCCAGGCAACCTAGTTCCAGAGGTCATACTTTGAACCTCTATACTCTACCACTTCTCAAGAAAGATGTCAAAGGCAGAGACAGGGAAAGTTTATGCAAATTTCATTGGACAGAGTCCACTAGGGGTAGTCCTAATTGTGGGAAGAAGCATACTTTTCTTTCATTCTACTTCCATTATTTCATGGACTGTATTGCACTTTGCAGACAATGAGTCAGAAATACTTGGCTCTGTCACATTTTTTTAAGAGTCTATTACAAGTCAGGAATATAAGAGTTATTAGCAGAACCTAATAATAGCTTTGTAGTAGATACCTAACTGTCAATTACATTTCTTTGCCTGCACAGTACAAAATTAAGAGGAACACAGAAGGGACTGAGATTCCCTTTCAGTGATTGCTCTATTGATATCACCCATAGGTAATTCTCAACCCACATTCCCAGCCAAATCAGGCATTATTTCTCCAATTATTTAAAACTTGTAAAGAGCCCTGGCCAGTGTTCTTAGTGGTTAGGGCATCGGCAGGAGCACCAAAGGCTTGTAGGTTCGATTCCTGGTCTAGGGCACGTACCTGGGTTGCAGGTTCAATCCCCAGCCCTGATTGGGGTTGTGTAGGAGAAAACCAATTGATGTGTCTCTCTCTGTACCCTACTCCCTCTCTTCCATTCGATCTAAAAATCAATGGAAAAAATATCCTCAGGTGAGGATTAACAAAAAATAAAAATAAAAAACTTGTAAAGAAATTATTCCAAAATATGTTTTATAACCATGTTGATTTTCCTCTGCAATTCTTTTTTTATTAAGTATAATTGACATACACTGTTATTTCAGTTTTGAGTATACAGCATAGTGATGCACCATTTACATACCTTACATACCTGATAAGTCTAGTACTCATCTGTCACTGTACAAATGGCTCCATTTTTTAAAAAAATTAAATGCCTGGTTGCCAGAAGTTTGAAGAGAAAGTTATCATCATTAAGTCTTTCAACACCATCTTTGAACACAAAGAAGCATAACTAAGGTAGCTTCTTTTATAATATGCCATTGTTTTAGAACTCTCAAAATTAGAACTTGTAGTTAGTAAAGAGCCATCTTTTTAAACATAAATAATACATGAACTTGCATATATAACTAGGTTAAAATGTAGTAACATATACATAAATGATTATGTAACAAAAATTATAATTCAAGCATGGTGTTTTTCTCATTCAATTTTTAGAAATTGTCAAGTTTGTTGAATGAATCCCACCAGATAACCAAAACCCATTTCAACTAACAATGATCTTAGTGCCTTAACACCTTACAGAAAATACAAAAGAAGAACTAGATATAGGGTTTTCCTACACTCAAGGAATTTACAACCTTGTCAAGGATAAGACTTGTATATCTTATATCAAAAAGGAGGGTGGAGGGTTTGCAGAGGAAATGATTTAACAATGGTGCTGAGTACACAGGGCATCTGCCCCCGCTGGGCAAGCAGTCTTGGGCTCAGGTTCTGATAGCACTGGCTCTGCCTCAGTGCTCTCTCCCTCCTCCAGCCAAATGTCTCCCATCCTCTCTCCAAGCCCTTCAGACTCTGAACAACTTGGGGTATTCTACTTTATATTATTACACTTCCACACTACCCATCTGAATCTTGTAAAGTACATACATACATCTCTAGAAGTATGAAGGGGCTTTCTTCCTCTCACCCAGTTGGAGGGCCCTAATATGATAGAGCAAGAGTTCTGACGAATTTGAGAGAGAAAAGGCTAAACCAGACAATTTTGAACATGGCAGCCCAAGGCAAGGTACCCAGTAGGCGGCTTAGGACAGCAATAAGGTCCTAGATGTCCAGGAGTTTGGGAAAGAAGATATTAAACTGTGGAAGAGTTGCCCAGCAAGGACTCTAGAAGGATGGCATCTTTCAGATTTGACAAACAGGGCTCTAGACCTAAGAAATAGATGATAACTTTATCTATGCCCTGCCCTTTTAGCCTACATTATTCTGCTTCTGGTCCACACAAGACAAACTAGTGGTAAAGTTATTTGATTCCAAAACCTGTTTTCCCATTAGAATTTCCAAGTAGTTCTGAAGTACTAACTCATGGAGAGAGTTTATTTACTCATTTAACAAATTTGTGGAGCCTCTGTTATGAATTAAGTGGGCCTCTGAGGACCAGCCTGGAGCCCAACTGCCATCAAGTCTATAGGTAACCTATGTTCTGAGTTCCTGACTACTGATTTACACCATTGGGAACTATTCCCAGTAGTAAATAGTAGATTCCTTGTCTTCTCCCTCTATTAGAATTTGCATGCTGCCTTCTCTTTAATTTAAGGACAGCATGAAAGTCCAGAAGATGGGACTGTACACCACTTGGTATTATTTATTTCTCTTCCTTTTGCTGTATTTGAATTATTTGCATGCTGGGAAAAGCTCATGCAACAGCATTTTTATAAAGGTCTCAAGAGAGATATCTATCACAGTAGTGGTTGAGAAAACTATAATACAAGGCAGATTACTTGACTTACATAATAGTCTGCACATAAAAAACATGGTTTATGTTTCAAAAATTGGAAGAAGTCAGAAGCTCACTTTTTTTTTTTTTTTTGGTTAATCCTCACCCGAGGATATTTTTCCATTGATGTTTAGAGAGAGTGGAAGGGAGGGAGGGAGAGAGGAGAAAGAGAGAAGCATCTATGAGAGAGAGACACATCGACTGGCTGCCTCTTACACAACCCCAGCCAGGGCTGGGGATCGAATCTGCAACCCAGGTACATGCCCTTGACTGGGAATCAAACCCATGACCCTTTGGTCCAAGGGCCAATGCTCTAACCACTTAGCAAAACTAACCAGGGCAGAGGCTCACTTTTTTTAAGCAGCAGGAAGACTTTGTTCAATTTGGGTGATAAATAAATTCCTGTTCCAAGGTATGATCCTTTTGGGGGCAAAATGAACAAAGTAAAAGATGAATAATTATTTATTTATTCAATTTACTCAATTTTAACATCTTCCCAGCATAGAACAACTATTATGGTAAATAATTAGTAATACCTATATAAAAATGTCAATATATATTTTTCAGCTCATGTTGTGTTTTTGCATGTCTTTCTATTTTATGTTTTCATAAACATCTAAGCATTTTATTAAGAAGTCCAAATTGTATGATACTTAATTATAACTACAATGAGTAAATTGAGTGATAGCTAAATATATTACTGTTAAGTCAGGAAAAATATGCAGCCTGTGAACACACTTCAGAAAAGCAAAGGGCAACAGAGCCTTGTCGTCCCCACAACCCCACCCAACCCCCCAGAACCTCACAGGTTGTGGTTGTACTTGCCCTTCTCGGTACTGGAAAAGTGACAGCGTGAACTCTCGATGGTCAGAACGGAAGTTAATCTTCACTTTAGGGCTTCTATTTCCTAACATAATCTTGTTTGAAAGAGTGGGGAATATTTTCTGAATGAAAACCAAATTTGTTTCCAGAGTGATTTTCCCCTTCTTCTTTTGTCTCCTTACCTAGAACACAGCTAAGGAGAGTTGGAAGTTCAGAGTCATTTCCTAAAACAAAAGGTGCTCAACCATTACCTGATATGGTCCTTCTCCCAAAGGAAAATGGAGAAAAACTGCTGAAATTTGGAGAGAATTCCAGAGTTAGAATTCCAAAATTCTAAACACATTTTCAGACTGATGGCCTTGTGTTCTTCCCAAATATTCTTTATAGTTAACCATGATAAACAGTTCTGACTCCTTGGCTGGTTAGCACTGGTAAGTCTGGACTTTCTCAGCTGACTTCTCTATACAACGCCACTTACCTCAACTGAGTCACCTTAGTGTGCATATTTTTATGTCATTTCAAAATAATTAATTCAGATATGACCTTTCCATTTCTGTAATGGTAGATTTAGTAACAGCTTAAGAAAAATATGTAAACTTTGCTGTTGACGAGTAATATTGGGTTTTCTTGGAATCGCTGCAAAGGGAACATTCTTGTACAGTATCAAGGAAGAGAGCTAATGTAAGTAGGGAGCTGCCAGGATCCGCACCGATCTTGTTGAATGATCAGTCCCTTGGAATGATTTATACAATACATCTTTTTTAAAGCTTTGACTTTCCTTGTTCCAAAAGGATTTGGGTCAACTTATAGTGATGTAGACAATGCAACAGATAAAGTAGATTAAAAATAAGTGAAGAAGATGAGTCAAAGAGGAACTCAGGGTAGAAAAGTGAAATGGAGTGTGGAGAAAACATGCATCATGACAAGTGTATGGTCGCTGGAGGCCGGCTACAGGTAGAGCCCAGGACTTTCTGACAGGCCATGTGAAGAGGGAAACGTGATTAGTTATAAGCACACATACAAAACTAACCCTCAGCTCACACCATTGCTGACACCGAGGGTTAGAGCCATGATGGTCTGAGGTGAAGGGGTCAGTGCAGCAGTTGGAGCAGAGTAAGCGGGCCTGGAGCCCTGAGCTGGCATCAGGTGTTAGTTCAATTTCACATCCATCTGGAGAGCACTGTTCTCTTTGCATCAGTAATGAAACCAAAGAGCTTCAAAACTTCAGCGAGCTGAACGTGATCCTCCTTGCTTTAGCCTGTAAGGACCCATCGTACCTCAGGGAAGGCAAGTGCATGGCACCCCCCTGAGGATGGCGAGTGTGTTCAGGAAGAGATCCTGGGCTGCCTCTTGCTTCCATTTTATTTGGTCCTGGTGCCTTAGGTAGAGGGGTAGGGAAGTCAGAGGATTTACATGATCAGACCCAGGCCCTGCCTAACTTGGGACAACAGTCCCAGAAAGAAGATCAGAAAAAGTGCCATCAAATAAGAAAAACAAAATAAATAAAAACAAATAAATAATTAAATTAAAAGCTGCTAGTCTACATTCATGTATATATGTAATAAAATAATAGCATACACTGAGCACTTATTATGTGTAGATACTGCTCTAAGACACTTACATTTCATTTATTTAATCCTCCCAACAACCCAGTGAGGTCTATAGATAATCTTGCATGTTTTGCAGATGTAGAAACTGAGGCACAGATAAGTTAGGTGATCTCTCCAAATCACATAGCTGGTAAGAGATACAGTCAAAATTTGAACCCTGAGGGCCTCAGTCCAGAGCTGTAATCCCATCCATGAACTCCTCCATCCCAATTCACCCTTCACCCTTTTTAAAAAATTTTTATTGATTTTTTTAATCATCACCCAAGGATATGTTTTTATTGTTGTTGTTTTAGGAGGGCCCAGAGAGAGAGAGAGAGAGAGAGAGAGACATCAATGTGAGAGAAAAACATCTATTGCCTCCCATGGGTGTCCTAAGGGACTAAACCTGCAACCTAGATTTGTGCCCTGACCAGGAATCTAACTGCATCCTTTTTGGTGTAGTGGATGATGTTCCAACCCACCAAGCCACCCAGCCGAGCACCCTTCACCCTTTAACATGCATTCCTGGGCCCACCATTTCAGACTTCTTTTCCCCTTGGGGTAGCCTAATTTCCCCTCCACTGGAGCGGGAGCAGTAAGGGAAAACCCTGGAGTGCTGTCCAGACAGCATCCCCAGGCTTCTTCTCAAAGATATGACTGCTGGGTATACTGGTGAGCAGGCATCTGAGGAGGCACTGAGCAAATTCTGTCCTAGAACTGGAAAGTAAAGATGACACCAGAGGCCTCAAGACAGTCTGTGGTCAGAAACTGAACTCAGGAGTGGCTGCCCCTAATTCTTCATTCCTCTTTGCCCCACATCAAAAGCTCAAATATTTACTTCTCTCATTTGGTTCGTTGACTTGCTCTGCCAGAAAGTCACCAGCCTGAATTATTCTGATGGTAAATCCTCCCGCCTGAGGCGAGAGCCCACTTCCTTTGCCCTTCTTTGATCTCTGCAGAATTTTTCTTTTTTGGAAAAACCATACTGGCAAGCACACCCAACTCCTTCCACATACTTGAGATTCTACAGTGGCTTTTTTGGAACTCCGTTGTGTTTTACATGTCAGTCGATCCCGGCTGGAGAGAGTTCCACAAAGACCTGTTGACACCTCACTGCAGAATTTCACAAAATGTTCTAGGAAGAGATAATTTTCTAATTGTACCACCGAATTCTACTTATGAAAGCATTTTCCAACCACTCTGTCTCCAGTGGTGGGAATAGTCTGAGGGTGAAATTAGACCCAGGGCACATACTTTTCTTTCCTTTCTGTCTTTTTTTTCTTTTTTGTATTGCCCGGGAAACTGGGCCATACTTTCCAAATGCTCACCTGAGAATGCAGTCCTCATGAACTACTGTTTTGCTCAGACCAACACCTACAAGCAATGGAACTGGGATGCTTGCCCTGGGCCCAGTGGGTGTGGGGCCCCTGGAGAAAAATGTAGTTCATCATTCTGTGGCATTTTCATCCCATCTCGAACACATTTCTTTCTGCTCGTATTTGCCCAGACAGCTCTTCCACTAACCACCAGTTAGAAAGGCAACTCTTTCTCATCTGTTAGACCTTGGTTGAGTTTCAATTGTCAAGGCAGCCTTTCCTGATCAGTGGTCCCAAAGTGTGGCCTATGGACCACCTGCATCAGAATGACCAGGGCCCAGAAAAATGTATTTTAATAAAGAGGTTCACATGTACATGAAAGTTTGAGAAACTCTGCTCTATACTGAGTCTATCCCCATGCTCTCCCTCCACAGCTGCTGTCCATTCCTCACCACACTGACTTGTTTCACATCTGTCCTCTGCATCAGACCATAGTCTTCATAAGTCAAGGACACAGTTGGGCACTTTCTAGCTTACAGTAGGCACTCGATGAACAGAATTGAAGTAAATCAACTTTTCAGAACTGCTTTTTTTTTTTTTAATAATCTTAAATTCAGGAATTAATCTAATTTCATTTTTTGTGATAAAGCAATTAAAACAAGTTTACATGAAGAATTTAATCAAAACCCAGAACCCAGATTGCATATGTGTCTTTCCACATCGCCTCTGACCTCATATCCATTCTGATTGACCTGTGTGATCACCATCAGTGTTCTGAATAGCAAAAGAGACATTGCCTGTGATTAAAAATTAATTTTTGCCCAGAAGATGAGCCTTTTGCTGTAATGTTTTTTAAAAGATTTTCAAGGACAAAGCTTAAAACAAAGAATTTTTATATCAAAATTCAGTTAAAGAAAGACAACGATAACTAAGGATATCCCTTTTAATACACACCCAACTTCTTTCTCATGTGTGATGAGAGCCTGGCTATTTAACTCACTAAAAATGTTACTTCCCAGAAGCAAAATTCTGGGTTTTATGTTAAACTAGAAAAAGATGACCTAGGAATCCTGGAGCAAAGCAGTCATCTATGGAACTGGGATATTTCCCAGACTTCAGCTGGGCTACTCCCCAAATATTCTCTCCTTACCCGACACAAAAGAAAAGTGGCACCTGTGGGGGAGGAGCAGGTAGTGACACAAGGAAACCATATATAAAGTACATGTAAATACATATAAAACAAGCCCGCTCTGTTATCTTCATGCATTGTCTAAGTACCAGGAGGACTTATTATAGAAAAATAATAAAAGTATAACTATTTTAAAGAATACCATTTGTGTTTGAATAAAAGAGACATCATTAAACTAAGCTAAGTTTCCAGTGCCCTATAAACAAAATTCCAGAAAACAATGAATGGAGTTAAGGAAACCAAGCATAAAGGAAGAGATTTTCACTGACCTTCCAAGACTTGAATCCACTTGCTCAGCTGTCAGTCTTATTCATTTTCTTTTTCTGTTAAACCTCACCCGAGGATATTTTTCCATTGATTTTTTTTTTTTTTTTAGAGAGTGGAAGGGAGGGAGGGAGAGAGAAAAAAAGAGAAACATGGACACGAGAGTGACATATCAATTGGTTACCTCCCACACGACCCAAACCAGGGCCAGGGATCAAACCTGCAACCCAGGTACATGCTTTTGACTGGGAATCGAACCTGAGACCCTTCAGACCACGGGCCTATGCTCTAACCACTAAACAAAACTGGCCAGGGAAGTCTTGTTAACTTTTAATAATGTTTGTTCCAGGTATAGGTATAATTGCATTTGTACTAGTCACAAGTATTACTATTATTACTCCTATTTTATAAGGTGAAATGATAGAGTCAGAGACATTAAGTAACTAGCCCCCGGTCACATAAATGGTAAGTGATGAAGTTAATATATGAGTGGTAAAGTCAAAATCCTGGATATGTGAGTTCAGGGCCCATGCTGCTTGCACTGTTAAGAATATGGAAACTTTTGCTATTAAGTCATAATTTCTTGATGAATTGGGTGAATGTGAATACTATTTTCTTATGTAATCTCTGGCCCCACTCCAGGGCTGTACCTATAGGAGATGAAATTCACCATTTTGGAATTCTTCCTGGGTAACACAAAGAAAATCTAGCCTCAAACCATAAATGGTGGAGAGCAGGGTCCTAGGAATATTTGGCTACCTTGGGCAAATCTCCAAGACTCTCTGCTAGAACTATTTTTTTCCAGTTGCAAATCTTAGCAGTGATCAAGCACTGCTTTTTCACTTCCTTA
This sequence comes from Molossus molossus, assembly GCF_014108415.1. Lineage (NCBI taxonomy): Eukaryota > Metazoa > Chordata > Mammalia > Chiroptera > Molossidae > Molossus > Molossus molossus. The sequence goes on from NW_023425388.1 coordinate 84,875,226, forward strand.
TCTCACATACGAAATCACTTCCTTTTCTGGTTTAGAAGTAGGGAGGTAATTTGAAAGGCTTCTAATTTTGAGAAACAACAACAAAAAGAGAGAAAGCAAAGAAAAAAATGTGATAGTTATTTGGTAGTTACATAAAAACCGAATTGAATAATTGTCTAAAAATGCAGGTGAGTCACTTTAATAGAAACAAGTATAAGTAAGAGTCAGTATATGATTAATTGTTTTGTTTTAATTTCAATTCTTTTTTAGTTATTTTAATTAAATGTATTGGGTGACATGGTTGATAAGATTATATAGGTTTAAGTGTACATTTCTTTGATACATGATCTGTATATTGCATTGTGTGCCCATTACTCAGTCAAAGTGTCTTCCATAACCATACATTTGGGCCCCTTTACCCTTTACCATCGCCCATCTCCTTCCCTCTGGTAACCACGATAGTGTTGTCTGTGTCTATGAGTTTTAGTTTTATATCCCACAAATGAGTGAAATCATATGGCTCTTAGCTTTTTCTCACTGACTTATTTCACTTAGCATGATATTCTCAAGGTTCATCCATATTGTCACAAATGGAAATACTTTATCTTTTCTTTTTTTTTCTTTTTTTTATCCTCACCCAAGGACATTTTTCAATATTTTGTTCAGATAGAGTGGGAGGGGGAGAGAGAGAGAAACATTGACGTGAAAGGGACACATCAAGTGGTTGCCACCCACACGACCCAACCAGGGCCGGGGACAAACTGCAACTGAGGTACGTGCCCTTAGCGGGAACCGAACCCAGGTCTCTCCAGACCACAGGTTGATGCTCTAACTGCTAAGTCAAACTGGCCAGGGCACTTTATCTTTTCTTATGGCTAAGTATTACTCCATGGTATTTATGTATGACATCTTCTTTATCCAATCATCTATCAAGGACACTTCGGTTGTTTTCATATCTTGGCCACCATGAATACTGCTGCAATGAACATAGAGGTGCATATATCTTTGCGAATAAATGTTTTCAAATTTTGGGGGTAGATACCCAAAAGAGGGATTGCATGGTCATATGGTAATTCTATTCTTAATATTTTAAGGAACCTCCATACTGTTTCCCACAGTAACCGTACCAGTTTATAGTCCCACCAGCAGTAAATGAGGGTTCCTTTTTCTCCACAACTTCTCCAACAGTTGTTATTACTTGTCTTGATAATAGCCATTTTAACAGGTGTGAGGTGGTACCTCATTATAGTTTTCATTTACATTTCCCTAACAGCTAGTGAAGTTGAGCATATTTTCATATATCTGTTGACCATTTGTATGTCCTTTTGGGAGAAGTTCCCGTTCAGGTCCTCTGCCCATTTTTAAATTGGTTTCTTTGTTTGTTTAATATTGAGTTGGATGAGTTCTTCATATATTTTGGATATTAAGCCCCTGTCAGAGCTGTTGTTTGCAAATATCTTCCCCCATTTGGTTGGTTGCCTTTTTGTTTTGTTGATGGTTTCTTTTGCTGTGCAGAATTTTTTAGTTTGATATAGTCCCACTCATTTATTTTTGCCTTTATTTTCCTTGCTTTTGGGGTTCAATTCATAAAATGTTCTTTATGACCAAGATCCATAACTTTAGTACCTATGTTTTCTTCTACATAATTTATTGTTTCAGATCTTATAGTTAGGTCTTTGATCCATTTTGAATTAATGTTTGTACATAGGGACAAACTGTAATCTAATTTTATTCTTTTGCATGTGGCATCCCAATTTTCCCAGCAGCATTTATTGAAGAGACTTTTTTCTCTCCATTGTATGTTTTTGGCTCCTTTGTTGAAAATATTTGCCCATATACGTGGATTTATTTCTGGGCTGTCAATTCTGTTCCTTTGGTCTGTGTGTCCATTTTTCTGCCAATACTATGCTGTTTTGATTATCATTGCTCTTTAGTATATTTGAAGTCAGATAGTGTGATACCTCCAGCTTTGCTCTTTTTTCTCAGGATTGTTTGGGCAATTTAGGGTCATTTGTGGTTCCATATAAATCTGATGATTATTTGTGGTTCCATTTCTTTTAAAAATGTCATTGGGATGTTGATGGGGTTGCATTAAATCTGTATATTGCTTTGGATAATATGTACATTTTAACTATGTTGATTCTTCCATTCCATGAATATGGAATATCTTTATATTTCATCATGTCATTTTCAATCTCTTTTAATAATGCTTTGTACCTTTCAATATATAGGTCCTTCACATCCTTTGTTAAGTTTATTCCTAGGTATTTTATTCTTTTTGTTGCTATTGCAAAATAAATTGTTCTTGTTGTTGTTTTTCATTTCTTTTTCTGAAATTTCATTGTTAGTATATAAGAATGCAGTGGATTTTTGAACATTGATTTTTTTACATAATTTTTTTCTTTATTGATTTTAGAGAGAAAGGAAGGGAGAGGGAAAGAGAGATAGAAACATCAATGACAAAGAACATTGATTGGCTGCCTCCTGCATGCCCCCCACTGGAGAGCTAGCCCACAGCATGGGCATGTGCCCTGACCAGGAATCAAACCAGTGACCTCTTGGTGCACGGGTCAACACTAAACCACGGAGCCACACCAGCCAGGCACATCAATTTTTTTTAATCCTGCAACTTTACTGTATTTGTTTATTGTTTCTAATATTTTTTGGTGGATTTTTAGGGTTTTCTATATCAAGAATCACATCATCTGCAAAAAGTGATGCTTTTACTTTTTACTTCCTAATTTAGATGCCTTTGTTTCTTTCTCTTGCCTGATTGCTCTGGCTAAAACTTAAAGTACTATGTTGAATAAGAGTGGTGAGAGTTGACTTCCTTTTCTTGCTCCTGATTGTAGAGGAAGAGCTTTCAGTTTTTCAACATTGAGTATGATATTAGCTGAGGATTTGTCATATATGGCCTTTATTATGTTGAAGTAATTTCCTTCTCTACCCATTTTATTGGGTGTTTTAATCATAAATGGATGTTGTATCTTATCAGATGCTTTTTCTGCATCTATTATTACAATCATATGATTTTTATCCTTTGTTTTGTAATGTGGTGTATTATTACATTAATCTATTTTCATGTGCTGAATCATTCTTGTGCCCCTGGAATGAAGCCCACTTGATTGTGATGTATTTTTTTTTTTTCATCCTCACCTGAGGATATGTTTACTGACTTTAGAGAGAGGGAAAGAGAGAGAGAAACATCAATGTGAGAGAGAAACATCAATAGGTTGCCTCCCTCATGTGCCTCAACCTGGGATAGAACCAACAACCTAGGTATGTGCCCTAACCAGGAATCAAACCCACAACATTCTTAGTTCCAACTGGGCCACCCAGCCAGGACATGATGTATTACTTTTTAATGTACTGTTGTATTTGGTATGCTAGTATTTTGTTTAGGATTTTCGCATCTGTATTCATCAGAGATATTGGTCTGTGGTTTCTTTTTTTGTGTGTTATTCTTGCCAGGTTTTGATATCAAGGTTATGTTGGCTTCATAAAATGTGTTAGAAAGTATTGACTATTCTTCAACTTTTTGGAAGAGTTTGAGAAGTATACATATAAAATATTCTTTGAATGTTTGATAAAATTCACTAATGAAGCCATCTGTTCCTGGACTTTTATTTTTGGGGAGGTTTTTGATGGTTGTTTCAATTATCTCACAGTTGATTGGTCTATTTAGATTTTCCAGTTCTTCCTGATTCAGTCTAGGAAGGTTGTATATTTCTAGAAATTTATCCATTTCTTCCAAATTGTTGAATTTCGTAGCACATGGTCTTTCATAGCATTCTAAGATGACCCTTTGTATTTCTGTGTATAGTAACTTCTTCCATTTCTGATTTTATTTGAGTCTTTTCTCTTTTTTCCTTAGTGAGTTTAGCCAGGGGTTTATTAATTTTATTAATCTTTACAAAAACCCAGCTCTTTGTTGTATTTTTTGTTCTCTATTTCACTCAATCTGCTCTGATTGTGTGTGTGTGTGTGTGTGTGTGTGTGTGTGTTATTATTTCCTTTCTTCTGCTGATTTTGGACTCCTTTTGTTCTTTTTCTAGTTCTTTAAGATAAAATGTTACATTGTTTTCTTGAGATTTTTCTTATTTCTTGAGATAGACCTATAATTATATAAACTTCCCTCTTATCATTGCTTTCACTACATCCCAGAAGTTTTGATGTGTCATATTGTCATTCTCATTTGCCTCTATGTGTTTTCTGATCTCACTTTTTATTTCTTCTTTGATGTAGTCATTTATTAGTAGCATGTTGTTTAATCTCCACATATTTGTGAGGGTTTTTTGTGTTTTTTTTTTTACTTTCTTTTAGCAGTTTATTTCTAATTTCAAAACATTGTTGTCAGAGAATATGTCTGGTATGATTTCAGTCTTCTAAATTTGCTGAGGGCTAGTTTCATGTCCCAACATATGGTCTATCCTTGAGAATGTTTTACACTGGAGATGAATGTATAAACTCATGTTCTGGGATGAAAGGCTCTGTAAATCTCAATTAGGTCCACTTGGTCTAACGTGTCAATTAAGGTCAATATTTTTTTATTGATTTTCTGTTTCAATGATCTATCTAGAGCTGTCAGTGGAGTATGTAGGTTCCCTACTATGATTGCATTTTTGTCAGCTTCCTCCTTTAGTTCTGTTAGTAGTTGCTTTATATATTTTGGCACTCCCTGATTGGGTGCATACATATTGAGAAGTGTTATGTCTTCTTGATATAGTGTCCCTTTTATCATTATAAAATGTCCCTCTTTGTCTCTTGTTACTTCTGTTATCCTGGGTCTATTTTGTCAGATATAAGTATGGTTACATCTGCTTTTCTGTGGATGCTATTTTCTTGGAGAATCATTTTCCACCCTTTCATTTTGAGTTTATATTTGTCTTTGTAGCTTAGATGTGTCTCCTGAAGGCAGCATATGGTTGGGGTTTTTTTGTTTGTTTGTTTGTTTGTTTGTTTTAATCCAATATGCTACTGTGTGTCTTTTAATTGGTGAATTCATTTCATTTATAGTTAGGGTTATAATTGATGTATGAGGATTTCTAAAAGCCATTATCTTTTGTTTTCTGGTAGTTCCGTGCCTCTATTGGTACTTTTCCTTTGTGTTTCTGTCTGTTGTTCTTGTTTGGTGGTATTCTATACTTTCACCCTCTGTTTCTTGTTTTTTAAGTTATGTGTCCAACTTTTGGGGGTCGTGTGTGTGTGTGTGTGTGTGTGTGTGTGTGTGTGTACCACTAGGTTTATGATAAGAAAAGTTCATATATACTGTAGTCCTTTTTCTTTTGAATGCATCTGATCTCCATCCTCTTTAGCAAATTTAGACCTTTACCCCTCCTCTTTTATGTTTTTGTTGTCACAAATTATCCCTGTTTACACTGTGAGCTTGTTGGTGATCTTGTAGTTTTGTGACCCTTTTTGCTTTGTTTCATGTAGAATAACCCCCTTCAGTATATCCTGAAATAGAGGTTTTCTGGTGATAAATTCCCTCAGCTTCTGTATGTCTGGAAAAGTCTTTATTTCTCCTTCAAATCTAAAATATAACTGGTGGATATATTATTCTTGGCTAGTAATTTCTCTCTTTCAGTAGTTTGAATATTTGGTTCCACTCTTTTCTAGCTTGTAGAGTTTCTGCTGCAAAGTCTGATGATAACCTAATGGGCTTTCCTTTGTAAGTTACTTTCTTCTTTTCCCGGGCTGCCTTGAGAATACTTTGTCATTAATTTTGTTTTTTTTTTTATCCTAACCCGAGGACATTTTTTTCCATTTTGTGTTCAGATAGAGTAGAAGGGAGAGAGAGGAAGAGAGAGAGAGAGAGAAACTTTGACGTGAAAGGAACACATCGAGTGGCTGTCACCCACACAACCCAACCAGGGCTGGGGATAAACTGCAACCAAGGTATGTGCCCTTAGCGGAAACTGAACCCTGGTCTCTCTGGACCTCAGGTCAATGCTCTAACCACTGAGCCAAACTGGTCAGGGCTGTCATTAATTTGTTTTAAATATGTTTTTATTGATTTTTAGAGAGAGAATAAGGGAGAGAGAGAAACATCGATAAGAGAAAAACATCAGTCAGCTACCTCTTGCATGTGCTCTACTGGGGATCAAGCCCACAACACGAGCCTGTGCCCTGATCAGGAATCAAAGCTGCAACCTCTTGGTGTATGGGACAATGCTCAACCACTGAGCACCCCCAGCCAGGCTTTGTCATTCATTTCTTAAAGTTTTAATACAATGTGCCTTGGAGAAGGCATTTTTGGATGTTCTGTTTGCTACTTGGATTTGAGGATCTAGCTCTTTTCATAATTTTGGAAAGTTCTCATCAACTATTTGTTTGAATAGGCTCTCCATCTTTTCTTCTTCTGGTATGCCTATTGTTTTAGTATTGTTCTTTCTGATGGAGTCAGATAGTTCTCTTAAAGTTCTTTAATGTTCTTTCCTTTTTTTTAATGCTTAAGTCTCTCTCTCTTTTTTCCTCTGTGTCACTTCTAAATTTCTATCGTCGATATCACTGATTCTTTCCTCCATCTTATCAGCTCTATTTTCTGTGCTCAGTAGTTAATTCTTTGTTTCCTTCACTAAATTCTTCATCTCCAGTATTTCTATTTGGTTCTTTTTAAAGTCTCATTGTCTTTGGTAAAGTATTCATTTTGTTCATTGATTTTGCTTCTGAGTTCATTAAATTTATTATCTGTGTTTTCTTGCATCTTGTTGAATGTTTTCAGAACTGCACCCTTGAATTCTTTGTTATTTAAATCACATATTTCACAGTGTCAGTTCCAATCTTTAAGTTTATTTTCTGGAGATTTTTCTTTTTCTTTCTAAGCTTCCTTGTTACTTTGGTTATTCTCAGCATTTGATGGATCTTCTCTCTGCCTAGGCACGTATGTATGAGTCACTTCTCTAGTATATTGACAAGAAGAAATGTTTCTATTGTTTTCCAGTAGCTGACACTGAATCACAAGGTTTTTTTTAGCTCTCTTGCACTTCTCTGGCTTTTCAGATCTCTGCCGAGTGGTGGAAAATGTCCTGTGTTCCCTGGGAAGGTGGATGCCTCCCCTGTGATCCAGTCACTCGGGTCCCAGGGGACCAACACCACAGGGGAATGCAGTGGGTGATGGGACTCCAAATTCATTAAATCCCAGTGCTGTCTCCTATAACCCAACACCATCAGCAATATAGCAGTAATGTATGGGGTGGGGTAAGCTGGGGGAACCTGGCCACCTCTTTTTGCTTTGGCCTCTTAGCAGTGGTGACCAGAAGACCTCCATGGCGTACTCCTTGCACCTCCACTTGATTCTGGGATTAGTCACAGAGTACGCCCTTTACTCAGAGAAAAGTGTTTCTGCAGTACCAGTTCTGGGGTTTGCAGATAATGTGCTCTGCAACCTGACATGAAGGGTGAGGGCAGGCGAGCTCTGGGAGGTTAATGGAAAGCAGCGAGGCTTTGTAGCTTTGTTTCTCTGTCTGGAATGGATTGCCAGACAACCATGGCCACACCTCTGTGCTTCATCCCTGCCCAAGTCACTGGGCTCAGCTGCAGCTAGTACTGCCCACTCCTGCAGTAATGCTCACTAAATCTCTTTACTCCTCCCAACTGAAAGGAGTGCCTGCCACAACCTGATTCCTCCCCTCTCCAGGCTGAACCCCACAGTGAGCTTGGGCTGCAGGGCTGTGTTGGTGGCTCAGCTCTTCTCCCTTTTCACCTCCCCAGTTTGCTCCTTCTTGCCTATCTTTAGATGTTTCAATGTGCAGATCTCTCAGACGTGTTTGTGTATTGAATAGGGAATCCTGTGTTGAATTACAGCTGTTCAAATTAGTGAAACTTCAAGGGGAGAAACCAAGGGGATCTCTCATGTTGCCATTCCTCTGACATCACTCCACTAATTGTTTTATTTTGTTTTTCAGACTTCTGAAAACACTTTCCCTTCTCTTCTCAAACCCTTTCCTTCTTTTCTTTCTTTCTTTTTTCCCCCCCCAAAACTCCTGGGATTGTTTTGCACATCTGCAAAACCAATGTCAGTTATAGGCTCCTATTCTGGTGTTGAACCAGTCTGGCTTCTAGTCTCAGAAAAGGAAGCCAGTTCTTACCAGACAAACAAATGGAGATGACCTAATTCTTGGAGGAGGTGGGAGTAGGGCCCCTGATTGATAAATGACAAAGGATTTCAGGCCTCTCTGACAAACTGAACCACATCAGAGCTTAGAGGGAATTTGTGAAGTTATGGAAAAATGGGTGAATTTTGCTTTTAGAGTAGAGGGAGAAGATATGGAATAAAGAGAAATATAATTAAATATGATTCTTTTTAACAGAATTTTTAAGGGAAAAAAATCAGCTAACTAGGGATAATATTTTCTACCTATTATCCTCCCTAATAATGATATTATGTCTCCAAACTAAGGCTGTTTTAAACACACACATACACACACATCATTTTAATGCTATCAATAAATAGAAGTAATGCTCTCAGTTTGTGACTTTTCTTTCCACTTGTAAAAATACTTGAGCCTGTTAGGTTTTTGTTGACCTCTATTAAATTCAGGTAAACTTGGAAGTGAACAAAACAGAAAATCTGTACTCTTCGGAAAGGAATGAAGTTATACTTTGGAATGAGAAATTTTTAAAAGGTTAGGAGAGAATGCACTTAAGGCCATTTGGGGCAGAAATTAAAATCAGATCTTATTATCCCCACCAAGAACCATGAAGAAAAACTGAGTTATTTGTGACTATTCAAGTGGTACTTTCTTTTAGAAAAAAATTCCAAACAATTCCTGGAAACTCTACCTCTCTAAGAAGATGGCATTTTTGTGAATTGAGGGCAAAGGCATGAGGAACATATGGAGTACATTTCCCCTTATAACACTGATCTATTTAAAATTGAGGGGAAAACCACTTGGCAAAGGTACTGGCCAAGCCAATGGCAAAAGCCATTTCCGTTTATCCTCATTTCTTTCCATGGTCCACCTCCCAGAGTACCGGACATCCGGGCCCATGATTTATAAGCCCTGAATTAAAAACCAAGCAACTGAAGATGCCTAGAAAACTGTTTTCTCTTGACACGTGAAACACAGAACCACCTTTTGTCCATGTCTGCAGAGATGAAGTAAGGGAAAAAAATCTGAAGATTTTCCAGAAACAAGGTGGATTTCAAAGAGCATTAGAGTGACTGTTTTTGAAGGATTACCTATCCTAAGAAAGACCTTACAGAACTGGGAATCAAGCACAGGACCTTTTCAAAGGTAGAGTGACTCCCCAACCTGGTTTGCCTTGGTCTCTCCTGGTTTTGGAAGTAAAGGTCCAGCCTCCCTGGCAGACTGGGACAATTGGTCACCCCAGTAGGAGACTTTGGATGACTTTGTGGCTCAAATGTTGAGAAAGAAAAGTCTTCACAATATTAAGAACAACTTGTCCAACCTGAATGAAGGAAAAAAATAGAAAGAAAAACTCTGATAATAGCAGCTAACATTCGTGGTATCCTTGTTTTGTGCTAGGCCCCTCCGATGTGCTTTAAAAACATTATGTTAATACTGATTATAGTTTTAAGAGTTACTTCTTAATATTGTCCCTATTTTATAGATAAGGAAACTGAGGAACAGAGAAATTCAGGTAACTTGCCCAAAGTCACACAAACAGTAAGGACAGAGTCAGAATGAATATCATGAAGTACATTGACCTTAACTAGGACTAATTCCTTCCACTTAACACCACTGAAAGTGTTCTCTTGCTTCACATACAACCTGTTGAAGCTTTATCATCTAAATTAGAACAGGACATATTTCTTCTCTTTTTGCTATCCCAGGAGCTTGCTAGATGCCAGATGCTCCCTCAAGAAATAGACTAAGGAAGAGAGAAACCAGTAGAGCTAATGCTTGTTAAATGGCAATTGGTTTAGCACCTCCTAAAAGAGAATTCACAGGCTTTTTTGGGATAAAGCTGTAAACTCTCACAGCAAGGTTACTTGAATCCTGCACCAGTGAAGACCTTTCCTGCCTCCTCTAAAGCATTCTTCAGTCCTTGATCCTAGGCACTGGATGACCACTTGTGAGTTAAGCTCCCAGCCAGACGGCCTCCTGGGGCCCAGTTTAATCCCTTTCTCAAGGAGCCAGGGTATTGTTTGAATAAAGTTGCCACTGTAATTGCTTGGTTTACCGTTTAAGAGTATTACAGGCTCTGGGAGAGGATTTGTGAAGAGAATACAATTAAGAGAAATGTTAACAGTGCTCTATTGAAATGCAGAGTGCGTAGTTGCACAGGAGGAGAAACTTTGTCCCAGACTGACCACTAGAGGATTTATCTTATGGAGAAAAGCTGTTTTACTTAATCTGGTTTCCTGTATAAAAACAGAATGCTGGGAGCTTGTAGCTCTGATGAGAGGGGAGGAGAAAAAGTCAGTCTGGGTGTATCTACAGGTTAACACCTAAAATCGGGCAAATGGAAAACACATCCAACTGGGAATCTAACCATTGATACACTTGGATGACAAATTGAGACTTTCATCTTTTAAATGACAGTCCCTGACATATCTCTCCCTAGACATGTCTAAGAACACATGTATCTATGACTAGTGGGCCAGAGACCACCACACAATTTTAGCTATAAAGCAAGTAGCACTATGTTGTTTTGGAGGGTTATTATTTTTTTTTTTTTATCCAGACCATGTGTTTTCTACTTAGTGCTCTACTGGACTTCCTAAAAACTGACCCACCTCAAAGTCATGACATTCAATTTTCCCCAAGGGCACCCTTCACTATGAAAGTAAACCGTAAGCATTAGGACCAGCTGGCTAGAGGAAGCAGTTGCTAAAGCCAATCTCATAAAGTTTCCAGATTCTCCAGGAAACAAATGACTCATGGAGCTCTCGATGTTGGGTCCTAGTGCTTCCTCAAATTTCAACAGACATAATTGTGAAATGGAATCTATCTGAGGAACTGACCTTTGTTCTGGGGCTACTACAACTTAAATACACTCCTGCATCCTACTGACCACCTGTGAGCAGCTCCCTTTATGTTCATTGGCAGTAGTCCCTAGGATCTGTTTCATTTATCTACCCATCATTCATCTCTCCATCTGTCCATCCGTTCATTCATTCAACAAATATTTGAGGCATGCTTTTAAGCTCTGGAAGCATAGAGAAGAACAAGACAGACAAAATTCTTTCTCTAAAGGAGCTCATAGTTTAGTGGAGAGACAGACAAGAAAACAAATAAATAACTAAAATACATTCAGATGACAAGTGCCAAAAAGAATAAATTGGGCCTAGCTGGTGTTGCTCCGTGGATTGAGTGTCATCCCATGGACTGAGAGGTCCTGGTTCAATTCCCAGTCAGGGCACACGTCCGGGTTTCAGGCTTGATCCCCAGTTGGGGGCGTGCAGTAGGGGATGTTTCCTTCTTACATCAATGTTTCTATCTCTCTCTCCCTTCCTGTCTCTAAAAATGTCAATAAAAACATATAAAAATAATCTTTAAAAAAATGAATAAATTGGGAATGCTATAGAGAATGATGTGGGGGCCAAGAGCCACCTCTTGTTGGGAAGACCCTCTGAAGAAATGACATTTGGGCTCAGACTTGAAACGTGAAATTTTGAAAGAATAATGTTCCAGGCCAGAGGAATTGCAAATGTAGTCCTTAGAGACAGCAGGAAGCTTGGTGTATTTCAGGAAGAGCAGGAAGGTCATTGTGGTTATAGGAAAATGAACACTGTTGAGTTGGGTATAAGATGGAGTAGGAGGTACATCTAGGGTTTTTTAGGCTAAAGGGAATTTGTGCTTTATTCTAAGTGCATCAAAAAGCCATTGGAAGGTTTGGGGGTCGAGGGGTGACATGATTTGGTTTATAATTTTAATGGATCTATTTGACTTCTAGGTGAAAAATGAGATGACAGATGGGATAGGGGTACAAGAGTGGTCACAGGAAGAACATTTAAGAGACTTTTACGATAAATAAATGAGAAATGGTGGTGGCTTGGACTAGTAATAGAGATAGAGAAAGGTGCATATATGCATATATACATGTGTGTGTGTGTGTGTGTGTGTGTGTGTGTGTGTGTGTGTGATAGACATGGGAAATGAGGGGAAGAGGAGAATCGAGAATGACTGAAGTTCTGGGTGTATGGTGTATGCCATTGGGTAGGTGGTAGTGCCATGTTTTGACATAGGCTCCCTGTGAATAATCCTTATCCAGGTAGGTCAGATGAGTTCTGTTGACTGTTTTCTTTTTAATCCATATTTTCCTGAAATGCAAGGGGCTGTTTATGCTTTCAACACGTGGCATCTGTAATGACAGCCTTCCAGTGCCACCCGTTTCTGCATGAGGTCAGAACAAGCACAAATTTGTGGGAGGCACAGCTACATAAACTGTCAGCAAAGAGAAAATAATTCTCCTTAGAATTTGAGAAAAGGGAGAATAAACAAAGACATGCATTCTGATTTTGCAGTCTTTCTTTCTCTTTGAAAGGAGCAACTTGAGTGAGTCATTACTAAGGGGGGATCTAAACGTAGAGTTAGGGTGGAGACCTGAAATGTTTACTCTCTAGACCATCAACTTTCAACCTTTTTCATCAAATGTCACATATAAAGTAATTGCTAAAATTCTGCAACACACCAAAAAAATATATATTTTTTGTCAATCTGACAAAAAAAAAATAGGTATAATTTTTATACATTCACCCTGGATGGCTATTGTTGTATTGGCTGTTCTCAGTTTTTAATTTATAATCTAAGGGAAAAGAAGTCAGTGCCCTCGACTAAATAGTCAGATATTGCATGTTTTAAAAATTCTTTTGGTACACTGGTTGAAAATCATTGCTCTACCAGGAATGGAGGACTTCCAGCCCATGAGCCATATAAGGCCTATAGAATCAATACCAACTAACATCACACATCTTAAGTTGATTATTTTGTATGACCCTCAAATGATGTTATAAATATCCAAATGACCCTTGACAGACAAGAGGGTTCCCTACCTCTGCTAGATCAACCTGCAAAGATTAATGGATTCCTGGAGATTGCTTCTCTGAACAGTCTATTATATTTCCACAGTTTAGAGAGTCTATGAGATAGAATTGAAAGGTTTCATGCCTTCACTCTGGAACACTTCTCCAACTGCTTTTATTAAAATAAGTACGCTTTACACCAGTCTGACCCCTTTCATTAAAAGTGGAAGTGGTTGCAATTAGCAAACTGTTCGAACCTAGGTTAAATCCTGGTGTGCCACATCTCAGTTTACTGTGCTCTGACACACATAGGTTGCTAATTATCGGGCCAGACGTAACCTGGCATAGAGCAGGGTAATAATTTTCTTAGTAGACGTATTAACTATAACTGATTGGTGCATGAACATATGCAAAAGACTTCTCTGAGTAGTCTGACTTTCACGCTGGTCGGAAAGCACCCTGTTTGTCTGAATTCTATCAGCCTGTGAAAGTTTACCCATCAGACCAGTGTCTTGAATAAGCACCAGGGAGTCACACTGGAAAAAAATTACTTCTAAAAAAAACATTCCGCCAGAATGATTAGAACCAAAATGCCAATTCATTGACTCCCTGAAGATAATATATATCCATTTACTAATACTGACAGTGGAATTTTTATATGCATACTCTAAAATGTCCCACAGAAAGAAGGCTTATTAAAAATAAGAATTTCAATCAACACATTTTGTCAACAACGCTGGAAAAGATAGGAACCCAGACAGAAAATGTAGTAGGTGGCCCCCCTCCTCAGAAGAACTCTTAATGGAACAAGCCACAATTACAGTCAATCCTAAGCATTTCTTTGCTTGACATTTGATCTCGGGGGCAGGGAAGTATTTTGCTAACCCTTGGTGCTGAATGTTTGACCCGAAAGCTTGCTGTTTGCTCCTTTTTTGTCTCAATCCTCATGACTACAAATGCTATTATTAGTCATAAGATTGTTCAGTTTCTTTTAAATTCCAGCCATGGTATTTGACTTTCTGGACTAAACATAATAGAAAATCCAAAATCCCAATTATTTCTAAGGGCTCTAAGTCTTTCATCTTTACTATGTGCTTCAAATTTTCTCAGGTCCGTATGAAATAGGACTTATGTTAAGCTTTAGCAATGTATGCCCCTGAATCCTTTACTGAGCAAGGATATCCTAGTAAAAATAAATAAATAAGAAAAAAAAAAAAGCAGAGATTTTTGTGTGGCCAGGCCTGGAAGTGAATCTCTCAGCATTGCTACTGGTGAGTTAGGTGACTTTGGGAAAATTATTAAAACTCTGTATTTTGTGCAATAAATAAGAGATAATATTTACATGAAGGGTTGTTATACCAAATGTAAAATCCCTGGTGAAATTAAACATTCAGTAAATGGCATATATTATTTATTATAATGATCATTAGCATCATTCCATTAACTGACTGGGTACTATTTTCCATTTCAGCCTATGGTTGGCAAAGCTTATTTTAGCCTTGAAATCTTTGATCTTATGATTTGACTGTTCATGCTCACATAAGGGTATGACACATCTGACATACTCCATAGAACAATCCATTCAAGAAAAATTCAATCTTTGTCCTGGCAGGTTTGGTTCAGCGGTTAGAGTGTTGGCCTGTGGTCGAGAGACCCGGGTTTGATTCCTGCTAGGGGCATGTACCTCAGTTCAGTTTGTCCCTGGCCCCGATTGGTTTGTGCAGGAGGCAGCCACTCGATGTGTCCCTTTCATGTCGATGTTTCTCTCTCTCTTCCTCTCTCTCCCTCCCACTTTGTCTGAACAAAAAATATCCTCAGATGAGGATAAAAACAAAAAGAAAAATTCAATCTTTTAGTTGAAGTTAGTCTGAAAATCCATCCTAGTGCACTAAAAGATGACAAGGGCCCTGACCGGGTGGCCCAGTTGGTTGGATCATCATTCCGTATACCCAAAGGTTGTAGATTCAATTCCCCATCAGGGCACATGCCTAGATTGTGGTTATATCCCAGGTTGGGGTGTATATGGGAGGCAACCAATTGTATTTCTCTCTCTCTCTCTCTCTCTCCCCCTTCCTCTCTAAAAATCAATAAAAACATATCCTCAGATGAAGATTTAAAAATAATAATAATTAAAATAATAAAAGGTGCCTGGCCAGTGTGGCTCAGTGTTTGAGTGTTGACCCAAGCACCAAGAGGTTGCTGGTATGATTCCCAGTCAGGGGACCTGCCAGGTTGTGGGTCCAATCCCCATTGGGGGCATGCAGGAGGTGGCCAGTCTATGTTCTCTCGCATCAATGTTTCCATCTCTCTCTCTCTCCCTCTCCCTTCTTCTCTCTCTAAAATCAATTAAAAAAATAAAAATAAAAAGCGACATGGGTGCAAAAATGAAAATGTAATCATAGTTATAGATCTTAGAGCTCAAACTTTCATTAGCAATTAAGTGATTCAACTTCTATTATTTACAAATGTGAGAACTGAGGCCCAACTAAGATAGGTAACATTCATAGTCATGCAATTTAGTGATGAGCTAATATCACAAGGGGACCAAGTCCCAGTTAGGTTTATAACTTAAAGCCTCTTCTACTCCAGTGACGATTCTGATAGTTTTTAACTAATGGTGATCTTTCAGAGAGCGTGACTTACCCTGTATTACAAACCAATGACAAATTTGGAGCTAGATTATTTGTTGTAAATGGAATTGCCCAATTCAGATGCTCTCTAGGGGCTCATCTAACTCAGTTTTTTTTATTACTGTTCTGCTTGTTATTCCAGGATATCTTTTGCTGCATGAACACATGTTGTTCATCAATCTCCAAAGTATTTCTTCTGTTCTAGCCAGACCAGTGTCTTTACAATCTCACAAACATTTATTCCATTGCTAAATCTTTCCCCATATGCACAATAATCTCCCCTCTTGTCTTCATTTACCCAACTCTTATGCATTCTGCAGGCCCGTTTCCCATCTCTTCTTACCCAACTCCTGTGCACTCTGCAGGCCCGTTTCCCATCTCTTCTTACCCAACTCCTGTGCACTCTGCAGGCCCGTTTCCCATCTCTTCTTACCCAACTCCTGTGCACTCTGCAGGACCCAGTTTCCCATCTCTTCTTACCCAACTCTTATGCATTCTGCAGGCCCGTTTCCCATCTCTTCTTACCCAACTCCTGTGCACTCTGCAGACCCCGGTTTCCCATCTCTTCTTACCCAACTCCTGTGCACTCTGCAGGACCCAGTTTCCCATCTCTTCTATATCTTCCCTTACTTCTCTGGCCCTCGTAAATTTCCCTTTCTTCTGAACTGTTACAATCCACAAGGCTAGTATACACAACTGAGAACACAATTATCTACCATGTATAATGTTCTACCCATTTCTTGCCTATATCTTATCTTCCCAGTTATACTGGTGGCCCCTTGAAGATAAGTACCATGAATCAGGTTTATCTAATTTCAATGGAGCAGAACACTGTGATGAATGAGCTCATAGTAGGTATCCAGTTAATACTCGTGGACTAGGTAGGGGGAAGAGAGAACAAACATTTTCTTGTTTCTTTAACTGTTCTTGATTAACTTCTGAGAACCCACAAAAACTAATCCAAAAACTTAAAACTGGCCATTTTGATTGCGGTTTTGTACGAATTATAACTAGTTCAGCAGAGAAGGACAGTAGATAGGCTGCTTCTAATCCCATCCTACAATCTTTTCTTTAAAATGTAGAGAAAATTCCCTTGAAACTGTGCAAGTGACTAACAGTTGTATCGAAATGAGCTTTCTACTTCTGCAGCATCAATTTCTGGCAATAAGTCCTATCCCTATAAGTGAACATTTTTTTCTGGAATAAGAACACTTTAAGTCTATGTGATAAAAGATGAATAATATGAAATACTGTGAGCCAAAATTAGTAAAAAAAAAAACAAAACAGTGCATACTTGCACCAGAATGCCACAGCTTCAAGGCGATGTGTAATTTTCACGTTACGAAAATTTTTCTTTTTACAGAAATATTTCTTATTCCAACTTCTTTTTACTTTGTATGTATTTACTGAGTGCCTCGTGACAATAAGGATAGTAATAATAATAATAGAATATTAAATAAATATAATAAAAATATTAAGAGCCCAGGTTCAAGCGTCAAACAGTCTGGGTTTGAATTCTTGGTATATTCAGGAGTGAAAGTTGGTGGAAGAAATATCAATAGCTGCAGATATGCAGATGACACTGTCATACTGGAAGAAAGCAATAATGTGAACAACTTCTGATGAAAGTGAAAGAAGAAAGTGGGGTTGTATTTGAATATCAGAAAGATAGAAATCATGACTACAGAAGAAATACACAACTTTAACACAGACAATGGAGATATCAAAATTGTTAAAGATTGTTCTTCCCTTGGTTCAGCCATCAGTTCAAGTGGAGACTACAGACAAGAAATCAAGAGAAGACTTAGATTCAGAAGGGTGGTGATGGAAGAATTAGGAAAGATAATCAAAAGCAAAGATGTGTCATTAGAGACCAAGGAAAAGATTATTCTCACCCTCAAATTCCCAATCACTCTGCATGGATGCAAAAATTGGACAGCAAGGAAGACTAATAGGGAAAAAATGATTTATTTGAAATATGGCATTAAGAAGAGTTCTACGCATACCCTGGACTGCCAGAAAGATGAACAAGTATGTCCTAGAGCAAATTAAGCCTGACAGAAATGACCAAACTGAAGCTGTTCTACTTTAGGCACATGATGAGAAGGCCAGGTTCTTTGGAAAAGATAATAATTCTGGGAAAAATAGAAGGCAGCAGGAAAAGAGGGAGACCAAATATGAGATGGTTTGACTTCATTAAAGAAGCCATAGGCGTGAGTCTACAGTAGCTGAGCAGGATTATTGAGGATAGGACTTCATGTGCATCACTCATTCATAAGATCATCAGGAGTTGGAGCTGACTCAATGGCATGTATCACACACAACTTACTAATTGTGTGGGCAAGTTACTTAACATTTCTCACTTTCCTTGCCTATTAAGTAGGAATAACAATATTACTAACTCAGAGATTTATTTTAAGGATAAAATAAATCTTTCTCCCTTCTCTCTCTAAAAAGTCAATAAAAACATATTTATTTTAAAAATTAAATAATACATTAAAAACACTGTGCAGAGCATATAGTAAGCACTCAGAAAATAGCTATTTATCATTACTATTATTATTACTTATTATGACATACTTACAGTATGTCAGGCATTGTGCTGAGCAAGTTATTTAAATTTAGTAGATATAAACTTTGTAAAACTTTGTGAGTATATTCATTGATATGTTTCAAATGCTAAGAGGAGTCCCTAGCCTACCGTGGGTTCTCAGTGAATACTTGCTGAATGGATGAATGGTTTCATTTATTCCTCATAACAGCCTTACAATGTGGCAGGCACTTAGCATATGATAGTGAGCAAGACAGCATCCTAATCTTCAGGTCTGTTAAGGAGGAAGGGGGGACATGCGGAAAAGGCAGACAAGTCAACAGGCAATTCTCGTATAGAGTGATTGCTCTGATAAGGTAGTGCAGGGCATTTGGGAGAAGGTATAAGGAACTATTTTAAACTCAAGGGAATAGACATTTAGGCTGAAACATGAAGGATCTGTTAACCTGGCAAATTAGAAGTAAGAGTATAGGGCAAGTCCATAAGGGTAGTGTGTTCACTACCTTTAACTGTATGTAAGTTCAGTGTAGATGAAATGAGAAGGCGAAAGGAGAAAGGAAGCTGCAGAGTCAACGGGTCTCTGGGAGCAACACCAGGGATGTGACTTGATCCTAATGGCAAGGGGGTCATTTAAATGGGCTTTAGCGCTTCCTCAGCCTCACTGGGTTTACAGAGTTCTAACATTTGCTTTGCGCTAGATTAACTTTGATATTCATTTGCCTCTTTGCACAGTTGTGAGTCCACACTGCTAGAATTATAATTACACATGGTTTTTACATCCAGGCCTGTCTTGAACCATCTTTGTAACAGTGGTCTCTAAGACAAACACTATCTTTAATCTTATGAACCTAAAGCCTATGGGTAGACAGTTCTTACTGAGAGTAGATTCAATTGGATCTCTGTTTTGTCATAAAACTTCTCACTTGACTGCCTCCCTGATACTATATTCAACCAGTTGATCTCTCTCTGCTAAGGTTATAGCACAAGAGGCAAGATAACTTTCTGTATGTGGTTGACCCAACCTCAGAATGAGTATATCTTATATTATTTTCTCATAATAAATGACAAGTGAATTTTCAGGAAAGGAAGAAATGGCAAGATCTAACATAAAAGCTCCAGAATCCCACAGACATGTTCTTGATGCCAATTTTTACTGTACATGTATGCTGTATTATTCTGCATGACTTCCTATATGGTCCCCCAGCTAACCTGAAGTTTTCTGTCTCAGAATTCAATGTGATAGCCCTGGTTGGTTTTTCTCAGTGGTTAGAGCATTGGCCTGTGGACCAAAGAGTCATGGATTCAATTCTGGTCAAGGGCACATACCTCATTGTGGTTCAGTTCCTGGCCCTGGTCGGGATCGTGTGGGAAGCAACCAGTCAATGTGTCTCTCTCATATCGATGATTCTTTCTCTCCCTCCCTCCCCCCCCCACTCTGTCTGAAAATAGATGGAAAAATATCTAGAGTGAGCATTTTTTTAAAAATGAATTCAACGTGATAACGTTACATAAGGGTAATAATAATATATAGATCATCAGCAGGGAATTTCACGGAAATTATATTCACCAAAAAGCAGCCTTTCATGCAAGTATATCATGCAAGTTGGCATAATACGTGAGAGAACCTAAATTAAAATGATCTTTTCCGTTACTGTAAGTTATGTATGAATTGGTTTATCACTGAAGATAAATGATAAGAATGAACTGATTCATGTTCAGTGTGTCAGGAAAATGAAAGGTCAGGCTATGTGTCAAAACCTGGAGCCTCGTCCTGGACCATCAACTAAAACAAAAGCATTTTTGCTTTTGAAATTAAACTGGGAGAAAAAAATCATTTAAGTCAAGGTCTTAGAAAGGTGGTGCAGAGTTTCTGAGAACCAAATCAAATGGGGGGGGATGACCCCCATAATGGTTCTCTTAGCCCCACTTTTCTCTCGCTGCTTTGCTTGTGATTTCAGTGTGGTGAGAAGAATGGAGGGAAAGAGGCAGGCAAACAGGGGCAGGAGTGGAGGACTGGAGGAAATGAAAGGGATGAAAAGGTGGAAGGTGTGGCAAAGAGCATTTTCTAAGCCACTCAGCCTTCGAAAGTAGCACTAAAGATAGGGGAGCGCAAGCGTGCCACCAGCTCCAGCCCCAAAGCCAAGGGGCACACCTACTGTGCAGTGTTACTCGGGGACACATCGAGGAGCTCTGTGGTGCAAGACGGAACGAAAACATGAAAAGAACCATTAGAAATGTCAGCTGATTGCTGACCAGTCAACCAGTCAATGAGTCCAGAACACTTGCTTTGTGCTCAGTTGGTCCAAAAGTCGCCACCACAGCCTGGATGGACAGGACTGGGAGAGAGGAAGAAAGGGGCGGGGTGATGCCCACAGGAGAGCAAAGGAAATGGCTTAAAACCCATGGAGACTGATTGTTTGTGGCAGAAAATAAATTGCTGACAACCTTGTAATAGAAAAAGAATGGCTCAAGTTTATATACTCACTCATCCCGTTTTGCTACCTGGAGTATGATTAAACTTGGACTTCCCTTGTTTAATTAGCCACTAGGTTTGATGAAGAACATTTTTCAAGTTGAGCAGAAAATGACTTAAAAGTAAAGCGTGTCTATAAGAGAAGGCCAGCTGATGCGTGAAAAGCAAGAGTACAAGAAAATATCTACCTTTATCATAAAACCCCTGAGACTATTTTAGCACACACTGCTTTTTAAGTGAAGGAGGTGATGTGGCTAAGCCTGGTTTGCTTTGTGATGCTTAATTCGAAGTTCAGCAAACGTTTAAAAGGAAATGAAGTGAAAATTGATCACTCAATAATAGAATCACTGGAGAAAGAGATCTGCCTCCAAAATATTTCTGCCCTGGACTTTTAAAAATGCCCTACTTTAAAAAAATTATTTCAATATTATAATTTTTAAATCCTATATTTCTTAAGTGTTTGAAACAAAGGCATCATCTCTTACAGGGAACTCTATGTGTCATTGGGAACTCTGTGTGTCATCAGGTTCTCAAAATGCTCATTTTGTTAGTATGGGCTTTGGAAGATACCAGGGCATGAAAGACAGGAAACATATTCATGTGGATAGAGGAGATGGAGAATTATAGTCTGCTTTCCAGTGCACTAAAAGCTATTCAATGGAAACACTCATATATGATATCACTTGCCTTGCAAAAACACTCAGGTAATAATAAACTAAAAAATGGTTTAGCATATGCTAAAACACACACCCTTTGACATTAATATATCATATAAGCAGGAATAGCTACCCGGGAGAATTTATATTAAAATATGTAAGTTAAACCTCAATTTAAAAATCTTTTAAATAGAGTTGAGAGGTTCTTCATTGAGAAGTCAGTAATAGGATGGTACACATTAACTTTTCTGGGTAAAAATAATGGCAGTTAAGACAAAATAACTGCTCTTTTTGGCCCAAGGACTATTTAGAACATATTCATAGAATTAGTAGACATTAAAGGTGGAGAAACCCTTAAAATCACTTTGTTCATTTTCTCATTTTATAGTTGCAAGAAACAAGGTGGTATCTAGAGGTAAATTGCTTGTCCAAGGTGTTAAAATGTAGTAAGTGGTCATTAATACATTGAGACGATCATCTCATCCATTCCAAGAAAGCATATAATATAAATTCTAATATTCTTTTATATTATTATGACTTAATAAATAAGATCTGATTGGAACTCGAGAAATGGAACCTATTGACATGTCGATGTTTATAGAATGAACCTCATGTAATCAATTATGGAAACTCACATTTTAAAGGATCTTAGCAAATTACCTATCTTAAGGAAAAAACAGAGACCAAAGTTAAAAAATATATGTATAGATAGGTGAAATCTGAAATAGAAGTCCTGTGTGCCCAGGAAAGAAGCCTGCAGTGTGTTGAAAGCTATATTTAGAGGAATGGCTTCTGGGGATAGTACTCTCCTCTTTAATGAGGGAAGAAGAAAAGGAAATTAATTTAAATTGCAACCAACGGAATTTAAGTTAGATGGAAAGATCTTATTGCCAGTGAAGGTTTTATAAACTCTGGAAATGATTCCTGAGGAGGTTTTCAAATTTCCTATCTGGATATATTTAAGAGAAGAGAGATACCTATCAGCCCAGGGTGGTTGAGGTAGAGAGCTGCCTGGAATTCGCTTTCAGCTGAATTCTGCAAGTTCAGATTATTAATTCCTTGCAGTGTTCAAGATATCAAAGACAGTGCATGCTCTGCTATGGCAAGAAATTCTGGGGGCAGGGGGGAGGAAGGAAGGAAGGAAGGAAGGAAGGAAGGAAGGAAGGAAGGAAGGAAGGAAGGAAGGAAGGAAGGGAGGGAGGGAGGGAGGGAGGGAGGGAACAAAAAAAAGAAAAAGAAAGATTCACCCAAAGTAATACTTTCCTTGGAAAATCAGTTGTCATGTGCTAATTGGTTGTAAGTGGAATGTACAATTATATACATTTTGGGGGTTTTTTGTTTTTGTTTTTTGGCCTGGTTTCCAGTGGAAAGAAGGCTTATAAAATCTCCCTGGCAGGCTATGCCCTGATTAATCCTGTTTTAATTTTTCTTCTTTAAACTGGTTACAACTGAATTTCTTAGACTAACCTGTACTTTAGTAGCAATACAAGTGCTTTCAGAGGAGATAACTGTGAAAGTAGAAATGTTTTCCCCCTCATTCCAAAGGAAAATTCCCTCCTAATTTAAATAAGCAGATGATTCCACCACCACCATCACCCTCTACTTCCTTACCCTCACACAGACTCCAGCAAGTTCTCTGCAGCTTGCAAAATTTCCCCTCATTTCCAACACACAAACAACACTTGCTCTCACAGTTTATACCAAAGTTCTCTAATGTGTTGTACTTCTCTGTTTATACAGCTGTGCATCTGTTTGCCCCATTGTGTTCACCACATCTATTGTCTGGTTTTTACTGTGAGCTCCTGGAGGCGAGGAAGGGAGTCTGTTTAACTTGTTACACACGGCACTGCGCGTGCACACACAGGTGGGCAGCATGTGACCATTCTTGACAGTGATGGTTTTGGCATGACTAGATGCTCAAAAAAGCAAAAAAACTCTGTGGATTAATCAAAGCTGGAAAGAAGACTCAGTTCATAGTCCTCCTATACGCTGTACTCCACCAAAGTCATAATGACTGTCAGGGACCATCAAGAACTGAGCAGTGTCACCCAGCCGGTGTGGCTCAGTGGTTGAGTGTTGACCCATGCACCAAGAGGTTGCTGGTTCAATTCCTGGTCAGGGCACATGCCCAGGTTGTGGGCCCAATCCCCAGTGCAGGGGGCATGCAGGAGGTGGCCAATCAATGCTCTCTCTCATTGATGTTTCTCTCTCCCTTTCCCTTCCTCTCTCTCTAAAATCAATAAAGAAAAAAAAATTTTTTTATTCATCACCTGAGGATATTTTCCCATTTATCATTACATAGAGTGGGAGGGAGGGAGGGAGAGAGAGAGAGACAGAGAGAAACATCAATGTGATAGAGCCACATCGACTGGTTGCCTTCTACACGACCCCAACCAGGGCTGGGGATGAACTGCAACCGAAGTACGTGCCCTTGACTGGAATCGAACCCACAACTCATCGGTCCGCGGGCCAATGCTCTAACCGCTCAGCCCAACCAGCCAGGGGGTGAGAAAAAAAATTTTTTTAAAAAACAAACTGAGCAGTGTGGACAAAGTCCAATCAACAACTAGAAAATCTAATAAGCAGGGCCTGGAGTGCACAGAAAACGAGACTGCACTTACTTGGGAGCCTGCCCTCCTCCACGACCCTCCTCTCTCTTGTGTAAGTCCAGTCTTGCTGGGGTTCTCAACTCAGAGCATTATCGTCAGTGCCCATTGCCATAGAACATTGTTAGATTCCAGACGCTCCGTGGAGGACCCCAAAGTTCACACTATCTTGGCTTTCTTATTTCTTTTATGTTGATAGCCCAGAAGGAACAAATATCACTTTCATCAGAATTAATATTTCTTCTTTCCCACAAGTCTCCACACATTCCCCCTCAAATCTTCATTACCCCAGCCTTCCCCACTGACCCAAGAGGCCAGAGACATTTCTTGGTCGGGTTAAAATTTTTCAATCCTGTTCATCCTAAATCTTCAAAGTTACATCAAAGGACAAAGTGATTGAGGAAAATCCTTCCCTCAGGGAAAGCACAGGAAATAACATTTTGTTTAATTCAACAAATATTCTCTAGACAGCAATTATGAATCACTCACTGTGTGCTGGGGAGACAGAAGGGAGCAAAACCTAGATTGTATTTTCAAAATGTGTGTGATTAGTCAAAGTTTTATTGAATATGAAATATAAGAATATTGCTTTAGCCCCAGTGAGTTGCTCAGTGGTTAGAGCATTGGTCTGCAGACCAGAGAGTCCCAGGTTTGATTCTCATTAAGGGCATGTACCTTGGTTGCAGTTTGCCCCGGCCCTGATTGGGGTTGTGTGGGTGGCAACCAGTGGAGGTGTCTCTCTCAAATAGATGTTTCTCTCTCTCTCTTCCTCCCTCTCTCCCTCCTGTTCTATCTGAAGATAAATGCAAAAATGGCCTCGGCTGAGGATAAAAAAAAAAAGAAAAGAATATTGCTTTATTGTAGGATTGTTGTAGGGATTAAATGGTATATCATTATATCATTTAACACACTTAGCACAGATCCCTCCATATAAGACATACCCAATAACTAATAGCTATTACTATTACTACTGAGTTATGGCTTAATTTAGAACAATATATTTTTTTAGAAGACTTTCTCTGGAAACCAAATTTGATTTGAATTATGGGCAATATAGTTTGTTATGGATGTAGGGACACCATCACACTCAAGTGCACAAAGACTATTATCTAGAACATAATTTTCCACCAAAAGTGGAGGTCAGCCTCATCCTGTGTCCCAAGAAAGTCTGGTTCTCATCGTGCTCTTCCTATTAAGGTTTTGAAGTGTTTCAGAACCTTGATCAAATCCCAGACGCACACAGTACTTATTTTTTTCTCCTTCCTGCTTCCTCCTACCTTGGTCTGAATTATAGTTATTTCACAAGATAAGTTACACAACTATATACTTGAAGTTTTTCACATTTATTTCAAAAGTGCATAAAATGATTACTTCATGGCATTATTTTGTTAGTTAGTGGTTACTGAATCAGTATCATTAATTAGTTTACAGCAAGAATAAATTAACCTTTTTTGTTTTTATCCTCACCTGAGGACATTTTTTTCCATTTTTGTTCAGATAGAGTGGGAGGGAGAGAGAGAGAGAGAGAGAGAGAGAGAGAGAAACATCAACGTGAAAGGGACACATCGAGTGGCTGCCACCCACACAACCAACCAAGACCAGGGACAAACTGCAGCCGAGGTACGCGCCCTTAGCAGGAACCGAACCCTGGTCTCTCTGGACCACAAGCCGACGCTCTAACCGCTGAGCCAAACTGTCCAGGGCAAGAATAAATTAACTTTTAACTGGAAGTAAAACTAAGTCAAATTTTACTCATCCAAGGCATTTTTTTAACTTGCTCAAAACAAATTGCTTCACAAGTCATCTTAGATGAGGTATAATGTTTAATCACTTAATTAATTTATGGATGATTATATGAATAGATTATAATGCAAATGACAAGATGATTGAACAAGGATATCATAATGTACTTGCCTAAACAAAGAAATCCACTTACTTTGCACCTTTTAGTTAAATTTAAGCATAGCTCTATAATGCCAAATATCTGGATAACAGAAAGGAGTCTTCATATGAGATTCTCTTGGAATATCTACCTTACAAAAATAAGGTCTTAGTCGTTTTTCCTGAACTCTGTTATTTAGAAGACCTCTGATTATACCTGGAGTCACCATTAGGTTCTCAATATTTTACCCTCTCTGAAGGTTCATCCAATGGTTTCATTTGAAAAGGGTTATAATTTCATCTTCTATATTGTCTCAGCAAGGACGAGGGACTTCTGGGAAACATTTGATGTATTTCTATCTACAGTATTGCAAAAGTATCAGAAGGATGCACCTGAAATAAAAATCTCATAGACTATTTCCTGTCAAATATCACCACTTAAATTGTATTGTAAGGGCCTAATTTTAGATTCCAACCAATGAAGCTATTGGTCTCCAATTCTCTAAACTAAAGTCACAGTTTCCAACATTTGTTCACATATTTAAGTGTTGATTAATTTCTCACTCCCACCTTTCTTATTCCAAACTGATAGAATCCAAAGGTTTTAGATATTCATATTTCTCAGTCCTTTTACTACTTGATCATTTAGACTTTGCTTCTTCGAACTTTGTAACCATTGAATGCTCTCATGAAACTATAACATGGATTTTATAAATGAAAGAAAATTAATGTTTATCTAATCATAACATACTTAAAAGACCAGTGATACAGCAATCTAGACCTCCAATGGTGGCTAAGTATAACCTTAGATTGTTTTCCTTTTATTTAATTTGTCAGAATTTAGTTGTTAGTTCAGAATTGATTCTGTTTTCATAAAATTGGAATTCTCAATCCTAGAGTTTCATCTGAGACTCTGTAACCTTAAGTTTTTGTAAAAATCAGCTGAAGGATTAAGGAGTTTCTTTGGATGGGTTGAGAAAGGGAAATGGGCCCCCTCCCACCCCTTCTTCCAGCTCTCCGAACATTATTAAGCTGCACTGAAACCAGATCAGGTGCACTTCTCCATAGGATAATAAGAACAGTTTCTGCCCTGGCCAGTTTGGCTCAGCAGTTAGAGCCTTGGCTCGCAGACCAGAGAGTCCCGGGTTCGGTTCCCGCTAAGGGCACATACCTTGGTTGCAGTTTTTCTACTCTCTCTCTTTTTCCCTCTCTCCCTCACGCTCTATCTGAAGATAAATGCAAAAATGTGCTTGGGTGAGGATAAAAAAAAAAAAAAAGAATAGTTTCCAGTCCTGGCCATTTTGGCTCAGTGGCTGGAGTGTCGGCTTGCGGTCCAGAGAGACCCGGGTTCGGTTCCCACTAAGGGCACATGCCTCGGTTGCAGTTTGTCCACGGCCCTGGTTGGTCGTGCGGGTGGCGGCCACTCAATGTGTCCCTTTCACGTCGATGTTTCTCTCTCTCTCTCTCTGCCCCTCCCACTCTATCTGAACAAAAAATGAAAAAATGTCCTCGGGTGAGGATAAAAAAAAAAGAATAGTTTCCAGGAACCTCAGGGTGCCTCACCCAACTGTCTTTCCTAAGTCCCGGCATTTCTAAACAACCTGGATGCACAGTTCCTTTGGAAATCTTATGCCCAATTTAATAACGTTGATCAATGAATATTTGTTGTGCTCCAATGTCCATGAATCAGTGAAGTAAAACATAGTATCCCTTGAAAAGCCTGAAATTAAACTCTGGGATAATGTCAATGGGTAAGAATAGGCAGTTCCTTTGTTTTGCAGCCGTGTGTGAAAGAATGGGGTCTGTCTTTTCGTTGCCTTAACTCATTGTGCATGGTTGCAAAAATTAGATGAGACTGTCCAGACAACACACTTAGCAAGGAGACTGGCCTAAAGGACATGTGTCATAAATGTATTTCCTTTCCCTGCAAGAACCGTAAGAATGTGTTCTGCCTGCTTTGCAGAGGAAATTCAAAACTAGACTATGTTGAAATACATATAAAAACGTGTGCCTGAGTGTCTGAATGTTACAAAATTTCTGAAATAGTATGATATGTCTATAAATAGCAATTCAGATTTTTCTCATAGATTTTATAGAAATAGATTTCATTACTGTAGAATCTTATAATCATACCAGGCCACTGAGGCCCAACCACTAAGCTTATCTCAAAGCAAATGACACAGAAAGGAACAATTTTGTTTTGTTTATTTCTTTTAATTGAGATATAATTGACATGTAACTTATAATAGCTTTAAGTATATAACATAATGAATGATATTTGTGTATATTATATGTATAGAAAATGATCACCACAATAAGTCTAGTTAACATACATCATTAATCATAATTAAAATTTTTTTCTTGTGATGAGAACTTTTAAGATTTCTCTTAGCAACTTTAAAATATATAATACAGAATTATTAACTAGTCACCATGCTGTGCATTACAAAGTGGCCAGTGTGGCTCAGTTGGTTGGCCATCGTCCTGTGTACCAAAAGGTTGCTGGTTCAATTCCTGGTCCAGGCACATGCCTGGGTTGAAGGCTCAATTCCTGGTAGGAGGTATACAGGAGGCAGTTGATTGATATTATGCTCTCACATTGATATTTCTCTTTCTCTCCCTCTCTCCCTTCTCTTCTCTCTAAAAAAAAATAAATTAAAGTTTTTATAAGTTTAAAAAAAAACAAAGGGGAACAGTTTTAACTCCCATCCATCCAATAGGGTAATTAAGAAAATTCCTCATTCTAGAGGCTTGTATTAAACCAGCCTCAAAAATGAAACCTTGTTTTCAACACTTTCAGTGCTGAAAGGCAAGTCTAGTTTCTTATCCAGTAAATAAATCACGTTTGACAGGAGTGAAAATGTTGGTGGGAGGTGCACATTCTTCATTTCAAAACCGGGGACCCGGTGAGTGGGGGTACAGTTTCAAAAGTACCAGGTTTTACAGAGGAGCTCTCATCACGCTCCTGAAAAAATGTGATGCTGTTGTGACTTTGTTTGTGGGTTTTTCTGTTTTCAAAATTGAAACAATGTATTTCGCTCTAATCAGAACCATCAAAGCTCTTTAAAATGCCCATATAACTCACAATTTCTGGGGTTTTTTTTAATGATGTCAAATGCTGTCTTTTTCTGTACTGCTAAGTTCTGTGTTTCAGAAGTACAAAAAGTATTTGTACAGCATCCAGCAAATATTGACAGAACACCTACCATGAGCCAAATCCTATTTCTGGTTGCAAGGGATATTACAATAAACAAAACAAACAAGTTCCCTGCTCTCAAGGAGGGGTGGGGAGAAAGGAATGTTTGGTTGAAGCCTACTATAAATGAATAAAATGTACCATTAAATAGCGAAGATATAACTACTCCTATGCAATTAAAGAGAATTCGAGATACATGAAAATGAGTGGTTGACTTTAGATTGGATGGTCAAGAAAAACCTCTCTGAAGAAGTGATATTCAAGTTGAGATAAGTTATGAAGGGCCCAACAGTATTCTAGAGGAAGAGAATTCCAGGCTGGGGACCAGAAAGTCCTGAAAGTGGGGACCAGCATGATATTTTGCATAAGGAGAAGGCCAGTGTAGCTAAAAAATAGACAGCAAGGGGGAAAAGAGGGAAATTGTAGGGAAAATGGAATCACATGAGGCATGGAAGCCAAAAAAAAGAAGTTTAGGTTTGTTCTAAGCGCTATACGGAGCTAATGGATGAGAGGGCTGGGAGGATCTCAAGCAGGAGAATAGCATGATCTGATTTTCTTTTCCTTTTTTTTAAAATTCTCACCCAAGGATATTTTTCCATTTATCTTCAGATAGAGTGGTAGAGTGGGAGGGGGAGAGAGAGAGAGAAACATTGGATGTGAGAGAGATACATCAATTGGTTGCCTCCTACACGACACAACCAGGGCTGGGGACAGAACCGCAACTGATATATGTGCCCTTGAGCAGAATCGAACCCATGACTCTTTGGTTCAAGGGCCGACGCTCTAACCGCTGAGCCAAACTGACCAGGGCTGATTTGCTTTTTCAAAGTTTACCACATCTTCTGGTGGAGAGTGGAACAAGAGTAGGTGCACTTTTTATGCAATAAACATTTTATATTTTACCTCATTCCTGATTACTTCCTTACCTAAATTCTTAGATTCCTAGCAAAGTAAAAGAATCTGATATTTTAAAAGCTCTGGATGTACAACAAGCTACATATTGCCAGTGTAGCTAATAGTTCCCTTCAGGTCTTGCAATGGTGCTTGAAAATTGAATAATTTGATTTATTTCATGTGGTGATTGCAGCACTCTTTCTTACAATGTTTTGAATGGCAAAGTAAAAAAAATGTGTCATCACATAACAGCAAAAAATGTCTTTTAGTTAGTAATTATTTTAAAGGACATTCTTCTGGCTCATAGAGAGGAAAGAATCCCTTATAAACATATGTGGTAAACACTCAATAAATGCTAAATGATGATGCTCATCTCACATTATAAAAATGGTAACTGAGGTTTTTTTTAGTTATTTTCTTTGTGTCCAATACTGCAGAAACTGCTTTCTGCATCTGTCTGGGTGTGGAACTGGGAAAGCTGTGCAGAGAGAAGTAAATTGAATAAGATGTGTGACACATGCCTAATAGTGACCCTCACCATTTCTATTTACCCTGTGCATCTTTCTCCTGTTTTATTTTCACCATATCAAAGGGGGAAAAAAGTTTTGGCAGAAGAAGACATTGGGGAAAAAATATCATCTAATGCAATTAATCATCATGAGGGCAAGAGCTATACCTGTATTTTTCCCAACATTTTATCTCCAACACTAAGCATTGTGCCTTGTACATAGTAGTCCTCATTGAATATGTACTAAAAAACGATTTGGGGAGAGGTGCCAAAGTATTTTTCAGCCTGGTCCTGCTATCCAGTCTAGATCTAGGGTTTCTTTTTCATGGAGGCAGCTATGTTCATGGAATGTCTCCTTCATATCTGTCTCTGTTACCTGCCAGTCATACCTTATGAGAAATGGACTGGAAAAGTCAAGCCCTTGCGTTCATTTACCGTCATTGAACTTTATTACTAGAGATCATTTGAGATCTCATGACTTTCCAGAGACAAAACGTTCTCAAATCACCTGTGGCTGACCCAAACTTTATTTATGTCTGAATATGCACAAGTTGAGCCAAAGTTCAGAACGCAGCACCCTTCAGGCCTACACACATGTTATGAGCACTCCCTGCAGAAGGCCATGTACCAGAGCCTGGGCCTTGTGTTTTGGGGACACTCATGTTTGTAGACATTTGGCAACTAGAAGACATTCAAATATTGTCTCATTTCATGTTGAATACCGAATATAGATAAATACTTAGAACCATACTTTCCAATAAGATAACCACTAGCCACAAATCCGTATTTAAATTCAAATTAATTAAAACAAAAAAGAACTAAAAATTCAGTTCCACCTTTGTACTAGCCACATTTCAGGAACTCAGTAGCTACATGTGGCTAGTGGCTACCGTGTTGAACAGTGCAAACATAGAGCATTTTCATTGTCACAGGAAGTTTTACCGACTAGTACTGCTCTAGAATATATCGCTTATGTTACAGAAATTCTAAATTGGATACCCAATTCTGCAAGTATCTACTAATCATTCAATCTTAGCTTTCAAATCTTTGTGTATCTAAATGTCTGTAGTTATTCCTATTTAAATCTTTTTGAACATCAAATGTAGATAATAGTTCCTAAACAAGTCTCTATGAAATATAATAAAACAAAGCAAAGTATCTGTTATCCCAAATACAGAGTTAAATTTCTGAAACTCAGTTTGAGTGGGAATAAGTCCTACCTGATTTTTAAAAAGTCTAAATTATAGATCGTTCACAGTTTCTTCAACTAAATTACACAAAAAACTCAAACAAAAATCTACAAGTGTTGCCAAATTAAAGCCCTATCAGACCTGACTTGATAAATAACTAAGAGTAATTTCTAGCTCAAATACTGTTGTATACAAATCGATGGAAAATGTGTTGCTGGAAGAGTTAACTTTTCTAAAATAAACCTAACTTTTCTCCCTGAGGTATAATTTCCTCATAAATTTGTTTCCTCTAAAGCAAATGCCCAAATCCTTTCTAAATTATCTCAAATCTGTACTAATGGGAATTATTTTAGTGAGAACTTAGCACATAATATAACCATGAAAGGCAATAAAGATATATAGTAAATTGTTTATTTGGACAGAAACTATATATAGTATATGTGTAAAAATGAATAAGTGCACATTAGCATATATTGAAACACACACACAGAAAAATTATCTCCTAATCAGCATTCAAAGATCCCTAATCTCTAGTAAATGTGCTTTTAAATTTTGGCAAATAGTAGCATTTTTTACTGAAGTGTATATTTATACATTCCTATTATGTAATTTCTCCTATGATCCAAAAACAATACGTTTTGATAATTCAGCTTCTTCTTGTCTTTCCAATTGAGTAAAAGCAGCAATTCTCAACCTCTTTATCTCATGACACACATAAACTGATTAATAAAATTCTGAAACACACCAAAAAAATATATTTTTTACCGACCTGATTTTAATAAAGGCATAATTTTGATTCATTCACACCATTGTGTTGGATGTTGTCATTTTTTTATTTGACGATGTAAGAGGAAAGAGGTCAGTGCCCCTGTTTAAATAGTCAGATATTGCATGTTTTAAAATTTTTTGCGAGCACACTGGTTGAAAACCGCTGAGTAAAAGTATCCTTTTCTTCTTCTTCAGACACTCATCTGGTGGAGAGATAGAAACCAGTTCCAGGAGTGCCACAGGAAGGCACAACGGAGGACACTGGTCCCGATTCCACAGGCAGCCAAGTCTAAATGTAAGTGTGAGAAGCAAGGGAGGGCGCGCCGGGCCTGGCCTCCGGTGCGCACCGGGGAAGTGCCCGCAGCAGTCACGGGGAGTCAGAGGCGTTTGGCAGACACTTGAGTGTCCAGCCAGCCTGCCTGTCTTATCTCCTAGCCCCATCTCCGCCGCTGCAAAAGCCTTTAGACCATCGCTACCAATGCCAGGTTTTTAAATCCCCGACAGTAAAATACATGTGCAGAGTGTGATCCTAGCCGGTTTTTTAAGTCCAGGCATGTTGAATAAAGTCTTAAAATAATCATTTCCATAGGCCCTGACTAGGTTATCCAAGTGTTCACCAGATGCTAGCAGCTAGATTTTGCAGAGGAAAATTGCTAACTTAAGCTGCTTTTCATGATTCAGCAGTGGGTTTTAAGTAATAAAAGATCTGGAGATTTGTAAAATAAATAATGCCAGTGCAAATGGGAAAATTAAAATAATCTTATCATCTTCCAGTCATATCTATATGTGATTTTGTACCATTATCAAATTTCTCTTAATTGGGCCAATTTTTTTTTTCTGGCTGATATTTTATAGTTTTAAGTTATGATTTGCAATGAAGAAATGATTCCTTTCAGATGACTGAAGTGGCATGGGCTAAGTTTTCCTAAAGACAATCTAGGAAATGTGAAACAGAGCATGATAAAACAAATATATTTTTGTTCACAGATGATACAGAATATTCACAGTGAAAAATAATAACAGTATACTACAATCTCTTTTATCCCTGAATTGATCTCTCGGTAGAAGCAATTAACATATGAAGTACATCATTAACTTTTTAACTTTGATGGAAAAAAAAAATACCATCCATTTCTGACAAGTAGACATTATCTCATAGTATCCACAGCCATCTTACGCTTATTACTACTGCCTGGTTTTAAGTGTGACTTTTGGACACACAACTCAATATTTCCTAATATTTAATAGTACATGACTCTTTATAGTCTGTTTAATTTTATTCAGTAATTCAAAGAATGAATAGTTAAGATTCTTTAGATGTTTGTCTTCTCGCTGGAGGTGCCCTTGAACAGAAAAAGAGAAGCATAGCAAGAAGCCCTGCAGTGAATACCACGTGACCACATCCAGTCTAGAATGAACCAATTCTGAGTTCCTGGAGAAATTCAAATATGTTAATAACTCTCCTAAGGTATCAAATTTTTACTACAGGTACCACTAATTATTTTGGCTAGACTTCATCGAGGTCAGATGTTAATCAAATGAAATATTTATAACGTCAAACCATTGAATAAAAAATATATGCCCCTTTAAGCAACGGGTTACAGGAGAAGCTGATGAAGGAGGCACGACTCCGGTTACAGTCATAATGTCAGGGTAAGGCTCTGAACCCAGTTCAGGAAACTTTATAATTGTTGCAACCAATGGCAAGCTCAGCTTCTGGATTTTTTGTAACAAAATCTTGCTGCCAAGGGCATTGATGGGCTCACCCAGTAAAAAGTTACAATAATAATGTTAAACTAAATCATAAAAATGCAGAAGGTGGTTATTATAGGGCAGAGGAGAGAAATTTCTTATAAAGTTATGGTGAAAATATCAAAAATACCTTTATTAGACTTTTAAAAAATTAAATCTTGTTTTTAAACTGGGGTGCAAAAACAATAAAATGTAAAGGTTACTCAATAAATTATGTCATTCAATGGTCAACAGCAATGAAAATAAAAATAACGTTGATTCAACATGGTCATCAGTTCAGGCAGGTCCAAAGCTTATACATGATAGTTTTCCAATAAAAGTAACAATCTGAAAGTAATTTTAAAGAAAGAATTTTGATTGAAAAAAGAATGAACTTTTGAAATGTATAGTCTCCTTAGTGATAATAAACTTGGCTTATGCTTAATTTCACATAGTATAAAACCCTAAATATTTTATGTGATTTTTTAAGTTCTGTGAAGAAATTCATTTAAAATAAATGTAGAAATGGCCACAAAAAATAAATATGAAAACCACGATAGGGTTACAATTAGGGAAGATAGAAATAGATCACGATTACTCATCCTCTGTGTGCCCTCCAAAAAATAAAGGATGTGACTTTTAAAATTATATTTGAATAATCTAGAATTTCCTTTCTGATGATCTTTTTATTTTCTGAAACTATGGATTCCTGAACCACATAACATACACATTTTGGTTGACATAGTCTATATTTTGCTCAAGTTAAATAACAGTGACATTTATCATAGTAGCAAACTCCTTTTGCTTATGAGAATATCTAATGTACCTTATACACAGGAAGCAGAAGCAAACATCGATTGAACTGAATTATTTGCACTGTCTGTTCAGAGATTAATGTGTCTCTTGGATTCACACTGGAGAGGTGGTGTCTCACACATGGGAATTAATGAGCTACATCTGTAACCAAAAATAATCCATGGAAAACCTGCTGAATTGATCCATATCTGTTTTATTAATCAAACCCACTACGGAAGGGCTTTCTTGTGGTTGTACCATATTTTGGAGATAAATAGAGTGGGGAAACCACAGTTCAATTTAGAAGTTGTTTGAAACTTTGAAGAACGTGGGGTTTTATATTATATGACAGTAATAAAGTCCAATCCTTGATAGTTGTAATTCTGATATATTAGGTATATAAATATCCCGTATGTATAATTTTACTGCAAAACATTATGACGGTGGCCAAGAAGACCCTTACTATTCAATAAGGAATGTGCTTCTTACTGCTACTCTCTTCCTTCTTCATTTTTTAAAAATGAAAAAGAGTTAGGGTTTGGGAAGATTTTTTTTTAGCCAGCTTGGTATGAATAGCCTTTAGTTGAAGCAGATGGCTGGAAGTCAGAAGCCCCAGATTCTATCCTTCATTCTCCTACCAACTTGGAATGTGGCCTTGGGCAAGTCATGAGAGTAAATCTACAATAAAAGGGGTAATAATGCCTTACATGTGTACGGTGCTTTATGATCTAACAGAACACTTTCACATATAATATCTTATTTAATCTTTTCCACAGCCTCCTATGAGGGCTATGGCAGTTATTAACGAGCTCCGTTATATAGAGAGTAGGAATTTGAGACCTAGAGAAACTAAATCAGTTGTTCATGGCCATATCAATATCACATGTCAGAGCCAGGAGCAGACATATATTATGATCCCAAGTTAGTCTTGGTCTTTTTTCCTCTACACCACACTGCTCCCCTCTGGTGCCTTCCTACTGGGAATGACTAGAGCCGAGCTGTCCAGTATGGTAGCCATGAGTCACCTGTGGTGACTTGAGCCCTTGAAATGTGGCTGGTTGAAACCGAGATGTGCTGTGAGTGTAAAAATTCATTCAAGATTTCTAAGACTTTAATAAAAAAGATGTAAAATATCTCATTAATACTTTTTATATTGTTTGCACATAATATTGTTTGCCCATATGAAGGAGCAGTTACTCTTCATTTTCTAAAGGGTTTTTGTATGTTACAGTAGAATTCTTTATAGCCTCATTTCCCAGTATGTTAAAACTTACCTATCGTTTATATTATGTTAGCCCTGGCCAGTGTTAGAACATCAGCCTACACACAAAGGGTCAAAGGTTCAGTTCCCAGTCAAGGACACATACCTGGGTTGCAGGTTTGATCCCCACTCTAGTTGGGGTGCTTGTGGAAAGCAACCAATCAATCAATCGATATGTCTCTCTCACATTGATGTTTCTTTCTCACGCGCACTCCCTTCCCCCCCATACCCCCTTCCTCCCTTCCACTGTTTCTAAAAATCAATAGAAAAAATATCCTCTGGCAAGGGTTAACAAAAAAATTAAAAATTTAAAAATGATATTACTTTAGACATCTTGAGTTAAATAAAATATATTATTAAAATTAATCTCACCTATTTGTTTTAACATTTTTAATGTGGCTACTAGACAATATGAAGTCACACCTATGGCTCACACTGTTTCTATTGGACAGTGCTGGACTGGTGGATTCCATTGTTCAGAGCCCACGGGATGGATTTCACAGTGTAGGACTTGCTTATGCACCTGCCTGGATGTGGCTGAGACAAGTTTCCAAAGACTGTCAAATACAGAGCAGTGTACATTAGCACAGTGATTCGGTCATTCTCACACTTCTTCCACGTGCCGGGGAAATGTCAGACTTCATTAGCCAATGCCTCAGATTGCTCATTTATTGAAAGTATTCCTGTTATACTTGCTGAATGCTTGAAAGGCTTAGAGAAAAAGAACCATGGAAAGAGCTATAAATTATATTTATGGCTCTGTGGCACACTTTACTTTAAAATATGTTCCCCTTAGTGCTCACTTCGGCAGCACATAGACTAAAGTCGAAGCGATACAAAGATTAGCGCAGCCCCTGCACAAGGATGACATGCTAATTGGTGAAGCATTCCATATTTTCAAAAAATATATATTCCCATTAAACATTAAGAATAACTGATACATTAGACTATTAAGTGATATAGGCAATGTAAAATAATAATATATAAATTGATTGTAAAATATGGTGTATTTTATTTCCCCTACCAACTCTTTAAGATACTTTATATATACTTCCTAAAGAAGTAGTTTACCCCTAGTTTGAAAAATCGAAGTGAAAATCCTCAGGAAAAATAGGTTATTTTTTAAGGAGAAAATATGGTAACAAATAGTCCAAATCCTGAAGGCTAACATCTATTGAGCATTTACTATTTGGACTCAAGAACTATGCTAAGAGTAGACCAGGTTATCTCATTTAAGGAATTAGCAAAAGGGAGCAGAATGGAATCTTTTAACCATTATTGCCTCTTACGTCAATGTTATTTGAAATCACAATGCAACCTATCACAACAGTAATAGAATATTTGGAATTGTTCCATTTTATTCATTTCAATTCCACAGTGTTCACCTAGCAAATACAATAGACCAGGAACAGCTCTAGACTCTGAAGGAATATTTGACAATAAGACCAGCACTCTGCCCTGTAAGAGTACGTAAGTCAGTAGACTTGTGAACATGGTTTTGAACAATATATACTTTTATAAACAAGCCTATATGAAGGAGCAGTCACTCTTCACTTTCTAAAGGGTTTCTTTATGTTACAATAGAATTCTTTATAGCCTCATTTCCCAGTATGTTAAAATTCACCTATTGTTTCTAAACAAAGGTCTCATTAAACATATATATGTTTAAGGTCTCATATATGTAGTATGAATTTCAGAGATTTGCTTCCTCTATATATTATACCCATTTGGAGAAAAGTGGGATGAAATTACTTTAAATCTTTTTTACATTAAGGAAGGATGAAAACAAACAAATAAAAGGGGGACCTAAATCCAAATGACACTGAAAATCACAAAACAGTGGAACAGATGAGTTTTGTAACTTTTTGTACAATAATAATAATATGTTATCTTTGAAGGTAGAGATTAAAATGTGTGTATATGAGCTAGTTATATATTTAATTTTTAAAAGAAGACTTCAAAATGTAATGTACAACTTGTCAATTACTTAATGTTCATGATTACCTAGAATGAAATCAAAAGAAAAATATTAACAATAGTTAACTCTGCATGGCAGAATTTTAGATATTTCTAGGTGATTATTTATACTTTTTGGTAATAATTTTAGAATAAATATGCATTGCTTTTATTTAAATAATAAGAAAAATTATTCTAATCAACTTCAAAATTGATTGCAAATGAGAAGGCAAAAATTATTGGGGGAGAGTAAAGTGCAAATTTTACTCTCAATCATAAAATTTTAAAATAATAATATGTTCATAGGTTCTTCTTTCCAGGAGTTATTGCCCTTATTTTGATTCAAGATAAGGCAACCTGTGGACTATTCAAGCTCTCTAGATAAGGAAGGTGAAAATTGGATTGGGTTTCATAGACTTCCTTAAGAAAGCAGTTCACCCTTAGCCATGAACATAAATGTAAAGATCATTGTTGTAACATGAGCTCTTAAAACTCCAGGTTATAACTGCAGCCATGAGAGGAGCAGAGCACTGTGTAAAGTGCACCTTCTACCTTACAACAAACCTGCTCATCAGTCATGTCTAATGGCAGCTGCTTAAACCTGGCCTTGGTCTTAGCCTCTGAGGTGTGTAAAAATTTCATGTGGGACTATATCATACAATCACATCTTTGAGCTGGATAGGATCTTAGTGATCCTAAAAAGTAAAATATAGAGCTGTTTTAGGCATCCCATTTAAAAATGCATGGAGAAATATTTGGTCTGATAACTTCTTTTATGGAAACAGCACTAAAATTTTACTACAAAGACAGCTCAGAAATGAGTTATTTGTGCCATTTAGTCATTAAATCGTAAATCCACAGACTGTTAGAGCTGAAAGGGGCCTTCTAGATTATCTCATCCAATACCAATATTTTTCAGATGAGAAAAGTAAGGAACAGAAAAGCTATTTTCCCAGGAAAAAGTGAAATCACTGAAAAATATCCTAAAGAATCCAGGAATTTCTGGAAGCTTACCTAGGAAGGGCCAGGTATTCCAAATCCTGTCAGAACTGTATACTTTTAATTTTAATTTGGTTGTGAATACTCCTGTGCAAGGAAAAAATATGCTAATATTAACTAATATTCATATAATATATGAAGAGCACATTCACAGTGAATACATATAAAGTAAAAATAAAAAATATAACAAAACCAATTATTTCAGACCAGATCACTCACGTATTACTCAGCTTCCTTTCTTCAGTGAACCAAATAATTGAAAGGAGCGTTCTTTGTTATTTTTTAGACACAATCATCCATTATCATGAGAAATTAGCTACTTCCACAGTTGCTGATAGCCCAGAGAATAATGGGACATTTATTCCTTGAGTTAAAAAAGAAACAATTTCAAAGTTCAATTGATTTTATGCATTAATGAAAAATACGCTTATAATAAAATTATATTTATTATAAACATATTCCTCATCCCCTCAAAATACATACTTGCTACTCATTACAGAGATTGTCCTGGAACAAGGAACTATTAAGGTTCTTTTTCTATGTTCAGTGTCTGTCAAAGAAATGGAAATAGTAACACTTGATTTTAAGGAAAATAGAGCAGTACATGCATGTCTTATCATCTATGAAAAAGAAATAAGAGCAGTTTTAAAGTTGTTTAAAGACAAGCCAAACAGAGAAAGACAAGTATCATATGATCTCACTTATTTGTAGAATATAATGAACATAACAGTCTGAGGAATGGGGTAGTCCCAGAGACGTGGAAGTGGGGTACAGACTGACAATCCCCTAAAGAGGGGGTAGTGGGGGAGAGATAAACCACAGAACTTATATGCATGTATGCATGAACAGTGGACATGGACAACAATGCTGGGGACAGGGTGGGGAGGGGGAGGGGGGAATCAGTGGGGGAAAAAGGAAAAACATTTGTAACAAAAATAAATAAATTAATTAAATAAATAAAAGTTCTTTAAAGATTAAATCAGCTAATAATAGGTGCAAAATGTTTAGTACAGTGCTTGGCACATAGTTAACATATAATAAGTGTCAGATGTTATTGTTAGTAGTAACTTTTTATTATTTATAACATGATAACTCCTGCATATACACCTTTCCCTTTAATCAAACCAAACTTGCAATTGCCCACACTGCTTCATGATCCCATGCCTGTGCACTTGATTTTCTCTCTTTCCAAATGTCCTTTCTTGGTGAGCTCCTACCCATCACTCAAAGTTCAGCTCTGAAGTGCCCTCCTCATACCTGACTTTCCTATGCCTGACTCATTTGCACTCACCCATTTCCCAGGATACCCTGTACATACGCTTTTAGCAATTGAGAACATGACTTTTTTTATTTGATTATCCTCACTTCCAACACACACACCCCTGAAAATGCATCACATTCAATGCATCACACACATTTTTTTTCTCTCTTGTAGAAATGTCTGAATTGAACCAACTCCTGTATAAATAAGTAAATGGGTTTTTTTCTTTATGAGTAAGTATTAGGGTAGAATGTGTGTACCTGGTGGCCTCAGTTTAGAAGGTGGTAAGGGTATGCAGGGTGTGGTGGGCAAAGCTAGGGGATACTGCTTGGGACCTGGCTCTGCCTCAAGCCTAACCCTGTGTCTTCAGTGAGTCATTTAACTTCTCTGGACTCAGTTTCCTGCTCAGCAAAATGAGCAGGTTAGGCAAAATATTCTTTGAGTACCCGCCCAGCATCAACATTTATATGATGCTAAACATTGGCTCATCTCAGTGATTCTCAAATTTTAGCAGGTCTTACAATCATCAGGAGGGCTTGTTAAACATTAATACTTGGTCAGCAGGTCTGAGAATGGGCCAGGAATTTACATCTTCAACAAGATCCTGGGTGCTGAGGTGGGGGTGGGGAGAACCACACTTTGAGAACCACTGATTCATCTTCTTAACACAGGATTGTGACAGTCTTCTTGTCACTTGTCAAAGCACTCCTGATATACAAATTCACAATAGGATGTAGGCAGGTAAACCCAGGCTTCTGTGGGACAGCCATAAGGATAATTGAGTGCATGTGGGTGAGTTCCAAGAGCAGCCACAGAAGGCAAACTTTGCTGACCTGCTGACCACAGTTTTGTTCAAGGCCCACCTTGTGGGGATGAGATAGCTGGAGTTCTCAGTGCTCCGCTGGAGCTGAAGTCACATGGATCACAATTGCCATCTAGTGACAGCTTTGCATTACTGCACATACAGACTACAGAATGAAATTGTACTTCTCATTTGGAAACTCTTTTACAAAGCTGTCTAAGTTCAGGATGAGAACTCTCGAGACAGCTCTAATATACTCTAGTCTTATGTACATTTGTATCTAAGTACTATAAAAATAAACAAGTATATATCATTTTCTATGTGTGAAGCACTGTTCTAATAATTTAGTTTTGTAAGGTTATTCACAGGAACCCAATGAGATAGATACATTATCCCCATTTTACAGACATGAAATATAACTACAGCTGTACAAAAAAACTAAGAAACACGCCTGAGGTTGCCCAGGCAGTAAACTGGTAGAACTGGGATTGAACTCAGACAGCTCCTGGAGAGACATTATTCTAGCCGACCTCTTTCATATCAGCAATCTAAAATAGTTACTAAAACAATTGGCACCTGAAAACAGTCATCAGTTCCCAGAATGGGTCTGGAAAATTTTATAAAACACAAACTGAAGCAATTAACTTTTTCTGATTCTTCCAAATGAAATCAGCCCATGTGCAGTAACTAAAGAGATGCTTCTACCTACATAAAGACCATAATAAAATAAAAAGAATGCCAACTTGGAATCAACTTCCAACTTGCTCTGCTACCTTGGACAAGTTGCTTAACCTTTCTGGGTTCTACTTTCTTCATCTATAAAGTAGAAAAAATAAAAATGTAGTTTACAGGTTTTGGAGTTCATTAAATTCAGATTAAATTTGAGAGTAACCGATGAAGTTATCCAGTGAATGAGATCACAACAGCAAATAGGAGATGATGTGCAATACCACATTGCTTTTTCTCCAATTATCCTGCAATGAAAGAAGCTAGGACAACAGATTATTTTCTACTTTTTATTTTATTTTATTTTTAAATCGTTTTTTAAATTTTTTTATTCTAATTGACATACAATATTATATTAGTTTCAGGTGTACAGCCAGTGATTAGACATTATATAACTTACTAAGTGATCATCACAAAAACTCGTATACCCATCTGACACCATATATAGTTGTTAGAATAGTATTGACTATATTACCTATACTGTACTCTACATCCTCATGACTATTCAGTAAAAACCAATTTGTACTTCTTAATCCCTTCACTTTTTTCACCCATCTCCCCAACCCCCCTCCCATCTGGTAATGGTCAAAACATTCTCTGTATCTATGAGTCTGTTTCTGTTCTTCTTGTTCATTTATTTTGTTTTTTAGATTCAATTGTTGCCATATTATTGTTTATAATTTTTATTTCTTCTTTTCTTCCTTCTCCCCCCCCCCCCTTCCTCCTCTTCCAAGAAGATGCTTTAACATTTCTTGTCATAATGGTTTGGTAGTGATGAACTCCTTTAGCTTTTTCTTGCCTGGGAAGCTCTTTATCTGTCCTTCAATTCTAAATGGTAGCTTTGCTGGGTAGAGTAATCTTGGTTGTAGGTCCTTGCTTTTCATCACTTTAAATATTTCTTGCCACTGCCCTCTGGCCTGCAAAGTTTCTGTTGAGAAATCAGCCAAGAGTTGTATGGGAGCAAACTTGTAGGTAACTGACTGCTTTTCTCTTGTTGCTTTTAAGATTCTCTCTTCGTCTTTAAACTTTTGCATTTTAATTATGTTTCTTGGTGTGGACATCTTTGGGTTCATCTTATTTGGGACTCTGCACTTCCTAGTCTTTATGTCTATTTCCTTCACCAAGTTAGGGAAGTTTTCTGTCATTATTTTTTCAAATAGGTTTTCAATTTCTTGCTCTCTCTTCTCCTTCCAGCACCTCCATGATGCAAATGTTGGTATGCTTGAAGTTGTCCCAGAGGCTTCTTATACTATTTATATTTTATTTTTATTCTTTTTGCTGTTCTGATTGGGTGTTTTCTGCTTTCTTATCCTCCAAATCCCTGATATGAACGTCCACTTCATCTTTTCTACTATTGATTCACTGTAATGTATTCTTCATTTATGACTGGTTCTTTTTTATGTTTTCTAGTTCTGTTTCTATGTTTCCTATCTCTTTGTTGAAGTTCACACTGAGATCATTGAGCATCCTTATAACCAGTGTTTTGAACTCTGCATCTGGTAAATTGCTTATATCCATTTTATTTAGATTTTTGGAGTTTTGTTCTGTTCTTTCATTTGGGACGTTTCTTTGTCTTCT
Source organism: Molossus molossus (assembly GCF_014108415.1). Taxonomy (NCBI): domain Eukaryota; kingdom Metazoa; phylum Chordata; class Mammalia; order Chiroptera; family Molossidae; genus Molossus; species Molossus molossus. Next base: position 84,918,601 of record NW_023425388.1, read on the forward strand.
CATTTTGGCTGCCTTGCTGTGTTTGTTTCCATGTATTAGGTAGAACTGCTGTGTCTCCTGGACTTGGTAGAGTGACCTAAGGTAGTAGGTGTCCTGTAGGATCCAGTGGCACAGCCTCCTTGATAACCCAAGCTGGGCACTCCAGGTATGATCCTGTGTGGACTGTGAGCACCCTCTCCCTGTAGTTAAGCCTTGCTGGCTGTTGGCATGTCAATGGGAAAGAATTATCCCCAGGCCAATCGGTTACAAGGACTGGCTGCGACCAATGACCACCTTGGAGGATCACCATACAGGGGCCCATCCCACAGAGCAGGACTTACTTTTGTGGGGCTCTGGTGCCTGCTGAGTTATCCCCTTGAGTGTGTCACTTGTGGAGGTGGTTGGGTGGTGCTTCAACGTGGTCTGAAGCTGTCCATTGGGTGAACTGGCTCTGGAGCCTCTGGGAGGTGCAGGCCAAGATCAGCCACTGCCTGTGTTTTGCCAAAATCCTCACTGGTTTTTACAGCCAGAAATTATGGGGACTTCTCTTTCCAGCACTGGAACCCTAAGCTGGGGGACATGGTGTGAGGCTGGGACAACCCACTCCTCATGTGTGGAGGGCTCTGCAGCCAAGACACCCCTCCCAATTTTAAACCACCACTTGAGTTGGGTGTGAGACCAGCCCATTCCACATCTCTGTCCCTCCTGCCAGTCTCAATGTGTCTTCTTCTTTAAATCCCTAGTTGTAGGACTTCCATTTAGCTGGATTTCAGGCTGTTCTGAATGAATGATGGTTGTTCTGTGGTTTAGTCATAATTTTGACGGTGGTTATGGAACAATACGAGTACCCCATTTACCTACGCTGCCGTCTTGACTAAAAGATGGACAGCAGATTTGATGATCTCGTGGTCTATTGTTGAGAAGTGTTAGCATTAATAATAACACTCATGGAGTTTGCAGAGAAGTGAAGACCTCAACCAAGGAGGTCTATGTTTCACTTCTCTTCCTAGATGCTGCACTTGGCCAGTGCACCTAAGCTCTGTACCCCTGCCTGTTCTGCCCCCCAAGAGTCTTCAACAAAGAACTCCTGAAGAAAAGTCACATATTTGCTGGTGAATTGAGGTTCAACCCCACTCACTCCAGGCTTCTTTTATCCGAGATGCCTTGTGAACGATTGAGGGTACATATATCCTAATTATTAGGTTTATACTTGCCCCACAATCATAGTTTATTTTAACAATATAACCCTGACATCAGATGACTATCTTCTGACATCTGAGTTAGAAAGAAGTTTCTTATACAAATATAACAGAAGTAAAAGATTAAATCAACCTTAAGGATAGCAAAACTCTTTATTAATTCACTCAATAAACATGTGTTAAGAATCTACTATGTCCCTGGCACTGTTTTAGGTTTGGGGAATTTAACAGTGAAGAAGCCAAAATGACATTCCACTGTCAGTGCTTACATTCTATCTAGTTGGAGATAATTCAATAAACAAGAAACAAACAAATAAATACAGTGTCTGGTAATAAAACCAAAATAAGGGAAAGTAATAGAGCATGTTTGGAGCGGGTGGTTTCGGGCACTGTTTTAAATTGGATGATCAGGGCAGATCCGTCTGAAGAACTGAGGTTTGATCAAAGGTCTGACAAAGGTCAGGTGTTACAAAGATCTGAAAGTCAGTCTAAGCATAGGGAGCTGCAACTGGGAAGTCCCAGGCTTGGGAGCCAGATGGACTCGTTCCAGAGTAATAAGGAAACACTGGCCAGAGAACAGGGGTGAAGGAGATGTTGGGAGGAGGGCAGTGCCACATCATGGAGGCCTTGCAGGTTGTGGCAGGAGCTCAGAGTTTACACAAACTGGGTAGGGAGGCCTGGAAGAGTTTTGAACAGGAAAATGACAAGGCCTGGTCTACATCTTTACCCTACTGGTTTCTCTGGGAAGAATACCCTGAGGCAAGAATGAAGGGAGGAACCCCAGTTAAGGGGCTATTACAGTGGTCTAGGCAAAACATGATGGTGTCTTAGTAATAGTGGCTCGGGGTACGATTTTATGGAGAAATCCTGAAACTTGCTGATGGATTGGATATGTGAGAAAAATAGATTATCAAGATCATCTTCTAAGTATGTAAAATAGTCAGACTCATAGAAGCAGAAACAGAATGGTGGTCTCCAGGGGAGAGGGAGAAGTGGGAGTTGCTGTTCAGTGATGTATAGTGTCAAGTATGCAAGATGAGTAAGTTCTGGAGGTCAAGTGTAAGACTCATGCTTATTGTTAATAATACTGTACTATAGCCTTAAAGTGTAAGAGGGTAGATCTCATCTTATTTGTTCTTATCACAAGAAAGGGAAGGGAAGGGGAGGGAAGGGGAGGGAAGGGGAGAGGAGGGGAGGGGAGGGGAGGGAGGGGAGGGGAGGGGAGGGGAGGGGAGGGAAGGAGGGGAGGGGAGGGGAGGGGAGGGGAGGGGAGGGGAGGGGAGGGGAGGGGAGGGGAGGGGAGGGGAGGGAAGGAGGGGAGGGGAGGGGAGGGAGATTGTTGCTGTCCAAGTAAGGTCAGACTTTAAAAACTGCGATAATTCTGAGAAACTCTAAATAGGATTAATTTGCCATAGTATTTATTGTTATCGCACAATGTTATTTAACCATAGCTTTCCTCAAAACTTACATTTAAAATGTTATGCACTTATCAAAATTAGTATTAACTTTAACATAGGACTACATAAAGTCTCAGAATTCTGAAGAAAAAAAATATTTTGTTTTTTAATATTTTTATTGACTTTTTAGAAAGAGAGAGGGAAATAGAAACATCGATGAGAGAGAAACATCAATCTGCTGCCTCCTGCACACCCCCCACTGGGGATTGAGCCTGCAACCCCGGGCATGTGCCCTGACCAGGAATCCAACCGGGACCTCTCAGTCCATGGATGATGCTCAATCCACTGAGCCACACCAGCTGGGCCAAAAAACTTTTTTTTTAAAGAATGGCTCTTAGACTTTGAACCCAAACAACTGAATGAATATTAATATCATTTTCTAAAATACGGAAGCCTGAGATAGAATTAGTCTTTGTTTGTTTAGAATTAGCAGAAATGTATAACCCACTAAATGTACTAGTTATTTTTATTTCAGAATTAACTTTTTTAAGTGAAAAGACTTTTAATTCAAGAATATTTAGGATATGTCACAAACTTTTTAAGATGAGCCATGTATAGCAGCAATGCTAGCAGACTACCACATGGAATTCCACTCTGAGATAGAATCCTGAACCAGCCAATCAGCCTGATCTGGTGTAATGTTTCTAAATGTTCTTTTGTAAAGTAGTTTCAAAAACCCATCGGCCAAAAAATGTAAAACCGTGCCTTCCGTTTAGGACATGTTTATAAATATGAATAATGGAAGCTTAGCTCTTCACTCTTTTAAAAAATACAAGGTAAAAAGTCCACGGTTCAGTTCAAAGGAATGTTAACTATCAGCATGAGATTTATACTCTTGAGAAAGAAATGTTACAGTGGAAACGGGGAAGAAATGTGCTGGGTCTGTGAGCCAGTGGCTCATTTATGGGAACCAGACTCTTGAATTTCCAGGCAGCTCTGTTGTACTGAGATTGGCCTCAGAGCTTTGGGGACAGTGCCATCACATCACCCATGCATGATGGATAAGAACAAGAAAACACTTTGGGGTACAAAGACTTAGCCAAAACCACCAGTAAATCCAGGCTAGAGCTGAAACTCAGTAAACACTAGTGTAAAAATGCACACACAAATTATTTGCCTTATATGCAAACGTAACTGAAGAGAAACCATATTCCAAGGAAATGTAGTTCTTTTGTCAAGCCCCCCTTTAATAAAGAATGGCTCCTTTTCAACATTTTAGCTTGTCTGATGGATACTAATTAGCTATGATCATTTTTATAGATGAAGAAGAAATTAAATTTTGTGGGCATATAAACTCTATAAAGACAGAGACCCTTCTGTCTTTTTTATTGCTGTGTCCCCAACAATTAGAACTGCACCCAGCACACACTTAGTCCTCAGCAAATCTTGGTTGAATGAATGAATATGAAAAAGCTTGAATAAATTGCTAAATCTAAGGAAAGCAAGGATTTCTTTCTTTTCTCTTTCTTTTTATGCAAAAAACCGTGTTGTCAGGTGAAATCTAATATCACAAGAGAATTTTTCTCACCAGGGAGCAGCTCTTGTCTCTACATTGTTTTCCTCTGCTGTCAGAATAGAGTTTTCTTACCCTACCTATGTACATCATTTGTTGACACTGACTGAGCATTATCAGTTTTTTACCTCGGGTTCCACCAGTTTTAATGTGGTCTACATTTCTTACCCATTCTTCATACTCTTTTTTGAGGGGGCATTACTAATCTGAGTTTTAAAAAAACAAAACTGAATAATCCCTTAGCTGGTGTGGTTCCGTGGTTATTGTTGGCCAGCACACTGAAGGCTCTCCGGTTAGATCCCCAGTCAAGGGCATATACCTGGGTTGCAGGTTAAATCCCCCACCCCAGTAGGGGCTACTGCGGGAGGCAAGCAATCCATGTGTCTGTCTCACATCTCTCTCTCTCCCCTCCCTCCCTCCCTCCTTTACACTCTCTCTAAAAATCAATGAAAAAAATATCCTCAGGTGAGGATTAACAAAAAAAGAGAAAACTGAATAATTGACGGGCTACAAGCTAGTCAAAAGAAAATGTTGATTTTTTTTTGACCACCTACTCAGTTCTGATCTAAGGTTCTGAGATCCATGCCTAGGATTCCAATTTGCCTTAAACTTACATTAGTTCATTTACCCTTACCAGTTCTGACCTCATGTGCAGCCTGTTTTTCATTCTATCATGCAATCTGGCCATAGCTATTGAGTAGGTATGGATGGCAAAGAAAGAAAAATAAGAAATGAAAAAGGACGTGGATGGAAACATCCTTTTAGGAAAGTATATAGTGGGAAAACAGAAGCCTCGCCTTTCAGCATAGGCTGGCCTGAAATCTAGTCTGGATTTTAGAGGCTGTTGTCACGCAACCTACAGTAGATCAGCATAAATATGTTATTGTATCCAGTGTTCTTCGAGATCCTTGAATTTGTTAGAAATATTAAGTCATTCTAAAGTGAGAAAATGAATAGGATACATTCTAGTAGAAAGTCAAGAAAAGAGAATAAAATTTTCTCACCTCTCTTTTTGGTGACATTTCACTTTTTTTTTTTTAACTTTTTTTTATTATTATTTAATTGTATTTTTGTTACAGATGTTTCTCCTTTTTTACCCCATTGACACCCTCCTCCCCATCCCCCCCCCCTTGCTCTGTCCCCGGCTTTGTTGTCCAAGTCCATTGGTTATGCATACATGCATATAAGTTCTGTGGTTTATCTCTTCCCACCCCCTCATGCCCTCTTCTGAGGATTATCAGTCTGTACCCTACTTCTGTGTTTCTGGGTCTACCCTATTCCTCAGACTGTTATATTCATTATATTCCATATATAAGTAAGATCATGTGGTATTTGTCTTTTTCTGCTTGGCTTGTTTCACTTAGGATAATACTTTCCAGGTCCTTCCATGTTGTCTCAAAGGATAAGAGATCTTTCTTTCTTACAGCTGCATAGTACTCCATTGTGTATATGTACCACTGCTTTTTTATCTATTCATCTACTGATGGACACTTGGGCTGCTTCCAGATCTTAGCCATTGTAAATAGTGCTGCTATGAACATGGGGGTACATATATTCATTCTGGTTGGTGTTTCAGGCTTCTTAGGGTATATTCCTAGAAGTGGGATCACTGGGTCAAATGGAAGTTCAATTTTTAATTTTTTGAGGTAACACCATATTGTTTTCCATAGTGGCTGCACCAGTCTGCATTCCCACCAGCAGTGCACTAGAGTCCCCTTTTCTCCACACCCTCGCCAACACTTGTTTGATGATTTGTTGATGGCGGCCATTCTGACAGGTGTGAGGTGATACCTCAGTGTTGTTTTAATTTGTATCTCTCTGATGATTAGTGATGCTGAGCATTTCTTCACATGTCTCTTGGCCATTTGTATGTCCTATTTGGAGAGGTGTCTATTCAGCTCCTCTGCCCATTTTTGAATTGGGTTTTTTGTCTTCCTTTTGTTGAGTTGTATGAGTACTCTATATATTTTGGAAATTAACCCCTTATCTGATGTATCATTGGCAATGATGTTCTCCCATACAGTGGATTGTCTTTCCATTTTGATGATTGTTTCTTTTGCTGTGCAGAAGCTTTTTAGTTTGATGTAGTCCCATGTGTTCATTTTTTCCTTTGTTTATGTTGCCTTAGGTGATGTATCAGTGAAAATTCTGCTGCATATGATGTCCGAAATTTTGTTGCCTACATTTTCTTCTAGAATTTTTATGGATTCACAGGTCACATTTAAGTCTTTTATCCATTTTGAGTTTATCTTTGTGTATGGTGTAAATTGATGGTCTAGTTTTATTTTTTTGCATGTAACTGTCCAATTTTCCCAACACCATTTATTAAAGAGGTTGTCTTTACTCCACTGTATGTTCTTGCCACCTTTGTCAAATATTAATTGAGCATATTGCCTTGGGTCCATTTCTGGGTTCGATATTCTGTTCCACTGGTCTATATGCCTGCTCTTGTGCCAGTACCAGGCTGTTTTGATTACAGTGGCTTTGTAGTATAACCTGATACCTGGTATTGTGTCATTTTTTTCTTTGGCAGGTTTTAAATGACACTTGAGAGTGTCAGGCAAACCTTCTAAACCATGGCCAAGAGCAGGATAGTCCAAAACACACATCTCCAACCAGCTCAAGATCAATAAAAAAATTAGGCCTCAGGATTACAGGATATTAATTATGAAACATAATTCCATGATATTTATGTCTCTGTAAACTGGGCAGAGCTTCTCTTGAGTATTATGAAGTACTCTTTGCAGTGGGACAACTGCTTATACAGTTGTGCCTCGAACAACATGGATTTGAGCTGCACTGGTCCACTTATGTATGCAGATTCTCTTCAATACAGACACAGTTGGCCCTCCACATCCCAGGGTTTTGCAACCACAGATTTAACCAACCACGGGTCAAAAACAGTATTTTATATTTGTGGTTATGAATATGTGGCTATGGAGATCTAACTGTATATATTGTTCTATGACATTTTATATAAGAAACTTGAGAATCCATGGATTTTGGTATCTGTGTGTGTGGGGATCTTGAAACCAATCCCCTGTGGTTACTGAGGGGCAACTTAAGTACTGGGGGAGTCAAAAGTTATTCAGGAGTTAGTGTCGCTAACCCCTGTTTTGTTCAGGGTCAACTGCACTTGATGCTGTAACAGGTACTGTATGGAAGAGAACTATAGGTTAGTCACAATCTAACCAATAGGATCATGGTTCTCAATTTTTAGTAGGCCTAAGAATCAGATGGAAAAAGCTTATAAAAAATAGGGATTTCTGGTCCCCTCCCCAAGCCTATTTAGTCAGATTCCTTGGGGCAGGAGACTGGGAACAAGGAAGACCAATGAGTAATATTTGAATGGTCTGTACACCACATTGAGAATTACTGCACTCGAGTCTGGGGTGAGTTCCCTGAAGTTAGGACTCTCCATGCATCTCATGCACTGAGATTCGTACATCTCATGCACCTAGTGAATACTCAGTGAATATTTAATGAATGAAAAGCTGTCAGCATTTATGGATGCCAGGTACTCTTCTAAGCACTCTACATATTTTAACTCATTTAATCCTCACAATAAATGACTATTATTAACCTTGACACTTGCTGGGTGCTTTACCTCCACACAGTCACAGAGTCATCTCCCCAGGAAGACCCTCCCCAACTGCCTATATAAAGAAGCATCAATCTCACTCACATCCTATTACAAGATCCTGTTCCTGTTGTCTACAACCTTTGCCTCTACTCAAAATTATCTGGTTTGGTTTATTATCTAGTTCCCTCCACTAAAATATAGGTTCCATGAGAACATGAATCTTACAGGTCTTATTTGTCATTGTATCTCCAATGTGCGATTCACAGTAGACACCAAAGAAATATTTTTAAATGAATGCATTTAATATAAATGCCTGATAAATGCAAAGTAAAAAATCATGTTTGTTATATAAATTTTTAGTTCTGTCAGAACTTCTAAAATTTTTCTGAATATAAAAAAAATGAAAGACTTCTAACACCAAATGATTTCCAATCTACCCTATCCAAAATCATTTATAGACCTGAGGAAAAAGGAGAACTAAGTAAGGGTTAAAACAAAAAGTCTGGGTATATTTTTTGCTCTATGGCTTCAATATTTTGTTTGAAATGAACTCTTAGGACATCAGACACACCCGTGTTGAAACATAAGAAACACATTCCAAGATCCCATGTACATGATTTTTAGATTAGCCAATGTTTTTATTAGCCACATAGTGACTCTGCTTTACCAGTCCAGAAAGCTGTATCTACCCGACACCAAAAGTGCTAGTTAAATTGGTGACTATCAAGCCAATTATTTCTATAGTAAAAAGAATGAATACACCAATTTACTCAAAATGGCTATTGTGTCAGAATCATTGATCATTTTACCCTGTGCCAACAAAATCAAAACTAGGAGCTGACTGTAGACTCAGGAGAGAGAAAGAAACTCATTTTAAATGGGATAGAGTGTGGCTCAAAACCATGGTTCCTTGGAAAGGGGCCACTTGCTAGTTGACGTCATATCAATGCTAACCAAACCCCTGCAGGTTGCTGACTGTGGACAATTTATCTCCTCTGTGTTTGCAGTTATGGATCTCAGGTAAACAAGAGCTAGGGCTGAGGAACTGCTACTGAATGAAGCTTTTTGTTCCAAGTAGTTTTTACCACTTCCACTAAAATGCCAGACAGTGAACGTTGTCAGTGGTGATGTTGTTGGCTAAAACACTCAAAATCAACCAGAGTCTTTAAAAAAAAAAAAAAAAAGTTTTTCTTGTTTTATTTTGAGAATATCTTTTCACTATGATCATGCAAGGAGTCAGCCAGACCTGGGTTGGCTTCTCAGAGAGTGTGGATAGATCATGGGAAAATCTTCCCATTTCTGAGGAATTGCCGATCTCCCATCACATTCCTTTCAGTCAGTTATTGAGACTCTCAAAGGAGATGTGGGAAGTGGTTGGAGAAAGGAAAGCACCAATAGTGAGATCTGTTCTTAGAACAGGAGGGAAGAAAGAGCCTTTGCAAACACCTTCACCTAGGGAGAATTTTGCTGCCAACCCCCTAACACATGCATACACATTGAGGAAGATTAAATCAGAATATTTTAAGATAGAAAGGAATTTCCAAGTGCAATCCAGTTAGGAACAAAGATACTTTCTATATTCACTACCCAAGTCCTCAAAACCATCTGGGTTAACTCAAAGCCAGGTTTAGCACATTTTGTTTTCCATTTTGCAAGCAAACATGATGTGGATTACAAATTTCTCTGAGGTTCCATGCATAGAACTGAGAGACTGTCGTTCCCTTATCAGAAGCAACAGGAGAAATTCCAAATATGAAGAATCACAGAGATTTATTGCCTCAATTCTCAGCCTGATACTTGGCTCAGCACAGAAGGTAAGCAGCCAAAAAGAAGTCCTTTCCTAAGGTATGAAAGGAGCTGGCTGCTGGTGAAGTCCAGACTTGGGAGTGACATCGACGGGGGTTGGGCTTTTACACAGCCAGCAAAACACAGTCTGTTTGAAGTCGGATCAATTGATTTCTTGAACATTTCAAATAAGCAAAACTTTGCAGGAAATGGGAGCCAGATGCATTTTTAACTCAGGAGTTCCTTGGAAGACAGGCAGAAAATAATCAAACAACATCCTCCCGTTTCATTTTGGCCCTCCTTCCAGACTTGCTCTCCAGAATATACCTCCAACATGTATGCAGAGATCATGATTGAATAAACTTGAGGAAGGGTACAGGTAGAAATCTATTGAAACAACAATTTAAATGTATTTAATAATTTAAATTTATTTGAAGAACAATTAAGTGAATGTATTTTAAAAAATTTTTAAATTTATTTTTAAAATGTTTATTTAAATAGAAAAAGAAATCGTAGGTGTCTGATATAAATGCATACCAATTTTGAAATATTACAATATTTGCAAGAGGGTCTAAAACATTCTGGAAGCATGTAATATACACCAGGAGCTGTGTTGACAATTTTTACAATAACTCTTTGAGATAGGTTGTTGTTATTCTCAGGGTACATCTAAAGAAACAAAGGCTCCCCGAGATTCAGTGATTGGCCAGAGGTCACAATGATTGTAGCTGGAGAGGCTGAGATTGACTTATCAAAGGAGTCCCCTGTTGGTCCTCAGGATTGAAATCCAAATGGAAAGAACCTGATTTCTAAAGTTAAATTGCTTCTATACTAACTATTGCTAGTTCTCACCTCCTCACATGTGAGCCATAAATAAATTGGCAGCCTGTGTTGAAGCTGGAATTTCGAGGTCAGGAGTAGCTGGCAGTTGTCTACCTGCCAGGAACACCACCACTAAGTAAGCACATGCAACTTTCCCCGGGAACTGTTCGGAGAAAAGGAAAGGGTACTCCATTCTCCAATAAGCCGTGACTTGAGACATTTAGAGAAAATATAAGAAAGAGGAAAATAGACACCCTCCCACACCTGTTACCTTGTTAACACTGTTCTTTGTACTTGTGACTTTTACAGAAGATTAAATATTTTTTTCCTCTTAACTTACATATGCTGCCCAGAAGCCCCCAATTTTCCTGAAATTTTTATTTAGAATTTCAGATATTTCAGCAATTTTCAGACACCAAGCTTTGGCTGACAAAGAACAGATACGTATCATGTTTGGTACAACCGACACCTGGGGATTTTCCCCCTGCTTTTTCTTCCAATGAAATTGTCCCATTCTTGGTTTTGATTTATTAATTGTGATCATATTTCCCTTTTCAGAAATCTCATTTGCAAGGTAAAGAAAGAACAAAAATGGTAATGGATAGTCACCCCTGGAATTTTGTCAGTTCTCCTTGGCTCTTTTGAACGGTCTGTTTTTTGTGCACATCTGTGTCAGCAAAGAAAATCAAGGACAGGTTAGCATGGAATTTTTTTTTAATGTGTATTTGTGTTAATCAGGCCCACCCCTAACATGTGTGATGTTTTGGGCAAAAGTTCAAATGGAGGCCTACATACCCTACATTTAAATATTTAAAAGTTATGAACCAAGCTAACAAACTGTCAAATAACATATGTTTTATCCTTCTGGCTTGGCAAATATACATTCATAACATCCCGAAAGGCCACATTCGAGTTTGGCGTTCTCAGACCCCTTGAAGTGCTGTGCAGAGATGCAGTGGCTCGGGAAGATAAGCCTACCCCAGGCTCGTTTGTTCCCACATCCAGCTCAGCAATAAACCACAGCAGGTTTTACACCATGAGTGTGAACACCCCATCTGCATAGCCAACTCTACTCACAATCCCTAACAAACAGCTGTTCCCTAGCCCCACGTTGGACTCAGAGGTGCTGACCCCAGGGGAACAATTCATCTCAGGAAGCTAAACCTTGAGGAAAAGGCTATGTAGTCACCAGAAAGAACAAGAGCATCTGGGTTGAGAATTCCAGGGTCTGGCCTGTCTCGAGCCTGGTCCAGAAGAGTGTGGCCCTGGACAGCATGTCCCTTTGCTTCTCACCACGGCAGCTGGAGGACACACAGCTACAGGAAGGTCAGAGTAGAGGCCCTTCTTGGCCCAGTCTGAGTGGTACTTGAGGTCCCCTTTGTCGTAATGGCTAAGTGAGAATTAACATCTACTGGACACTTCATCCACAGCTCCCAAGTAGCAGTGAACAGTACCTCAGAAGATTTAGAACAAGAGGCTCGAGATCCATCATTTCACATCAGTATCACTGAGGATTATGCAATTTGCCCTTTGAATTGCAAGTGTGGTCATCTGGTTTCCTGCTCCACTTTCCATGGTCCAAAGCCAAGGAAGAAACAGAATCTGTTAAATATTAAAAAGGAGACATCATTAACAATGAATTATTATCTAACGTGTAAATAACTTTAATTAAAAGAGGGAGTAGGAAGTGTAAGCATGGACTTCATTGTCATAAATCTCTCTTCAGAAGATGAAACAACCAGGAGGCAGAGAAATCTATTCTCGGAGATGGGAGGGAGGGAGGGAGGGAAGGATGGGTTCCTTGGATTTACATTTGTTCTAACTGAAGCAGGCTGTGTTTCTTCTGCTTGTCCAATCCCCTGGACTCACTCCTGCGTCTATCAGTGATGATACCAATAACAGCTAATACTTTTTTTTTTCTTTATTGATTTTTGAGAAAGAAGAAGGGATAGGGAGAGAGAGAGAGAGAGAGAGAGAAACATCAAAGAGAGAATATCAACTGGGAGCCTCCTGCATGCCCCCCACTGGGGATGGGCCCACAACCTGGGCCTGTGCTGTGATGAGGAATCAAACCAGCAACCTCTTGGTGTATGGGTTGATGCTCAACCACTGAGCCACACCGACCGGACTAACAGCTAATACTTAGTTGGTGCTTTCTTGGTGTTAGACCTCATTTTAAGGACTTTACCTATATTAACTTTTATTTTCATAAAAGCCCTACAAGGTAGGTTTTATTATTATCCTCATCTATAGAGGAGGAAAGTGAGGCATAAAAAGAGTTTTGGAAAAATTCGAGCTTTACCAAGGTCATGTAGATAGTAAGTTTCAGAGCTGGGATGTGAACCCAAGCCATGTGGGACTAGGGTCTGTGTACTCAGTAACATGGTTACTGCTTCTACCACTCAGGGACCAGCCAGCTCAATATTGGCCACTCTCCACTCTGTCCTACTTCTTCAAGTAACATGCATTTGCCCCTAGTACTAGTGGGCGCTTTGACCTGGAGGAGTGGTTGTCTCGCTGGCCAATCTGGAACTTCTGCTTTCTATGAATGAAAGCAGCCTCCCCTTTCTCAGGCCCAGTGGCCATCACCCACCAGAGGCCAAGGAAAACATAACAGCCCCAAATTCTCTCAGCACCTAACTGGACTTTTTTTTTAATTTTCACCCGAGGACATTTTTTTTTGCATTTATCTTCAGATAGAGTGGTGGTGGGGGGAGAAACATCAATGTGAGAGAGACACACTGAGTGGTTGCCACCTACATGACCCCAACCAGGGCCAGGGACAAACTGCAACCAAGGTACGTGCCCTTAGTGGGAACCAAACCCAAGACTCTCTGGTCCGTGGGCCGACGCTCTAACCACTGATCCAAACTGGCCAGGGTGTAACTGGACTTTTTTTAAGAGGAACTTTGTGTATGACAATTTATTCTCTCATTTTTAAAATTCACAAAAGATTAAGAATTGTATCTTATTTTTCTTCATTTCCAATTCCTATTTGAGTTCTTCACATACAAGAGGTGTTCAGAAAATTTTAAATAAATGCTTTTGCTAAAGCCTTCAATAACTGTGAATTTTAGTCTGGCAGCTCAATAACTATTAAGAGCAAAACAACATTTGTAAAAAAAATTCCAAATTCAATCATTGTGGGTGGCATGAATATGGAAAGTGTGGGAAGTGTATGTACGTGCCAGACTCAATTTGATATTCAAAGTCCATATTCAATGAGGTGCTAGGGTAGAGTAATTGAGTGCCTAGACTTTTGAGGCAGTCTCTCTGAGTTCAGAGTCTAGTCCTGCTACTTACTGGCTGGGAGACTTTTAACACATTTAAACTCTCTGTGCCTCTGTTTCCTCATAGGTAAATAGGAATGATTATGACAGTACCTTCCACTTCCAAGGGGTTTTTCAGAGGATTCAATGAGTTAATCAACATAAGGTAGTTACATGAAGTAATCAATATAAAGTGCTGCCTGGAAGATAGGAAGTACTCCATGAGTTTCAGCTGTCATGCCAAACTATCCCATAATTTAAGCATAAATAGTGTATCTTTCAGCACATAAAATAGTTGTAATTTTAAAGAAATTGATAAAGTAGTTAACCTTATTTTCTCTTTATGGTTATTGAGAAAACAGTTATTATTAGTAATAATAATTAACAGGATACAACCAGGAATAATAGACCATACACCTGCCACAGTAGCCACCAAGCATAGGCAATGTAGTAAGTTATGTCATGGAAATATGGCCTACAGAGACATGGTCTTGGCTACCATGGAGAAAGCCGGCTTACTCTCCTCTGAGCAGGCCTCACCCCTCTGAGACTACAAGGAACAGGGATGTCAATTTTAGCTCCAGTCTGCTACTCAAACTCACACCAACAAACACCTAAACTCCACCATTCTCAGACCAACATCCCATCCATTCGTCAAAGGGTATCTGATGGGACAGGCAATGCAACAAGCATGTATTTCTTGGTTGACACTCTCCACAATCAAGTCAGAGGGGATCATGGCAGGGCTGCAATATTCAAAATGTTCCAAAACATACACACCAGTTTAAAATCCTTTTTGGAGACCAAATTCCTTACTTTATTGTCTCAATGTTTCCTGTACAAGCCCTTCCCAAACTCTGCCCCAGGCCTCTCTTCAAGGTGGAGCAAGCAGCACTTATTGTACAAAATCTGGTTACTGTTTGCCTCATTAGCATGTAGTTTTCTCATTATAATATCATTAGCATAAGGTAAAGGTTCCCACTGGCAAGGTAACCAGAGAAATGCTTACTCGGGCCTTTAATTCTTTTTGGTCATATCCATGTTCTTGGCTTCCTGCTTAAGAAAGTTACAGTTTTTCCTAAATGTATTAACATCTCGTTTTAGTTCTGCTGGGTACCCTCATTACCTTTCTGTTCTTCAACACAACAGATTTCTCTTCTGATGCCTCCTCAAAAGTATCAAAACTACACTTTTAATTCAGGAAAGCACTTCAAACATCATTCAGGGCAAGCATTTGTGTATCAGATGCTAGCTCAACAAACCCAGGACAGATGGTCTCTCTTAAGGATGGTTTTGTGTGTGGATGTGCTTAAGGTGTCAAAATTGGTTGGTAAAAGGTATATTAATATTCTGTTGAATTCGGGAACTACATTAACAGCAAGAACGCAGAACTATAGAGTGTTTACCATAATAGCTATCCTTCACTGAGTTGCTGCCAGTTGCCACGCTGTTATCTGATATTTGTTATCAAATATGATCCCCATAGGATTATCATTCCCATTTTCCAGGCTAAGAAATGGAGGTTCCTAAGATTACACAGCTGGGAAGCGGCAGAGCCAGGATCCAAACCCAGGTGGCTCAGACTCCCCAACCCACAGGCTGTGTCTCCCTTGCAAGCTGCTCTCAGCTCATTGGGCCCAATCACTGCAGCACAGAGAAAGGAAGAACTGAAACTCAAACAGCTCAGCCAATCCATGCATTCAAGTTTGGGAAGCAAATTATCACTAGAATTAACTGGGAAATAAAAACTAAATTTATATTCCTGGTTCATTGTATAGTCCTTCAATAATACTTCATTTTCTTCTAGTGTTTTTCTTGAGGAAAAATGTGGTGCTACTAAAAATATTACTCACTATAATAACTGAACCCAACATTTGGAAGCTAGTGCTACTGATAGTTAAAGATGACGTTCTCTAGGGAAGGGAGGCTCTCTTGTGATGTCTCATTGCACATTTGTGCAAAGCGTTAACTCCTTGACATCTTTCAAATACTTTTTTGTGTACTAGCTCAACAATAGCAAGTGTAGTATGTGATACCTTCAAAGAGATGGAAATTCCTCCAAGCCTTAAATAAACCACAGTTCATCTTTTCCCTGTGGGTTTTATCTCACAGCACAGAAGCTGACACCATATACAATACGACCCATTCATTCCCTTTAGAGATCTCTTTCTCTGATGGTTTGGGATCTTACCTATTTCACCACAGTTTATTAATTCTGGAGCTCCTTAGACACAAGGTTTTCATTTAATATTTAACTTTGGCACAGAGACATTTTATGTTTCTCCAGCCCAAAGCTTGGAAAAGAGCTAAAGAAAGGTAGCCAGGAGAACTCTACAACAATATTTTTTAAACCTTCTTATGTCCAGATTTAAAATGCATACATTTATCTTTTCTTCAGGAACAGCAATAACTCGAGCTGACACGATTTTTAATAATGCTCTTGGTAACAGCTGGTGGACCCAGAATGTTTTTGGAAGAAGAAAGAAACCTCAAATACCTCCCATTTACCCATGATGACCTGGCTCAGTCCTGGAGAGGATTAGGAGCGTTTCTTTCATAAAGTCACATTTTATTAGGGGGAACATTTTGTTCCAACCCAAATATATTGCAGCCCATCATCACCATTTCAGTTGATTATCAAAGAGCGGATCAACATAAAACGCATCCTGCCACTAGGCCTCGTGCACACACGAAATAGAAGCGCACGATGCTACAAAAGGCAAAGCAGATGTCCCAAAACTCAGGAGTAAGAAGTAGAAATAATATGAAGGATAATAACAATAAGATATATTTCTCAGAATGAGTGAGCATGAGAAACCAACACTAGAAGAACAATGTCAAATTCCGGGTTCTGCGAAAGGGACATTGCCCCATCCTCCTTTGAATTGTGATACAAGGAGATTGTCATAACTTGTAAAATACAGTGGAAACGCATGTGCACAAAGCTAAACTTTGATCTAGATGAACTGGTATTAACTGTTTCAAGTTGTTGAAAATTTTACTTTTTTCAAACTAAAAAGAATAATTGGTGACATTAGGTAAATTAGTAGCAAAGTTATAAGAGTAAAAGAAAAGTTCCTTTTAGCCAAAAATGTCCTGTTCCTGGATATGGTGATGCCACAAACCCAAACATTAGACTAGCAATTTTCAACCTTTTTCGTCTCATGGCATACATAAACTAATTAATAAAATTCTGCGGCACACCAAAAATATATATTTTTGCCCATCCGACAATATATATATATATATATACTTTTGATTCATTCCCACTGGATGGATATTGTTGTGTTGGCTGTTGTCACTTTTTTATTTGACAATCTAAAGGAAAAGAAGTAAGTGCCCCTGACTAAATAGTCAAGTATTGCATGTTTTAAGAATTCTTGTGGCACTCCAGTTGAAAAATCGCTGACCTATTAGAGCTAAACAACTCCAAGAGTGAATCTTCTTTTGTCTCCCACAATCGTTCCCACAATCAAGGACCAAACCTTCTGGTTTGGTTCTACGCGTCCTAAAATGACCACATGAGACTCAGCTTGCTATGGGCTGTTGGCAGAATGGGCAGCTGCACACCAGGGGCTGACATCATGAACCACTGGCTACCAAGCACTGCTCAGAGCACTCTGTATGGGAAAATCTCATTTACTCCTTACAACACCCAAGTATAATATGTATTACTAGTTATCACCATTTTTTTAAATAGGTGAAGAGTGTGAGATGCAGAGAGGTAAGTCACTTGCTTAGGTCACACAGGCCATGGAGACAGTGGCAGAATTGAAAACAAAGCATCTGGTTTAGATCCCAACCTGAAACCACCCTGCCATGCTGTGTCTCACACTACCATCTTCCAGGCTCGACCTACCCTGCAGGCTTCCCAGTAAGCTGCCTTCTGAACAGATACAAAAGGATAGCGTAGCCCAGCTGGACGCAGTCCTCAGATCACCGCCCTTACCCTTCTTGGTGCCCTGAGCCTCTCAGCCTCCCTTGTCCCTGAGGTGCCACACCCTCAGAAACCCTATCTGCCCAGCCCTCCATTCCAGTTTGTAGCTTCTCATGAGGTAATGACTCCATCAGACAATAGCTAAAGGTTAATCTTGTCAAACTTGTTAACACAGATGTGTGGATGAGTTAGTAGGATAGAGTATTTGTATTTCAGAAGAGGGTTTCATTAACCCAATT
This sequence comes from Molossus molossus, assembly GCF_014108415.1. Classification (NCBI taxonomy): domain Eukaryota; kingdom Metazoa; phylum Chordata; class Mammalia; order Chiroptera; family Molossidae; genus Molossus; species Molossus molossus. The sequence goes on from NW_023425388.1 coordinate 84,936,384, forward strand.
GAATAATAAGGGAAGGAATTTGGTTGTTTTTGTGGTGCCCGTGGTATACAGAGCGCAGCATTTGGAGTTAGAAGGAAGATGAAATCCTCATTTTGCCAATATCAGCTATGTAAAGTGGGGCAAGTCACTCCATATTCTGAGTCTCTGGCTCCTCATGTACTTAAAAAAAGGCAATAATTCTTCATAGTAGTGTTGTTACAATTAAATAAGTTGATATATGCCTAGCACCTAACACTGCCTACAACATGATAGGCATTCAATTAATGTCAATCCTTATTCTATTCTTTCAGTACTTTCCAGAACAATAGAACCGTGGAGCTAACCCCTGATATAGATTGCTGTCATTTACCAGGAAAACCGGACTGGCAAGGCCCTCATTGTCAGTGAGGTCAGACAGTATCACTAATGACTACCTTTTTGGCAACCTGCCCTGAATTCTTGTGCTTACTGGAAAGGAGAATGAGTCCGTAGGGACTTTGGAAGGCTGGTGAGACTACAGCCTCACTAGACACCAATGTTCATGATGTTAACATTAAGTTGAATTATATGCCAAAAGGGAATAGCCTGTTTTTGAAAAAGATTCATCAACACTGCCTACAGAGATATTCATTAACTCAGCAATATGTGTTCACCAATATTTATGTGCCAAAACTTACGTAAGCCCTAGGGAACACAGAAATAAAAATAGCCAGTGAACTGCCCTGTGCTAACTGACAGCAGAGGTAACAACAGAGAAAATAACAAAGAAGCCCTTCTCCCTAGGGATGGATACATGCAGGCACACACACTCATAATACAGAATCAGACTCAGAGAACAATCATCAACATCCATGGTGATAACCATTTAATTATTCATTTTTGAAATTTTTATTGAGCACATACTATGTGCCAGCCACTGGGGAAATAGCACAGTAAGAGAGACAGGCAAGGTGCCTTCTCTCACAGAGTTTATAGACATAGCAAGGGAGATAGACAATGAATAAATTAAATTAAATAGTTTCAGCTAGTGAGAAATATTATAAACGAGACAATGTGATAGAGAATGACCGGATTTGGGCATTGTCTCAGCCAGAATAGTCAGAAAAGGTTCTTCTGAGAAGATGGCATTTAGTAGAAACTTGCATAATATGAAAAGGAGCCAGCTGTGTGCAGAGCTGGGAAAAGACTGTTGGGACAGAAAGACCAGCATGCGCAAGGCCTGGCCGGAGCAAATCGGTGAATTCAAAGAACAGAGAAGGTCAATGTGCCTGGCCCTTAATCAACAGTGGGTGTATGTGGGGGACAGGCAGAGACCAATGAGATAAGTATCCCTAAGCCATGAAGAGAAGGGTTTTCAGCAGAAGAGTTCTGTGCTCTGATTTACATTTTTTTAAATGATAAAGAATATATATATAATCCCACTCTAACAAAGTTAAATGGATTCAGAAAAACAATTATTTTAACCCATTTTACATAAAGTAATGATCCATTTTCAAACGATTATAACATAAAATATAATAATTCTAACTAGAAATATATGTAGTTTAAGCATCACTTAACATTACATGTTAACATTCAGAAGTCATTATTTGCCAGGTGAGGGGAAAAAAAAGGTACACTTTATTAAATTCTGACCAAAAAGATGCCAGGCAAAGTAGACTCCGTTTGAAATTAATACTCTTCCAGCCTACTGTGCATTCTACAGAACGGGCATGTTTGAGTTGGAACCTTTCCAGCTCATCAAGACAGGTTTGTGATTTATATTAATTCCGCGCAGCTGAGAGTAAGCCAGGGCTTCCTCTGTGGTTTCCATTCATGAAAATCCCAGTTTGCTAACTGTGAAAGTGCTAATAGACCCAAATTGTGGCACCTGGCAGGTGCTCAAGGCATGTCAGCTGGCCCCCCTCTCATGATGAGGTATGCATCTGGTGAGATGTCATCAAGAGGCCACCTTCCCCCAAAGATCCTCCTACTTACCTGTCCTCAGACTCCTGGGTGTCCTCATCACAAATTTCTCCTTGAGGAGATGGAAACTCTATTAAAAGATATGTTTTATCCTGGACAGGTAACCCAGTGATACCATTGTCAGTAATGAATACCTTCCAGTGGTTTCTTAAATTACCTGGTTGTCGCCAAGCAGAGTCCATATGCTTTCTTTTCTTTTCTTTTCTTTTCTTTTCTTTTCTTTTCTTTTCTTTTCTTTTCTTTTCTTTTCTTTTCTTTTCTTTTTTCTTTTCTCTTCTCTCCTCTTCTCTTCTCTTCTCTTCTCTTCTCTTCTCTTCTCTTCTCTTCTCTTCTTTTCTTTTCTTTTTTAAGTCAGGGTAGAAGATTAGGAAGTCCAAAATGTGCCTTTAAAAAAGAGCAGGTTGATAAATAAACTGTGGTACATTCATACAATGGACTATTTTTCAGTACTAGACATAAATGAGCTAGCAAGCCATGAAAAGACATGGAGGAGCCATAAATGTCTATTATAAAATGAAAGAAGTCAACCCAAAAAGGCGACATACTGTATGATTCCAACTATATGTATGACATTCTGAAAAAGGCAAAAAAAAATGGAGACACTAAAAAGATCAATAATTGCCAGGAGGAGGGAGGTCTGTATAGGGGAAGCACAGAGGATTTTTAGAGTAGTAAAACTATTCTGCAAAGTACTACAATGGTGAATACATGTAATTATACATTTGTCGAAACCCACAGTATGTAAATCAGCAGGTGTGAAGCCTAATGTAACTATGGATTGTGGATGACAATGATGTGTCCATGCAGGTTCACCAGTTGTAACAAATGTACCACTTTGGTGTGGGATGTTGATAGTGGGGAAGGCTATTTTGTTCAGTTTTGGGGTAAACATAAAATTGCTCTAAAAATAAATTTTAATTTTTTGCCCTGGCTAGTTTTGCTCAGTGGTTAGAGCGTCGGCCTGTGGGCCAGAGAGTCCCGGGTTCAGTTTAAGCTAAGGGCACATACCTTGGTTGCAATTTGTTCCCAGCCCTGGTTGGGGTCATGTGGGTGGCAACCAATCAATTTATCTCTCTCACATCGATATTTCTCTCCCTCTCTCCCCACCTCCCTCCTGCTCTATCTGAAGATAAATGCAAAAATGTCCTCGGATGAGGATAAATAAATAAAAATAAAGTTTAATTTTTAAGTTAAGTAATATAAGTCAGAATAAATTAGAATTTGTTTTGTTTTTTTAAGTGAAGGGAAAGGTGTGTGTGTAGGGTCTCAGTGAGCAATCCTAAACAACAGGATAGGGGTGCCAAAAGGGTCCCAGGTCACCTGAAAGAGAGGGAATCATGGGCTTTGCTCTGCAAGGGGCAGGACTTGGAGATGTGGAGAGCAGTGTAGCCAGCCTTCTTGACAGTATTTGTACTGATGGAAACAAAGAACCCCAACGTAACAATGATCTTAAGGATACATTTTTTTTTATCCTCATCTGAGGACATTTTTGCATTTATCTTCAAATAGAGCAGGAGGGAGAGAGAGAGAAACATTGATGTGAGAGAGACACATCCACTGGTCACCACCCTAACCGGGGCCAGGGACAAACTGCAGCCAAGGTACATGCCCTTAGCAGGAACCGAACCTGGGACTCTCTGGTCCGTGGGCCGAAGCTCTAACCGCTGAGCCAAACCACACAGGGCTTAGGGATACATTTTAATTTAGTTGAACCGCCTTCCTGAGGCATTGATACCACAGATTTTTTTAAGTGGCTTTAGTCCAGTGTAGTCTTAAAGAGCTAAGGTCTCTGGAGACAAACCATCAGATTTTAATCCTGCTATGCTACCTACTAGCTGTGTGATGATTTGGAGCAAGTTATTTAACTTCTTCAAGACCCCTCCAACCCAATTTCTATAGCTCCCTCATTTCTACAATGCAAACTCTACTTCACTCAGGCTTTGGGGCTTTTTCCTTGTTCGCACTCAGTTAATGAGAAGTGCTGCTGGCGGCCTCTGACTCCACGTCACTTCTGTAATCTAAGTTCACCGTGTTACCCTTGCCCCATGGTTTCCACTGGGTGCCATGGATGGGAGGATAAATTTTAAACTGTGGTTTGAAACACCTTTTCTGTGTCCTTAATTGGATCGAAAGCACTTCTTCCACATGGAAAAATATATTTTTAATTTGTGATGCTCTTCTCCAGGGCCCACTACTTCTGAGTTTAATGTGTTTATTAGAGAGGCTCTAATAAAAACTGATGAATTTTCTTTTCAGTCCTTTAGTTTAAAAGAAATGTTTTAAGTCTAAACTCTTTGGGTCCTCATTTTATTATCTGCAAAATAAATATAATAGCATCTTCTGCCCAGAACTGTTGGGATTGTGTTAAATTTAGGTAAAGCACCTAGCACAGAGTCTGGCACTTAGTAAATATTTATTCAAGGTTTGTTACTTCTAATATTATTAGGAATAGAGTCTAGCAGTACTTAAAACATTCTAAGCACTCATGAAATATTTGTTCAATGAATTACTGATAACAGGACTTCAATAAACCCCTGGCGGTACCAGTGTCAGAGGAGACAGGTAATGTCTGGTTTCCGTGTAACGGTGAGCAGGCTATTCCAGATGTTAAGGACAGTGGTGGCCAGGAGTCAGTCCAACTATCCTCCAACAAGGTTCCACTGTTCTTTAATATATTTCTGCTTTGATTGTTATCTACACCTACATGCTTCATGAATCTGACAGGACACAAAATAACTGAAGATTCAGGCTATTGTAACTTCTATTCACAGGAGATCTTGATTTTGAGGATCTGTATTTTAAAGTAACTTTGTAGCAATTTGAGCTATTTGAAGGAAAAGCCTCATGTAAATTATAACACATAATTACATTTTATGTGCTTACTCTCAAAGATCCTTTAATAGATGCTGGAAATACCAATCTCTCTACCCAATCAGAACTCAGAATCAACAAATAGCCAACTTCTGTGTCTCTGTACCAATGTGCCCACAATGATAAGAACTGGTAGATGGGGAGAGAAATGATAGATTGGAAGATCAGCAGGTAGATGGGTAGATGATAAACATATATAAAAGGAATTTTCAGTTACATTATCATTTGATTTTGGTAGAAGCTAGAACAAGTAGAGTTCAGCAAGAACAAGAACCTTACATGGTTTCTCTAAAAAAAAAATTCAGAATATCATTATAAGCTAACAATATGTAAGTCTAATAATTCTTTGCCTGCCTCAGACTTCTCATGGATAACTTATTATTTTTTTTAATGTGCTTCTGTATAAGGCCAGATGCTAATAGAGATAGTTCAAGAGTTATTTATTTTTGCTATGCAACGTCTTCTATTTGCATTCCTTGCGAGTCTTGTTGAGACTGATATTAAAATAAGTTTGTTTTTTATGGATACACATCAAGGACTAGAAAGCAGAAGAAGCCTAATCACATGCTAGAAGATGGAGGGAAGCCAGCGTGGGATTGTAAAAATGCTGGCAATTACCATCCAAGTGAGTTGGTCAGCCCAACACACATAAACAGGAATTGAATGTTTCCCTGTGACTAATTTCACAGAGATGGAAACTGACACAGGAAAGGAGTCTGAGTAGTCAGCCCTAGCCAAGCCCTCTAGACTGTGAGTCATTCCAGGACAGGGACCTCATTCTCCACTCATTATTGTGTCTACAGCACCTGGCACTTGCTAAGTACTAAACAATATTGAATGGCTGGGTCAATGAATTAATTAATGGGCGAGAGTATTCCTCTGCATTTTTTATATTTTAGAACTCCAGTCCCAAGTAGAGCACTGGGGTAGGATCTGGAGGTTGTTCTGCATACAAAGGCAAGTGGCCAAGCAGTGATTTTTAAGGAAAATTTACAGAGAGAGAAGTAGTGGTTGGTGTGAGGGTCCCCTGTTGTCCTTGGCACATTCCAGACTAGGGTCATGCACAAAGATTCAGCAGGCCTGGAAGTCAGAATCTGGGAGAAGGAGCTTTCCCCTTGGCCTGTGAAGCATTTAAATTGTTTGAGTAGGGAAGCACCAGCCCTTTCCCAGTGTGGTCAGAGGCTCAGATAAAATAGCACCATCACAAGGCTTCAGCCCTCTTCTGGCCACCCAATCGCGGCCGAGGGGAGTACCAGTCTCTCTCCTATCTGGGAGATGGGGCCTAAGCCTCACAAATGACCAGGACTGTCATCTTAAGCACAAATTTAGAGTGTGCTGTAACCACTATGCACGAAGATTTGCTGAAGCTCAACTCCTTTCCTGAGAGTCCAACCTACAGGGGATCCCTCTTGAAAGCATTAATTCTTATTTTTCAGTGGTGAGACAAATTATTCATGCCATCCTGACCAGCCCTTCTCCAAGGAGCTGCTAGAGATGCCTCCTGCCTCCGTCTATGCCTCTAATTTCCGAAGATACCTGTTACCTTGCACCTCCATGTTACTCTCCATCCATTCCCAGCCAGGGCAACCACCCACAGCCCCTATACCACCCCAGACCTCATTCTTCTAAATTCCCTAAATCCCAGTTTCCTAGGCCCTGTTCTCCATTACAGATCAATCATTCGTTAAAAAAAAAAAAAAAAATCTCTGGAATATATTAGCTTTCCCAGATTCTGGAACTTTAACAGAAATTTTAGGTACTCGACAGACCTGCAGAGGAGGTATTTTGGTCGTAGGTAGTAATGCGTACTTTTAATGCCACCCCTAGTCATACCACATTAATATTTCTTCCTTGCTTATGGGAAGTCTTCCCTTGAGTCCAGTGAAGAGGGAAGATGATTTGATTCATCCCCTCTCTGGCCTTTAAAGACATGAGATTTTGTTAGGGCTCAAGTTTCAATTGAGCTGCTGAGGTTGCAGACACCAGGTGGGAATCAGAAATATGGAAAAGAGCAAAGCAGTTAGGAATGGAGTTGGGAAAGGACAAGGGAAATAGAAGAAGCAGGTACAGGAGAAAAAGGGGAAACATAGAAGTAAATAAAGAAAGGAAACCAGACCACTTGCCTTGTATTTTTTTTCCTGCGTGTTTGCCTTTGCCTTGGATTGTCATTGAGGCAGAAATGGCACCTTAATCATGCTTGACCCCTCAATAGTTCCTAAGGTGGTGGTTCAAAAAACTGTTTGTTGAACAAGATAAATAAGAGAACTAATGTGGTATGTGGTAAAGAGCTGGGTTGAATGGATCATGGTGACTCTACCTTGCATGACATCTTGTTAGTGTCATTTTTTTAAGCAAATAAAAGAAGGAATCAATAAAAATAGTTCATTCTAATGGTAATTTGCCTGACAGTAAGTGAAACCCCCTCTCTTTGGGGATATTTTCCCCTCAATATCCAGATTCTGTTATTCTTATAGCAGAGAAGCCAGAAGCCTCGAGGAACTCAATGGTTTACCCAAGGCCACACAGAGGCAAGTGTTAAGCTCAGGGCAGACCCTCATGTTTTCCAACACTCAAAGCTATGACTCTGAGAAGAGGAAACTGAACCTCCTAGGATGTTCTGTTCCAGAGCAGACACGGATTAAATATAAGATTCAAATGAATTAATAAAATATAAAATGTGGGGAAAGTAAAAATAAATTGCAGACTACACAAAGTTGAAATGGGATCATGACAACCAATCCTTAATCTGTTTGCTATTAGGGTGGAGAGCAAGTTCCTGTTCTGCTCTTCTGGAATTCAGATCCACTTTCTATTTATTATTTATACATTTTAAATATTTAACGGAATACAAGGCAAGTTCACACAGGTTGAGCTGGGCCTCTTTATAATGTAAATACTTTTCCAATGGAGAAAAAATTACTGAAAGATGGTAAGTTTGTCTTCTGACAATATTTCCCAGACATTTTTTCATTGTTAGTAAAGCTCTCTTGGAGTGTAACTAAGAGTTTTTGAGGAATGGTAGATTTAAAGCAAAGGAAAGGAAAATTTCAATAAGAACCAAGTTGCCCCCACCACCTCCCCCTTTATTTTTAAACAGAACCATCAAAGACTAGCTAACGGAAATATACTTAAGTGGCATTAATTCATCCCTAAGAGGCTCTCCAAGAGTTTTATTGCTACATAAGGGAAAGCCATAAACCAGCGGGAGGAGAAAGCAAGGAAAATAAGTCTGGGAAGTCGCCTTGTGTTAAAAAATGAGCAGGTGGTCAATAATGTGTCCTTGGCTGGTTTCCACAGCAAGGAGACAGAAATACATGGCAAGGCTGTGGCCCACAAAACAGGCGATCACAAGGAAAAGAATTGTGGAACTCTGCAAAGTCCTGCTGAACTCACATGAGTATGAAACAATAAAATGCTCATCTCTCCTCCTCTTCTCACCACCCGTCCAATTTCATGTTAATACTTACCTCCACAACCTACTGCCTGACTCCTTCTATTCTATTCTCTGGAATGATTAAGATGGGGGAGGGGGGGACTAGTCTGGGGACAGTCAAAGATAGTGAGTTTTTCGACCTAAAAATAATATTGGGGATCAGTTAGCCAATACACTTGATTTTACAAACAAGGAACTGGAGTCTCAGAGATTGCTTTTATAGAGAAAGAGAACTTTAGAGATTTTCACTTGAGGTCTCAAGTCCTAAATTGAATATTAAGGCTGGGAATTGAGAAAAATGCCTCCATGAGCCTGTCATTTGTCTCAAGCCCAGCCTAAGTAAGACCTTTAGGGTAGCCATGCAGAGACTTCAAACATCATGTGATGAATGAACATTATCACCAATCTCAAGGTTGTTTTACTTTCAATCAACCCTTCCCTGTTTTTTACAAGATTTTTTTTTTAATCCTCACCCAAGGATATTTTTCCATTCAGATAGAGTGGGAGGGAGAGAGAAAGAGAAACATCGATGTGAGAGAGACATTGACTGGTTGCCTCCCACACGACCCCAACCAGGGTCAGGGACTGAACCACAACCGTGGTATGTGCCCTTGACCAAAATCGAACCCGAGATTCTTTGGTCCGAGGGCCAACGCTCTAACCGCTGCCAAAGAGGCCAGGGCTACAAGATTATTTTTTATAATAAAAAAAGCACACTTTGTATTAATCTTTCAGGGAGAATGGGCCATTATGTAGGATTTTCCAATCCTGTGAGCTGGCAATAGACACCAGGACACCAAGTCAGGGAAATGAGAATGAAAATAGTAGACAGAAGAGTAACACTGATTCAGTGTTTGGAAAACAAAGTGCTCTCTCTGCCTTCATACCATCCAACATCTTATGTCAACATTTAGAAAACGGGGGAGGAGACAGGATGGAAATATGGTGCCATTCATATATTGTTCAACAGCATTTATAAAGCCTACTTGGTGCACAGTTTTGAACTAGGTGCACAGAGAATTCCCAAAGGTAAAGGTCTGATCCTAGTCCTCCAGACACTTGAGAGAACTCTTCTATGGAGTTTCCCACCCCATAACCAGCTCCTGGAATTTATGACCAAAATTCGTTGTTCAAAATAAAATATATTACCCATTTGTTTCATTTGGGGGAAAATTAATGTTTTCTATTTAAATATATACTTGTGGCTAAAAATGATTTGGATTTATGTGGTATTTTGGATTTGAGGCTACTATGTTGCACTAACTACAAAAGCAGCACATATTGAATTGAGTCTGTTTTTTCAGATACAAAACTCAGTGTAGTTTTGAATTATGCAAAGGTCTACGGTAGGAGGAAATGTGAATCTTTCAGACACAAGTCTTAGAACATGGTAAACACTAAATAAGTGTTATCTACAGCAATATTGTTATTATTATTACTTAAGTCTCCAAAAACAGCACAGAAATGTCAAGCTTCTAAAAAAAAAGATTGTAAGCTGATTACTTTTTGGACCTAAAAATTTACAGCCATTATTACTTGTGAATTTTACTTTCTTTAGCAGGAAAATGTAGCCTAAGTACTGCAGCCACCCCCACAAGGCCAGCCTGCCGCTGTCACCTCCCAGAAATGTCTTAGGTTCTCTGAATTTCAAGCCCAAAGCCCTTTGCAGTCAATATAACAGGCTGCTGAGTGGCCAGTTTACCGAGAGAAGGGAAGCCAGAAGCTTCCATATGATAAGCAGATGGACACCATGCACTGAGAGGCAGGAACGCAGACACAATACTTGTTATCCATTTATTATCAACTACCTTTACTCTACCTGTCTTTGGAATTTCAGCCAAAGGGACAATTGGTCAGCCTAATTTTCACAATTGATCTGGAGAAGAGTGAAGAAAACAATCATTGCCTTTCAATTCTTCAAAAACAGGACTGCAATCAAGCAAAACGTTGTGGAACATGTGCTCATAATCCCCTCTGCTACTGCTTCACCTCTTCGTCCTCCAGCTTTGTCCTCCTCCTGCTCCTTTACATAATAGCTAACACTTACTGTACCTAGGCACTTTTCTAAGCATATACTTGTATTAATTTCTTTAATCTCATCAATGACCTCATAAAACAGGTAATGTTATCATCATCCCCAATTTATTATGAGGAAATGGAGGCACAGAGAGGTTAAATAATTTGCTTCAGATCACAGAGCTAGTCAGTGATAGAATCAGGATTTAATTCTGGCAGGTTAGCCCAGAGTTGCTGCTGTTAACCATTCCCTATAGCTGCTCTTTAAGTGTTTTGGCTGCCAATGTCTGCTTTAAGATAATGTTGGTGAAGAGCAAGACTTATCCTCCACTTCCCTCCTTCCTCTGGGGACAAATCCCATTTATTCTTTAATCCTTTGCTCTTACACTGTCCTTCAAGGCTCTATGTCTGACCAACCCTACCCACCTGCCCCACCCAAGTTACAGCACTATTTTGTCTTTATTGAAGCACTTATACTAGATTAAAATCTAACTCAACAGTTGACTGGAGACTTCTTAAGAGTAGATCCTTGTTTCACTTTCACTTATTTTTATATCTCTCAAGCCACTAATATAGGATTACCTAAAAATTCAATATAATATTATTGAATTTACCAATTGAACTAACCATGGAAATAAACAATGCCAGGAGTTAGAAATTTAAGCAAATAAAGGCCCAAACAAGAGAGGTGTTAGAAAAAAATCTGGTGGTACAAAGGTACCCAGCAGCCTACAGGCTAAATCCTGTCCACAGAAGTAATTTAAAACAAACAAACAAAAAACACCTATCAGACAGTGTTTAAAAAAAATTGAACTAAAATTTCAAAGTGAAGAGATTTCACAAAATGTCCTGATTTTATGGCTTCTCTTAAAAAATTGGAAGACCTGCCCAAACAAGGCGCACATATTGGTTCAACAACTGCCCCACAGGGTAGGGCAAATGCTCCTGGGTTCACCACAAACTCAGGCAACCAACTCCACTCACCCGCTCTTCTCCCTGCTTCCTCTAGGTATAGGGGTTCCCCCTCCCCATCAAACTCATTTTATAGAGTAGGAAGAAGAAATCCTGAAAGGTACACAAAGGTATCACAACACAGAAGTGACTATACCCCAAGTCTCTCAGCTCCAGTTCAGTTTCTTGTTCACACTCTAAATCCTAAGAAATGTTTACCAGTAGAATCACATGTTTTTGTGAATTCTTTTTTTTTTTTTTTTTTTTTTATCCTCATCCGAGGACATTTTTCCATTTTTTTATACAGACATAGTGGGAGGGAGAGAGAGGAAGAGAGAGAGAGGGAAACATCGACGTGAAAGGGACACATCGAGTGGCTGCCACCCGCACGACCAACCAGGGCCAGGGACAAACTGCAACTGAGGTACGTGCCCTTAGCGGGAACCGAACCCGGCTCTCCGGACTACAGGCGGACGCTCTAACCGCTGAGCCAAACCGGCCAGGGCTGTTTTGTGAATTCTTTGTACCTTGTGATGAGTTTTGTTCATAAAGAGATGAGTCTCTTACACACTCCCAGCCTCCTTAGCTTAGATATCCCCAAGAACTGGCTTTTATAACATAATTCATTGTCCTTTCCTTTCTCCAACTTCCATTTTCTCTGAAAAATGTTCAGTAAATTAACTGTGAAAACCTTATGATTTTTCCTCCTAGACAGCACATCCATCTCTCTCTCCCTCAAAATAAATTCCACCCCTTAAAGAAGTGGAACTTCCAATACCAAGATAGCTGTGGTTTGGTTGCTTTCAATGCGTTGCCTGTGTTCAAAGGGCAGGATGTTACCACATGGGCTAATTATCTAGAAGGAGCTGCGGTTGAAAAGTGGTGGGTTTTAGAGACTGCCCTCTTTGTGGCTGACAATTTATCACAACTTGGTGTTTTAGGCTTAGCCCCAGCATGAGAACTAAAATTTTTTAATTTAAATTCATTTTTTGGGAACAGTCCTGTAGAATGATCTTGCTACTCTTGAACTGTGCAGCCGAGAAAGAACAAATGCACATTTTTACTGACCAAGAAATTTTCAAGATTTTAAAAGGTCTTTCATAATTCCAAAATTTCCAGAGCTAAATATTTCAACTTCAGTAGAATTTGCTGTTCTGACTGGAGATTAGCTGTGTGTGCATGTGTGTGTGTGAGCGCACGCACACATTAGGGGTGGATTTGGGTAGAAATTGATAATTTTTGCCTCCAAGTGCTGTTGATTTGATTACATATTTTGCCCACATGTGATAGAAACTCTAGGGGTTGATTTTTAATATCAAGTCATTCAAGGTTATGTGGCTCAAAGTAATCTTAGATAATTAAAACTTCAACAATTGAACCCCAAAAGTAACCAGCTCAAAAGTGGGGGGAAAAGTCCATAGTTGTCTACCTCATGCCCTCTACCTCTCACCTTGAAACCCACAAAGACCCACATGGGCACCCATATAGTAATTTAATTAATAAATAGTATTATAGAGAGATTGGAAAGGCTAAGATTTGTTACTTGGGTTCAGGGAACTTCTGTTTGTTTCACAGTTTCCTATAAAAATACCAAAATGAACAATTCACTGCCATAACAGCCTACTAATGAAATGTGAATGCAGCACAGGAAGTTGGCTTGCTAATCCTCTGAATATACTGATGGAGTAAGTCTTAGGTGCTGAATAGAACGGAGCAGAGAAAAGAGCCCTTGTGTGTTTTCAGTCCTTCCTTGACACTATCGCAGGAAAGCCTGGGAGAAACACTCATGGTGGCAGAGAGCTCTCCCTCCTGCTTCCAGGAAGTGCCCGTGCTGGCTGGGAACTGCTCCCACTGTACTTATAGTCAATTTTCAAAACTTTTGCCAGAACTTTTTTTGCATATAGTTGCTATGCTCTAACATTACATTCCCATTAGTTTATTTTGTAACTGGAAGATTGTACTTTTTGACCCTCTTTACCCATTTTGCCCACCCCCACTTCTGACAACCACCAATCTGATGTCTGTGCCTATGAACTTGTTTTTTTGTTTGTTTGTTTGGGATGGGGTTGTTGTTGTTGTTTTTTCAATTCCACATATAATTGAGATAATATTGTATTTGTCATTCTCAGTCTGCCTTATTTCACTTAGCATAATGCCCTCAAGGTCCATTCATGTTGGCACAAATGGCAAGATCACATTCTATTTTTATGGCTGAATCATTATATTCCATTACTATATATCATATTTTCTTTATCGTTTCATTCATCACTTGTTTCCATGTCTTGGCTATTGAAAATAATGCTGCGATGAACATGTGGGTACAGCTATCTTTTAGAATTAGTCTTTTTATTTTATTCTGCTAAATATCCAGAAGAGGGATTGTTGATCCTATAGTAGCTCTATTTTTAATTTTTTGAGGAATCTTCAGACTGTTTTCCATAGTGGCACCAATTTACATTTCCGTTTTCTTAATAGTAAAAAACATCACTAACTCACTGGAGTTTCACTTAATCTCTCAACCTTTCTTCATTACAATGCTTAACAATTGTGAGCCATCTAGAAGGCCCCCAGGATTACAGAAACGGAGAAAAGACACTTCCTCAGTGCGCGTTGGAGTCAGTAGACAAGTCATCTCTTCCTCCTTCCCACATCTAGACACTGCCCTTGAACCCCATCTCCTTTTGCCTAACAACCTTAGAATTTTGCAAATGAGCATAATTCTATCACTTTATTTTATTCAGTTTATTCATGTTATTTACAAAGGACGCCTTCAATAAACAAGTTTTAACTAAGCATGAGACAGAGGCATTGCTGAGTCCTGTTTGGTTGAAATTCTCTTGCAATCCCATTGGTCTGCACAAGAATATAAGCAAAGGTAAAAGTGCTTGTGGTGAAGAACTGTTCCATGAAATTTATATTTTACATAATACATTATAGTTGTGACATATTATTGTTTACTCTAAATAAACATTTTTTTTACAATAGCCAGTTCAATGGATTTCATTAGAGATATTTCCCCATGCATTCTCTTCTTTGCAAAGGCCTGAAAACATCTTTATTTTATTTTATTTTTTTATCCTCATCTGAGGACATTTTTCCATTTTTCGTTCAGACAGAGTGGGAGTGAGAGAGAGGAAGAGAGAGAGAGAGAGAGAGAGAAACATCGACGTGATAGGGACACATAGAGTGGTTGCCACCCACACGACTAACCAGGGCCGGGGACAAACTGCAACCAAGGCACGCGCCCCTAGCGGGAACCAAACCTGAGTCTCTCTGGACCGCAGGCCAACACTCTAATCGCTGAGCCAAACCAGCCAGGGCAACATCTTTATTTTATATTGTGTTGTTTACACAAAATATACTTGTGCTTAGAAGGCTGAAAGATGCTCGTGTGGATGACAGAGTGCTGTCTAGTTCATCTCGGCTCACACCAGAAGGGAGTTTACCTGACTACACGTCACCAGGCCTAGGGAATAGGGAGGACTTTATTCTTGGGAAGCCATCATTATTACCTACTATACTATATTACACTATACATCACCTATATCATCACCTGCTATACTGTCATCACCTACTAGACATTGGATCTCCAATTTTTCTTGCAGAATGAGCATTGTAGCTCCTGAGACATAACTATGTCACAACTATTCACTACCCACTTCTCCTTCCCAAGGCGCATAGGTTGCATCATTTGTCATTGCCCTGACAGGAGGCATACATCAATACTTGCTAGATGACTCTGGGGAAAGTTTTGAGTCTATACATTTTAGGAAATTTTTATCATTTGTAGACATTTTTACTTATTTTTAAATATGTTTTTATTGATTTTAAAGACAGAGGAAGGGAGAAGGAGAGAGAGAAAGAGAAACATCAATAGGTTTCCTCCTATACGTGCCCTAACCAGGAACTGAACCCACCACCTGGGCATAAATCCTGACCAGGAATCAAACCAGCGACCCTTTGGTGAGTAGAACGATGCTCAACCAACTAAGCCACACTGGCCAGGGCCATTTGTAGACATTTAAATTTTTTTTTTCTGAGTAAGCTTTAATTTTTATTTTTTGAGTATGGTTAAGAAATTATGAATCACTTTTTTATCCCTAAACTTTTTTTATTTTCTTATTTAGTTTCTTCCTTTGGTTTCTGGTCAAGGAAAATGAAATATTGAAAGGTAACTAGAAGTATGAGATTAATCTAACTTTGTTATATCCAAAAGTTTTAACATGTACATTCATGAAATCACATATCTGTGAAGCGTGGACATCTTATGTTCACAGCTACCATAAAATTTCAGAACTAGCCAATGTTCCTGCTGTGCAAATAAGGGAACTAATGCCCAGTCAAGATAGATGACTGGATTAAGTCAGGACTAGAATTTAGGTGCACTACACTCTGACAACAATGATGTTTCATATTATGGAAAGAAAAAACACAAAAAGGATTCCACTTTAGAACTTTCCTTTTTAGAGGTTCTCTGAAGGGTTTTATAAACTCTTTAGAAGCTGACCTGATTCCAGTTAGAGAAACAAAGGGAGTTAATTGCAGACTTCAAATATGTGAACTATTATTTTAAGAAAAATATTCTCCAGATGTTTCCCACCTACTTTGAGAATGAAGAAGAGGAAATGAGCTTAAAGTTCAGCAAGAAAGGTTCAGATTAGATATTAAGAAATGTAGGTCTGTGAAATCCTGCCGTTGGTTACCAGGGAATGTTTCGAATCGCCTCCTCTGGAGAACTTTGGAATGTGGTGGTTGGCCATCCGTTACAGAGAGTTATGTGGGTGGGCCATTTCTAGAGCTGGGGGCATGACTGAATGGACATCTCAAGTTCTATGTGTCTCATGAGGTCATGCTTGGCCTATAACTAGCAGGTGGGGTAGTTGTCTGCTCTTAATTGTAGCAAAATTCAGGATTCATCAGTGAAGCATACAGTTCAAGCTCTATTTTATATTGCTATCAGCCCTCATAAGTGAAAATGGGCAGATTGACTAAAACTAATGAATGTTTATTGGATGGCCTTGCCCATTGCCTTCATTCAATTGATTGACCAACATTGGAAGGGTTTATTTCTTTGGGCTCCATCTCAACATATTCACCTTGCCAGCAGCTTTTGATTTCATGAATACCTTCCAAGTTGTGTCACTGGTCTGAAAAGCAAAAAGCAAGGGATTCATCCTATACAATGAGAAATTCTTTATTGCTACTAACAAGACAGGCTTGATATGTGGAGGACAAGACGAGGAAGAGTGACAATACAATTAGGTAGATAGGTAGGTACCTTGCAAAACAAAGCAGAAGGACCTGTTAGCTAATATGTTGGGTGACAGCTCCTAAAAGTAATCATATAAAAATTTTGAATTTCTAACTTGAAATGTAAATCTTGAATTTCAGTAAAATAATCAATTATATAATTATAGGATGAGGAGATATCATTTGAAAGAGTTTAATGTTAAAAAAAAAAAAAAAAAAGGCCTAATAAGTGGATGGATATAGGAATAATTAAATAACATATTTGAAGTACATTCATTGTGCTGGCACAAAGTTAGTGCTCAAAAGCTTAGCTTATGTCGTCATAACTTTGATAGTCACTACCCCTCCTCCCCAGCCACCCTCTGGTTCTGCTTTTCTCATACACAATCACTAATTCTGCCCAATGCCAAACTGCAACAGCATTGATTTTTCTTCTGTCTACCCCCAACCATTCTTTCCCATGAAAGGAATAATTTCTGATGGTGTCTTCAAAAGGATTAGGGTTTCTTTATCTCAGAGGAGATTAAGGAGAGAATTTACAATACAAATCCTATTACAAACATAAAAAGCCCATCTGAATATTTTCTTTTCCAGACTACTCCTCCACTGGAAATTTTTTCTCTGACAATACAGCAATCAATTCTGCTCACAATGAATCTCCTCCAGAAGGCCACATTTCTCTACCCTCTATTATTTAGAGTTGCTTCTATTTCCTTTAAAACCAAGGAGCTAGCCCATCCAAACACACAAGCTCAGTTTCTACAGTAAAATGGATTTCAAAGCACATCATCTAGACAAATGTTAACCACTCACCTCCTCCCCATCTCCAGCATTATTTTTCTGCATATCATTCGACACATCAAATGTTTATGTTTTTGGCCCTGGCCGGTTTTGCTCAGCGGTTAGAGCGTCAGCCTGCGGTCCTGAGAGACCCGGGTTCGGTTCCCGCTAAGGGCGCGTACCTCGGTTGCAGTTTGTCCCCGGCCCTGGTCGGTTGTGCGGGTGGCAGCCACTCGATGTGTTCCTTTCACATCGAGGTTTCTCTCTCTCTCTCTGTTCCTCTCTCTCCCTCCCACTCTACCTGAACAAAAAATGGAAAAATGTCCTCGGGTGAGGATTAAAAAAAAAAATGTTTATGTTTTTGTTTATTTTTGTGTCTCCATCAAAGCATAATTCTCAAAATGTTAAAAACACAATTCTCATTCATAAGTGAACACATCAAAGTTTTATTTAACACGATGACAAAGTTGATTTGAAGTAAAATATTAAAAACCTGGGATAAACACTTTCAACATCAAAGATAAAAATAAATAAATAAGGAAATAAATACATTGGTACAAGGATATTCATTGTTTGTAATAGGTTGGAAACCTACATATCCAGCAATAGAAAATAAGGTAAATAAATGATGGCATGTCCACACCAAAAAATACCTGGGATAAAAAAGAATGCTGAGTTAGATAAACTTGTTAATGTTTTAAAGGGCAATAAAACCATAACCTGAGGGGGTTAATATAGTTTACAGAGTAGTTAACATCTGGAATACTAATCGATTATGCAACAAAGTTACATCTTCCTAGTTAGAGGACCCTAAGGTGGGCTTATTTGCATGGCAATGAATGGTCCTGTGACTATCCATCTTTTGCCTTAACCAGTTTGGGGACACATATTTTAATACCCTCCTCCAGGCCCCCCACTAAATGTGAGCCACATGTGCACTTCTATCTATGAGTCTAAAAAGGTGGGTTTCTCTTACAAGCTGCTCAGATAATACAAATAAACCAATAAAAAAATTAACAATTTTTGCACAAGGTAATAGGTTGTCTTACCACAGTAGAATGTGAGTTTCCATAATTATTAATATTTAAGGAAGAAATATGAGGACTTTCTGTCAGCATCTGTTGTAGACAGGATTCTGAGTGGGGAATGAGGTTGAATTTGATGTTTTCTAAAGCCCCTATCAACACTAAGAGTTTTGACTGTGAGGATCCATCAGTAAATATTGAGAAAGTCAAAAGAATACCACACATTTTTCAAGCAAGCTAAAATGTCATGAGGATAAATGTACAAATAAAATGCTGAGGAGCATCTAAAATAATATATATCACATTATTTTGTTACATACATTATGGGTCAAATGAGGAAACTGAAATTCTGCAGCCCTGCCCAAATTTAGGGAACCATTTAGGACTTCAAAATGATTAGGATTGGGGACTCTGACACTAGAATGAATTACTACCTTGGTTCCACTGCTTTTGTGGGGGAGGGGGCATTTTTAATATGAGTATTTTAATGGCCATTGTTTTTTATTCATGTTAGATTTATCATTATTGCAGTTAACCTCACATTTACTTTGGCTAGTATCCTCCTTTGAAAATCTTTGACATTTCAGTTGGTTTTGCTTTCTCTTTTTGGTCAGGCTCCATTAATAATAACTTAAATTTGAGTAGTTCTTTTCAGCTCACAAAAAATTCATGTTATCATTTGTGCCCTTGAACGGCTCTGTGGGAGAGGCAGAGATCATAATTTCTAATTTGTAGGTAAGGTGACTGAGACTAGAGATACAGGACTTGTCCAAGGTCATAGACATGGAGAATCACAGAGTTACAAGTCAACTGCAGGTCTTCTGACTTCTCGGATGCTTTTCCTATGTGCCGTGACACCCATTACTAAGCCAGCCTGGCTGGCAGAGAGCCAGTGCCACACACATTATACATATTTATACTTATGTATATTCACACACACATTATCAAATAGAAATCTAAGGAAAAAACCCATCAAACAGAACTCAAAACATTATTGTGTTCTGAGCCCTCAGAAAAAGAAAAAAGAGGAAAGAAAACACACTCCCCCTGTTTCTTCCCAGCAGGAACTGAGACGCCTTCTTCCCTCCAGGTGTTTGTATAGTGTTACAGAAATCGGATGTTCCTTTGAGTGATTGGGGGAGAACCACCACACCGCTTTGACCACCAAAAATATCCTCCGGGACAAGAGGGAAATTAGTAAGGATAAGTCAAGCGGTAAATTCTAACCAGGGCTCCTACATAAATATTCAAGTTAGAATGGAACAAAGTTTACTTAAACAAAAAGTCAGAGCAATGTCGCAGATGGCAGACAGAAGGAGGCAGTTTTGAGGAGAGAATGGCCAAGCTTGCGAGAGGAAATAATTGTGGTCAAGCAGGATCCCATTGGGCTGTTGGTATTCAACTGGGGTTCTTCCCGGCATTTTGCCTTCTTCTGGTTTTCCAGTGTTTCATTTGATTGTCCTGGTTTAAAGATTATTGACTGAATATAATCCAACACATCCACTGTGTTGATGGAAGGGTGATGGGCCAAGTGTGCTAGCTTATTAAAGACATCATCACAAGTTTAGGGTTTAATAATTAAATTAATTCGTCCCCAAAGGTAGAATCAAGTCCCAGTTTATATATTAACTGGTACTATCACGTATTTCTGGTGTGGATTAACACCTTTACCTCTCTAGTGACTGCCTTAGACGCTGAATATGAGGACCAGACAAGATTTTAGAGAACAATTAAGTCTGATTTTTAACAAATGAAGGAGTTGAAGGGATCTATACAGATATACAAAACTGAGTTGAGAAAGTTCGGAGTGAAAAAGCAGAAAGGAATAGTGTGTATGTGGTATGCTGTAATTTGTGTCTTAAAGGGGCATGTATTATATGTGCATATTCATAAGATATATCTGGAAAAATGTGAAGAAAAATGGGGCGAGTTGATTCACAGGAAAGGGATTTAGATACTAAAGAACAGAAGTGGAAGGGAAAATCATTTTTTCCTAGATTTTCTTTGCTCTTCATTAATAATTTATACATCTGTCACTCCTATTATAAGGTCTTTGAAGGCAGGCCCCACTGACCATATTATACTCCTCTTTGTAATCCCTAGGTGGGTGTAGCACTGTTTCTGGTAAGTACTCAATAAATTATTGTTAAATACTTACACGCAGATGTTCTTTTTTCACCTGAAATAAATTTAACTATTTTTCAGTATAAATCAGTAATAATTTTGTGGCTTTATTCAAATGGTTTATGACAACTAATCATTCTTAGAAGGACAGAAAATAATAGCTTTCTATCTTCTCCCATTTTATCAGTACATAAATTATTTATAGTATACCTGAAATAAATAATAGTTCTTGAGACTATTCTGATTTATGAAATGGAGAAAATTTTATAAATCATTTTGCTGACAGACGTTTCTTAATTTTTTCCCTCCTATTTAGTATATTTAGAAAAACAGTGAATGTTGTGGCAGGAATTCTTTAATTAAATATTTTCTTAGGTGCTTTTTATTAAACAATTCTGTAGCCTGTTCACTCTTGGCATTACTTTTGAATAGGATATTGCAAAAGTCAATGCACATTTTCTAAGAAGTGGAAATCTATGCTCCAGAATTAAATAAAGAAAACAAACTCTCAGGAGAATGGAAATTAAATAATTTAGCCCTGGCCAGTTTGGCTCAGCGGTTAGAGCATCGGCCTGCAGTCCGGAGAGACCCAGGTTCAGTTCCCGCTAAGGGCACGTACTTCGGTTGCAGTTTGTCCCCGGCCCTGGTTGGTCGTGCGGGTGGCAGCCAATCGATGTGTCCCTTCACATCGATGTTTCTCTCTCTCTCTCCCTTCCTCTCTCTCCTTCCCACTCTATCTGTACAAAAAATGGAAAAATATCCTCGGGTGAGGATAAAAAATAAATAAATAAATAAATAATTTAGACAGAAGCTTATTTAATTGTTTTCCAGAAGATACATTAAAATCTTTCTCTGTCTCTCTGTCTCTCTCTATCACACACACACGAACACACACACACAGATTTCTTCAGCATTATGATGATTCCACTTAGAATTCAGATTTTCATTAAGTCCCCCAATAAGGAGAGAGCAAAGCAAATACCTGGTGTTAGCACTAGAGATGAGTCACTGAACAGACTTCAATGTGTACCACACTTGCCGTCTAGTGGGCATTTGCGAACACTGCAGTTCCCTGGGCTATTGGATCTTCAGCCCAGGACATTTCCAAAGGTCTTTTCAAACTAGTTTTTATAAACAGATACGTAAGCTCCATTTATACTTATTCTGTCAACTGTTAATTTGCCAAGGGTGTTATTAAAGGGATTAGAAACAGTTTATTCTTATGAGTATTTAAACATCTCTATCTTATTTATACAACTAATTTGCTTTGTAAACTCCTTTCTTTCACAATAGTACAAAGACAAATTTTAATGGACTTCAGATCCAATTAGCCAAATTTTACATGAGTGACTTCACAGTATTTAACTAGAAGAAAGAAATGTCACCCCTGTGTGTGCATAGTTATGATAGTGACTTTTGTAGTGACATTTTGAGACTATCACATGAAGAACTTTCTTTACAATTCAGACTTCTGCAGTTTTTGTTGTTGTTTGGTCTTTACATTTATAGTTATTTGTGACCACACTGAAGCAGCCAAAGAGAATCTGGCAGATAAAAAACCTCCACCTCTGGCATCAAGCCTCTAAATTATCACGTTTTCCATTAGAATAGAACTTCAGCACTTACTAACAAAGCCTGGCTTTCCACCAAGTTCGCCTCCTTCTGGACAAACGACTGCTGGGATTAAGTTTAGTGCAAGTGTGTGACATGTGTTTTCAAGAAGGTAGATTTTATTGCTCTCTTTAATAAACAAATTCCAAATTTAAAGATCGATATAATTCCTCCATGTTCAACCAGGACCTAGGCTTCTTCTAGCACGTTGTTCCCCAGTGCACAGCTTTTCACCTCAGGGACCAAAGTGCCTGATCTGTTTCCAGTCAATATACCCAATTTTAGCGGGCAGGAAGGGTGAAGAGGAAGAACATAGCCCTCACCTTTAGGATCCTTCTTAGAAGATGCCCCTATTACAATTACATCCAATTGGCTAGAACTTTGTCACATGGCTATGCTTGACTGAAAGGCCTTTGTTCTAGGCTGCTCTGTTCCAGCTGAAACTCAGGGGTTGCAATAGTATGGAAGAAGACAGTGTTGATATTCAGGGACAACTAGTAGTCTCTCCTATAACCTACAGTCCTACCAACTGCCTTCATTTGACAGACCCTACCCTTTTCTGGTTTTGTTTGATTTGTTTGTTTGTTTTGCTTTCTATTGAAAGCTAACATCTTTCTTTTTATTTGTCTTCTACTCATGAGGTTCTGATAATAAAGACTCTGTTTTCTTTCTTTTTTTTATTTTTAATCTTCATAAATGGATATTCTTCCATTTATCATCAGAGTGGGAGGCAGGGAGAGAGAGAGAGAGAAACATCCATGTGAGAGAGACACATTGACTGGCTGCCTCCCGCACGACCTGACCAGGACCAGGAGGAACCACAACCGAGGTACGTGCCCTTGATTGGGATCGAACCTGAGACTGATTGGTCCGCGGCCTGACACTCTAACCACTGAGCCACACTGGCCAGGGCAAGACTGTGTTTTCTTGGTTTACTTTTTCTTCTTTCTCTAAATACACTCCAATCACTTGGCCTGCAGGTCTCACCATGTTGGTGCCTTCCTCCCTTCTCTACAGGTGATGGCTGTGCCACCTGCCCCTCTGCAACTGCTGGGAGTGCTGCTCACCATTTCCCTGGGCTCCATCAGGCTCATTCAGGCCGGTGCCTACTATGGGATCAAGCCGCTGCCTCAAATTCCTCCTCAGATCCCACCGCAAATTCCACAATACCAGCCCCTGGGCCAGCAAGTACCTCACATGCCTTTGAGCAAAGATGGCCTTACCATGGGCAAAGAGCTTCCCCATATGCAGTATGGCAAAGAGTATCCACATCTACCCCAATATATGAAGGAAATTCAGCCGATGCCAAGAATGAGCAAGGAAGCAGCTCCCAAGAAAGGCAAAGGTAACATCTTACTCCTGGGCTACCATAGAGCAGCCTTCCAAACCCTAAACTCTGAGAGTGGCTGGGGAGGGAGTGGGGAGCTAAACTTCAGAAATTTTTATTTTAGAATGTATTATTAATGTTTACTAAATGCAAGACTGTGTTCTAAACTCTATCCTTGAATAGTTCAAGTCTTAAAGATACAGACAAAATTACCATTTTATGTTGTGCTTTATTTTAACAGCATCAAAAGACAGAAAACGATTTATTAACAAATAGTTTATTTCTTCATTCAGTACATATTTCTTTAAGCATTTGGCAGTTATTTAATGGGCATCTATTTTTGTGCCAGGCTCTGAACTATATGCTGGGGAAACAGCAGTGAAAAAATGGAAAGGTGACCCTCAACATTCTCAACTAGAAGAGCAGTGTCATATGGACCTGCAGTGTTAAAAAAAAAAAAAAAATCGTATGAAGGCATTTTGTGAACTAGGTGTTAGATAAATGCAGTTGTTTTTAAGACTGCTCTAATGAAGTTACTACAGATGTCAATCAATCCATCAATAGGAGAATAAGGAGTATGGACTGCATCTGGAGATAACAGCTGGAAATCTCTCCCATTACTTTCTAGGCATAGTTATTCAACACCTGTAAAATGCCTACCACTGTAAGAGACATTTTCTTACAAATTCAGTTGGTTTATCTGGAGTTCTCGGAAACCTAGCACTTGTAGGGAAAGAATTGCATCAGAGTAGCAACTCCCTTTGAGGGAGTGGAGGCCATCTTGTGGGTCCCTGCAGAAGCAGAAGCTTTACTCCTGGAAATGACTGGATGTGGCACTAAGAAGCCTGGATGCCTGGAGTCCAGAAATGAAGGAGACCTAGTCATTTAACCTGTCTGAAACTACTTTTCTTCAACTGTAAAGTAAGATTGTTGAGAGAATCAATAACACAAGATAAATAAAAGTGTTAAGTTATCACAAAAGCACCATACAAACTTTGAGTTGCTATAACTGGTCACCCAACAAACCCTTAGTAAGAACACAGTAAGTTCCAGGCACTGTGCTAGACACCAGGGATTCTTGATGAATAAGACGTGACCCTGTCCCAAACACCCCCTTGGTATAGTAGCTACCCAATTCATTGCCTAGAAATAACAGGCCAAGACTCTACTTTCTGGGGTCATTTCTACAGTTTGTTAGAAATAACACGTCTTAATCTATTAGCATAAAAGAAGCATTCCCAATTATCTTTTTAGGAGCTGATATTCCGCTATGAAGATTATCTCGGCTATTTGTTTTCCTCCCTTTCTTGAATGGCTTGCCCGGTTTTTGGCATTTCCTGCACTTACTCAGATGGGAACCAGATTTCAATCAGGGAATTTGGAAGGAATAGTTCTGTGGTTCTATTTTGTTCCCTGACAGTAGTTCAGTGAAAAATACAATGGTCAGAATTAAGATGCGACCACTGGTCGAAATAAGACTTTGGGACCATCAATTTCACTTCTTTATGTTGTTCATTACTCCCAGTAGCACGGGGGCATCCAGAGTTAAGTTTCTCTGCAAGGCATAGCATAATCATTTATAATAACATGTGCTCTGTATTCCAATAACCATTTGAGAAAGCATAACACATTCATATCCACTACCTAATGTTGTAGTGTGGGTGTATTACTCTCACTGTACAGATGGGCGAGCGGAGATGCTGATGGCTTCAGTGACCCAAAGAAGATCCCATTTCAAGATCAGGAAGAAAAGCTGAGCTTCCTGCTCCTAATTCCAGCTCTAGTCCATATCCACACTGCCTGTCATTCTAAAATCCTAAAGCATTTTTTATCCACTTCTCCTGTTTAAAAACCAGATTTGAAAATGAGAAATAACATTAAAGAATGAATGTTTGAGGCTTAGGAAATCTACAGCAGATTGAAGAAATTAAGCAACTCTGACTCTAGAGGACAGATGTGGAAGATGTTATTAAACCACAAAATAAAATGCTTCAGTTCTTCTTAGAGTCCACATAATGGCTTTCATCATCCACATCATACTGTATTTTTGCACATGAGAAGATATTTTTTGCCATAAATTACTACATTAAAAAAAATCAAGGACATAGAAAAATACAGTATAACAATAAATAGTGAAAAAACAAAAAGGAGAATGACTTCAGCATTGTTTAAAATACACACACACACACAAATGGAGATACATATGTAAATGTCAAGTGATTATCTCTTAGTAGTGGGCTTCTAAGCAACCTTGATTTTTTTGTGTATCTATTTTGAATTTTCTAAATTACCAATAGTGAATATACCACAATATCTCCAAGTTTTAAACTTGGAAAAATGTTTACTACTTTTCGGCTTTTTCACTTAACCAATGCTGATAAAAGTAGCTGAAGATATCAGTTCTTAAAACACTATCTCAAATATGTCAAAGAAATTATCATCTTGATTATCCTTTAAGTACTGATAACTTACAGTCCTGGAAGATGAGCATATTATTCTGTCTTTCAATAAGTAATAGGCAAATGTGCCAGAAGTAAATAATCATTGTCATGATTTCCTTAAAGCGGAGGATAACTCTCTCTCTCTCTCTCTCTCTCTCTCTCTCTCCCCCTCCCTCCCTCTCACACTCTCACCCTCTTTCTCTCTCCTCTTTCCCAGTAGAAGCACCGTTAGCCAGTTTAAGAGGGGAACAAGGTCCTCGTGGAGAGCCTGGCCCAAGAGGACCACCTGGGCCCCCCGGTTTACCGGGTCATGGGATACCTGGAATCAAAGGAAAACCAGGGCCACAGGGATATCCAGGAATTGGAAAGCCAGGTATGCCTGGAATGCCAGGAAAGCCAGGTGCCATGGGAATGCCAGGGGCAAAAGGTGAAATTGGACCCAAAGGGGAGATTGGGCCCATGGGGATCCCAGGACCACAGGGACCACCAGGGCCTCATGGACTTCCTGGCATTGGGAAGCCAGGTGGACCTGGGTTACCAGGGCAACCAGGCCCAAAGGGTGAGAGAGGACTCAAAGGACCACCAGGACCTCCAGGCCTTCAGGGTCCTAAAGGAGAGAAGGGCTTCGGGATGCCAGGTCTGCCAGGCCTGAAAGGTCCTCCAGGGATGCATGGCCCTCCTGGCCCTGTCGGACTTCCAGGAGTGGGCAAACCAGGAGTGACAGGCTTCCCTGGACCCCAGGGTCCCCTGGGAAAGCCAGGTCCTCCAGGTGAACCTGGGCCACAGGGTCCTGTTGGGATACCAGGGGTTCAGGGACCTCCTGGGATGCCTGGAGTTGGAAAACCAGGCCAGGATGGGATCCCTGGCCAGCCAGGATTTCCAGGTGGCAAAGGGGAGCAAGGACTGCCAGGGCTGCCAGGACCCCCAGGCCTTCCAGGGATCGGGAAACCAGGCTTCCCAGGACCCAAAGGTGACAAGGGCATAGGGGGTGTTCCTGGGGCCCTTGGACCAAGGGGGGAGAAAGGACCAGTAGGTGCCCCTGGAATGGGGGGTCCTCCAGGAGAGCCAGGCCTGCCTGGAATCCCAGGTCCTATGGGCCCTCCAGGTGCTATTGGTTTTCCCGGACCCAAAGGAGAAGGTGGAGTTGTAGGGCCACAGGGGCCACCAGGTCCCAAGGGTGAGCCAGGGCTTCAAGGCTTCCCAGGAAAGCCAGGTTTCCTTGGTGAAGTGGGACCCCCTGGAATAAGGGGTTTGCCAGGTCCCATAGGGCCCAAGGGGGAAGCTGGGCACAAAGGTTTGCCAGGGCTCCCGGGTGCTCCAGGACTGCTTGGACCAAAGGGAGAACCAGGCATCCCAGGGGATCAGGGTTTACAGGGCCCCCCAGGTATCCCTGGTATTGCAGGCCCTAGTGGCCCCATTGGACCACCTGGAATTCCAGGCCCCAAAGGGGAACCAGGCATCCCAGGGCCCCCTGGGTTCCCTGGAGTAGGGAAGCCTGGAGTAGCAGGACTTCATGGTCCCCCAGGAAAGCCTGGAGCACTAGGTCCTCAAGGCCAGCCTGGCCTTCCAGGGCCCCCAGGCCCTCCAGGCCCCCCTGGCCCCCCAGCCGTGATGCCCCCTACCCCACCTCCCCATGGAGAATATCTGCCAGATATGGGCCTGGGAATTGATGGAGTGAAACCACCCCATGCCTATGGGGCTAAGAAAGGCAAGAACGGAGGGCCAGCCTACGAGATGCCTGCATTTACCGCTGAGCTGACTGCCCCTTTCCCACCCGTGGGGGCCCCCGTGAAGTTTGACAAACTGCTCTATAATGGCAGACAGAACTACAACCCGCAGACGGGCATCTTCACCTGCGAAGTCCCGGGCGTCTACTACTTTGCGTACCACGTTCACTGCAAGGGAGGCAACGTATGGGTTGCTCTGTTCAAGAACAACGAGCCCATGATGTACACGTACGACGAGTACAAGAAGGGCTTCCTGGACCAGGCGTCGGGGAGCGCGGTGCTGCTGCTCAGGCCTGGAGACCGGGTGTTCCTCCAGATGCCCTCAGAACAGGCCGCGGGACTGTACGCTGGGCAGTACGTCCACTCCTCCTTTTCAGGATATTTATTGTATCCCATGTAAAAAAGAAAAGAAATAGAGAGAGAGATTTAATAGAAGAAAAGAAAATGATGCACCAAAAAAATCCAAATGAAAACCATAATTGCTTCAAAACATTTATATAGTTGGAAAGTTATATTTAAGTGAAAGTTTAAACCATCATGTACAAATAAAAGTTAAGATGCATGTTGAAAGCTCCGCACAGCATCTTGTCATGGAACACGATGGGACAGATGTATGTATCAAGTACTGACACTTGTGTTGTACCCACTGGAATCATATTAGCTGTTGTGTTGTGTGCTTCCACGATAACCTGCTTATTCAAATCAGTGAAAACATTTCAGTATGAAAGATCATAGCTAATGAAAGTCACTCATATTGTTTACTTTTAAATATTTACAAATATGGCTTAAAGAAAGGTCAGTGAAAACAATTACATACCGTATTTACTTGCGTAATTTCCCCTGTATTTGTGCAGGTATTTTGCCACAGAATGTGGGGTAGTGTCACTGCCCTGGTGGGAGCGGGTCGGGGGCCATGGTAGGGCTTTAGTTGCAAGGGCTATTTCTCTCCTGTCAGAGGCTGTGTCCTTTGGCAACAGGAGTCCTGTCTCTGGAAGAAGCAGTCAGCCATCGTGTGTTAGTGCCCTCTGTTTCCGGCGCTGGGTGGGGCACTTCCATGGGGCTTGAGACAGTGCCCCACAAGCAGCTAACAACCAGTTGGGAGATAGTAGCAGTGATTCACTCATTTATTCATTTATTCCTCAAGGGTTCTTTTTGGCCTTTTTTTTTTCCTGCTTCTTTTTTTATTTTTCTTCCTTCTGTGTAGTTTCCATTATAACCCAACCAATATAAATACCTGGAAGTCATAAGAAAAAAAAATAACCCTCTCCCCCCATAAATGTCCAGTTTTGTGGAATGCTTATCATTAATAGCAGTTATTTATTGTGTTTACATACATATAAAAATCTCCTTCCTTTGTCTATACACACAAATAAAGGGGATATATATTTTTAGTAGCTGTTGGATTTTGAAGAAGTTTTCCTGTGTAGCACACCTGCAAGTCAGTGTGTCATCTGAGGTTCCAAAGTCAATTTCCAAAATCCACACCATCCTTTATTTTTGGGGCGTGAGGGAAGGTGTAGATTTTCAGAATTATATAGGAAAATAATGTTTTTGAAAACATAACTTCTGAAGTTTTAAATTTAAAAGTAGATGTACTACACTTCCTGGTGTAGGTACTAAAATTATAGGAAAAGAACTGTTTCTTTAGAAGCAGTTTGTGGAAAAGCTTTAATGTCAAAGGGCAATGATAGCCCATGCTTTTCATGTCACTCCATACTCAGCACAAGGCAAGAGTCAACACATATTTAAAGGGAGAAGTAAATATTGTTCCAGATTTTCACTTAGGTACATACTAACTGCTTCTGGTATTCAAATCTGCTCTCAAAGCACAGACAAAGAATTTCAACTCAGCTATGGGTCTACTGCTGTCACTAAATCACTGGGGAAAATAATGTGGGGTTATCATCCTGGTATCTTATATCCTTTCCTCAAAATTAAGAATGAGGAATTGAGGGGATAGTTACAAATGGGAAATGACACAAATAAATACGGTATAAACATACATGGAAATGTGTCTATGTCAAATCTGAATTATTTTAACCATCAAGAAAATTCTCCTCAACCTAACATCTGTTTTTTTCCCTTAAATGGTATACGAGCACCATTTCTTCTCAATTTCTTAAAAAGAGAAATGAGTTCATCACTATAGGGTTTCTTAATCACTGCTAATTATATGACAAAATTTTACTATCAAAAAGATATCCTACCCAACCTTTATTTTCAAAGAAGACAGAATTTATGTGGCCAAATATCCTTTGGGTTAGTCTTGAGGATGCTGGTTTGGACTGATGACTATGGGGCAACGTGGATCCTTTGGGCTCCTTCTGCTGAACAGCTGCATTGAAATGGCTTGGAAGCAAGTCAGATCAGCTGATTTGTAAAACTGTATTTATCTGTACATGTATGGGCTTCTTATTCCAGCAACTAAGTGAGAAAGTACCTATTTAGATAAAACCAAATTTCACTTTTCAGAATACCTTCCAACTTATTTATTGGTTGTTACTCAATTGCCTATATATGTGTGTGTGTGTGTGTGTGTGTGTGTGTGTGTGTGTATTATCAGGCATATGCTTCTAACTTTTAGATGGGGGAGGAGCAAAATCTATGCCAGATACTGTGTATTCTACAATGGTGCTAATCTCAGAGCAAATGAATTACTCCATTTAATTTAAAAAAGAGTTTTAAATAATTATCTATGTGTCTGTGTTTCTCTTTTGAGTGCTGCACATCATGATAACACATCAGTGTAAAACCAGAATAAACAACCATGCATTCTGAAGTCTAGGGTTAGTTCTACAATCTCTATTTAATTCAAAATTAACTAGAACTTTTCCTTGTATTAAAGGACACAACTGGCATTATTGTTATTTAAATACAGAGTTTTAAGCAGTGTGACATCCTACAAGGGGAAAAAAATGTTTGCAGTGGGTGACTGTTCTCAAATATTTCACAGAATCCATGAGCAGTGAACAGACTGGTAACTTTTTCGAGTTTCCATGACAGATTTGAGACTTGTCGATAGCAAATCATTTTTGTATTTAAATTTTTGTACTGATTTGAAAAAAATTCTTATTAAATATCTTTAAAAGTATGTTTCTCATCTTATTCATATCACTCAGCTGACAGTTTGAACCTCACAACGTTTTTATTCCCCAACATATTAGTTAGCTGCTGAAACAGAGACCTAAAACGATCATTGTTTAAAAAGGACAATTATTTCTCTCTGACATAACAGCTCTGAGCATAAGTAGTTTAGGATTAACCTGGTAGCTTCAGTCAGGTCCCCGGCTTTCTTCTACAGTAGTGTGCCCTTATCCACATTTCACGTCCATGTTTTCAGTTACCCTCGGTCAACAGTGGTCCAAATATATTAAATGGAAAATTCCAGAAATAAACAGTTCATAAGTTTTAAATGCATGCCATTCTGTTCTGACCCACTGAGGATGTGAATCATCCCTTTGTCCAGAGTATGCACGCTATATACAGTACCCACCACCCCTGAGTCATTCAGTAGCTACCTTGGTTATCAGATGGGTTATGAGAGAGAGAGCCTACATTCCCATGACTTTTATTACAGTATATTGTTACAGTTGTTCTATTTTATTAGCAGTTATTATTATCTCTTACTGTGGCTAACTGATTAAACTACACTTTATCGCAGGTATGTATGTATAGGAAAAAACATAGCATATATAGGGTTTGGTACTATCGGCAGTTTCAAGCATCTACTGGGGGTCTTGGAACACATCCTCGCAGATAAGGGAGACTGCTTTATCTTGTTTTTCTTCCACCTCAAAGGTGTTACCCTCATCTCTAAGGTCCAGGTAAGCTAACCATCACAGCCACATGACAGCCAGTGGGAAGGTGAAAAAATTACTAGGAAGGGGAGACCATGTTCCCTTAATGGACTCAACCCAGCAGCTGCTTAGATCACTTCCTCCAAGATCTCTTTGCTTGAATTTAATCACATAGCCACATGTTTCGAGGGAGTGTGGGAAATTGAATATTAATTGGGGGTAACTACATGCCCAGCTAGAAATCAGGGGTTCTAATAATATGGAAGAAGGACAAACAGATATTAGGGGACAATCAGCTGCAGCATCTATCACATGTATCATAAAAGAAAAAAACTGCCACCGACCTCTCTTCTCCCACAATCTTCAAATACTCTATTCTGTTTCACTTTGCCACACTACAACCAAATATTTTGAGGGGAGGTGGTAGTGAGTGGAGTTACAGAGCAAAGGCAAACCTGTTTCAAGATCCTAAGGGTCTTAATAAGTATCACTGATAAGGAAATAATTCCTTTTTGATGACTTGTCAAGCTCAGAATGCTAATAACTTATGTCTAGAATACTATAAAGGTATTATTCAAATCATTCAACAACTAAATATGTAGCTCCTGCGACCTGTGACTGGTTAACTGACTTCTTTAAACCATCAGTCTGGAAGTTCAAGACCACAGCTTCCATTTCCATATAGTCCAGTTAGTTCTACTTTATTCTATAGCCAAAGATTTTCATAATATGGACTGGTCATCTTGTGTGTACACAGTGTTGGTCATCACAGAAGTAAATGGAAGGATAGATACAGGAGACGGAGGCAGGGAGAAATAAAAGGTTGGCATTCAGAATGCTGGACAAGCAGGGCAATCCCATCATACAATGGGTCTAAGTAACCCATTACCTTAAAACAAAACACAAAGTAGCCCCTACGTTATGCTTGACATTACTAAGGCAATATGAGGGATACAAAGGCAACAGAACACATAACCCTTCTACTTAAAAAACGTATCTTCTGTTTGGAGGATATCACGATATTTGTTAAACAAGAAATTGATTTCTAGGTAATGTACCAACAAGTGCAGGGTGGTTTGAGGCCAACTGATGCAAATGTGCTAGAGAGAAATTCAGAAAGAGAAAGACCATTCTGTGTGGCTGCCTTCCTGGGAATGTTTTTCTGGCTTGTTTGCTGCACACTTCCTTCCTACTCACCCCTCAGGACCAAGCATCACTCCCTATTGCTCAGATTTAGTCTCTCTGCTGTGGCACCACCCTGCCTGGTACAGCGGTGGTCTGTCCCTTCCCCTTTCCTGCTTTGTAATCAACTTTGTCTTACTCCCCTATTAGAATGTAGGTTTCTTGAGAATAGGCACTTTCTTGTTTCATCTTTGCACCCACAGTCTCTCAGAGAGTGCTGGTCCAGTACCAAGTTTGAGGAAAGAATGAATCCCTCAAGGCTGCTGTGGGGGGCAGTTCAAACTCAATGTGAGGTGTGACTGAATCCAGTTCTGGGATTCCAAGATTACACAGAGATTATATATTCCAAGATTATTTAGAAGCTCACTGTGGGATAAAACCTAGTCTCAGTTTTTTGGAGAAGATGATTTTATTTTTTACAGGTAGTTTCCATAAACCTGCACCAGCTTCCCTTATCATTAACATCTGCCATTCAGAATGCATTACATTTAGTAATCGTTTCTCTTTAAGCTCCTCTTAACTAGAGAACTTGATAGTTTTGAGGATCGCTGGTCAGGTATTTTTAAAAATTTTCTTCAACTGAAATTTGTCTGATGGTTATCTTACAATTAGACTGGGTTTATAAATATTGCCATTTTTTATCACTTCATATCAAGGATGCATACTATCATCATGACTTATCAATCTTTATGTTGACTTTAACCACATGACTGAGATAATGTTTGTCAGATTTCTAGAGAAGATGGTTTTTAAAGAAATCATCTTTAATTTGATAGAACTTATATGGATGAAACACAGGGCATTCCAAGAGGAACAGCCTCTCCTCTAAAGACAGAGAGGAGGAAAGTGTGTGAGTGAGTGTGTGTCTGTGTCCTGGGGTGGGGGTAGGGGGCAGGGAGACTGAGATAAGGAAAATGGCCTAACTAGATCTGGTCTACTCAAGGACTAGTAAAGAAAGCTGATTTACTGATTTAATAACCAAAGTGGGGGGTGGGTCAAGTGATGCAGGGCTTCCCATATAAGAAAGAGACATTTATATTTTATGTAATATACAATAAGAAGACATCGTAGGTCCTGAAGTGGGAAAATGGTAAGAAAATAAGCATTGTAGAAAATGTATTTTGATTATCTTTTGGAGAAGGTAAGACACAAGTAGCAAAACAGGAAAGATCTGAATAGCTATACTCCAGGAATGAGATGAGGGGTTGGTGGTGAAGGGTCCTAACCCAGCCTCAGGAGTAAGAGCCAGACATCAGGCCAAGTGTCAGGGTTTAAGGACTGCAAAACAATGGAGATATTTCAAGGGCTAGAAAATGGAATGAAGAATGGAAGACTGAAAAGACAGTTGCAAGACTTAACTGAACTTGGGGACAATCCCAAGATGGCCTTATGAGGGAGAAGGAAGCTGGTTCCAAAGGTGGTTTCTTCACCCTGTAATGCTTGGAAGACAGGAATGGTACCATGACAGAGATCTGCAGTCCACCAGCAGAGCCTGCTACAGGCAGAGAAAGGAGAAGACACTCCATTTACTTAGAGTCTGGTGGCATCTGACCTGCCAACGGGAGACGCCTGAGTGCCAAGGGGACATTTGAGGAAGATGACAGGTAGCGCCACATGCCTAGAGAGAGATCTGGTGATCTCTGTAATAAGAGGGAGAGAAAAGACTGACTGAAAATTAGGAGCACTGTTTGTGAACAAAAATGGTTAAATTGCTTTAAAATCTCCTCCTTTCCTTACTGCATAGATTTATTTAACAAACCCTTTCATCATAGATCCAGCAACAGTAAATGTCACCCCAATCCATATGGAATTACAACTAATTCCAAATATACAGGGCCAGCACAGAGTGTAAATTAATTGTGCTTTACTATGTTTCAGAAAAATTTTTCTTAATGGTCCTTGTGATTCTAAAACTGAAAGTGTTTATGCTCATTCCATATCATGAAGAAAAATATCTATGGAGTAAGCCTTGGGGTTATCATTCTTTTAACAAAGAGTTACACAGAACTTCTGATACTTTCTTTCATTTCCCAAACCAATATTTGTGTCCGAATA
Source organism: Molossus molossus (assembly GCF_014108415.1). Classification (NCBI taxonomy): domain Eukaryota; kingdom Metazoa; phylum Chordata; class Mammalia; order Chiroptera; family Molossidae; genus Molossus; species Molossus molossus. Next base: position 84,970,918 of record NW_023425388.1, read on the forward strand.
AATTTTATCCTCAAACAAGTTACTCTTTATGATGTCAAATAGCAGTTAATACTTTTTATTTTTTTATGTTTATTGTTGAATGTATTATAGATGTTCCTCATTTTCCCCCATTAACCCCTTCTTCCCCACTCTCTCCCCCCTCCCGCCTTTTCCCACACTGTTGTCTGTGTCCATTGATTATGCATATAAGTTCTTTGATTTATTTCTTCCCACCCTCCAAACCTCTTCCCTTTGAGGTTTTTCAGTCTAGCAACCAATTTGTACTTCTTAATCCTTTCACCTTTTTCACCCATTCCCCCAAACCCCTCCTATCTGGCAACCAACAAAATGTTCTCTATATCTATGACAATGTTTCTGTTCTGCCTGTTCATTTTGTTTGTAGATTCAATTGTCGATAGCTAAGTATTCATTGCCATTTTGTCTGTTCATATATTTTATTATTTTCTTCAAAAGGACCCTTCAACATTTCATATAATAACAGTTTGGTGGTGATGAAATCCTTTAACTTTTTCTTGTCTGGAAAACTCTTTATATGGCCATCAATTCTAAATGACAGCTTTGCAGGATAATCTTGGTTGTAGGTTCTTGCTTTTCATCACTCTGAATATTTCTTGTCACTCCCTTCTGGCCTGCAAAGTTTCTTTTGAGAAATCAGCTGACAGTCTTATGGGAACTCCCTTGTAGGTAACTAACTGCTCTTCTCTTGCTGCTTTTAAGATTCTCTCTTTGTCTGGAATCTTTTGCATTTTGATGATGATGTGTCTTGGTGTGGGCCTCCTGGGGTTCATCTTGTTTGGGACTCTCTGTGCTTCCTGCACTTGTATGTCTGTTTCCTTCACTAAGTTAGGGAAGTTTTCTGCCATTATTGTTTCAAACAGGTTTTTGATTTCTTGTTCTCTCTCTTCTCCTTCTGGCACCCCAAGATGCGAATGTTGGCACGCTTGAAGTTGTCCCAGAGGCTCCTTACACTATCCTCATTTTTTTGAATTCCTTTTTCTTTGGGCTGTTTTGATTGGGTATTTATTGCTTCCTTGTAATCCAAATGAATGGTTTGCTTCTTGGCTTTACCTACTCTATTATTGAATCTGTGTAAATTATTCTTTATTTCAATTAGTGCCTCCTTCATTTCTGACAGTGCATCCTTCATTTCTGACTGGTTCTTTTTTATGCTCTTGAGGCCTTCACTAAGTTTACTGGGGTTCTCACTAAGTTCATTGAACATCCTTATAAGTAGTATTTTGAACTCAGCATCTGTTAGGTTGCTTATCTCCATTTTGCTTAGTTCTTTTCCTGGGGTTTTGTTCTGTTCTTTTATTTGGGACCTGTTTCTTTGTCTCCTCATTTTGACTGCCTCCCTGTGTTTGTTTCTATGTGTTACTTAACGAGAGGTATGGGGCTAGCTTAGAACAGATGCTGGTGGTTTGAAAGAATTTAGGAAAACCTGAAGCAGGATCCAAGACAGGATCCTATGGTTAAGCAACTGGCAACAGCTTGGGTTGACCTGAAAGTTGGGTGGGACGGGGCCTCAGGGAATCACCAGGGCGGGGCTACCAGTGTGAGCCAGGTTGCTGGAGTCCCAGATATGGCGGCTGTGTGCTGCCCCAGGGAAGGGCTCACCAAAGGAACAAAGGCCTCTGACAGCACGTTTGTCATGGAGAAAGCCCCCTCTCCAGCCCTCGCTCCAATGTCAAACAGCTCAGTTCTTCCCTGTATGTCTCTGGTGCCCCTCGAGCTGCCTCCCCTCCAAGCTTAGAGGGAGTGAGCCTGATAAATCTGTACAAGCCCTTTAAGAGGAGTTGCCTGGGGCTCCAGCCACATCAGCCTCCCTGAGCCTCAGTTCCCACTGGTTTTTCCAGCCAGAAGTGATGGGGATTCTCTTCCTGGCACTGGAACCCTGAGCGGGGTGCCTGGTGTGGGATGGGGACCCCTGAGTCCTCAGAGAGGACCTTCCCAGCCGAGGTGTCCTCCTGATTTTATCTGCCCCACGTGGGTGTGGGACCAGCCCGTCTGCCTCTGCCCTCCTACAAGTCTCAATGTGGCTGCTGCTTTAATTCCGTAGTTGTAGGACTTCCACTCAGCTTGATTTCAGGCAGTTTTGAATGATGGTTGTTCTGTAGTTTAGTTGTAACTTTGATGTGGTTGTGGGAGGATGCGATACCGCGTTTACCTACCTGCCATCTTGACTGGAGGTCGGTTAATAATTTTTAGTATTAGAAATATTTTGTCTAATTCCTGGAGAAAATTATAATGGAAAATAAATCAAAAGTGGGGCACATCACTCCTTTTTATCAAGTAATTCATAAAATTACTTGATAAAGTAATTTGGTGTTACTATAACACAAGACCATCTAATCAGATTTTCCTTTGCGGCGTCCAGAGCCTTTCTTTTTCTTTGCTATCATCTTACTGCAAGTAAAGAACAGACTTTTATTAGAATCAAACACACCTCTAAATTAAAGCTTGTGACTTCTGTGGAGATATACATTTCAAATGCCTTGGTAAATCCACCAAGACCTAAATACTAATTTTTGTAATGAGCACAACCAAGTCAGTTCTCGTCTGACCAGCGGCTGGCAGCACAGTTTACATCTGCTCTCATTCATGGGGCAAGAGACACAATGGGGAAAGCTAACTGAACGTTGACCAGTCTCCAATGTCCTATTACTAATAATAGTTGCCTTTCCTCACCAAAGACAAGGCTGTCCTTGTTACTTCTTCTGCCAAACCAGAGTTACCCACATAGTACATGTTAGGAGAGAGCTCTGGGGTCAGACACAGGGAACAAATCTCAACTCCTCCATCTACCAGCTGTGTCATCTTGAACCAATTACTTAATCTCTCTAAACGTCAGCATCTGCACCTATAAGATGTAAGTGGTGACAGTATCGTCCTTGTGCAGTAGTTGGAAGGGTGGATGATGCAGTAGGGTGTGGTATGGAGGGGTAACAACTGCTACCATGTGCTGAATGCCAACCATGTGCCAGAGCAGCTTTGAGTGTTTTTATGTATCTCCTTAGTAACTCCTCATAACTCTATTATTAGCTCCATTTCACAGCTGAAGAAACTGAAGCACAGTAACTTGTCCAGTATTTACTAAAAGACAATTCCAGGATTTTATCCCAGGAATCTAGCTTATGGTCCACACTCTGAGCTATTACATCATATTGCTTCAAGGCAGGAGGTAAAAGTTCTCAGCTTTCGGAGAAGCAAACAACTGTCAGTGAGAGTTCAGACTATTAGCCTCAAAAGAGAAAGTGATGACCAATTTCTTAGTTATGTCTTATTTATTGTCCTTGCCAGAGACAATAGGAATAGCCAGCTACTAGAAGACATATTGACGGATGTGATGGTGACATCCCTATCAATTAGGAGCTATGAGGGCAGATATATATGGCTTTAAAAACTAAAGGGACCACCTCACACCTGTTAGGATGGCTTTTATTTAAGAAAGAACAGAAAAGAAATATTAGAAAGGATGTGGACAACTTGGAACCCTTGTGCACTGCTGGTGGGAATGAAAAATTGGGCAACTGCTATAAAAACAGTATGGTGGTTCCTTTAAAAAATTAAAAATATAATTACCAAATTATCCAGCATTTCCACTTCTGGGTATATACCCAAAAGACTTGAAAGCAGGGTCACAAACAGATACTTGCCCATCAATGTTCATAGCAACATTATTCACAATATCTAAAAGATAGAAGCAACCCAGATGTCCATCAATAGGTAAATGTATAAACAAAATGTGGTATATACATACAATGGAATATTATTCAGCCTTTAAAAAAGAATGAAATTCTGACACATGCTACAACATAGATGAACCTGGAAGACATTGTGCTAAGATAAATAAGCTAATCACAAAAAAACAAATAGTACATGATTCCACTTACTGAAGTACTTATAGTAGTTCAATTCATTGGCAGAAAGTAAAAGAGCGGTTACCAGGAGCTGGGGGGAAATAGGAATGGGGAATTATTGCTTAATGGGTATAGAGTTTCAATTTTGCAAGATAAAAATAATTATGGACATGGGTGGTGGTGATGGTGAGTATATTTAATGCCACTAAACTATACAGTTATAAAATGATTAAGATGATCAATTTATGTGTTTTACCACATTAAAAAAGTAAAACACTAAAGGGAAAAACCATCTGTTAATAGGAATAACCCATGATGTAGGAGGTTATTGTAAATGACCTCCAGCAGCCTCCCTCACTTCCAAGTTCATCACAATGTTTACCAAATGGATAAGAAGTCTAAGCAATTCCACTGTGGTGGGTCAGAAACCACTAGTCTCAGCCTCCCCCAGGGAAGCTCTGCAGAACCCCATGGGGACAGCCACTTACCACACCACCTCCACCTCAGTGGATGCTACCTTCTAGGGACCTTAAGATCTGCCTGCAAGACACTCCACCTTCATCCTGTAACTTCAAAGTGCAAACTAGAATGAGTTTCCTCTCTTCAAGCATAAGCATGACATCTACACATCAGTTTTCCAGTACCAAAGGTGAAGTTAAAGATCAGGTTTTTCTTTCTCCAAATAAAGGGATGTTTACAGAGCTGATATACCTCAAGATATGAGATGAACAAAAGCAAGTTTTACTTCAGCCACCTGACCTCACCACGCCCTGTAGAGAAAGGAAAAATGCATTGGCACTCTAGGCAGGCTACCCAGCCTTGGTTAAGAGAAGGCAAGTGAGCATGGTCTCAGCAACTAGCAGGTACCCAAGAAACAAGTGCTCCTCATCATGGCCAGAGGAGAAACAGCAGTTCCACAGGCCAGGGTTTTTTCTGTGTTTTTTTAAAACATGAATTTTAGTGGGTCAGGAATTTGGAGAGAATATAGTGGAAATGGTTTCTTTCTATTCCTTGATATCTGGGACCACAGCTGGGGGTAAATCAATGACTGGGGCCCAGACTAATCCAGAAGCATCTTCATTTACAGGCCTAGCTGTTGATGTTGGTTTTCAGCAGCGACGTCTGCTGGGCCGGGGCTGCAATACCTACATATGTTCTTTTCATGTCATTTCTCCATGTTGGCTACTTTGGGTTTTTCTCACAGTATGATTCCTGGGTTCCAAGTGAGCATCCCAAGGTAACAAGGTGGAAATGCATTGAATTTTAAATATCTAGCCTCAGAATTCACAGAACATCCTTCCTACCATATTCTATTGGTTGAGGTGTTAAAGGTTTTCCCAGGTTCAGGGAGAAGGAATGCAGACCTCACTATTCAATGGGAGAAATGACAAGGTTACATTGTAAGAAAAGTATGCAAGATGGGATATATGGGGGCCACCTTCGGAAAATACTATCAGTCATATGTCTACCTGGTTGTTCGATGTCTTGCCTGTGACTGATACTTGACATAGTGGACCTAAACATGGGACACAAGATTCACACACTTTGCCACTCCCTTAGGTCCCTCCACACGCCTCTTCCAAGATCTCTGCTGTTGAACTTCAAATAGTGTCTATAGGCCCTTGACTCACTCAAACATGCCATTCACTATTGCTCAAGACTATGTTTATCCTTATCTCAGGCTATTTCTCTTTCCATTCAAAGATGATGGCTAACTAAATGTATATCTTTAAAGCTCTGGCCACCAGGATTCTCCTTACCACTGTCCTCTAGGGTCACTGCCTGAGGGGGACAGTAATGAAATTGCGGTCCATTTTCAGCTCCACCAACATACCAAGCCTGAAACCTTCTTAAGCATTTTTCTCCATCATCAGCTGGTCATAAGCAATACTTCATTTGACCATAGGTGCGAGCTGAGGAATACAACAGACATGGAGATCTGAGGCAGCTGTTCATGTAACTTGATGACTTCTGGACATTGTTTAAATGTGATCTCATGTATACCATTTCCATTGGTCAGTAGATTTTTGCTGTGCACACCTGGCCTTACAAAACCCATGTCCTGAAGGGTGGCTCTGGTCACATAACCATTTGAAGTTCCATAGCCAATTGCTCAGTTTCTACTAGGGTGCAGTATCATGACAGTAGGTGCTTTCTGAATGGCTTGGCTGCAGAAGGCATGGCCTTACTCTAGAACCCTGAAGTGTGGGCTGTGACTCTCCTTTTAGGTCCTGCTAGATTCCACATAGCATCATTATCTATCACCTAGCACCTTGGGGTCTGTCACATTATCATGAACTGAGTGGAAGGGCAGTTTGTAGCACAGCATGGACATGCTGCCAAGCCCTATCTGCTCTTGACCCTACTCAAAACCGGCAGCTTTTGTGCTGGCTAGTGTGGCTCAGAGGTTAGAGAGTCGGCCGGCACACCAAAGGGTCATAGGTTAAGTTCCCAGTCAAGGGCATGTACGTGGGTTGTAGGTTTGATTCCCAACCCTGGTCAGGGCATGTGCAGGAGGCAACCAATCGATGTGTCTCTCTCACAATGATGCCCCTCCCCCCCGCCTTCCTTCCACTCTCTCTAAAAGTCAACAGAAAAAATATCTTCAGGAGAGGGTTAAAAACACAAACAAACAAACAACTGGCAGCCGTTGGACTCACTTGATAAATGGGCTAGAGAAGTATTTCCAAGTGTGGCACAGGCTTTATGTACAATCCAAAGTGCGATACATCTCTTTTTCTTAGAGGTGGGAGATGAAAGGTTCAATAACTTTTTCTTTACCGTAAAGGGGATAGCCAGGCATGCCTCAGATAAGCAGACTTCTAAAAATGTGATAAAAGTTGCAGGCCCCTGAACATTTGTAATTTGTCACTCACTCTCTGGCATGCTAAGGCATCTGTTTCCTGCTCCCCAGACTCAATTAATACTATGTCATCAATACAATGAATCAATGATGTTTTGAAGAAGAGTCAGATAAAGCCCTTTTGAACTATATTATGACAAAGAACAGGAGAGTAAACCATCCCTGAGAGGGTTCATAGGAAAGCATTCACAGCTTTGCGTGAACCAGAGCTCAGTCTTCTCAAGTGAATGCAAACTGCTTTTGATCTTCTTCCCTGATAGGAATTGAGTATAAGTAGCACACATTTGCCAGATTGAAATCACACAGCAAGTGCTGGAGGCTATGTTGACTGATTCATCCATAGATGCAACAGTCTACTACAGCCTCTATAATTGAAGATACCATCATTTGCCATGGTCCATTTGATTTAGAAGGGACCATACTGGCAAACTGAGCCCCCAGCAGCCTCTACGTCCTTGAGTTTGTCATTAATCTCTGCAGTTCCACTGGAGTAAGATAGTGTTTCTGACTTCCTATCTTTGAAATGGAGTGGGAGAAGCAGTTTTAGGGGCTTTCTCTTGGCCTTCCTACCCTAATGGTTCCTACTTCATAGGTCAGAGGGACAATGTGATGGTTCTAGCACCTGCAAAGTATAGCCATCTCTATTATGCACTCAGCAACTGAAGAGATGACCATAAGATGATGGATCCATTGGAGCCACCGTGAAACAAATTTGGACCAAGACTCTATCACCTGGTCCCTGTATGTCCTACTCTAATACAAATTTATGGCAGCAGTTCGAATTCCCTGCATCCAACATCCATTGAAAGAGCTGGACACTTTCTATTTCCCCAGTGTACAGTTACTCTGTAAAATGGTCATAGGCTCTTTTGGAACAGGTTTGAGTACATACCGCATACAGAGTGGGGCAAAAGTAGGTTTACAGTTGTGAGTGTGCAAAAGACAGAGTTTATTGTTTATTAATTGTGTTATTTTCCATATGAACAGCTGTAAGCCTACTTTTGTCCCATCTGTGTTCTGGCTGTGTTGCAGAGAACTTCCTCAGGGGACTCCATATTCCCTTTAATCAATGGACTCTGGGTTTGAGAACTGGATCATATCTGAAAATGGGTCCAGAGATCATGCTTTTCCACTTGACAGTTGGCACCGGCCTTCTGCTGCAGTATAACCTGGGAGTAGCTAGAAATTCAAGTCCCCTGGGACAATCTTCACCCAATGATAGATGGCAGTCAGTGGATAAGTGCCCTAGCATTTTCTTCCTGAGGAAAATTCTGTGGCACAGTCTATATTCATTATTTCTCAGAGGGTCCCCAACAGGATATAAAAGCCAGTTACTGCCCATACCAATAACCTGTTTAAAATTCACTCCACCTTCCTAGTCTCACTCTCCCTGCCTTTATTCTTCTTCCCCACCCCCACCATCACCTCCCAAATAAACTACTTGCATCCATGCCTTGTCACAGGTTCTTCTTTTCAGGGAACCCAAACTAAGGCAGTGACTGTATCTATTAGAGTCCTGGGTGGGGGGAGGAAGGGAATGAACACCTTATATTGGATAATTGAAAATAATTTAGTAAAAGGACTATGAAGATAAGCTAGAGTTAGGGAAACAAGGGATGATGCAGAACCCCAGGGCTGGTAATAGAGTTGAGGGAGTAAGGAGGAGCTCTGGTTTTTGGTAGAGGGGTGAGGGCCAGGACTGGAGTAAAGCAAGTAGGCACCCCGGAGCACATTTAAAGGGGCAAACGCTCTTGGGTTTGTGGAATTGCCAGCCTGAGAGTGAGTGCCTCCTTAAATATTGTATCACAGGCCTCTGCTGCCTCACCCTGGTCCCAGCCTTAGAACACATAGGGTGTCATTTTCCTTACTGATGCCTCCAATTTGCTGAACCCAAAGCTCAGGGGACATTTGCATCAGCCTTCTAGGGCATAGAAAGGTAGACAGTGTTAAATAAAGAATATCCAATTCAACACAGTGCCTCAATGGAGTTATAATGGTCAGATAAATTAAGATATAAAGTGTTTAGAGAGGTACCTGAAACATGCTAATTTTTGTGCTTACCATTTTCTTACTTTAAAATCACATATGCATTTTTTTGCCTAAACAATTTTTAATTTTCCTTGTATTTGGACTTCATAAAATGGCATCTAGTGCTTGGCTATTTATTTATTTATTTTTAATTAATTAATTTTTGTTACAGATGTTTCTCCTTTTCCCCCCACTGATTCCCCCCTCCCTCCCCGCCCTGTCCCCAGCTTTGTTGTCCATGTCCATGCATATATGAATATGGTTTATCTCTCCCTCACCACCCCCTCTTCTGGAGATTGTCAGTCTGTACCCCACTTCCACGTCTCTGGGACTACCCCATTCCTCAGACTGTTATGTTCATTATATTCCACAAATAAGTGAGATCGTATGATACTTGTCTTTCTCTGTTTGGCTAGTTTCGCTTACGATAATACTTTCCAGGTCTCTCCATGTGGTCTCAAAGGATAAGAGATCTTTCTTTCTTACAGCTGCATAGTACTCCATTGTGTATATGTACCACTGCTTTTTTATCCATTCGTCTACTGATGGACATTTGGGCTGTTTCCAGATCTTCGCTATTGTAAATAGTGCTGCTACAAACATGGGGAGGTACATATATTCTTTCTGATTGGTGTTTCAGGCTTCTTAGGGTATATTCCTAGAAGTGGGATCACTGGGTCAAATGGAAGTTCAATTTTTAACTTTTTGAGGTAACACCATATTGTTTTCCATAGTGGCTGCACCAGTCTGCATTCCCACCAGCAGTGTACTAGAGTCCCCTTTTCACCACACCCTCGCCAACACTTGTTGTTTGATAATTTGTTGATGGCTGCTATTCTGACAGGTGTGAAGTGATACCACGTAGTTGTTTTAATTTGCATCTCTTTGATGATTAGTGATGTTGAGCATTTCTTCACATGTCTCTTAGCCATTTGTATGTCCTGTTTGGAGAGGTGTCTATTTAGTTCCTCTGCCCATTTTTAAATTGGGTTCTTTGTCTTCCTTTTGTATGCTCTCCCATACAGTGGGTTGCCTTTCCATTTTGATGATTGTATCTTTTGCTGTGCAGAAGCTTTTGAGTTTGATGTAGTCCCATGTGTTCATTTCCTCCTTTGTTTCTGTTGCCTTAGGTGATGTATTAGTGAAAATTCTGCTGCGTATGATGTCTGAAATTTTGTTGCCTACATTTTCTTCTAGAATTTTTATGGATTCATGAGTCACATTTAAGTCTTTTATCCATTTTGAGTTTATTCTTGTGTATGGTGTAAGTACTTGGCTTTTTAAAACTCAGCATTGTTTCCAAAATATATCCATGTTATTATGTATACTCATTGATTTATTCTGCTTAATTGTATGGCTGTATTATGTTTTAATTATCCATTTCCTATACAAACACATTTGGGTGTTTCCACTTTTTTTGCTGTTATTAACAGTGCTGCTATGAATATTCTTTTATAGTTTCCTGGTACACTTATGCAAGAGTTTCCCAAGTGTATATATTTAGGAGGGGAAATTGATGAAACGTGTGTATGTTGACATTTACAAGATTTTGCCAAATTGCTTTTCCAAGCGGTTATACCAATTTACATTCAGGACAATGATATGTAAAAATTCCTATTGATGTACATACACTCCAGCATTTGGTATTCCCAGCCTTTTTAATTTTGTCAATTTACTGAATGAAAAAAAACAGATTTCAATGTAGTTTTTTTTAATTTTTTTTTTTATTTCTCAGATGAATAATGAGACAGAACATCTTTTTCATATATTTATTATTTATGGCATTTCCTCTTTCACATTGGTATTTCTTATCCAATTTTCCTTTTCAATAATCTATCAACCATCATAGCCTTCTGCCATTTATATTTCGTCATGAAAGACATTAATTTTTATGATTACAGATGATTTTACCTTGCTACTTTTACACCAATTTTTCTTTAGGGCACTGATCAAGTCTAATCTGTAATGCATTTATAAGCCACCTATTAGGTGGCTTTTGGGTAATTGTTCACTTACGACTAATCCCATCCTCATCAGATTAAAATTCTTGAATATTTACCAGGATGTACCCCATCATTAGTTGTATACCTTCAGTCTTTCAAGTTCTATGTCCTCTACTCTCGTTGTTGAATCTAGAAGGCACAATCATATCTTACACATCTTTAAACCACTATTCCACTGCCAGCCACATTTCGTGTATTTAATACTTTTCTTCTATTATTTTTACTGCTGGGTACGAAGTCCAGCCTGAAAATCTCATCCACACTTACTTTACAGCTGGCTCCAGTCAGGTTTTCCTTGCCCATCTCTGCCACTTCACGTTGAAAGTGAGACAAGCACTGTAGGTCTGTTACCTATGGTTAGGTGGCAATGGGCTCGCTTCTCCCGTTTCAGAAAAACGGGGGGGGGGGGGGGGCAGAAGGGGAATGCAACGGAAGGGGGGGTGAGGGGTTGATTCTAAACTCTTGGGACAACCTGGTTTTTCCGTGGGCGAGCCCTTCCGGACCAATCATTTTCTTTATTCATATCGTATAAAAAGAGCAGTATACGCACATCTACAACAAAGGCCCAACATTCGTGGTCAGGATTCTTGTGCACGTTTTATAAGAGCAAACTGTACAAACACAAGGACGCCACAGACACCGACACACAATCGAATACACAGCCACGTGCCCGGGTCTTGTCCCGCGGCTCCAAGTCTTTGAAACTGAGCAGAGAAAAAATTGTCTTAGCATCCTGTTTCACACTTTCGACAATATTCTCTCTGCAAAAATAAAACCTGAAGTTTTAAAACCGTTCAATTAAAAATATAATTTTATTTTTGTTTATGTGTATTCTTGTCTTTGTGCTTTGGTGGGGATTTATTTTGAGTCACTAAACCAATCCTTGCCAAGAACCCAGGTGTGGAAACTGCGACGAATTGGGCGCGGCTGCCCGGGAGGCGGGACGGAGGTTCTGACGCCGTCGCTGCGGGGCGGAGACGACGCTGTCCGAGGAGAGGCTGTCGGTGCTGCTACGCCAGACCCGGCTCAGAGACAGCGAGTCTCTGCTACCGTAAGCTTTTCCCTAGTGGTGCGCCCACGTCGAGGACCGCGTGGAGATGGCAGACGATCTTGGAGACGATTGGTGGGAGAACCAGCCGACAGGAGCAGCCAGCAGCCCAGGTACCCACCCTGCCCGCGCTCCTGCGTGGCCTGCCCCGAGCCCTTCCGCGCGCCTGAGCCCGGGCCGCCTCTGCCGTCCCCGGTCCAGTCCAGCTGTGGTGCGCACAGCGGTGGGAGCGCGCGCGTCGCGCAGGAGGTGCTGAGACTTGCTAACACGTGGAGCAGACAAGTATGACGTTAAGTCAGGTCTGCCGCCCGTCAGGAAGGACCTTTTCCAAACTCTTTCTTTTCCTTATTTCTTAACGGATAAAACGGTTTTCGTGAAGACACAATTTGGGTGTAGTGGTTAAGAATAACTCCTGGATTAGGTTCAGACTGCTGCTCTTCAAATCGCAACTTCAGCCCCCTAATACTGTTTTTCCCTTTCCCCCTCTGTAAAATAAGGATAGTAATAATAATGGCAATTTCATTAGGTTGTTGTGAAGATTAAATGAAAATAATATAAACGATGCACTTTAGCACAGTGTTTGGCACATAATATATGCGTGGTAAATATAAGCTATAGTTTTTCTTGCTATCACCATCACATGATGTAATTTGGATTGTTAGAGCCTCAAAGAGGCTTAGAGATCATCCGTTTGAACTCATTTTACAGATGACACTTAACATAACTAGTGTCAGAGATAAGACTAGAACTCAGTGAACACAATTCAAACGATGTTTACTGTGCTATGTGTGCCCACTGCCAATGCTGTGGACATTTATCCTAGAGTAGGTAGCATTAAGAACGCCTCACCATAGGTCTGGCCTTGAACTTTTCTTTTCATGTACCACAAGGCTCAATAAACAATTACATTCTTTGTCTTTCTTCTGTCCTCTTCTCTATTAGCTTATGAGGTTTTTTTAGGACAAAACCAAAGTCTAATTTATGTCTGTATAGTCCACAGGGCCCTGCACACGATCTGCACTTGATACATATTTGCTGCAAACCTAATGTTGAAATATGAGTTGTAAAATACCTGTTAAAAAAAACAAAACTCTACTAAATTATGTTTCCACAAGGGCAGCGTTCAGGTACAAACTGAGCAGATGTCACTTTTTTATACAAATGTTCTTTAATAAAAGATTTTTCTCCATTAATGCTATTATATTAATATAGAGTACTTTACCAATAGAAATGATCCTAAATTAATGGGATACATATATAATCTTGAGCAGATGTTATTTTTTAAAAAGTAGCCAATGTATGCTTCCTGAATTAAACTTCCTGACTGCTTTGCAACTTTGTTTCTAGCAAATGCATCTCTGTGTCTCAAGGCACAAATATCTTTTTTTGTAGGCTGTGGTGTCCCATATTTACCTTAATAATCCTTCCCCCTTTAACTCAGGAGTTAAAAGCTATATTTTATGGTATGATTCAAGGACAGAGACCATTTAAAAAGTAAAAATCTTTTCTAGTGCTGAAGGGGATCCTAATTATTCTTTGTTGTTGTTAACCTCACCCGAAGATAGTTTTTCCATTGATTATTAGAGAGAGTGAAAGGGAGGGAGGGAGGGAGGGAGGGTAGGTGGGAGAGAGAGAGAGAGAGAGAAATACAATTGGTTGCCTTCTGCATGCACCCTGACCAGGACTGGGGATTGAACCTACAACCCAGGTATGTGCACTTGACCAAGCATTTAACCTGTGACCCTTCAGTGCATGGGCCGATGCTCCAACCACTGGCCCACACTGGTCAGAGCAGGAGATCCTAATTCTTTTTTTTTTTTTATCCTCACCCAAAGACTTTTTTCTTTTTTGCATTCATCTTCAGATAGAGTGGGAGGGAGAGAGGGAGGAAGAGAGAGAGAGAAACATTGATATGAGAGAGACACATCGACTGGTTGCCACCCATGCAACCCCAACCGAGGCCAGGTACAAACTGCAACCGAGGTTCGTGCCCTTAGTGGGAACTGAACCCAGGTCTCTCTGGTCCGTGGGCTGATGCTCTAACCGCTGAGCCAAACCGGCCAGGGTGAGATCCTAATTCTTGATTCTAGTCCTGCCTCTTGCCCCTCACTAGCTATGTGTCTCTGAAGTCAGTTACCCTTTGGAAGAAGGGAAATCAACTTGTATTGAGCATAAATTATATGCTGATGTTTTCATAAATAGGAATTTATTTCATCTTTTTAACATCTTTAAAAGGTAAGTGCCATTTTTATAGATGAAAAGAAAAGTAGTATTCTTAGGAATACACAGCAAGCAAAAGGTCTGGGAAGAGGTAGGTCAAGTGTGCCTGACTTTCTGTCACAGTTTCCCCACTATTACTCCTGGCTACTCTGGGCCTCAGTATCATGATCTGTAAAGTAAAATGAGGGGTCCTTAGGCATTATCTTTTTAGGATTTTTACCCACCAACAGTTCTAAACATTGAATGTAGTAGAACTTTAAAGTGCTACAGCCTCCTTCATCTAAGTTGCCAGAATCCCCAACAGGATAATATGTTAGATTCGCCAGGATGACCTTACTTCTTAGATTCCCTCTAGTTGTAAAACTAAGCTTTGAAAATTACTAGCATTAAATTTGTCAGAGGCCTTTGCATTGTTAACTGTATTTAAGTAAAGTGAGCATATAAGCTTCCTTGATATCTGCTTGAGTGATTATTTACTGGTAGCTTGCCTACCTAATCTGTATACTATTTCCTTGTTCGGAAGAAATCACAGCTGAACCAATTCAGATTTCCTATTCTTCCTACGTTAATAAGGAAAGATCAGCCTAAAATGTATAAATTATGTTTTGTTTTGAGGGTCAAAGGAGAAATAGTGCTTTAAATTAGGAAAAAAGAAAAGATAGTTATGATGCTTTTAAAAAAAATCCTCACCTAAGGATATTTTTCTATTTATCTTCAGATAGAGTGGGAGGGAGGGAGAGAGAGGGAGAGAAAGGGAGAGAGAGAGAAACATCAGTGTGAGAGGGACACATTGACTGGTTGCCTCCCAAACGACCCTGACCAGGTCTGGGGATGAACTGCACTCGAGGTATATGCCCTTGGCCAGAATCGAACCCACGACTCATTAATCTGTGGGCTGAAGCTCTACTGTTGAGACAAACTGGCCAGGGCAGTTATGATGCTTTTATTCTTGTTATGTATTATGCTACTTGCCTATAAAAATAAACATCTTTCCTTATCACCTGTTCCCAATTCACACCCATGATGACAAAACGATGGGGCATTTTAGTCATTTATTCAACAAGTATTTGTTGGTTTTACACTGTGTATATCACCTGTCTAATGTATCCAGTTATCTCTTTATTGTATGTCTAAGAAAATGTACTATGTTTTTGTTGTTCTCATGTCTTCTTAGATATGGGATGTAATTCAGCGACTCTTACTGAAGATCTTGATCTAAATACGACCCATTTTGTATACATCTTATGGCTCTTCAAAATCTGTCATTTTTATATTAGAATCCTGAATTATACTGGAGCCCGACATGGGGCCTGGCACTTGATGTTTGGTAGATATTTGCTGAATGAATGAATAATGCTGTGCAGAGCTCTTGGTAATCATAACATAAGTAGATATATAATTTCTCATCCAATCTACAGTGGATGGCCTTGCTATTAGAATTTTGCTGGGACTGCCCTTGTCCATCTGGGATGTCTGATCACCCTATTGGTGACATCATTGGTGGTGATTGGAGTCATGGCCCAGGATAAGATAGCTGAGAGTTGCTTCCTTTGAGGAGAGAGCAGTGCATTGTACTTCAGGCAGCAGAGCCTAGGTGTCATCGCATGGCATCTGATATTTTATTTCATTTATTTTCTTATTCTCTGCCCCCAAAATTAAGAAATTATTTGAACTAATTTATAGTAAACAATACATGCAGTAGAATCATGATTGCAAAACATTAATGATAAAGTGAGCAGATGTAGCTACCTGAGATTTCATGTAGTTGACTCAGTATGAAGCTGAAAACAGAGGTCATTCATTGCATGGATTTCCTGACTTATGGAGCAGAGTTGAGAGTTTCTGGAGTTTGAGGTGGTCACTTAATCATTCACTAACTGAAGAGAACACAGATTGTTTCCCCTTTTTATTCCAATAACATGCCTATTAAATTACCCAGTCAAGTGTCCATTAGGCAGCTGGCTCTAGAGCTCCAGGGTTGGGTCAGGACTGTAGCTACAGATTTAGAAATGACTGGCAAACATATGGTTAAAGAGGATGGTCTCAACAATTCTGCAAAACTTTTAGCCTCCACTTCTTTTAGGTGGGTTTTCATATTGCTTTCCCTAGCTCATTCTGAATCTTTGATGCCATCTGTTATCTAGCATCTAACTAGAAAACTGGTGTGAAGACACTTCTCTGTAGAGTGTGGGAGACTGTTTATAATAATACTGACTTGGATTTGTTGAGTGCTTATTATGTGACAGGTACTGTTTTGATTGCTTTACATGTATTAGCTTATTTAATCTTCATAAATACACCATGAGATAGTTAGCTATTGTTATTCCTATTTTATAGATGAGGAAATTGAGGTACTAAATGGTTAAATGATTTGCTCAGTGTTATTCAGTTGGTAAGTGAGGAGGCTGTCATTGATAGGCAGGCAATCTGAAACAGTCTGTGCCCTTAAATTTCTCATAGATAATTATTCTAATCATCAATGGTAAGAGTCTCATCTCTAAAATAATAACTCTTTATCAATTTAAAGAGGCTCATAGCTTATACACCCTTCTGTTTATATACATTGTTATCCAGTTGTGTCTATTAACCCCTAATCTTCTTTAGTTTAATCTTCTAAAGTACATTAATTACTTGAACACAAATAAGTAGATTGTAGGCTCACGTACCTAGCTGTCTTTGTGAAGTCTTTACTTATTTCATAGGAATGTCAAATGCAAATGAGACCCAATTACTGAATTATTCCCAAACCTGCTTATTCTCCAGACTTGACTATCTCAGTACAGTATATTAAATCACCAACTACCCAGTTTCACAAACAAAGGCTAGGAATATCCTGGTTTATTCATACATTTATTTCCTTCACCCCTCACATCTGATCTATCATCTCTTGTCTCTCCTCCAAAATATTCTAAAACTTCTTTTTCCCATTTTCCTTTTGTGTTAACTTCATCAGAGTACATACTATCATCCTTCGTTTCCTTAACTATGGCAGTAAGCTCCTAACAGGGCTCCCAGTTTTCATCTTTTCCCTCTGTGGAATCTCTTCACTGAGCAGCCAAAGGGAGCCTTTTATTTTTTTTATTTTTATCCTCACCCGAGGATAGTCCCTCCATTTTTTGTTCGGACAGAGTGGGGAGGGGGAGAGAGAGAGAGAAACATTGATGTGAAAGGGATGCATCGAGCGGTTGCCATCCACACGACCCAACCAGGGCCGGGGACAAACTGCAACTGAGGCACGTGCGTGCCCTTAGCAGGAACTGAACCCGGGTCTCTCTGGACTGCAGGCCGACACTCTAACCACTGAGCCAAACCAGCCAGGGCCAAAGAGCCTTTTAAAAGAGAAATCAGATCACATTCCCTCCAGTGACTTCCCCCTGAAACAAATTAAAACCCAGATTACTTATCATGGCTGGTGTCTGCTTGGTCTTCTAACTTCCCTCTGGTTTACCAGCCACACCAACCTGTATTCTGTCTCTCAACAGGCCAAGCGCATTCTGTTTTAGCTTTTTCCAATAGCTGTTCCTTTTCCTTACTGGGATGTCCAGAATTTCAAATGGCTAGCCTTTTAACATTAAGCCCTCAGTTCAAACATCACCAAAAGAAAAGCACTTCCTGGTCAGCTAGTCTAGAGTTGTTCTATTACATTATCACGTTATGGTAATTATCCCCAACTGTTTTCTCCTTGTTAAATTATTATGGTCTCTCTATATGAGCAGGGATTTATTTATCTTGTTCTTTGCTGTATCCTCAGGGCCTAGAGTAGTATCTGGGTACATGGGGGTTGGGGAGCACTCATTAAGTATTTGTTCTTTAAGGAATTAATTTGTTTATTAAGTAATTAATTTCAGAGCTACATCTTGGAGATCTCAACATAGGAGTTCCACATCTAAAGAAATTTGTTCCATGAGAAGAGTTGTCAAAATTCTTCCCAGGCTTTTGACAGAATTGGCAGATGCTGCTTTTTTTTTTTTCAAAAATACATTAGAGCCCTGGTCGGTGTGGCTCAGTTGGTTGGAGCATGGTCCCATATACATAGCTAGGTTGCTAGGTTTCGGTTCCATCCCAGGTCAAGGTGTGTGCAGGAGGCAGCCAATTGGTGTTTCTCTCTCTCTTCCTTCATGTCTCTCTAAAGTCATGTCCTCAGGTGAGGAATAAAAAAAAAAAAAAGAATTGGAAATTCTTGTTGTACAACTGTGTGTCTACTGATATTTTATTCTAACCATATTTGGATTTAGTTGTATAAATTATGTTTTGAAAGGAGACAACAGACTTTTGCTTTGTAAATGAGCCTGTAATTCCTTCAGGTGACAGCTTTTGTCACCTAGAATCAATGTGATTGTTCATTTTGTTTGCGATTGCTGAAGTGGGCATTGTAAATTTTTTTGTAATATTTTATAGTATTTCCTTAAAATCACATTGCTTTGTCTATGCTGAATTCCTTTTCAAAATAATAAAGTGGGGGAACACCTTGGATCTTTCCTTTAAACCTGAATAACTCAGGTTGTTGTTTTTTTCCCCTTTTCACATGAAAAGTTAGGTCTTTATGGTATCAGTTTTACCTGTAGGCAGCCATGCCTAGTAGATGTTGTAAAGCAGTGACTCTACATATAAAACTCAGACTTGGAATATTTATAGTAGATTTTGATAACATACAACAGAAGATCAACTCAGGACATGTTATTTTCAAAATCATTTATTGAGCTCTCATACTTGGCCCTATTTTAGACACTTGTAATGGAATTAGGGGCAGGGGAACATAATCTGCTTACATTTTGAGATTTATACATTGATGTGGTTCAATCAAAATTCAAATAATATTTTAAGACACATATTCAGGGGCAAATAACAGGAGCAGGATAAATTCTAAAAGGCAAGATGAAGGAGAGTGGAGAGAGGGGGAGCACTACATTATTAGTCATTGTTCTGAACTTGAAGACTTTAGTATATGGACCCACAGATAACCTTTATGGTCTAGTTTTACTTTACTGTATGTATTTGATAGGACAAGGGTCTCAAGGTCTGGGCCATTCTTACCAAATGCTATTCTTGCTAAATGTTAAAATGTAGCACAGTATTTTGCAGACCAGCCGTAAATAGAATAATCTGGACAGGAACCCAACCTGATAAGTATAACCAACTGCAAAGAAGAAATCAACATGTAAAATTGACAAAATATTGTATATGAGTAATGGCTAAGTCTCCCTTCAGAGAGATAGAGCTTTGGATTATGAATACCCTGTCTTCTTGATTTGCTGGAAGTCAATAAAACTACCTTGGGACAAACCACATCTCATTTTTGCATAGAGAGCACCCCAAGTAGTGAATCCCTTGAGTTCAGTAACATAAATAATTTCCATGATTCTTGCAAATGATTAAACAAGTTCTTGACAACAATTTTGAACATTTGAAGGTATAATTTACACATCTTTCTCCAAATCACATGTACAGTATTAATTCTGCTATAATTTTGCTAAGTGTCTGTGAATCTTGTGAAAAATACCAGGAATTTTGAAGGCCTAGAAATACTTCCATTTCCTCCCTCAGATTCAAAAACAACACATTATTTCGTGGCACAAATGATTTGACCTGTTCTTATCTGATATTCTTTAGTGCGTTCATAGAATTAAACATTTAACTAAATATATCACAGACAGCTTGAAATATAGTTTCCCCATTTTCATCAGCTTTTATAGAATTCTTAATTGAATTATTAGTATTTACTAATCGATGAAGTTTTTCTTAAGCTCTTGTTCCTGAGTTCCTTGTTAGTCTAGTTTACACTAGAGCAGAGGTCAGCAAACTTTTTTTGTAAAAGGCCAGATAGTATATATATTTTAGGCTTTGCTGGTCACTGCTGCAACTACTTGACTCTGCCTGCCATTCTAGCAAAAAATGTAATCACAGACAATAAATATGTAAACAAACAAGTGTGGCTGTTTTCTAATAGACCCTTTCTCTATGAAAGGAAATTTGAATTTCCTGTAATTTTCACAACTCACAAAATTTTCTCCTTTTTAGGAACAGACATCAGGCTGAATTTGTGCCCCATACTCAGAGTCTGACCCCAGGTTGTATGTTGCATGTCCCCAGAAGAAGGAGGAGTTTAAACCTACTCCAAAAAGAATTGCATTTTACATTAATTAATCCATTACTCATCCATAATAGTCAGTTATCTATTAGATCAGTCACATTCCTGTTAAAATCAGATTCAGGCACACCTGGAGATATTGTAGATTCAGTTCCAGACCACCACAATAAAGCAAGTATTCCAAAAATGTCAGTCATAATCTTTTTGCTGTTGGAGGATCCTTCCTTCAATTTGTAAAGAAACATCTGTGTGCCTGTACTTTATTTCATATAGTTACAAGGAGATTCATTCAGAAATCACTAAATGAAGGGCTGAGGAAAGCCTCCAGCATGATAGTATCAGGTTATTAAAATTTTTGTTACATATTGGATTTGTTTCATTCACTTTGATTTTTATCTTTTCCTTTTTAAAATTTAAATGAAATCACTCTAGCATTATTACCACAGCTTCTTTTATTTTCATTGTTCTTCAGAGGGGCTGCATTTGGGCCAAAAACAGGACTATGCTCAGGAGGCAGAATTCTTTTTATTTCAGTGTGTTATAGGTCCAACACCATTTTATTGAACTCCAAATGGTATTCCCAGTTCTTAAATGTGTAAGCATTTGCATTATATTACATATTGCTTAAAATAGGTATGGCTAGGGTTGGTAATCCTCTTGTTAAAATAGACTTTGTTAGTATAAAATATTTTCTTTCAATGGGATTAGAACTGTTGCCCAGCTGGTGCGGCTCAGTGGGTTGAGCATCCTCCCAAGGACTAAGAAGTCTCAGTTCGATTCCTGGTCAATCACATTGTGGGCTCCCACCCCAGTAGGGGGTGTGCAGGAGGCAGCTGATGGAAGTTTATCACATTGATGTTTCTATCTCTCTCTCCCTTCCTCTCTCTAAAAAAAAAAAATCAATAAAAATATATTTTTTTAAAAAAGAAGTTTTTGCCATTTAAAGATGGATTTCTGTTGCTTGGCCTAGAAATGTCGCTCTTTCCTACCATTTTTTTTAGTGCTTTATACAATATCTTGTCCCTATTTTCTTTCTTGCTTGTGAACTTAGACCAGCTTGCCATAAAAGTATATTTTAGGGAGTCTCCAGACATAGGAGAAAATAATTTTGGAATCTCCAACATAAAACATTTGCTTTTTTTCAAGGTGAAATGTTCCCAGCATGTTTTGATTTGCTGGGACTGTTGCTGGTACTTGTTTTTCCTGTTTTATGCTTCTTTTCCATCTATTTGGTTTCCACTATAGGAGGTCCATTGTTTTTTCTTTCCATTAGTATAATTATCAGTGTTGAATGTTACCCAGCATAACTGCTATTCTTTACCCTAGCGTACACTGTTGCCATCTCTTAACACATTTTCTCACTGATGTCTTGACTGAATAGCCTTTCTCTCCATAATTCACCCTTCTTCTGTTCGCTTAACATTATCTGATTATGTTAGACACAGTGCTAGGTTCCCTACACAATGTTTTCCCACTGCACTATCTACCTGTTACTGCCCTGCACTTCCCTCTGAACTGTCTCTTGTATTATTTTTGGTGTCACAGCTTCAACACCATAGTTTGTAGTCCACTTCTTTCCACTATTCTCTTATTGCTTTCCTTTACCTTAGACTTTTCCACTTCAGACTTTTTACTTACCTGGCCTCCCCACCTTCTCCCTCCACCACTTTTCTTCTGGGACTGCTGCACATCATTCCTCTCTTTGGCTTGCATAGCTCAGTGCTTCCAGTCCTTCTCCTCTACTGGAAATAGGAGTGGGCCCAGTGGCATCATTGCATTGAAGCAGGCTTGACTGGATGGATGAGTGTGGAGAATGGCAGTTTCTTTGCTCCTGCTCTATTGGCTCCATCTCGGGATAGCTGTCTGAAGCAGTGTCCTTAGCCATGAGGATTTCTTCCAGGATCGTGCCTCCAGTTCTCCGTGCAGGATTACAGAGAACACTGGGTCATGCTCTTCATCTTTTTTATTTTTTTCTGACTGAAACTTTATGAACTATAACTATATCTCATGTCAAAAATGCCTTGTCTTAAAACATCATTGTATTACTCTGTTCACATTGAATTACAGACACATCTTTTTCCTGATTCAATGAGAGTTTTTAGTGTGATGAAAAGAATTACTTTAGCTTCCTGCCAGGGGACTAAGTCCCGCCTTGTAGATGACTGGTTGAATTGAACATTTTGTAGTTAGACATACTCATGGGTTGTCAGAACTGGAAGAGACCTGAAGAGTTGTTCAGCAGTCCTGTTCTACATATGAGAAATCCAAAGGCTACTAATGAATGCCAAGCTCATTGTCAAATGAGTGAAAAACTAGGGTTGGAATTTGAGTCTCATGGTGCCAAATTTATGTTTAATCAACTGATTTTTCTATAGCATTGAATCAGGGAAGAGATGTTGGTTAAAGAAAATCTTATGAAATGATAATTTTTTTTTTTTTAACACCAGGACAATGAGTCCTCTCTGCCTAAAAGATCTCAATATTAGTGAACTTTGACTTGAATGTCCTCCTCATTGCTTACAGAAAGCAACAATACCAATCTAAAATGGTTTGCCTTACAATCCTATGATTGCCTCACAATATGATTCCATGGCCTGGTATGCACACTGTATACCAGCAGTTATCAGGTAGGCCACACAAAGGAAGTGTTTAGCTATTACTCATTGTTCTTTTCCTCCTTGTAACTAAGAATTACCACTCTTTTTTCTCCTACTTATAAAGAAATAGTTTTAGACCTTAAATGTGATTTTAGTTGCCCTGTCATTTTGATGGAAATAACATTACTTTCTTGAAGCAGATTAGGAATTCTCGCCAGCATATCTTCTTAGCAAAATATGATTCAATAAAGTTCTTTGGGATGAAGGATTACTTCTGGGTTCACCAGAAAAACTTGGGACTGTTCTAGTAAATTCAGACCCACCCAAGGGTAATGACAGATAGTCCCAACTTTGGGTTGGATCACAAGCAGGATGAGGATTTGCGAGGGTGTCTGGGTCTGAGATTGTGTGTGTGCATTTACACATATATAGCTAAAAACAACTGTAGATGTGCTGCTCTTCCAGCATGATACTCACTAGGTCCAGCAACCTGTGAATAAATCATCTGTCAGTTTGCCACTTCATCATTTCCTGGAGAGAAGGCTTTTCCTCTTTTGCCTTCCATTGTGGTAATTTCAGCTTTCCAGGTTTTTCTGTAGGTTAATGTATCCAGGCAACGCATTGGCATGACTTACCTTTTCCCTCCCATGTGGAGGAAAGTGTTGGAGGTTACAGTCCTTATGATGTGTAGCTTCCCATAGCCAGTGTGGTGAATGGGCTTATCCATTGGCCCTGAGGGAGCTTTAGGGGAAAACTTAGTGATGCCTGTAGATTTTGGTTTAGGGATCCGTGTTGGGATTCTCTGCTTGCATACCTCCTTGATCTTGAATTAAACAGAAGAACAGAAGGTAGTTAATGATACAGTTGGTGGAGAAGCAGACATTTTCAAGAGGATTTGGAGGATTTGGCTTCATTGAAAGTACTGGGTTCTAGGGACACATCAGATTAAAGGTGGCCGGGTTGGAAAAAAAACACAACACTTCACTAAAGCAGTTCTGTGGCATGTGTTGCGCATATGCTATGTGCAAGGCCCTCAAGTCTCTCTAGAATTAAATACAGAGATTTATTTTTATTGTTTTTTGGCAATTACAGTACTATGGTGGAAGATAAACAGGAGTAGTGTTCCAAATTATTCTCAAAGGGTCATGAGATTGCCAGAGGAAAGTTAATTTGACTGAGGGGTCTAAGAGTCATGAAGGAAGTAGCGTGACTTAACTTGGGCCTTCAAAGACTTTTGGATTTTTAACAGCAGAACTGGGAGGGCATTCCAGAGTAAGGAAATACTTTTGACAGTAGGATGAAGGAATGCTCTTGGCAGTGTCCCTGAGGTGGTTAATCAGACACAGTTGAGAAACAAAGTGCTTTCACGTTAGATTGTATTTAAGAGATGGAATGGGAATGTAGATGGGGCCAGATAGGAACAATTGTACCAGTTATATAGACAGTGTGTAAGTGGTTAGGGGGAGGTGCTGGTGTGGTGAATATGGACATGGGTTGGGGGAGGACACATTATAGAGATAGAATTTTATTAATAATTGTTCACTATTAGTATTTGAGGGGTGAAAGAAGATTCAATTAAATGATCTGGACTGGGAAAGTGGGTTGTAGAATGTGAAGAATGAAGAATTGATTGAGTTCATATTCACTTAGAAATATACTTATTTATTAAGGAAAAATACTCTTGGACAAGAACACATTATTAAAGAGATAGGGAAAGATAACTGTAATTCTTCCATTGTAATCCACAGTTGATTGTTATTATTATGTCCCCCTCTTTGGTTGCATCATCCTTTCCTTGCTATGAGCTCAAAAATATAAATCTTTTAAAAATGCATTATAGTTTTTCCTGGCTGGTGTGGCTCAGTGGTTGAGCGTCGCCCCATGCCCCAAGAGGTTGCAGGTTCGATTCCTGGTCAGGGCACATGCCCAGGTTGTGGGCCCAATCCCCAGTGGGGGGCATGCAGAAGGTGACTAGTTGATGTTCTCTCTCATCAATGTTTTTATCTCTCTTTCCCTTCCCCTCTCTCTAAAATCAGTAAAGAAAAAAAAAAAAAAGAGTGGTGGACTTATGAACAAAAAACTCTTAAAAAATGCATTATAGCTTTCATCATAGACTTCTAATACTGTTTTTATGGGAGTCCTTCTTATATTCCTTTTTGTTTTCACATTTCATTGTACTGATAAAGTACAGTGAAGTCCTTTTATCTCTTTATGTAAACATTCATTATTTAAAATGCCTCCTGACTTTTATAGCGACCATATTTAGATTTTTAAAATAAACACACAGACTTGGTTAAAAATATATATTTTTCAATAAAGGCTAAACTGTATGGCTGATAAGCTTTCTGTTGGTATATTTAATCAACATAGCAAATGAGATGTTGATACTCTGATTCAGTCTCCTCACATTCCTACCTTTCATCCTGACCTCATGATCTCATCGTTAGTGCTGAAATGCTCATTCAATGTTTTTACATCTTAAATAGGCACAGCTTTTTTTTTTTTTTTTTTAATAATCAAATTCAATGCCCAGTAATGATTTGGTGAGATGGGCATCCTCTTGATGATTAGGAGAGTAAGTTAGTTGTGTGTATCCTTAAAACTCACACTCACTGTGTTATTCATTCATTTTGTTGCTAGGAATTTTTTTCTAGGAAATAATCAGAGATACTCGTAAGGCTTGTTTTAACAATATAATGATGAAAAATGGACACAGTTTAAGACTCCAACAATCAGGATGGAGTAAATAGGTTATACTATAATCATATGAAAATATGCTGTCATTAAGTAAATGTTGCTTTTGAAGATATATAAAGTGTTTATTCAGAAATGTTCAAAGCAGGATTAAAAGCTATATACATGCTTTAACCATGTATGTGTGAAGAGAAAATACTGGAAAACATGTACCAGTGGCATCAGTGGATAATTCTGGTTAGTAGAGTTAGATTTTTATTTCTCTGACGTTTTTTGTATTCTCTACGTTTTCTATAATAAGCATACAATTAGAGAAGGCAAATCCAAGTTATTTTAAGGGATAAAGAAAAAGGAAGCAAACACTTCAGAGATCAGAACATTTCTATGAATGTCAGCCATATTGTTCAAACCACGAGCAATAGCAGCTGCAGTTGAAATTAGTAGTAGACTAATTCAGGTCAGTTGATCTTATGACCGTAGCATTAGTTATAGCCTTTCTAAGATAGGTTTCTGTGATGTCCTTTAATTTTGACGATTTAGATTGGTTCTGCCTATTTAGTATACAAAAATCTATGTTGTTATTTCATTTAAATTGTAGATTTCTAGTCTTCCTCCTAGAAATTATAATTCATTTGTCTATGAATGCAACCAGTAATCCACATTTTAATAAACTCTCAGGGTGATTCATCTGATGCAGGTGATCAACTTGCCACACTTTTGAGAAACACCGTCATAGCTGACCCTCCTTTAGATTTAAGCTTTAAGTCTTTCACCTAGAACTCTGGGTTACCTGGATGTGGGAGGTTTAACACTGTGAAAGGTCAGGGCTTCTTGGCTCAGTGGTTTTCTAGATGCTTATCAGAACCACCTGTGGGGCTTTTAAAACACTGCAGATGCCCAGATCACATCTCAAAACCTACTGACTCAGGTTGTCTAGGACTGGAGTATGGGCACAGGTTATTCAGAACTGAAGTCTGTTCGATAAACCAATTGGTATGGATGGAGCACAGTATTGGTGGGGCTTGTTTTTTAAAGCTGTACTAATATGTGTTGGTGAAGACAGTGTGGCTTGGGAGAGTGGTCATTGGTTGGGCCAGCTGCCCCCAAATCAATGGTTTCCCATTGTTTCTACATTATTTTTGCTGCAAGTTAATTTTGTTTTGTTTTGTTTCATTTAAAACAAAAAAACTGATTTCACTACAGAGTTTTTACCTCTAGATGGCAGCATTAGGCTAACCCTGAATGTCATTCCCAAATCTTAAAAAAGTGATGCTGTGGTTTTAGGTTTGTTTGTTTCTTGTTTGAATTTTATACTTGGACATATTTCAGTAAATGAGGTATAGACGTTTAAAATATGTCATCTCTTGGATCATTTTTATAGAACATTATGTTAAATAGCTTCAAGAAAGTTTTATCCAAATTTGGAATGCATATTGAAAGAGGAATCCATGCATATGGCTCTTTTAAGACCATACAGTAAATGTTCTACTCAGAGTTAGAGACTCCTGGGTTTCATCAGAAAGCAGATATTTTGGAGGAGATAAAGTCTAAAGCTCATTCATAGAAGAAAAAATTAAAAAAAAAAGTTTAACACAGTTCAACGTGCAAATTGGGATTTGGGATGGATTACAAATCTGAAGGATGCTGAGTTCAATGAGACAGGGGCATTGGTTCTATCTAGAGAACAGTAGAAAGAACAGGAATATATTTGTAGAATATATTTCTTAAATTCTTAAAATGTTGGATTATTTGGTCCATATGTTCTAAAAAGAACCGAGCAATGTACAAGACTCCCTGGTTACAAGTCATTGGGTGGCAGTGAGTTTTAGTGGCCAAAAGAAGTACAGAAAGGTGAAGATTTTTGTTTTTGTTTTGTTTTATTCCAAGTTTTAGTTCTGTAACCTGGTTTCTACTTAATCCTTGTACTCTGCATCATCACTGAGGGCAAACATCTGAATGTATACTAGAACATAATCAGCATTTATGGGGAAGTTATCAGATACTAGTTATAGCTGGAGTCAGGATGTTTCCTTTTTTCTCAATGAAATTAATTTTGTAAGTTTTTTTGGAGATGTGTTGGCAACATACTGTGTAAGAAAGCAGTGTTCCCTCAGGAATGTTCCTGACTCCAGGGACTGCAGGGCCCTCATTACAACTTTAGCTCTAGAGATTGAAAGGTTCGCAACTCCTAAAGACCTCGTATCACTTTGATTAGAGGTCACCGGGGTGGTGCAGGGGAGGGGGCGGATTCAGGGCTGCCTGACTCCCTCAAGGCTGGATGTTATCAGAATGACAGTCTGTTGTATTTTTGTTTTCTTAAATCTTGGTTTAATGGGAAAGTGCTTAAATAATATAATGATGATGGATATGGTAATGAAAAGGAGGAAATGTAAACTGGAGAAAAAATATCTTTGAAATATTATTTTTACTTTTGTATTGTTTGATAAATCACTGCTAATTTGTAAAAAAAAAAAAAGGGGGGGGGGAGGATGAAGAACAGATAATGAATCTGGCAGATAGCCCACAATTTTATATGCTACTTCAGCGTTTTTCTCTTGATTTTCTCAGAATTTCCTCATTATACAGTGACACTTTTATCACTAAAGATTTTAGTTTTATGTGCCAAGAAGTTCTTCAGAAGGAAACAGTGTAGTTTGATTAGCTCAATCCCATTAACCTCCTTTGAAAGAACATTAGGTTTTAAATATTGTTGCAGTACTATGATTTATATAAAAGAATTGTCCAGTTTCTGAGGTGAAGGTTAGAGGAAATTGGTGCCTTTTAAAAAATAATGTGCCCTGGCTGGTTTGGCTCAGCAGTTAGAGCATTGGCCTGCGGTCCAGAGAGACCTGGGTTCGGTTTCCGCTAAGGGCATGTAACTCGGTTGCAGTTTGTCCTTGGCCCTGGTTGGGTCATGCAGGTGGCAGCAACTTGATGTGTCCCTTTCACGTCGATGTTTCTCTCTCTCTCTCTTTTTCTCTCTCCCTTCCACTCTATCTGAACAAAAAATGAAAAATAAATAAATAAATAAAAAATAATGTAACGTGGTTTGTGGTTGTATCTGTTCACCTCCCAACCTCTCTCTGGTAATTACACTATGGGCAGTGAGGGCAACCTAAGAATAAACATTGAAATACAGTTTTGCAAAACCCTTCCTAACCCCAGTTGCTTCCATTTTGTGCCCAGAAACATAGCATCATATGTAGAAAGAGTATGTTAAAATAAAATATACTAACCTTGAACTGTCTTCTTTGTTTATCCCCTTTCTTTTCATTCATCTAAGCTTTTTTGTTGTATCTTTTCCCTTCTTTTTCATTTCTTTATTTGCACCCATTTGATTTTTAAAAATCATTTGCAGGCTTACATTTACAATGCCTTGGGTTAGTGGCTAGAGCACAGGCTGCAGAGCCAAATAGACTTGGTCCTTCATTCAGGTTCTGCTACCAACTAACAGTGTGTTCTGGAACAAGCCAGTTTGCCTTGCAGACCTTGGTGTCCTTATCTGAAGTCGGATTAGAATACCTATTGGCAAGTTCTTTGGGGAGTAGAGACACTGTGTCGGAAAGTCCCTAGCACATCAAAAGTGCCAGATAAGTGCTAGTTGTTACTAATGTCAAAATTATTATCATCTTTTTTTCCCATATACCTCTTTTTAAAATGCCTATTTCTTGATCATATTCATAAATTATCTTCTTCAATTATTTTACCTTTCTTGTATTCCTGTTCTATCCCTTGTTCTCTGCCTCTTTAAATAATTATTAGAGATATGTTACTAAGTAACTGAGGCAGCTGAACAAGCAGTGCCAATTCCTGGGCTGTGTTTTTAACCACCTCTCGCCCAAAAAAGGATCCCGCCACACATCCCTTTCCTCCTTATTCTACTTGGTTTGATCATTGTGAGTCTTCCTTTTTTAGAGTTACTCTGAAGACACATTATTTTCTACTCTTTCTTGTCTTTTCTTGTCCTTGAATTGTTTGAAAAACAAAAGTTATACCACCTATAAAGTCCTTTGGCCCTGACACACTGATTCTGTGAAAAGAACAAGTGCTAGTCTGCTGTGGTTACCAGGTGTGTTGTTAGCCATGTGTGCCTTTGTTGAGCACCTACTACCAGCAGTATGTAAGCTCTGGGTAATAATGTAAGACTGGTTCTGAAATGTTATATGCCCAAGAATGACCCAGAGGGCTTGTTAAAATGCAGATTTCCTGCATTGGAAATCTGTGGATCCTAAGTGAATCTGGTGAAGGTGATCTGTGACTGCATTTAGAGAAATATTGATATGAGAGTTTCAAATATAAATGGTAGCTGCCCTGGCCAGTGTGGCTCAGTTGGTTGGTTGAGTGTTGTCCCATGCACTGAAAGGTCACTGGTTCAATTCCCGGTCAGGGCATATACCCAGGCTGGGGTTCAATCCGTGATCAGGGTGCATGCAGGAGGCAACCGATTGATGTTTCTCTCACATCTATTTTTCTTTCTCTCCCTCTCTTGCTAACAATAAATAAATAAATAAATAAATAAATAAATAAATAAATAAATAAATAAAATATTTTAAAAAGTAGATGATAGCTGATTCTTGCTCTCAAGAAATCATAGCATGGGGGGGGGTAACAAAGAATTATAACAAGAGGCAAAATGAAGTGCTATAACAGAGGCACAGAGAGAGGTATTTTGAAACTCAGAGGAAGATTGTAAAAAGATAAGGAAGATTTTCCAGAGTAAATGGCACTTGAGGTTCGAGTAGGATTTCAGTATGAGGAAGGAAGAGAAGAGCATTCCAGCCCTTGGAACAGCATAAACAAAGGTACAGGGTAAGAAAGTGCAATGGTGTTTGGGAGGATGGTCAGTACCATAACCTGGTGAGGGTGCAGCGTATGTGCAGCGTTTCATAGGGAGATGAGATGAGAGATGGAGGCCGGGTGGAAGGTTTGGACTTTGGGTACTCAGTAATGTTAGTGCTAAGTTAGTGATGTTTTGTGGGGGCAGGAGAATTGTCACTATCAGAACAATGTTGTAGAAAGATCACTAACGACACTAGTGAAGGTTGGGTTAGAGAGGTGAGGGGTTAAATGTAGTAGGTTAACTGTCTCACAGTACCATCTGTACTTGGCAGAAACAAAAGGAGAAGGGCAGAGAAAGAGGGACAGTGCACTGTGTTGTGGGCACATGCTTAGTGTGAAGTATAGTTGGACTTTCCATGTGGAGCTGTTTGGAAGTCATTGAAAATTTGAAGATGTTGCTTTGAGAATCATCATAGAGAAATTATTCATACCATTTAAGTGGTTGAGACAGCCCTGGGAGAAAATGTAATTTCTCCTCACCTACCAGTCTTTTCTTCTCCTGCCATGGGTACTTTTACATCCCTATCTCAGAGTCTGAGAGTTGAGTTTTGTCTGACCCTAGTCTGTGCCCACATCCCTTCCACAAGGCCATTGATCTTATTAACTGATATGAGTATAATTGGTCCCAAGAGCAGACCCCTGAGGAGCATTTCTTTCCAGTACTTGAGAAATGCACAGTGATTGAACCATTATCCAAGCACTGATTGGCTAGCTGAGGAAAAGGAAATCCTGTCCCTCTCCTCCAGTGACCATGCTGGCCCCTCAGCCATTGTGTCTGGTCCAAGCAGACAGATTACATAAACTTTTACTCTGTGGGGGAATCTCCCACTTCTTGGTCCCAGAGATGTTCAGTAAGGACAGGATGGCCACCTCAAAGCACATTTCCTTCCTCATTTGCAGCCTGAGAAAACCTGGAAAGGGGCCACAGTTGATAGATTGGCCTAAAAAAAATAGTAATAACTGTCCATTGTTCTCCCTAGTCCTCTCATTACCCTTTTTAGAAGCTAAAAGCAGCGGTCCTGCAGCATTTATATTTTCCAAAATGTTTGTAACAAATAATGTATTAATTTTATAATCAGAAAAAAGCTTTAAAAATTTTCTTTTTCTTTTATTGATTTTAGAGAGAGAGGAAAGGAGAGGGAGAGAGATAGAAACATCGATGAGAGAGAATATCGATTGACCGCCTCTTGAACCCCCCACTGGAGATCGGGCCCACAACCTGGGCATGTGCCCTGACCAGGAATCAAACTGGTGACCTCTTGGTACATTGGCTGACACTGAACCACTGAACCACACCAACTGGGTCAGAAAAAAGTTTTATTAAAAAAAAAATACTGTGCTGCTTCTGTCAGTCACTATGAAAGATGTTATCCTTCTCAGTATGATCCCTGCCTACTGAACATCCTTGTTGCCCTAAAGGGACTCTCAGATGTTTAAATGTTTCTTAAGTTATAGACCCTTTAGGAATCGGTTGCAGTTGTTAGTTAACTCCTTTCTATAAAATTGTACTTTTTGAGGCTTCAAAACTGATATCACTGAATTCAGGCAAAAACACCATTAGAAGGCAAAGAACAAAACAGGAATAACTGTCTTTTTAAGAGAAGAAAGAAAGCCCTGGCCAGTTTGGCTCAGCGGTTGAGCGTCGGCCTGCGGACCAGAGAGTCCTGGGTTCGGTTCCTGCTAGGGGCACATACCACACACACACACACAAATACCTAGAAGAGTCAAATACATAATTACACCTTGAAGTTAAAAAAAAAAAAAGAGAGAGAGAAGAAAGAAAAAACCAGTCGACTCACTAATAGTGAAGAATACTAATTCATTCTTTAGGAATTTCTTCAAGTTGTTTGAAAAGTGGCTGCATTGAAGCAGGTTTATATATGAATTTAATTGTTATGAGAAGTATACTGGAGAACAATTTGAAGACTCTGCTTTAAAATGGCAATGTTAATTTGGGATGCTTCCTTGGTTTACAGTTTTGTTTTTTGTTAATCCTCACCGAGGATATTTTCCCAATGAATTTTTTAGATAGGGAGGAAGGGAAGGAAGGAGAGAGAGAGACATCAATTTGTTGCCTCTCGCATGACCCCAACTGGAGTTGGGAATTGAACATGCAACCTAGGTACATGCCCTTGACTGGGAATTGAACCTATGACCCTTTGATCAATGGGCCAATGCTCTAACCACTGAGCAACTGGCCAGGGCAAGTTATTTTAATCTTGGATGGAAGCAGAATTTGGAGACTGACAAGGTTGAACCCTAACAGTTCTCTCCTTGAGCTGGGAAAACACACAGTGCTTTTTTAAAAAGTGATTTTGAGACTAACTCTGTTTTTAATAAGTGATGATGTTGCTTGAGAAATGAACATCCTAAATTAGGGTATAACAAATTTTTCTAGGCTTCTACAAAACCAGCAGTTCCAGCATCTCCGGGCTTAGCTGGTGGTACTTATCTTTATGATGACTGGACCTTGATGCCTTGATCACCTTTTCTGGTGGTCTTGGGTCTGTTCAGGACTGTAAGATGGCCACCTCCTCATAAGCTTTGATACGCGTGGTTGTGATGCTCCTTCTCTGGATCATCTTCACTCATTTCTGTTGCTTTTCTTTCTAGCCACCTCTGAGGCCCATCAGGTACCTCCTGCTCTGCATATGTTAGTAGACTGTCCAAGCTCATTCTTTAGGCCTGACCCTTGTGCCTTTGTGTATAGAATCTTGTTTTAGAACAGAGTGGACTTTGACTACAGCTCTAGTGCTCAGAGTATAGTCTACCTTGGTCATGCTTTCTCCCCTCTCCTGTCCATAGCACCATCCCCATGTCAGTCTTCCTCATGCCTGCCCATTTGTGTGGAGCTTGGCTTTTCTTGATTATCTTTTGTTACTCTAATAGTGGCTTTAGGGAAATGGGAGGAGCTGGAAGGGAGGTAGATCACTTTTGGCTGTGGTGATCATGGAAGGTTTCAGAAGAGGTGAGGCTTGAGCCAGAACTTTCAGTGTAGGTAACTTAATGACGGAAGAGAATTCTATCCATGTAGAGCAGTGGGGAGGAGGTAGGGGAACCCCCTGTGTATCTTTAGGGGCATTCATTCTGATTGTTCTGGCTAACGTGGCAGAGTTGTGAGGCAGAGTGCAGGGAGGTAACGTTAGGCAACCTTTCTGCCCCCATAGGTAGTGAAGATTAAATGCAGTTCTACTCTTCCCCCTTGCACTAAACCAGCTTCTCAGTATGTTGCCATGGAAAGAGAATGGGACAATGGAGTTAGACCGGTGTTCATATCTCATTTTTGTCAAATACTAACAATAACTTGGAGCAATTTTCCATACTTCTCAGAATTTTAATTTATGTTTAAAATTGTGATGATACCTACTTTATGGGATTGTTGTGAAATGAACTAACACTGTATAAAGGATTAGTTTTCTCCACTTTGTTATGTGGTCTCACTACCAGAGGCCTTCTCTGAGGATACAGAATGCTCCCTAGCTCTGTACCAAGGCCTTCACAGTCTGACAGAACTCTGTCCTTCAAGCCTTACCCCTGCCTAACCATCTCAACTTCAGCCACATTGCACTGCTCATAGTTCCTTGAATGTTGATGTTGCGCTCTCCTGCTTTGCCCTCATACCTCTGCTCTTATGGGTGTCTCCCAGGAATACCTTTTGTCCTCTCTCCCAGTCTTCTTCATTCCTAGCCCCTGCTCAAATATTATTTGTTTCTGGAATTTAACCCCCAAACCCTGCCTCAGAGCAACCTGCTCCAAATTCCGATAGTACTTACTAGCTCTAGAATTCCTTTTCTGAGTTGTGCTCTTAATTACCTTTTAAGGTTGTCCTCAAAGCTGCCAAGCTAGCAATGAGTAATATTAGGTGCATCATAAATATTTATCAGTTTAATCTTGTAGGTGACTTACTGAGGAATGAAGAAAACTTGTATCCTAACAGAAGACATTTGTGCCTGTGGTGGTTATAAGCTAATACTGAGGGGATTGAAACTCCTCAGAGAGGAATCTTTAGAGAGGTTTAAACAGTAAAGGGAGTTATTTCTTAAGTTTTTGGTAATCCTCCTGAAACCTATTCCCCCCCACCTCCTTTAAGACAAAGGTGGTTGGTTGTCAAAAGACTTCTCTTTATTTCTCCCAAAGGCATGTGAGAATGGAAAGATCCTCCGAAAACTCTGGTTTATAACATGGTATCTTTGAAAGAGACAAAGGTACAAAGTACTAATATAAATGTAAATGTTCAAATATTCACATGAGTTGGGCCAATCTGTCAAGTGAGTGGGAACAATCTTTATGCAACTACAGTCTTCAGTGCATGTCTATTTATTTATTTTTTAATCCTTACCTGAGGACATTTTTCCATTTTTGTTCAGATAGAGTGGGAGGGAGAGAGAGGAACAGAAGAGATAGAAACATTAATGTGAAAGGGGCACATCGAGTGCCTGCCTCCCGCATGACCCCAACCAGGGCCAGGGACAAATTGCAACCAACGTATGTGCCCTTGACCGGAATAGAACCCATGACTCATTGGTCTGTGGGTTGATGCTCTAACCACTGAGCAAAATTGGACAGGGCTTCAGTGCATATTTTTAAAGTTGCTTTGAGGCTTACGTGTTGTCAGATTCAAGATTCTCATCTATACACGTG
This sequence comes from Molossus molossus, assembly GCF_014108415.1. NCBI lineage: Eukaryota > Metazoa > Chordata > Mammalia > Chiroptera > Molossidae > Molossus > Molossus molossus. Next base: position 85,005,799 of record NW_023425388.1, read on the forward strand.
GACATAAAAGTTTTCAAGTGAGCTGCCTTTTTTTTTTTTTTCACAGCAAGTAACGTAAAGGAGTAACCAGCTTATAGTCAGTTTAGCCATCTCTCTAACACAGTGGTTCTCAATCAGGGGCGATTTTGCCCCCAGGCATTTGGCTATGTCAGGAGACATTTATTTGTCACAGTTGGGGGATGCTACTTGGCATCTAGTGGGTGGAAGCCCAGAATGTTCCTCAACATCCTTCAGTGCTCATGACATCTCCACAACAGACATCAGACCCAGAGAAACTTGTTCTAGTAAAAGAAAAAGAGGTGATCTGGTGAGGATTAAAGACATTAATTCACAGATTCTTAGAGGAAAAAAACACATCTTTAGAGACCATCTAGTAGTATTAAAACACCTACAAGTGGGAAAATGAGGAAGGAGAAATTTAATTTCTGAAAGAAACTCATACAGGTAATTGGTTTTATTTATGCCCCAACTTTATTTCCCAAAGGAATTTTTAAACGATTAAATGAGAGTGGTAACGCTTGGAGACAATTCCGAAATCATTGGAAGTTAGAACTAGGTGTGATCTTAGAGACCACCAAGTCCAGTTCTCTTTATTTCACAAAAATTAAATAATTTGTCCAGGACCCCGTAGCTGACTGGAAAGGCACAGACTGGAACCTGATCTTCTGTTTGCTTGCCTCAGTTGTTCCCACCCTCCAGTCCCTCCACTATCTAAGTCTTTCCTTGCCCAGTTTCAAGTTTCAGTTGTTCATCTTTAATCTACTGTAGTCTTTATAATCTATAGATTATTGTAGGAAATTTAGTTTGCCACTTAATTAAATATTATCTAATAACTCTTATTTCTTGTCTTTTTTCCTTGCTCAGATTAATAAGCTCTTCAAGGATTGTGAATCTTTTGTCTCCGTAATACCTGCCCCAGTGTTGGGTAGGAAGCAGGAAATTCATTATGTCATGATCAGTGGATTGATCAGTTGTGTCCATGTGAGGCTTTGAAGAGAAGATACTGCATGCTGAGACACTGTGTATGTCACTGAGACACAAGTGGTATGTCAGTGAGTTAACCCACTCCAACTTTCCATAGGCCCTAGGAATGGCAGGGAGTGAGGGAGCCTTTGTAGGTCTGCAGGGTTTATATACATTGTTAATTGTTCAAAGATGAAAACAAAAACAAAACTTTAAAAAACAAAACTCTGAGGTAAAAAAAAAAAAAGAGAGAGGTTATCTTAGGTGACCTTAAAAAAATATATATGGGAAAAGTATAGATTGGTAGTTACCAAAGAGTCCCGGCGATATAAAGTACAGCATAGGAAATCCAGTCAATAATATAACTGTGTGGTGCTTTCAAGTACTGGAAATAACGGGGAAACACTTTGTAAAGTATATGATTGCCTAACCACTATGCTGTACACCTGGAAGTAGTACAAAATAATTTAATTTTGTATATAAACCATAATCGAAAAAAATAAAAATCATACAGGACCATTTGGTTATGGGGTAGGAGGAAAGAAACTCACATAAAACTAAATTCAGGCTTTCAAAAAAATTGTCTCAAATAATCAGATAAATTTGATATATCTTAACCAATACTTTTCTGAAAAAATAAGGAAATTTTTAAAATGAGGACATAACTAAGGAGGATTATCCCTAAGATAGCCTGTTGCAATGGCAGAGTACATTTTTATGGCACCATTCTAAGTGTGAAACCTTGTGTCTTGATGGAATGTGTGTACTGCCCTATAAACAGTGTTAATTCGTTATCGAATTATAAAGTACTCAGAAATGTTGGCCAGTTAATTCACTGGACTCCCTAAGGATTCCTTATCCTACAGTGTTGCCTTTGGGGGATGCTGCTCTGATATATTTGACTGCACAAGAGTAGATGGGTCCATCACTTGGAGAGGAAAGGACTTGGTGTTTAATCTAATGAAAATGAAATTTAAAGGGGTTTAAGGTTTGGAGACTTTGATGAACTACTTATTTTTCTTGCTCTTTCTTGCATGTGCTTCACTGTGGCCTAAGGTGAATGGAGTCCTTTGTTTTGGTTCATCCAAACTGCTCTCTTTAATGTGTGTTCTGGACCATTCCCAAGAAATGCTGTAGGCTTATGTTGAATGCCTGAGACCTGAGAAAGAAACAGAGCTTGGAGGTGTCAGACAGTGTGCTTGCTACTGCTCAGCTGAAGATTCAGGCATCTGTGCTTTGCTACAGTTATAAAACTGGGAGCCTTCCCACCCAATAAAATGGTAGTTTTTATTTTTAAATTGGGTTTTCTTTTGAATGAAAAGAAAACCTGAGGAACAAGCCTTCTGTTTGTCATGCCAGCCACTGGAGGGCAGAATAGTTACACTTTCTGATCAGGTGTGATTCATTATGATACAGTGAGACCATAGTCAGAACACATTTACTAATGTTTATCAATATAGGAATTTGTAAAACAATGGAGTTCCTACTTTGGGGTACATACTAATCAGCAGAGGGGCTTTTTTAAAAAAATGCAGCTTCCACTCTGGCCAATTTAGCTCATGGTTAGAGTGTAGGCCCCTGGACCAATGAGTTGAGGGTTCAATTCCAGTCAAGGGCATGTACCTCAGTTGAGGTTTGCCCTCCCACCCTGGGTTGGGGGAGGCAACAAGTTGATGTGTCTCACTCACATCAAAGGCTTCCTCTCTCCCTCCCTCCCACTCTATCTGAAGATAAATAGAAAAATATCCTTGGGTGAGTATTTAAACAAACAAACAAACAAACAAACAAACAAATGCAGCTTCCTGGGCCTCTACCCTAAAATATTCTGATTTGATAGTTCTGGATTAGATCCAGAATTCTCTTATGAGTATCAATGGATTTTATTTTGAGAAGCACTCATTTTCATGTTTTGGGCATGCATTGTTGCCTGATATCTTTTCTCTTAGGATTCCAAAGCAAAATGATGATTTTGGAGGAAAAAACATTAATAGAAGGCAAGGTATAGGGGAACTAGAATGTTGTTAATTTAAAGATTTTTGTTTAACAAGTTTCAAAGAAGACTGGCTTTGCAAAGATTCAGAATCAAAGAAGCTACTAAAACCTTGTTTTTGTATGGAGTTATACTTCAATCAATAAAGATCATAGAATCCTTTTTAGGCTACAAGTCTAAAATTTTAAAATTAAATATCCCTTTCATGATGACCTTCTCACAGACAGCCTTTGGATGGCGTGAAGATCTCACATAAAATGTCTTGGCATTGTGAATTGTAGTTGTAGAGATCTTCTGAGTTGAGTTTAGGGAATCTTGTCATCATCTTGAACAAGTATAGAGTCTCTCCTCTATATGTGAAGATCCAACTATGGGAATGCATATTGTCCCTCTAGCAACAGTGATGATTTTATTTTCACCAGTGCCTCCAGAGAGCAGTGCATCCTTGAGGGGAAAGTTTTGCCATTGCTCTTAAATGGAAAGAAGAATGTGGTAAAATTGTTTGGATCTGTGATAGAATGCTACAGCTTAAAGAGTTAGAGATAGGGGGACGAGTAAAGTGAAATTTGGTTCTAAAGCTGGGGTTTTGACCAATGAAAGGAAGACAGTATTTTTGTAGATGTGTATAAAACCAATGGATCTTTGAACCTCTTCTGGGCCCTGTTTCCTCCAAAACAAAACCCTCCATACTCACATATCTCATACAAATATTGTTTAGTGCCACATCCTCTCTTCTTTCTAGTTTTCAAGGTTCTTCTGTGATTGTATGTGGATGAAAAAGAAAGCTCTGTACACATACACACACAGATGTAAAAAATTATTTTTGAAATTAAAGGACTGGTTTGGCTTAGTGGTTAGAGTATCTGCCCATGGACCAAAGGGTTGTGGGTTTGATTCCTGTCAAGGGCATATACCTTGGTTGCAGGTTTGATCCCCGGCCCTGGTTAGGGTTGTACAGGAGGCAACCAGTGGATGTCTGTCTCTCACATCAATGTTTCTCTCCGCAATCCCCCCCCTCCCCGCCACTCCCTCTCTCACTAAAATATCAATGGAAAAGTATTCTCAGGTGAGGATTAACAACAACAACAAAAATAAATTAAAGGCTAAAACTCTAGAATGTCACTTTAAGTAAGATTTTATAAAAATGAGAAGATGCTTTTTCTTAGAGATCGTGCTCTCTTTACAATAAATTTTAATTATTAGCACTTCTAATAATCTATATATTATTAATCTGACAGTGCTCCTAAATTTTGAAGCTAATATGAATTATTATACTGAAGTAATTCTCCCAGTAGAGGAATCTAAAAGAGGTTTGGTTCCTTGAAAGTTCAGTAAACCCAATAATGTTAATCACTTGGGAAGCCTATTTATGGTTAATATCTGGAACAGATGATAAAATGAGAATCTGTGCATTATAATCATGGAGCACAGGATTTGTGGTGTTAACTTTATTGTAGAGAATTGCTCTGGCTCACATAAGATGAAAAATTGAATCCTTACAAAATGGATGTGCTAATGAATAGCCCAGAGCTCCTCAAACTCTCTTAGTTACAGGTATGCCAAGAGTGAATCTTCCCCTTAGCTCTTGGGGCAGCCAGGAGGAACCTGAGGGTGACAGGAGTTCCTGGCTGGTCATCTCTGACTCTTCATCCGTTCCCCCCCCACCCCAGTGCCATGGAAACATGTCTTTTATTTGTGCCATTATGTGACAAAGGTTGGGAAGTACTTTAAAGACCTTGTCCTTTAATTCTTTCTAGTTTCTGTTCATAATTTTATGATCAGCCAATCAGTACCCTTCAAAATGTTATTAGTACCCTCTCTTATTATCTAAAAAATATCTTATGCAGCAGCATTAGCAATGTCTACTTTGAAATATGTAAAATGAAGTATACAGTTCCTTCTAAAGTTCTAGCCGAAGGTGACTTAAAATAAAAATAGTTCTGAAAAGCATTTTAAACTGCTATGTATTTTGTAATACAGCTAGGTCACTGCTGATTCCCAAGATAAATGTGTTTAAACAGAAGCTTTCTCATTCATCACCAGCCTACACTTTCATCCAGATTTATTTAATGATGCAAGCCCACAGCATCGGTATTGCAGTTCATCACCATGGAAGTGTTTCTGTCAACAAATCCTCGCTTTGCTATCATGAAATTGATTTTGCAGGGAAAAGGAGGGTAATTGTGAAAGATTTCTTTTACTTCTAAAGATCTTTACAGTTTGCCTAAATGTGCCTAAATGAATTGTGTTTAAAATCAATAACTGGCAATAAAATTAGCCACACTAAGTTAACAGTTACGAGGTTGGAAAAGGGAAAATGACAATGAGCTACTTTGTCTGAAATGATTTTTTGGAATGTGATTGGGGGACCAGATTTTTCATTTAAAGTGTTCCTCTGAAAGCTGTTGTTCTCCACTACGGAAGTATGGATTATGCTCAGGGAATCCCATGAACTAGGTATCAGAATTTTTAAGCTGCTTTGGTTGAGATTTTCTCACCTACCTTGTAAATGGCATTAATAGTCACAGAAGAAACTTCCCTCAACATACTTTAAGGTCTTTTTTAAACATGCTTTTTTCTATAACTTGTGTTTGTAACTATCCCTGGCTTTTATTTGCTTGTTGAGAGGTTAAAGAAAAAACAAACCACATGATTAAGTTGTAAGCTTCTAAAGGCAGCCCACTTGCAAGCAAGGTAGGAAGCACCTACCTTAAGTAATCCAAACAATTTGAGGAACCAAACAGGAAAAAGGAACAAAAATGACATTTTTGCTTTGAAACAGTGTTCAAGAGCACAGGTCATAGTGACTGATTCTAGGTTTGGGTGCAGACATATATATTTTATGGGGATTTTCATCTGTGGTAGAAATATATTCAACTCTAGATTGTCAAGGTAACTTATATTTCCAAATGTGCTTTTTCTGGCTTCCTGTCACATTTCAAAGCTTTTTATTCTCACCATCAGCTCATGTGCTCACAAAAGCAAATTATTTAATATTACTTTATTCATTTATATCAGTACATTAAGTTCCTAAGTTCCTAACATGTGCGAAGCACTATACTGGGCACCAAAGATATTGAGAGACATCTCAAGCATGAAGTTAAGTTTGCTCTTGGGAGATCTTATAGTTCACATTGAAATCAAAGAGACATAGAATTTTATTTATTTAAACCACTTTCTCTACTTCTGATACGTGATCTGAAGTTGACTGTAAATGGGGAGGAAGTTCTGTTTGTTTGTTTGTTTTTAAGGAAGAATTAATAGACATTATGAACAGGAAATAAAATTCTACTGTACATGCAAAAATAAACACAAAATGACCAAAAGAAAATTCAGCAAGCAATGAATGGTAAAGATAACAAATTATTTACTGCTTTATAATGTTAAGGTATTTCACCAAGATAAGTTGCAGTCAAATTAATATGAGTTATGGAAAATGAAATGCATAAAGATGTATTTATACAAGTGCAGACTAAATATTTTCCATACAGGTATGTAAATGAAAAGATATACAGTAAGTGCACACTTGATATGACTATGCAGGCAACAGTTAGTTTCAGGTACTGTTGAATGGTTCATGCATAAACCTTCCCAAAGTACAAATTCAGTCAGTCTTTGGGGGATGTGGAGGGATAATTAAAAAGGATTGAGTTCCTTGCAATAATATCAGTATAGACTGGATGAGGATCAGTTATATATATTACTTACTGTAATTTGTGATTGTCGAGGAAGAGGTGTGGCTGTTGGTGTGATAGTAATACTGCTGGTGACTTTATTGGTTGTTTTGTTTAGTGCCCCATTAGTTAAGCCTTGAGTTCGGTTATCCTGCGGTGATGTTGAAGGGCTGGCAGGTCTCACGGGGCTGGCTACAGCTTGCATGTAAGGACTTCCTAAGTGAATGTGGATTTTATTATCCTCAGTAGTTATTACACTTGAACTATTACTGTTTGAACGTTGAAACTGCCATGATGACTGCCGGTCTGGAGAGACTCTGAAAATTGCATGCTTGGCACTGATTTCTACTGGCTCTGGGGAGCGTCCCTGCTCAGGAGAGCTAGCTGAACCAGTCACAGCCAAAACCTGAATAGGTGACATTGTCCTTTCTGGAGTTATAGAACCACAAGACTCTGGGGTCTGTGCTCTGGCAAAGGCTGCCATGGTAATTGGGGACATGCTTTGCTCCAAATTCATGAGGCCTTCGACAGAGGTTTTGGATTTCACTGGTGTTATGGAGGCGTTCTGGAGGATGGTTATCCTTTGCTTTGGGGTGCCACAGTTTGGTATCACTGCAGTGCTTGTGTAAGAGTGAGGACTCTCTGTGGTCGGACTTGTGATTTCAAGAGTGGCTGTGTTTTGGACATGGTCTGGAGTAACCTTTATATGAAGTGGTTGCCCAGGTGTGTGGCTTAAGACTAGATCTCCAGGTTGTACGAAGTTGCCATTCGGTTTAGTTTGTATTTTTCCATTCTGAGGATGGCCCTCCTTGGATTTCATCCAAGGAATCCATAGCTTCCTGTTAACAGGACAGGGAGTAGATGAGTTGCACTTGAAGGACAGCACAGACTCCTCCTCATTAGGCTCCTCATCCTGGTCCTCACTCTCTTCATAAAACTGGCCATTGATGACTGCTCGTTCCAGAGGAATGAGACTCTTATAATCGGGTGGTTCATTGTCTACTGCTTCTGTTTGAACTTCTTTAGAAAATACTTGAGGGTCAGAGATTTTTCTTCCATTGAGACTAGGCCGTAGGCTCTTACTGAAATGCCGGTACCTCTCTAACTCTTTAGTGAGGTTTTCAATGTCTCTTCCTAAATCTCTGTTCCTGTTTTCTTGTTGATTGAGTTTCTTTTGCAGAACTGAATGGTCTCCCTGGAGGTGACATATCAGATCCTCTGTTGCCATGTATTCATGTATTTTCTCTTTCAGTGCCTCCACTTCTCTTGAGAGGTGGCCTGATTTAGCTTCTTCTTCTTGAAGCCTTTTGAAGAGCCATTGTTCATGGCTGGACTCTGTCTTTTCTGCTAACTGGTACTTGGCGAGTTCCATTTTAACATGTTCCAGCTCTTCAGATAAAAACTGAGCTTTGTCTCGTTCATTAGCATACCTTCGTTCTAGAGTCTCATACTCATCTTCTGTTTTCATGAGGTCATCCTCAATGGCTTTCATATCCTTTAACTTTAGTCTCAGTTTTTCTACTTCTTGAGAGAGCTCTTTAATCTTATTGTTTTCTTGGTGTAATGTTGTGGACTTACTAGAATCTTGATTTAATTTGTTTTTTAGGAAATCTTTCTCAATTGCTTCCAATGATTGAAGCCTATTTTTCAACATATTAACTTTGGACAGGAGATCATTTCCTTTCTCTTCTTCTGCTTTCAGCTTGTTTTTTAAATCATCTCTCTCCTTGGTTACACTGTACATTTTTTCTTCCACATCAGTTTTGGACTTCAGTGCCCTTTTAGTTTCCTCAATTAACTTCTCAGTAACCGTTGTCACTTTATTTTGCTCCATTTGAAGCTGAGAAGAAGCAGCTTGTAATTTATCTTCAGTTTGCTTTAATTTTTCACTCATTGTTTTCCGCTCATCTACCAGCATCACAGTTAACGTTTTCAGTTTAGTTAAATCTTCTTTTAGGGTGAATTCTGTCTTTTCCAGCCGACTTTCAATGGCTTCTAGCTCGTTGATCCTTACTTTTAAACTCTCCAGTTCTTGAGACAACTGCTTTGTGGTCATCCTTTCTTTTTCTAAGTTGCATTTCAGAGAGTAACATTCTTGTTTGCTTTTGTTGAAAGCATCTTCTAATTTTTCCAGAGCCATAATCCTTTTATTTAGTTTTTCAACCTCAAGTTTAAAGTCTTTACTCTGCGATGTTTCCTTTTCCAGCCTCTTATTGAGATCTCTGCACTGCTCCTCCATTTTTATGAGCTCTTCATCCTTTCCTTCCATTTCTAGCACACGTTTCCTGAGCTCCTCCACCTCGGCCATGATACCAGAGTTTCCATATTCTCCCTTGTTGATTTTTTCTTTTATATCTTGGAGCTCCTCTTCTGCTTTTCGTAAAGATCTGTTTGTTTCTTCTAACTCATCAATTTGCCGGCTGAGTGCTGCCAGCTTTTGTCGTAGCTGGCGATTTTGGCTGTCCTCATTGGTGAGCTTTGCCATAATTGTTTCTTGGTTCTGGTGAAAATGTGTGGTCTGTGTTTGCAGTTCTTTCTCTAGTCTGGTTGCTTTCTGCTCTTCTTCCTGAACTCTGGCTTCAGCAAAGGCTAGTTTAGCATGTGTTTCCTTCGCAATTGTGGTTAGGTCTCGGATTTTTTGTCTTTGAAGGGCAAGCTGTGCTGTAAGCCTTTGTTGTTCATCCACCACCATCAAAGCAAAAGACTTCAATTTAATCAGCTCCTCTTTCAGAGCGGTGACCCTCTTCTCCTTTTCTTGCTCCTTCTTCTCCTGGGATTCTGTTTCTTGGTCAATCAGCTTCTTTAATCTGAAAAATACAAGAGTGCGTTATATTTTGTGATTGGTACTTTAATAACTTATCAGCTGTGATTAAACATTTATGTAATTTAGAAAGATTGTATCAGGTCTTACAGAATGCAGAAAGGAATTACTGAATTTGATGGGAGAGAAGAATCTTGATAAACAGTTATCTTTTCTGCTTTCATTGCCCCTAATCCCCCCTCCCCCCATTGATTGCTAACAGTTGTAGTTCACCAGGAACCTTAGTAGAAGAGTAAGGGCAAACATATGTGGTTTAAATCGCTTGTGTAGTTTATAATCCATAGGCAGTCTCACCTGAATGCTGTAAAAACAGGCACAAGTTTGAGATTCAGTTGAACCTGGTTTTAAGACTGGCCCTACTCTTACCAGCTAATTAATCTGGACAGTAATTTAACATCTCTGAGCTTCAGTTTCCTCATATGAGAAATGGAGGCAAAATTGTATTATCTGAGGGGTCATTTGTGAAAATTAAATGAGATAATTCGTCTAAGATTGTCACATTGCTGGCACATAGTAAGCATTTGATAAGTGTTAGTTATTAATATTATTCTTTTTAATTAATGTGGTATTATTATATTTATCAAATAGTTAACGTGAACCATTACAATACCTGTACATTAATGTTTGGTGCTCAGCATCCTGATTTGTCGTTAAGGTAAAATTCTATTCACATTGCTTAGAAATTAAGCACTTCACTGATGGACCTCTCTGCCAATTAAAACTTGGTTTACACTAGAATGACGCTGTGCCAGGAATCACTTCACATATATCTTTATCCCCATAGTGGGTGGTAGTTGAATGAGGGGGAATTGAGAGACATCTGAAGGGGTTTAGAGTTTTTATAACATATGGGAAGGGCACAAGGTTTGAGAGAAAAGAGCTTATTGACGAGAGTCAGATGCTTGAAATGATAGAGGGGAAAACAGTATTATCAGGAATGTAATGATTCCCTCTTAAAAACGATTCTATTGTAGCATACATACACACACACACACACACACACACACAGACTTTAAATTTGTCAGCATAATGGGAGGGCATTTCACATGAAACAATCTTTCTTCCACAAACTTTTTTCCTCAGCAGTAATGTCATATTTTTAAATTTGTGGCACTCTTAATTACACTGGGAATGGGCTGATTATAGAGTGTGTAATTATAGCTTTGAAGTATTGTTATAAAGAAGCTAAAATAGAATGGAATCCCTAAGGAATTGAACTAAAATACTTGTCATGGATAAAAAGTTATAAATATTTGTTTTCTGGTCAAGCATGAAGAGTTCATAATATTTTTATTTATTGATTATGAGAGAGAGAGAGAGAGAGAGAGAGAGAGAGAGATATTTGTTGTTCCACTTATTTGTGCTTCATCAATTGATTCCGGTATGTGCCCTGACCAGGGGTCAAACCTGCAACCTTAGCTTATCAGGACAACGCTTTAACCAACTGAGCACCCAGCAGGGTCCATAATATTTTAGTATTATCTTTTCTCTTAGGAATGAGTTAATCATCCAATGTATGTCTTTAATCCTTGCCAGAGAACTTTTTTTTAAGTTGTTTAAGGATCTGAGAGGACATTTAAACTAATTTGTGACAGGCTTCTTGGAAATAAGAGTTTTTTTGAGATCCAAGTCTGCTCTTCTGTAATTACACTACACAAGAGGAACGTGTTTTAAATAATTGTATAATGTAAGAATTCCCAAACTTTTTTGTGGGGAGGATCTACTTTTAGTTTTTCCTGTTTTGAGAATTTGACAGGAGGCTGGTCCAAGGGCTGTGGCCTGTGATATTATGAAGAAGCTGGGCTGGATGCTGGGGTGGGGCTGGTGATGATCTCATCCACAGTCTTGGCAAGAGGCTTGCCCATGGCTTTCAGCCCTGTCCCACACCCTGCTCGAGACACCTGGGAGCCTGAGAAGAGAAACATGGCGGCTCCTTCCCAAATGATCCTGGGACTTCACAACCCCGTGGCAGAGTCCATGTGGAAACTGATTTGGTGGTGAAACAGTTACAGAGACTTTGGCAAAGTGTTTCTTCCTCCTACCTTAGCATTGGAATCGTGTTCAACAATGCGCTGAGCATAACTGCAGCAAAATATTTTCCCCTTCTACATCACATTTCTTAGAGTTTTATTAGAGAACTGTTTTACAAACTTTTCAAGATTTCTTTTCAACTTATTAAATAATACCATATGTTACTTCATTTTCATGAGAAAAAGGTGTGTTTCCTTAGGATATAAGGGAGAGAAGACTGTTTTGCAGTGTAATGAAAAGACCATTAAAATTGAATGGTGATTAGTGAATCTTGACAGAGCCATGAAGAGCAAAAAGGATTTTGAAGAAGTTTAAAATGTTTCCATTGTATTCAGTGTTTTCAGCAGCAAGCATGATGCACATTTTTCAGTATGGTACAAGCTCATGTATCTTTTTATGGTTTCTGGAAATTGCCTGGCATCCCCTTCTTTTCCCAAGCCCCATCTTACAAGCTAGGCACATAAAAAAGTAGATTTGAATACATTTGTTCCCAGCATTTTCTTACTACTTTCTTCCTAACTTGCACTTTCCCTGGGCCAGCCCCATGGATTCACCATATAACAGTCAATAAGCTAGTCCGGTAAAGCCTGTTGGGGACAGAAACCAGTGTTATACCCCCAGCCATCCTTTAGGACAGGCCACCAGTGATATATACCTTTCAGAGCCAGTTGAGTGTTTGTAATGCTGTTATATATTGTGGGGTTGTGTACATGTATGAGAGAGAGGCAAACAGATAAACTAGTTATGCTACTGTATTGGCATTAGCACTTCTCGTATGGTGAATGGGCTTACCCTAAACCATTCAATATTTCTTGCTTTGTATCCAGGAGTATTTGAAGGTTGAAGTCTAATGTCAGTTTCCGGACTTGGAGAAAAGTGTTTCTTCGCAAAGTTAACTGGTCTTTATAGAATTTGAAGCTGCAAGCCTGGCCTGTTGTGTGTAGTGCCCTAAATAAGGAAGCTAATTGTCACACTGCTAATTACTAATGCACATGCACGTATGTACGTGCACATATAAGTGTCTCCCTGTGTGTGTATACACATACACATATTTGACTAGGTGTATTTTTTCTTTCAAATATATATAAATGAATGCTTTCAGCAAATATTTGCTGCATGTTGACTATATTTTAGTCATTTGAGGTCCACAATAATTGTCCAAGCCTTTGGTTTTCAAAATTCTAAAGTTTTCAAATCTTAGAAAGGCAGTAAGGAGCATCCACCATATATTCTATAATAGCTCCAGCAAAGTGTGTGGTACCACCTCCTAAGCAAACCTCTGAATATTTCTTCAGTGAGCCATGAGAATGGTTACATTAAGTGGGATAATTAAGATAATAAATCATCTTATATCTGCTCAAGTTTTTCTGTTAAATAAGTTCAGACAAGAAGCTTTGCTGCCACAATTTAGCAAAAACTTGGTGTAGTTTTTAGATTTTTGAAATTGCAGACAAGGGGTTGTTTACAATGAAGGTATAGACTATTGGTATCATTTGGATAAGGAGGGTTATTCTTCAGTAGGATTGGGTTTTAAACCAAACTAACTTAGTTTTTTTCTTTGCATATTAACAAGTTTTAGGCATTGATGCTGACTGACTTTATATGCTAATACAGGTTATCATTGACTCTGGGTTATGCTAGCAAAAGCAGATTAAGGGATTTTGAGAGCTTTTTGTTTTTTATAATCCTCACCCAAGGACATTTTTTTCCCCATTGAGTTTTACAGAGAGTAGAAGGGACGGGCGGGATGGGGGATGGGGGTCGATGTGAGAGATACACATGGATTGGTTGCCTGCTGGGGATCGAACCTACAACCCAGGCATGTGCCCTGACTGGGTTGCCAACTCATGCTCAGGGCATTACTCTAACCACTGAGAACATGGGCCAGGGTACCCAGAATCTTGAAAGTGGCACAAACCTTGAGATGCAGAATGTCTACATAGAAATTCATTTCCTCAGAGCTCTGTAGTCAAATTATTGCTACTTTTTCCACGAATAGTTCCCACTAATATGCCTTTATGCAGGGATGTTTGTACAATCTGTGCTAGTGTTTATCTAACCTCAGCACTATTGACATTTTGGGCCAAATGATTTTTGGGGGACTGCCCTGTGCATTGTAAGATGTTTGAGTAGCAAGTATCCCCAGCCTCTACTCACTAGATGGCATTAGCAACCCAGTTGTGGCAATGAAAAATGTCTTCAGACATTGCCCAATGTCTTCTGTGGGGAGAGGGGAGAGAGAGAGCAATCATCCCCAACTGAGAACCACTGATTGATGCCTGTGTGTGTGTGTGTGTGTGTGTGTGTGTGTGTGTGTGTGTGTGTTTATATGTCAGTCTATCATTAGAAGTCAGACTCTCCATGGTCCTGCCCTACTCAGCTTTAAATAGATGCAACAGAAATTTCCACCTGAGTTACATATACACCAAGTGGTTGTATCTTCCCTGTGAAGGGCCTGTTCTTTAACAGTGCTTCTTACAGTTTAAGGTGCATTTGAATCACCTTGTTAAATTGCAGATTCCAATTCAGTAGGTATGGATGGGCCTCAAATTTTGCAGTGTAACAAGCTACCAGGTGATTATGCCAGGCCTGTTTATGGGTAGCAAGGCTTTACTGTTTACATGCCAGATGTTTTCTGGAAATGGTCTTCTGGCTGAATATTAACTCAACCAATTATTCATTATTGATTGTACCCTGATCTGTGGATACAGCCTATATTCCTGACCTACAGGGCCATCCAGTTTTTCACAGGGAACATCATGACTAAATTAGCTAACATCTGTCCACATTACTGGAAAAAATGACTGAATGTGCATATCATAGGTAGTTGGTCAGTAGCTAAATTTTCACCTAAAAAAGCATTACATAATTTTAGTTCCAATTTGTGATTTTCCTCACATAGCCCAAAGACTAAAATTTGGAGACTATATAATAACTTCCACTTTTTATTTAGTGCAAGTATTGTATTGCCAAGCAGTGAGCTAAATCAATATATCTGTTCATTCTAATTATCATGGTAAGCTTGTAGGGTTTGGGATTATTCTCTCTATTTTACAACTATGAAAATTGAGGGTCAAGAAGGGCAAGGCCTGTGCTGTTTCTGCATACCACTTTGCCTCTCCAACAAAGAATAGAAATTATTGCATGGACCTGGTCCACATACAAAGTGTCTTTTTCAAGGAACACTTTCTGTATTAGAAAAACTATTAACTTAAAGAGAAATTCTTATCATTGTGCTTGCATTCTTTTTAGTTCATATCTCATAGAGTCGTGGTTTTCAAATGTTGGCTCTTAATTAATTAAAAGAATAATTATTTTATTATGTACAACTAATTTGTTTATATAAAGAATAGTCACGGCACTTCCCTTTAGCACGTTTTTTACTTTGTTTTTTTTCATCCTCACCCGAGGACACGTTTCCATCTTTTGTTCAGACAGAGTGGGAGGGAGGGAGGGAGGGAGGGAGAGAGAGAGAGAGAGAGAGAGAGAGAGAGAAACATCGATGTGAAAGGGACACATTGAGTGGTTGCCACCTGCACGAGCCAACCAGGGCCGGGGACAAAGTGCAACCGAGGTATGTGCCCTTAGCGAGAACTGAACCTGGGTCTCTCTGGACTGCAGTCCGAAGCTCTAACTGCTGAGCCAAACCGGCCAGGGCACATTATTTACTTTTTAAATTTAGCTTATTGGGGTATGATTGAAATAATAAAATTTTAAGATATTTAAAATATACAACATGTCCCCAGCTGGTGTGGCTCAGTGGTTGTGCCAACCCATACACCAAGAGGTTGCTGGTTGGATTCCTGGTCATGGCACATGCCCAAGTTATGGGCCCAATCCCCAGTAAGGGGCATGCAGGAGGCAGCTAGTTGATGTTCTCTCTCATTGTTATTTCTATCTCTCTCTCCCTCTCGTCAATAAATAAAAAAATTTTAAAGTATACAACATGTGATACGCATATAAATTGTGAAAGGATTCCCACCAAATTAGCACATCCATCATCTCACATATTCAACTTTTGTGTGTGTGAGAGCACTTAACTTCTACTCTCGTAGCCAATTTCAGTTATATCACACAATACTGTCAACTGTGGACACATGTTATACATTAGATCCTCAGACTTGATTCATCTTATAACTGTACTTTTATTAGCCTTTTGCTTTTTCTTTCCCCCACTCCACCCCTCATCCTCTGGCAACCACCATTCTACTCTGTTTCTATGATTTAAAAAAATTTTCTTTTTTTAGGTTCCACATATAAGTGATGCTATGCAGTATATACCTGTCTTTCTCTGCCTGGCTTATTTCACTTAGCATAATGCCCTCCAGTTTCATCCACATTGTAGCAAATGTCAGTATTTCTTTTAATGGCTGAATAATATTACATTTCATATACGCATATATATATATATATATATATATATACAGGGATGGGCAAATATGGGTTTACAGTTGGGAGTACACAAAACCCAGTTTATTCTAATATTATTTATTAATTATTGTATTTTCCATGTGAACAACTGTAAACCCACTTTTGCCCACTCCTGTGTGTATGTATGTGAGTGTGTGTGTGTGCATGCGTGTATAATCACATTTTCTTTATCCATATGTCTGTTGTTGGACACTTGTTTCCATACTTTGGCTATTGTGAATAATGGTGCAATGAACAGGGAAGTACAAATATCTCTTCAAGACAGTGATTTCATTGCCTTTGAATATATACCCAAAAGTGGGATAGCTAGATCATTTGGTAGTTTTATTGAGGAACTTCCATTCTGTTTTTTATATTGACTGTACTAGTTTACATTCCCACCAACAGTGGACAAGAATGCCCTTATCTCTACATCCTTGCTAGCATTTGTTGTCTTTTTTTATAATAGATACTTCAACAAATGTGGTTAATATCTCATTGTGGTTTTGATTTGCATTTCCCTGATGATTAATGATGATGAGCACCTTTTCATGTACCTGTTGGCCATTTATATGTCTTTGGGGAAATGTCTGTTTAGGTTGTTTGCCCATTCTTCATTGGGTTATTTGGTTTTTTGCTATTGAGTTGTGTGAGTTCCTTGTATATTTTGGATATTAACTCCTTATCAGATATGTGGTTTGCAAAATTTTCTTCCATTCTTTAAGTTAACTTTGTATTTTGTTGATGATTTCCTTTGCTGTGCAGAAGCTTTTACTTTGGTGTGTAGTCTCAGTTGTTTAATTTGCTTTTGTTGCCTTTGCTTAGGGTGTAAATTCCAAAACATCATTGCTAAGACCAATGTCAAGGAGCTTACCCCCTACGTTTTCTTCTAGGAGTTTTACATTTCAGGTCTTAGTTTCAAATCTTTAATCCATTTTGAGTTAATTTTTGTGCGTAATGTAAGATAGCTTTATCTTACTTCATTTATGATGTACAAGTCCAGTTTCACCCTTTTCATGTGAATATCTACTTTTCTCAGCATTTATTGAAGAGACTATCCTTTCTTTATTGTACATTCTTGGCCCCTTCTGTTGAAAGCTACTTGACCATATATGGGTGGGTTTATTTGGGGGCTTTCTATTTCTGTTCCATTGGTCTATGTGTCTGTTTTTATGCCAGTTCTATACTGTTTTGGTTACTATAGATTTGTACTATGGTTTAAAACCAGGACATGTGATGCCTCCAGCTTTTTGTTCTTCTTTCTCAAAATTGCTTTGGCCATTTGAGGTCTTTTGTGATTCCATATACATTTTAGGATTTTTTTTTTTTTTTCCCTGCGAAAAATGCCTTTGGAATTTTGATAGGGTTTGCATTGAAATCTGTAGATCATTTTGGATAGTATGGACATTTCAACATTAATTCTTCTAATTCATGAACACAGAATATCTTTCCATTAATTTGTGTCTTCAGTTTATTTCAGCAATGTCTTATAGTTTTTACTGTACAGATAGTTTGCCTTCTTGGTTAAATTTATTCCTAAGTATTTCTCTTTTTGATTTTATTGTAAATGGGATTTTAAAATTTTGTTCTTCAATACTTGTTCCTAAAAGAATTTTTTAAAACTAAGTACCCCTTCACACATTTTAAAGCTAGCACCTGGAATTTTTTATTCAAGGTTAAATACTTTCAAAAGATACATATTAACCTCTGCCATATAATCTAAAAGTCATCATTGGCAAACAGTTAGCCAAATCAGATATTCCAGAAAAGGTTGACTTCATTTTTCAACTTAAGTAAATATGTAAATACCATTTACTTCTAAAAGAGATGAGGCACAGGGGCTTGCCTGAGTTGTCCCCAGATGAAGTAATAGGCACTGCTCCATCCAGTGGTTGGTTCTGAAACTGTAGCTGCTCTCTCTTGGACCCTCTCAGGAATGTCTTTCTATAGTTGTCCCTATGTCTGTGCTCCAGAGGGGTTTCCTATTCACAAAGATGCACTTGATAAGATTTTAAGTAAGAAGATTATTTTGAAAGGGTTGTTGGAAAGGAAGAACTCAGCACAAGCACGTTTGCTGGCAGATCCTCTTTGGAAAGCATGTATGTGAACTGCAGATGTGGACATTGATTCCCTTAAAGCTCTCCACTGCTTGTACCTCTGAAAAGTCTGTGTGTACCCTCAGGGGTATGTGTACTCCAGTTTGAAGACTACTGTCTTGGAGTACGCATATTCATGTTCAAGTACTGACACCACAGGATTATAGGAACATTCACTGAATCCTGTCCAATAAAAACAGGTTGTGGAAGCTGGTTTTATGGACGCAAATGTGATGTAGTTAAATCCAAACTGGCTTAAAGCAGTATCTTGTTACAGCTTTTCTTTAGAGTTACTATTATGGCTTAGAACTGTTACAATTTACTGTGGTTTATCACTATTATGTGCAATACCAGTTCCTTGTTTTTTCAAGATATCACATCTGTCATCTTGAATGTTCTTTGGGACTAACTATAATGTTGGTTCTTTATTACAAATTATACTGAGGATCTTTTCAGTTTGTATTTACACACACATGTCATCACACATGTGTGACTATATATTTTATCTTCTCTGTGCGAGACAGAGTGTTAGTAATATGCATCATATAACAAACATATGAAATATATGGTGTGCCTAAATGCTATAATGCCAGTCATACTCATAATTTATAATTCTCACCACTTTTGTTTTATTTTTACATTACAATCAACCCTACTAAAATATAAGCTTGTTAAGAATAGGACACATGTCTGATTCATTTTTGTCTTTTATAGTGTCTACCACAAAGCCCCTACCTGTAGAGGGCACTACATGAATATCTTCTGAGTGAATGAAAGAATGAATAAATATACCTTCCTGTGGAAAATACTGTAGCATTGTTCTAAGTAACTCATCTTTTAAAGAAGATGCTCTAATATTTACCATATGCATGGTTTTAAATATTTAAGACAATGAGGTGTAAATGGTTTTTCCACTGGTGTTTTCCGAGTACATTAGCCTCTAGAAAGAATCCAGGCCTCTAGAAAGAATCCAGACTTTTGGAACATCTCTGTCTCTCCCTTATTCAGATCCCTGCATTAGAACTGTATGTGCTTGTTTGCCAGAGAAGAGATATGGGTGATAAATGTCCACATCCTAGCCCCTCACTCTCCTTTGGTTATTTCATTTCTTCAAATAAAGGAGTGGTTCTTTTATTTATTTTTCTGAGTCCAGAACTCTCCTGGACAAATATGTTTATTTATTACACAAGCAACATTACGTCAACAGTGAATGAAATTGAAATGGAAATATTCATCTATAATCTGACCACCCTAACACATCAATTTATTTGTTTCCAGATTATTTTCCAGTTTTTCAGACAACTGGCCCATATAAACTTGGGGTGATTATCTAGCAATAAAATCAATTCCACAAGCCATTAATGGCATTGTGTTGTTTCTATTAACTATAGAAATCAGCCTGTAAGTAATGAACAACTTCAGAGTCAGCTTAGCTTCTCATCTGTTATTTTTAGGAGACAAATAGTCTACTGTATTCACTATGTGGATCTTAAATTTAAAGTTTTGATGTTATGAATATGGAAAGACTTTTGTTCACTTAATTTGCAAACATCAAAGGACTCTAGTTAGTGCTGGGGCTATGTTGAGATGAAAAAGGGAGGGTTTCCTGTTGTTAGAGTTTGTAGGCTATTGGGAAAGAATGAGCAGATAGTTCCAGTGTAATTCAGTAAAGGCTCCAGAAGAGTAGTTCTCAAATTTTGGGTCTTATGAGTCCTTTACATGCTTAAAAATTATTGAGGGCTCTAAAGGGCTTTTGACTGTGTGGATTATATCTATTAATATTAACTGTATTAGAAATTTGGGCTAAGATTTTTTTCTCTCTCTTTTTTTTTACTCCTCACCTGAGTATATATGTTTTTATTGATTTTAGATAGATGAAGGGAGAAAGAGAGTGAAACATCAGTGTGAAAAAGAAACATGGATCAGTTGCTTCCCATACATGCCCCAACTGGGGATTGAACCAGCAACCTAGGTATGTGCCCTGACTGGGAATCGAACTGTAACCATATGGTGTATGGGATGACTCTCCAATCAAACCACCCAGCCAGGGCTCAGACTAAGATATTTTAAAAATATTTATGTATTCATTAATAAACCTATTATATGTTAACATAAATAGCATGTTTTTATAAAAAGTAACTTTTTCAAACCAGAACAGCCGGAAAAGTTGTATTGTTTTATATTTCTGCAAACTCTAATGTCTGGCTTAATTGAAGACAGCTGGATTCTCCAATCTGTTTCATATATTCCATTAGCTGTCAGAGTAATGATGTCATCACACGTCATGTAGCCTCTGGAAAACTCCTTCTATGCTTGTGAGAGAATGAAGATAGCTTTGACCTTGCAGACTTCTTGAAAGGGCCACACTTTGAGAACCATTACTCTCAAGGATAGACAGCTGAAGCCTAAATGGTAAATGTGTCTCTCCCTGGAAAAGCCAATGGTTTAAGCCATCGCCTTCTTAACCTGTTACTAAGCAAGCCCTTTGCTTCATCCTGATGAAGTCACCAGATTTACTGGACTAATCACTGCTTCAATGTTTCCGTCATTAATAAAACTAGTTGTTTCTCCCCACTATGGATGGAAGACTCTCTGCTTTCAAATCCCTCTCTCCCAGTTCTTAGAAAAATCCTAAATTACAAAACTGTCTCTGTAAGACATAGGGTTTTGTTGAAACCACAATTTGAAATAAGGACGTGGGAATTACTGAGTTGCCTTGTTTTTAAATGGGTCCATCCACAGTGATGTGCAGATCAGCTGACATTTCCAGATCTTTATGAGGCAATTATAGTGAACACCCACTATGTATAAGGTACTCTGCTTTTATTTGTCAGTTTACCCTTTTCTGTCAAAAACTGCTTGTATACTTGCATAGATCACTCTGGTCATACTTAGAATAGTTTCCCATCAACAACCAAATAGTGTGATGATATCAAATCCTGTTTGGTCTTTTCTTAAGAAATATGAAATAGTACATCTTTCATTTTAGTCCAAAATTTGTAACTTCACTTTAATGGAGCTCAATTCCTGTATTTGCTTTAGTTCTTCCAAAGCTAATTTAATACATCACTTTTTTTTTTTTTATCCTCACCTGAGGACATTTTTCCATTTTTTGTTCAGATAGAGTGGGAGGGAGAAAGAGAAACATCGATGTGAAAGGGACACATCGAGTGGCTGCCACCCGCACGACCCAACCAGGGCCGGGGACAAACTGCAACCGAGATACGTGCCCTTAGTGGGAACTGTACCCGGGTCTCTCTGGACCGCAGGCCGAAGCTCTAACCGCTGAGCCAGACCAGCCAGGGCTAATACATTACTTTTTCTTCCTGTTTTACTGTTAATTACTAAGCAGAAAACTATATAAATCACACTACTTTATTGAATTTTATATCTGCTCTCACAGCTAGACTTTGGTAGTCTGGTTATGATTATATCCCACCATATATCTTATAGCAATTCTTATCTAATATGTAATTTTAATTGTTGCATTGCATTGATAGCAGCTATGTTCATGGTTAAATAACCACAGAGTTCTGAGCAGTTTGCAGAGTAATTACATGGAATTTATTGGAAAGCTTCCTTAGGCTGAGATAAGTTCTTGGTAATCGGGCCTATGATTTGTTTCCTTGTGCTACTCCCTGATTTTTCAATGGGACTTTTCACCGTTTAGTATAATTTTTAGGAGCACTCATAAAAATAGCTATGACTAGTCTTTGTTTTATTCTATGCATGTTGCTTCCTTTATTTCTCTCACAAGTCAAAGGTTTTTTAAAAAAAAAATTACAGCTACAGCATACCATAGTTATAATGTAATGTTCCATTCATTTGACTTGGTCAGCAAGATATAGAAGAACAGTAACACTTTTTTTGGCATCTGCTAGCTGAGTATTAGTGTACATCTGTGTCTGCTTTATGTCCTTGTTACTGAAAATCCTGTCATCATCATTGAGATCATTTAGAGACACCATAAATGGGTCCAGATCCAGCAAGCTGGATTGCTATTTTCTTTCATTGTGAAATAAGAATTAGGCCACAAAGTGATGGGGGAGTCTTTCACTGGTGTCAGAGGAATCTTGTAAAAATGGGGCACCATGAATCAGGACTTTGCATAATCTGAACAATCTTGTTTGGCTCACCAGGGAGTGGGAAAGTGAAATAATAAGATGCAAATAGTCAAATGACCTTTAATTACAAGGACCTTGGGAGCTTTTAACAGAGACCCAGGATCTTGAGAGGAGTTAATGAAATCCTCAAATTAAGCCAAGGGACCCAAGGTTGAGGAAAATCTCATTCGTTTTTGAAAGCAGAAAAAAGGGCAAAGTGACTGACTGAGACAAAGGGTCTCATATAAAGAAAAACTAAAAGATGAGGTTTCAGAACCAGAAAAAACAAAAACAAAAAACAGTCTGACAGACACAGAGTTTGGGGAGTAAGGCTGCGAGGAGACTATTTTCAGTTTGAGAACAGGGAATCTGGGCTAGGAAAGACACTTTACACCCGGATCAAAGGGCGGTAGAGCCTTGAGAAGGTGCTCAGTCTAGGCCTGGGAGAGGAAATGGGAACTAACAGGGAAGTGACAATAAGGACAGCATGGATAATCTGTACTGGGACAATTACTTTGAGCCTGAATCGTGTGCCCTCATTTCTCTAGTGCTGTCTTGTCAGCTTTTTAGAACCATTGGATGGTGGATGTTCACTTAATACCACTAAGCTGTGCCTTCCCATCCCATACTTCAATTTTTCATGTTCAAAAATAACTACTCAGGTGGATTTTTCTTTTGCAATTTACTCAGGTGGATTTTTTTTTGCCTTGCTTTGACTATAGTATATCAAGAGGGAACTGTTTAAAGACCAATTTCTATGAATACACTACTATGCAGAAGAGCCTACTCATGTTTCTTTTTGTGTTCTTCTCTCCCAGCCATGAGAGTCTTACCACCACCAAACACATACACACACAACCTAGCTTATCTTTCATTGGATTGAAATAACAGGTCCTTGGCAGACTGAAAGTTTCAGGTGGGTGTCACCCTCATCCTTCAAGGCCTCCCTGGACCTAACATAGACATAATGCCTTCCCCTAGCTGCCTTGTCTCCTATGGAGAAGCGTTCAAAAAGCTACCCAGCATGTGAGGCTTTGGATTGTCACAGGTGTGTGTGTGTGTGCATGCTTGCCCGTGTGCACGTTCGGGCCCACTCCTAAATTCCTTGCCTGGTACCTGGTGTGCAGGGCTGCCTTTAAGTTTCCATTGGTGATATGATGGTGATATGATGGTGATATGATGGTGATATTGGGCTTATCCCCAGATTCCTAACACTTTCGTTGTTGTTGTTTTTTTATCCTCACCTGAGGACATTTTTCCATTTTTTTGTTCAGATAGAGTGGGAGGGACGGGGAGAGGGGGAGAGAGAGAGAGAGAGAGAGAAAGAAACATCAACAGGAAAGGCACACATCGAGTGGCTGCCACCCACATGACCCAATCAGGGCTGGGGACAAACTGCAACTGAGGTACATGCCCATAGCGGGAACAGAACCGGGTCTCTCGGGACAGCAGGCCAACGCTCTAACCACTGAGTCAAGCCGGCCAGGGCCAACACTTTCATTGTTGATCCTTCCCTCCATTCCTTCCTGCCCTTTTCTGTGCTTGATTTTGTACTTGTGATCTTTGTTCTTCTGTGCCTTATCTGTTTGGCCCAATATAGCCTTCTTTTAGGAGAGAGCGGTAGTCCTCTCTACTACCTATTCCCTACTGCCACAGCAGTAGATGAACGTAAACAGTGCAGGTGGCTGAGCAGCAAGAGGCAGCCAAGAGGACTGACAGGGAGCAAGCACACTCACCGACACTGAAGCACCAATAGGAAAGAGGCAGTGGAATACTGTCGGCGGCATGATTGTGCTAGGTGAGAAATTCAGAATCTGGAGTTCAGTTTTCAGAGTTGAATTGTGGCTTACCTACTTTTGCCTAGAGTTACTGAGCAAGCCATTTGACCTCATTTTCCTCATCTGTAGGATGGAGATAATGTTGGATCCTGCGTCATACTAGTGTTGTTCTGAGGATTAAGTAAAAGAATCCATAGAAAAGCTCCTAGCATACGATCTATTACAATACATATCAATTAACATTAGAAGTAGGAAATTGTACTGATGATGAGACAACACAGAAGAGTACCTCAGCCACGATGGGCTAGCCTCAAGTTGTAGGGGTCATCTGGGGAGAGTCTCAGAATTTTTGCCAGAATGAAAGGTGTAATTACATAATCTGTTTACTGCGATCTACCTTCAGGCCATTCACACATCTTTTCAGCCATGCACATGGTTAGCCATACTGATTGCCATTTTAGGCACGCTTCTCAGCCTTGGTACAATTGACATTTTGGGCTGAATAATTCTTTGTTATGGGGGTTGTCGTTTGCATTATAGTATGTTTAGCAGCATCCCTGGCCATTACCTACTAATGCCAGAAGTAACCCAGTACCCCCAGCTCAGTTGTGACAACTAAAAAAGGTCTCAACATTGTAAAACATCTGGGAACAAAAATCACCTGGAGAACCACCATTTTAAGACATGGTTAATTTTTTGGAAAAATTCTATTTGATCTTTTTGTGTTAGTTATCTCTGACATTCATGACTCTTCTTCATTATCTGCTGCTGCTCAAGTGTATTTGAGACCAGCCAGTATTTTCCATTTTTCTTCTGTTCACAGATCTATACCATAGCTCTCCTCCCTTCCTGGAAGAGAAGGATGCGTTGAATGTGCATTATCCATTGACATGACAGCAAATCCAACAGTGCTAAAAGCTGGCCTTCCCAAAGCCTCTCTGATGTTCTGCTCACCTGACCCTGGTCCTTCGCCCACTGAGTGTGAATGTGCACTTTCTCTGCTGGGACAAGATACTCCTAGACAAGTCTGCTTGGGAACTCAGACTGGGGTGGGCTGACTCATTTGGCACAGACCTGGAGGGAACAGTCTTTTTCTGTATGTGCTACTGCTGCGTTGGTTTCCACAGTGAAAAGAGTGGAGAAGACTGTTGAGGACATTTTATAATGTTCTTGAGCATTTCAGGAAAAAAATACAAAGTAAGAGGTTGAAGGGTGCTCAAACTTGTCTGAGAAACAGGTCATTTGTAGTTTTCAAGTTGTTGTGTAATTAACTTTGTAACTATACAAAGTTTATTTTGCTCATTTTTAACCCTTCAAGTAAGTCTGAATTTTACTCTTGGATTTTAGATTAGCATTTTTAAATATATAACATGTATTTCAAAGTATATATATTAAAAGGTATACTATAAAGTATCTTTTTCCCATCTCCTTCTTCATCTGCCCATTCTCCCCACAACCTATACCATTGATTAATTTTCTGTATGTACTTTTCAGAGTGTCTTTATGAGTAAACAAGCAAATATAAGTAAAGATTCTTATTCTCTCCCTTTTCTATACCAAAAAAAAAAAAAAAGAAAAGAAAGAAAGAAAGAAAAAAATAGCTTACTATAAACACTGTTCATCATCTTGATGTTTGCAGTTAAATATTTTTTTGGAAATCTTTCCATTAGGTCACTGTTCTTAAGCAAGGGCAGGAAAGGGGAATGAAAATACATGACTGCTAAATAAACCTTTACAACTTCAAATTAAACAATTTTTAATTTATAGGATATTTAATCAAATAAGGTAGAGAAATGGGAATCATATACTTTTGCTGTTTTGAAACTTTAAATATTATCATAAACTATAATAGTAGTATTATGTTATTATACTTTAAAACAGTACTTTGACAGTTACACATGTCTTTATAAGGTCTGTGTAGCATTTGCATTTCTCAGTTGAGAAACCGAGTCCCAGGAAGATTAAATAACATGCAAGGCTATTGTTATGGTTGCCCTAGAACTGGAACACAGGCTCCAGTTCCCAGCGGCTGCAAATGAGGGATTTAGCTTATAGAGAGAAAGAAGCAAGTGTACTGAGGGTCTACCTCTGTACCACTTGATTTTACTTAATCCTTATATAATTATTATTCCCATTTTGCAGATAAGGCTAGGGACCAAAACACTAAAAGTTAGAGTGGTTAAATAATTATCAAACAGCCTAAATAATCAAACCAGAATAAAAACTCACTGACTGCAAAGCATGTGTTCTTTCCACTTAACCAGACCACATGCCAGAAAGCCCAGACAGAATACTGACCTCAAGAGAGTTTCCTCTTTCTCCCATCTGATGTTTTTAGTGTCCATCTGTTTATTCCTGTACTCTGTCCTCACCTCCTCAGCTCCCTGACCCCTCCTACCTTTGCTCATTCTGTTCCAGTCACACCAGCTTCCGCGCTGTTCGTTGTTCCTTGAACACAACAGAGCCTGTGGCTTCTGTACTGGCTGCTTCCCTGGCGAGCTTCTGGACTCTCTCCCTCATCTCATCTAGTACCATCTGGCATACTAGATTTTAATTATTTGATAATTAGCTATGTCTCCTACTAGAATATATACTTCATGCAAGTAGGGGTACAGGGTGTATGTGTGTGTGTTATGTGTTTTATTCAATAGCTGGTCAATTATTGGTCTGTTTTATTCAGTGCTGTAAACAGTGCCTGGTAATTGGTATTCAATAAATAGTGGTTAAATTTCAGACTAAACCTATTATAGTTTTGAACTAGCTACCATTTTAGGGAGTAACTGTAAGCAACGCATATAGTGCATAGTTTCTTCTCTTTACAGTCTGTGAATAACAGAATTACCATTTCTTGAGCATTTATGTGTCATGTAGCCTGCTAGTCCTGGAAACAGTCATAGCAGACAAGTACTGTCTTTATTTTACAAATAAACAGCTTTGAATCAGAGAAGTTAAATAATTAGCCAAAGGACCTGCTAGTTACCACAATGCCAATACAGTATTTACTCCAAATCCTGTTTCTCACCACCAGGACATACATCCACACCTCCTATCTCCTGTATCTCACATGTATACCATCTTCTACAGTGAATCTCTGTGTTGTAATATTCTGTCTGTCTAAAGCACAGAAAATCACCACCACTTGAAATCTACTGTTTTGTCATAGTATTTTCTGTAGGTTCATGGCTACTTGATCATGAGACATTAGCAAATATTCTCTTAATCACTGTAATAATAAAGCAAGTTTAGTCGTTTGGCATAAATTCATAATTATTTTTGGATGGCTTAAAAACTTGTGACTTTGCCAGTAATAACATCTCATATTCCCCAGAGGAGGTGGGTTTGTCATAAATACCATTTCCGTAGAACATTTCAAGGAACTTAAAGTTCTCGGAAAATATTTTTAACAGGCAGCCTTTTCTCAGACAGAATTCAAGGGCATAGTACTATATGCCCTTAAAAGTGTATGCGTATGTGTTTTTATCTTCCTAAGAATATTTATATGTATTTCTCTTATTGCTCAAAATCCATTTTGTATCTTGTATCTTAGGTGATTGAGGAGAACAGAAATGGATTCTTTAGAAGAGCATTCCAATGTACCTGCAGAATTTTTTGTTTTTAATTTCCATTAGTGTCTTTTTTTCTCTTCCCAGATCATGGGTTGTTTTCTATTAGATATTGCAAATAGGTATTTTGGAGGAGTAGTATGATTCCTTTCTCTTAACACTTATTGTTTAATAGGTTGCTTTTCTTTCTTTTATTCTTTCCCTTTTAAAAAGATACAGACTATCTCCTTTTCCAAATCTTATTCTGAGCCCATATATATATAATTATTATTTTTAAGCCTTTAGTTCCTATAAGTCCTTAAGAAAAAGATTTTCCTCCTTATTTGGCTTTCGTATGTTAATTCACTGGTGTTTATTTTGTCAGATTTAACATAAAAGGCCAAAGGAGGAAGCAGTCATGTACCAAAGTAGATGAGTTCACTGGTTTTCTTTCACCTCCTTGCAGTGTGGCTACCTGCACAGAGGCAGCAGCTAATGTGGTATGCTTGGAAATCAAAGGTTTCCTAACTTGTTAGTAGGAAATTCAGACTTCAGAAATTTAGAAACCACAACAACAGAGGCTTAGGTTTTATTGTGACTACTGAAGTCATACAGTTTGCCATGAGAAACAGGGTAGATAGGAGCCCAAAGAGTGTAATATATGAAACATTTTGATCCCTAGAGAATTCCCCCTCACCCCCCATTTATTTTAGCTATAGTAAATCGATAAAAAGGAGACAAAAGAACTAAGAACGTTTAATAGCACTGAATAGTAATTAGAAGTAGAGATCCGGGCAGTTGAAGGATGGAGGCTGATGTCTGGTTTGGCTTTCTACTGAGCAATTAGATCATGACCCACAGTGAGTGTCCTCCATATACCCTTACCTAATTTTCCTATTTCCTGGGGATGACTGGTTTTTGTTTCTTCCATTGATATTTTAGAGAGCTAGAGTTTGGGCCATATGTAAAGGTTAGTTACAGACAGGTTTTCTTCTAGAATCTATATGAATGTAAATGGCCATTTTTTGTGTGGTCTATGTTTTGCATGTCCTCTTGTGTAACTGTAAAATTAAAATTATTTTACTCATGTGAGCCTTAATATTCCCTTGATTGACAGTTCAGAGCATTTTCATTACATTTTCCTTTTCTGCCACTTCTAAGCATTGAGAAGACAGAATTCATGAACACAGAGTTTGATTCTCTTTTCTCCAAGTTGGGCTCTTTTAAGACGAATGTGTTCTAGAGAATATTAAGCATGTGTAGTGAGGGGCAATTCCATCAAGATGTTACAGTGGTTAGCAACAGACCTGGCTAGAGATGAGAGCAATGACTTTATACTTCACTTCCCTTGGCCCTGGGTCTGCTGCTGATTTTGTGCTTGAGTAAGAGTTTCACTCATTTAGCTATGTTTATCTCTGTGAAAAATTCTGTTCATAGCAGAATTAAAGAAAAGGCTATAGTTGTTCGTGTATGTATTATATGAATGCCTATCCATTTTTGCCCTAACCATACCTTACCTTGTGATTTGAACTCTAAGGGAGGGCAAACTATTTCAGGTTTGCACTACATAGTTGAAAAAAAGTGTTTTTGAAAATAGTACTGATTTCACTGTACCTCACTTTTAAAGTTCACTCATTCACAGCTAAAAACAAAGAAAAAAGCAAAGCCCCAATTCTCAAACAACAGAAAAGCCACTTTCAGAAAAGCCATGTATCCAATGGACAGGGAGTATTAGACCAAAATCTGCTACTGACTTAACTCTGTGACCTGGCTCATTTGCCTGTCACCTCAGCTGCAACATGGGAAAACAATACAATTTCGTCTCTAAGGTTTAAGAAGCTTTGATGATCCTCAAATCTCAGTTCCACAGAATAAAATCCCCCACAAAGCTTTAAAGTCCTTTTCTCCATTATTTATTTATTTATGCTTAAATCCTCACATGAGGATATTTTTCCATTTATCTTCAGATAGAGTGGAAGGGAGGGTGGGATGGGGAGGGGGGGCAGAGAGACAGAGACAGAGACAGAGACATGGACTGGTTGCTCCCCGCATGACCCCAACCAGGGCAGAGGATGAACCACAGTCGAGGTAAGTGCCCTTGACCGGAATTGAACCTGTGACTCTTTGGTCTGCAGGCCAACGCTCTAACCGCTGAGCTGGCCAGGGCCCTTTCCTCCCTTTTTTCCCTTAACATTGTATACAAATCACATGTCAAAAAAGTACATTTCTTTCTATTAAAAGAGATTTTTTTTTTTAATCCTCATCGGAGGATATGTTTATTGATTTTTAGGGAGGGAGGGAGGGAGAGAGATAGGAGAAATATTGATCAGTTGCCTCCTGTAAACACCCTGATCAGGGATCAAACCTGGAACCTAGGCATAAGCCCTGACCAAGAATCAAACCTGGAACCTTTTTGTTGTATGAGATGATGCTCCAACCAACTGAGCCACCTGACCAGGGCTCCATCAGGAGATTTTATGACTCGTCAAGTCTCAGTGGGTCATAACTATGTGGACACCCTAATTGGAATTTCATGGAATTCAGATTTATTTTTGGTTCTTTATATGTCAAGTATGTATGGTAGTTCAAGGTTATAAGTAAAGGTAAAGAAGGTTCAAGGTTATAAGTAAAGGTAAAGAAGTAACTCTTTTAGTGTCTGACACTAAAAATGTTATGTTAAATTGAATGTGGAAAGAAGTATTTAGTCTATTAGTTTCTGAAAAGACAGTCGTTTTTTTTTTTTAATCCTCACCTGAGGACATTTTTCCATTTTTTTGTTCAGATAGAGTGGGAGGGAGAAAGAGAGAGAGAGAGAAACATCGACATTAAAGGGACACATCAAGTGGCTGCCACCTGCACGACCCAATCAGGGCCCGGGAACAAACTGCAACCGAGGTACGTGCCCTTAGCGGGAACCAAATCCGGGTCTCTCTGGACCGTAGGCTGATGCTCTAACCGCGGAGCCAAACCAGCTAGGGCTGAAAAGACAATCTTTATTATCAGTGTCTAGGATCTAATATAAGCTGTAAGAGTTGTCTTACCCATTTGTTTTTGTGCGTGTGCCTCTCAGGCATGGTAGGACTTTCAAGGTAAAACAGGGAGCTTCCAGGCTAGCTTTTAAGCCTTTGCTTTCTTTGGTCCTTTACTCGGTAACATATTTCTTATCTCAGGTAACTAGAAACACTCATGTGGGTTTCTCATAGGAGGAATTCCCTTCTAGCAAGGAAACCAGGATAAAGGATAACCTTGCTTTTCACGGTGGTTAAAGACAAGGCACTAGAGACAAGGATTTTCTCCAACAAGCTTCATCTTTTACTTCACTTTATGGCTAGGTGTAAGAGAACAGAGCTCTTCAGGACTGCACCCTAGCATCTCCTCATTGGCCCTGAGGCAATGCCTCATGCCTCATCCTGGCAGAAGCCTGTAGCCCCAGATGATGATGATGGAGTACTATCCTTGTGAGAGACTGGCATAACTAGAGTGTAACCAGTACCATTTACTGAGAGGCTACTATGGTTCTGCCACTGTGCCCAACTGCTTTATCATATTTAATCTTCACCTTTAAGGACTGAAATAATTTAAGATGCTGTCCTTTCTATGAAAGTACAGGTTGTTATGACAGCCAAATAATGGATTTAATTATCAGAGATTGGGTGTTCTGATCCTGGTTCAAGCCTTCTCTTTTTACCTCAGATTCCCTTTTCAGAGTAGATTCCTAAGGAATAAATCTGCCATCCTTTTTGGAATGCTTGGTTTAGTATCCTCCATTTACATTTCAGTTCCTATCTTTTCCATGAATGTTCCCTAACTTGTCTAACCCTAGCCGAGTCCCACTCTCTGAGTCTCCACATCCCTTACAGTTTTGTGACACAAATATTGTTTTACACCACTTCCTAATCTGTTTTGTTGCATTTGTTTTGCTCTTGAATTAACTGTAAGCTCCTTGAAGGATTTGATACCTCTCCATCCTCCTGTATTGGTTTGAGCTCAGTACATACTTAATGACCAAATATGATAGAGGAGTGAGAAGAACCATTTCTTAGGAGAGCATAACCCCCTCCTAGGCTGAATGACTGTAAAATTCTCAGAATTTACTTATCATTTGGAGAAGTAGAATGGTGTTCCTCTAGTTTCTGTCACTTCTCAGGAGGGAGAACCATTCAGTGAAATGAGGAAATCACTTGGAGACAAATGTAAATAAAGTTCAGATGGGGGAAATCCAGCCAGAGAGTCTTAACTCTGCCTAGGATTCTTTGCATCTTTGCTCAACCCAATGAATTTTATGGGATTGTAAGAAGAATCTTGTAAAGCATAATTTTAGGGGAAACGAGTGGAACACCAAATCACCTGACAAGGTTGTTCTCACGTTTATATGAAATATCTCAGTGTGTGGTATATAGCCACTTGTATGAAAGCCTGAAGGATAATATGTAACCTCAAATATAATGTATATCTTATAACAATATGAACTCTTAACCATCTTGATAATCATTACACTGATATTATTTTTAAAGAACAGATAATCTTCCCTTTATCAGCAAAGGATGACTTTTCACAAAACTCCACAGTACTTTACCTCTCCTCTGCCATTTGTTAATAGACTAACAAGTTAAGGCTAAGGCACTTAACACAGCATCTCACTGCATAGCCCTTTGTCTTGTGCAAAGAACCAGGAACTAGGAACTTTCTCATGCCCTTCCCAAGCTCCTAGGCCAAGCAGTTCCTTCCTTTTTTTAAAATGTAATAGCAGCAGTCACTTAAGTCTTGTCAACCCAAATGTGATGAATGTTTTACATTCCTTTTAGGATTTCTGCTCAGAGTCTGTTTTTGTTTTGATTCACTTAAAAAAAAAAAAAGAATTTGAGAGAGAGAGAGAAACTTAGTTCACCTTTAAACTTTTGTTCCAAAACTGGTGGGCCATGAGATAAGATAAATCTGGCAGATTTGCTTCTGTCAGAGCGCCAATCCTGGAGGGCTGACCTCATCCTTGAGGCTGCTTTTGGTACAGTGGTTTGGGGTTCTCACAGGCCCAGGAGCTACAGGTATGTTAATCTTTCCTCTGTGTTTAAGTATGGATGTTTCCCCTCACATTCTTCCCATTTTCTTTTGCTGAATTGTCTGGGTAATGATAGATCAGTAGCTTGTATTTTTGTATAGTCTTTGGCTCTTCTTGATCAGCATTCCCTCGATTACTGCCCATTAACTAGTCTGTCTTTCCCAGTATTGAGAGAGATTTATGGTGGATGACATTGTTCCCTTTTTTTAGGTTTTTGGAAGCCAAGACTACAGGAAGCTTACCCAGTGAATGGATGGCAGAGCCAGGAAGAGTAGAATTGGATTTATGAGCCATTGTTCCTGCTCTTTAGTCTTACCATTGAGATAACACTATTTGTCTATGTCAATATAGTGTCACTAGTTAGCAAGCTTGGAGGTTGACTGTATTCTGTTGAATTTTTAAAAAGAGTCCCACACTGTTTTTATCTTTACTTAATTTTTATGTACAACTAACTTGCCTTATCTACTTTGCTTTATCAGTCTATTAAGAGCAGGGATCCTAGGCCATGATTGAAGCCTTTGTGCAAGAGCTGCTGGTGATCTTATTAGTCTTTGTCAACAACACAGTGCTAGTAAGTGCTAGTAGGTATAGCTGGGTAAGTGACATGGTGTGGTGTGTAGAGAACTTAGTTGCTGGATCTATTGTCCTGCCTTGTGCTTAGCAGTGTCTGGTAGATGCTCAGTAAATGTTTGCTGCTTCTGAGGAGTTACAAGCCCTAGGCTGGCTTTATAGGTTGACACTGGAGTTATCGAGTTAGAAAAATTATAGGAAAATCACTTTTTTTTTTTTTTCTTTTCTGTACCACCTGATAGATGCACTGGACTACCCACAGAAACTCTGAAATCAAAGCATATGATTGGGAAAAGGCAGTCTGCAGATTTTTAGTTACTGTAAGAACAAACTGTTTGGACTCAATGACTGCATTTTACAGGCTTTCATCTGAGGCAGAGATTAGGAGAAAACATCGGAGTCTACCCTCCATTAAAGACAGAATCACTATTTTCTGTTCCTTCTTGTGTTTCTTTAGAGTCCATTCCATATCCCAGGGCAATTCACCTGGTACTCTTTACCACCTTTAGTCTCATCATTTTGGGAGTAAGTTAAGGTAGGTGGAGATGGGCAGTGAGTAGAGAAGCATCTGACTCAGTCTGCCTACATAGCAGATACGGCACAGTGCCAAGCAGATTTCACTGTCAACTTCATCTGAGCCTAATTTGTTTTCTGTGTGTGTGTGTGTGTGTGTGTAAGTCAGTTCTATGTGGTTACTTCATATACTGGCTGAAATTTGTATTGGGCTCCTGAACAAAATCTAGAAGAGGCCCTTCTTAGTCCACTGTTTTCAGGAATACTTTTTTCTTACCAAATTAAGACACTTCTAGATTTTAATTTATTTGTACATGTATCCAGTATTCTTTTTGACACACCTACTGACTATACCTAGGGTACTTTCTATGCACTAGGGATAAAGTAGTTGCAAAATTGACCCTCAACGAGTTTTTAGTCCAGGGGACAGACAATAAACAAATAAGCAATTAATGTGTAATTTGATGTCATGCAGCAGCGCATGGTGTAAAGGAAAGTAAAGCATGGTAAGGATCATTAAGAGCTTGCAGCCTTCATTGGTAACTTCCTCTGCTGTTTCGGGGAGGTTTTTTTAAGGTACTGAGTCATTTGAAGTTTGAAAGGGAACCCGCTAGTTGGGGAGGTCTGGGGAGTGCAAAATGCTTAGTTGAAAGATGCGGAGAAGAGGTCACTCATCTAGTTAGTGGTTCAGACATAAATGTCTTTGACTAGAGAGCACTCACTCTTTCCAGGGCACCTTTTAGCTTCAAAGCAGAGAGTGAGATTTGCTGCCCAGAGAACCTGTAAGTACATTTATTATTTGTTTTCTCTGTGCTCCCTTTCTTACCCCCTTCCATTGTTGTATCTTGGTTGGACTGTATTAATTTCACCTCACTCCTTTCCTTCTGCCTTTTTCTTGCCTTCTATTTATTAACAAGAACTTTGAACTTTTTATTTTCTTTTTTTAAATGGGCTTTATATCCAAATTAACATTTATACTGTCAAGACTTCTAGGGCTTCTGTCTTACTTTCTTCCTACCACTAATTTAAGGAGAAACAAAAGGCTGTAGCCCACAAATTCAGGGGGCCTGGCTCTGCCTCTGAGTAGCTCTGTGTCCCTGAAGCAGGTCATACTGTGGACATCAGCTTCTTCTGCAAGGTGAGGCATTTGGATTAGATGGCCTCCACGGCCTCTTATAGATATAAAATTCCGTGGACATTTCCTGCCAGGGGTGTGTGTGTGTGTGCATGTGTGTGTGTGTACACATGTGTACATACTCTCTAGAGCCTGGGACTTCACATTGTCCATACAGAAGAATCTATCAAGGCACTTTTCATACTCACATTTATGGAGTTGTGTGTTTGCTATTCTGATATAACTAATATATGCTCTCTTTTACTGATGATAACTGTCCTTCAGGCCAGAATCAGTAGTTATCATAAACAGAAACAAGGAGTTGGGTGTATGTCTGTCTGCATCCTTACTTGTCCCAATAATACACTTACCTATCTATTCCTCTATATACTTCCCTACTCCCCACCCCCAACACACACATACATCATTCCCCAAGCTTTATATATATTTTTTAATTGTATCTTTTAAGATTTAATCTTATTTTGAAACCAGTAGGGCATAGGAATGTGAGGATGGTCAGACTGGAGAAAGAACATTGCTAATGTGTTATTCTCTATTCTTGGAGTCAGAATTAAAACTGCTTTGCTGTTCTGTCTTAATTTGCTAAAGCATCTGAGAGAACAATCATGAAAGAAGAGTGCTTCCCCCATATCTGAAAAAGAACCAAGGGACTTTCCTTGGAGGGCCTTCCCATTTTGTTTGCCCAGCTTCTTTCCCAGTTGGAAAGGAAATAATATTAGTGCAGAAGTGCAGGGAGAGAGAATCTCAACCCTGTTTTTAAGAAAAAGAGGGATGTAGGAGTGGTTACAACAGTATTGGTGACAATCCACTGGGAATTAATTAGTGCACCCAACATTCGAAGTAGAAACTGACCACTAGCCGGAGGGGGTTCTAAAAGTCTTTGTAGCACACATCAAGCATAAGGCTTGGGTTGGTGGCCCAGAAATACTATAGTGATGGCAGAAGCAGCCATAGAAATATTTCTTTGAAAGTTTGTGATGCTGGCTCCATGTGCAGCGTCTTATTTCTAGTTCCTTATTTAAACATGATTTCCAAAACTAAACAATTAGTTTAAAGTAAAGCTAAATTCGTAGTTAAATACAAATTAAACTCCAAAAACATTTAAAATTAATGACATGCCCACGAGGATAGGTAAGATGTGTTAGATTTTTAAAAGATAATGACTGGCTTTGTGGAGAACAGATTTCAGTTTCTGAAGCAGGTTGAAATGAATATTTCTTTACATCCTTTGATTATTACTCCACAATATTCAGTTTTTATTTATAAACAGTTCTCTTCCTGCTCCCCTTCCTTTTCCCCTTAAATAGAAGGCTGTGTTTTTTTCTCCCTTTACCTTGTAAAAGCATTCACTTTGCCCTGAAGCACCAGATATAGACAGAACGTGACCTAAGAAGAATTAATGGCATTTTATTCTTCCTCCCACATTTTATTTTACCTCAATATCCATTTATTACCAAAGGCACTTTTTTGGAAGGGGAAGGGGTAGCAGAGAGCCCTAAAACAAAATTTACAGCCTTTTTGAGAAAGCAAGTTAATGGTAATTGCAAGTGGACTTGAAAATTAGGAAGCTCAAAGCTCAATTTGTTTTTATATTGGCTGTTACTATAGACTCCATCACAGCATTAGGAAAATATCACAAAAATACCAGTGGCTTAACAGTTAATCATAATCACCATAAAAGGGCAAATGAATTTAATTAAGCATAAAATTAATAGATGCTTTATTTGAAAATGTAAAAATTCACATTTATTCTATCTAAAACATTTTTTCCATCATATAGATTGCCCCAAGGTCTAAGAAATGCTCACTCAGAGAGCCACTATGACATTATATATCCACAATAAATTTTGTTTAACTTTGAGTTTTAAAAGGGTCTTAATGGTGATTGTTCCTTGAACATGCTTTTAAGTTAATAAAAGGGAAACAGTATGGAATACTGAAGTGTGTCATTTAAAAATTTTTTTTTCAAAATTGATGTCTGCCTGTTTTAAAAAAATAAAATGCAGACTCTGGGAAACACAGCTGTTAGAGCTTTGATAGAGGTTATGATTTTCAACAGTTGAGCTATAGTTTATGGTACAGATGGTACTTTGGGTATAGTTGAAACAATAATTGATGGTTTCTGTTTCCCTCCTCCTCTATTAGATTCAGAAGAGTGGAATACCTTTTTCCCAAGGCAGGAATTTTTCAGTTTCCAATTACAGCCTATATCAAATAAACAACTTTTCTATTGCATATTCCCTACTTTTCTCCACAGTGACCTGGGTGTTGGCCCCTCTCTTCTCATTATAGTAGGCTTCCCTAGATTTGAAATAATAGTTTTAGGGAAATCCTACTTTTTGGTACTAACCTGCAGTTTATATAGCCTATCTTCAGGACAAATAACATATAATTTTTCTCTTAGAATACTAAAACCAAAGTCTTTCATTGCTCCAAACAAAATTAGCAAAGAAAACAAAGCCCTGTGATGCAAAAATGACAGGAACCAATGTCATATACTTTATAAAACTCACACAGAATTACTAGAAACACAGCTATATCTCGAATTTTAAGCATATAATGTTATGTTTCAAATGACAAATAAAACAAAGGCTATTTAAAAAGGGAAATAATTCTCTCACAGTTTCTTTAGTTTTACAATATATGTTCAGACCAAAAAAGTTTGAGTGATAAATCAAATTTTCATCTTCTATTACAGTGTTTTAAACTTAATATAGCATGTTATATTTTTATTCCGCTGCTGAGTTTTTATTCTGAAAAGTAAACTAAAATATACAGATTTGCAGTATCTACCAAGTGTTCAATTATCACACTATAAGGGTTCATTTATAGCAACAGCCTGTTAAGAGTTTATATGTAACTACTCATGGTTCGAAATGCCACTGATGAACAGAATTCTTCTATAGGCTTTATCTTTTAAATTAGTTTTGTACATAATAAATTGTCCAAAATATTACTCTAGAGAAGCTAGTTTATCTTTAGTTTTCGGTGTAGTTTGTCATTTATCCCAACTGGAGTTGAAGTAAAAAGTTATAACTTAAAACTGTGATAGCTGTTACTTCCTTATGCAAATTGACATATGTTTTTAAGATAGAATGGAACTTGTAAGATTTGTTTTGTACTTTAAAGACTTAAATTCTCTTAATTACAAGATGTATGTATTCCCAACAGTCTTCTAGTCTTTTATATTGCGATTTACAAAAGGCATGGGGTCGGGGGTTCGCTAACAAATGCACTACCGTGTGGCAGCGTTTTGCACTCTGCTCTTCTAAGACAAGGGAGTTTCAGAGGCGAGAGTTCAGGAGATAGCGTTGTTGTATTACAATATACTCCCCTCCACCCTTTCCCCTAAGATTTCTTAATACAGGCAGGACTCAATGTGTTGTAGCTCACTTGGAAAGTCTGTGTAATATATAGTCAACCCTCACTCTCAATATTTAAAATTAAATCCCAAATCTGTTTCCTCCGCCGAAAAAAACTTTTACTTTCAAGTTTTGTAGGAGTTGGAAAAGGTTTTGAAGCTAGAATTCATTGGACGCGCTTTTCGAAACCTGTCTGCAGTTCATGATGCTGATAACTTGAAAAGCCACCTACTGACTGACTACCTGGCTCTCTGACAGCAGTGCCCCTTGCTGGAGCGGAGCAGCTGTCCCCGGCTTACCTGAGCTGCCTGCGCCGGGCGGGCGGGGGCCGGGCGGGGGCCGCAGTCACGCCGCGCTGCGAGCGGGCTGTGCGCGCTCCGGGAGTCGCCCGAACAATGCGAGCTGGGCGCCGAGCGCGCCCGGCCTATGGGCGTTACGTCACTGCGCTGCCTTATAAGGCGCTCCGCGTGTGCGGCGCGGGCGGCGGGGTCCTCGGGTGACAGCCAGACCCACGGCGGCGCAGCAGTTCTCCCAGGCACCGCCGACGCTCAGACCGTGTGAATGCACCGTGGGTCCCGGGCTCCCGGCGGGGAGGAATGGGCAGGGGGGAGGGGGGGAGGGGAGGAGGACGCAGGCGTCCTCCTACCGGGCAAATCAAGTCTTTGTGGGGTCATGGTCATCCGCTTGTACTTTCTCCTTCTGTTGTGAGGCTCTAAAGCTTCTGTTATTACTTCGGATTCTTAAATACCCTGTTCTTTTTTTTTAAATTACAGTTTGTATTCAATATTATTTTGTTTTTGTATTAGCTTCAAGTGTACAACTTAGTAGTTAGACAATTACATACACATACTTTACAAACATACTCTGTTATTCTGTTTAAACTTTTGTAAATACATTTTTCCACATTTGTTTTTTGGCTGCTTGGGGGAGGCAGGGGAGGAAAGCCAGAAGTTTTTTTTTTTGTGTTTTTTTTTCGGAGACATCTCGGGGGGTAATTTAGACTTCAAATTTTCTCTTTCCTCTTTGTAAAGAGTAGGGGTCCTTAGAGGATAGTATTTTATTTCCTGATGATGTAACTACCAAACAATTCTTCAAGTGATGATGGGAAGGCCAGATGAAATCTTATTTTTTCAGTGTTTTTCCTGAAAGAACTTCTTCATTCCTCATTTCTGCTTGCCTGTGTTTTAATGAAAGTAGTTAAAACTAATCAGTTTATTTGGCAGGGAAAATATTTATTAAAGAAATTAAATGTTTGGTGCTGTACTTCAAGACAAAGTATAAAAATAGAACTTTAGAACCAGTTTTAATCCAGTTCTCTTCTACCAGCAAACAAAATAAAAAATAAAGACCTGAGCAGAAAAAGGAAACTGACCAAATATTACTGAATTAAGAGATTTATCCTCCTAATTACTTTGCACATCCATTAGAAGTAATCTCTAAAGTCCTAGCCAACTATATGAATCTGCTAAATAAATTATAGATATGTGGCTGCCTTATTTGCAAGCTGAGTTGAATAGTTTTAATAACTTGAGTCTATTTAAATCTTTTAAAATTACATTAGGATAGGCTTGCTTAAAACCATTGTTTCCATATGTGTTGTCAAACAAGAGTAATGAAAATAGTGTGCTTATCCCTTTTCCTTAATGTGGAGTGGAGAAAGGCTGATTGCAAAGAATGTACAGTTATTGAAAATGCTGTGAAAACAAAGATGCAGGGTGTAAAAACAAATGTGTCATCATTGCTAAATTGTAAGGTCACTTAAGACAACTCTAGATCATTCTACCTCTACTGAGAAGCCTAAATTAAACTAACCCTGCTTTTCATATATACTGTTTTTTTTCTTAATTTTTTATTGTTGACACTATTTCAGTTATACTGTTTTAAGAGAAGTGAATGACCATACCTTTCAACTGAATTTAATATTTGATTTGCAGTTTTGTATTAACTTTTTAGATGTTGCTCTGTTAGTTTTATTACTCTACTACTAGTAAAGTGCATTTAAGCTTTTTTAGTCTCCTATGCTTGCCTTTTGCTTACTAAACACTCTCTTTGAAACTTTTATGCTAGCCCTGGCCGGTTTGGCTCAGCGGTTAGAGCGTCGGCCTGCGGTCCTGAGAGACCCGGGTTCGGTTCCCGCTAAGGGCACGTACCTCGGTTGCAGTTTGTTCCCAGCCCTGGTCGGTTGTGCGGGTGGCAGCCACTCGATGTGTTCCTTTCACATTGATGTTTCTCTCTCTCTCTCTCTGTTCCTCTCTCTCCCTCCCACTCTACCTGAACAAAGAATGGAAAAATGTCCTCGGGTGAGGATAAAAAAAATAATAATAAATAAAAAAAGAAACTTTTATGCTAGATTTGATTTATTACAAATAAGATGAAATGACTGTTATGAAAGTGGCCTGAAGCATAAACACCTGAATCTCAGCTCTAAACTGGTAACATAAAGTACCTTTACCTCACTAGTACTTGTAACTTGTTTTGCCTCCGTTTTTCTTTGGATAGATACAGAGGTTTCTTAACATTTGACACTGCCTTTTATTTCTTTCTCACATTTTTTTACTCATGCTTTGCATTTATATTTCCCAGTTCCCCTGTAAAATTTCTCAGTATTTCCTCCTTTTCTTCAGCTGGGGTAACTGAAGAATGGAGAAATTAAGTGAATGCAAGAGTTGTCTAGACCTTTTGAGGCAAGAGAAAAGAGGATAGGATTCTTAACTCCTTGTGTGCCTTGCCTGGTGCTATTACTCCCTGAAGTACTGGTCTCTGATCCAGTTATGACTCAGTGTTGCAACTGAGAGTACACTGTGTGACCACTCTCTTCAGGAGCCAATGTTAACTCTCATTTGTTGAGCTCTTAATTTGAATTCATGTCAATCACTGTACTTAGTGCTCTACATGCACTCCATCATTTAATCTGCACAATACATTTTGAGGTGGTATTAATCATACTTTTCAGATGAAGAAACACATTTGGAAAGTTAAAAATGACTTGACCAAGGTTACACTGCCAGTAAAGTAATGAATGCAGGGATTTGAACCAGCCTCAATCTTGTCTTCCCTTAATAGTTTGTTCAGAATCTCTTAGAGGTGTTATTGGTAAAGACGTGTTCTGATTTAATTGAGAAGTTTGTATTTCTATTTTCCAGACTGGATGTTAAACTAAGAATACCAAGACTCACCCTCTTCGCAGTCCACACACCAGAGCCACCCTGATTGTACACTGAATAACTCTAGGGAATGTTTTTCATATTGAATCTGTATATTTACTAAGACAGTTTTCTTGAGGATGTTAGCAACATGTCTTGTTCTATCAAAATTAGAGTGTTATGACAATTTTCCAAAAGATGAAAGTCAAGGGTCTTGAGGAAGGGGGATTTTTGACACAAGAGCACCCTGGGTCTTGTGTCACAAACTCCACCCAGCCATTGGCATTGTGCTCCACTAGCCACATGAGTTAATGAGTAGACTTCTATTTCTTTTCCTCTTTCTGCCAAAATTCTCTTTGAGATGTAATTTTTGTTCTCTTGGCTTTTGACATATATTTATTATGAAAAGAATAAATAGAATTATGACCACTGTGCCTCAGTCTTGACTGAGAAAGTTTTACTTCCTTTTAATGAAAATGTTACTGTCCAATTGCTATATGACTCTTCTTATTTTATAATCAGGAATTTCTTAAAAATAAGCACACCTACAAATTAAAGTCCTTTCTTCAATTAGTAATCTGGATTTATGATCTGAATCAGCAGTAGGTTTAAGTTGTTATTTGGAAATAGTACAAAGGAATTTTCCTACTAAGCTAATTACCTTCTAATGTGGAAGAAGGTTTTGTAGGCCACAAGGCTGGAAACTAAGATGTATTGATTTGACTGAACTGTATGAAGTCACTGATAGTCAAAAACAGTTGAATATCAGCAATTTCCCATGATTCAAGCCAAGGCCAAGATATTACAATGACCACAGCAGCTAATATTAGTAATGTCCTTGTTATTTAACTGTTTTAAAATATCATGGGCATGTTACTAAGCATGTCAAAGCTAATTCCCCTTTGTGAAGTAACTGGTATTTTCTCTCATGTCCTCTCTCCCTGCCTTTGTTTCTTCTTATGACTGGTGAAGTCTTCAGTCATCCAAGTAAGTGCCAGAGAAGCAGTATTCATAATTAACTGAACATTTCTTTCAGCTGCCCACGATTTTCATTACTGGTTCTTTCATCATTTAAAGGGTGATGTGCACTGCTCTCTGAAAGCTTTGCTGTAGGATATGGGATGGTAATGCTAACTTTGAATGTGACACATGTGCTCCTTTACCTCTGTAAAATAGTATATGTGGAAAATACTATAACACGCAAAGAAAAACAACCATTCTTGTAATGGGCATGGTCCTGTATGAGAAGCTGAACAGAATGGGCCAGATCCAGGACTGCATAGGAAGAGACAGAATTCTGTGGTCCTTCACTGCATCAGGCTGCAGTTGATTGGCCAGAACGTGTGCTTTTGGCACTGAAGTATTCCATCTCAGGGAACATTCTGACCCCTCACTGGCAGTCTTCTTGCAAAGCAGTTTTGCCCCTGAGCATTGGGCAAACCTGCCATGGATCCAGTGCTGATCTCTCCTCTACTGCCACACAATTTATGAGGAAGGCTGAAGAAGCTTAACACACAGGTGGGCAACTTTAAAATGAGGAGCCAGAAGGAAAGTCTGAGGGATGAAAGCACCTTCTCTCCATGCCAGGGGCAGTTTTCTAACCTCTTCCTTTCATTCTTTCTGCTGCCAGGTGTCATCTGCCAAGCTCTGTACATATAAATGCCCCCACAAAATATATCCCCAGGCAGCGCAGCACTTACTCTATGCACTGAGAGCCTTTCACCAGCAGTTAATGGCCTTCAGGGAATTTAGATTTACATATAAATCCTCTTACTTATCTGTAGCCCAAATTTCTGTCCTTGGCGTCCATAGTCCTTGAATTTTCTAGAGGCTCTTGAACTGTTCCTATTCATATTCCAGCTAATTTGATTTTAGAACAGGGCTTAATACCCATGAGGGCTAACTTGGGCTGATTACAGCAACTGTGTCAGTGGTGATGCTAGGGAATGGAAAGCCCTTTTTGAACATGAAAATGAATGCTATTTTGTGGCCTTAAAAATCAATTTAAAAGTAGTTCAGTGCTCATAATTTGCAAAATGTAGAAAACTAAAAGATATTTTAAACCTAGTCCTACTATATAAATACTGCCAAGTATTAACAATTTGATGTACTGTATTTCTTTTTAGTCTTTTTCTAAACATTTATAAAACAATTGTTTTCATACTGTTGGGCATGTGTATGTGTTATGAGCCTTACCTTTTACCTTTATTAAATATATTTTAATCATGTTCATGGCTTTTCTGTAAAAATTGGATTATATAAAAGCACATATTTGCATATTTTTTCTAGAAATGGTAGTTAGAAAGTCAGTCACTGCCTGCTATTCCCCTGGTATTGCCATGGTTTTTCTTCTTCACCAGGTGAAGTAGGCATGTCTGTGTTTAATACAGAATCTTCTGTTGATTAGAGACCTTTTGGTCTTGGTTTACATGGGATGCTATGAGTTGGCTATGGGACTCTAGTGAGCTGCCAGTAGGTGAGCAAAATGACTTGGAGAGAATGAGGAATTGATAATATGACGCCACCATAAGATTATTAAATGAGAAGCAGGAAAAGCTTGCTGTTTAGGTCCAGTACATTTGCTTATTTATTCCTGCAAACATTTTGGGTTTCCTTGGTAACTAATAGTAGTTTTGAGAAATTGTTGAACTCACAAGTATTACTGCAGAAGTAAAAAAAAAAAAAATCCTCAAATCACAGAAATTAGAGACGGAAAAGACCTATTAGATCATCTTTGTCCCTTGCCAGTACAGATTGTTCTCAATGCTTTGTCCAGTCCTTTTTTTTAAAGGAGCCTTGTCAAAGAGTTTGCACACCTTATCTGTTTTAAGTAATGCATTTTTAAAGAAACCAGTCTGACAAATTTTCTGTGTAGTTGTGGAGCTTGATTTCAGGGTAAATATTTGTGAAAAAAGACCTTTGGGTTTAAAGTACAATGTAGCAGATTTTATTAGTTGGAAGTCATTGGAACTGTTTAGTATGTCAGTGGAATAGTTGGCCAACTAGGGGTAAACTAAATGGGTAAGTCACATTTAGTATGTTTTCTTTTATCATTGAAAACTCAATATAGCAGTGCATGAGAACTAACTTTTAATCATGTAAACTAAATTTAAATGGGTCTAGAAGGCCTGAGGAAGGTGGCATCTAACTGTAAAATCTTTTCCTTCAGTCAGGCAACTTCTTCCAAACACCACCAAGGATTAAATTAAACTGTCTGCTAGAGCAGTCAGTGGTGGTGTTACAGACTAAATGCTTCAATTCCCTGTATTATGGCTAAAGATGTCTTCACTGGGAAAAATAA
This sequence comes from Molossus molossus, assembly GCF_014108415.1. Lineage (NCBI taxonomy): Eukaryota > Metazoa > Chordata > Mammalia > Chiroptera > Molossidae > Molossus > Molossus molossus. The sequence goes on from NW_023425388.1 coordinate 85,050,287, forward strand.
TGAACAAACTAAGACTAAGAAATATGCTTTGAGTTTTGTTATCAAGGATGATTGTTTCATAAAATCACATTTTTAGAGTGTAAAAGGCCTTAGAAAACATTATTTGTTTCCTCTTCTTGTTCCCCCCTTTTAAATAGGTGAGATCATTGGAGCTCAGAGAGGCTAAAGGACTAGCCCCAAGGCTGACAGTAAATTGATGACTCAGCCACTATGTTTTTTGGGTTTTCACGTCTCTTGGGAAATATGAAAAATCAAAAATGGTTTAAACAATGGGATTAGAACAGTCAAAAAGATTATGTCTGAAATCCTAATTAATATTAGAATAATTTACCTATGTTTATACTAACTATATAACTAATTTGGAGCATTAATAAACTAGTTATTCACTTTAATGGTTAACAGTGCAGTCATTTTATTGCATTTCTTTTACATTGGGGATTTGTGTATTGCTGGTAATCAACTCAAGCCATTAAGATTGGCCATTTGTTGATAACTCTGGCCAAAAATGTAATGGAGAGGTCTGAACTTTTAATAATTATTCTGTGTTATGATGTAACACCATTGTCTTGCATGCTTTCCAATTCATCATTCTCTATATGAGAAATCCTATTATAATTTATGTCATTACGCATCCAGTCTGCATCATAAAGTACAGAATTGGAAGTGACTTCAGAAGTCTTGTGTCCACCCTTGTAATATTGAATTCTTTCTCAAATGAGAACTTCAGCTTTCTTTCCAGGAATTGGTACATATACATTAGTTGTCATTAGTTTTATTAGTCAGTGCTGAACAGTTCCAGGAATTTGTTACTTCCCCAACAAGTCCATTCTATTCCAAACAGAAAACTGGGGTACCTCACAAGTTATATGGTCAAAGTTTAAAACTGATCAGAATTTTAATCCTCCTCTAAAAATTTAAGGACTTTGGAATACTTTAACTCTGAGTATACCCTCCCAATTTATATTGTTGTTGTCTTGTATTGTAGTTCCTTTTTTAATTCCACAAGATGCTATCATCATCTATTATTATTCTTTTAGTCAGTGTTGCTTTAGATATACCAATCTGTTTACTACTTTCTTTGCTCATCAATTCTTCTTTTATTCCGGGCTTCCATCTGAGATCACTTTCCTTTACTCTAAATGCATCCTTTTGAAGTTCCTTTACTGGAAGTTGGCTCTCTGCAGATGCTCTCTTTTTATTTATTTGAACATGTTTTTATTTTATACTATTGTTCTTGGGAAGATTTTAATTTTGAGTATAGACTTCTAGGTTGACACTTGTTTTCTATCAGCCCATTGAAGATGGTATTCCACTAACTTCTGGCTTCCCATTTTACTGTTAAAAAGTCGGTTATCAGTCTAATTGTCATTCCTCTTCTCTCTGGCTGCTTTTCCGATTTTACCTTTGTCTTTGATGTTCTGTAATTTCGTTATTAAGTACTTACGTATAGATTTATTTTTATCTTTTCTGTTCATTGAAATTTCTGAATATGTGTCTCAGTGCCTTTTTGCATTTCTGGAAAATTCTCAGGCAATATTACCTCATCACATATGACTTCTGTAAAATTTTTTCTCTCTGTACTTTTTAAAACAGACACGTTAGACCTTCTTATAAGCTCTGTTTTCATATTCCTTAACTGCTCTTGTAGTTGTTCCATCTCATTAGCTCTTCAGGCTGTATTTTATAATTTTTTCAGATTTTTCTTCCAGTTCACTAATTCTCATTGCTGATCTGCAGTTATATTTTTCATTTCCAAAAGTTTCTACTTTTCCCCACTAATTTGTTTGGCCTTTAATAGCCTATTACTTTTTTAACTAGAAATTTAACTCCCCTTTTTATTTTTAATATATTAAGTTTTGTTTTTGTTTTTTTTTTTATCCTCACCCGACATTTTTCCATTTTTTGTTCAGATAGAGCAGGAGGGAGAGAGAGGAAGAGAGAGAGAGAGAAACATCGACGTGAAGGGACACATCGAGTGGCTGCCACCTGCACGACCAACCAGGGCTGGGGACAAACTGCAACCGAGGTACGTGCCCTTAGCGGGAACCGAACCCGGGTCTCTCTGTACCATAGGCCGACATGCCAACCGCTGAGCCAAACCGGCCAGGGCTTTTTAATATTCTGTCTGATCATTTAAATGCCTGGGGTCTTTAAATATCAGAGGCCCTTATTTTACTGTCATTTCTCTGGCTTTCAGTCATTCTGCATTATTTTCTAGTGTGCTTTGAATTCTTTTTTTTTTTTTTTTTATCCTCACCCGAGGACATTTTTCCATTTTTTGTTCAGGTAGAGTGGGAGGGAGAGAGAGGAACAGAGAGAGAGAGAGAGAAACATCGATGTGAAAGGAACACATCGAGTGGCTGCCACCTGCATGACCAACCAGGGCCGGGGACAAACTGCAACCGAGGTACGTGCCCTTAGCGGGAACCGAACCCGGGTCTCTCAGGACCGCAGGCCGACACTCCAACCGCTGAGCCAAACCGGCCAGGGCTGAATTCTTTTTTTAATCTTCACCTGAGGATATGTTTTTCATTGATTCTAGAGTGAGGAAGGGAGAGGGAGAGAGATTGAGAGAACCATCAATGTGTGAGAGAAACATTGATCGGATGCCTTCCATATACTCTTGGACTACGGATCAAACCTGTAACCTGGGTATGTGCCCTGACCAGGAATTGAACCCATGACCCTTTGGTGCACAGGATGACACTCCAACCAACTGAGCCACAATGGCCAGGGCTGAATTTTTTAAAATATGAAGTCATACATCTAGGAACTTTATATGTGGGCATTCTTAGAACCCTAGGTTGAATGTAGGTAGCTTTCTCTAGAAAGAATTTACATTTATTTGTTTTTTTTACCAAATGCCAGAATCTCTAGGCCCAGGGTTTTTGGACCACCTGGTTTGTATGGATTTACGCTGCTAATTCTCATGTGGCCTAGCTTGTTATTATAAATTCTCAGTGGAGTTTATTTCTCCCTTTATTCTCAATACTACAGTTCAAGGAAAGCAGTTTTCCTTAACAGTTCCTAGAGGTTGATTTTGTTTCCAAGTCACCTTTACTCTGATGGTTTAGCTCTTTGCAATTCCAGCTTTATGTGGGGCTTGGAAGACTCTAGGCATTGTCCTCTGTGCCCTATTATGCCATAAAAACTAAAATTTAAGTTCTCAGAGTTCAAAACATGGGTAGCTCAGTTGGTTAGAGCATTGTCCCAATACACTAAGGTTGTAGGTTCGATCTCTAATCAGGGCATAGACAAGAGTCAACCAATGAATGCATAAATAAGTGGAATAATAAATCTCTCTCTCTCTCTCTCTCTCCCCCCCTCCCTCCCTCTCTCTCCCCCTCTCTCCCCCTCCCCTTCACTCCCTCCCTCCCTCCCTTTCTCCCTATCTAAAATGAATAAATTAAAAAACAAAACAAAAAAAACATGCTCTCAAAGCAAAAGTCAGCTTTTTTTTTTCTTATCCTCATCTGAGGACATTTTTCCATTTTTGTTCAGATAGAGTGGGAGGGAGAGAGAGGAAGAGAGGGAGAGAGAGAGAGAGAAACATCGACGTGAAAGGGACACATCGAGTGGTTGCCACCCGCACGACCAACCAGGGCCAGGGACAAACCGCAACCGAGGTACATGCCCTTAGTGGGAACCGAACCCGGGTCTCTCTGGACCACAGGCCGACTCTCCAATAGCTGAGCCAAACCGGCCAGGGCCAAGAGCCAGCTTTGATGCTTTGCTTTCCTCGTTGGGTGTTCAATTTTATTCAGTCTTTGTCCTTTGAATATTCCTTAATAACTTGCCATCTGAGGGTTGTATATTTCAGAATATTTTATGTTTTATTTGGCGCTTAAGTATTTTGTTTTGTTTTTAATTGAGGCAATAGCTTATAGTAGCTAATCAATTTAACCATGAGAAATGGATATTAGCACAATATAATCTGATACTGAAAATCAACCTGAAAACTATGTAGGAAATACCTAAAAAGGAAATATTTTGAATAATATATTAGAGCCAATTGTTTGATCTTTGTCAGGTCCACATGTTAATAGAAATATAGGTCTGCTGTCTAGGGTTGCTGTGATCTACTTCCACTTAGTAGTTATGTTTATATTAAATCTAATTATTTTTCTTATTTTTCAGTTGTTACTCTTCAGTTGAGGCAAACACAAATTAGTCAGAGCCCCGTGTAAAGAGAAATGGTCTAAGAGAGTTAAAGGAAGCTTCCTCTGTACTTTTAATGAATCTCTCTTCATTAAAACCGAATATCATTGAAACCTCATTCCAGGTACTTCAAAGGGAAATTATTCTATGGGAAGTATGCCACTTTCAGGTAGGTAGCCCTATCTTAAATCCAAGAGCTTTTGACAGAGCACCAGGTAAGTCCCTAATTTTATATAGAATACCATGTAACGTAACATGGTTTTACATCTTAGAAGAGCTCCCAGCATATGGTGACTTTAACTTGTCTGCCTCCATTGAGAAGTGTCCTCCTTGTAGTCTAGAATGTGAGTAACCAAAAGGAAATGACACATTGGCTAGGATGCTTCCTGCTGCAGTCAACAGAAAACCTGCACTCCCTTTGTCTGAAACAATGGTGAAATATATCATCTCACAGCAAAAAATCCAAACCTAGGGCAGGGTTCACACATGACATGTTGCTTCTGCTTCTCTGGTTTCTTGTGGCTCTGGCCTCTTCCCCTGGATGGCTTCATTGTCACGGGTAGCAGGATGGCCTCAGCAGGTCTAGGTATCCTGTCCAGACACGCAAACCCAGAGGTAGAAAAAGGACCATCTCTTCTGATGTCTCCAGAGGAGCCAGTAGACCTTTCCCATAACTCTGTGCCTCCCCTGCCACCCACCAAAAGGCTTGCCCTTATGTGTTATTGTCTGGAACTGTCAGAGGGAAAGAGAGTAATATGACTGGTTTATAGAGTAATCAGATTTTATTCCTGACCTGAACATAGGTTCATATTCCAGTAAATCATATGGGCCCAGTGGATTATTATTATTCCCATTTCTCTTTTGTATAAATTTCGAGTATACTATTGGCCTATAATTTTCTCCATAACGAGCATGGAGACCCCCTGTTGCTGACCCCAACAAAGGAAACTATAGAGATGTTATGTTCAGCACACTCAGCAGTACCCACAGACTGGGTGAATTACACAGACAATATCATTCAGCTGATCTGAACCTTCGTCTTGCTCTCTTTAAATTACTGGATGACTTGTACATAGTTCTAAGTGAATGAGTGACCCGTTGCTCTATGAAGTGAATTTTAAGGCCAAATAGAAAGTTTGGAAGCTCTCATATTTTAAAATCTGTTTTGTCCCCACAAATGTATGCTTTTTATTTTTTTGCTTTCCCCAAAATTAGAGGTGATCAGGCTTAAAGCTTTGTGGCATTTAAATCCATCAGTCTTCTAAAACATCATTACAGTTTTAGAGAGGAAAAATCCCCACTGATTTTCTAACTCTTGCTATTATTTTAGAGACTCTTCCTTGCCCTTAGCCTTTAGTAGCTATGGAGTAGAAGCAACAGATGTAATGCCTTTTTGCTAAAATTATAATTTATTTTTTCCTGTGGAAAGTGAATGTAAATATCATGTCACTTGTTGATCTTTTTCTTTTGACATAATATTTTTCTGTGGGCTACATTTATTCTGCTTATTCTCATAGAATATTAAATGTTTTACAAAGTGAATTTAGGTCTCTTTATCTCTGCTGACTCCATAAATACTATGTGTAGAAAATTATTTAGCTCATGTGAAGAATATGACATCTCTAATTTTAGGTGTGTAAGAATATAGTATTATTGCTTCTTAATAATCTCAGCTGTAAGTAATAATGAAATTGATCATTATGCCGACCTATTGGCTCATGTTTCTATAATGCTGTAGTTCTGATTTAGAAACAGTTCAGGTAATAGTTTATTCTTTTCTCCCCAGATTTTTCCCTTTCTCTTAATTCACTATCATTCTTTTACCATTAAAAAAAAAAAGGAGCCCTGGCCAGTTTGGCTCAGTGGTTAGAGCGTCGGCCTGCGGTCCGGAGAGACCCGGGTTCGGTTCCCGCTAAGGGCACATAATTCAGTTGCAGTTTGTCCCCGGCCCTGGTTGGTCGTGCGGGTGGCAGCCACTTGATGTGTCCCTGCACATCGATGTTTCTCTCTCTCTCTCCCTTCCTCTCTCTCCCTCCCACTCTATCTGTACAAAAAATGGAAAAATATCCTTGGGTGAGGATAAAAAAAAATAAAAATAAAAAGGAAACTAGTTTTGAAATAGAAACAAAGTACTAGTAACAGAACTGAAGAGGTTCAATGTATAGAAATGTTATTGTTTCTGAGGGTTCTTCTGGCAGTGTTTTCTGATTTTATTAAAGCCTAAACTTTCTAGTAGGGAAAAACAAGGTAAGTCACCTGCCTACGGCTATGTATTGGGATGTTGCTGTATTGTAATACCAAATCGTTGCTTTATTGATATGATTTGGTGACTAAATGTTTTAAATACCATAGAAACCATTATTTATGTTTTCATATATTTATTCATTCATTACCTTTAAGTAGATGAATGTGAGTCCATGCATATGTGTGCAGTGTTTGTGATAGTACTGCTTCTGTGTGTGTTTGTGTGTTTTTCTTATCACTGCATTGCAGTTGCTTTATCCTCAGCTAGAAGTTGGGGGAATGAGATCCTGAAGATGGTTTTCAGGAGGGAATGACTTGAAGTCCTTAACCATCTAACTATCCAGTGATAGGTCTGCATCCCTCACCCCAGTCAGTCTTCATGCTTGATGGCTCTGGTCAGCCTTCAAAGAGCAAAGCTTATGGCTGTTTTCAAAGAAGAGGTGGGGTCCTAGCCGGTTTGTCTCAGCAGTTAGAGCGTTGGCCTGCAGTCCGGAGAGACCCGGGTTCAGTTCCCGCTAAGGGCACGTACCTTGGTTGCAGTTTGTCCCCAGCCCTGGTTGGGTCATGTGCATGGCAACCTCTCGGTGTGTCCCTTTCACATCGATGTTTCTCTCTCTCTCTCCCCCTCCCACTCCATCTGAACAAAATATCTTAAAAAGAAGAAAAGAAGAGGTGGGGCTAGGAGTGGCAACACCTTGCTTAGATGAATGCAGAATGCTGTGTGTGTCTGTTCTTTTAAGGTGTTCCTCTGAGGAAATCTGGAGACTCTCACGACATATCCTTCTCCTTTCAGGTACCTCCATTTTTAGTGACAACGGTTTTAGAATCTATGTATTTTTGAGTGGTAAGCTCAAAAGTATTATTGTCCATTTCATAGAATTTCCAGTCTTCTCTCCAATGTAAGAGTAGATAATAGCTGTTTAAGGTATGATGTTTTATGGATTTTGTTTCTATCATCAAATTATGTAGTTTGATGGAAACAGATAGTTAATTCTTTTAATGTAAGTTGTCAGAATTGGCTGTCTTCATAAAGTGACCTCCAAATTTCAGAATCTTTTCAACCCCTCATGCTTTTCAGATAATTTATTTATATTTCATATGAAAGAGAAGTAAATTTCTGTGCTAATAAGAATGATTTTTGTTTATCAACATCCCTTTATAGAATACATAGATATTTACAAATATAATTCGATTTTGCCACTAACCCCAAAGGCATTTTTTTTAAAATATGTTTTTATTGAGTTTTTAGAGAGAGAGGAAGGCAGAGAGAGATAAAAACATTGATGTGAGAGAGAAACATTGATCATTTGCCTCCTGCACACTGCCTACTGGGAATCGAACTCGCAACCTGGACATGTGCCCTGACTGGGAATCGAACCAGTACCTCTCAGTCCATGGGACAACATTCTTTCTCTGGACTGCAGGCCGACGCTCTAACCGCTGAGCCAAACCAGCCAGGGCCATGGGACAACACTCAGTTCACTGAGCCACACTGGCCCAAAGGCATTTTTAACATTAAAAATCTGACTCCCGCCCTGGCTGGTTTGCTCAGTAGCTAGAGCGTCGGCCTGTGGACCACAGAGAACCTGGTTTGGTTCCCACTAAGGGCACTTACCTCGGTTGCAGTTTGTCCCCGGCCCCGGTTGGGGTTGTGTGGGTGGCAACTAGTCGATGTGTCTCCATCACATCGATGTTTCTCTCTCTTTCTCTTCTTTCCTCTCTCCCTCCTGCTCTAGCTGAAGATAAATGCAAAAATGTCCTCGGGTGAGGATTAAAAAAAAAAATCTGACTCCCTCTTTACTGAATCCACAAATGTTTCTATTTATTTCTGTACATTTTCCTTCTTATTGAAGCTGAGTGACTAGATATGAAACATTCACTGATTAAAAACCTACTATTTTAAATGAGATAAATTTGAGGAATAGAAAGCCATTTAACATAGAACCAGAATATAAATGGGCTTCATTAAACTTGCTTCCTTTCCTTCCTGTTACTATATTTGAAGTTTGTACTCTATGGTAGAAAATAAGGCAAACCCCCTGCTTTAAGGAATATACAGCAAGAGTTGGTTGGAGAGATATTAATATGGAAGAGAAGATTGACTAGTTAAAAACTAAATGAATTACACAGGTATGTAAATAAAGTACATTTTCTATGCAGAGGAAGAAGTTCTATATCTGGAGAGGTCTGAGAGAAGGTAGCCCTCAGAACTTTAGGTCTGCCCCATTTATTCTTCTGTTGTGGGTGCATAAACTGTACAGTCACTAAGGAGGAGCTGGTCTGGTGACAGATTTGGCTAGGTGGTGGGGATTCACAGCCACATGACTCCTGTGCTGGTGTACTCCTCTTTTTTCCATGAATAACTGGTTCTTGTTTGGCGGGGTGAGAGGGTTATGTTTTTAAAGTCTGTGTTGCTGCCTGGCCGGCGTGGCTCAGAGGTTGAGCGTCGACCCATGCACCAAGAGGTCATCGGTTCGATTCTCAGTCAAGGCACATGCCCAGGTTGTGGGCCAAATCCCCAGTGGGGGAGCCTGCTGGGGCGGCCAATCAATGTTCTCTCTCATCAATGTTTCTATTTCTCTTCCTCTCCCTTCCTCTCTCTCAAAAATCAATAAAGGAAATAAATAAATAAATAAATAAATAAATAAATAAAGTCTGTTGCTTATGGTTTCTTTTGCTCATGTAAGAAATGTGGGATAATGCTAAATTTACATAGATCTTAGGACAATTTGCATTCTTACAGCAAGGAGGAAAGTGAATACTTTAATCTTCAAAATGTGTGAAGTTTCCCAGGTTGCAAAAATATTTCAAAGGTTTATTTCTAATATATTTCCACACTAAGTAGAGAGTTGATTCTCATACTTGGACAAGGAGGCTTAAAACCTATATGTAGGTAGCTGAGATAGTGTGGTGATATTGTAGCACAGTACTATAGCTCACAAGATTCAAACATAATGGGATTATTGCAGCATGTGGTGGAGAACAATATTCTTGAAAATATATAGAATTTAAACTATATTTGGGATCAGCTAGCTTTTGGGGAACTGGCCGGGAGCCTGTATTTTACATAAAACATGATATTTATTAGCAAATGTGTTTCAGGTTCCCACTTTGGATTCCAGGTGAATACCTCACTGTCATATCAATGACAGCCCCGGCCAACTAGCCTGAAGAGAATTAAGTAGCTCTGGAAATACACTTGCCCTCCAGGTATCAACCTTTTGAGCAGGATGTAGGCTGGTGTTTTATATGGAGGGAAAATTCACAAGTTAGATGTTCATAACCCAGAGATGCCTGTATGTGTTTTATGTGGCCAGAATTGTTAAAGTTAATATATTTTATTCTTAGCTCTCCAAAGTTCAAACATGACAGCATGTTCTTTCAGGCAACTTGCAGTCACCCATGTTCATGACTGGAAAAGCTGAAACTGTTCCCCTTTAATGGATGAATCATAATTCAACTACCTTTGCAGTTGGCTTCATAGATTTAGTGGGCTGTCACTCAGCAGGACTTTTTTGTTTTGTTTTGTTTTAACCATATCCATAACATATGAATGGTAATATTTGTAGGTTTTTCAGGGTACTGTGCATTTCCTTTCTGCTCATGAACAAGAGCTTATTTGGGGGGCCTATCTCCTTTAACAGAAAAAAACAAATTCCTGGTAGTATCTATCAGATACACTTTAACAAACTTAGTTCAACGATAACATAACTGTTAATCCATGGAAATGCTTTTGTCTTATAGATTAGTTTCAGTAAGCCAGAAGAAGATAATCAATGCAGATTGAAATAAATATTTGTTTATTGTTACTGTACGGATTACACCATACTTCCACATTTTATCTCCATCAATCCCCTTCATCTTTGGCAGAAAACCCCTTCTTTTTTACTAATTTCCACGGTGTTTTCTCCTCTTGATTCAGGGCAATCAATCCCCTAGCAACCTGAACCTATGGAATAGTTGCCTTATTAAAAGACTGTGGTTAAAAGTTGGGTAAACTCTAGCAGTGATTGCTAGAAAAGAAAAAATGTTGATATCTGGTGAGGGTTTGACAAAGGAGCCTGTCACCTATGTTTGATCAAGTGCTAAGCTTTAAAGATTGACATTTTGTAGAGGAGGCGTGCAGCTCAATGGAAGAGAGAACCATTTGCTCTACAGGGAATTACTGTGGTTCCATATTCTAAAGTATGAGTCATAGATGTCTTTATGATTACACATCCCTCCAAGCATATGAGGAATAAACTTTAGAGAAAAGGAAGTTAAGAGAAAACAGAGTGTGAATAACTGCTAATGGGGCTCTCTCTGGCTCCGTTCCGTCTGCCATTTCATCATACATAAAGGGGGTAGTTCAGAGATTCCTTTCCTGGCAAATAAGTGGCAACATATGTTTGAAACAGTGAATGGAAACTATAGGGGGAAAATGACAGGCATATGGCAATAGGAAGGCAAGGGAAAATTTGTTGCACTGATGTTAGCCACATAATTGGTATGCTCCTCCACAGAGGGGCTGTTTTACTTTAAAAAGTCTGCATGCCCCATTAGTAGAGCATTTCTGTGTGTGGAATGTGTATATTTTCTAGATTTTTTTTTCCCCCCATGAATGGCAGGCACCTTAAGCTCCTTGTAGATGTCTTGAGAGAAAGGTTCTCAAATGGGGAAAGACAGAAAGAACCTAGTCAGGAAATACAATTCCTTATGAATGTAGTGAAAACAAAAATGGGGAAGCACTTAAGAACAGTCACTTTGAAGGGCTGAGAACAGAGGAAAGGACCCCAAATTACTGTCTTCATGTATGCTCTTCTTTTAAATGATAATTCTACAATAATAATATTTATGATATATTTGTTGCCATAGCAGCTAAACCTTTGCTCAATAGTTTAAGATTCCACAAGTTACCTTAAAGGGCAAGGGTTTGATGTTTTTGCTCCACAAACTATGCATTAGCCAATATTTACCCTCTAACAAATTAAAAGCACATGGTTTACTTTGAAAAAAATTTTTTTTCTTAACAACAACAACAAAATCCGTGTATATTAAGGGTACTGAAGTCTATTTCTAATTGTATGTATGTCATACGTGGCTAATAGGAAATATGTTTCAAGTCTCTAAAATTTAATTACAGCCTATTATATTGGTTAAAAGTACTAGAGAGAAACATAACTTTTTTCTCAGAACACATTTTTTTTTTTGCTCTTTTGCTCAAAAATTATTATGACAGAAAACTATCAGCTTTTAAGTTTCTAATATTTAATTAACTGCTTGACAAAACTTAACTTTAGTTGTTCAGGTTGTGGTGGTAGAAATCAGTCATTGTGACTATATTATTTTAATTCTTACCCAAGGACATGCTTAGAGAGAGAGGGAGGAAGATAGAGAGAGAAACATTGATTGGTTGCCTTCGAACGCTCCCCTACTGCAGATCAAAGTAAAAACCCAGGTATGTGCCCTGACCCAGAATCTAACTGGCAACCTTTCAGTGCACATGAGCCACTCTGGCTGGGCAGTCGGTGTTATTTTTTTATTTGGGCCTTGACAGTGAACAATATAGGCATGAACAAAGGACTCTAATGTGTATATATCTGCAAATATGGTTTAATTACATGTCAATGCTGTAGAACCCAGCTCTTCTATACCTTCTTTCCCATTATTCTGCTTTGTTATAAGTGGCATGATTTTGTTGTTGTTGTTGTAAATCCTCACCTGAGGATATTTTTTCCCACTGATTTTTAGAGAGAGTGGAAGGAAGAGAGGAAGTGGGGGAAGAGAGAAAGAGGGAGGGAGAGAGAGAGAATCACTGATGTGAGAGAGACACATCAATTGGTTGCCTCTCCTACGTGCCCCGCCTGGCGCTAGGGATTGAATCTGTAACCCAGATGCATGCCCTTGACAGGGAATCCAACCTGCAACCCTTCAATGCGCTGGCTGATGCTCTAACCACTGCGCACATCAGCCAGGGCATGATTTTTGAAATGTCTGATCTTATGCTATAAAAAAAAAAGGGTACCTAAGAAGATAGTTTAAATAAAATGTTTTGTTTATAGTCAGAAATGTCTCTATATATTTACATGCACAGCAGGACATGGTGGAGAGAAGACATGACTAAGTTTTATATTCTTCCCACTACCAATTTTTGTACCAGCCACAAGCAAAGAGTGTTTTTTACATTTTAAAATAGTTGGAAATACAAAAATAATAATATTCACATGGTATGTGAACATTATATGAAATTAAAATTTTAGTACCCATAAAGTTTTTTTGGAACACAGCCACGCCATTTGTTTACATATTAGCAGTAGTTATTTTCCTGCTACAACAGTAGAATTTAGTTGCAATAAGACCATCTGGCCCAAAAAGCATAAAATAATTTATTACCTGGTCCTTTACAGAAAAAGTTTGTCAACCACTGTTTTGTAGCTTTGGCACTAAATAAATTCAAAACAAAGCAGGGGAAAAAAGGCAATGAAAAGTTTGACTTTAAATATATCAACTAATTCGTGTTTATTTGCTTGACCAATGTTTCAATTTTTGGTACTAGTTCCTTTTCAGATCTTGAATAGTTTACATAGTCTGAAGGTTAAGTGGATGCTTTTTGATGAAGTACTTAGTTGATGTGGTATATTTGAGGGGAAATCTAGAATAGTGAAAGTAGAAAATCGGTGTTTTGTTTTTGAGACTAATGGGAAGCAGCAAGATTCTGAAATGGTCATATTTAGTTTCCTATCATATCACTTTCTCTCATTTTACATTGCTCAGAAAGGGGGTGTCCAGGATGGATGATGGTGATTATAGGGCAACTCTGTAGGAGGCTCTGCTCCCATAGTGTGTCAGAGCTCATGACTAAATGAAGTTTTCCTTGTCTGTAATTACCATGAACAACTTAAGGACTGACTGTGTTAAGAAAAGCTATCCTACCTCTCATTTAGATTCCTCATTAGTATTAGTTTTAATATTCTAACATTGGTATTTTTTTTCTTTGAATAAGCCATCAAAATGTGTGTGTGTGTGTGTGTGTATGTGTGTGTGTGTGTGTGAGTGTGTGTGTGTATGAGAGAGAGAATAAAAAATTTAATCTGTTAGGCTTTCAAAAAAGAAGGAAATATTGAAAAGAAGCCTTGTTTAAATGTTGTGTATTTGAGAGTTTAGATGTGATACATTACTTTTGTTGCATATTTTGAAAAGTTGTTAGGGGAAAAAATACTGCATATTGTAGGTAGCACTATATTTAGAGGTGTGCTGTTGGTATATGAAATGAAAGCTATTTCAAATAAATTGGTCTACGTGAAATTATGCAATACCCAGAGGCTATGTTTGCTTTGATTCTTCATGCCCAATTTCATCCTTTCCAAAATCTCTCTTTTAAAAAATAGAAACCTAGGAACAATGACTAAACAAAAAAAAAGTTTTTATACTGACAAATTTCTAACAGGTGGATTTTTTTTTACAATTCTATAAATATATCATCTGTATATTGTACTGTGTGTTCACTACTCCAAGTCAAGTCTTCTTCCATCACTATTCCCTCTATACCCTCTTCTACCTCCTGCAACCTTCCTTTCCCTTTGGTAATCACCATATTTTTGCCTGTGTCTATAAGGGCTTTTTTTTGTTTCATTTTGTTTTCTTTTGCTTAATCCCTTTGCCTTTTTTCACCCAGCCCTGCAGCTCCTCTCCCCTCTGACTATTCTCTATGAGTCTGTTTCTATTTTATTTATTAATCTATTTTGTTCATTAGATTCCACATATGAGTAAAATCATATGGTACTTGTCTTTTTCTGATTGGCTTATTTCATTTAGCATAATGCTCTATAGGTTCATCCATGCTGTCACAGAGGGTAAAATTTCCTTCTTTTTTTATCGTCAACTAGTATTCCATTGTGGAAATGTACCACCGCTTTTTTATCCACTCATCTACTGATGGACACTTGGGTTGTTTCCAAATCTTGGCAATTGTGAATAACGCTGCAATGAACATAGGGGTTCGTTTAGTCTTTCGAATTAGTGTTTTGGGTTTCTTCAGATATATTCCCAAAAGTGGAATCTCTGAGTCATAAGGCCATTTTTATTTTTATTTTTTAAATTAATTAATTTATTTATTTTTGTTACAGATGTTTTTCCTTTTTCCCCCTCTGATACTCCTTCCCCTCCATTCCCGTCCTGTCCCCAGCTTTGTTGTCCATGTCCATTGTTCATACATACATGCATATGAGTTCTGTGGTTTATCTCTCCCCACCCACCCTCTCTTCTGGGGATTGTCAGTCTGAACCCTCTGGAACTACCCACTTCCTTAGATTGTTATGTTCATTATATTCCACAAATAAGTGAGATTATATGATACTTGTCTTTCTTTGTTTTGGCTTGTTTCGCTTAGAATAATACTTTCCAGGTCCCTCCACATCGTCTCAAAGGATAAGAGATCTTTCTTTCTTACAGCTGCATAGTACTCCATTGTGTGTATATGTACCACAGCTTTTTTATCTGTTCATCTACTGATGGACATTTGGACTGTTTCTAGATCTTAGCAATTGTAAATAGTGCTGCTATGAACATGGGAGTACATATATTCTTTCTGATTGGTGTTTTAGGCTTCTTAGGGTATATTCCTAGAAGTGGGATCACTGGGTCAAATAGCAATTCAATCTTTAATTTTTTGAGGTAACACCATATTGTTTTCCATAGTGGCTGCACCAATCTGCATTCCCACCAGCAGTGTACTAGAGTCCCCTTTTCTCCACACCCTTGCCAACATTTGTTGTTTGGTGATTTGTTGATGGCGGCCATTCCGACAGGTGTGAGGTGATACCTCATTGTTGGTTTTAATTTGCAAGTGTCTGATGATTAGTGATGTTGAGCATTTCTTCATGTCTCTTAACCATTTGTATGTCCTGTTTAGAGAGGAGTCTATTTAGTTCCTCTGCCCATTTTTTAATTGGGTTCTTTGTCTTGTTTTGTTGAGCTGTTTGAGCACTCTATATATTTTGGAAATTAACCCCTTATCTGATGTATCATTGGCAGTTCCATTTTTAATTTTTTGAGGTAACTCCATACTGCTTTCTACAGTGGCTGCACCAATCTGCATATCCACCAGTAGTGCACAAGGTTTCCCTTTTCTGCACATCCTCACTAACATTTGTTGTTTGTTGATTGATGATAGCCATTCTGACTGGTGTAAGGTGATATCTCGTTGTGGTTTTAATTTGCATCTCTCTGGTGTTTAGTGACCCTGAGCAACTTTTCATGTGTCTATTTGCCATCTGTATGTCCTTTTTGGAGAAAGGCCTACTCAGGTTCTTTGCCAGATGGACTTTTGACGTATATACACTCACACATGAAAATGTATATTCATTTTTCACATTGTCCTAGTTGGTTTGTTTTGTTTTGTTTTGTTTTAATGGGACTGTCACACAAGAATATCAGAAGAAGATACTATTAAATGAGATATATATTTCATGAACACTGAGTCTGAAGCTCTCACAGAAGTTTAAGTAAATTTCAAGCTATTCTATTACATGATTATTTCTATTAGTACAAATCAGGATTCTGTTGATATTTTAGATCACCTGAAAAGTGATGTGTCTAAACATAACATAGAGAAAAAAATATAAATACTCCATTTTATTTAGGGCTTTAAAGACAGCTACAATGGATGTGCTTTGATTATATTAGATCGAGATTTTTATGTGTGCCCTTATTTGGAGACTTAAACTAGGAACTCATTTCTTTTCATCTAAAATATCTTTTTTGTGTGTGTCAAATTGTAAGAAAAAGTATATTTAGAAAGTTACAGAGGTAGAAGTGAGCCAGCTGGGCTGCGTAGGCTCTGAAAATAAGTTACAGAAGCAAAAGGAGAGCCTCTGGAGCTTGGAGAGGGAAAGGCAAAGGTAAGGAGCCTCAGGGAAGACGAGGGGGAAGGGGAGGCCCGGAGTGTTCCTGGAAGGAGGAGCATGCTAAAAATATCTTCTAAGAGAAAGTAATTTTTGGTATTTGTTGATCTTTATTTTACATCATATAATAAGTCTGTTTAATTTTGTTTTGATCAAACATTTGGTTATAGTTTTTAACATCAGATTTCTGATTTCCAGTATCAAGTTATTATACTTTGCAGGTGTTTTGCTCATTTCTTAACATGATACATCCTTTTAGCCTTAAAAAGCATTACTAATACACTAGAGTTAAAAATGGAAATCACATATTTTAAGATCATATAGAAAATATTTCACCTAATTCTTTCTACAAATAAGTTCTTCATAAATTAATTACATTGACTATATAATTTAAATAATTAACAGTTATTGTATCTAAAAGTTTTGAGGTTTTGTGAAATCTGTGTGGTATATGTTGCGATTATAGCTGTTTCTTTCTTCTAGCAGTTTCCTAGCCTTCATTGCATCCTTCAACAAAAAATTTCTAAGATAGAAACGTGAGGAATAACATACAGGGTGTACTGTTACTGGAATTATTATGATGGACATTTTGGACTCCCACCTCCATCTTAAGTGTGACTCCACCATGGTCCATCTTCAAGCATCATTCTTCAGTGCACATTCACATCACAGGGATGACTCCTGGAAGCAGACTCCCTGTTTTTGATCTTGAGTTTTTCATTTACTAGTTATGTTACCTCTCTGCGCCTTTATTTCCTCATCTATAAAATGGGGATAACGAGAGTACCTTCCTCATAGGTTTGTTGTGTTAAATGAGTTCTAGCCCATAAGTGCTTAGAGTGACACCTACACATAGTAAGTATTCAACTACTTATCTCTTACACATTTTTTTTTTTTTAATCCTCATCCGAGAACATTTTTCCATTTTTTGCACAGATAGAGTGGGAGGGAGAGAGAGGAAGAGAGAGAGAGAGAGAGAGAGAGAGAGAGAGAGAGAGAGAGAGAGAGAGAAACATCGACGTGAAAGAGGCACATTGAGTGGCTGCCACCCGCACGACCAACCAGGGCCGGGGACAAACTGCAACCGAGGTACATGCCCTTAGCGGGAACCGAACCCGGGTCTCTCCGGACCGCAGGCCGATGCTCTAACCGCTGAGCCAAACCGGCCAGGGCTCTTACACATTTTTAAGATGTGATCTGTGATGTTCTGGTTGTATTGGCTCTTTGAGACCCTATAATTCTAAGGTTAGAACCAATGTGGCAGAATTTTAGGATGAAATAAATATAAATATACATGAATACTTTTTGCAAAGCTAGAATGTAACATATCAAGAACAGTGTTTGGCACATAGTAGATGCTCACTATAGAATGAATGAATTAAAAATTAGAAATATATACATGTAATGGTTAATATCATTCTTAAAATTAATAATGACTAAATTCTGGAAATCAATACTATTCTGTTCTCTTATGTTTAGAAGAGACTATTCAGCTCTCATCTATATTAATGAGGTGTGAATAACAGTGATGGATCATATTAATAATAATTAATATATACCAAGTGTGTTACTCTCTATAAAACACTATTCAAAATATTTTATATTTGCATAGATCAATTCATTTAATCTTTACAGCAACCTCTAAGACAGTACTATTATCCTCATTGAATAGATGAAGAAACTGAGTCTGAGAGGTTATAAATACCCAGGATTCAAACCCAGGAAGTTTGGCTTCAGAATATATGCTCTTAACTCTATGTTATAAATAAGCTATAATTTAGTAACAGTTATTTAGTCTAACCTTTTTTTCTCTACTTAATGTTTCTCAAACAACCATGAGTATCACAGGTGCTGATCATTGCCTAACCTTGCCTCTTTCTGCTCACCCACGCAAATCTAAAGAACTGGTCATTCAAACTGGGCTGCACACTAGAATTCCAGGTGCTTTCAGCACTACTGATGCTTTGATCTTAGAGATTCTGGTTGATTGGTTTGCCCAGGGCATCAGGATTTTAAAAAGTTCCTTTGGTGATTCTAGCATCTAGCAAAGAGGTCCACTGGAATAATGAAGAAAGAAGTTGGTGTAGGCCCTAGAGCATGCCTGAGGAGGGAGGGCCTGGAGATGGTAGGACTTTGCATGCAAGGAATACTGGGTGGAAATACTAAGTGACAATGGGTTATTCTTTTAACTTGTTATTTTTAAAAAATCATGTAAGCTTTAGCGTTGCTTACGTGGCCATTGAAAATGTTCAGGAAACCCTGGCCGGTTTGGCTCAGTGGTTGGAGTGTCGGCCTGTGGACCAGAGAGTCCCGAGTTCAGTTCCTGCTAGGGGCACGTGCCAAAAAAAAAAAAAAAAGAAAAGAAAATGTTCAGGAAACTTATTTGGAAAGAACAAAATGGCTATGAGTAGGAACAGGTTAGTGCCTTCCTTTAGGGTTACCAGCTTATTGCTCTAATGGGAAGAGTAGCCTGACTTTCCTAAACTGTTTAGGAAAATTGGTATTTATTTCAATTGTTTATGGTTTATCGTTTCAGAAGATTAATGCCAAATCCTCAAAAATGTTGTGACAAGCGATGACTCATTTTAGCTCATGTCAAAACAATGCACTTTTGTAATTTTTCTGTCCCTAGAGAAGCTATTAAACACTAAACAAAATGCCTCAGAATGAAACTGATTGAGTGTTTTAAATTATGTACTTTTGCTTGGCTATTAGCCAGACATTCTTTGGGAAAGTTCATTGCACATCAGGACCTGTGATTTGCACTGACAATGATACTACACAGTTTATGCTGCTTAAATATCAGCAGTGTGTATTCTAAAGCTAAACAGTCAAATAAAGCACAGTCTTTTTGTATAAATAATTTGTGTAACTCTACTCTCAGCCAAGTGAGTTTTTTCTTTGTTAAGCTCTGGACGAAATATACCTAATGAATAAGGTATTTTTCCCTGTATTATGTTGTTGATAAATAACACAAATTCCAACAAGCTTAGGAATAGTTACATATATTTTTTTTCAAGATTTATGTATTTGTTTCTGTGTAAGTAGTACCACATATCTTGTCCCCAGAAGAGCTCAGTGTAATGTTTTGCATGTAATAGGTACATAAAATACATGTGTTGCTAATAATAATGGTAACAATAAAACAAAATGAGTGGCTTTTTCATTTATTTCCTATGGTCTGTCTGCCAGTACTGTATGAGGCCCTTTAAGAAACAGTGCTGCCCTGGCTGGTGTGGCTCAGTTGGTTGGAGCATCATCCTGTACACCAAAAAATAGCAGATTTAATTCCCAGACAGGGCATATACCCGGGTTATGGGTTTGATCCCCAGTCAGGAGGCAATTGATGGATGTTTCTCTCCCTCTCTCCCTTCCTTTCTCTCTAAAAAGTCAATTTTTTAAAAAAAGAACCAGCATTAAGCTGACTACATTTTATTTTTTTCCCCTTTAAAAAAAATTTTTTTTTCACCCAAGGATATTTTTACATATATCTCCAGATAGAGCTGGAGGGAGAGAGGGAAGAAGAGAGAGAGAGAGAGAAACATCAATGTGCGAGAGAGACCTCGATTGGCTGCCACTTGCACGATGCCGACACTCTAACTATTGAGCTAAACCGGCCAGGGCTATAATTGGTTCTTAATATTAGTAACCAAGACATTCTTAGTATCATGTGGCATATTTTTGAGTGGGCATTTGGGGGCATGATTCCCTGACAAGCAAATGTTGAAGTCACTCAGATAGTTTCTATCATACCCAGTACCTAGGATAGAATAGGTGCTTAATAGATATTCATTGAACTGAATACCTGTTCTACTCATTCTGATTTCTTATGCATCAGTTTCTCAAATGTAGTTCCATGAGAGGATGTGGAAAAGGTAGTGAAAATTAAATACCTTTGGGGTGATTCTATAACATGGTGATAAACTATCATTCCTAAGGAGGTTATTCTGATGCGTACGACTATCAAGCTCTCAGCCATTCTAAGGTGGTAAATGGTATGAAAAGTGGTGATTCAAGCTGCATCTAAAAACTATAGTTTTGATACAGGGAAGAAACCTTGGATCATAGTCAGTTGTTACCAGTAGACTCTGGACAGCCAGAGGGTTAACAAGTCAACAAAATATTTGTTAGGAGGGATTCACATTAAATCAATAGCATGATCTTATTTTTTATTAAAAATGTAACATATCAACATTGTGTTTTCTGTAACTTTAGTTACCTGTCCTAAAAAAGGTTTAACCAGAGTTGGAGGTTTCACACAAATGCAAACAAAACAGTAATGAGGTAACTTCAATGTGAAGATAGTAAAACATTTAGGTTATAAATTGCAAAGATTAAAGTGAAAAAAGAGTTTGATTGAAATCTATCTAATCATAAGCACTGTGGCAAGGCAAACGTACTCTTGTTCACCCAAACCTAGAACTGTTAGAAACAGAGTCTGGAAGGAAGTGACCTTACTCAAAGAGCAGTGCTCTAGAGGCAATATGGCCTCATGGTTTAGAATATTTACAAGTGTCCTGGCTAGTGTGGCTCAGTTGTTTGGAGCATCATACCATATACCAAAAGGGTATGGGTTTGATACCCAGTTGGGACACATATGGAAGGCAACCAATTGATGTTCTCTCTCACATCAATGTTTCTCTCTCTCTTTCTCTCTTCCCTTCTCTCTAAAATCAATTAGTATATCCTTGGGTGAACATTTTTTTAAAAAGAAGAATATGGACAAATGGTTAAACAGTGGGATTCAGTTTACCTCCCTGCCCTTTTCTAGCCCTGTGTCCTTAGGCACCTTATTTATTTTCCCAGGCCTCAGTTTCTTCAACTGTAAAATGGTGCTAATGAAAGTACTTATCTCAAAGGGTTGTTATGAGGATTAAGGGTTAAGTAAAAAGCACTTAAAACAGTGACTGGCATATAGTAAGTTGTGTATGTGTGTGTGTGTATACACACATGTATTTGTTTTAAAGCATTTGCCATGTTGGTTGGATGGGCTAAAAAAGAAGTTATTTTAAAAGAATTTGATAGACTTATGGATGAAATCCAAAATTGGCTAACAGGAATAATTCACCTATTAAAGTTTCATCTTCACAGGCCTCTGCATGGCTTCTTTGGCAGACACTATCAGAGACTGGGACCCTGGGCTGGTTGAATCAGCGACCTGACCCAAACAATTATTTGTTTCTGTTTTTACTAAGATGTTTTACACAGAAAACTATGCAGTGCTTTTTTTTTTTATTTCCCAAGGCTGAAATAATGATACAGTTGTTGTCCCTGCTACTTCATTTATTTGTACTAATTTGTCCTAAATGAGAAACTCTTTATTTGGTAATAGAAAAGTATGGCTTAAAGTAATAGAAACAAGCCCAAGCTAATTGAGTTAAGCAAGATCATTGGCCAGGAAAATAACTATTGAGATATGCATCTTGTTTTTCCAAGCAAATGCTCCTACTTCAGAATCTGAGTGGGCATTAATCCACTTACCTGGCTGAGTTGCCCAGTTCTCAGACATTTTACACTTCTGACAACAATGAGTGTGATGAATGTTTTGTTATTGTTGCTGTTAATGATAATTGTGTGGTTTCTTTTTTTTTTAATTTTTGTTAATCCTTACCTGAGAATATTTTTCCATTGATTTTTAGAGAGAGTGGAAGGAAGAGAGGTGGGTGAGCGAGATAGAGAGAGAAAGAAACATTGATGTGAGAGAGACACATCGATTGGTTGCCTCCCCAACACGCCCTGACCAGGTTCAGGGATTGAACCTGCAACCCAAGTACATGCCCTTGACTGGGAGTCAGACACCCTTCAGTGCGTGGTCTGATGCTCTAATCACTGAGTCACACTGGCCCAGGCTCTGCAGTTTTTATTCATACTATAAACAAAGGTTTGTAAGGACCACTGACCGAATTGTTTCTCTATTAGAATATGTTTATTTTGTTATTTCCATCACTTACTAGTATTTTTGTTTCTAATCTTGGAATAGATCTTTCAATAGGGAGAGAAACACATTGTTTTCCAGTCAAGTATAACCACTTTAAGTAATAGAACCTGCCTGATAAATTTTTTTTTTCTGTTTCTATCAAGGCATTTTTTTTTGGCACTGGTATTTTTCAAAAACCAAATTAAGCCCTGGCCGGTTTGGCTCAGCTGTTAGAGCATCGGCCTGCGGTCCGGAGAGACCCAGGTTCGGTTCCCGCTAAGGGCACGTACTTCGGTTGCAGTTTGTCCCCGGCCCTGGTTGGTCGTGCGGTGGCAGCCACTCGATGTGTCCCTTCACGTTGATGTTTCTCGCTCTCTGTCTCTTCCTCTCTCTCCCTCCCACTCTGTCTGTACAAAAAATGGATAAATGTCCTCGGGTGAGGATAAAAACAAAACAAAACAAATTAAAATAGGGCCTTTTAAAAACATTAATATATTCCTTTAAAATAAAATATTCCATTAAAATGAAGACGAAGCCTTCTAAACATTAATTTTTGTTAGTTTGACATCTTCCTATTTCAAACCTAGGAAGCCTAAAGGTTTCCTTACATTCCATTGCTCCCACCACCTTTTTAAAGACTGCTAATTGCTTCTAAGTCAACCTGAGATTCATGCTTATTTCAATTCTTTGTCAGTGTCTGGAGTGACTATCTCCATCTTTCCTTCCATGCCCACATGTCTTCTCTGGAACTTGGCTTTGTTTGTCCTCCCTTATTCCACCATCTTTAGCCTCAGTTGGTTCTTTTCCCTCAACTTCACTATTTATACAAGTGACCAGCCTCTCTCTTCCCTTCTAGTCCCTGACAAACTTCTTGAAAGCATATTACTACACTCAGTGTCTACATTCTTACTACCCTCTTTGGACCCTTGAAATCTTGTTTTAGCACCTACTATTCTGATGACATTGTTCCCCCAGAGGTCATTGGTGACTTCATCATCCAATTCAACAGGCTTCATTCTCTTTGTTGCTTCTCTATGCCAGTTACCACAGTTGACTTCCTACCCACTCCTTGAAACTCTCCTTTTGTCTTCCAAGATACTGGGTTTTCCAGAATTCTCTTTCTATATCTTTTCTATCTCCCTTCATAGCATATCCCCCTCTGAATGTAGGCATTTGCCAGGACAGTACAGTCCTTTGTTTTCATACTGCTTCCCTTCAGTAATCTCCTCTGCTCATACTGTCTCTACATTCTCCTCTCTACTATAACTTCCAAACCTTTATCGCTAGCCACTGCTTGACTCTTGAGTTCTATCTCATCCCATTTGTGTAGTTACTCTTAGATGTCTCATCAATTTCTCAAGCACAACATTTGAAAGCCAAAAAGTCATCAGCCTCTCCCAGTCTTCCAGTCACTGTTATTAGAACCAATCTTCTTGTCATCAAGTCTCAAAACAGTTGCTGCAAGTCCAGTCATTTCTATCTCTTGTATCTTCAGAATGTGTAACATACTCCATTCCACAATCTGTAATCTAAACATTATTTTCCCCTTTTATTGAGTTATAATTTATATTTAGTATGTGCACAAATTTAAACATACAGACTGATGAGTTTTTACATATGTATGTACCTGTGCAAACTTTATCCAGGTCAAAATATAGAGTATTCCCAACTCTGCAGCAGGTCTCCTTTATGCTACCCAGGAGGCAACCGTCATTTGGATCTCTGTTACTATAGATTAATTTTGTCTGTTTTGAACTGCATGTAAATGGACTCTCATATTAATGGAAATTCAACTTCATATAAATGGAACTTACATTGTTACCATAAATGTATGAAAGTTCCAGTTGCTACACTTAGTCATCTATACTTGATATTATCTTTTTAATTTTAGACTTTCTGGCAGGTATCTCATAGTTTTAATTTGCATTTCTGTGTTGATTAATAATGTTGAACTTCCTTTTCTTTTTTTTTTTTTTTTTCCTCACCCGAGGATATTTTTCCATTTTTTGTACAGATAGAGTGGGAGGGAGGGAGAGAGAGGAAGGGAGAGAGAGAGAGAAACATCGACGTGAAGGGACACATCAAGTGGCTGCCACCCGCACGACCAACCAGGGCCGGGGACAAACTGCAACCGAAGTACGTGCCCTTAGCGGGAACCGAACCCGGGTCTCTCCGGACCGCAGGCCGACGCTCTAACCGCTGAGCCAAACCGGCCAGGGCTGAACTTCCTTTTCACATGCTTGTTGGATAGCTTTTTTCATGAAGTGTCTCAAGTCTTTGCTTTTTTTATATTGGGTTGTCAGTTTTTTTATTGATTTGTAAGAGTTCTTTATATATTCTGGATGTTTCTTGGTTATACATATGAAGATATATTTTCTTAATCTTTGGCTTGCCTTTTCATTCAGTTGTATTTCGATGAACAGAGTTATTACTTTTAATAAAGTCCAATTTATTAATCTTTTATGATTGGTATTTTTTGTGTTCTTTTACCTTCACAGTCATAAAGATAAATTGAGGCACAGAGAGATTAATTGGTTTGCACTAAAATTGTGGCAGATTGTTAGTTTTCTAAAACATAATTGGCTTTTGCCCTGGCTGGTGTGGCTCAGTGGTTAGAGTGTTGGCCCATGCACTGAAGGGTTTCGGGGTTGACTTTTGGTCAAGGGCACATACCTGGGTTGCATGTTCAGTCCCTGGTCAGGGCACTTGCAGGAAGCAACCAATCCATGTTTCTCTCTCTCTCCCATTCTTCCCTCCTCCCTCCCTCCCTTCTACTCTCTCTAAAAAAATCAGTGCAAAAAAATATCCTCAGGTGAGGATTAACAACAAAAATAAACACCATAGTTGTCTCTTTCCTCTTCCACATATGGCCTCCCAACCAGATATTTCTTTCTTTTTTTTTTTTTAATTGATTTTAGGGGGCGGGGGACAAAAATGTTGTTGTTCCACTTATTTATGCATTCATTGGTTCATGCTTGTATGTGCCTTAACTGGGGATTGAACCTGCAACCTTGGCATATCAGGACACTGCTC
The DNA here is from genome assembly GCF_014108415.1 of Molossus molossus. Lineage (NCBI taxonomy): Eukaryota > Metazoa > Chordata > Mammalia > Chiroptera > Molossidae > Molossus > Molossus molossus. The sequence goes on from NW_023425388.1 coordinate 85,075,520, forward strand.
TAACCAACTAAGCTACTCAGCCAGGGCCCAACCAGACAGTTCTAGCTTTCACTGTATTGAGAAGTGGCTCTGTGGGTTTGGATTGGATCCGTGGGATGTTTACAGAAGAGATGGTAATCTCCAACTTGAAAGCAAGATACTTTTCTTGTATTTTATTTACCCTTCTCACCTACCCTCTCCAAATCCCATGCACTGTAATATAGACCTAGTGTGGGTTCAGCTTTGATCATGTAGATGAAGGCAACACTCTGAATGATCTCAAGGATCAGAGTTCATTTAAGTTTATTTAAATAATATTTACAATTATTTGAATAATAAAAGTAGCTCAAATGCTACCTTTTTGAAGATAGTTCTGATCCCCTAATTAGTATTTAACTTTTTTCCACCTCCTAAATGCTTTTCTGCCCCTGAGGACAAGGATCATGAGTTTGGTCTTGTGCCTTGCATATGGTAGGCATTCAGTAAGTATTTTTAAATGAATGAATAAATGAACCAGAGATAAGTGGATTTTTCCAGAAGTTAAAACTGTATGTTTAATATTTTAAAATGTTAAACAGTCATGCAATGAGTGCAGCCTAGTTGGGAATTTAAGCTCTTTCCACATTGGCTTTGTGCCTTCTCTGTGGTGAAGTTTTGACTCAGCAGTTCTGAATCAGCAGACTTGCTGTGCTGTATCACTTTCATCTTCCATAACACAGCCCATGCAGCTCGGTATCTTAATACTAATTGCTGACGTAGTGTAACCATGACTTCATTTGGCCTTTCAGCAAACAAGACCTTTCTGACTGCTATATAGTGAGAAAGGGTTCATGTGGACAAAGAGATGCTAATTTCTATTTGAGGCAAATGACTTGACTTAGACAACTCTGTGACAACTGGCTTCACTTGGGTTCTCTTGGCATCTTAAAAGGACATTTGAACCATATTTGAAATGCTGTTGTGTTCTGCCTTCAGATGCTACAGTTGGAGATTCTGATTCAGTATGTTTGGGGTTAGGCCCAAAAATCTACACTTTTAAATAGCAACTCTGATGACCACTTACTTGGTTTTGGGAATCACTGTAGAGTAGGGTTAAGAGCTCAGAATCAGGAGTCAGAGTGACCGTAGTCCTAATTCCTCTATGCAATTACTAGCAGTGTAACTTTGGGAAAGTTACAGTGTCTTTAAGCTTAAGTTTATCTCAGTATTATTTAGCCAATAACAATACCCACTTTAAAAGATTATTATGAGGTCCTGGCCGGTTTGGCTCAGTGGTTAGAGCATCAGCCTACAGTCCAAAGAGACCCAGGTTTAGTTCCCGCTAGGGGTGCGTACCTCGGTTGCAGTTTGTCCCCAGCCCTGGTTGGTCGTGCGGGTGGTGGCCACTCGATGTGTTCCTCTCGCAATTGATGTTTCTCTCTCTCTCTCTCTCTCTTCCTCTCTCTCCCTCCCACTTTACCTGAACAAAAAAAATAGAAATGGAAAAAAATGTCCTCGGGTGAGGATTAAAAAAAAAAGATTATTATGAGGAATAAATGAGATAATCCATCTCAGATGCTTAGCATAATGTTAGACAGTAAATAAGCAATAAACTATATCTGTGTCATTACTATTATTATTATCATTAATTACCAAGTTCTTTATAAGGGATATTTCTAGAATGTACAGAATAAAATCCACTGTCTCTTCCCCCCCAAAAAAGGATTCATGTTGTGTGTAGATGTGTGTGGTCTTTCTCTTAATTGGGTTCTTAGTTTAATTAAAGTTCTTTGTGGGATTACTCTGACCCCAGTTTCTTTTCAAGAATAATTTACCAATCAGCTACTCTTTTAAAAAAAATTATTGAGGGATTATTACTGTGTGTGTGTGTGTGTGTGTGTGTGTGTGTGTGTATGTTACAAAGATATGCTACCTGGAAAATGTAAGAACTGAATGCATCATTTCTCAAATAAGTAGATAGTTTACATGTTATAATTTAGGGTCTGGAAGTTGAGGCTGTGGGTAAAAGAAATGTAGACAGCCACATATTTAAAGTTCCAGTCTCTCTTTATATTAATTCTCTATCTGGTCCAACATCAGAAAATGGAATAGAGGTGTTCTGAACTAGGGTTTGATGGTACTACCTACAAAATAAACTTGAGTTTTTGATCTGTGTGCCTCTGTGTTTCATATACAATATACAGGAAGAAGTGATGTGGAACTCTTGGAGCAGGAGGGAGGAACTGGGAGTGGGGAAAGTCACAGTATCAAAGGTTTTAGAGCCACTCCTTTGCACCGTAGTTTATTTATTGTGAATTTACTCCCATGGTTAACAGTCAGTGAATAATGAAAAGATAAAATTTGGAGCACTCTTTCATGGCAGGGACATTTCTTTTAGCTAAAGCAGAAACTCTCCAGGGCAAGAAAATTAATGGATTCACCTGAAGAGTCTTCTCTGCATAAAGAAGTAATACTGTCTCTAAGAACAGGGTATCAGAAGAGGAATATATAATCTTTGGGCCCGTGTGTTATATGCCTTTCATCTACATGGAGGTCTATCACATTGCAATCTTAAATTACTCTTACAATAACTTAGAGTTGCTATTGGTTCTACTTACTTTAGGTAACTCTGACATATTTTGCCACATTTTTATTCCATTTGCATTCAGCTGTTTATTGAACTCTCAAATTGACTGGAGAGTAGGTGATGAGAGTCGTGGTCTACAACTCTCACTTTAGTGAACCCTTCACAAGTCAGAGTTCATTTATCATCATCAACAAAGAGATGTCATCATTGACCAGAATGGATGAGAAATTTTCTTTTCCTGGGGCAAAAACTATATTTAGAGTTGAAATCTTAATTAGAAATAAGGTTGATTAACTAACAATTAAGGGATTCATTTTGGGGTCTGATTACTCTCATTGCTCTTTCAAGTGTTTGACATTCTTAATTATCTAGAACCCATGGAATTCTTAATAGAACTGGTTTATATGTAATTTCTACTCTTTGACTCATGTGAACTTAAATCTTGTCTAAAAACCTGTATGGATTTCAGAGGCTTAGTGAGGATTAAAAGGCTATAAAATTTTAAATAACTTCATCTAGTGAGCATGTTTACCTAAATGTGTCATCTAACTTCTCAGTTTTCTGGTTAGAAAACCGGTTTAGGACAGGCTGACTCACGCTGTTGACTGATAGAATGCAAACACATTCAGAATTCTCCTGGCAAGACTAATTCCACACAAAAAAACAGAGTTCTGTGAGCTTTTAGAGGTAAAGTGTTTCACTTTTCTGATAAATCTTCCTATCACTAAGAGCTTTCAAAATAAACATGTCTTCACTGTTGTTAGGTGCTGGGTTAGGTGGCATAGACATACTACTCTATCTAATAACCCCTTGCCACTCTTAAAGGAAATACTTTTTAAAGGTAATCTGGGAAATATTAGTAGTTAGCCCTTAGATTGATAAAACTAATACTCTAAATCTAGATACTGCCTTCCTATGTAAATAAACAGTTTACTAAGTTTATATTTCACTTTTGATCTATAAATACCAATTTCTTTGCCCAATGGTTACCCATATTCCTCTCTATTAGCCCTTGTGCAAGGAAGGTGCATGCATAGCAAAAATATTTCTGCCCATTTTGCAGATGGAAACCTCAGCACAGAACTCAAGTTTGTTGTTGTTGTTTTTAATTGAGTTTGCTCAACGAATTTCAGTGAAACAAAATAGCCAATGACAGTGATATTCTCTAAGAAAGTGATATTCTCTAAGTAAGGTTTGCTGAGTAGCTCTTTTTAAGGATGAAGGGATAGAGATTGGAATGTCTTCTTGGCAGAGGTCAGGATAGTCAAAATAAATAGACATTCCTGTTCCTTTCTCTTTTCCAGTTATATCTCATTGCCATTTGTTCACATGCTGCTGTAATTAGCCAATTTAAAGCCAGACAAAACGGGTTAGGTAACATATTATACACCCACACCTCCCTTTATGGAATTTAGGATGGAATGAGATTTTCTTTTCTATTTACTTTAGCCAAGTGGAAAAGTATTTCTTCAATCCCATTTTGTTCTAAAATGAATCTTTATCAGGAAGTTGTACAGCAAGGAGTAACATGGACGCCATTTCTAAAGAGCCTTGCCCTGTTTGGTGTTTTGCTTATAATGGTAGTTTTCTGGTTGTTGTTGCTCATATTATTATTGACATGTTCTTTTCCAGTTTGACTCTGGAGCACTCAACATGGTGCTTTGTATATGTTGTGGGTTCTCTGACGAATAAACAACGGTGGGGTGAGATTTTTCTGCATGACACATTTTTCTTGGATTCATTCAGGATAAATGGGAAACCTGGGATGGCACATTGGGTTTGCACACCCTCGCCTTAAACCCCTCATCCTCAACAGAGACTTAATAACACTAACTTATCTTTTTTATTTCTTTGTACCTGTGGGTGCATTTTTCTGCCTGGAATACCTTTTTGCTGTTTGCCTCTTTCCCTCTTCAAGTTGATTGCTCCCTACTGTGAAGTCTTCCAGTCCCTCCAAGCAGAACTAATCCACTCTTAAATGGGATTCCTGAGCACTCTGTACATGCCTTCATTGCAGCCCACAATTAATTACCTCAAACTACTTATGTATATTCTGGGGCCTTAAAGAGGGGATTTTTGTCTTATTCTTTATTTTTTCCCTAGATCCTAGTTCCATGAATAGTATTAGGTTAAATGAATGTCAATAGGTGAATGAATAGATGATAGGTATCCTCATTATCTCTTTTCTTATATATAGAACAAAGAGATCTTTTTTTTTCTTTTTTTCTTTTTTGCCATCAAATACAATAGTCCCCCATTATATGGTAACTTTATATATTTAACTGTTTGAAGAATTTCCAAACTGTTTTCTAGAGAAGCTGCATCATTTTACATTTTTACCCAGCTGTGTATGAAGGTTCCAGTTTCCCCTACATTCACACCAACTCTTGTTAGGTTCTGTCTTTTTTATTATAGTCGTCCTAGTGGATTTGAAATAATATCTCATTGTAATTTTGATTTGCATTTTCCTGGTGGCTAATAAAATTGAGCATCTTTTTATGTACACATTGCCCATTTATATATCTGTTTTAGAGAATTGTCTGTATAGATTCTTTGCCAATTTTTCATGGTATTTTTTGTCTTTTGTTATTGAGTTGTAAGAGACCTTTGTTTATTCTGGATACAAACACCTTATCAGATAAAAGATTTGCAAATATTTTCAATCTATTCTGTGGGCTGACTTTCAACTTTCTTGATGATGTCTTTTGAAGCACAAATGTTTTTATTTTGATGATGTTTGTCCAATTTGTTTGTTTATTTACTTAATTTTGTTGCTTGTGCTTTTGGTATTATATCTAAGTAATCATTGCCTAATTAAGGTCATGAAAATTTATGCCTGTGTTTTCCCCTAATAATTTTATAATTTTAGGTCTTTGATAGGTATGTTGAGTTAAGTTTTGATGTGGTGTGAGGTGCAGGGGTCTAGCTTTATTCTTTTGCTTGTGACTATCAAGTTGTCCCAGCAACATTATATATAAAGATTGTTCTTCCATTGAATTGTCTTGGCACACATTTAAAATTAATTGACCATCAGCATGACAGTTTATTTCTGGACTCTTAGTTCTATTCCATTGACCTATTTGTGTGTCCTTTTGCCTGTACTACACTATCTTGATTTACTGTTGCTTGGTAGAAAGTTTTGAAATTGGGAACTATCAATTATCCAACTTGGATTTTCTTAGGTTCCTTTAATTTCATATGAATTAGGATCAGCATATCAGTTTCTGCAAAGACGTCATCTGGGATTTTGATAGATCTCATGTTAAATCTCTAGATCAATTTGGGGAGTATTTCTACTTTAACAATGTTACGTTTTCTGATCCATGAATATGGGATGTCTTGCCATTTATTTAGATTTTTTAATTTTATCAACATTGTTTTGTAGTTTTCAGAGTATGTCTTATATTTTTGTTTAATTTATTCCCAAGCGTTTGATATCTAATTGATGCTATTGTAAATAGAATTTTAAAAAAAATTATTTTTGCTTTGCTCATTTCTACTATATAGCAATACAATTGATTTTTGTATATTAATCTTGTATCCTGCAAACTTGCTGAACTCTTTATTAGTTCTTTAGTGGATTTCTTAGGATCTAATTATTACCACTATTTTTATCATCATATTAGTTAACTTCCAAAGTAAAAATGTTCTGAGATTGTTTATCTTTCATAAAAGGCAAAGTCTTGGTTTTATTCATTTTGTAGGATTGTACATTAGCTATTTTAGATCTAAGTTGTTATGATGATTTTATGTGCTACTTTATATGTATGCATCATTTCTCTTAATTTTGTATTCTGAAAAAAGTTGTTATGATGATTTTATGTGCTACTTTATATGTATGCATCATTTCTCTTAATTTTGTATTCTGAAAAAAAACTTTATTTCATCCATAAGCGATATTTGCATATGTTTAAAACTATTCTCTGTGGAGCCCTGGCCAGTTTGGCTCAGCGGTTAGAGCGTCGGCCTGCGGTCCGGAGAGACCCAGGTTCGGTTCCCGCTAAGGGCACGTACTTCGGTTGCAGTTTGTCTCCGGCCCTGGTTGGTCGTGCGGGTGGCAGCCACTCGATGTGTCCCTTCACGTCGATGTTTCTCTCTCCCTTCCTCTCTCTCCCTCCCACTCTATCTGTACAAAAAATGGAAAAATATCCTCGGGTGAGGATAAAAAAAAATAATAATAAAAATAAAACTATTCTCTGTGGAGATTTTTAGTCTTGCTGTAAAACTTAGAGTAGTTTAGCAAGGAAAAAAAATTATCATCTATATTATTTTCTCTGAAAGAGGAAAGTGATCATACATGGCAATGACTCACAGATTCATAATAGTTTTACCTCTTATTTGGCTTTATTTCTGATTCTCCAGATAAAATCTAGAGACAATTTAGAGTTCATGAGTTTATCTCACGTTCACATCAGTGGCAGTGTTCTGTCCAAGTAAGCAGTATCCCTTATATTTGTGGAACATACAGGAAGCTGTGGAGGAGGAGCAAACTGTCCTTTACCTTCAAGGTTCTTCTGGCTGGTCTCATAATCAAATAGACATGAGACAGATTAGTAGGAGAAAACAAAATTTAATACATACATATGTATGGGAACACAATCTACAGGAGAGAGTCAGAGACCCCACACTGAGGAGAGGTTCAGAGGTAGAGAGGGAACATGGGTATATAAGACATCCTGAGCTAGGGATGAGGTAAATGCCTTAAGGGCTTCAAAAGGTCTTTGCAGGGTGATAATAGCAGACCATTAGTAAATAGAAGTTTGCACTACCCTGTGGATAGGTCAAAAGTAGTTATCTCTGATAATAACTTGTTATGGGCAAGGCACCTAATTCAAGTTCTTCTAGGTAGCTAGAGGGAGAGATAGAAGTTTCTCTTGTGCCTGAGGCTAAAGTTGTCTTTATCTCAAACTAATCTGCATATTATGAAGTCACATCTTGGAGTGGCTTCTTCTGAAACCCCACAAAATTTATGTGGGATTTGCTTTTGTAAGTCTGGTTTCTTCTGTACCACCCTATAGTCATAAGGGTTATTTTGAGCTGATCATTTTGAGAAACAGCAGGTGCAGGAGTTCTAACAAGAGTAGAGTTACCCTTTTCTAAAGGAAATTTACATTTACGAAGGAAATATTAGTAAGAGTATATCACTCTTTGTACCAGGAAGAGAAAAATGACTAAATCACAAGAGAATCTTAATCAGTAGAAAAGGCAGTAACTTAAATCTGAATAACAAACTTTACCCTTGCTTTTTCTTGTATCTTCCCATAACTAGCTGCCACTCCTGCCCCCAATCTTTCTTTTGTCTTTAGCTGAAGATGGTATTTAAGTTGGTGGCTTAGGTCACCTTTGCAGTTACTTATTTTTCCTGGGTACCTCCCATGTGTGTATTTATGAGATATTATACATGTTAATAAACTTATGTTTGTCTTTCTCTTGTTAACTCGTCCTTTATTACAGGGGCTCTCAGACAAGACCTCAAAAAGGTTAAAGAGAAAATTATTTTTCCTCTCTTACACTGTGCTTCCCACTCCAGATTATTTGGAAGCAAATCCAAAACACTTTATCATTTCATTTTTAAATACAGAATATATCTCTAAAAGATAAGATTTTTAAAAAGTGCATATCACAAGAACATTAACATACCTAAACATTAGGAATAATTCATATTGTGAAATATCCCAGATAGTGTTCAAATTTCCCTGATATTTATTTTCTTTTTCTCTCTTTTTTATAGTGTCTTCAAATCAAGATTCAATAAGACCATGCATTACATTTTATCGAAATGTCCAAACTTCTTTTAGCATATAAAGTTTTCCTCTTTATTTTCTTTTGCACATTATTTGTATTATTTATTGTTTGTTATTACATAATTCTCACGTTGACTTTGCTGCTTGCACCGCTGTGTTGTTTTATTTTATGTATTATATTGTTTTGTTATATATATAATAATTATACATATTAATAATATATATATCAATTTGAAGAAATGTAATGTTTTACATTAATTTTACAGTGTAGAAAAAGTGGATGTTCATATCTATGGATCAGTATAAAAATATTTAGAAGCACAAAAAATAATACATTTCTTTTCTTACCATCAAAGAGTAGGGGACCTTTGGGGAGAGGTCTCCACTAAAACCAACAGCTTCTTTGAAGTCTCTGTAGCTGCTATTACCAGTTATACTGCTTATGTTAGTGACTATGTTTGGAGAGAGCAATACATTTATTTATTCTATAAATATCTATTGGGCATCGCTGTGAGGGGCTATGGATACACAGATAAACAAAAGATGTCTCTACTTTCTTGGAGCTTAACACACGAGTGAGGAAGAGGAGGCAGACAAGAAGCCATGATAATCAGATTTGTCCATCTCCTGTACACTTCCTAGCTGTTAGTGTCCAGTGCTTATCCTTCTGAGTCAGTGCATATCTTCTGTTCTTAAGTTACCAAGAACATTTGTCCTCTTGCCTCACCGTACATGTCCTGTTCTCCAAAGCGGGACTTCTCAAGTCTGGCTTCTTCATTTCTGGATTAACTGTGCCATTAGGGTCTATTTCTTATTGGTAATATTGAATTAATTATTCAGAAAGCTGAGTAGATGGACTTAGACTTTGCAGATTTTCAAGGTCTCACCATTCCCTATTGTATATGTCTAACCTGCTCCTGTCACTTCCCTTACCCTGCTGGTATCTGAAGGCATTTGAGGGTGAGACCACCCTTCTCCCCCACATACCCTTTTATGTTTCAGATATATATATATCTTTTTTGGGTATATTTTAAATGAAAATAATTATTAATGAATATAGCATCTGTGAGAAAGTTTGAATAGGCTATTATCATTTAATAAAGGCAGAATCTGAACATAGTTTGTGAAACATTTTGAAATGTGGTTTCATCTGAATTGTCTGTTTGTGTGAACAAAAACAGGTTCTAAGAAAAGTAACCTCACAGGGTAATCTGATCACAAATTCCTAACTGGGCAGGTCATGGTTGGTAGTCACTTCCCAGGCATGTAACTTCTTTAATTAAAGGCTTATCTTTGTCTTAAGCAAGCCCTGTCTGTTGTTTGACACATCTTTGTTAACACATCTTTGAAATGCCTCTTTTAGACCCCTCCTTCTAAAGCATGACAACCCTCAGGATCTTGTTAACTATATTTTAATCCAGTTTGCCTTGCTTTCTCCCACCTTCATATAATCATTCTTCCTTAATTCAAAATGCATAAAACAAACTGCAAACTGTCATTTCTTGGAAACATTTTTCTCAGCCTGTTGAGATCTTGCTTTCCATGAATATGCTGTGTTTAGCTCAAATAACTTTTAATAAAAGTTCTCTACAGGTTTGGACATTCTTATGTCAACACTTATATGTTTGTACTATTGTTTTCTCCCCTCTAACCCTCTTTCTTGTATGGTATATATAAAGTCCAAAGAAACTAACCAACTTTGTTTGGGTCCTTTGCATAATTTGGGCAGTTATAAGGGCTCAGCTGTGGTGCAAGAATAGTCTATTTTTTGAAATCACAAATCTGCATGGATTCTTTTTCTTCAGATAGAGCGGGAGTGAGGGAGAGAGAGAGAAACATCAACGTGAGAGGGACACATCAGCTGGTTGCCTCCCCTACAACTCTGACCAGGGCCAGGGACAAACCACAACGGAGGTCCATGCCCTTGACTGGAATTCAACTCGTGACTCTAGTCTGTGGGCTGATGCTCTAACTGCTGAGCCAAAGTGGCCAGGGCTATTCATAGATTCTTAAGGTTTCTTTCTGAAGCTAGAAGTGGGAACCAAGTGACTGTCCCACATGTTCCCCTAACACACAATATAATCAGTCTAAAAAAATACAAGCCTATTCAGTGGAGACAGGGAGACATGTTTCAAGAATAAACTCTTCCAATCTAAAGAATTCTGTTCCTGCCATCCAGAGGTTATTTGGGGTGGAGTTTTATCTGATTTGCTCTGCTTTGTTATTATTGAAGCATACCTCACTTAGATTTCAGCACAAATGAAGATTAAGGAGTCATCCCCTAACCCCCACTGCCAGCATTTTTGTTTTTCTGTACCTCTTACTTTGTTTATTGATAAAAAATTTTAACCATCAAAGAAATGATTAGAATAAACCACTGAATTCTTCTGCATGAAGAAGCCAGAAGAGTTCTCTATTTGTGTCTCCACAAATAAATACATAAAAAGACCATCCATTTAATCTAAATGCTGTCCTAATGGCTTAATATTGTCAGGTTTGAAAGTATGTCTGTAGAACAGCTGGAGTGTTCTTGAGTAGATTATTAGCTGGAGTGTTGATTAATTAACACACCTGTTTAGAGTAAGAAGTAATTTGACATGAAGCAAATGACAGATGTGCCCTACAGGGAAATGTTTTTTCTTCTTTTTTAAACAGCTTCCAAATGATAGGAAATTAAATTTATTAATTTTCCTTCCAATTCAGGCATTGGAAGACGGTGGTGGGCAGGACCAGAGGGAGGGTGAGTGCGTGAGAGAGTGAACTAGTGTGTGAGAGAGTGTGAGTGGACCTGAAGGTGGACAACCAAACTTGTGCAGTGCAGAGATGTGGAGCAGAAGGTTCCTGTGCTGTGGATGGAAGCAGCCGGTTGCCATGGTAAGCTGTTCTCCAGGATGCTATTCCCAGCGGCACGGGGATGTCCCACCATTTTGGAAGATCCTGGGACTTCCCTGGGAGGAGACAATGGGAACAGCTAGGGCCAAGCAACCTGAGCCCACCAGCACACCTGGCACCATCGGACCATTGTACACCCTGTGTCAACACAGACCTGTGCACAGTAATGGAGCTGCCAAGGTGCCAATTGTGGAAGCCCCAAATGGCTGGGAGCCCAGCACCATCCCCTACAGTAGCAGCCCAATCAGAGTTGATATATACCCCCAGCAACAGAGGCTGGGGAGCAGACATCCATCTCCAGGCAACAGGAGCACAGACCGGCAGCTGAGACCCAACCCCAAAAACTACAGCAAAGGCTGAGCATGAGTTGAGCCCCACAGGGCAGCAGCACTCCCCAGCTGCCAGTGGTGGGACCTGGGGCTCCACAGAGGCCTGTGCTACCCAGCAGCCCAAAATAGGAATGGGAAGCTGCAGCCTGAGAGGGACTAGTGCAATCCAGCCATTCTCGGGACCTGCAGGGTGCTGAGGCACCAGAGACGCCTGTGCGACCTAGCAGCCCACAAGATAGGCATAGAGCCACGTCTCCAAAGGGACTGTGCGATCCAGTTACCTACGGGACCTGCGGGGTGCTGAGGTACCAGAGAGGCCTGTGCAACCCAGCAGCCCACAAGATAGGCATAGAGCCGGGTCTCCAAAGGGACTGTGCTATCCAGTTACCTGCTGGGCCTGCGAGGTGCTGGAGCACCAAAGAGGCCTGTGCGAACCAGATACCCACAAGATAGGTGTGGAGTTGGATCTCCAAAGGGAGGGTGCGATCCAGCTGCCCATTGTACGGCCAGGGAGCATGGCTCCAACAGGCGTGAGCTATACAGCTATAGGTGACATCAGTGACCAGCTGGGAACACAGCTCCAGGGGGACCCACATGATCCAGCAGCAGCACCTACCAGGACACACCGATACCAGCCCCCAGTAATCAATCCTTCAGGATCCACAGCAGGCAAGAGGCGACAAGCAACAAAACAGTCTGGGAGGCACAGTAGCCTTATTTGATATACAGTGAGCTGCATACACATCCAAACATCCCTCAGTGGGCCTAGAGTTACCAGACGGCTAAAATGGGGAGACAAAGAAACAACACCCAAAGGAAAGAAAAGGAGGAATCACCAGAAAAGGAACTACAGGAAATGGAAGATAGCAACTTGTCAGATAAAGAATTCAAAGCAATCATTTTAAGGGTGCTCAAAGAATTTGGTGAGAACTACAAGCAACTTAATAAGAATTATGAAGATCTCACTGGGAACTACTTCAGCTTAAAAAAAAAGAGGGAGAAACTATGCATAAAAATCAAGAGGAAAAAAAGAATGACATAACTGTTATGAAAAATACCTTAGAAGGGTTTAATAGTAGATTAGAAGAAGCTGAAGACAGAATCAGTGACTTATAAGACAAGGTAGAGAAAAACACTCAAATAGAGCAGCAAATGGGAAAAAAATTTTAAAAGCAGGAGGAACGTTTAAGGGAGCTGTGGGACAACACAAAACGTAACAACATTCGCATTATAGGGATACCGGAAGGAGAAGAATCAGAAAAAGGAAAAGAGAACCTGTTTGAAGAAATAATGACAGAAAACTTCCCTAAACTGGTGAAGGAAAAAGTCACACAAGTCCAGGAAACACAGAGAGTCCCAAGCAAGATGAACCCCAGAAGGCCCACAGCTAGACACATCATAATAAAAATGGCAAACATTAAAGACAAAGAAAGAATCTTAAAGGAAGCAAGAGACAGAGAGACAGGAAGTTACCTACAAGAGAGCTCCCTGAGACTGTCAGCTGATTTCTCAATAGAAACGCTGCAGGCCAGAAGGAAGTGGCGTGAAGTGTACAAAGTAATGCAAGGCAAGGGTCTGAATTCAAGACTACTGTATCCAGCAATGCTATCTTTCAAAATTGAAGGAGAAATAAAGAGCTTCATGGATTAAAAATAAAAGCTAAAGGAATTTACCACCACCAAACCTGCACTGCAAGAAATGCTGAAGGGACTGTTGTAGGGGAACGGGAAGGGGAAGGGGAAGGGGAATAGAGGGAAACACAGGCATAAAATTAAAATGGCAACTAATAACTATCTATCAATAATTACCTTAAATGTAAATGGCTTAAATGCTTCAATCAAAAGATTGGATAAGAATACATGACCTATATATATGCTGTCTACAAGAGACCCACCTCACAACAAAAGACTCACACAGGATGAAAGTGAAGGGATGGAAACAAATTTTCCAAGAAAATGGAAATGAAAAGAAAGCTGGTGCATCAATACTCTTATCTGACAATATAGACTTCAAAACAAGGGCCATAAGAAGAGACAGAGAAGGTCACTATATAATATTAAAAGGAGCAATCCAACAAGAGGATATAACCCTGGTAAACATATACGCAGCAAATATGGGAGCACCAAAATATAACAAAAAAACTTCTGGAGGACTTCAAGGGAGAGATCAATAGCAACATGATCATAGTGGGTGACTGTAACATGCCACTGACACCACTGGATAGATCTTCTAGACGAAAAATTAACAAGGACATAGAGTCCTTACAAGATGAACTAGTTTAGTTGGACATCATTGATATTTACAGAACATTTCACCCCAAAGCTGCAGAATATACATTCTTCTCAAGTACACATGGGACATTCTCAAAGACAGACCACATGTTAGGACATAAAGCAAGTCTCTACAAATTCAAGAAGATTGAAATCATATCAAGCATCTTCTCAGATGACAGTGGCATGAAACTAGAACACAATTACAATAAAAACACAGAAAAACATTCACACACATGGAGGCTAAATAGCATGTTATTAAACAATGGATTTCTAACGGGATCAAGGAAGAAATTAAAAACTTCTGGAAACCAATGAAAATGAATACACAACAATACAAAATCCGTGGGACACAGCAAAAGTAGTCCTGAGAGGGAAGTTCATAGCACTACAGGCCTACCTCAAGAAACAAGAAAAATTCCTAACTGACTTTCTAACCCTGCAAGTTAAATAACTAGAAAGTAAACACAAAGAAGAACCCAGAGCTAGTAGGTGAAAGGAAATAGTAAAGGTCAGAGCAGAAATAAATGACATAGTAACTAAAAAAACAATTTAAAAGATCAATGAAACAAAAAGCTGGTTCTTCGAAAAGATAAACAAGATCAATGGACCTTTAGCCAGACTCACCAAGAAACAGAAAGAGAGAAAACAAATAAACAAAATCAGAAATGAAAGAGAAGTAACAACTGACACCACAGAAATACAAAGGATCATTGAAACATACTATGAACAATTATACACCAACAAATTGGACAATCTAGGAGAAATGGGCAAATTTCTAGAAACACACAACCTCCCAAAACTGAACCAAGAAAAGATAGAAAACTTGAATAGACCAATAACAACAAAGGAAATTGAAGATGTAATAAAAAAACTTCCAATAAACAAAAGCCCAGGCCCAGATGGCTTCCCGGGGGAGTTTTACCGAACATTCAAAGAAGATCTAATACCCATTATCCTCAAACTATTCCAAAAAATCCAAGAAGACGGAACACTTCCAAACTCATTTTATGAGACCAGCATAATCCTAATTCCAAAACCAGGAAAAGACACTACAAAGAAAGAAAACTACAGGCCAATATACCCGATGAACACAGATGCCAAAATCCTTAACAAAATATTAGCAAATCAGATCCAGCAATACATCAAGGAAAGTGTTCATCATGAGCAAGTGGGTTTCATCCCAGGCATGCAAGGATGGTACAATATTCGCAAATCAGTAAATGTGATACACCACATAAACAAAAGGAAAGATAAAAACCATATGATCATATCAATAGATACTGAAAAAGCATTTGACAAAATCCAGCACCCATTTTTGATAAAAACGCTCAGCAGTCTGGGAATAGAGGGATCATATCTCAACATAATAAAGGCCATATATGAAAAACCTACAGCCAACATCATATTCAATGGGCAAAAACTAAAAGTATTCCCCTTAAGAACAGGAACAAGACAGGGATGCCCACTTCGCCACTCTTATTTAACATAGTACAGGAAGTCTTAGCCCAGCAATTAGACATGAAGAAAAAATAAAGGGGATCCTAATCGGAAAGGAGGAAGTGAAACTGTCATTATTTGCAGATGACATGGTATTGTACACAGAAAACTCCAAAGACTCCATAAAAAATCTACTAGAGTTAATCAATGAATTTGGCAAAGTAGCAGGATACAAAATTAACGTCAAGAAATCAATGGCATTTTTTTTTTTTTTTTTATCCTCACCCAGGACATTTTTCGATATTTTGTTCAGATAGAGTGGGAGGGAGGGAGAGAGAGAACCATCAACGTGAAAGGGACACATTGAGTGGTTGCCACCCACACGACCCAACCAGTTCCAGGGACAAACTGCAACTGAGGTACACAACCTTAGTGGAAACTGAACCCGGGTCTCTCTCTACCACAGGCCAACGCTCTAAGCACTGAACCAAACCCACCAGGGCTCAACAGCATTCTTGTACACCAATGATGAAATCACAGAAAGAGAAACTAAAAAGACAGTCCCATTTACCATCACAGAAAAAAAATTAAGATACCTAGGAATAAACTTAACCAAAGAAGTAAAGGACCTCTTCACAGAAAACTACAGGTTATTGAAAAAAGAAATAGAGGGAGATACAAAAATGTGGAAGCATATACCTTGTTCATGGATTGGAATAATTAACATCATTAAAATGTCCATACTACTCAAAACTATCTATAGATTCAATGCAATCCCCATCAAAAATACCAACGACACACTTCACAGAACTAGATCAAACACTCCATAAGTTTATATGGAACCAAAAAAGACCCAGAAGAGCCACAGCATCTTGAGAAAGAAGAACAAAGTAGGAGGGATCACGTTACCAGATTTCAGGTTATACTACAAAGCCATTGTAAGCAAAACAGCCTGGTACTGGCACAAGAACAGGCAGATAGCAATGGAACAGAACAGAAAACCCAGAAATTGACCCAGGACAGTATGCTCAATTAATATTTGGCAAAGATGGCAAGAGTATACAGTGGAGTCAAGACAGTCTCTTCAATAAATGGTTGGGAAAATTGGACAGCTACTTGCAAAAATATGAAGCTAAAACATCAGTTTACACCATGCACGAGAATAAACTCAAAATGGATAAAAGACTTAAATGTAACTCGTGAATTCATAAAAATCTAGAAGAAAATGTAGGCAACACAGTTTCAGACATCATATGCAACAGAATTTTCACTGATACACCTAAGGCAACAGAAACAAAGGAAAAAATGAACACATGGGACTACATCAAACTAAAAAGCTTCTGCACAGCAAAAGAAACAACCATCAAAATGGAAAGGGATACCACTATATGGGAGACTATAATCACCAATGATGCATCAGATAAGGGGTTAATTTTCAAAATATATAGAGTGCTCACACAACTCAACAAAAGACAAAGAACTCAATTAAAAAATGGGCAGAGGACCTAAATAGACATCTCTCCAAAATGGACATAGAAATGGCCAAGAGACATATGAAGAAATGCTCTACATCACTAATCATCAGAGAGATGCAAATTAAAACAAATATGAGGTATCAGCTCACACCTGTCAGAATGGCCGCTGTCAACAAATCATCTAACAAGTGTTTGTGAGAGTGTGGAGAAAAAGGGACTCTAGTACACTGCTGGTGGGAATGCAGCCTGGTGCAGCCACTATGGAAAACACTATGGTGTTACCTCAAAAACTTTAAAATTGAGCTGTCATTTGGCCCAGTGATCCCACTTCTAGGTATATACCCTATGAAAAAATATATGTACCCTTATGTTCATAGCAGCATTCTTTACAATAGCTAAGATCTGGAAACAGCCCAAGTGTCCATCAGTAGATGAGGGGATTAAAAGGCTGTGGTACATGTACACAATGGAATGCTATGCAGCTGTAAGAAAGAAAAATCTCTTATCCTTTGAGATGGCATGGAAGGACCTGGAGAGTATTATGCTAAGTAAAACAAGCCAAACAGAGAAAGACAAATATCACATGATCTCACTTATTTGTGGGATATAATGAACTAAACAAACTGCTGAACAAAATTACCTAGAGACATAGAGGTGAGGTACAGACTGACAAGCCTCAGAAAAGGGGGTTTGCAAGGGGGGGGTGGTGGATGAACCACAGAACTTACATGCATGTATGCATGACCAATGAACATAGACAACAAAGCTGGGGATGGAGTCGGGGGAGGTGGTAAGGGAGGATGAAGTCGACAGGGGAAAAATGAGAAACATCTGTAACAAAAACTAATTAATAAATAACAAATAAATGCTCAACGCCACTAATCATCAGTGACGCAAATTAAAAGAAATATAAGGTATCATTTTATACTTGCCAGAATGGCTGCCATCAACAAATCATCACACAACAAGTGCTGGCAATGGTGTGGAGTAAAGGGGAATCTAGCACACTGCTGGTCGGAATGCAGACCAGTGTAGCCACTATGGAAAACAATATGGTGCTTCCTCAAAAAATTAAAAATGGCCCTGGCCGGTTTGGCTCAGCGGTTAGAGCGTCGACCTGCGGTCCTGAGAGGCCCGGGTTCGGTTCCCGCTAAGGGCGCGTACCTTGGCTGCAGTTTGTCCCCGGCCCTGGTCGGTTGTGCGGGTGGCGGCCACTCGATGTGTCCCTTTCACGTCGATGTTTCTCTCTCTCTCTCTCTGTTCCTCTCTCTCCCTCCCACTCTACCTGAACAAAAAATGGAAAAATGACCTCGGGTGAGGATAAAAAAAAAAAAAAAAAAAAATTAAAAATGGAACTTCCATTTGTCCCAGTGATCCCACTTCTAGGTATATATCCTAAGAAGCCTGAAACACCTATCAGAAAGAATATATGTACCCTTATGTACACAGCAGCACTATTTCCGATTGCTAAGATCTGGAAACAGCCCAACAGTCCATCTGTAGATGAGTGGATAAAAAAGCCATGGTACTTATACACAGTGAAATACTATGCAGCTGTAAGAAAGAAAGCTGTCTTATCCTTTGAGACAATATGGAGGGACCTGGGGAATATTATGCTAAATGAAATAAGCCAATCAGAGAAAGACAAATACCACATGATCACACTTACTTGTGCAATATAATGAACTAAATAAGCTTATGAACAAACTAGACCCAGCGACATAGAAAGAAGTACTATTCAGATTGTCAAACCTCAGAGAAGTGGGGCAACTGAGAGGGATGAGATAAGCCAAAGTACTTATATATATGTATGGGTAACCATTATCTGGAGGAGGGTGTCTAGGGGGATAAAGAAGAAACATCTGTAACAAAAATTAATTAATTAATAAAAAATTAAATTTTAAAAAATTCAGGCATTTATTTAGGTTTTTTACTTTTGAACATTTTTTATTTTTCAATTACAGTTGATGTACAATATTATATTAGTTTCAGGTGTACAACCATAATATAATTTATGATAAATCTAGTACCCATCTGACAACATACACAGTTACTACAATACTATTGGCTATGTTCCCTGCACTGTACTTTACATCCCCATGACTATTCTATAACTACCAATTTATACTTCTCTCTTTTTTATTGAGGAAGGAGGGAGGGAGGAAGAGAGAGAGAGAAAAAGAAACATCCACGTGGGAGAGACAAATTGATCAGGTGCCTCCTGTACTGCACGGAATCCCGAATGGGGATTAAACCCACAACCTAGGCATGTGCCTTGACTGGGAATCGAATCCATGACTTTCTCATGCACAGGACTATGCTTGAACCAACTGAGCCACACCCACCAGAGCTACCAATTTGTATTTCTTAATCCCTTCACCTTTTTCCACCCATCTCCCCACCTCCCTCCTGTCTGGCAACCATCAAAATGTTCTCTGTATCTATGAGTCTGTTTCTGTTCTGCTTGTTCATTTATCTTGTTGTTTAGATTCCACATTTAAGTGAAATTATATGTCATTTGTCTTTCTCTGTCTTACTTGCTTCACTCAGCACAGTACCCTCTAGGTCCATCTGTGTTTTTGTAGAGGGCCAGATTTCATTCTTTTTTATGGCTGAGTCATAATTCATTGTATATAAGCACTTATTTATCCATTCAGCTTGATGGACACTTAGATCGCTTCCATATATTGGCTATTGTAAATAATACTGCATTGAACATATGAATGATAGATATATTTATTGCTATTTTATTATTCATGTTTATCTTTTTTCTTTGTCTTTTTTATTCTTTCTCCTCCTCCTCCTCTTCCTCCTCCTCCTCCTCCTCCTCCTCCTCCCTTTAACATTTCTTGTAATTCTGCTTTGAGGGTGACAGACTTCTTTACCTTTTTCTTATCCAGAAAGTTATCATTTGTTCAATTCTGAATGGTAGCTTTTTTGGGTAGAGGAATCTTGGTCATAGGTATTTACTTTTCATCACTTTGACTATTTTGTGCCAGTCCCTTCTGGCCTGCTAAGTTTCTGTTGAGGAATCAACTGACAATCTTATGAGGGCTCCTTTGTAGGTAACTGTTTTTTTCTTGCTGCTTTTAAGATCCTCTCTTTGTCTTTAAGTTTTGGTATTTTAATTATGATGTGTCTTGGTGTGGGCCTCTTTGGGTTCATCTTGTTTGGGACTCTCTGCACTTTCTGGACTTGTATCTCTGTTTCCTTCACCAAATTAGGGGAGTTCTTATATTTTAATTTTAAGAGGACATTTATTAAAACTCACACAGTGAAATGAGGAAGGGCTATTTTGGCTCTAGCAATGTTATGGGAAAGAAGTAAGCCAAGGTGGGACTGCTGTCAGCTCCCTGGAAAGTCAGAGAAATCAGGTCTTGGGGTCAGGTTCAGGGGATTAGCCTGGTGCAATCTGCTGCTACCCATTGCTCTCCTGGTTACAAGTCTCATCAGGACCTTAGAGAAAGAAAATTCACTCAAAAAGGAGGTCCGAGTGAAGATGCCCCAAGGAGGACACGCTGGGAAGTTCTCAATCATTAATTTTTCATATAGGCTTCAATTCGTTGCGTTCTCTGTTCTTGTGCCAACATACCCATGATGTGAATGTTGGTACACTTGAAGTTATCCCCAGAGGTTCTTTAAACAATCCTCATTTTCTTGGAATTTTTTCTTTTTGCTTTTCTGATTGGTTGTTTTCTGCTTCCTTATCTTCCAAATTGCTGGCCTGATCCTCTGCTTTATCTACCCTACTTTTGATTCCCTGTAATGTATTCTTCATTTTAGTTATTGTAGTCTTCATTTCTAACTGGTTCTTTTTCACTTTTCTATCTCCATTTTTAGTGGTAGGTTGTATATCATCATTTTATTTAGTTCTTTTTTTCTGGAGTTTTGTTCTTTCATTGGGACATGTTTCTTTGACTCCTCATTTTGGCTGCCTCCCTGTGTTTATTCCTGGGTATTAGGTAGAGCTGCTACTTCACCCTGTGTTGATAGAATGGCCTTATGTTTTAAGTGTTCTGTAGGGCCCAGTGCCACAGCAGCCTCCTGGGTCACCCGAGCTGGGCACTCCAGGTATGCCCTCCAGGTGGACTTTGTGCACCCTCCTATTGTCATTGAGCCTTAATTGCTATCAATGGAAGGGAGTTTTCCCCAGGCTGATCTGCTGTGAGGACTGGGAGTGACGACAGCAGAGGATGGGCTGTGTAGAAGCCAACCATACAGAGCGACTCGCTTCAGTTAGACCCTGGAACCCACTAAACCTGCCCCTTGAGTGTGCTGTGGAGGTGGTTGGGTGTTTCTATGGCGCTGCCTCTGGTGCCTCCCAGGAGGTGCAGGCCAAGGTTAGTCACCACCTGTGCCATGCCTGGGGCCACCCAGCATGAGCTACAAAGCAATCTGCAGATAATTACTTGTGCTGGGCTTAGAAGTTCCTGGGAGAGGTCAAGCTGTGAACCAAGTCCAGCTGCCACTAGTGCCACTAGTGCTGCTGCTGGGGTCACTTAGCAAGAGGTACAGGGTACCCAGAGGCCAGATCCTGCTTATTTGAGAGATTTTAGGAAAGTCAACAGCATGAGCCAAGACAGGCCTTTTGTATGAAAAGACCCTGGAAAGGGCTTGGGTGGGCCCCCAAGTTGGGTGGGGCAGTGTTTCATGGAATTACCAGGGGAGGGGGCGGAACAGTGTTAGCCAGGTTGGTGGAGACTCAGATGTGATCCCTGTCTGAAGGCTCTGTGGGGTTTGGCTCAGCAAAGGAACAATGGCCTCTGCCAGCACTTCTGTCTGGCAGAAAAACTGCCTCTCCAGCTCTTGTCCTGAAGCCCCACAGTTCAGTTTCTCCCAATATGTCCCTGGCACCTTTCAGCTTCTGCCCCAGTGCTGGATCTCAGAGCCAGTGAGTCCTAATAAATCCATGAGTCCCTTTAAATAGAATGCCTGGGACTCCAGAAGCCTTGGGTCTCACTCAGCCACAATCCCTGCTGGTGTTCACAGCCAGAAGTTTGGGGACTTCTCTTCCCCACACTGGAAACCTGGGCTGGGGGTTCAAGTGTAGGATTGGGACCCCTTGCTCCACAGAGGGGTCCTCTGCAGCCAAAATATCCCTCCTTACTTTTAACCACATGGGTGTGGGACTAGCTTGTTGGCGTCTCTGCCCCTCCTACCAGTCTGGATATGGTTGCTTCTTTATAACTTTAGTTAATTTAGTTATAATTTTGATGTAGTTGTTGGAGGTTTCGAGTACTGTGTTTACCTATGCTGCCATCTTGACCAGATGCTAAATGTTTTTTCCTTTTTATTTGCACTTGACACAAATGGTAACTATTCCATTTTCAGATCTCTCTGCTATCTTTGAAAGAAATGTTTCCTAAACAGTGTTTTGATAGTTATGTGCGATATTCTTTTTTCCACATTTTTTCTTTACTTATATATATTCCCGTTTTTATTAATGCATGAAATGCCTTGAATGTCATATTTACTCAGAACAAAAAAATGCATGATTTGGAGTGACAAAACAAGAGTTAGGAATTACTTATATTTAAGAAAACACATAACTTAGCCTCATAAATTCTGCTAATATATTTTTTCTGAAACATCTTCTCAAGATGTAAACTACTTGTTCGCCAGACATCTCAGATATTTTGTGCTGTTACTGGGAAATTTATAGAAATAAATGGAAAATGCTGTGGGCATAAATGTATGTGCATGATAAATAGGGAGGAAATAAGAGCTGGTGAGTAGAAATTGAGTTCAATAGAAGAAATTTGTATGGAATTCTTATACACTCCACACCAACTGAATTACTAGAGAGGGAATTTGACATAGTGAAGTTTGGATTCCACAGTGTTAAACAAATTTAAACTTGTTAGGACTGTGTAAGGCCAGTGCTATAAGCATTGAGAACTACTGCCAAATCCCTCATGTGCTGGGATCCTGGATTTGAACTCTAAGGCTTGACGTGGAATTGTACTGAGGGGAGGTTTCAGGCCATTTAGAGAAGGAGTTACAGAAGCAGTGTTTGGAAGATCAGTGATGCTAGTCCATCAGAACCTGACTTTGCCCTGGCTGGTTTGATTCAGTGGTTAGAGTGCCAGCCTGCATACCGAAGGGTCACAGGTTCGATTCCCAGTCAAGGGCACGTGCTTCGGTTGCGGGTTTGATCCCTGGCCCTAGTTGGGTCATGCAGGAGGTAACCAATAGATGTATCTCACTCACATCCATGTTCTCCCCCCCCCCCCCCCCGTCTGAAATAAATGGAAAAATATCCTCGGGTGAGGATTAAAAAACAAACAAAAATCTCTGACATTGATGGGGAAAAGGAAATATACTGAAATTGTATTGACAACGGCAGAATGCTCTTTCCAAAAAATGTGTTTAGGTATGGTTTTGATGATATGTTAGAATTTTTTCTTCAGAAGTAACACATCTCTAAAATCAAAGTCTGAGTCAGTGGGAAAGTCTGATGTTACTACATCCACTCTACATACTTTTAAACATATCATGTTAAAAATGAGGTCAGATTCAAGATTAGTCTCAAGCAAAGTTATAAAGTAAAATATGGATACTCTCTTTAGTTGCTAGTATCAAATAAATAATCTATTTATAGAGCACTATTTAGGTACAGTTTTCAAATCCTTAAAAGGATCATAACTTTGACACAGCAATTCCACATCTAAGAATTTATTCTAAGGCAACAATCAGGAAGGTGTAAACATTAATTGGAGTCTTGAGGCTTTTCGTCATAGTGTTCTTTATAAAAGTGAAAAAGTGGAAGGAATCTAAATACTCACAATAGGGGATTTGTTAAATAAATTACATCTGTATGAAGCAGTATTATTTATATACTTAAAAATCATGATATAGATGAATTGGTGGTGGTTTAGGAAAATGTCACAATGTTGTTGTTAGTGAAAAAAGTGTATAGGATACCAAAACTGTGCAAAGTATGAATGGAGAGAGTTGTTTTTAGCTTTTTTATAGTTGATGTTTCTGATTTTAACTTTAAAACCCTTTATAGGATCATTCTTCCTGTGCCTTGATAAGGGACTTGCCTGCCTTGCTATCTGCTGTCTCTGGGACAATTGCAAAGCTCTCAAGCTTGTTCTGCTTCCTTTATCAAAATTGATTTGTTTTGTATGCTACTATCCTCCAAAGCTGGGCTAAGTCAAGAGAACTAATCCAGAAGTAATTTATATGATAATAATGGAAAATAATAGATTAAAATGTAACAACTTTTCCTACATTTCATTTACTTATTCAACAAATTGTATTGTCATACTTTTGGCCCTGCAGAAGGAACTGTGAAAAGTAACCCCACTGCCTTGGTCAGTTTGGCCCAGCAGTTAGAGCATTGGCCTGCAGACTGAAGGGTCATGGGTTTGATTGCCAGTCAAGGGCTCATTCCTAGGTTGTAGGTTTGATCCCTGACCCAGGTTGGTGTTGTGCAGGAGGCAAACAATTCATGTGTCTCTCTCACATCAATGTTTCTCTCTCTCTCTCTCTCTCTCTCTCTCTCTCTAAAAATCAATGGAAAAATATCCTTGGGTGAAGATTAACACCCCCTCCAAAAAAAAAAAAAAAGGTAAGCTCACTTACCATATAGTGGGAATATTTAATTATTCACGATCACTTTAGGCAAGTGGCTGCGATTAGTGTAAGGGTCTTGTGACAGTGGCAGGCCAGAAAGCAAGTAGAGTCTTTTGGTGTACTTAAAAACCACCACATTGGGTGAGCCTTAATTTTATATATGTGGCAGGTTGTGCTCTTCATAATACCATTATATTAACATTTCTGTTTATCTAAGTAGAATAATTTCCAAAAGGGGAACTAGGTCTCCACAGTTGTTTTTTTGTTTGTTTGTTTGTTTGTTTTTTTATCCTCATCCGAGGACATTTTTCCATTTTTTATTCAGATAGAGTGGGAGGGAGAGAGAGAGAGAAACATCAATGTGAAAGGGACACATCGAGTGGCTGCTACCTGCACCACCCAAGCAGAGCCGGGGACAAGCTGCAACCCAAGTACATGCCCTTAGCGGAAACCGAACCCGGGTCTCTTGGGACCGCAGACTGACGCTCTAACCGCTGAGCCAAACCGGCCAGGGCTCCACAGTTTTTTTTAAAAAAATTCGTTGAGCTCTATAGTGCCCAGCTCAGTGTTATAGGGTTAGATCATTAGGACATTCAGTAATACCCCTATTCTGAAGGAACTAAGATGCAACCAAGCCTGAAGAAGGACCCCTCATTTGTGCCACCTCTGTATTTTCTGTTGTCGTCATACCTATAACACAACATTCCACTTCTTTTGTGTCTCTCTGCCCCAATACAGAAGGGTATGCTCCTTGAAAGCTCTTACTCATCATCACATCTTTAGCACCCCACAAATGGTCTAATCAAATGCCTTCTTGGCAATCCTAAAAATGCCCAGTGGTGTGACACAGAGTATATAAAAATTAACCTATGTTGAAGAAAAGCAAATTTGAAGAAAGTTGCAAATGCTTACTGAGTGCTTCCTATGTGTCAGACACCGTACGTAGTACTTTTTGTGCTATATAATTTAGTAATCTCAAGAACCTGAGATCCACATCATTTGTTGTTCTTTTATCCTCACCAGAGGACATTTTTGCATTTATCTTCATGTAGAGTGGGAGGGAGAGAGGGAGGGAGAGAGAGAGAGAAACATCGATGTGAGAGAGACACATCGAGTGGTTGCCACCCACAAGACCCCAACAGGGGCCAGAGACAAACTACAACCGAGGTACATGCCCTTAGTGGGAACCGAACCTGGGACTCTCTGGTCCACAGGCCAACGCTCTAACCGCTGAGTCAAACAGGCCAGGGCACACATTTTTTGTTTTAATAGGTGGGGAAACAGACTTCCAGAAATTAAGTTCAAGGTCAGATAGCTAGTGGGACCAGATGAGAAAATGGGAACATGGTTCAAACTATTGTTCTGTGAGTCTTTGCTTTTAACTTCCATATCCTACATGTTTCCAAAGAAAGGCCTTTCTGGAAGGTGATATTTGTTCTTTATTTATGCAAGGCATCTCCATCCTCCTGGCTGGCCAAAGCTATTTTGCTTCAATAGCTTTGTAAGGGAATAATACACTTGCTAGGAAAGTTTACCTGCAAGTTGCAAATTCAGGATACAGTTCATTTCTTTCCACCTTGATTTCAGCTTATGAGGCAAAATTTTTCATTTTGATATGGTTTAATGACTCTTTTCCTCTTTATATTTTATAATCAGATGGAACAAAAGTTTGAGGTTGCCTTTCCACATTCAGTCTTTGGCTTCCTGTTTTAAAGAGCTGGTAAACTACTTGTAGCTATGAGCTGGTTAGATGTGTTTATCCAGTGTTTCATGTATGTACTGCATTTTCCTAGGGCTGTGCTGGATGTTGGATAATTACAGATCTTAACATCCTTTTTTGTTGTTAATCCTCACCTGAGGATATTTTTCCATTGATTTTTTTTAGAGAGAGTGTGGAAGGAAAAGAGGGAGGGAGGGAGAGAGAGAGAGAGAAACAGAGAAACACCACTGTGAGAGAGACACATAGATTGGTTGCCTCCTGCATAACCCTGACCGGGCTGGGAATCAAACGTGCAACCCAGGTGCATGCCCTTGACTGAAATCGAAACTGTGACCCTTCAGTCCATGGGCCAACTCTCTGATCACTAAGCCAAACCAACCAGGGAACATCGTTTTTGCCTGAACTTTCATAGTTTTGCAACAATGGTGTCAGTACCATAGAATGAACACCTGAATCCGCATTGAATCATCCATCTACAGATTATTTTATGAGTGTCTTGTCTCTTCAACTATATTATAATTATGTCTTACATTTCTCCTGGACCTCCCACAACACCAAACACAAGGCTTGAGCACCTGGTAATAATTCTAGGGAGAATAGTGCCAACTATATTATCAGGAGAGCTAGCTCCTAGTCTGGCTCTACTACTGTTTAGCAGCCAGATTTGGGAATTTCTTAGCTGAGACCTAATGGGCCTCACTTTTTGCAATAAAAAATCAGAGTGTTGGTCTAAATTGCTTGGACTTATCTAGTTTACATTTGGGTTCAGAGATTTCTATAATTTTTTATGGTTATCTGATAGTTTGATTCATTGTGATGACATTAACAGGAATAGAAACATTGTAAATTGACCTGGATTTACAAAGATGTTATTAAGTTCAGTTTTGAATATGTGACATTTGAGAAGCAGTAAGGTGTACCTAAATCTAGATATCTTTTCAGAATAATGTCCTGGTAGGTATGGCTAAGTTGGTAGGAGCATCGTCCTGTACACCAAAACGTGGCAGGTTCGATTCCCAGCCACTATACATACCCAGGTTGTGGAATCCATGCCCGATTGGGGCATGTGCAAGAGACAACCAATTGAAGTTTTTCTCTCACATTGATGTTTCTCTCTGTCTCTCTCTACCTCTCTCTAAAATCAATAAAGGAAAAAGTAAATAAATAAAAAAGAATACACACACACACAACAATGAAAATACAGCCCTGGCTGGTAACCCAGTTGATTAGAGCATCTTCCTGATATACCACAGTTGCAGGTTCGATCCCAGTCAGGGCACCTACAAGAGTCAACCAATGAATGCATAAATAAGTGGAACAACAAATCAGTGTTTTTCTCTCAAATCAATCAATAAATGTTTTTTAAAAAATGAAACACTCGCCCTGGCCAGTTTGGCTCAGCGGTATAGTGTCGGCCTGCAGTACAGAGAGACCCGAGTTCGGTTCCTGCTAAGGGCGCGTACCTCGGTTGCAGTTTGTCCCTGGCCCTTGTTGGTCGAACGGGTAGCAGCCACTCGATGTGTCCCTTTCACATCGATGTTTCTCTCTCTCTCTTTCTTCCTTTCACTCTATCTGAACAATAAATGGAAAAATGTCCTTGGGTGAGGATTAAAAAAAAAAAAAAAAATGAAACACTCAATTTATTAAAAAAAAAAAAAAATGGCCCTGGCCGGTTTGGCTCAGCGGTTAGAGCGTCGGCCTGCAGTCCTGAGAGACCCGGGTTCGGTTCCCGCTAAGGGCACGTGCCTTGGTTGCAGTTTGTCCCCGGCCCTGGTTGGGTCGTGTGGGTGGCAACTACTCGACGTGTCCCTTTCACGTCGATGTTTCTCTCTCTCCCTCCCACACTCTATCTGAACAAAAAATAGAAAAAATGTCCTCGGGTGAGGATTAAAAAAAAAAAAAAAGAAAGAAAGAAAAAAAAAATGAATGAAAATACATATTGGATTTTAAGTTGGTGGTGGTGGTGCTGTGATTCTCAGTGACCTGTTTTGATAGTGTGGATTAGAATCATAGGCTTGAAGTGAAAGGTACTTACTCAAAACAATCATGTAATCAAATCACAGAGTTTTAGATCTGCGAGAGACATACAAATCATATAGCCTGTTCCATTTGTTTCATATATAAGGTTGGAGATATGGGATTTGCCCAAGTTACCCACTAACTAGCTGCAGATATGGTCTGCAGACCCCAATCCCCTATCTCTAAGTTTCTGGCTCATCACTCACTGTGCTTAAGTTTCAACTGCATTTTAATATTTCTAGTATTCTTTTGTAAGCAGTAAATTCACTAATCATTGTGCATCCAAATACACATGCAAAATTATTTGTAAAATTTAGCTTAGCTTTCTGGGAAGGAAAAGCAATCAAATAACATCATCACTGTATCCGAATTTTGACCTCTATAATTAAATGGTGTTGTATGGAAACCACTGAATTGTGCAATTACAAGGGTATGGTTTTGTGACATCTGTTGAAAGTTAAGTCATGGTGTACAGTCCTAAGTGGTTTTTTGGTATTCTCCAGAGGTATTACTCTCTCTGCATCCCTGCCCAGATCCTGTATTAGGTCTGGGGTATATGAAGTATAGGCTGCTCATGTTGTGATTCTCTATAGAATTATACTAAAATATGTGTTTGTGGTGGGTCTCCATTTTTTCTGACAAAGAATTGGATATCCATAACAAAGGTCAAATGGAGATTTGCCATCTGTTTCACTACTTGCAAGACATAATCTCAAGAATATGTAATACATATAACTCTTTGCCAGAAAACTGAAAGGAAATGATTGCATTTGAGTACAATGTATTCTACAACAATAGTTTAGTGTGCATGAAATTTAAAACTGCTGGCTTTCCAAATATGATTTTTTAAAAGTAGCCTTCTTTATTTTTTTAAAACATTACACCCACTGTGTTATGTTTTGTGGGATATTCTTGAAAGCTGAGATTTAAAATCAAAGAAATTAAAACTGCTAATGGTAATAGTTGCAAGATACTGAATTCTCTAGTATTCTGGTTGAATGTGTTTATTGATATCTACTGAATGTTCTACATTCATGAGCATTTCATGTTATGCTATTTTACCGTAATACTGCCTTTTAAAAATCCCATCATGATCATATAAGTTCTTTAGAAGAACTAGTATTAAGTCTTAAAGTCTGCAGTGGTGTATTTATTTCATATACACACAAACTAGTTGGGATTTTATGTAGATGGAGATCACATCTATCTCCTTTGCATAGTTATCTAGCACAGGACCTAGTATGTAGCAGGCATTTAATTAATTGGGATATTTTTTGTTTTGTTTTGTTTTTTGAGCGACTGAATGAATGAATAAATGGCACTATCTAGCTAATTAACTGGTTATTTAAACTAAGAAAACACACAAATTAATACATTCACTTATTTTACATATACATATATATATATATATATATAATTTCAAGGGAGTATCTAAAGCCTCTGGAGAGATGTCTTAGAAAATCATCTAATATACAGTTGACTTTTGAACAACACAGGTTTGAATTCTTTGGGTCCACTTGTATGCAAATTTTTTTCAATAAATACCTGGTTTTACAATTGCAAATTCATGTTTGTTTGTTTTTTTTTTTCCATTTTTATATATTTTTTAAATTAATTTATTTTTGTTACAGATGTTTTTGCTATTTCCCCCATGGACACCCTCCTTCCGATCCCATCCCACCCCTCCCAGCATTGTTGTCTATGTCCATTGTTTATGCATATATACATATAAGTTCTTTGGTTTACCCCCGCCTCCTCCCGAGGTTTGTCAGTCTGAATCCTACTCTATGTCTCTGGATCTTTTTGGTTCATCAGCTTATTTTGTTCATTATGTTCCACAAATAAGTGAGATCATATGATATTTGTCTTTGATTGGCTTATTTCCCTTAGCATAATACTCTCCAGGTCCCTCCATGTTGTCTCAGAGGATAAGAGATCTTTCTCTCTTACAGCTGCATAGTGTTCCATTGTGTATATGTACCACAGCTTTTTTATCCACTCATCTATTGATCTGGGCTTTTCCAGATCTTAACAATTGTAAATGGTGCTTCTATGAACATAGAGGTACATATATTCTTTAAAAAAAAAATTTTTTTTTCTTTGTTGATTTTAGAGAGAGAGGAAAGGAGAGGGAGAGAGAGATAGAAACATCCATGAGAGAGAACATTGATTGGCCACCTCCTGCATGCCCACCACTGGGGATTTGGCCCACCATCCGGGCATACGTTCCAATCGGTAATCGAAGTGGTGACCTCTTGTTGCATGGGTCGATGCTCAACCACTGAGCCACACCAACTGGGCCATATATTCTTTCTGATTGGTGTTTCAGGCTTCTTAGGATATATTCCTAGAAGTGGAATCACTGCGTAAAATGGCAATTCAATTTTTAATTTTTTGAGGAAACACCATATTGTTTTCCATAGTGGCTGCACCAGTCTGCATTCCCACCAGCAGTGTACTAGAGTCCCCTTTTCTGCACACCCTCACCAGCACTTGTTGTTTGATGATTTGTTGATGTCAGCCATTCTGGCAGGTGTGAGGTGGTACCTTATAGTCATTTTCATTTGCATCTCTCTTATGATTAGTGACAATGAGCATTTTTTCATTTGTATCTTGGCCATCTGTATGTCCTGTTTGGGGAAGTGTCTATTTAGGTCCTCTGCCCATTTTTTAATTGGGTTCTTTGTCTTCCTTTTGTTGAGTTATATGAGCACTCTATATATATTGGAAATTAACCCCTTATCTGATGTATCATTGGCAATTATGTTCTCCCATATAGTGGGTTCCCTTTCCATTTTGATGGTTGTTTCTTTTGCTGTGCAAAAGCTTTTTAGTTTTATGTAGTTCAGCTGTATTGTTTTTAAAAATAGGTTTTTATTCATTTTTTAGAGAGAGAAGAAGGGGGAGAGTGATAGAAACATGAATGTGAGAGAGAAGCATCAACCGTCTGCCTCCTGCACACCCCCTACTGGGGATTGAGCCCACAACCCAGGCATGTGCCCTGATCAGGAATTGAATCGGTACCTTGCAGTCCAGGGGAGTGACGCTTAATCCACTGAGCCACACCGGCCGGGCTCAGCCACATTTTTCATCTGTGGTTGGGAGTCCATGGATGCAGAAGGCCAACTATATGTGTTTTTCTATGCCATTTTATGTAAGGGACTTGAACATCTATCTGCATATTTTGGTGTTCATGGGATGATATTGTGGGGTGGGTTTTGGAACCAATCTTTTGTAGATACCTAGTGACTGTAGTTAAGTTTTTGTGGAATCAAAAGTTATATGCAGGTTTTCAACACCATAGGGTTCAGTGCCCCAACCCCTGTGCTATTATTCTAGGGTCATCTGTACTCATCCAGTAGGAGGGTCAGATATAGTTCAGTGTGTCAATCACCTGTCTGATATCAATCTGGAAAATAGGCCTGTCACAGCAGAGAAGAGTTGATGGAACTTCACAAAGTTTCAGTCTCAGGGAGAGGTAGAAGTACTTTGTTCTTTACTAAAATCTGAATAGCATATAACTTGGCCCAAGGCGTGCTCAAGCCAGAAACTCTTGAAGCTGGGTCCCTGGTAACTTTTCTTAGAAGATTCCTCTGCCCCCTGAGCCAGTGCTTTCTCTAGTCACCCCTAGGCCTGAGAGGAACAAGAAATTACTTCTACCTGTGACTCCTTCCTCATTATATGGCTTTTGAGGCTTTTTAAAAGCTACCATTTGAACTATTGCTTTGTAGAATAGGACTATCAGTGCTAACCTACTTGGCCAAGATATCATGAAAAGTAATTTAAGGCTTTTAAAAAATCCATGTTTGAAGCTACATTTTTATAACAGAGTTGCCATAACAATACTTGTTTCCCACTTTAGTGATTATTCCAAGGCCAGAAATGCAGTAATATATATGGTTAGTATACATGGTTTGTTTTAGTATTTTTAAAAAGAATGCATGGTTCCAAAAAAGGAAAACTTTTTTTTTTTTTTTTTTTGTCTTTATAGCCTTTACCCCATTGAACTGAAAAAGGAAAAAAATTATGCAAACTTTATGAAAGTGCAGACAAAATTGGCATTTCACTTATGGGAAAATTTTGCAAAATTGCACTGACTACAAGTGATTTTTGTTTTGGCTTTCCTGTGAAGCCATCCAGAAAGGCCAAAAATTTCTGGCATTGCTTTTGTACAAAATCTTTCACATAGACTCTGCTTGTAATTCAGCCAAGTACATAATTCAAGTCATTGGTGACACACATATCCACACATTGGAGCTGGTCAGTGAACAGCAAGTTGTCATGAAATGTGGATATTTTATCTTATGGACAGACGAAACCACACAGATTACAGTGAAGGAAACATTGCATCAACATGCTTGAGAACAGGGTTTCCTGACCTGATCCCTGTCCCTCAGTCCCTCAGTGGAGAAGCCAATTGTTTACTGATTACAAAGAAGACATCACTTGGCAAACATTTTGGCTTCAACTCAATTGGTGACATCAGTCTCCTTTAGGGTTTTCCACATAAAACGAATTCTCCAAAGAAAACACAGAAATTGAGCCTCAGTTTGAAATCTGAGGTTTCAAATTAACTGTCTCAATCACGTATTTCTTATTTTATTTCCAAGTAAATATTATCCAACACTTCAAATACAAGCATTAAACTTTCACAGTATTTTAAAGAGCTGAGATCAGATAGTCCTTTATAGCTACTGTCACCCATCCCCCTTTCACGGGGGTGGTATCTTTCTCTGTTTCTCAGTACAGAGGGTCGCTAATTTGGGAGTGGTTTGCCTCACTTTGTCTGAGGAAGGAAGTAACTGTTATTATTTGACCCCTTAGGACAAGTTAGTCTTGCTTTTGTGAGGGGTGGCTGTGTGCTGGAGATGCAAAGTACAGTACTCTCACTAAAGTTAGAGGGACTCTGTGATGATGCATGCTGTCATTTGTCTTTTGAAAATGAGATGTGAATGGTATTTTCATTCTACTGTGTAACACTTCCTCCGTGTATATTTACGTAAAATTATTAGAGTTTCTTCCACTTCCTGTTTTGTTAAGTGGTGTTCATTTAATACATTGATGCATATGACCTTAATAGAGGTGGAAGTGAGCTACGCCTAATGAGGCCCATACTGTCTTCCTGCTGAAGGCAAAGGAAGCAGGAAAGGCCAATGCAACAACAGTGCCAAGATAAGGGAATTATGATGTTATACAGGTGGGGCATGGGAAGAATTATCTGTGTATCTTGAGTTGAGAATAGGTTTAACATTCTCACACCCAAAGCATTCCATCTGGAAGCTGTTCCTTGGGAAACAGAAATAAGTTGATATTCTCATATCTTATGGATGGCAAAATAGAGAATGAGAGTCACGTCCAGCCTTTTTCCCCCCTATTTTTTGATAATAGTATATTCACTTTCATTGTTCTTCAAGACAAAGTCACTTGGTGTCCTATATGACTAAGAAATATCTTTCAAATGTTTCCTCTTAAGCCCCTTGGATACATGTAGAAATACCATTTTTTTTCTAATATGCTTTTATTGATTCTTTAAAGAGAGAGAGAGAGAAATATCGATGTGAGAGAGAAAAATTAATAGATTGCAACCCGAAACCTGGGTATGTGCCCTGACTGGGAATTGAACTGGCAACCTTTCGGTGTACAGGAAGATGTTCAACCAACTGAGCCACACCGGCCAGGGCTACAACTACCATTCTTCATCTATTGGCTCCATGTTGTACAATTTATTTTCATCTCACTATTTTTCTTTTCCTTTAGCCCAAGACCTTTATTCACACTGATCTTTTGTTCCTCTTTGCTCTCTCTTGATTTAAATAATCTTCACCACCTGCCTCCCACAGTTACCATACGTTTCTGGGTAGCACTTTTCAGCCTTCCTCTGGAAGATAGTAAAGATACAACAGTGAATATTAGAACTTTACCACCAACAGCCCTCCTCATTCCTACCCTAAATATAACTGTTTTGCCTTCTCCATTAATGTAGTAAGCCCCCTGGACAGGAACAGCCAGTACCTCTCTGTTCTATGTTAGGCAGCACTCTGACCATAGTCAATAAGCGTTCATAAAAATGAGAGATGAAAGGAAGTGTCAGTGTTTAGCAACTTAGTGCCAAATAAGTGTGGAGGCCAAATGAGGCCATGGGTGCCAAACCACAGGGGTTTGAAATAATATTTAATATGACATTGTCTTGTTGAATACAATAAATCTTATATTATAATGTTTGAGTCAAATCTTCCCTTGGTGCCAGATTTCTTATGCATTTTAATCTGCCCCTGAAGGAAGATATGTCAGGTTCATGAGGGGCAAAGTAACAAGATCCCACTCTATGTAGTGAGTAGAGAACAATCTGATGAATGGGGAAAATGACACTGGGGTGAGGGCCCTGGATTCTTTGGCACTGTGACCAAGAATCTACATGAAGTACATTGAAAAGACATGAAAGTATGCCATTAGCCTAACTATTATGTAACTTCAGTTACCTACCTAAAATATAAATTGTATGTAGTTAAGTAAAGCCCCACCCTGGATTTTTCTGTAATTGTTAGAATTCAGCATCATTAGCTCTGTAACTCATAAAAGGAAGTATCCATGGAATACCAAGTGAAGTGATGATCCAGTAAAAATTTGGCATTGGAAAGACTGGTTATTTTCTGTCTTTGCAGTGCCAGTAGAGGGTCAGTTGTCCTTTCAATTAATATGGATGCTCATAGTTTCTACACTGTTTCAGAACAGTGAGGTCAGAGTGGAGCAAAGTAACCTGCCTTCCATGTGATTATACATTGTTTACCAACCATTTCTGCAACCAAGCTTTTCAAAATTCTAGTTCACATTTTAAGTTTCTATGTTCTCATTTCTTATTTTTTCTCCAAAGCTTGCTGATTTGGTTTCTGCCCTCACTGTTCTATTGAAAGGCTCAAGTTTTTCCTTGTTACCAAATTTTGGGACATTTTCTCATCCTTTTCTGTGTTTGTTGTTATTTGACTGCTTACTCTTTCTTGAAAGTCTTTCCTTGCTTTCTTTCTCTTCTGGTTCTTCTCATCCTTCACCATTCTTTCTTAGCTTCCTTTCTTGACCTCTCTTCCTTCAGAAAACCACCAAACACTGATGTTTTCTAAAGTTCTTTTCTCAGAATTCTCTTTCCTCACCATACCAACACCCAAAGCTTAGGCCATCACCAGATGGAAATTCACATCACTAGCCCATCCTTTTCCAGACATATATTTTCACCTGTGGATTGTCTTTAGACATATTATTATCTCCCTCCCCCCCCCGACATTGGAATACACCGGGTACCTCAAACTCAACATGTCTAAAACAGAACTCACCTCCTACCCTCGCCTCCACCTTTTGGACCATCCTTACCTACCAAAATCCTTCAGCAACAAAAAGCTCTGTCCCATTCCTGTACTCCATACCTTGGTGAATAGCTAGTACTTCTCAGTAACTCTGTTTTCTTTATTCTGCTCTCAGTCTCATTAGTCACTAATTCAAATTAACTATACAACATAAATATTTCTTGTTTCAATTCCATCTTCTCCAACCATTGCCATTGGAAAACATTCTGTCTTTCCCTCCATGTTGCCTTAATGGTTCTTTAAGAAAACATACTTATCGCCCTGGCCAGTTTGGCTCAGCGGTTAGAGCGTCGGCCTGCGGTCCGGAGAGACCCGGGTTCGGTTCCCGCTAAGGGCACGTACTTCGGTTGCAGTTTGTCCCCGGCCCTGGTTGGTCGTGTGGGTGGCAGCCACTCGATGTGTCCCTTCACGTCGATGTTTCTCTCTCTCTCTCCCTCCCACTCTATCTGTACAAAAAATGGAAAAATATCCTCGGGTGAGGAAAAAAAAAAAGAAAACATACTTATCAGTTCATTTCCCTTCTCACAATTTGTCATTTGCTCCTTGCCAACAGTATAAAATCCAGTGGTCTGTGGCTAGCCTTTCCTTTTCTCATCCTGCAATTATATCCTGTGCTGTAGCTATGTGGAAAGCTTGAGTTCCTCAGGACCCACACTGTTTTATTTGTGATTGATTGATAGATTTCAGAGACAGACAGACAGAGAGAAACATCGATTTTTTTCGTTTCCCTTATTTATGCATTCATTAGTTGTTCTTTGTCTCTGCCCTGACTGGAGATAAAACCCCGCACTCTTGGTGTATCTGGATGATGCTCTAACCAACTGAGCTACCTGGCTAGGGCCCCATACTGTTTTCATACCTCTGTGATGTGACACTTATTTCTGCCCCTGCCTTGTATATCGTTTTCATTCTTGTTTGTACAGGATCTAAACCCCTCACATCCTCTGTGCAGCTTTTGCAGGGCGATTCCTTGCAGAATTAAGTACCCAACATTTATGTTTCCACAGTCCTTATTAAACCTGGTTATTTTTGCATTGTACTGATAGTCTCTTTAAACACATCTTTTTTCATCACTCTGGATCATGGGACCTTTTAGAGCAGAGGCTGTGTCATATTCATCTTTGTGTCCCTGTATCCCTGGTATAATACCCAGCCTTTTGACAGACATTAGTAAGAGTGCAGTATGGTTCATTGTCTTGTCCAAAGTATCCTTACCTTTCACATTCCTGTTCCAGTAAGCTTATGAATTCATCATTCTTCTTCATGTATTCTTTATGTTTTCTCTTTTCTTCCTCTAACTCCAATATGGTTTGCTTATGAGATTTTTCTACCATTAAAAGCTGTTCCAGGATTTGTCTGTGAGATTCTTTATGTTTTTCCACAACTTTGTCCAACTGCAAAAGAAAATAAATGTATAGTCTGTTAACTACAAATCATTCATAATACTGCTATCATTCACACTTTTAGAAATATCCAAGTTTTGACTAATTCAGCAATAGGTTCTGATTTCCTTGTATAGTTTTTAATGTTCCCCTTGTTCGTTGATACTTTTTGATGCATTTCAACATACATGTAATCTTTTTATTGTCATTATTTTCCCCCTGGAGAGAATAATTGGTGCCTCTGTAGCTATCAGAATGGTTCCCCTATACCCCATTTCTGGCACTTCCTTCTCTGTCCAGAGAAGCTGTATCGGAGGAGTGATATGCCCAAGTGTTTGATTCTGTAGCAGTGATCTCTCCTGCCCAGTCCTTCCTATAGTACTTTACTAGTATGTGCCTCTTGGATCCCCTAAATTGTTTTTCTTTGTGTGTTTTTTTCTCCTTTTTATTAAATTTATTGGGGTGTTTTTCTTTGAATTATGTATCAAGGTGTTTGAGTATTTAAACGTTTGTTTGTCAATTCTGTGTTGGTATGCAGTGTGAATGTGACCAAATGTACTTTCTGGTTTCCATGGCCTACTTATTTGTCTGTTATAAAACTACCACTCTGTGCCTGATTTATGTATTTGTCTCCCCCACTAGACTGTGAACTCCCTGAAGGTAGGGCCTACATTTTATTTTTCTTAACTTCTTAGCCTCTTAGAAGAGTGACTTGCTTATAGTAGGTGCCCAGTCTATGTCTACAGATTTAAAACAAAATAAGCAAGCAAGGAATCAAGAAAGAAAAGAGGTTGAAACAAATGTGGCTCAGGAACTTCGGCCAGGGATAAACTGAGATCCAATTAAGAACATCGTTTTGGAAGCATGTGATTTTCCTGTTTGTTAAATACTAGGTGCTATAACTGATAATATTGGATGATTTTACCTTTTGCCTTTATCATAGAAGATTGAAAAGTTGTGACTCTGAACTAGAAGCCAATGTAAATAGTACAGCCTTAAAAAGCACATACTTGACTAGGAATCAAGGCACCAAATAGCCAAGTCATTCCAGAAAAAGAATAGAACAAAGGTATGCTAGCATATAGAATCTGACTAATTCTCTCAGACCTCTGAGGCCTTAGGCTGGTTTTCTAATATTGACTTATAATGGTGCTTTAACATGTACAGAATACTTCATTGTACCATAGTGGCATTGATGGTTTTTAATAAATGTAACCAATCCTTTTGTGCAAAGCTGAAATTGCTAAGTTGTATTGCTTGCTGGCAGAGTCACTGTTAACTAATGACCATCTTCAGGAGGGAGGTTGAGGTGTTTAATTGTCCTGAGTCTCACAAGTCATTAGAGTGAATTGTAAAGGAAATTCAAATGAATTGCTCCTGGAATTTGACAGTGAAATAGTGATAGGATGAACCTTCATTTAGGAAAGTTGTTAGTTGATGTGGGAAAACATTTCCTTTAATTTGCATACGATAAGTCCTAGAATTAATGAGTAAATGAATGACTAAGGGAAGCTGCTTAAATGCAAGAAAAATGTCTTTCCTTAGATGTCTTGTAATTATATGGATATGGGTATTAGACTTTATCTGGCCCAAATGATACATCAGATAAGGGGTTAATTTCCAAAATATATAGAGTACTCATACAACTCAACAAAAGGAAGACAAAGAACCCAATTAAAAAATGGGCAGAGGAGCTGAATAGACACCTCTCCAAATAGGACATACAAATGGCCAAGAGACATATGAAGAAATGCTCAACATCACTACTGATCAGAGAGATGCAAATTAAAATAAGTATGAGGTATCATCTCACACCTGTCAGAATGGCTGTCATCAACAAATTATCAAACAACTGTTGGCGAGGGTGTGGAGAAAAGGAGACTCTAGTACACTGCTGGTGGGAATGCAGACTGGTGCAGCCACTATGGAAAACAATATGGTGTTACCTCCAAAAATTAAAAATTGAACTTCCATTTGACCCGGTGATCCCACTTCTAGGAATATACCCTAAGAGGCCTGAAACACCAGTCAGAAAGAATATATGTACCCCCATGTTCACAGCAGCACTATTTACAATAACTAAGATCTGGAAATAGCCCAGGTGTCCATCAGTAGATGAATGGATAAAAAAGCTGTGGTACATATACACTATGGAGTTATATGCAGTTGTAAGAAAGAAAGATCTCTTATCCTTTGAGACGAGATAGAGGGACCTGTAAAGTATTATCCAAAGTTAAACAAGCCAAGCAGAAAAAGACAAATATCACATGATCTCACTTATTTGTGGAATATAATGAACATAACAGTCTGAGGAATAGGGTAGACCCAGAGACGTGGAAGTAGGGTACAGACTGACAACTCTCAGAAGAGGCGGTGTTGGGGGGAGGGAAGAGGTAAACCACAGAACTTATATGCATGTATGCATACCCAGTGGGCATGGACAACAAAGCCGGGGACAGAGTGGGGGAGGGGGGGTGTCAATGGGATAAAAAAGGAGAAACATCTGTAACAAAAATAAAATTAAGAAATCAAACCAGGACTTAATCTACAGGACGATGCTCAATCCACTGAGCCACAGTGGCTGAGTAACTCAAGTATTTTTTAAAGGTAACTTCTCATATGGAACCCTAGGTTCAGAAGTAATAGGAAGTTAAAACTATTGTGGACTCTCAGTCCCTGCATGTCCCTCCCTATTGACAGCCTAGCTACTCCCTCTTCCCATCCTCATCCTTTGTTCTAGCTCCCAGGCCTCCATCAATTTTTTAGCTTAAGTCAATGTTTCTGTCATGAGATGTAACGGAGAGCAGTTTTTTCTTCTAAGTTATTTTTTCTTAAGAATAGATAAATCCTTTTTAGTTTACCATAGACATGGTTGTTATTTTTACATTTTTCAAAAAGAACATTGAAAGAAAATAAAGGGTGGTGGGAAGTTTACATCCTGCAATGGGAGAAAGCAAGAGATTATTTTTTTAGCATGCACATCCTTATTCTGATGTAACTAGGGTGCAGTCATGGATGGATGGTCTTAGTGGGAATGGTGTCCTCTCTTTTCTTCAGCCCTATCTAGGGAATTCTTATCAGAATTCCCCTTTACTGTTTATTGTCTGGATATCTTCCTTTCACTTGTTACTTCCCATTAGATTCAGGAAGGGATAGACAAATGTGTTGTTGGGTAGGTAGAGTTGTGTGGGCCTGCAGGAATTGGATAGACTGATAGCTGAGGAGAGACTAATCTTTAGGGGGAAAGTAGAAGGCAAGCTAAGAAAGTGGGCAAATGTTGGAGGTGGGAAAGTGAGGTCTGTGGGTGTGGGTGTGTGTGCGCGCGCACGCGCACACGCGCATGTAAGGGTATCTGTTGGGAGAGTAATCAAAGAAGGTTGGATTTGTAAAGCAGGGCTAAATTATGGATAATTTATAGGGACAAGCATTTGTAGAGGGTCAGGGTGTTTGCAATTTTGCATGTATGCAGAATTATTTTGTAACAAAACTTCTTCCTACTGATTTAAGCATAAGTTTTGAAACATTTTGTTTCATTTCACACTGAAGTGTTGAGGGGTTGTGTCATTTGTGGAGCTTTGTCAGGATATGTTCAGTATCATTTACTTGCATTTGTGCTCTTGTGGGTTGAGGAATTTGTGCCTAATGCTGCTTCACAGTCACTATGTTGGGAGCCAGGATACAGTATTAAGACTATTGACTTGCAGCTTCAGCTCCTCTTGTTTAAAATTTGGATTAAAGCACAAGTTAACAGACTTTGGGTGGTCTCATCCTCACCCCTCAGAAAAGCAGATCCATATGACCAAACTCCACAGTTTGGCAGGGTTGTAGTCTTCTCTCATGAGACACTCAAGACGAGAATAGCAAGGACATTGGAGGTCAGTCCTGAGGTAGGTTGCCAGAGCTTATGTGAGGGAAATTTGTCCAAAACTTGCTTTCACTCTCTCCAGCCTTAACTCATGCTCCTAGTTGTTTCCTTTTTATAAAAATGAAAAATTATGAAATTTTCCATTGAGGTTTCAGAGGAAAATAGAAGAATAAAATAAGGAAGCCAAAGAGTTTCAGAAATGTCAGCAAATAAAAGAGCAAGCAGTACTACAACTTTGTGCAGTGGTGGTGGTGTCGTGGCTGCTCATCTTTGCTGTTGTCATTGCTGTGCATGTGTGGTAGGGAGAGGTCTTTGCTGTCGTTAAACTTTTGAAGGAAAGGGAGGATATGCACACATCTAAAATACATGCTTTCTAAACTCTATTGCTTGGACAGATCTTCAGATCATTTCTATTCATGCTCAAAATTTCTATGACTAATACCTCAGTGTTTTCAAGGAAATGAACCTCTATGGTTGAACTTTATCTTTTTTTTTTCTTTTTTAATCCTTGCCCAAGGACATGCTTTTTAATTTATTTGAGAGAGAGATGAGAGTGAAACATTGATTGGTTGCTTCCCAAACTTACCCTGACTAGGGATGGAACCCAAAAACCTGGGTATGTGCCCGGACAGGGAATCAAACCCATGACCTTTCTTTGTATGGGACAGCACTCCAACCGAGTCACATTGGCCAGGGCAAAGTTTATCTGTTTTTTTATTGTAACCTGAATAGCATTTAAGTTCCCTAAAAGAAGTTCAGATCTGTGTGTGTGTGTGATGAGAGAAAGAGAGAGAAAGAGAGAGGGAGGGAGGGAGGGAGGGAGGGGGAGAGAGAGAGAGAGAGAAAGGTTCTCTTGCATTTGTTAGGTCTCAGTCTGATGTCACGAAGCAAACCTAGTGAAAACATCCTGTCCATGATTTATTCTCTTTTATTTTCCTGTGGAATATGTACTATTTATCCACTTTGGATAGATTTTAAA
Source organism: Molossus molossus (assembly GCF_014108415.1). Lineage (NCBI taxonomy): Eukaryota > Metazoa > Chordata > Mammalia > Chiroptera > Molossidae > Molossus > Molossus molossus. Next base: position 85,117,116 of record NW_023425388.1, read on the forward strand.
TGTCTTAGAATGTAAAACTTTAATCAAAAGGAGTTATACGTCCTGTTCAACTGCCAGGCCTAGCGCTTAGCTAGCTGGTGAACTTCCACATCCCAGGTGCACTCCCCTGATAGGATACATACCTCATTCATTGGTTTCTCATAGATGTCCTCCTGCCAAGGGGCAGATTTGGCTTGAAAAGCATCTCGCTGAAGAGCCTCTAACACCTTTTTTGGAGTGATAAACCCATACCGAGCTTCCAGCAAAGCCAAGTCCATTTTTTCAGCCTTTAAAATGCATATGACTTCATCTCGAGCCTGTAGCAACAAAAGGCATTTCAGAAAGCTGCTTTATCTACCAGCAGTCTCCACAAGTGATTTTTTTATTAGAGTTGAGTGTTTTGTTTCTTTCAAATTTAAACAAATTATATTTAGTTATAGCACCTGTTAGAAAAGGTAGCAAAACTATGTCCCTTCATCCTTCTTACAATCTAATTATACATCAATAAAGTTTTAAAAAGCGATCATTATATAACGTTGAGACACCTTACATCTTTTATTGTGTCTGACAAGCAGGTAATATGATACCTCCCAATGAACTGGTATTTGCATTTTCAGGGGTAGGATATAAGAGTCTCCTGTGTGTATAGCAGCTGTTTTTAGCTTTTTTATGTAGGTTAATGATGCCAGGGCAAGTTTAAGAGTCAGCTCACATGGGGTACAAAAGCACCTATTGTTATTTAAACCAATCCAGAAGTCACCTGGCATTATTGTTACTTATGTGTGCCTGTGCACTGAAGCTTGTCAGCAGCATGGACAGAGGATACAATCTTTCACAATGTGCGTGCCAATCGCATGTCATATGACAGCCCTTTTAGATGTGATTAATTGCCCTTCAAGTTGGCACAAGAGAATTCTGTGTATGTGTACTTACACTTTCTTTCATGTACAGACAAGTATGAACTGTAGGTACATATTTCTGTGGCAGCATACACACCAAATTCACAAGCAGCTTTCCCCTTGAAGCATTATGGGGATAATTCAGAGTCAGCTGACCTGCAGTTCTCCTTCCAGAATGCTTAGAAGAAATAATAGGTCATCTCTTGAGAGGTCTTCTCCTTGGTGGCCATTACCACTGTGTGATGGAGGATGTAGAAGGATTGCATCCGACTCACTGCCGATGTCTTTGTCTTGTCTCTGCTTCATGTCTTTAGGTCCCTGGAAACTGTGGTCTTTACTATGTCTTGGAAATTGCTTTAGGGCTGAGCCCTCTGTGTCACTGCTTCTGGAACGCATTCTTTAAGGACTGGAAAGAAGGAAGACAATTTGTAACTCTTAATGAAAATGGAATTTTTAATAAGGGCACCTATTACTGCTTTAACAAGTCTGCACTCTTGTATTTACTGCAGCCAAAGACTTAAAACCTTTCTGAAGTCTACAGCAGAGAACAAAATTAGCAGATTCATAAATCACAGTCTTATTTACACTTCTGTTTTTAAAATCAACATTTTAAAAATGTGTTCTGCTTTGATTAAGGCCACTTACACATGGGTAAACAGACTGTATTTGAAGTTCATCTGCCAACCATTCAACTCAGGGCCCCAGGTCATACCTCCAACCAGGGCTTTAGTGCTTACTAAAGATGTATTTAACATAATTGTAAAATGGTAAATATGTTAATTATTGTAACTTGTTGCAAATCCACATTATAGTATTTCCTGTGGATGTTTAAAAAAATTTTTTTTAGCCTTTGGTACATTAAGATAGAAGCATCAGAATTACCGCCACAAAATATTTTGGGTTATTTTATTGTGATGGCAAAGTCTAATATTAAAGGAATGAAGGCTTGGTCCCTGGCTGTATCCCTGACCTTTTGCTAAAAGTCCAGGTCTATCCTTGGATAAGTCAGGAGTTATATTTAGGACCCTTGTCTCCCAAATATGACACTACTGCCTATAGTAGTTGATTATTATAGAAACAATCAATATAAAATAATATTAGATGGGCACATTAGCTCTACATTTGATTATATAATTATCCAAATTAATTTATAATAGCAAGGAAAATTGGTCTACCTTTGAGGTTTCTAATGAAAAGAGATTATGTCAATTAAGCTTATAGTCTGTTTCAATAATGTACAGATTATTGATTTTACTCATCCCTATAAATCATGAAACTTTAATCATTGTTAATGCTTTGCTTTTGGTTTTTAATAATATTTCTTTAAAAATTTGAAAAAACTCAAGCATACAGAAAAGTATGGAGAATATAATGAACCACTACGTGCTACTATACAAATTTGTAAAATATTAATTTACTATATACACTAGAAAATAATTTTAAGTAAAATATTATAGATACAATATTATTGAAACCCCTTATCTGTCTTTTCCTTAACCCACTCTACCCTTCCCACTTCAGAAATAACTATCTTTAATTTGGCATGTATCATCCCCATGCATGTTTTATACTTTTTAAAACTTGTATATATGTTGCTGAACAATATATAGTATTACTTTCATATTTCTAAACCTTGTATAAATAGCATATTGATTATATCTTTCTGAAACATTCTTTCCCATCATATATCTTTCCTTGTTCCGTGTGTGTGTGTGTGTGTGTGTGTGTATTTTTCTTTTACTTTTTCTTTTTTTGGTACGTGCCCCTAGTGGGAACTGAACCCAGGACTCTCTGGTCCGTAGGCCTATGCTCCAACCGCTGAGCCAAACCGGCCAGGGCTAGTTTATATATTTTGATAGCTATATAATATTTCATTATATGAATAGGCCTCCGTTTACTTATTCATTTTACTGTTGATGGAAATTTATATACTTTACTTTTTTCAGTATCAGAAAAAAATGCTGCAATGAACCAGAACTTGAACATTGACACTATAAAAGAGTGGTTAAAACCATGGACTCTGGAACCATACTGCCTAAGTTCAAATATCAAATATCTATTCCGTTAGTTATTGGCTATAAAACTTTGGGTCAGTTAGTTAATACTTCTGCGCTTCAGTTTTCTCATCTGTAAAATGGGGATAATGGTAGTGTAGTATGTTTGTATCCTAAAGTTGCTGTGAGGATTAAATGTCAACATATGTCGAATGTTTGCAACATGAGTGATACAAAATTAGCACTTAAACATTATCTATTTTTATTAATATTATTAATTATTTTTAGTCTTAAAATTTTTACAGTGAATCTGTATTTCATTTATAGTTTGGAGGGAAGCTCAAGAAGAAAAGCAAGTTTATTTGACTATCTCTTTTATTAAATGAGATGTGAGGTATGATTACAGGGGGAAAAATGATGAAAAGAATGACTTTGTGTCTTTGCTGGGTTCTCTGTTTAAGTGATTCTTCTCACCAGCTTCAGCTTGCTGGCAACACTTGAAAGACCCGAGTGTCAGGTCTTATAGATTTTACAGCCAGCCAGCTAGGCCTCCGTTTATCCCTCTCCTCATCCTTCAACAACCATTTGTTGGAAGCCCACTGTGTGTCATGCACTAAGTTGGTTATTTATGGTGTGGCTTTCTTACTTCCATTAATACAAATGACACACTTTTACTCAAAAGGTTTATGGAAATAGTTTCGAAAAATGGGGTCATGAGAAGTGCACTAAACTAGACAAAAGTCAAGGAAAAGAATTTGGTCATCTCTGGGACTTAGTTAAGACACTGACTCTCTCTGGGTCCAGTATCCTGATCTGTGAAGTGAGGGAGGTGATCTCTATGACCCTTCTCTCTTATGATATATAACAATTTTTGCCACCATGCCTTGCTTCTAGCATAGGTTATCCGGAGTGTATTTAGAAGAAATGAATTTATGAGTCTGCATCTTATAGGAAATCCACAGAAATCTAACTGCTACATGTGGAGATACAGTAAACCTGTGTCTGATGATTTCCACCAGGGGAGAGATTACAGTTTTTAAAAAAAAAAAAAAAAACAGTGCTTAAGGAAAAAATCCCCAGTAATAATTTTCAGCTGAGAATTGCTTTATAGTCTCACCATTATCAGGCTGTAAAAGCAAAACTTGGAGATGTTTATTGTCTTATAACATGCTTATTATTTACATGTTTTATTTGTCAGTAACACACCAACTGTCAACTAGTACTAGTGAGCCACTTTGCCTTGAAGTTATACTATCCTTCTGGAGAAATTTAAAACAGTCGCTTTAAAATTTTTAACAAGTCACAATGTATTTGCTCTACAACTTATGCTCTTCTCACTTCCCTTCATCAGACGTTAACTCTATTAGACACGAGAGATAGAAAAAGGGTGGTGATAGTGATGATGATAGCTAATGCTTATGAGCACTTGCTATGATGCCAGGCATTCTTCTAAGCATTTGATGTGTATTAACTCATCCTAGTCTCACAACAATGGTATAGTTATCTTCACTTACAGCAAAGAAGTGGAAGCACAGATAACTTACTGAAAGTTGCACAGCTAATAAGTGGTAGAACTGGGATTTGAATCCAGGAAACCTGGCTCCAGAAGCTGCACCTTTAAAAATCATGCTATAGCCCAGCCAGTGTAGCTCATTGGATTGAGCATCATCCTTGGACTGAGAGGTCCCAGTTCGATTCCTGGTCAGGGTACATACCCGGGTTGTGAACTCAATCCCCAGTAGGGGGCATGTAGGAGGCAGCTGATGGATGTATCTCTCTCACATTGATGTTTCTATCTCTCCCTTCCTCTCTCTTTAAAAAAAAAAAAATCAATAAAAACATATTTTTAAAAAAATTATGCCGTAATGCCAGTATGCTGTACTGCCAAAGACAAATGATTACAGATACCCTGTCTGAAAAGTGCTTATGGCCTTGCTGAAGTGACTGTCAATAACAATACAGATGAACAATGATCTGTGACAGTAGCTGTCACTGACTCTTCCCTAAGTATCTAGGGAAGGATTTATTTATCTGAGAAAAGCAAGGCATAGAAGTATATTTTTGTGTATGGGTGCAAGGTTGAGGATATGTGGGAGAGAAAACTGTGGAAAATCTTGCCCTGGCTGGTTTAGCTCAGCAGTTGGAACATCAGCCCTCGGACCAAAGAGTCATTTGTTCAATTCCAGTCAAGGGCACTACCTCGGTTGCATTTTGTACCCAGTCCTGGTTGGGGTAGTATGGGAGGCAACTAGTTGATGTGTCTCTCCACATCAATGTCTCTCTCTCTCCACCCCCTCCCTCCTGCTCTATCTGAAGATAAATGAAAAAATATCCTTGGGTGAGGATTAAAAAAACAAACAAAAAACTGTAGAAAATCTTATAATGTATATATTTATGTATTTATAAATACTGTTCATATACTATCATATATAATATATGCTATGTATCTTATGAGACCATGTATATAATGTACCTTATGAAAGTATTTAAAGAATCAAAAGGAAAAATATTAATTAAAAATAAGTTATCACGCCCTGGTGAGTGTGGCTTAGTTGGAGTGTCATCCCATGCACCAAAAGGTTTCTGGTGCAATTCCCAGTCAGGGAACATGCCTGGGTTGCAGGCTCAATCCCAAGTAGGGGGTGTGCATGAGGCAGCTGATCGATGCATCTCTCTCACATCGATGTTTCTCTCTCTCTCCATCTCCCTTCCTCGCTCTCAAAAATCAATAAAAACATAAAAAATAAAAAAAAAACATTTTTAATAATAATAAGTTATTTGATTGTTTTTCTCTCATCCCACTAGATTATCTTGAATACTCCCATAAGAGCCTTGCTCTGGCCTGTAGGAATAATGGGAGGTTGTTAACATAGATTAGATATATTTTAAAGAGGTAAATATTTACATGCTACTTTATTTGTAGATGTGTTCCCATATGAAGGACAGGGCTGTCAGTGTCTTCTATTCATTATTATTAATCTTCATTTATGTCTCTCATGAGGCATCTGATCTGGTGCTTCATACATAATGGGTATTCAACAAGGTGATTGGTGTGCTCCTTCTACTTTGGGGCCTACCCCAAAACTTAGGTACAGCCTAAACATGACTCAAAATTCTGAGGCACTCTGCTGCTTTAGTCATCCTGCAGCTCAGCTGGGCTGGGTGGTCAGGATGGGCTCTTTCACATATCTGGCTCTGAGCTAGGCTAGGAGACTTCAGCTGGATCATCTCATCTCTGCCTTACAGTAGGCCGTCGTTTATCATGGTTAATCAGTTCCAGACTCTACCACGATAAATGAATTTCCACGAAGTAGGATTCTTTATTTATAAATCAAATATTTTTGCAGTTAAAGCATAGAAAACCTGTTTACGACCTTCTAAATATGTTTTTTAGCATTATTAGAGCTCTCTAGACATGAAATAACACCCTTTCGTCACCGTTACACTTGTATTACCCAATATATTAGACAAAATAAGAGAAAATAAGACATATTAGACATTACAAATATATTATTATTGTACATTTAATTACACACACACACAGTTCTTATACACAACCACTAACCTATGAAAATAGTGCAACTTGTTTGATGATGAAGCAATGAAGAGATGTATTGCACAGCAAAGAGCAAGGTTACTGCTCCTCTGAAGGCACAACCTCAGAAGGAGAGTCTTCAGGTGGTGCAGTATTTTCAGCAGGTGGCGTTGTCGTCGTCTTCTGCTGAAGGAGTACTAGGAATACGCAGTGGGTATCTGGGTGCGTGGCTGAAGAACATCATGATAGGCAGTTGCTGGCACTGTCTTTTTATATGCGTGAGGAGGCTTTTATAGGGTTCTATCACTCCATCAGGTGCATTCTGAAACCACAGTGCACACATCATTTGTGGGTCCCATTTGCCAGTCATGTCCTATGCTACCTTAATAGTTCTTACAACTTGCAAGAGACGTTCAAGTGTACAGCCAACTTCTTCCTCCTGACCCCCAGGAACCTCTGGCTGCTCTTCCTCCTCCTCACTTGCAGACTTAGTCATCTCCACTAGATCCTCATCAGTTAAGGGATCCGAATGTGTCTCCAGCAGCTCATCCACATCACCGTGGGTCACATCCGCAAAACCTTCTCCTCCCAGCATCCGGGCTAGCCTAACTGCCTTATCCACTGCCGAGTTGCTTATATCCTCTGGGGTGAATCCTCTGTAGTCGTGGACAATTTCAGGCCACAGCATCTTACAGCTAGCCTTCATGGTCTCCGTCTTTATGTCCTTCAATGCGGCCTGGATGTTCTTCAGACAGGTCGCAATGGTATACTGCTGCCAGTACTCCTTCAGCAAGAAGTTCCCCTCGAGGTCCATGCCTTCAACGAGGTGCTGCAGGGTGTCTCGCATGTAGAGGGCCTTGAATGCACGAATAACACCTTGATCCATGAGCTGGATCAGCGAAGTGGTGTTGGGAGGAAGGAACTCAATCTGCACACCGTTGTAGGATAGGTCTTGCGCAGGACCTCCAGCATTGTCCATGAGGAGGACATTAAACTCGAGTCCCTTCTCTGCAAAATACAGCTTGACTTGGGGGATGAAGCACTCGTGGAACCAGTCCGATGACAGCTGCTTCATGATCCAGCCTTTGTTGTTATGCATCCATTGCACTGGCAGCAGGTTCTTGTTTATTCTTCAGGGCCCTGGGGTTCTTGGCCTTGTAGATAGGGGCAGGCTTGAGCAAAATCCCTCAGCATTTCCACACATAACAATAGTCACACAATCCTTATAGCCTTGAAGCTACGGACCTTGGCCTTATCCTTGAAAATGAATGTCTGGGAAGGCGTTCTTTTCCAGAACAGTCCTGTTTCGTCCATATTAAACATCTTTTCTGGATGATACTCACTCTCCTCAAGGATCTCCTGGAACGTGTTTTTCACGTAATCCTCTGCTGCAGGCTGGTCAGTAGAGGCAGCTTCTCTGTGGAGAATGACACTCTTCAGATGATACCTCTTCTGGAAATTCTCGAACCAACCCTTGCTTGCCATGAAATCCATGAACATTGCAGAAGAGGGTCCTGGTTGAGGTTTGTCTGCCGTAAAGTGCTGATAGAGCTGCCTCGCCATCTCCCAGATGACCAGCCAATCCAATTGAATGTTTTTCTTGCGGCTGTCGCTGATCCAAACTGCTAGGACAAACTTTGTTTTCACTATGAACTTATTACGACTTGTCACGGCGTGCTTTGCTTCCTTGTTGAAAGAGATAGTAGCTGTTGAATGGATGTTCTTTGCATCTTTATGGATGGCGTGAATGGTAGACTCATTCAAGTCAATGGCGGGCAATTTCCTCGATTTTCTTGCCATCTTTGATCATATCCAAGAGTTTCACCTTCTCCTGGATGGTAATCATCTTCCTCTGGTGCTTAGTTTCTTCATCAGAAGGCTTAGAAGAAGAAGCACGTTTAGGAGCCATCGTGGTGGGGCTTAGATAAAAGTTCTCAGAAATTGCAAACACAAGAGCAAAGGTGCTTCTGATGCATAGCGATGTAGAAGCATGTGTAAGAGAAACAAACTTGCATGAGGCTGAGCCAATCAGTGGCCAGGATAGGAAAAGGATAGGATAGCCAATCAGTGAACAACACGCTCTGATTGGCTTGGTTTCACTTCACCCGATTTTTTGGAAAAAAGTTATTGCCCACACACAAGAAGTGGTCCAGCGCTTGCACCTGGCTTTGAAGGATTTGCGGGGGTGCTCGAATACGTAGGCCTACAGTCTATACGTACAGTAATTTTAATTGTAATTGTAATACAAGAGTGTATAATTGACTCAGACAACCAAGTGGGTGCTGTATCATTTTCAGTGTCTCGATCAACTTTTTAATGAATATATTTGAAAAAACCGCGTTAGAGTGAAGCCACGAAAGTCGAAGTGCGAAGTGGCGAGGGACGACTGTACAAGGGTTCTGAACCTCTGGTAGGACAAACCAGCCTTCCCCACAGGTCTCAGGACAGCATTCTAAGAATGTGAGAACAGAAACTCCAGGGTCTTATTTGTATTGGTGAAAGACCATTACAAGATCATCCCAATTCAAGAAGTGGGGAAATAGATTCCACCTCTTTTTTTTTTTTTAATCCTCACCCGAGGACATTTTTCCATTTTTTTGTTCAGATAGTGTGGGAGGGAGACAGAGGAAGAGAGAGAGAGAGAAACATTGACATGAAAGGGATACATCAAGTGGCTGCCACCCGCACAACTCAACCAAGGCTGGGGACAAACTGCAACTGTGGTATGTGCCCTTAGCGGGAACTGAACCCAGGTCCCTCCAGACCGCAGGCCAACACTCCAACCGCTGAGCCAAACTGGCCAGGGCAGATTCCACCTCTTGATGGAAAGAGCTGCAAGGTCACATTGCAGAAGAATGTGAAGTTAACTGTAGCCATGTTTGGAAAACTGTAGGTTTACCACACCTATTAATTCATGTTTCTATAAAAAAAGTCTAGTTTTAAAGAGGGATAAAATATATTTAGTTCTTGTTTTACTTTCCTAGAAATATAAGTTTATTTTTGTGATTTACATTATGCATTCCTGTGCTTGCTTCAGATCTACATATTCATATGTGGAACAGTAGCCTGCTGACAAGAACCATCTTGTAGTCTGCTGCTAATTAATAAATATTTCTCTGCCACCATTAATTTTATTTATTGTAAGCCTTCTAGAATTCCAAGGTAATGTAAGCTCTATTTAGCAGGGTAGTCTGTTAACCTTTGCTCATAAGTCATGCCGTTTGAATTCCAGGCAGCCCTGAAGTGATGCAGAAAACTGAATAGAACTCTGTACATCCTAGCTTCCCTTGCCCCATTCTTAAAGTGGGTTAGGTGAAATCTGCCAGGAGAGCACAAGTCATTTGGCAAGAATGGTTTTTATAAGTGATTTTTAAAAAGCATGACCTGAAACATTTTTATACTATGTTTATTCTTTTTAAAGCAATTTGAGTTTTTCTGAGACTACCAATCCTTTCTGGGGGCTGGGATAGTAGCACCAATATTCTTGCTGGCATGCACGTTGGGTTTGTGAACAGACCCATCATGTGCAGACCTCTGGTCTACTGAGGAGTGTGTGTCTCCCCATGTTTACAGTGGTGGGATTTCCTTGCCCCTCTGCCAACAACCACAAAATGATCAGTAATGAGAAGTAATTAAGTATCTAGAAGAAGAAAATAAAGACATGAATTTCACGATACTCTTATGCTTTGTATTATCAGTTATTTCATTGTTTCTCTTGGCAAATTTTTTATGTATCTGGGCTTGGCACAGAGGTGTGTACTGAAGAAAAGAAAAACTTTGTACTAGCAACAGTGGATTGAGATTTTCAGGTTACAAAAAAAACAAAAACGAATGGAAAGCTGCTTTTGTTTATACCAAATAATGATGCCTTACTCTTTTCATAAAGTGCCGGCAGTGACATAATGCCTGATGGTTTTGCAAGGAGAAAAACTGCTTAGTTGTCGGTTTAGCACAGCTTAATGTGTTTTTTTTTTTCTCCTCACCCGAGGACATTTCTCCATTTTTTTGTTCAGATAGAGTGGGAGGGAGAGAGAGGACGAGAGCGAGAAAAAAACATCGATGTGAAAGGGACACATCGAGTGGCTGCCACCCGCACGACCAACCAGGGCTGGGGACAAACTGCAACCGAGGTACGTGCCCTTAGCGGGAACCGAACCCGGGTCTCTCAGGACTGCAGGCCGACGCTCTAACCGCTAAGCCAAACCGGCCAGGGCTTAATGTGTTTTTTGCCAATGACTAGCATAGCCATGGAATGGCAGCCTTCAGAAATATAAGAGAGCGATAAACTGGGAATCAGGAAACCTAGCTTCTGATCCCTGCCATTCCTGTAATTAGCCAGGCTCTGGGTTGTTGCTTGTGAAATGAGGATATTGGGTTAGGTTGGCCCCACAAAGTCATTTATGATTGAACAAGGATCAGGTGTTCTTTCCTTGACCTCTGCCCTGTCCTTCATCCCTTAACAGATCCCGACTGCAGGATTTGGGTCTGGGGCTAGATGATCTCTGAGGTCCCAGGAGGTCCCGGGACTTCCCGGTTTAGAATTCTGTGATTCTCTGTTGTCTAGTCTCTATGGATACAAATACAGTGCAGTTGGCCCCGAGAAGCAGATTCTTCTTTGTTTTTCTATGTGGTGACCTCATTCAGTTTTTCTTAGGTTTAAGCTGGTTGGAATTGTGGTGGATCTTGGTAAGGATGTGTCCATGCTGGAGAAGGACTAATAGAGAAATTTTAATTACTTACTTAATTTAGTTAACAGGAAATAGCCAATTGTAAATTGCAGCCTACTCTACCTACTGACTTCCCCCAACACACACCCGTCAAGCCAACTCCTTTCTATAAAAGTTAAATTTTCTTAATCATTGTTTATTCATCTTACATATAAAAAATTGCTTATTCTACATAATTAGATGCTGTTTAGGTATAATTTAGTCTCCATGTATCTGTTTATTTTCCTGTTTGAATGGTAGAAAGGAGGATTTTTTTTTTTATATATATAAAGGAGCTTCAAAAAGCCTTAAGGAAAATAATTGTTTTTGGTTTTGATCATTTACTATGATATTGAGGTAGTCGATCAAAATTACTCCGATTCAAGAAGAAAATAATAATAATGAAAGCTTTCATTTATTCAGTACTTACTAATGTAAATCTTTTTAAATGCTTTTCTTTAATTAACTTATATAGTCTTCACAAAAACTTATTTATCCCCATTTTGAAGAGGAAGAAACTGAGCCTTGTAGCTATTAAGTAATGTGATGAAGGTCATACTGCTAGAAAATGGCAAAGCCAGGTCTAACTTGGGCAGTGTGGCTCCAGAGTCTAGCAAATAATTATGCCATATCTACTTAGGGTCTTATAAGAAATCATTCATAATAAAAGAAGAATCCTGATTCAGCATTATTAATCAATAAACACATATGAAGCACCTACTATATCAAGTATTGTGCTAAGCAGTTTGTGCTAGCCTATTTTCATATCTGGACTCATTTCCTATTTATTGATATGGGTACAGTTAATTCTGGGTACCTAGAATGACACAAAAATCTGAATAACATAAATTCACAGCTCACTGCCCTTTTCACTAATTGGTCTATTCAGTAAAGATGTTTTATTTTCATACAATGCTTATGTGCAGAAACTTATTTGAATGGATTGTTATTCTTTAATATGTCTTTTACAGTCATTTTACTAGCATCTTATGGGTGGTAAAGAACACAGCGTAATGCTATGAGCTTGTGAAATCAGATGGAACTGCGCTTAAATCAGGGTTCTAGTATGTTAGCTTCGTGGCCTTGGACAAGTTACTAAACCTTTCTGAACCTTCAGATGTAAAATGGAAATAACAGTACCTGGTAATAGATTTAGTGTTCACTCTCTGTGAGCATAGGGCCCCTGATGTTCATATTTATATCCAGAATGTCTGACAGTTGGATCTCAGCAGGAATTCACTGAATGACTGAATCCTGCAATCCTTAGTAGAGCTGGTTGGCTCTGAGTAGGAACTGCCTTATGGTAAAGATGATTCATCTGTGCACCACTGGCTAGAAATATAGAAAAATAGTACTGAGACTCTAATAATAAAAGTAGCTACTCCTCTTACCACATGCTGGACACTGTTTTAAGTGCTTTGTGTATATTATCTTATTTAATCTTAAAGAGTTAGCCTGAAGTAAAGACTGTATGAAAGAGCTTGGTAAAGGTAAATTAAGGGTGGAGACTCTAGTAGGAGATAGCAAAGACAAAGAAATTAATATCAATGTTAATATCAGGGTGGTAGTCCTGATGCCTAAACAAAGTTCAGAGAGAGCACAAGTGAGAGAGAGACAGAGCCCATGCCCATGTGCTGCTGAGAAGTTAACACTAGATTCCCAGGAATTAATAGTTAATGTCACTGAATTTTGAAAACTTTTGATCATATGTACTCGAACTTCTGTTCTCCTCATCCCAACCTCCCCATATACACCGTCACATACATAAAATGAGCTAGACACCCACTGCACTTCTTTTTGAATTTGAGAACACTTTTAATAATCATTAGTACTATGTTTGTTTGTTTCTTATCTATGTGAGATTTTATAAAGCAGTGTTGTTTAAACTTGGTTTGTTTGGTAGGAGATTTTGGGGGTGAACTGTTTTACAGGCAAGATAGCTGCATAGTGCAGAGCCAGTTTGTGTTAACTGTAGGTCGCTCATCATCAAGTGGCAGAGCTGGGAATGACCCAGAGCCTTGAGTTGAATATGTTTAACATTCTACACTTTGCTGAATTTAGGGAGCAGGCTGTCTGCTAGCTTTATATTTCCACTTGGATTTCCCCCTCTCTCTGCATGGAACCATTAAGCTATATAACTTAGTTCCCTAGAAGAGGAATGGAAAGAGATGTAGTAAGATTATGGGGTTCTCAGCAGAGCTGGTTGAGCCCTTAGCACTAACTGTCTCATGGTAAATGTGATTCATCTATGAAAATACTGGCTATAAATAGATGTTAATAGCGCTCAGTTGCAAAACAGCCGGGTTGTGCTTGCATGCCACATTAGGGAAAAAAATTCTGTGGAGTATTTTATTTGGTTTTTCTTTAAAAACGCGCGCACACACACACACACACACACACACACACACACACACAATTTCTTTCCTTTTATTGCCCTAGTCACCCATATTTGAAGACACTAATTTCAGCCAGCTGCAGTAAAGCTATCTGATGGCTATAAAAAGGCACACTGCCAACCAGATAACCTAATTTAGCAAGGCCCACCTTTATCTTTTTCTTACATTTTCAGTAAAAATTATTGAAACATTTTCTTAATGGTATTTTTTCTTGTAGGGAGGGCAAGGATAGGGCTTCACAGTAATGGCACTTGAGGATGTGGTATTCAGGTTTGCATTCCCAAGGATTCTATCCTAAGAGAATGTCAAAATTACAGACAGAGGAGAATCAAATAATGAGGTGTAGAAGGCATTGTAGTAGTTATCTCATCTATCTCACATCTACCAGTCATTCAGCATTTTCTGTGATCACCTGCTCAATTGTTACGCAGCTCCAAGTGTCTGAAAGTGCTTTCTTGTGAGCTGAAATCCAGTTCCCAGGAACTTCATTCATTTATCCTGCTTCTGCCTCCAGAGCTCAATCAAACAAGTCTGCTCTTCTTGCCACACTGTAGTCCTTCAATGGGAAGGGCTCAATTTTTTTTTTTCCAGATGAAACAATCTCAGCTTCTTCAACCACTCTTCACACCACTTAGTTTAGTCTATCTCATCCAACACACAATCTCAGACACACACATTTTGATGATACCCCATTTAGACCTACTCTTCATTAGGCCTGGTGTTGCTTAAAGAAATGCATGGAATTAAAAATTTTTTCCAGATATTAAACACAACAAAAGCAGTGAATAGGTCAAAATATACACTTAGGGGAGCTCTCAGTAGTTCTTCTGATGTTTGATCTCAAGTATAGATCTAGAAATTTGATAGTAATCATTTAACTAAAATTTATTCCAGCTTATCAGGTGAGGGCTTACAATACTGTCTGTGTGTATATTGCTTGATACATCAGTAGATAGGTAATTACTTGCCCTATGTTGAAGATAAACTTGAGATTCAGAAAGCTTAGATAAATTTGGCTAACAAACCTTGGAACAGAGATGAAAAATTAGTGATTCTGATGTCTCTTTCTTTCCAGGCTCATGCTAATAAAAAAAAACTCACACTCTTTTTCCTTTTTCTTTTTCTTTTTTGGCTTGAATATGTTCTTTGATTACTTGTCCACTCAGTGCTGCAGTCAGAGAAGCTGCTAAACTGTAGATACAGAATAAACAGCCTGCTGATGAAGTCTAATAGAGCACACTTACATCATGGCTTTTCTTAGCTTTGTGTTCTGAAGAAAGGACAAAAAGAAATGTAAAAATCTTAGAGTATAAATAGTTGATTTATCCGAGTTTTCCATTACAAATCAATGGCTCTTTAAAGATTCTTTTCTCATTTAAGGTTGACATAGGACTGGGAATGTTCTACAGATCTTTGTGGAATATAACAGAAAAAGAAAATTATTTTTATATAGTCCAAGTTAGCTTTAAAATCATTTTTTAAATGTCGTACTCCCAGCACTAGATGAGGGCTCTTGAAAATCATATGATTCATTTAACAGTTTTCAAACTATATCACTTTTCATATTTCTTCCAATTCTGTTCTCTGATTTTTCTTAGAAGTATGGTGATATTAAACCAGTCACTTAATCTTTGTATTCTCTTTGAATTTTTGTCCCTTCAGCTCTTGAAACAAAATTTTGTTCAATTCCCTTATTCTGCAACTGAGGCTCTACAATGTTAACTGATGTGCTTGCTCCTGATCATACCCTGAAGCAGCTCCAGAACCCAGATCTCTTGCCTATAGCTAGCTCTGTTGCTATTTTCCATAGCAATGTTGCATGTTCACAAGCCAACACCGGTTTCTTCCAGCTTTAGAAAGATGTGAATCCTGAAAGATAAAAATGCAGCTTTCAGAGTACCCAAAGTGTTCCATAGAATTTTCTTAGCTTTTGCAACTTCTTCTTCATCCACTAGTCACCCTGAGTGTGTTTAGGCCTCCTCTTGGCTAGACCCACCCCATATAATAAAGAGCTCAGAGGTGAATAAGAGATTCTGAGATCAAGAGGTCTCATCTATTAGATTGCAACATGACATCTTTCTTTTATTTTATCTAAGGAGCTATAACTAGAATAGAGAGATTATGTGTTACAGAGAAAATGCTGCAACTGGTAAAGTCCATTCTGGACCTTGTAGTCATTTTGCTCCTTTCTCAGCATCTGTGGTATACTTATTTTATATCAGTTTAACTAGGGAAAATTTAACTCCTTGCCTCCCAAGCATATAAGTTGAGTCTGACACATTTATACTTTCTCTTATTCGAGGAAAAGAGGAAACTAACTTTAGTAAGGCTTCAGTTATCTATCAGATAATATGATTCATGCTTTCTAGTCTTTACATCTTTTTTCCCCCAAGTCAGACATGTGGAGTTGGTATTATTCTCCCTATTTTACAGATGAAAAAACTGAGGTGTTGGGAAACTCACAACTTATTGTGGTAGAAATACCAGTTCATGACTAAATACAAAATGACAGTAAATATTATAAAAAATATCCAATCTACAAAGTGCTTGGGAGAATTTGAAATGAAATGACTGACTGCCAAAGGCATTAGTGAAAGCACCTCAGAGATAGGTTGGGCCTTAGCGGATCGCAGGTAGGTGAAAAACACAGTATGGTGAACATAAATAATCTCTATAGCTGAAGCAAAGGAGGTATTCCTGGGTGAAAGATGAGGGTAGAAAAGTATACCATGGGCACGGTGAAGGCTGTCCATCACAGGGTTCTTTATCATAATGAAGATGAAACAACCAAGTGGCCAATAAATAATTAGAAATATTTAAATAAATTGTGGAATATCTATATACTGGCCAAATAGGCAGCAAGTAGAAGTCAGATATTCGAAGAATATTTACTAATATGGGGAAATATTCCAAATATAAGATAAGTAAAAAGAAAAAAGAAAAAAAAGCTAATTTATTCAGTCACATTGCTTTCACATTTTGGGGCCCTTTTCAGAGGAGAGGAAATGACAAGTGAGATAAAGCCCTGAAGGTCATCAACAAGGCAATGGAAGGTTGCCTTAGTAGTAGCTGTTGATTGTCCATGGAGTGTAAGAAAAGACAACCAAAGAAATTTGAATGTGGATTATATATTAGATAGATAATAGCAAGAAGTTATTGTTCATTTTGTTAGATGTGTTAATAGCATTGTATTTATGTGAGAGAATGTCCTTTTCATTTTTCTAGATACATAATGAAGTATCTAAATGCAGGATGACACAATGTCCCAGGCTTTACATTTATTTATCTATCTATCTATCTATCTATTTATTCTTATTTTAGAGAGGGAGGAAGGGCGGGGAGGGAGGAGAGAGAAACATTGATGTGAGAGAGATACATTGATTGGTTGCCCCATATATGCTCCTTGACCAGGGTTTGCAACTGAAACCTAGGTATGTGCCCTGATCAGGAATTGAACTCACAACCTTCCAGTGCACAGGATGACACAACAACTAACTGAGCCACACCGGCCAGGGCCAGGCTTTACTTTTAAATATTTCAGAAAAAATAAAGACAGAGGGTAGAAGAGAGACAATTATGGCAAAGTATTGAGGGTTGTTGAAAGTGGGTGATGGATACACAGGCTTTTTTATTTTTTATTTATTTATTTTTTTAATCCTCATCCGAGGACATTTTTCCATTTTTAGTACAGACAGAGTGGGAGGGAGAGAGAGGAAGAGAGAGAGAGGGAAACATCGATGTGAAAGGGACACATCGAGTGGCTGCCACCTGCACGACCAACCAGGGCCGGGGACAAACTGCAACCGAGGTACATGCCCTTAGCGGGAACCGAACCCGGGTCTCTCTGTACCACAGGCCAGTGCTCTAACCGCTGAGCAAAACGGGCCAGGACTACACAGGCTTTTTTATATTCTTTTTTCTACTTTCCGTATATTTAGAAATAGTGATAATAAAGTATTTAAAATGAAAATACCAGGGACATAATATTGGGTTTATAAACATTTTAAAAAGTAGTTCTTTAAAAAAATAAAAGTAAGGGTGCAAGGTAGGGAAAAGAAGAAGGAAAGGCCATCAATGCTTGGGTGTCCAGCAGAGACATGGAAGCAGAAGACTGAGCTATGCCCCAGGTGCCAAGAGAGAAAATAATTTCAAGGAGCAGAGAGCTACTTTGACCTCATTTTAACAACACTGCCACCAAGAACAGTTTTGCAACTCCATTTTTACAGTTTTCTGTTTTGGAATATCCCTCAGCCATGAAAACATCTGGTCCATTGAAAGTGAATTTGACTTCTGACAACAGGGAAAAGTTCCTTGAAACCAAGTGTAGTGAATCAAGTTAAAGTTTGGGTCAGCTAATACTGGTTTTGGTCAAAGAACCAATTGTGACCTTAAATAATGGGATTAGCTTTTGAATGTGGCCTTGAAGGGGTTTTGAAGACATTTCCAAAATGTCATAAGCTTCATAAGGGAAAACTTTTGACAAAATGAAACATTTGGGTTTATAACTTAGGACTTTTATTTTTAGTATTTCATTTATGTTAGTTACATGTCAAAATTTTGTTGTCCTGAAACTTCTGATTGTTTTCTAGAATCCCAATGTGAGCAAAAATGTAGGAAACAGCATGACATGGTATTATGGCAGGGTTGAAAGAGTGTAAGCTCCAGAGCTGGCCAGGCTGAGTTACAGTCCTGCTTCTATCACTATATGCTGTCCAGTTAGGGGCAAGTTACTTCATTTGTTCAGACTCAATGTCTTGCAGGATTGTTGGGAGGTTTCAAGATCATATGTATAAAATGCTGTGTCCAGGGCCTGGCAAATGACAGGAACACATAACTCATCTGGTGGAGATGTAATGATACAATTTTATCTCTTGGTTCATCAGACATGCCTTCCCTCTTGGGACATTAAATGAGATAAGAAAATAACTAATGGATTTTGCCTTTTAGCATCATGAGTATATTACTCAGCCTTATATCGCTAAAGAAGGGAGTTCTTTTAGTCAATGCTAAACCTGTATTTTCAGTGAGTTATTTTGTGCCTTGCCAAGATGGAGACTGGTAAGCTAAAGACATTGGAATTTTGCCAGGAACCCGATCCCTGTTGTTTAGCAGAGGTGATAGGGAACTATGATCCTGCCAACTTGGAGGGACTTAACATGAAGTGACTGACCTCTTGGTCTAAACTGGCCATAACTGTTCTGAACAAGATGACTAAGCCTGGTGTTTCAAAGGGTTTAACTCACCCAGGCTGTAGCTGGTGTGCCTCTCCCACCAACCAAGACTTTAAAAATATTTTCTAACACAACAGTGATACACAACTCACTGTCTTCCTGGCTAGACACTGTGTGCACTAAGGCACGTTACATGCACTATACCCTTTGATACTGAAAACAGCTTTATCAGGCAAATACTATTAATTTGTTCTTCGTGGAAAATCGATATTGAAAGAGCTCCAGTCCATCTGGCCCAAGCCACAGAACTGGTAAGTGGCAGAGCAGGAATTCCATCCAGCTTCAGAGCCCACCCAGACTTCCTTCTGTTGCCTGAATTCTCCTTAGGAATAATGATCTGTTTAAAGATGGGAGAGATATCTTCTCAACATTCATGGTACAGCTTTGACTACATCAGAAAAATTGAAAAGGCCAGTGTCCTTTCACCAAAAACCTGCATTATGAAGTGATGAGAGAAGAAGAGAACATAGACAGGATGGAGAAAGAAGGAATATCTAGGCTTGATCAAATCTGAAATTAGGACACAGTGTGAATTAAGGTCATGTTTTGTCACTGCTCTCCACTCACCGTTCAACTCATTCTAGGTGTTCCGGTAGGAGTTATTATAGAGGAGGAGGTGTGCTTACGTCAGAAAGCATCAAGGAACATCTTAAAACATCAGGAAAACCACATGGAGCAGGGTGAACTCTTGCCCTAGATACTGTGGCTCTGGCTAGACCCTATGAGTTTGGGTCAAACTAATACCAGGGCTCTCCTTATATCCTCCTCTAAGAATGGTGGACCAAGCCATTTCCAAAGCTCTTAGCCCCATTGATGTCTATGCTCTTTAATTAGGGGAGACCCCTTCCCAGTCCTGTTGAGAAGATCTGAACCTCCAGAGTCCATGGGACTGGGATAGATTGAGTTGTACCCACTGTGTGTGGTTCCCTATATAGCCCTTTGTTAGAAACTGCTCAAGGCAGCCAAGAGTGTGTGTTGACCAAGGAGGGTGGCAGCTGCTGCTAGAAGCTATAAGTAAATAAATGGATGTCAGAAGTTTAAAATTAAGGGGGTTGGAGGGAGGGAATAAAGAATCATTACCCTCCGTTGAGCATGTTGCTTTGGATGTTTTGTTAATGATTGTGAAGCATTTACACACAGACTAAACTAAGCTCTTTGTGTTCTTTGTAAAGTGGAGAGCTTGCCAAGTCAGTTTTAGCATGCAAAGCTCAGAAAATTATTCTTTTGGCATTTAGGGGCCACCCCTGTTTTTGCTGGGGTTGGAAGCAGGCAGCCTATTGACATGGGAAGGCTTTATAAAGAAAAACGCAACTTTACCCCTTTCTTTTTAGAAAAAAAATGCCTCCTGCCAGGGTTCTCATGTCCCTACCTTCCATGCTAAACCTCTGTCTCAGAGCCAACAGAAGAAAGCCTCTGGCTCAGAAGTGGGACACACACATGAAGTGCCCACAGCGTGTGGCTTCATGGATGTTTTCATTTCCTCCGCTTAGCACTTCACCGTGAAATTGTGTATTTCTTTCAAGAGTATTGATAACCATTGGAGAGAGAATGTTTTTGAGATTACAGGGTTTGTCCATTACCTAATACATGCTTTGCAGTGGTCATTCTCGACCTGTGAACGGGAACCCTTGGGAGCTTTCATAGTTGTCATAGGGCTTTCCCATCTATGTTCCAAAATCATGAGAAAGAAACTAAGGATGTATGTAGTATGTCTCCAGAATAGCTATGGAAGCTGTTGTGATTGATACCATTTACGTGTTTTCTGAATTTATTGTAGGCTTTTGTGGTTTATATCTGTTTTCAGTCCATGGGTAGGAAAATCTACAACTACCATCAGTGGGGAATTAGGAAACTTTTTGTTATGGAAAAGTTCTCATCCTGGAAAGGATGGGTAAACAGTGTCTGAAGGTCTTTGTTGTGCAGCTAAACACAAGGCTCCTGTTTCCTTGTTAGTGAACCTTTCTGTGCTCTTTCCTGATCCACGTGGCTTCATGTCTGGATCAGAATTCCCTAATGCTTGTCGTTGCAGCTGAGGAATGGGCTGGAGACATTTGGCCTTGCAGACTGTTGTTGATCTTAAAAATTAAAGGATGCATGTTTTTTCTTAGTGTCATAAGAGACCTCATGCATCCACCCTACTCTCTTCAGTACAAGTTAACGTACACACCCTAATTACTTTCAGGTGAAAAATGACTGCAGTTTAACTTGGTAGTGGCTACATGTCTGGGTCCAAAATATTCTTATTTTTAGCCTTTAGTAGAGTCTACTTCTTCCAGCATGTTGGCTATAGCTTTTAAAATAGAAGTTTGCTGGCTCTATAACATAAAACACCAAGTTGCCAAGTGTATACATATTCTCCATCAGAGGAGTGCAAGCACATTCATTGCACAGGTGCTAACACTTGCCTGCCTTCTGTTGTGAGTGTTTTTGTTGTTATTGTATTGTTTTTCCCCCGTTTTCTGTCAACATTTCCCTTTTTTTTAATGAAAAAAAATCTAATTTAAAAGTAATACGTGTTAAGCACTAAAAATAGGGAAGGAAACATAAAGAGTAAAAAAATATATATCTTTAATCCAACCATGCTGATAGTTCTACTCTTTATCTCTTTGGATAGTTTCTTCCGGGCTTTATTTTTTTTAATCCTCACCGGAGGACATTTTTTGATATTTTGTTCAGATAGAGTGGGAGGGAGGGGGAGAGAAAGAGAGAGAGAGAGGGGAACATCGACATGAAAGGGACACATCGAGTGGTTGCCACCCACAGGACCCAACCAGGGCCAGGGACAAACTACAATCAAGGTACGCGCCCTTAGCGGGAACTGAACCCGGGTCTCTCTCTGGACCACAGGCCGACGCTCTAACCGCTGAGCCAAACTGGCCAGGGCTCTTCCGGGCTTTCTTGTCTTCTGTGTCTATTATTATGCTTATGCTATTTTGGGGACATTAACCACTGTCATTTTTCTTTCATACCACAATTGTTCAATGGCTGCATAATATTTCATTGTATGACATTATTAATTATAACCATTATTAATATAACCATTTCCCTATTTCTGGATATTTATTTTACCATCCTCTTTTGTGCCCTTCCTTTACCCCTGCCTTCACTGTCACTCAGAGGCCTGTCCCCTGCAGATTCAGAAGGCACCCAGAGCTAACAAGGAACCTCGACCACTTATCTGGACTTTATGAAACTGGCTGGAGTCCATGAGAACTGTCCTTGGCTCAGAAAATACCTATTTGTTGTTTTGAAGTCATGACTTTGGCCTCTGCAGTATTTAATCACAATTTATAATCATTATTCTACTTCCCTTCTAAATTCTTTCCCCTTTACTGAATTAAAAATATGAAATTGTTTTGAATACTTTCATAAAGTCACCAAATATAAATATAGCAATCACTAGATACTGTAAGACCACTGTACCACCTTTCTAGGCCCTGAAAGTTGAAAATTTGGAAATGAAGTAAGAATTGGAATATGTGTACAAGTAATTCATCTTTAACAATGGAAGGATGTTTATTTTCACAAATGTTTTTTTTTCATGGAAGAGGCTGATATTATATTTACAAATTACTTCATTATGTAGATTGAATTCAAAAGATGCGAATCAGACTTGGGGAATATATTTTTTTAAAATTAAAGCAAAGCTGTATCAACATTGCTGGTGGTAAGATAAGAAATACTTTTTCTTTTAATTGTTTATTATCTCTAGAGTGATTATATCACCATTATAATAGTCCTTGTTACCAAAAGACAGTATTTTGTGTGTAAAACATGGTTACCAAGCAATGTACCAAATATTAAATTGTTATGTGACTTTAGGACATGTAGAGAAGGACCAAATTGGCTTAGAAAAGAGTCTCGGCATAATAAAACATCATCAGAGTTGGAAGAGCTTAGAGATGGGTTTGCCCAGCTCTTTCCCAGCAAGCACTGGGTGGGGGAGCACCTTCTCTGTACAACCTCTTTATAAGTGCTCATTTTTAGTAATTGCATGCTCTTGAAAATGTGGTTAAGTCTTTCAAGATGTGTTCAGAATACTCATTTTATTTCCCATGGCACTGTTATTAGTTGAATGCCACCTGATAATATAAATTATGGTGAGTAAATTTCAAAGCAGGAAAGCGTTCCCCCAAGCTGAGCAAATGGCCAGAGTGATTTATCATTAAGGGAATAACCTAAGAAAATGTTGTCATTGTAAGCCCCTAGTTCTAAAAATGCTGAGCTTAGGGTTATGAAGAAACATTAGGCTGTTTCCCCACATTCTATTTTGATGTATCAGTACTATTCAGTTTGCTTTTTAATAAAGTAGCTTTAAATAACACTTCCCATAATTGGCAACTGTCTTCTTGGTTAAATGTTTAACTATCTTTAAGATTTTTGTTCTTCAGCTTTATCTAAATGCTCAGTTATGTGGCAGGGTTTCAATTCTTCATTTGGGGAAGCCAGGAATCCATGACTGGGCTTCCATCTATAATACCTCCTTAACTAGGCTACTTTGTTCTCAGTGCCTTTCATCAGTTGAAAGAAGGAAAAACAAACAATCCTATTGCAATCTTGGGCTCCTTCATAGAACACTAACCTGGCTACATTTAAAAGTACTTAATGTTTTCCTAAAAGATACATGGAAGGGCATGGTGGTTTACATTAGCATTTCCTAATCAGAAAGGTATAATACACTTAAAAGATGATCAGAGTTGCACAATAAAACATTTGTTGTGGTTCCTTTAAGCCATTTATGTCTAAAGTATAATTTTTACTTTTTAGTTCTGGGTTTTGAGAGACAGAGTAAGGCTGATTTCGTATATAGAAATAATTATTTCCTTTGATATTGCTACTTTTTACCTTAAAACCAATCACAGTGATTGCCAAAGACATTCTTAGCAGTCGGGTGTGTGGCACATGCATGCATGTTGGGAAGAGGTGGGGTGTCAAGCTGAGGTTTGTCATTTTAAAATTTATAAATATTCTCAAATATGTTATTAAATATTATCCAAAAGTAACTTTTAATACCATAATCACAGGTACATCTGTACCTTTGACTATGTATATTTGTTACCTGCTTAAGAGGGGTGGAGATAAGGTCGTTTTAAGGTATTATTCATTTTGAGTCATTAGGTTGAAGAAAAAAGTCAGTAAAATTTACAAAGCTCTATAATCCAACAAGGAACCACCTACTATAATTGCAGATAAGACTTTTCCACCTTTACTTCCTTATCTATACCTTTTGTTGCTATTTGCTCCAGTCTATATACATCAGAAATAGACTGTATTATTGGGAAAGGAAGAAAACAATATCAGATCTATGATGTTAGAAACTTTTACATTATCTTATTTAATCCTCTTAACCCTGTGATGGACACTTGATTATACTCATTTTTATAAATGGGGAAACCAGAACTCAAAACATTTAAGTAACTTGCCCAGGCTTACCCAGTTAATATGTGGCTAAGCTATGGTTCACATGCCCTGTTCCTAAGATTTTTCACTTTTCTGTATTGCCTCCTATTTTCACTAGTCTCCCCCTGGTGCTTTTCCTTGTCATATAGCCACAAAATGCTATTCATCAAATAGTATAATTGAAGTTTAAAATTTTGCTGTCTCCAGTGGGAAGCAGCCTATGACTATATGAATGTTTCTGCCCACTCACCCCCTCAGACAGAAAGAGGGATGGAGACAGCCCACATAATTTTCTTTAAACATGTTTAATACATTCACAAAAAGCTGCTTAGTAAATTATTTTTGTTGCTTTTTGCTTTTCAACGTATTTTTCCCAGTTTTTAAAGATACAGTCACATATAACATTGTATTAATTTAAAATGTATAAGTAAATTCTTTATTATCTTGTTTTCTTTGTTTTTTGCTCACTGAATATGATGAAGACTTACATGAATACTCAAAATAGAGCTTGATTTTGGTTCACAGTTTTTAAAAGATGGAAAGAGAAATGAAGGAATGGGGAAAGGAGAAAGAAGAGGGGAAAAGGGAGGGAAGGAGAAAAGAACAAATTGATCATGAAGACAATAGTGGCTCAAGAGGAAAAGACTGTCACCCTAGGGATTACTAGGTTTAACTCTGCCTTTAGAGTAACTCAAATCTCCTATATAGCACTTCCAAGGCCTTGCTTGATCTGGCCCACAATTTCACCTCCTACCCCTCCCTTCTTCAACTCTTTCTGTTCCAAATGTGCTGGCCTTCTTTTCCTAGCTTATACTTACCTTTCTCCCTCTTACCCCTAGGCCTTTGTCCATGGCATGCCCTCTACTATGCTGGGACTGCTTTCCTCTGCTCTACAGGGGCTTAACTCCTCCCACTCATTCCTCAACCCTCCCCTCTAGTGATACTTCCTTGAGAGAAGTCCTCACTGATTTTTTGCCAAGTCATAACCCCATTATAAACTCTAGTGGCATCATGACCTTTTTCTTTAACCAATTATAGTAGCAATTATCTATATCTATATCCATATCTATACTATTTCTTATCTACCTAAATCTGTTTTATCTAAAGAATTTCAGCCTTCCCCACTGAACTGTTAGTTCACAAGTGCAGATGTAGTCTGTTTGCTCACCATTATATCCCTGGTACTTTGCACGTAGTGTGTACTCAGTCTATTGAATGAATGAATAAATGAGTTTATCTCATCATCAAATGACCAGAGTCCAGTCTTCCTGGCAAAGTTCACATCCACTTAACCTAGCAGAGCCCCTGTATTTATAAAGCTGTTGGATATTAGATAAAGATGGGAGGCAAGCGCTCATGTGGCAATGTTTCTGCCTGACCGCCTCCCCCACGACCATGTTGAGGTTGGCTACATGACATCTTTTTCCTAATGTCATTCTGGTGACTAATTGGTCCAACAGGTGCCCTTACATCAGGGGCTAGCACATTTTTTTTGGTAAAGGTCCAAATAGTGAATATTTTAGGCTTTGCAGGCCTGGTATTTTCTTCACAACTCATTTCTGTCTTGCTAGGAAGCAGCCATAGAACAATGCACAAATGAATGACCATGGCTATATTCAAATACAACCTTATTTACTAAAACAGCCATATTTGGCTAAGCCCTTCCTTAGATAGTGCTCTGAAGCCATTGTGAGGGAACTTAGGAGTAAGTCAGTCTAAAGAAAAGAGTGACTCTCCACCCTGTTAGATGAAATTTGTTCACAAAGCCATTATGTATTCCAGTGGGATGTGTGTAACTGTGCATAAGAACCTATGGCCAGCTTTGAAGCTGTTAAATACAAGATATAAATGTGGCACAGGAACCACTGAGGCTGTGATGTTACACAGACCACAGTCTCCTGTTGATGTACTTTCTTCACTGATTTAATAAGGGGCAGTTCCTATTGGAGATCTGATAGTCTCTGATCACAAACTTTGTGTCCTTAAATCTTACTAGGGCAGTTTCAGTGGAATTATTTTGGGCTTTAGCTAGATATCTGAAGTATTTTCATAATAAGTAAATTATAGTTTTGCACTTCAAAATTCAAACATTTTCCTCAGCTGTTCTTTAACAGTCATTTTATCTGTTCAAATCCAAAAAAACAAAAGTATATTCTGGCTGATTCTACCCCAACCCAGAAATTTCCAACCCTTAGAACCTGTGTAAAAGAATTTGGGATCTGCCTGGCTGGTGTGGCTCAATTGGTTGAGCATCGACCCATGCACCAAGAGGTTGCCAGTTTGATTCCTGGTCAGGGCACATGCCCAGGTTGTGGGCCAAATCCCCAGTGGGGTCATGCAGGAGGTGACCAGTCGATGTTCTCTCTCATTGATGTTTCTATCTCTCTTTCCTTCTCCCTTTCTCTCTAAAATCAATAAAGAAAAAAAATATATATGGGAAAAAAAAAATTGGGATTTGTGTTGAGTTCATTCATGGCTCGTTTAGTCATTGTGAAATAGGAGCCCAAGGAATGGATCATTTATTCTCAGTTTACTAAGCTTTCTGTGCTAGAAAACACTGTGCTACAGTTCTTGTAGAAATAGATACACAACTTTTAAAGACATGTATAGCCATAGAGAGAGCTATAGAGGAAGCACAGATTCCTTTTCCCAACAGATTTTCTTATAATGCCTGTAATTACTACTTTGAGTGGAGAAGGAAGAAAGCAAACATTTAGGTTTTTAAATTAAATTGCTTAGTCCTAAAGGGGACATTTAAGAAATTTTTTCTCATGTATTTCCTTTGAATTGGTTGAAGTGGTTAATCTTTATATTTTGAATTGCTCTTCTGCTGGTGACAAAGTGAACCCTATAGAACTGTATCCCTAAAATGGCCAATAGAAGTGTAGATGTTTTTGGAAAGAAACCAGAATAACATTTTATTGAATTGGTTTTGTATTGAACCAGGTTGTCTGTGAAGGTGAAGTTTCCAACAACTGTTTTCCCTGTGAAGTACCAGAAATCCTTTTTAAAAATCAAGTTTAATGTTTTGATATTTTTAAAGGTAAATTCATACTTCCAGGCTTTAAGTTCAGTGTTATTTCTATAAACAGCATTTGTGGTATTAAATAGTAATATCTTTTTGCATTTTGTTTTTTTCCTTCTTTGTGTCAAATTACAGCCAACCATTACTTGCTCCTCACCAGCCTTTTCCTTCTACCTTATTTCTAGTTTTTGCTTAGAGATGCTTCACGGGCTGAGAAAACAGGTAACCAGCGAGGTTCTAAGGTGTGAAATAGTGTTTTTGCTGCAGAGGTTCTGAGAGAGTTATTTGAGGTACAGATGCCTTTACATCCTTTTGTCTGGATTGGAGTTGTATGAAAGTTGTGTCCTAGTTATCTGTTTCTATTTCATGATACAATAAACCATTTTACCTTTGAACAGAGTCCTAAATCTGTAATTTTAAAAAGAATAAATCAAATCTAAGCAGTCTCTTCTAAGTGACTTTATTAATATCTTTGTAAGGGCTGTCCCTGTTGTCCTGCTCATAGGAAGATGCTATAAATATCTTTGAAACACTTCTTATCATTGCTGCTAGAAGGTGCTTTTCATGGATATGAAATCACAGAGATAGGCTTCCTGGGAATTTGGTTGATTTTGATAGAGAACTGCCTCAAGCAATCAACATGAACAGTTAGATAACTAGTTTATTTATACCCTCTTATGGGAACTCCTGTCTTCCTCTAGACACCCAGATCATCTGCCCGTGCTGGAATCAGAAGGCAACAAGGCACATCTCCCACACTTCCCTGCTGTATGGTTAACTACATAGTGGTTCTCCCAAACTTCCCCTACAGTCTTCTAAGATGTCGCGCTCCTTATTTTTGTTGTACTCTTAAGAGAGTTACCGTGTGACCCTCAAAGAAGAAAAGGAGATGGCACCTTGGTTTGTAAGCAGCCTTAGGCTAAGGAGGGTCTTTCTGAGGAATCCTCTCACTTAAAGTAACTCTGTGAGGTGTGGGTATTGGTCTTCGTATTTTATAGTGAGGAAACAGGCTCAGAGAGGTGAAGTGCTTGCCCAGTGTCACAGCTAACAAGTAGAAGAGCTGGGCTTTGAGCCCAGGTCATCTGATTTCCCAGCCCATGTTCTTTCTGATACCTACTGTACCTCTAAGAAGGAAAAATAGATTCATGGCAGGTGTGTTTTGGGCCAGTATCTCACATAGTCTTTCTACCTTGTGAGGTAGGTATTGGAATTGTTCCCAGTTCACACAAAGGCATGTGAGACTAGGTAACCTAATGATAGTCACACATCAGTTAATGGCTAAATCAGAATAGGAACTAAATAAAGCTCTGCTTGGTTTCTGGCTTCTCTAAGCCCCAATTTCCTCATCATAAAGTTATAATGTCACCCATCTCTTAGGATTATTGTAAGGACAAAACGAGATAATTCTCGTAAATGTTTAGCGAGTACCTGGCATGTAATAAGCCCTTAATAAATATTAGTTATATTTAGCATAGAAGAGAAAAGGCAGAATTGCTTTGAATAGAAAAATCCTGATCTTTCACATTCTATTTCACTCTAATAAAGAGTCTGTTATATTAATGGTAAAAATGAAGGGATGTCTTCTCTCACTTAAAAAGTTAGATCAAGCGATGGGTTGGTTATTTGCCCTTCATCACCTAAATGATTGCACAAGTGTTTTCAAGGTCCCTTCCAATTCTGAGTGTACCTTTCTAGCAATGGAGTGTTCTACTATTAAGAAATCTTAGGTCAGAACTCTACAGTAATGAAGTGGTATGCTCACAGAGGATGGAACAGAGCCCATTAGCAAAGCTGAGTGCAGACTTTGATTTTCAGAGTTGTCAATGACAAGGAGTATAAACAATGAGGCCTTTGGGATGTTTGTTTCTCATGGAAAGATAAGATACCTACAGCATTTTTTAAGATGGAAACAAAGCCCAGATACTTGATTTTTTTAGCAAAGACATTTAAGAAAATATTTGTTTTTGTGCTTGGTACCGGAGGATAATAGAATACAAGTAATAATTAAACCGGAATTTAGTGACCCAAGTTGAATCAGGAAACCAGTTCCCAGAATATTTCCCAGGATGCCTGAAGACTCCGACAGGATATAGAACCCCAGTCAGGCATTTTGTTGCTTGCGAACAGATTATGGAATTTTTTGTTTTTATCATATTCCTGTGGAACTCTGTCTTACCTTTGTAACTCATTTGTGATCATGAAAATTATATCCTCAAGCATTGATGATCAAGATCCCTCAGTGCTGATGCACAGAATTACTTGATTTCATGTGTACTATGGTTGTATACCTTTCTCATTAATGAGATGGCGTTCCAATGATCCATTTGCTATTCTTCTCACAGTTTACAGATAGGACTATGTTAATAATTTAAGCAACTCCTCCTGGAAACTATATCCCTCCTCACCCCTGGATTAAATGTGTCTTCTCTCTTCTCCCATGTATCCTATGTAGACCTCTAAGGTAGAGTTGGCCTCTTTGCCTCTGGTCCTTTACTTGCCTGACACCCTAACCGAACCCTGGAACCCTTCCTGGCTTGGGCTGCATGGTGCCTGGAACTTTGGTGTTGTTCAGTAAATGTTCACTGACCCACTGACTTAAAGAACATGTTTTTAAACTTCCAGCTCCAAGTGGGCCTTGCTATCAGTAATAGTTTTATTTATTTCTTGTTGCCAGACCTGTGTCACTCCTAAACCATGATTCTAAACCTTTTCCACTCTCAACTTCCTCTCTTGCCGCTCCTGCCTTCACAGGTAACCATTCTCTCCTCCTCCCTGCCTCCGGCCCAAACCTCTCCCCTTCTTCGCACATTTTCTTCTCTTCCTGTCTTAAAGTAATGTTCTTCCTGGTTTCCAAGTTTGTCCCCTCATCAAAGGGGACATCTCTGGATACTTGCCCCATCAGATACCCTCTTCCCCTTGCATACCTACAATTTTCTTTCCTCTCTCTGCTGATTCTGTTTCTGTAACTCCATAACATGCCCAATTGTCCTTTTTTATAATAAAATCTTCTTATTTATTTATTTATTTATTTATTTTTATCTTTATTGTTGAATGTATTACAGATGTTCCTCATTTTTCCCCCATTGACCCCCTCCTATCCACTCCCACCTCCCTCACATTTTTTCCCACACTGTTGTCTGTGTCCATTGGTTATGCATATAAGTTCTTTGGTTTATTTCTTCCCACTCCCCAACCCCCTTCTCTTTGAGGTTTGTCAGTCTAGCAAACCTCAATCTTCTTAATCCCTTCACCTTTTTCACCCATTCCCCCAATCCCCCTCCCATTTGGCAACCCACAAAATGTTCTCTGTATCTATGAGAGTGTTTCTGTTGTGCCTATTCATTTTGTTTGTAGATTCCATTGTTGATAGATATGTATTCATTGCCATTTTGTTTGTTCATATATTTTATCTTTTTCTTCAAAAAGACTCTTCATCATTTCATATAATAATGGTTTGGTGGTGATGAACTCCTTTAACTTTTTCTTGTCTGGGAAACTCTTTATATGGCCATCGATTCTAAATGACAGCTTTGCAGGATAGAGTAATCTTGGTTGTAGGTTCTTACTTTTCATTACTCTAAATATTTCTTGCCACTCCCTTCTGGCCTGCAAAGTATTTTTTGAGAAATCAGCTGACATTCTTATGGGAACTCCCTTGTAAGTGACTAACTGCTTTTCTCTTGCTGCTTTTAAGATTCTCTCTTTGTCTTGAACCTTTTGCATTTTGATGATGATGTGTCTTGGTGTGGGCCTCTTGGGATTCATCTTGTTTGGGACTCTCTGTGCTTCCTGGACTTGTATATCTGTTTCCTTCAACAAGTTAGGGAAGTTTTCTGCCATTATTGTTTCAAATAGGTTTTCAACTTCTTGTTCTCGCTCTTCTCCTTCTGGCACCCCCAAGATATGAATATTGGCATGCTTGAAGTTGTCCCAGAGACTCCTTACACTGTCCTCATTTTTTTGGATTCTGTTTTCTTTTTGCTGTTCTGATTGGGTGTTTTTTGCTTCCTTATATTCCAAGTCTATGGTTTGCTTCTTGGCTTTACCTACTCTACTATTGAATCTGTGTAAATTATTCTTTGTTTCAGTCCGTGCCTCCTTCATTTCTGACTGTGCCTCCTTCATTTCTGAGTGGTCTTTTTTAATGCTCTTGAGACCCTCACTAAGTTTATTGAGCATCCTTATAAGCAGTAGTTTGAACTCAGTATCTGTTAGGTTGCTTATCTCCATTTCGCTTAGTTCTTTTCCTGGAGTTTTGTTCTGTTCTTTCATTTGGGGCCTGTTTCTTTGTTTCTTCATTTTGGCTGCCTGTCTGTGTTTGTTTCTGTGTATTACTTAAGGAGAGGTATGGGGCTATCTGAGACCAGATGCTGGTGGTTTGGAAGAATTTAGGAAAACCTGAAGCAGGATCCAAGACAGGCCAATCCTATGGTTAAGCAAGTGGCAACAGCTTGGGTGGGCCTGAAAGTTGGGTGGGGCGGGGCCTCAGTGAATCACCAGGGCAGGGCAACCAGTATGAGCCAGGTTGCTGGAGTCCCAGATATGGCGGCTGTCTGCCGCCCCAGGGAAGGGCTCACCAAAGGAACAAAGGCCTCCGACAGCACGTCTGTCCTGGAGAAGGCCGCCTCTCCAGCCCTTGCTCCAATGCCAAACAGCTCAGTTCTTCCCTGTATGTCTCTGGCGCCCCTTGAGCTGCCTCCCCTCCAAGCCTAGAGGGAGCATGTTTGAGTAAGTCTGTGCGCAGGCCCTTTAAGAGGAGCTGCCTGGGGCTCCAGCCACATCAGCCTCCCTGAGCCTCAGTTCCCACTGGTGTTTCCAGCCAGAAGTTATGGGGATTCTCTTCCTGGCACTGGAACCCTGAGCGGGATGCCTGGTGTGGGATGGGGACCCCTGAGTCCTCAGAGAGGACCTTCCCAGTCAAGGTGTCCTCCTGATTTTTATCCGTCACACATGGATGTGGGACCAGCCTGTCTGCCTCCGCCCCTCCTACCAGTCTCGATGCAGCTGCCTCTTTAAATCCGTAGTTGTAGGACTTCCATTCAGTTTGGTTTCAGGAGGTTTTGAATGATGGTTGTTCTGTAGTTTAGTTGTAACTTTGATGTGGTTGTGGGAGGAAGTGATACCGCGTTTACCTACGCTGCCATCTTGACTGGAAGTCATCTTCTTTCTCATGTCCTACTTTGAACCGTCAGTGTCTCCCCCATCTTCACAATGCCTGACCTCATTCTGTTAGTCTCTAACTTCCCCGCCCCTGCCCACACACACACTTGTAGTCCAGCTTGTGCTCTCACCAGTGGCTTCCTAATTTCCAAATCCATAAACCTCTTCTTAGTCTTTCTATTTCTGCCCAGGCTTTTAGCTGAATGTAACAATGCTGTCTTTCCCCCAGATATCTAGCCTAGAAATCTTGGTGATGTTTCCTACTCCTCTCTCCCTCCCTTAACATACTCCCCTCTATAAGAGTAAAAGTACATGTGTTTATGTTTGTAAGTTTATTTTTTATGTGGTATACAACAAAGGATATTATATGAAGTAGAATTGTGGCTTGGAAACATTATTAAGGGTGTTCTGATTTGGCAATAAGATGTTGGTACAAGCAAAAGGCCAGGCCAGCAAGAAAGTATGGAAAGTAGTAAAAGTAGTGAATGAACCACATGCATTGTATGCATAGCAGACTTTTCTTAAAAGTTCCAATTTCCACACATTTTAAACACTAACAGAAAAGTGTCTAGTTGAAGAAAGGCCAGTCCAACAAATGCTTGGAGCCAGAATGTTCTGGTTTTTCACAAATATTTATGACACTTAAAAAAAAATACTAACACAAAATGTATGTATTTATATATATACACAAGATCCTCATTATGTTTCTATATGGTAATATCATCAGAAGGCTTTTAAAGAACAAAATAGTGCTTTTAGTCACTTTGTATGTAATTGGGATTCTCCCCTTTGGGGCTCCTGGAAACCTCCACAGAGCAGTTGAGTCCTCAGACTGGAAGTGAAGCTACTACAGTAGTCAGCATGCCTGTCACTCTTCCTTGTCCGCTTATGAAACTGAGCCATTTGTCCCTTGATCTCACTTGCTCCTATACTCTATGATTTTGGCTTTGTTGTTTTTCTGAAGTAGAATGAAGAAGGTTTAATTTGAATTTAAGGGAACGGTAAAAGAAGGGGGAAATAATCAGCTACCCAGTGTCTGTTTTTACTGCCCCAAATGGATAGAGCCACAAAGATACAGAACTAGCACCTGTCATACCAACCATGTGTTACAGAGGTTCAGCAGGGAAGGTGTTTACCTAGGACTCAGCCCTACCTTTTCAGAACTAACAGAGAAAGGAGATTTTCGTGACCAAAAAAGAACTATGTCATATTGTATGTGCCACCACAAGGTAGGAGGGATCCGCAGGAGGAACTGGTCACAAGGAGTCTATAGTCAGTAGACTGAGATAGCATTTCAGAAAATACAGTAAAATCTCGATAAAATGGACTAATTCGGGCAGGGTAGGGGGTGTCTGTTAAAGCCAAAAGTCCATTATATAATAAAATAGGTTTTCCAAATGCATATGTTAAAAAAACCAACAAGAGCTCTGGCCGGTTTGGCCCAGTGGTTAGAGTGTCAGCCCGTGCACCAATGAGTCTCGGGTTCGATTCTGGTTAAGGGCATGTACCTCGGTTGCAGGTCGTCCCCGGCCCTGCGGGAGGTCGTGCGGGAGGCAACCAGTCGATGTGGCCCTATCACATTATGTTTCTCTCTGTCCCTCTCTTTTTCCCTCCCTCCCACTCTATTTAATGATAAATGGAAAAATATTCTTGGGTGAGGAATTTTTTAAAAAATCAACAAGGTAATTTACCTGTTTTTACTTATGTAGACACATTTGTATAATTCAAATTAAGTATGTTTGAGAAGTTAATTTCACAGAAAAGTTTTCTATATGTGTTCCTGTGATTTTTAATTTATACTGAATAGGTTTAGTAAACTTGTGTGTTCACCAGTCACCACAAGTAAACAAATGCAAATGCCTGGGGCATGGGAACATCAGCCTGCTCTCATTAAAACTGCTGCAGAAAGTCATGCCACGACACAACAGAACCTACCAACCAATTACTGAGCGCGAGATGCGGTGTGATTATGTGCTAATCATTCGAGGAACATTGTTTATGAGCAGTGACTCTTGGATTTAAATATGTAGACTATAGTTGTAGATATGTAATATTTATTTATGTTGGTGAAATTAGCACAGTGTTTTTTCCAACATATGATCTATTCACTAAAACTTGTTAAAAATAACAGTGAATTAATAACAACAACAAAAAAAAACCTGTTAATTGAATTATAAGCAAATCTTGGTTAAAAGCATTTTAAAATTAACTGGGTGTTAATTTTCACATATGACATACAGACTGGAAAATGTGTCCATTAAATCTGAAGTCTGTTAAATCAAGGTCTGCAAAATCGAGGGTTTACTGTACTTGAAGTGAAGCTTGATTTGAATCTCCGTGTTCATGCAGGGGAAGAAGCTAGCTGCAGGCAGAGAGGGCATTGTGAGGCACAGAGGCACGAACTAGCAGAGCTTGTTGAGGGGACTGCAGAGCAGATCACTGGACTAGCGCTTGAGGTGGGGGGGCAGGATGGGGAGGTGGCGGGGATGTCTGAATGAATTGGAGAGGGAGCCATATTGGCATTCATCTAACATCTTAAGTTGTTTTACTTTATGCTTAAGGCAGTGGAAAGCCATCAGATGTTTCTAAGCAAGTCTTTTTGTTGTTGTTAATTCTTACCCGATGATAATTTTTTTTCCATTGATTTTTAGAGAGAGTGGGGGGTGGGGAGAGAGAAAGAAACATCAGTGTGAGAGAGACACATC
The DNA here is from genome assembly GCF_014108415.1 of Molossus molossus. Taxonomy (NCBI): domain Eukaryota; kingdom Metazoa; phylum Chordata; class Mammalia; order Chiroptera; family Molossidae; genus Molossus; species Molossus molossus. The sequence continues at coordinate 85,152,146 of NW_023425388.1, forward strand.
GATTGGTTGCCTCCTGCACAACCCCGACCAGGGCGGGGATGGAACCCTCAGCCCTTAAGTCCCTGGACCAGTGCTCTAACCACTGAGCCAAACTGGCCAGGGCAACAAGTCCTTTTTTTATCTGTAAGATAGGGATAAAGAGCTCTGCAACATAGAGTTCTTGTGAGTAATAGCATAGCAAATAGTCATGCCTTGATAAACATTTGCTCCTTTATTTTTTCCCATCAGATAAATCATTGAAGTATGTTATAAATCTAATAAAATTTGAAAAACATGTAAGGATATGGTCATAATTTTAAAAAGTATTATTACATAAATGTTCAGGCTGTTCCTATTTTCTCCAAACTTTAAATATTCTAGTTTCTTTATAAATATAAAAAAGATGAAGAGGAATTAGATTACTTAATTTTTGTCTGGTTCTAATTCATTTTATGTCTTGCATCAGTTCTCTGGACTTCCCTGAGCCTTGGTTTTCTACATGTAAAATTTCTTTAGCAAACTGAATTGAATCAGTAATACATAGAACAAAATGCTACAGCCTCTAAATAGACTTTAGTGATGGAAAAAATAAAATTAATTTTATAATGAGGATACTTTACTTCTGACAGACTCCAAAGATAGAGTAATAGTCTACAGTGAACTATCAAATTACCTCCCAGAGGGTATGGGATAATTGTGTAGAGAACAATTAAAGGAAAGAATTTTACTAGTATAGTACTATAATATTTTTTTAAATTACCTAACAGTAAGATTATGAGCATGGTTCTCTGGCTGAGACCCCAAGCTGATTCATGTGGTAGGAATAAGACTCAGACTACCCCAGGAGGTGCAGGGCAAAGACACTGAGGGAACATGTCCCTCTTGCAAAAAGAAATGTAAGGATTATACCTAGTTCTTTCTTTAACCTTTCATCTTTTCCTGCCTTCCTCCTTCATTCATATGTTAATTGCCTACAGTGCCTCTTAATATTATACTGATGGGCTCCACCGTGACCTGGGCTAAGTTCAACATGGGAAAATAGTGGTAGCTCAACCAGCTGGGTGCCAGAGAGGGCAGCAGTTCTTTTCTCTCTGAACAGACAAGATATTTGAGGGTTTCTGTGTGTTTCTCTAGCTAGCTTCGTCACCTTTGCACACCTGGTTTTAGTTATTCAGCAATGCTATGAGGTAGGTTTTAGGATCCCTATTTTACAGATGAGGAAACTAAGACTTAGGAAAGCTAAGTGGCAGAATGTAGATGATGATAATAATAATGTTAATCTAACGACTGTGCATCTCAGCACAGCCCTCTTTCCACAGCTGCTCCTTGGTTACACAGCCCAGGTGTTAGAGATTTTTTTTTTAATACTCACCTGAGGATATGTCTTCTTAATTTGATTTTTAGAGAGAAAGGAAAGGAGGGAGGGAGGGAGGGAGAGAGAGAGAGAGAGAGAGAGAGAGAGAGAGAGCGAGAGAGCGAGCGCTATATTGATCGGGTTGCCTCCCCTACCCTCTGACTAGGGGTCCAGCCTGCAACCTAGGCTTGTGCCTTGATTGGGAATTGAACCCACAACCTTTCAGTGCACAGCATGACACTCCAGTCAACTGAGCCATGTGGCCAGGGCAGTATTTGAGATTTTGAACACTTGAGATTTTGAACACAGCATTTCTGGTGAAGAATAGTATAAAAGCCCATAGGGCTTCCTGAGGTTAGTGTGAAATGAGATTGCCTCCCTCACCTCCCCATCTCCTGTAGGTCTTGCCCAAATCATTCTTGGGCTCCTTCCTCTATCCCTTCCTTTTTCGGCCATTTTGCCTACCTCCTGATCATTACCTTGTCCTCTGGGGTAGGGGAGTTGGGGTACAGGGATGGGGTGGGGAAGATCACGTTCACATTTAGGGCTATTTGTTTATGCTTCCTTTTGTATGATGTAGTAGTTTCTGTTACTCATTTTATGTTTACTTACTGTTTGAATCCATGTCAATTTATGTGCCCTTGGCTCTGAACCATCGTTTATATATTTTTGTGTTGTTAATATTTTTAATTGGTGTTTTTAAAGTAGATTTACTCTGTGTATTTGGCAGACCAACAAAGTGGAATGTAAAAAGGGTTGATTTTTTTAACCATATAAGGTGAAAAGTCCCTTTTTGTGTGGGTGCGTGGGTGTACATTACAGGTTTTATCAGCATGATATTCATTAATGTTTATTGTAACGTTTACAGTGTGGCCCCTTGAGCCCCTCTGGATTATGCATAACCCAAATGATGTAACCTTGGAAAATGCAATAAATCTGAAGTTGAAAGCACTTCTACTGGGAAGTTTCTTGAAAGTTGTAAAGTTAAATTGCCTCCTCCAGGATGAAGGAGGCAGTGTGGAGAATGTCCCAGGCGACCTGGATTTGCCTCTTGTCCCCTGTGTTGGAATGCTGGGTTTGGGGTTGGATTACTTTGTTTGATTTATTTAAAATCCTTTGGCCCTGGCAGGGTTGTCTCAGCGGTTAGAGTGTCAGCCTGCGGTCCAGAGAGACTCAGGTTTGGTTCCCGCTAAGGGTGCGTACCTTGGTTGCAGTTTGTCCCCAGCCCTTGATGGGTCGTGTGGGTGGCAACCACTCAATGTGTCCCTTTTATGTCGATGTTTCGCTCTCTCTCTCTCTTCCTCTCTCTCCCTCCCACTCTATCTGAACAAAAAAATGGAAAAGTGTCCTTGGGTGAGGATAAAAAAAAAAAATCCTCTATCTTTTTGCCCCAAGTACTCTATGGTGTGGCAGACCCATGGTGACATTGATTTATACCTTTGATCTTCTCTTTGATGTGTTCAGGATGATTCTTATTCTATATATGCATACCCAGGTACCCAGAAGTAGAATTTTGTGAGTCACAGAATCTGACTTTGCAAGGTAACTAGGTGTCACTCAGTTCATTTTTGCCAGCCCCTGTGTGAACTCCTCCAGTTATATGTAGCTGAATAGTGGCCCAAGTATCTTATGCTCTACATTTTAGGAAGTTCTTTGTTGTATGGTTTTGAAATGTGGCTCCCCAGAGCCTACATCATTGGTCCTGGTGTCTCTTTCTGAAGCTACATAGAGTAAATATTCTGCCTTGATATTTGTAGATGTTTGAAGACATTGGCAGTGCTCTTGCTTTGTCCTCTTTCTAGGTGTCAAATATCTCTAGGTCTGTCAGACTGTTTTCTTATGTTATAGTGCATTTGTCCATTTGTAGAGTACAAACTGTATATATGTTAGACACAGCTGGAAACTAGGGAAACAGAGGGGACAAAGTAGGCTGCGACCCCTGCCCTTGGGGAATTCGGGTCCAATTAATACAAGTGTGATAAGAGTTGTAGAAGGGATACCCAATTCTTGATGATTGGAGATTAAGGGTGTCAAGGAAAGTTTTCTGGAGGATGTACCATATAGTCGAAGTCCAGAGGAATACTATGAGTTACCCAAGGGAGCAGGATAAGTGAGGGGAGGAAATTGTTTGTGTAGAAGGGCCAGCTTGTTGGAAAAGCTGAAGGTGAGGCAGTGCATGGGGAGTTCAGGGAAGTGAGGGTGGTTCAGTCTGAGTGAGGCACCAAATGAGGAGGTGGCACATGGGGAGGAAGATACAGAAGTGCGGGGAGCCGAAAACAGAGCTGACAGGTGGTGGGGTGGGAAGATGGAGTTAGACTATATAGGAAAGTAGAGAATGATGGATAGTCCTGGTCAGGAAGTCCATTTATTATTCCTTTGGTTACATAATAACTGTGGGAAGCATAGCAAGTTCTGTACGCGGTCATATAGGTTTGGAAATATTTTGCATATTATATTTTGTTGTTAGAGAAAATGTATTCAATCATTAGGGTTAGACATGTATGGCTCATTCCATATCAAGATAATTTATCAACAATATATTTGGAGAAACAGATAATACAGTTTTAACATTCTATGGCTGTGAGAAAATCTGGGTGAGTTCTATACATAGGACAACAGCAACAACAATAATGGCAAACACATATTACATTATGGTGTTGGCCCTGTTATACTAACAAGTTTAATGCCCACATTAACTTTATGAGGTAGGTATTGTCCCCAGATACAGAAAGTTTAAGTAACTTGCCAGAGGTTAGAAAGCTAAGTGGCAAAGCTAGGATTTGATTCTAGGCCCTAAGAACATGTGGAAAAAGATTTAAGTTTCAGATTAAAAAAAAATGAACTGAGCCTGCAAAATTAAAGACATCTTTATACATGGCTCCTGTTTGCTATTGATGGTCATGACCACACACTCACTGGCATGGTCATGACCAGCATAAATAAAGCAAGTATTCACTAATCCATATTTCATGCCTTACAGCATTACTACATGGCGGAGATCACTCTCCTGATGGCTTTCAGGATTTGGCTTGGGTTTCGCTAGCAGTTGTGGCTGCCTGCAGCTTTGGTCGATCTCCTGCCTCCTGCCACTGTCAAGAAGGGTTCGGCCTGCCTAGAGAGCATAAGATAATTAGGGTAACAGTGGAACAGAGAAGGTTGGAAATACCCTTACTTCTAGGAAAACAGAATTGCCCAGCAGTGTTTCCAGGCCAGGCCTGTTAATGCTGGCAACCGTAAATGTAAATTTGCCCCAGTTTCAAATGTGTGATGTTTCTCTAAGGTTGATTGCTTCCATGTTGAGTGTGTACAGACAAGTGCTTCTTGGGGACAGAAGGGATGAAGATAGGAAAGAGAGAGACTGCAGTGATGATCCATGGAGCCTGTATGCTGGATAGGAAAATAAGTGAAAGTAGAAGTGGCCTGATGCTTTAGGATCTAGCAGCTAAGTAATAGGATTAGGGTCTCTGTGGGTCCAAAAAGGGAGGCGGGAACATTTGCTTAAAGGGATTAGAAAAACAGCAAAGAACATTGAGTGTGTGGTATATTTGAACTTTTTTTAGGGGGACTCTTAGCACTCCTTCCTGCCGTGCATGGTCACTGTTATCTGAACATACATCAGTTTGTTAATGACTTAATTAAAATGTGTCATAATGAAAATGTTAAATGGCACCTGGCCAGTGTGGCTCAGTGGTGAGTGTCGACCCATGCACCAAGAGGTTGGTTGCCAGTTCGATTCCCGGTCAGGGCACATGCCTACATTGTGGGCCAAATCCCCAGTGAGGGGTTTGCAGGAGGTGGCCAGTTGATGTTTCATCAGTGTTTCTGTCTCTCCCTCCTTCTACCTTCCTCTCTCTCTAAAATCAATAAAGAAAAAAAAATTAAAAAAAAAAAGTTAAGTGAGCTCCTAGGTACAAGGTAAAGCTGATCTCTTCAGATCATATGACTTTATAATCTTTGAGCACATGTTTGAATATTTGGACGTGGCAATCATTCTGTTGTATGAGTAAATAAAATTGGAGGTCATTGACTAGTTCTGTGATACAAATTTACACAATAGATTTATATGTCCAGTAGGAAGTGCCATTGAGGTACCATAAGAAATTATAATTTTCAGTCCTCCAAACTCATTACAGTTCAACTTGATTTTATATGTACTCATTACTATTTGTGTTCATTAGTGATCTTATTTCTAGATGGATTACAGGTTCTTTGAGCATACGGGCAGTGTCTGTGTCAACTCCAAGTTTCCCCTTCAGTTCCTGGCTCAGTTTGAGGCTGATGGTCCTTACAGACTTAGGGCTCTCGTGTTAGATGAGCCCTTAAAGATCAAAACCACCTTGGCGGGTGTTTTGGTTAGTTGGAGCATCATTCCCTCCACCCAAAAGGGTTGCAGGTTTGGTTGCCAGTCAGGGCACAGTCCTGGGTTGCGGGTTCGATCCCCAGATGGGGTGGGTACAGGAGGCTGATTGATATTTCTCACATCTGTGTTTCTCTCTCTCTTTCTCCTTTCTTCCCTCTCTAAAAATTAATAAAAACATATCCTTGGGTGAGGATTTAAAAGAAGATCAGAGGGAAGGGAGGAGGTGAGTGGGAAGAGATTAACCGAAGAATTTATATGCATATGTGCATTGCCCATGGACACCCCACAGTGAGGGCTTGGGGTGGGGCAGGAACCTGGTGGAGGGAGGTGGGGGGGACAGGGAGAGGTGGACAACTGTTATACTCTTAACAATAACAATTTTTAAAATGCTTTTGGAAATACTCCCCCCAAAAAAGATCAAAGCCAGGGAGTTTATGTTACAGTAGAGACAGTCCAGGTCCTGACAGGTCAAGTGATCAGCTCAGGGCTCAGGGTCAGGAAGTGAGAAAGCATGAGCCACAACCCAAATCTTATTCCCACTGCTGCTTTTTACACCCTATCCAGTTTTTTTTTTTAACATTGAGTGTGTGAGTGTGTGTGTGTGTGTGTGTGTGTGTCAGGTGTCCAAAGAAAGTTGGCGTTCCCTAAGCTGGTGTTTCCCAGTATGGTTTACAGAGAAAATGATGATGTTTATTTAGGACATTAGGGTAAACAGAGGAGACTTAGATGCAACTGAAGCAGGTTACTGGTTTTTATTTTGTCTTTTAACAGAGAAAAGTACTGTTCCCTTATCTTTGTCTCTTCTTTAAAGTCTTCACTTTCTTACTCTCTTTCCTCTTCTTGTCATCCTAAGGCTTGCATTTTTCCCGATAACTGTGACTGGGGCAGGGGTGGGGGGGGGGGAGACTTGTAAAGTTTTAGGGCATGGAACTAGATATAATTAATTCAGTCTAGCAGATTTCTACTTATCTATAAATGATTACTGTGATACAGGGCTTATCAAAATAGTTTGGAGACTTAGTCAGAATTGTCCAAATAAATGTAGTGTGTCTGACTTGGAAAACTATTTGGAGAGTGGGACCTCAGTTATGTGGGCTACCTATGTGAGACGTAGCTGAAGAGAATGAATTCGGTGGAGCATGTCGTACTTGGACAACACAGTGATTTACTCAAACTGAATGAAGGCAAGCTGGCAGATTGGGGCTGCCTTGACTGAGAGCCCTGCATGGAAGTATGATGGAGTATGAATGAGCTGCACTGCTCCAGATGCTGCACAGGTTGGGGAGTGGAGGGCTCCTAGGTGCCATTCTCTTTTGGTTCCTTTTTCAGAAGGAAAATTTGATAAGAGGGAAAGAGGAATGGGGCACCAAAAAAGAAAGGATAAAATTCTTAGACTCTCTGCAAACCTTAAGAAAGACTTCTGAAAAGCTTGAATTAAGTCTGGCAGTGGATATAAGCACAGGACTCTTGGAGTATGTTCTTGGCTCTTACCGCTACCTCTGACTTTGAGCAAATCAGCTGACTTCTCTGCCTGTAAAATAATATTCCCTCTGACATTAATACTTACCTCATGGGGTTATCTAGAGGATAATGTTAATAATAATGTCTTGTGTTTACATCATTTCTTTCACAGAGAGCTTAAAGCATTTTATATACATTCAGAGTGAAGCTTCTTGTGAAAAATGAGTATAAGTACTCAAAATTTGAAAATAAACGTAGACTCTAAGAGCCTGAATTTAACGCATTGCAGGCGGACATATGGTACATAGTGATTCAGTGAGTCAAATGAACTTTTTATTCCATTAAGAGTCCCATCTTTCTTCATTGTTCTGTGAGCTGAGAGAGTGCAGTGAGTCCATAGACAAAGGTAGGAGATACCACATATGCAATCAGCCTGGTCTCTTGTGACACATCCAGATCTAGAAGGACAATCAGACATCTTTGAGAAGACTCTTTTGGACCTTGGTTGTGGCAGAATGACACCTGGGAAATCTTAGCCCTGAACTGCACACCACCACTAAAGTATTCCAGAGAGAGAATGTCTAATGTGGGAGTATTTTCTCTGTTCATTTCAGCTCCATGCAACCTGTATTTCTCGAGTGCCTGTTATATACATGAATTTGAGGAGTGTGGAGAATAAAAGAAGCACAGCATGCTCAAAAGAATTAAACTGGCATTAGAAAGGAGAGGGGAATGAGATTTACAAGTAGATACATGTGGCAGTACTAAAGAAAGAAAGAAAACCAGCACAGTATTTTAGGTGTTTAAAGAGGGGAAAGATTGCATCTAGCTGAGTAATCTCAAACATTTATTACCAAGCTACTGCTGTTCATTGGAGACACATAATCCCTGCCTTAGAGATTCAGTGGGTAAGATATGTGCAGATAGATAGTTTTAGCACATCTAGGCAATGTGGTGATCAAGGTCACCTAACTCAGCATGGGAATTTAGAGAAAGCTTCTTGGAAGGTAACACTTCCCCTAAAACCTTAAAAAAATGGAAAGAACATAATAAGAAATTCCATGTACAAAGCACCCACCCCCACCTCAGTGTTTAGTCTTCTTTCAACAGAAAATGGCAAACTGCAGAAAATTTGGTATTGTTACAGCCTAATGTTTAATTGGAGGTAGTAGTGAGAAATGAGGCTTAAGATAAAGAGCCTATCTCGCTGTCTTGTTTAGTACTGAGTACAGTATGAAGTGCGGGTCATCAATAAATATTTTTTGAAAAACTGAATGAGTGATATGCTGGATTTAAGCTCCTGTGGACTATCAAAGTAAATAAATGTGGCAGGCATTGGGAGAGATTCTGGGCTGGAAATACCTCGTATCACTACTGTTTAAAATCAAGAGCAAAAGAAATTACATAAGTAGAGTATGTAGAATGAGCAAAGTGCCAAGGGTGAAGCCTTGAGATATACATATATTTAAGGGACAAACAAAAGAAGCCCCCCCATAAAGAAAACCTGAAAGGAAAAGACAAAGAAATAAGAAAAAAAAAAAAACCAGAAGAGGTCAGATGCAAAATGCAGGGCCTAACACAGGAGTATAAGGCCACAAATTCCATTTGGAAGTACCTTTGAGCTTGCTTAGACACCATGAGCAGAGCTCACCCCACGCCCCAACTTAAAAAAAAAAAAAAATGTATGGACAAGAAATTATCATTGAAATTAAATGGTGGCAGACATGTCCAAGCAGTGTTGCGGGGATTTGTCCCTTTATGAATCTTGTGATAGATGAATGTGTGGGGATGGCAGCTACTGGGCAACAGAACAGTACTGGAATGCTGCTAATATGAGGAAATAGCATCATCATGTTAGAAGTCTTGGAACAAGTATAAAGAATGGCTGTATTCACCAGAGACATCAACTACTTACACATGTTCCCCTCCATAGCACCTGTTTTACTACAATGTAAAAACCGAGTCGTGTGCATTTTCACATTGAACTTTTGTTAAATGAACTTCTGTATTGGTCAAAGGAAAAAAAATAGAAGAGAGATTTGATATGTGTCTATCACATAGGACATTACGGGTTTCATTGGGCTCATGAGAATTTCAGTGCTATGGCCAGACCAGAAGTTAGATTGCGGCTTGTTGTAGAGGAAATGTGAAGGGTGAGAAAGTTGGGATAGTGAGCATAGACTTCTCTTTCAAGTCATTTAGCTCATAAGAGAAGAAAGGGGATGGTTTCTAGGGGGCCACCCAGGTTCAAGAAGAAAAAATATTAATAAGATGAAATAGTTAACTAGGCTTCTAGGCTAAGGGGAAAGAACAAATAGGCAGTGAGAGGTTGAAGATTTAGGTAAAAAAAAGGGCATATTGATGGAACAAGGTCCCAGAAGAGATGAAAAAATAATCATGAGCCCTTGCCTGGCTGGTGTGACTCTGTAGTTGAGCATTGACCCATGCACCAAGAGGTCGTGAGTTCATTTCCCGGTCAGGACACATGGGAGGCATGCAGGAGGCAGCCAATCGATGTTCTCTCTCTCTGATGTTTCTATCTCTCTCCTCCTTTCCTCTCTCTCTAAAATCTATAAAGAGAAAAAAAAAAAGAATTGTCCAGGTGTGGGGAGTTAGGCCTTGAACCAGAGGAAGGTTGCTTCATCCTCTTAACTGGAAGAAAGAGTGCAAGGACAGGCCCAGAGATATCTAGAAAGGCAGGGAGGAGGATACTGAGATAGTGAATGTGTAATTGTCTCACTGAAGTAAAAGATGATGCCCTCTGCTGAGAATGATGTGGCTTTGGTTAGGATCTTGGGCATGATGACAGTTTTGAAATGTTGCTGAGTAGAATAAGAGTAAGCTAAGCAAGGATGAGTAAAAGATTAAGCAGAGTTGATTTCCTGCTTATGATTAAGGGCTGGAAATGTATGGTGACATCAGTGTCAAAGCTGATTTTCTCCAATAGTGCTCAACATCTGGGTCAAAGAAATGCAGAAAGCATTTTTTTAATTGATTCTGTATTGAGGCTTTGTTAAAGAAGTAAAGTAAAAGGACAGCGGTCCAGTGTGGTTGAAGATATTGGTGACAGAGTCATTTGGGCAATGAACCAGGCTGTACCAGCTGGGTAAAGCACTGAGGTCATGGAGGGGTCGAGAAATATTTTCCTGGCATAGAAGAGCAGAGGTTGTGAGATCAAAGACAGGAGAAGATTGGAAGGGTCAGAGATTTTGGTCATCTTTAAATGTTGGATGGGAAGCAGCCCTACTTGATGATCAATACCAGGGTATGACCTTGATGTGGATGACCCTGGAGGTGAGGAAGGTGAGGAATTAGATGGGTTGTCTACATGGATACAGAAGTCACCCAGGATGGCAAGAGGACAAGGAGTATGTTAGAGAATGTAGCTAAATACCCTTGCGTTGCAAAGGAACCAGGGGATTAATGAGGGAACATTAAGGAATAAAGACCATTGAGTGATGTAAACCAACAGATAAGGGCTGTTATTACATCAGGGGCCTCAGGGAGTAATGGTTTAAAACAGCAGTTCTCAACCTGTGGGTCACGACCCCTTTGGGGGTTAAACGACCCTTTCACAGGGGTCACCTAAGACCATCAGAAAACACATATTTCTGATGGTCTTAGGAACAAAACACCGCTCCTCTATTCATCTCCAGGCGGGTCTGCCCACATGCAGATACACCCACATACGAGTACCCGGCATGATGACATCATCGCGCCAACCCCATCCCATACACCCTGTACAAATACAGGTGTATGTGACAGAGTTGGCACCATAATGTACCTATACAGACCAGTCACACATGTGTAGAGAGCAGCTACGGTGTAGAAAGCAGCTACTGTGTTGAAAGCAGCAGTATTGGAGGTAAAACGACACTTCATGAATTATAATTACTGGGTAAATGTAAAATCATGTACTGTAAAATTATCAACTACTGCAAAATATATATATATATATTTGTACCATGGGAACTTAATCTGCATGCTGATCCATCTTTTTTTATATTCAGCTGTGGTTGATGGGAATACTGCCCCCTTGTGATAGTAACAGGTATGTAAAAAAAACAACACAGAATGGTAAATCATAGGAAACTTTAATGAACTGTATTGACTAAACCTATGCCGTGTATCATCTTTTGTATTATTAAAGCTATTGTTATATATTATTTTCATTAGCAAATCATCCCATGACAATGGATCATATAGAAAAGAACGTTAAGAAAAGAAAAATATAGTGAGGATTTTTTACAGTATGGTTTTACATCAATAATTGCAGCAGGAATTGAGGAACTGCAATGTGTTATTTGTTGTGAATTTCTATCAGCTGAATCTATGAAGCTGAACAAACTAAAATGCTATTTTGATAGTGAGCATTCGAGCTTTGTCGGCAAGGATACCAACTATTTTAGAAGTAAAGCTGATGGACTCAAGAAAGCCAGACTTGACACTGGTGGCAAGCTGAAACTAGAAGCTGTTGAAGCTTCATATTTGGTGGCATCAGAATTGGCATGAAACCTCATACCATTGCTGAGGATTTACTGTTGCCAGTGGCCAAAGACATTGTTCGAGTTATGATCAGAGACAAATTTGTTATGAAATTGAATGCAATTTCCTTATCTAACAACACTGTCCACAGAAGAATAGATGACATGTCTGCTGATATTCTTGATCAGGTAATCCAGGAAATTAAATCTGCTCCACTTCCAATATTTAGCACCCAGTTTGAGGAATCTACAGGTGTTGCAAACTGTTCACAGTTACTGGTTTACGTGAGGTATATTAATGATGGTGACTTTAAAGATGAGTTTCTGTTTTGCAAACCTCTTGAAATGACAACTACTGCACGTGATGTATTTGACACAGTTGGTTCATTTCTGAAAGAGCATAAGATCTCTTGGGAAAAGGTTTGTGGTGTTTGCATAGATGGTGCTCCAGCTATGCTAGGATGTTGATCTAAATTTCAATGTTTGATACTGAATGAATCACCAAAAGTCATCGGAACTCACTGTATGATTCATCGGCAAATATTAGCAACAAAGACACTGCCACAAGAGTTACAAGAAGTAATGAAAAGTGTCAAAAGTTCCATCAGTTTTGTAAAGACGAGCACTTGAAACAGTTGACTGTTTTCGCAACTGTGCAATGAGTTGGGTGTGCCGAACAATGCTCTGCTATTTCACACTGAAGTGAGATGGTTGTCAATAGGAAAAGTTTTAAAACGTGTTTTTGAGCTTCGTGATGAACTCAAAATGTTTTTTAATCAGAAAGTAAGATCGCAGTTCGAAGCACTTTTCAGCGATAAAAGTGAACTGCAGAAAATAGCTTACTTGATTGACATTTTTGCCATCTTGAATGAATTAAATTTATCACTACAAGGACCAAATGCAGCATGCCTTGATTTGTCTGAAAAGATCCGATTATTCCAAATGAAACTTCAGCTTTGGCAAAAAAAAAATTGGATGAAAGTAAAATTTACATGTTGCCTACCTTATCTGCTTTCTTTGAGGAACATGACATTGAACCAGACAAAGGAATTACGATGATCATTTCATTACGATGAAAGAACACTTGTACATGCTTGCAGACAAAATTTCTTCATACTTTCCAAATCAACCTGACACCCTATTTGCACTTGCCAGAAGCCCATTCACAGTCAAAGTTGAAGATGTTCCTGAGACAGCACAGGAGTTCACTGAACTTATTAATAGCGATGCAGCAAGAACTGATTTCTCTACAATGCCAGTTACAAAATTCTGGATCAAGTGTTTGCAGTCATATCCTGTGCTGTCTGAGACTGTGTTGCGCCTTCTTCCATTTCCAACAACATGTCTTTGTGAAACAGGATTTTCCAGCTTGTTGGTTATCAAGTCTAAATACAGAAGTAGACTTGTGGAAGATGATCTTTGTTGTGCTCTTGCAAAGACTGCCCTGAGAATTTCTGATCTGGTGAGAAAGAAGCAGTCTCAACCTTCGTACTGACATTGGCCTTTTACGCATACTGTTGCAAAATGTAGCAATGTAGTTTACTGTTGTTATATTAAGACTGTTACCCATGCTACACCATGCTTCAAGACAAAATTTCATTCTTTTGTAATTACAAATAAATATTTCACAATATTTAATTACATATCGTTTTTGTGATTAATCACTATGCTTTAATTCTGTTCAATTTGTAACAATGAAAATATATCCTGCATATCAGATATTTACATTACGATTCATAACAGTAGCAAAATTATAGCTCTGAAGTAGCAACGAAAATAATTTTATCGTTGGGAGTCACCACAACATTAAGATCTGTATTAAAGGGTCACAGCATTAGGAAGGTTGAGAACCACTGGTTTAGAAGCATCTATGAGAAGAAATAATAACACTTTTTGAGTGTGTGCTATTTGGTAGACATTGTTTTAAATGTTTGGTTGAATCATGTGAACTTGCTGATATTTGATCATTTAGACCTATAAAAATGGTAATTTAATATAGGTCACCCTCATATTTTACATGTATTAACTCATTCATTCTCACTACTATCTTCTGAGGTAGATTACCACTTAGCAGCTAAGGAAACTGAAGCACAGGAATAATAAGTAAGTGGCCCAAGGTCACCTGCTAAGTAGTAGAGCCTAGTTTCAGATCTTGGCAGTCTGCCTCCAGAGCCTGCAGCCTACCTCTGAGAAGGGAATGCCTAAACTACCCACATTGTCCTTTTACCCTTATGGTATGTGAGACTGAACTCCTCTTGATGGTATAATGAACAGATAAATGCCATGAAGAAAATGAACGTGGTTCTCTCACCATTCCTGAAATCTCATACCTCCATGCTCTGTGCTTCCCCACTCCTTTCTGTTGAGTTGTCCTTCACTCAACTTGTAATGGCAGAATATAGGCATACATCAGAGATATTGCAGGTCGGTTCCAGAGCACTGTAGTAAAGCAAATTGTAATCGTTTTGCTGATGGAAGGTCTTGCCTTCAGTTTGTAAAAAACACATCTGTGAAGCACAATAAATTGAGGTATGTCTGTACCTTTCTGTTCTTCATTGCCCAACTTAAACCTAGTGTATTCCTGGTTTCCTTATAGGAGTTTACTGGCATAGAGGCAGGAAAGGGAATTCACGACACTGCATGTACACAGTTGCAGGAGATTGAGAAACAAGGAACACAGTGCATTCAGGAAATAAGACATTCTATATATGAGACATGAATTGGGGCAGTGGGAGAGGTGCAGTTTGTAAAAGAGAGTGATAAAGGTTTTTTTAAGTCAGAGGCTGGGTCTTGAAGGACTTTTTACCATTTTAAAGAATTTAAAACGTTTTCCTCTTTGTTGTAGTTAGCCAGTGAAAGATTTTAAACAGCAAACTGCCATGAACAAATTATGGGTAAATGTGTGTAATGATGTAATCAAAGGGAAAAAGACTAGAGGCAGGGAGATGAGTTAGGGAGCTTTTGTAATCATTATGTGAAGGAATAGGGCTTGACAATGATCCTATCTATGTGATTGAAGAGTAATTTCCTAGCATAAATGAATGAATGATCACATTGGGGCCTCTTTTAGGTCATCCTAAAAAGCCACCTGCACACACTCTTTTGGTGGGCCTAGTGCAGGTGGGATTATGTAGACCTTGTTCCTGAGCTAGGTGTATTTAATCTAGATGGGAAATGTGGATTAGGCATGTAACTAGCACACTGACAAGGAGTACAGTCAACAAATGGGTAAATTAGTTAAATATTGATAATATAGTTTGGCTAAGCAATAAGGGAATAGTGTGAATATTATCAATGAGAAGGATCTGGTTCTGATAGGAACAGGACAGTATTGTAGGACATAAAAAGTATTGATGAATGTGCAGAAATATGGGAAAAGAACATGGAAAAAGATGTTATTCAAACAAGTCTTTTTATGAGCTTAATAAATTTGATAAGGAAGACAAAAAGTCTTTGCTTTCCCTTAGGTTGAAATAAACTTGACCAATGAACTTCCCTAGTCCTGTTCATTTGCCGAATTGACTTGGTCCAAGGGTTTGCATGTGGGAAACTAATGCCAAGGCAGGATTACAAGACTGTAAATTCATCAAGAAGGCTGATAATATCATAAATTGTGAGAAGCCAATGTCCGGCAGCAGTATTGGAAACCTCCCAGTTTGATTTAGCGCTGGTAATCCATTTTATTCCTCTCTATTAGTTATTACAATAATAACAGATTGGCGACACAGCACCATTTTCCGCCTAGAGCTGTCTACTGCTGGGCACAGCTGCTCCCAGTCATTCTTTCCAGTGTAAATAATGGTTCATGTTTCCACGGGTTGTCGCGAGACGTTTCTGTGCTTGTGAAAGGAACCCATGTCACCACCTTGTTGGGGAAGATTGAAGGTATGGGTGAAGCCAAGGAACTGAATAAGAAAGCAGAGCTGCCCTCCTCCTTAAGAGGTGGTTTCTGCTCTTAGGACATTTAGATTGATGGATGTTGATAATGTGAATTTTCATGAGTGTGAGGCAAGAAAATTCTGTCACTTGCTTCTGTCTGATGCAGGCCTTTTATGTTGAAACTTTCTCTTTCATGTTAGATGTAAATAATGAATTCCTTTGTTGTGAGAGGGTTAGTTACAGGCAGTAAACACTTCAGCAAATAGCATCTTTTGATCTTCACGCCTTTGGCAGTAAAATCTGAAAGCCAGAAACAGGCCAGAGAATTTGGGGCAGAAACCACTAAAAACTTCCCTTTTATCTAGTCACAAACTTATGTGCAGAACTATAGGAAAAATGGATGAAATGACAAATATTAAGAAAAATGAAGGGTAAAATGAAGCCACCTGAATGATAAAAACTTAAGTTTGGATTTAAAGATCTGTTTTAGAACTCAGTGAATTCTGTGAGAAATTAGGAGCATTATGTAGACACGGCATAAAAGAAATGAATAAAATTTTTCTCTTTCCTTCTCGCTCTACCTGTATCTATCTATCTCTCTCTCTCTCTCTCTCTCTCTCTCTCCCTCCCTCTCTCCCTCCCTCCCTCCCTGTGATCTCTATAAAGAATTAGAGGGCGTGTTTAAAACTTTTAAATAATGCTTTGAGAATTCTCAGTAGGTAAATGATCAATTATTTTTCTGTAAATTTTTCAAATTTACACATTTCAAAAACTGGTTTGTTTTCGTACCCTAATTCTGCAAATCCAGTTTCCATATGATTATTAATTCAGTCTCCTTCTAAAAATGAAACCCTATATTCATGTAAAAAAAGAAGTCTAAAATATACAGGTGCAAATTATTCTTTTTTATCTTGCTTATTTTGACATTTTAAATTGTATTGCCAGATGTTATTGGTAGACATCTATTGTCCGCCTTTAGTATATGCCATTTATCAATATTTTCACCTCAGTTCTTACAGAATTCATACTCACATTCTGTAGGCAACTAATAGACTGAAAATTAAAACCCCCACTATGGTAAGGGGAATAATGAACACACTACGCACGTGATGAGAGATAAATGCACTTACACTTCAACCCCTGTTTAAGTGGGCATTTCGCCGAGTTTCTGAAGCAGTGAGGAGGGCAGAGATTTGAGATGCAAGTATCCTGTCAGATGTTCAGTACCTCTTTCCTTAGGCTTGGTGTTTGTGATCTGGGGTGGGGATCTGGGGCAGATTTGCTCTAAAGTTTTGCTGTCCTTGACTGATAATATATAATTGATAAATAACTTTTAAAAGATCCTGCATAGTTTCCCATTTTATTTTTATCCCACAGTTTCATGTAGTCTGTAGTTTCACACAGCTGAAGGAATTGCTCTGTGATAAAAGGAAATCTGAAACTATGTACCATATTGCTTCCAAGCTTTAAGACCAAGAAGATTCTTGGAACATTTTTCAGAGACAGATTGGGGGAACTATGCTCCATTTTAATGGACTTTTAATTTGGAACTTAAACTTAATCCTTCTAATTGCTTGTAGGTATTGGACAATATGAATATTTCCATTGGATAATATGGAGAGGGCAATTTATCATGGAAGGGCTTGTCATTTTTATCTTAGCTGAATCATGCGCCAGTATGTACAGTTTGTGCTTTCAAGCACAGGTTGATTTATTACGGTGTGGACCTACAATTTTTAGAGGACTTCATAAAACTGGATTTTTTAGTAACATAGTAAAGCCCACATTTTGCCTTGTTGACTTTAAAGCTGTCATTATTGGGGCACACAAGTTAAAAGACAAGGATACAAAACCCAAATTTGGAGGGAAGATCCTGTCATTTTATGATATATAATAAAAATTTATTCAATTTTATTCAACTAAAGATCATAATTTAAGCAAGATCAACTAATAATGAGGGCATGAAACCAGCTTCAACAAGAGAGACAGTGAGCATTTCAGTATTCTCTTACCCACCTCTGTGTACAGGCTCTAGTGTCTGCCATACCTGGGTGGGTGGATTCAACTCCATCACTTCCTAACTATGCAGTCACGGGCATATTGTTTGACCTTTTTGAATTTGCAAAACTGAAGATGGTAGCATTCTCACAGGTTTGTTAAGATGACTTCATGAGATAAGAACAACAATCAGTAATTATAAGTAATAATATTGAATGTCTGCTAATATTCCAGGTGATTGCAGTTAAGCCAGTTAAGCACCTTTCACATAGACATTCAACTTCTACCTGCTTCTATTCTTCCCTATCTCAAGTTTACCAGATTCCTTAGGTGGAAGGGATTTCTTTTCTTTGTTTATATATTCACCCATTCATTTGTGCATCTATCAATAAATACATAATGAATTCTTTCTAGTTCCAGGAACTGTTCTAAGTGCTGGAGATACGAGTGACCCAAGAGGGGAAAAGTCCCTATTGTCGTACACTCTGGTGCAGGAGACTGACAATGGATAGACAAATAAATAAAAATCAGAATACTTTGTGTAGTAAAACATGCTATAAAAATAAACTAGGTAAGCAGATTGAAAGTGACCACAGTACCAGGAGACATGGAGTAAGGGATAGTGCTATTTTAGATAGAACAACGATTTTAAACCAGTTTGCCACAAGAATTTTTAAGACATGAAATACCTGACTATTTAGTCAGGAGCATTGGCCTCTTTTCTCTTAGATTCTCAGATTAAAAAATTACAACAGCCAACACAATAGCCATTTGGTTTAAATGAATCAAAATTATACCCATTTTTTTGTTATTAGGTTGACAAAAAATATATTTTTGGTGTGCCATAAAATTTTAGTAATTAGTTTATGTATGTCATGAGAGTAAAAAGGTTGAAAACCGCTGGTCTAGGGAAAGAGATTTCAGCAGTCCTGAGTATATTCATGTCAAGATCATTCCAAAAGTAACATTCTTACTCAGATGTGGAAGTCAAATATGCAGTGAGTTATAGAAAGAAAGTTTATAAAAATCAGAAGCATACATTATTGCATATTTTCTTTGGGCTAGCAAGCAAACAGTAATACAGTGTTTCCTTTAATACCTATAAAGCACTTAGAAAGTAGAGCATAGTAAGGCTATCTAAGTGTGTGCAATTATTAGTCTTTTTGAGGAGAGTACAAAGATACTGTGACTTACATACACTACTCATTCCTTCTTAAAACCAAATAATAATCATACAGAAATCATACATATAGAACAGAATCAGATGGTAATGTGGTGATGTCTGTTTATTGGATGTTTTAGGTAAATTATTAATCCAGGTCCAAAACAAACATATAGACACCATGAACTTGGGAGCAGTTGCTCCACAAGGGAACTGCTTCTATATTACTAGTAAGACTCTTGCTGGATCTAAGCTTTACTCCAAAAACTACAGTAAGTCTTATTAGCCCAGTGGTTTGTTGTTGTTTTTTTCCAGCACTTTAAAGATGTCACTTCATTGTCTTCTGGCTTGCATAGTTTGTGGCAAGAAGTTTGCTGCAATTCTTATCTTTGTTCCTATCTACATAATGTGTCTTCTTTTTCTGGCTGCCTTTGAGATTTCCTCCTTATTTTTAGTTTTCAGTGGTTTGGATATGATAGGATTTGTTGTTGTTGATGATGATGATTCTACACAGGTTTTTTCAGACGTATGGTTTGATGTCTTGTTATTTTTTTGGAAAATTTTTTACTGTTGTCCCTGCCAACATTTCTTTATATATATGTAATTTTATTTTTAATTTAATTTTATTATCTTAATATGTAATTTATTAATACTTTTATTACAGATGCCCCTTCTTTTTCCCCCTTTGACACCCTCCTACCTGCTCCCACCCCCCTCCCACCTCCACCTCCACCATACTTTTATCTGTGTCTACTGGTTATGCATATATGTATATAAGTTCTTTGGTTTATCTCTTCTTGCCCCCTCACACTCCTTCCCTCCAGGGTTTGTCAGTCTGCTCCCTACTTCCATGTCTCTGGATCTATTTTGTCCGTCGCTTATTTTGTTCATTATATTCCACAAATAAGTGTTACATGTGATATTTGTCTTTCTCTGATTGGCTTATTTCACTTAGCCCTTCACAGACTTGCTTCTGATTGGCTTATTTCACTCTCTAGGTCCCTCCATGTTCTTTGAACCCACATTTCTTCTGCCTTATTCTCTCCCGTTCAGAGGTTTTCTTGGATTTCCCACCCTGCCCCCATATTTCTCATGAGCTCCTGGTGAGGTTCTGGGAAAAGAATCTGGGAGTAGGTTTGAACCATCCCTGTGATTACAGCTCCCAGGAGCCCTGTACTCTCATTCTAGCCTATAATTGTCCTTTAAGAATTCCTTAAATATTTAGCTGAGTTCTTTTTAACTACTTTTAGTGCCTGGTTTCTCTTGCTCTGTATTCTGCCACAGGTGAGTCAGTGCAGGTTCCAAATGTCCTTGGAGGAGCCTGCTCCTTCTTGGATATTAGGATGTTTATCCTGTGACCTCAGTTCTCTAGGCTCAAGTAGTGTTTTTATGTTGGGTTTTTTTGTTGTTTGTTTCTAAGGGAGAGAGAGAAACATCAATGTGTGAGAGAGACATCGACTAGTTGCCACCCACATGACCCCCAACCGGGGTCGGGACAAACTGCAACTGAGATACGTGCCCATAGCGGAAACTGAACCCTGGACTCTCTGGACCGTGGACCAACACTCTAACTGCTGAGCCAAGCTGTCCGGGGCATGTTTTTATGTTTTAGTCAGCTTTTCTTTTGAGGGTGAATCTGACCGTCTTTTCAGCTTTCTATGTATAGGTGGAATCGAAATTCAAGTTCACTGGTTTTCAAATAGTTCTACAGACTTGCTTCAGGATTTCCACAAACATGTAATTTAAATTTTATTTTAACTGTGTAAAAATTGTTATAAAATAAATCCCTCTAAAATGTTTTATATAGTAAAATCATTACGTTGGAGAACTACCAATTTAAATAAATAATTGGGTTGTTCTGTTAATGTTGTTGTTGTTTTCAGACTTCATGAAGCCTTCTGCCACCACTTCACATTATCTTTGAACTACTGGCATCCATGGCATCGATTAGGAGGGGTGTGGCTCTGCATACCCAAATTTAGCCTTGTGTGTATGTCCACACATGTAAAATTGCAAAGGCAGGGGTTGCAATTTCAAGCACATATACATAGCAGTCAGGTAAATGCCAGGAGGTGTCAATGATGCCTACCTTCACTGCACACCAGTTAGTTATTCAGTAACAAATAAATGGATAACATGCTGCCTCATGGCATTATGTTCTTAGCATGTATTGTTTTTTTCCTCATTCAGACTTTCATAAGGAATGTAAGCAGTTCTTAAATATTTCTGATTCTTTGAAAAAATCTTTTTGCTCTTCCTGTTTCAAGCCTTTGGATCAATTTCACTGAAGGCTTTTTTTCTTTTTAAAAAAGCTTTTGAAACTACTTATCTGTATAAATCAAAATTTTCTTGACACTGCAATGAAAGTGAAATGTAGAAATAAGTAAGATAGAAGTTAAGGATAATTGAAGCATATAACTTTCATCTACCAAATTATAAATTTTTAGGTGAAAACATTCTCATTGTTAACACTGACTAACTTAAAACTATATCATATATGTAAATGCGATATAATTTTTTTTCTTTTTTTTACTCAAAATTGCTTTTAGCCCTGGCCAATGGGGCTTAGTTGGTTAGGCATTATTCCGTGCACCAAAAGGTTGCCAATTTGATTCCCAGTCAGCACCAACCCCCCCCCAAAAAAAAAACACCTGCTTTTATCTTTTTGTTTATTGGGGTCATGTTTGGTTTGCAAGAAAGAATTCCACTGCCAAAATGTGCTTGCCCTTACTCTGGCTCTCAAAATAAATTTAATTTTCATTTAAATTTATTGGTTTGATGGAAAGAATAATAATAACAATAATGACAACCACTTAAATATAACATACAATGAGTCACAATTTTCTAAGCATGTTACATGTTATTTAATTTAATCCTTATATCAACCCTGTGAAGTAGATACTTAACATCCCCATTAATCAGATAAGGGAAACAGATACATGGTGTATGTGAGATCACAGAGCTAGTAAATAACAGACCCAGGAGTCAAACCTAGGCAATTTGGTTCCAGAGTGTGGATTTCTAACCATGAACCATGGTAGATAGAATGTTAAAATGGAACTCTAAATTCATTGTGAAATTTTGTGTTTTTCTTATACAATGTATCAGCCTCCACTTCCAACTGCACTTTCATTTTCCTCTTTAAATGAAGTGATGGATATGTTATTAATCCTTTGGGACGCAATGAGACTTGATATGTTAAATGCTTTTAAAAGTAATGTCAGGATCAGAACATAAAGGGCAAACAAATGCAGCATCATTGTTGAAGGTAGCTAGGTTTTGGTCTGTTCCTGTTTTCTTTTCTGATTGAATTTAAGATACTGTATATATCAACAAAATTGTATTTATTCTACCACCTCCACTTACTACTATGGGTATTTTCATTCATTCTTCATTAAACAGATTCTCACTAAACACTCACTAGGTACCAGAGGCACTGAGCAGCAAGGACTTGAAAAGTAACAAGCTTAAGACATGGCCCCTTGCTTGGAGGCATTCCCTCCCTGGGTCCCAGGTCCTGGTGCTCACAGTTGAGGCACTAGGTGTGCTTATTAAGTGATAGTCAAAAATCTTTGTTGTAGATGAAAAGTCCCTAAGAAATAGTATTTAAGTTTAATGGTTATAGTTTTGGGGTTGGAATTTTCTAAATGGAAAAGTATTTCTAGGATGAAGAAATTAAAGTGCTATTTATTTGTTTGTTTGTTTATTTATTTTCAAGTAAAGCAGCCTTTCAGAATAAGTCATTGAAAATCATACGAAATCAAGTCCTGGATGGCTGGACTTGAAAGGACTTTAAAATTATTCATTTTTGAAGTATACCCATTGTTTTTTTGTTTGTTTGTTTTTGCTAAACACGATGCAATGGAAAGGAGGGAAAGTCACATTACTTCTAATGCTGTCATGTATTCTGTCTGTACTTCCAGATATCTTCATTCTGAAAGTCAACTGGTAGTATATCCTGGATATAAAACATCACAAAGTAGCCCTGGCTGGGTAGCTTAGTTGGTTGGCTCATCGTCCCATGCACCAAAGGGTTGAAGATTCAATTCCCGGTCAGGGCACGTATATAGGTTATGGATTTAATCCCTAGTTGAGGGTGCATTTCTCTCTCTCGAAAATCAATTTTAAAAACAAAAACAAAGCATATCCTCGAGTGAGGATTAAAAAAAATCACAAAGTAGTCAAAATAGACACTTTGCTAGAAAGCTATATTTTATATTAAGCACATTTGAAATTTCCCCATCTTAGGGGACTAGATTTATATGCTTGAAATTCCTAAGTATTAGATGGTAATATTAAATGTGAATATATACTTAGAGAAATTGTATTTCTTTCAGAGACAGCCTTTCATTATTTTGTATATACAGCATAAATAGAAGACGTTCTCTACATATTTTTAAGAAACTTCCTTTCATTCATAATTTGACAGTTTCTTTCCATTGTAGTGTATGTCTCTTTGTCAGCTAACATTTTATGTAGGAAAATTTTGCTGAATTTTTTTCTCCAAATAATGATAGAGAAATGTAGCTACATTTTGAAACCTTGTTAAATGAATGGGAAAAAAAAAAAGAGTAGTCTTATAATAGTCTGATTTGTTACTGCAGAGCGATTCAGAATTACTAGTGCTAAATACTAAAACCTGAGTTAGTTTTAGATAAGAGCCGTGTATATAGGATCTATTATTTCTGGGGGCTTCTCCTAAAAGTCATTTTCTAAATGTCTGGCTTGAGAACACTAATAAAGGTGTTTCTTGAGAACACTAATAAAGGTGATCTGCAGATGAAGTGGGGACCAATAGAAGTTACTATGACAACCTGAATCCAGGGAAGCCAGAGATTTGACCTGAGGTTGAATGTTTACCAGAGGCTCCACACCTTACCCCAACCAACAGATGTCAAGAGAGATTGTTAAATTTGAAATTTGCGTGTCTTCTAGATAGAGAAAACAACATGGGTATGGCATGGAGGAATGAAGCAACCTGGCATGAACTGTACACAGTTCCACAGTGAGGAGCATAGAGCTGCATACCAGACAGGCAGTATAGCATGGAAAGAAAGTCAGCCACCCTATGCAGCTAACCATCCCAGAGAAAATGGGAAGCTAGGAAAAAGATTTAAACCAGGAAATAATATTAGTTAGAAAGGTCATTCTAGAGGCTGAGTGGAGGACAAATTAGGAGGGTAGAGCAATCTGAGGCAAGAAAAGCAAATTAAAAGTACATTGCTGTGGCTCAGAGTGATACGATGAGGGCCTGTAGGCAACAGAAGTAGATTTGAAGAGGAGCTGGATGGATTGATGATGAGGTATGTTAAGGAAGATAGTAAACATACCCAAATGATTTGTTTTCATAGGGTTTTGCCTTTAAAAGGAATAAAATTAGCTCTGGCCAGTTTTGCTCAGCGGTTAGAGCATTGCCCTGCAGTCTGGAGAGCCTCGGGTTTGGGTCCCACTAAGAGCACCTGCTTTGGTTGCAATTTGTCCCCAGCCCCGGTTAGGGTTATGTGGGTGGCAGCCGGTCGATGTGTCTCTCGCAGAGATGGTTCTCTCTCTCTCTCTTCCTTCCTCTCTCCCTCTCGCTCTATCTGAAGATAAATGCAAAAATGTCCTCAGGTGAGGATTAAAAAAAAAAGGAATAAAATTCTTTTTTGGTGTCTCCATAAAATACATTTCAACGGCAATATCAATAAAAACAAAATAACTTGATTTTAGCATAGAGACCCAAAAATGTATGGTACAAATAGTACAGTATATTAAACAAGCTTATTTAACTTCCAAATTTATTGGAAAGATAATAGAATGGAATCTTTTGAATGGAGAATGATACTGCTGAGATCAGGACTGTTTGGTGGGTTTCTTTATGGACCAATTAATTTACTTTGATCACCTAATCCTAGCCAGTCATTTATAAAAGTGGATGGAATATGAAGAATCCATTACTATTAGTACAAAGCCAGTTCAAAGCACACAATACACATATATCCATCATTAACCTAAAATAATAAAACTGCAAGAAAAATAGAAATAGGACAAAATTTCCATTTGCAAATTATTACATCAGCTGATCCTCTTTAAAATTAATATTCTTTTTAAAAGTCCTCATAATTCCACCTCAAGTCATCCTTTACATAAAATAAAAACTGGATGTTTCAAAAGAAAGCATTTTTTAAAAGCTTGCCTCTGGAAAATATTAGAAATAAATTTTAAATAGGAAAACATTTAGGATTTTAATAGCCAGAATAGTATATAAATATAAAATGTCATCTTCAGTCATTTCCTCATGGAAACAAAATTAAAATTCTAAAATCTAGTTATTCCCTAGAAACTATTTAAGATTAGAAAAATGAAAAAGACTCTACCTAAAATTCCACTGTGTTCTCTTTTCATGGCCATCTTTTGGGGCAACACTAAAAATATAAGAAGCTTATCTGGATATATGACTCAGTTAAAAGATGCTATCCAAATTTATGCTAGTGGAAAATGTCTAAAAATGTTACATCATATTAACTTTTCTAAGGATAATTTTTGGGTGGACACTAAAGGTCCACCCAAAAATAAAGTGGTTTATTTTTCTTTTCCTATTTTTTAAGGCTCAATTTTATGAAAAAGAGGAAAAAAGTCTATCTTTATGAAAATTTTCCTTGAAAATGGTACTGTTTTTAAAAGGAAAAGATTAAACCTGTCATAGCGTGGGTGTTAAACCATTACCTGTAGACATCAACACAAAATCATTCATTAACATTAGCTTTTCATTCGTGCAACCAACATGTATGGAACAATGATGATATGCATAGCACTGGTCTAGTACAGTGGGGATATAAAGATGAATGGGACGTAGTTCCTCCCAGCCCTGAAAAAGGTCACAATTTAATTGGGAGAAAGGTTCACAACTACCTATATTATGAGGTTGGATTTCTCTAGTGCCCTAGGAAAAAAAAGGTACAAAGTACTATAAAGTGTATGGTAGAAAACTCATTTGTGGTTGAGGGAATCTGGAACATTATCGAAAATTCTGACATTTTAAGTTGAGTCTGAAAAACAGGTAGGAGTTGTTAAAGCAGTGTTGGAGGAAAGAGAATTCTGAGAAGATTACTTAGAAGTTTGGAGGGCAGCCCTGGCTGGTTTGGCTCAGCGGTTAGAGCGTCAGCCTGCGGTCTGGAGAGACCCGGGTTCGGTTCCCGCTAAGGGCACGTACCTTGGTTGCAGTTTGTCCCCAGCTCCCGTTGGGGTTGTGTGGGTGGCAGCCACGTGATGTGTCTCTCTCACATCGATGTTTCTCTCTGTCTTCCTCCCTCCCTCCCTCCCTCCCTCCCAGTCTATCTAAAGATAAATGCAAAAAAATGTCCTCGGGTGAGGATAAAAACAAAAAACAAAACAAAAAGAAGTTTGGAGAGCAGGAGATATGTCTTAAAAGTGATGAGAAGCCTATTCAGTTGAAGCAGTAAGGGTAATAAAGTAAGACTCACAGTACCTTAGAGCTGTCCTTGGAAGTCTTTGGGGTTTATTGGATACTCAGAGCAAGTTTACTAAAATCCTTAAGAGACTAGGCTCTAGAACCAAGTTGCTTGGGTTGAGACCTGTGTCTACTAAATCTTAGCTGTGTGGAGTTGGACAAGTTACTTAACCTCTCTGTGTCTCAGCTTGCTTGTATCTGAAACTCATGGATCAAATGTTTTGAAATTCAAAATTTTTTAGGTTTTAGAAAGATGATACTGTATAGTAATTAGATGTGTTAGATAGCCTCCCCAGCAAGGTCTGAGGCAGTACCTTATAACCACCACATTTGTATTACCACAGTGGGCAATATTGGGAATTTATAATAAGTGAAATAAAAATGATACATGCTCCTATATACCTTTAGTTCAGATTTTATTCAAATGAGTTTGTTAGGAACTAATGAAAAACTATTGGCTTTCAGTACTTTTTACATGTTATAATTGTGGATAAGGAGTTGGGGGCCTATATTAATGCCATTCTTATAAAATTGTTTTGAGACTCAAATGGGACAATACATTTGCAGGGCTTATCACTTGGTAAGTGTTCATTGTTGATCTTTCTACATTGTAATTACAAGTGATGTGAGGGAGTGAGTTGCATATCTGAGATCCCTAGTTACTCAGCAGTAGATCAGGGTGGGAGCTGCCCAGACCAGTGCTGCTTCCAACCATGCCAGGCTGGAGTCAGATCATTGAAAATATCCCATACTTGTGGAATATATGTTTGCTGAACAGTTGGAACCCTTCCAGCCAAATGAGGTATAAGGCCTGAGCTTCAGTAGAATGGTGAGACCAAGAGATACTGGGCTTGCTAATGAGATATGGAGGTGATGAAGAGGCAAAGATGACCCCAAGGTTTTGAGAACAATTGACCTCTCGCATTTGTGTGAGCGCATACTCCCCACTCTGTTAAAGCATCATCTCTTGCGTTGCTTCAATGAGCCTCACAAGGACCCTCTCCTGGGTGCGGTGCTTGTAGTTTTTGTTTGTTTGTTTGTTTTTTGACGTCTGACCCCAGTTCTTTCACACCTCCCTACATGTAACCTAGCTGCCTACAGTGCTCTAACCTTAACTCTGCCCCAGCCTCCTGGCACACTCCTACTTAATCCCCAGAACTAAGCTTGAGTGTCACCTCGTCAGTGAAGCCTTCTTAAATGATTTATGAGGAGTCAACCCCTCCTTCTTCCAGGCTTCCATGGCACCCATGTGTGTCACAGCACTGGGCATGTTACTGCAGTTTCTCATGTGTATGTTCTGTCTCCCACCCATTCTGCTTGCTATTCCCAGCACCCTCAATGATACATCGTCAGTACTTTACAAGTGGAAATTCAGAGTGTCTCACTAGCTTCTCCAGGATTGTGCAGTTTAGTGAGAATTGGGATTTAAATTAGGTCTTCCTGATTCTAAAGTTCATGTTGTTTTCTCATCTTCACCCAAAAGAGGAAAAAATGTCTACAGATGTTTATTTATACATGTACAGATGTAAATACTAGTGAAGGTACATGAGAGGATATTATAAAGCCAAGAGAGGAAGAGACAGAGAGAGAGAGAAAGAGAGAGAGAGAGAGAGAGAGAGAGAGAGAGAGAGAGAAACATCAATGTGAAAGTGACACATCTAGTGGCTGCCCCCCACACAACCCAATCAGGGTCGGGGATAAACTGCAACCGAGATACGTACCCTTAGTGGAAACCGAACCCGGGTCTCTCTGGACTGCAGGCCAATGCTCTAACCACTGAGCAAAACCGGCCAAGGCCATGGTCTCTTTTCTTATGACAATCATGCTTATTATACATTTCACATTCACCAATTTAATCTGACACTGTGTGTTTATAAGTGAGTACAAATTTTCCTTCAGGTAGTTTTGAAACTATTTTGGAATCATTGAATTGTTTATTCATGGAAGCAACCAGACCACCATTCATTTGCATTATTTTGTTAATGCCATATGTAGTATTTCACAGAATGATCCTTCCTCATTTTTCAAAAATGTGCTTATAAAATTTGTGATGACAATTGAACAGCCCAACCCTATGAAATGGTAATTTATGCAGCAATAAAAAATAAATAAATCTATGTAATGTGGGCTTGCAGCTGAAGGCAGCTGTGTTAAGCATGTTTTTTAGTCTCTAACATCAAAGTAATAAATACAGTGCTGTATGAGAATGTGTAGGATGTACGTCTTTGAAGTAATCCCATATTAGCTGTGCTTTTGTGCCCACTCCATGAATATGAGAGAAGGCATTGTTCTGTGTCCACCAGGACTGATAAACACAATAATGAACATATCAGAAATGCTTTTTTTTCAGAGTTCAAAGCGTTTTTTACAGCCATTTTCTCACTTGTCTTCAGTGCCTTTGAAAGTAATTTCTCAAGGACATTGTTCTCTAACTTATCTGAATTATTGAAGTAGCCCAGAAAGATATATTTTGCATTGATACATAGAAATTAAAGCACCGTATTGTTCACTTAGAATCTTCATTCCCAGCTGCACCATATTCCATATGACTCTATAGCAGTTACCAAAGAAAGTAAAGTCAGAGGACGAAAGAAAGGAGAGTAGATCATCTGATGGAATAATTTCAGAATGTAGAATAACATACCAAAAGTAGCAAGAACACAGGTTTGGTCTGAAAACAGGCTGAAGAATAGACAAGAGAGGAAAAAATCCTATATTAAATGATAAAAGTCAGTTACTTAATAGACTCATGATTTCATTGTTTGGTTAGTTAATCTCTTGACTTCTGTGATATGTTAATTAGCATGAAAAAGGGAAGTGTGTGTGTGTTAAAGTATAAAACACAAAGTAAAATAAAACTGAGTTCTACCAAATGATCAGGTGTGAAATAACTGATTCATATTTCTGGAAGTACATCACAATTTGCTTAAGCAGATTTTTTAAAAGCAAAATTGGAATGTGATTGTTGGGAGCCATAAAATGCATTGAGTACAAATTTACTAGTAGCAATTCATTTATTTATTATGTAGGATGTCTTGTCAAAACAAATTAAGGTTATATTTTATCTTCTCCGCAAGTAATCTATAGTCCAGAATGAAAACCCCATAATGTATTTTTAGGATTTAACCATTTATTATGATAGATAATGGCAGAGCAGAAACAGAAGGCACCAGTTAGTCTGCATTAGCTCATGAGCCCTGGATAAGTTTCTTATGAACGCTAAAGGTTTGTGAAATTCTATCACTTGCATTAGCTTTCTGATGTGGCCAATTGTGCCCTATCCTTGGTCACTGCAAGCCATTCTGCACACTGCCAAGGGGCTCCTATTCTCAGAGGATCTTTGCCAAGAATATCCCCCTTCAGATGCTTTTTAGAAGAATGAGCAACCGTTGCCAGATAACCCTCCTCTCTGGCCAACCACTTTAACCACTATTGGGGAGGGATCCCAGCATGTGGAAGGGAGAGTTGTGTAGTAGTAATAGGGAGAAATATTTTTTATTTAGAATCCTGCCTGATTGTGAAGCTAAGTTAAGTATATAAATAAAATCAAGAAACATATGTACAGCTAATATTTACTCAGGACATTCTGTGTTGCCAAATACCAGCCCCAAACAGTGTATACAGTAAAAGCTGAAATAGTCTCATAATTCTAGCACATATGAAATAATGCATTTAGATCTGAAGGACATATTTTATTTATTTGTTTATTTATTTATTTATTTCCTCACCTGAGGACATTTTTCCATTTTTTGTTCAAATAGAGTGGGAGGGAGAGAGAGGAAGAGAGAGAGAGAGAGAAACATTGACGTGAAAGGGACACATCGAGTGGCTGCCACCTGCACCACCCATCCAGGGCCAGGGACAAACTGCAACCGAGGCATGTTCCCTTTGCGGAAACTGAACCCGGGTCTCTAACCACTGAGCAAAACCGGCCAGGGCTGAGGGACATATTTTATTTTATTTATTTTTATTTTTTTATTTATTTATTTTTTTAATGAATTTTTATTTATTTTTTTATTACAGATATTTTACCTATTTACCCCATTGGCACCCCCCACCCCACCCCACCCCACCCTGTCCTCGGCTTAGTTGTCCATGTCCATTGGTCATGCATACATGCATATAAGTTCTATGGTTTATCTCTTCCCACCCCCCCACCCCCCCATCCCCTCTTCTGAGGGATGTCAGTCTGTGCCCTACTTCCATGTGTCTGGGTCTACTGTATTTGAGGGACATATTTTAAAAGGGATATTAACAAACAGATGATCACAGTGATAAGGAATTTGGACAACTGGGATTCTAGAGTTAAAGAAACCAAAGACATTGCTCTTGGAAGAAAAGATTTATGGAAACAAGATAAACTTGTTAAATATAATTACTTAAAGGGTATACCATAAGGAAATTATAGGGGTGGGGTGTAGGACATATGTAGTTAGAAATAGCATATTCAGTATGTCTTTTTCTTTATAATACATAGCCTACCCAAAATAAAGCTTAATAAGACTTGGATTGATTGGAGTAGAGAGAGGATTGAATGAAAAATCATTCCAGGGAGGTCATCATTTTTTTGTTTGTTTGTTTGTTTGTTAAGTTGAGGAACACTGCTTTAGAACATTTAAAGAGCTCCAAAAATGGAATTAGTTGTTTAGAAAGATAATAAGTCTCAAGAAAGTGAGCTAGCCAAACTGTACTGTTAAAAATAAGTCGGAAATTTCTCTTCAACCTGCTAAGTTTTTCTTATAAGAAAAGCTTTGTTTCAAAAGTCATTTCTAAAGTCCTATTGCATATATCCATAAAGCACATTGAAGGCTAAAGCTAGTGTGACCATAGAACACATGTTTTCATGCTAATAGGACCCCATGAGATACAATTTGCACATTTACAAAATCAACAGCAAGAAATGTGTTCACAGATGAATTAATTGCTATAAGATATTAAAATTTCTTTCATATGTATTTTTAAGTTTGTAAGAAGACACAAGATAGAATATTTAAATCATTTTTATTTTAATAAGAACCAAATATCCCAAATGTATTGAGATTATAAGGCATAAACATAGCTTACATCAACAGGATCGTTGATGGATAGATGGTACCTATACATCAGTATGTAAATTGATTGTGACATATCTTGGGATCAGATGGTCCTTCATGAAGCTTGCTTTGTTAAATATATGGCTCTCCATTCCATGGCTATAAAGACATACTATTTTATAAAATAAAGAGAGTAATTATATGTGTGCTTGGTGAGTTTTGTACCTTTAAAAAAAATAAAAAGTATCTCACCATCATAGATTATTTTTAACAACACAGTTTGAGAAGTGCTGGTAAAGGTTAGTCTTTGTAAAAGTTCCTAGTAAAAGAAAACACAGGACAGTAACTACGTAGTTACAGAAATTGATGTTGGTTGATTAGTATGCTTATCATTTCCTAGTGGGGAGAGAATTGAGATGTTAGTTTGTCAAAGAGAGGAATCGCAGATGACAAATGGAGAGGGAGAGAGAGAGAGAGAGATTGATTGATTGATTGAGATTGACTGACTGGGATAAAATGAGTGGCAGTGGGTATGAGCCCAAGATCTCTAGTAGAGGGAACAGAATGTTTCTTCCGCTATTAAGTGGTTCTCAGTGGAGGACACCCTAGACCACCAAGGCACATTTGACAATGTCTGGTGATAGTTTTGGTTAACATACCTGGGGTTGTGTAGTGCTATAGATAGCAAGTACAGGCCAAGGACATATGCTAAACATCCTACAATGTACAGGACAGCCCCACGACAAAGTATTATCCAGTCTAAAACATCAATGGTGCCAAAGTTGAGAAACCCAGATCTAGTTGGGAGAGCAAGAATACATTTGGGGAGGGGGGGGTTGGGGGAGAGATGGTTCAAAGAAATATTTATATGTGAGAGATTTAAACTAGAGAAACTTGAACTCTATGGCCTTAATCTTATTAAATTAGAAAACTATGTGTCTGACAATGTTATCAGCACAATAACCTAGTTATTATTATTCTCCAGGAAGTTTGCAATTAATATCCCAGGTCTAGCCCAGCGGGTGTCACTCAGTGGTTGAGCATCAACCCCTGCACTAAGAGGTTGCTGGTTTGATTCCCCATCAGGGCACATTCTCAGGTTGTGGGCCAAATCCCCAGGAGCCAGCCAATCGATGTTCTCTCTCATCTATGTTTCCATCTCTCTCTCCCTCACCCTTCCTCTCTCTCTCAATTCAGTAAACTTATTTATATATTTATTTAATCCTCACCCAAGGACATTTTTCCATTTTTTGTTCAGGAGAGAGAGAGAGAAACATCGATGTGAAAGGGACACATCAAGTGGCTGCCACCCGCACAACCAACCAGGGCTGAGGACAAACTGCAACCAAGGTACGCGCCCTTAGTGGTAACCGAACCCAGGTCTCTCTGGACCGCAGGCTGATGCTCTAACCGCTAAGTCAGACCAGCCAGGGCAAGAAGATTTATTTTTTATAAAATATTCCAGGTCAGTTCCCCACCTAGGGGAAAGATCTGTACAAAGGCAGGTCAGACGCATGCCCAGTAGGGTCTAAGTGACATTGGAGGTGCCTACCTGTCTGTTACACCTGGGAGCTAGTCAATGGCTATAATAGGTTTGACCACTGCAAGTGAGTTAAACCTGAATATTTAATCTCGTAGACAAAGGATCTCTCCCTCTCCCTCTCCCTCTCCCTCTCCCTCTCCCTCTCCCTCTCCCTGTCCCCCTCCCCCTGTCCCCCTCCCCCTCCCCCCCTTTCTCCCTCCCCTCCCCCTCTCTCCCTCCAATGCTGCACCGGACTCCCTGGTTGCAGCGCTCCTATGCTCTGACACCAACATGTGACCCACGGCCATGTGTGACCCCCACAATGGACTGATGGACTAAATCTAGACTAAGTCAAATCTGGACACAACTGTACCATGGAATGGACACTCTGGACTTTGGTTTTATTTCTGGCCTTCCTAAACCCACAATTGCCCCTTTCCAGGACTGGACTGAGGGACATGGGACTTTTTGACCCCAGAAATGTAATTCCACACCAATAAAATCATCCATTTTCCCATGGGGGCTTCTGAATATGCTTATTCTGACTGCACCCCAAGAGCCTCCTGCCCGTAAGTGTTGGAGGGATCTGGCCCCTTTATCCCTCTGGTGACAACACGGCTAAGAGTTCTGTTATTAACATGAACCAAAAATCAGAATTAGTTTAGCACAGTCTTGAGACTTCAGTTATTTTCTTCATGGGTATATGTAATAAAAGTATTTTGAAATTCCATTTTAAATTGCATGCATATGTCCAATGAGCAAGTCAGCAAAAATGCTTTTGTTAACTTAAAAATAACACTCTAGCAGTAAACATTTCATTAACTTTATCTGGAAATTAATAATATACATAGTTTTAAAACAGAGCTGCGAATCTCTCATCCTATTGGATTCTTAAAAGATTCCGGGGGTAGCCTTCTTCCAGACCATTATTCTGTTTCTGAGGAATAGTAATACTTTGCTAATCAAATCAAAGAGAGAGAGAGAGAGAGAGAGAGAGAGAGAGAATGCTAGTATACCAGACTGCAAAGATGAGTTGTGTTTTCGTTATTTGTCAATACATACTTCATAAAAATCTTGCTTTTACTTTTGTTCTATTTCAAAAACTTTAATTTTTATTATAAATTAATAAAAACTAAAAGAATTGTTATGAGATTCTTCATTTCAATCCAAACCATCCTTTTACAAGAAAATCTGAAATTTCTATTTTCTGAGTTTGTCTTCTAAGAAAAACTTTGTTTTAAAAGCCATTTCTAAAGTCCTATGACATAATTTTTAGTTCAGCCCTGACTGCAGCTAGATGGTACAAACAAACAAGTTAACCCCTTCTGTATACTTTCTCCAAACATGGCAAAGTGAGGATTGTCTGGATTGCCTCTCTACTTTTTACAGAACACCTCTTAGGATACACTTTAATTCCCACACCTGGCCAGTTGTTCCTGGGAGCAGTTCTTCCATTTTTCAACTTGTGCCTTGGTCCTAAATCTGTTAGGTGACTTCATTCTCCTGGCTTCTACCTTGATTTTTATTAAAACTTGTTTCAGAGTACCAAGTAATTGGGAACTTTCTGTGTTCTCACATTTTTGTATGGAATTGGTAGAAATGTGGTGTAACTGTATTTAAACCTTTAGAGCCAGGTACATTTTCTCATGGACATCAAAAGAGAAATTAGGGGTGATTTTTTTTTGTCAATTCTTCTGTCTAACAACATTTATCTAGTGATTGATTCATAGTACACAGAGCACTTTCTTATACATTATCTTGCTTGGATATAGCAACAACTATATGAAGTGAATATTATTATTATACTCTTGTTGGAGATAAATGAACTGTCAATTTGAGTGAAATGTATGACTCACAAAGTCCAAAATGAGCCTCTGGAAAGTAACAGCCAGGTGTTCTGATTCCTGCTTCATGCAGTCCTGAGTTCTCTGCTTTCTCAGGGACTCCTGGCCACACTTCCAGGATTCTAGATAATAAAATAGGTGTGAAGAGGCATCAGGGAAGGAAACAGGAGAAACTTCCCTAGAGAAGCCCATCTCTTCCTATCTAACAAACCACTTCTCGTGTCCCCCATCCCAACCCCCACTCTTCTGGAGCCCCAGGACTACAGATAT
This sequence comes from Molossus molossus, assembly GCF_014108415.1. Lineage (NCBI taxonomy): Eukaryota > Metazoa > Chordata > Mammalia > Chiroptera > Molossidae > Molossus > Molossus molossus. Next base: position 85,186,942 of record NW_023425388.1, read on the forward strand.
CTGTCTTGGCCAGTTTCTCCAGTTCACTCCAGCTCTCAGACTCACTCCTTGGTCTAAGCTGGGACCCTGTTCTCTTAGTCCTCCTGGGGCTGCACTTCACTGCTCCTGCAAGCTACTCTGTCTTTATAATGATGCATTTTTAAATTGTGGAAGCAGTTTTAAAAAATATTCATCAGCCCTGGCCAGTTTGGCTCAGCAGTTGGAGCGTCGGCCCTCAGACCAATGAGTCGCGGGTTCAATTCCAGTCAAGGGCATGTACCTCGGTTGTGGTTCATCCCCGGCCCTGGTCGGGTTGTGCTGGGGGCAACCAGTCGATGTGGCTCTATCACATCAATGACGCCCCCCCCCCCACTCTATCTAATGATAAATAGAAAAATATCCTCGGGTAAGGAATAAAAATAAATAAATAAATAAATATATATATATATATATATACACACACACACACACACACACACACATACATATATATATATGTACATACATATATATATATGTATTCATCATTTCAGTCTCCTTAATATCTTCTGCAGTATATCACTAAGGTGTAAAGAGTAAGGTAATCCTGTTTTAATATGCTAGTATGTTATCAGTGTGTTTATATTCAGTTAGTCATTAATATGATAGAAAGGAAAGTGGAAATAACAAACTTATTCACACTGGTTTTACCAAAACGTTACTTTACATAGTCAATGTGAAGATATCAGGTGGATAAGAAAACTGGAGTAGTCATTCAGTTCTAAAGCACTTGTCACCTGCTTACCAGTGGAAGAGTGAATTATACCCAGCAAGAGCAGTAATGCCAGTGTTTTATTTCTGAGTTTAAATTAAGAAGGCTGAGTCTTAAAATCCCACAAGGGGATTATATTTGCAAGTGTCTGTTTGCATTTGTGTTTGTGTGTGTGAGAGGAAAAGAAACATATTAAACTCACATTTACTGAGCAGCTATTACATACCAGATACTGCTTTAAGCCCTAGAACTACTGTCATGAACAAAAGAGAAAATGCCAGTTCTAACAGCATTTCCATTGGGAGGTAGGGAAGGTGGTCAAGAGAGGAGAGAAAGGCAAACACATTACATTGTGTTTCCATATCAGGACCTGAACCAGCAACCACAGCGGTGTGACACACATCAGAGAACTTAACATTGATTCATTCACACACCTGCTCACTGTCCCACCAGACTTACACTGAGAGCCTGGTACCATCAGGCACAAGGTGAACTTTGAGTGCTCAACCCCCTAATCCCAACCACACCTCCTCTCAACTTCAAATTAACACATATTTATTGAATACCTATTATGTGCTCCACAAGTTTTCAGTTCTTACTATAATTAGAATTATTGGAAAGACTTTTAAAAATACCCATGTTCATGTTCCACCTAAAACCAATTGAATCAGAATCTTGGGGATGATATCCTGATGTTCGTATTTTCCCAAAGCTCCCTGGTTTGATTCTGACATACAGCCAAAGTTCAGAACACATTTCCCATCAGTGTCCAAAGGGAGAAATAATAAAAAAGTAAGAAGAAAAATCCACCCATTTGTAAAGGATAGTATTTTTCTGAAATTCCACAAAGAAGCCAGGATTAGGGGAGCAAACACTTAACATCCCTTCATATTTTTATCTAACAAATATTTGTTGACTCCTATGAGCAGGGAGGACTTAGAAAAAGTATAAAGCATGTCCCTTTACTCAAAGCAGTTAAATTATGGTTAGATATAAAAGTCAGAGAGTCTAGAGAATTAATATAAGCGTGTTCAAGAAATACCTCCAAATGGCAAAAGACACATAATCTGGTCTGTGAATTTTTATAATGGCAAAGGACACTTGAGAGTCAGGATCTTTTCTGATGCAAAACCAAGAAAGACATCCACCCCACATTAACTATAAAACAGTTAATATGCTCGCTAGTTTTGCAGCAGAAAATTCCTGCTCATTTACAATCAAGCAGCCCATGTCTTATTTAAAGAGAGATGCTCTCATTCTAAATGTGTGACCATTTCAGGTGGCTGATCCGCCCATTTTTCAATGTGATACCTACTTGTAGAGGTGTACACCTCTCCAAAGGCTTTGTCAATGTCAATAGTCAATAGTTCAAGAACTATTCCCACTGTTGAAAATGTGTGAAGTAATTTCATATGTTACTTTATTTAATCCTCACAACTGTATCATTGAGAAAATTAATCACATGTCCACTCTTTTTTTTTTATCCTCACCCGAGGACATTTTTTGATATTTTGTTCAGATAGAGTGGGAGGGGGAGAGAGAGAGAGAGAGAGAGAGAGAAACATCGACGTGAAAGGGACACATCAAATGGTTGCCACCCACACGACCCAACCAGGGCCGGGGACAAACTGGAGCTGAGGTATGCGCCCTTAGCGGGAACCGAACCCGGGTCTCCAGACCGCAGGCTAACACTCTAACCGCAGAGCCAAACCGGCCAGGGCCACTTGTCCGCTCTTAAGTGACAAGTTCCGGTTTTGAGTTTAAGTCTTCCTAGTTCATTGTTCTTGATTATACCCCAGTAGTTCTCAGTTTTAGCTACACATCTGAATGTCTAAGGACGTTTTCAAAATGCCAGGGCCTCATTCACCAGTAGTTAGTTCTTCCACTAGGAGGTTGGAGGGGGAGCTTTTAGGGGGTTGCAGGGAAATGAGACAGGTGCTTCAAAAAAATATTTCAATGATCCTTACTGTCACTTCCTTTGAAACGAGTAACAGAGTAGATTTGTTAATGGTTAACAACTCTGTCCACAGCTATGAAACTAGAGAATATTTATAAAAAGATATAGTAAGAATAGCATGAGGTAACAGAGTTTTGATATCCTATAAATACCAAATATTTGGCAACCTAACTTCTAAATCACTCTCTTATTTGACACACCTTATTCAAATATAAATAAAATGCAGTGTCTTCTAAAGAAAATTCCTTTGAAAATGTGGGCTCACAAATGTCCATTAGTTGACGAATGGATAAAAAAGCTGTGGTACATATACACAATGGAGTACTATGTAGCTGTAAGAAAGAAAGATCTCTTACCCTTTGAGACAACAATGAGGGACCTAGAAAGTATCATCCTAAGTGAAACAAGCCAAACAGAGAAAGACAAGTATCATATGATCTCACTTATTTGTGAAATATAATGAACATAACAGTCTGAGGAATGGGGTAGTCCCAGAGATGTGGAAGTGGGGTACAGACTGACAATCTCCAGAAAAGGGGTTGTGGGGGAGAGATAAACCACAGAACTTATATGCATGTATGCATGAACAAAGGTCATGGACAACAAAGCTGGGGACAGGGTGGGGAGGGAGGGGGAAGGGTGAATCAGTGGGGGGAAAAGGAGAAACATCTGTAATAAAAATAAATTAATTAATTTAAAAATGATAATTAAAATAATAATGAAATACCACTACAAAAAAAAATAAAATGTGGGCTCAGACTTTCTATGTCAAGAATCAAGATCAAATTAAATTAAACTTTTCATATTTCATTTATTCATGCATTCATTCATTTATTCATTTATTTATTTAATCCTCACCCAAGGACATGCTTAGAGAGAAGAAAGGAGAGAGAGACAGAGACAAAGACATCGACGTGAGGGAGAAACATTGATCTGTTGCCTTCCATACGCTCCTTCACTGGGAATGGAACCTGCAACCCAAGTATGTGCCCTTGACTGGGAATCAAACATGCAACCTTTACGTGTATGGGACAGTGTTCAACCAACTGAGCCACTCTGGCTAAGCTATAAAATTTTCAGAAGAGTCATTTCAGGCTCTTGCTAAACCATAGAGTTGAAAACAGTTAGTCTTATATGGAAGTTCAGAATCACATTGCATCACTGAAAGTATTTAATCTAAGCAAAATCTGTTGCCTTCTGAAAAACTACATAGTTCCATAAAGTAATACATATTTGTTAAGGCTAAATCTACCCTAGATATCCCTATTTTAGATCTAAAAGTATTTTTATAATGTTTTCATGGTAGCCATTGAAATGAAAACATCTTTAAATAGGATACATTTTAATCCATTTTGAGTGGAGAGTGTATATATATACATAGCATAGCCAAAGAATGTGCATTTTTGGAATAGGTATTTACCAAACATGGTTTCCAAGGGAAGTAGGATTTGTAGGTGGCACTACTTTGCCAGGAGAAACATGTAGCCTGTATCTTGTGTAGACCTTTGATCATTTTCTTAATTCCTTTTATCTCCTGGATGCCTTTTGATCATATAACTTAGATTTCTTTAGGCTAATTAAAAAAGGATAAAACCCAAAGCTGTCATTCTTCTTAGTAATCACTTGGTATCGATTTCCAGAGAAAAAAGGGTTTCTTCTCTTACCCAAGATAAATCTACTTTATCTATAATCTATATTTTTAATTCTGTTATTGCTGATTTACTCCAGGATGGACACCTTCAAGTTGGCCCTCCTTCCTATGTATCTTCAACCTCCCTTTTTCTTTCGACCATCTTTTTCCCCTCTAACTAAACACATGCTCAGACTTTTCCATTATACCTAACAGGGATCAGGAGAATACTTCCTCATCCCATCTTTATCTCCTCACACCTATTTCTCCTACAGCCCCTTCCCTTCCTCCAGTAGGATCTGCTCCCCTCCACCTCCTCTTCAGTCCTCAGTCCTACACTTGGGCTTGCACCTCAAAGGTCCTCGGAGTCACACCAGTGGACACTTTTCTGCCCTCACTCATCTTGTATCACCTTTCAACAACATTTCACACTATTGTAAACCACTCTGTCCATCTTGAATTAATTCTTTCCTTACTTCCTGTGACCCCTTTTGCTCCTGTTTTCTCTCGACTTATATGACTGCTTTTTCTCAAGCCACTTTGCTGCCTCATCTTTTCTCCATCTGTTAAATGCCCATACTTCTCAGGGTTTTATTCTTGCTCTTCATTTTGTCCCTGGATAATTTTGTTTGTCCTTGGCTTCTGCCAGTTGTATATTGGAACCAGTTTCTGAGAACCAGTTGTGCCTATCTTTTCTCAACTCTTTGTTCAATGACTCTCATGTTAGTATCTTTAAATTGGCCAAGCTGGGAGTATTTATGCCATGGAAATTGGCAAAGGCTACAAATGGGGTGGGGGTGGGATCTCTGAAAGCTAGTTGAACAGTACACCAATGGCTCCGGCAATGACGTACATGCTGCCAGTTCCCAAACCCGTGTCTCACACTTTGTGAGCTCAGTCATTATTTCCAGCTGATCTCTAGCCAGCTCCACTTGAATGCCCAAATGGAACTCATTTCAGTAGTCTTCCCTTATCCATGGTTTCACCTTCCATGGTCTAAGTTACCCATGGTCAATCATTATATTAAATATTAAATGGAAAATTCTAGAAATAAACAATTCATAAGTTTAAAATCGTGCACCATTGTGAGTAATGTGATGAAATCTCACACCATCCCACTCCATTCCATTAATCATCCCTTTGTCCAGCGTGTACACCCTGTATATGCTTTCTTACCATTAGTTACTTAGTAGTCATCTCAGTTATCAGACTGACTCTTGCAGTATCACAGTCCTTGTGTTCAAGTAACCATTACTTGACTTAACAGTGGCCCCAAAGTGCATGCCAAATAGAAGCCATAAGTGCTTCTTTTAAGTGAAAAGTTGAATATAACACAGTAAGATATTTTGAGAGAGACCTTATTCACATAACTTTTATTACAGTATATTGTAATTGTTCTGTTTTATTATTATGTATTGTTGTTACTCTCTTACTGTTTCTAATTTATAAATTAAACTTTATATAGGTATGTATGCATAGGGGAAAAAACAGTAAATATAGAGTTTGATACTATACAAAATTACAGGCATTTACTGGGGTCTTGGAACACATTTCCTGCAGATAAAAAGGGACTGCTGTATCTTTTCCCAAACTAGTTGTCTCCTACACTAGTCCATGCTTTGGCTAATTTCTTCACTAATTCTGCTGTTTCTCTCTGTCTTGACCAATGCATCTAGTTGATTGCTGTATATAAATAAAACTACCCTGTTTCACAAAAGATTTAAGTTAATGCGCAGCTGGTGGGTCTCAGTGGATTGAGAATCCTCCCATGGATTGAGAGGTCCCAGTTCAATTTCAGGTCAGGGTACATGCCAGGGTTGTGGGCTCAATCCTCAGTAGGGGGCATGCAGGAGGCAGCTGATCAATATATCTCTCTCACATCGATGTTTCTATCTCTCCCTTCCTCTCTCTAAAAAAATCAATAAAAGAAAGATTGAAGTTAGCTTAACAATACATATAATAGGACAGGATAGAATAATTTCTCTCACAGTGATGGTAAAGGAAGGGATCTAGGCAGAAGAGAAATAAGCACAAGAAAAATAGATGAACTCAGAAGTGAGATGAGTACACAAAACACATGCCATGAAGTCCGTACAGCCATATCCTGCCAGTTACTTGAACATCCTGAATATCACAGCCTATTCATTCACCCTCCTTGCCCCCAGACCCTCTGCTTTCCCACCCTCCCATTCACTTTCCACAGTGCTTCCAGAGAATGAGTTTTAAACTGTAATTTGATTCTGCCATACCATCTTTGTCTTCAGCTTAGAAACTTTCAGTGTCTCTCCACTGCCTTTGAGACAACGTCCAAACACACCCAGAGGAAACCACCTCCAGAATATTTTTGGTTCATCCTTTAAGATTCATCTCAAGTATCATGCCTCTGTGAAGCCTTCCCTGGTTCCCAATTGGCACTTCTTTCGTGTTCATCTATATTCCTCATATATTTCTGTTATTTGATTCAATTCACAATTGTTGAATGCCTACTTTTTTTTTTTAATCCTCATCTGAGGATAATTTTCCATTGATTTTCAGATAGAGTGGGAGGGAGGGAGAAAGAGAGAGAAACATTGATGTAAGAGAGACACATTGGTTGGTTGACTCCCGCACAACCTCAACCAGGGGATTGAATTGTAATTGAGGTATGTGCCCTTGACTGGAATTGAACCCGAGACTCTTTAGTCCGCTGGCCGTCACTCTAACTGCTGAGCCAAACCAACTAGGGCTTGAATGCCTACTTTTATGCCATGAACTATGTTTGGTATTAAGGATACAGAGGGAGACCATCTGTGTTTTTTAAGAACCTCTAGCTGAGAAAACATTTAAGCAAAGTATAGGAAGTGTGGTAAGTGTAGAAGAGAATGCAAGATACAGAGATGACAGGGAAGGAGAGGAGCACTGCCTCATTGCACTTGTCACACTGTTGTGATCATTACTTGTGCTTCTCTCTCTCTCTGGATTGGGAGGCGTGTATATTCTATGTACCACAGTGCAAAGGACAGAGTAGGTGTGCAATGAATGGTAGGTATATATTAGGTGTATGGATGGGTGAGTGAAAGAAAATTTCAAGAACTGTCTGAAATTATTTAGAATGTTATTGACAAAGTCCAGTGATTCTTGTTTCCCTTGTCATCTATTACCAACTTTATTTAGAGTTGGATGAATGGGGGTGTATAAAAATGAGAATACGTATCTTATACTGTATAGGCTAACTCCTTGCCTTGGGAACTTCTCTTTGTGGTTCAGCAAGTTTTGAATCTGTTAGCCTTCAAGGAGGAGCTCAGGGCCTAGCTTTTTCAGTCAGCCCTTTACTAAACACATCAAAGAAGTCTGACACTTGATGGTTCATTTGCTTTACAGCTTGCCAGAGGCTCAAGCAAAAGGTCCCAATTAAAAGATCTGTGTGTTTCTGTGGTCTCTTACTCAATGGTGAGGGAAGAATTCCCAGGGCTTCATCACACCGCTGAACAATGCATCCACTTAATCTTACTGGATTAAAACAGAACAAAATAAAACAAAAAAAACCCCACACAATTCTATAACTTTATACTTCAGTTTCACCCATAGTCCAATTCCCTCTAATCTCTGAAGGCTCCTGTTCATGCTGATATAAATGTGTCTAGACTCTAGAACATTGTTTCTCATCCTGGCTTTTAAAAATAGGAAAAGCAGTATCAGATTCCACTTTCAGAGAGTTGCTAGTCTGGCCTGTAGTGGGGCCCAGGCATCAGTATTTTTTAAAGTGCCCTAGTTGATTTTAATGTGTAACTAGGATTCGAAAACACTGGCTTAGAGCCAAACCCAGAAAACTTTATACTTAGCCTGCAACTTACTTTAAAAAACAAAAACAAAAAACCCCCAGCCACCTTCTTATCCTTCAGGTTGGTACATAAATGTCACCTTCTCAGTGGGGTCTCCCCCATCACCCAATCATTCAGAACATTTACCACAATATGAAAATAATTCGTGCATTTATTTTTTTCTTCTCTATCCCTCCTTCTAGATTAGGAACTTTAGAATATACTTATTGTCTTCTGTTGAGTGAGTGTGGACTACAGATCTAGGAACACTGTATGTGGCTGCTGCTAGGCTGAATCAGAAGAGGGAAGAAGGAGCTGGAAGAAAGAGTGAAAGTTTAAAGGCAAGAAACATTGTACTTAGAAGAGAGTCACAGAATGCCTTCGGTGGTTGATTCAGGTCAAGAGACAGTACCAAATGCAATGCCAAAGACTTCCTACCCCTACTACTTATTTATAAAATAAAAACAAAACACCTTTTTATTCACAAAGGTAATATATATTTGTAAAAAAAATTCAAGTAATACTGCTAAAAGTGAAACTTTTAACCCCCGTTCTCCAGGAGTAACAACCATTGTTTATAGTTTAGTGTTTATCATTTAAAGTATGTTTAATGTGTGTACAGATAATATACTGGTTGGTTAAAACAGAATTGAACACTTTAACAAATGTTTTACTCAGTAACTGTGTTATATATAAATATGTAATTAAAGCCTGGAGTTACCCTATGGTAAGACACCTGTAAGTATAACTTGATGATTTAGTACAAATGACATTTTCATAAGATAACCTAGTTACTGAGAGATAGATATTTTAAGGTGTTAAATTTCTTTTTAATTGCACTGTATTTTACACACACACACACCCTGAAAATCAGTTCTTAACAGACCCATTATTAATTAAGGTTATTTATTTTAGAATTTAATTCTACTCCCAAAATTGAACATAAGGTTTAAATTGTTTTAAATGGTAAAGAATTTGGTAGTACCTTCTCACTTCATTACTGTTCAGCTATTTGGAGACACACTAACTAATTCATAGGTCAGCCAACCATGCCTGTCAAGTCCAACCTTTTCCCTTTTTCATAAATAAAGCTTTATTGCAAAACATCTATGTTCATTCATTTACATGTTATGTATAGCTGTTTCTGTGCTGTAATGGTAGAGATGAATTGTGACAGAAACCATACAGCCTGCAAAATCTAAAATATTTGCTATCTGGTATTGTTACAGTGGAGTGCTTTCTGTATCCCCACAAGTTGCTGGTGGAAGTGGGCTTCTTGTGATGTCATGAGAAAAGGAATTTTATAGGACTCTCATGGGAGAATGAGTGGCATTTATTTGTGTGGGGTTAAATCCCTGTTTCCAAGGTGCCCTCTCCCTTGGTCCTGCCATGGAAGAAGTCTAGCTGTGTCTTTATCAGAGCTAGGATTAAAGCCATTGCCCAGAATTTCCCCACTCCTTGTTTGCCTGGTCCACTCCAGCATCTGGCTAGCTGCTTGTGTTCCCAGCTGCAGTTCATCAATCCATTGCATGTAGCATCCACATGACTGTGAGCCATGCAGCTTCTAGAGCCACATGGCTATGGAGGGAATACGGGCAAATACAAGGAAGCAGGAGCAAAATGAGGAACAAGAGAAGAACCAGAGAGCAAGAACTCCTTTGTCTGGGGATTTTAACCTTCTAAGATTTCATTCACTTGCAGTGACTCCACCCCCTCTAGCCAATCCATGGTTCCCTAGGCTAGATCGACAGTCAAGTACCTTCTCTACATCATCCCGACTCACTGCTCATGTGCTCATCTTCCCCTTTTTTGGACCCCTCTCCCCAGTGATCAACAGGGAATAGACTGGTGGTTCCCTGGGGAGTGTGAAATTACAGCTTCCTGGTGAAACTGCCCAGATGGTCATGCTTATAATGTCTGGCCATTTTGCTCCTTTCCTATGATTAATAACTAGCTATTACAACAGTAATAGTTCTTTAGGGAAAAAGTTGACTGCCTCCTGCCTTAGTTGATCAAAAAGATTATACCATCAGTAAACAATCAGAACAAACCAACCGAGCCCAGTGTATGAGCATGTGTTGATGGTTCTGGGATTTTACATTCTAGCTATAGAAAGAGTGGACTGCACATGTCTAATTACTTTTCCTAGGAAGAAAGTCTGCCAGAGCATTGGTAGATGATGGGGTGGGGAAAGAGTGGGGAGACATGTTCCATCTAGCTGGGTCCTGTCTTCCTGTTAGGCAGGTCACATCTTCTCCCTTTCTATTCTCTCCTCTGCCAGGGGGAACAGTGCTCATTACAGATGTGGCCAAGGTTTTCAGAATACCTGTAGGTTGGATCCTTTGAATTTAAACCAGTCTGCCCTGTCTTTGCTGCCAAGCTTCATAAATCATTTGGTTGAACAATTAAAGGGCTGGGCACCTTTTTGAATGCTGCTCCAGGTGCAGTGGGCTTATGCCTCCCCCACCCCCAGCTGCTTAGCATGCAAGGTAGGAGACCCCACACAGTGTTGGCTCTGAAGAAAACACTATAGGCATTTAGTTTTCATCTCTACTGGGCTTGACTGTATCCCCCTAATGCCAGGTTTGTTGGAAATGCCCCTCTAGAGATTCCATTGCAAATCTTCCAGTATTAGGTCTCTAAGTGTTTGCACTGACCGGCTTTGGAAAGTTGTGGTGCCAGGACAGGCTTGCCAAGCTGACCACTTCCTCTTTGCTCTATGTTGGTCTCTAATGAGTGCCTCCTTCCTGTGGAGCCTGTGGTGTGTGAGCTCACAAGCTGCCATCTCTTGAGTAAATCCTGTACAGACTAGCCCTGAATTTGGTTTAGACTTAGGGTTCCAGCATCCCTCTTAACTTATAAATTATTGGAGGTTGGACTAGCCTCCTTCTTCCCTCCCCCTTTCTTTTTTGTATCCCTTGCAACTCCTGTTCAAACATCGCCCCTACATAAAATAGGTATTAATATTATATCCCCTGATGAATATTTGCTTTTAAGCTTCTGTGGTTTAGAGTATCCCTATAATTTCCAGTGTGAACATTCAGATTTTCTAGAACCATCAATTCCTACCTGTCACTTTTTCCTTGCTTTCACAAAGCATACACAGCTCCACACTTTCCTCATAATTTAAAGAGGGGATGGAGGTAGCCAAAAATTTGAATGACCTATATAGCTGACAATAAGTAAAGCTGATTTTGTGCCTGACTTATATAACTAAGTGTTTATTCCCATTGTATAGGTGTGATTGGCCTGAATTTTTTATGATGAAATTGCAGAATTAGAAGAGACCTTGAAGATCATCTAATTGTGCAGATGTGGAAAGAGCCTATCAACCTGGAGTGACTTGTCCAAAATGATGAATCCTAGTCCTTTAGGCCTTTAGACCAGATGGCTTAATCTATAGTTACACATTCCACCCATAAGACTTCCTCGCTAAAGCATGGTTTAAACAAAAGGAAATACCAGAAACTTCACTTTGGGTTCATATTGCTTTCTCTGATGAGTATGTGTGTGATCTGAGACTCTCTGCTGTCTGCAAATCAGACATTCTTGCTGGGTTGCATCAGAGTCCAGGCGACATGATTGATGAAGAAAGGGCAGAGGAGGGATGATGTAATGGCTCGTGCAACGTTTACCTGCAAATTATCTCTAGCTGTGTACTGCTCGGTGTCTGTGTGACTCATGTACTGAGGCACTGCCATCCCTGTTATTCAGCACTGTATTCTCACACTTACCTCACCCGATGTTTCTCTCCTTTTCTTGCCAAATCTGATTAGAAGCACTTTTGTTTTAAGCCCATGTTTATGAAGCCATAAGAGAATTTTGTACCAATGACCATGTGAAGAAAATAAAAGACTTGTTAGAAAAAGCAAATTACATACTCACTTGGTCAAATCAGCTTGATGTCTCTCTCAGTTTTGTTCAGTAAATACTTACATAGCACCTACTCTGTGCCCTGTAGGGTTAATGCAGATAATTTTCTTCCTTGCATGGCTATTTTGTTGCTCAGCTTCAGTTCAACAGTTGACAGCAAACAAACCTGTATCATGTCAGTGACTGTGGTACATGCTTTCACCTGCACTTTTTGTTGTTGTTGTTGTTGTTAAACCTCAAAGCAAAGCTGTTCTACTTGTAGCAATTTTAGAGGTGAGGACACTGGCCCAGTTCACATAGCAAATATATTTCAGAATTTTGATTGGAATCCTAGTCTCTTGACACCAAGTACAGTATTTTTTCTACTACATCACAAGTGTCTATGATTTGTGTACTCAAGGAATTTTTGCAAGAAAAATGGCCCATTCTCTCAAGTTGATCTTCATACTTGATATGGTCTCTGCCTGTGTTCTTTGTTTATCCTTGGGCATACTACAAGTCAAGATAGCAGGCATACATATATTCTTTGGTGGATTTGTATCATATGAACACTAAATTTGCATGAATCCAACTACATTGCTCAGTAAATGAATATAAAAAGAGAAGGAACAACAATTTACATTGTGCAGACATGTCTATTCAGATTATATTCAATGAGTCTATGCCCAGGAATGAACCTGAGATAGATATGTATTGATTTTTCTCAGTCTGTGTCTGTTCCATGTTCTCCCTCAGGGTGAGCATCTTGCCTTGCTCAGTATTCTGTTTCATACAACATGGATCCTAAACACAAACCAACTCTTTCATCTTGTATTCAACCAAAGATAAGAGAATTTATACCAAAGCCAGAGGAAAAACTCACCTGTGTTGGGCCTACCAAGAGATAGCATGTGGGCTTCCAGCATGGGGCCTTCCTAGGGAATTTTCAAGGGAATTTTGATACAATTTGAGTTTTTCCCCTTATAGATTCTTTCAAAAACCTAAGCCCCAAGTAAAATGTAGCTCCTGTTGGTTGATATTTGTAGGCAGGGAATTTTTCTTTAGGTTGAACTGATACTCCTTGGCTCCTTGTGTGTGTGTGTGTGTATTTTATTTTTAATCCTCACCCAAGGATATTTTTCCATTTATCTTCAGACAGGGAGGGAGGGAGGGAGGGAGGGAGGGAGGGAGGGAGGGAGGGAGGGAGGTAGAGAGAGAGAGAGAGAGAGAGAGAAAGAGAAACATTGATGTGTGAGAGACACATCAATTAGTTGCCTCCTGCACAACCCCGACCAGGGCCAGGGATGAACCGTATTCGAGATACATGCCCTTTGGCCAGAATCAAACCTACAATTCTTTGGTCTGTGAGCCATTGTTCTATACACAATGAGCCCTGAGCCAAACTATCCAGGGCTCATTTTGTATATTGGTGTCTAAATATATCTTCCATGTTCTGTTTGTTGTGCCAGATTGGAAGGAGTAATATCAAGATCAAATACTCACTATGTTCATAAGAGAATGGTGTTATCACTGAAACCAAGGGGGGAAGAACCAACAGAAGAAATGTGTGATTGGGTCACCCAAGAGCATAGTGGAGAGAGAGGAAGTATTCAGAAAACCCCACTGAATTTAGCCACTGGTGACCTTTGAGACAATAGTTGTGATCCATCTTAAGGTCAGAAGCAAGATACAAGATATTGAGCATCATCTAGTATCAGATCAGAGTAGTCAGCAGGATATCGTGAATCCTAGAAAGGGGCAGCAGGAATAGAGGGCACAAGGGCTGGGAATGGAGGTTTGGGAACCTGGGCTGGGTGACGATAGTACCTAAAAGGTAGAATTTGGAGGTTAAAGCAGAAGCACATAGTGTCATCAAGAAGAATTTGGGCTTCTGAGCTTTTCTGAGATGCCCCCTATGGTGCTGGCAAGAAGATTCGGTCTCTGAGCAAGCAGAGGCAGTGTAATCATTGGTGTCTGTTGGGAGGCAGCTTCTCATAGCCTCACACCCATTACATAGTGGATTTCATGCTGTTACTACTTTTCTAAGTGGTTAGGTTCTAATTTGCCTGCAATTTGGGAAGTGAAGGCTGGCTGTGCAAGGCTGTCATTGGGTTGGAGAAGACAATGCCAGAAGTCAGTGTAAGTAACTAGAAGCCCAGTCAAGGTTCAGCCCTCATGAATAGAAAAACCAACTCATTCATAATATCAAACCTCATCATATCCAAGGAAGCGAAGTTAAAAGGCACCTTGCATTCTTAAAAGTGGAATCCTGTTGGTGATCATTTTATTTTCTCAAAGGAATTGCTCACTTTGTATTTTTGACTCACTACTTAGTGTGAACTATAGGAAACTACCTGACTACTCTCACTGAGAAACAGGCTGCCTTGGAGAAGTTGAAGCTTGGAGGCTAAGGTGCTCAGATTAGGACAGGGTCTCACAGTGGGGCTCCTGTATCTCTGATGTATGTATACAAGAATCCCCTTGAGTGCTTACTAAAAATGTAGATTCTAGAGCCCCACACTAGGCCAACTAAACATAAACCTGTGATCACATGTGGCTCAAGAATATACATATTAGCCCTGGCCAGTGTGGTTCAGTTGATTGGAACATTGTCCCGTACACCTAAAGCTTGCGGGTTCAATTCTTGGTCAGGGTACATACCTAGGTTGTAGGTTTGATCCCTGGTCAGGGTGTATATGGAAGGCAACCAATCAATATTCTCTCTCACACTGATGTTTCTCTCTCTCTCTCTTTTCCCCTCTCTCTAAAATCAATAAGCTTATCCTTAGGTGAGAATTTAAAAACAAAAGAATATGAATAATAAGCACTCCTGAGAAGCCTTATGAAGCCTGAAATTTAAGACCGCTAATTAGGAAATGTATATAGGGTGTAATAAGCCAAATTCTAGAAAAGAAACCTTTTTTACAAACCGAATTCTTATTCTAAAGTTAAGTTTTATTAATATTTAATATAACCAAGCATATTTACTTTAAGAAAATGTATAAATCTCTGACACTCTTAGGAAAAGATTGAAATGTGAGGTACATGTGAAATGTTAGCAGTAGTAATAAATAAACACTGTTGAGTATGAGGAAAAGGAGTTTTTATGAATTCAGAAAGACTGTGTTTTGTGAAATTTCTGTCGTTTCCCTTGAAGGGGAAGGAGTGAAAGAGGGAAGAACATCGGGAAAAGCTTTCCTTGGCTTTGAAGATCCAAATCCTTTCTTCTGCTTGCCTCCAAAATACAGCTGCTTCCTACTCAGAGGAAATACATTAACAGTTCATTCATTGTCTCATTCATTCCCATATCCACCACCCTTTTTCAACCCGTATATATCTGAACTAGAATGGAGAAAAGAGAAAAACAGTTTGACAGAAAATAGAATTGAAGTTTTATAGAAATTAAGGAGGCAATGATTCTGGGTTCTGAAAAGACCTAAATCGTTAAACCAGAAAGCCCTTAGCCATAGACCTCTGGGTAAAACCATTCCTTGTAGTTACAAACCATGGGGGGTGGAAGGGTACTGGGAGAGTGCTAGGGAAGGGGCAGTAGGAGAGACAGGCTCCAGTTCCACTGCCCAGGTGAGGTAACCTCAGAAACTAACTCACACTGACCTCTCCCCCAGCTCTCATCTGGTCTTTGGCTGTCATTTAAATTTTGTTTTTGTTGTCTAATTTTGCGTAACTCCTTTCCCTATATAATCTCTAAACTCCTTCATAATAGGAACTGTTATGTATTTCCTTTGAAAACAGTCACCCACACACTTCTTTCCTCCTTTCTTAAAAAAATTTTTTTTTTTTTATCGTCACCCGAGGACATTTTTCCATTTTTTGTACAGATAGAGTGGGAGGGAGAGAGAGGAAGAGAGAGAGAGAGGGAAACATCGATGTGAAAGGGACACATCGAGTGGCTGCCACCCGCACGACCAACCAGGGCCGGGGACAAACTGCAACCGAGGTACGTGCCCTTAGCGGGAACCGAACCCGGGTCTCTCCGGACCGCAGGCAGACGCTCTAACCGCTGAGCCAAACCGGCCAGGGCCCTCCTTTCTTATAATCATGATCACTATCCACAGATGGATAAACTCGAGTTTCACCCTTCACCCCTCCCTTTTCATCATCTGTAATTTTCTGCTATAAAGTCTTCTCTCTCTCTCTCTCTTTTTTTTTTCTATATTGATTTTTAGAGAGAGAGGAAGGTAGAGGGAGAGAAAGATAGAAACATCAACGAGAGAGAACATCAATGCCCCCCACTGGGGATTGGGCCAGGAATTGAACTGGTGACCTCTTGGTGCATGAGTCGATGCTCAACCACTGAGCTACACTGGCCAGGCTGTAAATCCTTCTTTAAAAAATAGCCCTGGCCTGTTTGGCTCAGCGGTCAGAGCGTCAGCCTGCGGTCCACAGAGACCCGGGTTCGGTTCCCGCTAAGGGCATGTACCTTGGCTGCAGTTTGTCCCCAGCCCTGGTTGGGTGGTGTGGGTGGCGGCCACTCAATGTGTCCCTTTCACATCGATGTTTCTCTCTCTTCCTCTCTCTCCTTCCCGCTCTGAGTAAAAAAATGGAAAAATGTCCTCGGGTGAGTTTAAAAATAAATAAATAAATAAAAATAATTCTTCTACATAGTCACGGGAGCCATCATTTAAATCCTCAAAGTTTTAGGGTTTTTTTTTAGTTTATATTATTAAAAGTGAGCTTTGGAATGATAAGAATCCAGCTTGCTTATCTTACATCTTCTCTTCCTGTAAGAAAATTCCAATTTGGGATACACTCAGCCCTAAGCACAGTGACTCCTAGAATTTGCTACTTAGGTTAAGAAATTAAAGCTAAAAGCAAATGTTTCTGGTGCTGTTTTGAATCAGATAACCAAATTAATAATTGCAGCATGTTAGCCAAAGTAAGCAAGCATTCTTGATAAGCAGAACCATGATGAATTGTTTTAGCTGTGTGATTATTAAACCACTGCAAGCTCTTAAAATTGAGCTATTGTTAATATGCATCGTGAGGGATTTAAAAATTTTTTTTTGCTTTTCAAGTATTTTTGTATGGTCTCATTTTATGTACTCTTTGTCCAAAATCTTACCATATTCATCTTCATAACTCTTCAGTGTCTTACTTAGCAAGTATTTTTTGCATGCGTTTTACCCCATCTCCTGACCTCTAATTTTCCCTGACTTGCTGTTTCTTGTGTCCATGGCATCCATTAGCCTATTGACAGACGTGTGAAATGGGAAGAAAAGGAGAAACCACCTGCCATTTTCTGTTCCTAAGGCTTTTTTATTACTGTTTCTATTTCCTCTTTGTGAGCATGAGTCAAGGATTTGAGTCTCAGATACAGCGTTTTAATCTTTTATTTATTGAGATCAATATATTTTCTTGCCTAAAATTTTTACTTGATTAGAAAACCATGTGAAGCAGAGCCTTAGTGACATGTTCATAAATCTGATTTTTGTATGTTCACTGATCCATTTTGTATGAAATATCAAATTCTGGAAATCCATGTTTGTACACAAAGGTGGTGCAGTGAGAGAAACCAAATCATGAAGGATGCAAAAGTCCAGTCAGGGGAACCCATAAGAGATATATTATGCAATGAAGAACAGTTAGGGACAAGATATACTAGCAGTTGAGTGGCTGAGGCACAGGGAGGCTTAGAATTGGCCCAGAATGTATAGAGATTTTGCACTGGTTGCAATTAAGGCCAAACTCCAAAGTGTTCAGGTCAGACAAGTGCTTCACTGATGGAAGCTGGAGTTTTGTGTAAGCAAAATGGGCCTTGTTGCTTTGAGTTCCATTGTCATGAGTGGTAGTATGGGACTTACAGGAGTCACTGAGAAAGATACATTAGTCATCTGGTGGCAACAGGGAGTTGGCAAGAGCTGGTCACTGAGGGAGAAGAGGTGGATGCCTGTTGGTATCTTTTGGTGAGCAGATTCTCATGGCCTCCCACTCATTGGTTAGTATGGAGCATGGGGTTACTAGTTTTCTAAGTAGCTAGGTCCTCATTTTCTTGCAGTTTGGGAAACTGAGGACTCCCTTGGGGTTAGGGTTTAGAGGTAGTTTCCCTAGCACCACTTTGCCATGAGATCTATATACAAAGTTGTCATAATATTTTCCACCTTCCTGATCTTTGTACTAACATAATTACAATAAATTACCCTGCCCTTGGAGATAATCTCTTTTCTCACATCTGGGTTTTAGTCTTTCAGTAAAGCTGCTTAAGCAGTGGGAGGAAAGAGCCTTTCCATAAAGTTAAACTTTGATAAAAGGTAACTACTCCACCCCTCCTTCTCAATTAGTTCCCTGCCAGCAATAGCATAGACTTGAGCCAGTGCCATATGTTTTAATACCATAAGGACTCGCTTGATAAAGACTGTGCATGGCAAAGGGGAAAAACAGCCAAAGTTTCTAAGCTAAAATTTTCCAAGATTTCCACATGAGATGCAGCCAGGGCACCCTTCATCTAATTGTTACCATGTGTTTGCTGTAGTCATTGGTACCCTGCAATTCTCATTCTCCAGCACTGCTAGAGATTAGAAATCACAGGAAATGCTAGCCATATCAAGATGGAAATTTACTCTCACTGCAGAGAATTTGGTCTTAGACAAAAAGAAGTGCAATAGCGAAGACAGAGAACAACTGTGGGATTAATTCTGTGATCTTTCCAAATAATTACTAAGTAATTATTGGTCTGTTAGCAGCATTCAGTATTGCATTTCATTATTCCATTAATATTTTGCATGTGTTTGCTAGCTTTGCTTCCCTTCTTGTTATACACTCTACATAGGAAAATGATTGTTGTCTTATTTTGGCCCCTATATTTTGTGTGGAGAACTAGTACAGGGAGTGCCAACACTTAGTAGTAGTTGGTATCTGACTAGCTGAAGCAAAATGATTTCATAACCCAGCTGGTGTGGCTCAGTGGATTGAGTGTCATCCCATGGACTGAGAGGTCCCAGTTCTGTTCCCAGTCAGGGCACATGCCTGGTTGCAGGCTCTATTCCCAGTAGGGGGCGTGCAGGAGGCAGCTAACTGATGTTTCTCTATCACATCAATGTTTCTCTCTCTCTCTCCCTTCCTCTCTAAAAAAAAAATCAGTAAAAACATATTTTTAAAAACGACTTAATAGATCTCTGGGCATAGGAGAGATTAACTCCTATGAATTATTATTAATGAATAATAACTGCAAAATACTTGGACAATTCAGAAACCTGTACACCTATACGTATAAGAAGGGGATATTTTTCTCCTTGTGGCTGATAGTGATGTTCAGAGCTCATATAATGATAGTTTAGCCTCAGCATCCATCAAACTTAACCATAGTTGTTAATGAGTACTAAAATTGACTGATTTGTGGTAGACTCAAAAGGAAAAATAAAAGATCTATTACCATTAAATATTAGAATGTCTCTGAATGAGAATTCAACTTAACCACTCAAGACTTTGCCTCCTATTTGAAGGCATTAATGGATTTTAACCAAACCTACAATATTACTTAATAATATAAGATTTATCTTCATTCAGTTCATTTTTCTGTTGTCCTGAAACAAAATGACGACTAATAAAATTTCCACATAGTTTCTCTGAGCAAGTTAGAGCTCACAGTAGTGGTAATAATAATGGTAGCATTAAAAGCAAGAACAAGATTGCCTGCCCCGTTAGCAACCTAAGCAGTCAAAGGCATTAATGGACCATGAAAACCGGAGAACTGGGGTGACCGTGGGTCAGAGCTAATGCACATAGGCGAGCACAGTATAGGGGAAACTTTCGTCACCTCCACTACACTGAGCCTTTTCTCTTGATAGAGCAAGCTCTTAATTTCCCTAGGTTGTTAATCTGGCACCTTTCATGAACATCAGTGTTCACTTTGGAAAATAAAAAAGGAAACAGCCAAAACATCTAAGTGTTAAGGGGGAAAGAAAATCAACAGAGGAAATTACAGTAGCACTTGATACAGTGGCACCGTTTTCTTGAGTCGTATAAGGCAAAGATATTTGAAAGTTTGCAGCTTTGACGATCTCTCTTTAGGACAGTAACCAGAGGTCTTGGGAGAACATGGCATGCATATACTGCCACAGCTTAACTATGACCTTTAACACAAATGTGCCCACATTTTCAAAACTGGCCTCTTAAAGTATATGTGAGAGTCAAGTGATTTGAAAGTAAATACCACTTCTTTTCCCCTTTGCTTTTGCTCCCTGTTTGCCATTTCCTTTCTAAGGTTAATTACTGTTTCTAAAGGAATTGGTGTTTCCTGACCTGGTATAGTTTCTGTTTGTTTTGGATAGTTGTTAACATACCTGCCATGTCTAATGGAATCTAGTGTATCCAGGGTTTGAGTATGATACCAAGTTCTCACTTTTTTCTCTCTTATTTTTTAGGTAAGTCATCGGATGGGAGTAACATTTCACTTAATGGAATTTTCCATTTGGTAACGTACTACTATTTTTGTCAAATGATGTAAACTTTCATATTTGTGATTTTTCCATCTGTATTTTCCCACACATTTGACCTCCATAGTATACTCTGTATCCAAGGCAAAGGGCAGGGGAGTGGCTGGGAAATGGGAAAAGGCATATAACTAAGTATATTTGTAAGTCAAACAAACACTGTTGAAAGAAACCTATCTCTTTATAGCTATTTCCATCAAATTTGGCTTTTAGAAAATGGAAATGCAAGAGTTATTGTATTTAATTGTATTTAGAAAACATTTGGCTTACTTTAGAGACTGCACCAAGTTTAGAACAGTGGCTTTCCATTTGTTTTTGGTGAAAATCTGGCATTCCTCAAATTTTTGGGAAGAGCATTTTGTTATCAGAGAGTTTTTATTTTGAATCATAGTTTTCAGTCATCAGATATTTGTTTATTTTAAAATACAGTTATTATATAGAAGGAACAAAATACACAGTTTTAGAAGTATAAAACCAGCATTCTGTGGCATACAGAAGGTACCAGGGCTTTCTGGTTCATGATAACAGAAGATTGAAGCCTCCAAGAGGGAGTAGAATGAGAGGACAAAGACAGTTCCTCCCTGATGTTCTGAATCTTTTCACTAGTAAGAAGGATGTCTGTAGCCCTGGCCGGTTTGGCTCAGCGGTTAGAGTGTCGGTCTGCGGTCCTGAGAGACCCGGGTTCGGTTCTCGCTAAGGGCATGTACCTCGCTTGCAGTTTGTCCCTGGCCCTGGTCGGTCGTGCAGGTGGCAGCCACCCGATGTGTTCCTTTCACATCGATGTTTCTCTCTCTCTCTCTGTTCCTCTCTCTCCCTCCCACTCTACCTGAACAAAAAATGGAAAAATGTCCTCGGGTGAGGATAAAAAAAAAAAAAAAAAAAAAAAAAAAGAAGGATGTCTGTATATGATACACTGTCTGCAGAGGTAGGGAGGGGAGTCATGAATTCTAACAGTTCTTTTCCCTTTGAGGAATGTTTCCCTTTCTGTAGCACTAGGCACATATCAACCAATTGAGCAGTAAGCAACCAAAGCCTAAAAATCCTACTCCTAACATCATGCCTTTCCCAGCATTCTTTAATGGGGATTTTTGTATATTTTATTTTAGAGATTAACCTTATAAAAAGATAAGAACCTAAAATACCCAGAGAATCAGTTGGATGCTATATTCCTTCAGTTCTACTATTCTGTTATCTCTTCCCTTTCACCAGTTTTATTTATTTATATTTTTTATCCTCACTCAAGGATATTTTTTCATTAATTTTTAGAGCATAAAGGAGGGAGGGAGGGGGAGAGAGAGAGAGAGAGAGAGAGAGAGAGAGAGAGAGAGAGAGAGGGAAAGAAAAGTCCCAGTTCAATTCACGGTCAGAGCACATGCCCAAGTTTCCGGCTCAGTCCCTGGTGGGGAGCATGCAGGGCAGCAGATTGATGTTTCTCTCTCACATCAATGTTTCTATCTTTCTCTCTTTAAAAAATAAAAAATAAAACATCATGGTTCATGCTAACCAAATTCTCACACACACACACACACACACACACACACACACACTCCTTTCAAACCAGGGTAACCCCCCTTTTCCCCCCCTCCCACCGCTTTTTGTTGTTGTTGTTAATCCTCACCCGAGGATATTTTTTCATTGATTTTTAGATAGAATGGAAGGTAGAGAGAGAGAAACATCTGTGTGAGAAAGACAAATAAATTGTCTGCCTCATGCACGACCCCAACCTGGGATTGAACCTGTAGCCCAGGCGCATGACCTTGACCAGGAATCAAACCCACAACCATTTAGTCTGCAGGCTGACACTCCAAATGCTGAGGGCTGGGGTGCTCTTATTAATTGGCTGTGGATGGCATCTTATACCTGACTGGAGAGCTAGAGTTGCTTATAACCCTAGGTCCCTCTCTGCTATTGAATAGATTTACATAAGATAATTGATTACAACTCTGAAATTGTTGGATATGACATAAGGATAAAAGGAAAACATTAAAACGGGCTGCTAATTTCCTTTTTTATTCTATGATTTCTATTTAAAATTTGAACTATACCTCCCTTTGAATAGTGCTAAATAAACTGACAAGGTTTTAAAACTCAGTTTATTTTTTTTAAATCCTCACCCGAGGATATACATTTTATTGATTTTAGAGAGAGGAAGAGAGGGAGAGAGAAAAACATTGATGTGAGAGAGAAAAGAAACATCGATTGATTGACTCCCACACATTCCCCAACTGGGGATTGAACCCAAAACCCGGGTATCTGCTCTGACCAGGAATGGAACCTGCCACCTTTCGGAGTATGGTTGATGCCCCCACCAAGTGAACCACACTGGCCAGGGCAGTTTGTTTATTGTTTTCATCTGTGAGAGCCCTATTACTGCAGGCTAGTCATTATCTGGTTTTTCAAACATGTTTATTTTCCCTCGAATATATCACACTGATCACTTTAATTAGATTAGGAACTATTGCCTATGCTCCTTTTTTAAATACTTCGACCGCTTTCTAACCAGCTACAGGTTCGGTGTGTGACCTTTTTCTGATCTTGTTCCCTGTTTTGATCTTGAAGTCCACTTCGCACCTTCTACTAGTATGTTTTATTTTATGGAAAACAGCCCCATTAATGATCAGGAAAAACCCGTATGAGAGCTAATGTGATACATTTTCAAATACTGTCTGTTTCAATAAATAAGTATTGAATGTTTATTGTGTGGGCATCCTGGAATGGGATTCAACAAGTAATGTAAATCATGACCATTTGTGAGTTGTAAAACCGAAAGCATAGGTATTCCCTGTGTTCTAAAACTCAATCTCCAGAACAAGAAGGATGCTATGATGTCCAGCAGTGTTTCCCAAAGTGTGTTCTATGGAACACTGATCCTGTGGGATATACTAACAAAAGCCAAGCAAATTAAGAAAAATAACAATCAATATTCTTGAAGAGTCATGGTACATATAAGATAAAGCTAGTAAAAGCTCTAAAATGTACTACACAAAGAAATAAATGTAGCTTTGCTGAACTGATTTAATTGGACATATACTTGGAAGAAAACTAAGAACAGTAGTGATACTTAAAGAAGCTTATAATTCATACATTCTATTATTTTTTTTATTTTTTTTATTTTTTTATTTTTTTATCCTCGCCCGAGGACATTTTTCCATTTTTTGTTCAGATAGAGCGGGAAGGAGAGAGAGGAAGAGAGAGAGAGAGAGAGAAACATCGACGCGAAGGGACACATCGAGTGGCTGCCACCCGCACGACCAACCAGGGCCGGGGACAAACTGCAACCGAAGTACGTGCCCTTAGCGGGAATTGAACCCGGGTCTCTCTGTACCGCAGGCCGACGCTCCAACCACTGAGCCAAACCGGCCAGGGCCATTCTATTATTTTTAATTCTGTTCTTATTATCTCTTTTAAGACTCTGTGAAATTAAGAATTTTTAATCTTTCTGTTCTGTTCTTCCTCCATGCTTTCCCCAATCCCTGATAGGAAAGATGGATGGGAGAAAGGAGGGGAAGTAGGTAGGAAGGAGAGGGGTTTATGTGTTTGTATATATATTATTATTAACTGTCTTGGTTGTTATGTATCTGTCCAGAGTCACTGTGCAGTCCTGTTATACTTTAAAATGTTAATTTATATTAATATAAAGGCAAGCTTATGAAATTATATTATGTAACTGAATACAAAATATTTTTATTTTGATTCTTTAACAAATGAAAAATGATTACCTGAGAAGGTATGTCCTATAGTTAATGAAGTTAAAATCTCTACCAGAAGATTCCCTGGCCAGTTTTGCTCAGTGGTGAGAACATCGGCCCACAGACCGGAGAGTCCCAGGTTCGGTTCTCACTAAGGGCACATACTTTGGTTGCAGTTTGTCCCCAGCCCTGGTTGGGGTAATGTGGGTGTCAGCCACTCGATGTGTCTCTCTCACATCAATATTTCTCTCTCTCTCTCCCTCTTGCTCTGTCTGAAGATAAATGCAAAAAGTGTCCTTGGGTGAGGATAAAATAAAAAAAATGTACTGAAAGAATTTTTTTTTAATTTTATATACATAAATTGCTATCATTTCTATCATATTTTTATCATAAGTTAGTAAGTTTAAAATTTTAAATATTGCACTCAGAAAAATGTTTTGAAAATACTTGTACTATAGAAAAACCTCTACTCTCTAGAATCTTTGAATGGTGACTTTGGATAATAAAAATTTCTCAATTCTTGTAGGAACTTCCCCAATTCCACCATAAGCTCCAAAAGGTTAAAGTATGTATTATTTTAACTGTTTTAAATGAAAATGTTTCTAAAATATTTTCATTTATTTGCCTTAAGATGCAGTGACCCAAGGTCATCATCTAGTTCACTTTGCATTTCAGCAGGTGTTTATTTAGCACATCCAGTGTGTGATTTTCTCAGGCCCTTTTGGGTACTTAAGTCTGTTCACCACTATTAGACAGCTTCTGAATGCTGTGCTTTGGGGCTATTGGGTCAACTTCTTATAGCATTTATGATTTCCTTGCTGTGAAGACTGGCAGATACCTGTGAGGGTGCCTTACTGAACCTCACTCCTAATCTGACACTTCTAATCTTCTGTGAGTGTGAAGCTAAAAATAACCCACCATATGGAAATACATATAAAGTAAGAATACACTAGGAAGCACTTTCCTATGTAAAATCATAATATTTGTAGATTTTGACTGTTCAAGAGTCCTTCTTTTGCTTATTTTTTGAATCTTTGAAGTTGTTCAAACATTTTAGATAACGTGAAATATCGCTGTAAATATATGATGTGGGTATTTCCTTGATCCCTTTCCTTAATAGTGCTAGGAACAGGTTCAGATTTTTAGATCACCTCTTATCTTATGACCAAATGAGAACTAGTTATGTCTAAAATATTAATCATCATATTTCCATCTAATTATAGTTCACAGCTTCCATATGAACCATTTTACATTTGCCTGAAACTTGGTTTAATTTAGAACTATAATGATGACCTTGAAATGAATTACCAGTTTTTCAAATTCACAGTTTGTGACTATATATTTAAAACATGTATAAATTTATAGTTTGCAATGTTACATACATACACTTATACCATAGAATTTTTAATAGCAGGCTCTTTTTGATATTCTCCTTTGTCAAATTGATGTGTCCTGAGAAAGTCTATCATTAAAATCAGTACTTACAAAATATTTGTTAAGCCCAGCTGGTGTGACTCAGTGGATTGAGCATCATCCCGTGGACTGAGAGGTCCCGGTTTGATTCCTGGTCAGGGCACATGCCCAGGTTGGGGGCTTGATCCCCAGTAGGGGGAGTGCAGGAGGCAGCTGATTGATGTTTCTCTATCACATGGATGTTTCTCTCTCTCCCTTCCTCTCTCTCAAAAATTAATAAAAACATATTTAAAAAATATGTATGTTAAATTATGTGACTCTATCTGATAACCAGTTAAGCTGAAAATGAAATGAGTGCTAGAGAGGACAACCCAGTGTATACATTATACAGAACTAATGTGTTAGATCAGGAAAGGTTTCTAATGCTCTAATATAGATTGGAGCTGTAAAACTAAATGAGATTTTTAGCACCTCCCAGTGACTATGTTAATTATACCTGTATAGCAATTACTTTTCTCATTATTAGTAACTGTTAGTTGGCTCATCAAATCCCTTCAACACCTTTTTATTCTCTTTAACCCTCTGTTTTATTTACATGCCCAAATCTACCAGGCACCCATATTACAAATGAGAGCAAGAAAAAATGACATTCCTTGGTGTGTGCTTTGTATCACCAGTAGCATGTATATTGAGATCTTTTTTGAAAAGCCAGTTAAAGAAGAAATTTGAGAACCTTGGATTATCTGCCATTTAAAGTTAAATTGTGATATTTTGGTCTACTTAAAGAATGTAACAGATCCCTTTTCCCCCCCAAATTACTTCTAGACTTCTTGAGTACAGCTATTGATGATCTTTCCATTCCTATTCTATTAAACATCTTCTCTTTTTAAATTGTGTGTTTGTATAAGAGTGTGATGTGTGTTTGTGTAGGAGTGTGATTCACAGTATGTAGGACTATAATCTTCCCTTCAAGCTGTTATCACAACATTAGGAGTGAGTAAGAGAATTTCCATCATATTGTCATCTAACTTTATAGCTTATTTTCATTTGAGTATTTTTTGTTGTTGTTCATTTGGAATTTATGGGGTAGAATTCCAGAAAGCTACAGTGGTTCTTTTTTTACTTTTATTTTTTTCAGTTAGAGGAAGTGGCTAGCGTGAGATTGAGGGCAGGGAGAACGTGGCACAGGAACCTGGCTTGAAACCGCTACATGTGAAATGCAGTTTTATTTTCTGAGTAATATCTCTGAGTGAATAATCACCCTGGGTAGTAATACAAGTTCTCTTCCTTGGAAAGTCTTACTATAATCAAGAAGTTTGCTAGCATATTATGTGCCATGTAATTTTATTTTCTAAAATTATGTTGCATTTAATGTCTTCATTTCTCCATGCTACCTTTTAAAATACTTGTATCTTCATTTGTTTTATTGCTCCTATACCGTGTTTCGATTTTATGTAATTTTTTGCAGTTCATTTAGCTATTTTGCAAATAAACCTTTGCATATTTTCTAAAAGCTGGATTATCTCACTATGGTCTAGTGCTGTGGTTTCTTAGTGAAAGACAAGTTTACAACCGGAAGTTGTAAGTTCCCTAGTTCAAAATCTGTACAAGTTTACATTAGAAAGCCAAAATATTTCCTCTGTAATCACTGAACTTCCAAAAGAAGACAGATATCATCAGCTCAGAAACCGAGTAGATTCCTTAAGCTTCTGGGGGTTTTGAAGATCTGAGATAGAGAATGTGAGACCCAGAATAACTTTGGTCATTTTTTTTAGAGCTGCAGATGGGGTGGTATCTTTTGCCAAGACCTAAAAGACATAAAAATATAAATTGTCAGGAAGGTTAGCCTCTCTTTCACCCTGTTCTTAGGTCAAAAAGAACAGCAGGTTAATAATGAATAATGAATAACATTTTTTCAAATAGTTTTTTAAGTGCTTTAAAATGATTTATTTAAAAATTTACCAAGTCATTATGTCTGTTGCTATTTTCTAAGAGCTAAATTAGGAGGAAATGAATAATTTTGAATTTTCTTTGTGTCAGTGTGCTCTACTTTTTAAGGCCTGTGGATTGCCTAGACCTCGCATCCCCCTACAGAATTCCCCAGCTCTGTTCTCACTTAGAGAACTGGAGAACACAGCCATCCCTATGTCACTGCTGTTCTGGGCATTACACAAAACTGTTAACAGTACTTGAGTTTCTGGTAACACACTCTAGAACTCTCCTTGTAGATAATAAGTTCATTCTTCCTTGGAATTGCTAAGAAAGTGAGAATAAGTTTTTGTGCCCTCAAATATATTCCTCTTGGTTTATTATTTCTGTCTAAGTTAAGCACCTTGAGTATCATTATTTCAAGAAATAAGCTATAGTGCACAGGATTAGGCAAGAAGCTTCAGAAGAGAATGAATCCTTCCCAGAATTTCAGAATTGCCTCGTTGGAGAGAACGTTCCTATAATGTGTTTTATTTTGAGAATCTACTAAAGCAATGCTTTCAGCAAGTTAGTGAATTTATATCAGGTGCCTTGGTTACTTATATTTTTAAAATTTCAAAATATACAGAAAGATAATTCAGTAGAAAGAATGATTTGCTGTTTAAAGAAAGAATTTCTGATACTTTATGAAACTCTGATCTTTTTAATGGAGAAAGAAGAATAGCTTGGATGCTAGGTCTGTGTGTGTGTATGTGTGTGTGTGTGTGTGTGTGAGAGAGAGAGAGAGAGAGAGAGAGAGAGAGAGAGAAAGGAGACCAGAGACTGACCTAGTTTTACACTTGTCTTTCTCCACAAGGCATTTGCAGTAACATGGAAACAAAATACAATAAAATCACCTGGGAATTTTAAATAAGAATTGAGAGGGAAGACTGGAGAAAAGGAATAGTGTTAGAATAACTGGGTCTCTCAGGAATTCTACAGATCGTTTTTTTTGTTGTTGTTTTGTTTTGTTTTTTATTGGGCACCTTCTCTGTGAAGAATATGGAACGCTTCATGAGTTTGCATGTCATCCTTGCGCAGGGGCCATGCTAATCTTCTCTGTATCATTCCAATGTTAGTATATGTGCTGCCGAAGCGAGCACCTACAGATCTGTTTATTCAGATGCAGTTAAGTAGCAGGAGCATTAAGAAGGAAGTCAAAGCACAGTCCTTTTCTGAAGAAAACGACAGACCTTCCAGTGGCCCTCCCATCCATGCTAGCCCATGTTGAACCAGAGCCAAGCCCACCATCATTCCTTGGGTTTCCCTGACCTGTGGGTTCAGTCTAGCCCTCTGGCTCTGCCTGCACTCGTGTTCTAGCTTGGCTGTGCCAGTGTTCATTCCATTGCTGTAGAAAGGCCTGCAGTTTCTAGTGCACTTCCCATTCAGGAACAGCATTGAGCATGATTTGGGGAAAATCGCATGTGCAACTTACATTGAGCTTGAGTATTTTAAGAGGCCTTCAAAACATCACTCTCAGTTTATTATTCTTTTGGCTTCACAGGTGCTTCCATAGGCCCAACATAGGCAAGGGGCACCCATACTGGCCGAGGACAGGGCAAAGGAAAGTAAGATTCCATTCAGCCTGACTCAGCTGTAATAGGTCGAAAACCTAGGGATCTTTTTCTTCAATGATCACCATTTGTCATTTGTTCCCATGGTTATTTTTTGCTTCCAGTTGTTGTTTGCATTTCTTTCTTTTTTTATTTTTTTATTTTAATCCTCACTCAAGGACATTTTCCCATTTTTTGTTCAGATAGAGTGGGAGGGAGAAGAAGAGAGAGAGAAACATCGACGTGAAAGGGACACATCCAGTGGTTGCCACCCGCATGACCCATCCAGGGCTGGGGACAAACTGCAACCAAGGTACGTGCCCTTAGCGGGAACCAAACCCAGGTCTCTTTGGACTACAGGCTGATGCTCTAACCACTGAGCCAAACTGACCAGGGCTGTTGTTTGCATTTCTTTCAAAACATCAGTGCGGAGCTCAAGAGGCAAAGAGAATTGAGATGCTACACTATAGTCTGAGAAAATTCAAGGTTTTGGACTGAGGGCCCCACCTCTAAGCTCATCCTCTTATTACACTGTTATTGGCTGAAGATCTAACACTAGATGCCCTGTGACCATTGCAAAAGCAGTGCAGTCTCTGGCTTTCTAGATTTCTGTGGTCATCTGTGCCTGCTGGTAGAGTAACCATACCTTTCCATGAATTTTGGGTGTTTTAACCATTTTGGAAAAAGCAGAGAGGGGAAAGGAAAAGAATTGGTAAAGATATAGCACCTGAAAATGGAAAGGTCATGGATGAAAGTGGAGGATGCGTTACCTTCTGGCACAGGCCAAGTGGCTGGGTGTGGATGTCGTGTGTGTCCCCGGTGCAGTCACCCTGCAGTAGTAATTCTCCCAGTTTATCCGCCATGGAGTATTGTTCCTTGTTTTTCTATAGTGCTTGTCAAAATGCTATGACAACTGGCTGGTTTTATGCAAACAGAGCCTGGCTCTTAAGAGACAGTGTGTCTGAAAGTCAAACATGGATGGCAGCCATTGGCAAGCAAAGGAGTCAGAAACCAGATTGTTTTCTCGTTGGATGAACAGCTTAAAGCAACGTAAAGTTAATTGAAGAATTCCTTGAAAGTGAAGTCAGACTAAAAGAAATGTTCTGAGTCTGTAATTTACTAAATGTGAAAGATCTGTAAGTGGTAGTGAGACTAAAGGAGTTTAGGGGGGGGGAAGAAGAACAGTTTTGTAAACAGATCTGGCTTGTATTATTGCCTAAGCAGTTTTAATTATTTGCTCTAATAATGTAGATCTGCAGAAGAATCTCTAATTAGGTAAAGCTTGATTTATAGAGTTGGCCTCATATAAACCATGATGTCATGGTGTGCTGCAGAAAATTACAGGCCTGGTCTTGTCGTTGAAAACTATTATTTCTACCTAGGACTACTCACCCTCTGCATGTCGTACTCTTACAAAACCAAAGCATCCTGTGTTCTTGTTCTCAGTGCCCATTGCCCAGGTAAATTAAAAGTATATTATTACTCATTAAGTAATTTATCAAATGTATATTTTAAAAACTGAGGAGGCAGGGGCAGAGTTTAATTACTAACTCGAAGAGTTAAAGAACTCTGGGAACTTGGTAAAGATCAACCTTTGATTCTCTGCAGAGTGGATTCATTCTCCCTTCAGCTGGCAGACTGACAGGGACACGCAGACTGTGAAATATAGCGTTTTTGTATCCATCTGTTCTTCGCTGTTACAACCCTACTAAGCCAGTGCTCCATTTTCCTCTTCCCATCCCCCAGCCACTCCTGGACAGTTGTTTCTGTCATCCTTGCCTGTTTCACCTGGTTTTAAATAAGAGCGTGGATTTCGGTGACATTTTACTGTGGTTCTTTCTTCTTTGCCATCACAGTAAAGCCTTGACAGGAGGCCAAAGACTTTTCTGATTATAGGCCTGCTGATTATAATTTCCTAACATTTTTCTTGCATTAATTATACCTTAATGATGGCATTTTTTATGACTTCCCATTTTAATTTTGTTACAGTAGAAAAGACTTTAGAAGGAGCCCTTCTAGGTTTTCTTTTTCATTAGACTATTTTAAGTGATTTGCCTTTATCAGGTCTTCTCAAACTATTCAGTGTACTTTGCATAGAAAACAATTCCTGCCTTTCACTGTCATATCTCATCAGTTTACATAATATGTGATTAAATTATATAATTATAATAACAAGTCCAACAGGCATAAACAGGTTTTAAAACAACACAACTCTTTAAATAGTTGGAAGAAGTGCATGGGATATACTAGAGAATTGTCTTCTAGCCTCCAGCATTCAGTATGTGTGGGTTCAGTCCCGAGTTAAACAAAGGGATAAAATTGAGTAAATGGAGCTCACTTATGAGAACTTCTGAATCTGGACTCTTCACATTCTCTTCATTTTACAGATGCAACCCGGGTGGTTACAGGAATTTTCCAAGGTTGTGTAACGAGTTGGTAGCCAGCTGGGTGTCCAGCCTCCCAAGGCAGGGTTGTCCCATGGCACCAGGGGAGCACTGGTCCCCTAGCCCTTCATTGTGCTTGTCTGGCTCTGGCTAAATGCAGGTCTACAGAGTGTGCTTTGATGTATCACCACAAAGTATCCTGTCTTATGCTTACTTTACCCACAGTTTTTTTGTTGCTAATTAACATACATTTTTCTTTAAATTCTTCTTGATATCAAAACTGATTCTTCTTTGTTATAGGGAGTTATCCTAGGTCATGAGAGCTGTCACTGCTTTCTCAAAATTGTCATAATTAGATAAGAAAGAGAGGCTGCATGGAAGTATTTTTCTAGCAGGGCTTGTCCTTCTCACCAGTCTGTAGCCCCATTCTGTTCATGGCTCTTTTGTCCACCTAAAGGCAGTTTTTAAAGGCCATAGTTCTCTGAAACAAAGCTACTTTGGGGAGAAGGCAAAGCTCTAAGATTTATATTTATTTGCTTTCTTTCACAAACCATATGTACTGATGTTTCTAAAGTTACCTTTGAAAGATTTTTTAAAATACAACTTTCCTTTTTCCACTCCTTCCTTCCAGTGCTTCCCTTCTGCCCCACTTGTTTTCATACAATCAATATTTGATATTGCCTGGAATCAAAATGTACCCTACAACTGGGCAGTTAAAAATAAAATCAAGACCATTCAGATAAATATGAAGGAAGGGGGAAAATGTTGTACTCAAATCCCTGAGGTAAAATGGTTTTGTTATTATTAAACATTGCATTTAGCTCTGAGCTTACTGATACACAAAGCAAAGCAAGACATTTAGGTTCACATTATTTTTATGTGCTGAAGGGAAACATTATCAGATCTTCCACAGAGACATTGTTACCAAGCACTTTATTTGAAGCCAATGACCCTTATGTAAGGGAAACTAAATAACCATCTAGAGCAGGGGATTCATACACACATTAGCGTTAGAGTCAGAGTCCTTATTATAGTCCATCTCCATTCTTGTTGATGAGGAACAGAAGTCCAGAGAAGATAAGTAACCTGCCAGTCACCAGGCTTGTTGGTAACAGCACCAGCCTGGAACCAGTGCCCCTCAGTACCACCCTGGAACTCAGAGCACCTGGTTTAGAAATCACACATGTAGTAAGATGGGGTATGTACCCAGTATGGCCAGCACCACACCTCACCGCTGGGCACTGTGGACACAGGCTGTCAAGTGAGTGGCATTTAAGCTTGACGAAGTCACAATATGCGGAAAAGTGGTTTCTTTTTTTTTTTTTTTATCCTCACTCGACATTTTTCGATATTTTGTTCAGATAGAGTGGGAGGGAGAGAGAGAGAGAGAAACATCGATGTGAAAGGGACACATAGAGTGGTCGCCACCCACACGACCCAACCAGGGCCGGGGACAAACTGCAACCGAGGTACGTGCCCTTAGCGGGAACCGAACCCGGGTCTCTCCAGACCGCAGGCCAACGCTCTAACCGCTGAGCCAAACCGGTCAAGGCGAAAAGTGGTTTCTTCAAGGAGCTTCTCTTTTCTCTGAAAAGAGAGACAGAGGCTGGACCTCTGTCCCAGGTTGCTGTCAAATCATTGTGGAGGGAAAAATCTAGAATAATTGGTGCCCTTTTTATACCCTGTTTTAAAATAAATACTTTATCAAAACTTGCCTTTCTTTAGTCAAAATTATGGGTAAGTTTATGTTGTATTTTATGACAGTAGGTTTATGAGAAAACTTTAGATAGGGGTCCCAAACTCAACTGCAACACAGTCAGTCAGATACAAGTGGCTGTTTATTACCCAGAAGGCCAGGTGTAAGACAACAGGGAGCAAACCCTGTAGTGCACCAAAGGGCCAGTGTCCTCTCTCCAGGGCAGCTGCTTCCCAGCTCCAGCTGATTTTTGTCTTTTGAATAATGCAGATATACAGTTGACCACATCTTCTAGTGTTTTGAGAGTAGCCGAAAGTCTGCATTATTAAATCTGATTTAAATGTTGAAAATGCCTTTCTTCCACTTCAAGCCAGAAAACTTGGAGTTGTCCTTGACTCCTCTCTTCCTTTCAGAACCCACGTGTAACCCATCTGGAAATCCTGTTGGCTCTACCTTCAAAGTATATTCAGAATCTGATCGGTTTCTTACAGATCTCTGTTGCACTACTGTAGCCCAAATCACGGTTATCTTTTTTCAGGATTATTGCAATAGCCTCCCAACTGGTCTCCTTCCCATGCTTTCTCTCCCGTAGTCGGAGAGATCTTATTGCCTCTCTGCTCACAACACTTCCATCTCATTCAGTGTGAAAGCCAAAGGCCTCCCAATGCCCCACGAGGCTGTCTCATCTCATTGCTACAACCACAGTGGCCTCCAGTCGGTTCCCCAAATACACCAGCTCATTTCCTCATCATGACCTTTGCCCTTGCTGTCCCCTTGCCTGAATGCTCCTTCCCCAGGTATCTCCAAGGCCCATACACTCCCTCTGACCCTTTGCTCAAATGTCATCTTCTCTGAGGCCTCCTTTAGCTTCACAATCTAAAGTTGTAGCCAAACACACACTCGGCCTTTCAGCTTCTCAGCTGTTTCCTTTTTAGGACGTGTCATGATCTAGTATACTGCATGTTTTTCTTGTTTATTACCTATCTACCACATTAGACTATAGGTTCCAAAACTGTAGGTTTATGTGTTTTTGTGTATTTGTTTACTGCTGTATACTTAGCATCTAGAAATGTCCTTCACTCCCAGTATGTGCTCAATAAATATTTGATGAATAAAAAAATCTTTAGAAAAAAAACAAGTTTTTCAACTTGAGACCAAACAAAACTCTTAAGTGGGCCAGTCCCAGCCACACCCGCTTTGTGCTAGGGTCAAAGAGAAGAGTGAGCAGTTCTCCAGGTGCACCTAGTGTATTGGAGACATATTTCATGGCAGTATCCTGACCCTCCCCTGCTCAGGAAACCTTAGAAGAGCTCTTCCACACCACTCATGCACATGTGTCCTTCCTGCTTCCAGTTACTGAACTTTATGTGTGCTGTTGTTTTGTGTCTCAGCACTGTATTTTTCCAGTGCATTGCTGTTTAGAATACGAAGAATGTTCTGTGAACTAATTCAGCCACCTGAGTGAACTTCCAAGCCTCTGAAGGCAGGAAACATTGGAATAATTTGACTTGCTTTCTACAACACAGAGTTTAGAGCTAGACAAGAAAAGAGGAAGAGCACCAGAAACAGGGAAAAGCATATCTAAAGACACTCAGGTAGAATAAAACCTTGATGCTTTGGAAGAGAGCAAGTGAGAATATAGTAGGGAGTAAAGTGGAAAAGTGATTGGGAAAAGGTTGGAGAGGTAGGCAGGGCCAAGTCTGGAGGCCTCGGTAAGAAGGGTGGATGTAAACAAGTGCTGGAGAGGGTGTGTAGCAAAGGGGACTCTAGCACACTGCTGGTGGGAATGCAGACTGGTGCAGCCACTTTAAAAACAATATGGTGTTTCCTCAAAAAATTAAAAATGGAACTGCTATTTAACTCAGTGATCCCACTTGTAGGAATATATCCTAAGAATCCCCAAACACCAATTAGAAAGAATATATGTACCCCTATGTTCATGGCAGCGCTATTTACAATCGCTAAGATCTGGAAACAGTCCAAGTGCCCATCAG
The DNA here is from genome assembly GCF_014108415.1 of Molossus molossus. Classification (NCBI taxonomy): domain Eukaryota; kingdom Metazoa; phylum Chordata; class Mammalia; order Chiroptera; family Molossidae; genus Molossus; species Molossus molossus. The sequence continues at coordinate 85,222,058 of NW_023425388.1, forward strand.
TAGATGAGTGGATAAAAAAGCTGTGATACATTTACACAATGGAATACTATGCAGCTTTTGGGACAACATGGAGGAACCTGGAGAGTATTATACTAAATGAAATAAGCCAGTCAGAGAAAAATAAGTATCACATGATCTCACTTATTTGTAGAATATAATGAACAAAATAAGCAGACAAACAAAAGAGATCCAGAGACATGGAAGTAGGGAACAGACTGACAAACCTCTGAGGGAAGCGGGTCTGGGAGGCGGGAAGAGATAAATAAAAGAACTTATATGCATATATGCTTAACCAATGGACACAAACAACAGTATGTTGAAGGTGGGGGTGAGACAGGAGCGGGAAGGAGGATGTCAATGAGGGGGCAAAAAAAGGAGGGACATCTGTAATACTTTCAACAATAAAGATAGATAGATAGATAGATAGATAGATAGATAGATAGATAGATAGATGAAAAAAGGTTGGATGTCATTGTTAAGTCCAGTGGGAAAACCAGAATGTGTGAATTATGCATAGTGGTAATTGTTTTAAATACAGCTTTTTACTGAAGTATGACATGTATACATTCTGCAATGTTTTTCAAGCAAGCCAGTCAATTGGTAGCAGTCATTTCAGCACTTAGACTTCCTTCCTTTTGTTTAAAAAATTTTCGGACTTAATTGGCTGAAAAAAAGTATTGTTTATTTTAACATTTATAACTAAAATATTAAAATTTATTTTAAAATCTTACTGAAATGAGTAAATGTACTTGTACAGAAAATAAGCTCTGTTTTAGTTACATAGCACCATAGATTTTGGTTATAATGATTGTATAATAAAGTAAGGTTCCCCAGGCACATTCAGTTGTTTTCATTGTATCCACTTTAGTTAACATAAATAAAATGATAACTAGTCATTCATTTTACTGTTGCATTTTCAACCTTTTTAATTTACTATCATATTAAAATATATAACATTTTTGCTTCTAAAATATAAATTTTTATACTTACACTATACCAAATATACATTAATTGCAATTTTCAGGAAAAGTATAGCTTTTATAAAAGGCAAAGCTCAAGGGTTATTCCACCCTATTTGTTCCAATTATTAAACAGAATCATATATTGAGTTTACTAACATTCTGTGGAAGATAGAACAAGACGTTTTTAGTTTAGCGTATAAGAACAGTAAAATATTACTCATGTGTTGTTTTTTTAAACTTCAGAATTCTGCATGCCAAACAGAGCCACTTGGAGGGTTTTTTTAGCTTAGCCTTGGCTATCTGGTACCTAAAAGGACAAATTCTGAGTCTTGATAACATTTGAGATATCAACAGTCAAAGCAAAGTCAAGCTATAGATAAACTGGATAGCTGAAGTAAAGACCAAGTGTTAGGTTGAAGTTTAGAAAATCTTGCAACATTCAGAGGCAGCTATAAGAAGAAAAACTTCACTGCTCTTCGTAGCTTTCTCACAACTGATTTTTACTTCAATAGCATGAAATAAAAATTAGAGAAGTAGAAATTTAGAACTGAAAAGGACCATAGAGATCCTATTTTACAGATGAGGAAACTGAGGCCCAGAGAGCACCAAAGACCTGCTCAGTGTCATACAACTAGAGTTAATAGAGGGCTGAAGCTGGGATTTGGAACTCCTGTTTTCTAGGTTACTATTCTTTTCTCTACTTTTGTGGGCATTTTTTGACTCTATAGTCATTGGAATTGTACCAAAATGGAATGAGCTGGCTTAAGTGAGGAAAGGAGCTCTCTGCCACCAGAAGTGAACTCTTCGGCAGAAGCTTAACTATTGCTACCTCATAAGCATGTTGATTTTCCATGAAGGAAATTTGAATTCAGAGTCCTCTAAGAGATTTCCCAACTCTAATTTTAATGAATTTAGATAATTTTCATGATATTTGTAATGGGGTGATTATTTGACCTTTCTTCTTACAACAGTTATTGTTCATTCTCATCCATGCCTGTCTCATCCACTGTAGTCTTTTCTCAGAATTAAGGGTTGACCCAGTAATGCAGTATGATCAAAAGGCCGCCAAGACTCCAATCTCTGTTCACCACTTGGAATGATGAGTAATCATTTTACCCGCAACTAATTTATTTTTATTATTATTATGGTTTTTTTGTATCCTCACCCAAGGACATTTTTCCTTTTTTTTTTTTGTTGTTCAGATAGAGTGGGGGGAGGGGGAGAAGAAGAGAGAGAGAAAGAGAAACATCGACGTGAAAGGGGCACATTGAGTGGCTGCCACCCACACAACCAACCAGAGCTGGGGACAAACTGCAACCGAGGTACACGCCCTTAGCGGGAACCGAACCCGGGTCTCTCTGGACCACAGGCCAATGCTCTAACCGCTGAGCCAAACCGGCCAGGGCTTACCCGTAACTAATTTAACCTTCTACATCAGACCAGTATCCAATGACTGCTGATTTTCCTCTACCACATAAATACAAAATAAGATATATAGTTAGCATAAGGGAGATTCATGACAATGAAATCAATCAGCTTTCCTACCCTACAGCAAGGACTTGGAATGGTAAAAGTTTTGGTGATTTCATAACCCAATAAGGTATAAATGATTTTTAAAGTAGATCATGGTAAAACGCATTTACCTTGCAACTGTATAGCCTATTCTTAGCTTAGAAATGACATGTATAGCTGGGCTGGAGTGGCTCAGTTGTTTGAGTGTTGTCCTGTGCACCCAAAGATTGCTGTTTTAATTCTGGGTTAGGACACATACCTGGGTTGCAGATTGGATCCCCTGTTGGGGCACATATGGAGGACAACCAGTTGATGTTTCTCACGTCATTGTTTCTGTCTCTTTCTCTTTCTCTCTCTCTCTCTCTCTCTCTCTCTCTCTCTCTCTCTCTCTCTCTCTCCATGTCCTTGGGTAAAGGATTAAAAAAGAATGGCATGTATAGATTTGCATTACAATATACATTGCATGAGATAGGAACTCTGATTACAAATGTATTTGCCAACTGCTAATGTCTGTGTGACTAGAAAATCTCTTCATATTGCTCTGTTTTGAATATAAAATTATCTCTGCCCATCCCATCTTCATCCCCTATTTTTTTCTGCTATAATTTAGGAAGTATTGTCCCAGACATCAACATTTTTAGACTACATGCTTGGCAGTCATATTTGTGATAGGGAATTTTCAGAAAACAAGTGATTCAGTCTCATATGCCCTAAGAATCCGCATTCTCTAGTGGTGAGCATGGTAAATTATTCATTATAGTAAATACATAGTCACATTGGGAGCCATCTCCATAGGTTAAAAAGTGAATTTTAAACTTCCATCCTGCAGTCTTGTGGGAAGATTTCTAATATACTTACTCCCTTCACTTCCGCTGACCCTGAATTTGGGATTTGGGAAGTGGGATGAGAGAAGATGGTGGTAGAATTTCACATATTATCATGGTGATCCAGTAAGACAGTGAAGAACTAACTCTGTTTTTTCAGTGATAAAGGAAACTTAAAGCCCAACAATGGAGAAGCCATGTTACAGGATTAGAGAAGATACATACTTTAGTTGTCCAGAATGGACATAAAAACAAAGCCTGAGACCCACATCTCCTGGCTCTTTTGTCAGTTCTTTTTGTACAATCCCATTTTATTCCTACTGAAAAGTCAAGCTAGACTCTACTCCTTTCCAAAGCGGAGGTCAGGCCCTGTATCTTATGTGTGTTCACTCACTTTCTCCCAAGAGGAAGGACCCCTAGGGCAATGTCCACAAAATTCTGTAAACTGTCAGATACTAATTATTTTAGGCTTTGCCAGCCCTGCATTCTCTACAGCAACCACTCAGCTCTGTCATAGCACAAAAGTAGCCACGGCCCATATGTGAATACGTGAGCATGGCTGTGTGCCAATAAAACTTTATTTATGGTCACTGAAATTTCAATTTTATGTATTTTTCATGTCATGAAAAAATATTCTGATTTTTATTTTTTCCCAACTACTTAAAAATGTAAAAATTATCCTCATGGGCTATACAGAAACAGAATGTGATCGAAGTATTAGCCCACTAGCCATAGTTTGCTAAGCCCTGTCCTAGGTGGTAATAAACAATGAACTATGAGGAAGTTTGTAGGTGTTAAAACATGAAGGGACAAAATATGACACCTGAAGGACAGATGACTTAAACGTGGTAGGGGAAATGAATGATGAAATTTGTATGCAGGGAGAAGTAGATGGATGCCCTGGCCTTTGATTCTGTTTTAGATAATCTTGGTTGGTATTCAGTCAAATTCCAGATTGCTTGTTTTGATTTGCTCTACTAAGATTTACAAAAGTCAGGTTTTTGCTGGCCTTAGAGAAGAAAAGCAGATACAAGAGGAGGACATGGGACTTAGAGTTTGCCGAAAGGTATGTAGAGCCAACAGAAAAGTTTATTAGGAATGGCAGCTGGTGGTTTTTGTTATCAGTGAGTCATTGTGAGGTCTGTCTGAGGCAAGGAGGAGGCAGCTAGCCATATTCCTCTTTAGCAAAAACTAGTTTATGACATTGTGATGTTCTCAAAGACTATGTCTTCTGCCACACTGAAAGAAAATGAAATTGAGGCACAGTTATAGACACTAAGTAACAGGACTAAATCTATATCTCCCTGACTAGAAAATGTATGCTCTTTCTACTGTACCATTACCATGATCAGAAATAGTAGCAAAACAAACAAACAAAAAACACTCCCAAACAGAATTTGGTGGGGAAAAAATCATTTTCAGCTACATTGCTGGCTATCATTACTTTATGCTAAGCTTACTCTACATGGTTATTTTATAGTAATAAAATTATTTCAGCTCCTTAAAACCTTGAAAAATCAAACCAGTTGTGTCTTTTAATATTTGTGGTTTGTGTGTCCATTCATTGCTGGCAGTTTCTAGGCAGGCTGCAGCCTTGAACTATTCACTGTCTGAACTTGCCCTCAAAGAATTCTTCCTCCCACCCTACCTCTATCAAGTGACAACCAATGAAAAACCCACAAGCTCAGCAACTTCAGCTCTGGAAAACTTCCATCAAAACCCTCATTCCATATCCTCTTTGAAAATCACAGTTCCTAGAACTTGCTGTTATCTTCTTGAAGGTCATGACTAATGCTTGTAACATTGTAAAACTTCCACTGCAAACACTGTCTCAAGACCAAGATTCCTTAACTTGAGCTCTGTGTTCACTCACCTATACCAAGACATTTACTGCCCCACAACTATTCTACCCTAAATTCTTACCCAGTAACCAGGAAATCAAATATTAGGATATGAGCATTTTAAATAGTTGGTAGGAAAACTGGATAGCTTAATGAATTGCAGAAAGTGCCTCTTTGATAGATCAGAATTGAATAAAAATCCCTGGAATATTGAGAATCTGAGGTAACTCAGCCCTGTTCTTGCTTCTCTAAATTTTATTCTTTCCATGAATTGTTTTTAGGATTCAGAGATCAAGTATCTGGTATACCTGTCTCAGAGGAAACAATTTCATTTTTCCTAAATGTGGAAATGTAGTGCAAAAGTGGCTGTTTTATGTATGACTGAGTGATACTAAAATCTAGTTTCTAGCAGCCTTTTCATATGTGAATCATATTATTTAATACAGATTTCTTTGAAACCACAACCAGACACACAGTATGAATATTTGATTGAAGAAATATGGTTGCTATTATTCACCCTGCCATGCTTTATTTTACTTACATTAATGACCCATTAATATACTTAAGTAAAAAAGTAAATTTGCATCATCAGCCATTGAAATTAACAAGACTGGAAGCTGGTGATTACCCACACAAGACTCCACCATGACATAATTTCCTGCCTTGGCTGGATAGCTCAGTTGGTTAGAGTGCCATCCAATATGCCAAGATTGCGTGTTTGAGCCTGGTCAGGGCACATACAAGAATCAAGCAATGAATGCATAAATAAATAGAACAACAAGTCTCTCTCACTTTCTCTCTCCCTCCCCTTCCTCTCTCTAAAATTAATAAATTGAAAAAAAAAAAAGAGAGATTATTTCCCACTCTGTTTGTATCACAACATTGATTTGTTTAGACCATTCCACAAATATGTCCAGAAACTTAGGGAGAAAAAAAGCTGCAGCCAGGAGACAAATATTTGCTAATGCCCTTATGCCCCACTTACTGTCTGGAGAAAATATATGTTCATGGAAACAATAAGAAAATATTTAGTCTGTATTTATTTACCATGTGTAGGCTGCAGAATGTTAGCATTTTGAGTGTGCCCAGATGTAATGGAAAGAACTCACTAGCACTTTCTCACTAGATTTAGTTAGGAATGCACCTTTGGAATCAACATTGGTTAAAAGGTTGTCATTTAGTTTCAATAATCCCAAAGAGTTTTTTCTGTTGTCTAAATAATGGAGAAAATGATTTGGGATTTCAAATCCCATATGAATTGACTGCTGTTGGTCTCTTAAGCATATTTCCTTATCAATAAGACTAAGTAAACACATATTTTTTAAAATTTGACAGAAAATATCTACTATTTAGGTAAGACAGTGAACTCAGATTTATGGTGGGGAAACCCTCATAATTCAAGAGAGATTGTCTTGAAATAATGTTGATAAAGAGTAAGTGTCAGTTTTCTAATGGAAAGGAGCCAGTGTTTTCTGCTAAATAAGCAGCCTCAGGAGAATGTTTATTCTTATCAGTGAGCAGTATATACATATAAATATTTTTGTTTGAGGTTCTTCCATATCCCCCCACCCCCATCGAGTAGGATATCTCAATGACTGCAAGTCTCTGCTTTCTTGTTTTAATATTTTGATAAATTTAAGTACCAGAAAACAACCTAGGATGTCAAGAAAAAAAATCTTTGTATATTTCTTCAGCAAATTTCTGGGGTTTGTCCAGTTAGCTCTAAGGCCTATTTATCATATTTTATTATATTTTTAGGGGATTATGTAATATCATAAGTGTATATTCAGAATGACTATCCAAATTATTTATGTTTCAAAGCAGTGCTTTCCAAGATGAATTGACTAGTGGTTTGACGGTACAAATCATAGACCTCTTTTAGTCCCTTAGACCAAATGTATTGAAAAGTTACATCATAAATTAATGAGCATTCTCTAAGCATTTTTCCCCCTTAAATATTAAATGAGGAGGCATTCACTTTAACCTTATACTGCTCTCTGGTTTCTGCTAATACAAATGCCTTGACTTCTTTTTACTCCCTGAACTGAAAAGGAAAGTGAGCCATAGATGAGGCAGAAACTTTTTTTTATTCAGGTAAGGAGTATTTCTTGACTGCCTTTAAATTATTTCATTATTCTGCAAAATTTCAGTTATATAGAAAAAAGAACGCCATGACAGCTTCAGCAGACATCAATTTATGGCCACCATTGTGATGTCTGTCTCCCACACTGGAGTCCTTTCCCCCATACTGGATTCTTGGGTCCTTTCCCCCATACTGGATTCTTGGGAAGCAAATCTCAGACAGCATATGTTCTATGGATTGTCTGCTGTGTGATTTGAACTTTGTTGGGTATTGAAGATTTAATGAGACTTGGTCCTTGTTCTAAGAGATCTCATGAAATTCACCTGTAATCCAGTGTAATTATAATATAAGTCAATGGTAACATAGACCCAAACATTAAAACCCCTGAACCAGCTCTCAACCTTGCAAAACCTAATATAAAAGGAATAATTTTATAAGTCCCTGGAACCAAATTCATGAAAACCTTTTAAAGTATGAAAAATTTTGTAGTTTCATTTGCTATAGGGGCTTGGAAACAATGACACCTAGTAGCAATGAGCACACATAGCACCCAGATTTTGGCTTCTAAATCTTCTTTCCCACTAAAAGGAACCCACGCTCCTTGGAAAAATGGCTGACTCCAGGGCTGAAGGAGGAAAATCAAGATGAGCCTTGGAATATCTTTTCATGCCAGGAGGTTAGGAAGTACTCGGAAAGTGATGAGGACATGTCAAAAGGACGAAGGAACCAGCTTGAAAGAACTCTTACTGGCCAAATCTGGGACAATTTAAGCAACGGTAACTAATAATAATAACAAAATACAACTCATTGAATAACATTAGAATCCATGAGTGAGTTCATAGTGATAATAAATAAATGAATACTACATGCATAAGAAAGAAAAAGTTTCTTTACAGTAGATTTCTAATTAATACATGTGGAATGAATACTGGAATAGAAAATCATTTCACAACCATTATAGTACAAAAAATATTAATGGATGCTAAAACTTGGAAGTAAAAGTTAATGAGGAACAGGATCCTCACATACTTCTTCAGAGACTCCACAAATTACTTATTAGTAACCATAGGAACTAGTAGCTTTAGAGTAGAGAGGTCTGATAGTGACTCCTTAACCAAGTGATCAAAATTACATTCACCAGTAATAGAACAAACGAACATCATGTACCTCTTGATGCTATGCATTTAAAAAGACATCTGTGATATTCTTGCCCTCCAAAAGGCATAACTAATTTAGTATTAAGGAAATAGGCAAGTCCAAACTAAAAGATACTGTTAAAAATGGCAGTGTCCTGAAACACAAAGAAAGGCTCAGGAGCTGTTTCAGATGAAAGGAAACCAAAGAGAGATGAAAACTAAATGTATGCATGACCCTGAATTGGATCCTAGACTAGGAAAAGAAATGCAGAGAGAACATTATTGGGACGGTGTGTAAAATTTGAGTAAGGTCTGTGAATTAAATAATAATATTGTGACTATGTATGTTACTGATTTTGTCCATTTGTACTGTCATTAGGTAAGTGGTTATCTTTGTTCTTAGGAAATACACGTTGAATATTTATTTGGGAGCAAAGGACATGATGTCTACAACTTAATCAGATGGTTTAGAAAAATAATGTGTACATAAGGAAAGAAGAAAATACAAAAGTAGCAACATTTTAACAATTGGTGAAAATAGGTGGAATATATACATTTTTTGTGTGTGCGCTGTTCTTGCAACTTTTAAGCTTGAAGTTATTACAAATTTTTTAAAAAATTAATGCTAAAATAAAACAAATACACACACATGCATACACACACTATAAACACATACACACACACACACTATCTTCACTTTAAATAAAACTAACTCAAAATGTAGAAATCTGCAAATTATATCTGAAGAAAAACTGAAAAAGTTTATTTTTATTCTTTCAACAAAATTACTACAGAAAATTTTTAAATAGCAACCTTCATCAAAAAATTATAAAGTTCATAAAAATTTAATGGCTATGGAATCACAGTTGCCAAAGCCCCAATTGTAAATTGAGATGCAGCTGCACTTGTTTCATCTTTGTCCTGGTAATAGTTGCTACATGCATAGAGCTCTGTATGATTTTATGCATATGCCTTTGAAGAAAATCATGGTGATGGTAACCTGCCCCAAAATACATATTAAGACCTGTGTAGAACTGAGGCTGTACTCCGATTTCTCTCTTCCAGTTATCTGATAGCTTTTCAGGTCATATAAAGCCAGGCTTTAGAAAACCTGTTCCTTCCACTACCTCGCTTGGAACCTTTTGGATTTTTCCCTTTTATCTCTTTCCTCTCATTAAAATACAACTTTTACGGTAATAATAAGAATAGTAATAAGGGTAATGAGTCTATTATTTTGAGCCTATTCAAAAATATGTTGCTTTACTAATCACACACACACACAAACACACACACACGCAAAGAGTAAGATCAGTTTTTCAAAAGCTGGTTATCGCCCTGGCCGGTTTGGCTCAGCGGTTAGAGCGTCCGCCTGCGGTCCGGAGAGACCCGGGTTCGGTTCCCGCTAAGGGCACGTGCCTCGGTTGCAGTTTGTCCCCGGCCCTGGTTGGTCGTGCGGGTGGCAGCCACTCAATGTGGCCCTTTCACATCTATGTTTCCCTCTCTCTCTCTCTCTCTCTCTCCCTCCCACTCTGTCTGTACAAAAAATGGGAAAATGTCCTCGGATGAGGATAAAAAAATAAATAAATAAATAAATAAAAGGTGTTTATAAAAAAAAAAGCTGGTTATCCAAGAACTCATTTTGCCTCTTTTTTTTTTTTTTTTTTTTTTTTACCATTTTGCCACTCAGAGAATTGGAGTAGGAAGTGGAAACAAGCAAAACTAGTCAGTCAAATGTAGTTTTTTAAAAACGGTTTGTTTTAATTTAAAAATTACAAACATTGTCTATAATAGCAAAAGATTGGGAATAATCTAAATCAGTGATTCTCAACCTTCCTAATGCCGCAACCCTTTAATACAGTTCCTCATGTTGTATGTATGTGGGCGTATCTGCATGTGGGTGTACCTGCCTGGAGATGGATAGAGGAGCAGTGTCTTGGTTCCTAAGACCATCGGAAATATGTGTTTTCCAATGGTCTTAGGTGACCCCTGTGAAAGGGTCGTTCAACCCCCAAAGGGGTCGCGACCCACAGGTTGAGAACTGCTGATCTAAATGTACTTCATAGGACCAGTTAATACTGGTGGAATATTATGCTTCCATAAATAAAGACTGGAAAGGTCTGTGTACTGATACTGAGAATCTCCAACATGTAATGTGAAGTTCAAGAAGTACAGTACAGAACAGTCTGTATGGAATGCTACTATTTGCATATAGTTAAAAGAGAAAAGAATATATATACTATATATATAAATATTTTTTGCCTACATGTATATAAAATTTCTCCAAAAAGATAACACACACACACAAAATTGTTTGACTAAGGAGATAAAAATTTGGTATTGGGGCAAAGGTTCATTAATTTCAGCATTAATAGATGTTGAAAAACTCCTAAATTGAATGCTTTTAGAAGGAAATAGGAAATTGTACTTTTCACCACTGTTTTATTGCTACAGAAATGACTGTCCTATAATGATAGTTTAAAGACACAGAGAAACTCCAAGACTTTTCACTGTAGTTATGGAAACCATTACGCATTCTTTCTGATTCAGTCAGTCTAGTTCACTTGACTAACTTGATCTCAGAAAACTGATCAACATTTTTTTCTTAAATGTTCTTGGGCACAGGAGTACATTCTATGAATGAATATAAGACTCGACGGCTGTAGGACCATTAAAGACCTGAAAATTATAAAGCTGATTTCAGCGGAGTTCCAACAAAATACCAATTTAGTTTAATACCCCATGGGAAGTAGAAGGGTAAAAGTTATTTCAAATTAGTTAGTGTATGAGTCAGTGTTCTTGTAATATGTGGAATACCAGGAGTCTCTCAGGAAAGCCAGAAACCAAATAAGACCTAGGAAATGTTTAGGAATCCAAGAGAATCTAGAAGAGCATCCTCCCGGGAATTGAAAATTTAATATATCGCCAAATTTTTTTCAGCCAAGATCTTAAACAGGATATTAAATGGCATGTAGTACTTTTTTCCCATAATGATTATCTTGGTAGTTAACAACCTCTTTTTCAGTCCACCTGCATAATATAAGAGGATACACAGAATCACTCCAAGCTGTCTGAATACTCCTTTTCTTCCTGCATCTGCCAAAGTCAATGAGAAGTAGGAACCTAAAACAGTCTCTGGAACAGGTAACAGTCTATTGCCACTTACAACATAAAATTAAGCAAAGAGAAACTTTTGTGGCTTATTTACATATTTCATGGTTCTTGTGTTTAACTTTTTTTTTTTTAATTCATTGTCATTTAAATAAGACTACTATATCCAGCCCATATGGTATACTAAAGCTCTCTGCTGAGAGTTATTTGTAGAGTTCCACTGCATTCTAACAGGGAAAAGTACACAATTGTGACAGTGGTTTTGGAAACAACTTAGGTAGCGTCAAGAAACATCTGCACATTTTTCCAGCAGTCTGAGTAATGAAGTAATGTTTTTGTACAGCCTTTTCTACATCTGCTCTTTCCCTCCTTCCTTATTTCAGCATATCTAGATGATTACTAAACTGAATACATTGTATATGCATTCTGACAGCCACGAGGACTGTCAGGGTTGATAATAACACATATTGACCCAGTGTTGTTGTCATGAAACATCTGATTGGGTACTCAATAGCAGGGGGCTGTGGCATTTAAGAGGGTGGTACTGGGAGCTATATGAGACTCTTCTTGTCATAGCCCAGTTGCATTTTCTCAGGTCATGGAGTCAGTGGCCAGGCAGGTATACCCTTAAGATTGGATTATGCATTTAAAGAAATAGTTTCTTTGCCTTAGAGAAGAGAGTATAGTCTCATCATCTTAAAAAGTAAAACCTTATTATCTTAAAAGTAAAAAAACAATTTTAATAACTGTTTAATTCATTACACTGTGAACTGTGCTGAAAGGCCTGTCCTAAAGCATGTCTCTGCTGCCAAATCCCAAGTTCAGCAGTTACCAAAGCTGACTCTGTGTGACCTTTCACATTTCCATAGGTTGGATGTGAAAAGTGATTGCCAAGGTTTTATTTCAATTCAGATATAACTAAATGCAAGAAATTACTTACTGTCACCTTTATTCTGCCAGTCCCACCCTAAATCACCATTTTGGGGAAAAGTTATAGGATCCACAAAATGGCCTGCCTGTGTTCCAAGTTAATTCTGAGAATGACTTTCTATGTCTGGTTTACAGTCTCTTTAGAAAAGCAGAACTATGATGGAAACACTGTGACATCCTAAGCTGTAACAAATGAACTGTTCTTGAAGATAAATGTAACTTCATGTCTGTGAAGCTAAATATTTACTTTACAGATGATTTAGTGTATCTTTGTTCCTTTCCACACTAAGCCTATTCTTTCTGTGCATCACTTCATCTCCAGGCTTACTTTTTTGTAGCCCTGTTATATCAGTGTTTTGTGATGTTACAAAAAAGCAAAGAGTGTGAGGGCAAATTTTCCATTACATACCTCAACAGGAATGCTAGGGAACCTAGCCAAACTAAGTCTACAAAAAATAAAAATTACAGGAAAGATGATTCATTAATCAACAATCACCCTACCAAAAAAAAAAGAATCAGTTGTATTTGGTTTGGGGTGCAGGGATTTAGTGCAGACAGCCCAGCTATGGGATGAAATGGGGTATTTTATGCCTACATGGCATGGATTTAGATCTATTGGGGATTTTTTTTTAACTCTAAAATTCAGGGAAAGAATAACTCACTTTTTGCCTTAGTTTCTCTCAACTTTTTTCAAAATGAAAATAAAATATATAGGTACAATTTTATTTTAAAAAATAATGGCAGCTGAAAGATACAAAAGAAAGGCACAAACTATAGCTCATGAGCTATAGGAACATGAACTCTTCCTTCCTCTCCCTCTGCTCTGTTACGTGGTCTTTGTCCTTCCTCTTCCTTGAACATATCACACTCCTGTGCGTCCCTTTCTTTTGCCATAAATTCCGGTTCTTGGTTCCTCCCTAAAATGTTGTTAGATCAATAGAAATGCTAGATTATTATTTTTTTAAGTTATTCCTAAATATTAAAGGAGCTAAAAGGGTGAAAATTCTGACACTGGAGGAAAAAATTAGTCACTGAAATTAGAAAAAGCCCCCAAGCTCCTAAACAAACAGAACTATCTGATCACAGAACTAGTACTATAAGTTTCAAATTCAATGTGAAGCTTCATTTTTTTGGTGTTCTAATGAGAAAACCAGCCAGGAACAAATACAGTCGGCTCTGTGACCAGCCAGTAATAGATACCATATACTGTGTTATCTATTGTTTTATTTGCCAGCCCCTAAGCACCATCATGCAATAAAATGTTCAAAAGCAGTGACCCAGAGTGCTACAGTATCCTTGCACACCTTATGACTCACCAAAGAAACGTAATAATAGGGTCCTGTACCATTTTATTACCAAGTATATATATTTTTTTATTCTTTGAAAATTGGTGTTCATTGTGTGGTTTGGACACTATTAACCAATTAGAACAAAATTCCAACCATGTTGAATGACACTGAATTTACTGAAGATTTTTGTTGCCTTTTATGGAGAACATAAGGGGGAAATGGAGAACAGGTGTTTTGTTTTTGTTATGTGTTTTCTTTTGCCAAGAAGCTGATCACCCAAGTGTTATCGTTTCATTCACACAAAGGCACAGCAATACAAGAAAAAAACATTTAAAAGTTCCTAAATAATTGAGTGTTTCTTGTGAGAAGCTGGGACATTTCAAGGAAAGAAGAGGAACCAAGCCAGCGTTCCTAGACTTTGACAACTAGGGCAAATGTAACAAGTTCACATTCATCGTGGAAAAATGTGAAGTCCTGCACTTTTTTAGAACATTTGACTGCATGAACAGAACCAGGGCTCTAAGGGCCTTATGTAGTCTGTGCTGGTCAGACCCTTCTGTGCTCATCTCTGCTCACCTCCATCTGAGAGTCAGTGACAGACCACCCAGCAGAGAATGTTTTTAGAATAGTGCTGGTGAAGGCAAACATCTTAGGTCTCATTTAGAAAAAAACTACTCCCCAGTCCTCACATCTCGGACTGGCTTTTTTTCAGGCATTTCCTATTGCTCATTCTTACTCCCTTCTGCCTTATATGCAGTGCTGCCTCCATACATCCACTTAGCAAGGAGACAAGAAAAGGCATCTGTAGGACGTTTTCTTCCCTCGTAAAAGATTATATTTTTTCTTTTCAGAATCTCTCTGCCTTTGCTCTTTTCAGCTATACTGAAGGCTTGTTTCCTCCATTTTTAAATCTCATTTTGTTCAGCCTTATAGCAAATCAGCAATTTCTAATGAAGCCTTTCTCTCATCTGTGCTTTTATTTCTCTGTTATCAGTACTCATGAAAGCCAGTAGATGTTTCTTAGGTCACATATACTTTGGGAAAGAGGTTCCTCCCCATTCCAGAATACTCCCAGACCCCATTCCTTTCAACCATCTAACCTTCCATCCATCCAAGTCAGAAGGACTTTGAAACTTAGGAAATTGACATCCCTGGAACGGATCATGATACATGAATATATAAGGAACTCCTTTCTGCTTTGCAAGATTTGAAGAGAAAATGTGCTTTAGAATAAGACAGATCTGAGTTCAAATACTGTGTGACCTTGAGCAAGTTACCTGTCTCATTCATTTAACAAATATTCATTGAGAATTTCTAAGTGCCAGGTATTGTGCCAGACATGATGGATACAGTTATTTACAGGACAGACATGGTCTTTTACCCCATTGAATTTATACTCCAGTTGGGGAAACTAAGGAAAAACAAACTTTTAAATAAACAAATACAAAGAAACAAAGCATGTCTAATGGAGTCAGAGGAGCAGGGAAGACTATTTTTGTGAAATAATATTTAAACTGAGGATCAAAGAATAGGTAGGAGTTAGCCAATCAAAGAAGGAATATAAGCATCACCAGCTAAAGGGCATCTTGTTCCAGCACCCAAAGTCAAGAAAGAACTTTGGTGCAAAAGAAGAATTTGAGAAGACAGGCTAGACTGGAGCCCAGTGAATGAGGAAAATAGAAAGATATGAATGTAGAGGAGCCAAGGTTAAGCAGAACACTATAGGTACTGACAAGAAATTTGGTCTTTTCTAATAGCAATGAGTAGCCATTGAAAGTTTTTTTGGGGAAGAAAAGCATGATCACATTCATGTTTGGATCACTCTGTTGTATCTCATCACACAGTGGATTAGATTAGAGGATTAGAGGCTAATGCTGTTTTTCAGATGAGAGATGATAGTGGCAGTCAGTGGGAAAATGAATAGATTCACGGAGGTAGTTTATAGGACTTTAGCTCCCTGGGCTTGGGGCATTGCAGAAGAGGAAAGTCAATTGTTACAGTTGCTGATGACTTTCAGTTTTCTGACATGAGGTACTATTTTCTGACATGAAAATTTTTGGAGGAGCGCCTAGCCCGAGGGTGGGAGGGGCGGCGATAGGAGTAGATCCCAAGTTTAGCTTTAGAAATGTTTGATCTGAGATGCTTGTGATTCATCCAAGTGGAGATGTCATGTAGGTAATTTTAAAATCAGATTTTAAGCCCAGAAGAGATGTCTAGGCTGGAAATATAAATTGGGTAACAGCTGATAGATGATGTTTAAAGCCATGAGTATTGACAAGATCACCTAGGAAGAAAATATGTGTCTAGAAGAGAGCCTGGGACACCTGTCTGAGGCTCTGTTGTCTCATCTGTAACATGGAAGTGATGTTCTGTCTGTGCAAGGAGGTCGAGAGGCATGCATACAGCACAAAGCCCTGTGTCCAGCTCACAGTAGGCATTCAGTAGACGGTAATCGCTATTATATGTCTGGTGACATCTCACAGCCTCATTCTCTGGAATGAGTTGGCACTAATTCACAGAGAGGAGAGTGAGGACGAGTGAATGACTACATGGAGAAATGAACATGAATCTACAGGGATATGCCTGTAAAAATTGAGATCAAAGCATTAGCTTTTATTGTGTTAAAAAAAGTTTTGTAGTTTTTATTTTCTAGGTAGTCCTCTTCTTGCAAACAAGTTCCTATAGTTCTTCCCCTGGAAAATCAGGGGTCTTCATGTTTTCTAAAATTTGGACTTTTGTACCCAGATGACCTGTGAGGCTACCACCAGGTTCATCATCTTGGTGGATTGTCAGATTGTTGCTACAGTCATTGATGAGTTTGTTATGAAATATCTAAATGTTCATTTGGCAACATTATTTTTAGGAAGGCAAAGCCTTTACATTTCCAGACAGCAGCTTCTTTGTGAATGTGGGGAGACCACAGAGCTGTGTAACACATTGCACATGTCGACAAGGCCGTCTGGGCCTCTTGGCATTACTAATGATGATAATGATCCCACTTGGTGGAGGCAGACCCTCCCTGCAGCTGGTGTCCTTTCTGCACAAGGATGAGGTCATTTGGTGGGGAGGGGAAAGATGGAGCTCTGGAGGATGAGAGAAGAGAAGGGGGAAGAAGTTGTCACATGTGCATTCTTGGTGGAAAAATAGAAGCTTATTTGCCACATGCTTGTTTTTATTTATTTATTTACTTACTTGAAGACAAGGGAATGGAAAGGCAAGTGGATGGTGAGGAATTATAACATGGTGACAGCTCGGTTTCCCCCTAAAGCTGTGACAGCTATAGGTATTCACAGTAACAAGCTAATGAAATCTCCAGGGTACTGATAACCCTATAAATCTAATCTCTAGATTTTTGAAACTGCTCAGAGGATATCCCAGCACTTTAGATCCCAGGAACTTCTTTAGAGTTGTATAAAAGCCTAATTCTAGACAATGGACTCCTCCTTCTGCCTCAAATGTGTCTAAAAGAGAGAAATTTAGAAATATTTTTCCTTTGGCAACATAGAGGCATCAGCTTGTTCTTCATCTACTTCTCGATGTCATCACCAAAACCAAATAAACAGTCTTTTTTAGTTTACCAGTAATCGTGTAATTGGCGAAGCATGGGTTTATTTCTAGAGCTTGTATCCACAAAGAGTGCATGTCCCCATGATTTGGGGTTGTCGTTATAGTTGGTTGTTGTTGAGGGTTTTTAAAGGAGAGCAGTTAGTGAAAGAGCGGTCACTTTGGCATCTCAGAGAAAGACCCTACCCTGGGCACAGCCAACCAGTCACAATCAACCATTTGGCCTTACCTGCTCAAGGTAATTGAAGTGAGTCAACTTTGGTTGAAATTGAGAAAATACTAAGAATGCTGTCCAGATATTTTCGAACCCTTCAAAGGCAAGGCAGGTTTGATTAGCCTTTGCATCTCAGTGCCTCAGCCAGGGCCTGACACCAGGTGTCAGAGTGGTGAATGTGCAGGTCACCCTGTGTTCCCATTTCCCTTGGTCCAGGACTACTGCGGTTAGCAAGTGCAAATGACCATGAGTAATTATGTGGAGGAAAAAATATTTTCTACTAAATGCTGAAGTATTTTCTACTAAATGAAGAGGCTGAAGTATTTAAGCATAATTGTTGACTCTGGACAGTGCTACCTACTTGAGTTTTCAAGATATAATGGAGACCCCTGGCTGGTTTGGCTCGGCAGTTAGAGCGTCATCCTGCGGACCAGAGTCCCGGGTTCAGTTCCTGCTAAGAGCACGTACCTCGTTTGCAGTTTGTCCCTGGCCTCTGTTGGGGTCGTGTGGGTGGCAGCCACTCGATGTGTCTCTTTCACGTTGATGTTTCTCTCTCTCTCTTCCTCCCTCTCTCTCTCCTGCTCTATCTGAGGATAAATGCAAAAATGTCTTTGAGTGAGGATAAAAAAAAAAGATATAATGGAGAGAATACTGGACTGTAGATCCAAAACCTGACCCTCCAGCAAGCCACTGAAATGTCTTTACCTCAATTTCCTTGTAAGTAAAATGAGGATAATAATACTTTCTCTGCCTGCCTCCAAGGGTTATTTTTAGGATTAAATACTATTAAAGTGAAACTAGTAAGAACTATAGGGGATAGGCATTGTTATTGGTTTCTTTTGAGAATACGATATCTTTAAATATTTTTAGAAGAAAAACAGATTTTTAATACAAGATACTTCAAAAGCAAGTTTATAACTTTTAAGCTTTTTTTTATTTATTTTAAAAATGACAACATTTCTCTCCCTTTCGAAAGCTTTTAACTCCAAATTTTATGTGCTTAAAAATCAAAGTATCAGGTCCTTCTTGAAAAATAGCATTATTATTATTACTAATAACATCTACAACCAACAAGAATTATGAAGCTACTGACTGCATATGATTAAGTGGTCACAATAAAACACTGGTATTACCACGTGTAAGTTCTTTCCCTGCGTTTTTGCCTCTACCAGTGGTGATTCAACTACAGGTGTCTGTTGGGGAACAGTAGAACTTGGTCCCAGAAAAAGCACTGTATGTGAAGTCGGGAACAATGCTTCAGCCACTTTCTAGCTATGGCTGTGATGAAACAATTTAGCCTCTCAGCATCAGCTTTCTTGTTTTGTAACTGAAAGAGCACCTAGTGGCTCTGCATCAGGGCTTTTCTGCTCTCCCCAGAAGGTGTCTGAGAAGAGGGAGGGCATTTGGGGTTGTCAAATGATAGGGTGGACAAAAAATAATAGGGTGGAGGTATGCTGCTGGCATTGAATGGGCAGAAGTAAGCCTGCTAAATTTTCTACAGTGAACAGAGCAGTCCCATGAAAGGAAGAATTGTCCCCCTACAATATAAGTGTGCCCTCCTAAGAAACATTGGGCCAGAGCTCTTAAGAGTGAAAGGAGACACAATTAATAATATAGTACCGTCCCGGGCAAATTGGGATATATAGACTACTTAGCCATGGTCCAAGACCACTTTTGTTTGCATTGTCTTCCTATGTTCTAGGTCCCAAGCCATGCTGAACAGACACTATGTCGAAGGGGACAGACAAATCCAGACCACATACCTTCTATGGTCTCTATTTTACTAGGAAAACTGGCAGTAGATTTAAAGTTAGCTCAGTTATTCATTTGTCAATTTGGTTATGCTTTAGACGTGAGCCCCTCTTATTTCTTCCCTTCCCTCAGCCTCAGAGCCTTGGGCATGGCCAGCACTCAAGTGTGGCAGCTGCCTGAAGCATTTGTTTGGGGTGGGTGGGGAAAAAGGAGGAAGGGAGTGGAGCCAGCTCTTCGCTGCAGCTGCAGCTAACCAAAGCAAGCTGCCGACACAGACAGCTCACTCCACTGCAGGGGCCACCCTGAAGCCATATCTGTGGGTGCAACGCTATTGTGACACATTTCACCGTGGGATGTGAGGGGAGAAACTGCACGGCGCATGGCGATAAAAGTGCCAGATGATTCTTAACGTTACTTTTTTGCACTGCATTTAGAGAGGGAAAACAAACACGAATCAGGAATCCCTTCCACTCTGTTGACACGTAGCTGAAAGAAGCAATCCAGTCCAGGTGGGCTGATACTTCTCAGCTCCTGTACATGGATAAAGACCAGGATTCCAGAATTTCATGAGTAGCCCCAGGTTTTTCTCCTAGTTAAATTTACTTTTAGCTTCTTAAACTGTATTTTACTCTTGAAAGAAAATCTGTTGTGCAGAATTGTATAAGGCTTGACATGACGGTATAGACTAATTGCTTAAATATGGACTTGGAAAATTGCTGAAAAGCAATTTTATTTGTATCGTGGAATGAAAGTTACCACATACACAATAGTCTATTTTCAAACGTGAATGAATTACCTCTTAAAGGAAATAAAAGTGCACAACAACAACAACAAATTCAGGAATAAATTTGCTAGGCCAAAAGCAAAGTTGATATTTGAAATTCAAGTTGGAAGAACTGTAGAAATGTGCCTCCGAGATTGACAGACAGGTCTCTTTCCTCTTATATTTCTTTTACCTTCTCACCATAGTATTTGAAATTAAGTCTGGGAATATGTGGCTTTTCTACATTAGAAAAGTGACAAGTATAAGCCATGGTAGCAAACAGACCAATTTTTGTTTTATTTATTTAACTCTGCTTCAAAGGAATAGCACCTTTTTTGAGGAGCAAGCAGACCCAATGAAGATAAGAAGTTAGCATTGCTTTTCTAACTTTCCCATGAAACTCTAGGATTTTCCAGAACTTACCAAAGGTTGAAGGGTTAATTTGGGGAGAGCGTTTTAAAAAAAATTACAGTGTTGTAGGGAAGGTTAATAGTTACTAGAGTTTCATGTTTTTAAAAGGGATTCTTATTTTTATTTATTAATCTATTTATACCTCCTGTCCAAAGAATATGTGATATGGAATTCAGGATATTGGAATATAAAGCCAGAGATAAGAGTAAGAAACAGAAATAAATATTACCTGATCCTTTATGGTGGTTGGGAGTAAATCACAAATTTAGCTGTAATATTCCTAGTGGCCTCAGTGAAAAGGACTATCCTATTTCAATCACCGAGACTCATTCTGTGGAATACATTTGTTAAGGGCATCATATGGTATTGTTCAGGGGCAAATGGTTTTTTATCTGTTCATCTGTTTACCAACAGTTCTTAATCACCTTTTAATGTACTTACATTAATAGATAGCTTGGAGAATATCAGAGAAAGGCATATTTTTATTAGATTTGTGTAAAATGCTCTGTGTGGAAATTGAAAACCTGTAAAATTTATTTTTAACCATGTTTTTTAAAAATTATTTTTATTAATTTGTTTTTGTTACAGATGTTTCTCCTTTTTCCCCCATTGATACCCTCCTCCCTATTCCCTCCGCCCCTTCCCCAGCTTTGTTGTCTGTGTCCATTGGTTATGCATACATGCATATAAGTTCTGTGGTTTATCTCTTCCCCCTCTAAACCCCCTCTTCTGGGGTTAGTAAGTCTGTACCCTACCTCTGTGTCTCTGGGTCAGTTTTGTTCAACGGTTTGTTTAGTTCATTATATTCCACAAATAAGTGGGATCATGTGATATTTGTCTTTCTCTGCTTGGCTTGTTTCACTTAGCATAATACTCTCCAGGTCCCTCCATGTCATCTCAAGTGATAAGAGATCTTTAGCACCCATTTCTGATAAAAAATGCTGAGCAGTGTGGGAATAGAGGGATCATATCTCAACATAATAAAAGCCATATATGAAAACCTGCAGCCAACATCATACTCAATGGGCAAAAACCAAAAGCTTTCCCCTTAAAAATGGGAACAAGACAGGGATGCCCACTTTTGACACTCTTATTCGACATAGTACTGGAAGTCTTAGCCACAGCAATTAGACATGAAGAAAAAATAAAAGGGATCCAAATTGGAAAGGAGGAAGTGAAACTGTCATTATTCGCAGATGACTTGATATTGTACATAGAAAACCCCAAAGACTCCATCAAAAAATCTACTAGAGTTAATAAATGAATTTAGCAAAGTAGCAGGATAAAAAATGAATGTCAAGAAATCGATGATATTCTTATACACCAATGATGAACTCAAAGAAAGAGAAACTAAAAAAAAAATCCCATTTAGCATTGCAGCAAAAAATTAAGATACCTAGGAATAAACTTAACCAAAGAAGTAAAGGACCTCTTCACAGAAAACTGCAGGTCATTGATAAAAGAAATAGAGGAATATATAAAAAAGTAGAAGCACATACCTTGTTCGTGGATTGGAACAATTAACATCATTAAAATGTTCATACTACCCAAAGCAATCTATAGATTCAATGCAATCCCCATCAAAATATCAACATCATATTTCACAGAACTAGAACAAACATTCCAAAAGTTATATGGAACCAAAAGAGACCCCGAATAGCCACAGCAATCTTTAAAAAGAAGAACAAAGTAGGAGGGATCACATTACCAGATCTCAGGTTATACTACAAAGCCACTGTAATCAAAACAGCCTGGTACTGGCACAGGAACAGACAGATAGATCAGTGAAACAGAACAGAAAACCCAGAAATTGACCCAAGACATTATGCTCAGTTAATATTTGACAAAGGTGGCAAGAATGTATAGTGGAGTCGACAGTCTCTTCAATAAATGGTGTTGGGAAAACTGGACAGCTACTTGGAAAAAACTGAAGGTAGACCATCAACTTACACCATACACAAGAATAAATTCAAAATGGATAAAATATTTAAAGGTAACTCTTGAATCCATAAAAATTCTAGAAGAAAATGTAGGCAACAAAATTTCAGACGTCATATACAGCAGAATTTTTACTGATACAACACCCAAGGCAAGAGAAACAAAGGAAAAAAATGAACACATGGGACTACATCAAACTAAAAAGTTTCTGCACAGCAAAAGAAACAACCATCAAAATGGAAAGGGAACCCACTATATGGGAGAACATAATTGCTAATGATGCATCAGATAAGGGATTAATTTCCAAAATATATAGAGTACTCATACAACTCAACAAAAGGAAGACAAAGAACCCAATTAGAAAATGGATAGAGGACCTAAATAGACACCTCCCCAAACAGGACATACAAATGGCCAAGAGACATATGAAAAAATGCTCAACATCACTAATCATCAGAGATGCAAATTATAACAACTATGAGGGCCCTGGCCAGTTTGGCTTAGCAGTTAGAGCAGTGGCCTGTGGTCCAGAGGGACCCAGGTTCAGTTCCCACTAGGGGCGCGTACCTCGGTTGCAGTTTGTCCCCTGCCCTGGTTGGTCATGAGGGTGGCAGCCACTCGATGTGTCTCTTTCACATCCATGTTTCTCTCTCTCTCTCTTCCTCTCTCTCCCTCCCAGTCTACCTGAACAAAAAGTGGAAAATGTCCTCAGGTGAGGATAAAAAAAACAACAACTATGAGGTGTCACTTCACACCTGTCAGAATGGCCGCCATCAACAAATCATCAAACAACAAGTGTTGGTGAGGGTGTGGAGAAAAGGGAATTCTAGCACACTGCTGGTGGGAATGCAGACTGGTGCAGCCACTGTGGGAAACACTATGGTGTTAGCTCAAAAAATTAAAAATTGAACTGCCATTTGACCCAGTGATCCCCCTTCTAGGAATATGCACTAAGAAGCCTGAAACACCAATCAGAAAGAAAATATGTACCCCTATGTTCATAGCAGCACTATTTACAATAGCTAAGATCTGGAAACAACCCAAGTGTCCATCAGTGGATGAGTGAATAAAAAAGCTGTAGTACATGTACACAATGAAATACTATGCAGCTACAAGAAAGAAAGATCTCTTATAATTTTTAACCATGTTTTAATGCTAAGGTAGAATGTTGATTTGTTCATGGACAAATTCAGATTAGATCAGACATTTTTGTGGACTTTTTTTTTTTTTTTTTTTTAGAGAAATCTCTGTAAATTCCCCCCATGTCTTGTTAAATTACCACCATTGACCCTGAAAGATGCCACATCTCTGCAGGACATGCTCCTTGGAGCCCAAAAGTGGCTCCTTGTGGGTGAAAGTCTCAGAATCAGAATTTGGTGCAAAGGCAGCTTGTTTTCAAATGCTTTAGGCAGCAAAATCATTTCCTTCTTGCAAACAGTGTTATGCCCATCCTCGATATAGGACACGTATAGAAGTGATAGTTTTGTTTTTTTAAATCTTTATTGTTGAATATATTACAGATGTTCCTCATTTTCCCCCATTGACCTCCTCCTCCCCACTCCCACCTCCCTCCCACCTTTTCCCACACTATTGTCTATGTCCATTGGTTATGCATATAAGTTCTTTGGTTTATTTCTTCCCGCCCCCCGACCCCTTTCCCTTTGAGGTTTGTCAGTCTAGCAATAAATTATACTTCTTAATCCCTTCACCTTTTTCACCCATTCTCCAAACCCCCCTCCCATCTGGCAACCAACAAAATGTTCTCTGTATCTATGAGAGTGTTTCTGTTTTGCCTATTCATTTTGTTTGTAGATTCCATTGTTGATAGATATGTATTCATTGCCATTTTGTTTGTTCATATATTTTATCTTTTTCTTCAAAAAGACCCTTCATCATTTCATATAATAACGGTTTGGTGGTGATGAACTCCTTTAACTTTTTCTTGTCTGGGAAACTCTCTATATGGCCATCGATTCTAAATGACAGCTTTGCAGGATAGAGTAATCTTGGTTGTAGGTTCTTGCTTTTCATCACTCTGAATATTTCTTGCCATTCTCTTCTGGCCTGCAAAGTTTCTTTTGGGAAATCAGCTGACAGTCTTATGGGAACTCCCTTGTAGGTAACTAACTGGTTTTCTCTTGCTGCTTTTAAGATTCTCTCTTTGTCTTGAACCTTTTGCAATTTGATGATGATGTGTCTTGGTGTGGGACTCTCTGTGTTTCCTGGAATTGTATGTCTGTTTCCTTCAACAAGTTAGTGAAGTTTTCTACCATTATTGTTTCAAATAGGTTTTCGACTTCTTGTTCTCTCTCTTCTCCTTCTGGCACCCCCAAGATATGAATGTTGGCACGCTTGAAGTTGTCCCAGAGGCTCCTTACACTGTCCTCATTTTTTTGGATTCTGTTTTCTTTTTGCTGTTCTGATTGGGTGTTTTTTGCTTCCTTATATTCCAAGTAGATGGTTTGCTTCTTGGCTTTACCTACTCTACTATTGAATCTGTGTAAATTATTCTTTATTTCAGTCCGTGCCTCCTTCATTTCTGACTGTGCCTCCTTCATTTCTGAGTGGTCTTTTTTAATGCTCTTGAGACCCTCACTAAGTTTATTGAGCATCCTTATAAGCAGTAGTTTGAACTCAGCATCTGTTAGGTTGCTTATCTTCATTTCGCTTAGTTCTTTTCCTGGAGTTTTGTTCTGTTCTTTCATTTGGGACCTGTTTCTTTGTCTCCTCATTTTGGCTGCCTCTCTGTGTTTGTTTCTGTGTATTACTTAATGAGAGGTATGGGGCTATCTGAGACCAGATGCTGGTGCTTTGAAAGAATTTAGGAAAACCTGAAGCAGGATCCAAGACAGGCCAATCCTATGGTTAAGCAAGTGGCAACAGCTTGGGTGGGCCTGAAAGTTGGGTGGGGCGGGACCTCAGGGAGTCACCAGGGCGGGGCAACCAGTGTGAGCCAGGTTACTGGAGTCCCAGATATGGCGGCTGTCTGCCGCCCCAGGGAAGGGCTCACCAAAGGAACAAAGGCCTCTGACAGCACGTTTGTCCTGAAGAAAGCCCCCTTCCAGCCCTCGCTCCAGTGCCAAACAGCTCAGTTCTTCCCTGTATGTCTCTGGTGCCCCTCGAGCTGCCTCCCCTCCAAGCTTAGAGGGAGTGAGCCTCATAAGTCCGTGTGCGGGCCCTTTAAGGAGCTGCCTGGGGCTCCAGCTGCGTCAGCTTCCCTGAGCCTTAGTTCCTGCTGGTTTTTCCAGCCAGAAGTTATGGGGATTCTCTTCCTGGAACTGGAACCCTGAGCGGGATGTCTGGTGTGGGACAGGGACCCCTGAGTCCTCAGAGAGGACCTTCCCAGCCAAGGTGTCCTCCTGATTTTTATCCGTCACACGTGGGTATGGGACCAACCCCTCGCGCCCGCGCCCCTCCTACCAGTCTGGTTGTGGCTGCTGCTTTAATTCGGTAGTTGTAGGACTTCCACTCAGCTTGATTTCAGGCGGTTTTGAATGATGGTTGTTCTGTAGTTTAGTTGTAACTTTGATGTGGTTGTGGGAGGACGCGATACCGCGTTTACCTACGCTGCCATCTTGACCGGAAGTCCTAGAAGTGATACTTTATTAATGTAAATTTATTTTTTAAATTGTTACATATTTACGTATAATTAAGACAACTTATTAAGACTAATGAAATGCTCTCCATAAGTCAGAAATTTGAATGCATGATAATTGTTCTGTCAGCCTCAGCATCTTATTTTTTCCCCACATTCTGTTTTGCTGCAATTTTTTAACTTATTTTGATACCTCAATATATCCAGAATCTTGAAAAAATAATAGTAAACAATTTTATTTCAGAATCAAGTAACTAATAAAAACCAACTGCTCACATTCCTAAAAACATATAATAAATGTGTAATATATTTTATATACCATCTTATAAATATATTTTATGTTAAATCACATTCATAATATGAAGTATATTATGAAAGATTTTATGTATTATATAAATATAGATTATAAATATATAATAAATACAAAATACATCACACTGAGGGCACAAAGCTTATCAATACACCATGAAATGATCCATGAAATACAGGGTGGGGCAAAAATAGATTTACAGTTGTGAGTATGCAAAACAGAGTTTATTCCTGTATTATTATTTATTAATTATTGTATTGTTTTCCATGTGAACTGCAAACCTTTTTTTGCCCCTCCCTATATTATCTTGACATATGTATCTGTCATGTTATTTAGGCTATCAGTGGGCATAACTTATGGTCTGAGAATTCAGCTCTCACAGAACTGACCAGGACTCTATGATACACACTTGTAATGAGCCTATGCATTCAAACTTTTCTTGACATGTAATGGAGCATGGCACATGTTTGCTATAGTAATTACTCATTTGGAATTTTACATGAGCAGACATCCACAATCCAGATTGATACAGAGCAATATCCTTCCTAATGAATGGCACATTTAAAAGTGATTCATTTATGTGCACAAAAATTGTAGGGGGAGCTCTGGGTCCAAGGTCTGGGTGGGGACTGTGGTGGTAGTAATGGTGGTTGGTAGTGGTATATGTGATATATGTTAGTTGTACTAGAACAGAGTGCATCCAGGTGGAGGATGGGCTTTATGAAACTCACTAAGCCTCTCCTTCCTTTTCCCGGGCTTAGATGAGAAGTTCTAGGCTGGTATGGAAAAGTGGATATGAGACCGCCCCCCATGAAGATACAAAACCAAAGAGAAAGTATTAACACACCCATGGGTAAATTAATGCTATGTTTCATATATATCCTCACCAGAGGACATACTTAGAGAGAGGAAGGGAAAAAAGAAAGAGAGACATCAATATGAGAGACAGAAATCCATTGGCTGCCTTCGGTGTGCACCCTAACTAGGGATCAAACCACAATCCAGGTACGTGCCCCGACTAGGGATCAAACTGGCAACCTTTTGGTGCATGGGATGATGCTCCAAACCACCTGAGCCACTGCAGCCTGGCTTTTTCTCTGCTTTTAAATGCTGCATTGCTTTTTGGCCTTTTAGCTAAGGACAAGTGTATTTTTAAATGGTAAAAGGGCAAAATGGAAGGACCCCTCCAACTGTCATGTAAACCTGTTGTTTGAGTGTATATTATGTAAGGAAAACTTCCTGCATGTGGAACAAAGTTATAAATAAATTAATTAATATTTAATCTTAGTCTTTACATCCATAAAATAAAATCCCTGAAGTTATGTGTTTTTTGTTTTTCCTTTTTCCCACAAAAAGGAAACTAAGTTGGGCAAGGCTAGGATGACTATAGATTTTTAAATCTGTGATGTACAAGGTTCCCCTAAATGAAAGGAAATTTAGTTCAACTCTGAGATAAATGCTATATGTATCACCACCGGAGTTTGAGTTCTCCTGCTCTCCATTTGGTTACCAGTTATTATTTCTCATTTACATTCTCTCCAGAAATGAGGGTTTTCATGCTCTGTTGACAGTATGTTTCCTGTGCCTTTATCTCTTCTACCCTACATATTGCTTCAATTTGGGGCATAATTGTAAGTCATTGTATAATTCACCATAGCAAGTCTTGCATCCTAGAAGTGGCTTGAAAATACATAGTTTCTTAGAGCTGCCATAACAAATTACCATGAACTGGGTGGCTTATAACAATAGAAATGTATTCTCTCACAGTTCTGGAGGCTAGAAGGCTGAAATCAAGGAGCCAACAGGGCTTTGCTTCCTCCATAGGCTCTTGGGAAGAATCCTTATTTCTTGTAGCTTCTAGTGGTTGCCAGTAGTCCTTGGGATTCCTTGTGGGGGAGAGAAGTGGTAACTTCAAAATCTTCCTATGTCTTCACATGGTTGTCTTCCTTCAGTGTGTGTCTAAGTTCCATCTTCTTATAAGGACACAATCATTGGATTAGAGCCTACTCGCATCCACTATGATCTCATCTTAACTTGTTTATATCTGCAAAAATTGAATTTCCAGATACACATTCACAGGTTCCTGGTGAACATGAATGGGAATGGAGGTAGGGTACAAACTATTCAACCCAGTACAGGTTGTGAGAATCTTATTAAATTCTCTCACTTCCCTGAGCTTTTAGGGGTCTACACTTGAGCACTTTTATTTTTCTAGTCTCTAACAAAGCACACTTGAACTTTTCTTCTACTATATTGTTTTCAGTGTAGTCTCTCTTTTACCTGGGAATCTATCCAAAGCTTCAAAAACCCTAACTAATCAATTCTCTAGTCACTGGCATAGCACATGCTGAGACTGTATCATTTTATAGCTTTTCTCCTGGGGGACAGGTTTTGTTCTCCAGTATTCATATGCAACTTCCTATTAGAATCAAAGTAAATTTTATGCAAGTATTTTCAAGCTTTGACTCTGGCCACATTTAACTCCTTCCCAAATTCTATACTTTGTTCTTCGTACATCTGGACATTAGGCTTATTTAAACTTATGTAATATTCTACCCAAGGCATTAGCTGTGAAGAGCTACATTATCCCAGATTCTTTTACCACTTGAGCTTTTCTAGCATTCTAAAGCTGGCCAAAGGTCAGATATTTGTGTGCTTTCAAGATAGCATGTAGTGTTTAAATCCTTTCCTTAACTAAAGTTGCAGTTGTATTGAGGAAGGGGTCCAGGGAAAAGATTACAAACTAGCTGAGGCCCAGCATTCCTCCTCAGGTATATTTTCTTTGATCTGCATGATGGTTTTTTACAGAAATTGATTTAATTACTAACAGTAGCAGATTTCACAAAGAAATCCAGATATTTATCTTTTCCTGAAAACTAAGAAGATATGGCAACCCTGGACCCACATTTCCGCAGTCGTCCCTTTGGACAGAGCATGGGCTCTCACCTGCACCATGGCCACTCTATCCTGGACCACTTTATTATTGGTTACCTGTCTGGCTCTTGTTGGCAGTGGAGCTATCCACCCCGGTCTAAGACTTAGGAATTCAACCTTGATTTTCTTCCTAATGTAGTGCAAAGCAACTATATTGAACACACAGGGCACTGTCTTTCGGCAGTTTGCGCCAGTACCTCCAGGCTCAGGATGAGATGCACACCTTCAGTTATATACAGTGCCTCTGGATTCTATATCCTTCCGACCTTTTTTTTTTCTCCTCATCTCTTATGTTACAGTTGCATTCAAATGCAAGAACTGACATTTTTCAGAAGTGGGAGGTAATTTCAAATTCTGTCTCAGTTTCTCTCTTAAGCTTGGATTTCATTAATTGCAGCACAGACCCTTCTAGAAACTTGTGAATGCCCTTTTGAAGCTTGTAGTGCCTCTTTAGACTCTTGTGCTTCCATCTTTTCTGCTTCCATGCTCTACCCTTTACCTCTCAGTGCACAGTATTTTGAGTTCAGGTTGGAGTTGTCTTTCTGGAAGTCTCTTGTCTCAGACTATCTATATAGACACGTGTCTTACCATATAGAACATCTCTGAGCAGCCCCTGGCCTGGGTTTAGTGTCTCACAGTTCTCCCTGCCATGGTTTCATACAATTACTTCTTGTATGCATAGTGTTTCAGTAGAGGGCTGTCACTTCAAGCTCTAACCTCGGGACCCTGAATAGAGCCTCTCTAGCTTTCCTCAGAATCATCAATAGCACTAAAACACCCTCTTAGCTCTTCATTATCCCCAATTCCATTGGCACATTTGACCCATTCACCCTATGGAAAATCATATTCACTATATGATTCATGTGGCCACATGCTCTTCTTGGGAATTCTCGGATATGTTATCATGTCATGGCACTCACTGTCTGATGCTGGAAACACCCTAATTTGTCTTTCTTCAAATATTTGTACATTGTAAAGACCTTATATTTACCTTTATTTTAGAGCTTTTTAGAGTTTCTCTTTGATTATAAGAATAACATGTTCATAGTAGAGAATGTGGGAAATACACAAAGATGCAAAGATAAAAATAAAATTACACATAACTGCATCCCCTAAGAGATAACCACTGCTAGCACATTGATATAGTTATTTTCACATTTACATTTTAATCTCTTCCCTTCCCTGTTTTGCAGCCCTCAAACACTCTTGAGAGAAGGGTAATTTTTGTGATTATCCCAAAAATTTAGAAAAAATAAGTTATGTAACTCAAGAAAATTCTAGCCTTAATATTTTAGAATCTAATTAGTATTGTACACATTCTTGCTTGTTTTATGTTACATTATTTTAACATTATGATAAATATTAGGGTTTTTTTATGTCTACTTTGGGGGAGTCAAAAGAGTATCTGTACAGTCCCCTCATTTTTCTGACAGGATAGTTTGTATTGTGGACAGCACCCTTGGCTTAGTTTCAGGCATTTTTTCTAGTCTGAATTCTGTACTCTTCAACCCAAATTCTTATGTTGGAACCCTCCCCACTCCCATAATGTGATGGTATTAGGAGGTGGATCCTTGGTGGGGGGGGTGGTAATTACGATTAGATGGGATCATGAGGGAAGAGGTCTCATGAATGAGATTAGTGTACTTACAAGAATTATGAGAGATTGCTTTCTCTCTGCTCTCCACCATGTGAGGCTATGAAAAGTTTGCAGTCTACAGTTCAGAAGAGTGCCCTCACCAGGACTTTACCATACTGACACCCTGATCTCAGACTTCCAGTCTCCCGAATATGTTCCCTTGTTTATAGGCTACTCAGTCTATGACATTCTGTTATAGCAGCCTGAACTAAGACAGCATTCAAGGAAAGAGATCCTGGCTGATCTGGTTATGGACATAAGCTAGACATAAGAAGATTCATACTTACTCAAAGTAGCATGTGGGTACCAGGTGAATGGTAGGTCATGAGTGACAACTAGGGTGGACCAGGATCTTAAGTTGGGGCTTGAAGGGAGGAAAAGACTGGAAATAAAGAGGAAAGCTACTTAGGTGCATTTTACAATAGAAAAATGTTAGGGTATCAAGAATTATTATTGGCTGAGAGTGTGGCAAGACCCTGGCTAGGAACCAAGTGTGACTCTTAGCTCTGGGATTCCCTCACAACATTTCCAGCTGATGAACTGACAAATCCCCAATATATCATTTCATAAATACTATTAAAATTTCTAGACTTCACATTGACTTATTTTTATATATACTTTTTAAAATTTTACGAAAGGACTTTTAGAAATTTTATTTAATAATCCAAAAAGATCTATTCTAAACAAAAATAACTCAATACTAAAAATAAATACAGCACAGTTAATGAATGCTTACTAGCTGGTGATGCAAAGTTAAGGAAAGGTCATAATATATTCTAGTTGAGCTAAATAGAAATATCATTCTAATATTTTAGCATCTAGGTGAGGATTGCTTCTAGCAAACCAGTAGGTTTATGTGTGAGGGATTAACAAGCATGTCATAATATAATTAACATAGCTGATGTTGGGTTTACAGGCAGCTATAAACAGATGTCTCATTGCTTTGGACATCCATGCAACCTGGTGGCAGCTCCAGACCATTGAAAAAATGAACAAGTCATTTTTCCCACAACTTCCGGTAGCTCTGAGAGAGGAATTGATGATTGGGTAGCTCCTGGTGGCAGGTTGTAATGGAAAGCTCTAGACCTGGAGTCGGGGAAACAGAACCAACACTTAGCTGTATACTACTTGTCTATCACATGTTTCTTTGCTCCTCCAGTGGACTGAACTCAGAAGACTCTTCTAGTTCTACTATTCTGCAACTATCTTCTTCAAGTGTCTTTCTTTAGGAAACCAAGATGTAATGGGATGTTGTTACTTTAAGGAAAATGACGTGATCTCTAGTTCTGAGCTTCTCATCCAGCTTTAGGCTTGTCAGTTTCAGATACTCATTACATCATCAGGGGAAAAGGCGAATAAAAGCCCATACCTCTCAGGGTGTAGAATCTGCTTATAAATTGGAGTGGACAGAGTAGCTGCGGTTTTTCCAAACCCTGAAACATTACATGTTCTTGGGTATTACTAAAATGCATTTTGCATTCTGCATCTTGTTAAAGTTTTTGTGATGTGTCCCTGTAAAGGTCTGCTGAACTCCTGCAAGCAGGGCCCATGCCTTTGGTGATCTGTTACCAGTTAGCTCAATTGGATAAAATCCAAGGTTGTGGGATCGGGCCCCAAATGGGAGAGTTGGCTTCGTGCAGAGCAGCCCCCCTTGCCCACCGGATTCAGAAATGCATGCATTTATTTGATCACAGAGGGCAGAGGTGTGAGCATGGCTGGCTCAGCCTACTGGAAAAATCACTCAGAGCCCATGTACTTCTGACGGGTTATTGACCTCAACCTTGTTTAGAATTACCAGCTGTGAGCAGGATGCCAAGCCAGTTTATGTATGCATTCCTCAAAGATTCAGATGACCTTTCACCTAACTGACCATCTAAATCTTTCTACATTGTGAGAAACTCTGATGAAAATAGCTTGTTATTGGAGCTTGACTCTGCAAGTGCTGTGCTAAGTAGTCTGCATGCATTTTCTCACTCACACCTCAGAGTAATTCCATGCAATATGGACTATTTTTACCCTCCTTTTGTAGGTGAGAAAACTGTGGCTGATTTTTCTAGAGCCCCAAATCCACTGACTGGCAGAGCCACGACTCCAAGCTAAGTCTTGTCTGACCACAGAGCCCATAGTATTACCTGCTGCACTCTAAGGCCTCTCTTGGGTTACTGCACAGGACACTGAACAGTTTGAGATTTTAGAAACTGTGATAAGCCCCTACCTAGGGTATTAAACTTTCACAATCAAATGCCTATTGGTGGCTATGGGTTTTAATTTGTAATTTCTTGAAATGAAAATAGGTTACCTCTGTGGGCAGACAAAGGAAACTTGACAAATAGTCAAGTGAAGTATCTGTCTTTCTTGGATGCTTCCATACATTTTCATTAGTGACCTCCTCTCGGTCCCAGCAGCTTGGGGTACATCTCAAACCTAAAGCTCCACTCAGCGTTACTTCCTCACACTTCTGGTGCAAACACAAATTCCCATAGTGGACACGCTGAAAATTCTCTATACTTCTCTGAATTCCCCAGCACCTCACCAACTCAACTCACCCTACACCCTCAAACCCAGAGGCATCAGCAGATCAGTGAGGCAAGCGTTTCTTGACTGTTCTGCTAAGCAGTAAAATCACGGAGGCTTTCTAGTAGATGGGGGAGGCAGTAAAAACTCCAGTGTTAGGACATTGAGTCGAGCCCTGGCTTTTCTGAAGCTACAGTTTCATGATGTTTAACTTAAGTTTAGTCATTAAGTAATATGTTCAGTATTCTGGAACCCTGTTCTTCCTGACCTTCTGAACTTGACTCTCATCTGAATGGAAAGGGACAGCTTGTATGGCACACAGAAGGCACTTGGCGTGAGTGCAGGAAAAGGCCCTTGGTGTGACGTGCACCTCTTACAGTGTGCTCATAGGTAGACACGAAACAAAGGCGGCCTTTAGGATAATTTCTCTTTTGTCTAGGCAGCAGTACAAAATAAGGCATAAAGCTTTGTGGTTTTCCTTTTAAAAAGGACAGACTGACTCATTTCACTATTGACATAGTAAAGTATACTCAGAGTTGAAGAGCCTCATTAGATAATCTAAGTTGTTTCTCTTGTCCAGCTTTTGGGAAGTTATTTTAAAAACAAAATACCTCTTTTAATTTTCTAAAGAGCTTTATGCATCACTGTCATTTGAAACTATAAAAGAACAAGGTCCTCCATTTCACATTCTTCTTTGAGGCACTGAAAAATGCTTCACTCATGTGTCTTTACCTTTGGCCTCCTTTTATCCTCATCTCTCTGATCCATCACTTTCATCTGCTTCTTAACTTCTGGCCTTTCTTCCTTCCATTCAGGAAGTAGTTTTTCAGCACCTGTTATGTAAATAGTGTGCTAGGCACTGAGGAAGTGAAGAGATGAAGACAAAGGTAGTGTTCACCAAGGACTCACAGCTAGGGCAGAGGCTGCATGTGTAAAGGGCTGAGGGAGACAGTAAGTTCTGTGAGGGAGTGAGGAGGGGCCAGGCGCAGGACAAAGGAGCGATTGGGGCCATGCCCAAGTGGAAGGGGCACAGCACTGCTGGGGGATTATTCTGCAGCTCTGGCTGATTGGAACCACCCTGGAATGCTGATCCAGCATTGTCATAGCTTTGTTTGTCCAGGAAAGTCAGAACTCCAGATTCTTATTATGTGCCATCTCCTGATTTAAAAAAAATGCTGGCAACTAATTCGAATTCTTCAAAAACATTGTGTGGGCCAAACAAAACATGTATGTGGGCTGAATTCAACCCATGGGCCTCCAATTTGGGGAGTTCTGGTCTGGTTAGTGAGGTAAATCGCACATGTATGAAATCATTCATTTCAAATGTGGCCCATCTGACTAAGAACCCTAATGAGTGACACAGACATTTACTGCTGGAGGAGTTCAGAAAAGGGAGAAGAAAAGGGAGAAAGAGGACTGGGGAGACGAGAGGAAGATGGGTTCCAGGTGCTGTGGCCTCAGCTCTGCCAGGCACGTTGAGGGCACTGAAGAGTGTCTGTAAAACATATGGGAGACCCACTGAGGCCGTGTGGAAGGCCCCCAGTGCCAGGCTGAAGAGGCCAGGCTCCATTTTCTATGTCATGGGGAGCCATTAAATGTGAGCTGATCTACTATTTTAGAAAATAAAGGTTAAGCCCTGGCTGGTTTAGCTCAGCGGTTGGAGCGTCGGCCTGCGGTCCGGAGAGACCCGGGTTCGGTTCCCGCTAAGGGCACGTACCTCGGTTGCAGTTTGTCCCCGGCCCTGGTCGGTCGTGCGGGTGGCAGCCACTCGATGTGTCCCTTTCACATCGATGTTTCTCTCTCTCTCTCTGATCCTCTCTCTCCCTCCCACTCTACCTGAACAAAAAATAGAAAAATGTCCTCAGGTGAGGATTAAAATAAATAAATAAATAAATAAATAAATAAAGGTTGACTCTTGCTATAGTGCTTTCTCATTTTGCACTCCTCCTGTTCCACCTCTCTACAGCACATCCCAAACCTCCCACCTAAAGCACTTCTAAGAGAAGAAGCTTCACTCTAGCAAGGTGGCTTTGAGGTGTGCAATATCCTAAGCCAGAAAAGGAAAATGAAATCAGACCAAATTAGAATGGCACCCCCACCAAGGAAAAAAAAAACAAACCCTAGCCACCACCTCTCACTGAGTAAAACCCACCGTTTAAAACAGAAGTGGTGCCCTGGCCGGTTTGGCTCAGCGGTTAGAGCGTCGGCCTGCGGTCCAGAGAAACCCGGGTTCAGTTCCCGCTAAGGGCACGTACCTCGGTTGCAGTTTGTCCCCGGCCCTGGTTGGGTCGTGTGGGTGGCAGCCACTCGATGTGTCCCTTTACATCGATGTTTCTCTCTCTTCTTCTCTCTCTTCTTCTTTCTCCCTCCCACTCTATCTGAATTTTTAAAAAAAGAAGTGGGGCCTCTCTGAGCCACATAGATCTGTCTAATCAGCCAGGCCTGTGTAGCTGATGGGAAGATGCAGAACTATTCTCATTGGATACACAAGTTGATAGGGAATAGCTCAGCAGTAGCCACTGTCAGAAACCACACACTTTGCCCTAACATTGACTAGCAAAATTTTCTTGCTTTAGTGACTTACAAAAAGTGGCCTTTTTAAAAATTCAACAAAGCAGAAAGGCACTATTTTTTTTTTTTTAATTTTAAGGAAGAAAAGGCATAAATTTTTAGATATTAGAATATATAGCAATCTTCCAGATAAACCTAAAGTATCAAAAATGAGTCATCCCTAAGTATACAGTGAGTGTGTTTGTGACAGTGGGCTGCCCTGGTACTTTATTGGACAGTTAGTTACCTGGGCCCCATCTCTGGCCAATCCGAGTTGGTTAGTGTGAGGTGGGACCACACTTGTGGACTTTTGAAAATCCTCACAGGTGGTTCAGGACCCTATACACTTTCACTTAGAGATTAGAATTTAAATGTTGGCCGATGTAGGCAATTCTTGATTATCCCAGACCTGATTGTGCAGGATGTTAATTTTCTGGGACCCCTATTTTACTTTTTTGTTCTACCCACATTTTCCCCATTTTATTTTTTATTAGCACTCTACCAGAGAATAAGAAGAGAAAGAAGCTGGAACTTACAAAACAAAAACAAAAACATCATTTTACCTCAATAAGAGCAACAGAAATACTTACAACACCAGTAACAACAGATGGCATTCATTATGTCAGGCATTGTTTTAAATGTGTTATACATATTACTTCATTTAATTTCACTAACTCTGTGAGGTCTGTGCCATTATCCTCCCCATTCATGTACCCAAGGTCTCACAGTTTGGAAGTCTCAGAGGCAGGTTTTGAACTGAAGAGGACAGACTGGATCCTTAACTCTTTTTTTTTTTTTTTTAAATATATATATAACAGGATCTATCACTTTAACTGTTTTTAACTGTACAATTCGGTGGCATTAAGTACATTTACACTGTGGTACAACCAACATCACTATCCATCTCCAGAACTTTTTCATCCTCCCAAATTGAGAGCCTTCCTTTCTGTTGCCTCCCCAGTAGTATTTAGAGATCTGAAAATGACCTCTCTTTGTGGTGATCCTGGCTTCTTTTAACATAAAAGGTTTAACACCTTTTTATTCTTAGCATTCGTTGCTCCCCACTGTTCTCAGTGCCTTGCGTGAGTTGCAGCCAGCCCTCACACAGCCACACCAGCTTCTCCAAGCTTCAGAATTTCTCCTGTCTCCTCTCAGAGATTGGTGTGTTGGAAATGACACCCACATCACTCATCTTCCTTTCTTTTGACATTTATTCAAGCTACATCCTAACATCAGAAATCTTTAAAAGTTTCAGAGCCGTGTGTCTTAAGTTTGAGGAAGTCCAGTGTTCGTCCAGGTTAGATGTCGCTGTGCAGTTGCTTTGCCCTGGTTCTTCTTCCTCGACATTCACCCCAACACCTCTGATTCAGGCCATATCCCCTCTGGCCTAGATCACTGTCATAACTGGTCTCCCAGTTCTCAGTTGCTTGGATAAACTGGGCATCATGAAACCTAGTTCTAGTCCTATAAGCTTGAGTTCATGCAGTCTCTCCGAGCCAGTTAGACCTTGCGTTCC
Source organism: Molossus molossus (assembly GCF_014108415.1). Classification (NCBI taxonomy): domain Eukaryota; kingdom Metazoa; phylum Chordata; class Mammalia; order Chiroptera; family Molossidae; genus Molossus; species Molossus molossus. The sequence continues at coordinate 85,259,440 of NW_023425388.1, forward strand.
ACAGGAGAGGCATGCAGAAATAGATGTTTCTTTTTGGTGCATAAGACCGAGACTCCAGTTCTTGGGCATCCTCAAGAAGGGATTTGGAGGTCATTGCTGCCAAAGTCAAAAGAACTTCGAGCTAGATTAAATGTTTCTTTGTCATTATTTTACCACTTGGCACCTTGTTGTTTTTTTTATTGCTGGGGTACCAGTGCCCATCTGCTACTTGTTGGCCATCTAAAACCTCTGTACCCTAAGACTCTACCTCTGTTCTGCCTGTTCGCAAATAATCCCTGATATTTCTTCTCACTTTTTCCTGTCTTCCCATTTTAAAATAAGTTCAACAAAAAATTTAAAAATTGGCTCTATACTTAATAATGATTTCAGCAAACTATTAAGGATCTGAATAGTTGTATTATTACTATGAGTATAATTATTATTACTGTATTATTATATTATCTGAATAGCTTATTACTGTAATTCAAAGAATGACAGCCTTAATGTTCTCTGAGTGAATTTGTGTGTGTGTGTGTGTGTATATACTATTTTAAAGGAGCTCCATAAACCAAACTTAAAGACTCTTGAGCTTCTACCCAACCCTGACAATTAGCAAGTAATGTGCAAAGAAGATGTCTATTTTCTTGTCCAGAGTTTGATAGCCTTTAAGTTAAGGATTATTTTACTTTGGGAGCTTGACTTTTTTTTAACTTGATTAGCTAGTTTTGTTTGTTTTTCAATTACAAGGTCACCTGCATAAAACCTCACCAAAACTCTGGACTTGAGAGCACAGTGGATGACTAGTTTTTAAAAGCATCTCGTTTCTTCTCTCTGTAAACAGGGCTCCAGTTAAAGGGATAAACTGATTTTTCCTGTTATTTGAAACAGGCTTCATGCCTAATCAGATGTTAAAATCTCTCAACATGTCTACCCTCAAGACGATTACAAGTAAATACTGTCAGGCATAACCATAGCCAGTACCAAATACTCAGACATAAGGCTGGAAAAGCTGCTTTAATCCTTCTCTCAAAGCTCAACTTTCTGGACCTTCGCAAAGCAGGTGAAAGAGCTCTTGTTTTATTTTGTTTTGGTTTTGTTTCGTTGCTTCTGATTCAGAGATCCCAGAAGAAGAGATTTTGAAAGTGAATTTGAGTCCGCTGTAAACCTTCAAGGACTCTCTTTCCTTCTACAGTTACTGGATTTTCTGAGAATGTATTTGGGATGTGGTGAATTGGGAAGACGGAGGATGTATCAAAGTAAATATTATATGAGCTTGTACTTTGCAGTTTAATTTACTAAGTAGACAAAACCTCTGAGTATTTCCTGTGTATCTTTTTTTTTTTATCCTCACCCGAGGACATTTTTGCATTTATCTTCAGATAGAGTGGGAGGGAGAGAGGGGGGCAGAGAGAGAGAAAAGCATCGATGCCAGAGAGACACATCGAGTGGTTGCCACCCACACGACCCCAACCGGGGCCAGGGACAAACTGTAACCAAGGTACATAACCTTAGCAGGACCCGAACCTGGGACTCTCTGGTCTGCAGGCCAACACTCTAACCACTGAGCCAAACTGGCCAGGGCTTTTCTGTGTATCTTAAAGGATAAACTTGCTACCCGCTCCTCAGCCCCACTGCCTCTTTTCTTAACTGCCCCACAACACACATGCACACACACACTTTTTAAAAATTAAAACCACTCTTCAGATGTGGGACTGGTGTGTATGTTTGCCTGAATCATGCTGGATTGTGTGCTGTAACTTAATGGAATTTATGGTGTAAACCAGTTTTCATTCTTTATCTTTTAACAAATGTAGCCCAATATTAAATACAGAGAACTTTATGACCCTGTGGCTCTATGGGACAGAAAGCCCTGGAGTGGAGAAAGGGAGACTCTGGCAAAAGGCTTGGAAAATGCATACAGTCCTAATGGAACTTGTGATTTTCACTTGCTGATTTTCTTTCACCTCAAATTCATTGAGGGCATGTTGGCAAATCATACTCATATGTAGGAACACTTTTAATAAGTTCTGTGTTGCCATTTACCATATAAGACTGATTTTGCCAAACAGCTAATTAAAGAAAAAATCAGCAATTAGATTTACACACAGTGAATAAATTGATAGAGGGCAAATTTGAGCAAAAAGAAACCTAAGTAAACAAACAAACGTATTTCTATTGCTGCCCATATATGCTGTATACATCAGTCCACCGACATACATTACACACACAACGCGTGCGCATAGCAAAACATTGTGCTAGACATTATTTGTAATATGAGGAGAAACAAGACGCAGTTCTTGCTTAAGGGCAAGTCTGTTAGTATTGAAAAGTGTGAGCCGAGATGACATCAGATAGAATACAAAAAGTGATGTAATCGAGATATACCCTGAGAGATCTACTTGGTGTGATGTTTATGGCAGCTGGAAGCGTTACTCAAAGTGTAGTCTGAAAACTGGCTGCATCAGCATCAGAACTGCACATTCTTAGATTCTGTCCCAAACCTACTGACTCTGAATACAGATTGACTCAGCAATCTGTATTTTAAAAGGTATTTACATTTTAATAAGAATCTCCAGGTAATTCTTAAGCCCACCAAAGTTCGAGAACCATTGTTCCAAACCACAGTTCCCAGGCACTGCAGTTCTCATGGTAGGTATCACACAAGTCAAGTCATTCTGGTGAAGAAATGAAGAGTCAGAGAGATTAAAGCAACTTTGCCAAAAGTCGCACTACTAACATTATGGCAGTCTAGATTCAATCCCAGTTCTGTTGAACCATAGCATATAATCTCTACTCTTTCTGCCCCCTGCTCTCTCCTAGAAATTATTGTCAAACATGAAAACCATTTTTCTAAAGTTTTCTTCCTTGGTTTTCTGCCTTTCATGTAACTCTTTCTGCCTATTTGAAAAGGTACTCACTTTAATAATTTCACCACTGCCATAGTGCCCCATAATTGTCCCCTTTGTGATGTTAAGGTGCAGATGACACTTTTGACTTGTTTTTCTTGCCATGTCATCATCAGATGGTCAGCTGATGTCACCAAAGACTATGTTCCTATGCCTAATCAGGCTACCAGCGTGCCAGTGCATTTTCAGATTTTGGGTTAGAGATGCAAATTACTGGGCCCCGCTTGGACCTTCTGAGTCAGAAACTCTGGGTGTGGGGCCCAGTAGCCTGTTTTTAAAAGTCTTCCAGATGATTCTAATACATACTAAGGTTTGAGGACTACTGCTGTAAGGGATACGAGAAGTTAGAGACAGTCTTTACTCTGAAAGATTTTATCGTTTATTTTATGTTGCTCACCTGTGAGTGGCTAAATTCAAACTGGGGTTTCTGATAGCTGACTGCTGATGGGGTATTATGACTTCACTTTCCTGTGTCTGCAAAATTCTGAAATGCTTCCCGCAGCTCTTTGTGGGCTTTTTTTTTTTTTTTTTCTGTTCTTTTTTTTCCCTCTTTTAATGAGAGTCAATCATTCATTTATAAAACCACTTACAGAAATTTCAGTATGTTTTAGGTGGCAATTACACTTTTTACTCTCTCCAGGGGTCTCAGTTGCAAAGAATTCTTATAGAACTGAATTGTTTTGTTTATGTAGGCAGTCAATTGCCATGTGGTGAGCTTGAAAACAGACTAAATAAGTGGTTTGCATGGTGATGTCATGGATAGTTGTGATTAAAGCAAGGATAATACGGAAAGCTGTGCTTCTTAACCCAGGACCGGACCAACTCCTAAAATCCTGGGTCACAGTTTAAAAATTTGTGTGACTATATTTATAGCCAGTTGCTCCTTTTTTTCTCTCAGGATATTTTGTTTCAAGAGAAATCTGTTTGCCTTCTTCAGAGAGACCTCTGAAAATGTGTATGTCCCACAGATTTCTTGCTCCAGTTTGCTTCATATATACAGCAGAGCAAGCCTAGGCTGCCATCAGGTTGTCCATCAGAGTCGCCGGGATTCACAGTCCTAGGGCACCAGCCACATAAAAACAGGAGCCTTGTACTTTGGTGGCCCTGCCACATTTTCAAATTTCTTTTATGAAATAGGGAAATTTCTAGTGCTCACAGTGGACCTAAATTAGGGGATTCCTATTCAGATTGAATAAAACTGACTCTCTTCTTGCCCTTTCTCAGCACTTTCACAAGTTATTTGGGCTTCTCCTAGAGCAAATAAAGGACATTAGTACCTTGGAAAACTAGAAATTAAACACCCTGGGGAAGGTTTTATATATAAATCAGGTGAAGACTGTTAGAATGTCTTTGACTCACTGTTTCTGATGTGTCTGTTTCTCCATTGGTATACATGACTGAGAAAAGGAAGTGATTTGGGCATGAAGTCTGACCTAAAGTTATTTTGGCTAAAATGCTGTCACATCATCTGAAATAAATAAGGTTTATTTAATGTTAGCATAAGCCTTTATGGGGAGGGAAGAACACCTATAATTCAGATTATCTAGGCTATCCAAGTTGGTATCATACTGGTTTTGGTAATAAACTGATTAATGTTTAATTCATTTTAAAACTGTATTGCGCTCTAAGTAGGTGATGAAGAGTAATTTAAAATACAGTCCCTGTGGTCTCTACCCATGCCTTAAACCATGTGAGCTCCTATTTTAAAGAGGCTTTGTTGGCTACCTAGGAGGCCTTTAGGTTTAGTATGCTAGAAAAGCACTGTATAGAAACATAATAGTGTAGTAAACAGATACAATCAAAGCTGCTTCCACACCCCAACTCATTCATGCTTTTGTATCAGTTCATTTTTCAGAGATTGAAGGCTCCTCCAAGGACCGTTTCAAGCTCCTCTGCAACACAAAATCTTACAGGGGTTCCTGAGGGGAGGCTAAATTCTGAAGTCAGATCTTGGAATTAGGAATTCATAAAATTGTGGAAGATTACATGAAGCCTATCAAAATCCAGACAGAGAAATGCATGTTTAATTGACTATATACCATTTTCAATATATCAAATTGGCTGATTTTGTTAATAATCATACCTTGCATTGACAAAGGAACAGGGGAATGATGCTCTTGCACACTGCTGTTGGGAGTATTCATTTCCTTTAAGGCAATTTTGCAATGTTAGCATAAACCCAAATGGATGGATGGACAGGTAGACAGACAGAAGTATAGATAGTGTCTTTTGACCCGGCAATTCCATTTTAAGGTATTTATCCCAAAGAAATCATAAGGGGCATAATATAATGATTTAGCTATCAGGCTGTTTATTACACTATTGTTATAATATTGAAAAACTAGAAATAATTAACATAGGGCTGTAACTTTGTCAGTATTGGATGATAAGTGATTCCCTCCCACCTACCATGGAACCCCCATCCACTGCCACTCCCACCACTATTCCCACCCCAATGCAATCAGGAGGAAAGCCAGGTTACAATGTTAAGTATCTTCCACAAAATCTAAAAACTAAGATAACCACCAGTGTTGCAGCCATTTACAGAAACCTGTGCTTTGCCTCTTTTTCATTAAACTCAAGGCTGACTTATTCAGGCCCATTATCCATTGTCTTCAATTCTGAAATCCAAAAATCCCCCAAAACACAAGTTTGTTAAGAAGTTTTATACAAACTCCTTTAACATCAAGACCCTGACTTGAACTGATACAAGTCTGTTTAGAGTCTTTACCCATTTGGTGAGAATGTATCTTTTTTTCTTAATCCTTACCCAAGGATATGTTTTGATTGATTTTTGGAGAGAGAGAGGAAGGGGGAGAGTGAGAGAGAGATGAACATCGATGTGAAAGAGAAACATCAGTCCATCAGTTGCCTTCTGTATGTGCCCCATCTGAGGATCAAACCCACAACCTCAGTATGTGCCCTGACTGGGAATCAAACCCACAACCTTTTTAGTGTACAGGACAATGCCCCAACAAGCTGGGCTACCCAGCCAAGGCAATGTGAGTATATCTTACTGCAGGAATATTAATGTTTGATTAGTGGGTGCTGTCCAAGAATCTACTGGAAGTGTTACATAATACATACACTATTTCACATTTCTAAAGTAGGAAAAATTCTGAAACACTTTTAGCCGAGGTGTTTCTGATGATGCATTTTGAGCCTTTAGCTTCTTTCCAACAGGAAGAAATCAACGTATCTATTCAAGGTTAAATGAACAATGCTTAAGATATGGACTAACTCCTTTTTAACATTCCAGGGATGGAACATGGTGCTTTATGTGACAGTGAATCTTTCTTTAGCCCACACTTTGTCTTAGCTGTCCAGAGTTTAGGTGCTTACTATGTTGAGGCTGGATATAAAATGTTTTCCTGAAGAGGGTTAATTATGAGAATAGAATTAACTTCATCTAGAAGGGACACTTACATTGCTCTCTTAATGAGAAAACCATCCAGCTTTTAAAGGTTATGATTCAGATGACCTGTCTACTATGGTGGGCATGTAGCTCATATTTTATGTTCTTGGTTTTAATGCTCCTATTTCCTGTTTGGACACTGCAAAGGAAATACTAATCACTGGGCTGTGGATGGCTAGGATAGCAGCAAAGCTGAGCAAGGCTGTCTCCTTCTTTGTGAACTTGCCATCAGAGGAGAGCACTGTTTCTCAGTGTTTTGTGCACAGTGGAAAAGTGAAGACATTTCTCCTTTGAATACATAGGTTATATATCAATCCAACAAACAAAATTCAGCTCTTTCCACTCTCCCCCGGCAGGTGGTGCTGTGAAGTAGAGGGATATGGCATTGCATTGAGCTAGCTGCCTTTTTGCTCCACAAACCCAGTCACAACCTAGCAAGTGCCCACATGATTTTGGCACTTAATAATAATCAGTTGAAAGATTTGAAAGTATTCTAAAGGTTCAATGCCTCAAACAAGTTTTGTTTAATTTAGTTTCCAATCTTCTGTAAAGCTCCTGCTTCAAGATCAGCTGTGTCAAGTGCTCACAGTGGCTCCAGCATTAGCAGAACCACTAAGGTCCTTTAAAAGGTACAGTCCTCTTTCTGCACCTGGCTGCTAGAATGAACCCTTTCTTCTTGTTTATGGGGAAGGCCATACTTTCCTCTTCAGGTGTAGGCCTTTTTGTTCCTCCTGCTTGGAAAAGGATCCATTAACTGCTTTGAATGAATTAACTGATCTGTGGAACAGCCTTAACTGAGAAGCTATCAGCTGCCTGCTCAGCTCCTCTACTCTGGGCAAGAAAGTGTTTAAGAGAAAGGGATGGAAAAGTCTGTTGTGTCTCCCAGATCTTTCTTTTGGGGAAGATACTTTCCTCTCCGCTGATAGTGGTATTTTAGAGCTGTAATATAGCAGCCACTTGGATCAGTGTCCCAGTAAAGACTAGTGGTCCCTTCAGGCTGCAGTCTCCTGGGGCACCAGACAGTTTATGCTCATAAGAACTTACACTTCTTTTTCACAGACATTAATAGTTTCCTGGCACTGCCTTTCAGGAAATGTCGTCATGGTCTGGAGGAACCAATAAAAATACAAGTAACCTGTTCTGACAGATCTTTTTTCTGCCAGAAATTTCAGAATGGGGGTGGAGGAGTTGCAAACCAGTCCATTTGTGAGGACACAAGGAGAAGTTGTGAAGTTGCCATAAGAGAAGGAGGTGATATCTGCCCAGACATGAGATATAGAGGGCTCTCAAGCTATAAAGAAATTCCAGCTCATTTCAGCAGACTTAAAAAATCTGATTTGGTAGGGAAATTCAAGTCTGTGGTATATTGGTAGATTTATCTCATTTTTTCCTTTTCATTTCAAGCATAATTTTTAACTCTTTTCATCCTCAAATAGAAAATGCACACATTAAAATGAACAGCATTTGATTATAGATATGCACATGGCATTGCCATAAGGTATGCAGAAAAGATGCCTTGGCTTTGGATAATTATTACCAAATGGCTAATAGTAGATGCTTTTTGCTCACCTCTGTAATGACCAGAGTGTAGATTTGAATCCCATTAAGGTGAGAAACATGGAATGTACCTCTAGAACATTGATTGAAATTGGTGTGGTTTTATTTCGTGGGGTGGCAAGGTGAGTTGTTACTTCCTTGAAAGTTTTTGAGGAAAGTTGGTCACTGTAATACTAAAGGAATGTCTAAGAGTAAAACTGACAAGAGACTGGAAATGATTATGTGCTCTTTTCTAACCAGCGAATTAAAAATACATGTTCGCACTAGTACTGACTTTTAATACTCTTTTTCTTAGAAATAGAGTTGTGAATACTATTGCTTTACTACTCTCTGGATCAGTTTAAGCTTCAACCTAAATACATTGCAAGATATGTGACGTAAAGATTAACCTTGTGCCAATTTAAGAGAATGTGTGTGCTCCAAACCCATCAAAAGTTGCCTATGAATAAAGATTTCATATCAGCAGTATTGTGGTTTTCCTTATTAAACTCTCTCCTATGTAATGCCCCCCCCCCTTTTTTTTATTAAAGAAATTTTTGTTTGTTTATTTGTTTTTAAAGAGAAGGTACTCTTTTTATGGGTTGGACTGGCATTTCCAGTCTTCCTTTTTATGTCAAGTCCTTATAATTGCCCCTATTTCAGACATAATCACTATTGATTTATGTTGGGGAAGTGAGGAAAAAATAGATTTTATCCTGATTTTTCCTCACCCACTCTGCCTTTTCATTAAGAGCCTGCTTTTGCTACAAACTAACTGGATATAATGGAGAAATTTATAGGTTAAGACGAAGGTCAAGAACAAGGGGCCTTGACCTCTTGTTCCCTCGAGTGGAATTCTGTCAGTAGATGTTTAGTCATTGCTAAGACAGTCAGCTTCTCCCATCGAACTGTAGTCTGGGCCTCACCTGAGAAAAGCAATCAGAGTGGATATTTTTTCCTCTCCCTAAGCCTTCCCAGATTTCACAGCATTCAGTAAAACTTACTTGGAGAAAGGCATAGAGGAAGTTCAGAAAGCCCGAGGGCATGAGTTCATACTCCTGATTCCAACCAGAACAAAGCCCATCTTTAATGTGCTGGGGCCCTGGAGGCTGACCTTGGACAGATCTTTCTTGGTCTATGCTCAGGCCTTTCTCTCACCCTGCTTCAGAATTGCCCAATCCTGGCCAAGACTGCTCCTCCCCAAATGATCCATGTCCAGCTTTCTGTCTTGACTTCACCTGTTGTCATCTTCTTCTTCCTGCCCTGATGTCTTTTCCTGTCAGCTGCCATTGGCTCTTGATTTCCACCTGAAGAGAGTCTCTGGGACAATTTTCAATCTGGAGAAGTAATTAAAGCTCTTAAGGTTCATACTCACTGGAAGCTCAACTGCATTATTCCCCAGGTGTGAACCAATGACCTAGCAATTAGGTGTCTTTAGAGGGGTCTTTGCCATATCAGCTAATTAACTACATTTTTATAATTTGATATCTTGATCCACAGACTGAAATTGAAATATAGAAAATTTACCTGCAGAGCCCTGGCCGGTTTGGCTCAGCGGTTAGAGCGTCGGCCTGTGGTCCCGAGAGACCCGGGTTCGGTTCCCGCCAAGGGCACGTATCTCGGTTGCAGTTTGTCCCCGGCCCTGGTTGGTCGTGCGGGTGGCAGCCACTCGATGTGTCCCTTTCACATCGATGTTTCTCTCTCTCTTCCTCTCTCCCCCTCCCACTCTACCTGAACAAAAAATAGAAAAATGTCCTCAGGTGAGGATAAAAAAAAGAAAAAAGAAAAAAAAAAAAAAGAAAATTTACCTGCAGAGGTTCATGGGACCATTCCCCCCGTTGGCAAACTAATTAGCATGTTAAGATGAAACATCTCTGATTGTCTTAGGACTATCATTCTTCAGGTGAGCGAGCTGGACTAACTACTCCTTGAGTGGTGCATAGACCATATTTCAGGCCAAAGCACCAGGCAGTAAGCTCTGAATTAAAGGCCCACTGATCTTAGCAACTTCATATCTTATGTGCAGAGATCCTTCAGCTCTTATTTCCCAAACCCATGGTGTATTCACTTAAGAAGGGTAGGTGCCTAGAATTGATGGGAGACAATTTTCTCAATGTCACCTGCCCTAGTTGGTTCCATGCATTTTTAGATCTAAACTCAAACTTGAGTATTATTCTCAGCTCCCCTTGACAAGTTTGGGACCCAGATAAGAGTTGGCTCTGGCTGGTTTCCTGGTTTCTCCTCTACCTATGGTCCTAACTAACCGGTTCCTACTTATTTCTTGTGACTCTGATTTTGTCAACTCAGTATTTTGAATGATGCAGAAAAAGTTTGCTGATCCCTGACTGATAGCAAAATGAAGCAAGCTTTCACATCACTAAAGTACACATTTAAATATTTAAAAAGTAGCCTTTGTCTGCAGCTTCCTGGAAAATATTGGGGTAGGGTAGGCGTGAGGGGAAACTTGCAGTCCTAGGTCAAGAAAACAAATCTTGACATCTTTTCCTTTTGACCTTTAGTTCAAAACCAAATAAGGAATTTGGGCCCAGGGTGCAAGAAAGTGAATTCCGTGAGCAAATATCTTTATTTGGCACATTTTGTTAGAGCTTTTCGAAGGCCAGGAAATGTTCAGTGCCAAGCAATGACCTCAAGGGATCCTAGGAAATAGCCTGCTGGTCTCCATACTAACTTGACAGCTGGTGTTCACTTTAACACTTAATGTGAAGATTAGGGTGCATGCTGGGCAAGAACTCCCTTTTCAGCTTCTGTGGATTGTGGTACCACAAAGACTTATTAAGAGCCCTTTATACTCATTTATTCTTCTGAAGCTCACATTCCTTTTCTTTTAGAACTCTGGAGGTCCCATGTGTTCATTTTTTCCTTTGTCTCTGTTGCCTTAGGTGTTGTATCACTGAAAATTCTGCTGCGTATGATGTCTGAGATTTGGTTGCCTGCATTTTCTTCTAGAATTTTTATGGATTTATGAGTTACATTTAAGTCTTTTATCCATTTTGAGTTTATTCTCATGTATGGTGTAAGTTGGTGTTCTAGCTTCATTTTTTTGTAGGTAGCTGTCCAATTTTCCCAACACCATTTATTGAAGAGACTGTCTTGACTCCATTGTATGCTCTTGCCACCTTTGTCAAATATTAATTGAGCATGTTGTCTTGGGTCAAATTCTGGGTTCTCTATTCTGTTCCATTGATCTATCTGCCTGTTCTTGTGCCAGTACCAGGCTGTTTTGATTACAGTGGCTTCGTAGTATAACCTGAGATCTGGTAATGGGATCCCTCCTACTTTGTTCTTCTTTTTAAAGATTGCTGTGACTATTCGGGGTCTTTTTTGGTTCCATATAAACTTTTGGAGTGTTTGTTGTAGTTCTATGAAGTATGTCGTTGATATTTTGATGGGGATTGCATTGAATCTATAGATTGATTGCTTTGGGTAGTATGGACATTTTAATGATTAGAAAGCTTCTGCACAGCAAAAGAAACAACCATCAAAATGGAAAGGGATCTCACTATATGGGAGACCATAATCGCCAGTGATGCATTAGATAAGGGGTTAATTTACAAAATTTATAAAGTGCTCATACAACTCAACAAAAGGAAAACAAAGAACTCAATTTAAAAATGGGCAGAGGACTTAAATAGACACCTCTCCAAACAGGACATACAAATGGCCAAGAGACATATGAAGAAATGCTCAACATCACTAATCATCAGAGAGGTATCACTTTACACCTGTCAGAATGGCCGCCATCAACAAATCATCAAACAACAAGGGTTGGCAAGGGTGTGGAGAAAAGAGGACTTTAGTACACTGCTGGTGGGAATGCAGACTGGTGCAGCCACTGTGGAAAACAATATGGTGTTTCCTCAAAAACTTAAAAATTGAACTGCTATTTGACCCAGTGATCCTACTTCTAGGAATATACTCTAAGAAACCTGAAACACCAATCAGAAAGAATATATGTACCCCTATGTTCATAGCAGCACTATTTACAATAGCTAAGATCTGGAAACAACCCAAGTGTCCATCAGTAGACAAATGGATAAAAAAGCTGTGGTACATGTATACAATGGAATACTATGCAGCTATAAGAAAGAAAGATCTCTTATCCTTTGAGGTGGCATGGAAGGACCTGGAGAGTATTATGCTAAGTGAAACAAGCCAAGCAGAGAAAGGCAAATATCACATGATCTCACTTATTTGTGGACTATAATGAACTAAACAAACTGATGAACAAAATTAACCCAGAGATATAGAGGTGGGGTACAGACTGACAAGCCTCAGAAGAGGAGGGGTTGGGGAAGGAAGAGATAAACCACAGAACTTACATGCATGTATGAATGACCAATGAACATAGACAACAAAGCTGGGGATGGGGCAGAGGGGAAAGGGAGTGTCAATGGGGGGAAAATGAGAAACATCTATAACAAAAACAAACAAACAAACAAAAAAAAAACAACTCTGGAGGTCAGCATTACCTTTCTCCCTTTGATTACCCACCAGTGTTCTCACACACAGAGGAAGTAGTGTTTTTCCTGTTTCCTTTCTGGGGACATTTAGCATACTGTGGTTCTACTCTCCTTTTTTCAGTCTTGCATGGGAGTCAAAGCAAGTCGTCTTCCACAATTAACTGCAGGAAAAGGTTTGTGGGAGCCTTTTTTTTTTTTCCCTTGCCTTTCCTCCTCCACAACTGGAAAATATGAGGCAGATCCTGTTTATATATGCTCTAACCTCAAAATGAGCTGATATGCTGTTGTCATTAAAGAAGAATCTGGAGCTGTTTATCCTGCAGAGGAGTGCAGAGCTCTAAATCGGAAAGCCCCCCTGGGCCCTCCAGGCAGACTGTGGAGAGAGCTCTTTGCCACTCTCCCAAGGCTGCTTCAGAATGAAAGGTCAGCATTTCTGCTACTGAACCTGCTCCCTGCACTCTGGGAACAGACAAGATGGCAGGGTTGTGCCTTTATGAAAAATCAGGGGCCTTCTTCCTTTGTATTAATTAACTTGTTCTTTGAAATCTGTTTTCCAGAGGCATTGTGCATTCTGAAATGTAACTTGAATGTATAATCTTCTTTCCACTATTTTCTCTATATGGATCTTTAGTCATCTTCCAGAAATAATTTTCCAAGTTCATCCTATAACCAATAAAGTTGGCAAATTGTAATTAAATGAGCTTTCTTTTTTTGTGAAAACTGCTTGGGGGAATATATCTTTCTTTTAAAGTTCAGTTCCCAATTTCTTTTTTTGTTTTTTTAATTATCTCATTTTCTATGTATGTCAGAAAACATACTGTATTTTACAATAATGACTTTTATTATAAGGTTATTTTAACTTGTTACAATTTTTCATAATTTAATTTATTGATCCATCTTAGTTCTCTTTTGTCTTGGCTTGCCTTGGGGGCAAACCCAGATTTCCATTACAAGATTACAAATTGTAAAACAGGAAATGGCCAATCTGAGACATTCCCTAGCCAGCCCTTGCTAAAAGAGGGCATTTCAATGCGACATGATTGCTTTTCAAATAACAGACCCCTAATGAGATGGGAGAACTATCCAGAACCTGCCAATCGCTGCCACAGAGTTACCCAGACAAGTCACAATCTGGTTCCCATCCCTGTGTCCTTCACCCTGTAGGTTTATAACAAGGCAGATTTCACACTTTTTAGGAAGCTAAGATGTTAGGAAGACCCAAAATTTATTCTTTGAACTTTTTCTTCCTTTTCCATGTTCTCTTTTTATGAAAGCTTTATTATACTTTTAAAAATTAAGTAGTTTCCTAATGGTCAATGTAAAAGAAAACAGAAGTTAAAAGCCATTATAAATCAAGGAATCGAAAAGGTGATGGAATTCTAAAACTGTCACATAAATATGGGGATATGGAATGTGAGCGGTTCGGTTTAATTTTTTTAAAACCCTGGCTGGCGCCCTGGCCAGTTTGGCTCAGCGGTTAGAGTTTCGGCCTGCGGTCCGGAGAGACCTGGGTTCGGTTCCCGCTAAGGGCATGTACTTTGGTTGCAGTTTGTCCAGGGCCCTGGTTGGTCGTGCGGGTGGCAGCCACTCGATGTGTCCCTTTCACGTCGATGTTTCTCTCTCTCTCTCTCTCTTACTCTCTCTCCCTCCCGCTCTATCTGTACAAAAAATGGAAGAGTGTCCTCGGGTGAGGATAAAAAAAAAAAAGAGAGAAAACCCTGGCTGGCACTTCTTGAGTTGTTGAAACAATAAGTCTGTGAAGGTTGGGAACTTTAAGAAAAACCTTTGAGTACAGAACATTGTGTGGTTCTGTCTTTCATTGCTGTAGGTAGCACTCTGTATTTACAAGTAATTTAGAATTTGGAAAGTGAATCTTCACAGTGCCATCCCAGTGTGGTGACCCAGAGGGAACATTTCCATTACCTATCTCATGCCCATATCTTCCAAAATTGCATATTCAGAGTAGGCCCTAGGGGAGGCACAGTCATTCCTAAAATTACCTAGCCCCTCTTTCAAGATGAATTTATACAAGGTTCATGTGATTAAACCAAACCTGCTTATTAACCTCAGGATCCTTTTAGGGCCAGGTTCTCTCCATTTTTTTTTTTTTTTTTTTCTTGTAAGGATATGTTTGGCGGTTGTGGGTGAGGAGTAAGGACTAAAGGCTTTTCTGTTCAGACAGTGTTTTAACTTCATGCATTTAAATATGTTATATTAATCAGAGGCTGGTCATTTCTGACAAGTTGAGTTTTTCCTATTTCTCACCCTGACCTTTGCTCTCTATTTTCTTTCATCTCCCCTCCCTTATTACCTAAGTATTAAATGAAGCAGCATCTAGAATATGAATTAACATCTCAGAAAAATTGCATAGTCTAATAATAAATGCAATTTATACATTTGGGGAGAGTTTCAACCCAGGATAGTGGTAATAACCTTGGACCAGGAACCAGACTTACTAGTGTCTAACCCTGTACAGTTTTCCTCCATGGGCCTAGGTTTAATTCTCAATAGGTAGAGGTCCTTAGACTCTGCAAGCTTCTCAGGCCAGTTCCCCTTAAAGATTAGGATCCAGCATGGCGAAGCAGCATGGAAAAGGTTTTTTGTTTTTTTTTTCCATCCTCACCAAAGGACATGGTTAGAGAGAGGAAGGGAGACAGAGAGAGAAACATCAATTGGTTACCTTCTGCATGCTCCCCAACTGGGGATCTAACCAGCAACCTTTCAGTGCACAGGACAACACTCAACCAAGAACCACTCAGGCCAGGTGAGAAAGCTTCATTTTTAACAAGCTCTCCATGCAGTTCTGAGGTAGGTGGCCCTCAGACCTACTGTGAAGACACCAAACTAGATCATCTTTAAAATGACTCCTTCTCACAAACACAGGGAAGCAGCCAAAATGAGGAGACAAAGAAACATGTCCCAAATGAAAGAAAATAACAAAACTCTAAGAAAAGAACTAACAAAATGGAGATAAGCAATCAATCAGATGCAGAGTTCAAAACACTGGTTATAAGGATGCTCTAGGAACTTAGTGAGACCTTTAAGGAACTTAAGGAGAGCTCCAAGGAACTTAGTGAGAACATCAACAACATTAAAAAGGACCAGTCAGAAATGAAGGATGCACTAACTGAAAAAAGAAAGAATAATTTACAGGGAATCAATAGTAGAGTAGGTAAAGCCAAGAAGCAGACCATCGATTTGGAATATAAGGAAGCAAAAAACTCCCGATCAGAACAGCAAAAAGTAAAAAGAATTTTTAAAAAATGAGGATAGTAAGGAGCCTCTGGCACATATTCAAGCATGCCAACATTCACATCATGGGGGTGCCAGAAGGAGAAGAGAGAGAGCAAGAAATTGAAAACCTATTTGAAAAAATAATGACAGCAAACTTCCCTAACTTGGTGAGGGAAACAGACATACAAGTCCAGGAAGCACAGAGAGTCCCAAACATGATGAATCCAAAGAGGCCCACACCAAGACACATCATCATCATCAAAATGCAAAAGGTTCAAGACAGAGAGCATCTTAAAAGCAGCAAGAGAAAACCAGTTAGTTACCTACAAAGGAGCTCCCATAAAGCTGTCAGCTGATTTCTCAAAAGAAACTTTGCAGGCCAGAGAGGAGTGGCAAGAGATATTCAAGGTGATGAAAAGCAAGAACTACAACCAAGATTACTCTGTCCTGCAAAGCTATCATTTAGAATCGATCGACATACAAAGAGTTTCCCAGACAAGAAAAAGCTGAAGGAGTTCATCACCACCAAACCAGTATTACAGTATATGAAATGTTGAAGGGTCTTCTTAAAGAAAAAGAACAAAGATATGGACAATAAAATGACAATACCTATCTATCAACAATTTAATCTACAAACAAAATGAGCAAGCAAAACACAAATAGACTCATAGATATACAGAGAACTTTTTGTTGCTTGCCAGATCAGAGGGGGCTGGGGGGATGGGTGAAAAAGATGAAGGAATTAAGACAAATTGGGACTTCCGGTCAAGATGGCGGCGTAGGTAAACGCGGTATCGTGTCCTCCCACAACCACATCAAAGTTACAACTAAACTACAGAACAACCATCATTCAAAACCTCTGGAAATCAAGCTGAATGGAAGTCCTACAACTACGGAATTAAAGCAGCAGCCACATTGAGACTGCTAGGAGGGGTGGAGGCGCGAGGGGCGGCGGCCGCGGTGGCGGCGGCGCGATGGGCTGCTCCCACACCCACGTGTGGCAGATAAAAACCAGGAGGCTCCCGAGGCTGGAAAGGTCCTTCCTGAGGACTGAGGGGTCCCCATCCCACACCAGGTGCCCCGCTCAGGATTCCAGTGTCAGGAAGAGAAGTCCCCATAACTTCTGGTTGGAAAACCAGCGGGAACTGAGGCTCAGGGAGGCTGAAGTGGCTGGAGCCCCAGACAGCTCCTTAAAGGGCCCGCGCACGAACTTATCAGACTCTCTCCCTCTAAGCTTGGAGGGGAGGCAGCTCCAGGGGCGCCAGAGACATACAGGGAAGAACTGAGCTGTTTGGCACTGGAACGAGGGCTGGAGAGGGGGCTTTCGCAGAGACAAACGTACTGTAAGAGGCCTTTGTTCCTTTGGTGAGCCCTTCCCTGGGGCGGCAGACAGTCGCCATATCTGGGACTCCAGCAACCTGGCTCACACTGGTAGCCCCGCCCCACCCCACCCCACCCCACCCCACCCCACCCCACCCCACTCCACCCCACTCCACCCCACTCCACCCCACTTTCAAGCTCACCCAAGCTGTTGCCACTTGCTTAACCATAGGATTGGCCGGTCTCGGATCCTGCTTCAGGTTTTTCCTAAATTCTTTCAAACGAGCAGCATCTGGTCTCAGCGAGCCCCATACCTCTCGTTAAGTAATACACTGAAACAAACACAGGGAGGCAGCCAAAATGAGGAGACAAAAAAAACAGGTCCCAAATGAAAGAACAGAACAAAACCCCAATAAAAGAACTAAGCGAAATGGAGATAAGCAACCTAACAGATACTGAGTTCAAAATACTGCTTATAAGGATGCTCAATGAACTTAGGGAGGGCCTCAAGAGCATAAAAAAGGACCAGTTAGAAATCATGGATACACAGTTAGAATTGAAGGAGGCATTAACTGAAATAAAGAATAATTTACACAGCTTCAATAATAGAGTACGTAAATCCAAGGAGCAAACCATCGATTTGGAATATAAGGAAGCAAAAACTGCCCAATCAGAACAGCAAAAAGAAAAAAGAATCCAAAAAATGAGGATAGTGTAAGGAGCCTCTGGGACAACTTCAAGCGTGCCAACATTCGCACCTTGGGGGTGCCAGAAGGAGAAGAGCGAGAACAAGAAATCGAAAACCTGTTTGAAACAATAATGGCAGAAAACTTTCCTAACTTGGTGAAGGAAAGAGACATACAAGTCCAGGAAGCACAGAGAGTCCCAAACAAGATGAACCCCAAGAGGCCCACACCAAGACACATCATCATCAAAATGCAAAAGGTTCAAGACAAAGAGAGAATCTTAAAAGCAGCAAGAGAAAGGCAGCTAGTTACCTACAAGGGAGTTCCCATTAGGCTGTCAGCTGATTTCTCAAAAGAAACTTTGCAGGCCAGAAGGGAGTGGCAAGAAATATTCAAAGTGATGAAAACCAAGAACCTACAACCAAACTTACTCTATCCTGCAAAGCTGTCATTTAGAATTGATGGACATAAAAAAACTTTCCCAGACAAGAAAAAGTTAAAGGAGTTCATCACCACCAAACCGTTATTATATGAAATGATGAAGGGTCTTTTTGAAGAAAAAGATAAAATGTATGAACAAACAAAATGGCAATGAATACATATCTATCAACAATGGAATCTACAAACAAAATGAACAGATAGAACAGAAACATTCTCATAGATACAGAGAACATTTTGTTGGTTGCCAGTTGGGAGGGGGGTTGGGGGAATGGGTGATAAAGGTGAAGGGATTAAGAAGCACAAATTCATTGCTAGACTGACAAACCTCAAAGGGAAAGGGGTTGGGGGGTGGGAAGAAATAAACCAAAGAACTTATATGCATAACCAATGGACACAGACAATAGTGTGGGAAACGGTGGGAGGGGGGCGGGAGGGGGGAGGAGGGTGTCAATGGGGGAAAAATGTGGAACATCTGTAATACATTTTACATCCAACAATAAAGATTTGGGGGGAAAAAAAGAAGAAGTACAAATTGGTGGTTAGACTGATGAATCTCAAAGGGAAGGGAGGAGGGAGGGTGGGATGAGATAAACCAAACAACTTTTATGCATATATGCACAACCAATGGACACAGACAATAGTGTGGGGAAGGCAGGGGAGGATTGGGGAGTAGTGGGTCAATGGGAAAGGGGGGGGGGCATCTGTAATACATTCAACAATAAAGATAAGTTAAAAAAGAAAATGACTCCTCTAAAATCCCATGATTGTGAGCCTTCTTTAAATTCCATGACTTTGTGGCTGATGCTCCCTGTAAATTCTCTTTTTCATCTGCCATATGTATAACTGAAAATATATTTGTTCATTATCTTGCCTGGAATGCCCTTAAAATGTAAACAACAATTTGATGAGAGTTAAAGGCCTCTTTTTGTCACTACTTAGCATAGTTTTTATTTCATTTTTTTAACCTCTTATCATATGCCTATTTCTGTAAAACATTTTCCCTTTAAGGGTCTCTCAGGTGATTTTCATCTCTGTAAAAAAGGTTTAAATCCAAAGCAGGGTTAAATCCAAAGAGTTAAATCCACACTGTTGGACCCAAGAACTGAGTTGTTTTTACTAACCTTGTTATTTGATGTGGTTTTTTTTAACCACCATCAGCATTTGCTGAGGCCCTCTGATGGGCAGATTGAGATAGACTTCATGTTTTGCTATTTCTGTTACATTGCAAAATCCTATCTGTTCTATGGGTTACAGTGTACATCCAATTGCTTTTGACATGCTTTTGAGGTTTTATTCCCCGCAGTGAATGTCAATCTTCTGAGTTAGTTTTTCCTGGATGCTTGTACTTCATTGTATTTTGCCAGACTGAACTCATGGTGTACTTATTTTACTCTCTATATTTGTAATCTCTGTGGATTCGTTATATTTGGCTTCACCTGTCTTTTTCACCATCCCACATTTATTGCTATCAGAGGAACTTATTAATGTAATGTCCACTCAAGTTTCCAGGTCATTAATAAAGTTGTTTAATGAGACCATTATGTAGCCTGAACATTATGCAGACTTAATGTTTTATAGCTCTGCTAATGTTTCTTGTTCAACATTGTGTCCTATACAGTTACGCATACAGTACAGATAAAGTGTACATTTTAGGTTATGGTTCAGACAGGAGATTCCTCCTTCCAGAAGACCCTTTCTGTTGCACAGGAGAAATCAAAACTGTCTTTTTTGGGGGCTTTTTAGTAAAGGCCAGCCAGGGTATTCTTACATAAGCTTGTTTGCAAATTCTGGTTAGGTCTCCCAAGGTCACAGACAGCTGTGTTATGAAATCATGTCCTCTGAAAGAAGAGTGCATGCTGGGATAGCTCTCATTTGACATGGAAAGACCTTGGGACAATCAAACATTCACACATTGTTCATAGGTTTATAGGTTCATAGGAGCAAATGGCAACACACCTTCATCAGAGGCTTTCTGCTGTTACCCTTGTGAGTGCCCACACAGTGATGCATTGTATTTTGAAGGGGGAGACTCTGAGGAAAGGACCATAGTCTCTTTTAGACTCAGAGAAGCAGAAGTGAATTTGCATCTTGCCTAGTGTGTTTCAGGACAGCAACCAGATTCAAAATATGAAAGCAGTTAAACAACAAGTAGGTATTTAGCTGCTAGGCCATGGCTGGATTTAGGCTTTAAGGAGTTTATAGCATAAAAAATTAATGCAAGTCAGTGTGTATTTAAGATAAAGAAGATTTATGCAAATGGAGAGGGGAGAAGAATAACATTCCAGGTAGAAGAACTACAAAGTTACCATCCTTGAGAGTTAACTTGAAATGTAAGTAACAATGCAATAAATTCATTAAAAATAATAAGAAATTGTTAAAATAGAGATTGGGGAAAGCCAGTTTCAGTTATTCAGGCTCTAAAATAGTATGTTAATACTATATTTGCTGGCTAAAAGACTATTAATTATACTCAGAGTATTGAATTATTCTATTTATAATTTACAATGGGGCTTTCTTAAAGATAACAGTATATACTGGTTATAACAGTTTCATCTCAGCATTTTAGATTAACATTATCTTGATGGAAATATATTTAGTCCCACTTCTCAATCAGAGCAGCTAAAGAAAGAGAAAATAAATGAACTTCTCAGAGTGTCAAAGTATACTGGAGAGAAAATAATAGTTCTTATTGAAATGAAACGCCCATCAGAAATACAGTCTTTAATATTAACCTATATGGTTTTTTAAAGTATTTTTTATTGATTGATTTTAGACAGAGGAAGAGAGAGGGAGAGAGAGAGTTAGAAACATCGATGAGAGAGAACATCGATTGGCCACCTCCTGCATGTCCCCACTGAGGATTTAGCCCACAACCTGGGCATATGCCCTGACTGGGAATTGAACCAGCGACCTCTTGCTGCCTGAGTCGACACTCAACCAGTGAGCCACACCAGCAGGGCAATATTAACTTATTTGTATGTCAGCCAACAGTTGACTAATCCAAAGCAAATATGAAAACTTTGTCTATATTTTTCTCTGTTTTAATTCTAAAACAGAACAGTGACTAATATAACACACAGTTGTTTTGGATCCCTATTGCTGCAAAGCAAACCACTCCAAATGTAGTGGGTTAAAACGGCAATTTATTATTTTTGACTGGTCTCAAGTAAGTGGCTCTTCTCCACATGGTATAGCCAAGCTGTCTTGCAGCAGCATTCATTTGAGAGTTCAGCTGCAGCTGAAATGTACAGAATAGCCCCTTATCTTCAAAGGCCTCTCTCCTACATCTCATAAGCTATCTTAGAGGGGGGAAATGTTTTTTTATACTTTTAGGGTTCTAACTCCTCCTGAGCAGACTATCTCTCTACAAGGGTTTTATCAAAAATACCCAAGAAACATGTTAAAATGCAGATTCCTGGACAATTCTAGTTCTGTAGTAGGAGATGGAACCCAGGAATCTGAATTCAGTGTCATGGGTAATACAAAGAGAGGTCATCTGTAGACCAAATTTTGAGAACTCCAGTTTAGATCTTCTCCTGCCAACCTTAGAAAGAATGAAACCGGTTAGGTTTGAAAGATCAATGCTTTGTCCTGGTCCTCCACTGGCAAGAAGCAATTGAGGTGGCAGGAGACAATATATGGGTTCAGGAATAATTAGACTGATGTCACTTCTTAGGCAATATCAGCTCATTCTTTATTTGTATTGGATCTGGAAGGCTTGTAAAAATGATATGGAAGGTTATATTTTTCACCAGTCAGTTATTACCCTGATAAAGTTTGGAATGAATTTTCTTGCTGGGTCTTATTTTGGGATACATACGTATGCTTTCCTATCACGGTTACCAAAATAACCCATTTTGAACTGGCTCTTACTAGTATCCGAAAGTATGAGTTTAGCATATAAATTGGTTTTAGGTCTATGTTTGCAAAAGATAGATCACCATATTTCTATCATTATTCATTTATTTATTCAAGAATGTCTATGAGCAGGTTTTATGAGGAAGGCATTGTTTAGGCTCTGTCGACAGCCAGTGTTATCCCCATTGGGTTTCTGATGTTCTAGCCCTTCATTTGATGCTCCCTAATTTAAAAAAAAAAAAAAAATTATTGCAGGACTTCGAACCCCTTCCATTATCTCTAATCCTCTCTCTCGAGATGGAGCTTTACCTAAGCCACCAAAGAGTCCTTTTTCTGGTCTCAACATTTTCAAGATTCTTTAATACAATTTAGAGCCTGACATTTTTCACAATCCCTGCCTATCTTCTACCTAATCATAATCCACACTGATGCAATTAAAGAAGACTTTTTTTCCCCTCAGCAGTAGAGATGGAGAGCAGTGGATCACCTTTCATATAAAACAGGTTATATATCACCATTTATTATTATCCAGTAGATATACTGAGTCAGTATATGTTCTCAGATATGTCGTAACAATATTCTTTGGAAGCCTAATGTCATTCTCTTGGGCAGACTTTACTCTTTTTTTCTCAAAGCCAGCCACTTAAGAGTCTGACTGTACTTGGTACCCCTTATCTTCCATGTATATTTCTACAGGAAGATCTTTGTAAATAGCTTAGTGATTAACAATTTATGAAGATTCTTTGGTTTGGGGCTGAGATCTTCTTGTAGCTTGGCCTCTGTACCCTAATTTGTGCATCCTTGAAGGCTATGTGACACTCTAGTTTGATTTTATTAATGTGATTGTCACAAAAATTTCTCTAGAAAGTGTTATGAATAGTAACACAGGAAAATAGATGTTTACCAAGATGGTCAACTGGCTGTGTTACTATTCACATCATGTCTTTTTATCATTCCTATCTTCTCTTAGTTGTTTTCAGAGCAGGGTATTTCAACAGCAGCACTGTTGACATTTTGTGCTGGGTAGAGCTTAGTTGTGGGGGATTGTCCTTTGCATTGTAGGATGGTTAGCAGCATCCCTGGCCTCTGCCCACCAGATGTGAGTAGCACCCTCCCATTGTGACAATTAAAAATGTCTCCAAACATCCGCAAATGTCCCCCAGGGACAAAATTGCCTCAATTTGAGAACCATCATTTTAGAGTATGGGGCATGGCATATTTAGACCTAAGCCTATCTGAAAAAGAACTGTACCGTTATCATATAATATTCCCTCTCTATCTTTGATAAACCACTACATAACATTCTAAAAGTATAATTACATAAATATAGCATGCTTCTAGACATTTTAAGTTCCACTGAATCTTTAGAATGGAGTTACAAAATACAAGAGCCTTTTGATTCTTCATTATGTTGTTTTGCACAAGCCCAGAACATTGTTAAAAAGGAGTCCTATAAGGATAGAATAAAATATACTGTACAGAATTCATAGAATAGAATCTATTCTGTGTAACATACTAAAACTGCACATGTAAAAAGTAAATACTGCTTAGTA
Source organism: Molossus molossus (assembly GCF_014108415.1). Classification (NCBI taxonomy): domain Eukaryota; kingdom Metazoa; phylum Chordata; class Mammalia; order Chiroptera; family Molossidae; genus Molossus; species Molossus molossus. The sequence continues at coordinate 85,282,849 of NW_023425388.1, forward strand.
CTTACAACTCATAGGAAAGAATTTACAACTACAATGTAGCAAAAACTTAAAGGAATTCTACACTGTTAGGGAGAAAAAAATTTTTTATCATTATAGATGAGAAACTTCATTCATTAAACTTATAGCTTAAGGGTGGTAATTAGTTAATGGTTTTTATCTTCTTCTATCAGTAAGATCTTATTCATTTCCAGAAATGTCTTGAAGAAGATGGACCCATAATATCTAGGTGAGGCATGAGGCATCCCTACTTCTGGTCAGAAGAAAGCATACGTGGAAAGCAGTGCTCCAGGGTAGCCACTTTTACTTACAGTAAAGCTCCAACAACTTTTCTGTAGGGTAACTTTATAGGTGCCACACAAACATCCATTTTTTATACCCTGGCCTAAATTTATTGTTACATGTTTCTGTTTCTGTGAGGTTCATAAATGTCACAAAATCTGCTGCTCAGCATGATAATCAAAAACTTACTTGCTTTTGTGCACTTAAGATGCCACCTAGTTTGAAGAGATATAATTTATCCTTGGGGCTTATTTTGTGAGAATGGTCTATTGTACATCTTACAGTCTCTAGAATTAGCTTGCCTGTGGTTTTGAAATAAGAATAAATGGAGAACTCTTGCCCTTGTGGTTTTATTTAATGTTTAGAAAAGTTCAAGTTTAATCTAGTAATTTAGAACGTATATGTTTGCCTGCCTATATTTATGGAATCACAACTCTTTAACAGTAGTTTAAAACTCTAAAAGCCTGTGTGGTTTTTATTGTTCAGGGTCAATCAATGTTGGCAGGGTCAAAGTTACCCAGAAAATGATTCAAAGAAAAGATTTTTACTGACTCTCAGGAGGAGTTGAACCTGTCGCAACTTTTTTTTTTATCTTTACCATCTAGTTAATTGCCAAAGGGTTAATTGTAGATGAGCCATTCCCAAAGTATGTGACCTGGAACAACAGCATTAGCAATACCTGGGAACTTGTTAGAAATCAACATTTCTGGGCCTCATCCTCGAAGTCTGTATTTCAACAACCTCTCCAAGGTGAATCTGATGTACAACAAAATTTGAGAACCATTGTTTTAGGCTATCATAGTCACTGTGATTTTTTTTTTCCTGCCTGATTTGATGATTGCTGTCTCTGATGTCATAGAAAGCAGATGACTTTTACTAAGAAGATTAATATTATTTTTCAGAAGTATAGGTCTTTATCTTCTTTATAATATGAGGTCTACATTTACTGCCACATTTAAAAGTGCTAGAATAATTAGTCTTAACTGAGCTCTTTTTTCAACTTTAAAAAAGTTTTTTAAACATCACTATTTTATTTTATTTATTTATTTTTTAAATTTTATTTTGTTACAGATGTTTCTCCTTTTTTACCCCATTGACACCCTCCTCTCCATCCCCCCACCCAGTCCCCGGCTTTGTTGTCCATATCCATTGGTCATGCATACATGCATATAAGTTCTGTGGTTTATCTCTTCCCTCTCCCCAACACCCACTCTTCTGAGGGTTGTCAGTCTGTACCCTACTTCCACGTCTCTGGGTCTACCCTATACCTCAGACTGTTATGTTCATTATATTCCACAAATAAGTGAGATCATGTGATATTTGTCTTTTTCTGCTTGGCTTGTCTCACTTAGGATAATATTTTCCAGGTGTCTCCATGTCATCTCAAAGGATAAGACATCTTTCTTTCTTACAACTGCATAGTACTCCATTGTGTATTTGTACCACAGCTTTTTTATTCATTCATCTACTGATGGACACTTGGGCTGTTTCTAGATCTTAGCTATTGTAAATAGTGCTGCTATGAACATAGGGGTACATATATTCTTTCTGGTTGGTGTTTCAGGTTTCTTAGAGTATATTCCTAGAAGTGGGATCACTGGGTTAAATGGCAGTTCAATTTTTAAGTTTTTGAGGAAACACCATATTGTTTTCTACAGTGGCTGCACCAGTCTGCATTCCCACCAGCAGTGTACTAAAGTCCCCTTTTCTCCACACCCTTGCCAACCCTTGTTGTTTGATGATTTGTTGATGGTGGCCATTCTGACAGGTGTGAGGTGATACCTCATTGTTGTTTTTTTTATTTTTATTTTTATTTTTTATCCTCACCCAAGGACATTTTTCCAATTTTTGTACAGTTAGAGTGGGAGGGAGAGAGAGAGAGAGAGAGAAGCATCGACGTGAAAGGGACACATCGAGTGGCTGCCACCCGGACGACCGACCAGGGCCGGGGACAAACTGCAACCGAAGTACGTGCCCTTAGCGGGAACCGAACCCGGGTCTCTCCGAACCGCAGGCCAACGCTCTAACCGCTGAGCCAAACCGGCCAGGGCCCTCATTGTTGTTTTAATTTGCATCTCTCTGATGATTAGTGATGTTGAGCATTTCTTCATACGTCTCGTGGCCATTTGTATATCCTGTTTGGAGAGGTGTCTATTCAGCTCCTCTGCCCGTTTTTTAATTGGGTTCTGTGTCTTCCTTTTGTTGAGTTGTATGAGTACTCTATATATTTTGGAACTTAACCCCTTATCTGATGTATCATTGGCAATGATGCTCTCCCATACAGTGGGTTGCCTTTCCATTTTGATGTTTGTTCCTTTTGTTGTGCCTAAGCTTATTAGTTTGATGTAGTCCCATGTGTTCATTTTTTCCTTTGTTTCTGTTGCCTTAGGTGATGTATCAGTGAAAATTCTGCGTATGATGTCAAAAATTTGGTTGCCTACATTTTGTTCTATAATTTTTATGGATTCACGGGTCACATTTAAGTCTTTTATACATTTTCAGTTTATTTTTGTGTATGGTATAAGTCGATGGTCTAGTTTCATTTTTTTTGCATGTAGCTGTCCAAATTTCCCAACACCATTTATTAAAGAGGGTGTCTTTACTCCATTGTATGCTCTTGCCACCTTTGTCAACTATTAATTGAGCATAATGTCTTGGGTCCATTTCCGGTTTCTCTATTCAGTTCCATGATCTATCTGCCTGTTCCTGTGCCACTACCAGGCTGTTTTGATTACAGGAGCTTTGTAGTATAACCTGATATCTGGTATTGTGATCCCACCTACTTTATTCTTCTTTTTCAAGATTGCTGTGGCTATTCGGGGGCTTTTTCAGTTCCATATGAACTTTTGAAGTATTTGTTCTAGCTCTGCGAAATATGTCGTTGACGTATTTTGATGGGGATTGCATTGAATCTATAGATTACTTTGGGTAGTATGGACATTTTAATGATGTTAATTCTTCCAATCCATGAACAAGGTATGTGCTTCTCCTTTTTTATATCTCCCTCTACTTCTTCTTTCAATGTCCTATAGTTTTCTGCAAATAGTTCCTTTACTTCTTTGGTTAAGTTTATTCCTAGGTATCTTAATTTTTTTTGTCGCGATGGTAAATGGGATTGTTTTTTCAGTTTCTCTTTCTGTGAGTTCATCATTGGTGTATAAGAATGCTGTCGAATTCTTGATGTTAACTTTGTATCCAGCTACTTTGCCAAATTCTTTTATTAAGTGTAGTAGATTTTTGATGGAGTCTTTAGGGTTTTCTATGTATAATATCATGTCATCTGTAAATAATGACAACTTCATTTCCTCCTTTTCAATTTTGATCTCTTTTATTTTTCTTCATGTCTGATTGCTGTGGCTAAGACTTCCCGTACTATGTTAAATAAGAGTGGCGAAAGTGCGCATCCCTGTATTGTTCCTGTTCTTAAGGGAAATGCTTTTAGTTTCTGCCCATTGAGTATGATGTTGGCTGTAGGTCTTTCATATATGGCCTTTATTATGTCGAGATATGATCCCTCTATTCTCACATTGCTGAGCGTTTTTATCAGAAATGGATGCTGTATTTTGTCAAATGCTTTTTTAGCATCTTTTGATAATGATCATGTGGTTTTTATTCTTCATTTTATTTATGTGGAGTATCACATTTATTGTTTTGCGAATATTGTACCAGCCTTGCATCCCTGGGATGAATCCCACTTGGTCATGGGGAATAATTTTTTTGATGTATTGCAGGGTCCAATATGCTAGTATTTTGTTCAGGATTTTGGCGTCTGTGTTCATCAGTGCTATTGGTTGTAGTTTTCTTTCTTTGTAGTGTCTTTTTTCTGATTTTGGAATTAGAATCATGCTGGCCTCATAAAACAAGTTTGGAAGTCGTCCTTTTTCTTGAATTTTAAAAAATAATACAAGGAGAATGGGTGTTAGTTCTTCTTTGAATGTACGGTAAAACTCCCCCATGAAGCCATCTGGGCCTGGGCTTTTGTTTGCTGGGAGAGTCTTGATTACCTCTTCAATTTTCTTAGTTGTTATTGGTCTGCTCAAGTTTTATATCTCTTCCCGGTCCAGTTTTGGGAGACTATGTGTTTCTAGAAATTTGTCCATTTCACTTAGATTGTCCAATTTGTTGCCATATAATTGTTCATAGTACTTGTTAACGATCCTTTGTATTTCTGTGGTGTCAGTTGTTACTTCTCCTCTTTCATTTTTGATTTTGTGTATTTGGGTTCTCTCTCTTTGTTTCTTGGTGAGTCTAGCTAAGGGTCTATCAATCTTCTTTATCTTTTTGAAAAACCAGCTCTTTGTTTCCTTGATCCTTTGAATTGTTTTTTTTTGTCTCTATGTAATTTATTTCTGCTGTGATCTTTACTATTTCCTTACTTCTACTTGCTCTGGGGTTTTCTGTTTGCTTTCTAATTCTTAAAGTTGTGAGGTTAGATAGTCTATTAGAAATTTTTCCTGTTTCTTGAGGTGGGCCTATAGTGCTATGAACTTTCCTCTCAAACTGCTTTCGCTGCATCCCATAGATTTTGTGTTGTTGTGTGTTCATTTTCATTGGTTTCTAGGAAGTTTTTAATTCATTCCTTGATCTCCCTGGTAACCCATTCATTGTTCAATAACATGCTATTTGGCTTCCATGTGTTCAGATGTCTTTGAATGTTCTTGTTGCAGTTGATTTCTAGTTTCATGCCATTGTGATCTGAGAAGATGCTTGATATGATTTCAATCTTTTAGAACTTGTAAGAGATTTAGTTTGTGTCCTATCATGTGGTCTATCTTTGAGAATGTCCCATGTGCACTTGAGAAGAATGTGTATTCTGTAGTTTTGGGGTGTAATTGTCTGTAGATATCTATGAAATCCATTTGGTCTAGTGCTTCATTTAGAGTCTCTGTTTCCTTGCTAATTTGTTGTCTAGAGAATCTATCCAGTGATGTCAGCGGAGTGTTGAAGTCCCCTGCTATGATTCTATTGCTGTCAATTTCTCCTTTGACGTCCTCCAGAAGATTTTTTATATATTTTGGTGCTCCTATATTGGGTGCTTATATGTTTATCAAGGTTATATCTTCCTGTTGGATATATTCTTTCAATATTATGTAGTGACCTTCTTTGTCTCTAGTATGGCCTTCATTTTGAAATCTACTTTATTAAATATGAGTATTGCTACCCTAGCTTTTTATTCCTTTTTGTTTGCTTGAAAGAATTTTTTCTATCCCTTCACTTTCAGCCTACGTAAGTCTTTTGTTGTGAGGTGGGTCTCTTGTAAACTACATATAGATGAGTCATGCTTACTTATCCAATCGGCTACTCTGTGTCTTTTTATCGCAGCATTCAGTCCATTTATATTTAAGATGATTATTGATATGTACATATTTATTGCCATTTTTGTTAAGTGTGGTTATATTTTTCTTCCTATTTCTTCTACTAATTACAGCAATCCTTTTAACATTTCTTGCAGTGCTGGTTTGGTGCTAATGTATTCCCTTAGCCTTTTTTTGTCTGGAAAGCTCTTTATTTAACCTTCTATTTTGAATGATAGCCTTACTGGGTAGAGTAGTCTTGGATTCAGATCCTTGTTTTTCATGACCTTGATTACTTCATGCCATTCCCTTCTGGCCTGTAGTGTTTCAGTTGAGAAGTCAGCTGAGAGCCTTATGGGTGTTCCTTTGTAGGTAACCTGTTGCTTATCTCTTGCTGCTTTTAGGATTCTCTCTTTGTCTTTAATTTTTGGCATTTTAATTACCACGTGTCTTGTTATGGGTCTGTTTGGGTTCTTCTTACTTGGGGCTCTCTGTGCTTCTTGAACTTGAATGCCTTCTTTCTTCACCAAATTAGGGAAGTTTTCTGTGACTATTTCTTTGACTATATTCTCTAACCCTTGCTCATTTTTTTTCTTCTTCGGGTACTCCTATGATGCGAATATTACTACGTTTCCAAAATTCCCACAGTTCTCTTAAGCTGTCTTCCTGTTTTTGAATTGTTTTTTTCCCTTTGGTTTTCTGATTGGTTGATTTTTTTCCTACCCTGTCTTCCAATTTACTGATCCAGTCCTCAGCTTCCTCTACTCTGATATTTAGACTTTCCATTGTGTTCTTTATTTCTGATATGTCATTCTTCATTTTTTTTTGGTGGTTTTTAATTTCCAATTGGTTGATTTTCAACATTTCTTTGTCTTTACTCATGGTGTTGATGTCCTTACTCATGCTGTTTTGCTTCCTCAAGATCATGGCTCTGAATTCTAGCTGTGTTAACTTGCTTAACTGCTCCACATTTATCTCATCTTCTGTAGAGGTCTCTTGTTATTTCATTTGGCTTTTGTTTCTGTGTTTCACCATTTTGGCTATCACAGTGGGCTTTGGAGCCTACCAAATTTTCCCTGTGGGTGTTGGTGTTCTGCTGTTTGTGGCTCCCTCTTCTGGGTTTGGATGAGCGAGGGAGGACCCATGTTAACCACCACTGTCAAGTCTTACTTTTCTGGTTAGAGTTGCTAGCCCAGAAATGGTTCAGTTATCCTCTAGCTTTTTGCCTGGCGGCTATCAGTAGCAGTTACTTGAAGAGTTTTAGGTTGTCAGTTGAATGAAAAACTCCCTCAGGTGCTCAGCATAAGGGGATTTCCTGAGGGTGGGGCAGATGCTGATTTTTAAAGAGCCTCAATTTGCATTTTAATGACCTGCCTGGGTGGGGTTGAATCTCTGAGGGAGGGTCCGCCGCCTCTCCCCAGAGCCCGGGAAGGAGTAAGATTGCCACCGTTCTGAGTGGCTGCAACTCAGCAAAAGCTCTGAGTGCCCTCCAAATCCCAAGTGTCCCCACATAATTTCAGTCCAGTCCATCTTCCCTCTGCCGGAGCCCAAGGTGAGTGGCTGTGGCTATTTTAGCATCTGTTCTGGCTCTGTGCTGTGGAGCCGCTTGGGAGTGTAACCCTAGGGCGCTGCTCACAGCTAAGGCCACTTCTGTCTGTGGGCTCTCAGCCCCCCTCTCCGCGCCTCCGCAATCCTTCCAGGATCAAGTCAGTGTCCCTCGTTATATGATTCTCGCAAGCTGCTTTTTTTGTTGCTTTTTCCCGATGATTTGTCTTTATTTTAGTTGTAATTCCAGCTTGGTCCTGGGAGATGGTCTATGTAGCTTCCATTCATTCTGCCGCCATTTTGAATCACTATTTTATTTTAAACATCACTATTGATTCTTGCTGTAGATGTTCTATGGTAGCATTTGAACTAAAGTATTAAAGTTGGGAACATAACTATCACAAAAAAAATTGTGTATCCTAAAATTGATAACTGATTTACAGAGAACATTTTACCGAGTCATCAATTTTTTTGGTATTTCTTCCTTTCACAAAATAACCATATTTCTCACAGTAAGACTCTAGTTACCCTGCTCCCTTCATGCTAACAGGAAGGTGCTCAGATATTATGGAAATGTGGATGGTGAGACCCACCTCACTTGCTGCACATCTGGGCTTCTGCACATGCACTCCAGTTAACCAAAGCTCATATAGCTTTACATATTTCGTGCATATGTAAAGTTTAATGCCAGCCTTTGGCTAGCTCATTTTAAAAGGCCCATGTCGTATTTTTCATTACCCCATAGGGGAGAGTTTTTTTAATACCACACTCTTATGCAAGTATTTATAAGCTCAGATCAATCTAACTGGTTAATTTGGTCCTAAATATGAATTCTGATCAAGATTGCTTGTAAATTCACATTTTGGGTTCACTTTGAGATACATAGAAAAATTTAAAGAGAATTAGTAAAGCTATTGAAAGATTTAATAAAAAGCAGCATACGCTAAAAACTGGAAGACTATGATATTACCAAAAATAAGAACCTTGTGGTAGCTGAGTCTATTTGAGGGATCTTTATAAACAGGAACTGCTAATGATTTTACTCTACATATCCAAGGGATTTGACCTTAAAATTATGTTAGAGAAATCATTATTTATATACAAGCACAAGTATATGAATATATAGGTGGATCTCACTTTTTCCACCTTGGTAGGTTCCTAAAATGTCAGATGAAGACAGATTATTTATAAATCAAATCATAGTTTTCAGTTGCCTCATATTATCTAAGAGGTGCTATATCTTTTATTCTGCTAGCCTATGTGAAATGTGGCTGCCAAAATGCCTGTCCCAGTTTAACCCCAGTTTAGCATCTAGTGCGTGAATTATCAAGTAGCCACTATTTAAATAATCAAGAAAATTATTTCATAATGTAGAAATTCATTCCTGGTCCATCTCTTTAGCTTCAGATCCTTCTGTGAAGTTTGTTGAATTATAGCGCACTTTCAAATATGTATGTATGGTTGAAGGTCTCAGCTGGTCCTCCTACCAAATCATATCTTCTAATGCAGTGGTTCATAGTCCTGGCTACTCAATAGAATCACAAGAGGAACTTTTAAAACTATTGTTGCCTGGCCACAACCCTGATCAATGGAATTAGAATCACTGGGGATGGAATTGTTTCAAAAGTGTTTAAGGTGATTCTACTGTGCTGGCAGAGTTGATAATCATGTACCAGAAGAGATTATGGATATTTTGAAGAGTTTATTGTAGCACCTGATGTGACCATAAATTAGAGTATTTCTCACCGAGATGGTTGGTGTTTTTGTGTCTTCCCTCCTTTAAAAAGTCATGTCTTACTATGTGTCCTGATTCATGGAAAAATGACTAGGTTTTACTATATGGCAGTCCTTTTATACATTTGTTGCCCATACGAGGATATGTTCTTTTCTAAGTGCTTACAATTTCTCAAAGCTAAATGTCAATCCAAATTTTCTTTCACCTTTTGTCTCAGAAGCAAAAATGTTTCTATTCCTTTCTCTCATCACCAAAACCTCCCATCCTGCATGTCAGCACAGCCCTAAGATATGGGCAAATAACAACCCCAAACATAGCCTTCCAACACTCAGGAGGAAACTAAGTACTTTTTCTACAACTGAAACATTTCTTAAGTATTCTTTAGCCTCCTAAGTGTTCTGTCATTTTTGTCTGTCACCTAAAAATCAGAGCTATGCAAGTTGATGATCCCCTCCTAAGTGGCCAAATAGACGAAATTACACCTCTTATTTTTTTTAGTGTTTCTCTGGAGACCTCCACTAGCAGGAACAGAGGGGGTTACTTTTTTTGTGAAAAGTAATATACCACCAATGTTGGATTTTAGATAACTTAGCTCCCAGTTAGATTCTTTGGAAAAAAGGTCACTGCATTTAATGTAGAGCATCATGAGTTTAGTCATTGGATGAGTTAGTCAAATGGCTGTTGTAGTTCAAAAGTACATCTGCATTTGGATAAAATATGATTCATGTTAGAGGGGTAAATGTGACATTTGGTTTACCCCAGGTAATAAAATAACTTTTAATGAAATAAACCTGTACTTTTCTGCAGCAAACCTATATAAAGCACATAGCATAGTTGCATTTACCTCATTGGCTGTGGTGGGGACTCAGGCCTGCCACAGCAGGCTTCATTATGTCTATCTATTTATTTATTTTAGATATTGAACAAATATTTTAATTTTAACATTATTTTTATAGTTTACACTATTACAGATGTCCCCATTTTACCCCCCTTTGCCCACCTCCCCCTCCTTCCCCCTTCCCTCTAGCCTCTGCTTCATTTTATTTAGTCTCAAGTAGTTAACATGACTAGCTGATTAGCAGAACAATTTGGAGCCATTGGCAACACCACAGATGAGAGACAGAAAAGTCACAAAGTTAGTTGTATCTATTTGAACATCAACATCACTGATAATATCCTTTCAAGTGCTACTACTGAGAAACCAGCTTCTGTGTTCGTACAGCCCCTAACATATCTAACACTGTTTAAGGCCAAAAGCAAGTTCTCTTGTCTGTATTTATACCACTTATAACAGTGCCTGACCCCTAATGACACACTTAATACTTTTTAAATTTTCACTAATTAAAGTTTTTAAAATTTATTATCTACCAGGCTAAAGTCAAAAAGATGATGTCTACTTCTATGGATCATTACAACCATTTAATGTAGAAACTCTTACAATTTTAATAAAAATCACTGGAGAATTGGGAACAAAGGTAAACACATTTTTTCACTTTTTAAAAATTTACATACATTAAAATTCAATCTTTGTGTATAGTTCTGTGATTTAGACAAACGAATACAGTGATGTAACCACCACCACAATCAAAACACAGAACACTTTCATTACTCCTAAAAATTCCCTCATGCTGTCTTTCTTAATCAACCCCTCCCCACACTCTCAACCCATGGCAACCACTTGGTTTTCTTCTCCTCTAATTTCACCTTTTCGTGAATGTCATATAAATAGAACCATTGCATTTAACATTTTTTTCTTTCACTTAATGTACTCAAGATTCATCCAAGTTGTTTTGTGTACCAACAGTTTGTTGCTTTTTTGCTGCTGTGTAATATTCCATCATATAGATGTATCATAGTTTACTCACCCACTCACCAGTTGGAGGACATTTGGGTTGTTCCCTGTTTGGTGCAGTTCTGAATAGACCACTATAAATGTTAATGGGCAGGTTTTTAAGTGAACACGACTTTCTGTTTCTATGGGATGTTTCTCTAGAAGTGAGATTACTGTGTTTTGCTGTAATAAGTTTAGCATTCTATAAAGAACTGCCAAACTGTTTTCCCAAATGACTGCACTGCAGCCACAGGTAGTGTATTCAAGTTCCAGTTGCTCCCAGCCTTCATCAGCACTTGGTGTTGTCAGGTTGGTTAGTTTTTTTGTTTTCATTTTTAGCCATTCTTATCTTTAAGCTAGTCTTATCTTCTCTCCTTATGGTTTTAATTTGCATTTCCCTAATGGCTAATGATGAACTTATTTGTTATCTATGTTTTTGTTTTGTTTTGTTTTTAGTGAAACATCTATTTTTATCTTTTGCCTGCTTTTTAAGTTGCTAATTTATCTTTTTGAGTTATGAGATTTATTTAGATATTCTGAATAGAAGTATTTTTTCAGATATATGATCTACAAAGATTTTTCCTCCAGTGTATGTCTTGCATTTTTCTTTTCTTAACAGTGCCTTTCTCAGAAGAGAAGTTATTAATTTTGATGAAGTCCAGTTTATCAGTGTTTTCTTTTATAGATTTTGGTATCACACATAAGAAATCTTTAAAGTATTTCTATAAGGTTTTTGTTGTTGTTGTTGATTGTTTTTAGAGAGAGAGAGAGAGAAAAAAACATCAATTTGTTGTTCTACTTATTTATGCATCCATTGGCTGATTCTTTTATGTGCCCTGATTGGGGATCAAATCCTCAACCTTGGCATATCTGGACAGTGCTCTAACCAACTGAGCTACTCAACCAGGGCTCTATAGGTTTTTAAAGTTAAATTTGAGAGCTTGTTGGGAGGAAAGAGACAATGAAGAAGAGAGGTTCTCATTATGTGTGTTCCCTGAACATCTCAACTAAATCAATTTGATATAAAAAAAATTAGTTTCATATTTAAAACTAATATAGGTTTCTTTTTTTTTTTTTTTATCCTCACCCGAGGACATTTTTCCATTTTTTGTTCAGGTAGAGTGGGAGGGAGAGAGAGGAACAGAGAGAGAGAGAGATATATCGATGTGAAAGGAACACATCGAGTGGCTGCCACCCGCACAACCAACCAGGGCCGGGGACAAACTGCAACCGAAGTACGTGCCCTTAGCGGGAACCGAACCAGGGTCTCTCAGGACCGCAGGCCGACGCTCTAACCACTGAACCAAATCGGCCAGGGCAGAGAAACATTGATGTGAAAGAGACACGTCGAGTGGCTGCCACCCACACGACCCAACCAGGGTCGGGGACAAACTGCAACCGAGGTACATGCCCTTAGTGGGAACCGAACCTGGGACTCTCAGGACCGCAGGCCGACGCTCTAACCGCTGAGCCAAACTGGCCAGGTAAAACTAATATAGGTTTCTATATAGCCCTCAGACATTATGGAATGAGTATATCTCATTATGAAGTGAGCACCCCCTCCCCCAAATTAAAAATGATGCAATGGAGAAAATTCTTATTATCAAAGAAAATACATGAAGGCATAGCTCATACACAGGCAGATTTCTTTCTGGCTTCAAAATAAATTTCTAAAACCTAATCATTCCCTTACACATACCCAAAATGTTAACATTTGGGTATGTAATGTAATAATAATAATAAATTATAATAAAGCAGTAATAATCATAATAAATTGCTGAGAAAATGGTTACATCTTCAAAACTGATGAAATAGACTTAATTAAAAGCCTTAAAGAGGAAGTAGAGAAGGAGATAAGAAGATTTTGCTGCATTCACCTATACACCAGAGCCTTATGTCAAGCAAAAAGCATATGAAGCAGGAAACATTTTTAAAATAATCATGCTTTAGTTTAACAGAGTGGAATTAAGCATACGTCATTATGGCTCTTTATATGGTATTCTATAACCAAATCATTTTTCTGATCTTACCTTTGAGAGGAAAGATATCTCCCTACAGAAGTACTATAATATAAATACCAATTTTATTAAGTGTTTGTATAAAGAAAGAAATCATTGTTCCTTAGTAATCCGCAAGGCACCCAGGGCATAACTGAGGAAGATCGGGACAGGCTTTTTAAGTAGCATGTGAAGTAGAAACAATCGGGTTCTAGTCTCCATTTTGCTACCTGCTAACTAGCCAGCTAGCTGACCTAGAGCAAGGCAGCTTGTTTTTCATTTTCCATTTCCTCCGCTGAAATGTAGGAACTGAAATCTCTAAGGTTTCTTGGTTCTAAACAGAATTCGAGGAGGATGAAAGTCACACTTAACTTCCATACCCGACCTCACCCGAAAGCCAGCCAGTTTTTCTCATAACAGAAGTAGTGGTGCCTGTAGCCACGGAAAACCTTCTTCACATTTTCTCCAAGCTCTTGACCTCACCGTTCTGTTCCTGCAGTTGCCCCAGTTCAGTCCAGGGCACTCTGTGAGCACCACTTCTAGTAAAGCCCCAGGCGCCTTTTGTTCCCCGGGTCCACTGTGCAGCTGTTTGCTATTGTTTTCTTCAAGATTCACATTTAATTGTCCTGCTCTTCTAAGTCTTTAAGATAGTCAAGGGAACATTAGCTCACTGAAAATAATTGAAAACACCTTTTGGAGAAGTGCAGCTGGGAATGCAAGCATGAGATTCAGTCACGCTGATTGTGGTGTTTCAGGGAAGAGCTCATTTCTCTGCCGTGTAACATTTTCTAATAAATTTCTAGAGCAGTTCCACCTCAGATTTTCTGAGTCATAGATTTTCAGAGCGTGTGACTTGCCGAAGGCCTTCAGGATGGTAGTTGTAAAGCTGTTCCAGGACCCCCTCCCTGGGCTCCTTCTCTACAATACCAGCCTGTCTTCCCAAGCCATGCAGACCATCCTGGGGTTGTAGTCAGTTATAGTCTCTGGCACTTCCCTTTCCTGACCCACTCTGAGCATGAGTTTCATCAAAGGGAAGAACAGATCTACAGAGTGAGCCCACCAGAATGGGAAGGAAGACTTCTCCAGAGGAACTGCGCAGGTTGTCTTATCATCCCTTCTGAGGAGCAGTGTGCCAGTGTTGACAGGCCTGGCTCACCCAGGGATGTGCTGTCTCTAGTCCGCTCCAGAGCTTGCCTGCTTCATTCCATCCCATGTAGTCTAAAGTATATTTTAGGAACACTTGAAATTAGTGTAGAGGTTAAACATTTGCAAAGCAATTAGGCTTATAAGTAATTTTAACACAAGGTCATTTAGAAAATGTCTCTCTTGTAATCCTACTCTACCTTTAGGGATGTGTGTGTATATCCATGTGTCCATGTGTGCTCTTCCCCCAAAACAAAATGCTTTAATAAAAGAACTTTGTGAAACTTGAGTAGAAAGACCTCTTGTTATGTAAGGGAAGAAGCACAATGTGGGAAATTATGTAACAAGGAAGGAGCATTCAGTTTTGTTCTGTTTTTTAATTTTTTTAAATTTATTTTTGTTACAGATGTTTCTTCTTTTTCCCCTATTGACACCCTCCTCCGTACTCCCCCCCTCCCTACCCCCAGTATTGTTATCTGTGTCCATTGGTTATGTATATATGCACATAAGTTTTTTGGTTTATCTTCCCCCAACTTTATTTTTTATTTTTTCCCCCAGCTTTATTTTTTAAAATAAGTGGTAGATATTATATAACATGAAATAAGATGAGAATCATTTGTGGCTGAAATAGTTAAAATTATTTTAAAAAATAAGTTTTACCTACCTTGTTGAATAACTCAAAGGAAATTAGAAAGAATTCATGATAAAAGTTACCTATATGTTTTAGGTATGTATTTTGAGTAATTTTGCATTCCCAGAAGACATATACAACATGTAAAAGACTCAACATCGTTAACATAGTTCACTCTGACTGTTGCTAAGAACTCAGAACTTCTCAATAGTGATTATAAAACCAGTAATATTTTTAATAATAACATGTTTTGGATTCCAGGAAGTTTGTATACCTCAAGACAATGAACTGTAAGATTTGTCTTGGATGAAGAATTTGCCTTTTAGTAAATTGAAAGGGCTGATATGAATGTAGGTGAGTTCTCAGGCAGATAAAAAATAAAGTACAGAAGAAAGTTAAGAGGTCTAGAGACTAATTTCCTTAAAATACTCTTGCATGTGCATATCTTATAAAATAATTTCATACCCAGTACACATAGCCCTGTTTGAAGACTACTAGTTATGATGATTAAATGAGTCAATACATGTTAAGCTCTCAGAACAATTTCTGGTATCTAATAAGCATGAGCAAAAATAAGTTATTACTATTATTAATTTTAGGCTCCCTTTCAGTAATAACTTTGCATACTTATTTCGAGTTCCAACCTTGTCCTCATACTTATCTGCCTGCATTCAGCATTTTTTAGAATTAAGTGACTAAGTATAAGAAAAATCAGTTACCTCAGTATTGAATCACAGTTCCATTCTTCTCATGAGACAAACTCATTCCAAGTATAACTTATGGAACTTCTTGGTCAAATGCCATTTAGTTGGGCTATTCATAAATGTGCTATTCTCCTGGATACACATAACTTTCTCTGTGAATGGATCTAACCTACTGCTAAGGTCCCATAAATTGGGAATCTTTGATTTCATAAATACCTTGAGAGATTAGAAATTACTGGATAACTGAAGAAATAGAATACAGAGTGGGAAAAAATTGAAAGGTAAAGTTTATATAGGAAAAGATAACTCATTTTAACATTCTGTGCACTATCCACTGGACCCCTTAAAAATCATAAAACCAAGACAGGGACTGGCTTATCATAATTACTAAGTATTCTGAGTTAAACCTCTTAGATCATTAGAACTTGGGTCTAGTTTTATAGACAATGTCTTTCTTAACTTTTTAATTACCAAAACACTGTATGTTCATTATAGATAATCCAGAAGAAGAAAATAAAAGTTACTGATTCACTACTACCCAGAGGTAAAGATTGACACGTATCTTCACACTCTTTTTCTTATGTAAAAACCAAAACATATACTTTTGATATTTTTAAACATTGTACTTTGAGATACTTGTAGTCACATGCAATTATAAGAAATCATATGGAGAGAACCCATGTACCTTTACCCAGTTTTTGCCAATGGTAAAATCTTGCAAAACTGTTGTACAGTATCACAACCAGGATATAAATATTAATGCAGTCAAGATACAGAACACAAGTCTATCGCCCCAAGGATGATGACCTTTTATGGCTACAACCATTTCCCTCACACCTCCACCATCTCATTAAACCCTAGCAAACACTATTCTGTTCTCCATTTCTGTAAATGGAATCATATAATATATACCCTTTGGGATTGCCTTTTTCCAGTTGGAATAATTCTCTGGAGTGTCATCTAGGTTATGGATATCAATAATTTGTTCCTTTTATTTGCTGAGTGATAATCTACAGTATGGGTATAACCATATCACTCATCATTAAAGAACATCTAGGTTGTTTCCATTTTAGGGCCATTAAAATAAAGCTGCCATAAACTTTTGAATGCTGGTTGTTGTGTGAACATAACCTGTCATTTCTCTGGGATAAATGCTCAGAACTACAATTGCTGGGTCATATTTTAGTTTTGTAAGAAACTGCCAAATTGTTTTTCAGAGTGACTGTACCAATTTTCATTCCCACCAGCAATGTATGAGTAATCTGTTTTCTCCAAATCCTCACCAACAGTTGGAATTATAACAATTTTTTAATTTTAGCCATTCTGACAAGCATGTAGTAATATCTCAGTTTGATTTTAATTTGCATTTCCCTAATGGGTAATGATGTGGAATATCTTTTCATATGCCTATTGGCCATCTCTATAGCACTAAGAGACCCCAAATCCAGATGAGAGGGGAATCGTCCCAATAAACACAGCTTCAAGTTAAAAAAGAAAGAAACCATTAGCTATAATGCCCTCTTTTTTAAATGGCTTCCTTTAACTAGGAAAATATTTGAAAGATCATAAATGTCTCAGATAAGAAAGTTTTTTCATTCACTCCTGAAACTAGATATTTTGCGATATGAAATTGTAAATCAGATTTCAGTTAAGAATTTAGGACTCAGCTGTGTATGGGATGTGGTGTAGACTGGTTCAGTCGGCAGTTTTCGCTTTGCCCATTGCAGAACTCTTTTTTATATATTAAAAGGGAGTTTTCAGATTTTTTCTAATGATCATATTTTATTGGTAACCCAAGAGGAATTCTGAATTGTCATTTTGTAGGCTTTATCAGAAAGCTCAAATCCGGTATTGAATTAATCAGAAGACGCAAGATTAGGTTTCTGCACTTTCTAGTTTTGAAATCTCCTTGATGTGGGTAATAGACTGAACATTTATCATGTTAGTATTCACACTGGGGACAATGAAATATAACATTACACAATTCTTTTAAGAAGATCCTGAGAGTTTAATGTATAGACTGATGCAGGATACCCTTGGGAGCACAGAGATGCAAAATTCTCTCAGAATTGTTTGTATGTGTACAAGATGAATAAGTTATCATCTTTTCAATTTTTTTTTTTCCATCTTCACACACAAAAAAAACAAGTATACAAGGGTAAGGAAGGTAAGGGAAGAAGAAAGCTGTTTTTGTAGCTGGGATGGTAGGAAAAAATCTAGCTAGCGTTTAGGTGCTATGGTATATAGGTGGTTCTTGCTTGTAAGTCACTTAATTTTTCTGAGCCCCAATTCCATATTTACACAGGGGCATTGTAATACTGTTTCTACTTTCCTAAAGCAGTAATCAAGTAAGATAATATATAGAGAAACATATTGTAAACTTTATGTACAAATGGACCATATTATTCATTCCATAAATATTTATTAAACCCACTGTGTACCAGACTCTACCCTAGGGATGAGGATAAAAGTCAAGATATAGTATCTAGCAGTGAGGAACTGAAATTCACCAAGGAGAGAGAGACTTGTGAACCACTTAGGTACAGTCAAGTAATGTGGCTGGGCAGAGGTAGAACATTCCAGGTATTGGCTGTAAAATTGGGTTGCTAAGGTAGAGTGTGCAAAGGGTTTTATAGCGAAGAAACTTTAAAGTCTCGTTGTAAAAATCATCCATGTTCGAGAAGTTGAGGCTATCCACAGTGGGGAGGAAATTAGGAGGGAAAAGAAGTTTAGCCTAGTTGCCAGTCCTTATTAAGGTGGTGGGATGATGAGAGATCAGTAGGCAGAACCGAGCACCGCACAAGCATGGCCTGTGCTGATGGCATGAGCCTCGAGAGAGGAGGGGTTTTGATATGAAAATGGAAAGGAATGTCCTGGAAGTAGCACTGTGGGGCCTGGAGAATGGTGCTGCCCCAGGCTTGGTGCTTGGGCTGTGGGAGCATGAACAGCCTTTTCTTGAGAGGCTGAGATGTCGTATGTCCTGGAGGAAGGGTTTGACAGAAGGTGGAACAAGAGGAGGGAAGAACAGTCCATGAGAAGGGTAAGCATGTGCAGATTCCAACAGTAGCAGTATCTGTCATTCATTAAGCACTTAGAATGAGTCAGGCACTGTACTTGACTGTTTTTATACATTTAATTCTCACAGGACCCTATGGACTAATTACTGTCATCTGGTTTTTAAGAGGTGAGGGCATAAGGCACCGAAAGGCCACATGTATCACTTTGAATCACACCGAAAGCCCACATTAGAATCACTGAGCCCAGATCTGCCTGACTGCAGAGCTGTGATCTTGTACTGTGCCACGTCTTGAAAAAGATTCAGAGAGCACCATGGGAAGGGTTCTAAGGAAAGTCAGAGGAAAGGAAAAATCTGAGGGACAGTACAGAGTTGCACGGGAATGAAAATACAGTAGATGAGAGGCTTGTTGACTGGAGGTGCCTGCATTTTTGCTGCTGGGTGAGAATGCAGGTGGTGAGGACTGGAGTCACTAAAACCTCAGGAATCAGGGCCTGGTGAGGTGAGCCATCGCATTGTGAAGGTGTCCTGGTGTCTTTTGAAGGGAATTCTCCTAGGCAGTTAGCAAAGAGGGTCTCCCTTTCCTGACTTTTCCATTCTGGTGGCATGGTCTGAAGAGGCTTAGTTAGCTTCCTAAAGTCTCAGGAGTCAGCCCTGTCGCCCAGGTAATGGAGAGCAGAGAAGGAAGCGAAGGGTGATGTTGCCCTCTCACCTGCATGTAGGTGGGAGCCAGTCAGACCTTGGGCCATTTTGTACTGTGCGGTGCAAATGGGAATTCTCAGTAGACTGTGGTCAAAAGCTGCACATGCCTGAGCTCCCCCCAAGCTTTGGCTACCAACTACTGTCGGAGACCAGGGAAGATGTTCTTTCTTCTCATCATCCAGGCACGGCTAATGTCCTACTTTACTGAGGGGCAATTAATGCTACAGCTGAACTGGCAACTCCTCACTTTCCACAAGAAGAGGTGGTACATTGACTACAGAACACAAGCCAGGGCCAGAGACTTTCTGGAAGCAAGCTTTGCTCCTGGCGGGGGAGGAGCAACCGAGCTGTGCAGCTGGGTAAGAGAAGGTAAGGGGGATTAGGTCAGAATAAGCAAAGAAAAACTCAAAGGTGAGCAACTGAAGAAAGGTTATGACTCACAACCTTGCTTTCAGTAAAGTGCTTCCACTAGAATTCTTGATTGCAGTGAAAATAAATAGACCCTTTAAAGTAACTCATGTGCCATCTGATCCACTCCATGACAGGAGGGAGTGGGGCCATGAGAGGACAAATAAATGTCCTTGCAAAGGGGATAATAAGGAAGGAGAAGCAGATGTAACCTTAAAAATTTTCTCTTTGGCCCTGGCCAGTTTGGCTCAGCGGTTAGAGCGTCGGCCTGCGGTCCGGAGAGACCCGGGTTCGGTTCCCGCTAAGGGCACGTACTTTGGTTGCAGTTTGTCCCCGGCCTTGGTTGGTCGTGCGGGTGGCAGCCACTCGATGTGTCCCTTCACGTCGATGTTTCTCTCTCTCTCTCCCTTCCTCTCTCTCCCTCCCACTCTATCTGTACAAAAAAAAATGGAAAAAATATCCTCCGGTGAGGATTAAAAAAAAAAAAAAAAAAATTTTCTCTTTGCATAGGATGCTTGCAGAAGAAACTGGATACATGTTGTAAATATGATTTCTGTTTCTCCACAAATGGGAGTTCTCTTATTCCTTTGAATCACCCCAACACGTTCTCTCTCGTGATACTTTTCATATTCTATATTTTTTATAGTTTTGATGTTTTTCCTAGTTCTTCTACGAAACTGACAATTCCCCAAGGGCAAGGATAGTGCGGATTTCATTCTGTATCTCCCACAATGCTTTGCATTCAGTTGCTATTCAGTGTTTGATTGAAAGAACAAACCCAAAGCCACTGTGAGTCCTCTGAATTTGTTAGCTCTTTCCTTGGCTACCAAAGGCAACACCTTGCAAAGCTAACTTTCTCCTTTTTATGGGATCAGGGACTAAATTATATTTTAAAAGTGTTCTATAATACTTTGAGTATAGAGAAGAGATATTTTCTGTTTAGAGAATGTTGCTAAGCCCTCTCATCAAAAATAGCCTTTCCTTCTACCTTCAAGCTCTGCCAAGGAAGAGCAGATTGGCAAGGGTGGTTTAAAGGAAAAGCAATGTAATGCCTTCTGCTCGTGGCTCTGCAGGTGCCAGTGGAGGAGACAAATGTGTGTGGTTGAGGCTTGGGATGCTAAATAGTGTAAAAATGAGGCCGACTAACTGACTAGGGGGTGTGTAGATCCACCATTTTTGAAAGACCTTCAACTTTTGTATATTCCTGTGCACTCTGTGATCCCAGGCCATGAGTCTTTAAAAGGCAACTGGTGATTAGAAGTCTCACCACATAAGCAGAGTAAGCAGCTCTTTAAGAGAAGTCCATTCAGATCATGGCGAAGGCAGCAGCTCAGAATGGCAGCAAAGGCTGTCCAGAAAGACAAACAGGAAACCCCGAGTCTGAGCAGAACAGCCCCATTCTGAAGGCCATTTTGCTTCTTTAGAGACTGTCACTCAGGTATTGGCATGGAACTGAACCAGTGACAGGAGAGGCATTTTCATTTTTCCAAAATCTACTCTAAGCATGAATCTTCTATGTACCTAAAGATCTAGAGTCTTTAGGGGTTGTTCCCCAAATCTTGAATCAGGATTTTTCTAGGAAAGTTGGAACCATTGATTTGGCAAGTAACAGCAACCATTCTGTGAGTGCTGAGCAAAAAGGAAGTGTGGGCAGTGAAGGACCAAAGTAGGAGTGTGGAGTTGAATGTTGGCTGCTGGCATGGACTGAATTAGAAGCCCTAGAATGGACACTTTCCGTGGCTTGTACAAACTACCCCCTGGAAATTTTAAAAGGAAAACCTTTGGGTTTGACCTGACTGGCTTTACAATAAGCAGATTTGTTCAAATAGATAATGCATTAAAATGGATCTCTCTCTTCTACTCTAAAGAAAAAGGTCTTTGTCCCCTGAATGTTGGAGACATTATCAATGAACAGCTGCTCTTTATATAATGATAAACCCCCATTAATGCACATGGCCCTGCCAAGATTTCTGATAACTTCTTTAATCAGCTGCATTAATACAGAGATTTTTTATTATTATAAGTGTCTATTAGCATTCCTTATTTGCTTGTAGGCCCAGAGGCCAGGTCACCAAATTGGGGCTTCTAGTTATCCTCTGAGGAGAGGTTGTTTATTTCCCTGAAATGAAGATAGGTACTGTCTATGTGTGCATGGGTTGGAGAGGGCAGGCTATGGTGAAGATAGCCCTCTCTACCCACCCCCACCCCCACAGTCACGCCAAGTGGCAGGTGGGGCTGCAGAGAAGCTTGCTCTGGTAGAGTGTCCGGGTGGACTCCTCGGAGTCCCCTTTACTGAATGGCTCACCCTGACCTCTGCCCAAGCAAGGACATAGCTGTGGTCACACAAAGGCTGTTAATGACATCAGTTATCTTTGTTTGTTTATTTAAGAACTCTGAGCTTGTTTTTCTTTTTTTATAAATGAGAAATTTTAACCACATTATGTTTGAGATACCCCAGAGAGATTTAGCAGTGCGGTTACCATTTTTATAAACTTTTAAACAAAACTCTTAACAGTTCACAACTTTGTTTAAAGGGACAGCAGCTTGGAGCACAGGCCTGTCTTCTCAAGACCCAAAGGACAGTGACCAAGGCAGAGAAGAATCCAGTGCAGAGCTGGCTGACCAAGGGCCAGCTTTTGCAAAACCTAAGAACCCAACATTTAGGGTGGCGGGCCTCTTCCCATTTTGCAGGAATGGCGGGAAGTGTAGCCCTGTTGCTTTAGTGATTTACACTGAATATCCTCACCTTGTTCACTCTCCTTAAGTGGAAAAGAAATTCAGAAGAGTGGGCATGACAACACTCACCTCTGTTGTTTTCCCTTATCCTGGAGAGTGGCTGAGAACAACCTTTTTTATTGGTAGCAGGTTTACTGTCCAGCCATTGCCAACCTTGTTTCTTTTCTTCCATAGTTATGACCTCTATAGTTACTTGTCTGTAACAGCTAAAACTTCATCTGTGCTTTCCTTCTGCTCTTCCTATTAAAATATTTTCTTTTGTCTAACTTTCTCCTCATGGTACGGTCTATATTTATAGGAAACTTTACATATGAGTTGTTCCTTCTGCGGTAGTTAGCTACACCTGTTGTTCTTGTAGCCTTGTCTTAGTGTTCACTAGAACACTTCACAAGACGTATGATTGAAGTCTTATGAACATTCCTCTAATGGCATTCAAATATTTATGCCTATATTGCTTTTTCTAGCCTATTTACAAAGCTGATTTAGTAGATAATCTATTCTCCTACAAAAAATTAAAATTTAAATAGCCTATAATTGAACCTGACCAATAATATTGATTTAGGGTGGCAGTGTTCAGTTTCCAACTACATGAAATACATGTAAATTGTAGGAATTTAGACTAGTAACATCCTTTTTGACATATGGTTTTGAAAATTCCGTTTACCCTCCAAAAAGGCTTTTTCTTTTTTGATCCATTATAATTCCTATCTAACAACTTCATAGCCTACAAGTAAGACTGAAATGTGATTAAAATGTCAGTTAATTCTGAGGCAAAAGGGAATTCCAGGAAGACCCTGTAATGACTGAAAAGGGCAGTTAAATGGCTGTAGGATTAACCATTTTTAACCTAACACACAGCATTTTTCAGTATTCGTTAAGCAGTACTGACAAGGTATTTCCTGGAGATTAATGACAGTCCAGGTTAATGGGCTGAGAGAAGGTCATTAATCCTTACACAAAGGTAGTTTGGAAAGTAGAAATGAAAAACAACTGTTAGCTCAAGATGATGGCATCCCAGGAGATGTCTCAGGAGATTAGCTCCCCTTTCAGAAGCCCATGCTTGCTACTGTTCTCACTCTCGTTTCTCCACAAGATACACCTCAGACTCAGCTTTCCAGACTCCTGGGGTGCAATTAAGCTTTTGAAAAGGTTTTTAATCTCTCTTTCACCAAACAAAAAACCTTTTTATCAATGAGCTTTCTCTTCTCACTCTTTCTCACTCACAATGCATCTTGATGTCATTCATTTTACGTAGCTTCTCGCCATCAGACTTATTTTATTGGTTTGGACAGAATGGTGCTTGGGAGTCTAAAAACCAGGGCAGTCAGAATATACCCTCTGGAGCCCTGGCCAGTTTGGCTCAGCGGTTAGAGTGTCGGCCTGCGGTCCAGAGAGACCCGGGTTCGGTTCCCGCTAAGGGCACGTACCTTGGTTGCAGTTTGTCCCCGGCCCTGGTTGGTCGTGCGGGTGGCAGCCACTCGATGTGTCCCTTCACGTCGATGTTTCTCTCTCTCTCTCCCTCCCGCTCTATCTGAACAAAAAATGGAAAAATGTCCTCGGGTGAGGATAAAAAAATAAAATTAAATTAAAAATTAAAAAAAAGAATATATTGTTAGGAGAATATACCCTCTGGGGTTTTGATGAGAAAATATCTACATGTGCTATGCATAAGATATGCAGAAAAAAATGAAATTACTGTCAGTGGTAGGCTGGGATTGATGGAACGATCCAACCTAGACACTTCAGTAAATCAAAAGAGTTTGGCTCCTCAAAGGGACACAGAAACAAGTTGGTATAATCAGGATACCTTTACAAGCAGTACAACCTTCCAGAATGTGGAATACCTGAGAGGTGTACACTTGCCGGTGATGATGTCAGACTTTGTGGAAGCTCAGTCCTCCTCCAGGCCACCCTATGCTGCCCCCATTCTCCATGTTGGCTGATCCGGATCTGTTCCAATGACTCTCCCATCTGGCCAGATTTATTAATCTCAGGATTATGCAAGATACAGTATTACCTCTGGAGCAAGAAGGACTTTTGTAGAGATAGCAGGAAATGGTGTTGAAGGATCGGGAGCCACCCAGTAAAGGGCTGTCTTAAATATCCCACTTTGGCTCTTCACCCAAAGAACAGTGGAGAGCTGAAGAATGATTCCGAGTTGAAAAGGAGGTCTGCCTTTGTGCATATGCATCACCTTCCGTAACTGTGTGTCCCCAGTAAAGATTTTAGGATCCAAAAGCTTGCACCCTTGCCTATGCTAAGGCATGCCTCTCACCTTCCTGCTGAGAATGTAAGCTTCTTTTGGAATCCTTCAGATGAGTTCAACCTCATCTGATACATTAATGTGCTGCTTGATTGGTTGTTCCACTAATCCCAAACTATACTCTGATCCCTATAGTATATTATCACATTTGGATATTTTTTTAATACTAGAGGTTATTTTGCTGCTGGAAAAAAAAAAATTACAGTTGGCCCTCTGTAACCCACAGGTTCCTCATTCTCCAATTCAACCGATAGGGATAGAAAATATTCTAAGCATTACACTGTTGCTGACATGTACTGTTATAGTTAGGCCTGTGATGGTTGCTGTGTTGAACATGTGGAGACCTTTCTTCTTGTCATTTTCCCTAAACAATACAGTATCACAATGACTTACATGGCATTTACAGTATTAGGTATTATTAGTAATCTAGAGATGATTTAACGTATTCAGGAGGATGTGTATAGGGTATATGTAAATACTGTGCCATTTTATAAGGGACTTGAGCATCTGCAGATTTTGATATCCTCAGTGGTCCTGGAACCAGTCCCCTGTGGATTCTGAGGTATGATTGTACTGAAAATTAATAAGATAGCCGAAGTGTGCTAAAGAAACTCTAAGAAAAATGTTTTCTGATCAGTGGGGCAAAGGGTAGAAATGAGAAAGCCCCATTAAAATGGGGACTGGCATTTTGCCACTAGCATGTATCTGATGTAACTGCGAAAGCATTAAATACTTGTGTATTTTGTAACAGAGCCAAGAGATGTAAATTTGTAGTTACCAGTTCAAATTGAACTACTGTTTTAGGGCCACAAGTACAAGTGAAAATCTTTATGTTCTTCCATAGTGTTAAAATAAATTCTTGTTTACGTACAGATTAGTTACCCTAGACCTGGTTGGACCTTTTGAGTTCTCTTTTCAACTGAAATTGCCTTATACAAATGAACTATCCAGATGTGGATGGGAGCATAATAAGAATTCTCATTGAAATAGGCTATTTAGGCCATGATTGCAGTTTTATGATACCATCTGGGAAAATTACTAAGTGCATATGAATTTGAGGTAAACTGAAGTTTTTCTCGCTTCGGTAGGCATTATGGCCTCTTTCGGCACTTTGCAAGGAGTGGAATTTCCTCGTCACTTTGCTTCCTTTAAGGGTATTCGCTTTCCCATTGCAGAAGAGAGACGAGACTGGCAGCCAAACAGCAGTGGATGAAGTGATCTCTAGGTGACGTGATTGGAAGATTCTTTGTACTTAACTAAAGATAATACAGCATGATTTAAAAAAAAAAAAGAACGATGGATCTACAGTGGTCATAGTTTGGGCTAGAGCCTTCCTTCCACACATCGAGCTCTAATGCAGGTACCTAACCTGTAACAACAAGATAGTAAAACTTGCTAGTTTGTGTGTATAAATGCTATCTTTCCAAGTAAAACCCTGTGGAAGTGCCTTGTTTTAAAAGGAGTAATTTAATGCTCTCTCATTAATGTTCTCCCAAGGTAGTGTTATATAAATAATTACTGCTACATGGAAGAGCCATTTCCCATTCTGAAATAATTTGCATACATTTAGGAATTTCATTGTCTCAGAATCCTCTGGGCTGTGAACACATAAATGATCACATTGTGACTGTGGAACTTTTATTACATGATTTCAATTTTATGGTAGAAGAGAGCAAGATATTTGCACCAAAAAAAAAAAGTTACAATTATGGCTAGAGAATCTCAGGGAAGGGAAAAGTTTATATCTACTTCTTTAACACAGATTAAGAAAATTAATGGTTTGCTTTTAATAATCAACTTCCTAGGTTTTTTTTTTTTTAAATGCCAAAACCACAAAATTTGGCATTTTAGATTCATACCTGTGTGTGGGTGTGTAGTGTTTAAAGCAGTGGTTCTTAGGATCCCACAGAAAACACAGCATTTGATGCCAGTTTCCTTGGTTTCTAGATGATGTTTCTAGCCCCAGCCTTCTTGATTTGGTCCAAAGAATCAAAAGCTTTGTGACTGTGTGTGTTTTGGGCCTTGTAGCATTTATTAGTTTCTCAGAAGGATCTGGCATACCACATTTTCAAGACAGAATTTTGTTAAACTCAATCTCTACCACCATGGTGGGAGTTTTCTGTCTTAATGATGATAATAGCTCTTTACTGTTGAACACTTAAGTGCCACTAATTGTACTTAACCCTTTATATTTCCCATTTATTGCTCCCAGCAAAGCAAGTACAGTTATCTCCATTTTATGATTGAGGGATCTGAAGGCTTTGAGATCTTAAGATCACACAGAACTGGAATTAGAAGCCATGATAACATCTAGGAAAACCCATGCTCTTAGGCATTATGCTTTATAATAAACACATTCATTTACTGGTTTACTTCTAAGTAGGATCTTGTCTGATATTGCTATATTCAAACAGCCCTTACTACATTCTTTTTTTTATCCTCACCCAAGGACCTTTTTGCATTTATCTTCAGATAGAGTGGGAGGGCGGTAGGGAGGAAGAGAGAGAGAGAAATATCGATACAAGAGAGACACATTGAGTGGTTGCCACCCACACGACCCCAACTGGGGCTGGGGACAAACTGCAACCAAGGTACGTTCCCCTAGTGGGAACTGAATCTGAGACCTCTGGGTCCATGGGCCGACGCTCTAACCACTGAGCAAACTGTCCAGGGCCCTTACTATGTTCTTTCTAGTGGTTGAGCATTGCTCCATATCTAGATGCTACTATGTTATCAACACTGGATTATAGGACCCAGAAAGTTCCTGGCATTTGTTTGTTACATAAATAAGTAAACATATGAACAAATGTTTGCCCCTCCCAAACATGACCAGAGTCATTATCTTTCGTGATACCTTCCCATATTGAGTACCAGCTGTGGTGGTGGTTGCAGCAGGGTGGTGACTATTGCTTTTGACAGATACCATGCATGCAATAATGTCTACCAACTACTAAAATCAGATGACTTTTTCTTATAGTTATATATTTGTCAGAAGCCAGCAGCCTTTGACTAGTTTCTCAAACAGCCACAGGTATATGAAGTTTTTGCCCCAGTGCAATTTTGACAGTCAGTGTCACACAAGAGTAGTTAGATAGTTGAATTTATGTAGCTTGGTCATTTTCAACTATCTCTAGAAAAACAGGTATCTTTCTCTGCAACTAATTAGTTCTGAGGCTTTGGGAACACTCACACAGGCCTCAGTTCTTCATCTGTAAAATGACAGAGTGGACTATATCAATTATTTATCACAGGTTCTTTTTCCTTTGTTTATTTTAGTACCCTAAAGTTTCTGTTGTTATTTTTTCCCACTGATAACCTCTGCAAGAACTCCAGTACATCAACATGAAAATATGCAGGTTGAAGTTTGCAGTGGAAGGCTTTTAATGGAGAGCCACACAGAGGTGATTCTTAACATCTTTTTTGCATTTATTTTATTAAGGTATGATATAAATGCAGTAAAATTCACCTTTTATAGTGGACAGTCCTGCAAATTTGATAACTCATACAATCATGTAACCACCATTACACTCAGGACCTAAAACTAAGAATGAACAACTCAGGTTCAGATGCACGAGTGTGTAGTGGACCAGTGAAGACACAGTTTTAGCAGACAGGGAAGACCTATATAAATCTTAGAGGAATTTGCAAATGCTTAGCTTAAAACATTTTAAAATGAAATTAGTTTTGTTTTGTATCTATTTGTCCCAACTCAGTGTAGCATCGGAGAGTGGCGTGAGTCCTAGAGAATATTGTTCTCTAGTTGTGGAAGTTCAAGAAGGAAATCACAGTTTGATATTGTCAGACAATCCTATGTGTCCATAATATGCTGTAGTATCCTTGTCAGCAATATTCTGAGCATAATGAGTAGACGATAGGGTTACATTATGGGTCTTAGCACAAATAGTTATGTATTGTCCTAACTCTAGCCAAATGGTTTTGTGTATGTGTATGTGTGTGTGTATATATATATATATATATATATATATATATATTTTTTTTTTTTTTTTAATCCTCACCCGAGGACATTTTTCCATTTTTCACTCAGATAGAGCGGGAAGGAGAGAGAGAGGAAGAGAGAGAAACATCGATGTGAAAGGGACACATCGAGTGGCCGCCACCCACACGACCCAACCAGGGCCGGGGACAAACTGCAGCCAAGGTACATGCCCTTAGTGGGACCCGAACCCGGGTCTCTGTGGACCGCAGGCTGACGCTCTAACCGCTGAGCCAAACCGTCCAGGGCTATTTTTTTTATATTTTTAACTAAAATTTTCCAAACACAAATTATGATGGAAAAATAGCAGATTTTTTTTTAAATCAACTACTAAAAATATTTAATTTTATTTAAGGAACAAGTCTTCATTCTCAATAACATACTTTTCTCCTGTAATATAAAGTTATTTTTGCATTGGTTGGGATGATATACAATAATAATATGTTTTTAAATTCTGAACTACTAACTGCACCTGCTCAGGATCTAAAACTGAAATGGAAAACACAAGGCTTAACCCCACATGCTCCCTGATCAAATGCAACAGTTCTTAAAATAGTTCTGTGTGAAGATGTTCAGAGCAACTGAAAACCAAGATGTTGGTGTCCCTAGTCACAACCTGGTAGTTCAGTGCCATGGCTCAAAGGCAGCTGCCTCTTTGTTTCTGGGCCAGGACCAGCAGCTCAGGAGAAGCACAGAAGCAGCCTCTGCTTTGTCCACTGTGCTCTCCTCCCCTGAATTCCAACTTCCTAGTCAGGGGATTGTCCCTAGGCCATCATGAAGACCACGGCATTCATTTTAAGCCACCAATACAAGTGAAAAGTAACTTAAACTCTCAGATAATAACAGCAAACTTTAAATAGGTAGACTATAAATTCCAGGAAAAGTGTGAGGAGCAAATGAAATCTTGTGTATTTGGTTGGTCATGGGTAGTACCCAACAGTACTAACTATGCCTGGTATCCTGCACACTGTAGCTTAGTTACCAGCAAATCAGTGTACTCCTCAAAATCTATCAAAAAGACCTTCCTCCACTTAAGATTGCTCTGTTCAGCTCTACCTATTTTGATGTTGCTCTCAGTTAACCATGCTTACCATTTTTCCATGTAGAGAATTTTTTCCTGTGATGTTTTCTCTTATCCATAATAAAATACTTTTCTTAAGGGCCCATTTATGTTTCCACCAGAACAGGATCTAGACTTGTGTGGGCAGCGAGTCTGATCTGATGAGACAGTGTTTTATGTTGTTAGGCTGGTAGTAGCACTAACCAGCAGTTTAAAATTCCATTTGTATTTACGTATGGGTGAATATACTAATATACTATATTGTTTTTGTCCTAAAAAAAAAAAAAGAAAAGAAAAGGAAGAAGGGGAGGAAGGAAGGAAAAAGGCAATAACTTTTATCTATTTTAACAACTGAACTGATTTTTCAAGAGCCAGAGGAAGGAACTGTGGAGTGAGTACCTAGCAGGGAAATGGAGGCAGGAAGAGGATGGGTGTGGGAGGAGGCCTGAAACTCTTCTCTGGTGGTGTAGTTTCTAGTATCTGCTTCTACCTCAAATGGTGGGTAGGAGCTATGAGAACTCATGTTGAAAACTCGGAATTTGCTAGTCTTTCATTTGAGAAATTACTTAATGACACTGCATTCAAGAGAAATTAGC
This sequence comes from Molossus molossus, assembly GCF_014108415.1. Taxonomy (NCBI): domain Eukaryota; kingdom Metazoa; phylum Chordata; class Mammalia; order Chiroptera; family Molossidae; genus Molossus; species Molossus molossus. The sequence goes on from NW_023425388.1 coordinate 85,312,783, forward strand.
CCCTTAAACATCTAAAACCTAGTTTTTCCACCTGCTGAACAGGGAATAATACCTACCTTTTCGTTTGCACAGGGTCACCATAGGATCAAGTGAGTGACTGATATTGAAATCTATAAACAATGTAAATACTTCATAGGTATAAAATGGCATTGTCGTTATGATTAATGCCATCATATAAAGTGTCCTCAACCAAGGAGAAACACAATACTGCGCTCTTTCAGATGTAGCCTCCAGTGACTGACTAATTCTCTCAGACAAATTAGACAGAAACATCTTGATCTTCCATCACATTGGAACCCAGGATAGCTATAAGACTATAGTACCAATTTTGTTCTAATGTCTTCCTTAGGGACTTCCTGTCTGACCCAGTTCTGAAAAAACAGCCTATCAGTGTGTGACCCTTTTGTCTAATATCTGTAGTTTAGAACAGCACAAATGGCAACGTCCTTCAAAGAAGGCTCAAGAACTTGCACTAAAACGTATACTTGAACTTGGTTATTTGATTTTTTTTCCCCATGTCATTGTCTCTGTATCTCAGACACTAAATAACCTTTGTAAAGTAGAAAAAAAATAAAATTTTTAGTGTCCTTAAGTTTTCTTTTCATTAGAAATGAGGGAGAAAATACTTACATGGTAAACAACATGAATAATATACAGGTTCATATCACTAGTAATTGGCCCCTCTGTGAAGATTCCTACACTCAGCATTTGGAAACCATATTTGCCTCATTCACTACTATATCCCCAGTAACCCAGCACATAGTAGGAACTGTAATACATTTGCTGAATGAATAAACAAATGAGAAAACAAATTAAGCCCTTCACTATGAAAGTGCTTCCCTTAATTATAATAAAACAGAAAAATAACCTATTTTGTGCTCAGCATGAATGGTTATTATATACTGGTGGTCAGTAGTTCCATCCTAAAGTAAATAAAAGCAACTAATATTTTTTAAATGTTTTTAATGCAACATTTTAGAGAAGGCATGTATTTCGGTGGTAATGAAAATTTTGCTTTAAGATAAGACAGAATAATATGGACTCTATTCTGAAGAGAGAATACAGGGCCCTTTTAGTCTTTTGCCATCCTTGGAAACTAAACTTTATAAAAAAATTGTACTTCTTTGTTTATGATCAATACATTCCTTTGCCCCAGAATTTTTATTAAACATTTTTGCATTGGTGTTATCATAAAAACCCAAACCTACATTGCTTTGGAAAATTACTTGGAAAACTCTCATCAGAGTACACATATCTTAATTGCCCTACATATTTGTTTTAAAGAAGTGGAAATAGCCCATGAACGCTATCTGCCTTTAGAAATGTTCAATAGCAAACAGCTTTTAACATATTTATGCTTATTTTGAATTAAGTATGATGGGAGTTTCATAATAGTTTCAACTGATACTGTGGAGAGATATATTTACTTGAAATATTTGTTTTTGAGGGATAGAAAATTGATACAGGCACACTTCAGAGATATTGTGGGTTCAGTTTCAGACCAGTGCAGTGAATAAGTATCACACTAAAGTAAGTCGTGATCTTTTTGCTGGGAGGGTCTTGCCTTAAATTTGTTTAAAAAAAAAAACAACCGTGATGTGCAATAAAGCAAAGCACAATAAAATGAAGTATGCCTGTATACTGGAAAGTATCATTATAGGAAAAGCATTTTTTATTGCAGCTAGGGGAATATTGCCCTAATTTGAGAGAGTTCTTTCCAGTAGTACAATACTCCATGCCCTCCTTTATACAGACTTGATACACACACGGAACATGGTGAGTGTAGTTAAGCAATATATGCATTGTACCTCTTATTATCCTTCTTGAGGCTTGCACAAATATTGGGGGGGGAAAAGATGTGATCATCTGTCATGAAGAGAAATAGGAATGATTATATCAAACATTTTAGCTGACATATTGATATTCTCTGTTGAGTGGGGCTCCAGTATTCAAAAACTGCAGCCACCTCTAAACATTGACTAATACTCCCATTGAGCAAGTACAGTGAGCAGGACTTTCTCTGGTATCATTTGGCGCAATCCAGCATCATCTCCTATTGACATTGAGATGTGATGTGTACTGGATATCCAATCATGTTCTTTGAGGTGGTATGTAACTCCCCAAGACCTTCTAAAACCCTGCCTCAAAAAGCTGCTTCTGTTCTCTGGTTCCCATTCATCAAATCTTAGCATCAAAGAAATATGAGCAAAAGCAAAGAAAAAAGAATGCAATCTAGTTGCCATTTAAAGATATTAGTTTCTTCTGTCTTTCCATGAAAAGAGAATTTCTCCTCTCCAATCTATCCTATTGGGTATAATTCTCCATTTTCATCACATAATGATGGTTTTGAAATTATATATTGATCATTCACATCAGCTCACAAAATCAAGCTATTAACAAGGAAATTTATTTGCCCAAACCATTTATTAATGTTTACCTATTTGTTATACTCTTAAGAGGATAACAATTTAAAATTTCATTTTGGTTTTCTTTCATGCCTACCATTTGGGCAACACTGTCAGGATAGTTCTATTTTGTATGCAGCTGTTACTCATATTGATGTAAAAGTCATCATCATCATAAGCTCTTAATCATACCTGAGATCACTGCATCCCCTTGCACAGTATCCAGAAGATCCTGCTCTTGGAGAGCAGTGTTGGCAATTCCTAGATGTTGGATTACACAAAACATCCCCAAAGCCTGTCCTCAGCAGCCACAGGGACACTTACCTCACTGCACAGGCACCTTTGCTCAATCACGCCCAGCAGTCCTCTCTTCTCACTCCCACCAGAATTCAGTCGTGGAATCCAGGGACCAACACCAATGTTTTCTTCTCTTCTTTTTGGACACTCTCTCAGTTTTTGTTCTGTGGGCTTCAAAGCCACAGGGTATTTGCAACCGGGGTCCACTCACAGTTCTATAAAGGAGAGGCAGTGGGGAGCCCAACACTGACAGGGCCCAAACACTAAATATAACCCTCTTTACTCGCCGGGCAGCGACCTTCATACTCTGAAGACAGGCGACCTTGCAGAATCCCTCACCCCACGGCTTGCCAGTCTCCACGGAAGAAAGGGCCTAACTGGACTGGGACTGGGCTGCAGGATGAGGCGACCCAAAAGCCGAGAGCCATCTGCCCAGAGCAGACAAGTAGAGGCAGGCATAGGCACTGTGAGTGTGTGCGCGCGCGTGCGTGCCTGTGCCCAGCAGCTGCTCTCCAGATTAGAAGACACCACTCTTTGGCAGGCAGCTCTGAAACAGCCTCTTGGGTAATTTCAAATTCATGTGCACATCTTGGCTGAGAGAACAAACCTCCCAGTCACAACCTGGGTCCCCTTCTTTGCCCCGTCACTGCCACAGATACACTGTGAACCACAAACGAACAGCAGTGCTAGCATCTTAGGAACAGATGCCCAGATGGACATTAAATTGCACTTTATTCTGTACCCTGCAACCATGAACCGATGCAGCCGTGCTTGAGATTTAAGTAACAAGGTCACAACCTCTCCTTTGACAGTCACAACCCAAGGCACTATAAAGATTCGCTATTATTAATGCTGGGTTGAACTTTAACTTGAATGCCTGCCTGCACCATTCAGTGTCACATGAGACGTGAGTACGAAGTGCTGAGCAAACTTTAGAGCAGCATGCAAATGTGTGGTGGTATGTATTATTATTTGAGTTTTTGTTTTATCTTATTCAGATGTTGAGAGAAAGCTCATACCATAGATTGCTAAAGTTTGAAGAATCTAATTTTTACTTGGTCCAACTGGGGTGGGAGGGGCAGGAAGAAGGAACTTGCTCATTTTTTCAGCAAATATGTATTGCATCACCCATTAGGTATCAGGTCCTCTGCCAGACAAACTTACCACTGACCAGTGCTCAATCTGTGCATTATCTTATTTAGTCTTCACGGCATCCCTTTAAATTAGTCCTAGACTGGTAATCAAATAAGAAAACCAAAGCTCAGAATAATTAAATAACTTCCCTGGAGTCTCATAGATGGTAAATATCAGATTGGGAATGCAAGATTGGATCTGAGTCACACCAAAACCCATGCTCTTTATTTTTAACTCTTACCATTGAAATAATTCCAAACTTACAGGAAATATATAAGAATAACAAAGAATTCCTATATATTCTTCACTCAGGTTCTCCAGTGTTTAACATTTTACTACATTTGTTTTCTCCCTTTCCTCCGTCCTTCCCCATCCCCCTTTTCTCCTCTTGCTCTCCCACTTCCCTGCCTCCTTCTGTTTATATATGTGTGTTTATATTTTTCCAAATCAATTTATTTACTTTAGTGTTACTATTCTAATAGTTCTGCAGCATTTCCTTGTTTTTTGTGACTTGGCATTTTTGAAGAGTAAAATGTTCTTCAATTTAGAGTGATATTTCCTCATAGTAAGACTGAGTTTGTGCATTTTTTTGGCAGGAATATTGTGAAAGTAATGCTGTATTCTTCTTAGTTAATCATATCTGGAGATGCATAAATGGAGTTGGTCCATATCAGCCCTACTTGGTTAAGGTGGTATCAGCCAGATTTCTCCACTATAAAGTTAGTTTTTCCCTTTGTAATTAATAGATATTTTGTGGGAAGACACTTTGAGACTATGTAAATATATTGCTCCTAAATAAACTGTCTACTGCAAGGAAGAGCTTTCCCTTCTCCCTTATTTATTTTTGTTTTTATTTATATTAAAATGCAGTTATGGATTTCTGTTTTAATTATTGAGTTATAATCCAAATCTGATGATCTCAGATTAGGCCAGAGGGAGCCCCTTCAAGCTGTGTCCTTTTGACAAGTCCTCATCATTTTCTGAGTACTTTCTAGCAAAAGAAAACATTCCTTGTGCTTCTTGTACTTTCTCTACTCAGCCCTGGAATTAGCCACGTTTTTAAGAAGACCTGGGTTCGTTATGGAAAATCGTATATGGAAATGGAGATCTGGGCTTTGGGTGTGCTCACTGAACTGGAATGTTCCCATTGCTTACAGGCCTTCTCAACCAAAACAACTGGGAAATACACACACACACACACATATCCATATCCATATCCATTAGATACAATGAAAACACATTGATAGCTCCTGTTCCAATCTAATGCATTCTAGCTTTTCACCCTTGCACATTTGTAACTCCCAACAGTGGTTTCTGTTATTCTCAAACTACGTAATCGCCCATTGCCCTGTGTGTAACCAGTCTTCCCACCCTGACAGCTACTTTGTCAGTCCTGACAGTTTTCAGCTCCATCAGCCCTAATCCCTCAAGGAAAGGGGATGGATTTTCTAAGGGTTCATATTTCCACCTACTTATGGGAAATATGAAGAAAAAATAACACCAAATCCTTTAGTGCTCATTTTTTCATTGACTTTGAGCTTCCTCCTCTGTGAAGGTTTTGCATTGAAAAAAGGTCACATCTTAGTGCTGTTCGAGCACCAACATTCTTTGAGTCTGTCGACTGATGACCTGAAAATGATCAAGGAAAACCTACCCCTGTGCTTTTTTGCTTGTCTCTTACTAACAGTTATTACTGCAGATGTCTGGAAGGTGTTGAAAGCGATACATAATACTAGTTCTTGAAAATATAGTGTATTTAAACTAATTTGTCCTTTTTTGTTTGTTTTGATGAATTGTAAAAAAGAAACATGGCGTTCTTGATAGCAGAGCTGGATCACAAGACATCAGAGACAGTGCTCTCCGGGCATGCCTCACTTTTCCTTGGCCCAGATTCCAGATCTTATCCTTCCCACTGTCCTCTCCCCACCCCAGGTTGACTGCATCCTTCCATGGTTTTCCCAAGGCACCTAGAGCTTCCCATGCCTTACCCTCAGTCTCACTTCATTGCAAGTGCCAGCGTGCTCCTCTCTGCACTGACAGACTGGAGTTCCTGGAGTGCAACGTGCACCTCCCAGCACTGTGGCCCCGGTCCCAGCACACAGCCCGTGCACAACAGAAATTTACTGACTGGACCAAGTGGCCAAAGGAAGGAAGTCACCCTAGAGGAAAGCAATTTGGAACAGTATCTGAGTAAGTTGGAAGGTAAAGAAATAAAATCAGTCATTTTTTAATTCCATGGTTTTAAACTTTTTTCCTAACAGACATTTTAGCAGTAGCAAAATTGACGGATTTAAATGTCACATATTATCCCCTCCTTCGTGAGTTCCCTAAGGTTGGGATTAATGACCTATATACATAAAAATAAAAGGTCTAGCCCTGGCCAGTGTGGCTTAGTTGGAGCATCATCCCATACACCAAAAGGTTTCGGGTTTGATTCTCGGTCAGGCCACATATCCAGGTTGTGGGTTCCATCTCCAGTCCAGGCACATACAGGAGGAAACCGATTGATCAATTTTCTCTCCCTCTTCTTCTCTAAAATCAATTAAAATTTAAAATAAATAAATAAATAGATAAATAAATAAATAAATAAAAGGTCTAGATAAAAGTATCTCCAAATAACTAAGTATGTTTTGGAAAACCTGGTATAGAGAGGGGTGCCTCTCTTCCTTTGAAACCAACCCATACCCAACCTGTTTTGGAATCAAACATATTTTAGGGTTTGTCTTTTTCTAAAGTGAAAATGACGCTAACAGTTTAAGAGAGTAGAGAGTAGAAGATGAGGAAAGCATATTCTTGACCTCAGAATCTTGTTGTTGCAAATAATTTATACTCTTCAGTTTCCAGGGGCTATTTCTTCATATACTTCAAGAATGCCAACATACCAGGTGACAGCTGTTTAAGCTCTAAGACATTCCTTAAGTGTCTTATTTTGATGTCATTATGTAATGCTTTTCTCTTGGCATAGCTACCATCACTCAGTAGCTTTGTTGCTATATATCAGTGCATGACTCTTTTCATTATTGCATCTATATTACTTTTCCAAATGGGCACTGGTTCTCTGAAAACTAGAGAATGAGTAACTTCACCAACATCTCAAGTTGGACCAATGTTTTCTCCTTGGCTAGAAAGTTCTTTGTGAACAGAAAATACACGAGTTTGAAGTCTTCCTCTACTCTCAGCCCTTCTTCTCTTTAAAAAGTTAGTTCCTTCTAGTCTTGTTTTCCTTGCTAATTGCACATTTTATTAACAGATGTGTATCGGCAGAAAACTTATTTAATATTTCAACTCTAATCGTACCTTAGTAACAGCTGTCTCTGATAGCCTCAAGGACAGATGCACACATCCATAAGTACACAATTTTCAGCTCACTTCAACAGATATTTATTGAGCACCCCAATATGCCGTGTGCTGTGCAAGGTCTTGGTGCTCTACAGATAAAATGTTACACAGTCCCTGTCCCTCAAAAGCTCCCAGTCTAGTAGGAGAGGCACATGTCAGAATTCTAATTTTCATGGACTGGTGTTATGAACTAGGACTAAACGTAAATCTGTCTGAGTCTACCTGAACTGCAGGTCAGGGAAGCTGCACAGGGTGGGGGTGGGGGGTGGCGGAGGACATGAGGTAAGCACGTGGCCGGAGAGCTCCTGACGGGTTCAGCTGTGGCAAGCTGCTCCCACTCCCATAGGTCGGGTATGGTGTCCAGCTTTGTACTAGGTAAAGCGCAGTTTTTATTTGTGCCCAGGATGTTAAAGACTTTAGATACTTTGATGCTAGATGTTATAACTGTACTCCACAAACAGTGGGGAACCACCAGAGGTGTATTGGCAAAAAATTATAGTCAAGGAGTTGTAGTGGGAAATGCATAGGATTTGGAACCAGAAGGCTTTTTGTGGGACACTGGAATGTTACACCTGAAAAGAAACTCAGGGCTCATCTAATTTTAGTCTCTTGTTTTACTCATGAAAACTGTGTGACCTGGCTTTAAATTTGATACCACTGAGTGCCCTGTGCTTGACATCAGCCTTGGGGAAGCTGCTATGTCACAGCTTCCCCAGAATAATCTCTGGGTTTAAGCAAGGCTATCCTGCGCCTTGAAGGAGCTGCTAGTATCTCATCTACGCACTTTTACTGATGAAGGGTGCTGGGACATCGGAAGCCAGCTGTGGGGTAGAGATGAGCAATGCGTGAGGCTACCCCAGCATGGGGATGAGTAGCATTGATTACAAGTGGGCCATTCCAACCCTACAGGGACAATGAGAGCAGGTGGCTGCTGTCTGCTTTCAGGTGAGCTGCCTGAGTTGGGGCCAGATCCCAAGCAGGTGACATGGAAAGACAAGAAATATGCAAGAAAGCAGAACCCCATCCAAATAAACTAGGTGATGAGCATCTGTGGTCCTAGCAGAGACATTAAATACACTGAGGAGCCCGAGGAGGAAGATTGATCCTGAGGGCTGAACAAACCAGGAGGTCTTTGGAGAAAGGCTGCTGTTCATCTGGTAGACAAGCACCCAGGCCCTCCCCGTGCCCTCCAGAACATCCCTAGGCAGGAAAACAGTCCTGGGCCTCTTTGTCTGGTGTGGCCAGGCCCCTAGTAGCCTGCCAGACTTGGTCCTCACTGACCAAAGAACCAGACAGGACATAGTCTGAGGATTCAGAATCTTCCCTTTTAGTCTCTGGGCAGGATTGGGGAGGCAGAGACAGATATCCAGGGTACTTCTGAGCGTCCAGACAACGCCGTGGTCGGTCATCTCAAGGCAAGGGCCAAATGGCAGGGTGAACAAGGGTGTTCCACTCAGACCAGTTTCACAATAGCTTCCCGGGAAAACATTGTGCTGTCTTCATTCTGAAGTGTTCTGGTGCTTGACTTTAAGGTTCTTCTGTGGTTTTTCATAAGTTAAGGAACCACATGATACATACATGAGAGCAACTCTGCTTTCTACCACAAATATCTTCAGTGAGAAAGGGCTAATCCCCCCTATTCAGAATGCATTGTGTGCCAAACCTGGTGGTTTCGAGCAATCATTCTGAAAGTTTCTAATTGTAGCCATAAGTTAGGTCTCCATTCTCTCAGTCTCTCAAGTTCAGTCGGGGTGGTCCTGGTTAAAATGAATACATGAAAAACCTCCCACAGAAATAGAAGTTTTACAGTAGTATAATCATATTTATGGGGGTAAAAACATACAATAAAATAAAAGATGGCCCTCTTATATTGTTTTCTTTCATTTATTATGTGCAATTTTGTTCACTTCATTCGTCTGTTTAGCAGTGATTTATTCCCTGTCTGCTCTGTTGGGCACCTCCTGCTCACGAGGGACATGGCATTGCAAAAGCACATGTTATTGGTTCCAGCCGTCTTTGAATTTCAAAGTCTATGGGAAGAATCAAAAATAAGTTAACAAATAAGTCAGATAATTACAATTTTTGATAGTACCAAGATAGAAAGTAAGAGGAGGTCATGGCAGAGAGTGGAGAGGGCATGGAGTGCCTCCTTTTGATGACAGGAGACCAGACTGATTGAAGTAGCAAGAGCAGGAGGAGCAGTCCAGGTACGGGGACAATAGCCTGCAGGCTCCCAGGTGAGAAGGGCGCGTCACATTCTTGGAGCCCCAGGAGATCAGTGTGGCTGAGTGTGTGGGCAAGTAGAACAGGGGGAGGCTGAGGAGTAGGTGGAGGCTCAGTGATGGCAGGGCCTAGTGGGTTTTGGTGGGGAATATGGGTGTTATTCTCGGTATAAAATCAAACTGCTGTGGAGTTTTAACCTGGAAGGTTACATAGTCCTATTCACATTTTTAAAGATCTTTCTGGCTCTCGTGTGGAGAATAGAAGAGGTCAAAGTGGTTACTGGGGGACCAGACACTACTTGAGCAAGGTACTACCAGGTCATACTCTGGAGTTTTCCTGAGGGTGCTAACCTGAGAATTCTTAGACTGAGGAGACCTGTCATTAATTTTCTTCACCTCAGTTTTCCTCTAAATGCCCAACCCGTTTCTCTCTTTGCCTGATGGTGATAGAAGAAAGATGCCAGAAGCACTGTCTTTCAGGTAAGCCTTTCATGTGGGGCACTGGCCCAGCACTTCTCTCGGGAGCCACCATGTCATTTTCACTTTACAAGTTGGTTGTATTCATGCCAACTTCCCACTGTTCTTCAGCTTTGCCCCAGTCCACAGGAAGTATTGAGTAAATGTTGTTAAATTGATTTGACTTGGGCCCAGCCAGTGTGGCTCACTGGTTGAGCAATGACCCATGCACCAAGAGGTCACCTGTTTGATTCCCAGTCAGGACACATGCCCAGGTTGTGGGCCCAATCCCCAGTGGGGGGCATGCATGTTCTCTCTCGTCAATGTTTCTATCTCTCTCTCCCTCTCCCTTCCTCTCTCTCTGAAGCTCTCTCAATAAAGAAAAAAAAATGTTGTTTTAATTGATTTGACTTGGCTTCCCAGTGGTGTGAGTAGGGAGGAAGACTTAGAAAGGCCGGTGGGATCCTCTTTACATCCTCTCTGGAGATTGTATGTGTCAGTGGGTTACCATGGCTCTTAAAAGAGTTAGATGCAGTTCAGGGTTGATGAAATGACTCTCTGCTAGAATAAAAGGTGCTATGTACATGCAAAAGTTTTTAAAGAGCATCTGGTTAGAGTTTAATGTGGCTGAAAAACATCCCTATTTTTTTCATGTTTCAATTACGCGAATATGGCTAAAGTGTGCTTTGGAGATTTTCCAAAATAAAAACACTTGAGGTGAGAGAAATTTCAGCCCCAACAATAACTTGAAAATTGGAAGTTGGAATAGCAACTGTTTTTTCAACTGTCTTAACTCTGTCACCAACACTATGATGACTTGATTGCATGTGACAAGTCTGGTTTCTGGCCATTAAACTGCACACTTCAGCTATAGACATCAGTCTTTCCCTTCTTTTCTTTCACCATGTGTCAATTTGGGGGCAGAAATGAGAAGGATGGGAGAAAGCAAGAGTTGGGGAGCCTTCCCATTGGCCCCCAGGTCACAGATGGTGACCCTGACCTTCTTCTCAGCAGCCTCATGTGATTTGGGGCCTGGAGCAAACCAGTCATAGGGTAGCTCTCTTCCGTTCCTCACAGTCCTCAGCATCCTCCTTGTTTTTCATGTGGTGTTAGCTTGTGTGAACAGCAGGGACATCCCAGAGGGGAAATGCATCCCCAAATGACAGTGCCACCTGGGAGCTGTGTGGGAGGGGAGGAGATGGCCCTCGGTGAGATCAGGGACATGAAGCCCTTGTGCAGTGCCTGGCACAGAGCAGTCACTCAGTGTATGGTGACAGCAGCCACTGCTGCTATTATTTTATTATTGAGGAGTGATGTATAAATTGATTAGGTGTACATGAGTCTCACGTCAGATACCAGCTTTCAGATCTACTGTTTCTTTCCACTGTTTCTCATGCCCACCAACCCCTCAAGCACTTCTTAATGCCCTCTTTAAGAAAGGGGCTTTTGTCCTCATTTATTCCTTGTATTTTATAGTCATTCTTGTTCATGGTACTCTCATTATTCCAACATCTCCATGTGGAAATTGGCGTTTCTTCTTCTTGCCACTCTGAATGAATGTCTTTAATGGAGGGAAAGAAGTCTTCCAAAGTTCAAAGATACATACCTATACCTTTCTAGCCACACCATTCATGCCCTGGTTTCTTCTTCTTTCCCATACAAAGGGTTGTTTTGTTACCATCTCAGCTCAGGGCTTCTTGTGACAGACCATAACTCAACCATTTTCTTCAGTCATCTTTTGCACTTTGCTAAAGAGCTCTGAGATCTCATTTTGCTGGAAAAGGAAGAGCATGATACATCTGATCCTTCCCTTCAGGAGGCAGGAAATCGTTTCAGTTAGAGACCTGGGAGACAGGTCTATTTATAAAAGAAAGGGCTTGCTATTTCTTTGACTGTTGGCTTCCTTCTCTCTACCCCCAAGCCCACCCTTGGAAGTCATGGCTAGGCATCTCTCTCAATGAAATAAATATTGTAATGAGTCAAGTAATTAGCAGGCAGAATTATGTTTAGGCTGTAACCTGACTCTAATTGCTGACCTCAGAGAATTAATTTCATATGACATAGCACCTTAGCTGTGTGCTGGCTTAGAAGTTTCCATTCCTCTCTCCCTTTCAGCTTGATTGCTTTTTCTATTTCTGGGCTTGTCGACTCGATGAGTCAGATGGCCCCAGACTCTTCCTGTGGATGAAAGGGGCATTCCTGACTTGGATGTATTTTCTGCATATATAAATTATGAAAAGGAAAAACTCTGTGTCCGTTCCTTGGCGTAAAAGTAAGGGAAACTGGAGGGTTGAGTGAGGAAAGTATAAGATATCCAATGTAAATAAAGCCTGGCCCTGGGGCCTGAATGCAGCAGGATGCGCTACATGGAAAATGGCATTCAGGAGTAATGCTTTCCTGTGTTAAAAAGTCATAAGGATGTAACATGTATAAGGTCCTGTTAATTTTTGCCACCATATCCTAATCGTGAAGTTAAAAGAAATTCCAAAATGAGGTGAAACATCTCTATGAAGAACTATTTCTTTCTGCACCACAGTGGGTGTTTTTGGTCTTCTCTTCAGCAAGTGTGGAAAGCACTGATCCCATCTCCCTGGGTCCTGAAATATTTCAGCAACTAATGAGTTAACTGGGTCTTTGATTTCCATTAAGTGGAATTTGCTACAGGAGTTCGGATACTGTTGTATAATATCAAAACAGTGTCAAAATTAGTATCAGATTTTCTTTTTTTTCTTCCAGAGTTCAGCTTTTTACTGAACATGTTACAAATGAGGGTTAGTCAAAAAGACCAAAGCTCATGTAATCGTCAGACTCCTCAGGTTCTTCTTTCTTTGCCTCTAGTTTCCTCTCCTCAGCCAGGGAAGCAGTGGTGGAGGGGCAGGACCTCCTGCTAGGGCAGCACTAGCTGCTGGGGCAGATCCACCCACCCCTACATTGCAGATGAGGCTCCCAATGTTGACACTGGCTAGAGCCTTTGCAAACAAGCCTGGCCAGAAAGGTTCAGCATTTACACCAGCTGCTTTCATTACAGCATTGGTCTTATCCCTGTCACCATCATCCCACATCTTGCAGGATAAGGGCCCAGTAGTTGGAGGCGAACTTGGAGATGGAGGCCATGGTGTAGGTGAGTACTAGTCCCCGGTTGAAGAGAGGGACTCACCCCAACTCAGCATTAGCTTCCTTGGAAAGACTGGAGCACCTTTCTGGAAGAATCATCTTTTTTTTTTCTTTTTGGAGAGAGAAGGAGAACCATCGATTGGCTGCCTCTTGCATGCACCCAACTGGTAATCAAATCCACAACCTGCTGGTGCACAGGATGATGCTCCAGCCAACTGAGCCACCTGGCCAGGATCAGAATCACCTTTTAAGGCCTAGTTCAAAGCTGTTAAATTGTCAAAGGGAGTTGCTGTGCCTCATGACTTGTGTTGTCTTTATGAAGAACCTAAAAGCATTGTAATTCTGCTGAGAAACTGATTGTTTTATTGTTGTTTTAGCCAATTGCTACTATGAATAGTGGGAAGATTTTCTTTTTTACGTTGGCTTCTAGAAACTCAGAATCAAATTTGTGCCCTGTCAATTGAAAATATATAGGGCATTATAACATCTTTATTGGGACGCTTGGATTGATTTTAGGTCAGATTCTTAATTTCTTAAGTATTTGCTCCCACTTTTAATTTATATTATCTTTTATTTATTTTTTTGTGACCTTGTAAGCTGCCTTAAATCCTTCCTAGAATAAGATGACTCATAGTTAACTAGTAGCTAAATATTTTTTTTAAACGTAAAGAATAAAGTTGGGCAGAGAGGGAGAGAAGGAAGTAAGGGGGAAAGTAGGCAGGTGGGCAAACTGTGAGAGTGTCAGCAACTTAACCTCCCTCAGCCTCGGTTTTCTCATCTGTTAAATGCTGACCTCCAGCAATTTTGGGGGGCTCAAAAGTATTTTAAATCGTGAACATGAATACATTTTATAAATTACAAGCTCTGTTTAGCTTTGTGTGATTGTTTTATTTATTTATTTGTTTGTTTGTTTATTTATTTGTTGTTAATCCTCATCTGAGCATATTTCTTCCATTGATTTTTAGAGAGAGTGAAAGAGAGGGCAGGGAAGAGAAAGAGAGAGAAACATAGATGTGAGAGAGACACATCGGTTGCCTCCCGTACGTGCCCTGACTGGGGATTGAACCTGCAACCCAGGTATGTCCTCGACTGGGAATCGAACCCGCAACCCTTTGGTGCATGGGTAAATGCTCAAACCACTGAGCCACACCGACCAAAGCTGTTGTGATTATTTTAAAGTTGTTATTAATTAAGGCAATTCTTTAACACTAATGCTAAGCCTTTGACCTGGGCTGCCCTAGAAGTGTCTGTTTTGAGAGAAGCGCCTGGGCTGTCTGAGAGCTTTCCTGGGGGTTCCCTCCAGCAGAGAACCATAATTCTTAGAGCACCACAGAAGCAGTGCCCTCTCTCCAAGATGGCTCTGAAATCTGTAAGCCTGATGGATTCTATACCTGAGCCAGTCCAGGGGCCAGAAAATCCACATTGTCACCAAGGCCTGGGAAATAGTTGGTCAGCAAATCCTGTTTACCTCAGTGTCTCTGCATCCTCTGGGATGGTTGGTGAGGACATATGCGTAAAATTCCCCCAAATCAGCCCCTCCACTCCATACATGTTCTCATTTAGATTTGAGAATCTCAAGAGTACCCCATCTCCCACTTAGAAACTTACAGAATTGTCATCTCATTGCTGACCCAATTTTAAAATTAGAACCTACTGGAGGAAGGAGATAGCATTTTGAGGAATGGGAGGCATGAAATAGCCTTTGGTGGTCACTGCTTGGCCACTGTTACTAATGATCTTGTTTAAAATAGTTCTTTTGTCAAAAAAATAAAAATAAATAAAATAGTTAATTTGTCAAGTGAATTGAGGCAGAAAAAAAAAGACTGAGAACCACACCCCAGTGATCCATTCTTGTCAGAGGCCCATCATCTTCTTAAAGCAGATTCTGGTCAGGCAAAAGCTTCCCTGAGCACCATGGACAAGGCCAGACTCCTCGCATAGCAGGTAGAAGGCAGCACATCATTGAGGACGAGAGTGAGAGCCCAGCTTTCTGTATGGGAATGCTTGCCTGCTGTGTAATGGGCCAAGGGACCTGGGAAAGGCCCTGTACTCCCAAACCCTGGTTCTGAAAAATGGAGATGACTGTGAGGGTTAGATTAAACTGTACACATTAAGTGCTTAGCACTGGGTGGTGGGGAAGGGAAGCAGGCGATCTTTACAACTGGACCCAGCCCTCTTCTAGAACTTCATCTCCCACAGCACCCTATGCGCATTTCACCCAGAAGAATACCCTCCCCCAACCGCCTTCTCACATGTGTGGCTCGGCCCCTTGTTCTGGAATGCTCTTTCTTTCCCTGGTCTGTGCATCGAACTCCTTCCTGCTCTTTCTTCAACATCCAGATGGGCATCACTTGATGTGCACCCACAGAATGCAGAGTTCTGTCCTCCTCACCCCTCTGCTGGTGCATACTCGGCACACTGCATTTCACTCGTTTGTCACAAGATCTGTTATTTGATGTTATGTTGATTTCATTAAGAAACCAAAAGAGAGAAGATTCCAAAATGGTGGAGTGAATGCAAGCTACACAGACCATCTCCCAGGACCAAACTGGAATTACAACTAAAATAAAGACAAATCGTTGTGAAAAAGCAACAAAAAAGCAGCTTGTGAGGATCATATAACCAGGGACACTGAATTGATCCTGGTAGTTCTGCAAAGGTGTGAGAAAGAGGCTGGGAGCCCACAGACAGCAGCAGTCTTAGCTGTGAGCTGCAAGCAGCACCTCAAGGTTAAAATCCCAAGCCAGCTCCACAGCCCAGAGGATTGAGACAGAGCACTAAATTAGCCACAGCCACTCACCTTGGGCTCTGGCAGAGCGGAGGGTGGACTGGACTGGAACTGTGTGGGGACACTCGGGGTTTGGAGGACACTCAGAGATTTTGCTGGGTTGCGGCCATGCGGTACAGTGGCCATCTTACTCTTTCGCAAGGCTCTGGGGAGAGATGGCAGCCCCTCCCTCGGAGATTCAACCCCACCCAGGTGGGCCAAAGAAATGCAAATTGAGGCTCATTAACAACCAGTATCTGCCCCACCCTCAGGAAATTCTCTTACGCTGAACACCTGAGGGAGTTTTTCACTCAACTGAGAACCCAAGGCTCTTCAAGTAACCAAGACTAATAGCCTTCAGGCAAAAAGCTAGAGGATAACTGAACCATTCCTGGGCTTGCAAATCTACCCAGGAAAGTAAGACTAGACAAGGGTGTTTAGCATGAGTCCTCCCATGCTCATCTAAACCCAAGAGAGGGTGCCACAAACAGCAGAACACCAACACTCACAGGGGAAATTTGGCAGGCTCCAAAACCCAAGACAAAATGGTCAAAATGGTGAAATAAATAAATCCCAAATGAAAGAACAAGAGCCCCCTACCAAAGATGAGATAAATGAAATGCAGTTAAGCAACCTATCAGAGGTACAGTTTAGAGCCATGATCTCAAAAAGCTCAACAGCATGAATAAGGATTTCCACAGCATAAGTAAAGATATATAAGCATTGAAAACCAACCAAGTGAAAATGAAAAATGACATAGGAGAAATAAAGAACATGTTGGAAGGAGTAAAGAGCAGAGTAAAGGAAGCTGAGGACTGGATCAGTGAATTAGAAGACAGGGTAGAAAAAAATCAACCAATCAGATAACCAAAGGGAAAAAAACAATTAAAAAACAGGAAGACAGCTTAAGAGAACTGTGGGACAACTGGAAACGTAATAATATTCAGAAGAGTCCCTGAAGAAGAAAAAAATGAGCAAGGGTTAGAAGGTATATTTGAAGAAGTAGTGACAGAAAACTTTCCTAATTTGGTGAAGGAAGAAGGCATTCAAGTTCAAGAAGCACAGAGAGCCCCAAGTAAAAAGAACCCAAACAGGCCCACACCAAGACACTTGGTAATTAAAATTCCAAAAATTAAAGACAGAGAGAATTTTAAAAGCAGCAAGAGATAAGCAACAGGTTACCTACCCAGTAAGGCTCTCAGCTGACTTCTCAACAGAAACACTACAGGCCAGAAAGGAATGGCATGAAGTAATCAAGGTCATGAAAAACAAGGATCTGAATCCAAGACTACTCTATCATTCAAAATAGAAGGTCAGCCCTGGCCAGTTTGGCTCAGCGGTTAGAACGTCAGACTGCAGTCCAGAGAGACCTGGGTTTGGTTCCCATTAAGAGCACGGACCTTGGTTGCAGTTTGTCCCCAGTTCTGGTTGGGTCGTGCGAGTGGCAACCACTCGATGTGTCCCTTACACGTCGATGTTTCTCTCTCTTTCTTTCTCCCTCCCCTTCCCACTCTATCTGAACAAAAAATGGAAAAATGTCCTCAGGTGAGGATAAAATAAAATAAAAAAATAGAAGATCAAATAAAGAGCTTCCCAGACAAAAAAGGCTAAGGGAATACAAAGAAGCACTGCAAGATATGCTAAGAGGACTGCTGTAATTTGTAGAAGAAATAGGAAGAAAAATATAACCACACTAAACAAAAATGGCAATAAATAAGTAAATATCAATAATCACCTTAAATGTAAATGGATTGAACACTCCAATAAAAAGACACAGAGTAACTGGATAAGAAAGCATGACTCATATATATGTTGTTCACAAGAGACCCACTTCACAACAAAAGATTCATATAGGTTGAAAGTGAAGGGATGGAAAAAATCTTCCAAGCAAACAGAAAGGGAAAAAAAGCTGGGGTAGCCATACTTATATCTGATAAAGTAGATTTCAAAATGAAGGCCATAACTAGAGACAAAGAAGGTCACTACATAATATTGAAAGGATCTATACAACAGGAAGATATAACCTTGGTAAACATATATGCATCCAATATGGGAGCACCAAAATATATAAAAAATCTTCTCGAGGACTTCAAAGGAGAAATCGAGAGCAATACAATCATAGCAGGAGACTTCAAGACTCCACTGACATCACTGGATACATCATCTAGACAAAAAAATTAACAAGGAAACAGAGACTCTAAATGAAGCACTAGACCGAATGGATTTAATAGATATCTACAGAGAATTATACTCCAAAACTACAGAGTTCGCATTCTTCTCAAGTGCACATGGGACATTCTCAAAGATAGACCACATGTTAGGACACAAACGAAGTCTCTACAAGTTCAAGAAAACCAAAATCATATAAGGCATCTTCTCAGATCACAATGGCATGAAACTAGAAATCAATTGCAAGAACATGCAAAGACATTTGAACACATGGAGGCTGAATAGCATATTATTAAACAATGAATGAGTAACCAAGGAGATAAAGGAAGAAATTAAAAACTTCTGGAAACCAATGAAAATGAACACACAGCAACACAAAATCTATGGGATGCAGCAAAAGGAGTTCTGAGAGGGAATTTCATAGCACTACATGCCTACCTCAAGAAACAAGAAAAATTTCTAATAGACTATCAAACCTCACAACTTAAAGAACAAGAAAGTAAACAAAAAGAAAACCCCAGAACAAGTAGAAGGAATAGTAAAGATCAGAGCAGAAATAAATGATATAGAGACCAAAAAAAAAAAAAATTCAAAGGATCAATGAAACAAAGAGCTGGTTTTTCAAAAAGATAAACAAGATTGATGGACCCTTAGCTTAGCTAGACTCACCAAAAAACAAAGAGAGAGAACCCAAATACACAAAATCAGAAATGAAAGCAGAGAAGTAACAACTGACACCACAGAAATAACAAAGGATCGTTAACAAAAGCTATGAACAATTATATGGCAACAAATTGGACAATCTAAGCAAAATGGACAAATTTCTAGAAACACAGTCTCCCAAAACTGGACCAGGAAGAGATATAAAACTGAAACAGACCAATAACAACTAAGGAAATTGAAGATGTAATCAAGACTCTCCCAGCAAACAAAAGGCCAGGTCCCGAGAGCTTCATGGGGGAGTTTTACTGAGTATTCAAAGAAGAACTAACACCCATTCTCCTCAAACTATTCCTAAAAATTCAAGAAGAAGAAAGACTTCCAAACTTGTTTTATGAGGCCAGCATAATTCTAATTCCAAAAACAGAAAAATACACTACAAAGAAAGAAAACTACAGGCCAATATCACTGATGACCATAGATGCCAAAATCCTTAACAAAATACTAGCAAATCGAATCCAGCAATACATCAAAAAAAATTGTTCACCATGACCAAGTGGTATTCATCCCAGGGATGCAGGGCTGGTACAATATTCACAAATCAATTAATGTGATACATCACATAAACAAAATGAAAGATAAAAATCACATGTTCATATCAATAGATGTTGAAAAAGCATTCGACAAAATCCAGCACCTGTTTCTGATAAAAACACTCAGCAGTTTGGGAATAGAGGGATCATATCTCAACATAATAAAGGCCATATATGAAAAACCTACAGCCAGGATCATACTCAATGGGCAAAAACTAAAAGCATTTCCCTTAAGAACAGGAACAAGCCCTGGCCAGTTTGGCTCAGCGGTTAGAGCATCAGCCTGCGGTCCGGAGAGACCCGGGTTCGGTTCCCGCTAAGGGCACGTACTTCGGTTGCAGTTTGTCCCGGGCCCTGGTTGGTCGTGCGGGTAGCAGCCACTGGATGTGTCCCTTCACATCAATGTTTCTTGCTCTCTCTCCCTTCCTCTCTCTCCCTCCCACTCTATCTGTACAAAAAATGGAAAAATGTCCTCGGTTGAGGATAAAAAAATAAATAAATAAATAAATAAATAAATAAGAACAGGAACAAGACAGGGATGCCCACTTTTGCCACTCTTAATTAACATAGTACTGGAAGTCTTAGCCACAGCAATCAGACATGAAGAAAAATAAAAGGAATCCAAATTGTAAAGGAGGAAATGAAACTGTCATTATTTGCAGATGACATGATATTGTACATAGAAAATTCTAAAGACTCCATCAGAAATCTACTAGACTTAATAAATTAATTTGACAAAGTAGCAGGATACAAAATTAATGTCAAGAAATCGACAGCATTATTATACACCAATGATGAAATCACAGAAAGAAAAACTAAAAAGAAAATACCATTTACCATTGCAGCCAAAAAATTCACATACCTAGAAATAAAATTAACCAAAGAAGTAAAGGACCTCGTCACAGAAAACTACAGGACATTGAAAAAAGAAATAGAAGAAGATGTTAAAAAGTGGAAGCATATAGCTTATTCATGGATTGGAAGAATTAACATCATTAAAATGTCCATACTACCCAAAGCAATCTATAGATTCGATGCAATCCCCATCAAAATACCAACGACACACTTCACAGAACTAGAACAAACACTCCAAAAGTTTATATGGAACCAAAAAAGACCCCGAATAGCCACAGCAATCTTTAAAAAGAAGAACAAAGTAGGAAGGATCGCATTACCAGATTTCAGGTTATACTGCAAAGCCACTGTAATCAAAACAGCCTGGTACTGGCACAAGAACAGGCAGATAGATCAATGGAACAGAATAGAGAACCCAGAATTTGACCCAAGACAATATGCTCAATTAATATTTGACAAAGGTGACAAGAGCATACAGTGGAGTCAAGACAGTCTCTTCAATAAATGGTGTTGGGCCCTGGCCGATTTGGCTCAGCAGTTAGAGCATCGGCCTGCGGTCTGGAGAGACCCGGGTTCGGTTCCCGTTAAGGGCATGTACCTCGGTTGCAGTTTGTCCCCGGCCCTGGTTGGTCGTGTGGGTGGCAGCCACTCGATGTGTCCCTTTCACATCGATGTTTCTCTCTCTCTCTCTCTGTTCCTCTCTCTCCCTCCCACTCTATCTGTGCAAAAAATGGAAAAATGTCCTCGGGTGAGGATAAATAATAATAATAATAATAATAAATGGTGTTGGGAAAATTGGACAGCTACCTACAAAAAAAATGAAGCTAGAACACCAAATTACACCACACATGAGAATAAACTCAAAATGGATAAAAGACTTAAATGTAACTCATGAATCCATAAAAATTCTAGAAGAAAATGCAGGCAACCAAATCTCAGACATCATACGCAGCAGAATTTTCAGTGATACAACACGTAAGGCAACAGAAACAAAGGAAAAAATGAACACACGGGACTACATCAAACTAAAAAGCTTCTGCACTGCAAAAGAAATAACCATCAAAACGGAAAGGGATACCACTATATAGGAGACCATAATTGCCAATGATGCATCAGATAAGGGGTTAATTTCCAAAAATATAGAGTGCATATACAACTCAACAAAAGGAACAAAGAACGCAATTAAAAAAACAAAATTGGGATCATGTAAACTGAGGAGTCCAGCTGGCTAATTTTAAATAGAAAAATTTTATTTTGGAAAAAAAAAATGGGCAGAGGATCTAAAAATACACCTCTCCAAAAGGGACATACAAATGGCCAACGGACATATGAAGAAATGCTCAACATCACTAATCATCAGAGAGATGCAAATTGAAACAATTATGAGGTATCACCTCACACCTGTCAGAATGGCCGAAATCAACGAATCATCACACAACAAGGGTTGGCGAGGGTGTGGAGAAAAGGGGACTCTGGTACACTGCTGGTGGGAATGCAGACTGGTGCAGCCACTGTGGAAAAGATGATGGTGTTACCTCAAAAAATTAAAAATTGAACTGCCATTTGACCCAGTGATCCCACTTCTAGGAATATACCCTAAGAAACATGAATCACCAATCAGAAAGAATATATGTACCTTTATATTCATAGCAGCACTATTTACAATAGCTAAGAGCTGGAAACAGCCCAAGTGTCCATCAGTAGACGAATGGATAAAAAAGCAGTGGTACATATACACAATGGAGTACTATGCAGCTATAAGAAAGAAAGATCTCTTATCCTTTGAGATGACATGGAGGGACCTGTAGAGTATTATCCTAAGCAATACAAGCAAAGCAGAGACAGGCAAATATCACATGATCTCACTTATTTGTGGAATATAATGAACCTAACACACTGAGGAACAGGGTACACCCAGAGAGGTGGATGGTAGGGTACAGACTGACAACCCTCACAATAGGGGGTGGGTAGTGAGATAAACCACAGAACTTATATGTATGTACGCATAACTGATAGATATGGACAACAAAGCTGGGAACGGGGTGGGGGCAATGGGGAGTAGGGTATCAATGGGGGAAAAAAGAGAAACATCTGTAACAAAAATAAGTTAATGAATAAAAAACAAAACCAAAAGAAATTCTAATTTCTCTTTAAAAGAAAATGATAACGTGGTACAGAGGTTGTTACTATTGTTGTTGTTTTATTTTTACAAGTATAAACACCATAAGAAATTCTGTGCTGTAATAGATAAGCCGAGACTACTGAATATATATATTTTTGTTGAGATATAATTTTCATTTATTGAGGTACTCAATAAATCTTAAGTGTACTTTCAGTCAGTTTTGACCAACACCTAGAACGTTTCAGTCACACCTGAAAGTCCCCTGAGGTCCCTTCCCAGTCAATCCCTACCCCACTTCATCCCCAACACAAAAACAACCATTGCACTGTCATTCTATGCTAATGTCGCCTACTCTAGAAATTCATATAAATGGAATCATGTAGGATGGGCTTCATTTATTCTGCTTTTGTTCAGTAACACTTTTGAGACTCATCCATGTTTTTGCATTTACTGGTAGTCTATTTTTTTTTTTTATTATTATTACTGAGTAGTATTCCATTGTACGAATATACCATAGTTTATTTATTTGTATTCGTGTTGATAAGCATTTATCACATTGCACTTTTTATTTTAAGTTATCACATGGTAAAATTAGCCTTTTTTTCTTTTGGCATACAGGTCTATGAATTTTACCACCCAATCAGATTTCTGTGATCACCACCACAATTAGTACTATGCACACAGTTCCATCACCTTAGAAAACTTTCTCACCCTCCCCACCAAAAGTCTGTGGCCACTTCATATTCATTCTCCTTTTCTATAGCATCACATTGCATTTTAATTGCTTATGCACCTCTGCGTTCTTACTTGTCAGCTTCTCAGAGTAAGGACCATATCTTATTTATCTTGCTTCCTCCTGGGCTTAACACAGTACCAAGTACATAGCAGATATTCATTAACTGAAGAATGAATGAATTAATGTCCATGTGTCCACATAATAAATCCTTTCATAATTCTTAGGAGAGAAGGGGAAGTAGAAAACTAAAGGAAACCAACAATAACTTGTTCTTTTTAAGAAAAGCTTGGGTCCTTTTTTTTTTTTTTTTACAGCAATAATGATTTTATGATTTGAAGAAATTCTGAAGAGTGCTGTCTGGTAATTGCCACTTGAGAGAATATGTTGAGTCACACAAAATGCATAATTTCCCATAAAAGGAGTTCAGCAAATGTATAACTATACTAAAAATATTACTGCTGGTTAAGTTTGAACATGGAAATTAAAAGTTAGAAGTTTAACATGTTTCTTTGTCTACTACCTATTTTTAACTGTATTCCAGAATTCTAAAGTTCTCCCCTGGAGTCTTTAATACATTTCCCAGGCATTCTTAGCTCTATAAGGACTCACTACACTATATTTAGAGAAACTCAATATTCACACTGTTACTTTTGAACAAGATTTTGGTTTCCATATGTTCTCCTAAACCAGTGTCATCGTTATCTAAAATTTATTTTAATAAATCCATTATTATTGCAAGTGATACTTGGTTCTTGTAGTTAGTGCCTTCCCTAGAGCATATTCAGTTCTTTTAAGCTTCAACTTTACTTTTCCTTTTCTCCCTTCAGTGTTTATTGGTGTTTCATTTTTCATTAATCACAATACTGAAATGACTCATATATATCCTTTTTATCCTCTTAGCTTCACCCACCAGGACATTATCTTCTACAAACTGAGCCCTTTGTCAACTCTGTGTCACATTTCTTTAAGCAAATAAATTTTCTCCATATGTTTAGCATATACCCCTGAGCCCTGTAGCCCATTTCCTCTTTTAAAACAGAAATGGGGAAACAGCTGTTTCTAAATTCCTATAAAGTGTGTCCTGTTTTATAGATCATGCTGGACAGCTCTGTTTTGATGTCTGCAATATTACTTGGTCCTTGAAATTGTGAATTTCCTGGACCTGAATTTCCCTCTCACATTAGGGAAAGGAAGATTAATTCTGCTAGATGTTTCAGTGTGTTACACAGGCCATGAGGTCTTCTCTAGTTTGTTTTGGTAGCTACTGAAAGACTCACACAGGAAATACCTTCTTCCTTGTAACACAACAGAGTTTTTAACTAAGATTGAAATGATGTGGAAATCTCATTCTGTGTTTCAGATGTTGATTGACTACGTCTTCTAGATTCTCTGCTACATGCAGGAGCACACAGGGCTGACAGGCACCTGCTCTCAGGCAGCCCACTGTCCAGTAGGGAGGGCAGATGCAATAGGATGAGTGGTCTAGTTACGTGATACCTGAACTGTAACAACTGCCTAGAGGAGAAGTTGACAAACTATAGCCCATGGTTGGCTGCCTATTTTGTATATAAAGTTTTGTTTTAATATAACCATGCCCACTCATGTACATATTTTTACTGAATGATCTTATGATTCAATGTGTAGAGATCATGCAGCCCACAATCATAGTATTAACTTTTTGGTCCTCTAATAAAAAAGTTTCCAACCTCTGGCTTAGAAGAAGGAACATCAAGAAAGTATATGGTCACCAGAGAATAGGGTAGTGGAGGACCCCTTGGAGAATGCCAGCATTTTAAGGGATAGGTCAAAGAAGAGAGTGTGTGAAGTGATGGTTTGAGAACCAAACCATAATGTGCCAGAAAACAAAAGAGCAGTGTCAAAACCTTGAAGGTCAAATGTCCTAGAGCAATCAAGAAAGATGATTATTATGACAACTGTTTCCTGAGAATTGTGTGCCCGGCTGTGTGCTGAGAAATTTATATCCATCGTGTCAGGACACCCTGGGCACAGAATGAGCAAGTAACTTTTCCAAAGTCACTCTGCTTGTGAATGCAGAGAAAGCATTTTAATCCAGGCAGCTTTTTAATCATTTTAATTCCTGCACCATATTGACTTGACATTTAGGTCATTATTGATGTTCTTTGCGAGAGTAATTTCAGTAGCATGATGAAGGTGGAAGATAGCTTCAAATAAGTGATAATGATGTTTACTATGAGCTATGCATTGTTCTAAGTGTTTTACACTAACTCATTTTATCCTCTGAGCAACCTCATTATATATATAAGGAAATCATGGCACAGAAAGGTGAATTTACTTGTCCAAAGCCAAAGGGCTATTGAGTGACAGAGGTGTAATGTGAAATTCTGGAGCAAAACAGCTTAACCTCCACACCTACATCCGTACTGACCTTCATCTATTCCTGGCCTTTTCCCAACTCTTTCAGAGATTTTGACCTGAATCTTGCTACTCCACGCACCCTAATGTGATAGCCACTTAGGAACATAAAAAATAGAAAGCTCAATATATTTTTAAAATAACATTTTGGTATGGTACCCATGGAGACTCAGAGGCAAGTCAGTGGAACAGACCCTAGCATACATATACTTTATGTTTTGATTAAATGAAAGTGTAATAACAAGACAGTGAGGGTAGGAAGCATCATTCGGGAAGATGTTAGGACAATTGATTAAATATTTGGAAAAATAATAAAATTAGAGCTTCACTTTACAACATACAACAAAGTCTACTCCACAGGATTTAAGTTAAATGTGTGTGGTTTTTTTGTTTGTTTGTTTGTTTTTAAGATTAACCCAGTAAAAAAACACCAAAATGTAACCATACTTGAGAATTGAATCATTAATGTGGACATGGATTGCTGTACTATAATGTCATTGTCCAAACTGCTTTGCTCACTTAAGCCCTTGTATTTATTTTTTTTATATATGTTGTTTTCTCTTCCTGTGTGTTAGACAGTGGTTCCCAACCTTTCTAATGCCGCGACACTTTAATACAGTTCCTCATGTTGTGGTGTCCCCTAACCATAAAATT
Source organism: Molossus molossus (assembly GCF_014108415.1). NCBI lineage: Eukaryota > Metazoa > Chordata > Mammalia > Chiroptera > Molossidae > Molossus > Molossus molossus. The sequence goes on from NW_023425388.1 coordinate 85,338,700, forward strand.
ATTTTTGTTGCTACTTCATAACTGTAATTTTGTTACTGTTATGTCTTAGGTGACCCTTTGAAAGGGTCGTTTGACCCCCAAAGGGGTCGTGACCCACATGTTGAGAACTGCTGTTTAGGATATATGCTATCACTTTTTGCTTCCCTCAAATTCTGTCTTTCAAAACCCGTTCCCCCTCTGGTAATTTACTGCCCTTAATATCAAGAGTTTCTGATACTAAAACAATAAAGTCAGTTGTAATAACTGGAAAAAATAGATAAAAGTATCTATTTTGGAATGGGGAGAACTTTTCTAAGCATGAATGCAATGAAAAAATGTGATATATTTGACAATTTAAAACATCTGTGATCAAAAATAATTTTAAAAATTTAAAGATAAAACAACTTTAAAAATTAATCATACAAACTGATAAGGAAAACATTAACACTCTCCTTGATAAATAAACAAAAGTTAAGAACATTCTATTCATGTAAGTAATACACATGGATAATAAATACAGTAAAAATGTTTATCCTTCGTCATAATAAAATGAATACAAATTAAAATGCAGTATCATTTTTACCTCTTAGCAATGTTTAAAAATTCAGTGTTTGCTGGAATGGGAAGCAACAGGTATTTTAACACATGTTGCTGACTTAAAAATTGATCCAAAACCTTCTGGAAAACAGTTTAGAAGTTGTTAAGACCCTTAAAAAACATGCTTACCTTTTAACAATGTAATTTTTCTTCTAGAAATCTATTCTTACCAGAAATACATAAAATATTACAAAGGTATTTATTACAACATATTTGCAAAGGCAAAATTGTGTCTAAGTAATGATTAAAGAACAAATAAATGTAGTGTAGGCAAACAACATTTTGATAGGGTATTAAATGTTTGTGTATGGTATGTAATTACAGATATATAAAGTTATGTGCATATGTGTATATATATGTTCATATACTCATATAGACACAGAAGCAAAAAAGGTAGAAGTAAACGTGTCAAAATTATAATAGATCTCTTGTTATAGTAGTACCAAATGTTTGTTTGTTTGTTTTACTTTTCTATATTTTCTGCTATCTCTACAATTTAGTATGCATTACTTTCATATCAGAGAGAAGGGTAAAAAATTTGTAATGATGACCTCATCAAATTGGTAGTATAGTATTGACAATGCACATCTTATTTCAAATTCTTATTTATTTACCTCATTGGACTGTTACACCTCAGCTTTATCCCACATGATTGTGTAAGACATCATTCCAAACACAAGTCCCTCTCTGTGTAGTTCCCATGTGGTGGGTAATTACTTGATGGGTTAATAATATCTCTAAGCCTAGTTTACTAGTAGGAAACTTTAAGGATGGAGTAATAAAGTACCTTGTCCCAAGCAACACAAAAAAAGGCAGTTAAGATTTGGCATTTTCCATTAAGAAGCTGGGTAAGAAAGTTAAGCATTCTGAAGCTGGGCATGTGAACATTACACCCACTTTTAACGAGTCACAAAATGTACATTAAGGGCATATATTAAGTAATCTAATAGGTAGTTGAAGTCTCTGTGAAGGCTATAGGGGCAGTCTTAATAGAAGCTGTGCTTTTTCATTGTAACATTTCTCTTCCTTGGGATCACACTTTACAGAAGGGTTAATGTATAGCAGGTCTCAGTACAGCCTCAGAGGCTTTTTCCTTATGAAATTTCTATTCAGAGGACATGATGTAACTCACCCATATAATGGGCCATGCTCACCTATTTTTTATTTTATTTTACCCTATGCCTCTGTACTTCAGCATTCCACCTCACTCTGGAAATTTTGACTTGTCCAAGGATACACATTTTTAATAGTAATTGGCCTGAACCAGAAGAGAATCATAAATCACAGATGTATGACTTCAGTTCACAAATGGGAAAACTGGCATACAGTAAGTGATTTGCCTAAGATCACAAAAGTTGGAACTAGAATCTAAGCCTTCTTGGACCTCCTTCATCACTCCTCTTCACCAGCATTTCCCAAAATGTGTACATAGAGTACTATTCTGGGAGTGCTAACAGTTGTGCTGCACAGAGCAGAGGTCAGGTGTCAAATAAGTCTGAGGATGACCTCATTTCCATTCCTACACTTGGATAGTAACGCGTATTAATATATTAAAGAATCCCTGCAATAAGACAGATACTAAACCAGATGGGATATGGGAAGGACACCATAAACCAGGACTAGCCTACGTAAATCGGAATATATTTTCTCCCCAGCTAAAATATAGGATGGAAGTGGGTCATGCGGGAAAGTTACTAACACATATCTAGACAAATTACGTAGGTTGGTTGATTTGTTTTAGAAGGGGGATGCTAGCACATGCAGGAGCTTCTGACCCAGTAGATGAATGTTACTCAAACATAAAAGCATACATTATTATGTTAAACTGGGCTCTACCCACAAAGCCTTGTGGATTCCAATACTCTGCTTAGAGACCAGAACCATGCGAGAGCTACTTAATTTGCTTTTTTTTTTAATCCTCACTGGACATTTTTCCATTTTTTGTTCAGATAGAGTGGGAGGGAGAGAGAGGAAGAGAGAGAAACAGAAACATCAGTGTGAAAGGGACACATCGACTGGTTGCCACCCATACGACCAACCAGGGCTTAATTTGCTTTTTTTAAGTTAAAGAGAAATCATTTCATAGTGATTAAGATTAGTGTCTGAACCAAGACTGTCTAGCTCCAAATCCTGGCATTCACATTAACCTTGGGCAAGTGCCTCATAAGACTGACATGAGAATTAAATAAGTCAGTGTATTTGGAACAATGTCTTGCACAAAATAAAGACTATGTAAGAGTTATCATTATTATTAGTTTCTATTCCTGGAACAGAGAATTTATATAGCACTGCTTCCAAATGTATCAAGTGTACTCATCCAGTAAACACAGCAATTCTATTAAGACCCAGAATGCCACTGCCAGTATTCATGGCTCTCTTCACCTAACTCCAACTGCAAATGTTGACCAGAAAAGGTTAAATTGAAATTACTCATAGTTTGAAGACTGCCCTCAAATGCAATAGCCCCCCAACCTTATCTGACAGGGGTAGGTTCTAAGACTCCCAATGGATGCCTGAAACCTCAGATAATACTGAACCCTATATATAGTATGTTTTCCTATACATGCCTTTTCACTTAAAGGAAGCACTTACTTTATGGCTTCTCCTTGGCATATTCAATAAGGAGGGACTGTCATGTTTAAATGTTCCAGCATTTAAAACAAATTAGAAAGAAGAGTGGAGCTTTAACACTCAAGACTAAAGTTGAGATCCTGTTGCTCAACTGACTTATCTCACTTTTTTCTCTTAAGCTAAAATTAAATAGGATAAAAGAAAAAAATGCGTTATTGCAGGACAGACGGCATGCAGGTAGCTGTTCTCCCTGCAAAGTTGTCCTCTGGTAGCTGCATGATCTCTACTTTATGTCTGTAACTTAAAGATAAGACAGGTCCTATAGCACCCTGCTACTTGGCATTAAAGGCCCCTCCACATCCACTGCAGCTAGGCATAAGTGTGAGCCTTGACACAAGAGGTCAGTCTCCTGTGGCTCTGGGTGCTTCGTCCTGAAGCGGACTGGTGGTTCCTAAGAGTACTGCCTATGTGCATGTTTAGATATTAGTAAATGAAGTATTACTAACCCAGAGCAGTCAAAATTTTGAAAAGCAACCCTCTAGATTTAATTCTGCTGACATATGACAGGTGACACAGATCTTGTAGTACTTAGGCTCCCCACAGAAAGGAGGGGAGAGGTTTTCCATCAGTCATGCATTTTTTAGATGATCTTATTGGTCTTAGAGTTTTACCTTCTTCAGAGTTTCAGGAACCATAAAGCAACTCCAGTTCAGATTACAGATTTTCTAAATTGAAAGTTTTCTGTGGGAACTGGCAACATGTATTGTAAGCCAAGTCTGGATTCATTGCTGGGCCATCTTCATCTATGAAAATAGCATTATTGGAAGATAGACCAAGCTGTAGCAGTTGCCACTAGAAATGGCAAAATCAAAGGTGAAAAAGGATTCCCTTATTCCAGTTCAGAATGATGACAAAACTGCTGGAGAGAACCAACTCACCAGAACTTACATTCAGGAGCATTTGTTTTGTCAAATCTTTTAGAGAGAGAGAGAAGACATCTTAAGAAGCCTGAGAGATGAAAGAGGTAGATTATGCCCAGTTTCTTGGAGCTAGGAAAAACAAAGCAAAACCTGCCAAGCTAATGTAAAGCCTGATAAAACCACCACAAGTCTGTGAAGACTGAGTGGTCCAGCATCCCCATACCTGGACCTGGCACTACATGGCCAGAAAAGGCTGTGAGACTGACCATTGGATCTTCCCAAACTTCTCTGAGCAGCCCCCTCAAAGCAACCAGATGCCCTGCAATAGGCACCAGACTTAACCTTGTGTTTTCTGCTCCTGCTACCACCTATCACTGAATTCTTCATTTGCACACTAGGGCCTAGTCTTTTCTCCACATTTTCCTTTCTCAGTGAAAATTGTAACTACTTGCTGGATTATATCCTAAAGATAGCCTTTTATCTACTGTCAGAAGGTCTGTACAGAGGAGGTGAAACTTGAGCTGCATTTTGGAGGAAAGGGTAAGAAATGACAAGAGTAAAGGGAGAGCTGGCATTCTGAACACAGTAAGTGAGATACAATTATAGACAGTGTGATTTTTTTCTGGTGTGGACTAATTGATTATAAACCCTTATTCTTTGGTCATGGCATAGCTATAGTAATTATTTTGAAATGTGTGCAGAAGCAATAAAGAATGAAACATGACCACAATTAGTATAAGTGGAGTCAGAACAGAGAGCCCCCTTCTCATTGGCTGTGCTTCTCGTTGCTTGTTCATTCTCTCCACTCCTCTCCCCTCCACTGCCCTGTGCTCAGTATTTCTGGCTTGGCCTTAGGACCTTCACTAAGTTCACTCTTCACAGGGTCCTGTTCTTCAGATGTGGGAATTGGGTTCTTAGTGATGCTGGTGGGAGTCCCTTAATGAGCTGGGAACGTGTTTCTTAACAAGTAGTTCGCAGCCCTGCCTCTCCTGGCCAAATAAAACATTCTGACTCCTAGGGATGAGTAATTTTAGCAAAACACTTTATACAGCTGTGTCTCCAGCATTAGTTTTCAGTGTGTATAGTTAGATTTCTCAGAGGATAACTGACCACCTCTAGAAATGTAAAACACCTCCACCACCACTACCCGCAATAAGTGAAATTGAACTAAATTAAACATGAAGGATTTTTTTTAAAAGTGGGTCATGACATAATGATAACAGGAACAGTTCCACCAACAGAAGGTTGTAACAATTCTCAATTTGAATGCATCTAATATACCTATGAGATGTGTAATTAAAACAGGTAGAATTAAAACATGGGCAGATTCGCCTGACCAGTTGGCTCAATGGTTGAACATCAACCCATGCGCCAAGAGGTCGCCAGTTCGATTCCTGGTCAGGGTACATGCCCAAGTTGTGGGCCAAATCCCCAGTGAGGGAGGGGTGTGCAGGAGGCGGCCAATCGATGTTCTCTCTCATCTGTGTTTCTTTTTCTCCCTCTCCCTTCCTCTCTCTCTAAAATCAATAAAGAAATAAAAGTATGCAATCTTCAGCTAGATTGCTTAAATACAGACTATGTATGCTTCCGTTTTCAGACTCAGGGCAATGGAGGAATACAGAATTTAGAAAATTTTTAAAAGAGCATAGCTTAATATTTAAATATTTATGGTTTTGATCCTGACAGTTATTTGTATTTTTATTTTATCCTTTTTATCGCAAAGTGAATTTAAAAGGTAATGAAAGACTAGAAGACTTAAGTAAGGGGGTTAATATTTTACACAAGGAATGCATATTACTTTTATAATAGAAGTGTAAATAAAGCAATAGAAGGAAATGCTTTTTACTTGTAATTAACACTGGGTCAAGTACTTGAGGTACTCATGGGTACCCTCAAACTGTTTTCAGTTGAGATGGAGAGAAAGCTTATCATTTATGCAATACCAGCACACACTGTGAGGAGGGATAAAATTATCTGCTGATTTATAAGGTACAGTAAGCGTATAAGCGCGGAGGCCAGAGGAAGGAGGGCTGTATAATAATAGCAAAGGCTTACCTGAAGGACTCCAGATGCAGATGGGTTGAAGGATGTTAAGAGAAAGGGGACACGGTGAATAGAAGCCAGTATAAGAAACTGCACAGGACAAAAGATGGTCTTTTATGGGGAAGGATATTTCCCAGGTAGAGTTGCCAGATTTAGCAAGTAAAAATACACATCAACCCATTAAACTTGAATTTCTGATAAAGTTAGTAATTTAGATATTCCTCATGCAATATTTGGGATTTATCTATAATAAAATATTATTTAGAGTTTTTATGAAATTCAAATTTATTGAGTCATTCTGTGTTTTATCTCACTGTAGCCCTGTGGCCTCCCTGGGTCGACTGTGCTTCCGAACCCACCTCCCCTCCTGGCTCTGAGTCAGGACTGCAGTGACAGGGTCGCCCAAGCTGCAGGATGGTGCTCTAGTCAGGTCCACAGCCAACCACACACCTCTTAACTTTTCCCACACAATAATTTTGGGCTTCCTGAAGAAGAGAATGAATTTCCGTTAAAGATTTGTTTTTCATTAAACTTTTTATTTCGAATCAGTGTAGATTCACACGCAGTTGTTAAAAATAATACGGAGAGATCACATGTCCGCTTTCCTGGATCCCCTCAGTGATAACAACTTGCAAAACTATAGGACAAAATCAAGGATAGTCAAAATAAGGACATTGACATTGATTCAGTTAGGATATAGAACATTTCTATCCCAACAAGAATCCTTCTTGTTGCTCTTTTTTAGTAACACCCACTTCCCTCCCAACCCAACCCCCTCAACTCTTTGTAACCTCTATTTTTTTCTCCATTTCTATAATTTTGTCATTTCAGTAATGTTATTTCAATGAAATCTCACACTGTGTAACCTTTTGGGACAGGTTTTTTTCACTCGGCATAATTCTCTAGAGATTAATTTCTGAGTGTATCAGTAGTTCGTTTCTTGTTATTGCTGATTAGTATTCCATGATATGGATGCACCACAGTTTGCTTAACCATTCACCCATTGAAGGACATCTGTGTTGTTTCCAGCTTTTTGGCTATTATAAATAATAAATAAAGCTGCTGTAAACATTTATATACATGTTGTTATAAACACATTTTCATTTCTCTGGGATAAATGCCCAGGAGTGCAATTGCTGTGTTACCTAGTAGCTGCAGGTTTAGTTTTTTTAAGAAACTGCTAAACTAGTTTCCATTTGTGGAATGGAAGTGGCTCTACTGTTTTCCATTCCCACTGTAGTGCATGAGTAATCCAGTCTCTCTGCACCCTCACTCACCAGCATTTGGTGTTGGTGTTATTTTTTAAATGTTAGCTATTGATAGGTTTATAGTAATATTTCATAGTTTTAATTTGCATTTTGCTAGTGCTTAATGATCTGTAACATATTTTAATGTACTTATTTGCCATAGTATATCCTCTTCAGTGAAATATCTGTTCACGTCTTTTACCATTTCCTAATTTGATTGTCTGGTTTTTTAGTGTTGAATTTTAAGGATTTTTCTATGCTGTCTAGATATTAGCCTGTCCTCTGTTAGACATGTGGTTTGTAACTGTTTTCCCGCTCTGTATCTTGTTTTTTCATCCTCTTAACAGGGTCCTTACAAAGCAAAAGTTTTCCATTTGGATAAAGTCTAACATTAATTATTTCTTTTATTGATTGTACTTCTGGTGTCAAAATTAAGAACTCTGCCTAACTCTAGATCCTAAAGATTTTTTTCCTAAGGGTTTTATAGTTTTACATTTTACATTTAGGTCTGTGATCCATTTCAAGTTAATTTTTGTATAAGGTATGAACTTAGGTAAGACTTAATATTTTTGCCTATGGATTTTTCTCCCCATTTGTTGAAAGGACCTTTCCTTCATTGAATTGCATTTGTACATTTGTCAAAAATTAGTTGGACATATTTTTGTGGGTCTCTTTCTGGGTTTGTATTCTATTTCTGTAGCTATTTAAGTCTTAAAATTGCATAAACTAGTTTCTCCCACTTGATTATTCATTTTCAAAATTGTTTCCACTATTCTAGTTCCTTTGCCATTATACATAAATTTTAGAATTGTACATATATAGAGAAAATCTTGCAGGGAATTTGTTAGAAATTGTGGTAAACCTGTGTATCATTTTGAGAAGAACTGGTATCTTTACTATGATTCATCTTCCAACTTATGAACACAATATATCTCTCCATTTATTTAGGTCTTCCTTGATTTATTTCATCTGTGTTTGTAGTCTTTAGCATGCAAATCCTATACATGTTTTGTTAAATTTATACATAAGTATTTCAGGTATTTTTTCACAATTGTAAATAGCGCTGTATTTTTAATTTTTGTGTTCACATGTTATTGTTAGTATATAGAAATAAAATTGATTTTTGCATGTTTACCTTTTTTTCTATCACTTTGCTAATAACTCTCTTATTAGTTCTAGCAGCGAATTTTTTTTTAAAGTTTCCTTGAGATTTTCTACGTAAACAATCATGTCATCAGCAAATGGGAGTAACTTATTTCTTCCTTTCTGATGCATATACCTTTTTTTTTTTTTCACTTTCTTTTTTTATTGCACTGGTTTAAATTTCTAGTAGTATGTTGACTAATATTGGTCAGAGCAGACAGACATCCTTATCTTGTTCCCATACAGGGGAAGGCATTCAGTCTTCCATTATAAAGTATAATGTTTGCTGTAGGTATTTTTATACATGCTGTTTATCAATTTCAATTATTTTAAATTTGTTGTTTTATGTCCTACAATATGATGTATATTGGTAACACTTGAAAATAATGTGTATTCTGCTGTTTTTTAGTGGAGTGTTCTACAAATGTTGACCATATTCTGTCGGTTAATGGTGTCACTTCTTCTATGTTCTTGCTGATTTTCTGTCTAGTTATTCTCTCAGTTTTTGAAAAAAACTGTTGAAGTTTGCAACTTAATTGTAGGTTTGTCAGTTCCTTCTTTCATTTCTATCAGTTTTTGCTTTCCATATTTTGTAGCTCTGTTATTTGGTGCATACACATTTAAGATTGCTATATCTTCTTGGCAGAGTCATTCTTTTGTCATTATATAATGTCCTTCTCTTTCTCTGGTAATTTTATTTACTGTGAAGTCTACTTTTTTGTTGTTGTTGAAGTCTACTTTATCTGATATTAATATAGCCATTCCTACTTTCTTTCAATCAATATTTGCATGTTATAGTTTTTCCTATCATTTTGCTTTCAATTTGCCTATATTGTTATATTTGAGGTAAGTTTCTTGTAACCAGCATATTTTTAGGTCATCTCTTTTAATCTATTCTGTCAATCTCTGCCTTTAAATTGGTGTGTTTAGACCATTTACATTATTATAATCACAGATATATTGGGGTTTAAGTCTGCCATATTATTTTGTGTTTTTTTCTATTTGTTTGCTGTGTTATGTTTCTCTCTTTTCTCTTTCCTAATTTCTTATGGGTTACTTGAACATAGTTAGAATTCTGTTGTTTTATCTTTGTGTTTTTAGTGTACCTCTTTGTGTAGTCTTTTTAGTGGTTGCTAAAACTAATGTGGATGTGATCTTGTTACCATTAGACGGTATGAGAAGTCCTGACTCTCTATTAGGGCTCCTCTGATACTATCCTAGTGGGGAGGGAGAGGCGCACTTCATTACTACCAGGAAGAGAAGTCCAGGCTCACTATGTGGTCTCCATTAATACTACAGTGGTGGTGGTGATGAGAGGAGGGAATACAGGTTTGTTACCACTCTTCAGGATTGCACATCCCCTCAGGGTTTTATTCCCACTTGGTGGGAGGTGGAGGAAAAGATAGGAAGCCTCATTACAGCCTTGAAAGTGTGATCATCTAAGCTGCCCACTCAGCCTTTGCTGGTGGAGACTAGGCCACAGTTTTCTGTGATGTTGGCTAGAGTCAAGTGGTTACTGTCTAAAGGTTTTCAGTCCTGCTAGGCCGCTCCTTTCCTGGTCATTTTGTTGAATAGAGCAGGTATTGGTTGGGCCTTTTTTTTGTCTGGTCCCAAACTGGCATTTTCAAGTTGCTGCTTCTTAAACCCCAAGTCTGAGATAATGAGGCAAAAAGAAAACCCAAGGCGTTCACCCCTATTTTATTCATTGTGCCCCAGAGTCCCTACTAGGTCTCTCTTCTCTCCACCTTTCAGAGACTTTGCTTTATATATAACGTCCAGGATTTTTAGCTGTACTTACTTAGCAGGAGGAATAGGGAAAAATGATTACTAATACTATCTCCCCAAAGGGAGAAGTTCTACAAATACATTCAGTCCCAACTTATTCACTCATTGAAAATTCCCTGTTAATTCTCTGTGCTACTACTACATTGGGTAGAGTCAGTTTTTTTCATGCTACATAGTTGAAATTATGGGTATTAGGGTTCTCCAGAAAAACAGAACCTATAGAAGATAGATACCTATATGTCTATCTATACATAGATATAGATAGATGATATAGATATAGATACAGATACAGATATAGATATAAATATAGATATAAAATAAGGAATTGGCTCATGCAGTTATGGAGGCTAACAAGTCCCAAGATCTGCAGGGTGAACTGGCAAGCTGGAGACCCAGAAGAGCTGATGGTTTTATTCCAGTCTGAGGTCTACATACTCCAGATCCAGGAGCAGCCCACGTTTCATTTCAAGTCCAAAGTCAGGAAATAGTCTCTTGCTCAGAGGAGGGGGTCAGCCTATTCAGGCCTTCATCTGGTTAGATGAGATCCACCCACATTAGAGAGAACAGTCTTTATTCGGTATACCTATTCACCTGTTAATCTCACTGAGAAACAACCTCACTGAAATACCCAGAATAATTTGACCAAATATCTAGGCACCTTGTGGCTCAATCAAGTTGACACAAAATTAATCATCATGGTATGCAAAACATTTAAAAGCTCAAGACTGCCCTGGGCAGTTTTGCTCAGCGGTTAGAGCATTGGCCTGCAGCCCAGAGGGACCCAGGTTCGGTTCCCGCTAAGGGCATGTACCTCGGTTGCAGTTTGGCCCTGGCCCTGGTTGGGTCATGTGGGTGGCAGTCACTTGATGTGTTCCTTTCATGTTGATGTTTCTCTCTTTCTCTCTCTTCCTCTCTCCCTCTCCTGCTCTATCTGAACAAAAAATGGAAGAATGTGCTTGGGTGAGGATAATAAAAAATAAATAAAAGCTCAAGACTACCAAATGGGTTCATGTGGACCTATATCTGAATTCTAACCAAGGGTTGCTCACCAATTCATGTTTTGGGCTGACTTTTATTTATATATATATGTAGAAACTCAAAGGGAATGAGTAAAGCCTTTCAAAGATTCAAAAATGTGTTTAGAGAGCAGCCGCAATAATCTGGAACTCTGTATGGCATTATGGAGAGTAAGAAACTTATGGTTGCCATGTTTCTTCGAGAGAATTTTGCGAACAGGAAAAATGTTAAAACTTATTTTTCCTGATTCTTAGAGTAAGAATTAATGTTTTCCATCATTGAAAGAGTCTAAAAATTTTATATAAGAATTTCTCATGACCTATAATCCCCTCTAAACAGCAGCAACTGTATATCTGAAAATCAGGAATTTACTCTGTTAGATCAGTATGAGCATGAATGTTCCATAATTTAAAATCTTCTAATGTTGGACATCTGGATAATCTTCAGTTTTGCAGCTTTATAAATAAGATTGCCATCTTGGTGTTGAAATCTCCGTATCTTTGTAAAGGTGGAATTGCTAAGTCAAGGGATAGAACTTTCAAGAAAGATGGTATACCAAGATTGTACCAGCAGTGGTAGCAATTGGGGCTTGAGGGCAGGGAGAGGTTTTTCTAATTTCTTTTTTAAAATTTTAATTAATTGCCCTGGCCGGTTTGGCTCAGCGGTTAGAGCGTCGGCCTGCGGTCTGGAGAGACCCGGGTTCGGTTCCCGCTAGGGGCGTGTACCTCGGTTGCGGTTTGTCCCCGGCCCTGGCTGGTCGTGCGGGTGGCAGCCACTCGATGTGTCCCTTCATATCGATGTTTCTCTCTCTCTCTCTTCCTCTCTCTCCCTCCCACTCTACCTGAACAAAAAATGGAAAAGTGCCCTCGGGTGAGGATAAAAAAAAAAAAAAAATTTAATTAATTTATTTTTGTTACAGATATTTTTCCTTTTCTCCCCATTGACACCCTCCTCCTGATCCTTCCCCACCCTGTCCCCAACATTGTTGTTTATGTCCATGGTTATGCATACATGCATATAAGTTTTGTGGTTTCTCTCTTTCTTCCTCCCTGACCCCCTCTTCTGAGGTTTGTCAATCTATATCCTACTTCTATGTCTCTTGGTCTGTTTTGTTCATCAGCTTTTTTTGTTCATTATATTCCACATATAAGTGAGATCATGTGGTATTTGTCTTTCTCTGACTGGCTTGTTTTACTTAGGATAATACTCTCCAGGCCCCTCCTCCATGTCATCTCAAAGGATAAGAGATCTTTCTTTCTTACAGCTGCATAGTACTCCATTGTGTATATGTACCACTGCTTTTTTATCCATTCGTCTACTGATGGACACTTGGGCTGTTTCCAGATCTTAGCTATTGTAAATAGTGCTGCTATAAAAATGGGGGTACATATATTCTTTCTTTTTTTTTTTTATCCTCACTCGAGGACATTTTTCCATTTTTTGTTCAGATAGAGTGGGAGGGAGAGAGAGGAAGAGAGAGAGAGAGAAACATCGACGTGAAGGGACACATCGAGTGGCTGCCACCCACACAACCAACCAGGGCCGGGGACAAACTGCAACCGAGGTACGTGCCCTTAGCGGGAACTGAACCTGGGTCTCTCTGTACCACAGGCCGACGCTCCAACCGCTGAGCCAAACCGGCCAGGGCCATATATTCTTTCTGATTGGTGTTTCAGGCTTCCTAGGGTATATTCCTAGAAGCGGGATCTCTGGGTCAAATGGAAGTTCAATTTTTAATTTTTTGAGGTAACACCATATTGGCTGCACCAGTCTGCATTCCCACCAGCAGTGTACTAGAGTCCCCTTTTCTCCACACGCTCGCCAGCGCTTGTTGTTTGATGATTTGTTGATGGCAGCCATTCTGACAATAATTTTTAAACTTTATATTTTCTAGAAGCATCAGATGGTGAAAGAGGAGGAGACGTAGAAATGGCTCAGCAAGAGACAGCTCCAGTTCCTGTCCTGTCAAAGAAAACCAAACAGGTGACAGTCACTATGGGAGTCACAGCTGTTGGGTTCTGCAGTCGTCCTCTTCTACCCTCTGCAGTGTTCCCTGTGCCGTAACATCAGCTGCTGGTCAGATTTCAGGGAAGCTTTCACCTTCCATGCCTTTGAAAAAGCCATGCTTCATTAGTTATAAGCAAGCAAGCTCTATTTTTTTTCCCCATAATATTTTTTTACAATATAAATGTATTTTATAGTAATGATATCTTAGATTTCTGTATTACATTTTCACCAAATATCCAGTCTTATTCTTTTAGGTACAGTTCCTAAAAGGAGACAAATTTCATAAAGATATTAAAGATTATCTCCCACCAACATATGATGGCAGCAGCATGCCGTACTGTCAGCAGGCGCCCAGGGCCATGTGCTGCCCAGCGTATGGTTCATTGTATGACTTCTTAGCATAGGATTTGTGCCTCCATAGGACCTCAGTGGCCACTTGATAAACTCTGTTTTCTGGTTCTGTGACCTTTTATTTCTTTTTAATCTTCCTCCTACCCACTCACATCCATTTGCAGCTTTTCCCCGTGTCCCTCAAACCATGTGTGATTTTTTTTCTTTGAAAATGTTATTTTGTTTTTAATATTTTTTTATTTTTAGATTATAGTTGACGTACAATATTAAATTAGCTTGAGGTGTACAACACCATGGTTAGCCACTTATATAACTTACGAAGAGGGCAAAATGGGAGAGGAGAAAGCTAAATACATTCTCCATTTCTGCAAGCAGTCACCACTTTCAGTGTCCCAGGTTTCTACAGCAATAAAGGCCATTTACTGAGTACTTACCACAGGCACTGTGCAAGGCCCTGTGACGTACAGGGCACCCCGTTAGACAGATCCCCTGAGGCTCAGAGAGAGGGGTTCTGGGGGCCATGGCCCACCTGGGTGGATGTGAGCCAGGTGCTGAAGATGCTGGTATCCACTTCCCTTCGCACCTGCCCTTCCTCCTTCAACTCGGGAGCACTGGGTCCACCGTGTCCTCGTGTGCTTTGTTGATCACATGCCATTGCTATTTTTAAAATTATAAAAGCTTAAGATTTTATGGCCCATTTTTTTCTACCTTCCTCTTGCTCTAATTTTTTTTTTCACTATCAAATTGTTTTAAAGAACCCAAATCCTAGGAAGACAAAATACTGTAACCCCTTCCTTCAAGCCTCTCCTTATTTCCCTGGCCAGAGAGTTGACAAGGGAATCTCCTGGGCCCCTCAGCCTCATCAGTGTCATCCATCTAGCTCCCTGGCCTCCCCCACCAGGCTGCATTCCTCCAGGACAGGTTTATCTGCCTCTCCAGAGCTCGTGGCACGAGTCGGCCCTGAACTCACACTCGTTGTCCGTGGCGTGAAGGATGGGTGCCTAGAGCAGTAGTTCAGTTCCTCACTTGTTTCACCTCAGCCCTTTGTGTCCCAGCTTGTGAGTCACCAGCTCCCTGACACTGCTGCTGCAGAGTCTTTTGGACCCTGGAGATCCAGTGTCCCTCCTCTAGCCCCTCTGTGAAGGGGTTCCCTGCCTGAACAATCAGAGCTGGGTCTTCTTCCTCCACCCCGACTGCCCTCGGGCTGCTCTGTGAGCTCTCTGTCCTCTCTCCGCCGGACCTCATCTCACCACCCCAGGGAAGACCTTCTTGTCAGACCCGCTGTCCTTTCTTGAATTGCCTCTGCTTGTTTGTGCACAAAAAGCTTGAGTCTCCAACTATAAATAAGCACGTTGGGGGCCTGCGTTCTTTGTGTTTACTACAGTACCTAGCACAGTGCTTGGCAATTGACTCATTTGGTAGATGTGACTGGATATTTATTTTCTAATAGTAATTACATTTATTTCCTGGGTCAAATAAAAAAAACAAAACTATTTTACATTCTATTAGCATTTTGTAAATTAGCTTAGTCGCTTTGCTGTTCTTTATGTTTGGGGAGGTTTATGCTTGCATAGGAACTGCCTGGCATTCCGCTGCCAGCTGTGATGCACACCTAGGCTTCACCTTCACCAGGCCAGAGTGTCTCTCGAGTTAGATGGTATTCCGTCCTGCGCCAGAGCGGGCCTCACATTTCCATTACCAAGTCCACGCCTCTCGTCTGTGCAGTATTTCAAGCCCCAGATTTATAACTTTGTAAAAGTTTTTTACCCATGCAACTACATCATCTCTAGAAACCATTTCACATCTAAATAATCTTCCTTGGCCTCCTTAATAATGTAAGTATGAAGATTTGCCAACAGGTTTTTTTTTCCAGATATTGCTTCCAAAATAAATGATGAATTCCCCCACTCCTAGAGATTGCATCACCCTCTTCCCTCCTCAACCTCAGTCATTTCAGAGCCAGCCCTAGTGACTTTGTAATTATGGTTCCCTTAAGGAATATAATCTCTTAGGAGGGACTTCGTGACTTTTCCTTGATGCCTCCATGATGTCAGTAGCCTTTCAGTGGTTCCATGACCCAGCCTCTCCCCTTCAGAGGCCATACCAGACTTTTATTTTTAGTGGAAGGGAGGGAAGTAGGGAGAGAGAGAGACATCAGTGCGAGAGAGACACATCGATTGGTTGCCTCCTGCACAACCCTGACCTGGCCAGAGATCAAACCTGTAACCCAGGTTCCTGACCTTGACTGGGAATCGAACCCATGATCCTTAGGTCTACAGGCCAATGCTCTGACAGCTGAGCCAAACCAGCCAGGGCAGAACTAACTTATTTTTCTTTCTTTCTTTCTTTCTTTCTTTCTTTCTTTCTTTCTTTCTTTCTTTCTTTCTTTCCTTCCTTCCTTCCTTCCTTCCTTCCTTCCTTCCTTCCTTCCTTCCTTCCTTCCTTCCTTCCTTCCCTCTCTCTCTCTCTCTCTCCCTCCCTCCCTCCCTCCCTCCCTCCCTCCCTTCCTTCCTTCCTTCCTCCCTCCCTTCCTTCCTTCCTTCCTTCCTCACCAGAGGACATTTTTTTCATGTTTTGTTCAGATAGAGTGGGAAGGAGAGAGAAGAAGAGAGAGAAACATCGACGTGAAAGGGACACATCGAGTGGCTGCCACCCACACGACTAACCAGGGCCGGGGACGAACTGCAACCAAGGTATATGCCTTTAACGGGAACCGAACCTGGGTCTCTCTGGACTGAAGGCTGATGCTCTAATTGCTGAGCCAAACTGGCCAGGGCTCTTTTTTTTTTTTTTTTTTTAATTCTTACTCGAGGATATTTTTCTATTTATCTTCAGAGTGGGAGGGGGAGAGAAAAAGGGAGAGAGAGAGAGAGAGAGAGAGAGAGAGAGAGAGAGAGAAAGAGAGAGAGAGAAACATCGATGTGTCCCTCTCACATATCAACTGGTTGCCTCCTGCAAGACCCCAACCAGGGCTGGGAACAGAACCACAGCCAAGGTATGTACCCTTGACCAGAATTAAACCCAAGACTCTTTGGTCCAAGGGCCGATGCCCTACCACTGAGCCAAATTGACCAAGGCAGGACTTTTTTTTTTAAAGCCAGCCTTCTGTTTATCTCCTTGGTTCATAAAGAAATCTCCAGCAAGTGTGCTTATCCCTTCCCCTCCTTACTCACCTGTCCCTACCATTGTATTTTCTTATTATTTCCTTATTTCAGTGCCAATCATTTCATATCCCTCCCACTTTATCTTTAAGATTACTCTTGATGAATTTAAGAGAAAAGACTGTTCTGTCCACTCTCTTGCTTGCGTTTTTCCTTGCCATGCTAGTGTCTCAATCCTCTTTATGTTACTCTAGTGTTGTGTAACAAATTGACCCAAAGTTAGTAGCTTAAGACCTAAAAAATTCTTTACCCCCTCGTTATCTCACAGGCACGACCTAGCTTTGTCCTTCTGGCTCTGCATCTCTCATCAGGTGCCAGTCAAGCTGTGGGCTGGGGTTGAGGGGTGCAACCGCCTTGTTGCAGGACTCAGTCCCTCACCACAGCAGCCTCTCCACAGGGTTGCCTCACAGCATTGCCACTGTACAACCACAAATCTTTCCCAGGTAAACTCTTTGCTGCCTTGGCCTCCTACCCAGGCATTTGAGGAGCAATACCCCTGAAGCTTCCTAGAGACACATTTGAGAACATCTGTGAGGCAAACCTTTAATGTCTTCATAAAGCTCTTATGTGACTAAATAGTACTCTAGGGTCGGAGGTCTGAACAAATGGATTTGCAGCCTTGACTTATTTGATAGGCCTTCTCTCCATTGCACTCCCTCCTTTTGCATTTTACTTCAAGGCACCGAAGATCAGGTGACACCTTCAACAATATTTGGATCTTCTTCAATGGAAGCCCATAGCATTTGATACGTTTTCTGCTTTTCACGCAACTGCAGACGACAGTATAGCTAAACTTACTTTTTTTTTTTATCCTCACCCAAGGACATTTTTTTCCATTTTTTGTTCGGATAGAGTGGGAGGGAGAGAGAGAGAGAGAGAGAGAGAGAGAAACATCGATGTGAAAGGGACACATCGAGTGGTTGCCACCCGCATGACCAACCAGGGTGGGGGACAAACTGCAACCAAGGTACATGCCCTTAGCAGGAACCGAACCTGGGTCTCTCTGGACCGCAGGCTGACGCTCTAACCACTGAGCCAAACCGGCCAGGGCTAGCTAAACTTTCTACCACTACATAACAAAGATTCTTTCTCCTTCGTTTTTCCGTAAAATTTTCCTCACTTTCTACAAGTCCTCACCCTCAGTGTCCCTAAAGTTCACAACTTTATGAACAGTGTGCTCAGACACACTGTCCATCCATCAATCATGTTATTTTTGGCACATTTCAAAGTAATTTGCAAAATCAATAGGCAACAACCAGACACTTCAACATGCACACCATTAACAAAAGTTCAGTATTTAAAGATCTTTCTTTTGTCCTTTTGAGGTAAAGTTGACATATAATAAAATGCACAAATGTCAAATCTACCTTTCAATTTGTTTTGTCAAATTCATGTAATTCTTTAACATAAACCCCTACAGGATAAAGAACATTACCTTCACCCCGGAACCCCTCCATGCCATCCCCCAGTCAGTCACCATTCCACACTCCTTGTCCCAAAGGCGGCCACTGTCTGATTTCCTCTTATTAGTGTTGCAATGTTCTAGAATTTCACGAAAATGAAAACATACAGGGTATGTTCTTTTGTTCAAGGCTTTTATTCAGCACAGTGTTATTTAGATTCATCATGTAGATGTATAGAGGCTCCTTTTTTTTTTTGCTGAGTATGTTATTCTGCCAGAGCTGCCATAACAAAATGCCAGTCTGGGTGGCCTTTTAAAAAAATTGTTTGTATTGAATTTATTGGGTGACATTGGTTAATAAACTTATATAAGTTCAAGTGTACAATTCTATGATACATTATCTGTATACTGTATTGTGTGTTCACCACACAAAGTCAAGTCTCCTTGCATTTATCTCCCCTATTCCCTCTTCCACCTCCTCCTGCCCCTCTTTTCCCCCTGGTAATAACCATAGTGTTATCTGTGTCTATGAGGGTTTTTTGTTTTTGCTTAATCCCTTTACCTTTTTCACCCAGCCCACCAACCTCTGTCCTTTCTGACAGCTGTCGATCTGTTCTCTGTATCTATGAGTCTGTTTCTATTTTGTTTGTTAGTTTATTTTGTTCATTAGACTCCACATATCAGTGAGATCATATGGTTGTCTTTCTCTGACTGGCTTATTTCACTTAGCGTAATAATCTCCAGGTCCATCCATGCTGTTACAAAAGGTAAGATTTCCTTCTTTTTTATGGCTAGGTAGTATTCCGTAGTGTAGATGTACCATAGCTTTATTATCCACTCATCTACTAATAGGCACTTGGGCTGCTTCCAAATCTTGGCTATTGTAAATAACACTGCAATGATATATTCTTTCAAAACAGTGTTTTGGGTTTCTTCTGATATATTCCCCAAAGTGGAATTGCTATATCATAAGGCTGTTCCATCTTTAATTTTTTGAGGAAACTCTATCCTGTTTTCCACCGTGGCTGCACCAGCCTGCATTTCTACCAAAAGTGCACAAGGGTTCCTTTTCTCCACATCCACACCAGCACTCGTTTGTTGATTTATTGATGACGAGTGTGCGGTGATATCCACTGTGGTTTTAATTTGCATTTGATTAATGCTGTTGAGCATCTTTTCATGTCTACTGGTCATCTGTATGTCTCTTTGGAGAAGTCAGGCTGAGTGGCTTAAACAACAGAAATTTCTTTT
This sequence comes from Molossus molossus, assembly GCF_014108415.1. Classification (NCBI taxonomy): domain Eukaryota; kingdom Metazoa; phylum Chordata; class Mammalia; order Chiroptera; family Molossidae; genus Molossus; species Molossus molossus. The sequence goes on from NW_023425388.1 coordinate 85,358,174, forward strand.
TCATGGTTCTGGAGGCTGTAAGTCCAAGATCAAGGTGTTGGCAGGTCTGGTTTCTCCTGAGGTCTCTCTCCTTGCCTTGTAAATGGCCTGCTCCTTGCTGTGTCCTCACATGGTCTTTCCTCTGTGTGTTCACATCCCTGGTTTCTCTGCCTCCTCATAAAAAGACACAAATCTTATTGGATTAGGACTTCATTCTTAGGACCTCATGTAATTTTAATTACCTCTTTTTAAGGCTCTGTATACAAATACAGTCATATAGGGGGTTAGGATTTAACGTGAATTGGAGGTGAGGCGTAATTCATTCTGCCTCATAGATTTTCTGACTAATATTCAATTTGATGAATATACCACAGTTTGTTTAATATCTGTCTTTCTGTTATGGATACATGGGGATATTTTCTGTTTTGAGCTATTATGAATAAATCTGTCATGAACTTTCATATACAAATCTTTTTGTGAATGTATATTTTTATTTCTCTTGAGTAAATACCTAGGAATGGAATTACTGAGTCATGTTTAGGTTCATAAAAACTGTTAGACTTTTTCCCAAAATAATTGTACCACGTTGCATTCCCACCATCAGTATATGAAACTTTTGGTTGCTTTATATCAGCATTTAGAGTTATCAGTCTTTTAATTTTAGACATTTTGGTGAATGTGTATTGAATGACTTTTGACTAAACCCAAAAGAAACTAAAAATCCACTTCTAAATTGTTTGTCTTTTTACAATGAAAATTCTTGTTTTTGTTATAAAGTGGCAATTAAAATTTTTTTTACCAAAGTAATACTATTAAAGTTTTTAATGAAAAACAGTAATCCCGACATGGCCAGTATTGCCCAGTGGTTAGAGCATCAGCCTGAGGACCAGAGAGAGGGTTGCAGCTTCAATTCCTGGTTAAGGGCACATACCTGGGTTGCAAGTTCAATCCCTGGCCCTGGTTGGGGTCATGCAGGAGGGGTCCAATCGATCGATGTGTCTCTCACATCAGTGTTTCTCTCTCTCTCTCTCTCTCTCTCTCTCTCTCTCTCTCTATCTCTCTCTCTCTCTCTTTCTCTCCCCCTCCTCCCCCTTCCACTCTATCTAAAAGTCAATGTAAAGATATCCTCCGGTGAGGATTAAACAAACAAACAAAAAACAACAATCCCTTTCCATACTGTTACCTTAGCTCTTTCCTCAGAGGCAGTCACCCTCAACTTTTACTTGTTTTTCTTATTTGCCACCTTATACTTTTTACTGCTATTTCTTTTTTTTATTTGATTAATTTACTTATTTTTGTTACAGATGTTTTTCCTTTTCCCCCCATTGCTTCCCCACTGCTTCCCTCCACCCCCTCCCTCCCCACCCTGTCCCCAGCTTTGTTGTCCGTGTCCATTGTTCATGCACACATGCATATAAGTTCTGTGGTTTATCTCTCCCTACCACCCCCTCTTCTGGGGATTATCAGTCTGTACCCCACTTCCGTGTCTCTGGTAGTACATCATTCCTCAGACTGTTATGTTCATTATATTTCACAAATAAGTGAGATTATATGATACTTGTCTTTCTCTGTTTGGCTTGTTTCACTTAGGATAACACTTTCCAGGTCCCTCCATGTCATCTCAAAGGATAAGAGATCTTTCTTTCTTATGGCTGCATAGTACTCCATTGTGTATATGTACCACCGCTTTTTTATCCATTCGTCTACTGATGGACACTTGGGCTGTTTCCAGATCTTAGCTATTGTAAATAGTGCTGCTATGAACATAGGGGTACATATATTCTTTCTGATTGGTGTTTCATGTTTCTTAGGGTATATTCCTAGAAGTGGGATCACTGGGTCAAATGGAAGTTCAATTTTTAATTTTTTGAGGTAACACCATATTGTTTTCCACAGTGGCTGCACCAGTCTGCATTCCCACCAGCAGTGTACTAAAGTCCCCTTTTCTCCACACCCTCGCCAACCCTTGTTGTTTGATGATTTGTTGATGGTAGCCATTCTGACAGGTGTGAAGTGATACCTCATAGTTGTTTTAATTTGCATCTCTTTGATGATTAGTGATGTTGAGCATTTCTTCATATGTCTCTTAGCCATTTGTATGTCTCATTTGGAGAGGTTTCTATTTAGTTTCTCTGCCCATTTTTTAATTGGGTTTTTTGTCTTCCTTTTGTTGAGTTGTATGAGTACTCTATATATATTGGAAATTAACCCCTTATCTGATGTATCATTGGCAATTATGCTCTCCCATACAGTGCGTTGCCTTTCCATTTTGATGATTGTATCTTTTGCTGTGCAGAAGCTTTTGAGTTTGATGTAGTCCCATGTGTTCATTTTTTCCGTTGTTTCTGTTGTTAGGTGATGTATCAGTGAAAATTCTGCTGCATATGATATCTGAAATTTTGTTGCCTACAGTTTCTTCTAGGATTTTCATGGATTCATGAGTCACATTTAAGTTTTTTATCCATTTTGAGTGCTATTTCTTGATTTATCAATTTCTGACATGATATGTTAACTTCTTGAGGTATCATATCAAGACACAGCTCTCCCTTCTACCCCCTAATCCCTCTCCAATTGCCACATCCACTGCCAATACACTATCACATTTTGGTTAAAGCAATTGTCATTATTTCATTATTATGACCACAGAAATACTGTTTAGTTCTGAGAAAAAGAGAAACTATAATCATCCCTCCTTTTTTATACAACTCTTTATTTTCATGACATTAATAATACTGCATTTTTTTTATTTGTCTAGCTTGCTGTGTTCCTATTTTTAATTGTTTCCATATGTTCCATCATCTCTTCCACATGCTCATGAATAATATTTTCCATATGTTCAAATAGATCAGTTATTGTTCTTTTCTACAGACCTCCATGCTCCTATTCCACTCTGATTTGGCTATTCTCTAGCCCTGTTGAGCAATTGAGGCTTTTCTTTACTGTCTCTTCAACATTCTTCTGGGTTAGTCACCCTACTTGCTGAATTCCATATCTCCTTTTGTCTTGGTTTAAACTTTTATTTTGCTAGGCTACGACCTTCAGTATCTGTGGGTAGAAAGTAAATTTTTTGAGACCTTAATATACTCTTAACTCGATTGATAGTTTGGTTGGGTATAAAAGACTAGTTTGCAGATAAATTTCCTCCATAATTTTGAAGGCATTGTTCCAATGAGTTGTAGCATCAAGTAATGCTATTGCAAGATCTGAAACCGTTCTTTTTTCTGACCCATTGTATTTTGAATGTTACTATTTTTCTCTGAAAATTTTTAGAATCTTTTATTTGTCCTTAATGTTCTCAAATTTTACAGTGATGATCCTTGGTGTGGGTCTTTTTCTTATTCTTTGCACTCTATACCTAATGGGCTTTCAATTTAGAGTCTCATGTTCTAGAAAGTTTCCTTTAGGTCTGGGTAATTTTTCTTGTATTATTTTTTTCATTATTTCTTTCTCATTATTTTAATTTCTTTTTCTTTCTTTATTTTATTTTTTTTTATCCTCACCCAAGGACATTTTTCTATTTTTTGTTCAGATAGAGCAGGAGGGAGGGAGAGGAAGAGAGAGAGTGAGAGAGAAACATCGACGTGAAAGGAACACATCAAGTGGCTGCCACCCGCACGACCCAGCCAGGGCTGGGGACAAACTGCAACCAAGGTACGTACCCTTAGCGGGAACCCGGGTCTCTCTGGACCACAGGCTAATGCTCTAACCACTGAACCAAACCGGCCAGGGCTAATTTCTTTTTCTTTATTGATTTTTTTTAAGAGAGAGAAGAAAGGAGAGGCACAGAAAGATAGAAACATCAATGAGAGAGAACATCGATCAGCTGCCTCCTGCATGCCCCCCACTGGGGATTTGGCCCACAGCCTGGGCATGTGCCCTGACCCAGAATCAAACTGGCGACCTCTTGGTGCATGGGTCGATGCTCAACCAGTGAGCCACCCGGCCGGGCTTACTCGCTGTTTTATATGACCTCTTTCTGTAATACCTTTTACTGGAATATTGAATTTCTTGGGCAGATTTCTCTAATTTTCTTACCATTTAAAAAAATCTCTCTGGGGTATTTCCTGTACTTTATCTTTAAGCCTCTTACATTTTTATTTCAACTTTTTAATTTGTTTTAATGTTTATGTTTTCTAATTCTTTTTTTTTGTTGTTGTTGTTTTTTTTGTTTTTTTTGTTTTTTTATCCTCACCCGAGGATATTTTTTTTTTTTTTCATTTTTTCTTTTTTATACAGGTAGAGTGGGAGGGAGAGAGAGGAAGGGAGAGAGAGTGAGAAACATCGACGTGAAGGGACACATCGAGTGGCTGCCACCCGCACGACCAACCAGGGCCGGGGACAAACTGCAACCGAAGTACGTGCCCTTAGCGGGAACCGAACCCGGGTCTCTCCGGACCGCAGGCCGACGCTCTAACCGCTGAGCCAAACTGGCCAGGGCTCTAATTCTTTTTTATAGCATCTTTTTTTTTTTTTTTATGGATGAAAAGTCTTCCCTTATCTGTCTGAGAATATTAATTGTAATTATTTTTAAGAAATGTCCCTCTTTCCTCAGGATTTTTTTGTTGTTGTTTATTTGCTCTTATGTTGGAGACTTTCCTTAGCTGTCTGATGAACTTTAGCTGTCTATTCATAGTAAAGAGAGAGACACTAAACAGTTGATAGAAAATGTTTATACATAGTAAGGCTTGTTGATTAGTGGACTTCATGGTAGGGGGATAAGTTAACAAGCTAGATTTTTAGTATGGTTCCCCCAAATGTCACTCTTTTGTGGCATTTCTTTTAGGCTGTTTCATGTTTCCAAAGAAGAATTTAGTGGTCTCCTGCCTGTAATATATAAGCCTGGCTTGAAACATCTGAAATAGGGACAGGAAAGGGAAGTGAGCCTCAACCTCTGTCTTATGTTCCCTATGCCAGACTTCTTGGTCCTCAGGTCCTCTCCAGAAAATAAATCCCAGTCTGCTGCCAGGAAGAGCAAATGAGAAGAAGCAGTAATAAGAGGGTTGCTTGCCTGCCTGGGCAGGAGATGGGAGGTGCAAGGGGGGCTAACCTTTCTAAACATAAATTTTCGATCTATCTCTTTCTTGTAAACCCTTTCTTCTCTATAGTACCTTGTGACTCCACCTACTGAACCTTTTCAGAGTTCAACAGGTCAAACAACTCATTTATTATTAGCTTCCACCTCTCCAGAAACCCAGGTGCTAGCTTTCTCTGCTAACTCACTTTCATGCAGTTTTAATCACTTTCTATTTTCCCAAAAGTTGTTGAAATCTCTCCACTACTGTTATCCTCTCTCCTTGTTTTTGATTCTTAAGGGTTTGTACCTTTTCACTTTTCTTTATTTTCAGTATATTCATATTTTGAGGTTGATTTGCCATGTTTGACCAGAAGAATTATTATTAAAGAATATAAGTTTTTGCCCAGGCCAGTTTTGCTCAGTGGTTAGAGCCTCAGCCTGCAGACCAAAGAGTCGCAGGTTCAATTCTGGTCAAGGGCAAGTTACCTCAGTTGCAGTTCATCCCCGACCCTGGTAGGGTCATGCAGGAGGCTCTATCACATCGATGTTTCTCTCTCTCTCTCTCTCTCTCCCCCTCCCTCCCACTCTATCTAATGATAAATGGGAAAATATCCTCAGGTGAGGAATAAAATATATATATATAATTATATATATATAATTTTTGACACTAAGGAATTGAGTATATACCCCAATTGCTTCACTTAAAAGCTTTAATTTTTTCATTTATTTTTGGGAAGTGTGATTCTTCTAAATATTTAAGCTACTATTGCTACATATTTAAAATCACTATATTTCATATAATTCCATTACTTATCAACTGTCGAAGACATATGCTGTTGGAATCGGTTTCCAGAAATGATTAGTTAGCCTGGCCTGAGTCTTTCACACCTTCTTATCTGCACTCTGAAGGTAAACATCAGCATTCATAAGACAGCTAAGTTTAGGAATTTTCAATATTATGGATTTGTATTTCCTCATAAAGCCATCTCTCCGCTATTGAAATTGACCCAATAAACTTGGCTTCTTCATTTGTACCCTACCTTAACCAGCTAAGGTGATTACTCCCAGAAAACAAATATACTGCATTTTCTTTAGGATGATCTAAGAATTTGAACCTAATATGTAAACCTGATTCTGTATCTTAACTAAAGCAATTCCTAAAACATGTTTCTTTTTTTCGATGCATGATTCAGAATTACATTTTCATTTTTCTTCCAGAGTCTGTATCCTTATAACTGAGCTAATTTCCAGATTTGTGTCATGTTGAGCTGATTGGCTTTATAAACCTAGCATAAATACAAGCCAGCACATTGAACATACTCTTAAAGAGCACCTCCATTTGCTAAATAAGAAAATGGAACAGGCTTCTACATCTGCTTCCCCAAAGCTTTGATATTGGTGACAGAATACTACAGTATGTCTTGAGGGATCTGCTAATCATATCTGGGCCTTTGCCTTAGGAGCATGAGCTGAATGTTGGCCTGGTCTGTAATTGGACTCTCATGACCATCTGGCAGCTTCAGTGACATATTAGTGGCCTTGGCCCAGTTTCTAATTGGCATGTATCTGAATCCACAAGACAGCTTAACTTTCAAAATAAGAGAGGTCATCATATCTTTTTTATTCTTTAGCTATGATGCAATTGCTCTTTGCAGGTTTTTTGTTTTAACTGAGAAGAAGCTAAAATTTCAAGATTCCATGTTACTTTAATCTTAAGCCTTTTGAATCTATTTCTCTACTAACTGAAACAGAGTCTAGAAACTGCTGGTCCTGGCCCCATGTCTTGAAGAAATTATGTAGCATTATATTTCTTGCTCTGGCTTCAGGCCGTAGGCATTCTTAATCTGCAGACTGTCTGCAAACTTTAATAGAAAGCTTCATCTGTAATCATTTTAAACAGAGCCAGTGGAGACAAGATTGCTTTAGTTAGTAGTTTACCAGCTTAAACTGAATACTCTCTAGTTGGAATGGAAACTTAATCAAGGAAAAACTCAAATAAGTTTTCACTTATATTTTATATCTTATTTGGCAACTGGTTTGAAAATGTTGCATAAAAGATCCAGCACAGGAAACATTTTATATTCCTGCTTGTGATTAATAAATATGGAATCTGAGGCATTCTACTTTATAAATCAAGGCCATAGTCCAAATTTCCTGTTTTTCTACATAAAAAAAAAAGAAAAAAAGACATGGTAAAAATAGCACTAAACTCTATGAGGTTCTCAGGGGTCAAGGCAACAGGCAAAATCTATTATTCAAGATGTCATGGTGCCGACACTTCTCAGACCATTATCAGAAACATTCATTTTGCAGTCACTATAGATAGGTAAGACATTTGTTGCAGGGTTTATAAAAATATAAGTAAATATATCCTACTTTAGATTTTCTGTGCTTATTGAGAAAAGGAAAGAAGAACAAAATAAGACAATAAACCAGTGACTTGGAAATAATGGGCTCACACATTGCTACTTCATGGAAAACGCCAATCTCATCAGTCCAACTTTCTTATTACATCTTCATTTTCATCTTATCTGTTTCTGTCTTGTATTTTACAAACCTAGCTACTGTCTTTAGTCTTTAAGACCCTGAGCCATCACCCCAAACACAATGTGCACTCACATATTCTGACCTTTGTTCAAAGATTTTTTCAGTCTGTAAAGTAGCCTACAATGGGTCTTCTATCATCTCTCTGTTTATAGAATATTACCAAGGTACTCTGAAGAATATATTTATGGTAGTAGGTACTGGGAGATTAGTACCATTAGTTGATACTTCATCATACTAAGAGGAAAGTTTTCGCCTTTGTATTTTTTATAGCCTAAGGAATGTTTCTTGGTACCGCCAAAGGAAACAAAAGAAGATGCCACCAAGACCAGGAAGAGGAGGAAGGTAATATTGATAATTCCTTACAATGGTGTGGCCCTACATGGTTAACATCACCTTTTTGTACAGTGTGCTTTGATAAGGCAGTTATTGTAATTGCCACTTTAGAGATGCAGAAATTGTAAGATGCAGCGAAGTTTGGTGACTTTCCTAAGGTCACTTGTAATAAGTGTTTCTGTTGGAGCTAAAAATAAATTCTTGTGACTCCTATTTCAGTTTTGTGGAACACTAAACGCCTTTCTTACCCACCCTGTGTTTTCACTGTGGTCAGAAGTCAGACATGGGTTTCTAATTCTAGAAGGGGCCCAGAGCTTCCCTGCCCTCTGGCCCCTCTTCTTTTCTTACCCATTTCAATTTTTAAAACTTTTTATCTTAGAGTATTTACAAAAAGAAAATAATAAGCAGATGAAAGTAGTATAAGGCATTTCTGACTCTCATTTGGAACCATAATTTAAAGCAAAAGGCACCCCTTGCACATTAATTCTTGCCAATGAGCATATGGAAGACTCTTGCTCCTATACAAACTTACTTATGGCTCAGACTCGAAGAAAGTGTGGTTAGCTTTGACCTTCCACCACAGTTGTGAAAACAGGAGTGTAATTCTCTCCCTGCCAAGAAGGATCTACTGCTGAAGTCAGCAGAGGAAATATGATTGGGATTAGAGTAAAGAAGATGGACTCAAACCAATTACTTAACAGCAAGCTTTTAGAAAACTGTAGTGTGTGTGCATATGTTTTCTTTGCTTGCAAATGGCCAAATAGGAAGATAGGAGATGCCAAATTGGCTGAGGTTTGGCAAGTCCTTAAAGAAGTAACTTTAACTTCTCTTTGATAGTTTGCGCACTAATGGCCTTCAGGAGTGTTAAGTTCTTGGTGGCTCAAGGTCAGAACTCTAGCTAGATAGTTTAGCCTTGGCTGAGGTCATGCTAAAATGTTCTCACCGATGACATATTTTTAAAAGTTAATTCATTTGACAGAACTTGGATCATTCTTGGCAGTGGTATAAAAATGAGGATATTATGGAAGGAGGAAAAAAGGCTGGGGGTTGTGGGGTGGGTGAGGAACAGCTCTTTCTAGATCTTTGGTGAAACATTAGAAGGAAATGAGAAGGGAAGTTTATGATGAACATTATAAATGATTGTGTGTTCCTAGTACGTTGCAGGCATTCAGCACATGCTACACAAGTAACTCCAAATCAAAATAGATGTTGAACAGTATTTCCGTACTGCTTTCCATAGGACCTGTTCAGGACTGTATCTCCCAAGACTTGAGAATGGAAAGTGTAAAAGTCCCCCTTTTCAGTGGGTCCTGTGCTGAGATTACTCCTGTAGCTTTTACTTTAATCCCAGAAATCCAAACTGAGAGTCAGTGCCTCACAGACCAGGTCAGGCAAGAAATTCTCAAAAGTCTGCTCTCCCAGGCTTAAAGAGGGGTTCCACAGCAGCAAGATTTCTTGACTTTTAATAGAAAATAATACCCTGTTATGGAGATTCCTGTAAAAATATCAGTTCTCCTAGAAGTCTTTGTAACTAAGAGTTACAAGGAATCTTTTAGATCATCCATACATTTTTCAAAGCAGTAATGTCCAAGTAATATAATGTTTTCTCAAGTGTGTTTATTAGAACTTACATTCATACTCAGCTATCACTGAATGTGTAGTTTAAATGCCAGAGGAATCAACCTATCCTAAGTCAAATGCCATTGTAAAATCTTTCCTCCCATGTTTTTCTTTCTTCTCGTGTCTTAGAAGAAAATTACTGACATTCTTGCAAAATCAGAGCCCAAACCAGGGATACCTGAAGACCTGCAGAAACTGATGAAGGACTATTACAGTAGCAGTCGCTCTGTGATTGAGTTAGAAGAACTGAAGCTACCAGGTACAGCTAGGCTTCTTTGGTTGGTTGGTTGGTTGGTTGGTTGGTTGGTTGGTTTGGATATTTTACCCCTTTGGTTTTTGTTGCTTTTTTTTTCTTTTTAAAATTCTGAGGTTAGTCATTAGATGGACCCATTGTAAATTGCTAGCAATTTTCCTGATGAGCAAATCAGATTCATCTTTACGGCATATGTGGCAAGGTACCTCAGCCAAACATTTATTTTCCCCATGCTAATACTTCTTTTCTCATCCTCGTAGTTTTAATTCTTAGATGATTTCTTTATTAAGATACTAAATGGTATTTGTTCAATCTAATAGAAAGATTTTCATCATATTTTTATTCAAAAGTCTAATTGTTGGGTATGCATTTTTTTAAAAGCAATTCTTCAAGGAGTAACAATCCCTAAAGAGGATAGAACTGAAATAAAAATAAAGATAAATCACACATTTAAAAGTATTGATGTGAAACACAAACTTAATCCTCTTTTATAGACAAGAATGTTAGTTTTAATAAGCAGTTTGGTTTTGTTGTTCTTACCTAGATTTCTAATTATGATTTTGATTTTAGAATAGTTTTTGGGTCCCAGCCCAGACTTTTTCAAGCAAACTATCTAAAGAAAGGGACAAAATTCTGCTCTTTTAGCAAGGCTGACATATTACTCCAGGTGATTCTTCAGCCTACTATTGTTTGAAATCTACTGTCTTAGGGTATTTATAATTATGTTAAAAGACATTGCAAAATTCTTAAAATAATTTATTTTAATTAATTTCAAATGTATTATACATCCTGTAACTCTTGGGCAGAGATTGAAGAAAAGAGATGTCATAAACTCAAACCACAAACAGTTTGGGTACCATGCCTGAGATGAGCTATTTATAGACTATGAAGGCTATCTAATACTGCTTTTGGAAAAAGTCAAGGGCAGTTTGACTTCCTTTTTCCATTACAACTTTATGCTTTCTAGAGGCTAGAGAAGCTGAAAATCAGCCCGTCCCCTAAATTTTTATAATTCCTTTGTGATACCCTTTTTTTTTATAAAATGCACTTTGGATTGGAGACATGAGTGCCCTGTCTGTTTCTTTTCCAAAAGGGATATCGCTTAGGGAATTGAAGGAGTGCATTTCCACATGGGTGAGGTCTGGGGTTTTCACTCACTGAGCCCACGGCTCCAAGTGCAGTCAGCAGCCACTCTTCTCAGCACAGCAGTTCCTCCAGAGAGAGCTGGGTCCTGACTGCTCCTTCTCAGGAAGCAAGTGTTATAACAAAGCCTCTTCTCAAGGTTTAACTGAAAGCGTGGTTTTACTGTGGCTCAGTGGTCAATTTCCCTTTCTAGTTTTGTGTTAGAGTATACCTTCGACTCTGGAAGGACTTGTGAGATCATGGGACCACTGCTACCCTGTAACCTCATGGAACATTGTAAACCTTAATTCACTAGAACTGTCGAGTCAAAGGTCAGGAGAAACCTTTAAGGAGTCATTTGAGTTCCATAGTGAGTTTACATTACATTATTGCTGTCCTAGAGTTCAATAATACAGGTAGATAAGAATGTGTAGTCATGTGTTGGTTTAGGGAAGTAGAAATTTGTAACTATGTTAAAAATAGTACTATAGGGAAAAAGAACAGGTTTTTTCGTTTTCAGTTAAGAAATTAGGCCATTCTGATTCACAGTGATCGAAAGCATCACAGGAAAGAAGGTTGTAGCAAAAAGGCCCATCACTACACTGGTGAGACCAAGGACAGAGAGGAAATCTATGCTAGGTAGGAGGAGGGACACACCACGGGTTATTCGGTGCAGGCTCAGGAAGGGGCCTAAGTATAAGGTGACTGTGAAGAATAAAATATTTTTCCTATTCAGTTTGCTGAGTGTGTAAGTTGGTTTTGATTTGAGGTTGTTTGTGTCTGTAGAGCAGGAACATGTCTTTTCAATTAACATGGTGCACTGTGCACTGTTAATGTCATACACATGGGCACTTAATTAGAGTTTTGAGGCAGGAGTCACTTGGAGCAAACCTTGCTGTACTCCTGAGAGCGGCAGTGTGGTTTCGATCAGTGCTGAAAGCCTGTCGGCTAGCTGCAACTGAGTCAGCCGGCGACTTAGAAAGCAAATTCCCAGGCTCACCCCCGAGGAATTCTGACTCACTATGAAAGAGGGAGTCCATCCCAGGAATCTGTATCTTTTGTGAAGCTCTCCAGGTGAGTCTGATCATATCCAGACTTGGGAAATTACAGTTGTCAAGACCATCGAAAGCTCTATAACAGTGCAGGAGGCAACATCTTTGAAGTCCGTTACATAATGCGTTATACATGCTGGGTCACAATATAAATGTCATTTAATTTAGTAATAGTTTACTCCTTAGCACTCTGCTGTGTTTATAGACAAGCTTTTCCTTATAGAAGAAACTAGGACGATGAACATGCTGCTCCTTTTTTACCATCTCAGTTGCAGGATTAATAATACTACACAATTGCTACACTATGACTGCCATTGGTTGAGCAATATTTTAGTGCTACATTGTCTTTTATTGTGTTGTTGTGTTTTTATGTATTATTCCCACTTTTTCCTAATGCACATTCCAATTTCCTTTCCCTGTAGTCATTCACTCTGTGTTAACATGTTTTTAAATGTATATGTTCTTATAAACTGTCATGTTGCTGTATACATTTTATAATTTATCTGAATGATGTTGTGCTGAACCATTCATTCTCTGTCTTTCCTGACTTAACACTTTTGTGAAATATGCTTGTATGGCTTTATGTGCATCTAGTTCAGTGCTTCTGAATGCTGCATGGTATTCTAATGACTTCAGATCTGTCACCTATTGCTCATCCATTTTCTCAACTATGGACACCTCGATTACTTCTAGTTCCCACTACCACAAATAATGCTAGGGTGAACATACTTGTGCGTGTCTCTCTATAGACCACACAAGAATTTCCTTCCATTGTTTACTCAGGAATGTAACCACGGGGTCGTAGTGTGGTATACATCATACTTTTACTACTTTCCAGAATAGCTACACCACTTACACCTCCACCTACAGCTCATTAGAGTTTTTGTCACTCTACATTCTAGATAACACTTGGTGTTATACATCTAACAGTTGCCATTCTAACGTGTATGTAAAAGTTATCTCATCATTATATTAATTTGCATGCCAATGATGATAGTGAGTTTGAACATCTCTACATAGATTTGTTAGCCATTTTAGCTTTGCCTTTGTATATTACCTGTTCCATGGATTGAAAAATGAAGATGCTTTGAATCCATTGAATAATACAATTAGCTTTTATTTCATTACCCTAAGAAACTAGGGTTGTTGCTGCTATTGTTTTAAATACTAGACAACACTTTAAAAAAAAAAATTTTTTTTTAAATTAATTTTAGAAAAAGAAGAGAGAGGGAGAAAGAGAGAGAAACACTGATGAGAGAGAACATCGATTGGCTGCCTCCTGCATGCCCCCCACTGTGGATCTGGCTCACAACCTGGGCATATGCCCTGACCAAGAATCGAACCAGCAACCTCTTGGTGCATGGGTCAATGCTCAACCACTGAGCCACACTGGCTCAGCCTAGACAACACTTTACAATATATATAACGAGCCCCCAATTCACTGTTTTACAATGTTCAAGAACACACTGTTCACATTTAATCTATTTTTATTATGTGAAACAAACATTGAAAATAGTTGCAAAATTCTCTACAAAGCATGTTTCTCGTATTTCTAGACTCCTGTTTCCTCAAGGCCAACGATTTGACTCATAGTCTTTCATCATACCTAAAAGAAAGTAAGTAAACTCTTATTTAAAAAAATTATTCACCAAGTTGTTATTACATTAAAACATAAGTTCAGTCTCTTTAAAATAAAAATTTTCAAAACTACATTTAAAATCAAAACTTTCCACCTTAAACAGATTTTAAATGGAGGGGTTTTTAGGTCCTTCTTGATACTAATTTTTATTTAGGTTTGTTCTTGTTTTGCTCTGGCTTTGGAAATTTGGGATTTGGTCTCATTTTTGTTTTATAGCACATTAGAAGTATTGGTCTAGGAACCTAGAGGATAATTAGTGTTCTAGTCTCAGGTCCCCCACTAATTTGCTCTTTGACCTCGGACAAGTCACTGAGTAGTCTCTAGGACTTGACCTTGTTATCTGAAAGATAAGGAAGTTGGACTTTCTCATCTGTTCCAGCTATGAGATTCTGAGATTCTGTTCACATCTTCAGAACTCAGACCTAGGGCATTACATAGTCAGTCTAATTTATTCTTTTTGATATGTACTATGTGTAGTCAGTAATAACTAGATTATCACAGGAACTAGTCATTTATTTGTAACCAACGTTGGAGTATTTGGATGTAAAGATTTAGCATTCTTCTTTCAAACTCTAATCTGTTCTGATGACACTTAGCTTGAGTTCATAAATATTTCTCAGCCTCAATTCAGCAAATGTAAATGTAGGTAATAGAGTTTGTTGGTTATGAGAACTGAACAAGAGAATGTATGTAAAGTGCTCAGCACAATGTCACTGTTTAACAAATTTCATTTTAATCTAATACCTACAATAACCAGAGAATAGAATCTAAACAGTGCTCATATTTTATTTTACTTAAACACTAACAGAGAAGTAATTGGAGAACACTTAACTTTGGGGGCCCTATTTTGCTATATTTGGAATAATATTTTTTCTTATGGCCTTTTTCCCAGTCTGCCCCAAATGGGCAAAACTTCGGAAAAACCATATTGAGAAGAAATCTGCCCTAATGCTGATCATCTGCAGCTCTGCCAGCCGTGCCCTGGAGCTCATTAGGTCAGATGCTTCACCTATTATTTTGTCATTGTTTTCTGAATAACTGATATGTGCCAAAGTGATATATTCTGTAAGCTGGAGATGTAGCAATGAACAAAACTCTCTATGAGAATTTACTTTCCAGTCAGGGACAGACAATAAACAAATAAATGTGCATTATAATGTCAGCTAGTGATAAGTTACATAAGAAAAAATACAGCATAGCAAAGGGGTAGAAGTGGATGGGGCTGCTTTTAAAAGAGGGTTCCAGAAGCTTCTCTAAGGAGATGACATGTGAGCAGAGACTTGAACAGAGTGAAGGAGAAAGCCAAGCAGATATCTAGGAGCGTGCCAGGCAAGGGGCCGTCAGGGTCATCTGAATAGTCATTCTGAAGGATCGCTTTGGCTGCTATGTGGAGAATACACATTGTAGAGGGCAGGGCTGAAAACAGGGAGATCAGAGCAATAACCTGTTAGAAGAAAAAAGTAGAAGAAAAGATGTAATTAAAATAATAAAAGATAGAACCAAGAAATAAACTTACCAAAGCCAATATAAAGAAAATATTACACAGAAGACTTTGAACAAACACAAAAGCACACCACATTCTTAAATAATTAGACTCATGCTGTAAAGTTGTCTCTTTTACCTAGGATAGTCCACAAGTCTCACAGATTCCCAATGGAACTCCAGAAGAATTATTTTTAAATCAGGTAAACTAGTTCTAAGTCCCTATGAGAAGAAATCAGTTCTCAGGGAAATTCTGAAAAAGATACTAATGAGCAGATACTATGCCTATAGTATCAGGTTATAAACAAAAACATACTACAAAGTCTCAATAATTCAAATAGTATGGAACTGGCACATGACAGACAGATCAGATCAGTGGAGCAGAACTGAAGGTTCAGAAATAGACCCATGTGTATATGAAAATGTAGCATATGGCGAAGGTGACAAATCAGTAGGGAAAGATAGATTGTTTAATAGATGGTATTAGAACAACTGGTTAGCCATCTGGAAAAATAAACTTGGATCCATATCTCACTTCTTATACCAAGATAAATTCCAAGTGGACCAAAAATTTTAATGTAAAAATTATGTTTTGAAAATAACTTGTCATTGCTTTACGAAGTGCTTTTCATTCACTGTAGTTTTTGTAGAATAAACCAAAAAGGTTTCCACTGGATTTGGAGTAACATTCAGCTTTCAGGGAAGAGCCATCAGAGTAAAAGGGGATTTACTGAGATTCACGCTCTCCCCGGGCCAGGCTCTGTGCCAGGTTTTGACCCAAGACAAAGTAAAGAAAAATTTAAGTCCTGAAGAAAGAACAACTTTGATCAAATAGACTTAGGTGCAAATGTACACATTTGGTAGTTATTTAGCTTCTCTTTGTCTAAATGAACTGATCTAATCACGAATTTAGAAAAGTAGCTTTGCTAATAGTCCTTCAAACTCTCCTTTCCTCATTAGGCACACACAAAAGTGTTTCAATTATTTCTGCTCTAAACATAATTGATCTTCAAGAGTCCAACTGCTTCCCGGAAGCTCTATTTGAAACCATAGGACTGGTTACACTGACTTTTCAGTGTCTTAAAAACTACCACCACAGATCTTTTTCATATTCAAGTGCTAATGGCAAAGAGGTTGGCCTCAAGGTGGCCTCTTAAAAACAAGCTGTCAAATTGATTTGAGTGGTTGCTTTGTACAAATGCCTTTCTGAGGGGTAGAAACGCACTGTGTTGTTGTACTTCATTCACCAATTCTCAGTGTTTCTCTGTTTTTCTCCATAATACTGTGATCCATTTCAAGTTTAGGAGATTTTTGAGCAGGCACAGCAAGCCCTATTCATAAAGACTAATGGTAAATAATTCTAACTTTTGTAAGAATATCTTCTCCCTTGAGAACCTTGAGTTATGTCAAATATGTCCCCTAAATTGTCTTCCTAGTTAACCTTGCCTTGGGGAAAGCTTACGTATAAGTAAAAAATCAAGTGCAACAGAACTTATATAATATGATTCACTATTTGCAAACTCATAGATTCTTACTGGTCAATAATATTTCCAAAGTATAATAATGATATATAAAGGAAAGTAATATTCTCGAGCAGTTTTTCCATGTTAGTTCTTGCCCCAAATATCAACTAAAAGATTTTGTTATTTTATACCCCTTTATATCTGAAACATTTCTACATTTTCAAAAATTATAGAAAAGTTCCCTCTGCAAAGTAAATAAAAGTGGGGACTGCTCACCCTGGCCGGTTTGGCTCAGCGGTTAGACCGTCGGCCTGCGGTCCAGAGAGACCCAGGTTCGGTTCCCGCCAAGGGCACGTACCTCGGTTGCAGTTTGTCCCCGGCCCTGGTTGGTCGGGCGGATGGCAGCCACTCGATGTGTCCCTTTCACATCGATGTTTCTCTCTCTCTCTCTGTTCCTCTCTCTCCCTCCCACTCTACCTGAACAAAAAAATGGGAAAATGTCCTCAGTTGAGGATTAAAAAAAAAAAGTGGGGGCTGCTCTGATGAAGGACGTGAGCCCCCTTGCTCTTCCCTGTCAGCTTATCCCCAGCTCCCCTCACAGCCCCAGAGCACTGGCTGGCACCACGGCCGAAGGAGATTCCTTACAACCAAATTTTGTATGAGAACTGTACTGCAGGGTTTGAAGACATTCTCTGCCAGAGACCTGAAACACAGAAATTCTGTATTGCAAGTAAAGCGTAGCTCCATGTTTCAGTGCTCAGGGAAACTGAAGTAAAACTAACCTCGTGTTGAGAGTTAGAAGCCTGCATAAAAGGCCACCCACTTTTTTTCAGAGATGGCTAATCTGAAAATCTCAGAATTTTTATGTGTGTGTGTATGTGCACATATATGCACACATAAATAAATGTACATATTCTTTTGTGTAAAGCAAGACATAATATTTAAGTAGTCAACATGGCCCAGAATAAGTGACTTTTCTTATGCATTTAATCTATTCCTTTTCATTAGGTTGATGACAGCATTCAGAGGAGACAGCAAAGTAATTAAATTATTTGCAAAACACATAAAGGTAAGCAAAGGGCCTGTGGTTCTTGGTGGGAGGAAATGTTAATGATCCTTAAGGGTCACTTCTGGACCTCAGCTTTTCCCGCCAACCTCTGCTTATCTCCTCAGCAAGTGTTTTCTTTGGTGCTTCCTTATAGAGCATATTTAACAAACCATTCTGGTTTTCTTTGCATACCTACCTCTCCCCACAGTAGTCACACTCCTCCATGCTCTGAGATTCCTCTACAGAAGCTGAGCTTTGACTCTTGGACTCTTTAAAGATTTACCAGTGTTCTTCTCTCTTGATGTTAACCTTCTTTACCCTAGAAGTTGACCCTTTGCTTTTTAACTTTCTTAACTTTTAGATAAAATGCTCTAAATTGGCCTATGATTGCACTTTCTAATGACTCTTTGAAAGGAGTTTCTGCACCCAATTTCTAACATGTGAAGGGGGTGCGTCCTCACACATCCAACAAATAATTTGGACACCAGCTTGATGTCCTACAATTTAACTCAGTTCTGACATTCTCTACCTGGAAATACATCAGATTCTACAGGTTGAGAGCTCAGTCCTACAAGACTGTATACATACCCCCTAACCTCAACTTCTGACCAACTGATTGTAAATCAGAGGTTCCCACAACCCTCTCCTTGGATTTAGTTAATTTGCTAGAGTAGCTTGCAAAACTCAGAAACATTTTACCTACTAGATCTCTGGTTCTTTAAAAAATGTATAACTCAGGAACAGCCAGATGGAAGAGATGCATAGGGCAAGGAATGGGAGAGGGTGCAGAGCTCCCAGGTCCTCTCCCGGCACCCCACTCTCCCCAGTCTCCACTTGTTCACCCACTCACATTCTTCATACCTCTTCCTCTAAGGTTCTTTAATGGAGGCTTCAGTACATAGGCCATTGGCGAATGATTCAGCCTTCAGCCCCTCTCCCCTCCCTGGAGGTTGAGGGTAGGAGTGAAAGTTCCAGCCCTCTAATTATACAGTTGGTTCTCCTGGAACTGTCCCCATCCTCAGGTGCTTCCCAAAGTCACCTCGTTCAAATAACAAAAGACAGCTTTATCACACTCAACACTTAGGAAATTGCAAGGGCTTGGGGAGCTGTGAGTCAGGAACTGTGGATGAAACCCATGTTTATTTGAGAAATATATTTTGGTAGTTTGCCTCAATGTCACACTTTTCTTCATTTTCTTCCATCTTGGAATAGGTCCAGGAGCAGGTAAAGTTGCTGGAGAAGCGTGCTGTGCACCTGGGTGTAGGAACTCCAGGGAGGATTAAAGAGCTTGTTAAACAAGGTATGAAAAGAGCCAGTGATACTCTTCAGAGCTGGGGGTTTGCCTTACCCCCATGTGAGTTTTGGGGTACCACATGTGTGATGGAGTGAAACCAGGTCTCTGCATTAATTCAGGGGTTGGAAACTCTGCCGTTGGTCTCTGCAGTCAGCCAGCAGGTAGAATGGAATAGGGAATGGTAAGTACTGTGGCAGACTGAAGGTCAGGTGCCCACCCAAATACATTCAGAGTGCAATTGCTTAAGCAGGTTGGTGAGTCCACAATCAGTCCCATCAGTTTACACCCTCTGGAATTTGTTGAGCAGGATACGTGTGAGTATTTCCCTCTCACTTGAGTCTTGGTTCCCCAAGACTCCATTCCACTGGATAACTGATATATAAAACAGGTTGAAACAAAAATACAGTTTTTGTGGATCGAATACTGGTATTCTCGAATATTTCTCTCAAATGCATTTCTCTTTTAGTGCTTTACTCAGAGAGTATTCCAGACACCATCCACCTGCTAACTTGCTGATGAACTTATTCCCTGTTCTACCTGCCAGACAGACTAAAGATTTCTTGTCAATACTCATTTCCAAATTACTTCTTTAATATAGTAATACACATTGTTTTATAACTGACATGAGCTATTCCTGGATTTTAAAAAATATATCTAAAAGTAATGTGTTCATCAATATAATAACTCGGTATAGAGATGGTCATTTGCCAGAAAGCAAATGAAAACTAAAAGTACTAGTGTGTCTCTCCAGATGAAAGCCATCCAGGGTTAAATAAACCCACTGTATACAGAGCTCTGTGAAATTACAAGTAACAAACTGGAGGCCCCAGATGAGGAAGGAAAACAAATATTTTTTAAGTTCCTATTTGTGCTTAGCAGTATGATAGACACGCTCACTTCATGCAGTACTTACGTCATCCTTCTTCTTTTCTTTTTTTTTTTTTTTTTTTTTTATCCTCACCCGAGGACATTTTTCCAATTTTTGTACAGGTAGAGTGGGAGAGAGAGAGAGAGAGAGAGAGAGAGAGAGAGAGAGAAACATCGACGTGAAAGGGACACATCGAGTGGCTGCCACCCACACCACCAACCAGGGCCGGGGACAAACTGCAACCGAGGTACGTGCCCTTAGTGGGAACCGAACCCGGGTCTCTCCGGACCGCAGGCCGACGCTCTAACAGCTGAGCCAAACTGGCCAGGGCCATCCTTCTTATTTTCTATGAGAGAAAGCTAAAGCTCCCAAGGGTTAAGTGGCCCTCCCAAAGTCACTTGGTCTAGGCATTCCTGGATCCTGAGCCTTCCCCAATCACAGAGCTCCTGATCCCATTGAAGAGATAAGTACACATGGAATTAGGTTGACAATACAAGACAGTAAGGGCCAAGGGCCAAGTGAGCACTTCCGAATCTGGAGGAGTTGAAATGAGGGAGAGATTGATGTGCTAGCCGAGTCTGCAGGGAAAGCTCTACAGAGGAAAGCTGTTTTAACTGATCTTTAAAGTATGGGGAGGATTAAAATCGGGTCTTTGAAGTATGCAGATGTGAGAAAAGCGTTCAGGAACCAGAGAAAGGCTAAATCGGAGGAGAGCAGGCAGAGAGACACATGGTATACCTGGAGATGATAAGTAAGCAATACTGGGTTTAGTTAAGGAGCCCCTGTTGTGGACTAAGACTTCCAGATTCAGATCCCAGGTCCAGCAACTTACCATGCCAGCTCTGTGACCTTGGCAAGTTACCCTTTCTAAACCGGTTTCTTTCTCTAAATGACAGACAGTAATTGAATGCCAATAAAGACAGTGAGTGTCATCCTTTAAGAACTCAACAAATACTAGTTGTTATTTTTATTAAAGAGAGCACCTTTCTTACTCGGAGACTTCTAGCCAGTGATTTAACTGGAAAGAAAGTCAGATTGTGGAGGGAGGACCTTGAGCAGTAAGCTGAGGAGTTTGGATTTTTGTCTTGTGAACATAACAGGGCAATGAAAATGAAGGAATAGGTGAGCGGTGCTCACAGTCCATCTGTGAGGCACAGAGTTGGGAGAGCTGGGCTGAGCAGCAGGGAAGGCGAGGGATGGACGCCGCCTCTTCACAGCTCCCAGCCAGACATTCACCTCGCCCGTTCCTGGAGTGCAGATAGGTGTTTGTGTGTCACCAGGCCCCCATGCAGTAGGGCCACTCTTCTTTGTATTTAGAAGCGTGAGAGAGAAGCACAAAGCTGTACGGTGGTTGAAATTAGATTGTTACAGAATTCTGAGAGCTCAGTGTGAAAGATTATTTCATTTAAGGAGTGGAAAAATAATGTATAATACCAATAAAAATAACTTTAATTTCTGATTCTGGTTAGATGAATGGTTTAATATTCATTAAACACCCGTGTTTGGCTACATGCCAAGTATTTAAAGAGAATAATTCTAGCACTCTAGAAACTGAAAACCCAGCGAAGCAAGACAAATGGCACACCACTCATCTTAGCTGTTTGTGACTTAAGATGTTTATATGTATGATATGTTAAGGAGAGTTTCCAGACATCAAATATCTCATGACATTGGGATCTGTGCAAGTATAGACAGAATGGTATTATTTTAATTTAATAATAAAGGGGATTTTCTAACTATAAGAGCCTTTGAAAGTGCAGAAAGGTACAGAAAAGAAAATAATTCACTTTAGCCCTGGCCGGTTTGGCTCAGCGGTTAGAGCGTCGGCCTGCGGTCCTGAGAGACCCGGGTTCGGTTCCCGCTAAGGGCATGTACCTCGGTTGCAGTGTGTCCCCGGCCCTGGTCGGTTGTGCGGGTGGCAACCACTCGATGTGTCCCTTCACATCGATGTTTCTCTCTCTCTGTTCCTCTCTCTCCCTCCCACTCTACCTGAACAAAAAATGGAAAAATGTCCTCGGTTGAGGATTAAAAAAAAAAAAAAAAAAAAAGAAAATAATTCACTTTAGAGATAATCTTTTATTAGTTAATATTGAATATGTTTCCTTTTAGTGTTTTTTTCTGTGTATTTTATATATTTTTATAAGTAGAGCTCATACCATATATCAATGTTATGACCTACCTTTTCCTGTAATATATCTTATGAGGACTTGCCTTGTCATGAACTAGTTTAAATTTTTAATTTTTAATGACTATGTAATATTCTATTATAAAGTTATTGTTTTTTCCAGTTTTATTGAAATATAATTGACCTACAACATTATATTAGTCCAAGATGTACAATATCGTGATTTGATATATTTATATATGTTGCAAAATGATCATCTCAATAAGTTTAGCTAACATTAGTCACCTCATAGTTACATTTTTTTCTTGTGATAAGATTTTTTTTAAGATCTACTCTCTTAGCAACTTTCAAATATACAGTTGTTAACTGTAGCCACCATGCTATATATTACATCCCCAGAACGTATTTATATTATAACTGGAAGTTTTTACCTTTTGATCACCTTCATGCATTTCCCCCACCCTCACCTCTGGCAACCACCAGTCTGTTCTCTGTATCTATGAGTTCAGTTTTTCTATACTTCACATATAAGTGAAATCATACAATATTTCTCTTTCTCTATCTGATTTATTTCACTTAGTATAATGGCCTTAAGGTCCACCCATGTTGTTGCAAATGACAGGATTTCCTTCTTTTGTATGAATGAATAATATTCTATCGTGTATATATATCACTTTTTTTTTTTAATCCTCACCCAAGAATATTTTTCCATTTTATTTTCAGATAGAGTGAGAGGGAGAGAGAGAGAGAGAGAGAGAGAGAAACATCAATGTGAGAGAGACACATCGATCAGTTGCCTCCCGCACGACCTTGACCAGGGTTGAACTGCAACCGAGGTACATGTCCTTGACCGGAATCAAACCCGCGGCACTTTGGTCCATGGGCCAACGCTCTAACCGCTGAACCAAACTGGCCAGCGTTATATATTACCTTTTTGACCTTCATTCATTCATGGACAGTTCAAGTGTTTTTTTGTGTTGGTTATTGTAAATAATGCTGCAGTGAACATGGAGCTGCAAATACCTTTTCGAGATATGATTTCATTTCCTTTGGCTGTATACCCAAAACTGGGACAGCGGGATCTTTTTAATGTTTTGAGGAACTTCCATACTGTTTTCTGTAGTGGCTGCACCAGTTTACATTCCCACTAACAGTCTCAGTCCTTGCCAACACTTGTTATCTTTTGTCTTTTTGATAACAGGTAAGACGATATCTCATTGTGGTTTCGATTTGCATTTTCCTGATGATTAGTGATGTTGAGCATCTTTGCTTGTACTTGTTGGCCATTTGGATATCTTCCTTGGAAAAATGACTTTTCAGTTCCGCTGCCCATTTTTCATCAGATTTTTTTTTTGCTATCAAGTTATATGAGTTCTTTATGTATTTTGTATATTAAACCCAATTTATAGATTGCTTTTTAACAATTCTATTATGGTAAACTATTTGGGTTGTTTCTGATTTTTTTTCTATTATAAATAATACTTCAATGATCATCTTTGCAAGTAACTATGTTAAAATTTTTGATGTTTTTAATGGAATATGTCATAGAAGGAGAATTATTTTATGAAATAGGAAGCATTTTAAAGCTCCTTTTCTGTAATGCCCAGTTGCCACTAGCAGTGAATCATTTTTTAAGGGAAGACTATCAACCCATTGTCTTTTTTTGTTTATCATTTCTAATTTTTCAGAGAGTTTTAAATAAGAGGCATTGTAATTATAAGAAGCATGAAAAATTCCTTCGGGCAGAGAGGGAACTGTTGAAATGGTTCCGGAGGAAACCTGAAGGAGGGCCCTGCAGTTGTGTTTCCACACGAAACATGAAAGAGGTCGGGACAGTTGGGGAGAAGACGGGGAGTGAGAAGAGCTAACTGTGCCCGACTCAGACCTCTGAGAAGCAGACAATCCCTGAGGTCCCCTGGAGCCCCGCGTTCCATTGTTGTCTCTCAATAGACAGGAAGACTGTGGGAATGGAGTCCTTCAGTGGTTTACCAGTCTCCTTGAAGGATAGCAGCCTTTGAAGGGGGCTCATTCACCTTAACTTCCTGTCTGCTTAAAGTGATCCTCCCAACTCTGTCTTCATCCTTTGCTTACTCACCTCCTCAGTCATGCGGACTCAGGTCGACTCAACTCCTCGGAAGGGCCACCGCCCCAAACTGCAGGGATCTTATCAAATCCCTGTCAGGAATGAAACTTCATCCTCGGGGGCTTCCTGGAGGCTTGGGGTTGATTCTTTGCCTGCACTTGGGTATTTGACAAGTTCATCACCAGCAGCTTCCCTGCTTCTCAGAATCAGTGGTACAATTACCAGGAGCGAGCGAGTCTCGGAGTGCTGCATTTGTTTTCCATCAGGCGAGGGCAGCGTTTAATGTGAGATTAGTCTCTGGGGAAGAGGCAGCAAATGGGGAGAAAAGCAACCAGGAGCATACAAAGTCGTTTTAATTAGCTTATGTCACAAGGTCTTTACTGAAGCAACTCGCTCCCCGTCTCTTTCAGGTGGCCTTAATTTGAACCCCCTAAAGTTTCTGGTGTTTGACTGGAATTGGAGAGATCAGAAGTTGAGGAGGATGATGGATATTCCCGAGGTACTGTGTAACCAGCAATTGTCTTTCATCTTTATTTTTTTCTATTTGAACTTGTGTTCAACCACAAGAATAAAACTTTTGAAATGAGGAACCAGCACATTCTGGCCTTTGACAGTTACCCTAAAGTAACAATGTGTTTTCTAGGAATCAGCTTTGTTTCTTCATTAAATGACCCATAGCTTCTGCTGTACCAGGGCCCATATATGTCCATGCTGTATCTTTGAGAAACAGGCTCTGGAGGACTTGGTACCTTTCCCTGTGCCTTGCTTTAGAGACATGACCACCTTTGCTTTTCATTCTTATAAGTGCACTTGGAAGAGGGGGAACAAATTTGCCTCATTGCTCACGTCTCTGCATCTCCCAGAACCCACTTACTTAATTTAGAGGGCTATTTTGGTTTGGGGAGATGGGGAAATATCTTGATGTCTCAGTGGATTAAAACTGAATGACTTTGTGGGAAAGGCATTAGCACATTATATATTTATGAAAGTAATTCACTATCATCATACGGTGAAAAAATTGATTTGCCACCCACCATGTTATGGGGCTAATTTTCCAGTCTGGCCGATTGTTTACATGTAGTTGTTGGAGAGCAGAGGATTTATACAGTGGTTAACATGGCTGCTAGTCACCAACCAGGAATGAATCATGGCAACAACTGGCAAAGAGGCTTGGAATTACTCCTCCAACCATGCAGAATGAATGTGTTTACCACATAAAACTGTATTCCCAGAATGACCAAACCTGATTATAGTTGATTAGTGAATTAGATATCAGTTCAAGTTAAGAGACAGTTTTCTCAGTTTCCTACACCTATACGCGCGCGCACACACACACACACACACACACACACACTGCCCCCTGAACTGACTGGCTTTTTAAAACTGGTTTAACCAATTTAATGCTCAGCACATGAGGCCATATTTGATTATTTCAGCTTTAATGTTAAATCTGAGTAGCCCACCACTTATTTTCTAATTACAGTAATACAGAGAAATAGTAACAAAAAAACCCTTGTCACCCATAGTTATTTGCATTATGTTGATGTCATTAGCAGTTATTCTATATTGAAATATTGTCTATAATCTGGGCACACTTTGGATATCTTTGTGTGGGACCTTCTTGTATGAGGTTTTATTTTGAGTGGCTGCAAACAAAAGGGCGCTTGAGTAAAACTGGTGTTTTGTATCATACCTCTTCCTTTCTTGTGTAAATGTTCCAGCTCCGAATAAAATACAGGTCAGGATTTCTGCCATCCTTACTCTAGCCATACCAGCAAGTCCAGGAGGTTGAATTTATTCACCAAGACCCTCTTTTCTTGATCTTAACCCCGCTTTGGTCTTTTCTCTTACGTAGATAAAAAAGGAAGTTTTTGAACTTCTGGAAATGGGAGTCCTCAGTCTGTGCAAGTCAGAATCCTTGAAGCTGGGCCTTTTCTAAGTCTGTGTCCTGATGAAGATGCCAGTTTTCATAGTGGGATTTGCCTCTTCTTCAGTGGTGCCGGCACACTACAGACACTCAGCAAATATCAGCTGTTGTTCTATCACGTTAACTGCATCACCAGGTGGATCACTGGGAATGCATGGCCAAAATGAGTCTGTCCTTTGCCAACTCCCTGAATAATAAAGTATCACCAGCTTGTCTCTTACTGACTGGCCTCTGATGTGACTGTACAAGAGAAGGGAAAGAGCTCTGGGCAACCTTAGGCAAAATGCATCCCTCTCTGAGCCTCAGTTTCATCGGCTGCAAAGTGGGAATGATGTTCCACGGGACTGTTGAGGATTTCATGTGATGGTACATGGGGAACAGATTTGTAAGCTGAAGTCTGGTCCCGGTGTGAAGGGTGGCAGTAGTAGTAGGAGAAAGAGCTGCAAGTGTGCATGAGACTTTGTAAGCATAAAAGACAATAATAGAACTACAACTGTCTTACCCATTTACTTTTTAACTTGATATTTTGAAATAATTTCAGATTGACAGAAAAGTTACAAAAATAGTATAGAGAATCCCCATACATCCTTCCTCCACCTTTTCCCAATGTTAACATCATGTATAACCATGGTGCAGTTATCGAAACTCGGAAACCATTGTTGGTACCGTGCAATGAACTGAGCTGCAGACTTTATCCGACGTCACCGGTTTTTCCACTGCTGCCCGCTTTCTGCCCCAGGACCCAGTCAAGGGCTCCACGTTGCATGTAGTTGTCCTGGCTCCAGAGTTTGCTCAGACCAATGACTGCTCCCCAGTCTTCCCTTTGTTTCATGACCTTGACACTTTTCAAGAGTCCTGATAGGTATTTTGTAGAATGTTCTTCAATTTGAGTTTGTTAGTTGTTTTCTGCATTTTTTTAGCCAGAATACCACAGAAATGACATGTTTTTTTTGTTTTGTTTTTTATCCTCACCCGAGGCCATTTCTCCATTTTTGGTTTAGATAGAGCGGGAGGGAGGGAGAGAGAGAGAGAGAAACATTGACGTAAAAGGGACACATTGAGTGGCTGCCACCCACACAACCCAACCAGGGCCGGGGACAAACTGCAACTGAGGTACATGCCCTTAGTGGGAACAGAACCCAGGTCTCTCTGGACCGCAGGGCGACGCTCTAACCGCGGAGCCAAACCGGCCAGGGCGATATGTCCTTTTCAGTACATCATAGCGGTGGGTACATAATGCTGATTAGTCTGATTATTGGTGATATCGACCTTGTTCACCTGGTTATAGCAGTGCCACCTGGAGTTCCCCCCTGTAAAATTACTTTATTTCCCTTTATAATTAATATCTATCTTGGGGGAATATCTGTCTACTTTGAGGCTACACAAATGTCCTGTTTTCCCTCTCTATTTTTCCTACTGATTTTAGCAACATTAGTAGTTCTTACCTGAAACCATTATTACTGCAGTGATTTTTCTTTTTCCCTCGGTGCTTCAACATTTATTAATTGGAATTTTTTTGTAAGAAAGAGATGTCTCGCCCTGGCCGGTTTGGCTCAGCGGTTGGAGCGTCCGCCTGCGGTCTGGAGAGACCCGGGTTCGGTTCCCGCTAAGGGCACGTACCTCGGTTGCAGTTTGTCCCCGGCCCTGGTTGGTCGTGCGGGTGGCAGCCACTCGATGTGTCCCTTCGCGGCGATGTTTCTCTCACTCTCTCTTCCTCCCACTCTATCTGTACAAAAAATGGAAAAATGTCCTCGGGTGAGGATAAAAAAAAGAAAGAGATGTCTCTTTTCCCCATTTACTTGTTTGTTCACACGTTTATTTACCTCAGTTTAGATTCACGAATGTTTATTTTTTTCTTTGGGTTATAACCCAATACTATTGGTTTTTATTTTGTTGCTCAAATTCACTTACTTTTTTACTCATTTAAATAATGTTTGTTGATCACCCATTTATGTGAAACAATATTTAGGGCTTTCACTTACATATAGTCTGTCATGTTTAATCGTTGAAATAATCCTGAAGGAAAAGTATTATTAGTCACATTTTATAGATGTTGAAACTCAATCTCAGGAGGGACACACGGTAGTTTTAAGTAGCAGAACTAAAGGCCCCAGATCTGCCATATTCACTTCTGGACACTGTGATTGCCTTTGCGAGGGATTCAGGCATATATAGCAAGTAAGAGATTAAAAACAAACAAACAAAAAACCCACTACTGGTATATAAAAGTCCACTCTTGAATACTGTGAAAGTTAATGCGCCTGGCCATCTAGCAAATCAAACCCCACAAACACACCCCTCCGCACACCTGTGACTTGCTGCTAGGGCACCTCTGTCGTCTGGAAGCCACACACAGGGACTCAAAGGAGAGAAAAGCAGGTTCCATTCTGTAGAACCCTGACTCAGGCCCAGCCAGTTAGAGGAAAAAGAGAAAGAGCCACCACAATATGAAAATTTATTCAACTATGGCTAAACTTAGCCCTATTGTTTTCATCTCTTTAATCTTAACATGGTGAGAAAAAGAAATAGATCACAGGCCTTCCCAATACAGGCATTTAACTGTCTATCAATTAGTATGTCTTAGATTAATCTGGGAGAAGACATCAAGCATAATTATATAAGAGGACAGATTTGAACATTGAGACATCCAATCTGTACATTTCAGAATTCAAACCAATCCACTAAGCCACTGTTGACTTACCAAAACCAGAAAATGAGACCATCATGATTATTATGGCATATAACTATGTGTGGGTGTGAGTATGCCCCACATATATAACCACTTCCTGATTCTACCCTCATATTTAGTACATTTGCATCCCAGCAGTTAATAGGGAAAAGGCCATGAAATATGAGGCAACTCCATATACATAAAATGACTGGTAATGAAGAGGAGGCTAGCTACACAGCAGTTAAAGAGAACTGAAAGCAAGGACTTAAAAAATCACTGAAGTTTCTAATGATACTGCAACACAACAACTGCCAACAGACCGTCACATCCATATCAGTTCAGAGCAGTGCTGCTCAACCAGAGCAGCTTTTGCCCCCCAGGGGCCATTGGCAAAGTCTGAAGATATATTTGGTTGTCACCACTAGGGGGGCTACTACTGGCATCTAGTGGGGGTCGTGACTGGCATTTAGTGGGCAGAGGCCAGGGATACTTTCAATATTCTGTTTTGTTTTTTTTTTCATCCTCACCGGAGGACATTTTTCCATTTTTTACTCAGATAGAGCGGGAAGGAGAGAGAGAGGAAGAGAGAGAAACATCGATGTGAAAGGGACACATCGAGTGGCCGCCACCCACACGACCCAACCAGGGCCGGGGACAAACTGCAGCCAAGGTACATGCCCTTAGCGGGAACCGAACCCGGGTCTCTGTGGACCGCAGGCTGACGCTCTAACCGCTGAGCCAAACCGGCCAGGGCGATACTCTCAATATTCTGCAACCCTACAGGACAGCCCTCGCAGCATCGACATCTGGCCCAAATGCCAGTGTTGCTGAAGTTGAGGGGCCCTGTTCTAGACATTTGAAAAGCAGAGCATATGAAGTATAATTGTGTGCTTGAAATAGGTTTACTTAGAAAGTGAGAAATATATAAATACAGAAATACTTATTAAATGTGTATCCGGTGGTCTCTCAAGAAAGCTGCCCTGAAATGTTTTTCTTACCACCTGCGATGGCTAATTTTATGTGTCAACTTGGCCATAGGGTGCCCAGATAGTTGATCAAATATTATTCGAGTGTTTCTGTTAGGGTGTTTTTGGATGAAGTTAATATTTAAATTGGTGGACCTTAGTGAAGCAGACTGCCCTTCATAATGTGGGTGGGCCTCATTCTGTCATTTGAGGGCCTGAATAGAACAAAGGTTGAGTCTCCCCTCTCCCATCCCCCCACCAAGTAAGAAAGAATTCTGCCTTCCAACTGAAACATCAGCTCTTCCTGGCTGGTGGCCTTCAAACTGGAGCAACAGCTCTTCCTGGTTCTACAGCAGCTTTTGGCCTTCAGACTCCAACTGGGACATTAGTTCTACAGAGTTTGGACTTGCCGGCCTCCTCCATAATCACGTGAGCCAATTCCTTATAATCTCTCTCTCTCTGGGGGAAAAGTAGATTTATAGTTGTTGGTATGGAAAATAATATAGTAAGTAATAAATAATAATACATGAATAAACTCTGTTTCATGGACTTACAATTATAAGCCTACTTTTGCCCCACCCTATACATAATCTGTCGGTTCTGTTTCTCTGGAGAACACTAGCGTACTAGCTGTGAACCACCTTTAGCTTGGGGTTTTGATTAGTTGGGTTTTGTTATTTTATAAAAGTCCAAGAAATACAGTGCTTATTGATTTGTTACTATAATGACCCTTTTGCTAGGCATTTATCTATGTAGTATAATCCCAACCAATGTTGGATCAAGTACAGACATACCTGATTGCCACATATGTGATATTCTTTGGGCCAACCTTGTGCATGTAATCTAATCTTACAGGCTGTTACTGGCTTTTAAACTCAAGCTCTTGACCATGTTTATGTAGCAAAACAAATAGTAGTTATAAACTAGAAGTGTTCACTGCCATCTTCTCACACAAGGCTGCCTGATACCAACAGCCACACTACACTCGTTACCCCAGGAAGCCAGATTCAAATGCTGTGCTGAAGAGTTTACATTGGTATTGTGCTTTTTCCCCAGTTTTGCAAGTGGGAAGCTCTGACTCTTACAGTCCTAGTGTAAGTATTTGCATTTATTTTGTATTCTTTTAAACTAGGTACATTTGCCAAAGTCTTTGCCTTTAATACAAAAATAGCCCAGCATGGTTTCCCTGCCTGATGTTAATAAAAGAGGAAGATTAGAAACTCACCTAATTTTCTTTTCTTTTCTTTTTTTTTTTATCCTCACCCGAGGACATTTTTCCATTTTTTTTGTTCAGGTAGAGTGGGAGGGAGAGAGAGGAACAGAGAGAGAGAGAGAAACATCGATGTGAAAGGGACACATCGAGTGGCTGCCACCTGCACAACCGACCAGGGCCGGGGACAAACTGCAACCGAGGTACGTGCCCTTAGCGGGAACCGAACCCGGGTCTCTCAGGACCGCAGGCCGACGCTCTAACCGCTGAGCCAAACTGGCCAGGGCTAATTTTCTATTTTTTAAATTCTCACCCAAAGACACTTTTTCATTTATCCTCAGAGTGGGAGGAGGGAGACACGTTGATTGCCTGTCACACAACCCTGACCAGGGCTGGGCACAGACCTGCAACCAAGGTATGTGCTCTTTACCAGAATCAAACTTGTTACTCTTTGGTCCTTGGGATGATGTTTTAACCGCTAAGCACTACCAGACAGGGCATGAAACTCACCTAATTTTTAAAAATCCTAAATGCATCTTAAAAGGAAGTAGCCCGGCCAGTGTGGCTCAGTGGAATTGAGGGTTGTCCCATGGACTGAGAGGTCCTGGTTTGATTCCTGGTCCGGACACATGCCTGGGTTGTGAGATCAATCCCCAGTAGGGGGCATGCATGAGGCAGCCAATCGATGTTTCTCTCATATCTATGTTTCTGTCTATCCCTTCCTCTCTCTCTAAAAAAATCAATAAAAACATTTTTTTTTAAAGAAAAGGAAGTAATTAACAGCCTAATGAAAATGATGGTAGTGGTTTTCTAATAAGTGGGGGAGGGGGGAGACCAGAATCAATAATACCATATTATAATACTGAACATTTCATTGTTATCTATCTCTTTCTTTTGCCTCATTTGGGCTACTCCAAAGCATACACCTGGGACAATGTTAGGAGAAATGTTTTAATCTATAGTTTTTCACTCTAGTCTTTCTTGTGAATGAAAAAAAAAGGAAGCTATTGGGATTAGACATCTGTTCTATAATCCCTGTTTGCTTCTTTCTTTCTCTTTATCACAAATAGCAAAGCTAGCTGTAATTTAAGAGCATTTCCCCAACTTAATTTCTATTCATGTTACAGAATAGTCACATTTGGAACAAAGCTAACTTTTATTTTTTTGTATTAATTTTCAATGATTTAGGCAGGTGTTCAAAGATAAATTCATTTCCCTCCTTTCAGGAAGGTCTTGCCTTGAGTTAGTCACCACATCCCAGAAATAGCCCATTAGAACTGCTTTTCCAGTGTCACCAGATGCTGGTTTACCCAGAGCCTTCTGGGGAGCATTTCTCCTCAGCATGGCATTTAGCATAAACTTTGAACCTAATAAAATATACCTGGTAGTGGCTGATTGAAGAAAGCTGTGCTTCTGCTGAAAGTCAGGTCTGGTTAAGAAAAAATTCAGGAAGCCGAAAGACCACAACTACAAAGGAAGGTTCCTGTCCTTCTTAAGTAAATATTACCATTAGATAGGATTACTATGAGTAGTAAGTTTGTAAATGGTTTAAAAGTGTATCTCCATCACCTGCAGGACCAGAATGGAGAGGACGTCCCAGACATGGCGGTCCAGGCTGCCAGACAACACTGCCTTGAAGCAGCAGCGATTACCTGCCTACCGGCTGCATCTCTCAGCCTCCAAAGTCCTCTGTGGCTTCTTTGCCACAGGAGCATTCTGCCTTGGCATGGGCATCATCCTTATATTGTCTGCAAAGAGCATCAAGGAAATAGAGGTTTGTCTCTTCTTACACGTTTAATGCAATTTCTAAGAATTTTCTGCTTTGGGACTATAAATGAGTGGTCCGTTTGAGAACACAGCCCCACAACTGGGATTCAGTGAGAGTGGAACATCCCTGCTTCCACTGGCAGGGGCAGGCGGTAGCAGCCTCTGTGTGGTGGCCCTATTCATTCCTGTTCTCTCTTGAGGACAAATGACTGTCACACTGGTCAGCTCAGCCGTACTTATTAACAGGGGCCTGGGGAAGTCAGGTTTTATGCTGGCAGAGCACTGCGCAAGCAATGATAGAGATGGGAGGAGCGGCCAGGCCTTGCTGCCAGATGACCGTGAATTATATTGGTAAAAAGAGTGAAGAATCAAAGATAGAGGTCTTCGATTTTGCTCCACTTTGAAGCATAGTGTCTTTCCCTTTGCAAATGAACTTCCTCTGAGATCATCACTTCAATCTAGAAAAGGCAAGAACCCAAATCTTTCTGGCCTCTTAAGGACACTTAGCAAAATAAACCAAGTTCTACTCAATGAGAAAAGCTGAAGCTAAGGGCACACCCCTCAGTCAGCCTTTTGCCAACCTGATTAACAAGCTGTTAGAGGATGAGAAATCCAGAAGCTGATCTGGGGGGCGGGAGACGAGAGCTGCTGTTAAGGCTAAATTGGCTATGCCCATACATTCAGTCTAATGAAGGAAGTAAATGTCTTATTGAAATCAGCTCTGAGCAGATTACCAGGCATTCCAGACTGTGTGGCCTTCACTCCAAAAGCAGACATGGAAACTTGATCTTTTCCCTCTCCCCACATGGCTAGTGGCAATATTGTGAAGGTCAAGTCTGTCAACATTGATTTGACATTCATGATTGTGTGAAGGTGCTAAGAATTCTGTGGGGTATGCAGATGAGTCCGGTAAGGTAGTGATAGAGTCAGGAGACAGTGTGTGCCAAGAACGAAGAGCTCAGCCAGGGCTGGCTTGTTCACGGTGTCCACAGTGCCCTCCCTGTGCCTGGCCCAGGATACAACCACCACAACCTTATTGAAAGAATGGATGACAGCAAATAGTGAGGACTTCGAAACGGAGGACACTGGTTCAGGTCCCACTGCTCGTATTGCCTCCCTACTTGTATTTTATGCTGCCTCCTCCCAGCCCCCAGCAGCTTCTCTCCAGGAATTAAGTGCACCTTCACACAACTGAATCCCTGCCAGAGCTCACAGGATTTGCTCGTTTGGGACATGCTGCCCTTTTTTAAGAAGGCCACTCTATCATTTTCACAGAATTCAACGTTTAAAAAACAGAATGTTAACAACATTTTAAAATCAGGATTATTCCACATACGTCAATCACCCTACACTTTGGAAATAGTTATTTTTCTATGTTTGGTCATTTTATCTTATTTTATTTTATTATTATTTTCTTTTAATCCTCACTCGAGGATGGAGAGAGAGTGGGAGGGAGAGAGAAAGAGAAACATCGACATGAAAGGGACACATCAAGTGGCTGCCACCCGCCCGACCAACCAGGGCCGGGGACAAACTGCAACCAAGGTACATGCCCTTAGCGGGAACCAAACCCAGGTCTCTTTGGACCGCAGGCCGATGCTCTAACCGCTGAGCCAAACCAGCCAGGACTGTTTAGTCATTTTAAATAATGACCTCTAGATGCCATGTAGACGAATTTATTAGTATAAGTATTTTCCATACAATAAAATGGAAAAACAGTGAAGTGACTTCCCCATAAAACTGATTAGATTTAGGCCGTAGGCACACTCCTTATGCGATGTTGACTAATACTTTCCTAATGACACCTCTTTATGATCCAGGCATAAGGCTTCATCACAACAGGTTACATAAATAATCAGTAAAAACACTACATTCCAGGTCAGTGGCAAAATGTTGCAGGTCCCATAATGGAAGCCTGCACGAAGGTTCAGTCCTCCAGAGCCCGCCCTGTGCACTGGGCTGCCCTTACACTCATGGCAGACCACGCCAGGACCCAGAAAGCCTGAAGACTTGGATGGACCCAGGGCTAGAATTTTAAGATACATACTTACATAATTTATTTTTTTAATTAAATTTATTAGAGTGACATTGGTTAATAAGATTATATAGGTTTTAAAGGAACAGTGCTATGATACATGATCTGTATATTGTATTGTGTGCCCACCACCCAAAGTCAAATCTTCTTTATTGTTATTTTCCTTACCTGACAGATTAATTACACAAATATATGTGCAAATTGTGCAGAACTACGGGAAAACGCCATTAATTTTGACAAAGAATGCACCTGCTCCATTCCTTTTTACCTGCCAGAAACAATGCAAGTAAGTGAAATTCAAGAGCCTGCAACTGACTATATGCTGATCTCTTCCTATCTCACACCTGGCAGCACATGAGTTCCTGAACCTGAAAATACAAAAAATAAGGCTGGCGGGGAGGGTGAGGGTGGGGTTATAAATTTTGAGTCCATGTGCAACTACCCACCTCCTTACTTTTTTTTCCTTTGTAATTTTGTTCTCTTTTGTGTCTAAGTTTTCAGATTCTTTACCTACCCAACTTGTAACATAATTCTCAACACCAAAGAAACAAGTTTTACTCCAAGTATCAGCACAAGAGGGGATCATAGAGATCTCAGAATCTAACCACTCGTTTATAGCAAGAAAATTAATGGGCTGAGAGGTTAAGTGACTTGACCAAGGTCACACAGTGAGTTAGTGTCAGGGATCACACACCTGGTGGGACTTTTCTTAGGTCCCCCCAAGTCATGCTCCATGTGCAATTGCCTAATCCCTAAGGCAAGTCTTGGCCTGGCTGTCAGGCACTGTGAGAAATACCGAAGCATTATTAAGAGAGTCCCTGCTCTTGGGTTGATTGAAGTCATGTGTTAGTTAGACCACGTCCTCTGAGAAGCAGATGCCAAGACAGGATTAGACATGCAAGAGATTTATTGGGGGAACTGCCTGTAAGGGAAAATGGGGAGGGAGCTGGAGGAGACTGAGGGAGGTGTCAGACCACAACACAGCTCTGACCCCTGTAAAGGGGAGGGGAGGTGGGAGGGAAGGAAGGGGGAAAGAAGTAAGGCAACTAGGTCTTAAACAGTAATGCAGTCTGATGAAAGTTTCAACGGTGCTCTGTGAAATTCCTCGTGGATAAGTCCCCAGTGAGTCCTTGGTGCCTGTCAGCCCCCTGGACACAGGTGATGGGTCACTCCCTCATTCTTGACACACTTTCTTCTCTTGGCTTGAAAGAGACCACACTCTCTTGGAATTTCTCTAGCTCTCTGGCTGCCCTTCTTTGGTTTCTTTTCTGTTTATCCTGTTTTCCTCAAACTCTGTTAAGATCTGCAGGGTTTTAGTCTTAGTCTTCAATGTCCTCTCTATAAGCACTCACTTCCTTGGAAATGTCAGCAGCCTCCTGGCTTTAAATGCCATCAATTGCCAATGCTCTTTTATATTTCTAGCCCAGACCTCTCTACCACTGTCCACTATTGTATATCCAGTTGCCTTCCTGATGTTGAAATTTGGATGACTAACAAATATGTGAAGCTCAACATTTCCAAAACTGAACTCCTGACACCCGCTTCTTCCCCACCCCACCCCCCAAAAAAACCCATTGCCCCCACAGACTTCTCAATCTTAGCTGATAGCAGCTTCATCCTTCTGGTGCCCAGGAGTCATGCTTGACTCCTTCTGTTCTCTAACATCTCACATCCAATCCACCTGTTTACCTTCAAAACAGATCCAGCGTCTGCCCAGTTCTCCACGCCTGGCACTGCTTCCTCGCTCCACGCCACATTCAGCTCTCAGCTGGATTTCTGCAGTAGCCTCTACCTGGTCTCCCTGCTTATGTCTGTCTCAACAGAGCAGCTAAAGTAAGCTTTTTAAACCATAAGTCATATTATGTTATTCTTTTGCTTAAAAATTCCTGCAATGGCTCCTCTTTCCACCAAGTGGAAAAGCCTAAGCCTTTACAAGGCCCTACATGACACAGCTTCGTAGCCTCTCTGACATCATCTCTCCATTCTCTTCCACCACCCCAACACCAACCACACTGGACTCCTCATTCCTCAGACAACTTGGACATACCTTGCTTTGCTCCACTACCTGCTCTCCACTTGGCTAACTTCCCTAGCTCCTTCAGGTCTCGGCTCCGTGCTCACCTGCCTACGCGGGCCAGCGTGCTGCATACCGCACCGGTCTGCTCACTCCACCTCTGCACTCCTGATCTTTGTTGCCTTGCTGTAATTCCAACTCTTTCCAGAATACTTATCACCTCCGACTAAAATATAGAAATGAACAATTTATTATGTAGATGTAGTGTTTGTTTGCTCTTACTACAGTATCCCAAGCACCAGGAACAGTGCCTGGCACACTGTAGGGGCCCAATTATGTGTATTGAATAATCACGTGAATCTTTGCTTCTTCCACAGTGCATAGCACAGTGTACGTCACATGGTAGAGGCTCAGAAAATGTTTGCTAGAATATTAAATGAATGGAGGAAAGATACAGTGCTAAATTATATGGCTTTATATTTTAGAAGGCTTTGGTTTTAGGTGTCTCTGTCTTATTTCCCCTTTGATCTCAGAAGAAAGCATGGTGGTATCAGTAATATTCTAAACAAATCTGTATTGATTATGGGTAGCTGTAATCATTTTTTTAAGTCAGGTATTAATTACAAGGAAATTAATCAGTTGTACTTGGGTTATAACTGAAATCTATATAAAGTCAGGGGGGGATGTTTTACAAATGTGTTCTTTTATTGGAGTTCAAAATTATAGTTTCCTACAGCTGTACCCTTTCTTGCCTTCCTCAGCTCCCCATGCTGCCCCTACCCCCAAAGTAAAAGTTAGTGTCACTTAATTTGAAGGGAAGGCTAAAAACAACAGAAATTTATTTTCTCACAGCTCTGGATGAATAAAATCAATATGTCAAGCAGCGTTGTTCCTTCTTGGAGGCTCAGAGTACTTACATTTTTAAAGAAAGCAGTCCAAACGATAAAACCTTTAAAGGGCTTCAGTTCCCATCTGTCTGTGTCCTTTGAAACCCCAAAGGCAAATGAAGTGTTACCAGCTACTAACCATGCCTTTCAGGCAAAGATTTTCCCGTAAAAATCAAACCAACGGCTTAGGGCAATCACAGGGCCTTCCGCTCACCAGTGAGCACACAGGACATGCACTTGATGATGAAGTCATGTGATATTCTGACTTAAACTAGGAGTCCTGCACTAAGCACCACTGATTTAAGAGAAAAAACTGCATCAAGTATGTGCCTCCAGGACAAGTCAAAAAGGTGATGATTTTTGAGGCCTTGTTAATCTAAATCTTGAACAAAGAATCATTGAAAAGGGGTTGTTAAAGTACTCCTGTCCCTAGTGTGGTGTGGTCTCTGCCTGCTTATTTGATCATTTATGTGAATATATAACTTTGGGTAAGTAGAATTCTCTTTTTAGCTTCCAAGGAAATGTATGGTGCATTCCTTTCTGTGGATTTCATATTTTCTATAGTTAAGGGTCAACAATGGAAGCTTCCTCTTTGGGTGAGGAAATGAATTAGTCATTCTCACCATACCTGGCTTACTCCCCTTCACATCCATGCTGTTTATTATGTTGCAGCCTGCCTCTGCTGCGGCCTGGCATCTCCCCTTCTCTGCGTTCCAAAGAGTTTTCTCTTACCAGTGATTAAGCTTGCTGGCTTTTGTTGTTTTCTGTACCTGGCCACACTTACCATGACCTTTATTTCCAGCCTGCCCTGGGTACCAGCTCCCATTTTCCATTTTCAACCTCTTAAAGATCTATAGGGTGGGGCCGAAAGCCTATCCAAATGCTGTTTTTTGCATAGTGTAAGAAAACCAATGGACTTGGGGAACTGTAAAGGAATATGTTTGTATTTCTGGCACTGACTATATATAGCACCTGACATGTGGGAGGCACTTTATTTTTGTTTTTTAATTTATTTTTTTCTTTATTGATTTTAGAGAAAGAGGAAGGGAGAGGGAGAGAGAGATGAAAACATTGATGAGAGAGAACATCAATTGGCCGCCTCCTACATGTCCCCCACTGGGGATCAGGCCCACAACCTGGACATGTGCCCTGACTGGGAATAGGACTTGTGACCTCTTGGTGCATGGGTCGATGCTCAACCACTGAGCCACACCGGCCAGGTGGGAGACACTTTAAATAAATCTTAAGCCATTATATATTTTTGGATGCAGGCCTCATTATTTGGGAGGGAGCTCATATATTAATTATAAACAGCTACATTGACCATTTCTATTTGCATTATATATGCTGTTAGTAAAATCTGTATCAAGTCGACCTCGAGAATTTCCAGGGCCTGAGCATGTCACCGTGAAGGTAGAAGCATGAGCAGCGTGTGACTGGGCCACCTGGTACAGCTGCACACGTGACAAGGCCTCTCTCTGATGGCAACAAGGCTGCTTATAGCTAAGGGGAAAATCATCTTTTTTTGGATCAGTGAATTATTCCTTCTTTTTGTCCATAACAAGTGGTTTGCCATTTCTTGAGCTCCTAGGGATAAAAAGACAAAAACACCAGGGGCCAGTCTTGTGCTTTGCACATGCCCAATCAATATGCACCTAAATATGCCAGTGGCTCTGATTTTAGATGATGCCTTGTGGGTTTGCTTTGAAATCACATGCCTTTGACACCTACCACAACCCCTAGGAAAATGTTTTTCCTAGTATCACTGGGAAATAACAATATTTGTAAAATCAAATTTTATATATTAAGAATACAAAACCTGATTATAAAAATTTTCAAGGCAGGAGTGCAGTAGCCCTTATAAAAACATTACAAATAAGTTGTTTAGTCATTTTAATAATTCTTTATAGACCAGGATTTTCTAACACTGATATTTATTTATTTATTTATTTATTTATTTATTTATTTATTTATTTATTTTTTCAAGTCCAGTTGGCATTCAATATTATGTCCAACATTGTTTTTTGTTGTTGTTCTTTTAATTTGGGTGAGCAACACTTTTTTTTTCAATTCTCACCTGAGGCTATGTTTATTGATTTCAGAGAGAGGAAGGGAGAGAGAGAGAGAGAGGAGGGAGGGAGGGAAGGGGAAGGAGAGAGAGAATAAGAGAAAGGAAGGGAGGAAGGGAGGGAGAGGGAGAGAGGAAAGAAGGAAAAAAGGAAGGAAGGGAGAGAGAGAAACATCAGGGGGAGAAAGAAACATTGATCTGTTGCCTCCTGTACTGCCCTGACCTGGGATGGAATGCGAAACCTAGGTATGTGCCCTCACTGGGAATCAAGCCCCAAACCTTTTGGTGTGTGGAACAATACTCCAACCAAATGAGCTACCTGGCCAGGGCTCCAACATGGATTTGTTGTTGTTGTTAATCCCCAGCAGAGGATATTTTTTCCATTGAGTTTTAGAGAGTAGAAGGGGGAGGGAGAGAGAGAGAAAGAGAGATGTGAGGGAGACACGTTGATCCCACACAGGCCCCTGCAACCCAGGTATATGCCTCTGACCACTAATCAAATCCAAGACCCTTCATTTCAAAAGCCGACATTCTAACAACTGAGCAATGACAGGCAGGGCTCCAACATTGATTTTTTAAAATGATTTCTTGGGCCCTGGCCAGTTTGGCTCAGCGGTTAGAGCGTCGGCCTGTGGTCCGGAGAGACCCGGGTTCGGTTCCCGCTAAGGGCACGTACTTCGGTTGCAGTTTGTCCCCGGCCCTGGTTGGTCCTGCGGGTGGCAGCCACTCGATGTGTCCCTTCACATCGATGTTTCTCTCTCTCTCTCCCTTCCTCTCTCTCCCTCCCACTCTATCTGTACAAAAAATGGAAAAATATCCTCGGGTGAGGATAAAAAAAAAAAAGAAAAAAAAAATGATTTCTTGGGTTTCTACTTGATATAAACTTTCAGTTTCCATCATTTTTTTTTCTTTACTACTTTTTATATTTTGAAAATCCTGTCCATGTTTATTAATGTTCCAGTTTATTTTTCTTACTTCCTTCTTACTTTTTACTTTTCTCCTTTACAGGGTAATGTTTATATGTACTACAAATTGTATGGCTTCCATCAGAACCTCTATAGATATATGCTATCCAGAAGTAATAGCCAACTGTTGGGTAGAAATATAAAGGTAAGGCTTTATTTACTTTGGCACAATAGTCCATTTTAAAACCAGATGGATCATCCTGGCCAGTTTGGCTCCGCAGTTAGAGTGTCGGCCCACAGACCAAAGGGTCTCGGGTTCAATTCCCAGTCAAGGGCATGTACCTGGGTTGCAAGTTTGATCCCCACCACCAGTCGAGGTTGTGGGTTGTGTGGGAGGCAGCCAGTCGATGTCTCACTCACATTATTCTTTCTCTCTCTCTCTCTCTCCTTCCCTCCCTCCTTCCCTCCCTCCCTCCCTCCTTCCCTTCCACTTTATCTCAAATTAATGAAAAAATATCCTCAGGTGAGGATTAACAAAAATAAAATAAAATAGCTGAGGCTTCTGAAGTCTGGGCTTCAAGCAGAAACAAAATTTTAAAAAATATAAAAAGAAAAAAAATAAAACCAGATGGATCTTTTCATCTAAATGAGAGTATGTAAAATAAACTCAAAAGCTGAGCTTTCCACAAGATAGAAATGCATATTTCATTCTTGCATAAATTGAAGGGAATGCGTATTCAGGATAACTGCTACTGAAGAAAGGAGTACTTTCCCTCTTCAGAGCAGTCATGTGAATCTTGTCTAATTAAAGGGTTATATTTTTATGCACCAACCACTTTTTTTATTTGACAGAGTTTTATATTGAAACTGGATACATATTGGATCGTTCAAATCTTGGTAATAATGAATATGTCAGAAGGGCAAATCTTCAAATACCTTTCAACCACAATTCAGGATTTTGTTTCTGTTAATAAAGTTGATGGCATACTAGATTGACACATAAATTAGATTTTGATATTATTTCTTTACACTTAATATCTGTAGTTATCTTTAAAGTTGCCCATTTTAGTTGATGGATTCACCAACCATTTTGATAGTAACTCAGAGATATTTGTCTTAGTCTGGCTCACACTATATCTGGCATTTTCTCTCCTATAATTGGGGCCTTCAGTCCAGCCAAGTTTAAGGAAATTGGGCTCCACTTGAGTAAAAGCCTTTGGTGTAATTGAATACCCTTGTAGACCTAGAGGCAAAATTGTATTCTTGATAGGTAATATTTAATTAACATGCTAGCAAGAAAAGCTAGAAGGAGCCCTGGCTGGTTTGTCTCAGCGGTTAGAGCATCGGCCCCTGGATCAGAGAGTCCCAGGTTCGGTTCCCACTAAGAGTACATACCTCAGTTGTAGTTCGTCCCCGGCCCCAGTTGGGGTTGTGTGGGTGGCAACCAGTCAATGTGTCTCTCTCACATAGATGTTTCTCTCTTTCTCTTCCTCCCTCTCTCCCTCCCACTTTATCTGAAGATAAATGCAAAACAAATTGTCCTCAAGTGAGGATAAAAAAAAGAAGAAAGAAAAAAAGCTAGAAGGAAACCTTTTTTCTATACTGACACTATTATATAAAAGTGATACATGATTTTTTTTTTTTTTATCCTCACCGAGGACATTTTTCCATTTTTTGTTCGGATAGAGTAGGAGGGAGAGAGAGGAAGAGAGAGAGAGAAACATCGATATGAAAGGTACACATCAAGTGGCTGCCACCCGCAAGACCCAACCTGGGCTGGGGACAAACTGCAACCGTGGTATATGCCCTTAGTGGGAACAGAACCCGGGTCTCTCTGCACCGCAGGCCAACGCTCTAACCGTGGAGCCAAACCAGCCAGGGCTGATACATAATTTTTAGCAACCATTCTTTGTTGTTGCTTTTTTGATATTTTTATTAATTTATTTTTATTACACATGTTTCTCTTTTTTCCCCTCCTAGACACCCTCCTCCCTATCCTGCCCCCTACCCAGCATTGTTGTCTATGTCCATTGGTTATGCCTATGTAGCGGCGATTCTTTTAAAAATATGTTCTGGTTTTTACCTAGATGGATTCTCCGTAATAAGTCATCTAGCTATAAACACATAATTTTTATACGTTTTGGAATATAAATTACGCTTCAATAAAAGCAGATTTGAAAGGTATTCAAGTATAGATTTAGGGTGATATTTGGCATAGCTAGCAAGGTAAAGTTCCTTCCTACAGGCATATTTGGCCTGCTATGTATTGTTAATGGGGGGGGGGGGAACTTCATGTGTGTGCACGCGCGTCCGCACACACGCACACCCCTCCAAGACACAAAAATGTTTTGGTCTAAGTGAGCTGGAAGCCTGGGAAAAGTCAGTTAGTAGCCCATAATCTTGGTCTGTGCCAATAAATCTGTGTGGGTTCATTGACATTGCCAGTGTTCTCACTTTCAACATTCTAAGGGAGTTTAGCAAAAGCACTTCTCAATCATGTGTCATCTTGTGTCCAGGATGTTAGAAGCTGTGATTCATTCAAAAAGACCCACAATGGAACGCCCATCTGTCCTTGTGGAGCTATTGCCAACAGCATATTCAATGGTAGGTGATTCTATTCCGTGGTGTGCCCTTTCATAAGTGTGTAACCTGAATGTTCAGAAAATCATCTCTGCAGCAGAGTGGCAGGTTTGTTTTTTCTTATTTAAAAAACTGTATTCATTATTTACTGACTTGTCATATTTCCTTTGCAAGGAAGTTCTTCCTTACCAGAGATTCAAAGTAGTTAGAGACATGAGTTCAATTAAGCTGAAAAGTATTTTTCAATAATTGGGGCCTCGGCAAGAAAATTTATATAAAAACAGTATTGTAATTCCAGCATCTATGGCATTTGGCATGTTGAGAGTCGGCTAAAACCCTGGCTTATTTTTCATGTCTAGTTTTGCATGTCAAAGGGTGGCAACAATTCTTGCTTGCATCTCTAACACAAATTTTAATTTCCTTACAGACACCATTATTCTTTCATACAACCTTAATTCATCTATACACATCAAAGTCCCAATGCTATCGAGAGGAATTACGTGGTGGACAGATAAGTTCATCAAGTTTCAGAATCCAACTTCCAAAAATCTTCCTAGTGCATTTGCAGGTAAGATCCATACATTAGCTTAATATTTTTTATCTGTTTTGCAGAAACTTTGTTTTTAATGTGTGAGGTGATATTTATGATTCTTCCATCTTTTCTTCTTTGTTGAATTCCTTTTTATTCTAACTTTCCCTACCTATGGGCACCTCCATCACATACCTATCAGAAACATGAAATAATTGGTGCCCTGGATCCTTCAAGTTTACCATTAGTAAAAAGGCAGTGTTTTAAGAAACTTGTTGCTTCGTCTAAAATTAGGGTGGCCACGTAATTTACTGTCTGACTGGTGCACTTTTGAGAATGAAAGAGGGCACTAGAATAACTAAAGTTACATATTTGTTTGAACTTTTTATTTATTGATCAATAAACTGACATTACCATTTTGATAGACCTTACAAGCTACTTTATTTATTTATTTATTTATTTTTATTTTTGTTACAGATGTTTCTCTTTTCTACCCACATTGACTCTCTCCTCGCTATCCCCTCCCACCCCGTCCCCAGTTTTGTTGTCTATGTCCATCGGTTATACATACATACATATGGGTTCTGTGGTTTATCCCTTCCCTCCCCCCACTTCTGAGGAAAATCAGTCTGTACTCT
Organism: Molossus molossus; assembly: GCF_014108415.1. Lineage (NCBI taxonomy): Eukaryota > Metazoa > Chordata > Mammalia > Chiroptera > Molossidae > Molossus > Molossus molossus. The sequence goes on from NW_023425388.1 coordinate 85,402,292, forward strand.
ACCTCTATGTCTCTGGATCGATTTTGTTCATCAGTTTATTTAGTTCATTATATTCCAGAAATAAGTGAGATCATGTGATATTTGTCTTTCTCTGCTTGGCTTGTTTTACTTAGGATAATACTTTCCAGGTCCCTCCATGTCATCTCAAAGGATAAGAGATCTTTCTTTCTTACAGTTACAAGCTACTTTAAAAATGAAACTATTTAAAATATTAAAATAACATGTTTGTGTACATTAAACCAAATAAAAAAAGCTAATATCTAAACATTAAAAAGTAACATAAGCAGAATAATAATTTTTGATACATAGTCACACACTTTTATCAGTTTCTTAGCCATATCTGTCTTTATTACATACCCCTGTATTTTTCTAATTAATTTTTTATTCTTTTAAAAACTATTTTATTAAAATATTTTTTTAACTTTTTCACAAAATTGTCTACAGTCTTTTTTAAAATTGCATTTTATGGTTAATCAGTTTTAACTTGTTAACACCATTTATTGATTCCTCTCTTTTGTCTCAAATGTTTTTTTTTGTTGTTTTTTTTTTTAATTTATTTTTTTAATCCTCACCCAAGGATATTTTTCCATTTTTTGTACAGATAGAGTGGGAGGGAGAGAGAGGAAGAGAGAGAGAGAGAGAGAGAGAAACATCGACGTGAAGGGACACATCGAGTGGCTGCCACCCGCACGACCAACCAGGGCCGGGGATAAACTGCAACCAAAGTACGTGCCCTTAGCGGGAACCGAATCCGGGTCTCTCCAGACCGCAGGCCGACGCTCTAACCGCTGAGCCAAACCGGCCAGGGCTCAAATGTTTTTTTTAATTGAGAAAATATCTATAGGTGCTGAGGTACCTATTATGCTCACAGCCAATTTTAGTACATGGAGGATATTCTCAGTTTCTGTTTTTTTGTATTGAAATATGTTAATATTGTGACCCAAATATTTTAATAAGGACTGTCTTTTTTACTTCATATTTTTTCTATTTATAATTCTTTTGAATGTATTACTAAATTTAGATGCTATAAAATCTTAAACCTTCTTGATGTCATTTAATTCTGATAGAGAAGAAAATTTTATTTAGTTAAAAATAGGAGCTCTGTCAAAATATACATTGACATATCCTAAAGCACAATTATATAATTTAAATCATTTTGAACTCTCATTATATAATATGTTAAATTATTTCCTTGCCTTTATAGGGGTAAATTTCTATATCTTCTTGTTTGCAATTTACTAAATCTTCAAAAACTAAAGTTCTTTGGCTTTTCCATATTTCAGATACTTTTACATTTTCTTCAACGATTTTGAACAAAAATCAACCAAAAGTGAGATAGCATGTTTACCAAAAAAAGTTCAGAATTACTGTAGGATGCATCGTTTGATATACAAAATGTGGGAGACTGTTTGCATGGCATCCATTTTGCAAAAATCTGCTCTGCCATCTCCTGCCCCAAAGCAGGATATCTCTGCATCTCTGCATACAATGTTTCTGCATTCCTTTAAGTAACCATTTACTCAGCCAGTTATGCTCTGTTTGTCTTTTGTTCCACCTGTGATATTTACATGATATTTACTTGAAATTGCTTCAGGGTGGTCACCACAGACCTAGCTTGGCAACAAATGTTCTTGTTTTTCTGCTTCTTGCCCTATATATAGTGTGGATCTCCCCAGAATAAACTAGACTTGATCAGAGCCCTGTCTTGTCTCCATTTCTGTGTCTCTTGTCCCTCCTCATCCTCACTCCCCCTCTAGAGTCCTCATTGCTCCACCTGCGGGATGGGTCAACAAACTAGTTCTTCAAGGGCTCAAACATTTCTAAAATTCTGGTTGGTGATGTGTAAAAAGACAGACCACATGTACTCCCATGCTGAAGCATTTCTTTGATTTAGCATCCATGTCATTGTAAAAATTTTGCAGTTTAGTTTATCTAACTGAATATATAAAAATACTCAACTTTGCACAACTACAGCTCTTATTTTGATTAATAAAATATTGTAGCTTGTTTAGGTATAATTGTGAATTGTATATGTACCTTAAGCAATTTTAAGTACATTTCTCTGTAGATTTCTCAATTAACTAATAAAATTATCTATACTGGATGTTGTGTTCCACCAAATTTGCATTTAAGTTATCATTACAAAACCAAAAAGTTTACATTTGATTGTTGAATTTTTTAATTGAATTTATAGTAATAGTTATTACAATGTCAAAGATTTTATCTTCCACAATTGAATATCGAAAAGGTTTGCACTGATTCCATGAAGAATCAAACCAAAAAAAAAAAACAGGCCATTCTTATAATTAACTTATTCTGGTTTTCTATTTGGAGCATCTGAAGACATTGATATAAAAAACTGGCCTCATTTAACTGTTTACAAAGTTTTTTTGTGCTAGTGGAGTCAACACATTAAAGGTTTCTTTTGATTACAAATAATAAAAATTCTAATAAAAAAAGTGAAACTAGAAGGAAACTCATTTGACCTAAATGAAAAGTCAAGTCATGCCCACATAATGACATAAATGGATCTTCTATAACTACACGAGGTAAAGCATTGTCTTTGGATACATTCTTTACAAAATAAGCGTAAACTTTTGAAGTAGATTCTGAGGTTCTGCAGCAGATTTATGTCTTTTGATTTTCATGCAGATCAATGACATCATGATGGTTCCCATGGTGGGGGGAGTAAATGCCAACAAAATCTGCAAGTATCACATCCATCAACTTTCTTGAGAAACTGTACTTAATTTTACATCAAACATATATGTTCCATTAACTCTTTACAGCTAAAGGGATTTACTAGCAAATAAAAAAAACAGGTATCAAACAATAAAATAGTTTTATATTTGCATTATGTAATAAATAACAAAAACCAGTGTTGCAAGAGAATTGAAACTACTCTCAGCAAGACCGCTCAGCATCTATTTCCCACACTATGTCATGTACATATAACATAACCTATAATTTCCCACACTTCCCACTGATGCCGCTGACTTGTAGTCTCACATACTTATGCATCTCAAAGGCCAAGACAGGCTCTGGCCCACCTGGCTAGAATGTCAAGCAGCTGGCAGGGTTCACCGGGATATGTTCTTTTGACTAAAAGGGTCTCTGGTGATCTTTCACTAATCACATGTTAAAGTAAGCACTCCATTCACTTGCACATGGGTATCTCACACACCGTGAACATTATTTGTTTGGGATAAGTGCTAAATTAGATGGGATAACAGACAACAGGCATAAACTGGGACTGTCTTAGGCAAAATGGCATGTATGGTCACTATATAACTGAATTTCTAGGTTTGGGGCTTTTTTTTTCCTTTACTTTTATTAGCATTTATTTTATGCTGAATTTATTTCTGGTCCATAGTTTTTTAAATTGAATTTATAGGGATGCCATTGATTAATAAAACCATACAGGTTTCACGTATAAAATTTGGTGAAACTTCCTCTGCGTATTGCATCATGTGCTCATCGCCCAAAATCAAGTCTTTTTCCATCCCCATTTATCCCCCCTTTGCCCTCTTCCACTCCCCCCACCCCCATTTCCCTCTGGCTGTCACTACACTGTTGTCCATGTCTATATGTCACATATACTTTTTGTTTAATCCCTTTACCTCTTTTCACCCAGTCCTCCAACCCTCTCCTCTCTGACAGCTGTCAGTCTGTTCAGTGTATCTAGGCTTCTGTTTCTATTTTGTTTGTTAAATTATTTTATTCATTAAATTCCACATGTAAGTGAGATCATATGTTTATTTCCCACTAGTTTATTTCACTTAGCATAATACTCTCTAGGTCCATTCATGCTGTCACCAAAGGTAAGATTTTCTTCTTTGTTATAGCTGAGTAATATTCTGTTGTGTATTTGCTACAGCTTTTTTATCCAGTCGTCTACTGATGGGCACTTGGGCTGTTTCCAGATCTTGGCTATTATAAATAATGCTGCAATGAACATAGGGGTGCATATATTCTTTAAAATTAGTGTCTTGAGTTTCTTTGAGTATAGTCTCAGAAGTGAGATCACTGGGTCAAAAGGTAGTTCCATTTTTAATTTTTTGAGGAAACTCCATATTGTTTTCCACAGTGGCTGCACCAGTCTGCATTCCCACCAGCGGTGTACTAGAGTCTCCTTTTCTCCACATCCTCTCCAGCACTTGTTTGATTTATTAATAGTAGCCATTCTGATAGGCATGAGGTGATATCTCACTGTGGTTTTAATTTGTATCTCTCTGATGATTAGTGTCCCTGAGCAATTTTTTAAATAATTTTTTTCTATTGATTTTTTTTTTTTAGAGAGAGAGGAAGGGAGAGAGAGAGAGAGATAGAAACATCGATGAGAGAGAACATCGATTGGCCGTCCCAGCAGGCCCCCACACTGGGGATTTGGCCCACTGGATATGTGCCCTGACCTGGAATCGAACCAGCAACCTCTTGGTGCATGGGTCGACTGACCCTGAGCAACTTTTCATATGTCTTTTGGGCATCTGAATGGCCTCTTTGGAGATGTATCTATTCAGATCCTTTGCCTGTTTTTAAATTGGGCTGTTTGTCTTCTTGTTGTTGAATTGTGTGAGTTCTTTATAGACTTTCTAAATTACTCCTTATCATATGTATCATTGGCAAATATGTTCTTCCATGCAGTGGGTTCCCTTTCATTTTGTTAATGGTTTCTTTTGCTGTGCAAAGGCTTTTTACTTTGATGTAGTCCCATTTGTTTATTTTTTCCTTTGTTTCCCTTGCCCGAGGAGATAAATCAGCAGAAATATTGCTACTAGAGATGCTGGATTTTATTGCCTATGTTGTCTTCTAAGATTTTTTTGGTTTTGCAATTTACATTTAAGTCTTTTATTCAATTTTAGTTTATTCTTATGTATAGTGTAAGTTGGTGGTCTAGTTTCATTTTTTGCATGTACCTATCCAATTTTCCCAATTATATTTATTGAAGAGACTGTCATTACTCCAGTGTATGTTCTTGCTTCTTTTGTCAAATATTAATTGATCATAAAGATGGGGGTTTATTTTTAGCTCTCTGTTCTATTTCATTTCTCTGCTTGTTTTTATGCCTGTACCAGGCTGTTTTAGTTACAGTGGCTTTGTAGTATAGTTTGATATCAGGTAGTATGATACCTCCAACTTTGTTCTTCTTTCTCAAGATTGCTAAGTCTATTTAGGGTCTTTTGTGGTTCTATATCAGTTTTTGGAATATTTGTTGTAGATCTGTGAAATATGTCAATTGTGTTTTAATAGGAATTGTTTTTAATCTGTAGATTGCTTTGGGTAGTATGGACATTTTAATGCTGTTAATTATTCCAACCCATGAACACAGCATATGCTTCCATTTATTTGTATCCTCCTCAGTTTCTTTCTTCAGTATCCTATAACTTGCCAAGTATAAGTCTTTTACCACATTGGATAAATTTATTCCTAGGTACCTTATATTTTTGCTGCAGTGTTCTTTTAGTTTCCCTTTCTGATAGTTCATTATTAGTGCATAAAAATGCCACCAACTTCTGACTATTAATTTTGTATCCTGCTTCTTGACTGAATTCATTTATTAAATCTAGTAGTTTTTTGGTGGAGTCTTTAGGGTTTTCTATGTACAGTATCATGTCATCTACAAATAATAACAGTTTTACTTCCTCTTTTTCCAGTTTGGATGCCTTTTATTTCTTCTTCTTGTCTGATTGCTGTGGCTAGAACTTCCAGTAATACGTTAACTAAGAGTGGAGAAAACCAACATCCTTGTCTAGTTCCTGATCTTAGGGAAAATGCTTTTAGTTTTGGCCCATTGAGTATGATGTTAGCTGTGGGTTTGTCATATATGGTCTTTGTTATGTTGAGGTATGATCCCTGTATTTCCACTTTGATGAGAGCTTTTATCATAAATGGGTGTAGGAATTTACTGCTTTTTCTACATCTATGGATATGATCATGTGGTTTTTATCCTTAATTTTATTTAGGTAATGTGTCACATTTATTGATTTGTGAATGCTATATCAACCTTGCATCCCAGGAATAAATCCCACTTGATAGTGGTTTATGATCTTTTCAGTGTATTGTTGAATCCAGTTTGCTAAATATTTTCTTGAGTATTTTAACACCTAAAATCCTATATTGCCCTAAAATTTTCTTTCTTTTTAGTGTCTTTATTTGGTTTTGGAATTAGGATAATGCTAGCCTTGTAAAAAGAGCTTGTAAATCTTTCCTTCTCTTAGATTATTTGGAATAGTTTGAAAATAGGTGTTAGTTCTTTGAATGTTTAGTAAAATTTATCCATGAAGCCATTGGTCCAGGATCTTTGTTTGCTGGTAGTGTTTTTAATTACTGCTTCTATTTCATTAATTGTAATTATTCTATTCAGATTTTCTGAGTCTTCCTGATTCAGTTTTAGAGGATTAAATATTTATAAGAATTGATTCATTTCACCCAAGTTGTCCAATTTATTGGCATATAGTTGTTCATAGTATTTTCTTACAACCATTTGTATTACAGTGATGTCAGTTGTTATTTTCCTCTTTTATTTCTGATTTTATTTATTTGGGCTCTTTCTCTTTTTGTCTTGATTAATCTGGTTAAAGGTTTGTCAATCTTGTTTATCTTTTTAAGGAGCCAGCTCTTGGTTTTATTTATTTTTTGTATTGTTTTTTTAATCTCTATATCATTGTTTCAGTCTCTGTGTCATTTATTTATGCTCTAATCTTCATTATTTTCTTCCTTCTACTTACTCTGGGCTTTGTCTGTTGTTCTTTTCTAGTTCTGTTAGGTGTAGGGTTAGATTGTTTATTTGAGATTTTTCTTGCTTGTAATGTTATAAACTTCCCCCTCGGGACTGTTTTTGCTATGTGCCATAAATTTTGAACTGTTGTATTTAGAGGTAGCTTTTGATTTCTTCTTTGATCTTGTTGTTAACCCATTTATTGTTTAATAACATGTTATTTAGCCTCCAGGTGTTTGAATGGTTTTCAGTGTTTTTCTTTTTCTTTTTCTTGTGATTGATTTTTAGTTTCATAGCATTAGGTCAGAGAAGATGCTTGATACGGTCTCTGTCTTTTTAAATTTACTGAGACATTTTTGTGTCTTAACATGTGGTGTATCCTTGAAAATATTTCATGTGAACTTGAAAGGAATATATATTCTGTTGCTTTGGGGTGAAATGCTTTGAAGATATCAGTTAATCCATCCGATCTAGTGTGTCATTTATGCCACTGTTTCCTTGTTGATTATCTGTCTGAAAGATTTAATCCATTGATAAATACCCTACTATGACTGTATTACTGTTTATCTCTCCCTTTATGTCCATCAGAGTGTGCTTTATATATTTTGGTGATCCTATGTTGAGTATATAGATGTTAACAAGGGTTATATCATTTTATTTGATTGCTCTCTTTGTTATTATATAGTGTCCTTGTTTGTCCCTAATATAGCCTTTGTTTCAGTTTATTTTCTCAGATATAAGTATTGCTACCCCAGCTTTTATTGTTTATTTGTTTCTATTTGTATGGAATATTCTTTTTCTAGCCCTTCCCTTTTAGTCTGTGTGTATCTTTTGTTCTGAGGTGGGTCTCTTGTAGCCAGCATATGTATGGGTCATGTTTTGTTATTCATTCAACTACCCTATGTCTTTTTATTGGAGTATTTAATCCATTTACACTTAAAGTTATTATTGATAGGTACTTATTAATTGCCATTTTATTTATTTATTTATTTATTTATTTATTTATTTATTTATTTATTTATTTTTATTCTCACCCGAGGATATTTTTCCATTTTTTGTACAGATAGAGTGGGAGGGAGAAAAAGGAAGGGAGAGAGAGAGAGAGAAACATCAATGTGAAGGGACACATCGAGTGGCTGCCACCCGCACGACCAACCAGGGCCGGGGACAAACTGCAACCGAAGTACGTACCCTTAGTGGGAACCGAACCCAGGTCTCTCCGGACCGCAGAATTGCCATTTTATTATTTTTTTCTCATTAATCCTCACCTGAGGATATTTTCCCATTGAATTTTAGATAGAACGGAAGGGAGGGGAGAGAGAGAGAGAGAGAGAGAGAGAGAGAGAGAGAGAGAGAGAGAGAAACATCGATGTGAGAGACACATCAATTGGCTGCCTTCCACACAACCCCGACCAGTGTCAGAGATCAAATCTGCAACCCAGGTACATGCCCTTGACCAGGTATCAAACCTATGACCCTTTGGTCCATGGTCCAACACTAAAACTGCTGAGCCAACTGGCCAACACAAGCATTTTATTCTTTTTTTTTTTTTACCATTTTATTCTTTTGGTGGGGAGATCTTAATCAAATTCTTCTCTTTTAATTTATTTTTGTTACAAATGTTTCTTCTTTTTCTCTCATTGACACCCCCACTTTATTTTTTATACCTATCTCCCTCCCTCTTCCTCCTCCACCCGTTCCTCCTCCTCCTTCTTCTTCTTCCTATTATTATTCCCATTCTTATTCTTCAAGAACATCATTTATCATTTCCTGTAGTGGTGGTTTGATAGTAATAAACTCCTTTACCTTTTTTTTTTGTCTTGCAAGCTCCTTATTTCACCTTCAATTTTCAATGCTAGCCTCACTGGATAGAGTAGTCTTGGTTATAGATTCTTGCTTTTCATCACTTTGACTATTTCATGTCACTCCCTTCAGGTCTGCAAAATTTCTGTTGAGAAATCATCTGATAGCCTTATGGGAACTTACTGTCTCTCTCTTGCTGCTTTTAAGATTCTCTCTTTGTCTTTAAACTTTGCCATTTTAATTATAATGTGTCTTGGTGTGGGCCTCTTTGGGTTCATCTTGATTGGGACTCTGAGCTTCCTGAACTTGTGTGACTTTTTCCTTCACCAGATTAGGGAAGTTTTGAGCCATTATTTTTTCAAACAGGTTCTCGATCCGTTGCTCACTGTCTTTTCTTTCTGATACCCCTATGATGTGGATGTTGTTACACTTGATATTGTCCCAGAGTTCCTTAGACTTTCCTCAATTTTTTTTTTTTTTTTTTTTTTTTTGTTATTCTGCTTGGCTGTTATCTTGTCCCCTAAATCACTGGTTTGATCTTCTGCTTCATCTAACCTGCTGTTGATTTTCTCTAGTGTATTCTTTATTTCAGAATTATATTCTACATTTCTGACTGGTTCTTATTTCTGGTTTCTGAGTCCTTTTTAATGCTTACTATCTCTTTTTTAAGTTCTCACTGAGATCATCTGTTCTTCCCCTAAGGTCCCTAAGCTTCCTTAAAACAATTGCTTTAAACTCTGCATCTGGTATCTTGGTTGCTTCCATCTTATTTAATTTGTTTTCTGGGAATTTTTCTTGTTCTTTCATTTTGGGCATATTTCTTTGTCTCCCCACTTATTCTGCCTTTCTGTGTTTGTCTCTGTGTATTAGGTAGATCTGCTATGACTCCCAAGCTTGTTATGCGGGCTTTCTGATACAGGTGCCATGTGGGTCTCAGTGGCACAATCTTCTAGATCACCTGAACTAGGTGCTCCAGAAATTATTCTTGTGTGTGCTATATGCCCTTTCCTATTGTAATTGAGTCTTGAATGCTGTTGGCCTGTTCATGGGTAGAGTTAACCCTCAGACTAGCTGACTGTAAGGATAGAGCTCCTTCACTGTGTATGACTCACTGTTCAGGAGATGCTCCCTGAGGTGGAGTTTTTCCTGGCAGGGTCAAGAGCCTGTTGCAGTTCCCCTTTGGCTGGATAGCCGGGTCGAGCTTTGGTGTAGTTTGAAGCCCAGCACTGGTTGCATTGGTTCTGGGTCCACTTGGGCAGGGTTCCAGTGCAGGTTGATGTTAGACATTGCATATAACCAGACTTGGGCTACCCATCTGGAGTTACCACACTATTTACTGTTTGTAGCTGGATCTACTGGGCCAGGCTGTGTACCAGGATTGGCTTTTGCAACTTTGAGTCAGGGGAAGATCAGTAAAAGGCTCCTTGCCCTGGCCAGTTTGGCTCAGCAGTTAGAGCATCAACCCACGGACCAAGGAGTTGCAGGTTCACTTCCAGCCAAGGACACATACCTTGGTTGCAGTTCATCTCTGGCCCTGGTTGGGGTCATGCAGAAGGCAGCCAGTTGATGTGTCTCTCTCTCATCAATGTTTCTCTCTCTCTCTCTCTCTCTCTCTCTCTCTCTCTCTCTCTCTCTCTCTCTCTCTCTCTCTCTCTCTCTTCCTCCCTTCCTCCTTTCCACTCTATCTGAAGATAAATGGAAAAATATCCTCAGGTGACGATTCAAATAAATATAAATAAAAGGCTCCCTGAGGTTAGTGTCCACCTGTCAGCTACTTCCCCCAACTCTGAGGTTGCCTGGACTTCCTCCAGACTCATGAAGAAAGGTTGTAGAGTGGCCCTAACTGGGCTGCTCCTCACTAACCTTTCCACATGGCTCAAACTTGGTAGGGCAGTGTGACCAGGTCAGGAGGACAGGGGCAGTGTGGTCAGGCACTCAATGGAGAGAATGTGGCCCTTACTACAGGCTGGTAAGTCAGTTTCTGCTAGAGTCTCCAACTCTAGCTCCCCCAGGAGGAATACACCACCAGTTCAGGTTGGGTGTAGCCACTTGTCTCACTGTAGCAGCCAGCTCAGACAGGTGGGGCCACCAGGACTTGGGCAAACAGATCATTGGAGGTGGCACCAGCTGGGCTGCAGGAGGTGGTGAGTTGCATTCCTCCCCTTAGCTCTGTAACCATGTCTGCTCAAGCCACAGACTGGAGTCTCTGAAGAAGATGCACTCTGAATGTCCCAGATCTGAGTTGTGTTCCCTTCCTCCAGTGGAATTGAGCCCTACAAGACAGGACCAGTGGGACTCGGAAAACAGATCAAGGAAGCCCACAGGAGAGGAGCTAGTTCCACACCTCCTCTTAGCTCCACAGCCGTGCCACCAGAGACCCTGATGGAAGGTTCTGATAGAGCAGTGCTCCAAAAGTCTCAGCTCTGAGCTACACTCCCTTTCCTCCATAGAACTGAGCTCAGCAGGATAGGACCACCAGAACTTAGAATGACAGACCAAGAGAGTCTTCCATCTGGTGTGGTGCCTGCCAAACCCATGGGAGGGGGGAAAGATTGGCCTCCATTCTGAAGCCACACAGTTCAATGACTGTTTGAGTTTCTGCCTATAATTTCTCCAGAAAAAGAGTCCACCACAGGTCCCTGTTGGGTGCAGCCAACAGTCCTTTCTGCCGGACTCGAGCTTGGCAGGGTGCTGTTGCCAGTATTTGGAGGACCTGGTTAGTGCACTTCCCCAGCTGCTGCTAAAAGAATAAGAGTGCCTGACCCTGGAAAGTTGACACCTTAGGGTAGTTTGGAGTGTTGACTCAGGACCAGGACCTCAGTAGCCAACTCTCTAGATCTCTCTTCGGGGCCACACCACCCAGACCTTCTCTTTATGACTCCTGTATACCCTGATTTGCCTTTCCTTTCCCTGAGTTCTGGGTAAGTGCCCGAGAGCAAGCTCTCGGGTCCTGGCCCTTTAGGAGAGCACCTGGGATTTTAGCAGACTCTCTCTTCTTCCCAGCAGACAGAGTCCCTACTGATTTTTGCTGCCAGATGCTATTCAGGATCCTCTTCCAGATCCTGGTGCTTTGGTTTGGGGGTCCCAGCATGGGCTCGAGTCCCCACACTCCTCAGAGAGGACTTTTGCAGTCAAGATATCCCTCTGGCTTCTCAGCCACTAAACCTGGGTGCAGAAGGCCAACCTTCTCTGAGTCTCCGGCCTTCTTACTAGTCTTTGTGTAGCTTCTGTAAATCCTTGGATATAATACTTCTGTTCAGCTGTCCTTCAGTTGGTTGCTCTATAATTAAGCTGTAAATCTGGTTTGGTGCTCAGAGGACGTGTGTGTCGTTTCCACCTACTCCGCAGCCATCCTGGATCCCCTGGGCCATAAGTTTTTGTTTCTTCTGTAATATCTTTTTCTTCTGTGCAACCTCCTCTTCTTGTTTAGGAACACTCTGCTTTTTCAGTAGAATCCTCCCAATGTGGCAGGGAGAGGGCATGTGTGGGTTCACCCACCCACAGGCTCTGCAAGTTCTGCACCGCATTTCAAGAGCTTTGTTCACCTGGATGATTCAAGACCAGAGAGTCTACATTGAAACCCTTCAATTCAGCATTGCTCTGCATTTTTAAGCATGTGCAGCAAAAATTCAGCACTCTTTTTGGGCCACCAACCCTGCATCCAGGCTCAGTGTTTTGTCTGGGCACACTACCAACTCCACCACTGTAACAACAGAATGACACAGATTGCTTCTGTAAAGGGACAACCTTCAAGTGCTTGGTTGCTTTTCGGATAGGCACACCCTTAATGGCCTGGGCAGTTTCACAAGTGTTCTTAAAGTGAACACGAAGGTTTGAATCTCTTGATTTGCATGATTTTGTGAGGTTTTCTGAGACAAATAAATAGTGAATTATTTTTGAGGTCATCTCAGGCTGCTTAGGGGAAGAGCAAATTTCTAGTTTTTAAAAGAAACTTGGAAATATTGATTGTTGTTTTTTGTTTTGTTTTGTTTGTCTTACCACATAACCAGAGGCCTTTAACACAAAGGGTCCTTGGCTTTCTTATCTCCCACTGCATTTTGTTCTCACCTCTATTGTAAGAGTTACCATATTATATACACTATAATAACCTGTTTGAATACTTGTCATCCCCACTACAATCTGTGAATTCTTTGAGGAAAGGGGTTGGATCTTATGCTGTTTTGTATCCCTGGTGCTTGATAAAAAGTAAGCAATCAAGAAATGTTTATTGTTGAATGAATGGCTGACTACAAATGACCCAACCAAACTTAGAAAATGCAGTAAGTTGTTGCCTCTTTGACCATGGTTCCCATACTCTCTTGGAGACATGGGCTCAAGTGGAATCAGGAGTTAGTAAAGTAGGGCACACTTGAACCTGCATTCTTAACATGATCCCTGGGTTATTCGGATGCCAGCACCCCATGGGACACACTGCCTTGAGTCATGAGCTCTGACTAAAGTAGAGAAAGGCTCCCTATTTAGCATATTGGATCCTACTAAGAGTAGAACCAGTCTTATAAAAGTGAATAGTTCATTAACCAATTTTTCTCTTGTTGACTAGCTCTTTGAAATTCAATACGGTTTTTATTCACAACTTCTATAAGCTTAAATTGGAATCACTCATTCCTTTATCAAGCATTTATTGAACACCTACTATGTGCCAGGCAGGCATGGGACTGTGAAAAAAAGATGTGGAAGACACTGTACTCAAGTGTCTGCTGTAGAGTGAGAGACAGACATGCCCACCCCGGTTAAGTGGGCAGTGTGAGGATGAGGGTAAACACAACAGACTCATCTCCTGGCACTGCCCCCCCACCCCCTCCAAACACCCCCCCCACACACACACATACACACACACCCGTGCTTCCAGCATGGCTACAGCTCTCAAACCTACCGGGCTCCCTGGCTTTAGAATGGATTTGCAACACCTTTGCTCCCCGCCTCCTGCCACCTACCAATTCCTCCTCCTTCCTTCGACATTGAGCTCTTAGGCCCAGTGCTTTGGAGAATATCTATGTAACACAATCTTCATGCACTTGCATGATTATTTCCTTAGAATACTTTCCTAGAAGTAGAATTTCTGGGATGAAATATTTGCAACATGTATTAAAGCTTTTGATGCATGTTCCTAGATTGCCAGAGATAATGTAGTTTAATTTTGGGCTTCTTATTTATTTTTTAAATTTAAATTTATTTTACCAGAGATAATGTGTATCCACACACCTATCTGCTCTACACCAAAGTTCCCATTTGCATTGCCTCATCCATGATTGTCATTCTTTTTTCTTAATTTATTCTCTTTAGATTACTAATGAAGTCATGGTGCTATGAGAATATGATACTATCACAGAATGCAATCACTATTATTTTGCTCTACCTATTTTTTCAATGCTTCATTTTTGGACACATAATATACATATAATTTGATACTCTGCTGGGTTTTTTAAATCTTATGAAAATATAATCAGCATGCCCCCTCCCTATTTCCTTAGAGTCTTTATAACTATAATTTTTTAAAAACTTATCTTTATTACAAGTCAACAAAAGGAAGACAGAGAACCCAATTAAAAAATGGGCAGAGGACCTAAATAGACACTTTTCCAAACAGGACATACATATGGCCAGGAGACATATGAAAAAATGCTCACCATCTTCTAATCATCAGAGAGATGCAAATTAAAATGATTATGAGATATCACTTCACACCTACCAGAATGGCCGCCATCATCAAATCATCAAACAACAGTGCTGGCAAGGATGTAGAGAAAAGGGGACTCTAGTACACTGCTGGTGAGAATGCAGACTGGTGCAGCCGCTGTGGAAAACAATATGGTGCTTCCTCAAAAAGTTAAAAATTGAACTGCCATTTGACCCAGTGATCCCACTTCTAGGAATATACCCTAAGAAGCCTGAAACACCAATCAGAAAGAATATATGTACCCCGATGTTCATAGCAGTGCTATTTACAATAGCTAAGATCTGGAAACAATCCAAGTGCCCATCAGTAGATAAGTGGATAAAAAAGCTGTGGTACATTTACACAATGAAACACTATGCAGCTATAAGAAAGAAAGATCTCTTACCCTTTGAGACGACATGGAGGGACTTGGAGAGTATAATGCCGAGCGAAATAAGGCAGTCAGAGAAAGACAAGTACCACATGATATCACTTATTTGTGGAACATCATGAAAAAAATAAGCTGTTGACCAAAATATATCCAGAGTCACAGAAGTAGGGAACAGACTAACAAACCTCATTGTGATGGGGGATGGAAGGGGTGGGAAGAGACAAACCAAAGAATTTATATGCATATATGCACAACCATCTGTAATACTTTCAACAATAAAATAAATAAATAAATACTAAAAACTTATCTTTCTTGTTGAATGAATTACAGATGTCCCCCACTCCCATAAAACCATTATTTTTAATGGTTGCATACACAGGTAGTTTACATACACACACACACACACACTTTTTTTAAAGTCTAATTTCTATTTCTCTTTCCTCAAATAATTGAGTCATTTCATTTTCTACTCTAAGAAAAACTAAAGGAGGTAGATGCTTTTCCCAACCATGTCCATTATTTTGTTCTCACAGGAACTGCAAAGCCGCCACACTGGCCTAAGCCTGTCTATGAACTGGACAGAAAGGATGTAGGAAACAATGGCTTCATCAATGACGAGTTTATTGTGTGGATGCGGACAGCTGCCTTTCCCACTTTCAAAAAACTGCACCGTCGACTCCATCGAATCCAGTATTTTACTGAAGGCTTGCCTGCTGGTAACTATAGTTTCAACATAACCTACAATATCCTTTTATACTACTTCTTTTTGCAATGAAGGACAATCAGTGTGCATCTGGGTACTAGTTATTTAATTATTCTAGTCTGTACTTTTCTGTTCTTCAATCAAATCTATTTATCCATGTAAAGAAATACATAGTTCTCTTATAGGCAATACTGCCTTTCCTTCACCACAATGACACTTCACTTCATTTTCTTACTTTTTTTTTTTGGTGGTATG
Organism: Molossus molossus; assembly: GCF_014108415.1. Classification (NCBI taxonomy): domain Eukaryota; kingdom Metazoa; phylum Chordata; class Mammalia; order Chiroptera; family Molossidae; genus Molossus; species Molossus molossus. Next base: position 85,417,839 of record NW_023425388.1, read on the forward strand.
TGCCCCTAGCAGGAACCGAACCCAGGACTCTCTGGTCCGCAGGCTGACGCTCCAACTGCTGAGCCAAACTGGCCAGGGCGACACTTCACTTCAAAATGACACCAAACACTATCTTTTAAAAATTGTTTACTTAAACACTATTTACTCATTCTGGTCTTAGACTTATTCTGGTCTTCAGACTTCATTTTAAAGTGTCTTCCTGATTCCCCCTGAGGCAGAATTCTCTGGGAGGCAGCATCTTTCCAGGGCTTGTACACAGCTTTGGGGTCAGCCCCGTGGCAACTGAGGGCTGCTGGTCAGGAGTGGTTTGTGGGACCCCCAGTAGACAGGATCTTAGCACAAAATACCTCCTCAGTTTCTTTACCACTTGGAGAGCTTGAATGAGAAATCTTGGGGATAAGTGGATGACAGCGTGTGCTCCAGGTCCCTGCTCCATCATTTCTATCCCAGCGCAGAGTGGGGACATTCCTCAGTCAGAGATACACCCTGGTGTGACACCATCTCCACCTGTCAGTTTGTTGCCTCCTTTTGTTTGCTGGCCAGGAGTATTGTTTGCCTTCATTTCCTTCCTTAGCAGGTCCTGTGCTTTTAGTCTGTGAAAATGAAAGCCATAAATTGCTCTATTATGCAGATCAAACAGTAAGCCGTAGCATGCTATCTTTTAAATAAGATTTCAGCAAAACCCTCCCCCCTTCCCAAATTGAGATCATTGAGATTGAAAGTTGCTTGACAGTGGTCTCTGGATTGGACCTTCTGATCCCATCAACTTTGTCTGTGATCACCTTTCCAGTAAAGCAGTTAGCGTTGCAATCAAGGAACAGGGAGAGAAAAGAACAGCCGTGATGAACTGCTCACAACGCATGACAGTGAGTTCGGGGCTGAGGGGAAGAGGAAGGGAGTCTGTGTTCCAAACAAAGGAGACACTCTGTTTCTCCTCTAGAGACAAGCTCTCCTTGGGTGACTTCAGTCACAATCATATTTTAAGGCTGATGACTCTCAAATCTAAATCTTCCACGCAGAACCTGTCCCGAGTTTCAGCCCTAGCCTTGCACTACCTGTGTTGGGCGCTGGTGTGGGTATTTCCACCCAGTTAATGGCCTGGCTAATGCACCCAGGGAAGTAAGCCTGAGCTGTGGAAAATGCCGACCACTTCTAATGGAGAAAAGATGTTCTTTGTGTGAGGAAAAGACCCTCTAATACAGCTGAGGGAGAGAGAAAACAGGCAGATGAATCAAGGTGGCACCCAAGGACCTGGTGACAATGAGGAATTTTGACATAAAAGAGAGAGACCTAGTTTCCTCATAAGTTTCCTTGTGCCTTTAAATAGCATGTTGCCAAGTGACATGAGGCCTTTTGAGAGCTTTGCTGGGAAATGCTGCTGTCCGGTGCCGTTGCTATGAGAAGCCTTTATTTGTTTATTAGTTTGGTTTACAAAAGGCACCAGATGTTTAAAAAACCTCAGACCACATGCATAATCAAAATGACATCATTAAAATGCTAACGATAGCAAACCCACTTCAAACACTTTCTCCCAGCAGTAAGGGATGCTAGCCTTTCTAAAACCCAAGCGAAGGCCCCGCCTTCAGTTTTCCCACCAAAAATATTTTGTCACATAGTTCACTATTTTTATATAATTTTATTGATTTTTAGAGAGAGAGAAACATCAATGTGAGAGAGAAACATCCATCGGTTGCCTCCTGCACACACTCTGACCCCAGGGATCAAACCCAAAACCTGACAGGAATAGAAACGGCCACCTTTCAGCTCACCGGCGAAGCTCAGTCAGCTGAGCCACACAGGGCAGGGCGATGGCTCGTTATGGTTTTGTTCTTCACTCCTATAGAAGAACTTTCCCTGAGGTAGGAATTCAGACGTTAGCCTATGAAGGACTTTAGCCTACCTGGGTTCCTTGATTCACAGAACCAAAATTTTGGTTTGCTTATCAATATTCTTTTGATTTCCTTGGGTTTAAAAATATTCAGTTTTTAGTTGTCTGTAAGTCATTCGGATCTAATTGTGTCAGAATCTCTTTCATACATGACAACTAATTTCATTCCAATAAGATACAACGTACCACTTGATGATGATTAGATCATATGAAATTGAATAATCAACCCTGCTTTTACCTACAAAATAGCAATTTGGTGTAGTTCGACCTAATGCATTTAGGATACACAGCGGTGGAGCCAAGAAGTGCGAGGACAGATCCTTAACAGACCTTCTTTCCTTAGACTTTCCAGTAACCAGATTCCAAGGAGAAAAGTCAGTCGTCCTCTCCACGCTGATGTGGAGTGGAGGCAGCAGCCTTTTCTTAGGTCTGGCCTACACGGTGACCGGAGCCATGACATGGTTGGCCTCCTTCTCCCTGATGGCGATCCACTCGATGCAGCAAGAAAGGGAAATGTTCTTACCCAGCTATAAAATCAAGCTTTAAAAAGTAAAGCATAAAGCACAGAAGTGGGCGGTGAAGTACCAGAGCCAAAGACCTCTGATGAGGCTCAAAATGACTGGGATATTTCACCAAGGGGACTGCACTGATGAACCAAGTTCAATCCCAGGTGGATAAATGAGTTTCAGAGTGAAGAGGAGGAGGAGGAGGAAAAGGCATAATATGTATAGTAAAATGTTGTTGGGGAAGATAAATTATCCTTGAGCTCTAAACAAAGTCTCAGATATTTATTTAAAGTCCTTGTGCCTAAAGACAGGTGACTGCCTAGGAGAGGACCACCACCAGACAGGAGTGAGCAGGCTGGGGTCCCCAAGATTAGGTAAGTCCGTTTACCCATCAACGAGCCTCAGACCACGGGTCTTTGTTGGCATTACTGTAGGCTACCCTTGAGCAATTGCTGAGCATTGAATTGAGCAAGCAGGATGAGTTTTCATAACTGATTTAGTCGATGTTCTCTCCTTTCCATGGAGTCCAAACTAAGTTTTCTCTGCTAGAAATAAGCCAAGCAAGGGTTATGCAGTCCCCTGAGCACACGACGCCGCACGGTCCATGCAGCCCGGAGGGAAGGCCTGGAAGTGATGACTCCCCTGGAAGCTGTACTCAGCACAGCAATTCTCGACTTAACCTTGTGTAATGTATTCTAGAATGCAAACCATGACATAAATTTATGACACTTGAATTTTATGTGTTGAGGGATTCTCAATGTCTGTCTTAAAAGAGCTGAATTCCTGCTAAAGTCTCTTACAGCAGACTCAACAAAGTAGTAGGTAAAGCTGCCAGGGCAAGAGACCCCATAGATTTGTGTACCTAGAGGACCAGAATATTATACTTTTAAAAATATGTTCATATTATTTTATTTTTTGAGTTGGGGGAAGCATTACTCTGCGATGACTCTTGGAATGTAATTTTCATTGTTAAAGAAACATAGACTACCAATACATGTTTGTGTCCTTAGCAGCCAAGAAAGCATTTCTTTGTTGCAACGTTCTGTATTCACCAAATAGTGGAGTACTTTTTCAAAATAACCCCAAGTGGTTTCAAGAAAAAACTCTGAAATTTTGGAATCCCTCCCATATCTCACCTTCCATTGGTAACCAGTAACCCCTGGTGACCAGGTGTGGTAGGCTGAATAATGCCCCACCCCCACCCCAAAGATAGCCATGTACTAATCCCCAGAACCTGTGCAGGTTACCTTATGTGTTAAAAAAAAAAAAAAAAAGGCATTGCCAATGTGATTAAATTGAAGAGATTGCTGTGGAGAGATTACCCTGGATTACCTGAGTGGGCCCAGTGTAACCACTAGGGTTCTTCTGAGAGAGAGAGGCAGGAGATCAGGAGACTAGTAGGAAACATGATGACAGAGCAAGAGGTTGGTGTGATGGAAGGAAGGGGCATGAGCCAAAGAATGCAGGCAGCCTCTAGAAGCTGCAAGAAAAATGAGAAACAGATCCTCTCCCGAAGCCCCCAGAAGCCATGCTATCATCTTGATTTAAGACTTCTGACCTCCAGAACTATAAGAGAATATTTTTATGTTGTTTTAAAAACTCAGTGTGTAGTAATTTGTTACAGCAGCAAAGAAAACAAATATGGCAGGGACTGGTAATGCTCCAGTCATCTGCGTAACTGCGGGTTCTCCAGCTTGGGCGAGCCATGCCGAGCAGGGGCTAGGAAGGAACAGAGCTCACACGCGAAGCCAGTGGACAGCAGACACTGGGCTCTCGCCTCTCAAGCACAGACTCCTCAATTACAGTGCTGACTAGAAAAAGGCTTAAAGACATTGTTGAGATCTCTACCTTGTTTGTCAGCTTATAGGATGCTGTGTTAGAGTTCTATAAAGAAACAGAATGAAAACTCTGTGTGTGGGGGGCGGGGGTGTGAAGATATTTATTTTAAGGAGTTGGCTCCACATGATCGTGGAGGCAAAATCTGATGGGGGAGGCTGCAGGCTGGCGGCTCAGGAAAGAGTTGCAATTCAAGCCAAAAGACAGCCTGATGGAAATTCAGGAAGAGTGGATGTTGCAGGTAAAGCCTAAAGTCTGTCTGCTGGGTAATCCCCTCTTGCTCAGGGGAGGTCAGCCTTTTGTTTTATTCAGCCCTTCAACTGATTGGATAAGACCCACCCACATTATGGAGGCCACTCTGCTTTACTTTGTCTACCCATGTAAATGTAAATCTCATCCAAAAACACCCTTACAGAAACATTGAGACTAGTGATTGACCCAAATATCTGGGTCCCATGGCCTGATTAAGTTGACACAGAAAATGAACAATCACAGAGGCATCTGCATCCACCAAGTAGTCAAGACTTTTCAGACGTCCTCCTCATTCACTTTGTGCTAGAGTTGACTCAATGGAAAGGATCTATACAAAATATAAGTGTACCCACAAGATAAATGTGAACAAAAGTGTAGAGTTAACCTTTATTTGAAATTTGCCAGCTGAACTACTTTGTGTGACAAATTCACAATGCTGAGGACACCAAAATGAGCCAGTAGTCACTCCTGCGCTCAAGGGACTTGTATCACACAGATCTTTGTGTTCTTCTCAACCACTCACACTTGCCCCACCCAGTGGTGCGTGAATTCCACACTTACCTTAGGGTTCTCTCCATTCCCTGAGTATCAGTCTGGCCTCCCCAGCAGAAGAGAGAATATGCTCCCACAGGGTAGCACTAGGCTTCCCACTCCCTGTGTGATCCCAGAGCACATAAGGCCGTGCTGGCATGGAGAGGTGTTCAAGTTGATAAAAACCCTAACCTTTCCCAGCCTGCACTAAGGCCTTCCTAATGAAGGCTGGTTTTTCATCTGGTTGTCTCATGGTGGAGGCTTTATTAACCAAATGTTAATAAGAGAAACCTGCTTCAGACTGCTGCCGGTGGTCTTCCTCTGCAGTGTGTCCAGCAGAATCGCACAGCACCATGGCTCACAGTTGTCAACATGTTTTGTCTCTGGGTGTTCATAAATGAAAGGGCTGCAGAGCAGATTTCCCCTGGCTTCTCCACCAGGTGCGACACAGGGGAGCCATGAGGCTCAGCCCCAGGTCCCTCTCACCAGCACCAGGTCAGAGTGTACTGCGCAGTCAGACTTGATTTGGCAAACAGAGCAGCGCCCTTCAAAGTCCTTATCACTACTAACCAGGTTTCTACATTTTTCATTCTCCATTGTCAGTACTTCATTAGCACTTCATAGTTAATTGCATTTAGGTAAGCCATGGCCCCCTTTTATTTCTAGCCCCATTCCTGCCCCCTTCAAATAGCCATCTTCTAAAATGATTAGAAGAGAAGGGGAAATTATGAGATTTGGATTAAAATGAGTCAGAGAGCAGCAAGGGGAGCTCATTTAAAAGAAAAATTATCTGCAAAGGGTCAGGCTTGTACAATGTGGCCATTCTAATCCTGTGGCAGGTCGTGAAAGGACTCAGAGCCACTCTGACAAATCTAGGAACTCTTCAAAGTCTGGACAGTGAAGTATTGTCTTAAAATGAATCTTCCTCTTTTGATTGGTGCAGAGCCTGTATCCTGCTTCCAGAAGCAGGATCCAGTTTTCTTACTCATTTTCACCAGGGTTGGAATGGAAACACTGAAGTCATCGCTGTGATGGTAAGAAACATCTTGTGGCACTCACTCGGCCAGCAGCCGGGGCAGACAGCGCGGGGCGCCTCTTGCTCCTTTTCTGTATGGAAAGCTTCACTCCACTGAAACCGACGATTTTAGTGCAGGTTAACATTGTAAAAATAAGTTGCTCTCTCTTGATTTTTTTCTTTTTTGTTTATAAAGATTTTTCCGTTTTTGTTTTTGTTTTGTTTCTTTATAACCAACATCCACAGACTGGCTATAAAAATGTATTCTTCAGTCTGAGGTTCGGAACTTTCTTGACAGGTCAGGGGTGTTCCAAGTGGTTTGTAGAAACTAGAGCCGCAGAATTCCCAAAAGCAGGTTGTGGTGCAAGAGACAAGTAGGACCTTTGTTTAGGGAAGGTGAGGACATTTTTGGATTTTCATTTTTTTTCCTGAAGCTGAAAAATGAGGACGGGAACCTGAAGGAGAGAATGGGAGAAATAAAATAAAGAAATGAGGATGGATGTAGTTTGCGTGCCCTGCCCAGTGAGATGTGCCTCGTGCGCATCAATGCGTTTATCCTCCACAATGGAGTGAGGCAGATCTGTTACCTTTCCAGGAGTCATTTCACTTACCTTCTTCCCTCCTCTCAAAGCCCACATCACATAAGTATAAAAATACTAGGTACATACTTCGCCTTTAGGTAGGAATGGCCACAGGACCCCGTTCTGACTATGGGAAATAAGAGAAAGTCCGTTGAGGGGATTTGGGGGAAAATCTTCTTCCAAGACAAAAAACAAAATAAAACACACACACACACACACACACACACACACACATGGGAAGAGCTTTTCTGTCACTTTACCTGCTCCCTGCTTCCTAAATCTGAATACTGTTGTATGAGGACATGATGTCTGGGACTGTAGCAGCCATTTTGCAACCAAGAGGTGAAAAAAATCTGAGACCCAAAAGCTTTCATACTGAGTATAGCGTAATGGAGGGTGGAAAGAGCTGGATTCTTCATTACATTGTTGAGACCACTGACAGCCCTGGAACCACTACTTATAGAGATATTTTTATGTGAATAAGAAACTCTCTTATTATTTCAACCACTTTTAGCTGGGTATTCTGTTACTTGCAGCCAAAAGCATCTTAGTAGATAAAATATAACTAGTTCCATTTTACTCCATTAGATGTGTTTCATCTAACAGGCCAGAAAATTAATTCACTAACCACTGCAGTGGAAGCAAAACATCATTGTTTTATAATCTGCTGGAAATCATCTCTTAGGCAGTCCTGTAGTTGTCAGCTTAATACATCTCCTCCTCACTGTCCTTCACATGGGGATGATAACACATAGCAGTCCATGAAGTTATCGTGTACCACAGATGGTAACCTTACTTCCTAGTATTTCTTGCAACCCAGGTGCTAAAAGCTTGGTCCCAACTTTCAACCATGAGTCTCATGTGGCTAAAACTTCCCAGCAAACTGAAGACACTCAGAGATGCATGCTCTGAGGCTGATACAAACTGTGAATCTATGATTATGGTCTCCTACTCACGTATGACACCAGGTTAATGGTTTGGATAGTTCTGCTGCTCACAATGGTTTAGTGAAGTCATCAGTCACACTTAACCTTCTACACACAGATGTAATGTGTTATACAGTGTATGACATTCTCAAAAAGATAAAACTGTAGTGATGAAGAAGATTAGTGGTTACCAGAAATTTAAAGAAAGAGGAAAATGTGATAATATAGGGGTAAAATCCAGGATTTTTTTTTTTTTTTTTAGGGTAATAGAACTATTCTGTATCCTGATTGTGGTGGCAGAAACCTAATCTATTCATGTGTTTATTCATACAACTATACACCCCCCAAAAGTCCATTTTACTGTATGTTAATTTAAAAATTAAAATAAATTCATTCCATAAAAATTGTTCCTAGCTAATCTACCATTGATAAATCTAAATTGATTTACTTTTTCTTCGGATTGTTAACAAGAAAGAAGGGGCTATCACCTGGCTTAAGAAAACAGTAACCAGGTCAGGTAAGGGGAAGTATCTAGATCGAGTTGCTGCAGTTGACAACAGTGGTTGGCTTCTCTAAGAGGCATAGAAGAAAATAGAGTTTCATAAAATAAAATTGTAACTTCTTAATTTCTGAGGCCTCTCCCAATATCTTGTGAGCTTGGAATTAGAGCCATTTCCCTGGTTACAGAATTTTAGGGTCTGTAATCTTTTTTTTTTTTTTTTATCCTCACCCGAGGATATTTTTCCATTTTTTTTTTGTACAGATAGAGTGGGAGGGAGAGAGAGAGAAACATCGATGTGAAGGGACACATCGAGTGGCTGCCACCCGCACGACCAACCAGGGCCGGGGACAAACTGCAACCGAAGTACGTGCCCTTAGCGGGAACTGAACCCAGGTCTCTCCGAACCGCAGGCCGACGCTCTAACCGCTGAGCCAAACTGGCCAGGGCAGGGTCTGTAATCTTAATTGATGCAGAAAATACATTTGACTAAAATTCAACACCTTTCAAAATAAAAACACTCTACAAACTAAAAATAGAAAGAAAGTATCTCAACGTAATAAAGGCCATATATAAAAAACCACAGCTAACATCATACTCGGTTTTGAAGGACTAAAAGCTTTCCCTCTATGGTCAGAAACAAGATAAGGATGCCCACTCTCCCTACTTTTCAACATAGCACTAGACAGAGCAGTTAAGCAAGATAAAAAGATCAAAGGCATCTAATTTGGAAAGGAAGAAGTAAATTATCTCTTTTCACAAGTGACAAGATCTTATATGTAAGAAACCCTAAAGATTTCACACACACAAACCTGTTAGAACTAATAAGAGATTTCAGCAGTTGAAGGATACAAAGTCACACAAAAAACAAATAATTCTACATACCAACAACAAACAATCCAAAAAGAGATTAAGAAAATAATTCTATTTACAAGAGCATCAAAAAGAATAAAATGCTTGGAAATACAATTAACCAAGAAGGTGAAAGACATACACTGAAAACTACAAAATAATGTTGAAAGAAACCAAAGACACCAATCAGTGGAAAGGTATCCCATGTTTATGGTCTGAAAAGCTTAGTATTGTTAAGATGTCAATACTACTCAAAGTGATCTATAGATTTAATGCAATCCTTATAAAAATTCCAATGTATTTTTAAAAAATAGAAAATCATCCTAAAATTCATATGGAATCTCAAGGACCCCAGCTAGTCTAAACAATCTTGAAAGAGAAGAACCAAGTTGGAGGTCTCACATTCTTGATTTCAAAATGGACTACAATGCTATGGCAATCCAAACAGTGTGGTTACTGGCATAAAGACAAACCTATAGATCAATGGAATAGAATAGAGAACCCAGAACTATTCAGTGGGGAAAGGATGGTCTTTTCAACAAATAGTGTTGGGAAAACTGGATCTCCACATGCAAAAATCAATATAGCATATACAAAAAACATATATAAAAATCAATTCAAAATGAATAAAAAACTTAAATGTTAGAGCTAAAACTATAAAAGTCTTAGAAGAAAACATAGGAGAAAAGCTTCATGACATTGGATTTGACAATTATTTCTTGAATATGACACCAAAAGCACAGGCATGGACTTCATCAAAATTAACAACTTTTGTGCAACAGAAGACTATTAACAGAGCAAAAAAGTAACCCCCAGAATGGGAGAACATATTTACAAATCATATGTCTAATAAGAGATTAATATCCAGCATATATATATATATATATATATATACACACACACTTTTTTTTTTCTTTTTTGCATTTATCTTCAGATAGAATGGGAGGGAGAGAGGGATAAAGAGAGAATATCATCAATGTGAGAGAGACACATCGAGTGATTTCCACCCACATGACCCCAACCAGGGCCGGGACCAACTGCAACCGAGGTACATGCCCTTAGTGGGAACCGAACCCGGGACTCTCTGGTCCGTGGGCCGATGCTCTAACCGCTGAGCAAAACTGGCCAGGGCTATATTTTTTAAACTACAAAACAACAACAACGAAACCATTTAATTTAAAATGGGCAAAGAATTTGATTAGGCATCTCCAAAGATCTACAAAAGGCCATTAAGCACATGAAAAGATGCTCAAGATATAATCATTACAGAAATTCAAATCAAAACCACAATGAGACACCAGTTCACATCCATTAGGATGGTTATTATAAAAATAAATAAATAACAGATGTTGACAAGAATGTGAAGAAAATGGAACCTATTGCTGATGGGAATGTAAAATGGGGCAGCCACTGTGGGAAAAAGTATGATGATTTTTCACAAAATAAAAATAGAACTACAGTATGATCCAGAATTCCACTTCTGGGTATATACCCAAAAGAATTTAAAGCGGGAACTCAAACAGATATTTGTACACCCATGTTCATAGCAGCATTATTCACAATAGCCAAAAGGTAGAAGCAACTCAAGTGTTCATCAATGGATGAATGGATAAGCAAATTGTGATTGAGATATATATTTATATATTCTATATCTATAGATATATTAGTATATTACTGAGCCTTAAAAAGCATTGAACTTCTAACACATGAAACATTATGCTATGTGAAATAAGCTAATCATTAAAGGACAAATATATGATTCCACTTATATGAGATACCTAGTCATCAAACTTACAGAGACAGAAAGTAGAACAGTGGGGTGCCACAGGCTGGGGGAAGGAGTGAATGGGAAATTATTGTTTAGTGGGTATAGAGTTTCATTTTGTGAAAATAAAGTTCTGGAGATGGATAGTAGTGCTGTTTGTGCAACAGTATGAAAATACTTAATGCAGAAATGTACACTTAAAAATGGGTTAAAAGCCCTGGCCAGTTTGGCTCAGCAGTTAGAGCGTCGGCCTGCGGTCCTGAGAGACCCGGGTTCGGTTCCCGCTAAGGGCATGTAGCTCGGTTGCAGTTTGTTCCCAGTCCTGGTTGGGTCGTGCGGGTGGCAACTACTCAATGTGTCCCTTTCACGTCGATGTTTCTCTCTCTCTCTCCCTCCCACTCTATCTGAACAAAAAATGGAAAAATGTCCTCGGGTGAGGATTAAAAAAAAAATGGTTAAAGAGGTAAATTTTATGTTACGTATATTTTACTACCACAGCAACAAAAAAAATCTCAAAGTCAGTGTGCCATGCTTGGAATTGAGAAGAGCAGATACCAAAAAAACCTTTCTGAGTTACTTTTACACATGTGCTAAGCATCAGAACAAGCCAGTCTCAGCAAAGAGCATGGAGTGACGATGGCTGTGGCGTTCAGCTGCAGTATCTTCCAAGTTAGGACAGCATGCTTGTATGAGGTTCCAGTCTAATGAATAGTCTCCACATCAGTGGGGAGTTTTATTAACTAGGGTTTATTGGGCTCACTAAATCAATCCCATCATTTAACCACTCAAAAAGTTCTTCAGCCACAGACATGTTATGTCACTATATCACCAAACAGAACTCTAAGATGCTCTGTAATTTTTTAGCACAAGGAATGCATTCTCCTGGGAACACACTGGAGCCTCCACATGGCCCTTAAGAAGACACTGACCTCTTTGAAAGTAGCACTGCAAGATCAGGGGACTGAGGGTGACTGCCAGTTGCACAGATTCTTCTGAACTCCAGTTCTCAAGAAAGATTAAATGAAGGACTCATCAGAAGACCCAAAATAGAATTTGTCACATACTGATCCTATGAGGTAATACGTGATCTTGCAAAGGCATTAAGAAGAAGGAAGACAGATAATCTGTGCCTCTTTTAATGTGATTTATTGGCTTCTAGAGACTCAAAGACTGGAAAAGTTCCCCTATGAGAATATATTAAAATATATAGATTTAAACTGAAAATGATAGTTAAATCCTAGGATCAGCACTAGCACCAGCATAAGGAAGAAGGAATTTCCGACTTCCCAACCTCCTTCCAGCCAACTCAGTTACCGTCAGTCTCCCAGCCAAGGTAGAGACAGAGTCTGTATTTCAAGATTTCCATCTTTGACTTTTCTGTTTGAAATATGAAATAGCATTGTCAGGGGTTTTAGATAGCTTCTTGCTTCATGCAGGCTTCTTTGGTTCACACCAGTAAGTTCCTCGTCTGAACTGAGGTCAATTCTTGACCTCTGGAATCCTCCATATGTTATCCTCAAGGCAGCTGCTTTCTTCCTTATAAATTAGCTGTGTATTTTCTGGGATCAACCACATCCTTGGAAAATGAACTGCAGCTCATCCAAGAAACTTGGCTTCCATTCCATGCTCTCCAAAGACAGCTATGTGAAAGTTTCAGGAGCAATAACTCAGGCAGAGGGTCGGTCCCCTATGGTCAGGAGAGTCTCAAATTTGGATAAGATTTCACTTGGATATTCATTGGTTTGAGCAGTTTGGCAAAGGGAGGCAAGGACTCCTAATTCCATGGGGTCAAGTATCCTCCCTGAAACAAATGGAAAAGATGAACTGACTCATGGAAAGGATCTTATGATAAACCTAATGTCCTGGGGCCACTTTTATAATAGTACCTCCTCTTCTTACACTCATTTCCCTTGTGCATCTCTTGAATATTATTTTCAAGAATTTAGTAAAGATTTCTGTCAGCTTTCCAAGTCACATCTTCTAGAGGAACTGGTATATTGTTTGAAAAGTCCAGGGCCCTTAGTTCCATTGAAGTGGAGGAAAAAGAGAATGTGATGAACAAGATGTCTACTGAGGACAGCCTGAAGCCAACAGCACCCTGGGATCAGAAAGAATTAAGAGACATCAGCCCAGTGGAGATATTTAAACAGAATGGAGTTAGATGATATTAGCAATTACATATATAGGTGGCAAATAAGCACATGAAAGGATGCTCAACATCATATGTCATTAGGAAGTCATAAATTAAAACAACAATGAGATACCACTACCTACCTCTTAGAAGAGTTGAAATCCAAACATTGACAACACCAAATGCTGACAGGAAAATATTCTGCGGTTGCCAAGGGTTTGGGAAAGGGAAGAAGGGATGAATAGTTAGAGCACAGGAGATTTTTAGGGCATCTATGGGAACTTTCTGTACTTCCTGTTCAGTTTTTCTGTAAACTTAAAACATCTCTAAGATATAATGTCTATTTTTTTTTATATAAAAAATAATATGTGAAGGGAGAGGGAAAGATGGAAACATCGATGAGAGAGAACATCAATTGTCTGCCTCCTGTATGGCCCCCACTGGGGATCGGGCCCACAACCTGGGCATGTGCCCTGACTGGGAATCGAACCGGTGACCTCTCGGTGCATGGGTCAGTGCCCAACCACTGAGCCACACTGGCTGGACTATTAATTTTCTTTTTTTTTAAAGAGCTGCTGAGGAAAGGGCTGGTAATGCTTGTGAATGGAGACAGGCAGAGATGTACATCCTCTCAATCATTTAGATCATTTGTGTGGTTGTTGAAGGGGAATCAAAATGAGGTTTCTCAATATGAGGTCCAAGAACCACTTCCACCAGAAGCAACTGGGTTGATTGTTAAATGAAGACTCCTGGGCCCTAGGCCAGATGATTGAATCAAAGTCTCTTGGAGGGGGACTTAGAAATCTGCATTTGTAACGTTCCAGTGACTCCTGTACCAATCTACTAAATTGTCGGTGCTCTGTTTTATTTTATTTTTGCACACGTGGAGAAATAAAGAGAAAATGTCCACTGAATTGTTGTCGAATATATAGAACAAGCCTACGAAGGAGGAGGCTGGAGAAGGAAAGCGTGGGATGGACACACAGGTGAGGCTGATGAACAGTGTGTCTGAAGGAGAAGCTTCTGCGCCTGTCAGTCAAAGGGCCCAGTGGGAGAAAACTGTGAGTTTTGAGTGGAGGAGTCATAGGTGATTTCCAGAACTGTGAAAGTATGCCAAAAGAACAAAACAAAAAAAGAAACCCAAAACAAAGAAACAAGAATACAAAAGATGAGCATTTCCCTCAGAGATGATACAGTCATATATTTGCCAAAATGTGTTTTTTTTCCTACTTAAATAAATTATATAATTGTAGCCTGAAACTGAAGTAACAAAGTAAATAAAAACCATTGAGCCCTGGCCAGTTTGGCTCAGCGGTTAGAATGTCGGCCTGCGGTCTGGAGACACCTGGGTTTAGTTCCCGCTAAGGGCACGTACCTTGGTTGCAATTTGTCCCCGGCCCTGGTTGGGTCGTGTGGGTGGCAGCCACTCGATGTGTCCCTTTCACGTCGATGTTTCTCTCTCTCTTTCTCCCTCCCACTCTATTTGAACAAAATATTGAAAAATGTCCTCAGGTGAGGATAAAAAAAAAAAAAAAAAGCCATCGAAGGGAGAATAAAATATTTTTCTCATTTGTCCAGCATCTACTTTTGTAACAAACGAAAGTCTGTTTATATTTACATAACACTTTGTTTGTTATTGCTCTTTTAGCACTTATAGCCAGATGTGCACCTACCTGTCTCCTTCACTAGGCTGCGAACCATTGAAAGAAAGGCTCTTATTTACCTTCTAGGTTCTCAGTGTCAGGCACATAGAAGGTATTTTGTAAATATAGATTTTGTTAATTACTAATTAAAACAGTGCCTCGTGATAGAGTCACACTCTCTGTTGGAAGTGAGGTTATAGGAAAGAGAGTAACAGCAAAACCTCATTGATTTAAGCAAGTAGAGGGGAGTCTGGGGCAGTAAGGAAGGCAGCAATCAGCACCTGCACAAAGTAAGGAGGAAGCTGACAATGGAGATTTGAGTCCCAGCGCCTGAGAATTTTTGTCAGATCATAGACTACAATTGTGCTTAGTCAGCTAATTATCATAGTCATGGTTAAGTTTCCCCTTATCCTCTATCCAACATTTCTTTTATTGTGACACACACACACACAAAACAAAACAAGGAAAAAAAAAAAACACCTCCACTAGAAAGTCAGATGTAGAAAAGTCAGGCAGTGGATGAATTTTGTTCTTAGTGTTTGGGCTACTAACTTTACACAAAAAATTAGATTTGCATTTCAAGGGAGTGTATTTTCTGTGTGCTAAATTTCCGTGGCCTGTGGAACATAGTTGAGCACCTCCAGGTTTTACAAATTGGGAGGATTAGCCTCTATTCTCTATAGAACGTAATTAGCATTTCTGAGAAACACTCAAGGAAAATTAGGAAAAGTTACTTCATTTTGGTTATTGGGTTTACTTTTATTTGGACTAACAAAGGCTGCCCCAGAGGCAGTAACACTCTGAAGGAAGTGGTATTCACAGTGTCATCTATAACCACTTTACATCACATCGGAACCAGACAAACTAATACAATGAAACCGGGAAATATCTTGCATTTGAAGGAGAGTTATGGTCTCTGAAATGATTTTGTGTGTATTAAATCTCCACAGAGAAAATACCAAGGGATGGCAATGACATGCAGCAACTAGATGTCTTGTGGTAGTGCTAATTGGATCAACTGTTTTGAACAACTGTTTGACAGTATCTATTAAAACTGAGCATACGTACAAGCTATGACCAGGAAATCCTAATTCTAGGTATATAACCAACAGAAATTAATATATTTGCTTTCAAATTCATAAAGCCAGAAACAAACTATCCAAATGCCCATCAACAGAAATATGTATTAAGTAAATTATATTTTTGTAAAAATGGACACTAGACAGCAAGAAAAAGGAATGATCCATAATTGCACACAATATAGATACATCTCATAAACACGATGTTGAGTGAAACAAGTCAGGCATAAAAGAATCCATAGTGTGTGAATCCTTTTACGTGAAGTTCAAGCACAGGCAAAATCCACAATAGTACAGCTCAGGATAGTAAGTTCTCCTTTGGCGGGGGAGTTGTGACTTGAAGAGGATGAGAGATGTTGCTGGGGTATGGTGACATTCTGCTTCTTGTCTTGCATGTTTACATGAGCATGCTCAGTTTGTAAAAGTTCATCAAGCTGTACATGTCTAACGTGCACTGTTCTCTATAATATACTCCAATATTTTGTTTTTAATCTCAATTGATACACAAATCCTAGGAAGTTGTTAAGGAAGCTATTGTTGTGTCTCTATTTTGTAAATGAAAAAAACATTGGGTAAAGAGAAGATAAATAACTTTTTCTTTTTTTTATATATTTTGTTCAGATAGAGTGGGAGAGAGAGAGAGAAACATCAACGTGAAAGGGACACATCGAGTGGTTGCCACCCTCACAACCCAACCAGGGCTGGGGACAAACTGCAACCAAGGTACATGCCCTTAGCGGGAACCGAATCTGGGTCTCTCTGGACCGCAGGCCGACGCTCTAACCACTGAGCCAAACCGGCCAGGGCACTTTTTCAAAGTCCTTAAGTTACTTTCTTCATTGTTGACTAAGGCTAAAACAGTGCTTTATCATACTGAAGGTGGAGATATGGTGTGCCTTGTATTAACTGTGCTTTCCTTCCTCTTTCTGGGAGGTAGTGCTTTAGAATCGTAAGTTACTAGTTGTACCAACATCTCATACAGGTAGAAAGAATGGAATATAAGTATATTTTACTTATCTTAGTAGGATATAAATATAGATTATATGGAAGTTTATGCTAAATTTACCAGAGAGATTATCATTTAAAGTAATTTAAAAAAGACAATACCATGTAATTTTACTTAAATGTAAAATCTAAAGAACAGAATAAACAAAACAGTAACTGACTCATAGAATAAATGGATGATTGCCAGATGAAAGGGGGGTTGGGGGATTAGGTGGAAAAGGTGAAGGAATTAAGAAGTACAGATTGGGCCCTGGCCAGTTTGGCTCAGTGGTTAGAGTGTAGGCCTACGGTCCTGAGAGACCCAGGTTCGGTTCCCACTAAGGGCATGTACCTCAGTTCCAGTTTGTCCCCAGCCCTGGTTGGGTCGTGCAGGTGGTGACCACTCGATGTGTCCCTTTCACATTGATGTTTCTCTCTCTTCCTCTCTCTCCCTCCCAACTGTCTGAACAAAAAATGGAAAAATGTCCTCGGGTGAAGATTAAAAAAATAAAATAAAGAAGTACAGATTGATAGTTATAGAACAGCCACGAGAATGTAAAGAACAGCAGAGGGAATATAGTCAATAATATTGTAATAACTATGTATGGTGCCAGGTGGGTAGTGGAAATATCAGGGAGAACACTTTGTAAAATATATGATTGTCTAACCGCTATGCTGCACACCAGAAACTAATATGAAATAAGACTGAATGGCAACTGTAATTGAAAATAAATAATAAATAAATATATAAGGGAAAAAATAAAATTATTCTCTAGTAAATTTTTATTCTAAACAAAACCAAGTAAACCAAACCAAAAACCAACCATGTCAATTGATATTTTACATACAAAATTATATACCAGAAGTCCTCATTTTCTGTGAGAGGAAACCTGAGTAGGAGACAAGCTAAAATACCTTACATGGAATTAACTACCAGGGCTAATCCTAATATAAAGCAAAGAAAAGATGATTTCCTCCACAACTAGTCATAGAATAAATTAAGTCAGACAAAGTTTACGATCATACAGTAATTAAAAGGAGAAGAGAGAGTGGTAAGAAAATGGCCAGAAAAGCCAACAGTCTGAATGCACAAGCCCTGAAAAGTTAAAGTAAAATCTTAATTTGAAAACTGAATTCTAATTTATAAACAAACTCCCAAAAGGTGAGATGACACTTACCATTTGTTAGTTTTAATCTTTAAAGTTACCACATGACAGAGTTTATGCTGATTTTCTTTAAAATATCACTTTTTTTACATTTATTTTTTTAACTCATCTTTATTTTTGAATGTATTACAAATGTTTCTCCCTTTTTTCCCCATTGAACCCCTCCTCCCCAATCCTGCTCTCTCCTGCCTTACCCACACTATTGTCGGTGTCCATTGGTTATGCATATATGCATAGAAGTTCTTTGGTTTATCTCATCCCACCCTCCTTCCCCCCTTCCCTTTGAGGTTCATCAGTCTAACAATCAATTTGTACTTCTTAATTCCTTCATCTTTTTCACCCATCCCCCCAGCCCCCACCCATCTGGCAAGCAATAAAAAGTTCTCTGTATCTATGAGTCTGTTTGCTCGTTTTGTTTGTAGATTCAATTGTTGATAGATATGTATAACTTGCCATTTTATTGTTGATATTTTTGTTCTTCTTCATCTTCAAGAAGACCCCTCAACATTTCATATAATAACGGTTTGGTGGTGATGAACTCCTTTAGCTTTTTCTTGTCTGGGAAACTCTTGGTATATCCATCAATTTTAAATGATAGCTTTGCAGGATAGAGTAATCTTAGTTGTAGGTCATAGCTTTTCATCACCTTGAATATCTCTTGCCACTTCTTTCTGGCCTGCAAAGTTTCTTTTGAGAAATCAGCTGACAGTGTTATGGGAGCTCCTTTGTAGGTAATGGACTGCTTTTCTCTCGCTGCTTTTAAGATTCTCTCTTTGTATTTAACCTTGGCATTTAGATGATGATGTGTCTTGGTGTGGACCTCTTTGGGTTCAACTTGTTTGGGACTCTCTGTGCTTCCTGGACTTGTATGTCTGTTTCCTTCACCAAGTTAGGGAATTTTTCTGTCATTATTGTTTCGAATCGTTTTTCAATCTCTTGCTCTCTCTTTTCTCCTTCATGCACCCCTATGATGCGGATGTTGGCATGCTTGAAGTTGTCCCAGAGGCTCCTTACCACTATCCTCATTTTTTTGGATTTTTTTTTTTTTTTTTTTTTTGCTGTTCTGTTTGGGTGTTTTCTGCTTCCTTATATTCCAAATCGATGGTTTGCTTCTTGGCTTTACCTGCTCTACTATTGATTTCCTGTAAATCACTCTTTATTTCAGTTAGTGCATTCTTCATTTCTGACTGGCCCTTTTTTATGTTGTTGATGTTCTCAGTAAGTTCCTTGGAGGTTTCACTAAGTCCCTTGGATGTCTCATCAAGTTCCCTGAGCAACCTTATAATCTGTGTTTTAAACTCTGCATCTGTTAGATTTCTTATCTCCATTTTGTTTAGTTCTTTTCCTGGAGGACTGACTGTGCCCACTAGCCACTGGCCTCTGACTACCTTGGAGGATCAGCTGTGCAGGGGCCCACCACACAGAGCAAGACTTACTTCAGCAGGGCTCTGGTACCCATTGAGTCCTCTCATTGAGTGTGTCACTTGTGGAAGTGGTTGGGTGATGGTGTTTTGATGTGGTCTGAAGCTGTTCACCAGGTGTGCTGGCTGTGGGGCAAGGTCAGCCACTGCCTGTGCTCTATCCAGGGCCACCCGCATAAGCTACAAAGTGATCTGCAGATGCCTGCTTCTTGTGCTGGGCTTGGAGGTGCCCAGGAAAAGCAAGTTGTGAACCAAGGCTGGTTGCTTCTAGTGCCAGGCTGGGGACACTTAATAAGAGGTATGGGGCTTGCTGAGACCAGATGCTGCTTGTTTGAGAGATTTTAGGAAACTCTGAAGCAGGATCAAAGACAGGCCAATCCTATGGTAAAGCCTTTGGAAAAAGCTTGGGTGGGGCGGGGCAGGGCCAACAGTGTGAGCCAGGTTGCTGGAGTCCAGATAGGGCAGCAGTCTGCCTGCCCTATGGGGGAAGGGCTCACCAAAGGAACATTAGCCTCCACCAGCTCATTTGTCCAGGAGGAAGCTGCCCCTCCAGCCCTCGTCTGGAGGCCAGACAGCTCAGTTCTTCCCTGTTCTCTGGTGCCCCTCAAGCTGCCTCCCCTCGGAGCTCAGAGGGAGTGAGTCCGAGCAAGTCTGTGTGTGGGCCCTTTAAGAGGAGCTGCCTGGGGCTCCCACAGCCGCACCTTCCTTAGCCTCAGTTCCCACTGGTTTTTCCAGCCAGAAGTGATGGGGACTTTTCTTCCTGGCACTGCGACCCTGAGCTGGGCACCTAGTGTGGGACGGGGACCCCTCACTCCTCAGGGAGGACTTTTCTAACCAAGGTCTCTCCTGATTTTTATCCGCCATACATGAGTGTGGGACCAGCCCGCCTCCACCCCTCCTACCAGTTTCATGTGGTGGCTTTTTAAATTTTGTAGTTGTAGGACTTCCATTACTCACTTTGTTTTTTTAACTGAAAAGCCAATACACAAGTAAAATTACAAGATGTTTTAGAAAAAATATAAACAACTAATATTTTGCTTTTTAGCCCACTAACGATTTTTGTATTATCTTCCAGATGACTAATGGTAATCCTAAAGAGTGTACTTATCCTTGGCCAGTTTGGTTCAGTGGTTAGAGCATTGGTCCACGGACCAGAGAGACCCGGGTTTGGTTCCCGATAAGGGCATGTACCTCGGTTGCAGTTTGTCCCTGGCCCCATGGGGTTTTGTAGGTGGCAACCACTCGATGTGTCTCTCTCACATCAATGTTTCTCTCCCTCTTCCGATCTCCTTCCCACTCTATCTGAAGATAAATGCAAAAATGTCCTCGGGTGAGGGTTAAAAAAAAAAAGAGTGTAATTTTTTTTTTAATCCTCACCCAAGGATCTGTCTTTTCTAGAGAGAAACATCAATATGAGATGGATGGGCTGCCTCACACATGCTCCCTGACTGGGGATAGAACCCAAAACCTGGGTTGTGCCCTGACCAAGAATTGAACCTGAGAACCTTGGTGCACGGGAGGATGCTCTAATCACTGAACCGCACCAGCCAGGGCCAGTGTGTGCTTGTTTGTGATATTTATTTTTAAATGAAAATAGTGCCCAGACCAAGTGGGTCAGTTGGTTGAGCATCATCCAGTGCACCACAAGGTTTCTGGTTTTATTGTACACGGAGGGCAGCCAATCAATGTTTTTCTCTTTTTCCCTCCCTCTCTTCCTCTCTCTAAACATGTCCTCGGTTGAGGATTAAAAAAATAAAGTTAAATATTAAGTGAAAATAGCAATATTATACACGCTCCCTGAAATATTTTCAAGCAATAGAAGTATATAAAGTAAAGGAAATTTTCTATACCTTCCCACTCCTGTTCAGGAGTAAGCACTATGAACACATCCACCTTTTTCCTTCCGTACTCCTACATACACACCTACTAGTATGTCTTTGTTACTAACGCCTAACATTTTGTTGTAAACATTTCCTCATATTTCTGCACAATTGCTATTCTTAAAGCTACACAGCATTCCTTTCTGTGGATGTAGTAATCAGGGCTCTTAAATACGTGACAGAAACCCAACTTAAACTAGCTTAAGGAAAATAGAGGCTTAATGGTGTGTGTGATGGAGTGAACATGGGTGGAAATGTTAGGTGTGACTGTACCCAGGGCTCACATGATTTCAGGAATGTGCCAGCAAAGTCCCTGTCTCCATCTTTTGCCTCTGCTTGTGTATTGGCCTTGCTTGGTTTTATTGCAGCTAGGTTTTCTCCATGTGGTTCACAATGCTAGGACTATATTTTTCCAGTCCTTCACCACAGAAGCAAGATGAAGTCTTCTTAATACCTAAGAAAGGATATTTATTGGCTCATCTCTAAACCAATCACTGTGGGCCGTGGAGATGGGACAATTGATTGGTCACCCTGGTCATGTGCCTACCCTATGTGGGGACGAAACATGCTAGGTAGCCAGTAATGGCACCTCTCACAGCTACTAAAATCCTGGGCTTTGAGATTGTTTCGGTATTTTGGCTGTGATTGATAACTTTAAGAACATCCTCAAGGATGTTATGTCTATAGGATGTTTTCTTTATGAAAAGTTCTTCGGAGTGGAATTCCTGAACCAAAGAGCATCACACAGATATTCCTATGATTCTTGCTAAATGTTGCCTTATTGTTTCACAAAATAATTGTGCCAAAGACATAGCTTATTTAAAAATGAGGTCCTGGGAGATTCCAAAATGGCGGCAGAGTGAACAGAAGCTACACAGACCATCTCCCAGAACCAAACTGGAATTACAACTATAACACAGACAAATCGACGGGAAAAACCAACAGAAAAGAAGCTTGCGAGGACCATATAACCAGGGACACTGACTCGATCCTGGTAGGCTTGCGAAGGCACGAGACCGGGGCTGGGAGCCCACGGTCGGCAGCTCGGCAGCAGCCTTAGCTGGGAGCAGCCCCCTCGGGTTACACTCCCAGGTGGCTCAGAGCCGGGACAGAGGCTAAAACAGCCACAGCCACTCACCTTGGGCTCTGACAGAGGGAGGGTGGACTGGACTGGAACTATGTCGTGACGCTGGGGATTTGGAGGGTACTCAGAGCTTTTGCTGAGTTGCTGCCATGCAGTTGCTCCCAGGGCTCCAGGGAGAGGCAGCAGCCCCTCCCTCAGAGATCCAACCCCCACCCTATGGGCCATTGAAGTGCTAACTGAAGCTCATTAAAAACCAGCATCTGCCCCACCCTTGGGAAATCGCCTTATGCTGAGCACCTGAGGGAGTTTTCCAATCAACTGACAATCCAAAACCCATCAAGTAACCTCAACTGCTAGCCTCCAGGCAAAAAGCTAGAGGATAACAGTACCTTTCCTGGACTAGCAACTTTAACCAGGAAAGTAAGACTTGACAGCGGTGTTTAACGTGGGTCCTCCCTCGCTAATCTAAACCCAGGAGAGGGAGCCACAAACAGCAGAACACCAACACCCACAGGGAAAACTTGACAGGCTCCAAAGGCCACTGTGAGAGCCCAAATGGTGAAACACAGAAACAGAAGCCAAATGAAAGAGCAAGAGACCTCCACCGAAGATGAGATCAATGTGGAGCAGTTAGGCATATTAACAGAGCTAGAATTCAGAGCCATGATCTTGAGAAAGCTCAAGAGCATGAGTAGGGACATAGAGACGCTGAAAATAAGCCAATAGGAAATTAAAAACCATCAAGAAGAGATAAAAAATGACATATCAGAAATGAAAAACACATTAGAAGGTTTAAAAAGCAGAGTAGAGGAAGCTGAGGACTGGATCAGTGAATTAGAAGACAGGATAGAAAAAAATCAACCAATCAGGAAACCAAAAGGAAAAAACGATTAAAAAACAGGAAGACAGCTTAAGAGAACTGTGGGACAACTGGAAACGTAATAACATTCGCATCATAGGAGTCCCCAAAGAAGAAGAAAACGAGCAAGGGATAGAGAATATATTTTAAAAAATAGTGACAGAAAACTTCCCTAATTTGGTGAAGGAAGAAGGCATTCAAGTTCAAGAAGCACAGAGAGTCCCAAGTAAGAAGAACCCAAACAGGCCCACACCAAGACACATAGTAATTAAAATGCCACAAATTAAAGACAAAGAGAGAATCCTAAAAGCAGCAAGAGATAAGCAACAGGTTACCTACAAAGGAAACCCCATAAGGCTCTCAGCTGACTTCTCACAAGAAACACTACAGGCCAGAAGGGAATGGCATGAGGTAATCAAGGTCATGAAAAACAAGGATCTGAATCCAAGACTACTCTACCCAGCAAGGCTATCATTCAAAATAGAAGGTCAAATAAAGAGCTTCCCAGACAAAAAAAAAAGGCTAAGGGAATACATTAGCACTAAACCAGCACTGCGAGAAATGTTAAAAGGACTGCTGTAATTAGCAGGAGAAATGGGAAGAAAAATAGAACCACACTAAACAAAAATGGCAATAAATATGTACATATCAATAATCACCTTAAATGTAAATGGATTGAATGCTCCCATAAAAAGACAGAGTAGCTGATTGGATAAGAAAGCATGACTCATCTATATCTTGTTTACAAGAGACCCACCTCACAACAAAAGACTCACATAGGTTGACAGTGAAGGGATGGAAAAAAATTTTCCAAGCAAATGGAAAGAAAAAAAAAGCTGGGATAGCAATACTCATATCTTATAAAATAGATTTCAAAATGAAGGCCATAACTAGAGACAAAGAAGGCCACTACATAATATTGAAAGGATCTATCCAACAGGAAGATATAACCTTGATAAACATTTATGCACCCAATATAGGAGCACCAAAATATATAAAAAATCTTCTGGAGGACTTCCAAGGAGAAATTGACAGCAATACAATCATAGCAGGGGACTTCAACACCCCGTTGACACCACTGAATAGATCCTCTAGACAAAAAATTAGCAAGGAAACAGAGACTCTAAATGAAGCACTAGACCAAATGGATTTAATAAATATCTAAAGAGAATTACACCCCAAAACTACAGAATTCACATTTTTCTCAAGTGCACAAGGGACATTCTCAAAGATAGACCACATGATAGAACACAAACTAAATCTCTACAAGTTCAAGAAGATTGAAATCATATCAAGCATCTTCTCAGATCACAATGGCATGAACCTAGAAATCAATTGCAACAAGAACATGCAAAGACATTTCAACACATGGAGGCTAAATAGCATGTTATTAAACAATGAATGGGTTACTGAGGAGATCAAGGAAGAAATTAAAAACTTCCTGGAAACCAATGAAAATGAACACACAACAACACAAAATCTATGGGATGCAGCAAAAGCAGTTCTGAGAGGGAAGTTCATAGCACTACAGGCCTACCTCAAGAAACAAGAAAAATTTCTAATTCACTGTCTAACCTCACAACTTAAAGAATTAGAAAGCAAACAAAAAGAAAACCCCAGAACAAGTAGAATAAAGGAAATAGTAAAGATCAGAGCAGAAATAAATGACATAGAGACCAAAAAAACAATTCAAAGAATCAATGAAACAACGAGCTGGTTTTTCGAAAAGATAAACAAGATTGATGGACCCTTAGCTAGACTCACCAAGAAACAAAAAGAGAGAACCCAAATTACACAAAATCAGAAATGAAAGAGGAGAAGTAACAACCAACACCACAGAAATACAAAAGATTGTTAACAGCTACTATGAACAACTATATGGCAACAAATTCGACAATCTAAGGGAAATGGACAAATTTCTAGAAACACACAGTCTCCCAAAACTTGACCGGGAAGAGAGAGAAAACTTGAACAGACCAATAACAACTAAGGAAATTGAAGAGGTAATCAAGACTCTCCCATCAAACAAAAGCCCAGGCCCAGATGGCTTCACGGGGGAGTTTTACCGAACATTTAAAAAAGAACTAATACCCATTCTCCACAAACTATTTCAAAAAATTCAAGAAGAAGGAAGACTTCCAAACACGTTCTATGAGGCCAGCATAATTCTAATTACCAAACCAGAAAAAGACACTACGAAGAAAGAAAACTACAGGCCAATATCCCTGATGAACATAGATGCCAAAATCCTGAACAAAATACTAGCAAATTGGATCCGGCAATACATCAAAAAAATTATTCACCATGACCAAGTGAGATTCATTTCAGGGATGCAAGGCTGATACAATATTTGCAAACCATTAAATGTGATACACCGCATAAACAAAATGAAGAATAAAAACCACATGATAATATCAATAGATGCTGAAAAAGCATTCGACAAAATCCAGCATCCATTTCTGATAAAAATGCTCAGCAATGTGGGAATAGATGGATCATATCTAGACATATTAAAGGCCATATATGAAAGACCTGTAGCCAACATCATACTCAATGGGAAGAAACTAAAAACATTTCCATTAAGAACAGGAACAAGACAGGGATGTCCACTTTCGCCACTCTTATTTAACATAGTACTGGAAGTCTAAGCCACAGCAATCAGACATGAGGGAAAAATAAAAGGGATCCAAATTGGAAAGGAGGAAGTGAAACTGTCATTATTTGCAGATGACATGATATTATACATAGAAAATGCTAAGAACTCCATCAAATATCTACTAAACTTAATAAATGAATTTGGAAAAGTAGCAGGATACAAAATTAACGTCAAGAAATCGACGGCATTCTTATACACCAATGATGAACTCAGAAAGAGAAACCGAAAAAACAATCCCATTTACCATCGCGGCAAAAAAATTAAGATACCTAGAAATAAACTTAACCAAAGAAGTAAAGGACCTATTTGCAGAAAACTACAGGACATTGAAAAAAAATAATAGAGGAAGATATAAAAAAGTGGAAGCACATACCTTGTTCATGGATTGGAAGAATTAGCATCATTAAAATGTCCATACTACCCAAAGCAATCTATAGATTCAATGCAATCCCCATCAAAATACCAATGACATATTTCACAGAACTAGAACAAATACTTCAAAAGTTCACATGGAACCAAAAAAGTCCCCGAATAGCCACAGCAATTTTGAAAAAGAAGGACAAAGTAGGTGGGATCACAATACCAGATATCAGGTTATACTACAAAGCAACTGTAATCAAAACAGCCTGGTACTGGCACAAGAACAGGCATATAGACCAGTGGAACAGAACTGAAAACCCAGAAATGGACCCAAGGCAATATGCTCAATTAATATTTGACAAAGGTGGCCAGAGCATACAGTGGAGTAAAGACAGCCTCTTTAATAAATGGTTTTGGGAAAATTGGACAGCTACATGCAAAAAAAATGAAACTAGACCATCAACTTATACCATACACAAAAATAAACTCAAAATGGATAAAAGACTTAAATGTGACCTGTGAGTCCATGAAAACTCTAGAAGAAAATGTAGGCATCAAAATTTCAGACATCATACGGAGCAGAATTTTCACTGGTACATCACCTAAGGCAACAGAAACAATGGAAAAAATGAACACATGGGACTACATCAAACTAAAAAGCTTCTGCACAGCAAAAGAAACAATCATCAAAATGGAAAGGCAACCCACTGTATGGAAAAACATCATTGCCAATGATATATCAGATGAGGGGTTAATTTCCAATATATAGAGAGTGCTCATATAACTCTACAACTCAACAAAGGGAAGACAAAGAACCCAATTAAAAAATGGGCAGAGGAGCTGAATAGACACCTCTCCAAACAGGACATACAAATGGCCAAGAGACATATGAAGAAATGCTCAATATCACTAATCATCAGAGAGATGCAAATTAAAACAACAATGAGGTATCACCTCACACCTGTCAGAATGGCCGCCATCAACAAATCATCAAACAACAAGTGTTGGCGAGGGTGTGGAGAAAAGGGGCTCTAATACACTGCTAGTGGAAATGCAGACTGGTGCAGCCACTATGGAAAACAATATGGTGTTACCTCAAAAAGTTAAAAACTGAACTTCCATTTGACCCAGTGATCCCACTTCTAGGAATATACCCTAAGAAGCCTGAAACACCAATCAGGAAGAATATATGTACCCCCATGTTCATAGCAGCACTATTTACAATAGCTGAGATCTGGAAACAGCCCAAGTGTCCATCAGTAGAAGAATGGCTAAAAAAGCAGTGGTACATATATACAATGGAGTACTATGCAGCTGTAAGAAAGGTCTCTTATCCTTTGAGACAACATGGAGGGACCTGGAAAATATTATCCTAAGTGAAATAAGCCAAGCAGAAAAAGACAAATACCACATAATCTCACTTATATACGGACTATAATGACCATAACAGTCTAAGGAATATGGTAGACCCAGAAACATGGAAGTAGGGCACAGACTGACATCCCTCAAAAGAGGGGGTGGGGAGGTGGGGTGGGAAGAGATAAACCACAGAACTTATATGCATGTATACATAACCAATAGACATGGACAACAAAGCTGGGGATGGGGCGGGTGTGGGGTGGGGAGGGGGTTCCCAATGGGGTAAAAAAGGAGAAACATCTGTAACAAAACAAAACAAAACCAAACAAAAAAAATGAGGTCCTGTTAAAATTTTAAAGTTGATTTAGTATTTCAACAAATATTTTTTTTTATTATGTGCCAACCATTATGTCCATCTAACATGTCACCAGTTAGGGAGTCAGCATTGTCTAAATCCAAACTCATTTGAGTGATCTACCTACATCATAGCAAGAAGACTACACGTCAAGAGAACTTAAGTTCTCTTTAGAAGTAAGTCATTGTGGGTCCTTGTAGGTGAGTACATGGTCTGGAAATGGATCTATCAGTTATCAACTTTCCTAGAATGATTCCTTTTCATTCAAAAACTTTATTCAAATTAACTTTACAGATACAAACTAAATTGTAATCTCTTTATTGATTTTTAAAAAATTCTCACCTGAGGATATTTTTCTATCATCAGAATAGGACGGAGGGAGAGAGAAACCTGATGTGAGAGAGACATATCGACTAGTTCCCTCCTGTCCTGACCAGGGTGGTCAGGGATGAACTGCAAACGAGTTATGTGCCCTTGACTGGAATCGATCCTGAGACTCATTGGTCCATGGGCTAACGCTGTAACCGCTGAGCCAAACCAGCCAGGGCTGATTTTTTATTTTTATCCTCACCCAAGGGTATTTTTCCACTGATTTTCAGATAGAGTGGGAAGGAGGGAGAGACAGAGGGAGAGAGAGAGAAACATCAATGTGAGAGACACATTGATTGTTTGCCTCCTGCACAACCCAACCAGGGCCAGGGATCAAACCACAACAAAAGTATGTGCCCTTGACTGGAATTGAACCTGATACTCTTTGGTCTGCAAGCCAATGCTCTAACCACTGAGCAGACCCAGCCAGGGCTAAATTATAATCTGAGGCATCATCACCCACCATGTAGTTTCTTCATTTCTCTGAGCTCTGGTTTACTAATCTCTGAATGAAAATATCTGCCAAGTTCCCTCCTCAGGGCTACTGAGGGGGTCAAAGGTGGATAGTGAGGGGACAGAGACAGGAAGTGCTTAAGGAGTGATGAAAAGTGGCTTAGAAGAGCCAATGAGGTGAGTGTGATAGGAAATTTAAAAACTGACAAAATAAACTTGTTAAACTAAAAAGCATGATACAAATGTGAGATATGATTGGGGTAAGTGCTGCAATAGCAGCTCTTTTTCATAAAAATGTGACACAGAATTTTAACTGTGGAATATAAAGCTGGGTTTTGAAATTCTGTCACCACTTTTGCAAAAAAACATGAGGAAAAACCATTTCCAAAAATGCCTCTTCCTTCTAATTTCTTAGAAGGTCTTGTTAGGTTATGACCATCTTATTAAACTTGTAGATGGGATGATGAGTTAATAAAAACAAACAAATAAATTCACATAGAGTTGCTAACTTCCCTCCAGATTTGAGTTACATTAATGGGCAGGAATTTATCATGTAAAGCATGAATAACAGGACATGTGAATTGTGTTCAGGTTTTTGCATTGCCTAAACTTTTTCAGGATTAGAGCCATATATTTTATTTCCCTGTGATTGAAGCAACCTTAGAGATCATTTAGTTCAATACCCTCATTTTTCATCTCTTTAGCAGAAACTTTTAATATATGCTTCCATTTGGTTAATATTCTCTATTTCAAAAAGACATTTGTTTAATTCTCCTTGGCAATGCTGTGGCTATTTTTAAAAGGTACATAAATAGGGAAACCATTAGAATCATTATGGAGCAGTTAGTTCAAACTGTTTAGAAAAACATTTTCATGATGTATCACAAGATTGAAAATAGTTGGAATTTACACTGAAAGGTTCATAGAAAGCTTTATAAATGAAGGCCTCATTAATCTCTAAAATGTGTTCACAGTTGTTAGGTTCCATTATAAGGAGTGGTGGGAATGGAAATTCTAGAATCTCAAACCTATTGTTGTCCAATTATCAACATGTGGTTCAAAGACTTGCATACCCAAATGCTGTCTCGAAGCTTCTTTCTAGTGCTTGCCACATCATTTACACTATCAAGTGGTTTCAGCTGATTACAAGCCAAATTTTAGCAGAAGGGGAGATTAATTAAGAGCTTAATTATCATTTCTGCTAAATGCCATTTGTTTAATTCATGCTTTATAATTTTGTCACCAGTGTTAGCATATGCTAATACTGGCTAATCTTGTTCTCGTGGTAGGAAATCGAAGGCTTATGGAATTCAAGCGGCTCCCAAATGATACCCAAACAAGTACTATTTATTTAAAGTCACAGATGACCTCAAATCATGTAAAGAAACAATTACAATCAGAAGTTTGAAGAGGAAACAAAATTCACGAACTAGCTAATTATCTTTCCTGTGATATTAGGTACATTCTTTAAAAGTGACAACTACAATTTCACCATTTTGATTGAAGTATGGCATGGAGGATCATTTTCTTCTGATTCAAAATCGATCATTAAATTGTGAGATCTTGGGCAGTTGACAATACTTAGCACAGAAAGAGCCACATGACACAGCACAACATGTACAGGCTTTGAAGTTGACCAGACTTGGGTTTGGGTCTTGTAATCCACCCTTCATGTGTTGTTTCTGTCACTTGTCTGGTCCCTCATCTAACTTATACTGAGCATCATCTATATGTCAGGATGTGAATCTACGAAGCTACAGAAATGAGTCAGCTATATTTGCCCTCAAAGAACATATTTAGTGGCAAGAGATAGGCAACTAATAAATCTATAAAATAGGATTATTAAAGCCTATAAAATAAGTGTGCTACGAAGATTGAGAGTATAAAATTTATAAAAAGGTATAAAATATGACATATACAATATATAACATACTTGATACTATCCCTAGCCTACAATAGGCATATAACAAATTTAATTCTTTTTCACTCAATGATTTATTCATTCAACAGAGTTTTCAGTGCTAAGTTCATAGCAGGGTTCTGGGTATTGAATAAGAATCAAAGTAGTACAAGTCAACACCCAGCCCTGCCCTTGAGGGTTACCCTGTAAAGGTTGGAGAGAGAAAAGTGGGAGCGAGCATTTCAAGTACATAGATGTCTCCAGCACAAGGCACTATGGGATAAATGCCAATTATCCCCTACAGCTTAGATGCAATATAAGTGGAATAGGGAGACAATAACTGGATAAAGGACTGCAACCAAAATGCCTTGATGAAACTGGCTGTCCGGGAAGTATAGTTTTATGTGGATTTCTCCAGTGAGACTCATCACTCAGATTTCTGAGGAAAGTAGACTGTGGGGTGACCCAGAGTTAGACATCAGCCTTTCAGCCATGAGAAGTCAAAGGATCAAGAGGAGCAAGAGAGCCCTGGCCAGTTTGGCTCAGCGGTTAGAGCGTCGGCCTGCGGTCCGGAGAGACCCGGGTTCGGTTCCCTCTAAGGGCACGTACTTCGGTTGCACTTTGTCCCCGGCCCTGGTTGGTCGTGCGGGTGGCAGCCACTCGGTGTGTCCCTTCACATCGATGTTTCTCACTCTCTCTCCCTTCCTCTCTCTCCCTCCCACTCTATCTGTACAAAAAATGGAAAAATATCCTCGGGTGAGGATAAAAAAAAAAAAAAAAAAAAGAGGAGCAAGAGAGGGCAACATTAAAATGCCAGACTCTTGAGTCTGAGCTGGGAAACCTTGCTCGAGAAGGGAGATACCTGTGAAGAACGGAGAGGGAGAGAAAAACGGGGGGGGGGGGGGGGGGTCACAGAGGGTGGGAGGAACAGCATGTTCAGTGCTCAGGGGGGAAGTGGACAGCATCGAAGGACAGAAGTTTGTGGTCAGAGAAAAGGAACAAATAATCTCGAGATATATTCTGTACTCTCCAGTGGCCACTCCAAGTAGAGTCCTTTTAGGGGCCAGTTGTTGCAGACACAACATGTGCCAATCAGGGCCCCCTTATTAAGAGAGGAATTATCAGGCCGTTGACATAGTTTTCTATACAATATTTTTAAATTTGAGATGATAAAAAGGAAAGGAATATGAAATCAGAAGTACGTAATCAGTGAAAGGAGCTGGTAAAATGCAACAGGCATCCACCGATTCTGAAGCTCTTCTTGATGAAAGGAGGGCCCAAGCTGTCTTCCTGAAACGCATTATTTCCCAAGAGTACCTAGCATGTCCCTGGGTCTGTTAGGGGATAGAGGGGGCCTGGCAGCCAACATGCCCCAACTGCTCCCCATTGGAGTTACATGAGTGCCACCTAGTGTCACTTGTTAAAGCTGAAGGGGGCCTGAGAGGCCATCTAGTTCAGTTCACCTCACCGAGGAAAGTGAAGTCCTGAGAGCAGGGGTGATTTCAGCAGGGCCACACAATGATCCGATCCGATCGGTGGCTGAACCAGAACTAGAAATCCAATGTCCTGATTCACAGTCTCCTCGAGTGGTGAGGCAGGAGTCCTGGCAGCCCAAGTGCCAAGAATAAAGCCCAAACCTTCCATGGCTTTGAGTTCCCCATGCATTAACTCCTAAAATAGTATTTCCTTGTTCTGAAAGTAGCTGACATACAGGAGTAGGGAGCACAGAGTCTGAAAGTAGAGAAGCCATGCCACAGGCACGGAGTCTGCTCCCACGGGCCGCTGCCCTAGTCCAGTGCACAAGTGATCACACTGTTTCCTGCAAACAAGTGCTCTGGTCTAGAGCCATCGACTGTAAGTCAGGGGTGATGCTTCAGCTTCTGGCCTTCAGCCTCTACCTTTTGGATGAAGCTGGTCTGACACCAGCCTAGAGACCAGTGTCATTAAAACCATTCGGGCTTTGATTTCCAGAAGCCGGTTGTTCTCCAGTTCTCCAAGTAGAGTTTGTTTCAAGATTAACCTACGCCAGTGGTTTGCAGAGCTGCTTGAATATTAACACCACCCAGAAAACTTTTAGATCACCCCAGCGCTTGGGTCTGACCCGAGACCAGCAGAGTCAGAATCTGCGAGGGGTGAAGTTCCCACATCACTTAATTTTTTTTTAGAAAGCTCTCTGGGTTATTCCAATCCTCTGCTGAGAGAATTGAACATCTCAGTGATGGGCTGAGCTTGCAGTGAATAAAAGTAGAAAAGTTAAAAGTAGGAAAGGTGCCCTGGCCGGTTTGGCTCAGCAGTTGGAGTGTCGGCCTGCGGTCCAGAGAGACCCGGGTTTGGTTCCTGCTAAGGGCATGTACCCTGGTTGCGGTTTGTCCCCGGCCCTGGTTGGGTTGTGTGGGTGGCAACCACTCAGTGTGTCCCTTCACGTTGGTGTTTCTCTCTCTCTCTCTCCCTCCCACTCTATCTGAACAAAAAATGGAGAAATGTCCTCGGGTGAGGATAAAAAAAAGTAGGAAAGGTGGGGGATAGATAAAGTCATTCTCACCAGGGTCTGCACCAGAACTCCGTATATGCTAAAGTGCTCAGTAAATAACTGGTGAAAGGAACTGGCCCAAGGGAAAGAGGTGACGCTGAGGGAGTTCGCAGTCTAACGACGTCGGGATTCTCTTAACGCCCTGCCTAACAAACATGTACGAAGAACCACAAATAAACCTAAAGGTAAGAGCAGCAGGTAGACAAGAAAATATAGATCAAGAAGAACTGCTTCAAAATATGAACACCACTAAAGTATACATCACACCCTGCTTTCCTTCTCCTTTTCTTCTTGTTTTTAATTTCTTGCCTCCTCCATTGAAATCACATGCAGTGTACCTAATGACACACATAATAAAGGGTCCTACTGTACTCCAAAAGGCTGCCCTGTCACTTCTCTGAGGGAGTGACAAGTGAGCTGGGCTGTGAGGTAAGAGCAGGGAGTGTACGTCCTGGGCTCTGTGTGTATGCAGGGATGAGGGATTTTCCAAGGCAGAGACAGCCTGTGCAAAGGCCATGTGCTGACAGACTTATTCAAGGAACACAGAGGAGGCCAGTGGGAAGGGGAAGGAGAAGTGATCGGAGAGGGGACCACAGTGTTCAGGAGGTGCCAAACCAAGCAGGACCCTGTCCACTGTTTCCACACACATCCACATCTTGTACCTTTTTCACACTCTAAGTCCATTGTGTGTTTTCCCACCTTGCTTTGACCTGCTTTTACAATCTCATCTTTAGTATCAGTGATTGAACGACTTGCTTAAGAATATATGTAAGTTATTTTTCTGAAATCCCAAACTTTTATCCTTATTACAAACATAAGACATGGTCAATGGAAAAAATTCTAGCAATCTATGGATACATAAGTTGAGTGTTTCCCCAAGTCTTAACCACCAAAAACTTTCACAGTTAATAATTCCACATATTCGTTTAGACCTTTCTGTGTTTGTGTCCAGATATCTCTCTCACTTTTCAGAAGAGTGAAATCATACTATACATACTGTTCTGAAGCTTGCTGACACCCTCCCACCAACTGTTTTGTTTTATTGTAAAATAAAACAATTAACACAATTCCCAGGGAGAGGAAGTAACCTGCTGCTGGATACAGCTTTTTAAGGCTAGGTAGAACCAGAAACACCCAGTGGACTCTCCTGTTAGTGGTTGGGGGGAATGCTTGGAGGTTTTCTTTTTAAAAAAATTTTTTTCCCTTTATTGATTTTAAAGAGAGAGGAAGGGAGAGGGAGAGAGAGATAGAAACATCAATGAGAGAGAACATCGATTGGCTGCCTCCTGCATGCCCCCCACTGGGTATTGGGCCCACAACCTGGGCATGTGTCCTGACTGGGAATCAAACCGGCGACCTCTTGGTGCATGGGTCGATGCTCAACCACTGAGCCACACTTGCTGGGCTTGAGAGCTTTTCTTATTTCAAAAATTTTCAGCTTTCCCGAGATATAAGTGACAAGTAAAATTAGAAGTTATTTAAAGTGTACATGGTGATGATTTGATATACATTGTGAACACATCCATCTAGTTAGCACATCCTGCAATCTGCTTATTTTACTTAATATATCATAGACATCTTTTTGTATCAGCATACATGGCTTTACCTCATTCTATTTTAGCAGTGACACAGTATTTGAGAACGATGTACCATTCGATGATGGACAATTTGGTTGATTCCCCCCCCCCCTTTTTTTTTACCATATAAGCCAAACACATCAATGAGCATCCGTGTATGTACTCTTGCTCAATTGTACAAATATCTCTGTAAAATAAATTCTGCAGAGAATGTTTCAAAGAGTATACCAACATCTGTAACAAAAATAAATGAATAAAAATTGATTAAAAAAAGGGTATATGTGATACATCACCTAAGGCAACAGAAATAAAGGAGAAAATGAACACATGGGACTACATCAAACTAAAAAGCTTCTGCACAGCAAAAGAAACAATCATCAAAATGGAAAGGCAACCCACTGAATGGGAGAACATCATTGCCAATGATGTATCAGATAAGGGGTTAATTTCCAATATATACAGAGTGCTCATACAACTCCACAAAAGGAAGACAAAGAACCCAATTAAAAAATGGGCAGAGGAGTTGAATAGACACCTCTCCAAACAGGACATACAAATGGCCAAGAGACATATGAAGAAATGCTCAATATCACTAATCATCAGAGAGATGCAAATTAAAACAACAATGAGGTATCACCTCACACCTGTCAGAATGGCCGCCATCAACAAATCATCAAACAACAAGTGTTGGCGAGGGTGTGGAGAAAAGGGGACTCTAATACACTGCTGGTGGGAATGCAGACTGGTGCAGCCGCTATGGAAAACAATATGGTGCTACCTCAAAAAATTAAAAATTGAACTTCCATTTGACCCAGTGATCCCACTGCTGGGAATATACCCTAAGAAGCCTGAAACACCAATCAGGAAGAATATATGTACCCCCATGTTCATAGCAGCACTATTTACAATAGCTAAGATCTGGAAACAGCCCAAGTGTCCACCAGTAGACGAATGGATCAAAAAGCTGTGGTACATATACACAATGGAATACTATGCAGCGGTAAGAAAGAAAGATCTCTTATCCTTTGAGACGACATGGAGGGACCTGGAAAGTATTATCCTAAGTGAAAGAAGCCAAGCAGAAAAAGACAAATACCACATGATCTCACTTATATACGGAATATAATGAACATAACAATCTGAGGAATACAGTAGACCCAGACACATGGATGTAGGGCACAGACTGACATCCCTCAGAAGAGGGGATGGGGTTGGGGGGGGGTGGGAAGAGATTAACCACAGAACTTATATGCATGTATGCATGACCAAAGGACATGGACAACTAAGCCGGGGACAGGGAGGAGGGGGGGTGGGTTGGGGGGTGCCAATGGGGTAAAAAGGTAAAATATCTGTAACAAAAAAATAAATAAAAAAAATTAAAAAAATAAAAAAAATAAAGGGTATATGTATTTTAGATGTTGAAGAGTATTTCCAAATTCCTGTCCAAAACTGTTGTACCAGTTCAGCTCACCCAGTGGCATGTGCATGTGCCCATTGCCTTACAGTCTCTTGATCACATCTCACAAGAAAGAACCAGGATCAGAATTTTAAAGGATTGGATCCTTAGACCCAGGCCATTTTCTGAGTCATGACCCTGTTTGCGCCTGCCCAATTCATCCCACTTCCATCAAACCTCTACCCCCACAGATCATCGTCCTGAGGCTCTGCTCCTGCTGTCATCTGGATACCCCCAACTCGTCTCTCCTATCTAATCAGGGGATCTCTCTATCATAATCTTTCTCTTCTCACAATCTCTCACTTTCATTACTTTTCTTCTAGCTCTGTGGCTAATATCTCAGTTTAGGATCTTACTGCCTCCTTCCTGACCTTCCCATCTCTGATCTCTTCCACCTTCAATCCAACCTGAACTTCAGTCCCCATTTATCTTGGTAAAACTCTCCTTGGATCACATGGGCCTCTCCTATTTGAGAACCTCCAGTGACTCCATTTGCTTTCAAATCCTGGCTGAGTTGTCCCTCCCGTCACTGGCCTACTCTCCTAACCACCAACATGCCTGGTCTTTTCTGCATTTGATCCTGTCAGTCCTTCCCTGAAGTTATTTCCCATATCTCTGCCTCCCTGAACACTATCCAAGTGAGCCATAAAGGTGTCTGGGAAGAAGCTTTCCAGATGGAGGGAATGATGGGGATTCAGGTTATGTAGAGCCTCACAGGACATTATAAAGATTATAACGAGGCAAAATTTAAGCATTATCATTATGTATAAATATATAATTTGTCTCTGCTGATAGATTATCACCAAATGCTTTGTACAAATCCATAATTTTTACAATAATGTTTTTATGGCAAGAAGAAATGATTTTGCTTCAGACTAAAAACGATGACAAAAGATTTTGCCTCTCCCAGTAAGGATATCATTAAGCAGAAGTAGAAACTACAATTGAGCAAATGCATCTACTTGTGATAAAAGGGACCCTGAAGTAATGTCCTCCTTATTTTTCATCTTTTGTGTGTATTTACTAACTTATTTTTCTTGTTTAAAACAAATATGACCATCATTTATACTTTTAAAGGAGTGCTTCTTAAATCATGATAGAAAACTGCTTGCCTATTTGACTTAACTGGAATTCAGATTTCATATTTATTCACTGCTAATCTATAGGGTTGTTGGGAGGATTAAATGAATTAACAGACGTGTTTGGAACAATGTCTGGCTTATAGTAAATGCTCTGTAAGTATTTTCAGTAATAATGTTATATATGTATATATTATCCATTCATTCATTTATTCAGACAGCTAGCTAATTACAGCTATGTACTACATACTATGCCAGGCACTGGAAATGTAAAGAAATACTAAGCTGGTCCAAGGATGTTATGTCTAATGGAGAAAACAAATATAAACATATAATTAAAATAAAATGTGATAAATTCAATAATTGGGGTATACAAAAGGCAGAAATGAATAATTCTGTTTGAGAAAGAGAGTCACAGAGCAAATGTTGGCTTGGTAACCAGCTGACAGAGTTAGTAGACTGTAACAAAACAGAGGAAATAAGCCTTAACAAAGACATAAAGTCATGAAGCAGCAGGGTGTATTTGGGGCCTATAAATGTAGAATGGCTGAAGTATACTGTATGTGAAAAGGGAAGAAGGGAAAGTACTTGAGATTATCAGAGTATGATAAGGAATTTGGACATTCTTTATAAGGGATTGTGAGCAATTGAAAGATTATAGGTAGACGTCCTTTTAGAAACAGGCAGCAAGAGGCACAAATTCAAATACCTTGGAAGAGCAAGCAAACACCAAACATGTAAATTGGGGGCTGGTCTAAATGGTGGGGAATGGTGGGGTGGAGGATACAAACTGAAAAGTATATAAAGATATTTAGGTGATTAAAAACTATAACAAAATAAAAGTTGAAAAGAAAATAAATGCAGCCTGAGAGCTGCCAGTTTGAAGCCCTGGTATAGAGGCTTGGGGAACAGAGTGAAAGGAGGTGGAGACTAATGAAGGGATTCTTTCACGTAAAACATAATGAGCAAAAGTAAGAGAAAAGCTGCAGGGATGGAGAAGGTCCAGACCTGAAAAACATTCAGGGAGGAAACGCTCCATAGGCCCCGATGACCTACAGGAAGGAAGAAGGAAAGAAGCTATAATCCCACTTTTCTGGCTTAGATGGCTGGATATATAAAATTATTCACATCTATAGAGATAGTAGACTGGGAAGTGGGTAGACTTAAGGAGTTTGGTTTTAGAATATTTAGTTAGGAGTGTTTGTTGATCGTCCAAGTGTGAGCTCCAAGTATGGCTAGATTTATAGATGTAAAGTATGAAAGAAGGCTAGAGTTGGAAAGATAGATAGATGAATTGTCAGGTTATAGGTGGGAATTAACAACAGAGAAGTAGTTGACATTGTCCAGGAAAAAAAGTGTGAGTAAAATTAGAACAAGAAATTCTTTCATTAAAAATGTTAATGCTTTTGTATCTGTGATCATTTTCATATTCATTATACCCTAAGAATTATATTTAATTTTATATTCTATGAATTTAAAATATAGAGGTGATAGCAATAATTTGTACAATTTAGCATGAGTATTAGAAAAACCAGCCTGTAAATAACAAATGTAGAAATTATAACACATAACTATACTTTTACACATATTGCTAAAAGTATATATTATCCAAAGTATATATAATTCCATCCAATTACCTTAGATGGACCCTTGCTATTTTATTTGGCAAGACATACACCTAAAAGGGTGGGTAGAAGTTCATGAGGGGTTTGGAGACAGATTGTACATAAAGAATAGCACAGCCATTATCTAAGGACACTGTTTACAGATTGTGTCTGTGTGCATGTGTGTGTACTCACAAAAAGCAAGACATTTTAAAAACTAAAGCTACTTCCAGCTAATATATTGTTTACTATCCTTGTTTCCAACCAGCCCTGACTCAACCCTAATAAAAGCCTTTTGTCTGGAACATTAGGGAACACATTTGGAAT
Source organism: Molossus molossus (assembly GCF_014108415.1). Lineage (NCBI taxonomy): Eukaryota > Metazoa > Chordata > Mammalia > Chiroptera > Molossidae > Molossus > Molossus molossus. Next base: position 85,456,762 of record NW_023425388.1, read on the forward strand.
GAGGAAAGGCTGAGACAGGCTCCCACATTAAAGCACAACAATCCCAAACCCAAGAATGGGTCAATCCTTATCCAAATGTTTCCTCTGGGTCCATATACATAATTTTTAAGAGTCAACATCTATTAGCAAAGACAAATACTAGGAGGATAATGGAGAAACATTATAGCTTCCAGCTCCTTTTTATCACTGTTTGCTCAACACTTTTAAATGAATTAAAAGCAGATGTTCAAACTGCTGCCAACTGTTCACTTGTCATCAGTGAATGGAAATTAATTTGGTTTTGTTCATCATTAAATTAAATGTTAGGCTTCAGTAGTTTAAAGAGTCTTAGAATACAAGTCCTGATGAAATTTCAAAGTTACAAATAACAAGTAATTTTGGTTAATTATAAAACATCTGTCCTTGTAAGATAACAATAAAAATTCCTGATCAGTCTGGCTGGTTGTGGCTCAGTGGTTGAGCGTGGACCCATGCACCAAGAGGTCGCTGGTTCGATTCCTGATGAGGACACATGCCCAGGTTGTGGGCCCGATCCCCAGTGGGAGGCATGCCAATCAATGTTCTCTCTCATCGATGTTACTATCTCTCTCTCCCTCTCCCTTCCTCTCTCTCTAAAATCAATAATTAAAAAAAAATCCCTGATCAACTTCAGAATTCTGAAACTCTCACATGGTATCTGAAGAAACAATAATCAATATTTTGTTATTCAAACAAAAGCTTTTGAGCACTGGCTATATTTTCAGCTCTGCATTTGGTGGAGATTATAAAAGAACTTAAAAAAAAAAAAAAAAAAGAACACAAGATTCTGTAGGACTTGGTGCCCAGATGACAGGGTTTGCTCATAGTCTTTCACAAGTTCAGAGGTTCAGAGGAGGCAAAACTTACTTGAGCACAGCTGAAATGATATAGGTAGGGATGTCAGGGCAAGTTTGACTGGACAAAGAAGAACGTGCAGGATTTAATATTATCTCAACTGGCAGCCAGCCTCTAAGATGGTCCTCAGTGATTCTTGCCTTGGGTATTCAAGCCTTTTTGTATTTCTCTCCCATGCTGAATAGAGCTGACCTGTGTAACCAATAGGCTATCGCAGAAATTATGGAGTGTGATGTTTGAAGCTAGGTCCTAGAAAATATTGTGGCTTCAATCTTGGTCTCTCTTGAACTCTTACTCTAGGGCAGCAATTTTCAACCTTTTTCATCCCATGGCACACAGAAACTACTAACTAAAATGCTGTGGTATACCAAAAAATATATATTTTGCTGATGTGACAAAAATAGGTATAATTTTGATTGATTAAAAAAAAATTGTAAGTACCTACCCTTTTGGTTCCAAAGTGACTTTTTAAAAAGTCAGGTGCCTACGGTTGTATATAAGGATTTCTGGTACCAAGAATTAACCAATCAAATGCAACCTTATTATATGATGTTACCAGTAAGATGCAACTCTACTATACAAGATATATATTTATGGTTCAAGACAGGGCATTCATAGTAGATGGCTATTGGGCTGGTTGCTGTCATTTTTTTATTTGACAATCTAAGGAAAAGTAAGCCAGTGTCCTTGACTAAATAGATACTGAATGTTTGAAAAATTCTTGTGGCATACTGGTCGAAAATTACTGCTCTAGGGGAAGCCAGTCTCCATGTTAAGAGGACATTCAAGCAGCCCACTGAAAGGCTCATTTGGAGAGGATGGTAGGCTCATGCCAACAGCCAACACCAATTTCTCAGGCATGTGAGTGAACCACAAAGGGAGTGGGTCCCCCAGCCCCAGAGAAGCCTTCAGATAACTGCATGACTGCAATCCTAGCCAATATTTTGACTGTGACCTCCAGAGACCCTGAGCCAGAACATTGTGAGATAATAAATGTTTATTGTTTTCAGACACTAAGTTTTGGAGTAATTTTAAATGTAGCAATAGATCAATATGTCTTATTATGTCTTCATCTTCACCTAAGAATGTATGAAAGTCAAGAAACGATTGCTTGAATATGAATAAAAGATTTTTAAAAATGATTCTTTTTCTCTCTCTTTTTATAAGAAATGCTATAATAGCCCAGCCGATGTGACTCATTGGTTGACCACTGGCCTATGCACCAAGAGGTTGCCGGTTCAATTCCCAGTCAGGGCACATGCCCAAGTAGTGGGCCCAATCCCCAGTGGGGGCCATGCAGGAGGCAGCCAATTAATGTTCTCTCTCGTCAATGTTTCTTTCTCTCTCCCTCTCCCTTCCTCTCTCTCTCAAATCAATAAAGAAAAAAAAAAGCTATAATAATGTAATAAAAAAGGAAATAGACTGTACTACACTAATATAGCAGTTGACCACACAGATGAGTGCACAGATACAGATAGTCACCACTATTGGTATCACCTTACCACAGCACGAGGTCTATAAAAAAAGAGATTCCAACTCCCTCCGCTCCAAAGGAATAAAAAGAACTATAAAAGCAAGGAGAGCTCCCAGTATTATTGATGAAATCTTCTTACAATTAGGAGAAAAAAGTAATGTAAGAAAATACAGGCAGATAATGTCATAAAAAAATCTTTGCTAGCTCTTGAAAAGGTTTTTATTTTAAGCAGATCTATTACTAGAATTTAACAAATTCCATTTACAATTCCATACTTACATACATTTTTTTAAATCCACATCTGAGGATATTTTTTCATTAATTTTTAGATAGAGTGGGAGGGAGGGAGGGAGGGAGGGAGAGAGAGAGAGAGAGAAACATCTATGTGAGAGAGATACATCAATTGGTTGCCTCCCACATGACCCCTATTGGGACTGGGGATTGAACCTGCAACCGAGGTATGTGCCCTAGACTGAGAATCGAACCTGTGACTTTTTGGTCCTTGGGTGTACACTCTAACCGCTGAGACAAACTGGCCAGGGCCAGGGCCATGCATATATATATTTTTTATCCTCACTCGAGGACATCTTTCCATTTTTTGTTCAGATAGAGTGGAAGGGAGATAGAGGAAGAGAGAGAGAGAGAAACATCGACATGAAAGGGGCACATCGAGTGGCTGCCACCTGCACAACCAACAAGGGCCGGGGACAAACTTAAACCAAGGTACGCGCCCTTAGCGGGAACCAAACCTGGGTCTCTCTGGACTGCAGGCTGATGCTCTAATCGCTGAGCCAAACCGGCCAGGGCCATGCTTATATATTTTTAAAGCACCTAATAATCCAGATAAATGGCAGGAGTTTGATATATTTCTTAAAGCACAAAAATACTCAGAAAGTTATACCTATAAAAATTTGCAGCCAGCTAGAAAATGTTCTGTGGGCATACTGTAATCATTATCATCTCAGGAAGTGAGGCATGTTGGGGAAAATGTGGACAAACCTGATCCAGAGCAAGAGGAAGAACTTAAGATCAGAAAGCTCATCAACCAGGAATTCTACACTAACTCAGCAGCCTGGAGATCAACAACCCAGTGTGGTTTATGTCCCTTCAGAAGACAAGGCAAGATGAAGAAATATAGATGACCCTGATTTAGAGCAAGAGAAAGAGGAGAAAGGGCTTATGGACAGAACACTCACCTACCAGTGAGATTTGCAGTAACTCAGCAGCCTGGATATCAACAAGCTAAACCCAAGCAAACATGATAGAGAGTGAATCAGTGGAACCTGTTCAAGAAAGAGGAACCAAGACAAACCAAGTTCAAGGGCTTGACCTAAGAACCACATTCCTAGAATTACCACTGGAGGAAGAAGATGTCATCTTGGTGACCATCATGACCTCAGAATGACTTAGTTGGTAGAACGAACATAGAATAGGGTAATGAATAAAAAACAGATGACAGCCCTGGCCAGTTTGGCTCAGCGTTCAGTGTCAGCCTGAGAGTCCTGGGTTCGGTTCCTGCTAGGGGCATGTACCACAAAACAACAACAACAACAACAACAACAAAACCAGATGCAAACATTTCAGAAAATATTGCTAAACACTTTCAACTGAAACCTTGTCCCACAATGGGTTATATAATCAATATTTTATTGATCATATCTAGGACTGGCTACAGAACTTGTGGCAGGCCTGGTGCAAAATGAAAATGAAGGGCCTTTTGTTCTAAAATGATTAAGAATTTCAAGATTACAATTTCAGAGCACTAAATCAAGTGAGGGCCCTTCTAAGCATAGGGCCTTGTGCTATTGCATGGGTTGCATGCCCAGGAAGCTAACTCTGGCCCTTTCTACAGAATGAAGAACTGTTTGAAAATATCAAGTGATTATATCTATATCTATATCTATATCTATATCTAATCTATATCTATATATCCGTATCTATCTATAATAGTTTATTGATTTTTAGAAGAGAGGAAGGAAAAGGGAGAAAAACAAGAGAAACATCCATGTGAGAGCACAACATTGATTAGCTGCCTCTTGCACATCCCCTACTGGGGATAAAGCCTGCAACCTGGGCATGTGCCCTGACCTGGAATTGAACAGGCAACCTCCTTGTGCATGGGACAAAGCCCAACCAACTGAGCCACACTGGCCAAGGTTCAAGTGATATATTCTTAATGGAATAATATTTTTACCACATGGTGTATAAAGCAGTCACTGATTTAATTATACTCAAAATGAATTGTAATTGAGGATTAGAATCACCGTAACCAATGAACAACTGCTTGACATGTTACTGACTTAGCAGTTTTTAAAATCAATTCTGAAAACCCACTGACAACAATCGAAGGGGCCCAGTGGAGGTCCTGAATATTAGGACAGTAATTTGACCTAGATTCATGCCTTTTATTCTTTCTATAGCTGTGATCTAAACCCTCAATACACATTAAGAGAAACATTCCCCATAGAAATGAACATAATGAAGATACTGGGCGTGGAAGTAAGTGCAATAACATGTGACTCTGTATTACCCGCCTCCAGGAAGAGAGGGAACATGTTTTTCATTGTAAATGAAATAGCTGTACTATGACCTGTGCTTACTTTAATAAAAACTTTTTAAAATGATGAAACACTGTAGAGACCAGACTCTTTAAAGAACACCGAACACCCACATAACCACTTCTCAGCTCTTAAGAAACAAAATATTAAAAATATAATGAGAGCAAATTCCTCCCCTCCCCCAAATATAACTGTGAGAACTGCAGAACTTTCTGCTGATAACAACTCTGTCCACACTAAGAAACTTGGCTAACACTAGCATGGGTTCTAGCAACAGAAGGCTGTGTCTCTAGGATGACCCCAGCCCCTCAATGAACCCCAGCTCCCCATTAAAATGCCTGACTGAGAAAGCTCAACACTGCCAGTAGAATTTACTGTTTGTTCTAGCCAATATCATCTAATGATAGGCTCCTGACCCCTCTTTCTTGGAGTATTTACTGAAAAGGGCTTATAATTGTGAATATATCTCTTATAACTTAAGAATTGTTCTTCCCAAAGGCCTGAGAGCCATTTCTTTGAAATGTAATCATCAGGATAGATAGGGCCTCTGCCTCCCAGTCTCTGTGGGAGGATAGAATCCTAACTTCAAATATTGCCAGCTAGCAGACACAGCTTGCCTAGTCACAATTACACTGACCAACTCTTTGTAACTTTTCACTTCTTTGACTAAAGAGTCCCCACTCTCCCCTTCCCTCATTCTTTCTTAAAAACCCCTAGTCATCTCTGCACAAATCGGAATAGAGCTCATCTCTTTCCCCTATTGTCAGTAGTTTCTGAATGAAATGTCTTTACTGCTTTAAGTAATGTCTGGTGGTGTTTGTCTTTGAGAACTGTCATTCTGATACATCATTCCCCTGCATTGTTTAAAAGCATACATATATCTATTCATAAACAATATATTGTCTTGTACATTTTAAAAATGTTTTTACTGAGTTTTTAGAGAGAGAGATAGAAACATCAGTGTGAGAGAGATACAATGATTGGCTGCCTCCTGCACAACCCCTACTGGTGATGGAGCCACAACCCCAGCATGTGTCCTGACTGGGAATCTGGAAATCAAGCACAGACCTCTCAGTCCATGGGACAACACTCAATCCACTGAGCAACACTGGCTGGGCTGTCTTGTCTATTTTTAATGCCAAATATAAATGACATATTACCTATCCTTCTGCAATTCATTTAACGTTACTCATTTAGATTTACTCATATTGTTACACGTAGCTCTGCTTGGTTCCAGGGCTTGCATAAGCATTTCCCAAGGTCCATCCTCCAGAGCCTGTGCCCACCCCAGGCCTACCAATGGTCAAGGAGAGACCAAAAGCTTTTGGTGGTGATGCTGGTGTGGAACATCTTGGATATGGAGGAGGCCAAGGAGTCCGTCTGTGTGGAGTGAAGGGGAAGGAGGGTGGGATGAGAAGAAACATGGGCAGCTTTCCCTGCTTGGAGTTCCAAGATTTAAGAATCCTAAATTTGGACTTGACCTTCCAGGCTGTTAGGAAAATATATTTATAAAGATGGGAGACTAGAACATATTTCCTTTACTGTTTAGCTTTTTTTACAAAACAACTTTTAAATATTCAGACATAAAGTATGTGGCCTCCATTTGTTCTTTTGACCGCACCCCACAAATAGGGGTGGGCTTGTCATTTCTTTATAACCCACTCTTTCCTTAAATCCAGCTTTTATAGAAGGAAATTACCGAACTTGGCTACTCTCCTACTTCCACTTTCCCAGTGGCATTCTCACCTCCCTTCCTCCCTGGTTAGGACTCTCAGCTCTGACTTTAAGTACCACGCCAAGAAGGAATGAAGACGCTAAGCGGACGCCAAGGAGCGACGCTCACAAGGGCTTCCAACTGGGACACCCAGCCTCACCAGGCTCCGCCCACTCCGCCTGGCCCGGGGCCCCCGAGGCATCCTGGGACGTGTAGTTTTTGGAGAAGCAGCCCCCCCCCCCCCCAAGACTTCTACCCCAAAGCTGCCTTTGGCCCTCAGGACGTCGTGACGTTGCGTTCCTCCCGTCCCTTGCCTCCTCCCTTTCTTTCCCTCTCCAGAAACTCAGTCCCAGGCTTCCGAGGCCCTTTTACGACGTTAGAGCTCAGAGTCGGTCTCGGCGCCGGGTCCACTTTTCGGCAAAGTGACGTGGACGTCAACAGCAATGGCGGAAGGAGAAGAGGTCCTGCCACTGCCACAGTCTAGCGACGGCCGCTGGTAAGTGAAAGCTCGGGGCTGATTCTCACTGTCCTCCATTCTCTCTTCTCACCACCCTGCCTGTCTGTGAGGCACCAGCAGGCGCCGGCACGGAATGCGAAGACCCGTCCTCTCCCCGGTCCAGCGCCCTGCCCCGCCCCCTCTGCCTGCCGAGCTGCCTTATCCAGCCTAATGCCCGGGGGGCTGAGGCCGGATCGAAGGGAGAGCGGTGTCTGCAGTCCAGGTGCTGGGCCTCAGTTCGGTCCTCCCGCTTCGTCCACCAGTTTCTAAAATGTGCCGGAGGGGTGGCGTCAGGGCTGCGTTTGGCCAGAGTGCCTGGCTGGGGGAGTTCGAGTGGGAGGCTTAGGAAGGAAGTTCCGCGGGTGCAGGGCCGAGGCACTAGAAAACCATTGGAAGAAAAGACCCCTCAAATGACCGTCGCTACTTTTGCCTGCGGGTTCAGAGGTTAAGAGACACACCCAGGGAGGATTCCTCCTACATAACTGAGAGAGTATTTTTTTCCCTTAGTTTTTATTTCTCGTTTCGAGTTCCAGCAGTTTCCACCGTTCATCTCTTTCACACAAGTCATCTTTTCCCTTCCAACCACTTTACTCGCGGCTCGATCTTCACAGCTTTGGATGCGATGTGGGACATGCTCTTACTGCTCCCAAGCGTTTGCATGTGTACCTGCTTTATATTCGGGTTTGTGGGCAGGATCTCCAGTGATCAGTGATTTTTTTGCTAGACTTTAGTTACCCAGTGTTGTTAATCTTTGGGAAAGGCGCCGACTGTTGAAATAGTTGATCTTCAGAATACATTTTTAGGGACACCATTTAAAAAAATGGAAACTTGAGAGGCTTGTCGAACTTTTCCAATTGATCTGAATGTATTGACCATATTTAGATAATATTAGATTTCCAGTTCATCGTGTTATATGCGTACAGCTTACTGGTATTATGTATAAAAATAATACAGGACATTTGTACACATGGACTTTAATCCCTGAGAAAAAATTGAAATTGTTGAACGGGATAGATAGCACAGTACTTGAGAAATTCAGTTCTCAGCGACATCAAGCATTACCTTAGTGCAAGTACTCTCCACTGTGTAGGAGAAAAATTTATGATGACCTAGATGTAGTTTTCTTTCCTCAATTTGCTTTTATTTGGGTTGGGGAGCTCTGACCGTTACGCTCAGTAACAAGGTAAAATTGATCTAGTTCTTTGGTCATGTGAATAAAAGTGTTGTGAGAGATCAGGGGTACAGAAACCACTTCCACTTGGAGTCATTGGGGAAAGCTTTATGGAAGCAGAGGTGTTTGAATAGGGCCTTAAAGAATGAGTAGGGTCCAGCGGGTGTGGCTCAGTGGTTGAGCATGGGCCCATGCACCAAGAGGTCCCTGGTTTGTTTCCTGGTCAGGACATATGCCCAGGTTTTGGGCCAGATCCCCAGTGGGGAGCATGCAGGAGGCGGCCAATCGATGTTGTCTCTCTAATCCACGTTTCTATCTCTCTCTCTCCCTCTCACTCTCTCTCTAAAATCAACAAAGAAAAAGAAAAAGGAATGAATAGGATTACTTTTCTATGATGGCCACAGCCATCAGGGGCCTTAAAAGGCTCAGTTAAATGATTTACAGAAAATATGTAGCAGACTTATAAAACCTCTTAAGACCTAAGTTCCTTTCCACTCAGAAATCTCAAACCATCCATTTTGTGTGTAGAGGTTGTTCAACTAAATAAAGGAATAAATGTCTATCAAAATGAAAATAAAATAAAAAAAATGAATAGGACTTAGATCTGTGCCGTCCAGTGCAAATATACTGTAAGCCACATATGTAATTAAATTTTTTCTAATAGACATATTAAAAACAAAAAACCCAGGTGAAATTAATTTTAATTTTCTATTTTGTTTAATCAAATGTATCCAAATAATTATTTTAACATGTAATCATTATTACAAAAAACAATTAGATAGTGTTATATCTTTCTGTACCAAGTCTTCAAAATCCATTGTATCTTACATTGACCCTCTATCTCAGTTAGGTCTAGCTACATTTTAAGTGTTAAATAGCCACCCATGGCTAGTGATTAACATTCGATAATGCATTTAGATTAACCGCTGGAAACGGCCTTTGCATGGAGCATGAGCAAGGACATAGGCAAGAAAACTGACTTGTTTGGCAAATAATGACTAGAACTTCATGAAGTTTGCTGTTTTGGAAGATGAATTGTTGTATCATAAACTGGCTCTTAGCAGCTGAATGAAGGCCAGGAGGGAAATGTTTCTAGACTTAAGGTATCTTCGAGGAGTTTTTGGTTAGGAGGATTGATTGTGAGCATGTGTCTGGTTCACAGGGGCAAGGAACATGGAGTGAATGGTTGGTTGCATTTGTTCTTTTCTAGCGTTGCTGTATCTTTCATGTAGTTTTCTATTTTTGCTCTTTTTATTGTCATTAATGTAGGAACCCTGAGGTGTTCTGTGATTTCTGCTCTCCCTCCATTCTCTTCTAATCTTTCTCTTTTTTCTCTACTGACTCCACTCACCAGTCCCCTAGAAGTGAGTCTGAGTAGAGTCAGAAGAGACTTTTGGATTTGGAGCTAAGGGTTCAGTAAAGCCTCTGCTTTTAGAGTGCTTGGTGATGGGTTGTCATAGAATGGGGAGATTTTACCCTTTTTTAAAAAAAATGCTGTCTTTTTTTTTTTTTTTTTTTTTTTATCCTCACTCGAGGACATTTTTGCATTTATCTTCAGATAGAGCAGGAGGGAGTCAGAGAGAGAGAGAGAGACACATGGATGTGAGAAAGACACATCGACCGGCTGCCATCCACACGACCCCATCCGGGGCTGGGGACAAACTGCAACCAAGGTATGTGCCCTTAGTGGGAACTGAACCCGGGACTCTGTCTTCGGGCTCCAACCGGCCAGGGCTGCTGTCACATTTTTATTGTAACCTTTTCAAATGGAAATTTTTCTGAAATGTGTTATACATCTCATTGCCTAACCTAAACTCATCTTAATTAGTTAGGGTCATCTGGTTTACAAATGTAAATATGTAAGAATGAAACTAGATCCCTGTCCTCAAGGAATTTGTGGTCCTAGTTAGAGGAATCACATTTAAGAAAATCAATTACTGTTACATTTCTGTAATAATAGTGAGAACTTTAGGGCTGGAAGGGTAGATTGTTGCTATGTTTAATGGTCCCATACAGCAGTCCTATTTTGAGAATGCTTTTTGTTAGTTATTCCCTATTTTCTTTCTTTGTTGTTAGTGGTATATCCCAGTTTGTTCCTCATTGTGAAACTAGGTAGCTACATTTGTTAAAATTCTGTATACCTTTGTAAAAAAGGCTCAGGATAGGGCCTGAACTTCTTAAAAGTATGAGATATCACTTATTTACTGGTTTTCAGATCATTGCTTCTCAAAATTTAAATGTGCATTGGGTTTACCTGGGGATCTTGTTAAAATGAAGATTCTGATTTAATAGATTTGCTTGGGTCCTGAGATTCTTTATTTCTGGCTGACTAGCACCTGGGTGACAGCAGTTTGCTGGTTCATGGACCACATTCTACTTAACAAGGTTCTAGATAATGTTTCAGAATGAGTTCATCAGAGGAATTTATCTCTCTTTATAATATATGGTTTACTATTGTGTATCACCTAATGTATTATACTAGAATTTATCAGATTACATGGTTTATCATTGCTCTTTAGACAGTGAACTCTTTCTCAAGGGCAGTGGCTGATAGCAGGTGGCTCAGTAAATGTTTATTGTCTGAATGTATGCATGAATGAATACATACTTTTGTAAAATCACATGCACATACCAAGCTGTCATTTCACAAAAACAGTGTTTTTGTGAGCTATGTAGTTGCTGGTATATTGCTCACTTTTTATGGACAAAGCATTCATTCATACTTCATTCAGCCAACATTAAGTACTGGTTATATTCAAGCTGCTAAGTATTGTTTAGAAAAAAAATTGAAACAGATTTAAAGCCTGAATTATGTTGTTCTGCCTTGCTTGGGCACTGCAATTTTTTCATTGTTTTAGCTCTTGGAATAATACGTGAATATCTTTTGAAGATATCTAAATACTGGTGTTTTTGGAAATTACATTCTCTAGCAGAATAGAATAGGATTATACAGTTTAAAAATGGAGCAGTGTTTGAGGTGACTTTAGTTATTGAAAATTACAGATGGAAAACAAATTAGTTCCTTATGTTAGGCTCATAAGAGCCAGTTGTTTCTTGTGGAACTGTAAGAGCAGTAAGTTAAAAGTCAATGAAAAGAAAGGTATTTCCTGAAATTTAATGTGTATTTGTTTTAAAGCTCTAACCTTTTGACCTGAGCTGAGAAAATAATGAGTAATGAATCATTTGTTTTAAATCTTCTTTCTTTTTTTTGTGAAGGTTAAAGGTTTTTTTCCTTATCCTTAAGCTGACATAGCATTTCATAGATAGGTGGGAATGCTTTTCTTACAAGCAGTTATGTAAAAGTGATGGCTGTCGTGGTATTTAATAATTTCAGCATGAAGATATAAGAAAATACTATATATTTGTATAGAACTTTATCCTTTATATAATGCTTATTTATACCATCTCATTTGGCTCCTGTTACAATTTTGTGAGAAAGGGAAGTTATGAATTACTGTTGTTGCCTTGTTAGAGATGAGAGGACAGGCTTAGGGTGATAAACCCTTCATGATTGATGTGGTGGGATGTGATACAGAGCATTATATACTATAGCTTTATACCTCTTCAGTTTTCATATGCCATATATCCCTTGCCAAATATCACTTAAAGAGATTGGATATTTTACCAGAAGATATTTTGGTTACATATAACATTTAGATAATATATGTGTCTAGTGTATGTTAATATTTAACTAAATGTATTTATATAATACATATTAAGTATATGTAAATATATAACATTATATAATTTATTCTATATGTATATCATATACAAAAATGGAATTAGCCCTGGCCGGTTTGGCTCAGCGGTTAGAGCGTCCGCCTGCGGTCCGGAGAGACCCGGGTTCGGTTCCCACTAGGGGCATGTACCTTGGTTGCAGTTTGTCCCCGGCCCTGGTTGGTCATGCGGGTGGCAGCCACTCGATGTGTCCCTTTCACATCGATGTTTCCCTCTCTCTCTCTTCCTCTCTCTCCCTCCCACTCTGTCTGTACAAAGGATGGAAAAATGTCCTCGGGTGAGGATAAAAAAAAAAAAAAAAAATAGTCATATAAAAAAAAAATGATTCAAACAAAAATGGAATTAGAATTTATTTTGATTTACTTATTTATATACTGCAAACACAACAGTAAAATTTAATGAGAACATATAAGCATACATAGTGTTAATAACTTTATCATTTCGGTAATTTTTCTGTTGTTTTTACTCAGTGATGATGGAGAATTAAGGGGCTTTTAAAATAATTTCCTGATGGTTATTTCCCCATGGTTGTTTTGAAGTATAAAAGTGACACATAGACGGATGTATTTATCTCATATAGGTGTATGGTTGAATACCAGAAATTTCTGAGCTTTATATTATAGATTCCATTTAGATTTAGTCACTGAAATGAAACTAAATGAGATCCTCTTTTACCAAATAAATTATCACTGATTGGAATTCAGGTAAACAAATCTACTTTGCCAATTTATGATCTCCAATGATAAAGTATCCTTGGAAAGAACTGTCCAAATGTTGCGTAGTGCTGTCACCTTATTTGCAATAGTCATTCCTTAATTTTCCAAAATGATGGTTTCAAGAAAAGGAATGTTGCTGATGTTTCTTTTCTCATTACATTTTGGATAAAGTGGACATTTGTAATAGAAAATGTGCTGTTTTGTGTTGATGTATGCTGTTTTCATTCTATTCTTAGGCAAAGGATACTACCTGTTTTCAATTTCCATATAAACTACTGTTTTGGTGGTGGTGGCGGGGCGCCTTGATGCATTACTTTTTGCATGAAAAGTGGTAGAAAGTCAACTCGTGTATAGAAAAGAACAGTGTGTTAGGAACTTTATTTTGAGGAAGCATGAAAGAGGAAAGGATTTAGAGCAATCTCTAAAGTTAACTTCTCCTTGGTAGAGAATATATTCATCTATTTTGTAAGTAAAGTCTTACAGCAAATGCATTGCAACATTACACATTCAGTAAACTTCCAAGCTTTTTTTTTTCTTCGCAGAGGAAGGGGCACCATTGGTGCAATTTGATCTACAGGGACTATGGATCAAAAATAAGTCTATGAAGATTTAAAGCATCTGTTCTATTTGTAGTTAATTTTAGTAGTTTACAGAACAACATTCTGTGATCTCTATTTCCTTTGCCAGTTGCAGGGCTGAAATACTATAGTTATGTTTGTTTGACTTGTCAAGAACAAGAGAACTAGGTTTAGCACCTTTACTTGGCATGGCATCCTGGTTAAACACAAACTCTGGAAAGGATTACGTTATTTGAAAAGGGACTTTACCAGAGCTGCTTTAGTGGATCTAATCTTGATACAGAGTTCCACTAATTTTTTAAAAGCTAGTGAATAGGATTTTTTTTTCCTTTGGCATTCAAATATGCAACTTGTTGAAATGTTATAAGAAGTATGTCTGATTCTGACAACAATCCAAATAACTTCAAGATTTTACAATGATCAAATTGTGTTCTCACATGGTCATGGTCATTTCTGAATATGCCATCATACTGTTGTTAGGAAGTTTTGATAGTTTGAGATTGGTATTTAAAAATAAGTCGTACAGCCCAGCCCGTGTGGCTTAGTGGATTGAGTATTCTCCCATGGACCGAAAGGTCCCAGTTAGATTCCCAGTCAGGGCACATGCCCAGGCTGTGGGCTTGATCTGGGGATCAAGTAGGGGGTGTGCAGGAGGCAGCTAATCAATGTTTGTCCCTCACATCAATGTTTCTATCTCTCTGTCCCTCTCTTTTCTCTCTAAAACGTTAATAAAAAAACAAATGAATAAAATAAAATTTAAAAAAGTAAGTTGCACAGTACGTACATACACGTCATTGAACTTCATTCATATATACTGTGCAAGTTAATATAACAAAGTAGTCCTATTTCTATTTCTACCAAATATCACACAGAATAGTTAGGAATGAATTAGTTTTCATATGGTAGTCATTTGTAACCAGTGTGCTAACAATAGTAGCAAAATAAGTTCATACAAAGCTTTGTTGTTGGTGTTTCATGACCTGGGCATTAAGAAATAACCAGAAATATGATGGCACAAAGTAAGTCATGAAACCACAACTCAACATGTGCAACTTGCCACTGTAACTCACTTTTACACAATTTGCTGTGTTTACAACTAAAGTAGCTGATCATTTTCGAGTTTTAAATAATTGATCAGAACTTTGTGCCTGGGTATAATATGTACAGGGGACAATCTGGTTAGACATGGTTAATCTGTGCTTATAGTGGTTTATGTATTCTAAATAAATATGAATGGACTACACCTCATAAGGAGCTGCTCCCACCTCTGTTCAGTGGGTTTTAGATAATAGGACTTGGGCTAAAACCTTAGAATAGTCAGCTAGAATGTAAAATACATGAGAGCATGGACTTTTTGTTCACTGCTAGATCTCTAGTGCCTTATGCAGTGGCTAGTATGTAGTAGGTGCTCAGTACATATTTATTGAAAGTTTGAAGGAAAGTGCTTTTGTCAGGGAAGCAAAGAATTCAGAGCATAGGTTTGAGAGAGGTACAGGAGAATTACTGGAAACTAAGGGGTATTTTAAGGAAAGAGGCTAATTTTGCAGAGTATGTAAGGAGGATGAGGACTGAGAAAGATGACTAATGACTTCTTGGAGCTGTTTTAGTTGAACAATGGTGAGTTTCAGTTCATAGGGAGAGAGTAATGGAGATGAGTGGAGAACACTGTTTTTAGGGAGTTGAACTGTAAAGGGAAAGAGAAAGATGACTTCTTGAAAAGAATTGGGTGACGTACAGGAGCTTTTGAATAAGCACAAGTGGAACTATTTGAGGAAGAGAGAATAATAATCACAGGCTATACTGTTCATATATATATATTTAACATTTATTATTGAATGTATTACAGATGTTCCTCATTTTTCCCTCATTGACCCCCTCCTCCCCACTCCTACCCCCCTCCTGCCTTTTCCCATACTGTTGTCTGTGTCCATTGGTTATGCATGTAAGTTCTTTGGTTTATTTCTTCCCACCCCGCAACCCCCTTCCCTTTGAGGTTTGTCAGTCTGGCAACCAATTTGTACTTCTTAATCTCTTCACCTTTTTCACCCATTCCCCCAACCCCCCTCCCATCTAGCAACCAACAGAATGTTCTCTGTATCTACGAGAATGTTTCTGTTCTGCCTGTTCATTTTGTTTGTAGATTCAATTGTCGATAGATATGTATTCATTGCCATTTTGTTTGTTCATATATATTATCTTTTTCTTCAAAAAGACCCTTCAATATTTCATATAATAATGGTTTGGTGGTGACGAACTCCTTTAACTTTTTCTGTCTGGGAAACTCTTTATACAGCCATCGATTCTAAATGACAGCTTTGCAGGATAGAGTCATCTTGGCTGTAGGTTCTTGCTTTTCATCACTCTGAATATTTCTTGCCACTCTCTTCTGGCCTGCAAAGTTTCTTTTGAGAAATCAGCTGACAGTCTTATGGGAACTCCCTTGTAGGTAACTAACTGGTTTTCTCTTGCTGCTTTTAAGATTCTCTCTTTGTCTTGAACCTTTTGCATTTTGATGATGATGTGTCTTGGTGTGGGCCTCTTGGGGGTTCATCTTGTTTTGGACTGTCTGTGCTTCCTGGGCTTGTATGTCTGTTTCCTTCACCAAGTTAGGGAAGTTTTCTGCCATTATTGTTTCAAATAGGTTTCACTTTCTTGTTCTCTCTGTTCTCCTTCTGGCACCCCCAAGATGGGAATGTTGGCACGCTTGAAGTTGTCCCAGAGGCTCCTTACATTATCCTCATTTTTTGGAATTCTTTTTTCTTTCTGCTGTTCTGATTGGGCGTTTTTTGCTTCCTTATATTCCAAGTCAATGGTTTGCTTCTTGGCTTTACCTACTCTACTATTGAATCTGTGTAAATTATTCTTTATTTCAGTTAGTGCCTCCTTCATTTCTGACTGGTTTTTTTGTGCTCTTGAGGCCCTCACTAAGTTCACTGAGCATCCTTATAAGCAAGCAGTATTTTGAACTCAGCATCTGTTACGTTGCTTATCTCCATTTCCCTTAGTTCTTTTCCTGGGGTTTTATTCTGTTCTTTCATTTGGGACCTGTTTCTTTGTCTCCTCATTTTGGCTGCCTCCCTGTGTTTGTTTTTATATATTACTTAATGATGAGTTATGGGGCTATCTGAGACCAGATGCTGCTTGTTTGAAAGAATTTAGTAAAACTGGCCTGGCCGGTTTGGCTCAGCAGTTGAGAGCATCAGCCTGTGGTCCAGAGAGACCTGGGTTCGGTTCCCGCTGGGGGCATGTGCCTCGGTTGCAGTTTGTCCCCAGCCCTGGTTGGTTGTGCGGGTGGCAGCCCCTCGGTGTGTCGTCTCTTTTGTGTCGGTGTTTCTCTCTGTCTCTCTCTCTCTCTCCCACCCTCCCTCCCATTCTATCTGAATAAAAAGTGGAAAAATGTCCTCGGGTGAGGATAAAAAAAAAGAATTTAGGAAAACCTGAAGCAGAATCCAAGACAGGCCAATCCTATGGTTAAGCAAGAGCTTGGGTCGTCCTGAAAGTTGGATGGGGCGGGGCCTCAGGGAATCACCAGGGCGGGGCAACCAGTGTGAACCAAGTTGCTGGAGTCCCAGATATGGTGGCTGTCTGCCACCCCAGGGAAGGGCTCACCAAAGGAACAAAGACCTCTGACAGCACGTCTGTCATGGAGAAAGCCCCCTCTCCAGCCCTCGCTCCAGTGCCAAATATCTCAGTTCTTCCCTGTATGTCTCTGGTGCCCCTCGAGCTGCCTCCCGTCCGAGCTTAGAGGGAGAGAGTCCGGTAAGTCCGTGCGCCGGCCCTTTAAGGAGCTGCCTAGGGCTCCAGTCGCGTCAGCTTCCCTGATCCTCAGTTCCTGCTGGTTTTTCCAGCCAGAAGTTGTGGGGACTTCTCTTCCTGGCACTGGAACCCTGAGCGGGGTGCTTGGTATGGGCCGGGGAACCCTCAGTCCTTAAGGAGGACCTTTCCAGCTGAGGTGTCCTCCTGATTTTTATCTGCCACACATGGGTGTGGGACCTGCCTCTCTCCCTCCGCCCTCCTACCAGTCTGGACGCAGCTGCTTCTTTAATTCCGTAGTTGTAGGACTTCCATTCAGCTTGATTTCAGGAGGTTTTGAATGATGGTTGTTCTGTAGTTTAGTTGTAACTTTGAAATAGTTGTGGGAGGACGCGATACCGCGGTTACCTACGCCGCCATCTTGACCGGAAGTGTTCTTTATATTTTTGAAAGCTAGAAATACTTTCAGTGAAGATTTCAGAGTCTGTTTTGTCTCTTGGCTCTGTTTAATACTGCTAGCAGACACAGAGGTTTGAACAATATCCTGTGCGGTAGGAATAACGTGTTTAAGATGTTTACATAACAACGTTTGAGCTTCTGTTGATTTCCTTAATAATTCAGCTTTTGTATTTTTTTTAAAAATCAAACAGTAAATATCTTCGAACCTGACACTTTAAGACACAAAATGAATTTTTAAAAATTCGGTGATAGGCTCTGGCCGGTTTGGCTCAGCGGTTAGAGCGTCGGCCTGCAGTCCAGAGAGACCCTGGTTCTGTTTCTGCTAAGGGCACAATGTACCTCGGTTGCAGTTTGTCCCCGGCCCTGGTTGGGTTGTGCAGGTGGCAACCACTTGATGTGTCCCTTTCACATCGATGTTTCTCTCTCTCTCCCACTCTATCTGAACAAAAAATGGAAAAATGTCCTCAGGTGGGGATAAAAAAAAAATGGTGATTGGGTTTTCTTTACAGTTTCTCTGTACTCTGCATTTAAGTTTAGGTGATTACATGTATTCTAGGTCCTAAGTGGTCTTTGTGAACTCTTATAATCTTTCAATTTTTTTTTTTGTTGTTTGTTTTTACAATTACAGAAAATGATTGGATTTAAAATTTTCTGAAAACTGGTAAAGTTGACTTAGCTTACTTGATAGCCTAAGAGGCTTCAGGAATTAAAAAACTTTTTTCCTAATCCAGAAAACATCCTATTTCAAGTGTTTTAGAAATTTATCTCAATATTCTTAGGTGTGAGTGCTATTCTGAAGTTGAAGAGGCTATGGGAAGTCATACAGAGACCATCTAATAAATTTCTGGGGATTATTGCTAATTGCTTAATTGTAGGGCTGTTTTTGTTGTTGTTGTTCAGACAGAGTGGGAGGGAGAGAGAAGAAGAGAGAGATAGAGAAACATCGATGTGAAAGGGACACATTGAGCGGCTGCCACCCGCACAACCAACCAGGGCCAGGGACAAACTGCAACCAAGACACGTGCCCCTAGTGGAAACTGAACCCTGGGTCTCTCTGGACCGCAGGCTGACGCTCTAACCACTGAGAAAACCCTGCCAGGGCTGTAGGGCTGTTTTATTATTTAAAAAAAAAACTCACACAGTGGCCAGTGTGGCTCAGTGGTTGAGTATCGACCTACACACCAAGAGGTTGCTGGTTCGATTCCCAGTCAGGGCACATGCCTAGGTTCTGGGCCAAATCCCCATTGGGGGGCATGCAGGAGGCAGCCAGTCGATGTTCTCTCTCATCAGTGTTTCTATCTCTCTCTCCCTCTCCCTTCCTCTCTCTCTAAAACCAATAAAGAAAAAAACTTAAAAATAACTTGCTATCTTTAAAAAAATATGTCTTGAGTACTAATTTTGTCTTTAAAGATTTATTCTTGACTAAATGAAGTGTCTTAGAATCCCTATACTCATGTTTTCTCTTGTCCTATAATTTTAGTATTTTCTACAATTTATTGTTGTTTTATATGTCTCTCAGGATTTGTGTCACATATACCCAGAAATGGTTCATATGAACAGTAACTCACAGTTTGACACTGTTCTCCTTTGGAAAACAGTGAAGGCTTCCATGTCTTTTCAGGAGACTGTCCTGAAAAAGAAAGTTGAAAACGACAGATTCAGGCAAGCTGTAGGCATTGAGATGGAATGGAAAGAGGACTTGGAGAGATATTTTTGTAAAACAAGATAATTTGTATTCTGTGTGAATCCTCTCCACCTCTTTTGATTAGCTGGTATCTGATACGATCCTCAATTTATAGATGAAGAAACTGAGTTTGTATCCCAGGTCATACAACTAGCTGTTAAGTGTGTGGAGTCTGATGTCACATTTTCTGATTTTGAATTTTATACTGTTTTTTCTACAACACTTTGCCTCTAAGCCTTTTATATTCTTAATTCCTTGGTGCTTTTGCTATTGAGTTGCCATAGCAACTGTTTAGGCGTCTGTTCTTTTCCCACAAGGGTAGTTAACATGCATTGCTAATCAGTTTGAGAACTTAAAGAGGCAATACAAGCTCTTAACTCCTCAACAACATAAAGGTGTGGTTTGGACCGTTCATAGTGTTGTATAATACTCCCTTCATTGTATGATAGTGAAGGTTTGATACAGTAGCTTCCTCTTAAGGTCTAAATTAAAGAGTTCCTAAACTTTTTCTGAAGAGTTGCTTATTTTGGTAACATTTTTAATGAAGATATAATTCTTGTATCATAAAATTCATCCATTTAAAATGTACAGTTCAGTGATTTTAGTATTTTCACAGAGCTGGGCAATTGTCATTATCTAAATTTAGATAATGATGCTATGTGAGACGTGAAAGTCTTATTCCTATCTCATTTTTCAGATTAGTCACTTGCCACAATTTTGGTTTTTGTACTAATGGATACTACCATAATTCTAAATATTTTATGCCTGCATTACTTTTAGCATTAAAATATATTTATTAAATATTGAATAATGCTTGAGGGAATTTATGCTAAGGATAAGTGGGAAAGATTAATACAAGGAAAATTTAGAAAGTACCTAGATACCAAGCAGTAGAGGAATAGCCAAATCAATTACTCAGCCATTAAAAATCTGAATTTTTAAAGAGTATTGAATGACTCAGAAAAGTTCATAATTTTTTCGAAAAATATAAATAAGTGAATCCTTCAGGGTATAAAATATATTTAGTATAATTCAGTTTTGTTATATATATATTTCTATGTACCCCCATACACATATTTACACACATACATATCTTTGAAGAACTGAAAACTAATCCACTGAATGTGAACAGTGGTTCTCTCATGGAAGCGAAATTGTGGTTGGTTTAAAAATTTTTTTATACATTGGCCAAATTTTTTTATTTTTTATTTTTTTTTATCCTCACCCGAGGATATTTTTCCATTTTTGTACAGATAGAGTGGGAGGGAGAGAGAGGAAGGGAGAGAGAGAGAGAGAAACATCGACGTGAGGGGACACATCGAGTGGCTGCCACCCGCACGACCAACCAGGGCCGGGGACAAACTGCAACCGAAGTATGTGCCCTTAGCGGGAACCGAACCCGTGTCTCTCCGGACCGCAGGCCGACGCTCTAACCACTGAGCCAAACTGGCCAGGGCTGGCCAAATTTTTTTAAATTATTATGTTACAATAAGAAAAAGGTCATTTTTTTTATAAGTTAGCTATTGTCCAGAAATATTAAGCGTAGTCATTTTCATGGCTTCTGCTCATTGAAGAATCGTGTACCAAGTATTGCACTAGTGACTTGTGTTCAGAAATTTATTGAAGCATCAAACAACTGTATAAGGTAGGTACTATGTTTCTATTTATGTAACTTGCTTAAGATCCTGTGGCTATTGAGTTGGGCCAATAATGGATCTCAGGTCTGACTTTAAAGCCTGAATTCATGAACTTTTATGATATATTGAATAGAGTTGTTTTTTAAAATTGTAAAGTACATATAAAACTCATTATGTTAATCATTTTTAAGTGTACAGTTCAGTGATGTAAAGTATATGCCCATTGTTGTGCAATCAATCTCTAGAACTCTTCTCATTTTATAAGTCTGAAACTGAGTACCCATTAAAGACTAACTCCTCATCCCCCTTCCCCCGCCTCCAGTCCCTGGCATCCACTTTCTGTCTCTCAGACTTTTCTAGATACATCATATAAGTGGAAGTGTACAGTATTTCTCATTTTGTGACTGCTTTATTTTACTTAGTATAATTTTCTCAAGACTCGTTCATATTGTAGCATGTGTCACAATTTTCTTCCTTTCTAAGGCTGAATAATATTCCATTGTTTATGTATATGCCCCATTTTGTTTAATCATTGAAGGATATTTAGGTAACTTCCAGCTTTAGCTATTCTGAATAATGCTGCTGTGAACATGGGTGTACAATTATCTATTTGAGTTTCTGCTTTTACTTCTTTTAGGTATACACCCAGAAGTTGAATTGCTGGATCATATGGTAATTCTATTTTTTAAATGTTTGAAGAATAGCCATATTGTTTTCCATACTGGCTACACCATTTTACATTCCCACCAACAGTGCACAGGGTTCCACTTTCTTCACATCCTTGCCAGCTCTCATTTTCTGGTTTTGTTTTGTTTTTGTAATAGCCATCCTAATGGGTGTGAAGTTTTATTGACTTGATTTTTAAATTCTTCTAGACCTTCTTAGGAAGAATATGTAATTAATAAACAAACATATATATTAGTATATACACTTAACCAGTTGAACTATTAATATTTATATCCAAAATTAAGAGACACTCATAATAATCAAAGTTGAAACAACTTAAATGTTTATTAACTGATGACTGGATAAATCAGTTATAGTAAATATAGAGAGTGGAGTAGCAGTTGGCAATAAAAAGTATGTACTGATACATGCATGCTACAACGCAGATAAGCCCTTTAAAACATGGTAACCAGGCACAAAGACCACATATATATGATTACCTATACAAAATGTGCAGAATAGGTAAATGTGTAGAGACAGGAAAAAAAAAAAATCAGTGGTTGCCAAGGGCTGGCAGCAATGTGGGGAAGAATGGAGAAGGCTTATAACAGATATGGGTTTAAGTGCAGAAAGACATGCAAAAAAAAAAACTTTAGGAGATGAACCAAGTCTTGTTTTCATCTCTTGTTTGGAGTGGTATAGTTTTCATAAATTTTGAAATTATTGGGAAAATAAGTTTTTAGAACATGATTAGGAGAAAAACAATTTAGAAAAAAGTGTTATACATAGTTATTTTTTCTTAGTGACAGGTTTTCTGTAACTTTTTAAATTTTAGGAGCACAAAAATATAATCTTGTGGCTTTTAAAATTATAATTTTAAATATGATTCAATATGGCTTATTCATAAAATAATTACAAAATTTCTAATTGAATTCGTTAATCCTAGAAGCATTTAGAATGAATATTTATTTTGGTAGTGCTTGAACATTCATATCCCATCCCCTTCCTGTCCCCCTTTCTCCCTTCCATGCTAGAAGTTACTGAACATTTGAGTGAAGAAGAAAAACCTAATGCAGTTGCTAGCTTGAATATAAACATTAAACTAATTTAATGTAAATTTACTCACAGCCTTGCTGTAGTTGTAAAGCATTTTGAGTTACAGTGCGTTTGCTACGAGAGATCAGATGAAGAGAAAGTCTGTTATGTTTTATTTAGGTTTTGAAAATACATCATTTATAGATCATTGACCGTAACCTATAGTATTATACTAACATATGTTATAGTTCCAATGTCACAGAGCCAGGAAGAGGTGCATTTCTGCTTTTTTACAACCCCAGAACTTTGGATATGCTCTGTTCTGAACCTTCTGAGCAGAGGAGACAATTACTTCCTTTTTATACTTACTACAGTAGACAGACAAGGCCTGTACTTTTGTATTTTATCTAATACCTGAATGAATGTCCCATATACTTCTAGCAACCTTTAGTTTGTAAGGTCAGTTAAGAAGCTGCCAAAACCAAAGAAGACTTAAAAGCCACAACTCACCCAATCATACTCCACCACACGTGTTCTTTTGAATGTTAGGTATTGCTTGTTCAAAAGTACATAGAAGAAAACTTGGTTTAGGGAAAGGAATATTCTATGTGAGAGTTCAGTGCAATAGAGTTCCTATCTCTGTGATAGGGACTGGATCTTTTTATGAATTACAGTATTTAACTTATTTTCAGCTTTTTTACAAGCACATTTGTAATGTTGAAGTTCTGATAACTGAACCTTTGAACACCTTGCTCAGAAGATAACGTTACTTTTAATTATTTACTTTGTGAGAAGTGCTTTTTGCTACTTAAGGTGGAGCATTTTCTGGTTTCTTGCTTATTTATGGTTGTACTGCTGGAGACTGTATTTGTGGTTCCCTGGGGGCAGCATTGAAGAATCCAGCAGTGGCTGTATCAGCAGAGACGTGCTTGCTCATACATTGTTATGATTTAAAAAGTATGTTGCGCATTAGGCATTTTGCCCCAAAATACTGATTTTGTTGTCTGAAGTAGTAAGGGATTTGGTAAAGTTATTTCAAAAAGAAACCAAGGATTTTGCACTGTAAAATGGAAAAATTCTAGTTCTTCATTTATTTGGTAAAAGAATTTCATCTCATTAAATGGTGTTGTCAGTTTATGTACACATTTAATCATTTAAAATATGATATTCAAAGATTCTATTACATTTTCTTTATTTCATGGTTACAGATACTCCTTCAAATTCTAACATGCTCTCTTATGAATTTTGACTAACATAGAATGAATAGGTAAACCCCAGTTTTTATCATCTTAGGCCTGAAGTGTTTCTCAGCAGTAGATTTGAAATCTCTTCCCCTCACTTTCCCATCCAACACTTTTGGTGACCATATAGCAAAAGAACAAAATGTTCCTTGTGTGGTTACAAGTTATCTTTTTGTTCGTATGAATTTATAGTACCTTTGTTAAGAAACCTTTCAAATTTGATCTCTGCTTTTCTATTGAATATAATCCCAAGTGACTGAGTTTTCATTTAAATTTTTTACCTTAAGAGGGCAACACTTCGGGAAATGTATACATTTAAACTGATATTTCTGGAATCCTATCAATAGGAGGGAGATTTACATCACCTTATTGAGAGAATGTGGAATGGGAATAATTTATTTTCTTCAAAATGACAAAAGTAACAAAATTCTGATTCTGGTGGGATGCTCTGCCTTTCAGGCTGCTTAAGGAATTTTAGAAATTGTGGATTTTTATTTGTATAGATTTCTTACGTATTGTATACTAAAATTATAATGACTGAAACTTCAGCTTTAGAGAATTCCGAAGAAATTAGTTATTTTAAGTGGTTATTTGTTGGCTAAAACCAATTCATACCTTTGTGAAAGTTTTTAAAATTATTATTTTAACCATATGCAAATGAACATAAAACGTATTTCATACTTTTGTCCTAAACATAGTAGTCTGAACATAACTGCTTATTGATTTATTTAATGTGGTGTTATTTTGCTTTACTGTGTAATATAGTGGTGCCATTGGAGCCTTTGTTGTTTCTCTAACATTTATTGAATACTCCCTGTAAACCAGGCATATATCTGTATAGTATGTACTAAGTATCCCTCTTCATACTGCAGTTCTTTGAATTCCTCACTGAATTTTTTTTCTTCCTTCTTTTCCATTGCTTACCATAATGTTAAGATCATACATTCTGTTAAAATTTGAATCCTGGCTCAACTCTTTACTAGGTGTGTGACCACAAGCTACATAACCCATCTTTGCCTTAATTTTTGTGTCTGTAAACTGGGGCCAGTGATGTAACTGACTTCATAGGGTTATTGTGAAAATGAAAGAAAAATAAAACACACATGTGAAATGTTTTGTTAGTCATTACTACTACCATGAATAGCACTATTAATATGACTTCTCAGTGCTGTCAGCCAGCTTGCCCTTTCTTCTCTTTTTAAATTTCTTTAATCTTAGAAGACAGATAACTAAGATTGTTGGAATTAAATGCAAATTAAGAGTAAATGCTGTGTGTTTGCCTTGGCATCGCATTTTGGCTGCAATGTTTTTATCTTAGATGCAGCCTTTAACAGGCCATGCTTATAAATAAATCTGCAAAAAGAAAAAATAAGAATTAACATATCTCAATAAACAGGACTTGTTTTTTTAGGGAAAAAGATCTTGAAGAAGCTCTGGAAGCAGGAGGTTGTGATCTTGAAACTTTGAGAAATATAATTCAAGGGAGACCACTGCCTGCCGATCTGAGGGCCAAAGTCTGGAAGGTAAATGGAAACTAAACAAATGAAATATGATCACTTAAGAATAATATTTGAGAATTTTTGTTTTCAGTTGTCTTAGATGTAGAAGACTATTATCCTATGGGCATGCCACATGTAGAAAATTTATCAGACAGCAACTTACTAAAATCTCTGTTTGTGTAATGTTCAGAATATTTAATAATTTAAATTTTGAAAGGTAATGTTTTCTTTTGCAGTCATAAGAAATGATGTTTATGAAGAAGGGGAAAAGGAAAATAGGTCTTTGAGTGTTGGAATTACAAAAGATTTTCCTTCATTATTTTCTTCTTTGACTATTTTTCAGTGCATGAATATTGTAATTTTTTAAATTTCAAATTAAGATTTTATTATGATTACAATAGAAATATTTATGTTAAAACATTAGCAAAGGATAAGATAAAAATCATGTTATATATCACCTGTAGGTAAAACACATAATGTCTTGGTGTATATCTTTTTACTTTTTTTTACCTTTGCTCATATATATGTAAGAGAAATGGAATTATAACTGTACATAGCATTCTAAATGTTTTATCACAGAAACTTAAAACACAAAAGTTGAGAAACTTGTATAATGAGAGTCTTATCACTTAGCTTGAACTGTTATCTACATTTGGTCAGTCTTGTTTGATTAGTGTCCCAGTCCTTTCCTCCCCACACTGAATTAAATAACTCACTGAATTATTTCAAAACAAACCCTTGCTAACACACTAAAATACTTTAGCATGAAAGTCTATAAGATAAAAACTTTAAAAATAACCATAATACCATTAAACTTGAAAGAATAATAATTCCTTAATGTGTTCTCTCATGGATTAAGGGAAAAGGGAGCTCTCTGGGGTCTTTTTTATAAGAACATTAATTCCATTTATGAGGGATCTACCTTCATGACCTAATCACCTCCAAAAGGACCCCACCTCCAGATACCACAAATCCACATTGAAGATTAAGATTTCAACATGTACATTGTGGGGTGTGGTGTGTATGTGACATAAACATTCATTCTATATAGCATTGATGATGTTTGATTAAGATATATTAACTATGCACATATATATATATTTTTTTTTTAAATCCTCACCCGAGGACATTTTCCCATTTTTTTGTTCAGATAGAGTGGGAGGGAGAGAGAGGAACAGAGAGAGAGAGAGAAACATCGACGTGAAAGGAACACATCGAGTGGCTGCCACCCGCACGACCGACCAGGGCCGGGGACAAACTGCAACCGAGGTACGTGCCCTTAGCGGGAACCAAACCCAGGTCTCTCAGGACCGCAGGCCGACGCTCTAACCGCTGAGCCAAACCGGCCAGGGCTATGCACATATTTTATGTAATTCTATTCACTGTATTAACATGGAGTAGTATAATTTCATTTAGGAAGATTTAAGATAATTATGTTGTTTCATTGTGATATGATTAAGGGCTCACATTTGGTTGAGTGTAGATACATTACTTTGAAATATTTATTATTATTCTTAAATTCAGGCCTTGGCATTGTCA
Source organism: Molossus molossus (assembly GCF_014108415.1). Lineage (NCBI taxonomy): Eukaryota > Metazoa > Chordata > Mammalia > Chiroptera > Molossidae > Molossus > Molossus molossus. The sequence continues at coordinate 85,483,593 of NW_023425388.1, forward strand.
CAGCATCTTTCCAAGGATGGGAAGTAATATATGAAGCTAGTTGCTTTTTTTTTTCTTTTTCCCAGATTGCTCTAAATGTTGCAGGAAAAGGTGATAGTTTGGCATCATGGGATGGTCTTTTAGACCTGCCAGAACAGAACATTATTCACAAAGATTGTGTAGAGTTTATTGGTAAGTTTAATAATTATTTTCAAACAGTACAAAATTTTAGAAATAATAATTTTGTGGAGGAATCATTCTTTGGTGTCTTGTTATAATTTGGGATATGTTGAATTTATAAAGGGCTAGTAAATAGCTTTAGAATTTTTCTTGTGAAATAATGTCTACTATTTTAAGAAAGAGAGCCCAGTTTTTAGTGTTCGTTTACATCATATGTTCAGTTCTTCAAGTATCTTTACAGTTTTGTTGTAGTCTTAAATTTTTTTGTATAATTGATAATATCTATATAATTGTATATAGTCCTGAATTAAAGAAGACTGTCTTCCAAAAGTTTATCTGTAAATCATAGGTTGTGATCTAATATGGAAAAACTAAATCATGGTGGAATAGGTTTTCAGTCACCCCATGAGGTCTTAAAGATTAAGTTAATTTAGTTTATATTTCCTTTTTTAAATTAATCTATAGTCCATTGGTGTCTTTTTTTTCTCTTTCCATTATATTTTAGTTAAATTATTGATTGAGTATGCTTTTGCTTACTGATCACATAGGAAACATTGCTGGTGTGGGCAAAGGAAAGGGAATATGGGGTAGAGAATGAATTACATTCCCTGCCCTTGGCAGAGCTATAGTGTTAGCTGTCCATCACAAGGTAGGTGATAGTCTGGTGTTTAGAAAGTAATTTTTTTGCTTTCCAGAAATATGGGTTATGATGGTCTTTCCTACTCTCCTACTTCAGATGGTTCATTCTTATTTAATCTATGTATAGGTCAGATATTATTAAGTTAGTAAATATTGAACATCTAGTAAATATTTGTAAGTATAAGGAAAAAAAGTGCTTTTATGGAGTGTTGTCATGCTCTACATGTACTCACATAGTATTATATGTTTGTAAATAATGTTATGTCCAATAGCTGAGCCTGAAACAGGCCCTTGCTAACTTTATTTTGACACTTATTTTCTAGACCAGCTTTCAGTGCCAGAAGAGAAGGCAGCAGAATTACTTTTGGATATTGAATCTGTAATTACCTTTTATTGTAAATCACGTAACATTGAATATAGCATGTCCCTTAGCTGGATACATCTACTCAAACCACTGGTGCATCTTCAACTGCCACGCAGCGATTTATATAACTGCTTTTATGCTATCATGAATAAGTACATCCCCAGGTAAAATTTGATTTAGTTACTTATTTTAAAAATGAATAAAAGTCTAGTTTGCTTGAATTCAAGTTGTTAGATTTACTTTAGTGGTAAGTAAAAGGATTAAACAATTTTGAAGGTTATTTGAATCCTAATTGTGTTTTGACTATTTTTGTGATTGTAAAAATTTTTAAAGAATTCTTTAAGAATTTATTCTTCTAGCCCTGGCTGGTTTGGGTCAGCGGTTAGAGCGTCAGCCTGCGGTCCTGAGAGACCCGGGTTCGGATCCCGCTAAGGGCGCATACCTCAGTTGCAGTTTGTCCCCGTCCCTGGTCGGTTGTGTGGGTGGCAGCCGCTCGATGTGTTCCTTTCACATCGATGTTTCTCTCTCTCTCTGTTCCTCTCCCTCCCTCCCACTCTACCTGAATAAAAAATGGAAAAATGTCCTCTGGTGAGGATAAAAAAAAAAAAGAATTTATTCTTCTAAGGTATATATGTATGCAGCATAATTCTTCCTACTTTTCCAGTGTTATCCCTATTTTAATTTCTTCACCTATAAAATAAAAATAACATTATAGTGTTTTATAAGTGAAAAGTAAAGTTTTTGGATTACTATTGTAAGTGAGGTGTTGGGGTTACAGCTTGGATCATAGTCCTAGAAATAAAGATATTGAACAAGTAATCAGAAGTGTGCCAAGTGTGAGGAAGGTGAAGTAGAGAGCACTATGGGAATGTATAATGAGGGTGGCCTAACATGCTCTGGGGATCAGGAACAACTCCCCTAGGCAAATGACACCTAAGCTGAAACTAGACAGATGTGGAGGTGGTTGGGTGTTGGGGCGGGGAGAGATGAGGGCGGCATTCATGAGCCCAGAAAGAATTCTTGTAGTGCTATGGATCAGGTAATTAGGATTTTAGAGGCAAAAGGAACTTTCAGCATAATCTAGAGCAGTGGTTTGGCTGCACACTAACCCTGGATACAAATTGGAATCATTGGGGAGGACTCTTAAAAAACCCAATGCCTGTTTGCATACCTGACTAATTAAGTCAAATCTCTGAAGTAAGCACTCAGGTTTCAGTGTATAAGAGCTTCTCAATTGATTACAGTGTGCAGCCAAGGTAGAGAACCACTATTCTAAAGCTTGGTAGTTAAATAACTACCATTTTTTATAGCTCTCTGTGTGATAACACACTCAACTAGGTATAGGTGGTGCTGTGTGTATTTTCTCATTTCAATAGTGACCACTCTAAGGTAGGTATCTCTGATTCACAACTACAGAAACTGAGGCAAAGAAAGAGAGAGAGATTAAATGATTTATCTAGGATTACACTTCTGGTTTCTGACTGAGTCAGGATTTGAACCTAAGTTTGAATGGACACCTATGGTTTACTAATATGGTTCTCCACACTGGTTGCTTATTAGGATCAGCTGAAGTCTGTCTCTGTCTCTCTTGCTAACAATTTTGTTTAGATATCTTTTAGTATGTACAGTTCATTGGTTTTTAGTACAATCACAGAGTTGTGTATTCATAACCACAATCGTTTGTAGAACATTTTCATTACCCTTGAGGGAAACCTTGTAACCCATTAGTATCCAGCTCTCCATTTTTCCCCAACATTCTCAGCCCTAGACAACACTAATTTACTTTTTGTCTCTATAGATTTGCCTATTCTGGACATTTTACATAAATGGAATCATATATATGGTCTTTTGTGACTGCCTTTTTTCTCTTAGTATAATGTTTTAAAGATTGATCTACATGTAGCATATATTATTTAACTTGTTTTTGTTGCTGAGGACTATTTCATTGTATACATATAGCACATTTACTCATTGAGCTGTTGATGGACATTTGGATGTTCACTTTTTGGCTATTATGAATAGTGCTGCTATGAACTTTTGTGTACAAGTTTTTTGTGGACATGTAGTTTTCATTTTTCTTGCGTATGTACCCAAGAGTGGAATTGCTGGATCATATAACTCTGTGTTTAACCTTTTGAGGTATTGCCAGACTTTTCCACAACAGTTCCTTTACTTTACATTCCCATTAGCAGCGAATGAAGATCCCAGTTTCTTCATATCCTCATTAACATTTTAAAAAATTTTATTATTGTCATACTAATGAATGTCAAATGGTATCTCATTATGGTTTTGATTTGCATTTCCCTTACAGGTAAAGATGTTGAATATCTTTTTATGTGCTTAGTGGCAATTTCTGTATCTTCTTTGGAGAAATGTCTGTTCAACCCAAGAACTTTCTTTTAAAACATGCCAGTCCTTGAAGTTTCAAATATAAGTAGACTATTTAGAGCCTAGGCATGCATATTTTTAAAAAACTCATGTGATTCTAATATACATCAGGTGGAAAACCTCTGTACTACCTTGAAGCTGTAATGCTTCATGTAAGGAAAACAGACCCAGAGATACCAGGACACAGTGCTAAAATCAAGATAGAGCCAAAGCTGGAATTCATATTTGGGAATCATTCTGTTAATAGTAGGTCTCTCAACTGCTTATGTTTTAGCACCTCTCAGCGTAACACAGCTAGTAATAGCAGGGAGCGTGATGTTCCAGCTTTCTCTCTAGAGAATGTGGATGGTGGTAGCTGATAATAGAGGGAGGGGTTTTATGTTGAACTGTGTAACACACCACCTCATCAGGTTCCTCCAGTTACTGTTTTCATGAGTTTTACATGTAACATAGTATTTCAGCCAGAGTCAGTGTTCATGCCAGTTCTGTCTCTGGTACCTGAATTACCAACCTAGGCCCTTTTCTACAAAACTTCCCTGTCAAACTGCAGTATCAAAACATGGCAGCTAAAGGATCATACCAAATCTTGGCATTGACCTCAGGTATTGGATTTGTAGAAATTATATTTCTTTCCACTTGAATAGCATTTTAAAACATACTTAATGTACAGAATAATATTGAACACAAGTTATAATTGAAAAATAAAAGAATACTTGATGCTTTTTGTTAAAACTGTGACATTCATTTCATTAACTTTTTTTGCATGAAGCCTTTTATCTTAATGTCTTTACAGTTTATTTTTTTAGAGACTGTACTCCTACCAAAATACCACTTGTTAAAATACAAAATTACTTATATGGAAGGGTAGTATGGCATAATAGTTTAATGCCAGGTTTCTATGTACAAATCTTAGCTCCATCACTTCTTAGATATGTGACCTTGGGTGAGCTACTTGACCACAACTAAGCCTTAGTTTTCTCATTTGTATAACGGGAAATAATAGTGTCTGTTTTTGTGTTTTTTTATCCTCACCTGAGGACATTTTTCTGTTTTTTGTTCAGATAGAGTGGGAGGGAAAGAGAGGAAGAGAGAGAGAGAGAAACATCAATGTGAAAGGAACACATCGAGTGGCTGCCTCTTGCATGACCCAGCCAGGGTCAGGGACAAACTGCAACCGCGGTACATGCCCTCAGCGGGAACCGAACTCGGGTCTCTCTGGACCGCAGGCTGATGCTCTAAACGTTGAGCCAAACCGGCCAGGGCAATAGTGTCTGTTTTATGGGGTTGGTTTTAAAGATAAACTGAGATAACTTTGTAAGTGCCTGTTACAGTGTCTGGCACAGAGTAACTCCTTAATAAAAATGGACACAAGGGAGCTAAGCAAGAAGTAGGATGGTTATTCTATTCAATAAGGTGAATATTTGGCACATCCTAGAATTCACTCTGAGCACCTGATACCCAGACCACTTTAGCAACTTGTAAGGCTCTTCTAAGTGTGTCTATTCTGAAATGTTCATCTGGCCATTACAGACTTGTACCTTTGCTGAAGGACATTCCTAATTGTGCACATTAACTGTGGAGCTAACCTGAAGCCTTCTTAGGAGTTTTCTCTTATTTGGCAGGAAAAATAGGGGGCTGGACTGCTTTAGGACTCCATATCTTTTGGGATTCAAAATTTACCAAAGTACCCTAAGTAGTCCTGTTGTTTTCAGTGGTCCCTGTAGTCCTTTTGTTAGAGTGCTGCCTGGGTTCACCTGGAGAGAATCTTCCTAGAATTGGCTATAGACCTGCTGTTTATACAGACTTTCTGTCAAGTCAGGTCCATAAGGTTTTAGCAAGAGCATTCGGCCTGATTTATTAGATAGGTTGGTATTCTGAGGGTAGGGAGAGGAGGTGACTATTACAAGAGCATGGGTTACTGATGTGATTATTTCTGAACTATTAATGCAAGAAGGCTTTCTTCTCTTGTCTTTTAGGGATTGTTCGCTGAAGGGGAGACCATTTCATCTTTTCCGATTACTCATCCAATACCATGAGCCTGAGCTTTGTTCTTTTCTTGATACAAAGAAAATTACTCCAGACTCCTATGCACTCAACTGGGTAATAAAGTGAAAGTAGGAACACTTAATGCAAAATAGATTTCTATGAAACTATAGTTAGGTTTTTTTCCCCCCAAGGAAGAGGAAGAAAAGTACTACATTATAGACCATTATACCTAAATGAAAAGAGTAAAATTATTGGCACTTCATAAATAGCTTGTTTTGCTCCTCAGTATGTTCTTCATTTCAGATTATTTAACAGGAAGTTTAGCTTTTTGTTGTTTTACAAAATATGTGACATCTATCTATATAGATATATATGTAATATATAGATATGATGTCAGTTCATTTTTTAAAACTGGGATTAAATTGATGACATATTAGAAGTGATATTCAATCATGAAAATGATGTAAAATTATCAAATGATTACAATAAAAGAATATAAAGTACATCTTAGTGTTCTGACATTTTATATTTGTATTTTCAGTGGGAAGTTTTATTATTCTAGATCAGTGCTCTCAAACCTTTTGGTCTCAGGACCACTTATATACAACATTTATTTGAGGATCCATTGTTTATATGGATTATGTTAATTAGAAATTAAAACTTAAGTTTTAAATATTTATTTAGAAGTAATGAAAAATCCATTACATGTTAACATAAATAGCCTACTTTCAGAATAAAAAAATAAGAATATTTTTCAGAAGAAAATTAGTGAGAATAGTGGCATTATTTTATATTTTTGCAAATCTCATTAATATTTGATAGATTCTCATATTTGCTTCTGGATTCAGTCTCTGATGATTCCACATATCATGTAGCCTTTGGAACATTCTATTGTTCATTTGTGAGAGGATGAATATGAAAAAGGCAAATAAAGTCTTAAGTATTATTATGAAAATAGGTTTGATGTCATGGAGTCTCAATAAATACTCTTGGGGACTTCCTGGGCTCCTCAGACCACACTTTGAGAACTGCTCTTCTAGGTTTAATTTAAGATCTTTTTTAAACAATGACTGGGTGCTAGAAAAATATATATTCAAAAGTTAAACATTCCTTGATTATGTCTTACCTAATTTTTCTTCAAGAAATCTCATATCTGTCACTTATTAACTATGTGATTTAAGATGGCCTCTGAGCTTCAACTTTTTTTTATTTTTTATCCTTTTATCCTCACCCGAGGACATTTTTCGAAATTTTGTTCAGATAGAGTGGGAGGGAGAGAGAGGAAGAGAGAGAGAGAGAGAAACATCGACATGAAAGCGACACATCGAGTGGTTGCCACCCACACGACCCAACCAGGGCCGGGGACAAACTGCAACCAAGGTACGTGCCCTTAGCAGGAACCAAACCCAGGTCTCTCCGGACCGCAGGCCGACGCTCTAACCGCTGAGCCAAACCGGCCAGGGCTGAGCTTCAACTTTTTCATCTGTAAAATGGGAGTAATAATATTACCTATCTTAGAGGGTGAAGGGATGCCTTAACAATCAGGAAATGCTAAGTAGAAAATACTAACTAGTTTCAACTCTGGCCTATTAAATCAAACTGCAGCAGCCTATTCTTTACCTCCCTTTTGGCTATGGTCTTGTCACTGTGAGTTAAAATAATAAAATACCTAAAAAATTATAGCTTCTCTGAGATTCATATGTTGCCATTAAATGCTTGTGTTGAAATGAGTAACTATGTTTTTTAGCGTTCTTATACTTAATAGAGGTTTTTCTGGTCACTTTATGCCTAGGAAATGACATTTCTGTTACCAGAACTCTGAATTAGTACTTAGTGCAGGTAGCAGATTTTAACTGAGGACTAAAAGAACTGGTTTCTCTTCAGTCAATGTCCCAAATAGTTCCTTCTTACTACTAGTATGTCTATAAAATGGAGTCTTTTTTTAAAATCATGAGATGAAACAAAACTAATTTCTAAACCCATAACTATGAGCAATACAGTAGTAGCTTTAGTTTAGCTAAGTGAGTTTAATGATCACCATATATTGCCATTTTGTTTGTATTTGAATCTTCTAATCTATATTTGCAGTAGTAATTTTTAAACAACAACAGAAAAACATCAGTAGTATTGTGTACTTTAAAAGCTTTGTGGTCAACTGAAATGGCAGTTACATGGGCTGTAGTGTTTCAGGTCTTTATTCTAGTCCAAACACCACCACTCACTCTAGCTCTGTGAATTTGGGAATGTTACTTAATACAAGTCTGTTTCCTCACCTATAATGTGGGGAGAAAAATGTCTTCTTTGACAACCTGTTGTGAGAATATTTAAAAATATAGAGATATGTAGTAAAAAAAAAAAAAAAAACATTTAACACTATGACAGTAGCTTAGTACTTGGCACGAAATATATGTGTTCTGGCACTAAAAGTATTCCATTAGCTGTCTTTAGCCATTAAAAATGTTTTAAACTTAAACCTCTACATGGAATTGTTTCTGTATCTAATGAAAATTGAAAGTATCACTGAATTCGTGCAATTTAAAGCACAACTGAGCTTTAGAGAAACTTAGATAATAACTTTTTTTTTGTTTGTTTTTATTTGGAAGAGAAAACCATAGAGCCTGTGGAACCTGTTGAGGGATATAGATGTTGTCTCATTTATTTCAAATGATATACAAGGAAACTTGGGGAGCAATTTACATTTATATTGTCATTAAATTGTTTTAGGTGCTCTTAAATGACCATGTTTGATTCTCACAATTACCTTGTAAGTTAAGTACTATAATAATTATGCTAGTTATCCTTAGAGAGCCCAGTGGGTAATTATGTTATTATGCTATGGCAGATATGTGGTAGTTACTTAAATATTCTAGGTTAATTATGTCTCTTCACAATAATGTAAGAAGGTGGGTAATAGTATTAATTTTTTTAAAACAGAAGTAGAAATGGAAGCTTTAAAGTTTGTTTCATGCCCTGGCCGGGTTGGCTCAGCAGTTAGAGCGTGGGCCAGTGGACCAGAGAGGCTCAGGTTCCTTTCCTGTTAAGGGCATGAACCTCGGTTGCAGTTTGTCCCCGGCCCTGGTTGGGGTTGTGTGGGTGGCAGTCACTCGATGTGTCTCTCTCACATCGATGTTTCTCTCTCTCTCTCTCTCCTTCCCTCTCTCCCTCCCACTCTATCTGAAGATGAATGCAAAAAAAAAAAAAAAAATGTCCTCAGGTGAGGATAAAATAAAAAAGGTTTGTTTCATGCTCTGAGTCAGACTGCTAGTATGTGTCTCCATTGTGCTTTAAATCCATATGTTCTGCCTTTGGATACCGTATACTAAAAGTACACATTAAATTCCATTTGCAGATAATTTGATGTAACGTTACTTATGCATTTGCTTTACTACTTTTAAAAGAACAAGTTATTTCTAATGGTTTATGTTTGTCATTTTATTTCCTGATTACAGCTTGGAAGCCTTTTTGCATGTTACTGTTCCATTGAAGTCACTGAGGCAATATGGGATGGATATCTACAACAAGCAGATCCATTTTTTATTTATTTCTTAATGTTAATAATCCTTGTTAATACAAAGTAAGTATCAAGTTAGTTAGCTTTTTCTCCTCTCTATTCTCAGGGTGCTCTGTTAATATTTAACTCATTTGATTATTTTTTTTTACAGAGAGATCATTTTAGCACAGGAGTCTGACAGCAAAGAAGAAGTTATCCGTAAGTAACATTTAATGTAGAGAAAACATTTCACATCACTTAATTTTCTTAAACTCAGTTTCCTCATTTATAAATTTAGGAGGTTAATCTAGAGGAGCTCTGAGGTTCCATTCAACTCATATACACTCTTCAAGTACAGACCTTAGACTGTTTCTCCTAGTTTTGCTGTATTCATTCATTTATGGTTTTTCATTCCTTTTCCTATTCTGTTTCTCTGGTTTCATTGTTCAAATAAAATGCCCTGCCCCCCCCCCCTTCTTCCTCTCTCCCTCCTTTTCTTTTTCTTTCTCTTTTCTGCCCTCCCTGCCTCTTCTCTTTCTCTCCCACTCTCTTTCCTTCCTTCTCTCCTGCCCCCTTCCCTCCCAGCCCCCTTCTTTCTTCCTCAATTTAAGCAGTACTCTGCTTTCATGGTTTCTTCATTATGAAACCTTGATTCCGCTTTTGGGTTCTCCCCTACTCTAACCCCACACAGATTTAATTATTTCTTCTACATTTCCTGGCACTTAGTACTATCTATATTACAGTGTTTATCTTGCTACATTTTAATGATTTATTTTAAGTCTCACACAAGACAAAGTTCCTTGAGTCAGGAACTATTTCTTAGTCATCATTATTGGCACCTAATAGGTGTTTGTTAAATAAATAAATAAATTGTATTCTGATTAAGGCTAATGAATTTGATTTAATTGCCTGACATCATCATTCACTAGCAGAATTGCATTACCAGTTTCAGCTCCTTTGGGGAAATCCACCTCCCAAATGGTTTTAAAGACATCCCTGTTGAGAATCCATTTATATAGTTTTTATTATGTCGAGGACATTCCAGCTTTGATACATAAATAATGTTCATTATTACATTATTTACAAATAATTTTTTAATGTTGTTATATCTATAATCCTGTTTCAGAGTTCTTGGAAAAAACTCCATCCAGTTTGAATCTAGAAGATATAGAAGATCTTTTCTCTCTGGCTCAATATTATTGCAGTAAAACACCAGCTTCATTTAGGAAGGTATAAGACAAGAAATGACCAGCTATTCAGTATTTCACATTTGCATTTTGTTTTATTGTTTATATTACATCCATTTCAGTTAAAATACTCTAGGCTGGTGTGTGTTTTTTTTTAAATGTTTCCATGAATTGCAGTTTTGTGTGATTTTCTACTGTAAATATTCTCCCTAGTGGAGGAACAGCCAGATTAAAAAGATAGTATATAGATATGCTGCAAATCATCTCACCTGTACTCTGATTATTAGTTATTTCTGATCATTAGAAAATTGTATTTCCTATATTAGTGCTCTCTTGACTTTAGAAAGATTATTTTTGTATTACATAAATCTGGTGGAACATGTATAATTATGCCTTCTTTATCTGGAGTTCAGCTTTGCACAACTTGACTGATGCAGAGCTGTCTTGGAAGCGGAAAAGGGTCACATAGCCACATTTGAGACCTAGAATATTTCTCCGACCAGAGAGGTGCATTCAAGGGAAAGGACACCAGATTAGAAGTGTGAGTGGTGTGAGCTCCTAGAAAGTAAAGCTCCAGGAAGCAAAATCTATTTGTGGAGGAGGTATAGAAGTACCTTAACAACTAGTACGGCACACAGGTTTATCTCTGACCTCAGGTGCCCATGAGAGCATTAACTGTCTTTTTTTGTTGTTACGGCATTCTACCATAATTGCTAGTTGGTAGTTATGTCACTGAAACATCACGATGAGGTCAGGTTATATTCAGTATAGCGTGTTTCAGAAGGCAGATAAGGGAAACCTTTTAATATTTCCCTCGAAACTAATTAAAAAGATTTGTTTTGTTCCGAGGGACTAATTTCAGCTATTTTAATAATCGTAGATCACCTCAATTCCCAGTAATGTTGAGTAAGTTAGATGGTGGGATAGTAATTTAGGATGCTGGATGAAAAAGATGTCTTATACTTTTCTTTTCAGTCTCTTAAGAGGAACAGCTTTTGTTCTCCAGACATCGTAAATAATCTGCACTAACAGTGGCTAATTGGAGCATACTATACTGTATAATTAGGGTCTTACATAATTTATGCAATTCATTTGTGCCATATTTTTGTTTTTAATATATCAAAATATGAAAAGTTGTGAGTAACCAATTTTAAAATTTAGCATTCACCTATAGGTGATAGTATAGAAGATAACTTTGTGGAATGTGTTATTTCATTTATTTTGTGTGACTCTGACAGGGACTTTTTGTTTTAATCCTCACTTGGGGATATTTTTCTGTTTCTCTTCAGATAGAGTGGGTGGTGGGGGAGAGGAAGGAAAGGGAAAGAAAGGAAAGAAGCATCAATGTGAGAGGGACACATCGATTGGTTGCCTCCTGCATGACCCTGACCAGGGCTGGGAACTGAATTGCAACCGAAGTACATGCCCTTGACTGGAATCGAACCTTTGACTCTCTGGTCTTGGGCTGACGCTCTAACCACTGAGCAATACCAGCCAGTGCTCTGACAGGGACTTTGTATGTAGTCTTTTTGTAGCTTTTAGCTTATAACATTTTAGATGATATATTAAGTTTTAAAAAAATTACATGACTCAAGAATGTTATATAATTATTTTATCTTTTATCATAGTATATTAAGAATATTTTTAGGAAGAAAATTTGATTTCTTTAATAGTGTTTTAAATTTTTCTCTTCAGCCCTGGCCGGTTTGGCTCAGCGGTTAGAGCGTCGACCTGCGGTCCGGAGAGACCCGGTTTCGGTTCCCGCTAAGGGCGCGTACCTCGGTTGCAGTTTGTCCCCGGCCCTGGTCGGTCGTGCGGGTGGCAGCCACTCGATGTGTTCCTTTCACATCGATGTTTCTCTCTCTCTCTCTGTTCCTCTCTCTCCCTCCCACTCTACCTGAACAAAAAAATGGGAAAATGTCCTCGGGTGAGGATAAAAAATAAATAAATAAATAAATTTTTCTCTTCAAACAGGATAATCACCATCTATTTGGTAGTACTTTGTTGGGAATTAAGGATGACGAGGCAGATCTGAGTCAGGCTCTTTGTCTGGCCATCTTCGTATCAGAGATCCTTCAAGCAAATCAGTTGCAGGGGGTAAGTAAAGAAAAACCACAGTCTTGTCAGAGGACTGTCCTCTTTAAATACAAGGAACCAACATTTCCTCCCTGTTTGTTGATTTCCACAAACTTAATTATATAAATGTGGCTATTTTGCTTTTTTATGATGATTTTTGTGCTAAATCTTTGTCTAGATGGTCATTTTTAAACTGCCATTGTGTTATTTTAGTTGTCAACAACTAATTATCCCAGACACCAATTTTTGTAAGTTGTTAAACCTTTTTCATTTTAGCAAAGCAATTAAATGATGTATAAAGTACTTAGAATAGAGTGAGTTTAGCATTTTACAGTTAAATTCTGGGTGGTTATACAACTAATTGAATTACATGGTTAAGTGCTATAAAGCATATAACAAAGGAGAATTGAGGAACTATACCATAATTTTCTATTACTTTCTTCATGAAAATGTAAGGAGCAGCCCTGGCCAGGTTGGCTCAGTGGTTGGAGCGTTGGCCTGCGGTCCAGAGACACCTGGGTTCGGTTCCTGCTAAAGACACGTACCTTGGTTGCAGTTTGTCCCCGGCCCTGGTTGGTCATACAGGTGGCAACCACTTGATGTGTCCCTTTCACGTCGATGTTTCTCTCTCTCTCTGTCTCTCTTCTTTCTCTCCCTCTCACTCTGAACAAAAAACGAAAAAGTATCCTCAGGTGAAGATTAAAAAGAAAAAAAAAATGTAAGGAGCAGGTTCTTTCAGTATATGGTCTTTATTACTAGTATTGCAACATTTATCCTTGTGTGTGTGTATTTGGAATGTGGGTGTATTTCTAAGGCAGAAAGAGGAATAGACCTGTGAAAATGCTTTTGACCGTAGATCTTTTTAAAACAAGTAATTCACATATTTTTCTTATTAGAATTATTATTTAAAAACAAATGAAAATATGTAATCTAGTTTAATGAGGCTCATATGAACTTCTTCAGTTCAAACTGACATTGTAGATCCTCCCTTCACCCACCAAAAACATTTATTTCTTGTGTGAATTGAATTGTTTGATAAGTTTGTGGATTTATTTGTGGAAACAGGAATTGTATCTAGGTTCATATTTGTAACTATATGCTTTTTAAAAAATTGTTTACCATGGCCCTGGCCGGTTTGGCTCAGCAATTAGAGCGTCAGCCTGCGGTCCAGAGAGACCCGGGTTTGGTTCCCGTTAAGGGCGGTACACCTCGGTTGCAGTTTGTCCCCAACCCGGGTTGATTGTGCGGATGGCAGCCACTCAATGTGTCCCTTTCACATCGATGTTTCTCTCCCTCTCTCTCTTCCTCTCTCTCCCTCCCACTCTATCTGAACAAAAAATGGAAAAATGTCCTCGGGTGAGGATTAAAAATAAATAAATTGTTTTCCATGATATACATTTAAAAAATTAAATTCCAATATACTATTAATTAGTTTTATAGCTCAAACTGACATTCTCCTGCTACATGTTTTAAGACTTTCTGGTCCAGAACAGTATATACAAAATGTTTTAATTGTTTAAAATTTTTTAGGATCTTGAGGCATTTTTTGCATCTATACTGATTGCATCTCCTGATTCTGTGTGAGATCAATTTTTTAATAAATCTGTCCCCCCTCCTTTGGTTAATTGTTAATATTCTATTGTGTAAAATGTAATTCTTGTGGCAAATTTCAGTACATCAAAAATTATTTCTTTCTTAGGAAGGAGTCCGGTTCTTTGTGGTGGATTGTCGTCCTGCTGAACAGTATAATGCTGGGCATTTATCAACTGCTTTCCACTTAGATTCAGATCTGGTCAGTATCAATGCTCATTAAACACTTTTTTTAATTAAGAAAGCTTTTTTTTCTCTTTAGCTTATAAATATACTTGTACCTGATTTAAGGATGCTTTTCTTTCTGCTTAAGGAGGGAGTCTCTGCCTTTATGATAAAAGTGTTGCTCTCATGTTTCCTTTTCACCCAGGACACCCTTTTGGCATCCTAAAGGATAAGTGAAAACTTTGTTTACTGTGGCTTACAGTTGCTTACCAATGTTATGTCAATAAATTCTAAACTTCTTACTACAAGTTACCTGATGTTATCATTTAGCATAGTGCTTTGCCACCTCCTAAGTACTCTATAAATATTAGCTCTTTTATAATTGGGTCATTATTCTAAAAGTTTTTATTATAAGCCTTTTTTCCATCATGAGTATTTATGCATATGATAAACTAATATTTAATAAGGGTAGTATCTGGCATATAGGTGCTAAGTTGTTAAAATTGCTATCCTTGGGTCACTTTAATTGAAGAAGAAGATGAAGTAAATAGTTAAAGATTGTCAGAGAACAGTTGGTAGACCTGAGACTGACATCATTTAAGCCAATGTGGGGTTATTTAGAGCCTCAAGGACAGGGAAGATGGAAAGAGAAGTAACCACTTTTACTGACTGTGCAATCTGCCCTCTTCCAAGCTTGTTTGAAAAAGTTAATGCTAAGGCTGAAAGGGCTTGTAGAAGTGCCTAAGTGGTGTTGAGAGGAAACTCATGGAAAATGGAGGTAAAACAACTCAGTCTTTTGGGCACTGTAGGTGAAGAAGGCAATCCTAGCTTGTTTGCATCCTGAATGTGAACTCTGTACCTTTCTTTTCCTTGATTCGTCCAAGAAGATTTAGATAGTTTTACATTTTATTTAAGTCATTTATGAATACTTGAATTAAAAAAAAATTCAAAGAGAATCTCCAGAGTTAACTATTAACAGTGTGTTTAATCTTTCAGACCTTTAATATGTATTTACATGTTTCTTGTTCATTTTTGCCACTTAACAGTTTCTTAAAGATCTTTCTATTTAAGTACATCATTTAAATGACTATACAGTGGTCCATGGTACACATATACCGTAATTTGTTGTTTGATTGATGTACATTTTGGTTGTTTTCAGTTTTCTTATAATACCCAGTGCAGTTAACATCCTTATACATATATTGTGAAGTCATGCAAATATTTCTATAAAATAGACTGCTCAAAGAGTTGTTGGTTTGAGAGGTGTGGGTATATAAAATGTTACTAGAGACTGCCACATTGCCCTTTAAAAAGGCTGAACCTTTACACCTTACAACTGTGTATGAGAATGATTGTTTCTACCATCAGCATTATTGGGCATCACCAATTATTTTTTATTTTACAAGAATGATGGGTGAAAAACTGGTGATTACTAGTGATATTAAGCATATTTTTGCAAGTGTGCTATTTATTTCACAAATTGCTTCTATGGTTTGTCCATTTTTCTGTTGGATTTTCACTGTGCTTTCTTTTAATGTACCCCCAGTATAGTACTTTCAAAAAATTTGTAGTTATTGGCATACTTGTTTACTTGAGGGAAAGAAATAAATTTTTCATCCCTTTATCTCTAGTACTTAGAGTAGTGCTGATAAATAAAAGGCTTCTGCTATATCTGACTGTTACATGGTTTGCCATGTAAGTGGGAATAAATAGCTTGTTTTGATGTATCATTTTTAATCATGGGCCATTCCACTCAGTGTTAAACTTTTCTGTCATGACACCTAAGGACCATTGTAGCTTATTGTTTAAGAAATAAACAGTAGCCTGGCTGGTGCAGCTCAGTGGATTTGGTGTCGTCCCATAGACTGAGAGGTCCCAGTTCATTTCCTGGTCAGGGTACATGCCCAGGTTTGGGGCTTGGTCCCCAGTGGGAGGTGTGCAGGAGGCAGCCAGTCGATGGTTCTCTCTCTAAAAATCAATGAAAACATATATATAAAAAAGAAATAATGACCACACATTTTTTCTAGTAGAATGTTTTCTTTGCATAATGGTGTGTCTATACCATGGACCACTATACAGCTAGTTTAATCTTTTAGTGAATTTTCAACTTTTGTTTTAATATATTATAGGTACATTTACACATATTTCTTTTTTCTTATCCCAGGGATTTTTTTAAAATTTTATTTTATTTTATTTTTTATCCTCACCCGAGGACATTTTTCCATTTTTTGTTCAGGTAGATTGGGAGGGAGAGAGAGGAACAGAGAGAGAGAGAGAAACATCGATGTGAAAGGAACACATCGAGTGGTTGCCACCTGCACAACCGACCAGGGCCGGGGACAAACTGCAACCGAGGTACGCGCCCCTAGCGGGAACCGAACCCGGGTCTCTCAGGACCGCAGGCCGACGCTCCAACCGCTGAGCCAAACCGGCCAGGGCGGGATTTTTTTTTATAAGAGCCTTTTCTTTGTCTTTGTTTTCATGGTGGCTATTTATTTTCTAAATTTTATTAATTTATTTTTGTTATAGACGTTTCTCCTTGTTTCCTCCTAGACACCCTCCTCCCCATTCTACCCCCCAAGCCTCTCAGCATTGTTGTGTTGTCTATATCCATTGATTATGCATACATGCGTATAAGTTCTTTGGTTTATCTCATCAATCCCCCCCAACCTCCTTCTCTGAGGTTTGTCAGTCTGAACTGTACTCTTTTCTGTGTCTCTGGGTCTGTTTTGTTCATCAGCTTATTTTGTTCATTGTATTCCACAAAATAAGTGAGATCATGTGGTATTTGTCTTTCGCTTAACATAATACTCTCCAGATCATGGTGGCTAGTTACATGGTTTTTTTTTTTCCTGGAGAAATATTGTAAATACAGGTTTTTTAAATGTTTGTGAAACACGGGCTTGGCATGTTTATAATTTTTTAAAAATTCTTCAGATGCTCCAGAATCCATCTGAGTTTGCACAGTCAGTAAAATCCTTGCTGGAAGCACAGAAGCAGTCCATTGAGTCTGGCTCAATCGCTGGTGGGGAGCACCTCTGTTTCATGGGCAGTGGCAGAGAGGAAGAAGACATGTATATGAACATGGTCCTGGCACACTTCTTACAGGTATGCCGACAGATTATTTCAATTTTGCTTTGTCACTGCTATCACCTTTAAGGAATTCTCATAGGTATTTTTGTGCTATTATCTACAATAATAGACATCAAATTTATATGTATTTTTTCTTTACAGCTTATATATTTTGTGTCTTGCCAAGAAAGGTTTTTCCCCCAGATTTTCCTAGTTTGTTTATCAGGTTTATTATTTATGTTTAAGTCTTGAACCATCTGGAATGTTTTTCTGTGTAAAAAGTGAGGTAGGAAGCAAAAAAAATTCTCTGGGTAATTAACCAGTTGTGCTGTCAATTCGAAATACCACCATTTTAGTATACTGAATTCTTCTATGTGTTAGCATCTATTTCTGGATTATTCTGTTTCATTGATCTTTACGCTTATTTATGTCCTAGTACTTCTTACAGTGGCTATATAATTCATTTTAATATATTCGTTTTGAAACTGAATAAATAGGAAAATAAAAGATGGCAGCAGGCAGGACCAGAGTGAGGGTGAGTGTGTTAGTATGAGTGAGTGTGTGAGAGAGTATGAGTGGACAAGCAACCTTGAACAGTGCAGAAACATGGGCAGAGGGTTCCTGTGCTGTGGATGGGAAGCAGCTGTCTACTGTGGTAAGTGGCTTGTCAGCATGCTGCTCCCTGCAAGGCCAGAAGGCCCCGCCATCTTGGAAGATCCCTTGTCTTCTCTGGGAGGAGGCATTGGGGAGCAGATAGAGCCAAGCGACCTGAGTCCACCAGTGCACCTTGCACTGTTGGACCAGTGCACCTGCTGTGTCAACGTGGAACAGTGCACAGTCGCAGCACTGTCAAAGTTCCTGCTTGGGGAAGCAGTAACTGGCTGGGAGCTGAGCACCATCCACTACAGCAGTAGCTTAATCAGAGCCAAGCACCACTCCCAGTAGCAGTAGCTCCAGCATGGGAGCCCAGCATCTCCCCCCAAAGCATCAGTGACTGGCAGGAGTGGAGCCTCACCTCCAACACCAGCTGAGGCTCGGGAGCTGAAACACACCCCCAGGCAGCAGCAGCAGCAGCAGTGCAGTTGGGCAGCTGAGACCTATCCCCAGCAGCCTCAGCAGAGGCTGATCAGGAGTGATGCCCCAGCACGAGCAGCAAGGCTCGGGCAGCCGAGACCCGCCCCTGACAACTGTAGCAGCAGATTTGGAGTGGAGCCCCTTCCCCAGCAGCAGCAAAATCCTGGGAGCTGAGCATCCTCAGCCACAAAAGCAGCAGAGGATTGGGAGCTGAGAGCAACCCCTGATAACAGCGACAGCAGTAGCAACACAAATCAGGAGCTGACACTCACTCTCAGCAGCATCAGCAGTAACTGATCAGGAGCTGAGCCCTACCAGGCAGCAGTGCATCAGCAGGACCCACGCACCCCAACAGTGCCTACCACGATAGACCAATACCATCTGCCAGTTGTCAATCCTCCAGGACTCACAGCTGGCAAGAGCTGCCAAGCACCAAAACAGTCTGGGAGACACAGCAGCCTTATTTCATAGACACTGACCTGACTACATATCCCATTATCCCTAACCAGGCCTAGAACTACCAGACTGCTAAAATAGACAAAGAAACAACAACCAAGTGAAAGAAAAGGAGGAATCACCAGAAAAGAAACTATATGAAATGGAAGCAAGCAACTTCTCAGATAAAGAATTTCAAGCAATGATTTTATAAGGGTGCTCAAACAGTTTAGTCAGAATTATAAGCAACTTAATGAGAACTATAAAGAGCTCAGTGGGAACTACGTCAGCCTAAAAAAAGAGGTAGAAGCTATGAATAAAAATCAAGTGGAAATGAAGAATGACATGATATGAAAAATACTTTAGAAGTTCTCAATAGTAGATTAGAAGAAGCTGAAGACTGAGTCAGTGACTTAGAAGACAAAGTAGAAAAAAACGCCCAAATAGAGCAACAAATAGGAAAAAAAATTTAAAAGCAGGAGGAGAGTTTAAGGGGGCTTTGGGACAATATGAAACGTAACAACATTCACATCTTAGGGGTACCAGAAGAAGAATCGGAGAAAGGAATGGAGAACCTGTTTGAAGAAATAATGACAGAAAACTTCCCTAAATTGGAGAAAGAAAAAGTCACACAAGTCCAGGAAACACAGAGAGTCCCAAGCAAGATGAACCCCAAAAGACCCACAGCTAGACACATTATAATTAAAATGGCAGACATTAAATACAAAGAAAGATTCTTAAAGGAAGCAAGAGAAAGACAGAAAGTTACCTACAAGGGAGCTCCCATTAAACTGTCATCTGATTTCTCAATAGAAACACTGCAGGCCAGAAAGGAGTGGCATGAAGTATGCAAAGTAATGAAAGACAAGGCTCTAAATCCAAGATGACTCTATCCATCATATCATTCAAAATTGAATGTGAAATAAAGAGCTTCACAGACAAAAAAAAGGGCAAAAGGAATTTACCACCACCAAATCAGCACTGCAACAAATGCTGAAGGGACTGTTGTAAGAAGAAGAAATAGAGGAAAGGAACATGGGCATAAAATTAAAATGGCAACTAATAAGTATCTATCAATAATAACTTTAAATGTAAATGATTTTAATGCTTCAATAAAAAAACATAGGGTAGCTTATTGGATAAGAAAACACGACCCATATCTATGCTGTCTACAAGAGACCCACCTCACAACAAAAGACTCACATGGGATGAAAGTGAAGTGATGGAAAAATTTCTTTCAGGCAAATGAAAATGAAAAAAGGCTGGTGTAGCAATACTTATATCTGATAAGATAGACTTCAAAACGGGGGCCATAGTAAGAGACAAAGAAGGTTCCTACATAATATTAAAAGGATGAATCTAAGAAGAGGATATAACCCTGGTAAACATATATGCACTAAATATAGGAGCACCAAAATACATTAAAAAACTTTTGGAGGACTTCAAGGGAGAGATTATTAGCATACAATCATAATGGTGACTTTAACACCCCACTGACACCACTGGCTAGATCTTCTAGACAAAAAATTAACAAAAACACAGAGTCCTTAAATGATGAACTAGATCAGTTAGACTTAATTAATATTTACAGAACATTTCACCCCAGAGCTGCAGAATGTACATTCTTCTCCAGTGCACATGGGACATTCTCGAAGATAGACTACATGTTAGGACATAAGGTTAAGTCTCTACAAATTTAGGAAGATTGAAATCATGTCAAGCATCTTCTCAAAGCACAGTGGCATGAAGCTATAAATCAATGATAGTAAAAACACTCAAAAACATTCAAACACATGGAGGCTAAATAGTATGTTATTAAACAGCAAATGGGTTACCAATGAGATTGAGAAAAATATCAAAGACTTCCTGGAAACTAATGAAAATGAACACACAACAATACAGATCTATGGGACACAGCAAAAGCAGTCCTGAGAGGGAAGTTCATAGCAATACAGGCCTACCTCAAGAAAGAAGAAAATTTTCTAATAAACCCAGCAAGTTAAAAATTTAGAAAGAGAACAAAAAGAAAAACCCAGAGTTAGTAGAAGGAAGGAAATGATAAAAATCAGAGCAGAAATAAATGACATAGACACTAAAAAAAAATACAGAAGATCAATGTGATCAAGACCTGGTTCTTTGAAAAGATAAACAAGATTTATTAACCTTTAGCCAGACTCACCAAGAAACAAAGAAAGAGAACCCAAATTAATAAAATCTGAAATGAAAGAGCTGAAGTAACAACAGACACCACAGAAATACGAAGGATTGTAAGAAAATGCTATGAACAATTATATGACAACAAATTCAACAACCTAAGGTGAAATGGACAAATTCTTAGAATCATATATTTTTCCAAAATTCAACTGGGAAGAGTCAGAAAACCTAAATAGATCAATAACAATTAAGGAAATAGAAGAAGTAATCAGATCACATCAAACAAAAGCCCTGGTCTGGACGGCTACATAGGGAAGTTTTACCAAACATTCAAATAAGAACTATCACCCATTCTCCTCAAACTATTCAAAAAAATTCAAGAGGAAGGAAGATTTCAAGCTCTTTTTATGAGGCCAGCATAATCCTAATCCCAAAACCAGATAAAGACACTACAAAGAAAGAAAATTACAGGCCAATATCCCAGATGAACACAGATGCCAAAATCCTCAACAAAATATTAGCAAATCAAATCCAACAATGTGTTTTTAAAAATTATACCCCACGATCAAGTGGGATTTATTCCAGGGATGCAAGGCTGATACAATATTTGTAAATTGATAAATGTGATACGCCACATAAACAAAATGAAAGATAAAAATCATGGGATCATATCCATAGACGCTGGAAAAGCATTTGACGAAATTCAGCATACATTTTTTATAAAAACTCTCAGCAAAGTGGGAATGGAGGGATCATATTTTAACATAATAAAGGCCATGTATGACAAACCTACAGCCAACATCATGCTCAATGGGCAAAAACTAAAAGCATTTTCCTTAGGAACAGGAACAAGGCAGGAATGTCTACTTTTACCACTCTTATTTAACATAGTACTGGAAGTCTTAGTCACAGTAGACAAGAAGAAAAAAATAAAAGGGATCCAAATTGGAAAGGGCCCAGTTGGTGTGGCTCAGTGGTTGAGTGTTGACCTATGCAACAACAGGTCGCCAGTTCGATTCCCGGTCAAGGCATATGCCTGTGTTGTGGGCCCGATCCTCAGTGGGGGCATATAGGAGGCAGCCAGTTGATGTTCTCTCTCATCAATGTTTCTATCTCTCCTCTCTCTTCCTCTCTCTCTAAAAATCATTAAAGAAAAATAAATAAATTGGAAAGGAAGAAGTGAAACTCATTATTTGTAGATGACATACCGTACATAGAAAACCCTAAAGACTCCATCACAAAACTAGATTTTTTGGGGGGGGGGGAGTATGTGCCCCTAGCGGGAACTGAACCCGGGACCCTGGTCCGCGGGCCGGCCCTCCAACGGCTGAGCCAAACCAGCCAAGGCAAAAAACTACTAGATTGAATGAATGAATTTGGCAGAGTAGGAGGATACAAAATCAACATCCAGAAATCATTGGCATTTTTATGCACTAGTAATGAACACACAGAGAAACTATAAAAAAAAATAGTATTTACCATTGCAACAAAAAAATTAAGATACCTAGGAGTAAACTTAACCAAAGAAGTAAAGGACCTGTTCGCAGAAAACTACAGGACATTGGTAAAACAAATAGAGGAAGATATAAACAAGTGAAAGCATATACCTTATTCATGGATTGGAAGAATTAACAGCATTAAAATGCCCATACTACCTAAAGCGATCTTTAGAGTCAATGCATTCCCCATTAAAATACCAAAGACAGCCCTGGCCAGTTTGGCTCAGTGGTTAGAGTGTCAGCCCGTGGACCAGAGAGTCCCGGGTTTGGTTCCCGCTAAGGGCTCATACCTCGGTTGCAGTTTGTCCCTGGCCCCGGTTGGGGTAGTGTGGGTGGCAACCACTCGATGTGTCTCTCTCACATCGATGTTTCTGTCTCTCTCTCTCCCTCCCACTCTATCTGAAGATAAATGCAAAAATGTCCTTGGGTGAGGATAAAATAAATGAATGAATGAATTAATAAAAAATACCAAAGACATATTTCATAGAACTGGAACAAACACTCCAAAAAAGACCCCGAATAGCCACGGCAATCTTGAAAAAGAAGAACAAAGTTGGAGGGATCACAATGCCAGATGTCAGGTTATACTACAAAGCCACTGTAATCAAAACAGCCTGGTACTGGCACAAGAACAGGCATATAGATCAATGGAACAGAACAGAGAACCGAAAAATTGACCCAAGACATTATGCTCAGTTGATATTTGACAAAGATGGCAAGAGCATACAATGGAGTAAAGACAGCCTCTTTAATAAATGGTGCTGGGAAAATTGGACCACTACATGCAAAAAACTGAAACTAGACCACCAACTTAAACCATACAGAAGAATACACTCAAAATGGGTAAAAGACTTAAATGTGACTTGTGAATCCATAAAAATCCTAGAATGTAGGCAACATTTCAGACATCACACGCAACAGAATATTCACTGATACAATACTGAAGGCAAGAGAAACAATGGAAAAAACTAATGCATGGGACTACATCAAGTTAAAAATTTTCTGCACAGCAAAAGAAACAAGCATCAAAACGGAAGGGGAACCCATATGGGAGAGCATAATTGCCAATGATACATCAGATAAGGGGTTAATTTCCAAAATATATAGAGAACTTATACAACTCAACAAAAGGAAGACATATAATCCAATTAAAAGGGGGCAAGGAACTAGATAGACACCTCTCAAAACAGGTCATAAAATTGGCCAAGAGCCATTTGAAAACATGCTCAATATCACTAATCATCAGAGAGATGTAAATTAAAACGACTATGAGGTATCACCTCACACCTGCCAGAATGGCTGCCATCTACAAATCATCAAACAACAAGTGCTATCGAGGGTGTAGAGAAAAAGGGACTCTACCACACTGCTGGTGGTAATGCAGACTAGTGTAGCCAGTATGGAAAACAATAAGGTATTTCCTCAAAAAATTAGAAATTGAACTGCCATTTGACTCAGTGATTCCACTTCTAGGAATATATCCTAAGAAGCCTGATATACCAATCAGAAAGAATATATGTACCGCTATGTTTCTAGCAGCACTATTTACAGCTATAAGAAGTAAAGACCTCTAATCCTTTAAGATGACATGGAGGGAACTGAAGAGTATTATGTTAAGCGAAATCAGCCAGTTGGAGAAAGACAAGTATCACATGATCTCACTGATTTGTGGACTACAATGAACAAAATTGACCCAGAGACATAGAAGTAGGGTTCAAACTGACAAACTTCAAAGGAGGGGGCAGAAGGAGAGGAAACAGATAAACCAAAGAACTGATGCATATAAACATAACCAGTGGACATAAACAACAAGCCGGGGGAAGGGGCAGGAATAGGAGGAGGGTGTCAATGGGGGGAAAAGTAGAAACATCTGTAACAAAAATAAATTAAATTAAAAAATTGAGTAAATATACATGACAGCCACCTTTTTAAAAAATTTTTTTAATTAATTTATTTTTGTTACAGATGTTTCTCCTTTTTACCCCACTAATACCCCCCTCCTTCTCCCTCCCTCCCTGCCCTGTCCCCAGCTTTGTTGTTCATGTCTATTGTTCATGCATATATGCATATAAGTTGTGTGGTTTATCACCCCCCCCCCATCTTCTGGGGATTGTCAGTCAGTACCCCACTTCCACATCTCTGGGACTACCCCATTCCTCAGACTGTTTGTTAATTATATTCCACAAATAAGTGAGATCATATGATATTTGTCTTTCTCTGCTTGGCTTGTTTTGCTTAGGATAATACTCTCCAGGTCCCTCTATGTCGTCTCAGAGGATAAGAGATCAGCCACCTTTTTTTGTATTTGAATATTTTCTTCAGCGTAACTGATCTGTATTTGTGACTCTATGCAATCTGTTTTCCTGCCTTCTCTACAGAGCCTCACTCGGTTATGGCTCTTTCCTTATAAAAATAGTTGTTTATTAGGCCGTCTTTGGTAATTTATACATTAAAGTCCTCATTTTGTGTAACTCTGAACTATGAAATCAGGAAGACAGTGGTGTGGTGTTGCACAAGCCACTTAAATTGGGTCCTTTCTATTCATGTATTTTACTAAGAATCAGGTTTGAAAAAATTAGTCTAGCCCTGGCCGGTTTGGCTCAGCGGTTAGAGCGTTGGCCTGCGGTCCTGAGAGACCCTGGTTCGGTTCCCGCTAAGGGCGCGTACCTTGCTTGCAGTTTGTCCCTGGCCCTGGTCGGTTGTGTGGGTGGCAGCCACTCGATGTGTTCCTTTCACATCGATGTTTCTCTCTCTCTCTCTGTTCCTCTCTCTCCCTCCCACTCTACCTGAACAAAAAAATGGAAAAATGTCCTCAGATGAGGATAAAAAAATTAATTAATTAATTTAAAAAAAGAAAAATTAGTCTAAAGGAGAGAATACTTGAAAAACAAAATGAGAGAAGTATTTTGGGGGAGAGATTGTAAGATAATTTTGTACCTTATTTAAGAGAAGATTTTAGAAACTTATACAGAATAACAAATAGGGACTCAAAGTTATTTTATCTATAAATTTAATTGGCCTATTCTAAAAATGCTGTGGTATAAACTATATATTTCGAGGGCTGTCAGATGGCAAGAATTTGGAATATTTTGAACTTTATAATTCAACTTCTTGATATGGTTTTAGGAAATTTTCTCCCAATTTTTGTCATGGAAGATTTCAAACAAATCTAAAAGTGGGAAGAAATGAACCCTATAAACTTCTTATAATAAAGATATAAGACTTCTTGTCAAGATGGCAGTGTAGGTAAATGTGGTATCGTGTCCTCCCACAACCACATCAAAGTTACACCTAAACTACAGAACAGCCATCATTCAAAACCTCTGGAAATCAAGCTGAGTGGAAGTCCTACAACTACGAAATTAAAGAAGCAGCCATATTGAGACAGGTAGGAGGGGTGGAGGCGCAGGCTGGCCCCACACCCACATGTGGCAGAAAAAAATTAGAAGGATAGCTCAGCTGGGAAGGTCCTCCCTGAGGACTGAGGGGTCCCTGTCCCACACCAGGCGCCCAGCTCAGGGTTCCAGTGCCAGGAAGAGAAGTCCCCATAACTTCTGGCTGGAAAAACCAGCGGGAACTGAGGCTGAAGGAGGCTGAGGCAGCTGCAGCCCCAGGCATCTCCTCTTAAAGGGCTCCATTCAGTCAGAAACTGAAATAAAGAATAATTTACATAAATTCAGTAGTAGAGTAGCTACAGCCAAGAAGCATATCATTGATTTGGAATATAAGGAAGCAAAAAACACCCAATCTGAACAGCAAAAAGAAAAAAGAATCCAAAAAAACGAGTATAGTCTAAGGAACCTCTGGGACAACTTCAAGTGTACCAACATTCACATCTTGGGGGTGCCAGAAGGAGAACAGAGAGAACAAGAAATCGAAAACCTGTTTGAAACAATAATGGCAGAAAACTTTCCTAACTTGGTGAAGGAAACAGACATACAAGTCCAGGAAGCACAGAGAGTCCCAAACAAGATGAACCCCAAGAGGCCCACACCAAGACACATCATCATCAAAATGCAAAAGGTTCAAGACCAAGAGAGAATCTTAAAAGCAGCAGGAGAAAGGCAGCTAGTTACCTACAAGGGAGTTCCCATAAGACTGTCAGCTGATTTCTCAAAAGAAACTTTGCAGGCCAGGAGGGAGTGGCAAGAAATATTCAGAGTGATGAAAAGCAAGAACCTAAAACCAAGATTACTCTATCTTGCAAAGCTGTCATTTAGAATTGATGGCCATAAAAAGAGTTTCCCAGACAAGAAAAAAGTTAAAGGAGTTCATCACCACCAAACCATTATTATATGAAATGTTGAAGGGTCTTCCTGAAGAAAAAGGTAAAAAATATGAACAAACAAAATGGCAATGAATACATATCTATCGACAATTGAATCTACAAACAAAATGAACAGGCAGAACAGAAGCATTCTCATAGATACAGAGAACATTTTGTTGGTTGCCAGATGGGAGGGAGATCGGGGGAATGGGTGAAGGGATTAAGAAGTACAAATTGGTTGTTAGACTGACAAACCTCAAAGGGAAAGGGGGGTGGGGGGGTGGGAAGAGATAAACCAAAGAACTTATATGTGTATATGCATAACCAATGGACACAGACAACAGTGTGGGGAAAGCAGAAGAGGGGTGGGAGTGGGGAGGAGAGGGGTCAGTAGGGTAAAAATGAGGAACATCTGTAATACATTCAACAATAAAGATAAATTTAAAAAGACATAACATTATCATTATTATACTTTATTATAAAAAATAATCTAGTGTTTAGGTTTCCCTGAATTTCCCAGAATCCAAAACAAGACATGATATTTTTCTAAAGTCTTTTTCAATTTATAGATTTATAAGTTCTATTTCATAATATTTTTCCTTGCATGTATTTTTTGAAAACAAAATTAATTACTTCATCTTATAAAGTTTCTACACTCTGGATTTTGCTGATTGCATTTTCATGGTGTCGTTTATCAGGTTCTGTCCCTGGTATTTTCTGTAAACTGGTAATTAACTTAGATCTAGAGACCTGATCAGATTACTCTGGTGGAGAGAAGAGGTCTTGGGTGGTATTTACTTGCAGGGGGAAAATACTGCCCAGATATCTCTCTTTGTGTGTCTTTCTTTTTGTTTATCATTGTTTAGATCCATTAATTTTTAGTAGTTTGTAAAATGGTAACATTCTATCATTTTTTCATAATTAGCTATAATATTTGCTTTCATATTTCCTTTTTATAAAGGACACAAAATACTTCGAAAACTTTATTAAACCACTCTTATTACATCCAGAAATACAATTTACCGGATTTTGATTTGACTCTTTATTGCATTGTTAGAACTGTAATACAAATAAAATTAGTCTTGTTAGAGTCAAGAAGTTGTTCCCTTTATCCTACCCAAGCACCAGACCTTACAATACACAAGGTAAAGTTATGTACCTCTCTGTGCCAAAGTCCAAAATGTTAGCATATAACCTTATGTTACATTTGTCAATGTTTACAGAATTATCAGATGTTTTAATTAAATTGTATTTTGAAATAATTTAAATTGTATTTACCATTACAGAAAAACAAAGAATATGTGAGCATTGCCAGTGGAGGATTTATGGGTAAGATTTTAATTTATTAATTCCTTTGCCTCCACTCTTCAGTGGAAATTATATTATCATTAGAGCTGATTTGTAGTGACCAAGTTAGTTAATGGATATATTCTCTCTTCAGTTATTCAGTATTTTCAGGAAAGACACAAGTGTTAGCAAGACATAGATAACAGACTAATATAATAGGCAATGGAAATAAATAATTAATGCTAGACTGTAAATAGAGTTTAATTAGCTTGTGTTTTGCAAAAAATTCTTTGGTAAAGATGCATGAAAAACTGCCCACATGATTTGCCTCTACAGAGGAAGAGTAAATAGGACTGAGAAACAAGTGGAAGGAATACTTTTCACTGTATACCCTTCCTACTTTTGCTTTTTAAATTTGTTTGTTTTCATTTTCTTTTTGAACTACTTGAAGGTATTAATTGCTTAAAAAAATGTTGGCTCAATGGAATAAAACAAATAAGCTGACGTTTACAAATCTGCAGACTAATATCTGGTAATCCACGTTAGTACAATAATTGATAAAATCTCTGCAGGCAAATATTTGAGAATTTATGAAGAATTAGGTCAGAGTAATAGGATTTAGAGTTTTTATTTTTATAGAAGAGATGTTATTTAAGGGGACAGACTTGCAACTAGTAAATAAGTTCTGGGGTACTAATGTACAGTATAGTGAATATAGACAATGATACCGTATTGTAATCATCAGACTTGCAAAGAGACTAGATATTAATTATTTGATGGTAATTATAACTTAGGATTTCTGGTAGATTAGGACCTATTTTCCTTTTGGTCTTTGTTGACATTAGCAAGTATTATGATTATCTCCCATATATCATAGCCTGATAATTAACTATCTTTGAGGCTCATACATAGAGTGATCTACAAAGAGGATTATTTTAATAAATAGTGTTAAGCAAGTATTGACCCTAAAGTATGAATTACTTATTTTATAAGAAAAACCTCTCTTGCCCTGGCCGGTTTTGCTCAGTGGTTAGAGCGTCAGCCTGCGGACCAGAGTCCTGGATTCAATTCCAGCTAAGGGCAAGTACTTCAGTTGCGGTTTGTCCCCGGCCTCAGTTGGGGTTGTGCAGGTGGCAGTCAATCCATGTGGCTCTCTCACATCGATGTCTCTCTTTTTCTCCCTCCCTCCCACTTCATTTGAGGATAAATGTAAAAATATCCTCAGGTGAGGATTAAAAATAAAGAAGAAGAAAGAAAAACCTCTCTTTCCATAGCAGTTAATGTCTAAGACTGCTTTCTCTTTATTATGGCAAAGATTAATTGATGTCTCTTTTTAATAAAACAAAAGCTACCATAGGTTTTCTTTCTTTTTTTTTTTAAGACAAGTTATCTTTTTTTTCTTTATTGATTATAGGGAGAGGGAGAGAGAGATGAAGACATCGGTGAGATAGAACATCGATTGGCCGCCTCCTGCATGCCCCCAACCAGGGATCTGACCTACAACCTGAGCATGTGCTCTGATCGGGAATTGAACCGGGAACCTCTTGGGGTATAGGGCGATGTTCAACCACCGAGCCACACCAGCTGGGCTCTTTCTTTTTTTAAAATTACAATTTACATTCACTATTATTTTGTATTTGTTTCAGGTGTAACAATAGGTTTTATGTTATAAAATAATGTTGCTGAAATCATCTATTAATACATGAAAGATTATCTTCAAAAAAGGAAAATATAAAGTCTATATATACAGTATTGTCACCCTTAGGATCAATTAAGAAAAGTGATATGTGTACAGAGGGCATTAGAAGAAGGAAGGAGAAGAGGAGAGGAAGGGTTTTTGTGGCTTGGTGTCTTTTATTCCTTTTCAGAGATGCAGAAAGAAATACCTGTGATTCTGTCTGTGGACCCTTTTTCATTCAGTTCTTATATGTTTATTATACTTCTCTGGTAATTAATCTTTCCAAAAGGAATTGATTTATCCGGTTTTGTTTTTCTTCTTGTATACCTTAAGCACTGCAGCAGCACTTAGCAGACATTAATGTGGACGGACCAGAAAATGGATATGGCCATTGGATTGCTAGTACCTCAGGCTCAAGGAGTAGTATCACTTCTTCTGTTGATGTAAGTATATGTATATATGTCACCACATTCAGATAAATGCCCAGAAAAGGTGATTAACTACTAAACCTCTACCATAACAGAAATGGAGTCAGAGTTTTCAGACACATATAACTAGGAGTCACGTTATTGTGAGTTTAATGAAATGATGGAGCAGGCCTGCACAGCTAAACTAGCCTGGAGTGCAGGAGGTCTACCTGCTGAATTCATGTTTTTCCCTGTCCCACTGCAGTTTGGTGTCACCTAGTGACAGTTTTCTGCTCCAGCTGAAATATCATTGGAAGTAACTTTGAGTTCTGTGATGAGCTGGCAGTCTCAAGAGAACGTATTCTAGGAATCTCCCAGTTTGGGCCAGGATTATACTGAGGCCAATGGTTGCATTTCCTGCATACCATGTCTACTCCTCCCCACCATAAACTTAGATTACAACTTTTGTCTACCCATATTTGATAATGGATCATACAGAGGAAGACAGGAACCTGGTCCCAATATATTTACTTTTCAGTTTTTGAAATATACATTTCTTTAAGATTGTGCTATATTAGATAAATTCATTTTCTGTTCTACTTTGGAAATACTTGGGCAATAAATTGCACTTTTTCAATATTTCACGTCAGTCAAATGAGATGTCATTAAATCATTTTCTTAAGTAGTAATCCTCATCTACCTAATGATTATTCTTTAAAGCAGAAATAGAAGGAAAAACTGCAGTAGAGAGTCATGGTTACTAGTTTCAGCTTACAGGTGTGACATACTGGGAAGTTCAGGTTTTATCTCTATGACTTATTTTCTTCACGATCTTCAGTAAGATCTTTTCAGCCCTGGTTTCTTCATCTATGCAGTGCAGATGGAAATAACAGAACTTTCCTCATAAGGATGACATGAGGATTAAATATGCAAGTGAATGTAAGGTGTAGTACCTGTCACTTACCTATTTAATATTATTTATTATAAAATTATAACAAATTAGATATATTAATTAAGGTTTATCTTCAGTAAAAGTCAAAGCAAATTCTTGTCAGATTATCAGCAAATAAGGCTTCTCTGAGAATTAAGTTTTCAAATTGATTCTCTAGGTATCTCAAGACTTCTTCATGTGAGATCACCATTTATTTAATAAATATTTGCCATGATTTTTTTTTTTTTAATCTTCACCCAATAATATGCTTTCTTTTTTAGATGATTTTAGAGAGGAAGAGAGTAAGGAAGAGAGAGAGAAACATTGATGTGAGAGTGAAAACACTGATTGGTTTCCTCCTGCATACACCCTGACTGGGGATTGAACCTAAAACCCAGGCATGTGCCCCAACCAGGAATCAAACCCATGAACTTTCAGTGCACAGGACAATGCTCCAACGGTGTCACACTGACCAGAGCTGATTTCTTCTTTCTTTTTTTTTTATCCTCACCCGAGGACATTTATGCATTTCATTTATCTTCAGCCAGAGGAGGAGGGAGAGAGGGAGGAAGAGAGAGAGAGAAACAATGACGTGAAAGAGACACATCGATTGGCAGCCACCCACACGACCCCAGCTGGGGCTGGGGACAAACTACAACCGAGGTACATGCTCTTAATGGGAACCGAACCTGGGTCTCTCTGGTCCACGGGCCGACGCTCTATAACAGCTGAGCCAAACCAGCCAGGTCCCATTTTCTCTTTTAATAATTAAATAATATTCCATTATATGAACATATTATAATTTATTAGGTTAGCCCTCTATTATTGAATATTTACCTTGCTTACACTCTTTTTTTTTTTGTTATAAATACTACTACAATTAACTTTATGAGGTAATATATTTGTATATGTTATGATTATTTAGTCCTAGAAGTGGAATAACTTGATCAAAAAATTACTTATCAATATTCTCAGAATTCTGCATTATTATCAAATTACCTTCCAGAAAACATTATTTCCATCTGCAGTATCAGGTTTTCAATTGAAGATTTTATTTTCAGATTTCAATAACACTGATTGAGGCTGGTAAAGAAGCTGCTTTAAAGATGTATTACATTCAGAAGTACCAAAGAATTTCCACAGTCAGCATAATTTGGTTTTGAATTTGGATATGGAAATAAAAACACTTTTTGTGTGTTTTGTTTAGTTAATGACTTATTTCTCATAAAATTAAAAACAACAGCCCTGGCTGGTTTTGCTCAGCAGTTAGAGCGTTGGCCCTTGGACCAAAGGGTGGTGGGTTCAATTTTTGGTCAAGGGCATGTACCTGGGTTGTAGGTTTGTCCCCAACAGGTTGGGGTCGTGCAGGAGGCAACCAATCAATGTTGTTTCTCTCATCAATGTTTCTCTCTCTCTCCCTCCCTCCCTTCCACTCTGTCTAAAAAAATCAGTGGAAAAATAATCCTTGGGTGAGGATTAACCACAGCCAAAATAAATAATAAAAACAATGTATTTATTGTAGCATCATAAATAAATATGAAAAGTATAAAAACAAATCACCTATAACCCTATCAAAGATAACTGCTATTTATATTTTGAAATATTTTCTTCAAATCTTTTTTTTTTTATATCCTCACCTGAGGACATTTTTCCTTTTTTTTTTTTTATCCTCACCCAAGGATATTTTTCCATTTTTTGTACAGATAGAGTGGGAGGGAGAGAGAGGAAGGAAGAGAGAGAGAGAAACATCGACGTGAAGGGACACATCGAGTGGTTGCCACCCGCACGACCAACCGGGGACAAACTGCAACCGAAGTACGTGCCCTTAGCGGGAACCGAACCCGGGTCTCTCCGGACCGCAGGCCGACGCTCTAACCGCTGAGCCAAATTGGCCAGGGCCATTTTTCCATTTTTTATTCAGATAGAGCTGGAGGGAGAGAGAGGAAGAGAGAGAGAAACATCGACGTGAAGGGACATATTGAGTGGCTGCCACCCGCACGACCAACCAGGGCCGGGGACAAACTGCAACCGAGGCACATGCCCTTAGTGGGAACCGAACCCGGGTCTCTCTGTACCGCAGGCCGATGCTCCAACCGCTGAGCCAAACCGGCCAGGGCTTCAAATCTTTTTTAATGCTTGTGTATTTTAGTATTTTATTTTAAAAGTAATGAGAATATAGCCCTGGCCGGTTTGGCTCAGCGGTTGGAGCGTCAGCCTGCGGTACAGAGAGACCCGGGTTCGGTTCCCGCTAAGGGCACGTACCTCGGTTGCAGTTTGTCCCTGGCCCTGGTTGGTCGTGCGGGTGGCAGCCACTCGATGTGTCCCTTCACGTCGATGTTTCTCTCTCTCTCTTTCTCTCTCTCCCTCCTGCTCTATCTGAACAAAAAATGGAAAAATGTCCTCGGGTGAGGATAAAAAAAAAAAAAAGTAATGAGAATATACACATAATTTTATTTTCTGCCATTT
The DNA here is from genome assembly GCF_014108415.1 of Molossus molossus. Taxonomy (NCBI): domain Eukaryota; kingdom Metazoa; phylum Chordata; class Mammalia; order Chiroptera; family Molossidae; genus Molossus; species Molossus molossus. The sequence goes on from NW_023425388.1 coordinate 85,516,907, forward strand.
CACTGAATATATGAGCATTTTCTAGTGTTTTTAATTGCTTTTTTAAAAAACATGGGTTTTTGTTCTTGTTTCTCTGTTATAGGAAAGGCAAGTGGCCGCTGCAGGTATCATGCTGACCTGAGCTGTCAGTTTCCATGTTGCTCTCACATGCAGTTGGAGAGCCTGTGGCTACAACCTGCCACAGCCCTTGGAAACATGCTGTAAAGCGTGGTTTTTTATATCTGTATAATTTTCCATCGAATAGTACCTAAATCCTAGGGCACTTTCTGATTAGTTCCTTCCCATAAATTGTGAAGAGGATTGGTACACTTGGAAACTTTTGACACCTGTCACCAATTTGCCCTCTAGGGTGTACATGGGAACAATTCTATGAAACAATTGAAGAATTATACTCACATCTATTACATTAGGTACACCAGGATAACGTTTCTTGAGAAATTAGAGGCCTAAGTGAAAATGTTTTAAAAAGCAAAAATTTACAAGGAATAAATGTTTAAAAATTTAGCTACATGAATGATATCTTGATTAAAGCCCCCCCCCTCCCATTTTATTGCACTTTACTCAGTGGTACTTTGCAGATATTACGTTATTTTACAAATTGCAAGATTGTAACCAAATTGCATGAAGCAAGTTGACGGCATTTTCCAACAGCGTTTGCTCAATTCCTGTATCTCTGTTATATTTTGGTAGTTCTCACAATATTTCAAAATTTTTCATTATTATTCGTTATGATTATCTGTGATCATTGACCTTTGATGCTTTTGTTGTTAATTGTTTTGAGCTGCCATGAACTGCACCTGTATAAAAGAGAGCAAACTTTAAAAAATGTGTGTGTTCTGACTGCTCCACAAATTGGGTCATTTCTCCATCTCTCTCTCTCTCTCTTTGGGCCTCTCTATTCTCTGAGACATAACAATATTGAAACTAGGCCAGTTGATAACTTACAATGGTCTCTACATGTTCCAAGTGAAAGGAAGAGTCACAAGTCTCTCACTTTAAATCAAAAGCTAGAAATGATTAAGGTTAGTGAGGAAGGCATGTTGAAAGCCAAGATAGGCTGAAAGCTACATCTCTTACGCCAAACAGCCAAGTAGTGAATGCAAAGAAAACATTTTTAAAGATTAAAAGTGCTACTCCAGTGAACACATGAATAATAAGAAAGCTTAGGAGCCTTATTGCTGATATGGAGAAAGTTTTAGTGGCCTGGATAGAAGATGAAACCAACCACAACATTCCCTTAAGCCAAAGCCTAATTCAGAGCAAGGCCCTAACTCTCTTCAATTCTGTGAAGGCTGAGAGAGGTGAGGAAAAGAAAAACTTGAAGCCAGCAGAGGTTGCTTCATGAGGGTTAGAGGAAAGACGCTGTCCCTGTAACAGAAGTGCAGAGTGAAGCAGCAAGTGCGTGTGTAGAAATTGCAGCAATTTAATCCAGTAGATCAAGCTAAGATAGTTTATGGTGTTGGCTACACTAAACAGATTGTCACTGTGGAAGAAATAGCCCTATTTTGGAAGAAGATGCCATCTAGGATTTTCCTAGCTAGAGAGAAGTCAATGGCTGGCATCAGAGCTTTAAAGACCAGTCTGACTCTCTTAATTAGTGACTATTGAAGTCAGTGCTCACTTAGCATTCTGAAAATCCTAGGGTACTTAATTATACTACATCTACTCTGTCTGTGCTCTATAAATGGAACAAGAAAACCTGGATGACAGCATATCTGTTCACACCATGCTGTACTGAGTATTTTAAGCCCACTGTGGAGACTTACTGCTCAAAAAAAAAAAAATTCTTTTAAATATTACTGCCAATTGACAGTAATGCACCTGGTCACCCAAGAGTTCTGCTGAAGATGTACAAGGAGATTAATGTTGTTTAGCCCATGGATCAAGGAGTAATTTTGACTTCCAAATCTTATTTAAGAAATACATTTCATAAGACTATGACTGCCATAGATAGTGATTCCTCTGATATATCTGGGCAAAGTAAATTGAAAACCTTCTGGAAAGGATTCACTATTCTAGATGCCATTAGGAACAATTTACAATTGATAGGAAGACATCAAAATACCAGCATTAACAGGAGTTTGGAAGAAGTTGATTCCAACCTGCATGGATAACTTCAGGGTTCAAGACTTCAGTGGAGGAAGTAACTGAAGAAGTTGATTCCAACCTTCATGGATAACTTCAGGGTTCAAGACTTCAGTGGAGGAAGTAACTGCAGATGTGGTGGAAATAGCAAGAGAATTAGAATTAGAAGTGAAGCCAGAAGATGCCACTGAATTGCTGCAGTCTCATAAAACTTTAATGGATGGGGAATTGCTTCTTATGGATGAGCAAAGAAAGTGGTTCTTGAAATGGAATCTACTGGTAAAGATGCTCTGAAGATTGTTGAGATGACCACAAAGGATTTAGGATAGTGTGTGTGTGTGTGTGTGTGTATGTATGTGTGTATATATATATATATATATATATATATATATATATATATATATATATATATATATATATATATATATATATATAAAAATATATAATTATATATATAATTATTAATTTATGGTTTGTATCTACTAATAGTTCATAAACCAGTATCAGAGTTTGAGAGGACTTACTCCAGTTTTGAAAGAATTTCTAGGTAAAATGCTTTTAAATAGCATTGCATGCTACAGAGAAATTGTTTGTGAAAGGAAGGGTTAATGAGGCAAACTTCATTGCTATTGTATTTTGTTTTTTTTTAATCCTCACCTGAGCATATTTTTCCATCTATCTTAAGATAGAGTGAGAGGGAGAGAGATGTGAGACACACCAGTCGGTTTCCTCCCGCTCAACCCTGACTAGGGCTGGGGACTGAACTGCAACTGAGGTAGTGCCCCTGTCCAGAATCGAACCTGCAACTCTGGTCCGCGGGCTGATGTTTCAACCACTGAGTCAAACTGGCCAGGGCATTTTGCTATCTTATTTTAAGAAATGTCCACAGTCACTCCAACCTTCAGCAACTACCATCCTGATCAGTCAGCAGCCATCAACATCAAGGCAAGACTCTACCAGCAAAAAGATTACAACTTGCTGAAGGCTCAGATGATGGTTAGCGTGTTTTAGCAATAAAAGTTCAGTCCATGACATCTAGATAACCGTTAGCAGTAGTGTGTCTGTCTGCTAATCTTTTGGAGAACAGTTCTTTAATAATTTTTTTTTTTTTCAGGGTGAATCTTCTAATGGTTTGAATGATAGAGGAATGAAATCACTAGTAAATAAAATGACTATTGCTTTGAAGACAAAATCCGTTAATGTCAGGGAAAAGGTTATCAGTTTTATTGAGAATACATCAGCTCCTGTTGATCGGTGAGTTGCTTATACCATATAAGTTTATGATGAGTAATTAAAACTAAAGAAAAATATCTTACAGTAAATATTAGTTGAATTGAATGTGTTCTAGAAAAGGATCACAAAGTACATTTTTTATTAGATGGTTTCAGTTTTCATTATAATTGTGGATGTCCTTTATTGCTGTAAAATTTGTCTACAGATTACTTTTTTTCCCTCCCACTGCTCAGAATAAGGTGCAAGTAATGATTCTTCCTCTTTATGCCACTCATTAAAAAATATATTCAAATGTCATTTTATGTTTTACACTTAATATGGTAGCTACTTCCCACGTGTCAAATGGGAATCATTTACTAAATGCAGTGATCTCATAGCAGGAACCTCTTCCTGTACTTCAGGAATTTAAAACCTGGAAAATTTGGTCGTGCTAAATCTAGCAGAAATCCATTTTCTTAAGTTTAAGAGTTTAGATTTTCATAGAATTTTGTTCACAGAATATAAGGGACCCTTATTTTCCCATGAATTACAAATGAAAAGCATAGGCTACAAAAAATAAGCAAGTTTCTTTCTTACACTGTTTCTTATGGAACTGTGAGTGCACAATGTATTTTTTGTCCACACAGTAGTCTAACTGAATTTTCTTGTTCCTAGAGTTCAAAGCTAACCTAATAATTCAGTGCAAATTTTGTTTCTAAGCAAGCTTGATCTAGTATGTGTTACAGTATTTAATTTCACTCTCATGTCTTAGAGTATCCTAGGAAAGTTGAAATATTTGACTTTAGGAACTGAATGTCAGGAATTTACTATTTGTCTCTTTTTAAAGTATAGTACATACACATACAAAAATACATTGCTCCCATTTAGTAAATAGTGAAGAAGAGAATAGGTTGTTTTCACTGATCTAAGAAATTGTATGTTGTCTAAAATAGTCAACTGATAAATAATTATTCAAGTGTTCTATCACAAAAGATTTTTTTTTTTTGCTCATTAAAGTATATGATTGCTCTCAAAAGCCTCTTAACATTTTTACTTTTAAAGTGCATTCTGAATAACAGTACTATTACTTCTACATTTTGTAGCATTGACATTAAATTTTTAATTTACAATGCATTAATTATATTTTTAAATGAACTAGTGATAAGTCTAAATTAAAAAGACTTGTCTTTGTTAAAAAATGACTTGAAATGGGCTTTTTTTTTTTTTCATTTTTCTTTGTACTTTGGATGATTGAAACATTTTCTTTATAATGTACACTCTGGGTTAGAAAAACTGATTATACTGTATTTTTGTTTCAAAGCTTTTGTGTATTTTATAATCATTTTATTCTGTCATCTACCTCAATTTGCTATAGAATGTCTTTCAATCTTCCTTGGCCAGACAGAACATGTACAGAGCGGTAAGCCAATGAGTAGAGCAGCTTTGTTGGACTATCCTTTTCTTTTAGCATGCTTTATGCCATCTATAAGCCTCATGCTGTCTTGGCTAAAATTTCATGTAGCTCAGATGTTAAACTTTTCTCATTCTGCTTTTAGGAGTACATGTGATGCTGATCTCTTTTTGTTTTTTGCTTTGATAATTAAAAAAAGTTTTTTTCTTGCATGCTTCTTTGTGTCTCCCATTCCTCAGATGAAAGTCAAGTACATTCAAACCCAAGAACTTCATAAACCTGCAGCTTTTATTCTGAGACAGAGGAAGGTGAAACAAAGAAAATAAGTAGTCTCAGAGTTGTCAGGGTATTTAGCTTTGGAGTTCATTTATTTCGGTGTCCTACCCTTACAGTAGAGAAAATTATAGTATCTGGAAAAAGACACAATTCATGGTTCAAAATTTTGGTTAATTCATGTACATTATGTCATTTTACAATATTTTAGATTTTTCTTAAAAAGATGTGTTTAGATTGGTGAATTAATATATAAATTGGTTCCAAAGAATCACAGTTCTAGAGTTTGGTTTTCATTGAAAGAAATTAAGTCACAATGGACATGTTAATGTATAATCTATCTCTTCTCTGCCCCAGTGACATGGGGTGTTTGTCATTAAATTCCATAAGTTTGAAAGGATCTTCAATTAGGATGAGCAAAAGAACTTTACTTACTTAATACTTACATATGTCTTTACAGTGTTTATACTTATAGAATTTTTCTGCAATTTAAATTAGAATATCAATTATAGCAATACCCATGAACATTTTAAAAGAAAATTTTGTCATACTTTGAATGTAAGTTAAACTTTGGAAAAATGGACTTGACTTTTCTCAGGTCATTTCAATATTCCCAGTGACTAGAAGTATCATTTTTAAAAACAATAATGTACTCTCAGCTTACTGATCAGAATTTTTATTTGCTGTGACTCTTCATACACAGTGTCAATTACAGTGCTTCTATTATAATTTTATCTAAGACTTTTAAAAGAAATTACATATTTTACTTACTTTTTTTTTTTTTTTTTTATCCTCACCCGAGGACATTTTCCCATTTTTTTGTTCAGGTAGAGTGGGAGGGAGAGAGAGGAACAGAGAGAGAGAGAGAAACATCGATGTGAAAGGAACACATCGAGTGGCTGCCACCCACACGACCGACCAGGGCCGGGAACAAACTGCAACCGAGGTACATGCCCTTAGCGGGAACCGAACCCGGGTCTCTCAGGACCGCAGGTCGACGCTCTAACCGCTGAGCCAAACCGGCCAGGGCTACTTTTTTTTTTTTTTTTTTTTATCCTCACCCGAGGACACCTCCCCACTTCCCGTTCAGGTAGAGTGGGAGGGAGAGAGAGGAACAGAGAGAGAGAGAGAGAAACATCGATGTGAAAGGAACACATCGAGTGGCTGCCACCCGCACGACCAACCAGGGCCGGGGACAATCTGCAACCGAGGTACGCGCCCTTAGTGGGAACCGAACCCGGGTCTCTCAGGACCGCAGGTCGACGCTTTAACCGCTGAGCGAAACCGCCCAGGGCGAAATTACATATTTTAAAATTAAGATGTTTATGAATCATCTTTCTATTGTCTCGTATTATACAACCATTGAATTAATCTAATTTTATTTAACTCCCACATTCTTAATTTTAAAAAAATTTATATTATCTTCTCTGGTCCAAAGGCAGATATATCTATTTTGAAAATAGAATTTAGTGAAATAATTAGAATGAAATGTTAGCTCTTTCTTAGTTCAGCAAATTAAGTAAAAACCTGTCAAACTATTTTGTAGATGTTTCTGTTCCTACTTTTGCTGAAAGAATAGATATATTGCTTTTTTTTTAAAAAAAGCCATCTGCCCTGTCCAGTTTGGTTCATGGTTAGAGTGTTGGCCCACAGACCAAAGAGTCCCAGATTCGATTACAGCCAAGGGCACATACCTCAGTTGTGGTTCAATCCCCCCGCCCTGGTGAGGGTTGTGCGGGAGGCAACCAATCGATGTGTCTCTCTCACATTGATGTCTCTCTCTGTCTCTCTCTCTTCTACTATATCTGAAGAGAAATGGAAAAATATCCTAGGGTGAGAATTAAAAAAAAACAAAAAACTACCCATTGAATTTCATTACTTTTTAGCCAGTTGTTTAAGAACCATCTCAGTAATCTTTAGCAATCTTGTTTACAAAAACTCTATACTATAATAAATCTAGATTGATAATGAACAGCTGTTTATCTTTTATTTATTTATTTTTTTTTATCCTCACCCGAGGATATTTTTCCATTTTTTGTACAGATAGAGTGGGAGGGAGAGAGAGGAAGGGAGAGAGAGAGAGAGAAACATCGACGTGAAGGGACACATCGAGTGGCTGCCAACCACACGACCAACCAGGGCCGGGGACAAACTGCAACCGAAGTACATGCCCTTAGCGGGAACCGAACCCGGGTCTCTCCGGACCGCAGGCCGACGCTCTAACCGCTGAGCCAAACTGGCCAGGGCTATCTTTTATTTTTTAATTTGTCTTTTCACACTTGGTTTCTGGTTCAACCATTCACTGTAAACATTATCTTTTATTATTTTCTATGTTATAGCAAGCAGTTTAATTATGCTTTTAACATCAGGAGAGAAGTAGTACTTTTTTTTCAATCCTCACCCGAAGATATTTTTTCTGCTTATGTCTATATCTATGTATATAGATATATATACACATTTTTTAAATCTTTTTTTTCTTTTTTTCATACGTGCCCCTAGCGGAAACTGAACCCAGGACTCTCTGGTCCGCAGGCCAATGCTCCAACCGCTGAGCCAAACCGGCCAGGGCAGATGTATATGCACATTTTTTATAAATATATATATATATTTCTAGAGATAGTGAAATGGGGGTGTGGAGAGAGAGAGACATATTGATCAGTTGCCTCCCCCATGAGCCCCTACCAGAGCTTGGTATTGAACCTGCAACTCAGGTACATGCCCTTGACTGGGAATTGAACCTAAGAGCCTTTAGTACACTGGCCGACACTCTAACCACTGGGCAACACTAGTCAGGTGAGAAGCAATAATTTAAATCTCTCATAATTTTATAATGTAGATAGCACTAAAGTATTTTTATATAAAGCTATATTGTCTTTGTCTTTGCCTTTTGTAAGAAAACTGAATCTGAGTTTCATAGGTTTTTTTTTTTTTTTTTTTTTTTGTACATATAGAGTGGGAGGGGGAGAGAGAGAGAGAGAGAGAAACATCGACGTGAAAGGGACACATCGAGTGGCTGCCACCCGCACGACCGACCAGGGCCGGGGACAAACTGCAACCGAAGTACGTGCCCTTAGCGGGAACCGAACCCGGGTCTCTTCGGACCGCAGGCCGATGCTCTAACCGCTGAGCCAAACCGGCCAGGGCAGTTTCATAGGTTTTAAAATTGTTTTCTAATGAGCATAGTTGAATAATTTTCAGAATAATTTTACATTAGCTATATTTTAATGTAAAATCAAAATTATTTTATGATTTTAACTTTATCAAAATTTAAGCTATGTATTGATTAACCTAATTTGTAATTTCCAAAGAGTGTCTGGTTATGCACTCAACTCGCATTGATTTTCAGTTGAGGAATATTGTTTTGGGAGAAGTAAAGATTTAAGTCTCTTTCAACAAAATTGGTTTGTGATAAGATTTTTATTGAAGAAACATATTAGGAAATTATTTAAAATACATATTTGATCTCCATCTTCTAGAAAAATTGAATTCTAAGACTAAGTAAAGACATGGAACTTGATTTTTTTTCCATTTTGGACTCTCTTGATACATGCCAAAGGAAAAAAATAAGCCACAGTTTTTCTTCATCCTTTATCCTACAAATACTACAATGCTTATTTCCCAGAAACACTTAGTATTTTGTTGAAATACTTTAATGTTACTTCTTGGTTCATTTGAGATTACTTGCAGAGTAATGAGATTAAGTTTTCATATTAAAAAGAGAGGTCACACTTCCTGCAGAACTAACCAACTTTGAGTTTACATTGTTGTTTAGGCTTTTTTCACTTGAAGAAGAAAGACAGGTTCATTTTCATGGCTTACTTACATTTATGTATAATCATAGGTTATACATACATGATTCTACCTATGTAGAATCATAAGTTCTATTAAAACAAAAGTAACAATAATAAAAAATAGGAGGAAAAACTTTAATACATTTGTACACCCATATGTGAACCTTAAGCACTCCTAGAATTTGAATATTTGGTTCCATAATCCATATTGTCAACACATGTATGTAGCACTTGATATATGCCAGGCATTGTTCTGAGAGCTTTACAAAATATTAACTGATTTAATTCTTACAATAACCACGAAGAGTAGATATTATTATCATTTTACAGATGAGAAAACAGAATCACAGAGAGGTTTAGTAACTTCTCTAAGGCCACACAGATCTAAGCATTGTTTGTTTGTTTAATCCTCACCTGAGGACATGCTTTGAGAGGAAGAGAAAGAGAGAGAGGGAGAGAGAGAAACATTAATGTGAGAGGGAACATCAATTGGTTCCCTTCCATATGTGTCCCAACCAGGGATCAAACCTGAAACCCAGGTATGTGGCCTGACCAGGAATTGAGCCAGCTACCTTTCAGTGCACAGGATGATGTCCAACCAACTGACCCACTCTGGCCAGGCTAAGCCTTACTTTTAATATGAATATTAAAATTGTCTTAGTTTTAATTTTCATAGATTTGAAAGCATTCAGCCACCAAGTCCTTGTGCCACTTTTGCTAACATATTTCCTTATCTTGTTTTAATTTCCTTAACATAACTATCCTAAAACTGGGTTATGTGGGTGGACAAAGAACGTTTACATTTGTTTGACTATTCAAATGATATTTGGTGAAAATCTTTTATAACTTCTTAAGTGATAATTTCCCCCCTAAAATTCTTTGAATATAGGCATGTGAGCAGCAGTGACAGAGTGGGCAAACCTTACCGTGGTGTGAAGCCTGTGTTCAGCATTGGGGATGAAGAAGAATATGACACCGGTATAGTAATACACTTATTTATAGACTTTTTTCCTCAGACACCAGGGTGATTATAGAAATTATTCTGAGACTAGCAAACAACTTAAAAAAAGATGCAGTGAGATTCTGTAGAGGAGATTGGAGACTGTTTTTTCTTTTTTCTTTTTTTTCTCTTTTATCCTCAACCGAGGACACTTTTTTTTTTTCATTTTTATCTTCAGATAGAGCAGGAGGGAGAGAGGGAGGAAGAGAGAAAGAGAAACATCAGTGTGAGAGACACATCAACTGGGTGCCATCCACACAACCCCAACTGGGGCCAGGGACAAACTGCAACCTAGGTACATGCCCCCTTAGCAGGAACCGAACCTGGGACTCTCTGGTCCATGGGATGATGCTCTAACCGCTGAGCCAGACCAGCCAGGGCAAGACTGCTTTTTCTATTAAGAGTTTGGTTTTAGACATCTTAAGTTGTGCCTATTAGAAATCTAAGCCAAAATGTTGAGTAGCCAGTTGATTTTAGGAGTTTTTAACTGAGGAGAAAAGTCTAAACTAGTCATAATCTGGGAATCATCAGTGTACAAATAGTATTTAAATCCATGGGATTGTTTTTAAATCCCCTTGATCCACCCACCTAGGAGATTGAGAGTTGTGGGACTAAAATTCTGGGAGTTCCAAAACAGAGACTCTAAAAAGCCTTTTGAAACTAGAGGCATTATCTTAAAGTGCCACAAGATGGGGATATTGTGTCAGGGAAATTTGTCATCCTGTGTGTGCTTGGTTGGCTTTTTAAAAATATTTTAAGAAATAATGTATTGCTTTGGGGCAAGATACCTGAGGGCTTCACTTTTTAAAAATATGTTTTCATTGTTTTTTGAGAGAGAAGGAAGGAAGAGGGAGAGATAGAAACATCGATTGGCTGCCTCCTGCACGCCCCCTACTGAGGATCAAGCCTGCAACCTGGGCAATGTGCCCTGACCAGTAATTGAACCAGTGACTTCTCAGTGCATGAGAGGACTCTCAGTCCACTGAGCTACACTGGCCAGGCTTCACTTTTTTATTTAAGCTAGAAGTGTATAGCTAAATGAGATTTCCTTTTTGCCTTATGTCTCTTTATATTTTGAAACAAAGGAAAGGGAAGAGCATTTATAATTATTAATTCTAGGGACTGTAATTTTCCTTAAATGAGGAGAACAAAATAGTTAGAATGTTTTATATTTCTCTTATGAAAAAAATAGATTTTTACTTACCTGTCCTAGGATAGATTTGTTGTTGTTATTGTTCTTAAAATCAGGAACCAGCAAGAGAAAAAGAACTCTGCTATATTTGCCCTCGAGGTAGGTGCTTATTGTTGGACAATTCAGCCATCTTCATACATATTAATCAGAGTTCATAGTTAGGTTATCTAAATCAAAAAGTTTCAATTTCTCAGATAGTTCAGTCTTTTAAAAGTGTATTCTCTTGCCCAGCCGGTGTGGCTCAGTGGTTGAGCATTGACCCACTCACCAAGAGGTCGCCAGTTCGATTCCCGGTCAGGGCACATGCCCAGATTGTGGGCCCAGTCACCAGTGGGGGGCATGCAGGAGGCAGCCAGTCGATGTTCTCTCTCATTGATGTTTCTGTCTCTCTCTCCTTCCCTCTCTCTCTAAAAATCAGTAAAGAAAAACAATATTTTTTTAAAAAGTGTATTCTCAGTATTTTCACCTCTTTCTTACCATATAGAGTGATTTTTCATAACAAAGTATTAGTGTCCGTGGCATAAGGAAATTAGTAGCAGGATTAGAATTGATTGGGGTTTTTTCCAACCCATATGTTCAGAGTACTAATGAAATTGTTTTTCAGGCTTTAAAGAAATGTATCATTTTTAAAGTTGGTAATGCCTACTTTTAACACTTTAAATTCTTTGTAGATGAAATTGACAGTTCTTCCATGTCAGATGATGACAGAAAAGAGATTGTAAACATTCAAACTTGGATAAACAAGCCAGACATCAAGCATCATTTTCCTTGTAAAGAAGTGAAAGAAAGTGGACACATGTTTCCTAGGTACTTTTAAAAATGTCTTCTTCCAAACTAAAATGGAATTTAGGGAAGTTAATGATATTAAACTGAACTACAGAGGAAATTTTATTTATCCAAATACAATAAGCTATAATTTCTCTCTGTTAATATGTATTATATGTCTTGATTTTTAGAAATATTTTTATGTAATTTTTTTATTTTGAAAAATTTAAACAAGAAATGTTGGAGAAACAGTACATTAAACACCTTTATAGGCCTCTCTTAGATTCACTAGTTTTTAAGTTCTTTCACACTAATCCCATCCCTATTTATGTGTGTGTGTATATATATACACACACGTACATATGAACTTCTCTTTTGTCATTGCTATTTAGAAGCAGCTTACAGATATGACACTTTACCCCTAAATTCTTAAACAGAAATATCCCCAAAATACCAAACAATTCCAACAGCATTACCACCTTTCAAAACCTTAAAAATTAACATGATTTGACATACAGATCATATCCTTAAAGTTTGTCAGAGTGCCCCAAAGTATCTTTTATAGTCTTTGTACTTCCTGATCCAGAATCCAGTCAGGGTTCACACACTGTATTTGCCTGTTAATCTATTTAGTCTCGCCCAAAGTAGAAAGTACTACACCCCACACCACTGCTTGCCCCTTTTCTTCATGATGAATGAATCCTTTGAAACTAGGCCTATTGTTCTGCCAAATGTCCCAGATTCTGGGCTTGTCTGATTTTTTTTCTTACCGTATTACCTAAAAGTGTATAAGTATTATCATTATATTAGAAGTGAGCTGAGACATAAGTGGGGGGTGGGGGATTAATAATTCTGTGCCCATTTTGTCTTTAGGATGCAGTTACAGAGTATTATAAAATATGTAAGACAGCCTAACTACTGCTTAGTGGTCTTTAATATTAGGCATATGCTATGGTATGTTGAATGAAAATACTTTATGAATATAGACAATCCTGTTATAAGTATGAAAGGTAGTGTATTTTATATGCTATATAAAATAGATTCTAAAAATTTGTTATTTAAATCTATTATTTTAATTGTACTTTTTATAAAATGTTATACCTTTCCTCTTAAATAAAGGATTATCTGTTAGTAAAATATAAGGAAATATGAAAAGCTTTTATTAGGTAGTATATTTTTTTTATATTGAACCTTTCTATTTATTTAAAATTTTTTTTTTTCTTTATTGATTTTAGAGAGAGGAAGTGAGAGGGAGAGAGAGATAGAAACATCGATGAGAGAGAACATCGACTGGCCGCCTCCTGCATGCTCCCCACTGGGAATCGGGCCCACAACCCGGGCATGTGCCCTGACCAGGAATCAAACCAGCAACCTCTTGGTGCATGGGTCGATGCTCAACAACTGAGCCACACTGGCCGGACTGAACCTTTCTATTTTTAACTCAAAAGTAGTTTTATCTGGAGTTGAACGTTTTTTATAATTGGAGCTGTTGAAGTAAACAGGTATTTTAAATGGCATTTTAAAAACATTCTTTTTGTTTTGTAATGCTTTTTTTTCTCTCTCAAGTCATCTGTTGGTTACTGCAACACATATGTACTGTTTAAGGGAGATTCTTTCACGGAAAGGATTGGCTTATATACAGTCTCGACAAGCACTAAATTCTGTGGTTAAAATTACATCTAAAAAGAAACATCCTGACCTAATTACCTTCAAGTATGGAAACAGCAGTGCTTCAGGGATAGAAATCTTGGCAATTGAAAGGTAAGACTTTCTTAGGATGATAATGTCTGAATTATTGAATTAGTTCATTATTAAACATGGTTTGTTTCTGTTTGGGGAAGAAGTGGTAGAATAGGATACTTGAACCACTTTTATTAATATTCTTTGCTATTTTTTTTTTCTTTGCTATCTTTTTTGTCCAAATCCTTAGTCATCTATGGTTTAGCACATTTTAGTAAGTGCCATAGATGATTAAATAAACTTTTGACAACAGCCTTTAAGGATAACCTATATTAGTGCTGCACTAAATGTTGGTTTGTAATCAAAGAAGAAGCTTGTCTCAGAATGTAAGGCATTGTTTTTATTTTCTTTCATCAGATTCTTGTTTTAAATAAGTGTCAGTGAACTAAGCAGTGTGCTGAAGGGTGTAGTTAATTTATAATCTGGTACAAGCTCTTCCCTGCCTCATTGTGGACCAGTGACAAAACAGTGCATGGACTGACACAAGGGCCATATACCACACTGATCTTGAAACTAAACCATATTTAATTATATAAATAAAAATATGAAGCAAGAGGGATTGAATGACTTGCATATCTTCACACCTACCTTGTGATAAAACCAAATATAGCTCTTTTAACTCCTGATCTGCAGTTCATTCCACCTTGCTGTACACTGTATGAAAAATCACCTTGCTTTTGCATTTAGATTTTCTTTCTTTCCAAATATGTTTTTGAGTATATGTTAATATAAGTTATGAGGAGTACATAGGAGGGCATTCCTGCTGGCTTTGTAGGTCAGGGAAAACTTCCCATTGGAAGTGACATCTACACTGAGTTCTGAAGAGAAAGCACTTTATTAATATGTATATATTTTCCCCCATAGGTATTTGATTCCAAATGCAGGAGATGCTACCAAAGCCATAAAACAACAGATCATGAAAGTGTTAGATGCTTTGGAAAGTTAAAGAAAATCATTTCAAAAGAAATTAAGGCAACCAAGAGAAATATGGACATTTTCTTGACTGAATACTAACTGGAGACCTTTCATTTGCTCATGGGGATGCTTGAATAGCAGGTCTAAAAAGTTTATATTATTATTAATCTCTGGACAGTTCATTTTTAAATTTTCTTTAGAATTTTTGGTTTTGTAAAATGATTAATTCTAAAAGTCAGTTATTAAAAGGACTTTGAAGTAACTGACCCTGTGCCCTTATGAACTAAGGCAGCAGAATGCAGTTCTGTTTTGAAGAGCTGTTTTATGGGAACATGCATCACTTTCAGATTTAAAAACAACTATACACATATATATTTGCAATGTCTTCACTGAAAACTAGAGATAGAATTAGTTGAAGAAACCCCTTTAATTACTACATTTGGTTTTACCCACCAAGCAATATCAGAAACTAAAAAATATTACATAGCTTGCTGTTTTTGTTTTAAAAAGAGTGAATTCTTTTTAATGAAATGGATAAAGAGTCCAGCCAACTCAGAAATTCAGTGCAGCTGGTGAAATGTTGAAACACCAGTTTCCAAACATCTTTGCACCATTAAGTAATAATTTGAATATGAAGTGCTTCAGATACTAAACTTCATCCAGATGGTTTCTATGGAACAGTTAAAAGGAATATAATACATAGGTAGGCATGTTAGGATTATAGTTAACATTTTGAGGACAATTATATCTCATTGGTCTTTATCACAAATGGATTTAGGATATTTAAGACAGGTGTTAAGCACACACTGATTATCCTCAGTGAGATGATGGTCTGTGACCACAAGTATCCACTTAAATAAAGCCCAATAACCAGAGAACTGTATAAGCTATAGTTGTTTTTATCATCACTTTCTGAAATTTTTCTTCTTTGGTTTTTGTCTTATCTTACTAAAATTCCAGTGATTTGAAAGTTTTTATTCTCTTAATATGACAAAACTGTAAAGTAATCTGCTTTATTTTACAGCTTCCTCAACTTAATGACACATTAGGTAAGAGAAATCCAAGAACACATTTGAGGACATGGAATAACTTCTTGTAAAACCTATTTGGGAAGTAGCAAATCCTTATAATCTGTCATGTCCTAAAGTGTAATAGATTATCTCTAAGGGGTTGATAGGAGAAATGTTTAGACGTTTCCTATTTGCAGACAGTTATTTTAAATTACTTAATGGAAATCAAGTGAATAAAAGGCAGCATAAGTCATGATATTTTATTCTAATATTTAAATAAAAACATTTTACTTGAGTGGTTGAAGACATTTGCATGAAATTACTCCTGGTGCAATAATTGATATTTATAACTCTCCCTATAACTGTTATATTGCATTTTTTTCCCCTTTTTTGCCCCCTCCCCCCAATGTCTTGGAGTCTCATTTTTTGCCTATTTCAGTTATGGGACTTTTTACATAATATTAATGTAAAAATGTTTGTGTTAATGTTTATAAATTACAGTTGTAAATAAACCAGTACAGTTTGCTCAAAACTTTGTTCTTAATGACAGCGTCTCTCTCTCTTTTTCTCCCTTCCCCTCATTTGTGAATCTCCATAGACACCAGAAAAAAAATTAGAAAATTGAGGGCTTTCCTTTCAGTGGAATTTAAATGTTCATATTTCAGGTTTGAAAGTATAGATTCCCATTTCTGTTCATCTAGATGGGTTGGGAGAAGAGGTAATTTAATACTAATGACATTAAATTCAAATGCAATAAATTAAACTTCTTAACTTCTCTGAACTTCAGTTTGTTATCACCAGTTATTAGTTATGAATATTAAGTGAAAATACATTTCATTGATTGTACTAGGCACTTATGTAGCTCTTTCTCCCTTCACTGGCTCACTAACCTCAGAACTAGAATTCACTCTGGTATATTCACCTCTCAGGGACCCGCAGGATTACAGAGGCTGCAACATTCTGAAGTTGGTTTTATATTCTGTATTTTCAATTTGAGAAAACCAAGGTTCAAAGAAATTGAGTGAGTGAAAAGGGATAATATCCACTCTTCTTAACCCACTTCCTGGGAATCACTATTGCTTATTAAGGAATAAAATGAATTCTATATGTAGATATGATGCCACTTGTCCACAATAAAATATGTTTTCTAGTAGAGATGATAAATTTTTTGCCCAAAACAGTACATCCATTTTTGCCAGTGGTACATTTCACACAGGACCTTTAATTCTTTAGCATGATATTCTGACATACTAAAATAACCAGCCATAGATTGGCAGTTTTTGTTTTGTTTTTTATCCTCACCCGAGGACATTTTTCCATTTTTTGTTCAGATAGAGTGGGAGGGAGGGAGGGAGGGAGGGAGAGAGAGAGAGAGAGAGAGAGAGAGAGAGAGAGAAACATCGACGTGAAAGGGACACATCGAGTGGCTGCCACCCACACAACCAATCAGGGCCGGGGACAAACTGCAGCCGAGGTACGCGCCCTTAGCAGGAACCGAACCCGGGTCTCTCTGGACCGCAGGCCAACACTCTAACCCTGAGCCAAACCGGCCAGGGCTGTCCTCTCCCTCTTTTTCTCTGTCTCTCTAGAACTAACCTATGGTGAGGGCCCTATGCTTGTGACCTTAACCCTAATTGTCTTCTAAAAGCCCCATCTCCAAATTACCACCATATTGGTGGTTATGGTTTCAACATACAAATTTTAGGGGGGACACAAACATTGTCCATAACAATGTTTTTATCATGCAGGGTCTTGGATTTTGTCAGACTTTTTCTTTTTTTTTCATCTACTGAGATGGTCACATAGTTTTTCTTCTTTATCAATTTGGTTACATTGATTGGTTTTCTTATGTTAAACCAACCTTTTCTATTCCTGGGATAACTCCTAGTTTGTCATAGTATAAAATCCTTTTTGTGTGTTGCTGGGATCTTACTAGTTTTTTATTAGGGATTTTTTTGTATTTGTGTTCATAAGGGTTACTGATTTGTAGTTTTCTTGTGATGTCTTTGGCTTTGATGAAGATTAACTCAAAACGGATCATATAGCTAACTGTAAAATTTAAACCTATTAAACTAATAGATAAAAGTGGGGGAATTTTCATGACCTTGGATTAGACCAAGCATTATTAGATATTGCACAAAAAGTATAATCCATTGAATTTTAAAAATAAATTTGACTGTCAAAATTAAAACATTTTGCTCTGCAAATGACTGTCAATAGAATGGAACAAGCTATGTATTGGGAAAAAATTCTTGTAAAACTAATCCAACAAAGGACTTGTGTTGAGAATATATCAAGACTTCAAAACTCAACAATAAGAAAACAGCCCAATTAAAAAATGGGCAGAAGATTTGAACAAGAAGTTCAAGATACATACAGAGATGGCATTATATGTTTATAAAAAGATACTCAACATTATTAGCTGTTGGGGAAATGCAAGTCAAAGCCACATTGCCACTGCACACCTAATTAAGAGTAGCTGAACTTGAAAACAAAAGCTGACAATACCAAATGCTGGTGAGAATGTAGAACAACTAGAACATTTATACATTGCTCGTGGGAATGCAAAATGGTACAGCCACTCCAGACAAGTTTGGCAGTTTCTAATAAAGTTAAACATACATTTACCATATAACCCAGGAATCCCACTCATAGGTATTTACTGTAGAGAAATGAAAACTTAACGTTCGCACAAAAACCTGGACAAGAATGTTTTATTTTATAGCAGCTTTATAAATGCCCAAAGCTTGGAACAACCCAAATGTCCTTCAGTAGGTTAATGGATAAACAGATATGTACATCCATCCAATGTAATAATGCTTAGCGATAAAAAGGAATAACTTGTTAATCTATAACATGGGTGAATCTCAAAGGCAAAATGCCATATGAAAGAAGCACTCTCAAAATACATACTATATGATTACATTTATATTACCTTCTGGAAAAGGAAAAATTATAAAGAACAGAACTGATCAGTGGTTACCTGGGGTGAGGGAAAGGAGCAGAACAAGTGAATTTATAGGGCACTGGAACTGTTCTATATCCTGACTATTTTAGCTACATCAAAAAGGCCAGGAAATGGCCCTGGCTGGTTTTGCTCAGTGGTTAGAGCGTGGGCCCGGGGACCAATGAGTTGCAGGTTCAGTTCTGGTCAAGGGCACTACCTTGGTTGTGATTTGATTGTGATTTGTCCCTGGCCCTGTTTGGGGTCCTGTGGGAGGCAGCCACTGGACGTGTCCCTTTCATGTAGATGTTTCTCTCTCTCTCCTTCCCACTCTATCTGAACAAAAATGGAAAAATGTCCTCGGGTGAGGATAAAAAAAAAAATTAAAAAGGCCAGGAAATAAATATTCTAAAAATTATTAGCTCATAAGTTAATTCAATAGATTTTTTTTTCTTTTCTTTTAAATATGTTTTTTATTGATTTCAGAGAGAGGAAAGGAGGGTGGGGGAAGGGAGAGAAACATCACAGAGAAACACTGATTGACTGCTTCCTGCACTCCCCCTCCTGGGGATGGGGCCTGAAACCCAAGCATGTGCCCTGACTGGGAATTAAACTTGTGACTTCCTGGTGCATGGGACAACACTCAGCCAACTGAGCCACACTGGCTAGACGATTCTGTTTTCAAAATACGACATTTATTTGTGTTTTCTTAGAATTTTCATGTTCCTTTCAACTAATGTGAGAGAGAGCAAAACATCCATTGGCTGCCTCCTGCACACCCCATACCAGGGATCAAAGCTGCAACCCAGACATGTGCCCTGACTGGGAATCGAACCCACAACCTTTCAGTGCTCCAGATGACACCTAACCAACTGAGCCACACAGCCATGGCTCCTCCTCCTAGAGTTAATAATTAACTTTTTTCATATTTGCTTTATCTCAATCTAAGCACATCTTTTCTTTCTGCTGACCATTCTCCAGTCAGACATCTGACACTTCACCCCTAAATATTTAATGTTGTCTGGAATATGTACAATACCATTATCACACAAATTCGTTAAAGCATCAAATACCCAGTTCATATTTAAATGTCTCTAATTGTCCTAAAATGGTTTTAGTTTTTTAAAAACTAGGATCCATTTCAATATAATGTAAAACAGGGCACTGAAAAGAAGAGCAACTTTTTGTTTTATTTATTTTTTTATCCTCACCCGAGGACATTTTTCCATTTTTTGTTCAGGTAGAGTGGGAGGGAGAGAGAGGAACAGAGAGAGAGAGAGAAACATCGATGTGAAGGGACACACCGAGTGGCTGCCACCCGCACGACCAACCAGGGCCGGGGACAAACTGCAACCGAGGTACGCGCCCTTAGCGGGAACCGAACCAGGGTCTCTCAGGACCGCAGGCGGACGCTCTAACCGCTGAGCCAAACTGGCCAGGGCCAACTTTTTGTTTTATAATTTTTGATCCCCAAACTTGCCAAAAGCACAAACAAAACACAAAAAGCAATCCCGACTAGTAAGTGTAAATGGAAAAATTATAAAACAATATTACCCAACAGATTCCAGGACATTAGAAGACCGAATTAAGGATATCGCGTTTGAAGCCTGTTTCTCCTTTCCCCTTCCTCATTAAGAAACAGCCTTAATAGATCCCACTGCCGCCTTCAGTGCCTCCACCAAGCTGGAAAATTCCACCCCGGCCACAGCGACTTGTTCAAAGAGCCCAAGGCAATCAGCACACTACATGACCCTAGTCACAGAGCCAATCCAACCAGTAACAGATTCAGTCCTTTTGCTGAGACTCGGAGAGGCCAGTTGTTAAACATTTACCAGACGCCACCCTGATTTAGGTCGACCCCTCTTTGTCCCTTTGCCTTTCCTGGCGTTCCCTTTTCCGGGCTGTGTTTAAATTGGCCGTTTAGTCGGTCCACCCTGGCGCACACAGCGAGCGGGGATCAAGTGTTGCAAGAGTACAGCCAGAAGACCCTCCCAGGACGGCGGGCGGGGCCGGGGGCGGGGCCTCGGCAGGTCGTCCCGCCCTTTCCGGCGCGTGACGCCTCCCGTCAGTCCAAAGACGCCGCTCGACCCGCGTCGCGCATGGTGCTGCCAGGGAGAGCCATGGCCAGTAAGTAGCGCGGCCTTGGGTGCGGCGCCGGCGAGCGCTGTCCCCGCACGGTCCGTGGCCTTGCCTGAGCCGGTGTCCGCGGAGCTTGAGGCTTGGGCGAGCGGGGCAGGGAGGCGCGCTCCCGGGGTCCAGGCTTCCTGGGGCGCTGGCGAGGCCGCGGAAGCGGAGGGCCCGCGCCCTGCACCCCACTTGCCTCCTCCTGCGGGACGTCCCGTAAGGCAGCGCTTGTAGGTGAGTTTCAGAGCCGCCTACAACAGATTCACCTGCGCGGGAGGGGCGGGTGCTCATGTAAAATGCAAGTCCCGCCCCTTCAAAGACTACATTTTCAGTAAAGCCTTCTGTAATTATACTAGTTATGATCCTTCTTCAAGTGTGAGAGCCTCTGCCCTGTGGAATTCTTGGAGACAAGCTTTGCACCAGAAGCGGGACTGCCAGACGGATTGCTTTCACCTGAGGTTGATTTTTGAACTTGGGTTTTACAAAGGCATCGGCCCTAATTATTTGTGGCTTGAGCCCTATCACGTGAAACTGAAGCACTTGTTTTCTTTGAGCTGCGTGGTAAAAGGACTGGATCATGTGCTCCACATTGCCCCCCCCCCCCCCACACACACACACACAAACAAACACCCATGAGCATAAAACTGGGCAAGTAGTTTCTGCATGCATCTGGACATTGAGCTTTCAGGTTGGGCATTACATGTTAGTTCCACATCACCATCCTGGATCAGCCCCAGGGGTGAGGCTGCCCCCAGGCCTGTGCCATATTCCTTTCCATGAGGCAGTGGAGTGTTCTGGACCCACAGTCTGGAGACCTGGATTATTAGTCTTGATTCAGTCAGTAGCTTCCCATGTCAACAAGTCATTTAATCTCTCTGGACATAACTGTCCCTACATGGGAGCCTTCTGAGGCTCCCATGAGATAATATGTGGAAATTTGTGGGCATGCTCTTTGTTTTTCATTTCAACCTAAAGTGCAGTGCAAGTTGGTGGCTGAATGGTTGTTCAGGATGAGATATAGAAGTTCTTTTATGCACCCTCTAGATGTGACTGGTATCTTTGAAGAGGCAGGGCATGGCAGGCTGATGGACTTTCGAGCTTTGGTTCTTAATGCTGTCCATCTGACTTCCTTGAGGAGTGTTTTCAAGTTATATGCACCCCCCACTACATACACACACAACAAACAAACAAACAAGGTGCCCACCCTGCTTTACAGTTACAGATTTGGACTTGGGTTGTTGCTCTGCCATTGACTCTGTTCACTGACTTGGTGCAGCTTTCCCGTTGCAAACTTCTTGTTTCCTCATTTACAAAATAATGTTAATAAAACCTCACACATGCTCAGATGTGTAAAAGAGCTGGTACACTACTTATGTTGTTGTTCCTATGTTGGTCTTTGCACTTAATTATATTTTATCCTGCCACCCCCCCCCCCCATTAAGACCACACTGACTATTAGGGCAGCCAGGGACTTACAAAATCATTGTATTTGCATTTTACAGCCTAAGAGATAACGTGACTAGTACTCCCCAGTGGTGAATTTCCTGCTGCAAACCCTCTGTGGAGTGGGTGATTTGCAGAATGTCAGGCAATCCCAAGCATGATTCAGGACAGCTGCCTTTCTGGTGGGATGGGAAAGAGGGGAAGCCAGTAACTGCCATTTTGACTTCATCCCCCACCCCCAAAACAGAGAGAACGCCTGGCTTCTGAGTTACAGTGGAGACCTGTAGTGGGTCTGTGTGATAGTCTGATAATGTTCTAGACATAATCTGTTTGTCCCAAAGTAATCCCAGCTTTTGTTCCCTATTTTAATTTCCTTTGTTTTCATACAGATTCTGAAATAAAAAAGCTGCATTCAGGGTTAAATTTAGCCCTTCTCATTATATGTAGGATAAACCAAGGACTGGGATCTTTGCATTTTTCTTTTAGGGTTAATCCTGAGCCATTTGGGCCTTCCTCAAAGTCCAGGTCTGTCAGCACCTCTCCTGAGGACATTCGCACTGTAACAGGAGGTGCCTGGAGTGGGAACTCTCTGATGGTGGGGTTTTCAGACTGTAGAGCAGAGGTTGGAAGCCAGGGCAGGGCATTACTGCTAATTCTCAGACTTCTGCAGAGCATTGTAGGTTACAACGTGCCTTGGATCCTTTAGTGCAGCCTCCCCTCAGACCATAAGCAAAAGCTGATGCATTGTGTCCCAGCCCGTAATGGGGAACTTGAGACAGGCATCCCCCCTCCCTGTGGGCCGACTGCCCCATTCACAGAGGTATTGCACATCCTGTGCCAGCATGCACGCAGTTACCTGGATCAGGCCGGCTGAGGCCCAAGATGTAGGGGATAATTCTGTATTCAAATTTAGTTGCCTTCTTTTAAGCTCGTTGGTAAGTAAAAAGCTGCCCCTGCCTACTTCACTTCAGGTTCTTGTGCTTGGCATGGGGCTTTGCCCATGGCTGTTGCTGTATCTCAGGATTTCTCCACATTGCCATTATGGACATTTTGGACTGGATAATTTGTTGTGAGGGACTGCCCTATACATTGTGGCATGTTTAGATGTCTATGACCTCTTCCCATTAGATGCCAGTAGCACCCCACCAGCTGTGACAATGAAGAATGTCTCCAGACATTGCTAGATGCCCTGAGAGGCAAAGCAGCCCTCCGGTTGAGAACTGCTGCTCTGATTCAGCAGGCAGATCATCTGACAACTGTTTTCTCTTCATCCTCAGCTTTCCGCTTGGCCCTCATTCAACTTCACGTTTCTTCCATCAAATCCGATAATCTCACTCGAGCTTGTGGCCTTGTCCGGAAGGCAGCCACACAAGGAGCAAACATAGTTTCTCTGCCAGTAAGTATGGAGGCAGCACCCCTTTCTGGGAACTGTTGGCCCAGCAGAATAATGTCTGCAACTCTGGTTTTCCTTTTGTGTCCCAGGTCCAGCAAGGTCCTTTGGGGCCCAGGATTGTCCTGTGTTTGTCCAGGAGATGACCCTAGTAGAGGCCTTTGTGATAGGATGTGCCCACATGGTTACAGGTCTTTAACTTGAAGACCACCTACTTTGTTCAGAATGCTAATAGGTTGAGGGACTTAACCTAAAGCTGAAATATTCTCTATATTGTATATTTCCCTTCCTTCCTTATATAATTCTCTTTTTTGTGTTTTCTAATCCTCATCTGAGGATATGATTTGTTTTTTGTTTTTTTTTTGGATATTTAGAGAGAGGAGAAGGGCGCGAGAGAGAAGCATCGATTGGTTGCCTCCCGCCACCACCCCGACTGGGGATTGAACCCACAACCTAGTTATATGCCCTGACTGGGAATCGAACTTGTAGCCTTTTGATGTACAGGATGATGCTCTAATTCACTGAGCCACCTGGCCAAGGCTCCTTGTATAGTTCTTTACAGGACCAGGATGTATTGACTTTAGTGGTAAGCCTGCAACATTTTTTTTGTTGTTGTTACGTGCCCCTAGTGGGAACCGAACTCGGGACTCTCTGGTCCGCAGGCTGACGCTCCAATCGCTGAGCCAAACCGGCCAGGGCGCCTGCAACATTTAAAAAAAAAGTTGTTAGAGACATTTAGGAAGCCTGTGGTATCTTCCTAAATGTAGTGGCCTGTATAGTAAGCCAGTAGGACTTTGCATCTCTCTCTCCTAGATGATTTCTTTGAAAACAGAATCAGCTGAAGGTTACACCATATTTGTTTGTCAGCAAGTAGGGAGTTAGCTCCAGAGAAGGATCTGCTGGATTGGTGGTGGAACTATTCCAGACAGCCCTTCCCTACTCTCCCTCTCCCTCTGTGGGGAGGAGGCAGTCATTTGAAAACCCTGCTTAGATTGGCTGGAGAATTTTCAGGGCCACTTTGTATTTTGGGCTCCAGGCCTTCACAGATGTGGCCAGTGAGTAGGAATCTGGAACAGAGGGGCTTGAGGTGTTAAGGTTAATCCAGTCTTTGTTACTGCTCCAGTCATGGGACTCCCCTGTACCCTAGTCTTGGTCTCTTGTGGGTTTATGTTACCCAGGATCAGAGTCTAAAGACCAGGAGTCAAAGACAGGTGCCCTTTTATCTGACATGTGACTTGTACAAGCTGGTGGTCCTCTGGCTGGAGTTTCCCAGCACAGTGTGTGGTGCACAGGCAGTCTCAGTAAATGTGAAGTGAATGAGTCAGAGTCAAAGGCTAGTCATTCTTGCTTTTCTTTTATCACAGAGCTGTTGAAGACAGACAGACCCTGGGGAATGAGAGATTTTGCGGGATCATAATGATGGTGCTGGAAGGGAGCTTAGACACAGTTCATTTTACAGATGAGGAAATATCTTAACTTCTGTGGCTTTCAAAGCCTCTGTGTTTTTTTCAAACACATGCTTTATTGCTTTACACAGTTAATATAATTTTGAGCCTGTGGATTCATCCTAACACCTGCAGTCCTATGAGTAAGCCCAGTTGTAGTGGGGCCTGGGCACCCTGGGGACGCGTAGTTCTCCTGCAGACTTGAGGAGGGAGCACACGTGACTTGTCTCCTCTAGCCCCACCAGAGCCAGCCGACGAGTCCTACCTATGGCTACAGGCTCTGTAGCCTTTGGACCTCAGTGTTGTTTTTAGCAGCTGAGTTTTACCCTTTTGAGAGCAGAACTGGGAGCAGCAGCTATGTCTTACAGCAGAACTTTAAAATGGGTTGGGTGTTTAGATGTTTTTTTTTTTCACTTTTTCTCTGCCAATATTATTCTAGGAATGCTTTAATTCTCCCTATGGCACAAACTATTTTCCTGAATATGCAGAGAAAATTCCCGGTGAATCCACACAGAAGCTTTCAGAAGTAGCAAAGGAGTGCAGCATATATCTCATTGGAGGTAACTTCCTACTCTCAAGGTATAATGACCTAAACATTAAAAACATATGAATAATTTCTGTTGTTACATTTAAATGATAGAATACAAATTAGCCATTGAAAAGAATGAGATAGATCTGTATGTAGTAAAGTGGAGATCTCTTCCAGACCCACAGTTAAGTGGAAAAAAGAGCTAGTTTGATATACTGTGAACAGGTACTCCAATTCAGATTATGCCCCCACAAAAAGGTTATTGATTTTTATATGAAGCTATGTATGTAAGATGGTCAGTGTTGTAGAAGGACACAATCCAAACTGATAATGATGATTTTCCCGGGAGAAGGAGTGGGGAGTGAAGGGCCAGGTGGAAATGTGGAAAGAAAAACCATATCTGAGTGTTTTCCATTATGCTCATACCGGGTTAAGAAAATTTTGTTCTTAAAGAGGCTACATACATCAAGATAGCTTTATGTGGTTTTGAAATAAATTTTAAAATGTCTCATTTGCTTAAACAAAAAAAAATCCGTACAGTAAAACTGTTTAATGAATACAGCAAATAAAATTATTTCTGTATTCTGCTGTATTAAGAATTAGAAATGAGTAAGAGGTGGAGAAAAGAAGGCAGAGCAAGAGGAGACACACTGGGAACTACACGCAGTGATGGGAATGTGTGACTTACATTCCATCTTGAGGCCTTGTTGGGCACAGCTATAGTGCAGGAACCCTGGTGAATTTAAGTGGAGCAACAGTGAATTCCTCATGTTGTTTCAGTGTTTTAGATTAAATTTTGCTCAAGGTCAAAGCTGAATTCAGAAACAGTTTGGATATTTTTGAAACCTGTCTTTAGCATCTGACCTAGTTATATTTTATCTACACTCTGGAGTTTATCTCTGAGTGTATTTAAGAAGGAAAACAACTGATTAAATGACCCTTAGAAGATAGTAAACTTTATTATTGGACCCGAGTGACAGTTTATCAAGCCTTTGTCCAGTTCCAAAAGAATGCTTTATTCAGAATGTTTTCTGTGCCTGTGTGTTTCTCCTCTCCATAAAAGGTTCCATTCCTGAAGAGGATTCTGGGAAATTATATAACACCTGTGCCGTGTTTGGGCCTGATGGAGATTTACTGGTAAAGCACAGAAAGGTAAGTAGGGAATTTTGCAAGTCTCACTGGCTCTTGAGAATTTACTGTAAAGTCCTCTAGTCACTCCCTTTGTATTGTACACACATCAGGCATTTCAACTGGTGGCACTGAACCCAGAATTCTGTGGTCTGCGTGCCGACACTAACCACTGAGCGAAACCGGCCTGGGTGGCTTTTGGCATTTTGATAAAAAGTTTAGACTCAGCCTGTCAATTTCAGCCAAAAAAAAACAGGAATTTTCATTAGAATTGCATTGAATATATAGAGACCTAATTGGGGAGAGTTGACATCTTTGCAGTAGTAAATGCATATACATTTAGGATTGTTAAGTCTTCCTGGTAAGTTCTTCCTTTTATTGTTATGAAATGTCTGGGTTTTATTCCTTGTAATACTCTGTCTTGAAGCTAATTTTAGCTCTGATAATACTGTAGCTACTCTTCTTATACTTATTGTTTGTGTGGTGCATCTTTTTTTAATGTTTTATTTTCAACCTGTATGTGTCTTTATACTTAAAATTCATAGAAAGCGTGTAGTTGAGTTTTGCTTTTTTATTCATTTTGACAATCTCTGCCTTTTAACTGGAATGGTCACTCCATTTATAGTTAATATAATTATTGATATGGTTGGATTTAAGCATATAGACATTTTACTGTTTTTTTCTCTTGTTCTTCTTTTCTGCATTGTTTGGGGTTGAGTATTTTTTAGAATTCCATTTTAATTTATCTATTGCCTTTTTTTTTATCCTCACCCGAGGACATTTTTGCATGTATCTTCAGATAGAGTGGGAGGGAGAGAGAGAGAGAAACATCGATGTGAGAGAGACACATCAAATGGCTGCCACCCACACGACCCCAACTGGGACCAGGGACAAACTGTAACCGAGGTACATGCCCTTAGTGGGAACTGAACCTGGGACTGTCCGTTCTGCGGGCTGACTCTAACTGCTGAGCCAGACTAGCCAGGGCTATCTATTGGCTTTTAAATTATACATCTTAGCTATTTTTTAAAAAGTTTTTGCCCTAGGCATTACAGTAAGCACACTTATCTTGTCACAGTATACTTAGAGTTCATATTATACTACTTCATATGAAATCTCTACCTCATATTGTATCTATGTACATTGTAAATTCCACAAAACACTTATTTTTTGAGTAGCATGTATTTTAAAGAAAAGAGAAAACTTTTTTATGTTTACTCATATATTTACCATTTCTGGTATTTTTCTTTTCTTCCTGAAGATCCTAGTTCTTATCTGGTATTTTTACTTTCAAACAGAAAGACCTCCTTTAGCTTTTTTGTAGTGAGGATCTACTAACCATAAATTTTCTTAATTTTCGTTTATGCACATATCTTTAGTTTGCCTTTATTCTTGACATTTTTGGTAGAATAGAATTCTGGATTGTCAGTTTTCTTTTTCCTTCAGCAGTTTGAGAGATGTTATTCAGTTATCTTCTAGCCTCTTTATTTATTTTCTTCTGGTAAGAAGTCAGTGGTAATTTGTTTCATTGTTCCCTCTCTGTAACTTGAGTTTTTATCTGCTTGCCTTCAAGATTTTTTTTGTAATCTTTAGTTGGTAATATTTTGTTTCTGATGTGCCTAGGTGGTTTTCTTTGTATTTGTCTTGCTTTGTGCCTCTTGAATCTGTATATTTAAGTATTTTACCATATGTGGGAAATTTGGGGGCATGATTTTGTTAAAGATTTTTCTGACCCATTCTCTTCTTAATAGGATTCCAGTTTTGATACTGTTCCTCCAAACCAGGTCATCAAGGCTCTGATTCTTTGTTTTTATTTTTCCATCCTTTTTTCTTTCTCTTCTTCAAATTGAACAATTTCCACTGATCCATCTTCAAGTTCACTGAGTCTTTCTTTTGGTTTTGTTGTTGTTTTTATTGATATTTTTTTTTAGAGAAGAAGGGAGAGATAGAAATATCGATGTGAGAAACATTAATTGGCTACCTCCTGCATGCCGCCTACTGGGGATCAAGCCTGAAACCCCAGCATGTGCCATGAAACCGAACCCAGACCTCTCAGTCCATGGGATGACGCGATGACACACAATCCACTGAGGCTGCCTTTTGTAATCGCTCATCTCCTATAAGCCAACCCAGTGAAATTTTTTTTAAATTTCAGATAGTGAAATTTTCAGTTCTAAAATTTTCATTTGGTTGTTTATTATAGCTTTTATTTCTCTACTAATGTTTCTATTTGTTTAATTCATTAAGAGCATCTTTTTCTTCATACGTTTAAGCTTAGTTTCAGTAGCTGCTTTAAAGTCTTTGGTAATCACCACATCTGGGTCATGTTGGGATGTGCTCCATTGATAACCTTTTCTTTAGAACTTTGTTCATATTTTCCTGTTTCTTTGTGTGTCTAGTAATTTTTAATTGTATATTAGATTCTATTTTCTCGAGATGCCAGCTCTTATAATATTTCCCTGAAAAGTATTGAATTTTCTTTGTTTTTGTGAGTAGTTGACTTGACTGTACTCAAATACCCAATTCTTCTTCCTGTGTGAGATGAGCATCAACTTTAGCTGCTCTTTTCTGTCTCAAGTTGTTTAGCTGGGATGCTTGGAGTCTGCCCCACACATCTTTAATTCAGTGGTTAGCCAGAGATTTTGGCAATTGTATATGTAGAATTTAGGGCTCTTCCTTTCTGGCTTTATCCTTTTCAAGATTTCCCCCTCAGTTTCCAGCTGCTGTGCAACTGTCTTCTGGTTCCTAAAGCCAGTGTGATTGTGGGTAGTTTCCCCCACTACTCCCAGCAACAACTGGGGCCTTGCTTCCCACCAAGAGCAGTAAACAGATGGGACACTCGCACAGTGCTCGTTTCTTCTTTCAAGTATTGACTTCCCTTTGTTTTTTTCCTGATTTTTCTCACTCTCCAGTGCTTTTTATTTTGTCCCGAGTTCATAGTTACTTATGAGAAAGCTGATAGGTCCAAGAGGAGCCATTCTGCCATTCCTGGAAGAGGAGCCAGCATTGAGCTATTAACTCCGTTCTTTGAGGTGCATGTACGTCCATGATACAGCATATCTCCCTCCATTTATTTAGGCTTTTAAAACTTTCAAATAGTTTTTATAGATTTGGAGTATAATCTTTTATATCATTTGCTAGATTTATTCTTCATGGATGGTTCTTGATGCCCTTTCATTTTCTGTTTCTTAGTATGTATAGAAGTACAGCTAATTATAAAGATATTGACCTTGTACATACATAGTAACCTTGCTAAAGTCACTCATTAATTCTTATAATTCATCTGTAGGTTTCCTTTGGGGTTTCTAGGTATACAGTTATATCATTTGAAAGTAATGACAGATTTAATTATTTTTTCTTCCTAATCCTTATACTTTTTATTCCTTTCTTAAGCCTTTTGTTTTGGTTAGGACCTCTGATAGAGTATTGAATAGCAGGTGTCCTTGCCTTGTTTCTGATCTGAATAGGAGAAGGCTTCTAATGTCACCATTAGGTTCAATGTTTATGTAGTGTCTTTTTGTTTTTGTTTTTTAAGATATTCTTTGTCAGATTAAGGAAATTCTCTTCCTGGGGGAGTTTTTCTTTTTTGGTTTTAGACTAGAATGGAGCCCTGGCCGATTTTACTCAGTGGTTAGAGCATCAGCCCAAGGACCAGAGAGTCACAGGTTCAGTTCTGGTCAAGGGCACGTACCTCAGTTGCAGTTGGGTCCCTGACCCCAGGGCTTTGTGGGAGGCAACCAGTCAGTGTGTCTCTCTCACATTGATGTGTCTCTCTCTCTCCCTCCCTCCCACTCTTTCTGAAGGTAAATAAAAGAAAATATCTTTGGGTGAGGATTTAAAAAAATAAAATAAAAACAAATAGAATAAGAATGGATGTAGAGGCTTATCAGATGCTCACTATGCACCTCTCAAGATGCTCACATGACTTTTCTCCTCTATTTTGTTAGTATGATAAAATCAAATTTGGAAGGGATATGTTGTTCTGTTTATAAATTGCTGCATTTGGTTTGCAAAATTGTACCTATTAATCACTCACCCACTCTCTACCTCTCCTGCCAACATGTCAATTTAACTCAGGTCCTGAGGAGTCTTCTTTTAGCATTTATACTGAGTAAAAAAGCAACACATTAATTGCTTCCCATAAGAAACCTAGAAATTAATTTATACATCACCTAGGAAAGAAGGGTCATAGAATCTACAGTATCATTTCCCATTTCCTGTGTTAGAATTCATTTTGATAAAGTGTCAGGTTGTAGGATGGGTTGTGGTCATGTTGCGGGTACTGTTTGTACAGATCATCGATCACCCGCATATCTGGCCGTGAACAGATGTTTGTTTTTATTGCTGTGAACCCCTTTGGAAAAGAGGTAACCAAAGCCCTTATTTGTGCTGCAGCTCCATCTGTTTGACATCGATGTTCCTGGGAAAATCACATTTCAAGAATCTAAAACATTGAGTCCTGGTGATAGTTTCTCCACATTTGAGACTCGTACGTACCAGAAAATCCACCTCTGTAAGCAGTCCCAGTAGAAGAGGATCAGGCGTTCCTTTGTTTTTTTCTTATGTGCCTCCCTAATTTCTTTATATAACCTGAATAAAGACCACAAGTGAGAAGGGCAGAGGATGGTCAGAGATCTGGAAAGGGTGGGCTGAATGGAGAACGAGGGGTTTGACATGAATTTGCTCTTCCATTTGGTCACAGCCTCCTGTTAGTATTAGAGCTTTCAGAGTGCATCTGTGAGGTCGTGATTGAACACCTCTCACTTAGATAATAAGCATTCAGTTAGAATGAATTTCTCATCTCTACTCTGGACGTAAATGATGTCTTTATGAGGTGACTCCGAGCAGGAATAAGCTTATAAATCTTCTCCACCATGGGCCCTGTGTTACTGTCTCCCCGTCAGTGTTTTGTGATCATTAGCTCAGGAGGCTTTACCCTGCCACCCCATGCTGCAGGCTAACTTTTCGTTTGTACGTTTTCTGTTTGTGAACAGCTTACTGCAGAGTGGGCCTGGGCATCTGCTATGACATTCGCTTTGCAGAGCTTGCACAAGTCTACGCGCAGAAAGGTGAGGCGGCACAGGAGGTGTGTTGTGTGGGTGCTTGGCGGTTTGCATCTGGGTAGAGGAGCCTTGAGTCAGAAAAGCCGGAGGAGAGATCTTAATCTGCTCACCACGCTGGGCTTCTCAGACTTTTGCTGCATATGGAAAACCTGGTTTTTCAGAGGTGGTGATTTAGCACGCTATTGCAGCTAAGCAGGAGCTGGACTCTTAAACTTCTGCTCTACCTTAGAGCCCTTCTTGCTACTGTGTTTGGAAAGAGTCCCTGGGAACCCCGTAGAAATGAAAACATGGTCTGTGCCCTCATGGATTTCCCCCTGCAGGAGTCCCAGATGCTGTGTACAGTGGAAAGTAGTCAGTGACATTTGGGTCCAGAGAAAAGGTATCCTACCATTCAGGAAGAGCTCCGAACCAGTTATATCTGGATTCTGGTTCCAGCTCTTCCCCTGATTGGCATGATACTTCGGGTAAATTATGTAGTCTCTATAGCAGTGTGGATCTCAGTTTTCTCATAGGGATGGTGTGAGATTAAGGGGAGAGAACGTATTAAAGCTCCTTGTACGGTGCTCAACAAGTATTAGCAGTTCCACCAGACTGCCGGAGCTACTCTGATTCCCGCTCGACTGGCACTTGGCAGAGTGAGGGGGACACAGGCAGCACCTGCTCGGCGGAGGGCAGAGGCGCACAGGCCCTGGGTCAGCAGGCTCTGTGGAGTCCAGTTGCCGAGCATTGAAGCCCCTCCTCTGCCCCTCATTTCACTCGAAAGCACCACAGAACATGGTCTTTGGCCTTGCAGAGCTGGCCACGTGGTGCTGAGAGAAATCTGAATGACAGTTCTCCACTTTTTTAAGTGAAACCACATGTTGTAGTTTTGGTTATCACTACCACTTTTCTTGTGTGTCCGCCTGTGTCTCTGAAAAAGCTCAGAGCCATAGCCATGCTGCTGACACTGTCTGACATCTTTTTGTGCGTGAGAAAGTTGGGGTTTAGTCCCCACTGGGTGGAGAACAAAGAGGGGACTAGTGTGGTTGGGTGTTCCTTTGCACCGACTCTTCAGCCTCTCTCGCCCAAGGCTGCCAGCTGTTGGTGTATCCTGGAGCTTTTAATCTGACCACGGGACCAGCTCACTGGGAGTTGCTTCAGCGAGGCCGGTAAGAGAGCTTATCACACACACTTCAAGCATCTCGGTGTTTCTTTGTGGAAAGATTTCAGTGTGATGGCAGTGCCGACCTTCCTGATATGGAATGGTGCCGGTAACTCAGAACACTGCAACATCCAAACGAGTTTTGACATGATGAACCTTTTCATCTTTCAGCCCAAAGGGAAGGCTTCTGCTGGGAACCTTCTCTTTGGAAGCTGCAGCACCACCGTCTTAGAGTTTTGGGACTGTGATTTTTGCTTTTTTTTTTTTTTATCCTTACCCAAGGACATGTTTTTCCATTTTTTTGTTCAGATAGAGTGGGAGGGAGAGAGAGGAAGAGAGAGAGAAACATCGATGTGAAAGGGACACATCGAGTGGTTGCCACCCGCACGACCAACCAGGGCCAGGGACAAACTGCAACTGAGACACGCACCCTCAGTGGGAACCGAACCCGGGTCTCTCCGGACTGCAGGCTGATGCTCTAACCGCTGAGCCAAACCGGCCAGGGCTGATTTTTGCATTTCTAAGAGCATTTAGTGCATCAAGTGGGAGTGATTTTATTTGCTGTGATTAGATGTGGGCTGGTGTCTCGGACAGTTGCCGGCAACTTCCTCAGAGAATCGGAGACCCGTGGAGTGTGTGCATTCAGAGCCCAGAAGCCAAGGAAAAGCGGGGGTTGTTTGAGCCTGACAGCCCTGGGAGAGGTTTATGGTCTTCACACAGCTGACCCTGTGTTGTTCAGATTGGGTTACTTATCCCACCCCAACTTCCACAGCAGCTTGCCAGTCCCAGGGGTGCCTATGGACAACCTGGCTTTTCAGAGGTGGTGAATCTTTTCATCTTTCAGCCCAAAGGGAAGGCTTCTGCTGGGAACCTTCTCTTTGGAAGCTGCAGCACCACCTGTTTCTTGATTAAATGTTTTTTTAATTGAGGTGTAAGATACTTACAGAAAAATGCACTGATTTTAAGTCTACAGTGAATGTTTACATACAAACCACCTACGACCAAGATGAGCATAGCGAATATTTCCAATCCCTAGATCCCTTTTGCTCCTTCCCAGTCAGTGCTCTTCTCTCTGCACCCAGAGGTTGCCGCCCTTCTCTCTCGTAGAGATGATGATGATATTTATTGCCAGGGATGTAGAGGAGTTTGCGTGGTTGCTTGGTAGAAGGTGGGGTAGGGATATGTGTACCGTGAGTGTTAATAAATGCAGTCTCTTAGCACGAAAAGCTTGGGAGAGACTGGCATGTCTTGTCATGGATCTGGACTGAGCCCATAGGGCTCCCAGGTGAGGTGGCTTGATGTACCCAGGCTGCCACCTGAAATTCTGATCGAATTTGAGATGATGGGAGTGCCATGCAGCCCTGCAAGGTGTATTGCCCCTCTGGCTCCAGCAGCCTTGAATTGCATTAACCAGAGAAGCTATTTTACTGGTTGGCTCAAGCCAGGGTCTCGCCACTGTGGCAGTATAAACACTTGGACCCGAGAATTCTGTTGTAGGAGCTGTCCTGTGCATTGCAGGGTAGTGAGCTGCATTGCTGGCCTCCACCCATTGGATGCCAACAGCATCCCCCTAGTAACAATCAGAAAGGTCTCTAGACACTGGCAAATGTCCCCTGCTGGCCAAAATTGCCACAATGAGAACTGGCTGGAGTAATAAGATAATTTTTTTTTTTTTTTTTTATCCTCACCCGAGGACATTTTTCCATTTTTTGTACAGATAGCGTGGGAGGGAGAGAGAGGAAGAGAGAGAGCGAGAGAAACATCGATGTGAAAGGGACACATCGAGTGGCTGCCACCCGCACGACCAACCAGGGCCGGGGACAAACTACAACCGAGGTACACGCCCTTAGCGGGAACCGAACCCGGGTCTCTCAGGACCGCAGGCCAACGCTCTAACCGCTGAGTCAAACTGGCCAGGGCTAATAAGATAATTTTTGAAGAAAGGGTTCCATGGCTTTGGGTGTTTCCTCCACATCTGAGCCAGTCTGTGCTTCTAGTTCTATGAGCCAGTTCTAGTTTTTAAAAGAGGGATGGAACACCAAGAAGAGGAAAATGCCTCAGATCTGTGATGTATGGTTTACCTGTTTTCTATCCTTTGACTGCAGGGCTGTTGATAATCAGGTGTATGTGGCCACGGCATCTCCTGCTCGAGATGACAAAGCCTCCTATGTTGCCTGGGGACACAGCACTGTCGTGAGTCCTTGGTGAGTGGCCTAAGCAGCGACAGGCTCACTAGGAGCTCGAGAGAGATGGCACTTGAGCAGGTGGGTTGTCTGATTGGTGACTGGCCGTCCCCCACCCCGGGGCCCTGTGTGCCTACCAGGTCTCTGCCTCTCTCAGTGAGGAAGCTTCCACTTAAAAACTACTGAGAATGAAATGGTCTTGCTCTCTTGACTGTTTGGTCTTAGTCCTCTTTTGACTTTCTGTTGTCAGCTAGACTTGGGTCATGGATGTAGGGGAAATGAGGCAGCAGTTTCTCATTAGACTGAGTTTCTGGGGCCTTGGGCAGGAATGAGTTACAGAGCGAGGATTTTGCTCCCCGAATAATTAGCAGGAGAGTGTTCAATTAAGGGAAAGAATGAATTTGTCCTCTGTAAGAGGCAGAGCACTTCATTGCTCAGTGAAACCAGCATGAAGGCCTGTCCATGTACACACGCATGTATCATACACATATCGGTGTCTGCCTCTGCACAGTATACATAGCACTTCCCACACATGGTCTGTTTGACCTCCGGGACCTCTGTCAAGCCCAGTTTATAGGTGATAGAATTGAAGTTCATGGGCTAGAATTGGTATTTGGATCCAGGATGTTGACTTCAGAACTTGGACTTATGCCATACTACTTCCTATGCATCTGTATGATCACACGCAAACACACACATGCATGCGTTAGTATTTCTGCAGTTTCAGATAAACATAATAGTGACAAGTGTGAGAAAGGTCACTTATCACTGTGGGGTCCCTATAGGTTCTCTCTTCTGACTTTGTAGGACCCACAGATTAAAGTGTGTGGTAAGAGAAGGCCTTGAAAATTGGACCAGTGAGTGATCCCCAGCGAACCTCCTGCACATGAGGATTTGAGGGCCTTGGGAGACGAAGGATTACATTGACTTGAAAATTTTCTCAGACGTGACTCAAGTTCCCCTGCGCAGATGTTAGAGATAACATCTCTTGGGCACCTTCGCTTCCCCTCTAGTTCTCCTGAGGAACTCTCTTACTGATCAGGCTGGCTGCTTCTCACACAAAGTAGCTGTATAAGATTTACCTTCATTTCTTCCTTTTCAGAACTTCATCTGTTGGGTTTGAGGGCCTTCTGACTTACATTGACTTTGGGGTGGGTACCTGGGGTTAACATAGAGCGAAATCTTTGAATTGCCAGGGCACTTGGGGACGAAAGAGAAAAGAATTGAAAGGGATTCAGTTACATGGCATTAATAATTGTGCTTGTAGCTCATTTGTGCCAAATCTGTGTTTGGCCAACTGGTAAACAAAACTAGTTATTATGTCAGATTATTTTGTTTCATGCTTTGGAGAGATTGAGTTTTACTGGACATGTGTTTGAACCCCTTCTGTGGGCCGTAGACACAGCCCTGGAAATAATTCCCAGATCAGCCTTTTGCCCATTTATGAAGGAGTGTCACTGTTTCCAAGTGTGGGGCTCCTGCCAGGGTGTGGCTTCCCCAGCACTTCTCAGACCCATAGGTTGGAACTTTTCCTTAAAAAACTGAAGGCCATTAATGTAGGGACGCAGGGATCACAGGCATAAGGCCCGAGATCCACGCAGGTCTGGGTGGAGCCCAGGCCCTGCTCATCATCCCAGGGCTGGGGAGCAGCCTTTGGAGATGTGAAGAAGCAGAGCCAGACCACCCTTGCCAGGGCTCCTGTTGACATGCATTCATGAGGGCACAGGATGGGACTTCTTGTTGTTTTTAGGTGGCTCTGTCCCCATATGTTTACATTGTGGAATAAGAAGCTAGGAGTTTGCAATTTAGAAAACATACTCCATAATTTTCTCCCTACGTCCTAGCAGAGCTCCTGTTTCCTCTTTATAAATGGAGGTGACTTGTCCCGAGGCCACACAGCTACTTAAATAGTAGAACAGGAGTTTATACCCCTACTTTCTGGTTTTAAATCTCAGATTCCTTGTTCTTGGGCCTGTTTGTTAGATGGGGAGGAAAATCAGAGAGATGTCTTGGATATCAGCAAAAGTCAGTGAACCCACTTCTTCTCTCCTGAATCTTTTTCAGGGGGGAGGTCCTGGCCAAAGCCGGCACTGAAGAAACGATCGTGTATTCAGACATAGGTAAGATCGCCCAGCTCAAGTCGGGTCTCTGGTGTCCCCCGTGCTCTGAGGCCAGATGCACAGCTGGTGTAGGCCCTAACACCTGAGGAGTTCCTTGTCCCCCACCTCCCACCCCCAATCTGTCTTTAGTTCTTGGCCAAGACCTGAGGGCTACAGTTCAGCTTGAGTTTTTTTTATTTGGTTTGAAGTGACTCCAGGGGCCGAGCCAGGCTGTCTGTGCCCCTAGATAAGGCCTAGATTACTGAGTTACTTTCTGGGGCTCTGGTGGTTTTTATACTGTTTGAGGGAAAAAATCCCTTTGGTTACTGAAGAGGTACATCTGATTAATAGTGAACTTTCCTGTTTTTGCAGACTTGAAGAAGGTGGCTGAAATACGCCAGCAAATCCCCATTTTTAGCCAGAAGCGATCAGACCTCTATGCAGTGGAGGCAAAAAAGCCCTAAGGTTTATATTTCCAACGTGTCACAAAGTGGGAAGTATGTTTCTTCAACATCATCAGTTCCCTGCTGAATTCTTCAATGTGGACCCCTTTAATTTTTTATTTTAATGTCGACCCTCCCTTCCTGGGAACTCTGTGGAGATGATGGAACTGCAGCACCTGACCTTCCCACAGTACATGAAACAGTCACCAAGGGCTCAGGCCGGCAGGGAAGAGCAGAGGGGAGGGATGGCTCCGAGGCCTGTTGCCTATGTAAATTGCCTCAGAGACGCTGTGAAAGTATCAGATTTGGATATTCTGGTGGTTGATTCACCTGACACAAATGTATTTGTCATATAAACCTCTTATCTTGTTGCTGGAATTGGAATCCCTTATGTAGAATACGGGTGCACTCTTTTCCCAGCAGTACCTTAAATTTACATTTTGGGCCTGTGAGTAGCTGTGGGAAGCAGGATGTTTGCAGGAGGAAATGGCAGCCCCTGTAGCAGCCTTCAAGGGGGAGCTGAAGAGCCAACCCCAAAGCCACCTGGTGTCAACAGTGAGCCCAGGGGACATGGCAGTGGCAGCATTTGTGTTGTGCAGGCAACTAAAGTATGTCTCTGCAAAAGTGTTTTTGTTTTTCCTAAGAGATTTTTTAAAAATTTGTTTTATAGAGGAAAGAGAAAGAAACATCAATGTGTGAGCAAAACATTGATCAGCTGCCTCCTGCATGCCTGTCCCCTTGGGGATTGACCTCTCAGCTCAGGCATGTGCCCTGACTGGGAATTGAACCAGTGACCTTTCAGTGCATGGGATAACTGAGCCACACTGGCCAGGGCAAAAGAGTTTTTCATAATAGGAGTAAGTGTCTGAAAGTCTCTTTTTTTGTGTGTTTTTCTTCCTAGTAATACTTTGTACCTTGATAAAGGTAAATTTTTAGCCTAGTGGGTCTCAGAATTCTTTTGCACAGTTAAAAATTAAGAATTTCAATGAGTTGTTGTTTATGTATATTATAGTTGGCAGTGGGCTGGCAGATGTTTAACAACCAGCTCTCCAAGAAAAACCCCTGATTTTGTGGTAGCATTTACCAGTTTTTGTGGTGTAAATACTTCCACCATGGCCAGGTTTCTTTTATCAATATGGCACCTCTACACACAGAAGTGGAAATAGGTGTGCACCATCTGACACATGTCTGCATCCATGAAATCCCTTTAATCAAGATAATGAAGATACCCACCACCCCTAAAAGTTTCCTTGTTCTCTTTATAATTCCTCTCGCTAGTCCTGTCGTTCCCAGGCAGTCACTGATTGGCTTTCTCACTGTAGATTAGTTTGAATTTCCTAGAATTATGTAAAAATGGACCCATACCATATATGTACTTTTTAATTTGTTGTTCATCATCATTTTGAGATTTATCCAAGTGTGTGCATCAGTAATTCCTTTTTTATTATTGAATAATAGTCTGTTGTATGGATATACCATCATTTCTCCACCTGTGGATAAGCTTTTGAGTTTCCAGTTTTTGGCTATTACAAATAAAGCTTCTTGTACAAGTTGTTCATTTCTCTTGAATCTGTCTAGGAGTTGATTGAAATGGTGGGATCATACATGCATTTCACTCCCAAACTTTCTGAAGGTGACTGTCATTATACAGCACTGCCAGCAGCCTCTCCGAGTCCCAGCGTGCTCCGCGTCCTCACCAGCACATGGTGTGATTAGTCTTTTTCATTTCATCCATTTTAATGGGCATGTAATGTTTCATTGTGGTTTTAATTTGTGTTTCCCTAACCACTAATGATGCTGAGTATCTTTTTGTTTTTTGAGATAGTAAATATAGATTTTTTATTTTTTTAATTTTATTTTTGTTACAGATGTTTCTCCTTTTTTACCCCATTGGCACCCTCCTCCCCATCCCCCCCGCCCCGTCCCCGGCTTAGTTGTCCATATCCATTGGTCATGCATACATGCATATAAGTTCTGTGGTTTATCTCTTCCCATCTCCCCACCCCCTCTTCTGAGGGTTGTCAGTCTGTGCCCTACTTCCATGTTTCTGGGTCTACTGTATTCCTCAGACTGTTATGTCCACTATATTTCTTATATAAGTGAGATCATGTGGTATTTGTCTTTTTCTGCTTGGCTTGTTTCACTTAGGATAATACTTGATGCTGAGTATCTTTTCATGTGCTTTCTTGCTTATCTGTATATTTTCTTTAGTAAAGTGTCTCTTTATATCTTCCCCTCATATTTTTTTTTTTATCCTCACCGGAGGACATTTTTTCATTTTTTGTTCAGATAGAGTGGGAGGGAGAGAGAGAGAGGGGGAAACATTCACGTGAAAGGTACACATCGAGTGGCTGCCACCCGCACCACTCAACCAGGGTGGGGGACAAACTGCAACTGAGATATGTGCCCTTAGTGGGAACCGAACCCGGGTCTCTCTGGATCGCAGGCCAAAGCTCTAACCGCTGAGCCAGAACGGCCAGGGCTTCCCCCTATTTTTATTGGGTTATTTATCTTATTGATTAGTATGAGTTCTTTGTATACTCTAGATAAAAGTCTTTTTTCAGGCATTACGTTTTGCAAATATCTTCTCCAAGTCTGAGAAAAAAAAATGTCTTTTCATTTTTTTAAAAGTATTGCATAAAGCACAAAAGTATTTAATTTTCATGAAGGCTGATTAATTTTATTTTTCTTTTGAACTTTTTCTTATTTAAGTTGTATTTATGTAAATGTATTATGTAAATCATCAGGTCAAAGTTCACTAAGACTTTATCTTGTATTTAAGTCTATAATTCATTTTTAATTGTTAATTTTTATATATGGTGTGGGTCAAGAATTTTTTTTTCTTATTCTGCCTATTGTAGCCAGTTGTCCCAGCACCATTTGTTGGAAAGATTATGCTATACCTATTGAGTATCCTTAATGCCTTTAGTACAAGTGAATTGACCTACATATCCCAATCTGCACTTTTTTATGTCATCATCTATTTGTCTTTTTTTTTTTTAATTGTTTTTTTTTTTTTTGGTATGTGCCCCTAGCGGGAACCGAACCCAGGACTCTCTGGTCCACAGGCTGATGCTCCATGCTCCAACCGCTGAGCCACACTGGCCAGGGCTATTTGTCTGTCTTTATACCACTAACTAACTGTGTTGATTACTGTGTCTTTATAATAAGTCTTAAAGTCATGTAAAATTAGTTCTCTAACTTTTTTTTTCAAAGTTGTTTTGACTATTCTAAGTCCTTTGTATTTCTCTGTAAATTTCAGAACCAGGTTGTAAATTTTTATATAAAAGTCTCTAGGGCCCGGCCCGTGTGGCTCAGTGGTAACCCATGCACCAAGAGGTCGCCAGTTCGATTTCCGGTCAGGACACATGCCCAGGTTGTGGGCCCGATCTCCAGTGGGAGGCATGCAGGAGGCAGCCATTCGATGTTCTCATTGATGTTTCTCTCTCTCTCTCTCTCCCTCTCCCTTCTTCTGTCTCTAAAATCAATAAAGAAAAAAGAAATTAAAAAAAAAGTCTCTAGGGATTTTGATTGGATTGCAAGGACTCTAGAGCAGTTTGATGGAAAATTGACATTTTGACCATACTGACACGTGAACATGAGATGTCTCCTCAGTTATGTAGGCCTTTAATTTCTGTTAGCAGCGTTTGGTGGTTTCACTGTAAGTAATGCAATTTGTTAGTCAAATGTATCCCCAAGGACTGCAGTTTTTTGATGCTGTAGTACTGTTTTGTACACTTTAATTTCCAATCTCTCACTGCCAGCATATAAAGTATAATTTATTTCTCTATTTTATCTTCTATCCTACAACATTACTAAACTCTGATGTTAGCACCTTTTTTTTTTTTTTGAGGTAGATTCCATATGATTTTTATATAGGTGAGAATGTCTGCAAAATAAGACAGTTTATAAATAAATAAGCTTCTTTCGCTCCAGTCTGGCTCCCCTATACTTTTTTCTGGCTTATGGCATTGGCTACACCTTTCAGTACAGTGTTCAATAGAAAAGTACCGAGTGGACGTGTTTTTTTTGGTCCTGATCTAATGGAGAAAACATTTAACCTTTCATAGGTGCCCTTGATCAGACTGGGGAAATTCCCTTCTGTTCCTAGCGAGTGGAGAGTTTTTATCAGGAAGAGATGCTAGATTGTTTCCAATGCCTTTTCTGCCTTTACTGAGATGAGTATATCTTTTTTTCTTTAGTCTGTTTTTATCATGAATTACATTGATTTTGCAATGGTAAACCAACCTAATGTTTCTGGGATAAATTTCACTTGACAACAATATATTAAATTAAGGTTCTTTTTGCCCTAGCCAGTTTGGCTCAGATTGGAGTATTGGCCCACATACCAAATGGTCTCGGATTTGATCCTGGTCAAGGGCACATGCCTGGGTTGCAGGTTTCTCTGGTCCTGACCAGGGTTGTGACGGAGGCAACCAATTGATGTGTCTCTCTCAATATCAATGTTTCTCTCTCTACCTCCCTTTCACTCTCTCTTTAAAAAAACAAAAGAAAAAAAAAAAAAAGGTTTTTTTTTTTTATTGTTGGATTTGATTTGCTAATATTTTAAGAATTTTTGCATCAGCCCTGGCTGGATAGCTCATTTAGTTAGAGCATTGTCCTGATATGCCAAAGTTGTGGTTCAATCCCCAGTCAGGGCACATACAAGAATCAACCAATGAATACATAAATAAGTGGGACAACAAATCAATGTTTCTTTCTCTCACTCTCTCCCTCTTTCTCTCTCCCTCCCTTCCTCTCTTCTTCCCCCCTTCCTCTCTAAAAATGAATAAAAATAAAATTAAACATTTTGCATCTATGTTCATAAGGGATATTGATCTATAGTTGTTTGTTTTCTTGTACTACTTTCGTCAGATTTATGTCTCAGGGGCTGCTGGCCTCATATAATGACTTGGGAAGTATTCAGTCCTCTTCAGTGGTCTGGGAAAACTGTGATAATTGTTTGCATCTTGCCTCCAAATTTTGATTATTCTAGCCAGAGGTTTATAAGTTTTATTTATCTTTTCATAGAATCAGCTTTTGGTTCCATTGATTTTTATGATTTTCAAATTTTTTTTTATTAATTTCTGATCTTATTATTTTTCTGCTTGCTTTGGATTTCCTTTGCTCTTAAATTTTTCTTAAAGTGGATGGTGAGGGTCAATGAAGATTTTTCCTTCTTTCCAATAGGTGTTTAGTGCTATAAAATTTCCATTAAGGATTGCTTTAGTTGCATCCCCAATCTTAGATATGTTCTGTTTTTATCTCCATCCAGTTTAAAATAGTATAATTTCTCTTTTGATTTTTTTTTTTGTAATCCAAGGGTTATTTGTGTTAATTTAGTTTCTAAATATTGGAATTTTCCAAATCACTTTTACTGATTTCTAATTTGATTCCACTGTGGCCAGATAACATCCCTGTGTAATTTGAATTCTTTTAAATATATTGAGACTTGTTTTACAGCCTAGAGTATGATCTCTTTTAGTAAATGTTCCATGTGCAGTTAAAAAGAATGTATTTTCTGCAGTTGTTTTGCAGAGTGTTCTATAAATGTCAAAACAGTCACATTGGTTGTTAGTGTTTTTAAGTCTTCTATATCTGTACTGATTTTCTAATATTTCATTAAGTTAACAGAGGGGTTTTTATATCTCTAGGTATAATTGTGGATTTGTCTATTTATCATTACAGTTTTATCAGTTTTTTCTTCATGTATTCTGCATTTGATCTTAGCCAAAAGTTGAGAAGGAATTCTCTTTATGTATTCTGAAGCTTTATTAAGTGCATAAATTATTAGGTGTGTTCTATCATCTTGATAAATTGAGCCTTTTCCCACTATGGTATAGCTCTGTATTACTTTTTGTTCTAAAATGACTTTGATATTAATGCCACTCCAACTTTCTTTTGATTGGTGTTATGTATTTTTTTCCATCTATCCTTTTAACTTTTATTTTTATTTATTTACTTTATACTCACCTGAGGACATTTTTCCATTTTTTGTTCAGATAGAGTGGGAGGGAGAGAGAAGAAGAGAGAGAGAGAGAGAGAAACATCGACGTGAAAGGGACACATTGAGTGGCTGCCACCCGCACGACCCAACCAGGGCTGGGGACAAACTGCAACCGAGGTACATGCCCTTAGCGGGAACCGAACCCGTGTCTCTCTGGACCGCGGGTCAAAGCTCTAACCGCTGAGCCAAACTGGCCAGGCCTATCCTTTTAACTTTTAAAAAATTATATTTATTGGGGTAACGTGGATTTATAATAACATTATATAAGTTTCAGGTGTATATCTATACTGTTGTTATAGGTGGGGAGAGGTCCTCAGCCCCACCAGCTGTGGGAGTGGGCTTCTTGGCGATATCCCAAGAATGAGACATTCTGAGACTTGCATAGGAGGATGAGATGTTATAAAAGGCTTTATTTCTGTGGGATTACACCCCTGAGTTTCCAAGGTCCCATCCCCCCACCCCCACCCCAAGGAAGAAATATAGCTGTGATTTCGGTAGGGCTAGAATCAGAGCCTGGGTTCAGAGTTTCTGTTCCATGTTAGGGCATAGTCCAGTCCAGCATCAGTATGGCTTAGTTTGTGTTTCCTGCTGCAGTCCATCAGTCCATTGTATATGGGGTCCTCATAACCATGGGCCATTTGGGCCAGTGCAAGGAAGCAGAAGCAAAGCCAAAGAAACCAGAGAGCTGAGAGAGAACAAACTCCTTTGCAAGATTGTGTATTCCCAAATTTCATGGGTTTGCATTGGCTTCACCCATTCTGGCCAATGATCTCTGTTCCCAGGTTTGACTGACAGGCAATTTCCCTAGTCACTCCAACTTCACTGCATCTGTCTCCCTTTTGTTGGGCCCCCTTCCCCTAGTGATCTGTGGGAATGGGCTGGTGGTTCCCTGGTGAAGCTGCCCAAATGACATGCTTATAATGTCTGGCCTCCCTTTTTCTCCTTTTCTATTATTAACAACTAGCTAATTACAGTGATATCACTATGATGTCTATAATTGACCCCTTTACCCTCTCCTCCTCTCACCCTTCTTCCCCTCTGGTAACCACCATTCTGTTGACTGTATCTTTGAGCTTTTTTATTTGTTCTTTTTTTTTCTTTTTATTAATTTGTTTTTGTTACAGATGTTTCTCATTTTTCAATTTGTTGCTTTTGTTTTACACCCACAAATATAAGTGAAATACAGTTCTTCTCTTCTGTCTGACTTATTTCACTTAGCATAATACTCTCATGACCCATCCATGTTGTCATAATGGTAATGTTTGTTCTTTTATATGGCTGAGTAGTATTCCACTGTATGTATGTACCATATCTTCTTTATTAAGTTATCCAAAGAAGGACACTTAAGTTGTTCCCATGTTTTTGCTATTGTGACTAATACTGCAGTGAACATAGGGATATGTACATCTTTACAAGTGTTTAAAAGTTTTTTAGGTAGATACCTATAAGAGGAATTGCTGGATTATATGGTAGCTCTA
The DNA here is from genome assembly GCF_014108415.1 of Molossus molossus. NCBI lineage: Eukaryota > Metazoa > Chordata > Mammalia > Chiroptera > Molossidae > Molossus > Molossus molossus. Next base: position 85,561,718 of record NW_023425388.1, read on the forward strand.
TTTTTAATTTTTTTTGAGGGACCTTTATATTGCTTTCCACAGTGACTGCACCAATTTATATGTCCACCACCAGTGTGCCAGGGTTCCCTTTTCTCCACATCCTCTCCAACACTTAGTATTTCTTGTCATTGATGATAGCCATTCTAACAGGTGTGAGGTGGTATCTCATTGAGGTTTTGATTTGCATTTCCCTTATAACTACTAATGTTGAACATCTTTTCATATATCTGTTGGCCTCCTGTTTGTCTTTCTTGGAAAAGTGTCTGTTCATTTCCTCTACCTATTTTTTATTTTTATGTATTTATTCATTTTTTTTGTGTGTGGTACATGCCCCTAACAGGAACCAAACCCAGGACTCTCTGATCCGCAGGCAGATGCTCAACCGCTGAGCCAAACTGGCCAGGGCTTTATATTTTTATTTTTTATTTTTATCCTCACCACTCGAGGACATTTTTCCATTTTTTGTTTAGATAGAGTGGGAGGGAGAGAGAGAGAGAGAAACATTGATGTGAAAGGGACACATCAAGTGGTTGCCGTCCACATGACCAACCAGGGCCGGGGACAAACTGCAACCGAAGTACACACCCTTAGCAGGAACCGAACCCGGGTCTCTCTGGACCACAGGCCGACGCTCCAACCACTGAGCCAAACTGGCCAGGGCTCCTCTACCTACTTTTTAACTGGGTTGTTTATTTTTGTTGTTGAGTTGTATGACTTCTTTATACATTTTAGATATTAGTCCCTTGTCAAAAGTATCATTTGCAATAATTCTGTTCCATTTGGTTGCTTGCCTTTTTGTTTGTTTGTTTATTATTTCTTTTGCTGTGCAGAAGCATTTTAATTTGATGTAGTCCCATTTTATTTTTGCTTTTATTTCCTTTGCCTTTGGGGATGAGTTTACAAAAACATCTCTGAGACCAAGGTCCATAAGTTTAGTGCCTATATTTTCTTCTATGTATTTTACTGTTTCAGGTCTTAGATTATATTTAATCTTTAATCCATTTTGAGTTAAATTTTTGGCATGGTGTTAGATAGCAGCCTACTTTCATTCTTTTGCATGTGGCTTTCCAGTTTTCCCCAACACCATTTATTGAAGAGACTTATCCCTTCTCCATTGTATGTTTTTGGCTCTTTTGTTGGAAATTCGTTGCCTATATGTGTGTGGGTTTATTTCTGGACTCTCAGTTCTGTTCCATTGGCCTGTGTTTTGCCAGTACCATGTTGTTTTGATTGTTATAGTTTTATAGTATAGTTTGAAGTCAAGGAGTGTGATGCTTCTGCCTTTGTACTTTTTTTCTCAGGATTGCTTTGGCTATTTGGGGGTCTTTTGAAATCTTGTACAAATTTGAGGATTTTTTTTTGTTCTATTTCTGTGAAAAATGCCATTGGAATTTTGATGGGGATTGCATTAAATCTGTATACTGCTTTAGGTAATATGGTTTTTTTAACAATGCTAATTCTTTCAGTCCATGAACACAGGATATCTTTCAATTTTTGTGTGTGTGTGTATTCAATTTCTTTCAACAGTGTCTCATAGTTTTCAGTGTAGAGGCCCTTCACCTCTTTTGTTAAATTTACTCCTAGGTATTTTTTCATCCTTTCTGTTGTAGTTTTTTATGTGATTTTTTTCTTCGTTTCTCTTTTGATACTTTATTGTGAGCACATAGGAGCAAAATGGATTTTGTATGTTGATTTTATATCCTGTAACTTTATTGTATTTGTTTATTATTTCTAAAAGTTTTTGGTGGAGTCTTTAGGGTTATCTATATATAGAACCATGTCATCTGCAAATAGTGATAGTTTTACTTCTTCACTCCTAGTTTGGATGCCTTTTATTTCTTTATCTTGTCTAATTGCTCTGGCTAGGACATCCACTACTATGTTGAATAAGTGACAGGAGTGGGCATTCTTGTTGCTGATTTTAGAGGAAATCTTTCAGTTTTTCTACCACTGAGAAGAATGTTAGCTGAGGGTTTGTCATATATGACCTTTATTATGCTGAGGTACTTTGCTTCTGTACCCATTTTATTGAGTATTTTTTTTTATCACAAATGTATGTTGTTTCTTGTCAAATGCTTTTTCTGCATCTATTGACATGACCATATGCTTGATTTGCAGATGTTGAACCATTCTTGCATCACTGGAATGAGACTTGATCATGCATGATGTGTGATTCTCTTAAAGTATTGTTACATTTGATTTGCTAGTATTTAGTTCAAGATTTTTGTATCTCTATTAGAGGTATTGGCTTGTAATTTTTTGGAATCAGGGTAATGTTGGCATCATAAAATGAGTTAGTAAGTATTCCCACCTTTTCAATTTTTTTTTAGAAGAGGTTGACAAGGATTGTATTAAAGGTATTAAATTTTGTTCGAATGTTTGGTAGAATTTACCAGTGAAGCCATCTGGTCCTGGACTTTTGTGTTTTTTGGGAGAGGTTATTTTTCTTTTCTTTCTTACTGAATTATTGGGATGACATTGGTTAATAAAATTATATAGGTTTCAGGGGTAAATTCTATAATACATTATCTGTATATTGTATTGTGTATTCACCACCCCAAGTCAAGTCTCCTTCCATCATCATTTATCCCCTCTTTACCGTCTTGTACCTCTCCACACCTCCTTTTCCTGTGGTAATCACCATACTGTTGTCTGGGTCTAAAAGTTGTTGTTGCTTAATCCCTTTACCTTTTTCACCAGCTTCTCCCCTCAGACAGCTGTTGGTCTGTTCTCTATCTGTGAGTCTGTTTCTATTTTGTTTGTTAATTTTGTTCACTAGATTCCACATACGAGTGCAGTTATATGGTACTTGTCTTGGGAGGTTTTTTTATTTCTGTTTCCCTCCCTCCCTCCCTCCCTCCCTCCCTTCTTCCCTTCCTTCTTTCCTTCCTTCCGTTCATCTGTCCATCAATTTATTACAAAGATTGATTTTAAACATCTGCAATGGTAACTTCAACCTCAACTCCTGGCTCAGTACTGATGGAAGTAATTTGCTTAACAATCTCGGAAGGACAGTACAGGCCAATGAGTCGCCTGTGGATCTTTATCTGAAAATGATTCCAAGTCTGTGCACCCAAAACTAATACAAAATAATATTGAAAAACTTCCTGTGGAGTCTTGGTAGGTATCTGGACTGGTCCTTTCACCTTGAGATTCTTTTCCTTTGTGCCTCTCACCAAGTTAGTACACACCTTCTCCAAAGATTTTACATTGCACCTTCTTAGAGTAATTCTGATTTGGTGAGTCACCACCTCTGGTTCCATGGGTGTACTTCCTGTATCCTTTCGAGCCTTGTCTGCTGTGTGGCTTCCTGACCAGATTGTCCCTCTGTGAGAGAACAGCAATGAGTCAGGAGCAGGAGTGGGTGGAATGGAGCTGCACTGCAGCTGCAACCCAGTATTCCTCAGAGCGGATGACTACTTCACTCTCCTTCCTAGTGATCGCTCTGTTTAAGTGTTCCAGTTCTTAGTGATTTGGTCTAGGAATGCTGTGTATTTCTAAGAATTTGTCCATTATCTCTAAATTATTGAATTGGTGACATAGAGCTTTTCATAGTATTCTCATATAAGCCCATGTATTATTGTGGTATGATTTGTAACTTCTCTTTCTGATTTTATTTATTTTCCAGGTTATTGAATATGATGGCATGAGGTTTTCATAATATTCTTGTGTAAGCCTTTGTATTTCTCTAGTGTGCATTGTAACTTCTCTTTCATTTCTGATTTTATTTTATTTTTTATTAATTTTTGTTACAGATGTTTCTCCTTTTTCCCCCACTGATTACCCCCTCCCTCTCCCTCCCCGCCCTGTCCCCAGTTTGCTGTCCATGTCCACCGTTCATGCATACATGCATATAAGTTCTGTGGTTTATCTCTTCCCCACCACCCCCTCTTCTGGGGATTGTCAGTCTGTACCCCACTTCCACGTCTCTGGGACTACCCCATTCCTCAGACTGTTATTTCTGATTTTATTTAAGTGGGTTTTTTTTCTTTGTTGAGTCTGGCCAGAGGTTTTCTAGTTTTATCTTTTCAAAGAATCACCTATTTGTTTCATTAATTTTTTTCTTTTTATCATTTATTCTGTTATTTCCTTCCTTCTGCTATCTCTGAGCTTTGTTAATTCTTCCTTTTCTAGCTCCTAAAAGTGCGATGTTAGATTGTTTATTTGAGATTTTTCTAGTTTCTTGAGAGAGGCCTATAATGCTGTAACCTCCTTCAACTGCTTTTGCTGCATCCCAAAAATTTTGGTATGACTTATTTCCATTGGTCTCTGTGTATCTTCTGATCTTTCATGTCTTCTTTGACCCAGTCATTGTTTAATAGTATGTTGTTTAATCTCCACATTTTTGTGGGTTTTCCATCTTTCTTCTTGTAGTTAATTTTTAGTTTCATACCATTGTGGTCAGAAAACATGCTTGATATGATTTCAGTCTTCTTAAATTAATGAGACTAGTTTTGTGCCCCAACATTTGGTTTGTTCTTGAGACTGTTCCTTGTGCACTTGAGAAGAAGGTGTATTTTGTCATTTTGTGATGGAAAGTTCTACAAATATGGATTAAGTCCATTTGTTCTCATGTGTCATTTAAGGCTGATATTTCCTGTATGGATAATCTGTCCATGGCTATCAGTGGAATATTCAGGTCCCCTACTATAACTGTACTTTCTGTCAGTTTTGCCCTTTAATTCTGTTAGTATTTGCTTCATAGATTGGGTGCATATATATTGATAAGTGTTATGTCTTAAGAGTTGTCCCCTTTATCATGATAAAATATCCATCTTTGTTTCTTGTTACCTTTTTAAATCTTTTTTATTGTGAATGTCATTATTTTACAGTTTATATTTAGTATTATTTTATGTTAGTTTCAGGTGTATGGTGTAGTGGTTACAAAGTGGTCCCCTCCTATATTTTAAGTACCCACCTGGCACCATACATACCTATTAAAATATTATTGGCTAGATGCCTTATTTACATCCCTGTGACTGTTTTGTAACTACCAATTTGTAGTTCTTAATCTCTTCACTGTTTCAACCCAGCCTCCTAATCCCCCTCCCTTCTGGCAAGCATTAGCTTGTTCTCTGTATCTGAGTTTGATTCTATTTTGTTCATTTATTTTGTTCTTTAAATTCCACATATAAGTGAAAACATATGGTATTTGTATTTCTCTGTCTGACTTATTTCACTTAGCTTAATATCCTCTAGGTCCATCCAGGCTATCGCACATGGTAAGATTTCATTCTTTCTTATGGCCGAGTAATATTCCATTGGTTATATGTACCAGAACTTTTTATCCACTCTTCCATTGATATGCACTTATGTTGTTGTTTCCATAGCTTGGCTATTGTAAATAATGCTGCAATGAACATACGGGTGCGTGTATTCTTTCAAATTAGTGTTTTGGGTTTCTTTGGATAAATTCTCAGAAGTGGGATCACGGGGTCATAAGGCAATTCCATTTTTAATTTTTTGAGGGACCTCCATACTGTTTTCCACAGTGACAGCACTAATCTACCCACCAACAGCACACAAGGGTTTCCTTTTCTCCCCATCCTCACCAAAACTTGTTGATTTATTGATAGTAACCATTCTGACAGGTGTGAGGTGATATTGTGGTTATAATTTTATTTTTCTGATGATTAGTGACATTGAACATCTTTTCATGTGTCTATTGGCCATCAGTATGTTCTCTCCAGAGAAGTGTCTATTCAATTTTTTAATTGTTTATTCAATTGGATTGTTTGGGTTATTTTGGTGTTGAGTTCTTTATAAATTTCGAATATTAACACCTTACCTTTTAAAATTTTGAAATCTCTTTTGTCTGGTATAAGTAGTACTACACCTGCCATTCTCTGGATGCCATTTGTTTGAGGTATCATCTTCCACCCTTTCACTGTGAGCCTATGTTTGGAGCTACATTGAGTCTCCTGTAGGCAACATATAGTTGGGTCTTGTTTTTTAATCCATCCTGCTACTCTGTGCCTTTTGATTTGTGAGTTCAGTTGATTTACATTGTGGATGATTGTTGATATATAAAGACTTACTATAGCCATGTGGTCTTTTGCTTTCTGATTGCTCTATATCTCCGTTGTTTCTTTTCCCTTGTGATTGTGCTATTTTAGTTTGGCAGTGTTGTATGATTTTTTTCCTGTTCCCTCCTTTTTTATGTATGTGTCTCAGCTCTGTATTTTTGTTTTGTGATTACCGTTAGATTTGTGTAGAATATCTCATACATAAAATAGTCATTTTTCTCATTACCTTTTACCTCCTATCATTTGTAACCATTCACTCCTTTTCTTCCTCCTTTTTATTTTGTTGTCACAAAGTATTCCTTTTTATTTGTGCATTCATTACCAAATTAGAGTAGTTATAGTTATTTTCAGTACCCCTTTCCCTCCTTAAACCTGTTACAACTGTTTAATATCCTATTCTGAAAGATTTATAGTTTTCTGCTTCTGTTTGTAAGTCATCTTACTCAAGGCTTAGAATAATTGTCTTTGTTTCCAGTAGAAGAGCTCCTTTGAACAATTCTTGTAATGCAGCCTCTTGGTGGTAAATACTCTTAGTTTTTGTTCATCTGGGAAAGCCTTTATTTCTCCTTCATATCTAAAGCATTTAGATACCTTTGCTGAGTATATTATCTTTGGCTGATGGTTTCTATCTTTTAGTATTTTGAATATTTCCTTCCAGTCCTGTCTTGTAATGTTTCTACTGGGAAATCATATGAAACTCTAATGGGGTTTCCTTTGTAAGTTATACTTTTTTTCCTCCTGGCTACCTTGAGAATTCTTTCTTTGTCATTTATTTTGACAGTTTGAATAAAATATGTCTTGGAGAACATCTTTTTGCATTGATATAATTAGATGTTCTGTTAGCTTTCCCTATTCTAGAGTTCAGTTATTTCCTTAGGGAAGTTCTCATCAGTTTCTTTGAGTAGGCACTCTGTTTCCTTCTCCTTGTCTTCCCCCTCTAGTTTACCTGTTGTTCTTAAGTTGCTCATTTGTTTGTTTGTTTTGCACTGTAATATTATTTGTAACATCCAGAGTTTATAATATGAGAGTCAGAGCTATCTCCCAGACTCTAGTTTATAAAGTCTCAATTGGCTTCTGAGACCAGTAGGGATACTTATTCTTGTGTTATTGGTTTATTGAAGACTTCATTCAAATCCTCAATGGTCACATGATTAAATAAAATTATGTTCTTCATCTTCTCCAACTCTCTCATATTGCTCAATTCTGGTCTTTGAAAGAGACAAAAACTCAGCACAACTTTTCACATCTTATTTACTTCAGCATCCACCAGGCACTATACTTATCCTCTGGCACAAGGACCTTCAGGGCATTAAACTTTTTCTTAAAGTCATCTACCAAGCCAGCCTTCACTACATGGTCTTGTAGTAAGCCCAGTTGATAGCAGATGGATTCTCAGGTAGAGTAGCCAATCTTGGGGGGGCTGGAGTCTTATTCCAGGATTACAGGCAGTTAGCAGTAGCCTTCTGGTCTCAGGATATAATCTCCCCAAAAGCTACAGTCAATGGCTTTCTGAGCAAGTTTTCATCCAGCCATCCTTGAGATCCGTCACAGACCCCAGTGGCTCAGTCCACAGCCCCTTGTGTTGCTCTTTCTAATGTAGTCAGTTTTGTTCCCATAGAGGTCTTTTGTTGTACCTCTCTCTTTCCTCCTGGATCATTTCTAGGTTTCTATCTTCAAATTCACTAATTCTGTCTTCCATCATGTCTACTCTGTTTCCAGTGCTCTCTGGTGGATTCTTCTCCTTTACTGAGTTCTTGAACTCCAGAATTTTTTTTTTTATGGTTTTAGTCTTTTTGATAAAGTGCTTCTTTTGTTCATTAATTTTATTACTGAGCTTTTTGAACTGCCTTTCTGAGTTTTCTTGTATATTGTTGAGTTTACTTATAGCTGCAACCTTGAATTCTGTCATTTAGAATACTTCCATGGCTTTCAGTTTCTGGAGATATCATTTTCATTCTGTGCCCACATGTTATCACACTTGTTCATGGTATTTAATGGATTATTTTTTAGCCTGTACATTTGAGGTAGTACTCTTGTCATGTTTAGATATATTTTACTCTTAACAATTCAACAGGTTGGTTGGTAGGGTACTTTCTTTTTACTATGCTGTTTGGGATGTCTCTGCTTTATTTACCAGGCCCTGCCAGAGAGTGTGGGGCACAGCAAGCAAATTAGCAGTCTTTGTTGAGTTAGTTGTTTGACTTAGGGGGCAAACGGTGGAATCCTCTCACTCGACCATGATGCTGATGTCCCATCCATTTAATTTTATAAAGTATTTGTGTCTTCATGTTTAACGTGGGTTTTCTTTATCCAGAATACAACAAGGTCACATTTTTATCCAAGTTAACAATTTGCCTTTTACTTAGGGTGTTTAGACCAATTATGCATGGATAGATTTAAATATACCATCTTTCTATTTTCTATTATTATCCCATTTGTTAGTTTCCTTTTTCCTTCTTTTTTCTCTTGAATTAGCTGAGTATCATTCTATGATTCACTTTCTTTACTTCACTGGATTGTAAACTATAATTCCTTGTTATGTTTATTTAATTGTTGCTTCAGTGTTTATAATATACATGCTTAACATATCACAGTCTTCCTTCAAGTACATACCTATCACTTGGTATGTAAGAATATTACAATAGGGAGGAGAAAAATGGCAGTGGAGTGAATGGAAGCTACAAAGACAATCTCCCAGGACCAAATGGGAATTACAACTAAAAGACAAATTGTCTGAAAAAAGCAACAGAAAAGCAGCGGGAGAGGACCATATAACCAGGGACACGGTAGGATCTGTGGAGGTGCAAAAGGGTGGCGAGCTGGGAGCCCATAGACAGCAGCAGTCTTTGCCAGCATAATTCTAATTCCAAAACCAGAAAAAGACACTGCAAAGAAAGAAAACTGCAAGCCAATATCCCTGATGAACATAGACACCAAAATCCTGAACAAAATACTAGCAAATCGGATCCAGCAATACACCAAAAAAATTATTCACCATGACCAAGTGGGATTCATCCCAGGGATGCAAGACTGGTACAGTATTCACAAATCAATAAATCTGTTACACCACATAAACAAAATGAAAGATAAAAACCATATAATCATATCAATAGATGCTGAAAAAGCATTCAATAAAACCCAGCACACATTTCTGATAAAAACGCTCAGCAATGTGGGAATAGAGAGATCATATCTCGACATAATTGCCATATATGAAAGACCTACAGCCAACATCATATTCAGTGGACAAAACTAAAAGCATTTCCCCTAAGAATGGGAACAAGACAAGGATGCCCACTTTCGCCACTCTTATTTAATATTGTACTGGAAGTCTTAGCCACAGCAATCAAACAAGAAAAAAATAAAAGAGATCCAAATTGAAATGGAGGAAGTGAAACTGTCACTATTTGCAGATGACATGATATTATACATAGAAAATCCTAAAGACTTTGTCAAAATCTTCTAGACTTAATGATTTTGGCAACGTAGCAGGATACAAAATTGACGTCAAGAAATAGCATCCTTTTTTTTGGTCCTTGCTCCTAATAGGGAACCGAATCTGGGACTCTCTGGTCCACAGGCCAACGCTCCAACCACTGAGCCAAACTGGCTGGGGCATCGATGGCATTCTTATACAGCAATGATGAACTCACAGAAAGAGAAACAAACAAAAAAAAACAATCTCGTTTACCTTCGCGGCAAAAATATTAAGATACCTAGGCATAAACTTTACCAAAAAAGTAAAGGACCTAATTGCAGAAATCTACAGGACACTGAAAAAAAAGAAATAGAGGAAGATATAAAAAAGTGGAAGCACATACCTTGCTCATGGGTTGGAAGAATTAACATCATTAAAATATCCATACTACCCAAAACTATCTATAGATTCAATGCAATCCCCATCAAAATACCGAAATACTTCACAGAACTAGAACAAATACTTCAAATGTTTATATGGAACCAAAAAAGGCCCTGAATAGCCAGGACAATCTTGAAAAAGAAGGACAAAGTAGGTGGGGGTCACAATACCAGATTTCAGGTTATACTACAAATCTACTGTAATCAAAAGAGTCAGGTACTGTTTCAAGAACAGACTCGTAGATCAATGGAATAGAACAGAGAACCCAGAAGTTGACCCAAAATATTATGTTCAATTAATATTCGACAAAGATGGTAAGAGCATACAGTGGAGTAAAGACAGCCTCTTTAATAAATGGTGTTGGGAAAATTGGACAGCTACATGCAAAAAAATGAAACTAGACCATCAACTTACACCATACACAAAAATACACTCGAAATGGAAAAAAGACTTAAATGTGACCCGTGTATCCATAAAAATTCTAGAAGAAAATGTAGGCAACAAAATTTTGGACATCATATGCAGCAGAATTTCCACTGATACATCACCTAGGGCAAGAGAAACAAACAAAAATGAACACATGGCACCACATCAAACTCAAAAGCTTCTGCACAGCAAAAGAAACCATCAAAATGGAAAGGCAACCCACATCTGTAACAAGAATAGAATAGAACAGAATAGAATAGAATAGAATAGAATAGAATAGAATAGAATAGAATAGAATAGAATAGAATAGAATAGAATAGAATAGAATATTACAGTAATGTACTCCATTTCACCTCCCTCTGTCATACTTCAACATATGGGAAACCCCATAATAAGTGTTATTTTTATTTATTTTTGTTACAGATGTTTCTCCTTTTTCCCCCCATTGATACTCTCCTCCTCATCCCCCTCACCCTTTTCCCAGCTTTGTTGTCTATGTCCATCGGTTATGTTTATATGCCTATAAGTTCTGTAGTTTATCTCTCCCCTACCACCCCCTCTTCTGGGGATTGTCAGTCTGTTTTTTTTTTTTTTTATCCTCACCCGAGGATATTTTTTCTTTTTTGTACAGATAGAGTGGGAGGGAGAGAGAGGAAGGGAGAGAGAGAGAAACATCGACGTGAAGGGACACATCGAGTGGCTGCCACCCGCACGACCAACCAGGGCCGGGGACAAACTGCAACCGAAGTACGTGCCCTTAGCGGGAACCGAACCCGGGTCTCTCCGGACCGCAGGCCGACGCTCTAACCGCTGAGCCAAACTGGCCAGGGCGGGATTGTCAGTCTGTACCCTACTTCTATGACTCTGGGTCTGTTTTGTTCATCAGTTTGTTTAGTTCATTATATTTCAGAAATAAGTGAGATCATGTGACATTTGTCTTTCTCTGCTTGGCTTGTTTTGCTTACGATGATACTTTCCAAGTCCCTCCATGTTTTCTCAAAGGATAAGAGATCTTTTTTATTTTTTTTTACAGCTGCATAGTACTCCATTCTGTACATGTACCACAGCTTTTTTTATCTGCTTGTCTACTGATGTACACTTGCGCTGTTTCCAGATCTTAGCTATTGTAAATAGTGCTGCTATGAACATAGGAGTACATATATTCTTTCTGATTGGTGTTTCAGGCTACTTAGGGTATGTTCCTAGAAGTGGGATCACTGGGTAAAATGGCAGTTCAATGTTTAATTTTTTGAGGTAACACCATAGTGTTTTCCATAGTGGCTTCGCCAGTTTGCATTCCCACCAGCAGTATACTGGGGTCCCCTTTTCTACACACCATCAGCACTTGTTGTTTGATGATTTGTTGATGGTGGCCATTCTAGTAGGTGTGAAGTGATACTTCATTGTTGTTTTAATTTTTATCTCTATGATGATTAGTGACATTGAGCATTTTTTCATATGTCTCTTGGCCATTTGTATGTCCTATTTGGAGAGGTGTCTCTTTAGGTCCTCTGCCCATTTTTTAATTGGGTTCTTTGTCTTCCTTTTGTTGAGTTGTGTGCATACTCTATATATTTGGAAATTAACCCCTTATCTGATGTATTGTTGGCAATTATGCTCTCCCATATAGTGGGATCCCTTTTTGTTTTATTGATTTGTTTTGCTGTGCAGAAGCTTTTTATTTTGATGTAGTTCCATGTGCTCATTTTTGTTTGTTTGTTTCTCTTGCCTTAGGTGATGTATCAGTGAAAATTCTGCTGTGTATGATGTCTGAAATTTTGATGCCTGCATTTTCCTCTAGGAATTTTTATGGATTCACGAGTTACATTTAAGTCTTTTATTCATTTTGAATTTATTCTTGTGTATGGTGTAAGTTGGTGGTTTAGCTTCATTTTTTTTTCATGTAGGTGTCCAATTTTTCCAACACCATTTATTGAATTGGCTATCTTGACTCCACTGTATGCTCTTGCCACCTTTGTCAAATATTAATTGAGCATATTGTCTTGGGTCAATTTTTGGATTCTCTGTTGTGTTTCATTGATTTATGTACCTGTTCTTGTTCTAGTACCAGGCTGTTTTGATTACATTGCTTTGTAGTATAACCTGATATCTGGTATTGTGATCCCTCCGACTTTGTTCCTTTTTTTTCAAGATTGCTGTGGCTATTCAGGGCCTTTTTTGGTTCCATATAAACTTTTGAAGTATTTGTTCTAGTTCTGTGAAGTATATTGGTATTTTGATGGGAATTGCATTGAATCCATAGGTAGCTTTGGGTAGTATGGATATTTTAATGTGAATTCTTCCAATCCATGAACATGGTATATGCTTCAACCTTTATATCTTCCTTTTTTTTTCTTCTCAATGCCTGTAGTTTTCTGTGAAGAGATCCTTTACTTCTTTGGTGAAGTTTATTCCTAGGTATCTTAATTTTTTTGCCATGATGGTAAATGGAATTGTTTTTTTACTTTCTTTTTCTGTGAGTTCATTGTAGGTGTGTAAGAATGCTGTTGGTTTCTTGACATTAATTTTGTATCCTGCTACTTTGCCCAATTTATTCATTAAGTCTAGTAGATTTTTGATGGAGTCTTTGGGGTTTTCTATGTACAATATCATATCATCTGCAAATAATGACAGTTTCACGTCCTCAATTTCAATTTGGATCCCTTTAGTTTTTTCTTCATGTCTAATTGCTGTGGCTAAGACTTCCAGTACTATGTGAAATAAGAGTGGTGAAAGTGGACATCCCTGTCTTGTTCCCGTTCTTAAGGGAAATGCTTTTAGTTTTTGCTCATTGAGTATGATGTTGACTGTATGTTTTTCATATATGGCATTTATTATGTCGAGATATGATCTCTCTATTCCCACATTGCTGAGTGTTTTTATCAGAAATGGGTGCTGGATTTTATTGAATGCTTTTTCAGCATATGTTGATATGATCATATGGTTTTTATTCTTCATTTTGTTTATGTGGTGTATCACATTTATTGATTTGCAGATATTGTACCATGCTTGCATTCCTGGGATGAATCTCACTTGGTCATGCTGAATACCTTTTTTGATGTATTGCTGGATCCGATTTGCTAGTATTTTGTTAATTATTTTGGCATCTGTGTTCATCAGGGATATTGGCCTGTAGTTTTCTTATTTTGTAGTGACTTTTTCTGGTTTTATTTTAGCATTAAGATTATGCTGGCTTCATAAAATGAGTTTGGGAGTCTTCTTTTTGGATTTTTTGGAATAGTTGGAGGAGAATTGGTATTAGATTTTCTTTGAATGTTCAGTAAAACTCCCTCGTGAAGCCATCCAGGCTTGGGCTTTTGTTTGCTGGGAGTTTCTTAAATACATGTTCAATTTCCTTTGTTGTTCGTGTGTTCAAGTTTTCTATCTCTTCCCAGTTCAGTTTTGGGAGACTAATAGTTGTTATTTTTAAAGAGCTTTTTAAAGTCTTATGTTAGCCCTTGCTAGTTTGGCTCAGCAGTTAGAGCATCGGCCTGCGGTCCAGAGAGAACCTGGGTTGGTTCCCTCTAGGGGCACGTACCTTGGTTGCAGTTTGTCCCCGGCCCTTGTTGGTCATGCGGGTGGCAACCACTCGATGTGTCCCTTTCATGTCGATGTTTCTCTCTCTCTCTTCCTCTCTCTCCCTCTCACTCTGTCTGAACAAAAAATGGAAAAATGTCCTCAAGTGAGGATAGAAACAAAAGTCTTATGTTAACCAACTTACTACCACCTGTACTTATTATTTTGTGTAGATTCATTTTCCTTGTACTTGAAGGACATTCTTTAACATTTCTTGTAATGTAGGTCTGCTTGGTCATTGATTAGTTTTCAGCTTTTGTGTGTCTGAGAAATTTTTAATTTAGCCTTTATTATTCATTCATTTTTTAAATTATATCTTTATTGTTGAATGTATTACAGATGATCCTCATTTTTCCCCCAATGACTCCCTCCTCTCCACTACCGCCCCCCTCCTGCCCTTTCCCACACTATTGTCTGTGTCCATTGGTTATGCATATAAGTTCTTTGGTTTATTTCTTCCCACCCCCCAACCCCGTTCACTTTGAGGTTTGTCAGTCTAGCAACCAATTTGTACTTCTTAATGCCTTCACCTTTTCACCAATTCCCCCATCTCCCCTCTCCCCTCCCATCTGGCAACCAACAAAATGTTCTCTATATCTATGAGAATGTTTCTGTTCTGCTTATTCATTTTGTTTGTAAATTCAATTGTTGATAGCTATGTATTCTTTGCCATTTTGTTTGTTTATATTTTTTATCTTTTCTTCAAGAAGACCCTTCAACATTTCATATAATAACGGTTTGGCGGTAATGAACTCCTTTTTTTCTTGTCTGGGAAACTCTTTCTATGGCCATCGATTCTAAATGACAGCTTTGCAGGATAGAGTAATCTTGGTTGTAGGTTCTTGCCTTTCATCACTCTGAATATTTATTGCTACTCCCTTCTGGCCTGCAAAGTTTCTTTTGAGAAATCAGCTGACAGTCTAATGGAACTCCTTTGTAGGTAAGTAACTGCTTTTCTCTTGCTGCTTTTAAGATTCTCTCCTTGTCTTGAACCCTTTGCATTTTGATGATGATGTGTCTTGGTGTGGGCCTCTTGGGGTTCATCTTGTTTGGGACTCTCTGTTCTTCCTCGACTTGTATGTCTGTTTCCTTCACCAAGTTAGGTAAGTTTTCTGCCATTATTGTTTCAAATAGGTGTTTGATTTCTTGTTCTCTCTCTTCTTCTGGCACCCCCAAGATGCGAATGTTGGTATGCTTGAAGTTGTCCCAGAGGCTCCTTACACTATCCTCATTTTTTTGGATTCCTTTTTCTTTTTGCTGTTCTGATTGGGTGTTTTCTGCTCCCTTATATTCCAAATCGATGGTTTGCTTCTTGGCTTTACCTACTCTACTATTGAATCTGTGTAAATTATTCTTTATTTCAGTTAGTGTCTCCTTCATTTCTGACTGGTCCTTTTTTATGCTCTTGAGGCCCTCCCTAAGTTCACTGAGGTTCTCACTAAGTTCATTGAGCATCCTTATAAGCAGTATTTTGAACTCAGCATCTGTTAGGTTGCTTATCTCCATTTCGCTTAGTTGTTTTCCTGGGGTTTTGTTCTGTTCTTTCATTTGGGACCTGTTTCTTTGTCTCCTAATTTTGGCTGCCTCCCTGTGTTTGTTTCTGTGTATTACTTAATGAGCGGTATGGGGCTAGGTGAGACCAGATACTGCTTTTTTGAAAGAATTTAGGAAAACCTGAAGCAGGATCCAAGACAGGCCAATCCTATGGTTAAGCAACTGGCAACAGCTTGGGTGGGCTTGAAAGTGGGGTGGGGCGGGGCCACAGGGAGTCACCAGGGCGGGGCTACCAGTATGAGCCAGGTTGCTGGAGTCCCAGATATGGCGACTGTCACCCCAGAGAAGGGCTCACCAAAGGAACAAAGGCCTCTGACAGCACGTTTGTACCGGAGACAGTCCCTTCTCCAGCCCTCGGTTCAGTGCCAAACAGCTCAGTTCTTCCCTGTATGTTTCTGGCGCCCCTCGAGCTGCCTCCCCTCCAAGATTAGAGGTAAGTCCATGCACAGGCCCTTTAAGGAGCTGCCTGGGGCTCCAGCCACCTCAGCCTCCCTGAGCCTCAGTTCCTGTTGGTTTTTCCAGCCAGAAGTGATGGGGACTTCTCTATCTGGCACTGGAACCCTGAGCGGGGAACCTGGTGTGGAACGGGGACCCCTCAGTCCTCAGGGAGGACCGTCCCAGCCTAGGTGTCCTCCTGATTTTTATTCGCCACACGTGGGTGTGGGACCAGCCTGTCCGCCTCCACCCCTCCACCAGTCTCAATGCAGCTGCTTCTATAAGTTGTAGGACTTCCATTCAGCTTGATTTCAGGCAGTTTTGAATGATGGTTGTTTTGTAGTTTAGTTGTAATTTTGATGTGGTTGTGGGAGGACGCAATACCGCATTTACCTACGCCATCTTGACCAGAAATCTTGCCTTCATTTTTTAAAAGCTATTTTCACTGATTACAGAATTCTAGATTCACCTTTTCTTTCTCCTTGCAACACTTAAATTTACTGCGCTATTATGCTCTGGGGCTTGCATTCCTGGAGTCATTCCTATCCTTTGTTTCTCTGTAATTTATGTATAATGTGGCCCCTGGTTTCACCTTCAAGAATTTGATACCCGCCCTGGCTGGTTTGGCTGAGTGGTTAGAGTGTCAGCCCACGGACACGAGTCGCGAGTTTGATTCCGGTCAAAGACACGAATCTGGGTTATGATTAGTCTCCAGCTCTGGTTGGGGTCATGTGGAAGGCAGCCCCTCAATGTGTCCCTTCCATGTTGATGTTTCTCTCTCTTTTCCTCTGTTCTTCTCTCCCCCTCCCACTCTATCTGAACAAAAATGGAAAAACGTCCTCCGGTGAGGATAAAAAAAAAAAAAAGAATTTGATAGCTGATAAAAATGAGCCCCAAATTGCTCCACTTGACGTGGGAGAACATTACAGTCTAAGGCCATGAAAATCTTTTAACTCATTGCCCTGTACTCCAACTTTCTAATGAGTTAGGCAATGCTTGAGTACTTTGAAGTCTGCTATCACATGTTGTTACCTGCAGTTTAGATAAGATAGCATTGCCCTGGCCGGTTTGGATCAGCGGTTAGAGTGTCGGCTTGCGGTCCTGAGAGACCCGGGTTCAGTTCCCGCTAAGGGCACGTACCTCGGTTGCAGTTTGTCCCCGGCCCTGGTGGGTTGTGCGGGTGGCAGCCACTCGATGTGTTCCTTTCACGTCGATGTTTCTCTCTCTCTCTGTTCCTCTCTCTCCCTCCCACTCTACCTGAACAAAAAAAAAAAAAAAAAAGGAAAAATGTCCTCGGGTGATAAAAAAAAAAAAATAGATAAGATAGCATTTAGCTAATTGACATGACTCCCTCATAGGGATGATGATTTTGAAATATATCAGGGTGTGCTGCTTGACTTTGACCCAACTATTTGAATTTGGGAGCTAACAGATAATAGGTGCTGTGTTGGTTGCAAGTAAAGAACTTACTAACACTACAGGGTTTAGAATTACTTAATAGATGGTGACATCAAGTGGGTTTTTATGGAAGGACTCCTTGCTGCCACCAAAAGGTAGGCCTTTGCAAAGTATACCAAGTGAAAAAGGGCTAAGACCAGAGTTCAGGTGATAACTAGTGCTCTACTGGGTCTAGTTTTATCTTTCATGCTGCCTCTTAAGCACTGCTGGGTAGTTTGGTGGTGAGCGGGTTAGATGAAGCCAAGGGAATGGAAATGTCCCTTCTCTGAAGTTTGCACTGACCATGCACAGGACCCGTCCATAGGCTTCATATGGACTTTTCTCCTTTGTGCCTTACCTTTGTGTTGCAGTTTCATATTTGTCAACTTACCGTCTTCATTCATTCAGCTGTTTCTTCTTGGTTGAAGATGGGAGGATAAAGCTAATTGTTGGAAGAGAATGCACTTTAGGATAAAATGGTCTTGTTAAAATCAGGAATTAATTTAAGCCCCAGATGTACAGTCAAGTAACTAAAATACATACATACATGGATACTTGCTCAGTGATTACTTCTTCTTCTTTTTTTTAATCTTTATTGTTGGATGTAAAATGTATTACAGATGTTCCACATTTTTCCCCCATTGACCCCCTTCTCCCCACTCCCGCCCCCTCCCACCTTTTCCTACATTATTGTCTGTGTCCATTGGTTATGCATATAAGTTCTTTGGTTTATTTCTTCCCACCCCCCAACCCCTTTCCCTTTGAGGTTTGTCAGTCTAGCAATGAATTTGTGCTTCTTAATCCCTTCACCTTTATCACCCATTCCCCCAACCCCCCTCCCAACTGGCAACCAACAAAATGTTCCCTGTATCTATGAGGATGTTTCTGTTCTTCCTGTTCATTTTGTTTGTAGATTCTATTGTTTGTTTTTGTTTTTTTTAATCCTCACCCGAGGACATTTTTCCATTTTTAGTTCAGGTAGAGTGGGAGGGAGAGAGAGGAACAGAGAGAGAGAGAGAAACATCGATGTGAAAGGAACACATCGAGTGGCTGCCACCCGCACGACCAACCAGGGCCGGGGACAAACCGCAACCGAGGTACGTGCCCTTAGCGGGAACCGAACCCAGGTCTCTCAGGACCGCAGGCCGGCACTCTAACCGCTGAGCCAAACCGGCCAGGGCATGTAGATTCTATTGTTGATAGATATGTATTCATTGCCATTTTGTTTGTTCATACATTTTATCTTTTTCTTCAAAAAGACCCTTCATCATTTCATATAATAACGGTTTGGTAGTGATGAACTCCTTTAACTTTTTCTTGTCTGGGAAAGTTTTTTTATGTCCATCGATTCTAAATGACAGCTTTGCAGGATAGAGTAATTTTGGTTGTAGGTTCTTGGTTTTCATCACTTTGAATATTTCTTGCCATTCCCTTCTGGCCTGCAAAGTTTCTTTTGAGAAATCAGCTGACAGCCTAATGGGAACTCCCTTGTAGGTAACTAGCTGCCTTTCTCTTGCTGCTTTTAAGATTCTCTCTTTGTCTTGAACCTTTTGCATTTTGATGATGATGTGTCTTGGTGTGGGCCTCTTGGGGTTCATCTTGTTTGGGACTCTCTGTGCTTCCTGGACTTGCATGTCTCTTTCCTTCACCAAGTTAGGAAAGTTTTCTTCCATTATTGTTTCAAACAGGTTTTCGATTTCTTGTTCTCGCTCTTCTCCTTTTGGCACCCCCAAGGTGCGAATGTTGGCACGCTTGAAGTTGTCCCAGAGGCTCCTTACACCATCCTCATTTTTTTGGATTCTTTTTTCTTTTTGCTGTTCTGATTGGGCAGTTTTTGCTTCCTTATATTCCAAATCGATGGTTTGCTCCTTGGATTTATGTACTCTATTATTGAAGCTGTGTAAATTATTCTTTATTTCAGTTAATGCCTCCTTTAATTCTAACTGTGTATCCATGATTTCTAACTGGTCCTTTTTTATGCTCTTGAGGCCCTCCCTAAGTTCACTGACGTTCTCACTAAGTTCAATGAGCATCCTTATAAGCAGTATTTTGAACTCAGTATCTGTAAGGTTGCTTATTTCCATTTCGCTTAGTTCTTTTATTGGGGTTTTGTTCTCTTCTTTCATTTGGGACCTGTTTCTTTGTGTCCTAATTTTGGCTGCCTCCCTATGTTTGTTTCTGTGTATTACTTAATGAGAGGTATGGGGCTCGCTGAGACCAGATGCTGCTCGTTTGAATGAATTTAGGAAAAACCTGAAGCAGGATCCAAGACAGGCCAATCCTATGGTTAAGCAAGTGGCAACAGCTTGGGCGGGCCTGAAAGTTGGGTGGGGCGGGGCCTCAGGGAATCACCAGGGCGAGGCTACCAGTGTGAGCCAGGTTGCTGGAGTCCCAGGTATGGAGACTGTCTGCTGCCCCCGGGAAGGGCTCACCAAAGGAACAAAGGCCTCTGACAGCACGATTGTCCCCGAGAAAGCCCCCTCTCCAGTGCCAAACAGCTCAGTTCTTCCCCGTATGTCTCTGGCGCCCCTGCAGCTGCTTCCCCTCCAAGCTTAGAGGGAGTCTGATAAGTCCGTGTGCGGGCCTTTTAAGGAGCTGCCTGGGGCTCCAGCCGCTTCAGCCTCCCTGAGCCTCAGTTCCCGCTGGTTTTTCCAACCAGAAGTTATGGGGACTTCTCTTCCTGGCACTGGAACCCGGAGTGGGGCACCTGGTGTGGGAAGGGGACCCCTCAGTCCTCAGGAAGGACCTTCCCAGACGTGGGAGCCTCCTGATTTTTATCCGCCACACGTGGGTGTGGGACCAGCTGGTTGTGCCGCCGCCGCCCCTCGCGCCTCCGCCCCTCCTACCA
The DNA here is from genome assembly GCF_014108415.1 of Molossus molossus. Lineage (NCBI taxonomy): Eukaryota > Metazoa > Chordata > Mammalia > Chiroptera > Molossidae > Molossus > Molossus molossus. Next base: position 85,581,879 of record NW_023425388.1, read on the forward strand.
GTCTGGATGTGGCTGCTGCTTTAATTCCGTAGTTGTAGGACTTCCATTCAGCTTGATTTCAGGCGGTGTTGAATGATGGTTGTTCTGTAGTTTAGTTGTAACTTTGATGTGGTTGTGGGAGGACGCGATACCGCGTTTCTCAGTGATTACTTCTCATCTGGTTCATAATTCACACATGAATAAGAATGGAGCATAGTGGGCAAAGTATGGTGATTCTACTTCTTCCTGAAGTATTTTCAAGTCCACAAATGTATTCCCTTGTGTTCAACTAGTCTCTCTTTTAAAATATTTTTAAATTGATTTTTAGAGAGGGAGGAGAGAAACATCAATGTGAGAGCTAAACATCGGATCGGCTGCCTCCTGACCCCAAAACCCAGGCATGTGCCCTGACCAGGAATCAAACCAGCAACCTTTCCATGCACGAAATGACACCCAGCCGAGTCACACCAGCCAGGGCTCAACTATTCTTATCACTGTTGTGTCTGTAGATTCATTCTCTTTCTCCCTGAAAACAAAACAGAAACTGTGTCATCCTGTTAAAAACATTTTCCCCACCCATTTGCTTAAAGGAGTCATTTCTGCTCACCAAAGAAGAAAGAAGTGCTCTTCTTTCAATTCTTTTTCAGATAGCTTCAGCCCGATCCTGCCCTCGCCATTCCAGTGACACTTTGCTGGCAGGATTACTGGAGATCTATCTGCAGACCTGTTTGCCTCTGTGGAACCTAACATCACTGTGACCTTGGTCCTGTTACCTCTCTGACCATTTTTTCATTGCTACCTTGGTTCCTTAGATGTTTCCCTGAGTTTTATTTTTATCCTTTTCCACTTTAATTTTATCTTGAAGTAATCTCATCTACATGTATGGTCTAAATATATACTAATTCTTAAAAATTTACCTTCACTTAATATTTTTTAAAACTTTTGGTTGTTGCCCTGGCTGGTTTGGCTCAGCGGTTAGAGCGTCAGCCTGTGGTCCAGAAAGACCCGGGTTCAGTTCCTGCTAAGGGCACGTACCTCGGTTGCAGTTTGTCCCTGGCCCTAGTTAGTCGTGCGGGTGGCAGCCACTCAATGTGTCCCTTTCACGTTGGTTTCTCTCTCTCTCTCTCTCTCTCTCCCTCCCACACTATCTGAACAAAAAATGGAAAGATTCTTACCTAAATCCTATTTATTCCTCTAGTCCTAGAGGAATTTATTGTTCTTATCTGTACTTCCACACTACTTTTTTTTTGTTAATCAAAACCCAAGGGGAGATTATATATATATATATATATATTTTTTTTTTTATCCTCATACGAGGACATATTTGCATTTATCTTCAGACAGAGTGGGAGAGAGAGAAGGAGGAAAAGAGAGAGAGAAACATGGATCAACTGGTTGCCACCCACATGACCCCAAACAGGGCCAGGGACAAACTGCAACAGGTACGGGCCCTTAGCAGGAACTGAACCCAGGACTCTCTGGTCCGCAGGCTGACGCTCCGAGCATTGAGCCAAACCAGCCAGGGCTACCCAAGGATATTTTTCCATTGATTTTTAGAGTGGGAGGGAAGAGAGAGAGAAACATAGATGTGAGAGAGACACACTGATTAGTTGCCTCCCACACGACCCCGACCAGGGCCCATGCCCAAACTTGCAACCCAGGTATGTGCCCTTGATCGGGAATCAAACTCATCGCCCTTTGGTCCACAGGCTGATGGTCTAACCGCTGAGCAAAACTGGCCAGGGCACACCACATTGTATATAACTTTTAGCACCCAAACTGGAAATTCCCCATAATCCCAGATAATTTTTCCAGCTCAAGATCCTTAATTGACCTGCCCAGCCAGTGTGGACCAGTGGATTGAGCATCATCCCATGGACTGAGATCTCTGGTCTGGCAAATGCCTAGGATGCTGGCTTGATCCCCAGTAGAGGGCCTGCAGGAGGCAGCTGATCAATGGTGACCAATGTTTCTATCTCTCTCCCTTCCTTTCTCTAAAAAAAAAAAAAAAAAAAATCAATGAAAACATTGAAAAAAAAAAAAAAACCTTAACTGAATCATGCCTGCAAAGCTCATTTCTGTTGATCCTCCTCACCCAAGGATCATTTTCCCACTGATTTCTAGAGTAGAGAGAGAAACATTGCTGTGAGAGATAAACATCGATTGCCTCCTAAGCACCCCCAACTGGGGCTTGAACCTATAACCCAGGCACATGCCCTTGAATGAGAATCGAACCCGTGACCCTTCAGTGAATGGGCCCATGCTCTAACCACTTAGCAACACTGGCCAGGGCTGCAAAGCTTATTTAAAAGTAACTATAACGGGTTCCAGGGATCAAGATGTAGCTATCTCTGGGGCACCATCATTCTTGCTTGCAAAGAGACTTCAAGAATAGATAGAAAAACTTGAATGTAGTATTTATTTGGTGAATTTACATGTGAGGTCATTTACAAAAGTAAAGGTACAGATGCAATGTTCAGTGCAGGTTCAAATATTTTTCAGAACAGGCAATAGTCCATGAGGATTTGGAATGACAGTATTGAACGGCACATGCTTCAGTTTCCTTTGTGTGGTTTTCTACCCAACCCCACGGGGTAGAAAGGGAGAAGAGAAGAAAGTATCAGTGTTAATGTAAATACAGCCATGCAAATAAAAACTTTTTTCTTTAAGTCACAAGTTACTCAGAGATGAACATTTCTGTATTCAGGGATTATTGTAGGAGCACCGTCTAAGAACTAAAATGCAGAGCTCTCATACTGTCCATTATCCAAATCATTTTAAATTATAGTAACTACCCCTACTCAATATTTAGAGGCCCCTCAGTATTTTCCAGACTCTGATTTTGGGAGTCATTCTAATAGTTTCTAAAAACATGGCATTTATAGACAATCTTTTTGGTTTCAATAGGATAAAGTACCCTTTAAAAGGGGGGTAAAATGCTCCTTTACTCTCAACAATGTAAACTAATTTGATTTCATTTCCAGAAAAAGGTAACTCAAGGCTTGATGTTTTATTATTCTCAGGCTTAAATAAACCTCTCCCCAGCCTGGAATATCTCAAAACAAGAGACCCCTTAAGAACACAACCACCAGAGAAATGCAGCATATATGCAAAACAATTATCCATAAAAGTGACAACTAGAAAAAATAAAAACATGAAGTGATTTCTAAGAAAGAAGGTAAGATGAGATAAAATGAACAACAAAAATCTGCTGTCGGTATCCCTAGTGAAGACCTTGATGTAGGCAGTCAGCGAGCCATACAGAACAAGGTTAACTCAAAACCAAAAAGCATTCCACAGGTCCTCAGCATCTTTAAAAAACTGGCTCAGAATTCCTCAAGCACATTCAGCCATAGCCGAAGCACGAAACGTCAGAAAATACTATGCTTCTGGCTCTAAGAATTACATCCTTTTTGAAACTTTAGCCACATTTTCTTCATTATAGTTTTAAGCTAATTAAATACTCCCATGTATCGTACTGCATCTTTATACATACAAACAACCTGCATTTTCTTGGCAAGGGACACAATTTAACAGCACTTATTACAGAAAATAGCCATGGGCAGTTAAAACACATTTCCATTTCACCTTCTTACCTGGTCCACTCTCCCATTAACTCAGTCTTCCAGCACATATATCAATCAGAATATTTGCTTCTGCATAATTTACTATGAAAACCAGCTGTTGTAGACTTTAAGAATGATGTACATTATCCTTTAGAGTTGAAGGGGGTCAAAAGGCTAAATAGTTGCCACCTTGTCTAACATTGTGCAGAATTAGAGGCATTATACATGCTGACAGTTGTTTAAAGGGTCTCAAATTTGCTGCCTTAAAAACAAAATCCACATTTAGGCTTTGTTTCCTTTTTTAAAAAAATTACTAAAAGGGATTAATTGAATCTAAAAGAAACCTATTTTACAACATTTACTCTAATTTTAAAACCAACATGCTATAAAGTTCTTGTATTACACACACACGCAGACAAAAATCACCCAGAACGTAATCATCCCCCAACCCTCCTCAAAAAAAAAAAAGCCAAATCAACAAATCAAAGTTTTTATTTGCATGGCCAATCATCATTTGTACTCTTTGCAACTTTAGTAACCCTTTAACAGGTCGTAAGCTTTTGCACAGGGAATAAAGCTGCAACACTGCACACTTCCTTCAGCAGCCACTCCCACACCTAAACATGGAACAGATGTAACGAATGACAGCAGCACAAACAGGAAATACTAAGTTCCACCATTCAACATAGTTCATGACAATGTCTTTAGGGTTCAGTTGAAGAGGATCATGTTCCCTCCCCCTATTTTATAATGTTGGTGGTTTTAATCCGTATTTCTTTGCAACTTCTGTCTGTGCATGGGCAGCATCGCAGAGTGAGTACAGATGAGCCATCTCCATTTCCGATTTGGCCAGGTTAATAGCTTTGTTGAACATGTCAATGGCTTTCTCCATGTTTCCTCTAAAAGGACAAAATTTTTAAATGTTTCATTCAACAAGCACCTCACAGAATGCATGCAGTGAAGTTAGTAATGTTAATGGAGTCTGACCAGTAAGTTTCAACTGTAATTCTAATAAAATGCTTTTTAATAACAAAACAATGCACATAGAAAGTGCTCAATGAATGCTAGCAACAATTACAAACACCAAGTGTTTATTATTATAACTCTTGTAGTCTTGTTTCACAGACAAGAACAGTGAGAGTAGAGGAATTAAATGACTTGTTTACAATCTTCCTGTCTGGTTCCTACATTCTATGTGCTTCTCCTGTACCATGAAGCTCCTCTGGAAAGACGGCCTCACAGAATAGCAATGGCTCTTGGGGGCCTTATCTTCGCAGATCTGTGAGCCCACCTTCCTGTCACCTCATCTCTCACCACCATGTCCTGTCCTTTGCACCTCTGCTGCAGTCGCCCAGTTCCACCCGAGTTCCCTGACGAGGCTCTTTGAACAACTTAAATGCAAAGTGTTTTTATATGTGTATCATTCTAAGAAAAATCCACAGGTTTGCTCAGGAAGATTAAAAACAGCTACCCCATCCTATTCTAACAAGAATATTTCATTCACATTAACAAGCTGGCAATTAAGAAACAATTTAATATTTACATGCAATCATCAGTACAGAATGGTTCAAAAGAACCACAAAATTTTTCATCAGTCTAGAAATATTCTGCCTACTCTGGAGCAGAAAGAGGACCCCAGGAGGGGCTGAATGACAGGAATCAAGACAACTCCTACTGGTTCCTGACAAGATCAGTTACTTTGGTATCAGTGAAGCATGGGCTCACCTCCTGTCTACCTGGCTCACTGTGTAACCTTGTCAACTTCACCAATATGGGCATCAGTTTCTGTACTCTTCATTTACACCAAGGATCATATAACCTCCACCTTCCAATTATATAGACTGGTGTAAAGATCAATTGAAATATTTGGAAAACACCTGAAGTTCAGTACTTGGCCACAGAGTAGGTACTCGAGTGGATGACAATTCCAGTAATAAGATAGTATTTACTACACTGACTTCTATGACATAATCAATTGTCACCTGTTAATGGTGGACCTCAAGTGCAACTCTGGATAAACATTTACACAAAACAAAGTTATGGGAAGTCAGAGCTGCAAAAAACCTTATCCAACTCCCCAATTTTAAAGAAAACTCAGGGGCTCAGAGATGATGTTGCAACTTGCCCAGTCACTTGGCTGGTTGCTTCTCTGCAGCGAGATCTAGATCTCTTGGCAACCTAGATACCAATCCGTACACGACACTGAATAATACAGGTGAAAAGAGGACAGAACTCACAACAGAGATTAGAAAAGGAGCAATGTCCCCTTTGTAATATATTTGCTTGGCTTAAATAACTTTTATAAGTGTGATCTTGAAATTGAAAAAATAATAAAAGAAGGCAAATAAAAGCTATAGTTTTGAGGGAAGCTTGCCTCAAAAGGCATAACATATTCAGACAAAAATTTAATAGATACTTAAAATCTATAATGAGAAGAATTAAAAGATAAAATATCTAAGGAGCTGCCCTAAATTTCCTAAGAACAGACTTTGGAAGTTACCTTTGCACTTCAATAGTTCCCATGGTTTCATAGGCAAAATCACATTTACTATCAATTTCAATAGCTTTGCTGATAAGCTCCAAACCTCTATCCAGATCTTGCTTCCACTGAAGTTGAAGTAAACTGCAAATGCAAAAAGGCAGTCAGTCAGATGTGACCATGGACCAGGAGCAACAGGAATATAATGTATGACTCGATTTCTCCCTCAATGAATTTATAATTTAATTTGTAAGAAAAAAACCAAATCTAAAACAGTATATAATCAGCAAATTGTTTTTTCTCAATTTATATTCATTTTATAGTCTAAATTCCTTATTATGAAAAAAGTGTCAATGGAAACAACCTAAGTGTCCATTGATGTATGCTTGAATAAACAAAACATGGCATCATACACAGACAGAGGAATATTACTAAGCCATAAAAAAGGAATCCTGCTATTTGCAACAACATGGATGAAACTTGAAGGCATTATGCTAAATGAAATAAATCAGACACAGAAAGTCGAATACTGTATATGATCTCATTTATGTGTAGAATCCAAAAAACCAACCAACCTACTCACAGATATAGAGAATAGATTGATAGTTGCCAGAGGCAGGGGATGACATGAGGGGTGGGTAAAACAGTTGAAAGGAGTCAAAAGGTACAAACTTCAGTTATAAAATAAGTAAATCAAGGCAATGTAATGTACAACATGGTGACTATAGTTAATACTGTACTGTATATTTGAAAGATGCTAAAACAGTGGTAGATCTTAAAAGTTCTCATTACAAGAAAAAAAATTCTCTGTATAATGACGTTGGACTTATTGTGATCATTTCACAATAAATATGAATACCGAGTCATTACGTTGCACACCTAAAACTAATATAATACCATGTCAATTATACCTCAATAAAAAAGAAAGAAGAAAATATCTAACAGTTTGGGCTCTATTACTAACTTATGAACCTAATTTTTTACTTTGTATAAACTTAAGTGAAATTTCTTTCCAGTGTACAAACACAGAAAAACTTATTTTAAATGTTTCTTATTTTGACACTGGTAACATTTGACAGGATGTTCAGAACTGAAATCCTTAAGCTAAAGAGAAATAGTACATTTATTAATTGCTATACAAGAATGAAACATAAGTAAATTAAAAAAAATTAACAGTGAAGCATCCACACATTAATAAATGTCGATAAACTCACTGATACTCCTTCCTCAATGACCAAAAGAAATCTTATCTTATTACTATGCAAGAAATGTAGTTTCTTACTGGAACAAACAGAACCACAAAAATACATACCCTTTATGAACATATGTTGTGGCATTATCTGGTTCCAAATCAATACATTTATCATACATTTCATCAGCTTTACCAAACTGTTGTTGATCTGTTAATGCCTATGTGAGGAGATACTTCAGTTATATTAACGTAACTGTCAACCTAAACAGTTAAAAGTATATTTCTTATTAATTATGAAAATTTACTTCATTTTTCTGTTTCTTACCAAATTATGATGTTTGGGGGATATAAATTTATTTTAAATGTTATAACTTAATTATTGGGGATTTTACATGGCACTGTTATAAATATGATATCTTAACTGCCCTGTTTTTGACAACGGGTTACATGCAATAGCAAACAACATGGCAAACTGTAGAATACATAAAACCCCACTCTTGGTGCCAGTTCTAGTATCAGATTTTCATAGGTACATTCATGTCACTTATTCATAACTTATCAAAATATACCCTTAACGGAATTTAAAGACAATATTTATTTGGAAGGATAAGTTCAGGTATGTGTGTTAAGTGTCATCAGTCATTCCTTAAAAACTGATGAAAGAGGAAAAGCAGCTACAATTAACTATTTAGGCAAATCCCATGGCAGATATCAAAGGGCTGGTTATGCAGATACCAGATCATGCTCAAACTGTAACTTTGAGAGCTGCCCAGCATCTAAGCCCAAACTTTTCGAGTTTTTTTAAAAAGTTGTATTATGTAACGATATATAACTATATGTGTTATGTATGTACATACAAATTACATATAACTATATATAGTGAAGCAAAAATAAGAGAAACCAAAGGATAGACATTTGAGTACAAACAGACTGTAATGGTGCTAGTGCTGACAACATAGCTCAAGAAAGCCAAAACCTATTTTGAAGGTAGCACAGTGACAGGGAAATGAGCAATTAAGAAAGCTCTAGGAGAGCTATTCCCAAGACTGGTTTCTTTAAAAAAGTACATACTTTCACAATTAATTAAGTAAAGCAGGTAGTCAGCAACCAATGTTTCTTATTTTTTTACTATCAACAACCCTGAGTAGGAATTGTAAAACAAAGACTAAATAGATAAGATTGCTTCTAATTGAGGTTAAAGAACTTCTGTGTTTACTTCATACCCTAGAGGATTATTGGAGAATTTCAATCTCTGAGAATACAGTGATATGTACAACTATAAACCTCAGAGTTTCACTCTGTGGAACTTTTTTCTTTAACTTAAGATAGCATGAATGAACTTAAAAAGGAAAACAACCTTAAGAATGGTTTGGAGGTAGAAATCTACCACAGATGGTCATTTTTCTTTCTTTCTTTTTTAATATGTTTTTATTGATTTTTTTAGAGAGGAAGGGAGACAGAAATGTGGATGTGAGAGAGAAACATCGATTGGCTGCCTCCTGCACACCCCCTACTGGGGATCGAGCCTGCAACCTGGGCATGTGCCCTGACCGGGAATCAAACCAGGACCTCTCAGTCCATGGGACTATACTCAATCCACTGTGCCATAACAGCTGGGCACAGAGATGGTTATTTTTATTTTTATTATTTTTTAATTATCACCCGAGGACATTTTTCCATATTTTGTTCAGATAGAGTGGGAAGGAGAGAGAAACATTGACGTGAAATGGACACATCGAGTGGTTGCCACCCACACGACCCAACCAGGGCTGGGGATAAACTGCAACTGAGGTACGTGCCCTTGATGTGCCCTTGACAGGAACTGAACCTGGGTCTCTCTGGACCGCAGACCGACACTCTTAATTGCTGAGTCAAACTGGCCAGGGCGAGATGGTTATTTTTTAATGTTTCCTATTTATGAGATGTGCAGGTGTGTGTGACATTTCTTTGGAATGATAACAAAAAAAGATAGAAAAGAATCATATAGAGTATTGAGATGGATAGTTTATGCAGATACCAAAAGCAACTTTTAACTTAAAGACTAAGAGAAAACAGTTACTCAGAAATCATTAAGTTGGATGAAAACGTCTAACTGGCTATACGAAACTATCATTTTCGTTGGACCAGTGTGGTTCAGTGGATTGAACGCTGTCCCATGGATTGAGATCCCGAAACCGGTCAGCGCACATGCCCAGGTTGCGAGCTCGATCCCCAGTAGGAGGCAGCTGATTGATATATCTCTCTCATTGATGTTTTTCTCTCTCCCTTTCTTTCCTCTAAAATATAACATATTAAAAAAAGAGAAAAAGCAGCAGCCACTATCATTTTCATTTAAATGGCTGATTTAAGAATTTTAGATAAACCAAAGAGGAGTTAAAATGAACTATTATAGCCTAATGAATGATTTAAAAGGACAGTTGATAAAATAGAAACAAAACCCTTTCCATAGACATTTTCCCCACAAATTGAATATAATAAATTTTCGAATCCAATCCAAATGAAAACATGAAGGAAATGTTCTGCTTAAGCTCCCGCATGTTTTAAGTGTAGGGTCACAATTTTCAAATTGTATAACAAAGGAGCCCCTCCTACAGTGATGGGGGCCCAGAGAATCAAAGAAGGAACAAAGCCATCTGCTTCCACAGAAGCTGCAACTAGGGAGGCACCACTGATTTCTGTGCTGGGATTCAGCACACAAGTAACAGGTCCTTTAAAAAGGACTGGCAACTACAAAAGTGTGAAAAATCACATTACCTGGGCATATAGTGCATAGCCTTCAGCACACCTGGGAAATTTCTTTATGACCTCTTCAAAACCTTTCATAGCTGCTTGGATTTGTGAAGAATTGTTTCCTGTATATGCCTGGCGATACTGTTTAAAAAATCAAAACAGGCCTGTCAAACCAAGAACTCAAAACTCATGGAATGTTAACACATTACAAAAGTCACACAAAATTACATAAATATTTCCAGAAAGGTAGGTGATCTGCTAACATAATTGCTGCATTAAAAGGATTCCAAGGAAATAGCTCAGCAGCAGTGGATCCAAAGGCTAGGACTTCGCTGCCACTCTACACATTCCAAGATGCTCAATACTCTAGAGGAGGCATCCTAACTTGTCAGAACTTTGCATATAAATGGGGGAGTTTTAAATCTAATTTATTATCACTTTACTACAAGTGTCTAACGTCCCTTTGTCTAATATCACTGTTCATCTATAATACACAGGACCGCATTTACAACAGTATTCCTGTAAGACTACAATGGAGCTGAACAATTCCTATTGCCTAGTGACTTAGCCATCCTAACATCATGCCGCAAGGCGTTACACACGTATTTGTGGTGATGCTGGTGTAAAAAAACCTGTGCTGCCAGTCGTATAAAAGTATAGCACATACTTATGTACAGTACATACTTGATACTGGTAATAAACGACGATGTTACCAATTTATTATTTACTATTCCGTACTAAACACTTTATCGTTATCTTAGGTGTATACTTTCTACTTATAAAGTCTGCTGTGAAACCATATGCTGTATTATGCAGGCAACAGAGTCACAACCTCATGTTTACTGTGTCTCTTAACTGCATCATTTTCTTGTGTTTGATTCAATATCATGTTTTGTATAGTAACCTGCTGTAGAGGTTTGTAGCCTAGGAAGAATGGGCTATACCATAGAGCCTAGGTGTGTATCAGGCTACTGCCACCTAGGTTTGTGTAAGTGTACTCTGTGATGTTCACACAATGATGAAATCACTTAATGACACATTGCTCAGAATGTATCTGATTGTGAAGCTGGGCATAACTGTAAATGTGTTTGTGACCCAATTTTTTTTTTTTATCCTCACCCAAGGACATTTTTGCATTTATCTTCAGATAGAGTGGGAGGGAGAGAGAGAGAGAGAAACATTGATGTGAGAGAGACACATCAAGTGGCTGCCACCACACGATCCCAACTGGAGCCAGGGACAAACTGCAACTGAGGTACATGCCCTTAGAGGAAACCAAACCCGGTACATGCCCTTAGCGGGAACAGAGTCTGTGGGCCAACGCTCTATGCTGAGCCAAACCGGCCAGGGCCCAATTTCTTTCTTTAAAAAAAAAAATTAATTTAAGACTCAAGCTACAGTGTGGACAAAAAGAGGCCACATACTAAACCTGACAGGCTCAGAGTAGGCCTGCGTGGTGGCCTTACAAACTCCGAGACCGAACGTAACCATGTGTGATAGTCTGAAATTAAAATATTTTCACTAAAAGCAGTCTGTGGCAGGCAGTTGTGTCCTAGGGCACTATTTTTCCCTAAGGTGAATCGTCACCTTAACTGAACCTATCTGTTGTTCTCTTTGCATCTAGGATAACATACCTAATAAACATACCTTTGCAATAACAAGGTAATTTCCTTTTTCCCAGACCCCTCAAAACAATCACCTTACTCCTTGCTGTTACTGTTATAGTGTTAATTGTTAACTGTTAACTATCCTGTACCCACCTATGTAAGAAAAGTGTCTATCATTTTATTTTGTATCCAATCCCAGAGGTCCCCCCACCCCCCTTAATCTATCACCAATGGATTTCATGTAACCCACCTTAGCCTCCTCTTTTTTTTTTTAAATCCTCACCTGAGGATATTTATCTATGACTTTTTTTTTAGACAGAATGGAAGGGAGGAAGGGAGGTGGGAGGGAGAAAGAGAAACATCTATGTGAGAGAGACACATCTATCGGTTGCCTCCCACACAACCCCAACCAGGGTCAGTATGTGCCTTTGACTGGAAGTTGAACCCATGACCCTTAGGTCCACAGGCCAACACTATAACCACTGAGCAAAACTCACCAGGGCAAGCCTCCTTTTTTTACTGTAATGTATAAAATAAGATTCAAAACTGCCACATTTTCCTAATCCATTGAGATTTTGCTTCCTGGCAACTGTCAGCAGCTTGGTTCAAATAAACTCATAAAACTTCTTAAAGATTTGGATGTATCCGCCCTGGCCGGTTTGGCTCAGCAGTTAGAGCGTCGGCCTGCGGTCTGGAGAGACCCGGGTTCGGTTCCCGCTAAGGGCACGTACTTCGGTTGCAGTTTGTCCCCGGCCCTGGTTGGTCGTGCGGGTGGCAGCCACTCGATGTGTCCCTTTCACGTCGATGTTTCTCTCTCTCTCTCCCTCCCACTCTATCTGTACATAAAATGGAAAAATGCCCTCGGGTGAGGATAAAAAAAATAAAAATAAAAAATAAAAAAAAAAGATTTGGATGTATCTTTCTTTTTTTTTTTTTAATCCTCACCGGAGGACATTTTTTTTTTGTTCAGGTAGAGTGGGAGGGAGAGAGAGGAACAGAGAGAGAGAGAGAAACATCGATGTGAAAGGGACACACTGAGTGGCTGCCACCCGCACAACTGACCAGGGCCGGGGACAAACTGCAACCGAGGTACGTGCCCTTAGCGGGAACCGAACCTGGGTCTCTCAGGACCGCAGGCCGACGCTCTAACCGCTGAGCCAAACCGGCCAGGGCTGGATGTTTCTTATGTGTACAGGAGGTAACTGAAAGTAGCTCATTCCACTATAAATGCACTTATTTTACTTGATTTTCAGCACTGTGTTTCTGAATATTAATAGCTTTTCAAAGGTGGTATGAGAGTGCAGTTAATGTGGTATCATTATTGCAGTTATTTCTTCAAGATGATTATGTTCTCTGTACTAGTTTATGGTAGAGGAGCAGGAAGAACAGTGCTATTCAGAGGAGCATAAAAATCAAAGATAGCCCTAGTCGGTGTGTTCAGTGGTTGGAGCATCAGCCAAGGCACCAAAGGGTTGTAGATTGGATTTCTGGTCAAGGGCATGTGCCTGGGTTGCAAGTTCGATCCCCAGCCCTGGTCAGGGCAAGGGAGGCAATACATCAATGTTTCTCTTTCTCTTTCTTTCTCCCTCCCTCCCTCTCTTCCACTCTCTAAAAAAAAGCAATGGAAAAAATATCCTTGGGTGAGGATTAACAAAACAAAACAAAAAAATCAGGAAAAACATCTATCAAGATGAACTCAAATAATACAACTAGAGAAATACAGTAGCAGTAGTACCTTGATTAACATATATATATACTTCTATTTTTCTAAACTAACATGTTTTCCCCCTATAGGCACCCTCTTGGGGAAAAAGAAAAAGATAATTTTGTAGACAATGACACTCATTTTTGTTAACAATGGGGAAATAAAAGTGATATTTAGGAATATACAGAAGAAAGTAGAACCTACCAATGCAAAACATTTCTGAGCTTGTGCCAGAGCAGACTCAGGCCTTAATCTAATACATTCATCAAAATCAGCCACTGCTTCTTCAACTTGATCAAGCAGTATTTTCAGCTAAGAATAAAAAACATAAAAAAAAAATAACTAAAATAATAGTTTCACCACCCATTAAGTACATACTGTCTCTTATCACAGCTTAGCATATGCTAAGCATGTAGTAATTATTCAATATAGAATTACTTTCTAGAAACAGTGAACTGGAAAATCTTAGAATTTTAAAGAAAAGTTCCTAAAACTTAAAACCAGTGTTCATTTTTTCTAAAAAAGCACTATAAACCTGCCCTTTTTGCATTGTAATTTTGACCACTTTTAAGCAAGAAACCCTTTCTTCTAGAAAATTAGACATTTCTGTACTTTCAAATTTCAAAGAAAATCAGACATCAGATAATTACTTTTCAAATTAATCTTAAGATACTACGAGTAAGGATCAAAATGTCAAGCATTTTAAGAATTTCAACACTTCTTCAAACTCTTCAGACAGAAATATTAGGTAAAATTCTCCATTGGAAAGAACTTCAGCTTTTTGGTTATTATATGGATAGCCCAGACTTTCCACCATAATGCATTTCACCAAGTCATGTTAAACAAACAGATTATAAAAACAGCTTTCCCCAGATGAGGCTAAAATTGGGAACAGTTTTCTTCACTATATATTTTTTTAATAAAAACCAAATATGCAGATTGTAAAAATCCATTCAGAAGATTTTTTTATTATTATTATTAAATACACTGTTTGGATAGTCCAGGCTTAATACTTTATGGCAAGAAGCCCACAAAAACCACTATATTGATTCTAGCATTAACTCAAAATGCTCAATAAATGTTTTTAAATGTTCTACTCACTGAAAACCTATGAACTAGAAACACCTAAAAAACAAACTTCACCTGGCAAACCAACATTTGTAGCTTTTCTTTTCCCCCTTTTTAAGTAAATACCGAAACTATAAGGACAAATGTTCAAGAGGGGACTAAATAAATGCCAAAACAAACTGCAAACCATTGTGATACTTGTTCAGAGCTATCAGAAGTGATATAAGAAAACTTTGTCATTCTCAAATATGGTGTCAAATTCCTCAACCCAAAGGTCAGAACTTTTGGTAAGAAAATGGATTTACCTGTCCTCGGTGATGATAAACATCTGCATTCTGAGGATCGATGTCAGCAGCCATGTTGAAATCCTGAGTAGAGAGCAAAGGCTGCTGCTGCTGCATGTACATGCTGCCCCTTTTGATGAGTGCATTTGCTCGAAGCTACATGCCCCAAATGAGAAAAGGTTCATCACTACTACTTTTAATTCCAATTTATTTTATTTTATTTATCCTCACCCGAGGACATTTTTCGATATTTTGTTCAGATAGAGTGGGAGGGAGGGGGAGAGAGAGAGAGAAACATCAACGTTAAAGGGATACATTGAGTGGCCACCACCCACACGACCCAACCAGGGCCGGGGACAAACCATGACCGAGGAACGCGCCCTTAGCGGGAACCGAACCCGGGTCTTTCCAGACCGCAGGCCGAAGCTCTAACCACTGAGAAAACCGGCCAGGGCTAGTTTATTTTTTTAAATAACAGCTATATTGAGATTTAATTCACATACCATAAAGCTCACCCATTTAAAGTCAGTTGTTTTAGTATATTCAGTTTTGTGCAACCATCACCATTATCTAACTCCAGAACCTCTTTGTCATCCTCAGAAGAAATCATGCACATATTAGTAGTCACTCATTTTCCCCTTTAATCCATCAACCTACTTTCTACTTCTATGAATTTGTATATTCTGGACATTTTATAAAAATGGAATAGTCTTTTATGTCTGGCTTCTTTCATTTAGTATGTTTTTAAGGTTCATCTGTGTTGTAGCATGTATCAGTACTTCATTATTTTGTAATGGTGGAATATTATTCTATTATATACCACTTTTCTTTATCCATTCATCAGCTGATGGACCTTTGAGCTGTTTCCACTTTTTGGTTATTATGAATAATTTTGCTATGAACATTCGTGTACAAGTTTTTGTGTTCACTTATATATTCATTTCTCTTGGGTATATGTCTAGGAAAGGAACTGCTGGGTCATATGGCAACTATTCAACTTTTCGATGAACTACCAAACTAATTTCCAAAAGGATCTTTACCATTTTACATTCCTGCCAACAATGCATACAGTTCCAATTTCTCTACACTCTCACCAATGCTTTCAATTGTCCACCTTTCTGACAACAGCCATCCTAGTGGGTGTAAAGTGATATCTCATTGTTATTTAAAAAAATGTTTTCCCTTTATTGCTTTTAGAGAAAGAGGAAGTGAGCAGGAGAGAGAGAAACATCGATGAGAGAGAACACTGACTGGCTGCCTCCTGCATGTTACCTGCACTGGGGATCTGGCCCACAACCCAGGCATGTGTCCTGACCGGCAATCGAACCAGTGACCTCTTAGTGCATGGGTCGATGCTCAACCACTGAGCCACACCAGTCGGACTCTCATTGTGATTTTGATTTGAATTTCCCTAATAGAGTTAATGATGTTGAGAATCTTTTCATGTGCTTATTGGCCATTTTTATATATTCTTGAGAAAATGTCTATTCAGATCCTTCACCTGTTTTTAAACTGAGTTGTTTTGTAAGAAGAGTTCTTTACATATTCTGGATATAAGCCCCTTATCAGATCTATGATTTGTATTTTCTCCCATCCTGTGCAATATGTTTTCTCTTTCTCGATGGCATCCTTTCAATCAAAAAAGTATTAAATTTTGATGAAGTCTTTTCTTTGTTGTTGCATGTGCTTTTAGTATCATATCTAAGGACACTACTAATCCAAAGTAATGAAGATTTCTTCCTGGGTTTTTTTTCTTAGAGTTTTATAGTGCTCTTATGTTTAGGTCTTTGATCCATCTGAGTTCATTTCTGTACACAGTCTGATAGACATTACTACTTGCCCTTAGAACAAAAGTCATGATCATAAAGCAAGACACACACTTCTTCTCCAAAACCCCTTTTCAAGACAAAACTACATATAAATGTTTTCCTGAATGAAACAAACAAGAATGCCCCATAATTATAACAAAAAACATATAATAGAACATATTTGTAATCAGCAAGACATAAAATTAAAGATAATATTACTAGGGTATTTTCAATTTTATAATCTCTTTTTAAAAGGAACTTTTAACAAATACTTAGGCTTTGACAACAACTTTTATACATGAATGACTCATTTGGAGGTAGAGAAAGCCAGAGTTTACTTAATTCCACGAGGAAGCAGGCCACAGTGAAGAAACCGGCAAGAAATAGTTAACTGGTGGCTACATTCCGTCATGTTACACTGAGTAGAGAACTCAACAGACACTCCAATCTTAACTATGAAAATAACTACATACACTTAAGAACACTTGGAAAATAAAAAGCTGTCCAATGGCACAACTGCGAAAACTTTTGGTGTATTTCAGTATCTATATCATATTTTTAGAAACCTGTATTTTTCTTCATGTTAAAAATAAAATATTACTGGCATCATCATAAAATCTTTCAGATGATTAAATGTGCTTATTTTTATTAAATGCATTTTATAACCTTGTACTACATACTGTGTGTTACTTACAGCATTACCTATACCATTATTCCTACCCAAATATAGCCCACTACTATAGGCACTGCTGTGAAACTAAAGCTACTGGATAATATAGAAAAAATGTTTTTCCTTTCCTAACCAAAAATAAACATCACTGATATTTATATTGCAGTTTCACTACACCAACTCAATCATCATTTGGTGTAATTCCTTCCAAAACAAAAGTAGCCTTTTGGAGAACAGCAACTGAAATGCAAAATTTTAGCAAAACATCTAAAAGCCTCATTTCTATTTACTAATTTTTTCACATGCACAAAAACATTTTTAAAACATACCTTCACATTAGCTTCTTTCAAACTGATGACCTTGTCTAAATCTGGTTTAGCTGCATTGGCATTGCCAATAAGCAGGTAGAAGGTAGCTCGTAGTAATAATGCTTCTGCCATGTATTTGCCTTGAGCATCTATTTCTTTTGAGCATTCACTTATGATTTTATCATAGTTTTCTTCTTCCATGTACTGTTTGGCCTTTAAATATCCAGAACTGAAAATAAAAACGAACATAGAAAATTATTCACCAAAAGAGGATGAAATGCTACAACATGCCACATTTAGTATACACGAGTTAAGCAAATGTCTATTTCCCCTTAACAAGTTAGTCAGGAATGAAGCAGGGCAGGAGGGTAACAGAAGTTTTGATGCAGACTAGGACTGTCTTCATGACTTGGAGAGCTTTTAAAAAGGAAACAGCAGTCAGTGGCAGAAAGCTAGGGTTACTGCCCAGGGTTCGACATTTAAATATGTGAAAAGACAAGGGAAAGTCTAATTCACCTTCATATCTGTGGCATGTTGATGGCACTCAACAGTTATTTTGTGACTAACAGAAAGGATAGAGAAATAGGAAATAAGTCAACTCAGGAACACAGAAGCCAAGGGAAGAAGAGGTGTGACCTAAGCAGTGCTTTGTAAAGATCAGCAAGGGAGCAAGACTGGAAGCAGAGAAATATCTGAAAGGCTCTCGTCCAGAAGTTGTGTTGTTTTATCTGTGAGAACAGACCAGAAGGAATAGGTGGGAATATCAAAGCAGCAAATTTAAAGGTAGATTCTTCCATAAAAAAGGACTTTAAAAAAACATCCTTTGGCCCTGGCCAGTTTGGCTCAGTGGTTAGAGCGTCGGCCTGCGGTCCGGAGAGACCCGGGTTCGGTTCCCGCTAAGGGCACGTACTTCGGTTGCAGTTTGTCCCCGGCCCTGGTTGGTCGTGCGGGTGGCAGCCACTCGATGTGTCCCTTCACGTTGATGTTTCTCTCTCTCTCTCCCTTCCTCTCTCTCCCTCCCACTCTATCTGTACAAAAAAATGGAAAAATATCCTCGGGTGAGGATAAAAACAAACAAACAAACAAACAAACAAAAAACAGCAACATCCTTTGCCCGGCCAGTGTGGCTCAGTGGTTGAGCGTCGACCCAGGCACCAAGAGGTCGCTGGTTCGATTCCTGGTCAGGGCACATGCCCAAGTTTCAGGACACATACCCAAGTAGTGGGCCAAATCCCCAGTGGAGGGCAGGCTGGAGGCGGCCAATCAGTGTCCTCTCTCATCCATGTTTCTATCTCCCTCCCTTTCCCTTCCTATCTAAAAAAAAAAAAAAAATCCTTCCCTACTTCTTAAAATGTAGTGACCACAATTTCATTATTCTTCTAAGATGACTACTATCGGGACCCTTGCCAAAAGGATTTCTTTGAACTAAAAAGGAATGTATAGGAAATGAGCTTTAAGGTGTCTTACAAATATAAGCTACTGTAAATTAAAGAACAGTTTCTCATTTCATTTTTTATATATTCTGAACACAGAAAACTGGCAAATGTCTTAAAAGTTGGTCAAAATCTTACAAATTCTGTGTTAATATTTCCTACAATTACATTCTAATACTCCCTATACTCTAGTTTTGTTACTCAGGTCACCAGGCTAAGAAAATATAATTATTAAATCAGAATGGAATAATGGTTCATACTTATTGAGAATATAAGTGTTAGATGCTTACAAAAATAACCTTTAAACCTCAGAATAATCTTCAAAGGTATTATCAGCCCCAGTTTAAAATGATGAAGCTAAGACTCAGAGTAAAGTGGAATTTAAAAACTAAGGTCCAATTCCAGCAATATTCTGGTGAGAAGTAGCTATGTCCTACCACCTCCCAATATAGCTTTGAGAATAATGTATTAATTTCACTGTTGTTTTTCTGGGACTAGGACTTTTTTCCTTAACCAGAAGGGGAAATTATTGGCATTATCTTAAACATTTACGTCCCAACTAGTTTTCTGAAAAGACTGAGTATCAACTAACTAAAATTTGAACATTTGGTACGATTATGCATAGTATCCTCCCCCTTAAAAGGTGGCCAACAATGTTGGAAAAATTTGGAGACACAAATTAAAAGCAATTTGTTTCCTGGACCTGGAGAGTATTATGCTAAGTAAAATAAGCCAATCAGAGAAAGACAAGTACCATATGATCTCACTTATATGTGGAATCTAATGAACTAAGGAAACTAACAAACAAAAATAGGCTCATACAGAACAGACTGACAGCTGTTAGAAGGAAAGAGGGCTGGAGGGCTGGGTGAAAAAGGTAAAGGGATTAAGAAAAAATAAATAAAAACTCAGACACAGACAACAGTATGGTGATTACCAGAGGGAAAGGGGGGTGGGGAGAGGTAGAGGAGGGTAAAGAGGGAATAAATGGTGATGGAAGGAGACTTGACTTGGGGTGGTGAATACAATACAATATACAGATAATGTATTATAGACTTATACCCCTGAAACCTATATAATTTTATTAACCAATGTCAACCCAATAAATTCAATAAAAAAGAAAAGGAAAAGCTGGTTAAGAGATACTAATAAAAATACATTAAAAAAAGGTAAAAGAAGCAATCTGTTTCCTTAAACCTTCCAGTGTTATAGGTGTAAAGCTATGCTTTGCAATGGAAATAACATTCTCTTTTCTTCCAAATTCATTTTAAAATGGCATGTTGGTAATAATATTGTACCTTTTCTTAGAGGACAGCTAGCCCTAACAGCAAAACACAAGTACTGATAAATATAAGTGGATACGCAGGCTAGGTGGCTTTATAACTGATCTCCTATTGTAAACATAGCATCCTATACTGCTTTCTACAAGAGCAAACACAAGGTAAGCCCAAACAATGGCATTTTCCTAGGCAAGCAGGAAAAAAAACCTTGAAAAAGTCACTTTTGGGTACCCCTAAGCATCTTAGTTTATAAATCATAAACATCCCTACACTAAAACATTTGGATATTCAACTACATAATAATTTTCAAATCAGTGCCCCTATTTGAATAAAGCTAATCACTTGACTCACTGGGAATACTCTTGAGAATATCACCAGGATCCTAAAGGCAGGGCAAACTCCTGGCAGCAAAGCCTCAAGTCACCAAAGAAGTAACTCTCAGGGTGTAATAGACACACGTGAAAAATATTTTTATTATAATAATGCTATCATGATATATAATTTTTATTGTATTTATATCTATATAGAAAGAGTTTTCCTGAGATGATTCAGAGCCCCATTAAGGCACTATGGCAGCAAGAAACCAAAACCAAAACCAAATATCCCCTGCAAAACAACAGCAGATCCTATACTTGACACACTTACTTTTCTTTCACTTCTAAAGCCTCTCCTTCCTTGTCTTTATCTTCATCAGACTTCTCTCCTTTAAGCATGGGTTGAGAAATTATATCATCCGTGAAAGAACTGAAGTAAGATTTGATAAACTGTGGAGATGGCATCAGAGGTTCACGATTCTGAAATTTAATATTCAAATACATCAAAATGAGAAAACACACCAAAAAAGCAGATACATTTATAGAACACTGAGAATGACTTATAAAAATTGGTATCTCTCTCTCTTTTTTTATCCTCACCCAAGGACATTTTTTGCATTTATCTTCAGATACAGTGGGAGGGAGAGAGGAAGAGAGAGAGAAACATCGATGTGAAAGACACACATCGACTGGTTGCCACCCGCACAACCCCAACTGGGCCCAGGGACAAACTGCAACTGAGGCACGTGCCCTTAGCAGGAACCGAACCTGGGACTCTCTGGTCTGCGGGCCGATGCTCTAAACCCTGAGCAAAACTGGCCAGGGCAAAATTGGAATCTCTTTTAAATAACAGAAATATTAGGCTGCATATCACAGGACAGCAGCAATGGTAAAACTGTCAGTCCCAGCTGCTCGAAGCAGTTTTTAAGAAAGAGGCTTTCCCCTCTCCAAAGATGTAAAATACCAAGAACTCTTAGAACCACTCACTAAAAGAAAAGAAGGTAAAATCTGGAACTCGAGAGGCAAATAACTGCTGAGTTAAAATTACCTCCTTCTCCTAGGTCTCTGTCCTAGAAGACGAGCATCCCAATTTACCACTCAAGACCATGTCTTACCCAGGTGCTGAAATGTTAAGTCCATATCCCACACACCTTCATCTGTCCTACAGTTGTCCTGTATCTGAAGATCTTCATTATAGTAAGCACCATTGAAAGCCAGAATGGAATCACATTTCCTCTTTGAATTAATACTTTTTGGAGTGGCAACCTTACTCATAATTGTATGAATATTTTGTTTCTCCTTACAGTACAATTAAGACTAGGAAGAGAGAAGAGGAAATAATAGCCAAAGGGCTCCCAAAATATATACTGGACCCTTTAGATACAAAATTCAACCAAACATTTTTTAAATGGAAATGAAGTGTTTTCAAATGTATATCAAATATCATTTCTGTTATTTCGATAGATTTAATGTCTGTATGTGAAGAAAGAAAAAAAGGGAATCTGTCTATATAGGTAAATGATCTAATCTAGGATAGATGAGATTGGGAAAGAAAACTGAACTGGAAAACCCATACCTTTATGCTCTCTCTGGGCAGAGATTCAGTATGGTTTAATTTAGGATTATAAAAATAAATATTTTAAGTCAAATGTTGACCCATCAAGTGGACAAATATGCCTAACTTCAGTATTTCGCTGAAGATTTCGAGTAGGAATATACAGTGGTAATCATTTACCACTTAAATGGAAAACTTAAACAGAAGTTTAAATAGCGCCTACTGGTAGCTGAATAATGTCTTTTAGTTTTTTCTATTTCAGCTTACAAATGAAGCTATCACCACCTCCCTGCCTCCTCCAGTTACAAATTTAAAATGAGAACAATGTTACAATTAGGTATCAAAGGAACAAGATATAAATTCTAGCTTTGCCAATTATTAGCAATGTGACCTTGCACATGTCATTTTCAGTTTTCTCATCTCTAGAATGGCAATAAAAACACTTGCCTTATTTATCTTACAAGGTTGTTTTAAAAATCAAAACAGTAATATGAAAAGTATTCTGTGACTTACAATGTGGCATACAGATTAGAAAATTCATGTGGAAAATGATTTGGAACCTATGTAAATATAGCTTAACTGTATTTTCTTACCATCTGCAATTCAACCAGTACAATTCCTCAACAATAACATTATACAAGTAAACACAAGGAAACTAGGTTCCTTCAAGATTCAGTTTGTGAGACTCTAAGAAGGTATTTTACAAAGTATTTTGAGGAACACCAGTTCTATGAAATGCTCAAGGAGAAAAAAAGATCCTTAGTTTAGAGACTGAGAACCACTACAGCTATATTCCTTTTAGAGATTCATAACACACCCTAGCACATGAAGGTCCTGCCATGAAGAAACCTGTTTTAACTGTTTATCTCAGCTATAAAAATGTTAAGTTAAAAATACAAACAGCTTGCTAAAATTAATTTAAAAGAAAAGCAAGTTATTATTAAAAAAAAAATAACAAATGCTAAATTACTGAAATTTAGCAGAAAATCTCTGGTGACATTCAGTGATGATTGTGGTACTCCCACGGCACTCTACTCGTATCTTCCTGTGACACTTCACCATATTACGTCTTTTATACTTATGGTCTCCCTCACTAAACTGTAATTCTATAAGGGCAAGGACCGAGTCTTAGTACCCAACCTTTTAAAATGCACAGCATGAGCCCTGGCTGGTTTGGCTCAGCAGTTAGTGCATCAGCCCTCAGACCAGAGACACCTGGGTTCGGTTCCCGCTAAGGCCTTGTACCTCAGTTGCAGTTTGTCCCCAGCCCCGGTTGGGGTTGTGTGGGTGGCAACCAGTCGATGTATCTCTCTCACATCAATGTTTCTCTCTCTCTCTTCCTTCCTGTCTCCCT
The DNA here is from genome assembly GCF_014108415.1 of Molossus molossus. NCBI lineage: Eukaryota > Metazoa > Chordata > Mammalia > Chiroptera > Molossidae > Molossus > Molossus molossus. The sequence goes on from NW_023425388.1 coordinate 85,605,211, forward strand.
CCTAGCTCTATCTGAAGATAAATGCAAAAAAAATGTCCTTGGGTGAGGATGAAAAAATAAATAAATTAAAAATAAAATAAAATGTACACCATGGAACTTTGTTCAGTAAATGTTTCTTGAATTAAACCATCTGTTACTGACTGCTTAAAACTAACACCCACTTATTTATGCAGTACAACTTTAAAAACTTTAATGATATAGAATAGGAATTGGCAAAGTTTTTTCTGTAAAAGGCCAGAGAGTAAATATTTAGCAAATATTTGTGACAGCCTCTGTCACAACCACTTGACTCTGCTGTTGTAGCTAAAAAGCAACCAAAACTAATGTGTGAGCAGCTGAGTTCTAATAAAACATTATTTATAAAAACAAATGACAGCCCAGCTGGTGCTGCTCAGTGGCTGAGCATCGACCTATGCACCAAGAGGTTGCCGGTTCGATTCCCGGTCAGGGCACATGCCCAGGTTGTGGGCCAAATCCCCAGTGGGGAGCATGCAGGAGGCAGCCAATCGATGTTCTCTCTCATCGATGTTTCTATCTCTCCCTACCTCTCCCTTTCTCTCTCTCTAAAATCAATGAAGAGAAAAAAAAAATAGCCCTGGCCAGTGTGGTTCAGTGGTTAAAGTGTCATCCCTGGGACCAAGGGTTCTTGGGTTTGATTCCAGGTCAAGGGCACATACCTGGGTTGCAGGTTCAATCCCTAGCCCTGGTCAGGGGGCGTGTGGGAGGAAACCAATCGATGCATCTCTCTCATATCAATGTTTCCCTCTCTCTCTCTCTCCCTCTCTCCCTCTCTCCCTCTCTCTCATACCTCTCCCTCCTTTCCACTCTCTCTAAATGAAAAAAAAAAAAAATCCTCAGGTGAGGATTAAAATAAAACAACAAAACCAAACCAAAAAACTGCAAACTAGCTTTGGCCTATAGGCCATTGATTGGCAACTCCCAATATAGACGAATTCTTTCAATATTAGTGAAGTAAAATACGGAACCCAGCTCACATTATTATTATTTTTAAAGGTAAGTCATAAAAGCCCAAGTTTAAAGGAAAAATAAATATAATCCAGATCTAATTGCAGTTGTTATCATTACCATCATGTCCAAGTTTAAGCAATATAAATTAGAAATGACCACTCACAGTGTATCCTCCCCCTCTATTAACCAACTCGGTTTCATTTACCTTGTATTTTTCTTTGGCTTTCTCTTTTCCAAGAAGTTTAAGAACTTTATCAGCTAAAAGCATGCTTTGTTGATTTTGGAATCCTTCTAATATACATACAGCAGTGACATCTAGAAATGGTGGGAAAGCAAGATAATTAAATTATTACAAAGATGATTAGCAGCATCAAATGGGCACAGTGTTAACACAGAAAGCCAAACTAAATTGATATCTTTATGTGACTATGAATCTCATTTTCAATAAACTGATTCTTAAACTTTAGTTTTATATACTCTATGACCAAACTCAAAGCTCAGAAAGTCACTCCACTTCTATGGGATTCACTTTCCTCATCTGTGAAGTGAAAGAGACCACAGTACATGATCTGTGATGGCTCTCACTCACATCTCATCTTTTTTATAGGCCTCAGTTATTCTGTGTTTCTAGAGCCATCTTCCCAGTGCCCTCAATTAAATCTACTTCAAAATACCATTTTCATCTGATTATACCACAGTTCAAGATATATTGGTTTGAAATTTAAAAGATCAGTGGTTCCTTAATCTCTCCACCTTTCATTCAAAGTACTAAAGCAATGGCTGGTCCCTTTTTCTGAACCCTATTTCTTACAATTCCAAATCCTTCCTCCTCCAAACAAGTCTTTCTGCTGTTATCTTTCCTGATAGTCTAGCTGGTGGCAGTATCAATGTCTTTTTCCCATTCCATTTCTATTAAAATCCATTTAACCTCCACTCTATAAATGATCTGTTAATAACTTAAAGATTTCACTCAAAACTCAGAATTCCCTTTTCCAAAGCAACACTCCTTCCTCCCATCACCAAAGTTCATGACACCGAAAAACCTCAAATTTTTCTAAAATGTTCTCTAAATCACTCTTACTGGTAATACAGATTTTAAAAATAAAACAGCATATTTACTTTAAATAATAATGTTATTAAAAATAATTATGGCTAAATCTTCTGAGTATTTATGGTTTTAATGATTAAGATTTAAATGTGCAGTGGAAAGCACTTTTAGACTGTAAAACTTATACTCTGGTTTAGCGCCATGTCACCCAGAAAAATGTACTTCAAAAACCCAGTGGTCTATGCCCTGGCCGGTTTGGCTCAGCAGTTAGAGCATCAGCCTTCGGTCTGGAGAGACCCGGGTTCAGTTCCCACTAAGGGCATTGTACCTCGGTTGCAGTTTGTCCCCGGCCCTGGTAGGGTCGTGTGGGTGGCAGCCACTCGATGTGTCCCTTTCACGTTGATGTTTCTCTCTCTCCCCCCCTCCCACTCTATCTGAACAACATATCAAAAAGTTTCCTCGGGTGAGGATAAAAAAAAAACAACAAAAAAACCCAGTGGCCTATACTCAAATTGAAGTTTCGATAGCAGACTATTTACAGTAAATACTAAAATTGGCAAATGCTTTGTACCAATTACCTAATTTTTAATTGAGTATAAAATAATGCTTGAAAAAATACCAAGGACAGACAAGAAACCAAATGTTTTCTTTAATGATACATCTCATAATTATTTCATATTTATACAGAATATTAACTGAAAATATGTAGGATCTTAGAAAAACTATCACTTACTAAAACCTCTTTTCTGATTTCTTTTTAACAGAATTACACTGATGATCATTAGTTGTCAAGTTTAAAATGTACGGTGTATAAACTCCAAATCTTAATACCTATTTTAATTTCATAACTGGGAACAGAGACAACAATACTCAAATATCAGCAATCTTAATTTAAACCAGAAAACAAAGTCTCAATTGGGGAAGGGTTGAACTTTTAAATAAAATTGATTTCTCTACTCACAGGCAGAATTTCATATAAATTTACCAATGACTTTATGCTGTTAATAATTTTCATATGGAAACACAAAAATATCCTCACCTTCTAAACATTCCTTCTTATTGTCTAGCTTCTCGTGGGCTTTTGCACGTCTAAAGAGGGCTTTCACATATTTGGGATTAAGTTCAACAGCTTTTGTACAATCTTGTGCCACCTCTTTCCATTTTTGCTGCAATTGAAAATATTTTTAAAAAGTCACACTAAAGGAAGCACTAAAATCAGTTTTCCAAACTTAAAAGGCTGAGTGTAAGAGTCCCACAATAGGGAAAAAAAAAAAATATATATATATATATATATGTATATGTATATGTATATGTATAAAAAACCTGATTTTTAAAAATACTAGGCAAAGGACATGCTTAGGCCATCTTTCTACCACCAAATCTACAAACCTACCTTCATCTATGTGCTCATATCTCCTTCCTTCCTGTTAGAACTGAGGAAGTGCCCCTCTTCATCACCTATGAACCTGCACTCTCTTCAGTTCAGGGACTTCACTGTTAGCCATTCTACCTCTCCTTCAATCTGCTTCTCTACTGAAATATTCCCATAAGCATAAAAACACTTGCACTAGTGTTTCCCATCTTTTAAAAACCATCCATTGATTGCATAAATCTCTAGCTTTTACCCCTTTCCTCAGCTTCTCTTTACTAACAAACCTCTATCTGATTTCATCTACCTCACTGGCTACTCCTTCACAATTTCCTTCACTGAATTCTCCCTCTACCTGACCTCTATATGCCAGAGTCCTCAAGGCCTCCCCTCTCTCCCTAGGTGATCACATCTAGTGTCCTGGCATTATATAACATCTAAAATAAGACGATTCTCATATGAATTGCTTTAGCCCAAACCACTCTCCTAAAATAGAGACATTTCTCAAGTCAACTATCTAATTAATTGTCTCATTCCTTCCTCAACCCACTATTATTCAAATCCCTGCTTCTCTTCATCCTTCACATCCAATGTTGTTGGTTTTCAGCTTTCCTTCATGTCTCACTGAGGCAACTACAACATCCTTAGTCTTCCTGCCTCCATTCTTGCCTCCTTCCAATATAGTCTTGACAGAAAAACAAAAGCAGTAGGTGATGTTCCTGCCCCTACATATTTCCCATTACACTCAGAATCAAATCCAAACTCTTCACCACTGCAAGGTTTTGCTTGATCTGACCTCTGCTATTTCTCCCAATTTCATTTCTTTATACTTCAGGATCCTTTATACTTCATTAATCACACCAAACTCTTTCCTGACTCAAAGCAATTACACATACCGTTGTATGCACCAACCCCACTTCTAATCATTCCTCTATTACAGAATCATGTGTCTTTCAAAACATTTATCAAAATGTCATTTAGTAGTTCATTGTTTAGCTATCCTCAAGTTCTATGCATAATTGTTTGCTTTTATAGACCCAACTCCTACCCTAATAACCTTCCATATGTGACACAGTCAGTAAAATTTAGTTGAACAAATAAATGCAGAGAATACAAATGCCCAATAAACATAGAAAGGGATGGTCAACTTCAGCAACATCTCAAAAATTGCAAATTAAAATAGTGAGACAATATTTTTCTTTTATCAGAGTGGCAAATATTAAGATTGATAATCACAGTCAGCAAGAATATTGGAGATTAACCATGCTCATCGCTTATATGTTATTGTTGAAAATAGGTATTGATGCTATCTTTTTATATTTCAATTTCTAAAAATTTTATCCTCCCAAAGTATGCAAAAAAAATAGTTACAAAAATATCTACTGCAATACTGAATATAATAGGGACAAGAAGAAGCAATCCAAATGTTCAACAATAGGGAGGTTTTCCATTATACAACCATATAAGAGCTACTACATATAGTCTTAAAAAAAAAAGGAAACAGCCCTGACCACTTTGGCTCAGCGGTTAGAGTGTTGGCCCGTGGAACAGAGAGTCCCAGGTTCGGTTCCCACTAAGGGCACATACCTCAGTTGCAGTTTGTCGTGCAAGTGGCAACCAGTTGATGTCTCTCTCTCACATCAATGTTTCTCTCTCTCTTCCTCCCTCTCTCCCTCCTGCTCTGTCTGAAGATAAATACAAAAATGTCCTCAGGTGAGGATAAAACAAAAAGAATGAAACAGATTTATGTGTGCTATGAAAAGCCGTACAAAGTATAGTGGCAACTGAAAAAATATGTTGCAAATAATGTGTGCAACAGAAACTCATCTTTGGTCTTTCCCCCCGCTATTTAAAAACTTTTAATTTATTGACTGGTTTCAGAGGAGGCGGGAAGAGAAAGAGAAACATCAATTTGTTGTTCCACTTATTTATGCATTCATTGGCTGTCTCTTGTATGTGCCCTAACTAGGGATCAAACCTACAACCTTGGCCTATTGAGACAATACTCTAACCAACTGAGCTACCTGGCCAGGGCCTTTATCCCCCTACTTTTGCTACTACTACATATATTGAGACAAAGAGTTTAAGAAATAGCCTTAAACTGTTGAGGAGAATAGGGTCACCAGAAACTTTAGCTTTCTGTATTATCTAATTTTATAAAATCTGATATATATAACTTTGGATTACATTTGTAACGAGCAAAACTAAAATTTGTTCTTAAGTTATGTAATTAAAAGATATGAAAACAAAACAAAAATCCTGTAATTTCAAGACAACTTCAAAAAAGTTATTAGACTTGAATGGCATTATCTGAAACATCATGCAAATAAAGAGATACAAAAAGAAGACAAAACAACCTCAGATACCTACCAACTGTTCAAAGGCGGCAGCTCTGTTTTGATAAAATGTGGAAAGGTCAACATTCTTCTCTGTAGGGCACAAACTGATAGCCTCCGTATAGCACTGAATAGCTTGTTCATATTTCCCTGCTTTAAAATACTTGTTGCCTTTGTTCTTGGCTGCTTGGGCTCTATCAAGAGAGTTCTGAAATGAGAGGAAACAATGATTAAATACTTAACAGTCAGGAATAGATTCAGATCAGTGATTAAATGATAAACTAAAAGAAGAAAAATGGGAGGGTAGAATGGCTCTTTAAAATGCAAGTCACTTTATATAAATATCTTCAGGGGATAGTCGTAGTAATGAGACTGCTAAATCAAAAGGTTTATATATTTTTATTCCCAAAAAAAGGCTGTAGTGATTTAATGTACCACTTTCCTGCCGGCAACTGATGTGATCACTATCTTTTATTTTTCCAGTATAATGAGTATAAAACTGGTTCTTAATCAGGGGTTATTTTACCTTCTAGAGCACTTCTGACAATGTCTGAAGACATTCTGACTACACAACTGAGGGCAGGGTGAGCTACTGGTACCTAGTGGACAGATATCCTAGGGATGCTTCTAACATTCTACAATGCACAGGGCTGTCCCCCACAACAAAGAATTGTCACATTCAACATGTCAATAATGCCCTGGCCGGTTTGGCTCAGCTGTTAGAGCGTGGGCCCGCAGAACAATGAGTCTCGGGTTCGATTCCAGTCAAGGGCATGTACCTCAGTTGCAATTCATCTTCAGCCCTGGTTGCGGGAAGCAGCCACTAGATGTGCTCCTTTCATGTCAATGCCCACCCCCCCCATCTGAACAAAAAAAATGGAGAAATGTCCTCGGGTGAGGATAAAAATAAATAAAATAAAAAATAACAAAACAAAATGTCAATAGTACCAAGTTTGAAAAATTTGGGTGTAAACTAATATTACAATATTTTCTTAATTTTAATTTTCCTCATTATTAATGAACTTGAAATTTTTCATGTTTATTGGCCATTTAGCTTTCTTATTCTGAAAACCATTTATTCATGCATGCAACTGCTATTTTTCTATTAGACTGTTAACAGGACAGACACCAGAAACACTGTCGTTTTCATTACAATTATCCCAAATCTACTGTTTGCTCATCAATACATTTTTTAGATCCTTTATCTCAGGGTCTGATTCCTGGAAAACCCAACTTACAATAAGAAAGCGTTAGTAGTTAATAGCCATTGAGGACAGTTATAAACATGTCAATCAACATATCTTTGTAGACAGATCTAGTTGTCCAGGGTGTGGCTACTGGGTCCAAGAGCTTTGTGTCATGTCTCTACCCAAATCTCTGTTTGTCAACACCATCCAAGTTTAACAAATATGTGACTATGAAAGAATCCATGTATCTCCAACAGGTAAGCACTTACAAACCAAAAGCAGAAGTGGCTACTCCCTCAAACAACTTACAGGGGCTTTGAAAGCTAAATTGCTTAGGGACCAGGGCATCTCGGTCACAAAAAGATAACAACCCTTTTTTCTATCTGTTCTTTTCTCCCTTACTGTTGCTTCATTTTTCTTTGCAGCTGTTTGTGCCATTTACTTTTTGTTTACAGCTATTTTTTTAAAGTGTAGTGTGCAAAGAAGAATTTAAAGAAAACTAACCTCAGAATATTAAAATTTTTTTTTCTTTAGTGAGTTTAGAAAGAAAGGAAGGGAGAGGGAGAGATAGAAACATCAATGAGAGAACATTGACAGGCTGCCTCCTGCATGCCCCTCACTGTAGATTTGGCCCACAACCTGGGCATGTGCCCTGACCGGGAATCAAACCAGTGACCTCTTGGTGCATGGGGCAATGCTCAACCAATGAGCTACACCAGCCAGGCAGATCGGAATATTAAAAAGCTAGCTTAAACCAGTGTCAGCAAGGGACATGCATATTTTATTTATTTATTTTTTAAATATATTTTTATTGACTTTTTTTGTTTTAGAGAGAAAGGAAGGGAGAGAGAAAGAAACATCAATGTGAGAGAGATACATCGATCAGCTGCTTCCTGCATGCCCCATACTGGGGATCAAGCCCACAACCTGGGCATGCGCCCTGACCAGGAATCGAACCGGCAACTCTCAGTACATGTGATGATGCTCAATCCACTGAGCCACAATGGCCAGACAAGACACGCATATTTTAAAAGTAGGATGTTGGCCCTGGCTAGGTTTGCTCAGTGGTTAGAGCATAGGCCCGAGGACCAATGAGTCGCGGGTTCAATTCTAGTCAAGGGAATGTACCTTGGTTGCAATTCATCCCTGGCCCTGGTCAGGGTCATGTGGGAGGCGGCCACTCGATGTTTCTCTTTGTCTCTTTGTCTCTATCTCTCTTCCTCTCCCTCCCTCCCACTCTATCTGAACAAAAAATGAAAAAATGTCCTCAGGTGAGGATAAAAAATAAAATAATAAAATAAAATAAAACTAGGATGCTGGAGGATGTAAGAAACCAAATAAAACACAAATTAATAGATAAATATAAAATCTTCCATTTGTCAATACATTTAATCATCTTCCATAAACGTTGACAGTAAAATCCTTGGCACAAAACATCTATAATAGAAGACAACTAGGAATCCCTTAGGTAACTATGGACTCGGGGGAAAGGAACTATTAAGGTGATTGCTAAAAAACAGCATTTGAAACAACCTCAACATTCCTTCCAGTCCACTGGAAGGAATGGGGTGGGGCTGTGTCAGCCAGGAGTGAGGATCCCCTATGTCCAGAGATAAATGACAAGCATACCTTGCTTTTCTTCCATGAGACCACAGTGTCAGGAATTGATAACATAAAGGAAAATTAACAGCATAAAAGAGAGGTACCAAACTCAAAGAGAAAGCCAGTATTTATGAAAGAATAAACCAAGCAAACAGAAAATTTAACATCAGAAGAATATAAGGCTGTTAGTCATTTTTAAAAAAGACTGCTTTTATTTTTATTTATTTTTAATCCTTACCCGAGTATATTTTTCTATTTATCTGCAGATAGAGTGCGAGGGAGATAAAGGGAGAAAGGGAGAGAGAGAGAGAAACATCGACATGAGAGGAACATACTGACTGCTTGCCTCCCGTACGACTCTGACCAGGGCTAGGGAGGAACTGCAACTGAGGCACGTGCCCTTGGCTGGAATCGAACCCGTGACTCATTGGTACATAGGCCGACGCTCTACCACTGAGCCAAACTGGCCAGGGCAAAATAGGGCTGGTTTGAAAGAGCACCAATTAGACATCTTGAAAATTAAAAAAGATTGCCCTGGCCGGTTTGGCTCAGCAGTTAGAGTGTCGGCCCACAAACCAATGAGTCGTGGGTTCAATTCTGGTCAAGGGCACATACCTTGGTTGCGATTCGTCCCTGGCCCTGGTTGGGGTCGTGTAGGAGGCAACCACTCATATGTTTCTCTCTCTCTCCCCCTCCCCACCTCCCACTCTAGCTGAACAAAAATGGGGGGGAAAAAAGGTCCTCAGGTGAGGATAAAAGAAAAAAAGATTACAATTAATCCAATAGATGGATTGTATATTAGAACAGTCGTAACTAAGGAGCCAAGAAAGTCTGCCAGAATGCAATAAAAAAAAAAAGAGGACAGATAGAGGAGTGAGAAGTTTGGAGGAAAAGTTAAATGGCATGGGGTATAAATCCAGAAGTTCCAACATCTGTCTGTCTGAAGTTTAGAAGGAAAGGCATCCAAAGGATTATATAAGGAAACATTAGAACCAAACTGGTGTCAGACTATCACCAACATCGTACTAAAAAAACACTGAAGTAACAGCTTCAAACTTAAAATCGTATACCTAGCCAAACTAACATATGTGGCTGAACACAAGAACAGAAATAGAAGCCTGCAGCTTCTTACCACTAAAAATAAACCCCTAAGTGAGACAGATGATCAATACAACAAAAAGCAGGTGGGGGTGGCATTAAGGAAGAAACAAAAAGGATACTTAAGGTAGGAACATGAAATATGTCAGTAATAACAGAAAATGTAAATAGGTTGAATCTCCACTTAAAAATTTTTTCAAAGTATTTAAAGTAAAAAATAACTACATGCAGCCTATACGGCATGACCTAAAACAAAATGACAAGTCAAAAAAGGATGTAAAGTCAGTATTAAATAAAATACCACTCAGAACTTGGAGCACAGAATAGCAGTTTCATTGGTAAAAAGTACAGTCTGCCAAGAAAACATCAATCATGGACCCTGTGTGCTTAATAAAACTTCAAATTTGCCCAGCAAGGCTAGTGTGGCTCAGTGGATTGAGCATCATCCCATGGACTGAGAGGTCCCGGGTCGATTCCCTGCCAGGGCATGTGCCAGGGTTCCGGGCTCAATCCCCAGTAGTGGGTATGCAGGAGATAGCCGATCAATGTATTTCTCTCACACTGATGTTTCAATCTCTTCCTTCCTCTCTTAAAAAAAAAAAAAAAAAAATCAATAAAAACATTTTTAAAAAATCAATAAAAACAAAAAAAATATAAAACTTCAAAATAATGAAACAATTACTTTTGACACTAAATATAAAAAAGGAAAACATTGTTTCCATTTCTTGCAAAAAGTTTACAATGTTGCTAAGTCACTGAGAACATGGCTAATGCACATCTTAAAATACTAAGAGGTCTGGCCCTGGCTAGTATGGCTCAGTAATTAGATTGTCGGCCCAAAGACCAGAGACCCAAGTTCGGTTCCCACTAGGGAACGTACCTCAGTTGCAGTTTGTCCCAGTCCCCGGTTGGGGTCATATGGATGGCAGCCAGTTGATGTACATCTCTCTCACATTGATGCTTCTCTCTCTCTCTCTTCTTCCCTTTCTCCCTCCTGTTCTCTCTGAAGTTAAATGTACATCCGATAAAAAAAAGTAACAAAAGAAAACACTAAGGTCTATTTATATAGAAAATAATGTGGCATGGAATACTACTGAGCTATAAAAAAGAAAATCTTATCTTTTGTGACAGCATGGATGGACCTGGAGAGCATTATGCTAAGTGAAATAAGCCACAGAAAGATGCACCATACGATTCACTAATAACACTCATATATGGAATCTAATGAACAAAATGAACTAACAAGGAAAACAGAGACTGACTCATAGAGAGCAGGCTGACACCTGGAGGGGAGGGGCCTCAGTGGTAAGTGGTGGAGGTAGAGGGATTGAGCAAAATATGAAAAAAAAAAAAAAAAAAAGAATGTGGCATATGAAATGCATGTGAGAAGTATGTTTGACTGCAAACATACTGATTTATTTAGTATTTTTACTAAAGATTTGCAGATCAAATAGAACATTCTCTGGGCAGAGTAATGACCTTGTTTTATTAGCACAAACAAGAAATAAACTCTTTCCAGTCTACTAGAAGTTAAAGGCTAAATGATATCACACTGAGCATAAGGAGAGGCAGTCACAGCAAGGGCTGACAAATTAAAAGGATACAGAGAAACTTGCAAGGCTTTGCTTAGAAATATAGATACTTCTTATTTTTTATTGAGCAAAGTCTAAATCAACCTAAAATCAAGCAAATGAATCTTTCAATTAGCTATTTCCCTCCATTTGGTCAAGTTTTATAAGTTTCTTTTTAAAAATTATTATAAATTCTTTAACTCCTAAGGCCAAAATCAGAATCTGCTAATTTTCTTTCCTTATTGTACTGTAGAAAGAAAAAATTAAAAAACAATGCTCTGAATGAAATTGAGTATAAAAGGATCCAATTACATCAGCAAAACACCAAATTGCAAATTTTCTTCCACTGCTCTTCCACTGCCCATCCAGAAAGCAACAGAACTACTTTTGCTTAGCTCTTGATCTTGGTTAACATCCCGTCACATTCTGCTCAATGCACCCCTCCCATTACTTCTTGCCCAATTGCTTCCCTTCATTAATAAAATGGCAAAGAAAGAATGGCATTACAAGAGGGACGGTTCAGAAAAGCTCATTATTTGGTCCATTGATGGAATTTAGGATGAAAAGCTGGGTGCACAATGCCAGATTATCAATCAACACCAGCTATGTTGGGAACTAGACCCTATTTTCACAAGCTTTGAGACCAATAGTAGGCAGAAATTAAAATAAATGCACTGGAGGAAAAGTCTATAGCTATAGACTTTTAAAAAAAGGAGATTTTAAAAACTATAAAGCAATATGTTACTGGAAATCACTTTTGGTTTGGTAGTTTTTTTTTAAGGTTCTAAACATTCTATAATATTTTACACCAAATTTCTGTGAAAATGCATCTTTCCCCTGCATTTCTTACAACAAATCAGTTTCTAATTGATCTGAAACATCTTTTTAACAAGTAAGCTGAATTGTCATTCCCTGCTCAAAACCCCCTAGTAATTTCTCACTATCATTGCTTACACACAAGAACTCCAAACTCGTCTTATTCCACTCCTGCCACTCTGGCCTCCTACATGTAACTTTGGTGCGTTCTAAAAACACTAACTTCTTTTCAAAACAAAACAGACGAAAGGCTTAGGTACTATGTATTCAATTTCCATGAGCTACATGGTTATAAATTTAAACTTAATGAATACTGGTAAGAATACAGGTGAATTATGAAAATGAAAAGACAGATCTAGCCCTTGCCAGTTTGGCTCAGCAGTTAGAGTGTCTGCCCATGGACCAAAGGGTCTTGGGTTCTATTTCTGGTCAAAGGCATGTACCTGGGTTTCACGTTCAATGATCCCTGGCCCTGGACAGAGTCCTGTGGGAGGCAGCCAATCGATTTGTCTCTCTCACTTGGATGTGTTTCTCTCCCCCTTCCCCCTTCCACTCTGTTTAAGAATTAATGAAAAAACATCCCCGGGTAAGGATTAACCAAAAAAAAGGAAAAAGAAAAAAGAAAAGACATCTAGTCCTGGCTGGTGTGGCTCAGTTGGTTGAGCGTCATCCCAAACTGGTTCGATTCTCACATCACTATTTCTCTCTCTTTCCCTCTCCCTCCCCTCTAAAAATCAATAAAAAAAAAAAAATACACACACACACACACACGTTTTTTTTTTTTTTTTTTTAAAGAGGATGCCTATAATAGAACCATGAAGGTCACCAAAAGAAAGAAGCAGAGGAAAGTACCTAGAAAGGAGACTTAGTAGAATCAGCAGAGGAATCATCAGGAAGTTGAAAGAAGAAGAAAGAAGACGAAAGGAAGGAAGGAAGGAAGGCAGGCAGGAGGCAGGCAACCAATCAGGAGAATGTAGTGTCTTAGAAGCTACAGGAAAAGTCACGAAATTAAGAGAAAACAATATGAAATATTGCCAACAATCATTTAAAATAAAAACAGAAAGGTGTTCACTGAACTGAATTATATATAGGCATGTCATTGGTGACCATGATTAAAAAAAAAATTCCTAGAAACAGATCATTTGGGGGGGAAAGAATTATTTAGATGATATAACTGCAGGTTACTACGTCTAATTTATACACTAAACTTTATCAAGGTATGTATGTAAAAGAAAAACCACAGTATGGATGGTTCCCGACTTTAAAATGGTTCGACTTACTAATTTTCAACTTTACAAAGGTGTGAACTCAATATGCATTCAGTAGAAATTGTACTTCAGATTTAAATTTTAATCTATGATAAACACATTTCTGACTTACAATATTTTCAATGTATGATGGGTTTATATAGATAAATCCATCATTAAGTCAAAGAACATCTATAAATATAGGATTTGGTACTATCTGCACTATCAGCCATCAACTGGGGGATTTGGAACGTATCCTTTGTGGATGAGGGCAGACTACTATACCTCAATCTCAGATGCTGTCAACTGTGATTAGGTGCCCTTTTTTTTTTTTAATCCTCACCCGAGTATATTTTTCGATATTTTGTACAGATAGAGTGGGAGGGAGAGAGAGGAAGAGAGACAGAGAGAAACAAAGGGACATGTTGCCACCCACACGACCCAACCAGGGCCGGGGACAAACTGCAACCGAGGTACGTGCCCTTAGCAGGAACTGAACCCAGGTCTCTCCAGACCGCAGGCCAACGCTCTAACCACTGAGCCAAACCGGCCAGGGCTAGGTGCCTTTCTTTAGTGAAATCCTAAATTCTCCCTTAATTAAACAAAATATAAATGTCTGCACTTTCATTACAAGTGTTTGCTATCCAACCCCTGCCCTCAAATAATTGGATCTAGTCTACACTACATATGAAAATCTGAAACCCAAAAGAGAAAACCTCAGTAATTTTATTCATTTTACATAAAGGCAAACATAAGTCCAAAGACAAAAACCACTGCTTTTCCACATTATTCACTGATATTGATCCCTGAACTCACAATATTTCTCCATTCTTTCATTCCCTTAAAAACTATTGCTGTTGATCAGATAGAGAAAGAACGGTTAGGGCATCAGGATTCTTCCAGTTTTTCCATTAGTTGAAACAAATGCTCCCTTAACCACGAAACCCCCTGAGGTTGCCAATTTAAAGATACTGTATTCAAATATAGAGCAATTTCTTCAACCACAGAAAATAAATTACAATTTAGGCTAGTTATATTTAGAAAATCTAATAACTCTAAGGACTAGACTATAGAACCAGTATTTATTGGTCACAAATAGTTAAAATACAAATTTCTATTAAAAGTGAAATAGACATCTCTCTCACATCGATGTTTTCTCTCTCTCAAAAAAAAAAAAAAATCTATAAACAACATATCCTCAGGTGAGGATGAAAAAAATTTTTTAATGAAAAACACATTTTTGTCGCTATACTAAGGGATCATCTACTAACTCAAAGCGGATTATAGGTACAAGGCCACGAATTCCACAAGATGTACAATAGTATTTGCCAGTTTTATTTTGGATAAAAAAATAGTAAGATTATTTTAAAGCAGCTCAAGTTACACAAAGAAGTTATCTAAAGTCTCACTTTTAATGGCAATTGTGAATAAAGTTTTCTAATAAAACTACAAAACACCATGAAATTTTAAAATCATCATAGTGCTGATTCAGACAATGCTGAAAAACTGAAAATGAGTTTGCTAGACTCTGTCAAATAACCAAATGTGTAAGGTGTGACAGTATTTGAAAATGCAATGCAATATCAAACTTGATTTCATGTATAGAAACTCTTTATTTTTGGTGATTACTACAGAACTGAGAACTTTTATGTATTTTTTATTCATCCACTATTCTTATATGATTAAAGTTAAATTTAAAAATGAACTAGGGCCCTGGCCGATTGGGCTCAGCAGTTAGAGCATCAGCCAGAGAACCAGAGAGTCTCGGAATCGATTCCGCCAAGGGCATGTACCTTGGTTGCAATTCAGTTCCGGGCCCTGGTTGGGTAGGAGGCAGCCAATGGATGCATCTCTCTCACATTGATGTTTCCCTCCCTCTCTTCCTTCCTTTCTCCCTCCCTATCTGAGATAAATGGAAAAATATCCTCAGGTGAGGACTAAATAATAGATAAAATAAAAATGAACTAGAAAATGACTAGAGAATTTCAGACCTGTGAAAATGACATGAGACAAGTGATGACCAAGTCTAAGAATCCCTTTATTACCTCTCATTAGCAGCACTCAGAATCACCATTTAGGGCTGAAAGAAATGTAAGCGATCTAATTTTTAACCCTCTTATTCTGCAGGATGACACTAAGGTAGGGCTAAAAGAAATGTAAGAGATCTAATTTTTAATCCTCTTATTCTGCAGGATGACACTAAGGCCAGCAAGATAAAATGACTTTCCCAAGGTAACTATGCTGGAGCGCCTAATATAAAGCACACATCTCCTAGTTCTCACAGTCCATGTGTTCTTCCACCATACTGTTGTGCATCTTTTTCTATATTGAAAAAAAAAGGCAATGTTGTACTCTTCTATTGGAAAAACTATCCGGCTCTCTCGTGGCCTAGCATGACAGACATAGAGTAAGCACTAAGCTATGGTAATTCATTCCCACATCAAACTTCCTTTAAAGCTAATTTGACTACCTAGTAAAACATGTCTTGAATAGTATAATGTGGAAATGACTTGTAAATGTATATTAACAGGAGTTATTTGACCAAAGGTTTCTCTGACCTCTGATTTATTCTGGAACAACATTGTATAATCCCAGACTCAGATAAAATCCTCCACCCCACCCCATGCTAGTGTTAAATGCAGCCTGGCCAATTCCCAGCACAGCTGTTAGATTCCAAAAGGATTCAATAGTTCAACAAAACCATACAAAGCAATTCACCCGATACTCTAATACTTCGCCTAACATCTGAGAATGTTTCAGGCAAGGAAAAATAAAAAACTAATTTAAGATGCTTTTACCCAAAATGTCTAAGGACTCTCTCTCACAGATGAAAAAAAAAAAAAAAAAAAAAAGCCAATGAACACCATTTTACTGTCAACCAACAGTCATTGTATTTACCTTTCCCCCACCCTAAAACAATTCTAAAAAGGGCAGTGGGGGAGTGGCTCGTTATTCAAAGATTATTGCCGATTGGTGCCAGGCCATAGAAACCAACAAAGCAATTCCTAACACAACATACCCATCCTTAATGGGCTTTGGTTTCCTTCACCACTTAAACGCAATCATCGCACGTGCAAATGTCCCCCGTACCCACAACGCTAGGGATAAAATGCTGTGTCACCGAGAAAAATATTTTTCTGAAACCAAAAGAAAACTGTCAAAGGTCACTAACCGGTGCCCTCGGGCTACTCCAGCCCCTATATGGTAGCCAGGAAAGACTCTCCCTAAGCCCACTGCGGCCTTCTGATAGGAAGCCCCTGACAGGCAAAACCCGTCAACGAGTCTGCACCCTCTGGGTTCCACCTCCGTGGCCCAGGGCTGCTGCTCACCATTTCCAAGTGGGCACCGGGATCTTCGGGGTGTCCGCTGCCCGGGGCCGGACTGGCTCTGCCCTCCGGGGTCTTCCGTTCACTGTTGCGCTTAAGACCGCCGGCGTCGCCTCGACCCCCGGCCTCTCTGCGCCGTCGCTGCCGGCTCCACAGGTACATGGCACCCGCGCCCAGCAGCAGGGGCGCCCCGACCGCCAGCGCCAGCTGCCATCGCGGCAGGCCCCCTGTGCCCGGGCCCGCGGTCGCGCCGCCGCCGCCCACCCCACTCCCGGAACCGGACGCGGCCGCGGCTACCACCGCCGCCTCTACAGGCTTAGAGGCGGCCATGACGAGCGTCCTCCGCCACCGCCTCTCCGCGGGTCGCGGGCGCCACAGTCACCGGTTAGCGTGCGGGGGGAACGCGGAGGGAGGGAGGGAGGGAAGGCTGAGAGCTGGCGAGCACGCTAGGAAGCAGGAGGCTACGACAGAAAAGGGCCAGAGGGCACCGGAAGCCCAAGGCATGCCGGGCCAGACCGAGCCGCCCTTCTCCTTTCTTAACCGTGGAGGGGAGGAGAATGAGAGGATCACTTCCGGGTCACGGCAAGCAGCGTGGGCAGCCCTTTCTTCCCTTTCACTCCGCGGCTGTTTGTGAGACTCTCTTCCCGGACCCTTGGCCTCGCCGGTACCGATGTCCCGCGGAGGAGCGGCGCGTACACAGAGGGCTTGCCGTGCGCGGCGAGCGGGGCAGACGAAGGCTCTGCCGTGGCTCCGCGAATGGCGAGAGCGGCCGAGGATTTGTGAAGGTTTATTGGCTGGCAG
Organism: Molossus molossus; assembly: GCF_014108415.1. Lineage (NCBI taxonomy): Eukaryota > Metazoa > Chordata > Mammalia > Chiroptera > Molossidae > Molossus > Molossus molossus. Next base: position 85,622,581 of record NW_023425388.1, read on the forward strand.
GGCTGGTGGGTGGGGCATAGGCCGAGATGCCCAGTTTATTGGTGAATTTGGACCCTTGTGTTCTAATTACCGCCACGTTGGCGTTTCGTGGGATTCTGCCGCCGTTTTCTCGGCTCTCGTATCCTGGACAGTAAGGGAGTGGAAGGACTCTTAAAGACCCAAGAGGAAAGAGCTCAAAGCTGAAGATAACCTGTTGTATCACGGATCTTATCTGCACCTGCTAGATTTTAGTTTGGACTAGGTGGAAACCAGCAAGTCGAGGTTGGCTCAGTCGAAAGGCTTGAAGGGGCTGCCTGCGGCTCCTGGTGCTCCGGCTTGAAAGCGATGACGTCTGTGTTGTTACCGGTTCTCGAACTGAATGGTTAGAATAGCAAAGACCGAGATACAGTACCACCTTTTCTTTTTTTATTTTATTTTTAATTTAATTAATTTTTGTTACACATGGTTTTACTCCCCCCCCCCATTGATACCCCCTCCCCCATCCTCCCCGCCCTGTCCCCAGCTTTGTTGTCCATGTCCATTGTTCATGCATATATGCATATAAGTTCTGTGGTTTATCTCCCCCACCCCCTCTTCTGCGGATTGTCAGTCTGCACCCCACTTCCACATCTCTGGGACTACCTGGTTCCTCAGACTGTTATGTTTGTTATATTTCACAGATTAGTGAGATCCTGTGATATTTGTCTTTCTCTGCTTGGCTTGTTTCACTTAGGATAATACTCTCCAGGTCCCTCCATGTAGTCTCAAAGGATAAGAGGTCTTTCTTACAGCTGCATCATACTCCACTGTGTATATATACCACTGCTTTTTTATCCATTTGTCTACTGATGGACACTTGGGTTGTTTCCAGATCTTAGCTATTGTAAATAGTGCTGCTATGAACATGGGGGTACATATATTCTTTCTGATTGGTGTTTCAGGCTTCTTAGGGTATATTCCTAGAAGTGAGATCACTGGGTCAAACCACCTTTTCTTTAAGTATCTGTATCTTGTACTGGATTACGCTTGGCACCTCAGCCCACACCACACTCCCTAAAATACTCGCTGCCTTCCCCGTGCTCTGATCGCCCAGTGTCCTTGTTTTGCACTAAATGTCAGCCCTCTTAGCTCATTCCCAAATAGAAATTTCAGTTCAGAGCTTTCACATATCAAATAGCTTTTTCAGGTCCTTTTCCTGTGCTCTGCGGCAGATCTCAAAATTTTCTTTGCCAGGAATTGTTTGGAATTCATAGTATTTTTAAGAAGATAATAAAAAAGAATCAGAATTCAGAACTGTGGCTCCCCATTTCAGGTATACCAGTCTGCAGACTTCTATATTAAAATTTTACAAGTGATCAGTTTCCTTTTGAGTACAACGGAGGACGTTCAACATCACATTAGCACTACATAAAGACGAAAGATAATGTATTAAGTAGCACCAAAATAGACTGATTAAATTAGAAAGGCCAAATTTGAAAATTTCAGGATCATTGCTTTTCTTTTGCTTCATACCTGTTCCTATTAGTAAATTGCTTTCAGGCAATAGGGTTCCTTAGCAACAGACTGAAAAAATGAGCTAAAGATAATAGCAATAGAATAGAATTGATGAAAGTAATAGTTGCAGCAAAGGGCTTCTTTCCCTGATTCCTAACCCCACAAAGCAATTCTTTTGCCCCTTTATATGATTTCTCCCTTGCTTTTTCAAAACAGTTATGATTTTTCTTTCCTGAAATTTCCATTTTTCTGCAGCCTCATAGGGGATTGTAGAATGCTATTAATTACAAACTATTGGTGGGAACTTAAACTTTTAAAGTGTTTCAAAAAAACTTATTTTTTTTGAAATAGATAGAGTGTTATGGTTACAACTCAAAAGTTACAAAAGGTTTACTGTGAAGTCTTTCTCCAGCTCCTGTCCCTAGCCACCTAGTTCTCTCCAAAGGCAATCAATGTTAAAGGTTCTTGAAATATTTGTTTAAGATTTATCTAAAGGCCTTAGTTTTAAGCTCAACATCAATAAATTAATTAGCTATATGTTAGAGCAAAGGAATATATTTTCTCATTTTGCATTGGACCATACAGTTCATATTTCTTCCCCACAATTACCTCATTGCCATAATTATTTGTCCCCATGTGTGCTACCAATACTCAATTCTGAGTCCCTGATGGGTGAGGACCATGTTCTAATCATCTTTGTACTCCTATGAGTACAAAGTATGTTATGAGACTGGGCATATAGTAAGTGATTGTTAATTTATTTATCTGCATAACATGATACATGAAACAGTCAGAGCTGTTGAAGTGTTCGTTGAACAAGTTCCTGACTGCTGCTTTATCTTTATTATACTGTTGCCAACATTAATGGTCTGGTACTACCACTGCTGTCCAACATCACTGGTACCAGCTGGGAAAGCAACTCGCTGCTGCTGCTGCCATTCCCACCATCGTCACAGATACCAGTTTCCAGTCTTAAACACACTGTAGTCACTGCCACTGGTCCTACCCCTGAAGCTGCTCCCCATGAGATCTGCTCAGTTTTCCTTTGCATCCCAGTTACATTATAGAAGTCCCTGTTACCTCTGAGCCCTCATGCTGTTAATTATTCTCCAGTCTTTCTCCTGTTGGTTTCTGCCTTATTCAACTTCCATCAAAGCATCAGTTGAGTGGGTGTTACTGCATTGCTTCTCAGGAAGAATATCATTTGTTGATTCAATTAAGTGGCTGCTCGTTTTACTGTCAGAAGGAGCCTCTGCTTTTATCTTCATGGAACAATCTACAGTACCCCAGTTCCTCCTTGTTAGCTATGACTGATAGCTTGTATGTACACTGGAATGTGCTCCTCTGCTACCTTTCTGCCATCTCACACAGTTTTATAAGATCTTTCCAGTCTCATCAACTTGGTTCATTGCCACCCACAAGAATTTGTATCATTTGCAAATGTAGAAATGTTGCCTTGCACTTTAAATTATAAAGATATTACATACAGGTTATACTAACTATCCCCTGAACAAGAATGCTGAGGTCCCCCTTGCACTTTGTTCATCCCAGTATGTGTCAGGTTATGTCTTCCAAGAGAAAGGTGCTCATTTTTCTGATTTGCATGAAGATGCTGGCCATCACTAAATGATGGGCCTGTGGTGGAATACCTACCTATTAAGGACACTATTTTCTCATTCACTCCTATTAGACTGGTAGCCCTGGTTATGCAGACCTGATCTTAGCATTGGTAAAGTGGTATAGCAGTGACTTGAGAGCCTTGAGGCTATGCTTCCCTAACTTTACCTTTTTAGTTTTCCTAAACAGTGGAAAAGAGCCTCAAATCCAAAAATGAATAGGAGACTCAATTTTATTAAATGAAAAAAATGTAAACCCATGAAAAATAGTTTTTGTACCTATGTTCTAGTTATCTGTGGCTGCTTAACAAACTATCCCAAGTGGTAGTGACTTAAAACAACTGAGTTGCTTGTTGCTCAGGAATTTGGACAAGGCCTAATTGACTCTTGAGACTATCTGGTGGAACACCTTCTTGTGGCCTTTCCAGCATGGCAGTCAGGGTGCCCAGACTTATGTGGCAGCTCAGGGTTCTTAGAGAGTGTCCCAAGAGCCTCAGACAGAAGCTGCGAAGCTTTCTGAAACATTACTTCTACCACACACCAAGGGTCAAGCATGTTACCAAGGCTAACAGATTCTGGGGAGGTGAATTAAATTTCAACTCTCAATGGGAGAAGTAGCAAAAAAGTTGCAATTATTTTTTACCACAATATTCTACCAAGATTGAACCAATGTTAATATTTTGACACATATTCTTGTGACACAATTAGAAAAAAAACATTTTTATTATAAAGACCACCTGAAAGTCTAAGTAAATATACCTAACAGTGAAATGTTAGTAGTTTTCTTTTTGAAGTCAAGAAACTGTCAGAGATTCTAATACATAGTACTGAAGGTGTTGGCCAAAATAATAAGACAGAATAAGGAAATAAAAGGGAAAGGAAGAAGTAACTTTTCATTATTTATGGACCATATGGTTGTTTCCTTTGAAAACCCAAGAAACACTGTAATCTACTAGAAGCAATAAACTAACTCAACAATGTTGCTGGATAAGCTTAACACTTTTAAAATCGGTCTTTGTGCTTTCCAAACCATTAGCTGCTTTGAGGTTCTTCTGTTGTCAGGTCTGGCAGATGGTTGTTTCCTTACTTTTCCTCCTACACAGACCATTATATTAGGTCTTAACTGTTGGTAGTTTGACCCACACCCTCCAGGAGTGGAGCATTTTGTCACCCATGTTTATTGTAGAGTTGTCCATGGGTGTTTCCTCTGCAGTTGCTCTGTTGGTTTTTTGTTTTTTTTAATCCTCACCCAAGGATACTTTTCTATTTATCTTCAGATAGAATGGATAGAATGGGAGGGAGGGAGAGAGAGTGCGAGAGAGAGAGAGAGAAACATCGACATGAGAGGGACACATTGACCGGTTGCCTCCCACGTGACCCCGACCAGGGCCAGGGACAAACCGCAACCGAGGTATGCGCCCTTGACCAGAATCAAACCTGAGACTCTTTGGTCTGTGGGCCACCGCTCTAAGCACTGAGCAAACTGGCCAGGACTCTGTTGGTTTTTATGTGGGGATTCAGAGATTGAAAACCAATGCTGCCTTCATTATTATCTTCCTAGAATACCTGTAGCTCAATAGCATATTGATCCTGTAGCTGCCCATTTAGAGAAGTTTCTTTTTCCTGGTATCAGTCATTTTTCTTTTTACTTTTATTATGAAATGATTATGGATCCACTGGAAGTTACAAATAAATGTATATGGAGGTTCCATGTACCCTTCACCTGGCCTTTCCTAATATTGACAACTTCCATAACTGCAGGACACTATCAAGCCAGGAAGTTGCCATGGATGCAGTCCACAGCATTGTTCAGATTCCACCAGCTACACATGCACCCCTTTGTGTGTGGGTCATATTATATTGTGCAATTTTAACACATGTACATCTGTGTGTAACTGTCACCACAATCAGAACAGATCTGTTTCGTCACCACAAAGCTCCCTTGTGCTAAACTTTTATAGCCACAGCCCCACCCACCACCCCTAATCTTGGCAACCACTAATCCGTTCTTCATCTTTAGGACTGTTAGTTAGAAAATGTTATATAAAGAAAATCATACAGTATGTGTCCTTTTGAGGTTGGGCATTTTCACTCAGCACTTTTAATAATCTGAAGATTTTATTATTTATTGACTCAAACTTTAATCTTTCCAGTTTCTTTTCCTAAATGCCATAAGTATTTTGCCACATTTCCTTTAAATGTTTGGTGATGCCCTCCTTTATTGTACAGTGAGAAAATGTTGCCCCTATTAGAAGTGAAACTCACAAGACTAATTCTCTCAGTTCTCTGAAGCACTTCTTAGGAGGTGCTGAGATATTACCCTAGATTCTGTGAAATTGCAGTTTATAACTGGGAAGAAGTCTTTTGTGAAGTATAACACACTGATGATCTGGACTGATAAAGTTTTTTACAGTAGTAAATTTTAACAAATAGTATGTTCAATCTGTTTTAGAATAATAAGTCAAAAGGACCTTAAGAAATCATATAACTAATGACACTCTAGAGGGAAAGCTACAAAGATGATCTATCTCTGACAGATGAGAATCAATGGCATGTTTAAAGGTCGCCTGTGGCCCTGGCCAGTTTGGCTCAGCGGTTAGAACATCAACCCATGAACCAAAGAGTTCCAGGTTTCATTCCAGTCATGGCAACCAATTGATGTGTCTCTCTCATATCAATGTTTCTCTCTCTCTCCCTCCCACTCTGTCTGAAGATAAATGTAAAAATATCCTCAGGTGAGGATTAAAACGAAAAACAAACAAATAAAATAACGTTCTCCTGTGGAAGAGATGATGTATTGTCTCATAATAATCTATTCCAGCATCTAACAATTTTGACTGTTATGTAGCCTACCATTAGCCTAAATCCTGCAGAACTTAATGATGCTAAATGCCAAAGTAACTGAATATTTATACAATCAATATTCTTGTGAAAACACAATTTTATTCCCCGCATATTTTTTACATTGACAGTGGTATATTTTATTTATTTGCTTAAAAAATTTTTTTAAATTGATTTTTAGATGAGAGGGAGAGTTTGAATTTTAACCCATCCATCCACCAGCAGCAAAAAGCAAGGAAGTCATGTTGTACTGACTGACATATTTTATAGAGCAGTTTTCCCTGATTGGGATAATCCCTCGAGCATTTATGACCATATAAGTATAGTATACTTTATACCAGTTTTTACCATACATTGAGAAGCAATGGACACAGAATAAAAGGCAATTTTATTTTATTTTATTTTTTCAGAAAGAATAGAAGGGAGGGAAGGAGGGAGAGAGAAAGAGAGAGGGAAACTTCCATGCAAGAGAGACACACATAGTTTGGCTGCCTCTGGCACAACCACGACAGGGGCTGGGGACCGAACCTACAATCCAGGTACGTGCCCTGGACTGGGAATTAAACCCACAACCCTTCGGTTCGCAGGCCGATGCTCTAACTGCTGAGTCAAACCAGCCAGGCCAGGGCATAAAATAAAAAAAGGCCATTTTAAAATCTCTCTCCCTCTCTGTTCCCTCTTCTCTCTCTCCTTCCCTGCCTCCCTCTCTCTCTTTTCGTTGCAAGTTTACTCAAACCCCAAACCCTGAGCAGCAAATTCAACACTTAGTACCAGGGGATAGAGTGTTAATCCCCATGTCTTTCTTTTTCTCTGATTTGTCTAAAGTTTGCTTCAGCCTTGGAACTGACAATCTTTCCCGCTCCTACTTGGAGGTGGGGTCGATACAAAGATTTAACACCTGCAGACAAGATTTCAGTTGCTGTTTCATACACGAATGGCTATGTGGCCACTGGACATCAAAGAGTGGTTAATTATTGTGTCCCCTTCTTCCTTCTTTTCCCCAAACATTGCTTTAGCCACATTTCAGTGAATCGGGCTGGTTTTAGCAAGTCCTACTTCTGATACCAACTGTCATGCCAAGTCTGGGAATTTGCTAGAAGAATTTACAAGACTCAGCATATAGTTGTACTTATGGATAAGAGTAATTGCACTGAAAAGACATGAAGCAAAATAAAAAAATGGGGAAAGTCATATTGAGTGAAGCTCAGAAGAGCTAGGAACCAGCTATCAATGTCCAATAGGATGTGTGTAACTCCTCCAGCAATGAGTTGAGGGAACACATGGAAAATGTCCACATGGTTATTAGACACCTAGTGCCTCGAGTTTTCTACTGGGTGCTGATCATGTAGGCTGAACTGAATTTCTGTGATCCTCCAAAATTCCCATGTTGAAGCCTAATCCATAGTGTGATGGTATTTGGAGATGGAACCTTTGGGAGATAAGTGGATCATGAGGGGAACCCTAATGAATGGGGTTAGTGCCTGTGATAGTTAATTTTATATGTCATTTTGACTGTCTACTCACAAGTGTGAGGAACGTATGGCCCGTGGGCCACATAAGGCCCTCAAAATCAATACCAGTTAACGTCACATGCCTCTCCAAATTAGCCTGACCAAATATAGCAGGCTAATTTTTAAGTTGATAATTTTGTATGGCCTGTGAATGATGTTAAACATATCCAAATGGCCTTGGCAGAAAAAAGGTTCCCCACCCCTGGACAGGGTGCCCAGATGAACCATTATTGCTGAGTGTGTCTATAAGGGTGTTTCTAGATGAAATTAGCATCTGAATAAGTGGACTCAGTGGAGTAGTTTGCTCTCCCCAATGTGGATGGATATCATTATTCAAACCACTGAGGATCTAAATACAACAAAGGGCAAAAGGAGGAATTTGCCCTTATTTTTTCTGCCTCACTGCTTGAGCTGAGATATCTCATTTCATCATCTGCCCTGAACCTGGGATTTATACCATTGGCTTCCTTGGGTCTCAGGCTTTCAGACTTGGACTGAGTTACACCACTGGCTTTCCTGGGTTTCCTGCTTACAGATGGCAGCTTGTGGGCTCCTCAGTCGCTACGGTTGCATGAGCCAAATCCTCTTAATCTCTCTCTCTCTATTTCTTTTCCTCAAAATACTTTATAGTGATAATTAGATATTATCTGCCCTGGTTTTTCTATCCCCTGACCATAGATTTTTTTTCCCCCTTCAGAAATGGGAAAGAAAAGACACCCTTGTTTTAGGAGGACAAGAAAAACAGGTTTATTCATAAACAAGTTTTGTGGACAGACTTGGTCCTACATCCCCAAGAGAAGTTATCTTACTTCTTTTATTAATAACAGAGGCAACCAACAGTGATGGCATAAAGTTATCACTTTTCTTTTCTCATCTGGGTCATTGAGAAGCAGGCTTCTTCCCTTCTCTAATTAAAAATAGTATTACTATTGACATAAGAAACACCCAAACATGTAGAGAATTTTTATGAGTTTATTTGAGCCAAATTGATGACAATTGCCAGGAAGCAAAATCTCAATGGATTGAGAAAATGCTCAGGAGAATGGCAGTTTTGCAGCTTATTGTATACGTTAGAATCAAAGGAGGAGACGTAAGGAGGGTTACATGAAATTCATTGGTGGTACATTATGGAGGCAGGAGAAAGCAAAGCAGGGAAAATCTCTGAGATTGGATAAAGGGTAAAACAGAGAGAAATACTTATTTTATACTAGTAGGTATGGGACAGCTAACAATGAACATTTATAGCACACAGAGATCCTAAGCGGGGAACAAGATAACTGAGGGTTCTGTGGTCTCATGTTCTAGTACGATGGGTGTACCTTGAGGGGTCTAGTAAAGGGGGATTGCTCTGACATCCCAAGGGTATGTCATCTTAGATGTAAAAAAAGACAACAGACAGGCTCACTTAAGGTAAAGATTGCCCTTTGTCAAGGAAGCTACAGGCCTAGAATGTGACTACCCACCATGACTCACATTTAGTTAGGAATTTTTATGTTCAGACCATTCTATGTGATTTCTTTGGTTTCTGAGTTTGTAGGGCTTGCCATGCAGGCCTCCCCTGAGTTTGGTAGGTTTAGTATATGGCCCCTTTTCATCCACATTACAAAGTAACAAGCATGCATCTCTCTAAAAGAAGAAATAGAAATATTGCAAGCCACTTTATGCTTTGGTTACTTTCCTTTAGTAACTTATAAACTGCAGTAACATACTTTAGGAACATCGGTCACAATTACCTTCCTTTTTGCAGCTCAAGGAAGTATTTTCATATGAAAAATGACTGGGAATACCTCTGTTTAAAACTGCAAGATTTTTCAAAGGTCTCTTTGGAACACTGCAAGAGTAGTGAAAAGAGCCTAGATTTTCTTCTTTTACTACATGCCTCAAACTTAGCTGTGCTGCTTAATAGTGATTTCTCCTTGGGCAAGTGATGATCTATTTGAATGCCAATTTCATCTATAATGTGTGATACTATCTCCCAGGCACAGGGTTGTTATAATGAAAATAGCAAATGTAGAATACTTGACTCTATACCTGGCACAAAGTAGGGACTCAATGTACATACTATTCTCCTTACCTTTAAAAAAAAAAAAAAAGGCCACTAAAAGACAGGGAGCAGAATGTTCACAGAAGCTTTGTTATAATGCCCCCACTGGAAACAACCCAAATGACCATCAGTAGTAGATTGAAAAAAAAGTGGAATATTCATACAGTGCTTTAGGACATAGCATCAACTACTTACTGCAAAAGCATGGATATATCTCACCAACATAATTTTGAATGACACAAAATAATGCAGGCTGTATAATTCCATTGAAAGAAAGTTCAAAAGCAGGCAAAATTCATCTATGATGACAGAGGTCAGAAATGGCAATCTTTTACAGGGAGGGTGTATTGGGGTGCTGGAAATGTTCTATGTCTTCACCTGCCTGCTGGTGGTTATACAGGGGTAAATTTATATCAGGCTATGCACTTATGATTTGTTCATTTTACATGCACTTGTAAATTATTTACATTTTTTTAAAAGATTTTTTTGTTTTGTTTTGTTTTGGTATGTGCCCCTAGCAGGAACTGAACCTGGTACTCTCTGGTCCGCAGGCCAACATTCCAACCTCTGAGCCACACTGGCTAGGGCCATTTTTTAAAAAGATTTTTTATTGATTTCTCGAGAGAGAGAAAGGGAGGAAGAGAGAGAGAAACGTCATTGTGAGAGTGACACATTGATTGGCTGCCTCCTACTCGCCCTCTACCAGGGATTGAGCCTGCAATCTGGAGGTGTGCCCTGAGCAGGAATCGAACCAGTGACCTTTCAGTGCATGGGATGACACACAACCACCTGGTCCACACTGGCCAGAGTTATTTATATTTGTATATCTATAAATAATATTAATTATAAGCCTTTCCCCATGCCCCAGATGCTGGATTTTATATTAACATCAATTTTATTTATTAAGACAGTATCTAGCTCTAGAAATGACATTCCAATAACTGGCCGGCTACCTTGCAGGCTGCAGTCAGTCTGTCCCTTGTGAGTGGCCCTATTTAGAGCTGCCTGGAGCTGACAGGCATATGATGAGGGTCATGCACCATCATCATTGACAGCTGGAGATGCCACTGTGCCCTCGGCAGCAAAGCACTGGGAACATCAGGCAGTGGACTGTGCTTCTCACCCTTAGGCTGCGAGGGACAGGCCTGGGCAATGGAAGGATTACAAAGCCTCTCAATTTAAAGACACAGGGCGAGGGAAGGGGAATGTGGGCTGCACAATTTAAAAATAGACATTACCAGAGGCAGCCTGATGGTGAAGGGGTTGTTTAGTAAATCTTTCTCCTTTAAGGATCCCATTATCAGAGACCATTTGAAAATACCAGTTTCTTTTTGTCTTTTGGGGGAGATACTAGGCTTCATCGAGTCAGCCAAGTTTGATGATTATTCTCTGGATCAGATTTAGGAATAGGCCTTGGATATTTTGAATCACCTTTCCATGGAGCACAGAGATGATGATGATGATGATGATGTATCATTTGCCAGATGGATGAGCAGCTTCTGGGGTCACAGCTGGATAGAGGAGGATGAGAGAAGTCTCCGGGACCGCCATGGATCACAAGATACCAGTTACAGGAAAGCTTCCCTGCCTTGCCCGGTGAGTTCTTATCATGGAACAGGGGAGAGATGGACTAGGGGAGGGGGGTTCCTCTTAGATAATTTTTGAAGAGTCCTTCTTTGGTCGAAAATCAGTACTTCCAAATCTTTTTTTATATCCACAAAAATACCTTTTATCATTTTGTCTTGTCTTCCAAGGGACCTGATTTTCATCTATTAGGCAATGATTTCTTCATTTTGAGTAACCTAAGATATCTTTAACTTCTAATCAGAGCTCCTGATAAGCCTGAAATAAGCCTACTAGGTGACAAGGTAATTCAAGTCAAAGGAAAGAACTCTGATGTTATAGGTAGTCTGTGTAGCATCAGTATAGATCAATGTGTGATTTCCAATAGTCTTTTTGAAATACTGAAAATAGCTTCACTATTTGGTGACTTCTAAGAAACTGGGGATTTCATATACTAAATTAGCTCATTTTCTCTGGCCAGTGTGGCTCAGTTGGTTGGAACATCATCCCATACACCAAAGGGTCATTGGTTCAATTCCCAGTCAGGGCACATACCTAGGATTTGGGTTTGATCCCTGGTCAGAGTGCAATGTTTCTCTTTCACATGTATCTCTCTCTCTCTCTCTCTCTCTCTCTCTCTCTTTCTCTCCCCTTCTATGTCTTCCTCTCTCTCTAAAATTCAATAAAAACATGTTCATAAAAAATAAAAATCAATCAATCCATCATTAAATCACCCCCCTTTGATAAATTTAATACACTTTTTCTTCTGGTTCTAATTTGGTTTCCTGATGGGAGAGGGAGCCGAAACTCTCCCATTCTCAGCACTGCTAACCTGTGGCCAGGCAGAACACCCAGGGTCTAAGGAGTCAGCTGTGAGCAGGAAAGCCTGAGAGGGTAGTGGGTGGGCTGATGAGGGGTGGACTGGCAGCAGGCACCGGTAGGTTCTCTCTGCTCACCTGCAGTGGTAGAAAACTCCACAGTAGACATGTGTGTCTTTTGCTTCATAGTTACACAGTGATACTATAGCTTTTCTCTTTCACAATCACTGAGAATTCCATTTATCAGAGAGTCCTTCCTCTCTGTGTCTGCCACCCTCAGAACCAAGTAATTGTGGGGGTGATACTATTTTCTTTATTTTTAGCTCCAGGGTTCGCAGATGCAACCTCTTTTATTCCCAGTGATCATCAAGGTGGAGGAATAAGACCTGTTTGGGACACAAATATTTGAAAATAGATCTCTTACCAAAAGTGTACACAAATACAAAGGACAAGCTTTAACATCTCTTTGAACTTCAGGTTCCTTAAGTGAAAAAGAAAAGAGACCGGATTGAATGATCTCTGAGAACCCTCCTTGCACTAATGTTCCATGATTCTGTTATAAAACAAACACCTGTTTATCACACTCTCATTTTAATCTCTAATGTTCCATATCGAGTGTGGTATTTATAATGTGTGAGCCAGGGGTATGATTAGTTTCCAGTTTCCAGATAATGTGAACCAGGAAGAAACAAAGAGAAAACTTGTGATTTACTATTGATCACAACAGCCCTTTGGAGCCACAGAAAATGTGAAAGCAAAGGAAGATACATGCCATAAAATATAATTTCTTAAATAAGTTTTACTACACTAGACTTTAAAATCTGAGATAGTCTATTTAGAAAATTGACTTTTAGGTTTCAATGTTTCTGGCCTTGAACTATTGGGAAATAGCAGAACTTGTTATGCATAACATTTCTAAATGGTGTCCATACACCTTTTCCAGCTCCTACTGCTTTCGACATTTGCCTGAATTAACTTGTTTAGATTCCCTGAGTCGACAATGAATTCCACACTTATCAGACTAAACATGCACCAAGCACATGTTCATTGAAGGAGACAAAGCATGGAATGACAACAACAACCTGACTGAATAGAGGAGAGAGAGCACAAGTATAGAACACAGACCAGGGGACCCAGGGCGATGTGGGCAGTCCTGGGAAAGAAGAAGTCTGATTCTTCACCTTTGTTCACATAATACTGTATATTCATGAAGTGAATCTGTAGGTGGATACTTAACCTTTCCTAACTTTAAGATGTGTTCAGATTATTCTTGCATTAGAGATATGAGAATAATTAGGTATTTAATTTTTGTGTTTTCTTTGAGGTCAATGAAAATAAGAAAAAGGGAAACTTAGTTTTAGCCTTATCTTTCTTCTTCTCTCCCCACTTCTCCAATCTAAGACCCTTCTCTTTTGTAAACTGTTCACAACAACATCAGTATTATATGCATATGTCTGAAGAGTTTCTTTTTGCTATTTGAATCTAATATGGCTTCAGCATCAATGATTCTTGTAAAACCATAGTAATAGAACATTAATTCGTTGAACGTGTTTATTGAACACTTACTATGTGCCAGGCATTGTACAAGACACAATAGGATTCTAGGGTAAAAGAAGACATCCATGGTCTCCATACTTGTGGAAATTCCAGTCAAGCAGAAAATACAAATTTGGCAGAAAGAATGAGTTATGACAAAGGGTAAAGCTTTGTCCTTCTCAGAGAATGCTGCTTTTCAACAAGACTCATAATCTGTGATTGCTAATTTAAAGTGAGAAAAAAATTCAACTTCATTGTCTTGATTGTCTTTGGTGGAAAAGAAAATACTATGACATCTCTCTCATTTCTGAACTGACCTACTCTCTGCCTCTATCATCACCCAAATACAAACTTGAAGTAAAGCAGTTACCATAGCACTTATTTATGCTACTAATTGAAAGTGGAGTTTTAATTCTTTAGTCTACTCAGCTTTCTGGTCATCTTTTCTTTCAGCTTATGGTTCTCTTAACATTGTTCTCAATAGTTTGGACCCAGTAGAAGGGAGAATTAAGCTAAATGCAAGACTCTTCAAAGAGGTACTGAGTTCACAGGCCTAGGGCTTGGTTAACTCCAAATGGACTTTCTCAGTGCTTCTTCTACGCTCCAAGGAAGGCACAATGTGTGCTCGCCTACGTAATATCACTTGAGGGGACAAGGGATACAAAGTAAGCCTCTACCCACCTGCACCCAAGGTTTTTTTATTTGCTATTTATTTATTTGTTTATTTATCCTCACTTAAGGACATTTTTGCATTTATTTTCAGATATAGTGGGAGGGAGAGGGGGGGAAGAGAGAGAGAAACATCGATGTGAGAGAGACACATTGACTTGTCGCCACCCACATGACCCCAACCAGGGCAGGGGACAAACTGCAACTGAGGTACGTGCCCTAAGCAGGAACCAAACCCCAGTCTCTCTGGTCCGCGGGCTGACGCTTGAATCGCAGAGCCAAACTGGTCAGGACTTTATTTGCTTTTTTTTTTTTTTATCCTCACCGGAGGACATTTTTCCATTTTTTGTTCAGGTAGAGTGGGAGGGAGAGAGAGGAACAGAAAGAGAGAGAGAGAAACATCGATGTGAAAGGAACACATCGAGTGGCTGCCACCCGCACAACCGACCAGGGCCGGGGGGACAAACTGCAACGTAGTTACGTGCCCTTAGCGGGAACCAAACTCGGGTCTCTCAGGACCGCAGGCTGACGCTCTAACCACTGAGCCAAACCGGCCAGGGCTTTATTTGCTTTTTTAAAAAATATCCTCCTCCCCCCTTGTTATAGGCTCTCTTTATATTCTCAATTTAAAACAGTAGAAGATATTTTTAATCTTTATTTTTATTTCTGACTGACCTTAGGGTGGTCCACACTCTCAGTCATTATAGTATCTCACCACAGGGGTGGTCCTCCTGCAGTTGCTCCCCACAGGGATGGGGTGGGGCGGGGCCCCTGAGAGCACTTCTCACAAACCTGAAAGGTAATGGTTAAGATGAGGTCAGGAGGGCAGGGCCCAGTCAGATGGAATTGTGCCCTCGAGAGAACAGATACCAGTGAGCTAGATCTTCCTCTCTCTTCTCGCACGTGCACTGAGGAAAGGTCACATGAGCACCCAGAGAGAACGCAGTGCTTTTCCAGCCAGGGGAAATATTACCGCACAAGACTGAAGGTAATGGCATTAGGGGTTACGATCTCAGTGGCATGTGGTTTAGGTGAGCTTAGTTTGGCCACGTCCATTTCTCAATGAGTGAGACAAGTCCTTGAATTGTTCTCTAGGGGTAGGTTCCGAGTATCCGAGGCGTGGAGCATCATATGCGCCAAGAGGTTTTTCTTCTAGCTTCCCTTTCTGTACCTAGTTATGGCTGCTGACAGGGTCTTCATGACAGTTTCACGTTGATTTAGTGACACGGTATGACAGAGCAGGATCCATTTATTTCCCCAATTTAAAAAATCATTTAAATGAATAGTTTACAATACCCTTTGGTTTCCCTAAAGGACATCCAGTGGCTGTTATTGAGCTTATCCTTATCATTTCTGTGAGAACTACCCACCACTCTATCAGTTGAAAACTAGATTTTTTTTTCCTGATGCTGTTTCCATATGTCAACTAATTTTATAGCCCTCTTGTCTCTGATGATATCATTAGACATTATTATATATTACTCCTCACATAAAATCCTTAATTAGTGCAATTCCTAAAGCCCTTTAAATTATTATGATCACTTTTGCAGTCGAATTCTACTACGTCTGGTACATTGTTAAAAGTCACATTTACAGGCAGCTTTGCAAAGAAATAGAATGAAGTTTTTGCTGCTGTTCAAGATAAAAGTTTAGAATTATTACTCCAAGAAAGAGATGTCTCATGCTTAGTCCTGGCACTGGATTTCTCTAGTAAAGTCACTAGTCACATAAGTCTTAAGCCACTTAGCCAAACCAAGAATCACTCTGCTCATATGAAAAAGAGGAAGAATGACCTCCTGGTAGGATTTGTTCTGAGGTTAGAGATCAAGGTCATGTTCCTCAGGGTGCCTGGTACACACTGTGCACTAAGACTCAACATGGGTCTTATTATTCGGGCACCTGGTCTTTCTTCTCACTGTGTCTCATCTTGCTATCAGTGGGTGGCTCAGGTGCTTGTGTTTCCTCAGAGAGCAGGAGGGTGTTGCAATGAAAGGCAGAATAAAGAACATCAGGTTAAGCTCTGAAGTGAAGATATTACGTAACCAATATCTTTAAAATAAGAACTTGGGGTCAGAGAGTACATAGGGTTTTTCTTTGACAGCAGCAGTTTTCTGGGTCCGCAGTGGAAACAGCTGAGCTGTTGAGAGCCTCTTCTTAACAAGGGTCAGGGCACTGGGCAGTCATTGCTCCGAAAGTGAGAGCCTGCTGCAGGCCGGGAGCTCAGCTGGGAGATCAGAGTGTGGGGGATCCCATCCCAAGTGACAAAGCCTCCTTCACAGCGGAAGAGATAGACCTGTAAGCTTAGCCTATGGCTGAGGAGGAGACAAGTACATACTTTGTAAAAATATAAAAATAAGTTATGGAGGGCATTGATTTATGTCTTTGTGAGGGAAATCACATTAGAAAGGCATAGAAAATTCCCAAAGTAGAGCTTGCATAGTAAGTAACATTTTAAAAAGTGGGAGCTTCTCCTTGTGACCTTTTAGAGTGCTCTTTTCAAGTTGTCTCACAAAGTCCCACCCCACAACCCACACCCTGGAAATCCAACCTGCCATAAGGAGATATTAAGTGTATATTTACATTGTCATTGAAACCTTGCCATTCTTTTCAGGCCTTTCAGGGGAAGAGGACATCCACATTTCACTCTCGGTCTCAAATTTTAAAATTTTGTTTAAAAATGTTATTGTGGCCCTGGCCAGTTTGGCTCAGCGGTTAGAGCGTCAGCCTGCGGTCTGGAGAGACCCGGGTTCGGTTCCTGCTAAGGGCACGTACTTCGGTTGCAGTTTGTCCCCGGCCCTGGTTGGTCGTGCGGGTGGCAACCACTTGATGTGTCCCTTTCACGTCGATGTTTCTCACTCTCTCTCCCTTCCTCTCTCTCCCTCCCATTCTATCTGTACAAAAAATGGAAAAATATCCTCGGGTGAGGATAAAAAAAAATAATAATAAAAATAAATAAATAAATACAAATGTTATTGTGGGAAGAGCAGTTACCTGGGATCTACCCTCTCAGCAGATTTTTAAGTATACAATTCAGTGTTGTTATCTACAGACACAGTAATGTAAAGCAGATCTCCAGAACTTACTCATCCTGCTGAACTGAAATTTTACATCCACTGATAAGCAACTTTTCATTCCCTGCCTCTTAGCCCCTGGCAACCACCATCTATTTTTTGCTTCAGTGAGTTTGACTATTTTACATATCTCATCTAAGTGGAATCATGCAGTATTTGTCCTTTCGTGTCTCAAATTCTTAAAGAAGTATCATTTTTTGCTGATAATGTAATACACAATCACTGTAGAAAACTTGAAAAATACTAAAAGGAGAGGGAAACGATCCCATTATCACAGGAAAAAACTTTGATCACAGTTTGGTGTCTGTCTCCTGTGCACATTCTGCCTGTTTTTCTCCCCAGCTTGTTCACAGCACCAAGGACCATAAATGGACTAATATACATACAGATTTCCCTCGTGTATCTTAGCAGCTTTACAAATCTTTAACCATATTTCTGATCGTTGTTTGATAATAAGTTTCTAGACACATGTATTCATCTTCTAGGGCTGCCCTTACAACATACCACAAGCTGGGTGGTTTAAACAACAGAAATGTATTTTCTCATAGATCTGGAGGTTGAGCATCCAAGATCTAGAAGTTGGCAGATGTGGTTTCTTCTGAGGCCTCCCTCCTTGGCTTATAGCCACCTTCTCACTGTGTCCTCACCTGGTTTTTCTTTTGTGCGAACATATCCCTGGTGGTCTGTGTGTCCAAATTTCTTCTTTTATTAAGTCACCAGTCAGACTGGATTAGGGCCCACCCTAATGGCCTCATTTTAATGGAATTTTTAAAGGTTCTTTCTCCAAATGCAGTCATATTCTGAGCTACTCACATAGGGCTTCAATATATGAATTGGAGAGGTGGGACACAATTCAGGCCCTAACTACACTCAACAGACGGATCAAAGGAGGGGAATGGCTTTCTAGGAAGGTGTCTATTCAGTCCTACCAGCCAGGAATGACAGACTGCCTCCCTCTACTCTTTTTTTTTTTTTTTTTTATCCTCACCCGAGGATATGTTTTTTCCATTTTTGTACAGATAGAGTGGGAGGGAGAGAGAGGAAGGAAGAGAGAGAAACATCGACGTGAAGGGACACATCGAGTGGCTGCCACCCGCACGACCAACCGGGGCCGGGGACAAACTGCAACCGAAGTACGTGCCCGTAGCGGGAACCGAACCCGGGTCTCTCCGGACCGCAGGCCGACGCTCTAACCGCTGAGCCAAACTGGCCAGGGCCCTCCCTCTACTCTTGACACAGTTGTATCACTAAGAAACTTTTTTTTTCTTTTTTGCTCATCTGAAAGTCAACATTGTACATTATTTCATTTTATATAATCTTAGACTACTAATAAGCATAAACATTTTTTTTTTTTTTATTTTTATCCTCACCCGAGGACATTTTTTGTTCAGGTAGAGCGGGAGGGAGAGAGAGGAAGAGAGAGAGAGAGAGAAACATTGATGTGAAAGGGACACATCGAGTGGCTGCCACCCGCACGACTGACCAGGGCCGGGGACAAACTGCAACCAAGGTACATGACCTTAGCGGGAACTGAACCCGCGTCTCTCAGGACCACAGGCTGAAAGCATAAACATTTTTAAAAAATATGTTTTTATTGACTTTTAGAGAGAGAGAGGAAGGGAAAGGGAGAGAGAGAAATATTGATGTGAGAGAAACATCGATTGGCTACCTGCTGCACGCCCCCCTACGGGGGATCGCGCCTGCAACCCCAGCATGTGCCCTAACCAGGAATCCAACCGGTAACCTCTTGGTGCACAGAAGGTTGCTCAATTCATTGTGCCATACCAGCCAGGCGAGCATAAACATATTTTTACCATTTGGTATTTCTTTTTTTTTTTTTTCATTCTTTATATATTTATTAATCCAATAGATATTTAATAAACTCATGCTTCGAATAAGGCAAGGTGCTGCATAGTACTGGGATTTCAGCAGAGAATGAAACACAGCCCTTAATGTCATGGAGCATACAAACTAATGGAGAAGAGAGACATGTAACAAAATTACCCAAATTATTGATTACAGTTCTGATAAATATTGTAACGCAGAAGTATGAGCTCCCAGGAGAACATCTAACAGGGACCCGAACCAATCAGTAGGAAAGGCTTGCTGTGGATATGCAGTTTTGGTGGTAACTGAAGGATGATTAGCTGCTGGTGAGGTAAATAAAGGTGATGGGTGAGGTCAAAGGCAGAAAGAGCATAGGGAAACCAGGAGGATACAGTGGTAGAAGGCAAAGGAAAGAGTGTTTCCAGAAGGGTCCTAAGGGCAACTGGGTTGAATGCTGCTGAATTAATCAAGAACAAAATGTGCACAGAACTTGGCAACATTGAGACCAATATCATGACCAAAATTAGTTGTGGGTGCAAAGGCAAGTTTGGAGTGGGTTGGTAAGAGAAATTTGAGAGGGTAAGCTTCACAGTTCTCCCAAGAAGTTTGATTTCTGTGAAATATTTCTTTTGTGATCATTTTCCAATGTGATTTTAACACTGGCATCATTGTATTACATGATCTCTATGTTTTCTGTATGTAACATGTAGCACATGATTTTTGTTTTTTGGTCTACTATTTTTTTTTTTTTTTATCCTTACCCAAGGACATTTTTTCTTTTTTGTTCAGATAGAGTGGGAGGGAGAGAGAGGAAGAAAGAGAGGGAGAGAAACATCGATGTGAAAGGGACACATCGAGTGGCCTTCACCCACACGACCCAACCAGGGCCGGGGACAAACTGCAACTGTGGTACGTGCCCTTAGCAGGAACCGAACCCAAGTCTCTTGGGACCGCAGGTCAACGCTCTAACCGCTGAGCCAAACTGGCCAGGGCTTGTCTACTATTTTTAAAAAATATATTTTCATTGATTTTTTTCTAGATAGAGAGGAAGGGAGAGAGAGATAGAAACATCGATGTGAGAGAGATACATCAATAAGCTGCCTCCTGCATGCCCCCTGCTGGGGATCGAGCCCACAAATTGGGCATGTGCCCTGACCAGGAATTGAACTAGGACCTCTCAATCCATGGGATGATGTTCAGTTCACTGAGCCACACCAGCCGATGGTTTTTGTCTACTATTAATTTTAAGTTGTTTTTGATGCACATTAGGTTTTTTTTTAACATAGTTCAATTAATTTTTTTCCTTATGACTTCTTCTATTGCTCTTCTCCTTAGAAATGGCTTCTTTGTACAGAAATCACATACATGATTATTTTTATATTATTTCTTAAACCTGTATGGCTTCATTAAAAGTTTTTGATGATTTTGGAATTTACTCATACATATCAATTCAAGGCTTGGAGTGCTTCATTAAATTGCCCTTATGGTGGAGGAATAACATAGCTAGTCCTGGGATGTTCTACTTAATGTTTTAATCAATTGATTCTACTGGTTCATCGTAGAAGAAAGGTCTTACTGATGAAAAAGATAAAATTTCAGTCCAACATGAGATTTGTTTAGTTAGTAATTTATGGATGTTCTGTCTCTGTGCTAATATCGTACAGTCTCTTTATGTTGTAAAATTTGTTATTCCCTATTTCAGTTTCCTGTGCTTCCCAGAGTCACATCATCTGACAGTCATCCTCGAAGGCATTCTCACGAGGACCAGGGACTTCAGTGTCGTACCCACTTGAGGAATTACAGAAAATGCTCAGAGGATGGCTCATTCAAGGAGCCGCTGGAATCAAAAAGAAGCTCCCATTCCAAAATGCAGGCATTTTTAGGGCCCTTTGAAGAGCAAGTGTGCTTCAGAACCAAACGCTCTGTCTCTTTGGTAGGTAACAGAGTTGTAGAACATGTAAGCCACTTCAGAAAAGGAAACCCAAAGGCATCTGGTGTAGGAAGAATTTCTGGAGGACCATTAGTGGAATGTTTTGTTGGTGAGGTCCTCTAGCTCTTTGAGACTGCTTTCATCACTCTTATTATAAATAACTGTGATTCATTCTCCTTTCACTATTTGGAGAAGAGAAAAGCTGCTCCTACTGCTCCCGCGTAGTATTTAATCCAGCAGCAAGTACTCCGCGATGGTGTTATGCTCCCTTGGACTTTAAAAAGCATGTGGAGGGAACTCTCTGGACACTATCTAGGAAGTTTCCAGGAGTAGGGGTGGTCCAGGTGCTCACAGTGGCCTCTGGGGTGGGGTTCTTGACAGAGCCCTAGGGAGACAGGCATGAAAACAGAAGAAGAATAACAGCTGCATTGGTGATGCCAAATTTGATTTCATAAAGTAATAAACTAGAGATAAATTAATTTGGGGCAATATGCTTACTGAGTGGCCTTGAGAAAAACACTTTTAAAAAAAATTCTATGGTCCTTTAATATTTGTTTTATTTTGCAAAACAGGAATAATAATATATTCTGTCATCTAGTAGACAGAGCAAATAAGTGAACCTAGGTGTATTTCCACCTGGTTCTTGAGCTATACTCTGTGCACAGGGGAGGACACTCAGGTGCCTCCTACCTCATCATCCATCTGAGCACAGCGCTTTCTGCCTAGCAGTGATGGCTGTTGGGACAGCACTATGCATTTTTTGCCTCATTTTTGTCAGTGACCCCGTGTAGCTATGCTTCCCCTTCAGTAAGCTGCTTTCTTCTCCTGATCATAGGAGGTATATGGAAGGAAGAATGGTAAACAGTTGTTACTTATCAAGAGTTCCTGTTTTATCCTTTCTTTATACTGCTTTTCAAAAAATATGTTTTTAGACTTAGAGCAATGTTACAAGAATAGTACAAAGAATACACCCTTCCTCTAGATTCCCTCCAAATTTTATCATGTAACATATTTACTCTATTCTCTCTCTCCTTCACATCCCCAAACAAGGGCATAAGAACATTCTCTTATATAAACACAGTTCAATAAGGGAAAAGCCAAGGTGGAAATAATCATCACTATATTTTCTTTTTTATACTGTTCTTTTAAGTCTTAGAGACATTCATGACTGCTAAATACAACTTTTGATCAGACTGATGGGTCTAATACAGCTGCTGGATCTAATGAAAATAGGCTGGAGGCACATTTGTAGAGGTAGTTCAGTTTTGAAGTTCCTCTTAATTTGTATCTCAGCTTCATCATTTTGTTTTGCTTTCTGACCATTATAGAAATGAAACCATCTGGGTACTGTATAAGAACAATTTCACATTGCGCAGTACCTGACAGCACTGCAGCACCTGCACATTCCCTGCTGGGCTGAGTCATGACCTTGCTCATCTGATCACCTCTCACCACTGATAGGCATTTGTTCACTTGATAGGCATTTAGGGGTTCCCCAGCATTTCCAGATCAAACGGAGGAGGGGGAGAACAATGATTTTATTTCTTGACTTTAAAAAATAGAAGTGTAAATAGATATTATCACCACATTTATTCACACTTTTTTTTTTTTTTTGGTCAGTAATTCCTTTGAAAGGCAGTCCCTGACCGTGGAAACTAAAGAAGCAGCCCCCCGCCCCTAGTTCTCTGTCATTTCATCCTGTTTATAGTTATTATTGCACTTGAGAAAAACACTTTTAAAAAAAAATTCTATGGTCCTTAATATTTGTTTTATTTTGCAAAACAGGAATACTAATATATTCTGTCATCTAGTAGACAGCAAATAAGTGAACCTAGGTGTATTTGTTATGTGTTATCACTATATTTGTTATTCTCTTGTTTCCTTTTAGACTTATTGATTAATTGTCTGTCTCTCTACACAAAGATATAAAATGTAGAAAGTTGGGTCTCTGTAATTAGTGCTGTATCTCCTGATCCCAGTGAATACTGACCCCTGGGTAACCTGCTGGAGACTGTTAATGGGTTTGGATGTTATTTTGACACTTCAGTCTTCAGAGTCTTCTGATTAAAACTAGTATAAACACTACTATTAATATAACTTAAGGGAGTGGACAGAGAGAGGATATAATCATCACCTGTATGATTCACTTACCACATTCCTTTCCAGTAAGCACCAAGAGACTGTTAATTTCATCATGCTTACGTCAGGGGCAAAGGGTCAGAGTCATGGGCAGGTTGAGTTTCCTCCATAGGCCATTCGCTGATAACCATGCCCCCTATTCCTTTTATTTATGACTAAAACCCTTAGCCCCACCCTTAGGTTTATGCTAATTTATTGCAAGAAACTAAAATGTGGACATCTTCATGATTAGGCCTTTCTTCATTTCTGATAATTAAGAGACACGTGGGGGCATTGTCAGCGGTTGGCACTTTTATGCCTTTCTGATCCTTCTCTTCCAGGGACCTGAGAGCAGAAAGGAAAGAAACGAAAGAGAATGCCTGTGCATGGAGATGAGGTCCCGCAGGAAGGCGGAGGAAAGAAGGAGCTCCGGGAGGGAAGAGCATGGAGAAGCGTGCATGGCTCCTCTCCTTGAAAAAGGACCCAAATAGTACTTAGTCTTCATGTCAGGACTGCAGATACTGCTGTGGTTTTGAGTCCCGTTTGCTGTGCGGAGGGCGGTAGCTGTGCACGTGTCTGCAGATGCTGAGTGATGCAAGTGGGCGGTGGGTTCCGCTGCTCCCCAAGAAGACACCCACCGTACTCCAGCTGCTTTGGCATCTTTGTTGAGAGTTTGATCTGCTTTGTTGCCCTTTTATGGGAATAGGAAGAACAAAAGGTATTTTAATAGAACAAGTAATTCTTGAAAATGTAAAGAAAGATATTTCAAGAGCCACCAACAATCTTCAACCCTTCCTCCACATCAACATCTCAAATAATCTTAAATAAACGTCATTGGTGTGACTCTAAGTTGACTTCCTTATTGGAAGTAATTATGTGAGTAAGACTAATGGTCAGCGTTGGATGAGAACTGGTAATTAATATGCCAAGTACTAGGCTGAGGTCTTTAATGCATTACCTAGAACAATCCTCACCACTCCAAGGCAGGAGCCATTCCTCCCTCCACTTGCTGGCTGAGGAAACTGATGTTTAGAAAAGTTCAGGGCCTCACAGGTGAAGTGGCTGGTTCACTCTGGCTCATGCTCCTAACCTGAGGCAGGGCTCCCATTTCCCCTTAGCAGTGGGTCCAACTTCGTAAGCGTGTGAAGTGTGTGAGGGCTGAGCAAGAGCGGGAGAAGGTTACCATTTTGATTACATGAGTGGTGACTGATTTTCTGAGGTCTGCTGTGTGCTCTTGGTTATCACTTTATGAGGTCAGATTCTCTTATACTTATTTATTAATTACTTTATTTAAATATAATTGACATATAACATAGTTTCAGGTGTGCAACATAATGATTTGATGTTTGTATATATTATGAAATGATTACCACAATACCTTGTTACAACTGTTTTTGTTATGATAAGAACTTTTACAATCAACTCTCTTAGCAATGTTCAAATATGTCATACAGTATTATAACTATAGTCACTATGCTGTGTTAATTTCATTAATGATTTAAAAAATATGGAACACTTCACAAATTTGCTCAGTGGCCGTGCTAATCTTTTCCGTGTTATTCCAGCTTTGGTATATGTGTTACTGAAGTGAGCAAGTGATTTTCCTATTTTTTTCAGCTTTATTAAAGTATAATGGACAAATAAAATGGTATGTATTTAACTTGTACAACACAATTATTTGACATATGTACACGTCATGAAATGATTACACAAGCGGGTTAATTAGTACACTGAGGCCATATTCTATCACTATTTTTTCCCCAGAGGAAAAGACTCTGCGATTCTCTAACACTCTCCTGATTTATTCTCCGTCCCTGTCTTGGCTCTTAAATGCTCAGGGCAGCTAGTCTCTGGGTTGTAAAGAAGACTATCTCCCAAAGCTACTACTTATAATTAATACTACAATTAATTGATTAGGTAAGACACTAACTTTGATATAGATAGAAGAAAGAAGGAAAAGGAGAAGGAAAGAAGAGGAAAACAGAGGAAGAAAAGTAAAATAGCAGTGATCTTTGACTTGAATTTTTTCAGTTTTCATGTTGCTGGTCCCTTCATCCATTTTGCGGCCTCTATACTCAATTTTATGCTTTTTCACACGTGTAAAAGAGAACCGCAAGCGTTCACGTGGTGACGTCAGCTTGCTATTTGCTACCCCCGAGGGGAAGTATGGGCCTGACTGCCACCAAGGACTGCGTTTTGTTGTAGCTTTTCCTCAGCTTACCTTCAGGTACTTTCTCGTCTTGCCAACCAAGTTTCAGCTTTGGGGATGGTCTGCTCCTCGGCTCTGGCCCCTACAGAAAGGGCTGGGGAGAGGTGGCCCAACCATGGGAAGAGGAGAAAACTGAATGGAGTTCCCGCCCAGTGGCTGGCTGGCTGAAACTGTAGCCTCCTCCTACTCCAGCCAGAACACCCATGAAAGTTCTTCCCCACCCTGGACTCAAGAATGGCAGTACCTGCAGAAATCATGATTAGGGATTTTATAATATATTTCATCAAACTGGAAGGAAGTCTATTTTCACCATATTTTCAGGACTATAGTACATAAAGGAGGGGGGACTCTCTGAAAATGAAGTCGCCAGCTTATTTCCTCCTCCTCCTCCTCCTTCTTGTGTTAAGCCTCACCTGAAGATATTTTTCCATTGATTTTTAATGGATTGGAAGGGAGGGAGGGAGGGAGAGAGAAACGATGTGAGAGAGACACATTGACCGGTTGCTTCCCACACGACGCTGGCCAGGGCCAGGTATCTAACCTGCAACCCCGGTATGCGCCTTTGACCGAAAATCGAATCCACGACCCTTCACTCTATGGACCGACACTCTAACAGCTGAGCCAAACCAGTTAGGGCAACCTTCTTTATATCACAAAACAATACTTCTCCTAATAAAAAATACAGATACAGAAAAAGAATAAAAATTAAAAGCCTTTTATTGCCTTTACTCAGAGATAAATATGGTTAATACTCTGTATATGTCCTTCTAGAGTATTATCTATGTACACACACATACACACACACACAAAATTTTCAGACATGAGCTCATTTCAGTTAATATACCATTAACATGTGATCAAATCAATAAAATAATCTAGTGCATAATTTAATGGTTCCTTTCCAATAGCCTTTAAACATGGCCAAGTCTCTTCTATCTTAAAAACCTTCTCTTATAATATACTAGTAGATCCATCCTTAATATCCAGTAGTTACCACCTTAACAATCTTTTCTTTCACAGAAAACTTCTTGAAGAGTTACGTACATGTCCCCCTTGACTTACAGTCTGCAGCAATGTTACTCCTACCCTTACACTCTATAGAAACTGTTCTCATTAAAGTCACCCATGACCTCCTTCCTGCCAAATTAATTCCAGGAAAACATTGCTTTACTTCCTTTGCTTGATTCTCTGGCAGCATCTGACATTGCTGACCAACTTCCCCCTCTTTGGCTGTCATGACTTACACTCTTCTGGGTTTTCTTGTATCTCTCTAATCACTCCTGGCTGTTCTTTGGTGAGGGGTCCTTATCTCTCAAATAATGGTTTTCCTCTGTTCTCTGACAGTCACTTTCCTTACCTCTTTATTCTCTCTGGGCAACCCCACACATCAGGACTGCATCAGCTACCTGCCTGTCGATCCCCAAGTCTGTCCTTATGCTGACCTCTGCCCTGAGACTCACAGTCACATACACAGCTGGCCCTTGGACCCAGTAGTTGCAGGTTTCATAGGCATCTCACTCTCTTTTAAAAGTCAAGTATTACTTATTGCTCAGTCTGCCCCCAGTTCACCCGCCTCCTGTGTTCCCTAACTCCTGCATGGTAGCATGATTTACCAGTTAAACAAGAACCTTGTTAAATTCGAAGACATCTCGTACTCTTCTTATTCTCCATTCAAATAATCATCAACTTCTGCCTGTTTTTCTTCTAAATATCTCTTGGGCAGACCCAATTCTCTCTATTTTTGTTGCCATTACCCCAGTTTAGGCCCTTCATACCTTGCCTTGATTCCAACAAAATGACAATGTTTTGGATATATTTAGTGAAATAAAAAAGATTGTTAAAATGAATTACACTTTTCCCCTAGCCCCATTTTTAATGTGGCTACTAAAAATATTACACCTATGTCTCATATTATACTTCTATTGGACAGCACTGGTCTATAATCCTTGAATTTTACTTTGTAAGTTCTCCTGGGCTTAAAAAGTATTGGAATTTAATTAATTTCTGGTGTCATTTGAGATTAACTGATTCAATACTAGTTACATTTTATTTTATTATTTTATTTTTAATCTTATTTTATTGTTGAATGTATTACAGATGTCCCTCCTTTTTCCTATTGACCCTTTGTTTTAAAGTTTATTATACCTCATGCTGTCCTTCCTTCTTTCCATTCTTCCTTCTTTCCTTCCCTTTCCAAATAAAAATTTGCCTCTGTCCTTTCATCTTCTCTTCTGTGCTAGAGTATAACTCATGTAGGTTATATCATGTTATGTAATGATTTCATTATTCGTCTGTCTTCCCAGCAAGGCTGTGAACTCTTACTGGCAGGAACCATATCTTAATCACCTTTGCATTCCCAGAACTTAAAAAAAATTTTTTCTTTATTGATTTTAGAGAGAGAGAGGAAGGGAGAGGGAGAGAGAGATAGAAACATCAATGAGAGAGAACATTGATTGGCCATCTCCTGCATGCCCCCCAATGGGGATTGGGCCCACAACCTGGTATGTGCCCTGACCAGGAATCCAACTGGCAACTTCTTGGTCCATGGATTGATGCTCAACCACTGAGCCACACCAGCCAGGTGCATTCCCAGAACTTAGGTGCCTATCACATAGTATGGACTCAATACATATAATTTGGAATGAAAAATTGTATTTGTAGTTAATCTTTTCTCCTTAAACTGGAAATTTTTAACTTATAAAATCAATATCTCACACACTTTTAAATAATGCAGAAGTATATAACTACAAAGTGACAGTCCTCTGGAAAAGCCCAGCGTCAGATTTACGACCTGAATACAGTCAAGGCTCTCTGGTTTCTCTACTCTAGAGGGCAGACTTGAGCTGACATTTTGACAGGTAATGCTGGACACAGAAGCCTCAGTGTTTGGCCAATGGTAAAATCTTTACCATTACTTTCAAACAGAAAGGAGAGAACCGCAGCATTTTCTATCAAAACTCTCATAGGTGAGATTAAACAAATTAAGTGTTGGGTAATTTTTATGACTTATTAATATATTTAAAAGTATACACGAGGGAAGATGATTAATTGGTTTTGTTACCCGGCCCTGAGTGGGTGATTAAAGCTGGGGACAGTGAAACAAGGACAGGCCTAGGGAAGGAAGACGCAACAGGAGAGAGATTAGGCAGGTAAATGAACCAAGGCTGGGTTGCTTTGGCTCATTAAGAAGTCAGAGAAAAGCCCGGCCAGTGTCCTTAGTGGTTGAACGTCGACCCATGCACCAAGTGGTCACCGGTTTGATTCCCGGTCAGGACACAAGCCCAGGTTGTGGGCCCCATCCCCAGTGGGGGGCATGCAGGAGGTGGCCAGTTGATGTTCCCTCTCATCAATATTTCTCTCTCCCTGTCCGTTCTTCTCTCTCTAAAATCAATAAAGAAAAAATTATTTTGAAAAAGCCAGAGAAAAGGGGGCCTTGGGGACAGGTTCAGGGGTTAGTCCAGGATGAGCTGCTGCTGCTTGCTGCTCCCTGGTTGTTTCTTATCTCATGGGGTTCCTGGTTCTTTCGAGTTTAGGAGATGCATGCCTGTGGGAGAAAAATAGGGGGAAGGGAAAGGCTTGTGTGTGCTCCTGGGAGGGAGAACTAATGCTGGGACCTCTGTTTTGAAGGTTTTTTTTTTTTTTTTTTTATCCTCACCCGAGGACACTTTTTCATTCTTTGTTCAGATAGAGCAGGAGGGAGAGAGAGAGAGAGAGAGAAACATCGATGTGAAAGGGACACATCGAGTGGCTGCCACCCGCACGACCAACCAGGGCCGGGGACAAACTGCAATTGAGGTACATGCCCTTAGCGGGAACCAAATCCGGGTCTCTCCGGACCACAGGCCGATGCTCTAACCACTGAGCCAAACCGGCCAGGGCTGTTTTGAAGGTTTTTAAAGGCTGAGAATTTAGGGGAGGTCTTAGGGGAAGATCTCAATAGAACAGTCATCAGCTTTATGCCGATGCATCAAAATGAGACTTGGTCTCTTAACTTCATCTGTCCTTGGGTGTGGTCGGCAAATGGCACTAATTGGATTTTTGCTATCTGTCTCCCTGAGTAGGTGATTTAAGCTATTTACCCTCTGGTTGGGGAAGAGTGTAAGTCATTTGTAAGTCATTTACTTTTAAGTGTCCTTGGACTAGGGAAAAGAGGATTTTGCAATTTATTAGATGGCTATAAACTGCTTGGCCATTTTTTTTTTTATCCTCACCTGAGGACATTTTTCCATTTTTTGTTCAGATATAGTGGGAGGGAGAGAGAGAGAGAGAAACATCGCCGTGAAAGGGACACATCGAGTGGCTGCCACCCGCACGAACCAACCAGAGCTGGGGACAAACTGCAACCAAGGTACACGCCCTTAGTGGGAACCGAACCCTGGTCTCTCTGGACTGCAGGCCGACGCTCTAACCACTGAGCCAAACCGGCCAGGGTGAACTGCTAGGCCATTTAATTATCTGTCTCAGTTTTCCTATTCAGCTTGTCCTGATTCACTAGCCTGTCTCAATTTCCATGGGACACAAAAAAAGAAAGAATGCTTAAAATACTGTTTAGATGATCTTGGCCAGTGTGGCTCAGTGGTTGAGCGTTGACCCATGCACCAAGAAGTCACTGGTTTGATTCCTGGTCAGGGCACATGCCCAGGTTGTGGGCCAGATTCTCTGTGGGGACATGCAGGAGGTGGCCAATCATGTTCTCCCTCATCGATATTTCTATCTCTCTTTCCCTCTCTCTGAAATCAATAAAGAAAAAATAAATTAAAAAAAATTTAAAAAAAAATACTATTTAGAGAACTTACATTTTACACAATGGGACATTTTAGTTTCTTGTAATCTTTTTTTTTTTTTGGTGGTATGTGCCCCTAGCGGGAACTGAACCTGGGACTCTCTTGTCCGCAGGCCAATGCTCAACCACTGAGCCAAACTGGCCAGGGCCACAATGGGACATTTTAAACTGGTGAAGGGAGGAATGATCAATTCTGATTTTCTCTGTCTTTAGAATTTTTTGATATCCTATTCTAACCTTGGATTATATCATTCCGTTTTGGATAATTCCTGCTGCAGTTTGGAGCCAGTTATCATATTCATTGGTAGAGCACAGTTCTTCCCCATTTGCACATATGGAGATGTGAGGAAAAAACAATGGCGAATGGGAACCCCTGTGCATGGTTGGGGGAAATGTAAAGTGGTGAAGCCACTATGGAATCAGTATGGAAGTTCCTCAAAAAATTAAAAATAGAGTTACCATGTGATCCAGAAATACTTCTGGGTATTTATTTAAAGGAAATAAAACACTAACTTGAAAACATATGTGCACTCCCGTGTTCACAGCGGCATTGTTTACAACAGCCAAAGTGTCCATCAATGGATAAGTGGATAAAAAGATGTGCTATAAACACTCAAAGGAATATTATTCAATCGTAAAAAAGAATGAAATCTTGCCTTTTGCGACAGCATGAATGAAACTTGAAGGCACTATGCTAAGTGAAATGGGTCAGATAGAGGAAGACCAATGCTGTATGATGTTATTTACACGTGGAATCTTTTTTTTTTTTTTTTTTAATCTGAAAACTGCACCCTTTTGCCAGGCTTAGAGATCTTATGTTTTTCCAAAAAAATTTTTTATTGAGATGTAACAAATTTATAGAAAAGTATGCACACCAATCACTAATATATATGTGGATACATATAATATACATACTCCCTTGTAACCACCTCCCAAGTTACGAAGGAGAACATTCCAACATCCTGATAAATTTCCATGTTAGTCTCCCCCATTCCCTCCTCCCACCGATGATACCCCTGGTTCTTCCCTTTTCCATTTGCTCTGAGATCACGGCATGTCCAGTCTTCTTTCAAGCCATTTCTGACTCATTCCTTTTCCTCTTTTCTCTCCTGAGACTTTTCCTAATAACTCTAGCTCTCCTGACCTCTCCTACCACCCGTGGATGAAAGAAAAAGGGTTCTATGGGAAGTAACCTCACAGGGTGATCTGATCATAAATTCTTAACTGGGCAGGTCATGGTGGATAGTCACATCCCAAGCATATAGCTTCTCTACTAAATGGCTTAATTGTGCCTTAAGCAAGCCCTGTCCATTGTTTCTGTGCATCTACGTTATACAGGTGGGTTCTTTAAAAAAAAAAAAAGTTCATTGATATAGAGACTAGATTAGTGGAGGGGAGTGGAATGGGTGAAGGGGGTCAAAAGGCACAAACTTTCAGTTATAAAATAAATAAGCCCTGGGGATGTAATGTACAACATTAATAACAGGTAATAATTCTATACTTCATATTTGAAAGTTGCTATGAGAATAGGTCTTGAAAGTTCTCATCACAGGAAAAAAGTTTTTAAACTATATATAGTGGTGGAAGACACTGTGGTGATTATTTCAAAATATATACAAATATTGAATCACTATGTTGGACACCTGAAACAAATATAATGTTACATGTCAATTATATCTCAATAAAAAATAATCAAACACAAACCAACAGTGAACTGAGAAACCTTTCTCTCTTACCCAACTTCTTTGCCTCAGCTCACGCACACAAGTATGCCCAGCAGCTCTTGAATGGCTTAAACTGCAGCGTTTAGGGACACTTTGCTTGGGCTCTGCGTCTCTCCCTTGATTACTAATTGTCAGGATCCAGTTGTTCATTCAATCAAGATGCTTTGCCTGCCTGTGCTGTGCTGGGGATACAACCATGAGTAAAACAGGTAAAAACTCTTGTTTTCTAGGAATTCACATTCCAGCAAGGAAAACAGATAGTAAACAAAAATGTACACGACACTAGCTCAGAGATAACTTGTTAAAAAACAATTGTGGCCCTGGCCAGTTTGGCTCAGCAGTAGGAGCATCGGCGGTGGACTGGAAAGTTCTGGGTTTGGTTCCCGCTAAGGGCACATACCTCAGCTGCAGTTCGTCTCCGCCCCGGTTGAGGTCATGTAGGTGGCAACCAGTTGATGTGTCTCTCACATAGATGATTCTGTCTCTCCCTCCCTCTCTCCCTCCTGCTCTATCTGAAGATAAATGCAAAAATGTCCTCGGGAGAGGATAAGTAAAAAAAAAAAAGACTTAGCTTAAAGACCTTGGCAGGCTCCTTATTATTTACAAAACTAAATCAAAACCTTTTAGCATAACATCAAACACCAATCTAGCTGGTTTTCACACTGCAATGAAGACTTTGTTTCAAACTCTTCTTACCTCCCCTCTTTTTTCCCTCCTCAGTGCTCCCTGCACAACATACCTTTCTTCACAGCTCATGTTTTCATTGCTATTGTGCAAATTGCCTTCAAGTGTTTTGGTGGAGGGGTAAGTGCAAACAAATGAGAACTTTATAATGACTATTGTGTCTATTTGTCTAGATATCCCATTTGGGATGGGCACTGGTTAGCCATTAATTAAGGGGTAATAATGATGTTGTACTGGTCATGAACTATTTTAATATGATTAAGGAGCTAACCAAGTTCTTTCCCAGGAATCTCTTTTCTCATCTCTGAAATACATCTACCACCTGTGATTAGTTCATGTGTTTAAAGGCTGCTCATTATGTTCTGATTAACAAGTTGCTTTATTTCTCACCCCTCAATTTGCAGACATAGTAAGATAATGACAAGTCACCATTTCAGGGAAGTGCAGGAGCAAATCAAAAGAAATAAAAATAAAACACATGTTAAGGAGAGGGAATGAGAGAAACAAAGCACAGGACTTTTTAATTTTTTCAATCCTCACCTGAAGATCTTTTCTATTTATCTTCAAATAGAGAGGAAGGGAGAGAGAGAGAGAAACATCGATGTGAGAAAGATACAGACACACCAACTGGTTGCCTCCCACAAGGCAGGGCAGGGGATGAACTGAAATGGAGGTACATACCCTTGACGGAAATTGAACCCTGGACACATTGGTCCTGGGGCTGACACTCTAACCCCTGAGCCAGACCAGCCAGGGCCAAAGCACAGGACTTTTACAGATCATTTGATAAATAAGTACTAGGGATGCAATGTGCACATGATGCCTAGTTACCACTCATCTATAATATATCTGAAAACTGTTAAGAGAGTAAATCCTGAGTTCTCATTACAAGGAGAAAAAACACTTTCTCTCTCTCTCTCATTTATTTTCATTGTATCTATATGAGATGGTGGATGTTAACTAATGTTATTGTGGTAATCACTTCACAATACATGTAAGTGAAACTTTTAGGCTGTATACCTGAAAACCATACAATGATGCATGACAATTATATCTCAATAAAAGGGGGTGGGGAGAATCATCTGATCCAAGACTGTCTCAATCAAATTCCTAGTTGAGGCAGGAATCCCTCTGCGGTGGGTCTGCCAGGTGTGTTCCAGGCTTTTCCTGATAACTGCTAGAGCTAGGCGGCAGCCAAGTATGCTCACTTTTCAGCGGCATTCTCATGGTTGACGCTGCTGTCATCCTGCATCCCTCTCCTCCCACCACGAAAAAGGTTCTTTCTCCTACTGAGCTGCAATCTGCCTTGTGTAAGAGCTCCATCCCCGTGGAACTTGGTTGTTTTCTTTCCCTAGAGTACCCTGCAGCACAGGTTCCTCTCCCAAATGATGTCACTATAGTTCTAGAGGAGAGAACTCACACCTTCCTCTACCTCTCTTGTCCCTCAGGTGGATGGTCTGTGCTGTCCACCTCTGCTCACAGAACCTGAGCTCCACAGCCATCACCCTGAACGCCTTCACTTGAACCTTTCGTTTGTCATTTTTTGTTTGTTTGTTTGTTTAAAATAGGGCACTCATAGTAATAAAAATGTAAGTGAAAATAAGAGGCTTTTAGAAACTTGAATCTGCAAATGTTTAAAAATATTCTGAGTTTGGAGAGAGTGAGATGTGATTAAAAATAAAACTATGTCAAATGCTGTTCTACATTGATTGATATGTTTGTGTAATTTTTCTTCTGTAGGCTGTTGCTATTATGAATTATATTGATTGATGTTTTTAATATTGAGCAAGCCTTGCAACCCTGGGAAAAGAATCCATTTGGTCATGGTGCTTAATTATGTTTGTGTATTGCTGAATTCTATTTGCTAATATTTTGTTAAAGATTTTAGTGCTATATTCAGGAGGGAAATTGGTGTGTAGTTTTCTTCCTTTGTGATGTGTTTGTATGTCATCACAAAGTAAATTGGAAGTATTCTCCTTTTATTTTTTGGAAGAGATTATGTACAATTAGTGTTAATTCTTCTTTAAACATTTGGTAGAGTTTTCCAGTAAAACCCATTTGGACCTGGAGATTTCATATTCAAAGTATGGGAGTAATTTATTTATTTCTTATTTTATTAAATTTATTGAGGTGATATTGGTTAATAAACCCATACAGGTTTCAAGTACACAACTTAATAAAACATTGTCTGTATACTGCATTGTGCACTCACCACCCTAAGTCAAATCTCTTTCCATCCAAAGTCAAGTCTCTTTCCATCCCCATTTTCCACCCCTTTGTCCACTTCCACCTTCCCCCGTTCCCCTTTCCCTCTGGTTGTCACCATACTGTTGTCCATGTCTATGTGTCATCTCTATCTCTCTATATCTATCTATATATATTTGATTAATCCCTTCACTTTTTTCACCCAGCCCTTCAACTTCCCTCCCCTCTGAAAGCTATCAGTCTTCTATGTATCTATGCTTCTGTTTCTATTTTGTTAAAATATTTTGTTCATTAGATTCTACATGTAAGTGAGATCATATGGTATTTGTCTTTCTCTCACTGGCTTATTTCACTTAGCATAATAATTTCCAGGTCCCTCCATGGCTGAGTAGTATTCCATTGTGTAAATGTACCGCGACTTTTTTATCCACTCATCTGCTGATGGGCACTTGGGCTCTCTCCAGATCTTGGCTATTGTAAATAACGCTGCAGTGAACATAGGGGTGCATATATTCTTTCAATTAGGGGTTCAGGTTTCTTAAGATATATTCCTAGAAGTGGGATCATTGGGTCAAAAGTAGTTCCATTTTTGATTTTTTGAGGAAACTCTATACTGCTTTCCACGGTGGCTGCACCAGTCTGCATTCCCACCAACAGTGCACAATGGTTCCCTTTACTCCACGTCCTCACCAGCACTTGTTTTTTTTTTTTTTTTTTTTTATGAATTTTTATTTATTTTTTTGTTACAGATATTTTACCTTTTTACCCCATTGGCACCCCCCACCCCACCCCCTCCACCCTGTCCCCGGCTTAGTTGTCCATGTCCATTGGTCATGCATACATGCATATAAGTTCTGTGGTTTATCTCTTCCCACCCCCCCACCCCCCATCCCCTCTTCTGAGGGATGTCAGTCTGTGCCCTACTTCCATGTGTCTGGGTCTACTGTATTCCTCAGACTGTTATGTTCATTATATTCCGTATATAAGTGAGATCATGTGGTATTTGTCTTTTTCTGCTTGGCTTCTTTCACTTAGGATAATACTTTCCAGGTCCCTCCATGTCGTCTCAAAGGATAAGAGATCTTTCTTTCTTACCGCTGCATAGTACTCCATTGTGTATATGTACCACAGCTTTTTGATCCATTCGTCTACTGGTGGGCACTTGGGCTGTTTCCAGATCTTAGCTATTGTAAATAGTGCTGCTATGAACATGGGGGTACATATATTCTTCCTGATTGGTGTTTCAGGCTTCTTAGGGTATATTCCCAGCAGTGGGATCACTGGGTCAAATGGAAGTTCAATTTTTAATTTTTTGAGGTAGCACCATATTGTTTTCCATAGCGGCTGCACCAGTCTGCATTCCCACCAGCAGTGTATTAGAGTTCCCTTTTCTCCACACCCTCGCCAACACTTGTTGTTTGATGATTTGTTGATGGCGGCCATTCTGACAGGTGTGAGGTGATACCTCATTGTTGTTTTAATTTGCATCTCTCGGATGATTAGTGATGTTGAGCATTTCTTCATATGTCTCTTGGCCATTTGTATGTCCTGTTTGGAGAGGTGTCTATTCAGCTCCTCTGCCCATTTTTTAATTGGGTTCTTTGTCTTCCTTTTGTGGAGTTGTGTGAGCTCTCTGTATATATTGGAAATTAACCCCTTATCTGATACATCATTGGCAATGATGTTCTCCCATACAGTGGGTTGCCTTTCCATTTTGATGATCGTTTCTTTTGCTGTGCAGAAGCTTTTTAGTTTGATGTAGTCCCATGTGTTCATTTTCTCCTTTATTTCTGTTGCCTTAGGTGATGTATCAGTGAAAATTCTGCTCCGTATGATGTCCGAAATTTTGTTGCCTACATTTTCTTCTAGAATTTTTATGGATTCACGGGTCACATTTAAGTCTTTTATCCATTTTGAGTTTATTTTTGTGTATGGTGTAAGTTGATGGTCGAGTTTCATTTTTTTGCATGTAGCTGTCCAATTTTCCCAACACCATTTATTAAAGAGGCTGTCTTTACTCCACTGTATGCTCTTGCCACCTTTGTCAAATATTAATTGAGCGTATTGCCTTGGGTCCATTTCTGGGTTTTCAGTTCTGTTCCACTGGTCTATATGCCTGTTCTTGTGCCAGTACCAGGCTGTTTTGGTTACAGTCGCTTTGTAGTATAACCTGATATCTGGTAATGTGATCCCTCCAACTTTGTTCTTCTTTTTCAAGATTGCTGTGGCTATTCGGGGTCTTTTTTGGTTCCATATGAACTTTTGAAGTATTTGTTCTAGTTCTATGAAATATGTCGTTGGTATTTTGATGGGGATTGCATTGAATCTATAGATTGCTTTGGGTAGTATGGACATTTTAATTATGTTAATTCTTCCAATCCATGAACAGGGTATGTTCTTCCACTTTTTTATATCTTCCTCTATTTCTTTTTTCAATGACCTGTAGTTTTCTGCAAATAGGTCCTTTACTTCTTTGGTTAAATTTATTCCTAGGTATCGTAATTTTTTTGGAGCGATGGTAAATGGGATTGTTTTTTCAGTTTCTCTTTCTGTGAGTTCATCATTGATGTACAAGAATGCCGTCGATTTCTTGACGTTAATTTTGTATCCTGCTACTTTGCCAAATTCATTTATTAAGTCTAATAGATTTTTGATGGAGTCTTTAGGGTTTTCTATGTACAATATCATGTCATCTGCAAATAATGACAGTTTCACTTCCTCCTTTCCAATTTGGATCCCTTTTATTTTTTCTTCATGTCTGATTGCTGTGGCTAAGACTTCCAGTACAATGTTAAACAAGAGTGGCGAAAGTGGACATCCCTGTCTTGTTCCTGTTCTTAATGGAAATGTTTTTAGTTTCTGTCCATTGAGTATGATGTTGGCTGTAGGTCTTTCATATATGGCCTTTATTATGTCGAGATATGATCCCTCTATTCCTACATTGCTGAGCGTTTTTATCAGAAATGGATGCTGGATTTTGTCGAATGCTTTTTCAGCATCTATTGATATGATCATGTGGTTTTTATTCTTCATTTTGTTTATGTGGTGTATCACGTTTATTGATTTGCGAATATTGTACCAGCCTTGCATCCCTGGAATGAATCCCACTTGGTCATGGTGAATAATTTTTTTGATGTATTTCTGGATCCGATTTGCTAGTATTTTGTTCAGGATTTTGGCATCTATGTTCATCAGGGATATTGGCCTGTAGTTTTCTTTCTTCGTAGTGTCTTTTTCTGGTTTTGGAATTAGAATTATGCTGGCCTCATAGAACGTGTTTGGAAGTCTTCCTTCTTCTTGAATTTTTTGAAATAGTTTGAGGAGAATGGGTGTTAGTTCTTTTTTGAATGTTCGGTAAAACTCCCCCGTGAAACCATCTGGGCCTGGGCTTTTGTTTGCTGGGAGAGTCTTGATTACCTCTTCAATTTCCTTAGTTGTTATTGGTCTGTTCAAGTTTTCTATCTCTTCCGGGAATAGTTTTGGGAGACTGTGTGTTTCTAGAAATTTGTCCATTTCGCTGAGATTGTCAAATTTGTTGCCATATAGTTGTTCATAGTAGTTGTTAACGATCTTTTGTATTTCCGTGGTGTTGGTTGTTACTTCTCCTCTTTCATTTCTGATTTTGTGTATTTGGGTTCTCTCTCTTTGTTTCTTGGTGAGTCTAGCTAAGGGTCCATCAATCTTGTTTATCTTTTCGAAAAACCAGCTCTTTGTTTCATTGATCCTTTGAATTGTTTTTTTGGTCTCTATGTCATTTATTTCTGCTCTGATCTTTACTATTTCCTTCCTTCTACTTGCTCTGGGGTTTTCTTTTTGTTTGCTTTCTAATTCTTTAAGTTGTGAGGTTAGACAGTCAATTAGAAATTTTTCTTGTTTTTTGAGGTAGGCCTGTAGTGCTATGAACTTCCCTCTCAGAACTGCTTTCGCTGCATCCCATAGATTTTGTGTTGTTGTGTGTTCATTTTCATTGGTTTCCAGGAAGTTTTTGATTTCTTCCTTGATCTCCTCGGTGACCCATTCATTGTTTAATAACATGCTATTTAGCCTCCATGTGTTGAAATGTCTTTGCATGTTCTTGTTGCAGTTGATTTCTAGTTTCATGCCATTGTGATCTGAGAAGATGCTTGATATGATTTCAATCTTCTTGAACTTGTAGAGATTTAGTTTGTGTCCTATCATGTGGTCTATCTTTGAGAATGTCCCATGTGCACTTGAGAAGAATGTGTATTCTGTAGTTTTGGGGTGTAATTCTCTGTAGATATCTATAAAATCCATTTGGTCTAGTGCTTCATTTAGAGTCTCTGTTTCCTTGCTAATTTTTTGCCTAGAGGATCTATCCAGTGCTGTCAACGGGGTGTTGAAGTCCCCAGCTATGATTGTATTGTTGTCGATTTCTCCTTGGAAGTCCTCCAGAAGATTTTTAATATATTTTGGTGCTCCTATATTGGGTGCATATATGTTTATCAAGGTTATATCTTCCTGTTGGATAGATCCTTTCAATATTATGTAGTGGCCGTCTTTGTCTCTAGTTATGGTCTTCATTTTGAAATCTATTTTATCAGATATGAGAATTGCTACCCCAGCTTTTTTTTGCTTTCCATTTGCTTGGAAAATTTTTTTCCATCCCTTCACTTTCAACCTATGTGAGTCTTTTGTTGAGAGATGGGTCTCTTGTAAACAACATATAGATGAGTCATGCTTTCTTATCCAATCAGCTACTCTGTGTCTCTTTATGGGAGCATTCAGTCCATTTACGTTTAAGGTGATTATTGATATGTACTTATTTATTGCCATTTTTGTTTAGTGTGGTTCTATTTTTGTTCCCATTTCTACTGCTAATTACAGCAGTCCTTTTAACATTTCTTGCAGTGCTGGTTTGGTGCTAATGTATTCCCTTAGCTTTTTTTTGTCTGGGAAGCTCTTTATTTGATCTTCTATTTTGAATGATAGCCTTGCTGGGTAGAGTAGTCTTGGATTCAGATTCTTGTTTTTCATGACTTTGATTACTTCATGCCATTCCCTTCTGGCCTGTAGTGTTTCTTGTGAGAAGTCAGCTGAGAGCCTTATGGGGTTCCCTTTGTAGGTAACCTGTTGCTTATCTCTTGCTGCTTTTAGGATTCTCTCTTTGTCTTTAATTTGTGGCATTTTAATTACTATGTGTCTTGGTGTGGGCCTGTTTGGGTTCTTCTTACTTGGGACTCTCTGTGCTTCTTGAACTTGAATGCCTTCTTCCTTCACCAAATTAGGGAAGTTTTCTCTCACTATTTTTTTGAGTATATTCTCTATCCCTTGCTCCTTTTCTTCTTCTTCGGGGACTCCTATGATGCGAATATTATTACGTTTCCAGTTGTCCCATAGTTCTCTTAAGCTGTCTTCCTGTTTTTTAATAGTTTTTTCCTTTTGTTTTTCTGATTGGTTGATTTTTTCTACCCTGTCTTCTAATTCGCTGATCCGGTCCTCAGCTTCCCCTACTCTGCTTTTTAAACCTTCCAATGTGTTTTTCATTTCGGATATGTCATTTTTTATCTCTTCTTGTTGGTTTTTAATTTCCATTTGGCTTATTTTCAGTGTCTCTATGTCCTTACTCATGCTGTTCAGCTTCCTCAAGATCATGGCTCTGAATTCTAGCTCTGTTAACATGCCTAATTGCTCCACATTGATCTCATCTTCGGTGGAGGTGGTTTGCTCTTTCATTTGGCTTCTGTTTCTGTGTTTCACCATTTTAGCTATCACTGTGGGCTTTGGAGCCTGTCAAGTTCTCCCTGTGGGTGTTGGTGTTCTTCTGTTTGTGGCTCCCTCTCCTGTGTTTAGATGAGCGAGGGAGGACCCGCGTTGAACACCACTGTCAAGACTTACTTTCCTGGTTAAAGCTGCCAGCCCAGGAAACGTACTGTTATCCTCTAGCTTTTTGCCTGGAAGCTAGCAGTCTAGGTTAATTGATGAGTTTTGGGTTGTCAGTTGATTGAAAAACTCCCTCTGGTGCTCAGCCAAGGGGCTTTCACGAGGGTGGGGCAGATGCTGGTCCTTAGTGAGCCTCAATTAACACTTCAATGGCCCACAGGGTGGGGTTGGATCTCCGAGGGAGGGGCTGCTGCCTCTCTCAGAGCCCTGGGAAGAAGCAATGTGGCCACCGTCCTGAGTGGCTGCACTCAGCCAAAGCTCCGAGAGCCCTCCAAACCCCGAGTGTCCCGACACAGTTCCAGTCCAGTCTGCCCTCCCTCTGCCGGAGCCCAAGGTGAGTGGCTGTGGCTGTTTTAGCCTCAGTCCCGGCTGCGCTGTGGGGCCGCCTGGGAGTGTAACCCGCGGGCGCCGCTTATAGCTCAGGCCGCTGCCGAGCTGCCGACCGTGCGCTCCCAGCCCCGTCTCGCGCCTTCGCAAGCCTACCGGGATGGAGTCAGTGTCCCTCGTTGTATGGTCCTCGCAAGCTGCTTTTCTGTTGGTTTTTCCCGTCGATTTGTCTGTGTTATAGTTGTAATTCCAGTTTGGTTCTGGGAGACGGTCTGTGTAGCTCCGTTCACTCCGCCGCCATTTTTCGGTCTCCTCACCAGCACTTGTTTGTTGACTTATTGATGGTAGTTATTCTGACAGGCATGAGGTGACATCTCATTGTGGTTTTATTTTATTTTTATCCTCACCCGAGGATAAAATTTTTCCATTTTTTTTGTTCAGATAGAGTGGGAGGGAGAGAGAGAGAGAGAAACATAGACGTGAAAGGGACACATCGAGTGGCTGCCACCCACACAACCCAACTAGGGCCGGGGACAAACTGCAACCGAGGTACATGCCCTTAGCGGGAACCGAACCCAGGCCTCTCTGGACCACAGGCCAATGCTCTAACTGCTGAGCCAGACCGGCCAGGGCTGTGGTTTTACTTTTGTTTTTAAAATTCTTACTCAAGGGTATTTTTCTATTTATCTGTAGATAGAGTGGGAGGGAGATAGAGGGAGAAAGGAAGAGAGTGAGAAACATCAATGTGAGAGGGACACATCACATCGACTGGTTGCCTCCCACACAACCCTGACCAGGGCTGGGGACAAACCACAACCGAGGTGTGTGACCTTGGCCGGAATCGAACCTGGGACTCACTGGTCTGTGGGCCAACACTCTACCGCTGAGCCAAACTGGCCAGAGCTCATTGTGGCTTTAATTTGCATTATCTGATGATTAGTGATGACATTTTTTCATGTCTATTGGCCATCTGTATGTCCTCCTTGGAGAAGTGTCTATTCAGCTGTTTTGCCCATTTTTTAATTGGGTTGTTTGTCTTCTTGGTGTTGAGTTTTATCAGTTCTTTATGCATTTTGGTAAGTATAGGAGTATTTAAAGTATGAATTAAATTTCCTTCATAGTCACAAGGCTATTCAAATTATTGATTTCAATTGGGTGAATTGTGGTAATTTGTGTTTTTGTGTTTTTTTTTTTTTTCGGTTCTCACCTGAGTATCTTTTTCCATTTATCTTCAGATAGAGTGGGAGGGAGGAAGGGAGAGGGAGGGAGGAAGGGAGAGGGAGGGAGGAAGGGAGAGGGAGGGAGGAAGGGAGAGGGAGGGAGAGAGAGGGGGGGAGAGAGAGAGAGAGAGCGAGAGAGAGAGCGAGCGAGAGAGAGAGAGAGAGAGAGAGAGAGAGAGAGAAAATATCGATGTGAGAGAGACACAGATTGGTTGCCTTCTGCATGACCCCAACCCGGATGGGGGACCAAACTGCAATCAAGGTACATGCCCTTGATTAGAATCACTTCTCATATTTCACTTGTCATATTTTTTTGTGTTGTTTTCTTACTTTTTGATGCCTGCAAGGTCTGCTTCATTCTTTTTTTTTAATTTAAAATTTTTATTGTTGAATGTAAAATGTATTACAGATGTTCCTCATTTTTCCCCCATTGACCCCCTCCTCCCGCTCCCACCCCCTCTCCCGCCTTTTCCCACACTGTTGTCTGTGTCCATTGGTTATGCATATAAGTTCTTTGGTTTATTGCTTCCCACCCCCCAACCCCTTTCCCTTTGAGGTTTGTCAGTCTAGCAATGAATTTGTACTTCTTAATCCCTTCACCTTTTTCACCCATTCCCCAAACCCCCCTCCCATCTGGCAACCAACAAAATGTTCTCTGTATCTATTAGAATATTTCCGTTCTACCTGTTCATTTTGTTTGTTGATTCCATTGTTGATAGATATGTCTTCATTGCCATTTTGTTTGTTCATATATTTTATCTTTTTCTTCAAAAAGACCCTTCATCATTTCATATAATAACGGTTTGGTAGTGATGAACTCCTTTAACTTTTCTTGCCTGGGAAAATCTTTATATGGCCATCAATTCTAAATGACAGCTTTGCAGGATAGAGTAATCTTGGTTGTAGGTTCTTGCTTTTCATCACTCTGAATATTTCTTGCCATTCCCTTCTGGCCTGCAAAGTTCCTTTTGAGAAATCAGCTGACAGCCTTATGGGAACTCCCTTGTAGGTAACTAGCTGCCTTTCTCTTGCTGCTTTTAAGATTCTCTCTTTGTCTTGAACCTTTTGCATTTTGATGATGATGTGTCTTGGTGTGGGTCTCTTGGGGTTCATCTTGTTTGGGACTCTCTGTGCTTCCTGGACTTGTATGTCTGTTTCCTTCCCCAAGTTAGGAAAGTTTTCTGCCATTATTGTTTCAAACAGGTTTTTGATTTCTTGTTCTCTCTCTTCTCCTTCCGGCACCCCCAAGATGCGAATGTTGGCACGCTTGAAGTTGTCCCAGAGGCTCCTTACACTATCCTCATTTTTTTTGGATTCCTTTTTCTTTTTTCTGTTCTGATTGGGCGTTTTTTGCTTTCTTATATTCCAAATCAATGGTTTGCTTCTTGGATTTACGTACTCTACTATTGAATCTGTGTAAATTATTCTTTATTTCAGTTAGTGCCTCCTTCATTTCTGACTGTGCATCCATCATTTCTGACTGGTCCTTTATTATGCTCTTGAGGCCCTCATTAAGTTCACTGAGGTTCTCACTAAGTTCATTGAGCATCCTTATAAGCAGTATTTTGAACTCAGCATCTGTTAGGTTGCTTATCTCCATTTTGCTTAGTTCTTTTCTTGGGGTTTTGTTCTGTTCTTTCATTTGGGACCTGTTTCTTTGTCTCCTCATTTTGGCTGCCTCCCTGTGTTTGTTTCTGTGTATTACTTAACGAGCAGTATGGGGCTAGCTGAGACCAGAGGCTGCTCGTTTGAAAGAATTTAGGAAAAACCTGAAGCAGGATCCAAGACAGGCCAATCCTATGGTTAAGCAAGTGGCAACAGCTTGGGTGGGCCTGAAAGTTGGGTGGGATGGGGCAGGGCCACCAGTGTGAGCTGAAGTCCCAAATATGGCGGCTGTCTGCCGCCCCCAGGAAGAGCTCATCAAAGGAACAAAGGCCTCTGACAGCACTTTTGTCCCGGAGAAAGCCCTCTCTCCAGTGCCCTGCATGTCTTCCCTCAGTTCTTCCCTGTATGTCTCTGGTGCCCCTCGAGCTGCCTCCCCTCCAAGCTTAGAGGGAGAGAGTCTGATAAGTCCGTGCGCAGGCCCTTTAAGGAGCTGCCTGGGGCTCCAGCCCCGTCAGCTTCCCTGAGCCTCAGTTCCTGCTGGTTTTTCCAGCCAGAAGTTATGGGGACTTCTCTTCCTCGCACTGGGACCCTGAGCAGGGCATCTGGTGTGGGATGGGGACCCCTCAGTCCTCAGGAAGGACCTTTCCAGCCGAGGTATCCTCCTGATTTTTATCCGCCACACGTGGGTGTGGGTCCAGCCCGTCTCGCCTCCGCCCCTCCTACCAGTCTGGATGTGGCTGCTGCTTTAATTCCGTAGTTGTAGGACTTCCATTCAGCTTGATTTCAGGCAGTTTTGAATGATGGTTGTTCTGTAGTTTAGTTGTAACTTTGATGTGGTTGTGGGAGGACACGATACCGCGTTGATCTACGCCGCCATCTTGACCGGAAGTCCTGCTTCATTCTTAACATTGGTAATTTGTGTCTTCTCTATTTTTCAATTGTGCTAGTGGTGTGCCAATTATCTTGATCTTTTTTTTTTTTATTCCTTACCCGAGGACATGTTTCTATTGTTTGTTTGGATAGAATGGGAGGGGGAGAGAGAGAAAGAGAGAGAAACATCGACATGAAAGGGACACATGGA
Source organism: Molossus molossus (assembly GCF_014108415.1). Lineage (NCBI taxonomy): Eukaryota > Metazoa > Chordata > Mammalia > Chiroptera > Molossidae > Molossus > Molossus molossus. Next base: position 85,667,337 of record NW_023425388.1, read on the forward strand.
ATGGTTGCTACCCGCACGACCCAACCAGGGCCGGGGACAAACTGCAACCAAGGTAAGTGCCCTTAGCGGGACAAACTGCAACCAAGGTAAGTGCCCTTAGCGGGAACTGAACCGCAGGCCAAAGCTCCAACCACTGAGCAAAACCAGCCAGGGCTATATTGATCTTTTAAAAAACCTAGTTCTTTGTTTTCACTTTGTTTTATTCTTGTGAGGGTGGAAGTCTAGACTCTCTTCACTTGGGCTTTCGGGTGTGGGTGTGGGTGGAGTTGCAGTTTTCTCTGAGGTGTTTGGGTGGAGTATAGCCTTTATTATTTAAACTTTTTTTTTCTTTAATCCTCACCTGAGAATATTGTTCCACTGATTTTCAGGTAGAGTGGGAGGGAGGAAGGGAGGAGGGGAAGAGAGAGGGGCGGGGAGAGAGAGGGAGACAGAGAGAGAGAGGGGGAGAGAGAGAGAGAGGGGGAGAGAGAGAGAGAGAGAGAGAGAGAGAAACACATTGACTGGTTGCCTCCCGCACGACTCCAACAAGGGTCAAGGATGCAACCACAACAAAGGTATATGCCCTTGACTGGAAGGGAACCCAAGACTCTTTGGTCTGAAGGCCGACCCTCTAACTGCTGAGCCACTTTTTGTTGTTGTTTTAGGCTCCCCTTTCTTGGTCCTTTGGCTAGAGTGAACAAGCTTTTGCTGGGCTCCAAGTCTGGGTCAGTGAGACAAAAGAAAACTCAGAGAACTCACCATCCTGTCATTCTTTCCTTCCCTGGATTCCTAATTGTGTGTCACCTTCCTTTTCTTATGTTTGTTCATTTACATAAAGTCAGGCCTTTTAGTTGTACTAACAGAATAGAGAAACTTTTTTCAACTCTATATTCTTGCAAACTGAAATCCCCAGCAATCTTTTCATAGATTTTTGAGGAAGCTGTCTCAATGGTCAATCAATATCAGATGCCTGTCAATGGTAATGAGCATGGAAGTTTGATCATGAACCTTGACTATCAGCCCATTATTGAGTAGCCTTTGTGATTAAAGGTGCACTCTTGTCAGATTACAAACGTTTCAGAAAACCAAGCTTTTGACTGATTTCAAGGGCCAAACTTTCTTTGTGGGTTTTCTTAGCTGCTAGAGAGATTAAGTGTTGTGAATCCATTCATGATTTCCCAGTCTAATAGGCAAGCAGGGCCCTGAATATTTGGAGAGCTTGTGTAGATGTGATAACATTGCAATCAGGGTGATCGAGACTGAAGTGCCTGACTGGTCCTCTGTGGCAAACATACTCTAAGGTAGCCCCCCATGATCTTAACCTCCTGGCTTTTAGAAAGTGTAGGAGCTAAGAGCAAACACTAAGGGATAAGGGTAGCTGCTAGCTGACATCCAGAAAGAATCTGGGGACTTAGCCCTACAGCTGCAAAGAAATGAACCCTGCCAGCCACCTGAGGAAGCGAAGCTTGGAAGCAGATTTTTCCTCAATCAAGCCTCCAGGTGAGAATGCAGCCTAGACAACACCTTGTGAGACCCTGAGCAGAGGATTCAGTGAAGCCATGCCTGAACTTCTGGCCCTCAAAAACTGTGCAATAAATTTGTGGTGTTTGAAGATACTAAATTTGTGGTAATCTATTACATACATAGCAATAAATAACAAATATACCAACCAAGAGGACAGCATCTATGTGGTGAAAGCTTTGAACATAAGAAGGTAGAGGCACTCACAATAAATTTTGACCTACCCACTCCTGGCAAATAGCATATAAGTTTATGTACCCATGGTGCAGTGCTGCAAACATATATTGGAGATCTCAGTGGTATGCTGAGATAGGCTTCTCTGTGTCTTGGTAGCCTCATCTGAAAATGAAGATAATTATAATATCTGCTTTATAAGGTGGTTGTTAAGAATTAAATATGATAATCTGGGTCAAGCTGTTTAGTACAGAAGCTGGCGTCTTCCAATATGTGTGGTCCAATGAGTGTGGCTTTTGACATCTTAATATTTCAATAAGGTCGCGTTTCTGTCAACATCTTTAAGTTATAATGGAAATTGATTTACAAATCTTAAGCCCCTCAACCCTCACCAATTAATCAACCAACCAGTCAACCCTTCCACACTTTCCCCAGGATCAAAACATCGTTAGGGGTAGCCCTGTCTAATTTTTCATAGGACCAAACGACATTTCTGTTTTCCACCATCCAACAACAAAAACACCAAACCAATCTAAGCACCCCTGTAACCAACCTTGGCCTTCTCTCCGCAGGTAACAGACACCTCCTGTTTAATAAGGGCTTCAAAGAAGGATTCATTAAGGCTTTCCCCCCAACAAAAGAACACTATCCTCAAGGAACAGGCTCTTCGGTTTTATAATTTGCTCTCTGGAGCAAGTGGAGAGGCTGAAACCCTGAGCTGGCTGAACGCCCTTTGGGGGCGTGGGCATCCCGAAGCCCCATTCCCTTCCCCTTGGGATTGCAGGGGATTTAAGCGAGCGCAGGGCGCGCCTTAATTTCATCCCAAAAATAAAGTAAAATCATCCTGCTTAAACCAGCCTAAGTGCCTAAAAGGATGGGCGTAACAGGGGCCTGGGTGCAGAGGAGCCACCCCTCGGCCCCGGGCCCCTCTCGGGTTGGCTTGGCGCCGCCGACTGCCACATCAGCGCCCGCGCAGCACTTCCAGGTTCCCTAAGAGGATGCAACCAGCTGGCCCGGCGGGCGGGGGCGGGCCCAGGCCTGCCGGAATGGCGGGCCGCCCGACCAATAGGCGACAAGTGAGGAGCTGCAGCCACCAATGAGCTGGAGCTTCGGGTAGCCACGGCGGCCGAGATTCGTGCCCCGCGGGGGGACCAGATGAGGCACATCTGGACAGCTGCGCTGGGGAACTGTGCAGCCCCTTCGCGGGCCCAACGTCATCTGAGCACGTCTCCCACGTCCTCTCCTTCTAGCCACTTACTATTTATTCGTTTTCCCAAAGAAGCAAACGAGGATCCAAGTTTAAAACATTTCCCCCTACTCTAATGTGAGACGGGGCCAGATCCCATCCAACACAAAGTTTAATTTTCATGGGGCTCTGGGATCAAAAGAACAGAAACAGCAACAACAAAAGCTCAGCCGCGGTCTGATTTAAACTGGCAAAGTGGGAAAAATAAAGTGTTGAGTAAACAGACCAAGTTGGGTAAGTTTTGGATACGTGCTGGATATCCTGTTTCTCCTGCTGTGATCTCTATTCTGAGTCTTTTTGCTGTTCTCACTAGTCTTCTCTTCTTCGGGGAAAGAAAAAATATCGCTTGCTCCCACAAACTGCACAGAGCCTAGGCTTCCTTTTCTTCTGCTTTGCTAAGATTTTAATTTAATTTAACATCTTAGTCATCTGTATGCTATTTTAAAATTTTCTGGGAACAGAAATATAACAGGTATCCTGTTGTAAGCCTCTCCTAACTTAAGAGTCGAACCTACTGATATATTTATTTTTCTATTTTCTTTCTGTGAAAACAGATTATACATTTGTTAAACTGAACTCTTTATACGTCCCCTCTCCCTGCCTGTCTTGACAGAAGATTGAGAAAATTATCTGGCTTGTTCATAATTAACAAAACTTTGGCTTGTTAGTAGGATGTTTAACATTAGATTATTTAAAAACTGGATTATATAGATAGGTAATTGCTGTTGCAGTTATATTTGAATATAATTGTAATCCAAATGTATATTGTCTATATTCTCTTATCCATAGTGGGAGGCCCAAATTCCTTTATGATTGTTAAAAAAAAAAATCCTAAACATGCGACAATTATGTGTATCAGTAACTTCATGCTATAATTGTATATTGATCCCATAATTCTATCAAAGTTATATTCAGAGTGTCATTGCAGATGGTTCTGGTATATATTTTAGGATGGAAATAATGGCAAATATTGAGCTAGGTAAATGGCCTGAGACCCATTGCATTAGCAATATCTATAATTCTCTCTGTTTAAGCAATGTTTTGGATTTGAGACCTTGACATATATTATTTACTATCATGGCTAGAATGGATATTTAATTTCTGGCTTAGAAAACAGTAGGTGGGAATTTGGTGCCACATTGCTAGTTGCAGAGCATGTTTTTGATTTAAAAAGGCAATGCACACAATGAGTGGAACAGTTGAAGATGTTTTTAGTGATGCAGGGTGAGAAGAAACAGTGTTGCAGAGAAACAGTATAAAGAGCCAGTTGGTCTGGTTCAATTCACAACCCTACTGTTTGACCTTGGGCAAGTTAGTCAACCCACCTGTACCTCAGTTTCTGCCTCTGTAATGTGGAGATAATAGCACCTACCTAATGGGGTTGTCTTCAGGACTAATTGAGTTAACATATGTTAAACACTTAGAATAGTTCTGGGACATAGTAAGTCTTTGCTGTCTACTCACTCTTTATTGCTTTCCTTCCCAGCTCCCCCTGGTGCACATCAGCCACCATTCTGACCTCTGTGCTAGCAACTAGTAGTGCTAACAACTTGTTAGAGATTACTGCAAATGGCTGTAAAGGAGAGAGTCTTGAGAGGGGAGTGAGGTAGAATTTATTGAATGCCTTAGAAAGATCTAGAAGGTTCAGAGGATGGAAAGGCAAGTTCTTAATTTAGGATAGCTTCATGGAAAGGTTGGCATTTCTGTGGAAAATTTTTTTTTTAAATCCTCACTTGAGGACATTTTTGCATTTGTCTTCGGATAGAGCAGGAGGGAGAGAGAGAAACATCGATGTGAGAGACACATCAAGTGGTTGCCACCCACACGACCCCAACCAGGGCCGGGGACAAACTGCAATTGAGGTATGTGCCCTTAGCGGGAACCAAACCTGGGACTCTCTGGTCCGCTGAGCCAAACTGGCCAGGGCTGGGGGAAAATTTTTGCCCAACAGTTTTAGTTGATGGTAAAGGGATCATAGCAATAGCAGGTGGCAGCATTTTAGGAGGAAGAGAAAGCCTGGGCAAAGCACTGAGGCTGGAAAGTGTGGCTCTATGTGGACACAGAATTGTAATCCAGGACAATCTATGTGGGCATAGAGTGGGAAGGTTGGAAAGATTAGAGTGGTGGGAGGATGGCATGGAGAGCCTGGTGGGGAAGGAGAGGCTTGGGAGGTAGATTGATGGTGGATGGTAAACTGAACTGGCAATAGTTACATAGTGGAAGTGTTTCTGGAGTCTGGTGTCTACATTTTGCCTAGCATACCCTCCCTATCTGCTCTATTGCTTCTGTGGCCTGCCTTCAGGGCTTGCAGGCTGTGTAGGCAGGATGGACCAATGAGTCTGGACCCCACTTTTTGGACTCTGTAGTGGCTGTCTTGGAGCTTTGCTAAAGTGGCCTGGCATTCTGGGCTATTACCCAGGCTACTTTTCAGAAACAGGCTATGCCCTAAAGTCTTTGACATGGGTGATTTTTGCACCTCTCCTCTGCCCCCATACACACACACTGTGTGCGGAATAGTTCTTTCCCATTCTACTGAGAGGATTGTTTATTCACATGTTAATACTAATCACTTTATAATGTACAATTATTGAAGTAGATAAGACTTGTAATATGTGCCTACATGGAGAGTCATTTTGGAGATCTCTTGCTTTCTATTCCTCCAGGGCTTTGAGCTTTGTCAGAGAGAACCTGTGTCTGGCCCTGGTGCTGCTGCTGACCACCTGTGTAACCTCAGGCATGACATTGAGCCATTATGGACCTCTCTGTGCCATCAGCTCGAAAATTATCTCTAAGGTCCCCTTTCCCTTGGATGATCTTTTCCCCCACCATCCCTGGGACAGTCTCTTGCTTGCACATGGCTATTTGATGCATCTATGGCTAACATTTTCTGACCACTTAATACACAGCAGACATTGTTCCAAATGTTTTACATGTCTTAGCTTATGTAAGCCTCTCAACAACCCTGTGATGGTTGGTACTTAGTAGCTGAGGAGACAGAGGCTGTGGCAGATTTAAAAACTTGCCCAAAGTCACACAGTGAACAAATGGCAGATACACACTCTGACAATGTAACACCAGAATCCAAGCCTTAACTGCTGGTCAATATTGTCTTAGATTTAATACAGCTGGGCTACTCTTCTTCTTTGTGGTGGTGGTAGTCAAGAAGTCCATAAAAGAAGGACCTTTGAAGGGGCAGGGAACATTTGGAGAATCAAGTTGGTACAATTTCCCTGGAGGGGCTGGAACACCATCATGAGTCTTGTTCATGAGAAGTACTGCTCATGGAGACCGGAAACGTTGCATCTGTTTACTACATGGAGCTCATTGCAGACAAGCACTCTGTCTTTTCATCTTGTTTCAGCATAACCGCTGTGGTCCTGGACTTAGGTACACATTGGATAGATGTCATTTGGATGATTGCTTCTTTGGAAAACTGAAACAGAGAGTATAAATATAAAAAATAATGGTTTCTCCTTTAGTTACCTGCTTTCTTCCCATTTTGCTACTCTATCCAGAGGTAACGTTTGTTTATGGTTTAGTCAGATTCCTTCCAGTCCTTCTCTAACAGTCCACTCACAATATAGAGATAAAAATATATAATTAAAAAATATAAATGGGACCACAGTATTTTTTAAAAAATAGGGAAACTATGAAATATTCCAAGGCTTATGGAAGAATGGGGCAATTCCAAGTACCCCTATTTCTTGGACATTCTGGCTTCTCGTCCGATTTCTGGAGATGCTGTGGTTTGGGGATAAGAACTTCATGGTGAAGGTCAATGTAGGGCAATTTTAGGTGTCTCGTTATTAATTATACCCGGTCTGGATTTCACATCATTTTGGGAATTCGTTATTTAAAATTTTAATGTATTGATTCAACTTAAAATATCATTTGAAAAATATTGTAATTTGCTTTTTATCTCATTACTTTAATGTAGTCTCTCTTTTTAGTATAACACACTGACTAAGCTCATAGACTGGAGTCAGACTGGAAGGTTTCAATCCTAGATTGGCTTCTTACTAGTGTACCTGGAGCAAATCACTTTTTCTAAGAGGCTTTTTAATCTACAAAGTGGGGTTATCAATAATCAGTAAATGAGAAAATCAACTTAAGTTATGTATTATAGTATCTGAATCTTAGTAAAGCCTATACATGTAAGCACTTTGCTTTTTTTATTGCGATAAAATATGACATAAAATTTGCCATTTTAACCATTTCTAATTGTATAGGTCAGTGGTATTAAGTATATTCACATTGTTGTGCAACCATCACCACTAATCTTCATAACTTTTTCATCAAACTGAAACTCTATACCCATTCAGTAATAACTCTTTATTACCCTTGCTGTCAGCCTCTGATAACTGCCATTCTACTTTCTATCTCTATAAATTTGACTACTCTTGGGGCCTTATATAACTGGAATTATACAACATTTGCCCTTTTATAACTGTCTTATTTCACTTAGCATAATGTTTTCAGGGTTCATCTATATTGTATCACGTGTTGGACTTTCATTAGTCATGTGTTGCTTAATGATGGGGATACATTCTGAGAAATGCATTCTTAGGCAATTTTGTCCTTGTGCAAACGTCATAGAGTGCACTTACACAAACCTGGATGGTAACCTACTGCACACCTAGGCTATATGGTACAGCCTAGTGCTCCTAGGCTGCAAGCCTGTATAGCATGTACTGAATACCACAGGTAATTGTAACACAAAGATAACTATTTGTGTATCTAAACATAGATAAGGTACAATAAAAGTATGATGCAAAAGATAAAGTGCATGTGCCTAGTGGGGGGGGGTGGTCAGGCAGGAGGAAGGTTGTGGGGGGAGGCTCCATCTGAGGGAGAGTAGAGCTCAGGAGGAGGGAGGAGGATGGGAGAGAGAGAAGGAAGAGAAGGGGAGAGAAAGTGAGAACAGAGATCAGAAGAGAACCAGAAAGATAAATCTGGAGACAAGAAATAATGAAAGGGAAAGGGGGAGGAGAGAGAGGGAGAGAAGGAAAGAGAGAGGAACAGACCTGGGAAAGAGAGATAAGGGGAAAATGAAGAAGGGCAGTGAGTTTGTGCTCACAGTATGCAGGTGTGCATGTTTGGGCTGGGGCTCCCCTCCCCCTTAGGGCTCTCCTCTTGCTCCCTCACCAACTCTAGGCTGTAGCCATTGTGTGGGCAGAGAGTAGACAGACAACATGCTGAGCCTCCTCATCTATTTAAACCACCCAGAGCTGGCAATAAGTTCAGCAATATAGTTGAATCCAGCCTTTTCTTTCACCATTACAAATAAACCTTTTGCTTATAATCCATTTAATTCTTATGTGACCGCTGTCATATATGCAGTTCCTCATGGACAGAAACCTTATTATTTGGTGCTTGACTGCATATTTTAAGGCCAAATAATATTCTATTGTATGTATATAGCACATTTTGTTTATCCATTCATCTGCTGATGGAAATCTGGGTTGTTTCCATAGGTGATGGTTACTTTTTTGTATCAATTTGGGTAGGCCACAGTACCTAGATGTTTGTTCAAATATTAGTCTAAATATTTCTGTGATAGTATTTTTACTTTTATTTTTTTTAATCCTCACCTGAGGATATTTTTCTATTTACTTTCAGATGGAGTGGGAGGGAGAAGGGGAGAGAGAAATATCAATGCCAGAGAGACACATTGACTGGTTGCCTCCTGCACGACCCCGACCAGGGCCAGGTACAAACTGCAACCGACGTGCATGCCCTTGACCAGAATTGAACCCAAGACTCTTTGGTCTGTGAGCCGACGCTCTAACCACAGAGCAAACTAGCCAGGGCTGTGACACTATTTTTTTAAAGAGGAGATTAACATTTAAATTATTAGACTTTGAGTAAAGCAAATTACTTTCCATATTGTGGGTAGGCCTTATCCAATTATTTGAAGACCTTAATGGAAAAAGACTGATCTCCCCTGAAGAGAGCATTTTGTCCCTGGATTGCCTTTAGACTTAACTGTAGTGTCAGCTCTTTCCCGGGTTTCCAGCTAGTTGGCTTACCCTAAAGATTTTGGACTTGCCAACCTCTATAGTGATGTGAGCCAAGTCATAAAATCAACATCCCTCTCTTTACCTATATATCCTATCGTTCTCCGGTGAACCCTGACTAATACATGATCTTTTGGCTATTGTGAATAATGCTGCTATGAACATTGATGTACAAATGTCTGTTGGAATTCCTGCCTTCTGTTCTTTTGTGTATGTACCCAGAAGTAGAGTTCAGGGTTACAAAGTAATTTGATTTTTTTATTTTTCGAAGAACCACTATAGCAGCTGCATCAGTTTACATTCCCTTCCACAATGCACAAGGGTTCCAGTTTCTCCATGTCCTCGCCAACACATATTCTGTTTTTTTTTTTTTTTTTAATAATAGCTATCCTTATGGCTGTGAAGTGATAGCTCATTGTGGTTTTGATTTGCATTTCCCTAATGATTAGTAAAGTTCAGCATATTTTTGAGTGCTTATTGGCCGTTTGCATATCTTCTTTGGAGAAATGTCTACTCAAGTTTCTTGCTCATTCTTAAGTCAGATTGCTTATTTTTGTTTTTGATTTTGTTATGAAGTTCTAGGAGTTATTTATATAGTCTTGATATTAACTACTTACTAGGTAAATGACTTGCAGCTATTTTCTTCCATTACCTGGGTTGCCTTTTCAGTCTGTCTATTGCATTCTTTGATGCTCAAAAGTTTTATTTGATGTAGTCCAGTTTATTTTTCTTTTGTTGCTTGTGGTTTTGGTGATACATATCCAAGAAATCTTTGCAAAATGAAATGTTACAAAGATTTTCTTCTAAGAGCTTTTAGTTTCAGTTCTGATGCTTAGATTTTAAAATTAATTTTGAGTTACTTTTTGTATATGATGGACATAAGGGTCCAACTTTATTCTTTTGCATGTGGACATCTAAGCAATTCATTTATCAATTACAATAATGTTCATCTCTATATAAACATCATTAGCATAAATATAGCCACAGTATAAAATATTGATTCATTCTTGACTTATTTTAAAATTTATGTCTAAAATGCTAATTTTTTCCTCATGTAATTACTCAAAATTTCTACTCTTTGTAACTTTTAATGTTTCTAGGGAAGAAAGGTTATTTCTATGTTGAAAGAGCATTGATTGCTGATAGCTTTCCTTCTTTCCTCCCTCCCTCCCTTCCTTTCTTCTTTCCCTCCTTTCTACCTTTGCTCCTTCCTTCCTGACCCTCGTTACCTTTTTTTAGCTCTTAGAATTTGAAACGTAGGAAGTTATGTTTGTTAAAAAATTGAAACAAAGTGTTTAGAGTCAAACGTGGGAGTTTCCCTTTATTTATGCTTTCTTCTGTCCTACTACTGTCCCAGAGATAACCTTTGTTCATAGTTTGGTGGGTATCCTCCCAGACCTTCGTCAAGAATTCATTTGCAGGTATAGATCTAAACATAAATATAATTTTAAAATATAAATGAGACCATATATTGTTCTGCCTTTCCTTATTTATTTATTTATTTATTTATTTATTTATTTAATCCTCACCCGAGGATATTTTGCTATTTATCTTCAGATAGAGTGGGAGGAAGAGAGAGGGAGAGAAAGCGAGAGAGAAACATTAACGTGAGAGGGACACATTGGCTGGTTGTCTCCCTCAGGACCAACTGCAACCAAGATATGTGCCCTTGACCGGAATCGAACCCGAGATTCATTGGTCCTCAGGCTGACGTTCTACCACTGAGCCAAACCAGCCAGAGCTGCCTTTCCTTTTTTAAACTCAAAAATATACCTATGCACATACAAATACATAAACATATACATGTATAATATACATATCTTAACTCGTCAATTGAAGCATATATATGTCTTTGTGACCATATTTTGTCATGGAGTACAGACTATGGAGCTCAAATGGAAGGATGTTCTTTTATTTAGAAGACCAAGTCACTAACATAGGGCTCAGTTTGTCAAACCAAGTTTGCTGTAGTGCTCCTCTCTCTGGACTGTTGGCTTCTCCCCATGAGCCATCTGACCGTTTCCATTCCTCTCTGGATCAGAGCTCCAACCAAGGACTCTGACACTCAACTGCCTCAGCAAAACCTGGAATATGAGTCCTTTCTCATATACCTGCCACCACTCTGACCAGCCTGGGCCTCTCTGGTGCTGTTACCTCCTAAAGTGGAAAAAGGTCCAGAGGCACAGGTCTCCTTTCTTCCTTGCTGTTTAGAGCAAAGGTTGCTATCCTTTGTAGCTTTCTAAAAAATTGAATTTGGCAGGAGAAAAAATGGCAACGGAGTTAATGGACGCTACACAGACAATCTCCCAGGACCAAATGGGAATTAAAACTAAAATAAAGACAAATCATCAGAAAAAAGCAACAGAAAAATAGCAGGAAAGGACCATATAACCAGGGACACTGGTAGGATCTGCAGAGGTGCGAGAGGGTGGCAGGCTGGGAGCCCATAGACAGCAGCAGTCTTAGCTGTGAGCAGCACCCTTGGGGTTAAAATCCCAAGCAGGCTCCACAGCACAGAGGGCCAAAATAGAGTACTAGATTGGCCACAGCCACTCACCTTGGGCTGCTGCAGAGAGAGGTTGGACTGGACTGGAACTCTGTGGGGACAGCTTGGATTTAGAGGGCACTCAGAGTTTTGCTGAATCTCGGCCACAAAGGACAGTGGCCAGCTTGCTCCTTCCTGCCCACACAGAATGGTAGCCAGCTTGCTTCTTCCCAGAGTTGAGGAGAGAAAGGGCAGCCCTTCCATTGGAGATTCAGCCCCCTTTAAGTGAGCAAAAGAAATGCAAATTGAGGCTCATTAACAACCAGCACCTATCCCATACACTGGAAATCCTCTTATGCAGAACACCACAGGGCTACATTCTAAGGCCCTGGGTAACTGAGACTAATAGCCTTCAGGCAAAAAGCTAGAGGATAACTGAACCTTTCCTGGGCTTGCAAATCTACCCAGGAAAGTAAGACTTGACAGTAGTGTTTAACGTGGGCCCTCCCACACTCATCCAAACCCAGTAGAGGGAGCCACAAACAGCAGAACACCAACACCCACAGGAAAAATTTGGCAAGCTTCAAGCTCACTGAGATAGCCCAAATGGTAAAACAAAGAAACAAATCCCAAATGAAAGAACAAGAGAATTTTATCAAAGATGAGATAAATGAAATGCAACCTAAGCACATTATCAGAGGTAGAGTTCAGAGCCATGATTTTGAGGAAGCTCAACAGCATAAATAAGGACATCAACACCATGAGTAAAGATATAAAAACATTGAAAACCAACCATGTAGAAATGAAGAATGACCAGAATCGAACCAGAGACTCATTGGTCCTCAGGCCGACGTTCTACCACTGAGCCAAACCGGCCAGAGCTGCCTTTCCTTTTTTAAACTCAACAATATACCTATGCACATACAAATACATAAACATATACATGTATAATATACATATCTTGACTTGTCAATTTAAGCATATATGTCTTTGTGACCATATTTTGTCATGGAGTACAGACTATGGAGCTCAAATGGAAGGATGATCTTTTATTTAGCAGACCAAGTCACTAACATAGGGCAGAAATTAAGAACACATTGGAAGGACTAACCAGCAGAGTAGAGGAAGCTGAGGACTGGATCAATGAATTAGAAGACAGGGTACAAAAAAAATCAACCAATCAGAAAACTAAAAGAAAAAAATGATTACAAAACCAGAAGACAGCTTAAGAGAACTGTGGGACAACTAGAAACGTAATAACATTTGCATTATAGGAGTCCCCGAAGAAGAATAAAATGAGCAAGGGTTAGAGAATATATTTGAAGAAATAGTGACAGAAAACTTTCCTAACTTGGTGAAGTAAGAAGGCATTTAAGTTCAAAAAACACAGAGAGTCCCAAGTAAGAAGAACCCAAACAGGCCCATACCAAGACACAAAGTAATTAAAATGCCAAAAATTGAAGACAAACAGAGACTCCTAAGGGCAGCAAGAGATAAGCAACAGGTTACCTACAAAGGAACCCCCATAAGGCTCTCAGCTGACTTCTCAACAGAAACACTACAGGCCAGAAGGGAATGACATGAAGTAATCAAGGTCATGAAAAACAAGGATCTGAATCCAAGATGACTCTTACAGCAAAGCTATCATTCAAAATAGAAGGTCAAATAAAGAGCTTCACAGACAAAAAAAAAAAGCTAAGGGAATATATTATCACTAAACCAACACTGCTAGAAATGTGAAAAGGACAGCTGTAATTAATAGAAGAAATAGGAAGAGAAATATAACCACACTAAACAAAAATGGCAATAAATAAGTACATATCAATAATCACCTTACATGTAAATGGTTGAATGCTCTGATAAAAAGACAGACTAGCCCTGGCCAGTTTGGCTCAGCAGTTAGAATGTCGGCCCATGGACCAGAGAGTCCCGTGTTCAGTTCCCACTAAGGGCACGTACCTTGGTTGCAGTTTTACCCCAGCCCCGATTGGGGTCATGCAGGTGGCAGCCAGTCGATGTGTCTCTCTCACATCGATGTCTCTCTCTCTCTCTCCCTCCCTGTCTCCATCCCACTCTATCTGAAGATAAATGCAAAAAAATGTCCTCAGGTGAGGATTGAAAAATAATAATAAAAGACACACAGTAGCTGACTGAATAAGAAAGCATGACTCATATATGTTGTTTACAAGAGACCGACCTCACAACAAAAGACTCATATAGGTTGAAAGTAATAGGATGGAAAAAAATCTTCCAAGCAAATGGAAAGGAAATAAAAAGCTGAGTAGCAATACTCATATCTGATAAATTAGATTTCAAAATGAAGGCCATAACTAGAGACAAAGAAGGCCACTACATAATATTGAAAAGATCTATACAACAGGAAGATATAACCTTGGTAAACATATATGGACTCAATATAGGAGCACCAAAATATATAAAATATCTTCTGGAGGACTTCAAAGGAGAAATCGACAGCAATACAATCATAGCAGGAGACTTCAACACCCTACTGACATCACTGAATAGATCTTCCAGACAAAAAATTAACAAGGACACACAGACTCGAAAGGAAGTGCTAGATCAAATGGATTTAATAGATATCTACAGAGAATTACACCCCAAAACTGCATAATTCACATTCTTCTCAAGTGCACATGGGACATTCTCAAAGACAGACCACATATTAGGGCACAAATTAAGTCTCTACAAATTCAAGAAGATTGAAATCATATCAAGCATTTTCTCAGATCACAATGCCATGCAACTAGAAATGAATTGCAACAAGAACATGCAAAGTCATTTGAAAACATGGAAGCTAAATAGCATGTTATTGAACAATGAATGGGTTACCAGGGAGATCACGGAAGAAATTAAAAACTTCCTGGGGGGACTTCCGGTCAAGATGGCGGCTTAGGTAAACGCAGTATTGCGTCCTCCCACAACCACATCAAAGTTACAACAAAACTACAGAACAACCATCATTCAAAACCGCCTGAAATCAAGCTGAATGGAAGTCTTACAACTTCGGAATTAAAGCAGCAGCCACATCCAGACTGGTAGGAGGGGCGGAGGGCAGGAGGGCCAGTGGCGAGATGGGCTGGTCCCATACCCACGTGTGGTTGATAACAATCAGGAGGACACCTTGACTGGGAAGGTCCTTCCTGAGGACTGAGGGATCCCTGTCCCACACCAGGTGCTGCGCTCAGGGTTCCAGTGCCAGGAAGAGAAGTCCCCATAACTTCTGGCTGGAAAAACCAGCAAGAACTGAGGCTCAGGGAAGCTGAAGCGGCTGGAGCCCCAGGCAGCTCCTTAATGGGCCCACTCAAGAACTTATTGGACTCTCTCCCTCTAAGCTCGGAGGGGAGGCAGCGCGAGGGGCACCAGAGACATACAGGGAAGAACTGAGCTGTTTGGCACTGAAGCAAGGGCTGGAGAGGGGGCTTTCTCTGGGACAAACGTTCTGTCAGAGGCCTTTGTTCCTTTGGTGAGCCCTTCCCTGGGGCGGCAGACAGCTGCCATATTTGGGACACCAGCAACCTGGCTCACACTGGTAATCCCGCCCTGGTGACTCCCTGAAGCCCCGCCCCATCCCACCCAACTGTCAGGCCCACCCAAGCTGTTGCCACTTGCTTAACTATAGGATTGGCCTGTCTTGGATCCTGCTTCAGGTTTTTCCTAAATTCTTTCAAATGAGCAGCATCTGGTCTCAGCTAGCCCCATATGCTTGTTAAGTAATACACAGAAACAGACACAGGGAGGCAGCCAAAATGAGGAAACAAAGAAACGGGTCCCAAATGAAAGAACAGAACAAAACCCCAAGAAAAGAACTAAGCAAAACGGAGATAAGCAACCTAACCGATGCTGAGTTCAAAATACTGCTTATAAGGATGCTCAATGAACTTAGTGAGAACCTCAGTGAACTTAATGAGGGACTCAAGAGCATAATAAAGGACCAGTCAGAAATGATGGATGCACAGCCAGAAATGAAGGAGGCATTAACTGAAATAAAGAATAACTTACACAGATTCAATAGTAGAGTACGTAAATCCAAGAAACAAACCATCGATTTGGAATATAAGGAAGCAAAAAACGCCCAATCAGAACAGCAAAAAGAAAAAAGAATCCAAAAAAATGAGGATAGTGTAAGGAGCCTCTGGGACAACTTCAAGCGTGCCAACATTCGCATCTTGGGGGTGCCGGAAGGAGAAGAGCGAGAACAAGAAATTGAAAACCTGTTTGAAACAATAATGGCAGAAAACTTTCCTAACTTGGTGAAGGAAATAGACATACAAGTTCAGGAAGCACAGAGAGTCCCAAACAAGATGAACCCCAAGAGGCCCACACCAAGACACATCATCATCAAAATGCAAAAGGTTCAAGACAAAGAGAGAATCTTAAAAGCAGCAAGAGGAAAGCAGCTAGTTACCTACAAGGGAGTTCCCATAAGGCTGTCAGCTGATTTCTCAAAAGGAACTTTGCAGGCCAGAAGGGAATGGCAAGAAATATTCAGAGTGATGAAAAGCAAGAACCTACAACCAAGATTACTCTATCCTGCAAAGCTGTCATTTAGAATTGATGGCCATATAAAGACTTTCCCAGGCAAGAAAAAGTTAAAGGAGTTCATCACCACCAAACCGTTATTATATGAAATGATGAAGGGTCTTTTTGAAGAAAAAGATAAAATATATGAACAAACAAAATGGCAATGAAGACATATCTATCAACAATGGAATCAACAAACAAAATGAACAGGTAGAACGGAAATATTCTAATAGATACAGAGAACATTTTGTTGGTTGCCAGATGGGAGGGGGGTTTGGGGAATGGGTGAAAAAGGTGAAGGGATTAAGAAGTACAAATTAGCCCTGGCCGGTTTGGCTCAGCGGTTCGAGCGTTGCTTGCGGTCCTGAGAGACCCGGGTTTGGTTCCCGCTAAGGGCCCGTACCTCGGTTGCAGTTTGTCCCCGGCCCTGGTCAGTTGTGCGGGTGGCAGCCACTCCATGTGTTCCTTTCACATCGATGTTTCTCTCTCTCTCTCTCTGTTCCTCTCTCTCCCTCCCACTCTAACTGAACAAAAAATGGAAAAATGTCCTCTGGTGAGGATAAAAAAAAAAAAGAAGAAGTACAAATTAATTGCTAGACTGACAAACCTCAAAGGGAAAGGGGTTGGGGGGTGGGAAGCAATAAACCAAAGAACTTATATGCATAACCAATGTACACAGACAATAGTGTGGGAAAAGGCGGGAGGGGGATGGGTGTGGGGAGGAGGGAGTTAATGGGGGAAAAATGAGGAACATGTGTAATACATTTTACATTCAACAATAAAGATAAAAATAAATAAATAAATAAATAAATACTTCCTGGAAACCAATGAAAATGAACACACAACAACACAATCTATGGCATGGAACGAAAGCAGTTCTGAGAGGGAAGTTCATAGCACTACAGGCCCACCTCAAGAAACAAGAAAAATTTCTAATTGACTACCTAACTTCACAACGTAAAGACCTAGAAAGCAAACAAACAAACAAACAAAAAAACCACCTCAGAGCAAGTAGAAGGAAGGACATAGTAAAGATCAGAGCAGAAATAAATGACATGGAGACCAAAAAACAAAACAAAAACAAAAACAAACAAAAAAACAATTCAAAGGAACCATGGAACAAACAGCTGTTTTTTTTTTTAAAAAGATAAACAAGATTGATGGATCCTTAGCTAGACTCACCAAGAAACAAAGAGAGAGAACCCAAATATACAAAATCAGATATAAAAGAGGAGAAGTAATAACGGACACCACAGAAATAGAAAGGATCGTTCACAAATATTATGAACAATTATATGGCAACAAATAGGACAAGCTAAGCAAAATGGAATAATTCCTAGAAACACATAGTCTCCCAAAACTGGACAGGGAAGAGATAGAAAACTTGAACAGACCAATAAAAACACAGGAAATTGAAGATGTAATCAAGACTCTCCCAGCAAAGAAAAGCCCAGGCCTGGACGGCTTCATGGGGGAGTTTTACCAAGCATTCAAAGAATAACTAACACTCATTCTTCTCAAATTATTCCTAAATATTCAAGAAGAAGGAAGACTTCCAAACTTGTTTTATGAGGCCAGCATTATTGTAATCCCCAAACCAGAAAAAGGCAGTACAAAGAAAGAAAACTACAGGCCAAAATCGCTGATTAACATAGATGCCAAAATCCTGAACAAAATACTAGCAAATTGGATCCAGCAATACATCAAAAAAATTATTTATCATGACCAACTGGGATTCATCCAGGGATGCAAGGGTGTTACAAAATTTGCAAATCAATAAATGTGATACACCACATAAAAAAAATGAAAGATAAAAACCATATGATCCTATCAATAGATGCTGAAAAAGCATTTGACAAAATCCAGCACCCATTTCTGATAAAAACACTCAGCAATTTGGGAATAGAGGGATCATATCGTGACATAATAAAGGCCATATATGAAAGACCTACAGCCAACATCATATTCAATGGGCAGAAACTAAAAGCATTTCCCTTAAGAACAGGAACAAGACAAGAATGCCTACTTTCACCACTCTTATTTCACATAGTACTGGAAGTCTTAGCCACATTAATCAGACATGAAATAAAATAAAAGGATTCCAAATTGGATAGGAGGAAGTAAAACTGTCATTATTTGCAGATGACATGATATTATACATAGAAAACCCTAAAGACTTCATCAAAAATCTACTAGACTTAATAAATAAATTTGGCAAAGTAGCAGAATACAAAATTAACATCAAGAAATCGATGGCATTCTTATACACCAATGATAAACTCACAGAAAGAGAAACTAAAAAAACAACCCCATTTATTATCATGGCAAAAAAATTAAGATACCTAGGAATAAACTTAACCAAAGAAGTAAAGGATCTATTTGCAGAAAACTACAGGACATTGAAAAAAGAAATAGAGAAAAATATAAAAAAGTGGAAGCACATTAATTGGAAGAATTAACATCATTAAAATGTCCATACTACCCAAAGCAATCTATACATTCAATGCAAAGCTCATCAAAATACCAATGACAGCCCTGGCCGGTTTGGCTCAGCGGTTAGAGCATCGGCCTGCGGTCCCGAGAGACCGGGGTTCGGTTCCCGCTAAGGGCACGTACCTCGGTTGCAGTTTGTCCCCAGCCCTGGTTGGTTGTGTGGGTGGCGACCACTCGATGTGTCCCTTTCACGTCGATGTTTCTCTCTCTCTCTGTTCCTCTCTCTCCCTCCCACTCTACCTGAACAAAGAATGGAAAAATGTCCTCGAGTGAGGATGATAAAAAAAAAATACCAATGACATACTTCACAAAACTAGAACCAATACTTCAAAAGTTCATATGGAACCAAAAAAAGACCCTGAATAGCCACAGCAATCTTGAAAAAGAAGGACAAAGTAGGCAGGATCACAGATATTAGTTGTACTACAAAGCTACTGTAGTCATAACAGCCTCTACTGTAGTCATAACAGCCTTGTACTCGCACAAGAACAGGCACATAGATCAATGGAATAGAATAGAGAACCCAGAAATTGACCCAAAACATTATGTTCAATTGATATTCGACAAAGGTGGCAAGAGCATACAATGAAGTAATGACAGTCTCTTCAATAAAAGGTGTTGAGAAAATTGGACAGCTACATGCAAAAAAATGAAAATAGACCATCAACTTACTACACCATACACAAGAATAAACTCAAAATGGATAAAAGATTTAGATGTGACTCATGAATCCTTAAAAATCCTATAAAAATGTAGGAAACAAACTTTTATACATCATATGTAGCCGAAGTTTCACTGATACATCACCTAAGGCAACAGAAACAAAGGAGAAAATGAACACATGGGACTACATCAAACTCAAAAGCTTGTGCACAGCAAAAGAAACAACCATCAAAATGGAAAGGCAACCCACTGTATGTGAGAGCATAATTGCCAGTGATACATGAGATAAGGGGTCAATTTCCAAAATATATAGAGTACTCATACAACTCAACAAAAGGAAGACAAAGAACCCAATGAAAAAATGGGCAGAAGAGCTGAATTTGTATGTCCTCCCCAAACAGGACATACAAATGGCCAAGAGACATATGAAGAAGTGCTCAACATCACTAATCATCAGAGAGATGCAAATTAAAACAACCATGAGGTATCACCTCACACCTGTCAGAATGGTCATCATCAACCAAGCATCAAACAACAAGTGTTGGCAAGGGTGTGGAGAAAAGAGGACTCTAGTACACTGCTGGTGGGAATGCAGCCACTATGGAAAACATTATGGTGTTACCTCAAAAAATTAAAAATTGAATTGTCATTGACACAGTGATCCCACTTCTAGGAATATACCCTAAGAAGCCTGAAATACCAGTCAGAAAGAATATATGTACCCCCATGCTCATAGCAGCACTATTTACAATAGCTAAGATATGGAAACAGCCCATGTGTCCATCAGTAAATGGGTGGCTAAAAAAGCAGTGGTACATATACACAATGGAGTACTATGCAGCTGTAGGAAATAATGATCTCTTATCCTTTGAGATGATATGGAGGGACCTGGAAAGCATTATTCTAAGTGAAACAAGCCAAGCAGAAGAAGACAAATATCATATAATCTCACTGATTTGTGGAATATAATGAACATAGAAGTCTGAAGAACAGGGTAATCCCAGAGACGTGAAAGTAGGGTATAGACTGACAATCCTCAGAAGGGCGGGGGGGGGGGGGGGCTAAACCACAGAACTTATATGCATGTATGCATAACCAATGGACACGGACAACCAAGGTGGGGATGGGGCAGGGAGGGAGGTGGAGGAAGGTGTCAATGGGGAAAAAAGGAGAAACATCTGTAACAAATATAAATTAATTAATTTAAAAAATTGAATTTATTTGAATTATTAACTATTGTCATAAAATTTAAAAGACACTCCTCAGATCCAAATAGCCCTATATTAAATTACTACTCCCACATTTTATTATTATTATTTTTTTAAATCCTCACCGCAGGATATATATATTTTTTTCTGTTTATCTTCAGGTAGAGTGGCAGGGAGGAAGGGCAGAGAGAGAAACATCGATGTGAGAGAGCGACACATCCACTGGTTGCCTCCTGCATGACCCCAACCAGGACCAGAGACCCAATCGCAACCCTTTGATCTGTGGACCGACGCACTAACTCTGAGCCAAACTGGCCAGGGCACTACTCCCATATTTTATTTTATTTTTTTATTGTATTTTATTTATTTATAAAAAAATTTTTTTCTTTATTGATTTTTAGAGAGAAAAGAAGGGAGAGGGAGAGAGAGATAGAAACATCGATGAAAGAGAATATCGGTTGGCTGCCTCCTGCATGCTCCCCACTGGGGATTGGTTCCACAATCTGGGCATGTGCCTTGACTGGGAATCGAACCGGCGACCTCTTGGTGCATGGGTCCATGCTCTACCACTGAGCCACACTGGCTAGGCCTACTCCCATATTTTAAATAAAAAAGCATAAAGTTCTGAATTTCACTTTGATATGTTTAGGTATGGATTAGTTTTTAAAAAACACATTTATTTTTCTCTTGATAAGTCTTTCATTTTAAAGACTGAACATTTTTTTTAGTTCAAGGAGTTTTTCTCCCATTATTTGATTCTTCCTTGTCCTCTCCTTGCTAGCCAGGCATAATACGAACTAATGGTCATGGAAAACTGCTAAAGAGAGGAAAAGGCAAATAGAGAGATATATGGTATTAAGAAACACATTTAGGACAGGTTAAGGTCTTGTGTATTTAATAGGTAATGAAAATTTAATAATACTAAAAATGTTAGTGCAGAAGAAAAAATCATAAAAAATGCTCACAGCAAGAATCATGACATAGCTGGCACTTGGGGACAAATGCCAGAGGAAGATAGGGTAATGGGGGAGGGGGAAGAAAGGTGGTGCTGTGGCAGAATGGGGGGGACTGGGCCAGAGTTCTAGAAGCACTGTACCTTTACGCAGATACTCAGGAGAATGGACACCCTGTTTCTCCATCGGAGGTATTGCTTTTCCTCCTCCTCTCAGCCCTCAGTGTGTGTATGCTAAATAGAGGTACAAGGATGGAGTGGGAGAGCAGGGAGGTCCTGTTGTTTTTTTCTTACTGCTTCTATGACTTCTTTTTTTTTTCTATATTGTTTAGAGAGAAAGGAAAGGAAAGGGAGAGAGAGATGGAAACATCAATTGGCCGCCTCCTGCATGACCCCACTGGAGACCCGGCCCACAACCTGGGCATGTGCCCTGACCAGGAATTGAACTGGTGACCTCTTGGTGCATGGGTCGACGCTCAAACACTGATCCACACCGGCTGAGCTGGTTTCCATTTTCTACATTGTATTCCTCCTTTCTTGATTTTCTTGTTGTTTTTTTTTTCTCTTCCCATTATATCCAATTTCTCTTGATTCTCTCCATTTTCTGCATTCTTGCAGTCCTCTCCTGATTTCCTTCGTGTTCTGTATTCTTTCTGTACTCTTCTGATTTTCTCTGTTTTCTGTATTCTTAGTATACTTCCTTGTTCTTTCCGTTTTCTGAAAAAAAAAGAAAAAATAGCTCATTTTTCACAGAAAGATACAGGAACAACTATCAGGTGTCATTCTCTCATTTTATCTTCATGGATGTTTTATGGAGTAGGGGCAGGTTGTCATTATTCCCATTATCCAGGTCATGTTGCGGAAGAGTGGGCTATGAGGTAACTGAGGACTAGGGAGGTTAAGTAACTTAGTGTTGAAATCAGGATTTAAATACGAGATAGCTTTATTCTAGTGTCTGAACTCTTAACATTTATGCTTTATGTAATATCCCCCTGAGGAGTGAGGCAACTGTCATTCGTTGCCACTTTTCAGAGGGTTGGTAAGTAAATGAGTCCAGTGCAGGTCAGCAGAGGTAGAGGTATCTCTGTGCACACCAACCTCCTTACTCAGATTCCTCTTATCGTCCTTTGTGAGCCTGGGAGGGTGAGACACATTGTCTCCTCTGTGCTGACCTGCTCTGTCACCCCTGGCCCGTGTTATTGCAAGGGTGTCTCAAACTCTCCGTGGTAAGGGACCAGTTTGGTTTTTGGTTTTCTTTTTTTTTCCTTCAGTCCAAGGTGACCTGATATGTTTGTAAAAATATAAACACTCCTGGTTGGATATTGCAGCAATGTCAACTTACTTTAAAATGTTTTAAAGTTTCTGAGCATGTACTGTCAATTTCTTTTTTTATTTTGTTTTGTTTTATTTATTTTAATCCTTACCCGAGGATATTTTTCCATCTATCTTCAGATATAGTAGGACAGAGAGAAAGAAAAAGAGAGCAATATTGATGTGAGAGAGACACATCAGCTGGTTGCTTCCTGCATGACCCTGACCAGGGTGGGGAACAAAACTGCAACCGAGGTATGTACCTTTGACCGGAATCGAACCAGAGACTTTAGTCCAAGGGTTGACACTCTAACTGCTGAGCCAAACCGGCCAGGGCTGTACCATCAATTTCTACATTCTCCTTATTGAAGACTGTGAACAGTTTGCTGACCAGCACTGGCCACAAGACCTTGGCTTCACTAGCACTGTTCCAGGCTCTCCTTGCTTTCACTGTTGCCAAAAAGCCACCAGGATAATTTTTGAAAAATATGCATAAGGTTCCATCCCACCACTGCATTTTAGATACTATTCAGATATTCACCATGGCCCAGAAGGTCCCAGGTAATTCCGCTCGGCCTATATCTACTCAGCCCCATTTTCACCTTGCCCACTCTTCCCCAGTGCTAATGAAATATTGTCAGACTTGGATAAAAAAGTAGGTTTAAATCGAGGACACATAATGATCTTGGATGTAAGATTCAGAGGTTTGTTCTTTCATCTACTAGCTCAAGTGCTTCCATCACTTTCTCTAGTGGCAAGAAATTTCCCAAGTGCCTTTCCCTTCCTCCTTTTCTTCCCCCACAGGCATGCATCTGCTAAACTCCAAGGGACCCCACGAGACTTGCAACCAGGGGAGCCATGGGCAGCTCATCCAGGGCTCACTGAACCTGTCTCCAAGGCCAACTTTCCTCTGATTTCTCGGTGAGCCAAAGCAGCCCCGCCTAGGCTCTCTCCTCCTATTGCTTCTTCTATCCTCAGCCCTTCCTTGTTTCACTGTCCCCAGCTTTAATAAACTACTAACAAACAAACAAACAAACAAACAAACAAACAAACAAACAAACAACTTGGCCAATACCAAGTCCCAGAGAAGATCTGTGAGCGGTTCTGCTTGTGCAGTGTACCTACCGCTTCTCTGATGGACTCGGCCTAAAGATGTTTGTACTCTGTTTACACCTTACATGTACTTTATAGACTGTTTGTATCGTTCCTCCAGAAAATGAGACTGTTGTGAGTCAAGGTGGTGCAGAGGTCATTCCAATTGCTCTTGAGATTGGGAAATAAAAAATTTGATAGTATGATTATTGTTACTATTGGTGAAAATTTATTGCTGGGGAGCATGACCTTAATGAGCCAAGGGAAATACATCCTGGCAAAACAGTTTCTAGGCTGCTTTGGCTGTGGCCCTTGGAGCTTGCCATCCAGAGGGTCCCTTTTGCAGAGACAGCCAAGATTCTTTCCCTATTTTACCCTTGCTTTCCATTCTCCAAATGGTGAAATGAATGAGAACAAAGTAGCTAGACCCAAAATGTTTTGTTCAGCTGTAGAGAGTCATGGTTTCTAGGAAGCTTTTACAACTGGAAGAGATGTCAGAGGGTCATGCCTGGGGTCAACATCGTTTCAGGCCAACCTCCCAGTATTCTCCTTGACCTTTTAATCCATTCCCTATTTTGTTGGTTCCCCAACTTCCAGAAGAGGATTTTGTTATCTTTTGTTAATGACTTGTCATGGTAATGGCAATGATTCTCAAATTTTAGTGGCAAGAAATTTCTATTCAGTAGGTCTGGGGATGTGATGTAGGAATGTTCATTTTTGTTAAGCATCCGGATGATTCTGAGGTAGGTAGGTCAAGACTCTTCCTTTGAAAAATACAGGTTAAAGTAGTTAGTATCTTTTCTGTGTAGTAATAATATTGGTATTGGGTGCAAATGTGACTGACTTTTAAAGAAGTTCTGTGTGTGCCCAAGATGGAGTAGCAGGGCTAGATTTACCCTTTTGCCTGAAATAACCAAAATTATCGGATAAAATACACAAAACAATGATTTTGAAACACCAGCCTTTAGGCAACGATGAGCAATGATCTTGAAGAAACAGGAAACAAAAGAGGTGAACACCAGGACCACTTCGGTTTACTGAGTGGAGAGAGTTTTCAGGTTGAGACCTAGGGAGGGCAGCCCAGGTGGAACGCGGACTGCCTGAGTTCAGGAGGTGGTGCTAAGAGCCCAGGAAACCACGGAGCTTTCACAGAACACAGTACCAGATGTGAGAGAAGGGCACGGGGAGAGGGCCCACAGACCTGCAGGAAGTCCTCGCAAGTACTCAGCAAAGTACTGGTCAGTAGGAGCATGTGAGGAGACTACTGGGAAGGTGGGGTGGGGTGGAGGGGAGATGGGGAGGCTCAAGAAGAGAGGGGCAGGAAAGGAGTAGAGAACAATGCCCTGCACTCACAGGGGACCTGAAATACTGCCTGTTCTGTCCAACCAGACTGGGGTATTGGGTAGAATAATCAGGAAGGTCTTGCCTCAGCAGTGGAGAATAATTAGCCCCACACTGAGCCCTGCTCTAGACATGCCTAACAAATCATAAAAAAGTGACACCAAAAGGATCAAACTGTTTCCAAATTACTCACTCATCCCAGAACAGAGCTTGAGAATATTTATAGCGATAAAAAACTATCCAGTTCCCAATGAGGTACAACTCACACTGTCTGGTGCCCTAGAACAGTCGGATGGTTGTGTCTGAGATGGAAACACTGTCCCGAGCATCCTGGAGGTGAGCTTCCACAAACATTTTGCACAGTTAAAAAGTCAGCAGCCGAGGCCTTTGGTGTAACGTTTCGTATATAACAGGCAGTGTTGGCCAGACTATGGTCTGTGTTGATACTTACCTTGGCTTTTAAGATAGCAGGTCCTCTGGATGTCTATTAATAGTTTTTGAAAATACATTTCCTGTGTTTGATCATTCCATCCTCCTCATTGGATTATGGTAAGGGAAACTTAGCGGAGAGTAATATTGGCCAAGGGCATCATGTATACTCAGGGTTGGAGCAAGGAGTTAGGGAGTAATGGGTGGGGGGTGAAGTGGGGCTAATTTTCTGAGGCAAATAGATGACTCAGAATCAAAGACCTTAGAGAGCGGTAAGGGTCAAACCAAAGAGGCCAAGATCTGCCCAGAGGTCTAGGGGCCAGGCTAAGCCAGGTCTAGAACCAGAAGCTTTTGAAACCCAACAGGAACATACAAGGAGTCAAGTCAGCAAAGTCCTGCAGGACGGTAACCCAGGCTGAAGAGTCGGAGCTTGATTTCCTTACCAAGGTTCAAGGTTGGGTCAGGGAGGGGTGCCCTGGGGTCCTGCAGAGGCTCAAAGCTCTGGAGGTCTGTAGCTGAGCATCAGGCTCTGAGCCTGGGTTGTCTACTGTCCCTCGGAGGAGAAAATGGGTTTTAATTTGGTCAGAAGGATGTTTCTCTGAAGCTTCACCACCCTGAAGTCCAGTCTGACACTCTATCTTCTGGATATCTCTATTTTTACAAAATTATAATTTATCTTTATTGTTGAAAGTATTATAGATGTCTCCCCTTTTCCCCCCATTGAGCCCTTCCCCCTTTCCTGCCAGGCCTCCTGGGTATCTCTTTTTAGATGCTTTGCTACTAGGACAAAAAGTTTTCTTCAGTTTGGCTTGTGAGAAGCACTTGGACATTCTTCCCACTCTGCTTGCGTAGACATATGGCTTTTCTTCATACAACTGATAAATCTCTTGGGTGCTGGAAAACTATCTGTTTCTTAAATTTTTTTTTTTTTTTAATCCTCACCCGAGGACATTTTTCCATTTTTTTGTTCAAACAGAGTGGGAGGGAGAGAGAGAAAGAGAGAAAGAGAAACATTGATGTGAAAAGGACACATTGAGTGGCTGCTGCTCTCACGACCAACCAGGACCGGGGACAAACTGCAACCGAGGTACGCGCCCTTAGCGTGAACCGAACCCGGGTCTCTCTAGACCGCAGGCCAATGCTCTAACCGCTGAGCCAAACCGGCCAGGGCTGTTTCTTAAAATGTTGTAGCCCAGATTGGTTTTTGGGAAAACTACTTGAAGATAAGAATAAGATATCATTACTATCTTGACAAAAATTTTACTTCCTTTGGGGCATTGGGACCAAAGGATCAGTCTTTGGAGAATTGGAAGTCAGTTTGTCTTTTAACAGAGGCATCTTAGCCCTGGCCGGTTTGGCTCAGCGGTTAGAGCATCAGCCCGCGACCAATGAGCTGTGGTTCAGTTCCAGTCAAGGGCACGTACCTTGGTTGCAGTTCGTCGCCAGCCCTGGACAGGGTCATGTGGGAGGCAGTCAGTTGATGGTTTCTCTCATGTCGATGTTTCTCTCTCTCCCTCTCCCACTCTATCTGATGATAAATGGAAAAATATCCTTGGGTGAGGAATAAAAATTTTTAAAAAAAATATAAAATAAAAGAAGTGTCTTAAAGTCACTGTCTTCACCTAGAAAGAAGGCTTTTGATGAGAGGTCTTGGGAAACTTTACTTTTATTGTCAATAATGACCATACTATGGATTGGGTAACTACACATGGGGTGTAGAGATAGATGCTGCTCAGTATTCTTAGTCACCATGGTGTTTCCCATGGCAGGTTCACTTGCAGTGTTTAATAATAATAATAATCAGCAAGACTAGATGGTAGAGGAAATTAAGTTGATCACTTTAATTTTCTCCAAATTAGCATTGATTGAAGGAGGTTCTATTCCTTTCTGGTGTTTTCCAATAAAAAAGAGGGAGGGGAGAGAGAAAGGAGAGAGAGAGAGAGAGAGAGAGAGAGAGAGAGAGAGAGAGAGAGAGAGAGAAAGAGAGAGAGAGAGAAAGAGAGACCTGAGAGATTAGGAGAGCATGGGTGAGAGCTTTCTGCCTCTATTTGATGAGTTCAGGACTGCCTCTGTACTCCCGAGTGTATGGGGGCCATCAGCCCACCCGGAAGATGAAATCAAGGCAAAGATGCAAAGATAATGGCTTCCAGAGAGAATACACAGAACACTTGATACAACCTAACTATTGTCTTTTTTTTTTTTTTTTTGAGTTGTTGTCTTTTTTATTTTATTTTATTTTTTTTGAAATCTTTTTTTAATTTTATTTTTTGTTACAGATGTTCCTCCTTTTTTAACCCAATGACACCCTCCTCCCCATCCCCCTGGCCCCGTCCCCAGCTTTGTTTTCAATGTCCATTTGTTATGTGTACATGCATATAAGTTCTGTGGTTTATCTTTTCCCTCTTTCCACCAACCCCTCTTCTGAGGGTTGTCAGTCTGTACCCTACTTTCATGTTTCTGGGTCTACCCTATTCCTCCGACTGTTATGCTCATTATATTCCATAAATAAGTGAGATCATGTGGTATTCGTCTTTTTCTGCTTGGCTTGTTTTACTTAGGATAATACTTTCTAGGTCCCTCCATGTCATCTCAAAGAATAAGAGATCATTCTTTCTTACAGCTGCATAGTACTCCATTGTGTATATGTACCACGGCTTTTTCTATCCATTCGTCTACTGATGGACACTTGGGCTGTTTCCAGATCTTAGCTATTGTAAATAGTGTTGCTATGAACATGGGGGTACATACATTCTTTCTGGTTGGTGTTTCAGGCTTCTTAGGGTATATTCCTAGAAGTGGGATCACTGGGTCAAATGGAAGTTCAATTTTGAATTTTTTGAGGTAACACTATATTGTTTTCCATAGTGGCTGCACCAGTCTGCATTCCCACCAGCAGTGTACTCTGTACACTTTTCTTCACACCCTTGCCAACACTTGTTGTTTGATGATTTGTTGATGGCGGCCATTCTGACAGGTGTGAGGTGATACCTCATTGTTGTTTTAATTTTCCTCTCTGATGATTAATGATGATGAGCATTTCTTCATATGTCTCGTGGCCATTTGTATGTCCTGTATGGAGAGGTGTCTATTCAGCTCCTCTGCCCATTTTTTAATTGGGTTCTTTGTCTTCTTTTTGTTGAGTTGTATGAGCACTCTCTATATATTGGAACTTAACCCCTTATCTGATGTATCATTGGCAATGATGTTCTTCCATATAGTGGGTTGCCTTTCCATTTTGATGGTTGTTTATTTTGCTGTGTAGAAGCTTTTTATTTGTTGTAGTCCCACGTGTTCATTTTCTCCTTTGTTTCTGTTGCCTTAGGTGATATATCAGTGAAAATTCTGCTGCATATGATGTCCAAAATTTTGTTGCCTACATTTTCTTCTAAAATTTTTATGGATTCACAGGTCACATTTAAGTCTTTTATCCATTTTGAGTTTATTTTTGTGTATGGTGTAAGTTGATGGTCTAGTTTCACTTTTTTGCCTGTAGTTGTCCAATTTTCCCAACACCATTTATTAAAGAGCCTGTCTTTACTTCACTGTATGCTCTTGCCACCTTTGTCAAATATTAATTGAGCATATTGCCTTGGGTCCATTTCTGGGTTCTCTATTCTATTCCACTGGTCTATATAGCTGTTCTTGTGCCAGTACCAGGCTGTTTTGAATACAGTCGCTTTGTAGTATAACCTGATATCTGGTATTGTGATAGATCCTTTCAATATTATGTAGTGGCCTTCTTTGTCTCTAGTTATGGCCTTCATTTTGAAATCCATTTTATCAGATATGAGTATTGCTACCCCAGCTTTTTTTTCCTTTCTGTTTGCTTGGAAGATTTTTTTTCATCCCTTCACTTTCAACTCATGTGAGTCTTTTGTTGTGAGGTGGGTCTCTTGTAAACAACATATAGATGAGTCATGCTTTCTTATCCAATCAGCTACTCTGTGTCTTTTTTTTTTTTTTTTATCCTCACCTGAGGACATTTTTCCACTTTTTGTTCAAATAGAGCGGGAGGGAGAGAGAGGAAGAGAGAGAGAGAGAAACATTGAGTGGCTGCCACCCGCACGACCAACCAGGGCCGGGGACAAACCGCAACCGAGGTACGTGCCCTTAGCGGGAACCGAACCCGGGTCTCTCTGTACCGCAGGCCGACGCTCCAACCGCTGAGCCAAACTGGCCAGGGCTACTCTGTGTCTTTTTATGGGAACATTCAATCCATTTACATATAAGGTAATTATTGATATGTACTTATTTATTGCCATTTTTATTTAGTGTGGTTATATTTTTCTTCCTATTTCTCCTGCTAATTATAGCAGTCCTTTTACCATTTCTTGCAGTGCTCGTTTGGTGCTAATGTATTCCCTTAGACTTTTTTTGTCTGGGAAGCTCTTTATTTGACCTTCTATTTTGAATGACAACCTTGCTGGGTAGAGTAGTCTTGGATTCAGATCCTTGTTTTTCATGACCTTGATTACTCCATGCCATTCCCTTCTGGCCTGTAGTGTTTCTGTTGAGAAGTCAGCTGTGACCCTTATGGGGGTTCCTTTGTAGGTAACCTGTTACTTATCTCTTGCTGCTTTTCGGATTCTCTCTTTGTCTTTAATTTTTGGCATTTTAATTACTATGTGTCTTGGTGTGGGCCTGTTTGGGTTCTTCTTACTTGGGGCTCTCTGTGCTTCTTGAACTTGAATGCCTTCTTCCTTCACCAAATTAGGAAAGTTTTCTGTCACTATTTCTTCGAATATATTCTCTAACCCTTGCTCATTTTCTTCTTCTTTGGGGACTCCTATGATGCGAATGTTATTACATTTCCAGTTGTCCCACAGTTCTCTTAAGCTGTCTTCCTGTTTTTTAATTATTTTTTCCTTTTGGTTTCCTGATTGGTTGATTTTTTTCTACCCTGTCTTCTAATTTACTGATCCCATCTTCAGCTTCCTCTACTCTGCTGTTTAGACCTTCCAATGTGTTCTTTATTTCTGATATGTCATTCTTGATTTCTTCTTGGTGGTTTTTAATTTCCAATTGGCTGATTTTCAACATCTCTATGTCCTTACTCATGCTGTTGAGCTTCTTCATGATCATGGCTCTGAATTCTAGCTCTGTTAATTTGCCTAACTACTCCACATTTATCTCATTTTCAGTAGAGGTCTTTTGTTCTTTCATTTGGCTTTTGTTTCTGTGTTTCACCATTTTGGCTATCACAGTGGGCTTTGGAGCCTGCCAAATTTTTCTTGTGGGTGTTGGAGTTCTGCTGTTTGTGGCTTTCTCTCCTGGGTTTGGATGAGTGAGGGAGGACCCATGTTAAACACCACTGTCAAGTCTTACTTTTCTGGTTAGAGTTGCTAGTCCAGGAATGGTACAGTTATCCTCTAGCTTTTTGCCTGGAGGCTTTCAGTAGTGGTTACTTCAAGAGTTTTGGGTTGTCAGTTGAATGAAAAACTCCCTCAGGTGCTCAGGGTAATGGGATTTCTCGAGGGTGAGGCAGATGCTGGTTGTTAGTGAACCTCAATTTGCTTTTCAATGCTCCACCTGGATGGGGTTAAATCTTCGAGGGAGGGGTCGCTGCCTCTCCCCAGAGCCCTGGGAAGAAGCAAGATGCCCCGTCCTGTGTAGCTGCAACTCAGCAAAAGCTCTGAGTCCCCTCCAAATTCCAAGTGTCCCCACACAGGTCCAGTTCAGTCTGCCCTCCCTCTGGCGGAGTCTAAGGTGAGTGGCTGTGGCTATTTTAGCATCTGTCCCAGCTCTGTGCTGTGGAGCCACTTGGGAATTTAAGCTGAGGGCGCTGCTAACAGCTAAGGCCGCTGCTGTCTGTGGGCTCCCAGCCCCCCTCTCATGCCTCTGCAATCTTACCAGGATTGAGTCAGTGTCCCTAGTTATATGATCCTTGCAAGCTGCTTTTCTGTTGCTTTTTCCCGTCGATTTGTCTGTGTTTTAGTTGTAATTCCGGTTTGGTCCTGGGAGATGGTCTGTGTAGTTTCCATTCACTCCACTGCCATTTTGGAATCTTCACTGTTGTCTTGTTAATTGTGATAAGTGTTGCTGTTTTTGCCTTTGGCATTATTTAAAATTATTTATGCTTTATGGTGGTAAGAAGTGAGAGAGAATGGGGTTAGTGAATGAAACTCTCTGTACCCTGATAAGTGGTTACATTCTGATTGGTTCTTGGATGGGAGTTGATTTTTTTCCACAAGAAGAGAATCAGCTTGACAATGTGAAACTGTAGCAGGGGACAGGAACCTTTCACTTCATCTTACTTTCAGTCTCATTTCCATTTTCCCTTTTTTAAAAATTTTTTATTGTTGAATGTAGAATGCATTACAGATGTTCCTCATTTTTCCCCAATGACCCCCTCCTCCCCACTCCCACCCCCCTCCCGCCTTTTCCCACAGTATTGTCTGTGTCCATTGGTTATGCATATAAGTTCTTTGGTTTATTGCTTCCCACCCCCCAACCCCTTTCCCTTTGAAGTTTGTCAGTCTAGCAATGAATTTGTACTTCTTAATCCCGTCACCTTTTTCACCCATTCCCCCAATCCCCCTTTCATCTGGCAACCAACAAAATGTTCTCTGTATCTATTAGAATGTTTCCGTTCTACCTGTTCATTTTGTTTGTAGATTCCATTGTTGATAGATATGTACTTATTGCCATTTTGTTTGTTCATATATTTTATCTTTTTCTTCAGGAAGACCCTTCATCATTTCATATAATAACGGTTTGGTGGTGATGAACTCCTTTAACTTTTTCTTGTTTGGGAAAGTCTTTCTATGGCCATCGATTCTAAATGACAGCTTTGCAGGATACAGTAATCTTGGTTGTAGGTTCTTGCTTTTCATCACTCTGAATATTTCTTGCCACTCCCTTCTGGCCTGCAAAGTTCCTTTTGAGAAATCAGCTGACAGCCTTATGGGAACTCCCTTGTAGGTAACTAGCTGCCTTTCTCTTGCTGCTTTTAAGATTTTTTCTTTGTCTTGAACCTTTTGCATTTTGATGATGATGTGTCTTGGTGTGGGCCTCTTGGGGTTCATTTTCTTTGGGATTCTCTGTGCTTCCTGGACTTATATGTCTGTTCCTTTACCAAGTTAGGAAAGTTTTCTGCTATTATTGTTTCAAACAGGTTTTCAATTTCTTGCTTTCTCTCTTCTCCTTCTGGCACCCCCAAGCTGCGAATGTTGGCACGCTTGAAGTTGTCCCAGAGGCTCCTTACACTATCCTCATTTTTTTGGATTCTTTTTTCTTTTTTCTGTTCTGATTGGGCGTTTTTTGCTTCCTTATATTCCAAATCGATGGTTTGCTTCTTGGATTTACGTACTCTATTGAATCTGTGTAAATTATTCTTTATTTCAGTGAATGCCTCCTTCATTTCTGACTGTGCATCCATCATTTCTGAGTGGTCCTTTTTTATGCTCTTTTTTTTTTTTTTTTTTTTATCCTCACCCGAGGACACTTTTTCATTCTTTGTTCAGATAGAGCAGGAGGGAGAGAGAGAGAGAGAGAGAGAGAGAGAGAGAGAAAGAGAGAGAGAGAGAAAGAGAAACATCAATGTGAAAGGGACACATCGAGTGGCTGCCACCCGCACGACCAACCAGGGCCGGGGACAAACTGCAACCGAGGTACATGCCCTTAGCGGGAACCGAACCCGGGTCTCTCCGGACCGCAGGCCGACGCTCTAACCGCTGAGCCAAACCGGCTAGGGCCCTTTTTTATGCTCTTGAGGCCCTCACTAAGTTCACTGAGGTTCTCACTAAGTTCATTGAGCATCCTTATAAGCAGTATTTTGAACTCAGCATCGGTTAGGTTGCTTATCTCCATTTCGCTTAGTTCTTTTCTTGGGGTTTTGTTCTGTTCTTTCATTTGGGACCCGTTTCTTTGTCTCCTCATTTTGGCTGCCTCTCTGTGTTTGATTCTGTGTATTACTTAACGAGCGGTATGGGGCTCGCTGAGACCAGATGCTGCTCGTTTGAATGAATTTAGGAAAAACCTGAAGCAGGATCCAAGACAGGCCAATCCTATGGTTAAGCAAGTGGCAACAGCTTGGGTGGGCCTGAAAGTTGGGTGGGGCGTGGCCTCAGGGAATCACCAGGGCTGGGCTACCAGTGTGAGCCAGGTTCCTGGTGTCCCCGATATGGTGGTTGTCTGCCACCCCAGGGAAGGGCTCACCAAAGGAACAAAGGCCTCTGACAGCCTGTTTGTCCTGGAGAAAGCCCCCTCTCCAGCCCTCGCTCCAGTGCCAAACAGCTCAGTTCTTCCCTGTATGTCTCTGGTGCCCCTCAAGCTGCCTCCCCTCTGAGCTTAGAGGGAGAGAGCCCGATAAGTCCTTGCGCGGGCCCTTTAGGGAGCTGCCTGGGGCTCCAGCCGCTCCAGCTTTCCTGAGCCTTAGTTCCTGCTGGTTTTTCCAGCCAGAAGTTATGGGGATCTCTCTTCGTGGCACTGGAACCCTGAGCAGGGCACCTGGTGTGGGACAGGGACCCCTCAGTCCTCTGGAAGGACCTTCCCTGCTGAGGTATCCTCCTGATTTTTATCCGCCACACGTGGGTGTGGGACCAGCCCGTTGTGCCTCCGCCCCTCCTACCAGTCTGGATGTGGCTGCTGCTTTAATTCCGTAGTTGTAGGACTTCCATTCAGCTTGATTTCAGGCGGTTTTGAATGTTGGTTGTTCTGTAGTTTAATTGTAACTTTGATGTGGTTGTGGGAGGACGCGATACCGCGTTTATCTACGCCGCCATCTTTAATACCTCCCTTTTCCCTTTTATGTCTCTCTCCTTCACTTTCATTTCACTTGGCCCCCAAACTCAGGGCTGCCTTCTGTCAGCAACTTTCTCCAGGGCCTCATCTACACAGACAGTGCATCGAATTCAGAAGCAGCGATGATGAGCTATTTCCCCCTATTTTCTGTGGGTCTTAGTTTTTGGATTGAAAATAAAATTTGTATACCACTGTAGCGATCTTTCTTCAGGTCTTTTTTTGTTTTTTTGAAAGAAGTTTTTGAAAAGTTAGAAATAAAAATAGTCAGTGGAAGGGATGCTTTGATTTTTTCCTCACAGTGGTGTGAAATGAGTTCTTGTGGAAAGATTGGCTGTCACTGAGCAAGCACCCCCTCCTGCCCTCGGACAGCACACTCCTGCATTTGATGGAAAATAGCATTGACTCTCACATGAGTCCACCTTCAGCCTCTGAATTTTTCTTTTGGTGCATTATCAATCACAGAGGTGCTGAGTCATGAAGCATATTGTCAGATTTGGGGGTAGAATATTTGTTAATTAGGAACTGGGTAAAGCCCACAAATAAATTTTTAGAAAAAGTTGCAGGCTCGAAGTGTACCATTTCCCCCTCAATGTTTGGCATATCATCACTTCACTTTTTCCTATATTACTTATGTTAAAAGATAAACTGAGGCATACTGCCCTTGCCAAGTGTGGCTCATTTGGTTGGAGTGTCCCCGTACACTGAAACGTGGTGGCTTCAATTTCAGGTCAGGGCACACGCCCATGTTTTGGGTTTGATCCCTGGTACGGACGTGTACGGGAGGCAGTGATCAATGTTTCTCCCTCACATCTCTCTCTCCCTCCCCATCTTCCTCTCTCTCTATAAATAAATAAATAAATAAATAAATAAATAAAAAACATATCCTTGGGTTGGGGGAAAAAGATAAATTGAGGCACATTCAAATTTTAAAGAGTTTCTCTGAGCAGAGATTGATTTGAATTAGGCTGCATCCAATGTTGCAGATAGAAAGGGGAGCTCTGAGGAGCTTTACGAAATGAAAGACTTTAATAGGCAGAAGAGAATGGGAAAGAAAGTAATTAAACTAGACCAAAAAGTGGTTGGTTATTACAAAATACTTTCCTTTATGGGATGGAAAGAGCCGATCAGGCAGATGACCTAACTAGTGTTGACCAGGCAATTCCTGATTGACTGGTTTAAGATTCTATTTCCAGAAGAGACAAAACTGAAATCAAGTCTGGGTGTGGTGACATGGAGTTTAGTATGAGTGACTCCATTTTGGGACTGCTGTCTTGTTTTTTAACAAATGATATTTAGAAATATCCTCTCCTGCCCTGGCCAGTTTGGCTCAGCGGTTCAAGCATCAGCCTGCAGTCCAGAGAGACCTGGATTCGGTTCTTGTAATGGCGCGTATCTTGGTTGCAATTTGTCCCCGGCCCTGGTTGGGTCATGCGGGTGGCAACCACTTGATGTGTCCCTTTCACGTCAATGTCTCTCTCTCTCTCTCTCTCTCTCCCTCCCACTCTATCTGAACAAAAAATGCAAAAATGTCCTCTGGTGAGAATATAAAAAACAAAAAAAGAAATATCCTCTCCTCCACTATCCCCAAACCAAGTTCCTTTTTCTGTTTTCGCCTGTGGGTATGATTTCAGAAGCAATTCATTGAGGGCACTTCTGAGTCCACATTGAATGCAAAAAGCAATAAAAGTGAACGAGTATTTTTTCTGTGGTCTAAGTCTACTTGGAGAAATGGTGAGCAAGCTAGCTTACCTTAGCTGAGCATTTTATTCTAATGGAAAGGGTCATTATACTAGTGATTGGAGAAAGCAGTTGTTTACATGGCATCCTATGAAGAAAAGATTCCATGGTTTAAATGAACTTCTCCACTGGTTATCACTAACTACATTTGTAAAATTAATTGTTGGGCCCTGGCAGGTTGCTCAGTGGTTAGAGCATCAGCCCATGGACTGAAGGGTCAAGGGTTTGATTCCCTGTCAAGTGCAAATACCTGGGCTGCAGGTTTGATCCCCAGCCCTGGTTGGGATCTTGCAGGAGGCAACCAAATGATGTATCTGTCTCACCTCGATGTCTCTCTCTCTCTCTCCCTTTCTACCTCCCTCCCTCCCTCTCTATTTGAAAATCAATGGAAAAATATCCTTGGGTGAGGATTAAAAAAATTTGTTAGAGGAACCGTTTGGTTCATAGGATAATTTGATTTTGATTGGGGTTAGTGGTGGGTAGAAAGGGTAGACTCTACTGGTTATTCCACTGAGACCTGAACAGCACAAAGGGAAAGGCCAATTAAAAAGAGAAAGGGAGCATCATCCAGATATGCAAAGGTTTTGGCTTCAATCCCCAGTCAGGGCACATACAGGAAGCAACTGATGAATGCATAAATGAGTGGAACAATATAACAGTGTTTCTCTCTCTCTCTCTGCCTTCCTCTTCCTCTCTAAAATAAATAAAAAACAAAAGAAAAGAAGAAGAAAGGGGAAAAACAAAATGACTGAGCACTGAGTCAATCTCCTCAGAAAATTTTGTTGGAAGTTTGCTGGAAGACTGATTTACTCCCCTTAGCCATAGAGTTGAGTCTTATATATATTTTTTGTAACTAATTCTTAAATAATCCAACCATTACTAAGCTGAAGACCAAAGAAGTCTTTTCCAACATGATAGAATAGAGAAATCTCTTCTCTAACCAAAATTACAGAAACATTTCTGCCACCAAGCACTCAGATTTTTTACTGGATTTACCCCTGCAAGATTGTTCTTTCTAGATTAATTCAGTCAGTTAGGTAAATATTTGCCCAATCTTAAATAAAGAAATAAATAAATAGCCCTGGCCAGTTTGGCTCAGCGGTTAGAGAGTTGATCTGTGGTCCAGAGAGACCTGGGTTCGGTTCCCGCTAAGGGCAGGTTGTAGTTTGTCCCCGGCCCTGGTTGGGTCGTGTGGGAGGCAGCCACTTGATGTGTCACTTTCACGTTGATGTTTCTCTCTCTTTGTCCCTCCCACTCTATCTAAACAAACAAACAAACAAACAAACAAATACCAATTGCAGGGGCAGAAAGCTTTTGAATGTCCTGAGGGAATAGGCATATTTGTGGAAGTTCAGTTCAAGATTATATCAGATGAGAGAAATTAGTCTTCTCCTCCCCAGGTGCTACCAGCATGGAGTGACCCTTCATAGATAGGGTCATTGAGGTTTCCAAGGCACTCTACCCAGGACGAATGAGAGCATGTCATTTCACCTGTTTCCCTCCGGGTCTCTTTCACCCACCTGGGGAACAAGTTCCCTATCTGCAAGGTCAGCCTCCTGAGAGTGCAACCTGCACAGTCGCACAGAGTCCAGTTTTAGAAAGGCCCATGCTTGGTTTAATGTGATATCCCTGTTTTGAAATCCTCAACAATTTATAAACTAGGTGCCCACACTTTTATTTTGCTCTGGACTCTAAAAATCATGTGGCTAGTTCTGCCTCTATTCTTTTGGGATCATTCAAGTGTAACAAGAGTGAGAAAATAAAAATAAGGGTCTGTTTCACCACCTTCCTCCAAGTTTTTATGTCCAGAAGAGCACCTAATGAAACTGCTGCCCCTTCCCTGTCTTAATTGACTTAATGTTTAAACTCTTTTATTTTATTTAATTTTTAGAGAAAGAAGAAAGGAGAGATAAAAGCATCAATGTGAGAGAGATACAACAATTGGCTGTCTCCTGCACACCGCTGCTGGGGATCGAGCCAGCATCCCCGGCATGTGCCCTGATGGGAATCGAGCCAGGACCTCTCAGTCTATGGGACAACGCTCAATCCACTGAGCCACACTAGCCAGGGTGTTTAAACTCTTTTAATAGGAGGTTTTCAGAGGTCTCTTTTCTCCTTCTAGAACAATTTCCTTACTAATTTAGAGCTAAGAAATATTCTTATTGGCTGATGAGTCCAAATGCTGAAACCAGCAACCATCATTAAGAATGTTTATCCCTAAGTTTTCTTAGTCTTCATAGGTGCAGCTCAAGTGAGGGATACAGACTGGATCATTTACCCATTCTCTTTAGATGGGAGTGGGTGTGACCTGGTTGGCTTGGTAGGTTGGCCCAGGCGAGAGAAACAAAGTTGTTGGTGAGCCCATCCCCTGTGGGAGTCTTCAAATTGCTGCCCTTCCAAACTGCACACTTAAGCTGGTTGATTGAACAATTTCTAAAAATTATTAATCAGGTGATGGACTTGGTGAGAGGGGAAATAAATGAGTGTGAATACTTGGTAGCTGTTAGAAAAATACCTGCTGATGGTGACTCAGCCCATCCCTGATTGCAAAGGACAGTGTCTTTCTGTCTGGTAAGCATCCCAATGTTGACAATCAGATTTGCATGTCTCATCACATTAATTGCAGGGTGCTATGGGCCAGGTGTCTGTTAGTTGGGTGGAGTGGAGGCCATTGGCAGAAAGAAACATGTGAGTGGGAGGAAGAAAAGTGATTTTTCTGTGGCTGTTTTGAGGCTGATGCTGGTGCAATATGCTTGTCTGTCTTGAACGTTAAGCAGCATCCTCCAGGATTGTCAGCTACTGAGCAACATATCTTTGGTACTTATGACCCATGAGAGATTTGTGTGAAGGTTAAAGTGTGGTAAGTTTTAATATTGTTTTGTTTTTTTCCAATTGGTTGCTTTTGGTTTGTACACAGGTGGGTGTATAAAGTAAAACTAACTAAAAGGTATCGAGTTTCAGCCTATTGATTTTTTTTACTGGATACTTTTCAGCATTAACTAAAAAACAAAGGCTCAGTTTTAGTTTATTTTTTCTTATCCCTTCTGCCCCAATTCTAGAATTTTGATCTACTGAGACCAAGACTGACGATGGGAGTTAAAGGTTAGTTCATCATTTCTAGAGTAAATTTTAATGTGGAAAGAGCAGTTCTTTTTTATTCATATAGACCTAGTTTGAATCCTGACTGTACTATGTATTTGTGATTGTACAGATAACTTAATCTCTCTGAACTTCAGTGTTTTAATTTGTGAAATGGAAGTAATAAGGATTGAATGAGATAATGTTAGCAAAGAGCATAAAGCAGTGTCTATCAGATGGTAAAGGCTCAATAAAAGTTGGTTACCTTTAGTTTGTCAACTCTTCCTCTAACCCCCTTCCCTACCACTGGTGTCATGGCCTGCCATTCTCGACTCCTATGAGTGTTTGCCCAGCCTGCTTATTTGATTGAGGCACAGCTAAAACTAGCCTAATTCTAATGATTCTGTGGACATTTCATTTTATGTTAGGATCTACCATTACAGTTAAACAGGCAGAGCAGATGTGGAAAATTATGTGTCTTAAATGCTGAATTCTATTTTACTTGATTTGTGACACTTTCCTCCTCTGAGAGACCTTCAGGAATCTGGCAGTTGAAGCATACATTTTGTCATTCATTCTGTCCATCCATCCACCCATTTATCCACCCACCATCCCTCCATCCAGGACTTAGGTACTGAACCATGTACTATGTGTCAGGTACAGTTTTAAAAGCCAGAGATTAAGCAGTAAAGAAAAATAGAAGAAAAATAAAAGTCTGCACTCATGTAATTTTATTCTAATGAGGGGAGGCACAATTAACAAAATAAGTCAGTAAATTATGTAGCATATAGGAAGGTGATGTATTGTGAGGAAAACAAAGCAGGAAGAGGGGGATGGGTTGTCAAGGCAGTTTTAAATAGGGTGATCAGACAAGGCCTTGTTGATAAAATATTTGAGCAAAGGCTAAGAGGAGATAAGGGGGAAGTGAATTTCAAACAAGTACAAAGGCCCAAAGGTGGAGGGGAGCCTGGTGTGTTTAAGGAAAAGCAGGGAGGCCAGGGTGGCTGGTAGGGAGTGTTTGAGAGAGAGGATTATGCCCGGCTGGTGTGGCTCAGTGGTTGAGCATCAACCCATGCACCAAGAGGTTACCAGTTCGATTCCCCGTCAGGGCACATGCCCAGGTTGTGGGCATGATACTCAGTGGGGGGCATGCAGGAGGCAGCCGATTGATGTTCTCTCTCATCTATATTTTTAGCTCTCTCTCCCTCTCCCTTCCCCTCTCTCTAACATCAATAAAGAAAAAGGAAAAAAGAAAACAGAGAGAGGATGAGGAAGAAAGCTCGGCATGTGCTGGGGCTGCATCATGTATTGTAGGGTCATGTAGGCCCTTCTGAGGACTTGGGTCTGATTAACATTTCAGCAGGATAACACTTGCTCCTGTATTGAGAGTAGTCTGAAAGGGGCAGAGGCAGAAGCAGGGAGTCCAGCTAGGAGACCATTGTAATAACTCAGGCTTGTACCAAAATGGTGGGAATGGGGTGGGGGAGGGCTGGTGAGAAGGAGTCACACACTGAGCATATTTTGGAGGTAGAGCCAATAGGATTTTTCTGATGGATTGGATGTGGGAAGTGAGCAAGAGGATGACTCTAAAATTTTTATGAGACTAACAGGGAGGATGTTGTCATTAAATGGAGAAAACTGCGGGGAGAGCAGATCTGGTCTAGGATATCAGGAGTTCTGTTCTGGACAGTTTTGAGTTTGAGATGTAAGTTAGATATGTGAGTGGAAGTGGGCAGTTGGATGTAGGAGTCTCCAGCTCAGGGGAGAAGTGTGGGTTAAAGGTTAAATTTCGGGAGCAGTGGACATGTGGCATAGTATCTAACACCATGAAACAAGATGAGATCTTTCAGTGCTGAGGGCAGATAGAAAAGAGTTCTAAAAACTGAGCTCTGGGACATTCCCATTTTAAGAAGCTGAGTGATTAGAAGTAATCAGAGAAAAAAGGAGGGATGAGTAAAAAGGAAAAACAAGGGGGGAATATTTTCCAGGGAGGAGGCAGTGATCAACTCTGAAATTCTGCTAGTTGTTTCAGTAAGATGAGGACAGAACTGGCCATTGAATATAGCAATGTGGGGATCTTTGGCTACTTTGACAAGAGAGCTGGAATCATGGAGAACTAGTAAAGAAGGAAAAGAATAAGGTGGAAAAGATGAAGTTAGAGATCACTAAATTGCTGTCAATCTTTCCCCAATCCCAATTCAGAAGATCCTAGCTCAAATTCGCACTTTTTTCATTCATCTTTATTTTATGTTGCCAACTCTATTAATGTTTGTAAGCAACGTTAAATTCTTTTGTATGGACTGGCATGCAAACAAGATGGGGGAGCATGTGGGTTTGTTTCCAATCTCTGTTGGGGTGCAGGGCCTGTCTGGTGGTGGAAATGTGGCCTTATGCCTGGTCCTGAGATGAGGTTGCTCCCAGGCATAGGTATATTTATTGCCTTAGCATGGGAGACACAGGACCTTTCAGGAAGTGCTTTGGGGGAAAGTTGAAGCTTGTTCTTGTCTCCTGTTGGGAAGATCACAAGAATAACTGTGTTTTAGCACATCTTATTCCAGAGGAGGGCAAATAGAGCTCTTGAAATTGAGATAAACTAGAGGAATTTCAGAGGAGAGCAAAAGAGTGGACAACATTATGGTACAACAACAACAAAAAAACCCCCAAACATCCAGGGTACCTGAGGAAGCCTCTATAGCTGTAGCTGTCACCCTCTAAGGCTATGATGATTCTCGCAGTCCTGCAGACGGTGACCTACATCCCACAAGTGACTGTGGAATTTGGCAGGAATTTCAGGGAGTCTCTTTCCTGGGCTAGAGCCAGAGGATGACTCAGTTGGCTTGGATATAGCTGGCTTCCATTGAGGTACCAAGTGAGCTCCCCTGCAGTGTACTGGACACAATTTACAGACAGTGCCTCTTGTTATTACCAAGAAGTGCCTGCTGCCTCCTTTCTTCCCTCCTGTTGATTCACTGGGGCCTCACCATTTTTAGCTCATGAAAACAAGACTTGTTTGGAAGCACAGAATATAACTTTTGAGTTTTCCTTTGAGGCTATGTTAAGATGCTAGTTGATGGTTTCCTTGACTGTGCAGAAGCTTTTTAGTTTGATGTAGTCTCATTTGTTTATTTTTAATTTTGTTGCCTGTGCTTTTGGTGTCAAATCCAAAAAATCATTGCCTAGATGTGAAGAAGCTTACTACTGATGTATTCTTGTAGTAATTATATGGTCTCAAGTTTTATGTTCACATCTTTAATACATTTAAAGTTGATTTTTGTGTATGGTGTAAAATATTGATTCAGTTTCATTTTATTTTTTGCAGGTATCTGTCCAATTTTCCCAATACCATTCATTGAATAGACCCTCTTTACCCCATTAATTGTATATTTTGTTTCCTTTGTCATATATTAATTGACCATATAGGCACGGGTTTATTTCTGGGCTCTCTATTTTATTTCATTGATCTATATGTCTACTTTTTTGCCAATACTATACTCCTTTGATTACTAATATAGTAATATAGCTTTGTAATATAGTTTGAAATTAGGGAGTATGATGTCTCCAGCTTTATTCCTTTATCTCAAGTCTACTTTGGCTATTTCTGTTCTTTTGTGCTTCCATACAAATTTTAGGATTGTTTCTTTTATTTCTATGAAAAATGCCATTGAAAGTTCAATAGGGATAGTATTGAAGTTGTAGTTTGCTTTGGGTAGTATGAAAGTATTAATAATATTCTTCCAATTCATAAGCATGAATTATCTTTCTATGTATTTGTTACTTCTTCAATTTCTTTCTGTTTTCTTATCGTCGAGTTTAAAGAGTACATTGTATATTTTGCATAACAGTCCTTTATCAGACATATCTTTTGCAAATATTTTCTCCATTATCTTCTGTGTCTCTTGACAGTATCTTTTATGGAGCAAAAGTTTTTGATTGTAATAAGTCCAACTTATCAATTATTTCTCTCATAAATTATGCCTTTGGTGTTGTATCTAAAAAGTCATTGCCATAACAATGGTCACTTAGATTTTCTTCTACCTTGTCTTCTATGTGTTTTATAGTTTTGCATTGCACATTTAGATCTATGATACATGTTTAGTTAACTGTTAAGAAGGATGCCCAGCAGGTGTGGCTCAGTGGTTGAGCATTGATCTACTTCATCATTTTTTGGTGCTTATATAAATGCTATTGTGTTTTTGTTTTTTCACTAATTAATTAATTTACTTTTGTTACAGATGTTTTTCCTTTTACCTCCACTGATTCCCCACTCCCCCTTCTTCCCCGCCCTGTCCCCAATTGTTGTTCATGTCCATTGTTCATGCATACATGCATATAAGTTCTGTGGTTTATCTCCCCCCCACACACACACCCTCTCCTGGGGATTGTCAGTCTAGACCCCACTTCCACGTCTCTGGGACTACCCCATTTCTCAGACTGTTATGTGCATTATTTTCCACAAATAAGTGAGATCATATGATACTTGTCTTTCTCTGTTTGGCTTTTTTCACTTAGGATAATACTTTCCAGGTCCCTTCATGTCATCTCAAAGTATAAGAGATCTTTCTTTCTTACAGCTGCATAGTACTCCATTGTGTATATGGACCACCACTTTTTTATCCATTTGTCTACTGATGAACATTTGGGCTGTTTCCAGATCTTAGCTATTGTAAATGGTGCTGGTACAAACATGGGGGTACATATATTCTTTCTGATTGGTGTTCCAGGCTTCTTAGGGTATATTCCTCGAAGTGGGCTCACTGGGTCGAATGGAAGTTCAATTTTTAATTTTTTGAGGTAATACCATAGTGTTTTCCATAGTGGCTCCACCAGTCTGCATTCCCACCAGCAGTGCACTAGAGTCCTCTTTTCTCCACACCCTCGCCAACACTTGTTGTTTGATGATTTGTTGATGGCGGCCATTCTGACAGGTGTGAGGTGATACCTCATTGTTGTTTTAATTTGCATCTCTGATGATTAATGATGTTGAGCATTTCTTCATATGTCTCTTAGTCATTTGTATGTCCTGTTTGAAGAGGTGTCTATTTAGTTCCTCTGCCCATTTTTTAATTGGGTTCTTTGTCTTCCTTTTGTTGAATTGTATGAGCACTCTCTATATATTGGAACTTAACCCCTTAACTGATATATCATTGGCAATTATGTTCTCTCATAGAGTGGGTTGCCTTTCCATTTTGCTGATTGTATCTTTTGCTGTGCAGAAGCTTTTGAGTTTGATGTAGTCCCATGTGTTCATTTCCTCCTTTGTTTCTGTTGCCTTAGGTCATATCAGTGAAAATTCTGCTGCGTATGATGTCTGAAATTGTGTTGCCTACAGTTTCTTCTAGGATTTTTAAGGATTTATGAATCACATTTAAGTCTTATCAATTTTAAGTTTATTCTTGTGTATGGTGTAAGTTGATGGTCTAGTTTCATATATATATATATTTTTTTGCATGTAGCTGTCCAAATATCCCAACACCATTTATTAAAGAGGCTGTCTTTACTCCATTTTATGCTCTTGCCTCTTTTGTCAAATACTAATTAAACATAATGTCTTGGGTCAATTTTTGGGTTCTCTGTTCTGTTCCATTGATCTATCTGCCTGTTCTTATGACAGTACCAGGCTGTTTTGATTACAGTGGCTTTGTAGTAGAACCTAAAATCTGGTAATGTGATTCCTCTTACTTTGTTCTTCTTTTTCAAGATTGCTGTGGCTATTTGGGGACTTTTTTGGTTCCATATGAACTTTTGAAGTATTTGTTGTAGTTCTGTGAAATATGTCGTTGGCATTTTTATGGGGGTTGCATTGAATCTATAGATTGCTTTGGGTAGTATGGACATTTTAATGATGCTAATTCTTCCAATCTA
The DNA here is from genome assembly GCF_014108415.1 of Molossus molossus. Lineage (NCBI taxonomy): Eukaryota > Metazoa > Chordata > Mammalia > Chiroptera > Molossidae > Molossus > Molossus molossus. Next base: position 85,712,209 of record NW_023425388.1, read on the forward strand.
TGAACAAGATATATGCTTCCACTTTTTTTATATCTCCCTCTATTTTTTTTTTTTTTTAAATGTCCTGTAGTTTTCTGCAAATAGGTCCTTTATTTCTTTGGTTAAGTTTATTGCTAGGTATCTTAAGTTTTTTGCCACTATGGTAAATGGCATTGTTTATTTAGTTTCTCTTTCTGTGAGTTCATCATTGGTGTATAAGAATGCCATAGGTTTCTTAATGTTAATTTTGTATCCTGCTACTTTGCCAAATTCATTTATTAAGTCTAGTAGATTTTTGATGAAGTCTTTAGGGTTTTCTACATATAGTATCATGTCATCTGCAAATAATGACCTTGTCACTTCCTCCTATCCAATTTGGATCCCTTTTATTTTATTTTATGTCTGATTGCTGTGGCTAAGACTTCCAGTACTATGTTAAATAAGAGTGGTGAGAGTGGGCATCCTTGTCTTGTTCCTGTTCTTAAGGGAAATGATTTTAATTTTTGCCCATTGAGTATGATGTTGGCTGTAGATCTTTCATATATGGCCTTTATTATGTCGAGATATGATCCCTCTATTCCCAGATTGTTGAGCGTTTTTATCAGAATTGGATGCTGGATTTTGTCGAAGGCTTTTTCGGCATCTATTGATATGATCAAGTGGTTTTTATTCTTCATTTTATTTATATGGTGTATCACATTTATTGATTTGTGAATACTGTACCATCCTTGCATCCCTGGGATGAATCCCACTTGGTCATGGTGAATAATTTTTTTTGTGTATTACTGGATCCTATTTGCTAGAATTTTGTTCAGGATTTTGGTGTCTATGTTCATCAGGGATATTGGCCTGTAGTTTTTTATCTTTGTAATATCTTTTTCTGGTTTTGGAATTAGAATTATGCTGGCCTCATAAAACCAGTTTGGATTACCTCATGCCATTCCCTTCTGGCCTGTAGTGTTTCTGTTGAGAAGTCAACTGAGAGGCTTATGGGGGTTCCTTTGTAGGTAACCTGTTGCTTCTCTCTTGCTGATTTTAGGATTATCTCCTTGTCTTCAATATTTGGCACTTTGATTATTATGTGTCTTGGTGTGGGCCCATTTGGGTTCTTCTTACTTGGGACTCTCTGTGCTTTTTGAACTTGAATGCCTTCTTCTTTCACCAAATTAGGGAAGTTTTCTGTCACTATTTCTTTTTTTTTTTTTTTAATCCTCACCAGAGGACATTTTTTGTTCAGGTAGAGTGGGAGGGAGAGAGAGGAACAGAGAGAGAGAAACATCGACGCGAAAGGGACACATCGAGTGGCTGCCACCTGCACAACCGACCAGGGCCGGGGACAAACTGCAACCGAGGTACGCGCCCTTAGCGGGAACCGAACCCGGGTCTCTCAGGACTGCAGGCCGACGCTCTAACCGCTGAGCCAAACCGGCCAGGGCTGTCACTATTTCTTTGAATATATTCTCTAACCCTTGCTCATTTTCTTCTTCTTCGGGGACTCCTATGATGAGAACGTTTCCAGTTGTCCCACAGTTCTCTTAAGCTGTCTTCCTTTTTTAATTTTTTTTTTCTTTTGGTTTTCTGATTGGTTGATTTTTTTCTACCCTGTCTTCTAATTCACTGATCTGGTCCTCTGCTTCCTCTACTCTGCTATTTAGACCTTCCAGTGTGATTTTTATATCTGATATGTCATTCTTGACTTCTTCTTGGTGGTTTTTAATTTCCAACTGGTTGATTTTCAACATTTCTATATCTTTCCTCATGGTGCTCATGTGCTTACACATGCTGTTGAGCTTCCTCAAGATCATGGCTCTGAATTCTAGTTCTGTTAACTTGGTTAACTGCTCCTCATTTATCTCTTGTTCTTTCATTTGGCTTTTGTTTCTTTGTTTCACCATTTGGCGCTCTCAGTGGGCTTTCGAGCCTGCCAAATTTTCCCTGTAGGTGTTGGTGTTCTTCTGTTTATGGCACCCTGTACTGGGTTTGGATGAGCGTGGGAGTATCCATGTTAAACACCACTATCAAGTCTTACCTTCCTGGGCAGAGTTGCAAGCCCAGGAGTAGTTCAGTTATTCTCTAGCCTTTTGCTTGGAGACTATTAGTGGCAGTTACTTGAAGAGCTTTGGCCTCTCAGTTGAATGAAAATCTCCTCAGGTGTTCAGAGTAAGAAGATTTTCAAGGGTAGGGCAGATGCTGGTTGTTAATGAGTCTCAATTTGCATTTCAATGGCCACCGGGTGGGGTTGTATCTTCAAGGGAGGGGCCGCCACTCTCCCCAGAGCCCTGGGAAGGAGTAAGATGACCACTGTCCTGCGTGGCAGCAACTCAGCAAAAGCTCTGAGCACCCTCCAAATCCTGAGTGTCCCCACACAGTTCCAGTTCAGTCCGCCCTCCCTCTGCCGGAGCCCAAGGTGAGTGGTTGTGGCTATTTTAGTGTCTGTCCCAGCTCTGTGCTGTGGAGCAGCTTGGGAGTGTACCCCCTGGGGCACTGCTCACAGCTAAGACCGCTGCTATCTGAGGGCTCCCAGCCCCCCTCTCCGCCACTGCAATCCTACCAGGATCGATCGGATTGGTGTCCCTGGTTATATGGTCCTCCAAGTTGCTTTTCTGTTGCTTTTTCCTGACAATTTGTCCTTATTTTCATTGTAATTCCAGTTTGGTCCTGGGAGATGGTCTGTGTAGCTTCCATTCACTCTGCTGCCATTTTGGTATCCCCCTCTTTTTTTCCTTAGTGAGCCTGGCTAGTGGTTTATTAATTTTATTGTTGTTTTTTTTTCCCCCCAAAGAACCAGGTTTTGGTTAATTTACTCTCTTGATTTCCTATTTTCAGTTTTATTCATTTCTGTCCTAATCCTATTATTTCATTTTTCTGCTTACTTTGGATTTAATTTGTTCTTCTTTTTCTAGTTTCCTAGGAAGGAAGCATAAATTATTCATTTTAGAATTTTCTTTTTTAAAAATATATGCATTCAATGTCATATATTTCCTACTAAACACTGTTTTTGCTGCAATCCACAAGTTTTGATAAATTGTATTTTTATTTTTATTTAACCTGTAATGTTTCATAATTTCTATTAAGATATTTTCTTTGTCTCATTTGTTATTTAGAATTGTGTTGTTTAATATCCATATATTTTGGAGGTATTCTAACCATCTTTCTGTTACTGATTTCTAGTTTAATTTCATATATGTTCTGAGAGCATACACTGTAGAAATCTATTTTTAAAAATTTGTTTAGGAGTGTTTTATGGTACTGAATTTAGTCTATCTTGATGAATTTTTTATGTGAGCTTGAATAGAATGTGTATTCTGCTATTGTTGAAGGAGGTAGTCTATTGATGTCAATTATGTCTAGTTGATTGATGGTGTTGTTGAGTTCAACTATGATCTTACAGATAGTACGCCTGCTGGATGTGTCCATTTCTGATAGAGGGAGTTAAAGTCTCCAACTATAACAGTGGATTCATCTGTTTTTCCTTGCATTTCTATCAGTTTTTGCCTTATATATTCTGATGCTTTGTTGTTAGGAGAATACATATTAAAGGTTTTTTTTTTATCTTTTTGGAGAATTGACCCCCTTTATTTATTTATTTTTATTTTTATTTTTAATCCTCACCCGAGGACATTTTTCCATTTTTGTTCAGGTAGAGTCTGGGGTGGGGGGGGAGAGGAACAGAGAGAGAGAGAGAAACATCGATGTGAAAGGGACACATCGAGTGGCTGCCACCCGCACAACCGACCAGGGCCGGGGACAAACTGCAACTGAGGTACATGCCCTTAGCGGGAACCGAACCCGGGTCTCTCAGGACCGCAGGCCGACACTCTAACCGCTGAGCCAAACCGGCCAGGGCTTGACCCCCTTTATTATTATGCAGTGTCTTTCTTTATTCTCAATAACTTCCCTTGCACTTAGGTCTGCTCTCTCTGAAATTACTATAGCTACTGCCACTTTTAAAATTAAGTTTACATTAATATATCTTTCTTTATCTCTTTACTTTTAATCTTTATGTATCTTTTTTTTTTTTTTTTTTTTTTAATCCTCACCCGAGGATATTTTTCCATTTTTTGTACAGATAGAGTGGGAGGGAGAGAGAGGAAAGGAGAGAGAGAGAGAAACATCGACGTGAAGGGACACATTGAGTGGCTGCCACCCGCACAACCAACCAGGGCCGGGGACAAATTGCAACCGAAGTACGTGCCCTTAGCGGGAACCGAACCCGGGTCTCTCCGGACCGCAGGCCGACACTCTAACCGCTGAGCCAAACTGGCCAGGGCTATGTATCTTTATATGTAAAGTGAGTTTCTTGTAGACAACATATAGTTGGATCTTATTTTTTAAACCCACTCTGACAAACTTGTCTTTTATTGATGCAATTGGACCATTGACATTCAAAGTTATTATTGACATAATATCTTGGATTAATATCTACTGTACTTATTACTGTTTTCTATTTATTGCCTTTGTTTTTGGTTCCTATTTTTGTCTTTTGTGGTTTTACTTGTGATACTCTTTTATATAACTAATTGCCCTGAGACACACACACTCCACGGGGACCTCCAAATCTGTGCTGCTTGATGTGAGCCATTGCGGGGCTAGGCCTCTGCTGCTAGACATTTCTCTGCATCACTTGGAGAAGCAAGCACACACAAGTTGTCAGCCTGACTTCAAACCTTTGCACAATAGCAGCCTCTGCTACCACCATTTCCAGTCCCTAAGACAATGGGCAGAGTATCTCATCATCAAGAAACACATCTCACTTTTCCTAACTTGGTCTGGGAGGCAGAGGAATAATGGGAAGAAAAAAAGTTGAGGTCATCATGGTGTCACTGCCAGGGTGGGACCTGGATACAAACATCGCAGCAGCATTGGTAGAATTCACGTCAAAGACACTCCCTAATTCTTCCTTGGCTCATGGTGGATGAACGATGAACATTTTATTGGCTCTAGAAAAAGAAGTTATTTGCTTTCCAATCACCTCCAAATGTTGAAGAGCCCTTTTAGAAGCTGGGAACAGAGTTTAGAGAGTGTATCTCTGTGAAGGCCTTGGATGACTTTTAATTTGGGCTTTAGTAGAGCTTAAATTCCTCTGGCATGTGCTCAGCTACCCTCTGGCAGTGTTGGACAGATGAAGTGCACCTGCTTCTCTGGCTGAGGTTGTGTGTGGTGGGAAGTAGCTTTAGTTCTCCTTTTCTGGTGTCTGCTGCACCCTGGCAGGGCTTATTTGCATCTCATGTTAGCTTCTCCTTGGTTAGAGCTCTTGTAGTGAGATGCTAGCTTCAGCACGTACACATACACCCTTGGGGCTGTCTTTCCATATCACTTTGTGCCAGGTGAATTTGGTTTTCTTCTGCCCACTCAGATCACATGAGAGTGATGCCAGACAGAGCCACTCTGACTGGTGGGACTGGTCTTGCGCTTGTTTGGAGTGACCAGAACATCCTTGCGACATTAGCTTCTACCTTTCTTCTGCACCCTGGCTCCAGTGTAGCGCTGGGCCCATTAGCTGTGACTGTGAAGTGTATTTCTGAATATCTTAGTAATGTGGGGAGAAGTGTTGGCTTTTGTTTGTTGTTTCCAGTTGAGTGGGAGTTTAATAGAAGCCATGCTTTCCTATTATCGCTAATTCTCTCTCAGGTAACAATGTGGTTCTCTGGTTATGTGCCTGCTCACCTCTGTCCAACCCTTAGTTCAGATCTATGCTTAAAAAGCCAATGGCAAATAGTGGCAAGAGAGTAAATGTTGGGTATGAGGATAATGGCCCAGCTTCACTGATAACCACAGCCCCTTAACCCTTCCACTTTCTTCCTTGTCTATGAGGCTATAATAATAGTATGCATGAGAAATTCCATGAGAGTTTCTAATTTCTATGAACTAATTCCTCCCTGGGTGAGACCCTGACAGGAAAGGGGTGGGGAGGTGCCCAGCAGTGGCTGTAGGGTTGACTCTGGTCCCTGACCTGCCTCTCCTGATCAGGAAATATGGGCTATTTGTAGGATGAAGTATCACTTGCCTTGATTTGTTTGTTTCTCAGGAGTGTGCATTTGTTGAGGACATGGACCTTACTCTTGTGGGTTATTTTTATTTACTTATTTCTAATGGTACAATTAAAGTGTTCCATCTTCTATCTAAATTTACAGAAACACACAAATAGGCTGGTCTTGGTCTGCACTTATGGTTGTTTGTTGTTTTTTTTCCCTTTAAGATCTGTAAATTAATTTTTAGAGAGAGAGGAAGGAAGAGGGAGAGAGAGAAAGAAGCATCCAAGCGAGAGTGAAACATTGATCAGCTGCCTCCAACGTGGCCCCTACTGGGGACTGAGCCCGCAACCTGGGCATGTGCCCTGACTGGGAATAAAACTGGCAACCTTTTGGTGCACAGCCAACCAACTGAGCCACACCAGCCAGGATTGTGATTATGTTTGAGAGCTCGCAATCCTGAGAGGCTATTGGGCCAGATCCTAGTCACTATATCTATTACCCTCTATCCACTTGGCTCTATCAAAATGAAGTCTTTTTTAAAAGGTGCTGCTCATTCATCTCATGTAGTCTAGCTCAATGTTTTCCAACATTTTTCATGTCACAGTATATGTAGAACATGACACTTGTGTCATGACAAGGGCTCATTCCTAGGCATCAGGCCAGGGGTGTCTGGCTTCCACAGGCTTTGGCTCCTCCACACCCATTACACTCACCTGGCTGTTCCTGGGACTGAAGGGATTTTTATTTTCTTCTGGCATACCTGTACCCACCATGGGCACACCAATACGCTGTAAGGGCACACCAGTGTGCTGCATCAGAGGTTAGAAGCTCTGGCCTAAGACCTAATACAGATCACATGTTCAAGGTGCAGCCAAGAGTCTATCTATAAATGTGTCTCAAGGTAGCCCCAGAGAGTGAGCCTGCTGGCTCGGGGTGTTGTGAGTTAGGGAGAACTGAACTCCTGTGGCCCTGCTCAGGGCAGTCACCACCTCCTGCCGCTCTTTGGGGGGTAGATGGATACCAACACTGCATGTCCTCTGTGCCTTCCAGGTCAGTGTACCTGGGTTCCTTGGCTCTGTGGCCACATTCTGATGTTTAGTATGCTTCTTTCTACTCACCATATTCCTAAGGATTTCACAACTAACACGGTGGAAGCAAGTCCCAACTTTGCTTAAAACATCGCTTCTTGGGAAATGGTTGGATGCATCACAGGGTGCTCTGCTGATGCTGCCTGCTCGTGTCACTGTGACCCACACTCTGGCAGCTGGCCTGAATGGGATGCAGATATTGCAAGAGCACTCTGGCTCTCTTTTAACATTTTGGACTGTGGGGTACCAGGTATTGCCTCTCGTGCTTAAATAGGACTATGGGCATGTTCATCAATCCACCCACTCATTTACCTACTTGTTTAACAATCCATTTTCTAAATGCTGGGCAATGGAGCTATAAAGATAAAAGACATAGTGCTTGATTTTCAGGAGCTTACAGTCCAGTGAGGACTAGATGTACTGTGATGGCATGCATGGAAAATTACACAAGAGGCAGTGCCTTGGGAAACACAGAAAAGGGGACTCTCACACTTGGAGTGGGCCAGGGAGATTCCTTGGCTAAAATGAGATGACTGCTGGTTTGAGGGTTTTTTTTTCTATCTCACTCTTCCTTCTTTTTTCTTTAACTGAGTCATGTGTATTAATCAGGTGAAGGAGGGAAGGGTTCCAGGTATCAGGAAAACAATACAAAATGAAGGAAGCATGTTAGAGAGCTTGGCATATTTGGGGAACTTCAAATATCACCTCTTTTTCTTTTCTCTTTTTGTCATAGCAGAGTCCTAATGGACAGCAGCAAATGAAATAATGATCCCTCTAAAATATGTCTGGAGGAGGAAGGGGAGACTCCCATGTTAGCCTGCAATGGTCAGATCATACTTTTAAAATGAACGTGTCTGTGAGATTCAGAATAGTATCTTCGAGGAGCCCTGGGATGTCTCACCTGGAGAGACAGAGATTTAGATAGCAGTCTGGCTTGAGACTTGTTATGTTGGCTTCTGTGAGTGCAGGCAGCACTACTGGCTAAGGGAGATTGCATTCTGAATCTTGTTGTTTTCACTCAAAAGGCAATGTGACCTTGGGCAAGTTCATGGCATCTCCAAGCCAGTGTCCTCTTTTATGAAGATGGTTATAATAATGCCCACCTCACCACTGATGTGAGAATTACATTACATTATTTTTTGATATATGAAAGAACCTAATATAGTGAATATCTGACACGTTAGTTTTTCTTTCCTTCTGTCTTTTTCTCTCTCCCTTTTTTTCTTCTTTCTCTCCCCCCCTTTTCATGAATCACATTTTTATTAAGTAATACATGTCAAGCATTCTGCAAGGATCTGTGGTGTCCATTATGGAGCCACTAGCTTCATGTGGCTATGGACTGTGGACATGTGGCCAGTCCCACTGAGATACGCTAGAAGTATAAAACACAGAAGTTTGACTTAGCACAAAGAAAAGGGAATGTAAACTATTTAATGAATTTACTTTTCTATAGAGCACATGCTTAAATAGCACTTTGGATACATTTGGTTAAATAAAGTATGGTATTAAAATTAATTTCACCCGTTTCTCCTTATTTTAAAAAATGTGGCTACTGGAAATTTAGAATTACATATGTGGCTTATGTTTTATATCTATGGGACATCACTGGGCTGGCTTTTGTGGACTCAGTGGTGAAAAAAAAACTGACTTTGTGGAGCTTATAGTCTAGTGGGGGAAGATAGAAAAATCACACTGACAGGAAAGGAAATGAACAACAAACCAAAAAAACAAACAAATAAATATAAAGTCCACATTGTAAGTAATACTGTGAAGACATGTTTCTATGGGGAGGAAGACTAGGGGACTTAATTTAGGTAGACTGGTCCCAGAGGCCTCTCGGATGTGCTGGGCCTGCAAGGAGGCCTTCCTGTGCAGGGTTTCCAGGCGAAAGTGGGAAGGGAACATTCCGGGCAGAGGAGACAGACTGCCAGTCAATATTTATTGAGTCTACCAAACACCCAGAGAATGCAGAAAAGCTGTGGGACTGCCAGACATGAAAAGGTTCCCAGACATTTTGGAGCTTGTGGTCTGGTGAGGAGACTGAAGAGGGAGGTCCCTGCGTGTGCAGGTTTGGGGCAACTACAGGTTTTGGGAGACTCTTTCCTTCTCTTCTCTCCCCCTAAGACCATTATGGTCTTGGCTTTGCAGGCCTCCAGGGCCTGTCAGTTCTTCATTAATGGTGGGGAATGCTCATATTTGTCCCTTTCCCCCTGTCCCCACTATGCTCTGACACAGACTCATCATCTCAGAAATGAGTGTCTCCATTTGCCTCTTAATCAGTTTCCTTGCCTCCAGCCTCTTGCTCCCTTTAATATCTTCTGTGCATGGCTGCTAAATTAATCCTCCTGAAATATCATTTAGATGATGTAACTACCTTGCTTCAAAGCTTTTACTAGCTTCTTGATACTGGCAGAGGAGCAGTCTGCCAGGAGCTGCTGCACCCCTCTCTGCGTTTTCACCATCATGACAGAGTTTCTGAGAAGCTCTGCTGGCAGCAGGATTGGCAACCTCTTCAGCTGATGTTGCAGCTTCACCTCTAGCCTTCTTCCCATATTTCCCCTCCTGCCCTGCATCATCCTCTGGGCCAAGCATGCTGGAGTTCTCAGTGTTCTTCAAACACGGAATTCTCCCAGGGAAGGGCAAGTGCATAGTAGCAGGAGCATGGCTTCCAGAGTCAGGCAGACCAAGTGCAAATCCTAGCTCTGCCATTAACCTAGGTGTGCACTTTCTCAAAAGTTATTTGTCACCTGGCCCATGTGGCTCAGTGGACTGAGCATCAGTCTATGGACTGAGAGGTCCCGATTCAATTCCCAGTCAGGGCACATGCCCGGGTTGCGGGCTCCATTCCCATTGAGGGGCATGCAGGAGGCAGCCGATCGATGTTTCTCTCTCACATCAATATTTCTCTCTCTCAAAAAAATCAATAAAAACGTATTTTTAAAAAGTCATTTCTCTTTTCTAAACCTTAGTTTCCTCCTCTGTTATTACCAGGAGATTAATAGTAATTTTTACTCCTTGGGGATGGTCAGATGAGACACTGAAGATGAAGCCTGGGCAGGTGCTTAGTCTGTAATAAGCCCTTCATTCATGGGCATTGTTTAAATGAACGGCACACCTCAGTTGTGCTGATTAACAGAGAGGCCTCCAGAAACCCTGGCTGTGCTGTCATTTTGCCTCCCTAGTGCCAGTTAGCAGCCTGCTTATATCTGGTGAAGGCGACGACTTCTGTGTACCTTTGATACTGGATGGGAACACTGAATAGTGAGTGGTACCAAGGAGCTTAGATAGGATTTCAAAGACAATCCAATGTGGGACCTCTGAGCTCCTTCAGTGTGTCCAAGTAGGTTCAGAGGAGTTAGTTGAAAAACTCCTGTCAGTCTTTGTGGGACTTGTTATTTTTCTTGCACAGCTGTTACTAGTTGTTTTGTTTCTTCCCCACAAAAGTCCGGTTATTGTTGGCTTATCACTTGCTTTGGGCCATTTGTATAGGTGCCTTTTTTTTTTCTTTACTTCTGTCAGAGAGGAAGAGTGGAAAAGGCCTGAAGCTGAGATATAGGAGTAGAAGGTCTCAGCTTGAGCTTTGGTGAATAACAGCCTTACCTATCTCTGTGTTCCTGATCACCTTCTTAAGGTCCTCCATGGAATGAATCAGATCATGGGCTCTGAAGGGTTAGAAGTCTCACACAACTTTAAAGTGTTATTATGACCCAGGCTTTCTTTTCTTTCTCTTTCTTTCTTTCTTTCTTTCTTTCTTTCTTTCTTTCTTTCTTTCTTTCTTTCTTTCTTTCTTTCTTTCTCTTTCTTTTCTGAGACTTGATGTAAGGCCCACTGTTTAAAATGAGGAGGCAACTCGAGGTCTTCTCATAGGGAATGTTTTTTTTTAAGACAGTACTACAGGTAGACTTAAGGCAAATTGCCCTTGACTGGAATTGAACCTGTGATTCATTGGTCCACCAGCTGACACTCCAACTGCTGAGCCAAACTGGCCAGGGCAAGAGCTCTGTTATTTTAAATAGAAAAAAAAAAAAAAAAAATCATCTTTCCAAACAGTTCTAGATTTTTTTTCGTAAGTTTTTTTTTATTTTTTAAATAAACTTTATTAGTTTTGGATTGCAACAGATTGGTCACAACACAAACAAATAACATTACGAAGAACACATTGTGCTTCAGAGTACCTAAGTAATCAAGCAGAGTCTTTTTCAAACTAGGAAGCTTTAAGTGGAAGAAGTGTTTGGTTCAAGGTTGACTTTTATATTTGTAGTCAAAAGCAGAAAATGAATTAATGTGCCTAGAATAATGTTTCTCAATTTTTCTTAGACCAAGACATAGACATTCTATATCATCTGTTAATATCAGTATTTTAAAATATAAATTTAAAATTTATAAATGTAATTTAAAATTATTAAAAAATTTTTTTTTCTTTAGTTTTTAGAGAGAGAGGAAGGGCGAAGGACAGAGAGAGAGAGATAGAAACATTGATGGGAAAGAACACTGATTGGCCGCCTCCTGCATGTCCACCACTGGGGATCAGGCCCACAACCTGGGCATGTGCCCTGACCAGGAATTGAACCGGTGACCTCTTGATGCATGGGTTGATGCTCAATCACTGAGCCACACCAGCCAGGCTATAATTTAAAATGATTATATATACACACATATCTATGCTTTGGGGTGGGGCAGGGGCCATCATACACACCAGAAACCACTGAACATGAGACTTTGTCCTCCTTTTCATTTATGTCTTTGGAAGATGTAGTTTGCAGCAGATTGTCAATGAGAAAGGAATATAATACCTGGGCAAGAGTTAGTGCAGTATAAATACAGGGGTGGGTAAAAGTAGGTTTACAGTTGTTTGTATGGAAAATAATACAATATTTAATAAATAATAATACAAGAATAAACTCTGTTTCATATACTCAAAATTGTAAACCTATTTTTGCCCCACCCTGTATTTGTAAAGTGAGGATAAATGAAAGCAAATAAAAAAATAAGTTTTCAACAACTGCTTTATAAAGATCAAAATGTCTATAAGTTACCCCATTTACTGTAGTATTAAAGACTTATATGTTAGACCTGAAACTATAAAATTCCTAGAAGAAAACAGGCAGTACACTCTTTGACATTGCTTTCTCGGCAATATCTTTTGGGCTACATTTCTTTGAAACAAGGGAATCAAAAGAAAAATAAATAAATGAGACTACATCACACAAAAAAGTGTTTGCAAAGTGATAGAAATCGTCAATAAAATGAAGACAACCTACTGAATGGGAGAAGATAGTCACAAATGATACATCCAGTAAGGGGGTTACTATCCACAATATATAAATAACTCACACATTGCCAAAAGCAAAACAATATCCAAATAAAAAGTCATAATTCTCTTAAGAGGACATACAGATGGCCAAAGACATATAAAAAGATGTTCAACATCACTACTCATCAGAAAAATTCAAATTAAAACCACATGAGGTATCACTTTACCCTTGTCAGAATGGCTGTCATCAACAAATCAACAAATAACAAATACTGAAGAGGATGTGGAGAAAAGGGAACCCTTGTGCACTGCTGGTGGGATTGTAAATTGGTGCAGCCATTATAGAAAACAGTATGGAGATTCCTCAAAAAATAAAAATAGAACTGCAGTAGAACTACCCAACAGTTCCACTTCTGGATATTTATCTGAAGAAAACAAAAACACTAATAATGTTCACTGCTGCACTACTAGTAATAGTCAAAATATAGAAACAACCAAGATGTCCATCAATAGATGAATGGATAAAAAAGACGTGATATGGATCTAGAGGGTATTATGCGAAGTGAAATAAGTCAGACAGAGAAAGGCAAATACCAGATGATCTCACTTATATGGGAATAGAAAAAAACTCAAAAACAAAATAAATGACTAAACAAAACGAAACAGAAACAGACCTATAGATACAGAGAATAAGCTGATGGTTGCCAAAGGGGAGGAGGTGAAGGGATGGAAATAAAATTAAAAAACGTAAATTCTTGCCCTGGCAGCTTTGGCTCATTGGCCTGCAGACCAAAGAGTGTCAGGTTCCATTCCAGTCAAGGGCACATACCTCAGTTGCAGTTCGGTCCCTGGCCCTGGTCGGAGTCATGCAGGAGACAACCAATTGATGTGTCTTTCTCCATCAATGTTTTTTTCTCTCTCTCCTCCCTCCTTTCCTCCCTTCCTCCCACTCTATGTGAAGATAAGTGGAAAAATATCCTCAGGTGAGGATTAAAAAAACCAAACAGACATAAATTCTTGCTTACATGGAACTGATACTCTAGTGGTGTGATAGGGCACAGATAATAATACATGAAGCAGCTTAATATACATACAGTATAGCAGATGGTGGAAACCTCTGAGGAGAGTACTGGGGGTGGATAAATGTTTCAAGTTCTCAGTATAATAATGAAATAAGGAGGGTTTCACTGAAAGTTGACATTTAAAAAAGAAATACAATAAATAAGCAAAAAACTATAGCATTTGATTACAGGAAAAAGAATAAAATGCCAACAGGAATTCAGAAGATGTCTTATATATTAGGTCCTTGACTTGTATTTGTTAAATCTATCTGAAGAAACAAGCCTAATACAGTGCTCATCACACCTGACCAACCTTATGACAGTGCTTCTTACTTTCATCCCCAAGACTTCCCTCTTTTATTTTACTTGCTCAGGACCAGCTTTCAGAAGAACCAGTAAAGAACCAGTGATTCAGTGGCTCTGATGTTGGAATGTTGGGGATCATGAAAAGTAAAAAGAAGCATTGGAAATCATCCTTGACCAATGATTCCAACCTTATCAAAGAAGAGAGTGACCCATTTTTAACATCAGAGAATTTCTAGATTCCCTTCCCATTGCATCCCACAATTTGATTGTGGCTGTACTTTTAGTACTTTTAGGATCTGTTGATTAAGAGAAGAAGACATACCCATATCAATCTAGGTGGCCTCTTAAAATGGAACATTGGCCCAGATCTTTTCAGCTTACCTGATGAGGCCACCAACATTTTAGACCAAATTTCTCATTGTACAAATGAGGTACAGGAGCAGTTGTGATTAAGAAGTAGCCAGGGTGCAATCCAGAAAAAGCACAGAATGTTTAAGTAGAGATTTGGAAATACTCAGAAGTCACAACCAAATCCACCTGAGATCTGTTACTCAAGAAAACATGCCAACCCCTGATTAGTAGATTTCATTCTTGGGGAGACAGAAATACATTTTAACATTTATTTTTATTTTTATTTATTTTTTATCCTCACCCGAGGACACTTTTTCTATTTTTTGTACAGACAGAGTGGGAGGGAGAGAGAGGAAGAGATAGAGAGAGAGAAACAGTGATGTGAAAGGGACACATCGAGTGGCTGCCACCGCACGACCAACCAGGGCCGGGGACAAACTGCAACCGAAGTACGTGCCCTTAGCGGGAACCGAACCCGGGTCTCTCTGGACCGCAGGTCGACGCTCCAACCGCTGAGCCAAACCGGCCAGGGCAACATTTATTTTTATTTAAAATTTTTATTTTTCAACTACAGTTGGCATTCAATATTATTTTGTTTCAGTTTTGGATATACAGCATAGTGATTAGACAATCATATACTTTACAAAAGTGGTGCACCTTGATAGAGACACAACTATTCTTGTTTTTTTTTCCCCTCCTTCTTTTTGTGGGGCACTTTAGTGTTAATTTCATCACTAGCTTCATGGGTATTGAGAAATTTCCACTCTGAGCACTTGCAATGATCTTTACTCACAGGGAGCTGCCTTCATGGGCTGCCAGAAGAAACACACTATGACCAGTAAAATTTGAATTTCAAATAACTCATAGAATATATAGGAAATACTTGCACCAAAAGTCATTTGTTTACCTGACATTCAAGTTTCACTAATAGTCTTGTGCTTTTGTTGTTGTTGTTGCTAAATGTGGCAAGTCTACCACCAGATGTTCAAAGTGGTACCAAGTACTGAAAGGCAGGAATTGAAAACATGGGTGACATTTTTGCACAGCTGTCAACACTGATTATTGGCACATTTTCTGGGAACCTTTCAGATTTCTGTCAAAGGAAGGCTCATGTATGGTTTTCTCAGGGAGTGAAAAATGGAGCAGTTAGTAGTAGGCTTAACAATGAACAGAAGACAATAAGGGCTCTAAGGCCATAGCATATGAAATGGCAAAACAGGAGTATTGCTTTGATTCATTCATGAAGTATTTGAGAGTGCAAGCTTGGTGCTTTGAGTAGTAATGAGCTCTCAGCTAATGTGGGAGAGAAGGTCTGTGGTAAAGAGATGTGCAGGTACTGTGGGGCCAGAGAGGGTGCAGTCTAAGTTAGACTGGAAATTCAACATCGAGGGAAGAGTCACCTTCAAGGTGAGATCTTTGCAGCTTTACCTTCTTTCTTTTGAGTCTTGGGGTCACAGCCTAGGGTTTCTCAGGACAGTCTTGATTTCTGATATGCTATTCTATCATCAGAACCTGTGATGGAAAAAAAACCCTGAGTCTTTTTCCATTTCTGTTTACCCTTTCCAACTTTTTAAATGGAAAATTCCAAGAAGATGTGAAGATAGAGAGAATAGTATAATGTATCCATTACCCAGTTTCAACAATTACTAACTCTTGGCCAATTTTGTTCTATCTATTTCCTCATCCACTTCTCCTCTCCCCCATATAATTTTTGTATTAGTCATTAGTCATGGTTCTCCAGAGAAAAAGAACAAAACTGGTGTGTGTGTGTGTGTGTGTGTGTGTGTGTGTGTGTGTGTAAATATATGGAGAGATTTATTTATTTAATTGTTTATTTATGTATTTTAAAAAATTAACTCTTGAGATGATGAGGGCTAGCAAGTTTGAACTCTATAGTGCAGAGTTGATGTTGTAGTTTCTATTGGTCAGATAATCTGGAAGCAGGTTTACTCCTAAGGCCTTCACATGATTAGGTCCCCCACCCTCTGCCCCTTCATGTGGAGGATAATCTGCTTCGCCTACTGTCCACTGATTTAAATGTTGAGCACATACAAAAAATATCTTCACAGCAACATCTAAACTTGTATTTGACCCAGAACTGGGTACTATTGACATATAAAATGAACTGTTATGATTTTGAAACTAATCTGCCATCATATTATTTCATTCATCATATTTTTGTATATATGTCTAAAAGATAATGATTCTTTTAAATAACTTAAAACCACAATACTATTATCACTCCTATGAAATTAAAATCCTGAATTATTTTTGTTTAAATTAAGATCCAAATTAAGTCCACACATTGCAATTATAAATATGATTCAGAGGAGTCTATTAATATACCAGTTCTCCTTTCATCTCTCTTTGTTTTGTTTATACTTTATTTGTGGAAAAACTAGTTTGTCCTGTAGTTAAATCCAGAAAGCATCTGGATTTAACTGGTTGCATCCCCATGTCATTTAACATGCTTCTCTGCCCCTGTATTCCTGTAAGTTGGTAATATAGAGAGAACACATAAGTTTGATTTTTGTTTTCTTCAATAATGCTTCAGGCCCATCTTGTCAATTTGTCTTTCTTGGATGTCAGCAATCTTTGTTTACCAGTACCTGAATTTACTAATTCACTAGGGTTTGTAAAGTTCTAAATTATATACTTTTTTCCTGTAGTTATTAGCAAAAAATTTATAGAAAGAGAAATTTTTCCTCATTAACAATATGGGTACAGTTTTTTCTAATTCTTTTTTTTTTTATCCTCACCGGAGGACATTTTTGCATTTATCTTCAGAAAGAGCAGGAGGGAGAGAGGGAGGGAAAAAGAGAGAGAAACATTGATGTGAGAGGGACACATCAAGTGGTTGCCACCCACACGATCCCAAACAGGGCCGGGGACAAACTGCAACCGAGGCACGCTCCCCAGTGGGAACCGAACCCAGTACTCTCCGGTTTGCGGGCCGACGCTCTAACCACTGAGCAAAACCAACCAGGGCTTTTTTCTAATTCTTTACTGCAATGTTTCCCAAGTTGAAGTTGATAAACTCCTAGGTGTCTGCTGACATATTCTTGAGGGCAGGGAGGGAGGTCTGCAAGCTTTCTGTTATAATAATCCAACTGCATTTTCATGCCAACAATAACTAAGAAATAAGCATATTCTAGATCACCTGGGTGAGCATCTGGTATCCACGTTCAGCTGATGATCTCAGTATTGGAGCTTACATTTGTATTTAGGATCATGACAGGGCAAATAGCACTGCTTTAATTATAAAAGGTTGATGGATAAAGCAGATGAGCTTAATATGCCAGACAGCCTTTCAGGGGCTTTCAGTTTGAATACAGAATTCAGTCAATTTAAGTGACACATAATATACAGATAATGCACCAAAAAGAAGATATACTGTAGGTGTAAGTGCCAGAGTCATGCTGTGAATGGTGAGAAATCATTGTTACATTTTATTTGTATTAGTTTGATTTGTGTTGGTTTTGTAGTTTTGCTTATATTTAATTTATTAATTGCTTTTATTTTATAGTTGTCCAAATATATATTTTTACTATTTAAGAAAATTTATGCCTGGTTGATGTGGCTCACTGGATTGAGGGTTGTTCTCTGAACCAAGACGTCCCAGGTTCTATTTCTAGTCAAGGCACATGCCTGGGTTGTGTGCTCAATCCCTAGTTCGTGAAGGAAGGAGCCCATTGATGTTTCTCTCTCCCTCTAAAATCAATAAAGACATGTTTTTGTTTTTAAAGAAAATTTGTAATAAAAACAACTTAAGTCAACATACTGGCTCTGAAAGAACATTCTTTTTCTTTAAAAGGTCTGCATATAACTCAAGTTTGAGAAACACTGCTTTATCCCATTCTGGCTTTCACAGAGCTATTAGCTAATCCCACATTCAGTGCACTTTGTCTTGTTAAGGGGTGACCTCCTGTGGAGGGTATTGGGGAAATGGTGTTTGTGGGCCTCCTGCCCTCCCTGACATCATCCTGAACCACAGCAGCCTCTGTGTATCTTTCATTGGTGCCTTGTGAGTTCTGGTAAATGGAGAATGCTCGGCCATTCCTACACATTACCAAAACAACTCTTTGGAAAGATAAAAAGCAAAACAAAAGCTATCCAATGCAGTCTTCTTCAACTTTAATGTGCTGAGTTACCTGGGATTTGTTAAAATGCAGATTCTGACTCTGAAGGTAGGGGATGGGGCCTGGGAAGCTGCATTACTAACCCTCTCAGGTGGGTAACCATTTTGTTTTAATGTCACAGTCATCTTACTTGACTTTTTTTAGGTAATGCATAGAAAGCCCTTAGAACAGTGTTTGACACAGAGTCAGCATTTAATAAATAAATGTTCATGATTCTTTTAGCAATTGTCACAATTGGCTTTTGAGGCATGGAGAAGGGTGGGTATGATGGAGAAGAGGACGGGGATTTAGAGGCAGGCAGACCTGAGTCAGGATCCCACTTTTGTCTTTTACTAGCTACCTGAGTTGGACAAGTGAGCCTTTCAGGTCTCTGCCCTGTTAATGTAAAATGGGGACTTGACAGAACTCAAGTGATGGATGTTTGAACAGATGCATTTTTTTTCTTTTTCCCTCTTGGACATAGACTTGGTGTTGAGCCTTGGTTCTTTTATGACACTAGTGTGAATCATGTTATAATCTTTATGAAATGCACCTCTTCATCGTTATCTTTAAAATGAGGATAATAACTATGAGGATTAAATTAATTGGTGTGTGTAAAATGTGTTGGCACTATTTGATGGCTCTTAGCATTCCTCCCATTTAATAGCCTACCACACCTTTCATACATGCAGCTTAGCCTGTTTCTTCTTACTCACTTGTCTAATTTTTTACATACTCCGGCTTGAGGAGACCTGCAGCTCTGCTCCCAAAGCCGCCCTTCTCTCAGCACGTTGGGCTGGACACTTCCAGAGATGTCATAACCAGACAGGGACGAGAAGCTGTGCTTAGTTGCCTCCCAATCCCATTCTTCACAGCCTGGACTCACAGAAATTACTTTGGGTTCCTGCCTGACTTGGGATAAGACACCCCCCTAGAGAGCTTTGAGGCATTTAAAGCAAAATAACCTACAACATTTACGCAGTGTCTACTATGAGGCAAGAACATTACTTGTATTTTGTCAGCCTGTCCTCAGCTTTAGAAGGCACTTCTATAAATATCATCATTCTCAATTTTTAGAAGAAGAAACTGAGGCAAAGTTAAATAATGTCCCTCAGGTCAAGCTCACACTGATGGAGCTGGCCTTTATATGAGAGTAGTCTGATTCTAGAATCTGGGCTCTTATTTCTGTAGGGGGGTTTAAAATGGTGATGCCTGGGCTTACCCAGACTAATTGAAGCAGAATCCCTATGAATGGGGCTCCAGCATTGGTTGCTTTTTTATGAGCTCTTCGAGGGATGCTATGGTGCAGCCGTGATCGACAAGGAGAAAACACTGTGCTCTCGGGTCTCCCTCAATGACTGGGGACCTGAGAAGATGTAGTGTAGAGGGAGACTGCTCTCTTCTTCTCCTCTGCCTGTTGGTAATTTTATTTTATTTTATTATTATTTTTTTTTATCCTCACCCGAGGACATTTTCCCATTTTTTTGTTCAGGTAGAGTGGGAGGGAGAGAGGGAACAGAGAGAGAGAGAGAAACATCGACGTGAAAGGGACACATCGAGTGGCTGCCACCTGCACGACCGACCAGGGCCGGGGACAAACTGCAACCGAGGTACATGCCCTTAGCGGGAACCGAACCCGGGTCTCTCAGGACCACAGGCCGACACTCTAACCGCTGAGCCAAACCGGCCAGGGCTGCCTGTTGGTAATTTTAAAAAAAATCTTTATTTTTATATTTGTCATAGGTCCTCCTGCTAACTGGCATTCCTAAGGTGGTAAGCTGAATAAGGACCCCCCCCCCCCAAATATCCATGTCCTCATCTTCAGAAACAGAGACTATGTTATTTTACATGTGTAGAGAAGGCACAATTTGACCTCGATCTATGTTACAGCTGGGACACTTTAACAAAAAGACAGATTAACAAGAGAAAACCAGTTTTTTTTTTTTTGTTTTTTTTAACACAGCACACATTGTGTAGAAAAAATCTCAACAAAAAGTAACTCAACACAAAGGCTTAGAATTCCAGCTAATATATATCCTCAGTAAAAACAGTCATTTTGTAGTAAAGCAGTTTTAGGCTTCCCAGGGCAGCCAACAGGGGGAAGGTAAGTTCATGGGAGAGAACCAGTAGAGTAGGGTTCGCTTCTAGATTCCTCTGATGCCGTTTCTGGGACAGAGAAATTGTGTAAATTGTTTTTTTAAAGGAGGAATTCAGGGGCATGTTTATTTATTTTTATACATTTAAAGCAATTACTTTTTGGTTTTTTTAATCCTCACCCAAGGATATTTTTCCATTTATCTTCAGATAGAGTGGGAGGGAGGAAGGGAGAGAGACAGAGAGAAAGAAGGAGAAACATCGATGTGAGAGAGACATATCCACTGGTTGCCTACGCAGGACCCCAACCAGAACCGGGGACCAAACTGCAGCTGAGATATGTGCCCTTGACCAGAATTGAACCCATGCCTCTTTGATCCGTGGGCCTGCTGGAAAACTGGCCAGGGCTAAAGCAATTACTTAAAAAAAAATTTTTTTATCCGCACCCGAGGACATTTTTACATTTATCTTCAGATAGACTGGGAAGAAGAGAGAAAGAAAGGAAGAGAGAAACATTGATGTGAGAGAGACACATTGACTGGTTGGCACCCACATGACTCCAACTGGGACCGGGGACAAATTGCAACCAAGGTACATGCCCTTAGCAGAAACCAAACCCAGGTCTCTCTGGTCTGGGGACCGATGCTCAAACTGCTGAGCCAAACCAACCAGGGCTAAAGCAATTACTTTTTAAGAGATTCTTTTCCTAAGTGTAAGACAAGTCAATGAATTTTCTTTGCCATGTGGGCATAGAATATGGGAAGGCCTGGAGTTGATGGGGTCTGGTTACAGCATGAGAAATAATAAAACGGCCTTGATGTACGTTCTTGGGGCCTTGTTAAAGCTAATTTCTCAGTAGCAGTAGGACATTTGTGTAGAATAAGAGCTCTCTAAAAAATCCTTTTTCGATACAAAAGTCCAAATCTTTAAAAGTATATCCATTTTTGCCCTGGCCGGTTTGGCTCAGCGGTTGGAGCGTCGGCCTGTGGTCCAGAGAGACCTGGGTTCGGTTCCCCCTAAGGGTGCGTACCTCGATTGCGGTTTGTTACTGCCCGGTGTGTCCTGCGGGTGGCAGCCACTCGATGTGTCCCTTTCACATTGATGTTTTTCTCTCTCTCTCTCTTCCTTTCTCTCCCTCCCACTCTATCTGAACAAAAAATGGAAAAAAGTGTCCTCGGGTAAGGATAAAAAAAAAGAATATCTATTTTAATGTGACTAAACCAATATGCCTATTTATGGCTTAAAACCAAGAAAAAAAGCCTTTATGCCTTAACCGTGGATAGAAGAGTATCCCCAAAGAGCGAACAAAAGATGCAGTCCTCTTAAGATCCAAAGTTTCTCCCAAAGATATTCCAAGAAAGTCAAGACCTCCGTTGTTACAGTGACATGCCTTAAATCACAGGTCTGCTAATCTGTATTACCCAATAGGTTATTCTGCAAAATTTCCCAGCACAAGTTAAACAAAGGAGATCTGTCAAAGGCCCTTGACGGCCTCCTTCTGAAGAAAGCACACAATGCAGAGACAAAGACAACAATGACTTTCTGAGAGGCTATACATAGCCCCAAACCAAATCCACAGAGTCACAATTTAAAGAACTAAGTTGTGCAATTAAAAAAAAAAAACACCAAAAACATTTCGAAAGAAAATTTGGAAAGAAAGGGATAAGAAAATAATTTTACCTTCCTTTCCCGGCTAGGCGCAGTAAACAGAGATCTGGGATTGCTAACTTGGGTAAGAATTCTTACCTGTCACTGGCTTTGTTGTTTTCCCAGGACTGCCCATCCCATCTGTGTTTGCAGAAAGTGGGGAGGCAAAATGGACCCATCTTAGATTTTAGCTGGGATTCTTTAACAAAAAGGCAGATAAACAAGAGAAGGAAAATATGTATGTATGTGTGTATGTATATATGTATGTATTTATTTAAAGAGAGAGGTCTTTTACTTTTTTGCATGTTCTCTTACATACTTATTCTTAGTCTATTTACATGTATTGCTTTTATAATTAAAAAAAGCAGTTAACATAAATGTCCAATGGACAGACAATTGTGATGAAAGAAAAATCTAATATATTAATTCCAGTTCAGTAAAAAAATAAAATATTTATGTCAGTACACATGAAGAGACTCTCTCCCATATATGCATGTAAGTTTTAAACAAATAATTTATTATTTTATGTATTGACTACAGTTTGCATTGAAAACTATTTTGTATTAGTTTCAAGTGTACAGCACAGCAGATAGACATTTATACAGCTTACAAAGTGTTCCCTCTGATAATTCAAGTGCCCACCTGCCACCATACGTACTTCAATATTATTGACTATATTTCCTATGCTCTACCTTACATTCCCATGACTATTCTGTAACTACCAATTAGTACTATTAGTACTTCTTATCCCTTCACTTTTTTTTTTCTTTATCCTCACCCGAGGACATTTTCCCATTTTTTGTTCAGATAGAGTGGGAGGGAGAGAGAAGAACAGAGTTAGAGAAACATGGACGTGAAAGGGACACATCGAGTGGTTGCCACCCGCACGACCCATCCAGGGCCAGGGGCAAACTGCAACCGAGGTACATGCCCTTAGCGAGAACCGAACCTAGGTCTCTCTGGACTGCAGACCAACGCTCTAACTGCTGAGCCAAACCGGCCAGGGCTCCCTTCACTTTTTTCACCCATCCCCAATAGCCGACCCCCCCCCCCCCCACAAGTATCCATCAGTCAGTTTGTTCTCTGTATCTATAGGTCTGTTTTGTTTATTAGTTTATTTTGTTCTTTAGATTCCACATATAAGTAATATCACATAGTATTTGTCTTTCTCTGTCTGACTTATTTCATTCAACATAATATCCTGTTGTTGCAAATGATAAGATTTTATTCTTTTTTTATGTACCACAGCTTTTTTTGTCCACTAGTTCATTGATGGGCACTTGGGCTGCTTCCACACCTTGGCTATTGCAAATAACGCTGCAATAAACATGGGGGTGCATATATCTGTTTGAATTAGTGTTCTGGGTTTCTTCAGATATATACCAAGAAGTGGCATCACTGGGTCATAAGGCAGTTCCATTTCTACTTTTTTGAGGAATCTCACACTGCGGAAAACAGTTCATTAATGCAGGCAGTGCACATCACAGGGGAAGAAAACCTCAGTGAAAAGTAACTCAAGGTGATGGCTTGGAATCCCAGCTTATATAGCATCTTTAGCAAAGAACAATACATTTGTAGAGAAATAACAGGAAACAGAAAACAGTTTTTGGTGGCGAACTGTGGGAAGGTAAACGGGAGGGAACTAGTGAAGAAAAGTTTGTTTGCAGATTTCTCTGGTGCCATCTGAGCTAAGAGTCCACTTCCAGTGAAAGGAGAATTTATATCCTGCTCTTAGGCAGAAGGGGGAGGGCAGAGAGAGATTTTCCCACATTTGCTGCTACTTCATTGCCTTCAGCTCAAAATAATTTTTATATCCAAGAGGGATACTTTAGAGTGAAATATTCTTCACATGGGAAGAAAGGATTTTGAAGATGTGATTAAGTTAAGGATTTTGGAATGGGAAGATGACTCTGGATTATTTGCGTTGGCCAATGTGATAACAAGGGTCCTTGTAAGAGGGAGGCAGGAGGACCAGAGTCAGAAGAAGGACATGTGACAGCAGAAGAATGGGGTCAGCATCAGAGAGAGATAGGTTTGCTGATGCTATGCTGCTGACCTGGAGGGTGAAGGACGGAGCCAGGAGCCAAGGAATGCAAGAAGTCTCTAGAAGTTGGAAAAGGTAGAGAAACAGATTCTTCCCTAGAGCCTCTAGAGTAGAGGGAGCATGGTCCTGCCGATACCCTGCTTTTACACCAGGGAGATCCGTTTCAGACTTCTGACCTTCAGAACTGTAAGTTATGAAGTTTATGTTGTACTTTTGTGGTAATTTGTTAGAGCAGCAACAGGACACTAAAGGAGGGGGTATCTGGTGTTGTAAAAAGAACACTGTCCACCAGTACCCCAGATATTTCGGTTCTTCTTCTGCCTTCTACTACTTACTGACTATGGGTATTCAGGCAAGACATGACATGTCTCAAGCTCAGCGCCTCTTATATGAAATGGAACCAATACAACCGATGCATTCAAGGTCAGGACTGGGCTGATGGCCTCATTCACTTCTCAGAGGCAGTCCCTGCTGTGGCCTTGATCTCAACTCAGCTCAGCAGGCTCAGCACTTCCAGAGTGGAACTATTGTCCCAACCCCTGAAGCAGAGCCTGAGCTCTCTCACGTGGTCTTGGGACATTTTATCACTAGCTGAGATTATCTGGTCTCTTTTTCAAGTTGTCATAGGTACTGTCCAAAATCAGGAATCATTATTTCTTAGATTGGAATTTTAAAAAATAACAATTAAAATGTACAGTGAGCCCTGGCCAGTGTGGCTCAGGGGTTAGAGCGTCGGCCTGCGGACCAAAGAGTCCCGGGTTTGATTCCCGCCAAGGGCACGTACCTTGCTTGTGGTTTCTTCCCGGCCCCAGTTGGGGTCATGCATTGGCAACCAATTGATGTGTCTCTCTCACATTGATGTTTCTCTCTCTCTCGCTCCCTCTTCTTCCCACTCTGTCTGAAGATAAATGTAAAAATATCTTTGGGTGAGGATTAAAAAAAAAAATACAGTGAGACCTACTTTTCCCAACACCAAGAGTCTGAGAGAGAAAAGAATTATTCTGCTGATGATTCTTCCTCTACTCCAGCCAAAATTGCACAATGTTCAGCTACCACCATAGTGTTTCAGTCTCTGTTTATGTGATTTATCTTTTCATAAGCTAGATTGGAACATGATTTCCTCTCTCTTGTCATCACATCCAGTACTTGATGGTGGATGCAGAGCATTGTGCCCACATTAGCCATCTTTTTGAAAATGGGGAGATGTTCTAGATAGACCTTGATATGATTGCACCTAGGACAAATATAATTGGCAATAATGACATCCACTGATAAGTCCTTGACTTCATGTGTGTTATATTTAATGCCTGGCCCCTCTTTGTCCTTAGTAGTAAGATGAAACAGCAAACTTGAAAGATTTTCATGTAAAAGGCCATGGGAAATTTACAAACATTATTTTTTCAAATGATGTTTTATTTCTACTAGTTGCAATAATGTGTACATTATCTTTCTGAAAAAGGTGCACATATTCTTGGTTGGACTTACTTTGATACTATAATTAACAGCTAAATTTGTTACATTTCTTGTTTTCCTAAGAGAAAAGAAAAAATTCTTTTTATATTAAGGGGATTTGACCAAGGGCCTTCTAAACTAGTACTTTTAAAATATTTATTGCATTTATTGAGGTGACATTGGTTAATAAAGTTATATAGGTTTCATAGAATTGAATGCTGTATAGCAATAAAAATGAATGAACTACATCGAACAAGATGTATTCTCACAGACATTTATATGGAATATATAAAACATATATAAAAATTTCTACAAAATATGTATTATGTTCCAAACTGAGTAAAACTAATATATAGACATAAAAATCAGGATACTGCTTAATTTGGTGAGAAGTATTGGTAACTGGGAGAGATATCAAGGAGAAATTTTGGTTTTCTGGTATTTTCAATTTATTAAAGTTTTCTATATGTATGTTATATTTTAATAAAAAGTAATTAAAATAAAAACTATATGTTTCAAGGCTACAATTCTATATAATACACCATCTGTATATTGCATTGTATGTTCACCATCCAAAGTCAAGCCTCCTCTGTCACTATGTATTTGACCCCCTTTACTCTCTCCTACCTCTTCCTTCCGCCCTTTTCCTCTGGTAATCACCATGCTGTTGTCTGTGTCTACAAGCTTTTGTTTGTTTATTTGTGCTGCTTTCAGTTTTATATTCCACATATGAGTAACATCATATGAATCTTGACTTTTTCCATCTGAATTATTTTACTTAGCATGATATTCCCAAGATCCATCCATGTGTCATAAATGTCAGTATTTCATCCTTTATACCACATCTTTATCCAATCATTTATAGGACACTTTGGTTGTTTTCACATCTTGGCCACCATGAATAGTGCTGCAATGAACATATAGGTACATGTATTTTTATGAATACATGTTTTCAAATTTTTCAGGTAGATACCCAGATGAGGGATTGCTGGGTGATATCGTAATTGTATTCTTAATTTTTTGAGGAACCTCTATACTGTTTTTCATAGCAGCTGTACCAATTTACATTCCCACCAGCATTATATGAAGGTTCCTTTTTCTTCACCACCTTTCCAACAAGACAGTTATTTACTGTCTTGTTGATGATAACCATTCTAACAGGTGTGAGGTGGTATTTCATTGTGGTTTTGATTTGCATTTCATTGAACCAGTACTTCTTATTTGGGGAAGAAAGTGTGACCGCTTGGGACATTTGTTGATGTCTGTAGATATTTTTGATCATCATAACTGGAGGAAAGTGCTGCTAGAATCTAGTATGTGGAGGCCAGAGATGTTGCTAAAATTATTTATTGCTATACATCTTGACCCAGGAAGGCCCACACAGCAAAGAATTATTGGGCCTGAGATGTCAATAGTGTTGTTGAGAAATTCTGCCCTAGACCAGTATTTCTCAAACATTAATGTGCATAGGAATCACCTGGGGATTTGTGCTGCTGTCAACATGAGGATTCTGATTTGATCTCCTGTCCCCAGTGGATAGAACTGTATCTGGCACATCATAGTTGTTTAATGTTTGTTGAAAGCATAGATGGATAGTTAGAGAGGAATGAAGGAGTTAATGATAGAGCAGGAAGCCAAGTACACTCACCATCATTCTAATACACATCTCTGAGTAATCTGAGAGGCACTTATTCCAAAGGAGACTGCATTTCTTCTCAACGAGCCAGAAATTTGCCAAAATCCTTTCCTGGGGAATCACAGATGTCCTCAGGTGGAAAATGACTTCCTTTCTCCAACATCTCACACTGTCCCTTATGACACAGGTGAGGGTTCATTGGTTAGGTATTCTGGGTGGTTGCCAAGGCTGGATGTGTGTTAGATGGATACAGTGCGTGGCAGCCCTAACCCTGAACCCATACCTGAGCCTTCCCCAAGGGAAAAGGATTTCGATCAAATCAAATTTATGTGTATTTTGGTGGCAAGAGGAAAAGAGGAATTAGAGAACCAGAATAGGTTTTCAGAGGAAAATCAGATTAGAATAAACTTCATGAAGTAGCCTGCTGGGGAAAAGACATCCACCAGTGGGCAATATGAAGCTGAAGGGTGGGGAGAACTGGATGCTTGTGTAGTTTGTAAGCGTATGAGCATCAGAACCCAGAGATTTATTAGCCCTACCTGGAAAATCATTTCCCTTATTCCTGGCTCTCTGTACTTCTGTTGATTATCTTCTGTCTACCACCCATCCACACACACAGATCCAAACCCAGCCCAAATTTGAACTTTGATTTCGAAGTGTCTGTCTTTCCTGAGATGGTCCTCATGCTATTAGAAGCTATTTGCTTAGGATCCTAATACAACTCTGCTGCCTTCTGAGAATTTGTTGTGGCAGACAGAAGGGAGAAAAGGAAGGGAAGAGCAGAATGCAGGGAAGTGGGTAAAGAGGCAAGTCAGTCAAGGTCCTGAGAACTGGGCTACAGAAGTTCTTTGTAGACAGGACAAGGATTCATCCAGATGTCATTGTCCATAGAGCTCCTGCCAATAGCACTCCCCTGTTAGAAGGTGTGATGTAAACAGATGTGTCAACACTGTTGATTCAGGTGTGATCACTTTGTTTTGGCTCTACATGGGTGCCTTTGACTGTACCCTGAACCACAGTTACACAGCTTTCTCCTATGAGCAGAGAGTGAGGAGTGGAATACTGTACTGAGTATGGGGGTCATGTCTTTGACGAAGCGGTTCATCAAGACTAATGAATATTCTGCATCTTCCCTGGGACTTCCAAGGAATTCAGATTTGCTATGAGGCTAACAAAGAGTGATATTTGTATGTTATTGGAATGGGTTGCTAAAGAAGTTGGAGGGGTCCTCCTTTATGGACATCTTCAAATAGAAATTAGATTTTTGTATTAAGGAATGGTTTTAAGGATTCCGATGCATATCTCTGTTATATCCCTTCTTTCTCAAAACATTCAGTTGCTTCTTAATAAAGATAAAGTTTAAGCTTCTTTTTTTTTTAATCCTCATCCAAGGACATTTTTGCATTTATTGTCAGATAGAGTGGGAGGGAGAGAGGAGGGAAGAGAGAGAGAAACATCGATGTGAGAGAGACACATCGAGTGGTTGCCACCCACATGACCACAACCAGGACTGGGGTCAAAGTGCAACTGAGGTACATGCCCTTAGTGGGAACCGAACTTGGGACTGTCTGGTCTGTGGGCCGATGCTCTAACAACTGAGCCAAACCAGCCAGGACTAAAGTTTAAGCTTCTTAACCAGGCATTTAAGGTTCTCTATTATCTGGCTGTAAACCACCTTCCTCGGTTTTGTTTTAAAAGAAATTTGAAAAAAATTAGAAAGCAGCAAATTGAGAACTTCCTAAATTTGTTAAATAATATCTACACAAAACCTATAGCTAACATTGACCTTAATGGAAAGAAGCTATATGCTTTCCCCTTGAGACTGGGCACACGGCAAGTATCTCCTTTAACCACTCCTAGTCAACATTATACTAGAAGTCCTAACTAATGCAGAAAGATAAGAAAAGGAAATATAAAGTATATATATAGAGAAGGAAGAAATAAAACTGTTCTTATTTTGTCTATGCAGAAAATATCAAAGAATCAACAACAACAAAAACCCTACTGGTGTGAATAAGCCATTATAGCAAGATTGCAAGATACAAGGCTAACATATAAAAGTCACCTGCTTTCCTATATGTCAGAAATGAGCAGTTGGAGTTTGAAATTAAAAAAAATATTATATTAGCACCCCCCCCCAAAAAAAAGGAGAAAAAAGAAATACTTAGATACAAGTTTAACAAAATAGTTATAAGATCTATATGAGAAAAACTACAGACATTTGATGAAAAGAAATCAAAGAGGATCTACATGAATGGAGAGATATTCCATGTTTACGAGTTGAAAGAATCACTGTTGTTAGGATGTCAGTTTCTTCCCGACCTGATATATAGACTCAATGTAATCTCAATCAAAATCCCAGCAAGTTGTTTTTTGGGTTTGTGTATGTGTGTGTGTATTTGTTGACAAACTGATTTTAAAGATTATATGGAAAGGCAAAGACTCAGAATAGGCAGCACAATATTGAAAAACAGAATCAGATGGATGCTACTCAACTTCAAGAATTACTATGAAGCTACAGTAATAAGGACAGTTTGGTATTAGTGAAAGAAAAGATGGTTAGATCAGTGAAACAGAATAAAGAGTCTATAAATAGACTCATATAACTATAGTCAAGTGATTTTTTGACAAAGGGGCAAAAGCAATTCTGTATAAAGAAAGGATAATCTTTTCAACAAATGTGCTGAAACAGCTGTATATTCACATGCAAAATAAATAAATCTAGATATAGTCCTTATATTCACAAAAATTAACTTAAAATGGATCACAGACCTAAAAGTAAAATAAAAAAGCTACAAAAACACTCAGAAGATAACATAGAAGAAAATTAAGGTGAGCTTGGGTATAATAATGAGTTTTTATTTTATTTATTTTATAATGATGAATTTTTAGATACATCAACCACAATCCATGAAAGAAAAATATGTAAGTTAAGAGTACATTATAATTAAAAACTGCTTTGTGAAAGATACTTTTAAGAGAATAAAAAGTCACAAACTGGGAAAATGTATTTACAAATTATATGTGACAAAGCATTTGTAAACTATATCTGATTGATATCCAAACTATACAAAGAATTCTTAAAAGTCAATAAGAAAACAAATATAGCCGAAATAAAAAGTGAGCAAAAGATACTTCATCAAAGAAGATAAACAGATGGAAAATTATCATACATCAATCAGGGAACAACATATTGAAACAACACTGAGAAGTCACTGCTCACATATTAGAATGATCAGAATTCAGAACACTGACAACACCAAATGCTTGAGGGGATTTAGAACAACAAGAACACTCTCTCATTCAGTGTTGGCAGGAATGCAAAATGGTACAGACCTTTTGGAAGACAGTTTGGCAGCTTCTTAGAACACTAATCATACTTTTAATATACGATCCAGGATTGTGCTCTTAGGTATTTATTCAAAT
This sequence comes from Molossus molossus, assembly GCF_014108415.1. Classification (NCBI taxonomy): domain Eukaryota; kingdom Metazoa; phylum Chordata; class Mammalia; order Chiroptera; family Molossidae; genus Molossus; species Molossus molossus. Next base: position 85,742,640 of record NW_023425388.1, read on the forward strand.
GACGCGGGAACTTATGTACATGTAAAAGCCTGCATTTGAATATTAATAAAAACTTTATTTATAATTGTCAAATGTTGGAAGCAACCAAGATGTTATTCAATGGGTGAATGGAGTTATAAACCGTATAGTACATGCAATGGAAATTTATCCAGCAATAAAATGCAATGAATTATAAAGTCACAAAAAGACATGTAGGAAATTTAAATGCATATTGCTAAGTGAAAGCATCCAGTCTGAAAAGGATACATACTGTATGATTACAATTATCTGACAGAATGTAAAACTATGGAAATATTAAAAAGATTCAGTTGTTGCCATTGGCTCAGGAAGAGGAAGGGAGGAATGACTAGGTGAAGCACAGGAGATATTTGTGGCATATTCTGTATGATACTGTAATGATGGATACATAACATTATGCATATGTCAAAACTCATGGAACTGTAAAACACAAATTGTAAACCCCAATGTAGATTATGGACTTTAGTTAATAATAATGTATCAAGATTGGTTCATCAATTAAAACAAGAAAAACAAAAAAACCCTCATAGACACAGACAACAGAATGGTGGTTACCAGAGGAAAAGGGGGTGGCAGGTAGTAAAGGGAAAGGGGGGTCAGTATGGTGATGGAAGATGATTTGACTTTGGGTGATGGGCACACAAGGCAATATATAGATCATGTGTTATAGAAATGTACAAATGAAACCTATATAATCTTTTTTTTTTTCAAATATGTTTTTATGGATTTTTTTTTAGAGAGCGAGGAAGGGAGAGAAAGAGATGGAAACATTGATGTGTGAGAGAGACATCAATCGGTGCCTCCTGCACACCCCCTACTGGGGATCAAGCCTGCAATCTGGTCATGTGCCCCATTTGGGAATTGAACCAGGACCTCCCAGTTCATAGGATGATGCTCAATTCACTGAGACACAACAGCTGGGCTATATAATCTTATTAACCAATGTCACCACAGTAAATTAAAAAAAAAAATAAGCAAGGTGTTAATAATTAGGAACCTGTGAGCAGTGGGGAGTGAAAACATGAAACTGTAATTTCTGCAAACCTAAAACTTCTCTAATATAAAGTCTATTAATTTAAAAAATAATGAAAAGCACAAAAATAATATGGCAAACACTTGTGTTTGTACAATACAGAACTGATATTTTGTATTATTTGCTTCAAGTTTTCCTTTCTATTAAATAAAAAATAAATACTACAGTTGAAGTATCCTTTGACATGACTTAGTTCCATTCTTTACCCTCTCCAAAGGAAACCACTCACATCAGTACAAATCCTTGCTTTTATATCTTTATATTTATATAGTAACATAAGCAATAAATAGTGATATTTTTCAGGTGTTTAAAACAATATATAAGTTGTATTAAACTATAAGTGTTTTGTAACTTGCATTTTTCATTCGACCTAGTGGTTTTTTAAAAATTTATTATTATTTTTTATTTTTTTAATTTTATTTTTGTTACAGCTGTTTATTCTTTTTTACCCCATTGACACCCTCCTTCCCATCCCCTCCGCCCCATCCCCAGATGTGTTTTCCATGTCCATTGGTTATGTATGCATGCATATAAGTTTTGTGGTTTATCTCTTCCCACCCCCCACCACCCCCTCTTCTGAGGGTTGTCAGTCTGTACCCTACTTCCATGTTTCTGGGACTACCCTGTTCTTCAGACTGTTATGTTCATTATATTCCACAAATAAGGGAGATTATATCATATTTGTCTTCCTCTGCTTGGCCTGTTTCGCTTAGAATAATGCTTTCCAGGTCCCTCCATGTTGTCTCCAAGGATAAGAGATCATTCTTTCTTACAGCTGCATAGTACTCCATTGTGTATATGTACCACTGCTTTTTTATCCATTTGTCTACTGATGGACACATGGGCTGTTTCCATTTCTTAGCTATTGTAAATAGTGCTGCTATGAGCATGGGGGTACATATATTCTTTCTGATTGGTGTTTCAGGCGTCTTAGGGTATATTCCTAGAAGTGGGATCACTGGGTCAAATGAAAGTTCAATTTTGAATTTTTTGAGGTAACACCATATTTTTTTTTTTTTTTTTATCCTCACCCGAGGATATTTTTCCATTTTTTGTAGAGATAGAGTGGGAGAGAGAGAGAGGAAGGGAGAGAGAGAGAGAGAAACATCGACGTGAAGGGACACATCGAGTGGCTGCCACCCGCTCGACCAACCAGGGCCGGGGACAAACTGCAACCGAAGTACGTGCCCTTAGCGGGAACCGAACCCGGGTCTCTCCGGACCGCAGGCTGACGCTCTAACCGCTGAGCCAAACTGGCCAGGGCGAGGTAACACCATATTGTTTTCCATAGTGGCTCCACCAGTCTGCATTCCCACCAGCAGCGTACTAGAGTCCCCTTTTCTCTACACCCTCACCAACACTTGTTGTTTGATGATTTGTTGATGGCGGCCATTCTGACAGGTGTGAGGTGATACCTCATTGTTGTTTTAATTTGCATCTCTCTGATGATTAGTGATGATGAGCATTTTTTCATATGTCTCTTAGCCATTTGTATGTCCTGTTTGGAGAGGTGTCTATTTAGTTCTTCTGCCCATTTTTTAATTGGGTTCTTTGTCTTCCTTTTGTTGAGTTGTATGAGCACTCTATATATATTGGAACTTAACCCCTTATCTGATGTATCATTGGCAATGATGTCCTCCCATACAGTGGGTTACCTTTCCATTTTGATGCTTGTTTCTTTTGCTGTGCAGAAGCTTTTCAGTTTGATGTAGTCCCATGTGTTCATTTTCTCCTTTGTTTCTGTTGCCTTAGGTAATGTATCAGTGAAAATTCTGCTGCATATGATGTCCGAAATTTTGTTGCCTACAGTTTCTTCTAGGATATTTATGGATTCATGAGTCACATTTAAGTCTTTTATCCATTTTAAGTTTATTCTTGTGTATCGTTTAAGTTGATGATCTAGTTTCACTTTTTTGCATGTAGCTGTCCAATTTTCTCAACACCATTTATTAAAGAGGCTGTCTTTACTCCATTGTATGCTCTTGCCACCTTTGTCAAATATTAATTGAGCATATTGCCTTGTGTCCATTTCTGGGTTCTCTATTCTGTTCCACTGGTCTATATGCCTGTTCTTGTGCCAGTGCCAGGCTGTTTTGATTACTGTTGCTTTGTAGTATAACTTGATATCTAGTATTGTGATCCCACTTACATTGTCCTTCTTTTCAAAATTGCTGTGGCTATTTGGGGTCTTTTTTGGTTCCATATGAACTTTTGAAGTATTTGTTCTAGGTATGTGAAATATGTCATTGGTATTTTCATGGGGATTGCATTAAATCTATAGATTGCTTTGGGTAATATGAACATTTTAATGATGTTAATTATTCCAATTCATGAACAATGTATGTGCTTCCACTTTTTTATATTTTTCTCTATTTCTTTTTTCAATGTCCTGTAGTTTTCTGCAAATAGATCCTTTACTTCTTTGGTTAAGTTTATTCCTAGGTATCTTAATTTTTTTGCCACGATGGTAAATGGGATTATTTTTACAGTTTCTCGTTCTGTAAGTTCATCATTGGTGTATAAGAATGCTGTCGATTTCTTGACGTTAATTTTGTATCCTGCTACTTTGCCAAATTCATTTATTAAGTCTAGTAGATTTTTGATGGAGTCTTTAGGGTTTTTTTTTTTTTTTTTTCTCCTCACCTGAGGACCTTTTTTGTTCAGATAGAGTGGGAGGGAGAGAGAGGAACATCGATGTGAAGGGACACATCGAGTGGCTGCCACCCGCACGACCAACCAGGGCCGGGGACAAACTGCAACCGAGGTACGTGCCCTTAGCGGGAACCGAACCCGGGTCTCTCTGTACCGCAGGCCGACGCTCCAACCGCTGAGCCAAACCGGCCAGGGCTTTAGGGTTTTTTATGTATAATATCATGTCATCTGCAAATAATGACAGTTTCACTTCCTCCATTTCAATTTGGATCTCTTTTATTTTTTTCTTGTTTGATTGCTGTGGCTAAGACTTCCAGTACAATGTTAAATAAGAGTAGAGAAAGTGGACATCCCTGTCTTGTTCCTGTTCTTAAGGGAAATGTTTTTAGTTTCTGCCCATTGAGTATGATGTTGGCTGTAGGTATTTCATATATGGCCTTTGTTATGTTGAGATATGATCCATTTATTCCCAGATTGCTGAGCGTTTTTATCAGAAATGGATGCTGGATTTTGTTGAATGCTTTTTCAGCATCTATTGATATGATCATGTGGTTTTTATTCTTCATTTTGTTTATATGGTGTATCACATTTATTGACTTGTGAATATTGTACCAGCTTTGCATCCCTGGAATGAATCCCACTTGGTCACGGTGAATAATTTTTTTGATGTATTGCTGGATTTGATTTGCTAGTATTTTGTTCAGGATTTTGGCATCTATGTTCATCAGGGATATTGGCCTATAGTTTCTTTCTTTGTAGTGTCTTTTTCTGGTTTTGGAATTAGAATTATGCTGGCCTCATAAAACGAGTTTGGAAGTCTTCCTTCTTCTTTAATTTTTTGAAATAGTTTGAGGAGAATGGATGTTAGTTCTTTTTTGAATGTTTGGTAAAGCTCCCCCATGGAGCCATTGGGGCCTGGGCTTTCGTTTGCTTGGAGAGTCTTGATTACATCTTCAATGTCCTTAGTTGTTATTGGTCTGTTCAAGTTTTCTACATCTTCCTGGTCGAGTTTTGGGAGACTGTGTTTTAGAAATTGGTCCATTTTGCTTAGATTGTCGAATTTGTTGCCATATAATTGTTGAAAGTAGCTGTTAATGATCTTTTGTATTTCTGTGGTGTCGGTTGTTACTCCTCCACTTTCATTTCTGATTTTGTATATTTAGATTCTCTCTCTTTCTTGGTGAGTCTAGCTAAGGGTCCATCAATCTTGTTTATCTTTTCAAAAAACCAGCTCTTTGTTTCATTGATCCTTTGAATTGTTTTTTTGGTCTCTATATCATTTATTTCTGCTCTGATCTTTACTAGTTCCTTCGTTCTACTTGCTCTGGGGTTTTACTTTTGTTTACTTTCTAATTCTTTAAGTTGTGAGGTTAGACAATCAATTAGAAATTTTTCTTGTTTCTTGAGGTAGGCCTGTAGTGCTATGAACTTCCCTCTCAGAACTGTTTTTGCTGCATCCCATAGATTTTGTGTTGTTGTGTGTTCATTTTCATTGGTTTCCAGGAAGTTTTTAATTTCTTCTTTGATCTGCTTGGTAGCCCATTCATTGTTTAATAACATACTATTTAGACTCCTTGTGTTCAAATGTCTTTGCATGTTTTTGTTGCAATTGATTTCTAGTTTCATATTATTGTGATCTGAGAAGATGCTTGATATGATTTCAATCTTCTTGAACTTGTAGAGACTCAGTTTGTGTCCTATCATGTGGTCTATCTTTGAGAATGTCCCATGTTCACTTGAGAAGAATGTGAATTCTGTAGTTTTGGGGTGTAATTCTCTGTAGATATCTATTAAATCCATTTGGTCTAGTGCTTTATTTAGAGTCTGTGATTCCTTGCTAATTTTTTGTCTAAAGGATCTATCCAGTGGTGTCAATGAGGTGTTGACGTCCCCTGCTATGATTGTATTGCTGTCGATTTCTGCTTTGATATCCTCCAGAAGATTTTTAATATATTTTGGTTCTCCTATATTGGGTGCATATATGTTTATCAAGGTTATATCTTCCTGTTGAATAGATTCTTTCAATATTATGTAGTGGTCTTTTTTGTCTCTAGTTATGGTCTTCATTTTGAAATCTATTTTTATCAGATATGAGTATTGCTACCCCAGCTTTTTTTGCTTTTCGTTTGCTTAAAAGATTTTTTTTTTTGTCCCTTCACTTTCAACATATGTGAGTCTTTTATTGGGGGGTTGGTCTCTTGTAAACTACATATAGATGAGTCATGCTTTCTTATCCAATCCGTTACTCTGTGTCTTTTTATCGGAGCATTCAGGCCATTTACATTTAAGGTGATTATTGATATGTACTTATTTATTGCCATTTTTGTTTAGTGTGCTTATATTTTTCTTCCTATTTCTTCTACTAATTACAGCAGTCCTTGAACATTTCTTGCAGTGATGTTTTGGTGCTAATGTATTCCCTTAGCCTTATTTTGTCTGGGAAGCTCTTTATTTGACCTTTTATTTTGAATGACAACCTTGCTGGGTAGAGTAGTCTTGGATTCAGATCCTTGTTTTTCATGACCTTGATTACTTCATGCCATTCCCTTCTGGCCTGTAGTGTTTCTTGTGAGAAGTCAGCTGAGAGTTTTATGGGGTTTCCTCTGTAGGTAACTTGTTGCTTTTCTCTTGTTGCTTTTAGGATTCTCTCTTTGTCTTTAATTTTTGGCATTTTGATTATTATGTGTCTTGGTGTGGGCCTGTTTGGGTTCTTCTTACTTGGGGCTCTCTGTGCTTCTTGAACTTGAATGCCTTCTTCCTTCACCAAATTAGGAAAGTTTTCTGTCACTGTTTCTTTGAATATATTCTCTAATGATTTTCTTCTTCTTTGGGGACTCCTATGAGGTGAATATTATTACATTTCCAGTTGTCCCACAGTTCTCTTAAGCTGTCTTCCTGTTTTTTTTTAATCGTTTTTTTTCTTTTCATTTTCTGATTGGTTGATTTTTTTCTATCTTGTCTTCTTTTTTTTTTTTATCCTCACCCGAGGACATTTTTCCATTTTTTGTTCAGACAGAGCGGGAGGGAGAGAGAGGGAGAGAGACAGAGAAAAACATCGATGTGAAGGGACACATCGAGTGGCTGCCACCCGCACGACCAACCAGGGCCGGGGACAAACTGCAACCGAGGTACGTGCCCTTAGCGGGAACCGAACCCGGGTCTCTCTGTACCGCAGGTCGACGCTCCAACCGCTGAGCCAAACCGGCCAGGGCTATCTTGTCTTCTAATTCACTGATCTGGTCCTCAGCTTCCTCTACTTTGCTTTTTAGACCTTCAAATGTGTTCTTTATTTATATGTCATTCTTGATCTCTTCTTGGTGGTTTTTAATTTCCAATTGGTTTAATTTGAGCATCTCTATGTCCTTACTTATGCTGTTGAGCTTCTTCAGGATCATGACTCTGAATCTAGCTCTGTTAACTTGCCTAACTGTTCCACATCGATTTAATCTTCAGTGGAGATCTCTTGTTCTTTCATTTGGCTTTTGTTTTTGTGTTTCTCCATTTTGGCTATCACAGTAGGCTTTTGAGCCTGCCAAGTTTTCCCGGTGGGTATTGGTGTTCTGCTGTTTGTGGCTCCCTCTCCTGGGTTTAGATGAGCAAGGGAGGACCCACGTTAAACACCACTGTCAAGTCTTATTTTCCTGGTTAGAGTTGCTAGCCCAGGAATGGTACTGTTATCCTCTAGCTTTTTGCCTGCAGGCTAGCAGCTGAGGTTACTTGAAGAGTTTTGGGTTGTCAGTTGATTGAAAAATTCCCTTAGGTGCTCAGCAGTAAGGGGATTTCCCGAGGGTGGGGCAGATGCTGGTTGTTAGTGAGCCTCAATTTGCATTTCAGTGGCCCACAGTTTGAGGTTGAATCTCCGAGGAAAGGGCTGCTGCCTCTCCCCAGAGCCCTGGTAAGAAGCATGATGGCCACTGTCCTGCATGGCTGCAAATCAGCAAAAGTTTTGATCGCCTTTCAAATCCCGAGTGTCCCCACACAGTTCTAGTCCAGTCTGCTCTCCCTCTGCCAGAGTCCAATGTGAGTGGCTGTGGCTATTTTAGCCTCTGTCCCGGCTCTGGAGCCGCTTGGGACTTTACCCCGAGGACTCTGCTCACAGCTAAGGCTGCTGCTATCTGTGGGCTCCCAGCCTCCGTCTCACACCTTCACTATCCTACCAGGATTGAGTCAGTGTCCCTGGTTATAGGGTCCTCGCAAGCTGCTTTTCTGTTGCTTTTTCCCATCGATTTGTCTGTGTTTTAGTTGTAATTCCAGTTTGGTCCTGGGAGACAGTCTGTGAAGCTTCCATTCATTCCGCCACCATTTTGGAATCTTAATTTTTTTTTTATCTTCACCCAAGGACATTTTTCCATTTTTTGTTCAGATAGAGAGGGAGGGAGAGAGAGGAAGAGAGAGAGAAAAACATCAACGTGAAAGGGACACATCGAATGGCTGCCACCTGCACGACCTACCAGGGCTGGGGACAAACTGCAACTGAGGTACGTGCCTTTAGAGAGAATGGAACCCAGGTCTCTCTGGACCGCAGGCAGATGCTCTAACCACTGAGCAAAACTGGCCAGGGCTCATTCAGCCTAGTGGTTTTTTTTTTTGTTTTTTTTTTTTAGTCCTTACCCGAGGACATTTTTTGATATTTTGTTCAGATAGAGTGGGAGGGAGAGAGAGAGAGAGAAACATCGATGTGAAAGGGACACATCGAGTGGCTGCCACCCACACGACCCAACCAGGGCTGGGGACAAACTGCAGCCGAGGTACGTGCCCTTAGCGGGAACTGAACCCGGGTCTCTCCGGACCACAGGCCAACGCTCTAACCACTGAGCCAAACTGGCCAGGGCCAGCCTAGTGTTTTAAAAATCTATCCATGTTGCTCAATATGGATATAGTACTTTTACTGGAAAATATTTAAACCATAATATCATATTCTATTGTATATATGTCAGTTATTTTTTTACTTCTTTATTGATGGACGTTCTAATTTTTTTTTTTAATCCTCACTCGAGAACAGTTTTGAATTTATCTTCAGATAGAGGGGGAAGGAGAGAAGGGTGAAGAGAAAGAGAGAAACATCAATGTGAGAGAGACACATAGAGTTGCTACCAACCACAGGACCCCAATCAGGGCCCGGGACAAACTGCAACTGAGGTATGTGCCCTTACTGGGAACTGAACCAGGGACTCTGATCTGTGGGCTGACACTTTAACCACTGAGCAAAACTGACCAGGGTGGATGTTCCAATTTTTAATGTCACTACAATCAGAGCAGCAATGAACTTTTTTTTGCAGCTGACTTAAAGATTTTTTTTTTTATTTTTAAAATTTATTTATTTATTTTTATTTTTATTGTTGAAAGTATTTTTATCCTCACTGACCACCCCCTCCTCCCTGCTCCCATGCCCCTCCTGCCTTCCCCACACTATTGTCTGAGACCATCAGTTGTGCATATATGCATATAAATTCTTTGGTTTATCTCCCCTCACTCCATCCCTCTGAGGTTTGTCAGTCTCTTCCCTACTTCCATGTCTCTGGATCTATTGTGATCATCAGCTTATTTTGCTAATTATAGTCCGTAAATAAGTGAGATCAAGTGGTACTTGTCTTTCTCTGACTGGCTTATTTTGCTTAGCATAATACTCTCCAGGTCCCTCCAGGTCATCTCAAAGGGTAAGAGATCTTTCTTTCTTACAGCTGCATAGCATTCCATTGTGTATATGTACCACAGCTTTTTTATCTACGCATTTACTGATGGACACTTGGGCTGTTTCCAGGTCTCAGCCATTGTAAATAGCACTGCTATGAACATAGAGGTACATATATTCTTTCCGATTGGTCTTTCAGGCTTCTTAGGATATATTCTGAGAAGTAGAATCACAGTGTCAAATAGTAGTTCAATTTTTAATTTTTTGGCTGCACCAGTCTGCATTCCCACCAGCAGTGTACCCAAGTACTCTTTTCTCCACATCCTTGCCAGCACTTGTTGTTTGAGTATTTGTTGATGGCAGCCATTCTGGCAGGTGTGAGGTGATACCCCATAGTTTTTTTTTAATTTGCATCTTTCTGATGATTAGTGATGTTGAGCATTTTTTTTTATTTTTGCCATTTGTATGTCCTGTTTGGAAAAGTGTCTATTCAGGCCCCCTGCCATTTAATGGGGTTATCTGTCTTCCTTTTGTTGAGCTGTATGAGTGCTTTATATATTTTAGAAATTAACCCCTTATCTGATGTATCACTGATGTTCTCCCAAAGAGTGGGCTCCCTTTTCATTTTGATGTTGGTTTATTTTGCCATGCAGAAGCTTATTAGTTTGATGTAGTGAACTTTTTTTTTTTTTTTAACATAGCCAAGAGAATGTATCTATGAGTTTTTCTAGGGTATATACTACAAATGAAATTTCTAGGTTGTGGCTTATGTACACTTCAACTATTTTAGATACTGCCAAATTGCTTGGTAAAGTAGTACTGTCAGTTTACACTTGACATGCACTAGTAGTAAGTGTATGAGTGTTTCCATTTCCTCACACTCTCATCAACTCTTGATAGAACAATCTTTTACATTTTGATAATCTAATAGATAAAAAATACCTGTGCTCTAAATTTAGGGGTTTTTAAATTTGTAGTGAAATTGAGCATCTTTTCATAAGATTGTTGGACACTAGGTTTTGCCTTGTGTAACATTATCTGTTCTTATTTTTTGCCTATAGTGGGGCAGGAAGCAGTTTTTATGTTTATAACTGATTCTTAGTTAAAAATTACATCATGGATACTCAGTCTTCTTCAGTTACATTTACTGCAAATATTTTCTCTGTCATGTGTCTTTTAACTTTTGACATATAAAAGCTTTAAGATTTTTGTTGTTATATAAAAAATATATTTTTTGCTTTTCTGCATGACAGAATTTCATTTCCATATCACATAAAATAGTTATGAAGATAGGCTATTCAGGGATGAAATGGTAGATACACAGAGTTGTCAAAAATAAGCCCTTTTATAGTCACTGTTCCTTCCCTTGAATATGGGCCTTATCCTCAGTATCTAAAAACAGTTGCCAAAGCTTTAGCCATTACGCTTGTGTTCCAGGCTGTCTGTTCTCCCTTTTAAATCTGCTTTATTGAAGTATAATTTAGATGCAATAAAGTTCCCCTTTAAATTTTAAGTGTGTAATTTAATGATTTTTTACAATGTCTGAACTTGTGCAATTATTTTTACATTCAGTACAGCATATAGAATATTTCTCTTGCCTTGAAAAGCTCCCTCATGCTCCTTGCAGTCAATCTAGTTCTCCTTACTTTCAAATAGCCCTTCCCCTTCCTTCCAGGCAACCACTGAACTGGTTTCTATCACTATAGTTTTGTGTTTTCTAGAATTTCATATAAATGAAACTATGTGGTACATATTCTTTTATGTGTGGTTTCTTTCACTTAGCATAATGCTTTTGAGATTTATCCAGGTTTTTGTATCTGCAGTCTGTTCCATTTTAATTAGAGATATATCAGTTTGTTCATTCACTAGTTGATGGGCATTTGGGTTGTTTCCAGGTTTTGGTTATTATAAGTAAAAGTACTATAAACATGCATGTAAGTGCATATTTAATTTTTAAAAAATGACAGATTGCTTTCCATTTTGTGTTCCCACTTGCAGTATACAAAAGATCCAGTTGGTCCCTATCTTTGCTAATAGTTGGTGTTGTCAGTCTTTTAAATTTTGCCATTCTAGTGAAATGTGTATTGGTATTTGTTATTTAATTAGCATTTCCCAAATGACTAATTATGTTGAACATCTTTTCCCGTGCTTCCTTGCCATTCATATATGAAAGTTTTAATTTTCGATGCGCTCACATTTATCAGTCCTTTTCTTTTTATTATTGTTATTGTTATTATTATTATTATTTTGTATCTTGTTTAAGAAATCTTTTCTATCCCAAAGTCATAGGAACCTTTCAAATATATATATATTTTATCCTCACCAGAGGACATTTTCCCATACTTTTTGTTTAGATAGAGTGGGAGGGAGAAAGAGGAAGAGAGAGAGAGAAACATCGATGTGAAAGGGACACATTGAGTGGCTGCCTCCCACATGACCCCAACCAGGGCCAGGAATTAATCGTAACCATGGTATGTGCTCTTGACCGAAATCGAACCCGCGACTCATTGGTCCGTAGGCTGACGCTCCAATCCCTGAGTCAAACCGGCCAGGGTTCAAATATTCTTCTAAAATGTTTTAAACTTTGATCTCTCACAATTAGGTTTTTAATTCACCTAAAATTTTTGTGAATATAGTGTGAGGTAGAGATCTAATTTAATTTTTATCTATAACAACTTAATTGTAAAATACTCTCCCCCAGTCCCTGCCACTAATTGGTTATTTGTATTGTCATTTCTGCCATTTACCAACTTCTCATATGTGCTGTATTTTCTTCTATCTCCTACTCCTATGGTAGGAGTGACTTCAACATCTCCTATATGTTTCAGCCACATGACTTTATTCATGCTGTTCCTTATGTCTGGAGTGTACTTCCCTTTTACATCCACGTTTCAAAATCCTACTCATTCTTCATGTTCCAGCTCCAATGGTACTTATACTCTTCCAGCATCCTGTCATACCTCTCTTCTGCCCCTGAATTAAAAGAAGGGGCTCAGCACACTTCTAGTATTTTATTCCCTTACCATAAATCTTAGTTCATCTTTTTGGTATCACAGTCATATGTGTCTGTCTTCTTCATTGTGATGCACTATTAATGCTTACATATTGCAGGAGTAGACATAATAATGTCCCACTCCACCCCATGTTCTCATTTCTAGAACTTGTGGTGAATTAAAGTTGGAGAATGTTTTCTAGCTGACCTACAGCAGCAATAGAAAATGGACATACCTAGTCACCATGGAGTCCCCAATAAATTGAAGCAGATTCTTAGATATGCTTGAAGTACTCAATTATTGTTTATTGACTTGAACTTATGAAGCAGCATGAAGCCTGGAACTATAGAATGACTTCTTTAGATTCTTACCACATCACTGATACTCATCTCTAGCATCTACACTTTTGTTAAATGAAGTCCATGCAGATGACTCAGCCCAGCTTTTCCTTTTGTTGACAGCCTTGTGCGCTCTAACTTTGGCTACAGTAGTGGTAAATAAATACTCAGGCTACATGCAAAGCTTCACCTCCTTTACAACTCACAGGTAGAAAGTCTCAGAAGAAGAAGCCCTTTCCCTACAGTATTTAACCTACTTAAAAATGATTGATGAAAACTGTTTGATGGGCTATTCACAGACCTTTTCTAGCATTTGCCTTCATCTAGGGGAACATTATGAAATTTGGAATCAGATATATAAGAAATTTGGAATCTTAGCTCTGGTGTATATTAACTCTTGGCATCTCAGAGTTAGGTTAGAAAATCTCTTGGCATCTCAGTTTCCATATACCCATGGTGGAAATAATAGTTCCTTGAGTTGTCTCAAAGATAAGACAACTGAAAATCTATTAATACATACTAGATGTTCAGTAAATGCTAGCTTCCTTCGAAGATCAGGTGCAGCACTACTAACAGAAATAATCCAGGCTTCTGTTTATGTTGAAGAGTTGGTCACAGGCAGGTGATGGAACATAACATTTGTTCTTGCTTTCTATTTGTTGTGTGTTTTTTTTCTTAAGACATCAATCTTAAGATTGCCTCACCAGCCATCATATTTTCAAGTTTACGGTTCTGTCTGTCATTCTGGATATCTGGTTAACACTTGTCTCTGTGACATGGATAGTTTTAGTTAATTAAAGATTGAGAGCAGTATAGGAATAAGGGGCAGGGGCATAGAAGAGATCAAAATAAAATAAAACAATATCTTAATAATATATGATAAAATAAAATACCTAGAGTGGCAGCCATCTAGAATGAGTATTCTCCTGTGACAGAGTCAGATGATCATTCTGGCCTCAGGAGCAGCTATTGAACCACCATCTCTACCCAGTATGATTAAACACATCAGGTTCCAGCATTGATGACACTTACAGTGGACAAATGGCCTCTGGGGTATGGTCGTGGGGAGGTCACATTTAAATTTTTCTGTGATAGTGTCACTTTGCTTGTTTTCCTATACTCTAAGCCTTTGGTTCTCAAAACTCAAGAACATATAAGAATTGACTGGTGAGTGCTTATTGAAATTCAGACTCCCAGTCCTCTCCCTGCTGATGGACTCAGTAGATCTGAAGTGGGGCTCAGGAATTTGTATTTAACTAACCACTGCAGCTGTTTCTGATACTGGTCACCACCCAAGTTAGTGTTTCAGGGAGTCCATGCAGGAGTCGATCATTTATTGGCAATGTATTGAGTGCTGACTAGATGCAAAGCATCATAGTGGACATGGCCCTTGCTCACCAAGGGTTTAACACGGAGAGGAAAAACAAGACGTGTATACAGACAGATAACAGTTGCCAGCTCTCCAGGTTAGAGTCTGACTGTTCCTTTCTCCTTGTTCCTATTTTGCTTCTTGCAAGCCCCCCATTGGCTAGAATTTCTTATGTACTTGTCCCTCTACCAGATTGTGTATTCTTGAGAGTGAGTGAACTTCATTATTGACCTATCACAATTTTTTCCCACCATCTTTTGCTATTCCTGTCACTTCGGTTTTGGTCATGACTCCAGCACTAGTACCTGTGGCAATCTCTTGCTTAAGGTACTGTGTGTTAGGAAATGGATTGTCTTTATGACTTGTCCGACAGGCTCTATATGTTACGGCTGCCATAACCATTCCTTTTGTCTTATGTTCATCTTGATGACTTGGAAGAGAGATAGCGAAGATCATACATGCCCTACTGGCTTTGCTTCTGGTACATTCCTGAAGTTGCTGGTCATGTGGGTGGAGTGACAAGGTGAGTCTCATTGGGAAATATACTATGGCACAAGTTTAGACAGAGAGATATAATGTGCAAAAGGGCGTGGTCCCTAGATTCATATTTATGCAGGAATTGTGACATTCTGAAGGTTTATCTGCTGACTTCACACTGGGAAATATGAGCCCATTGGTTTAGTCTTCAAGGAAGAAGAGTTTTAAATTGAGACCGATCAGTATCTGCTCTTCCATATAAATTCTTGGAAGAGAATTGAGTTGAACTTGACATTGAGAAAAGTGTGAAGGTAAGGATAGTTTAACTAAGAAATCTTTCAAAACAATTGAAATTTGGGAGACAAAGTGCTAGTACGAAATGCTGGAGAATAAAAAATTTACATATACTTGTATACACTTTGCTTTGGGTGTTAAGGCAAATAGTGAAGAGAAGATTAAGAAATAGTTCAGATTGGTTTAGCGTATTGGAATTTACAACTGTGTCCTGAAATACGAGTCATTAATTAAAATTTAGGAATACTTTATTTTATCAGGGGCTCAAGGAGAAATTTTGGTTTAAGTCTTCCTCCATGCTATTCATTTTTTTCTTGAAGTTAGCCATTTGGTTGAGATTCCACCAAGAAAACTGTGGAATATTTTTCTCTGAGCTATTTCTCTGAGGAATATTTCTCTGAGCAATGCAAGGCCTGGCCTGTAATTTATGTGACTGTGACACTGAGAATTAACACCGAACACCTGATTTAGATCTTAGGACATATCTGATATTATCTCTAAGTGCTAGAGTTTTAAAATATTTCCCTTTTGGGTGTGTGTGTCTGTGTGTGTGTGCGTGCGCACACATACTGGAGGGGGTTTTTGATGGGGGAGGAGTGTGAATTTTTTAGGATGAACTGCAATTAGAAGCCAGTGATTGAATCTTGTGCCCTTGTAGGCCTGGTTGAACCACTTTCCCTTTGCGAGGTTATAAGTGGTGAGATCAGGCAGGGAGAATGTTGAAAAAGGACCTTTTTGTTTCCTTGCCTGGAGATTTTCCCTGGGGTTTCTGCTGGCTGTCTGGCAGGTATGTTTTGCTTTGTGAGTGAGAAAAGCCCTGTGTTCTCTTTCCAACTGAAATGTGCTTGTTCTTTGGATTAAGATCTAATCAAAATCTGGAGTACTTGGTTTTTATAAGTAATAAGTTGTACTTGTGGGGAATAGTAAAGCAGAGGACAAAAACATAGATCTATAGATAATGGTGTCATCTGGGAGAGGACACCAAAGTAATATTTGAGGAGTTAGGCATTTTTTTTCCTTTCCACGTTGATAATGAAGTAAAATGAATGTCATTTGTGGTGCCAAGAGCGAGTGAGTTTGTTGGGTCAGGCAAATGGAGCAACTCTGCTTTGACTTCATTTTGTGTGGGTCATTTAACAGAAATCATTGGAACCACCAGACTGTTTTAGATTAAAAAGCTAAAGATACATAAGTTTTATAACTGAAGGAGAAACAAGGACTCATTTTCCCCCTCACTCAGATTACTTCCTATCCCTCTTTAAAAACCTTCAACTACTTCCTTCCCTTCGCCTCTGTCCCTATCACATCCCAGTGGCTGTGCCGAGGGATACTGGTTCGCTCAGCCCCTCAGGTAGCAGGAAGCTGTTAGCTGTGTGTGGAGGTAGGTTAGGAAGATTTGGCCTACAGCTGCACATTTAGCAAGGGTCTCAAATTTAATTTTTCATGTTATCATCAACATCAGCGATATATTTTATGTGTGTGTTGAAAGTATTTATTAGGTGAATCTAAACATTTAAAGAACCACAGTTTTTGTAACTCTGTTTTGGCAGTTTCTTTTTTAATATACCAGGAACTTCAAAAAATGGAGGCCCCTACCCTCTGAGAGGTCCCAGTTGCTTGCTACATAGGCTCTTACAATACAGCGATAAACATAGAGGATAACGAAGAGGACAGACCTCAATAACTGATCACACACACAATTCCTTAAAGGGCGAACTGGGTACCTTGAAAAGGTATAAGAAGGCCTCTCTCCTGTCTGGGCCATCAGGAAGGATTCTCCAAGCAGATACACTTGAAGGGCTGGGGAAGTCAGCCAAATTTGGGGTAGAGAAGGGTAAGGCAGTAGAGGCAATAGGTCTCAATAACTAATTAGTTTTCAGGGATATAGTGGACTCTAGGATGATCTGAATTTGAGCAAGTGGGTGAGTGGTGGTGTTAACCAAAATAGCTACCTGAGGAAAAAATTATTTTCTGGCAGTGGGTGAGTGGATACTGTGATCAGTTCAGTTTGGGGGTATGTTGAATATGAGTGTACTTTGAGACATCAGAGTGGAGATATTTTTAAATAAATGACCCTGTATTATAAGAAGGGCTTAGTTACTCTTATTAATTTAGAACTTTGTAGTGATTAAGCCACTATCCAGGTTCAATTGGGGGGTGGGGTTAGAAAGAATAGATTTATGGTCCCTGCTTTCAAGAAACCTATTCTCTAATTGAAGTCAAGAAATTAAATAATCACAAAAGATTCCAGTAACCCTCTAAGACAGCAGCTGAAGAAATGTTGTAGATTGTACATGAATAATGGCCAAGAGAATTATATAGGTGCTTCTTGCTTTTCAGCAGTTAATGTTAAAGTAAAATTTTTCATCTGATTTACTTCAGTTTTACTTTGGTAGTTTGAGGTGTATTGAGAATAACACAAGCATGTTACTGTGGGTTAGTTGCTTTGGAGTAACTCATTTTCATTTTACTAGGTAAGTACTGTTATTTGTCCCATTTTATGGAAGAGAAAACTGAGGCACTTAGAGGTTAAATAACTTGCGCAAAGTCATGTAGCTAGTAAATGATAGGGTTGGGATTCATCTCTAGTCAGCCTGAATCCAAACCCTTAATCCGTTTTTTAAAAATCCAATTCTTTTCATTAAATATACCTCCTGTTATATAAGTTATTTGAAAACTTTA
The DNA here is from genome assembly GCF_014108415.1 of Molossus molossus. Taxonomy (NCBI): domain Eukaryota; kingdom Metazoa; phylum Chordata; class Mammalia; order Chiroptera; family Molossidae; genus Molossus; species Molossus molossus. Next base: position 85,760,128 of record NW_023425388.1, read on the forward strand.
TTTTTAGTGGCTACAAAATGTATATAATCATTCTCCTAATGTTAGACATCTTTATTGCTTTTAATTGGGTGCCTGCATTTCCAGTTATATTTTTAGAATACCCTGGAAGTGGGTCCCTTTAAGTCTCCTTAAAACATATCATTTTTTCCCCCAGAAAAGTTCCAGTAATTTTTTAGCCTGGATGTAGTTTTTAATCCCATATAAAAGTATTTTTCAATCTCATAGCATTGCCTAAACCAAGACAAACAGGAGAACTATGATGAACATGGTGGTTCAGATAATAGAGCACAGAATGCTAGAGAAGGAAAGAACTCCAGGTATTATTTAGGCCACCTTTACTTTTATTAGTTAAGAACAAAGGCCCAAAGAGGTTAAGGACATGCCCCAAACCATAGCACTAATTAGAGTCAGAGTTAGAAGAACCTGCACTTAGCACTATGTGATCTATTGAGTCAGTCTCTTGGATGGTTTTGCATGATTCAGGGTATGCTGAAATGTCCATTTGGGGTCTTGAGTAGATATTTAAGAGAATTTTAGCATCAGAGTCAGTTTCACAGTCCCCCCTGAAATGCCACACTTGTATCAGAGGGATGTGGAAGTAACCCAAAGGGGTCTGCCCTGAATTGAGAGGCCCAATACCCAGCCATGGAGATAAAGAACGCTGTTGGGCCAGAGGAACACTGAAGGCCCCTTTCATGGTAAGATCTACAAGGATGATTCTGAACTCTCTCTTCATTATTCCATTGCTGGCATCATACATTTGAACAAAAGGCTGCTCACATAATCAAAAACTTACATAATTCAAGACTGATTTCTATAGCACTGACCAAGAATGGAGGACATTTCTGTTTATTATTTCTTCAACATGCTGCAATCATGTAAACAGAATTTACAATTGATTTGCCTTGATATCTATCTGGGTTAACAGCTGGGCTAAGCTGTTAAGCCTCAAAGTTTCAATAACTTGGCACAATCAAGGGTTGCACAAAATCCAAAGCAGGCTGGTTAGCCATCCTCTGTATTGCAGACGTGCCCTGTTAAGGTTGACAAGACAGGGGAAGAGAGCTAAAGGAGTGGTGTAGTCTCATAAGTGATTCATTCAGATGGTGATAAATACCACAGTCAACTGGCCAGAACTAGAAACATGATTCTGATTGAACTGGGGGCCGGCTGGGAGAAGTGTGTGGAGAAGCACACAGACACTTGATGCACACTGTAGTCTCTTCCACATATTTGATTCTTGATACTTTGAAATTACCTACTTAAAAAAAATTTTTGTAGGCAATTTTATATCATTTCAAGTTGTAAACATAAAAGTAAAACTTTCATATTACTTTCCTTCAAATATGCTTAAGAAATCCTTTGGGCTCTCTGTTAAAAAAATAACAAAATTTTCACTTAATAGTTGTGAGATATTGATAAGTCATTTAACTTCTCTAAACTTGTATCCCAACTGAAAATGAGATTTAATCTCTCACTCATAGATATGGTATAAAAATTAGGTTAGAGATCTCATGTAAAACACGTGGCACAAGGCCTAGAATAAGGTAAGTGTGCAAAGACTGAGAATTTTTCTTCTTACTGGTACTACTGACACTGTAGTGGATCTACTATTGTTGACAGTAATATAATTTTATCATTTCTTCTGAATCAGTGGTGTATCCATAATCATCAGAAAATAGGGAACAAGTGATATTTTGGCTAAGTTCTGGAAATAAAATGTTTTCATCTTCTATATGTTCTTATCTCAGTAATCATGGGGAGTTTCAAAGGTCACGCCCTCCCCGGAACCTTCTTCATCATCGTTGGCATTTGGTGGACTCTAAAGAGCATTGTGAAGCATGCCTGCAGAAAGCATAAGCGGGCTTCCTATCTTGGTTCCAAAGCACTGTCCCGTCGAATAGACATTGTGGAGGGAATTGTGCTAATCTGCATGGCTTTAACTGGTGAGTGGACTATTTCTGAATTCTGTTTTCTCCTTTAGGGTATTTTCACATACAAAGACAAGACTTAATATCAAATCAAGGAACTGCTAAAATGAATTTTTACCTTAAAATATCTCAGAACATATATTCTGATTGTAATTCTATCTTATTTATATTTATATAAATACTTCATTTATTTATTTATTTATTTATTTATTTATTTATTTATTTATTTATTTATTTATTTTATAAATCCTCACCCGAGGATATTTTTGCATGTATCTTCAGATAAAGCAGGAGGGAGAGAGCGGGGAAGAGAAAGAGAGAAACATCCATGTGAGAGAGACACATTGAGTGGTTACCACTCTCACGACCCCAACCAGGGCCGGGGACAAACTACAACCGAGGTACGTGCCCTTAGCGGGAACTGAACCCAAGGCTCTCCGGTCCACGGGCCAACACTCTAACCGCAGAGGCAAGCTGGCCAGGGCTAAATACTTTATATTTATACAAAGGTTTATTCCTTAATGACTTAGTCACGGTAATTAACTTGCCCACCCACTCAAGGTTAACTTTCTTTTCTTTCTTTTTTTTTTAGTCCTCACCTGAGGATGTTTTTCCATTTTTGTTCAGATAGAGTGGGAGGGAGACAGAGAAAGTGAAGAAGAGAGAAAGAAACATTGATGTGAGAGGGACACATCGACTGGTTGTCTCCCGCATGACTGAATCAGGGCCGGGGACGAACTGCAACTGAGGTACGTGCCCTTGACTGGAATCAAACCCGAGACTCATTGGTCCGTGGGCCAACGCTCTAATCACTGAGCCAAACCGGCCAGGGCAAGGTTAATTTTCTTTGTAGAATTAGCTGGAGCCTCTGAAATAATTTTATACCAAGTATTCTGATGCCTGAAAGAGCAAACTTCATCAGAAAACATTTTTCAAAATGATATCAAAACAATCAAATAATTATGGGAATTCTTTAATAATGATCATTGATAATGGGCTGTACAGAGCGTTAGGCTGAAGAGGACTTGCTTCATGCACTCATCCTTTTTGTGTGATTTCTACATTTTAGAGGGATGTTAGTTTTGATGACCTCGAAGGCCTTTCCATTGAGTATAAGATTCTGTGAAAATGTTCTGTGTTTTTAGAATTCTACTTCAGTATCTCCTTTATGAAGGACAAAACTTCCTAATAATCCTTTGAATTTCTTCATGCTTAATTCATAGCCATAGGTGTTTGTTAAGGCTATCAAATTACAGAACAACCATTTCCCGAGAGAGAAATTTTAATGCCAAATTCTATAGGTTAACAAATAAAGCAGCACTTTAAAGAATGCTTAACTGCGTAGCTTACTAGACCATAAGCTGTATCTGTCTGTGCTTTCTCAGTTGTCCTTAATTGGGAAAAAGCTGAGCTTCAGCATTTTTATGCTGAACCAAACTCAACTCCCTGCTTTCTGGCAGCTAACCAGAGACATAGTGTGTGAGAAGGGTGCAATCAGCCTCTGTGGGCTGGATCTTACAAATCAAAACCCCAAATCATGCAGGATTTATTGTCATTAGATTAAATTAGGAACTAAGATCATCAGTGGAACTGGTCATGAAATAAGTAGAACTGAGATCTTTAGCTCTAAAAATTTGAGATAGCTTTTAGACTAAATTATCTTTGATTAAAAATGATTATCCAAACCAATATTTGAATTTCTAAAACAAGCCTAAACCACTAGTGCTCAGCTATTAGGGAACAGGCTAGAAATAGGAATTACTGTCATAAAAGGGCACTAGATTGGACTAAGCAGTGGGTTAATCCTCCTGCATCTTCCTAATTTCTTGGTAAAGTTATGAAGAGAGTTACTAAAACTTTAATATATTCTTTTACAGGTATGCTTGGGGAACAGTTTATTGTTGGAGGGCCCCACCTCTCCTTGTATAACTATAAGGAAGGCCAGTGGATCCAACTCCTGGGCTGGCATCACACCACCATGTATTTCTTTTTTGGGCTGTGGGCTGTAACAAGCATCCTGTGTTCCACCATCAGTTCACTTCCTACCTCTTTCAGCAAGTTAATGTTTTCAAATGCCTTATTTGTGGAGGGTAAGTATGAGTGAGTATTTTTATGTATCTTTCACTACTATTGGACATTTGTCTAGCCCTTTATAATAATATATCTTTAGTGTCCTGGTGCAGCCTTGGTCCATGGTGAACTATTTGATACCCTAGGTGGGATACCAAAGGTTTTTCTCTCCCCACTGACTCATTTAGTAAAACTGAACAAACGCAAACATTCAAAGTACTTTATTCACATGTCACATCTGTCTTGAAGAACCACCTGCCATGGTTATTTATCTCTGGGTTATCTTGGAGATTATAATTTTTTTTCTGTTTTTAAAACTGAAGCTGAGCTTAGAGTAGTGAAAACACAAATATCCTGAAATGAGGAGACTCAGCAGAACAGCTTCCACTTGTTACTAACTAGTCTTTTTCATATTGATATAGCAACACTTCACCATTGCATAACAAGTACGGTTCAAAAAGCTCAGTCACATAAAAATATAAAGTCCTGTGTTTTGTTTTTTTTTAACTTATTTTTACTGTTGAAAGTATTACAGATTTACCCCCCCCCCCCTTAACCTCTTTCTCCCAACTCTCGCCCCCCTCCTGCCTTCCCCACACTATTTTCTGTGTTCATTGGTTATGCATATACATATATCAGTTCTTTGGTTTATCTCTTCCTGCACCCCTTCCCTTTGAGGTTCTTCAGTCTAACAACCAATTTGTAATTCTTAGTCCCTTCACTTTTTAGCCCATCCTCAAACCACCCTCTCATCTGGCAACCGACAAGAAAGTTCTCTGAATCTATTAGCCTCTTTCTGTTCTGCTTGTTCATTTTGTTTGCATATCTAATAGTTGATAGATATGTATTTATTGCCATTTTATTGCTCATACTTTTTATCTTCTTCAAGAAGACCCTTCAACATTTCATATAATACTGGTTTGGTGGTGATAAATTTCTTTAGCTTTTTCGTGTCTGGGAAACTCTTTATGTGTCTATTGATTCTAAATGATAGCTTTGCAGGATAGAGTACCCTTAGTTGTAGGTCCTTGCTTTTCATCACTTTGAATATTTCTTACCACTTCCTTCTGGCCCGCAAAGTTTCTTTTGAGAAATAGGCCAACAGTCTTATGGGAGCTCCCTTGTAGGTAACTGCTTTTCTCTTGCTGCTTTTAAGATTCTCTCTTCATCTTTAACCTTTTGCATTTTGATGATGATATGTCTTGGTGTGGATCTGTTTGGGTTCATCTTGTTTAGGACTGTGCTTCCTGGACTTGTATGTTTGTTTCCTTCACCAAATTAGGGAAGTTTTTTCAAATAGGTTTTCAATTTTTTGCTCTCTCTCTTCTTCCCTGGGGCCTCCATAATGTGAATGTTGGAATGCTTGAAGTTGTCCCAAAAACTCCTTACACTATCCTCATTTTTTGGATTCTTTTTCTTCTTTTTGCTGTTCTGCTTGGGTGTTTTTGTTTCCTTATATTCCAAATTGATGGTTTGCTTTTCAGCTTCACCTAATCTACTATTGAGTCCCTGTAAATTATTCTTTATTTATTATTCTTTATTTTAGTTAGTGCATTTTTCATTTCTGACTGGTGCTTTTTTATGCTCTTGAGGTCCTCACTATGTTCCTTGGGCATCCTTATAACTAGTGTTCTGACCTCTGCACCTATTAGATTGCTTCTATCCATTTTGTTTAGTTCTTTTCCTGGAGTTTTGTTCTGTTCTTTCATTTGGGACATGTTTCTTTGTCTCCTCATTTTGGCTGCCTCTCTGTGCTTGTTTCTATGTATTAGGTAGAGTTGTTATATCTTCTAGGCTTCCTAGGGTGGCCTATTATAGTAGGGGTCCTATAAGGTCCAGTGGCACAGCCTCCCTCATCACCCCATCTTGACCCTCAAGGTAAATCACTCATGTGGACTATATACCCTTCTGTTGTAATTGAGTCTTTAAAAAATTTTTTTTCTTTATTGATTTTGAGAGAGAGAGGAAGAGTGAGATAGAAACATCGATGAGAGAGAACATCGATTGGCCAACTCCTGCCTGCCCCTAGCTGGGGATTGGGACCACATCCTGGGCATGTGCCCTTACTGGGAATTGAACCAGTAACCTCTTGGTGCATGGGTCAATGCTCAACCACTGAGCCACACTGTCTGGGCTGTAATCGGGACTTGATTGCTATTGGCACATCAATGGGAGGGATTTACTCAGGCTGATCAGCTACAAGGACTGGCTGTGCCCACTGACCACTGACTTCTAACAACCTTGGAAGATCAGCTGTGCAGGGGCCCACCCCACAGAGCAAGACCACTGAGTCCACTCCTTGAGTGTGTTGCTTGTGGAGGTGGTTGGGTGGTGGTGCTTCGATCCGGTCTGAAGCTATCCCCTGGGTGTACTGGCTCTGGGGCAAGGTCAGCCACTGCATGTGTTCTACCTGGGGCCACCAAGAATAAGCTACAAAGTGATCTGTAGGTGGCTGCTTCATGTGCTGGGCTCGGAGGTGCCCAGGGAAAGCCAAGCTGTGAACCAAGGCTGGTTGTTTCTAGTGCCAGGCCTGGGGCCACTTAGCGAGAAGTATGGGGCTTGCTGAGGTCAGGTACTACTTGTTTGAGAGAATGTAGAAAACTCTGAAGCATGAACCCAGACAGGCTAATCCTATGGTAAAGGCACTGGAAACAGCTTGGGTGGACCTGGAATTTAGTTGAGACAGGGCCTCAGGGAATTACCAGGGTAGGGCAAAATAGTGTGAGCCAGGTTGCTGGAGTCCCAGATATGGTGGCCTGCTGCCTGCGAATGGGGGAGGACTAACCAAAGGAACAAAGGCCTCCACCAGCACGTCTGTCCAGGAGAAGACTGCTTCTTCAGCTCTCGCCCCAATGCCAAACAAATCAGTTTGCCCTCGTATGTCTCTGGTGCCTTTCAAGCTGCCTCCCCTCTGTGCTGAAGCTCAGAGGGAGCGAGTCCAACTAAGTCCATGTGCAAGCCCTTTAAGAGGATCCCCCTGGGGTTCCAGCTGCCTCAGCCTCCCTCAGCCTCAGTTCCCGCTGGTTTTTCCAGCCAGAAGTTATGGGGACTTCTCTTCCTGGCACTGGAACCCTGAGCTGGGTGCCTGGTGTGGGACAGGGACTCCTCACTTCTCAGGGAAGACTTTCCCAGCCAAAGTGTCCCTCGGATTTTTATCCGCCACACATGGGTGTGGGACCAGCCTGTCCGTGCCTGTGCCTCTGCCCCTCCTACCAGTCTCGGTGTGGCTGCTGCTTTTTTTTTTAACCATCACCCAAGGACACTTTTGCATTTGTCTTCAGATAGAGCAGGAAGGAGAAAGGGAGGAAGAGAGAGAGAGAAATATCGACACGAGAGAGACACATTGAGTGGCTGCCACCCACACGACCCCAACCAGAGCCAGGGACAAACTGAAACCAAGGTATGTGCCCTTAGCGGGAACTGAACCCCGGTCTCTCTGGACCACAGGCCGATGCTCTAACCACTGAGCCAAATTGGCCAGAGCGATGTGGCTGCTTCTTAATGTCGTAGTTGTAGGTCTTCCATTTATCTTGATTTCAGGTGGTTCTGAAGGATGTTTGTTCTGTAGTTTAGTTGTAATTTTGATGTGGCTGTGGGAGGAGGGGAGACTGTGTTTACCTATGCCGCCAGCTTGATCGGAAGTCTGAGGTCCTGTTTCTGAGAGACAAATAAATACAAAAATTTTTGTTCAGTTGGTCTCTCCGTAAAACAGATGTTTAGTGATTTGTTTCATTTATTGTTATTTGTAAGAAACAGATTGATTGTGGAATTTTAAAAGCCCTAAATTATCAGGAGGTGGTCATTTCCTAACTGTCTACCCTGCCTCCCACATGTGAAGATAAGAACTTTGGCCAACTCCTCTTTGAGGACAAGGGCTAGATAAAAGATGGGCACCAATAACCTGAATCTTATTATCTCAGGGTGTTAAAGAAAAATCTTCTCTTCTTCATCTAAATAAAAAAAAGATGACGAAGCTGTAAGCTTTCCACGATTAAAAAAATGTAGTTAGCTACTCCTTCTTGGGAACTTCCAGAGCATCTTGCAGTTTATGTATACATTTGCTTCCTCAAACAGACTGGATTCCTTGAGTCTTTGTCTCATTCATCTGTGCACTCATCCTAACTTCTGTCTCATACTCACCATGGCTATTATTCATCTTCCTGCATTGAAGATGCTCTGAGATCTAGTTAGTTGAAAGTGTCATGATATGTTAGAGGAGAGAATAAAGGCTGGGGAAGGGAAAAGGAATGCTAGATTTCAAAAATTCTATTTTAAAGAGGTAGTGATGGATCCTAAATGCCATTAATGTGGGAAGCTTGTAAACAGTGGGCACCAGATATTTTGAACAAATAAATGTGTGTGTGTGTGTAAAATTGTGTGTGTGTGTGTGTGTGTGTGTGAGAGAGAGAGAGAGAGAGAGAGAGAGAGAGAGAGAGAGAGAGAGAGAGAAACTGGTTCCATTAAAAAAGATGAACTATTTTTCCCCCACTATCAGCTTTTGTTTTCTACAACCACACTCATGGCCGGGAGATACTGGACATCTTTGTGCACCAGCTGCTGGTCTTGGTCGTCTTTTTGTCAGGCCTGGTCGCCTTCATCGAGCTCTTCACACGCAACAATGTAACTGTGGAGCTTCTACGCTCCAGCTTTATCCTGCTTCAGGGGAGCTGGTTCTGGCAGGTGAGTGGGGGCCTCCAGTTAATGTACCCGGTGTCTCTGCCTATAACCTTCTCTCTGTTTGGTGGGGTATATTGCCCTAGAACCCAGAGACTCCCTCCTGCTGTGCTGCTGTAGTGAGAATGTGGGCCTCTGAGAGAAGCCCTGGTAGGAGCCGTGACAGCAGTGGAAGAAAGTGGGTAAGTGCATCTTCACCACACACCGGATACCCACAATGTAGGAGCTCTGAGCTGGTGCTTTTAGTTGGAAGCAGTTCTTGATGCTAATGCAACTTATAGCCTAATGGGTAGTAAACTCAAGAAAAATATGAAAGGCAGGAAATGGAGGAAACTATTATTTACTGAGAAACGACTAAGTACCAGCCACTGTACAGGACTTTCACACACATACTGTTTCATTATGTCCTCACCATGACTTATAAATTAGGTGTTATCATTCCCAACATGTTCTGATAAGGAGGACTCAAAGAGTTAAATCCCAAGGATCACAGAATAATGGAACTGGAATCTAAATGTGGGTATCTGACCCCAAATCCCAGGTTCTTTCCATTTTACTCTGTCAAATTCCTAAACTTTGTGTGTTGTTGAAAAATTGTATTCCACTCAGTGAACATATAGTTTATAGAAAGTGGACAATCACAATCTAATATCTATATAGAGATGTAAAGGAAATCTGGGATGAAAGGTAAATGTTGTTTAATCAGGAAAGACTTCTTAGAAGTGGAGTTTAGTCACTAGAGAGCAGAAATTTGGGATCATGAGGTTATTTCAGGAACTTGAATTTCACACGAGGAATGAGAAGAAGGCACTGGCTGGCTGAGAAGCATCATGGTCAAAACAGAAGATAGAAAAGATGTGGTATTTCAGCATGTAAGGGAGTAGAAAGGCTGCTGGAGCAGAGGCTAGTGAAGAGGGGCTAGATTTAAGGGTTATTTTGAAGAAAAAAATGATATAGGAAAAATAACAGATGTCCTATAATGTGATAAAATTGATAATTGGTGAACTTAAGCAGCTTGTATAGAGTTTTTTATTTTTTTAAGATTATCTATTATCTGCTGGGAACCTAAATAGAATGGAATATGAAACATTATTATGCACTCTAAATCACCTGGTCAAAATGTTTTACCATGTGCACATATTATTACCTTTTCACAAGTAAAAATAAATTTAAAAAACCTTTAAAGAGATAACTTCTGGTCAAGATGACATAGTGAGTTTATGCTTCAGTGTATCTCTTCTGTTCCAAACATGTAACAATGACAGATAAAATAGCAAAACTACTTATAAAATGAAAAAGAAATTAAAAGAAGATAAAAAAAATAAGAACGTAAAAAATACCTAGCTGCAATTAGATAGTGTGAACGAAAGCAGAGCAAACCCACTGTGGGCCAGACATAGAACAGAGCTGCCCAGCAGGAGAGGTGCTGGCCCACGGGTCCAGGGCCCAGGGCTCCAGCGCACAGTGATGGTTGATTGTCCGGTTCCAGTGAAACTAAAATAAAAGAAAAGGATTCCTCTTAAGGTGAGGAATTAAGCCAAGCTTTAGGAATTCTTTAATTGTATTGTTTATGCATTCTATATTCCTTAAAATTTTTTTTCAATTACAGTTGACATTCAATATTATTTTGTATTAGTTTCAGGTGTATAGCATAGCGGTTAGACAACCATGTACTTGGTCCCCCTGATATTTCTAGTACCCACTTGGCACTGTACATAGTTATTACAATATTATTGACTATATTTCTTCTGCTATACTTTACATTCCCATGACTATTTTGTAAATACCCATCTGTACTTCTCAGTTTTGTCACCCCATTAATAGCTCACTTTTTGATAGAAGTCTGTTAAAGTATTTATATTATAGTTATGGGTTTGTCAATTTCTCTCTTTATCTTCAGTTTCTGCTTTAATGTTATTAGACTGTGTTCTGTGTTTCTTTTTTTAGTTGAATGCTCATTTATTTTCAATCTTTTTGTTCTTAGATAAATACACTTAAGGCTATAGATTTTCTTCTACACAGTACTATAGTAACCTCCCATTAGATTTGATGTGTGATAGTTTTCATTCCTGGATAATTTTGAATGTTACATTTTCCATGTGCTTTCCTCTTTAATATATGAGTTATTTAAGAATATACTTTTAAATTTCCAAAAATACTCTTTTTCTTGTTGTTCATTTCCAATTTAATTGCTTTGAGTCAGAGAATGTGTTCTTTTTGAAATGCGTTGAGACTTCCTTTGGGACATAGCCCAATGTCAGTGCTAGCAAATGTTCTATGTATTTGAAAAGAAAGTATATTCTGTCTTTTGAGTTCAGGATTCTACATATATTTATTACATCAAATTTGTTAAAGAGCTAAATAGTCAAATAAAAAAGTTAGAAAGTAAGAACAAAGGGAAACTCAGAGAGTTGAAAAGAATAATAAAGATAGGAGCAGAATTAATTAAACTAATTAGTGTTCTGTTAATAATTAATAATTAGTTAAAGATCTGAGGGAGGCTGTCACAACTGAGAGTTTTTTGGTTTAATGTTGCCCCTTTTGGCAGAAAAATAATGTTTTCTTATTGCCCCCAAAACTTTTCAGAGGAAGGGCTATAAGGTTGAAGTCTTTGGACATAAATCTGTGGTTATTTAAAATTTTTTCTGCTTATCAGTATGTCTAGACTAGTTTCTCTTTTTACCTGCTGGCCAGACTAAATAACTTTGAAGCCTTAAGGAAAAATGAACATTTAATACCAATGCAAACACACACTGGCAGGAAATGAAGGTTTAGTCATACTACCTCTCCCTACCATTAGATTATTCTGAAAGTGAAAAAATTGTTTGGAGACTTAGGTGAATGTATTATATTTCCATGTTTTGTTGCAATGTGTGATGTATAAATATTATGGCCAAAACTTCTCTTAAGCTAATAATATTACATAGTGATTTGCTTTTCACTATATTTTCTCTCTTGCTACTTCTCCATATATGCTTAAACTAGTGCATAAAAACACTAGTGTACAGACTAGAGAAAATGCACATTTAGACTCTTGGAACCATAAGACTCATATAAACAAAATTAGAACTGAAAGAGGAGATGTTACCACAGACACCACGGATATACAAAGGACCATATAAGAATACTATGAAAGACTATATGCCATCAAATTCAATAACCTAAAAGAATGGGCTAAGTTCCTAGACATATATAACCATCCTAGATGGAATCATAAAGAATTGGAAAATCTAAGTAGACCAATTAACAGTGAGGAAATTGAAACAACCATCAAAAACCTCCCCAAAAGACCATGGTTGTAGTGGCTCAGTTGGTTGGAGAGTAAAGGTTGTGGGTTCAACTCCCAGTCAGGGCACATACCCAAGTTTTGGGTTTGATCCCTAGTCAAGGTGAATAAGGGAAGTAACCAACTGATGTTTCTCCTCACATAGATGTCTCTCTCTTCCTCACCCTTCCTCTCTCTCTAAAATTAATAAAAATATATCCTTGGGTGAAGATTAAAAAAAGAAAAAAAGGCTTTCCTTGAACAACAACAACAACAACAACAACAAAACCCTCCCAAAAAGTAAAGGTCTGGGATCAGATGTCTTCTTTAGTGATTTCTACCAAATATTCAAAGAAGATTTAATACCTATCCTTTTCAAACTCTTCCAAAAAAAAAAAAAAAAAAAAAATCAAAGAAGAGGCAATGCTTCCTAACACATTTTATGAAGACAATATAATCCTGGTACCAAAACCTGGCAAAGATAATACACACACACACAAAAAACAGACCAATATTTGTGATGAATACAGACACAAAAATACTCAACTAAATACCAGCAAATTGAATACAGCAATACATTAAAAAAAACAAAAAAACATCATGATCAAGTGGGGTTTGTTCCAGGGGCACAAGGATAATTCAACAAATGCAAATTGACCAATGTAATACCACATTAACAAAACAAAGGACAAAAATCAAATGATCTTATCAATAGATGCAGGAAAAGCATTTGATAAAATACAACAATCCATTTATGATTAAAACAATCAATAAAATGAATATGGTAGGAAAACACCTCAACATAATAAAGGCCATATATGACAAACAAACAAATGTCATACTCAGTGGTGTAAAACAGAATATTTTTCCTCTAAAATCAAGAACAATACGAAGATGCCCGCCCTAACCACTCTTATTTAACATAGTTCTGGAAGTCCTGGCCAGAGAGATCAGGAAAGAAAAATAAATAAAAGTCATGTAAGTTGGGAATAAAGAAATTAAAGTGTTACGTTTTATAGATGACATGATTCTGTATATAGAAAACCCTAAAAATTCCACCAAAAAAAAAAAAAAAAAAAAAAAAACTATTAGAAACAAATTCAGTAAAGTTGCAGGATACAAAATCAGTGTACCAAAATTCACTACTTCCTGTGTACTATCAATGAAGTTTTAGAAAAAGAAATGTAAAAAACAATTCCTTTTGCAATTGCAACAGAAAGAATGAAATACCTAGGAATAAACTTAACAAAGGATATGAAGGATCTATATATTGAAAAGGACAAAGCATTATTAAAAGAGATTGAAAAAGACACAATAAAATGGAATGATATTCTGTGTTCATGGATTGTAAGAATCAACATAGTTAAAATGGCCATATTATCCAAAGCAATATACAGATTCAATGCAATCCCTATCAAAATCCCAATGCCATTTTTTAAAGAATTAAAACAAACAAAAAATCATAAGATTTGTATGGGATCACAAAATACCTTGCATAGCCCAAGCAATCATAGGAAAAAAGAACAAAGCCAGAGGCATCATACACCCTGACTTCAAACTATATTATAAAGCTACAATAATCAAAAGAGTATGATACTGGCAAAACAGACCAATGGAACAGAATTGAGAGTTCAGAAGTAATACATTTTGAAATTAGTAAGTGTAAATCTTACAACTTTGTTGTTATTTATTTTTCAAGGTTGTTTTGGCTATTTGGGTCCTATGCAATTCCATGTGAGTTTTAGGATCAGCTTTCCATTTCTGCAAAAAAAGCCATTGGGATTTTGATAGGGATTGCATTGAATCTATAGATTGCTTTGGGTGTTATTGCCATTTTAACAATGTTAAATCTTCCAGTCCATGAACATAAGATGCATTTCCATTTATTTAGATCTTTTTTGATTTCTTTTAACAATGTTTTATAGTCTTCAGTGTACAAGTCTTGAACCTCCTTTATTAATTTTTTTTTTAAACTCAAAACTGCCTTTATTTCAAGATATCAGAACACATTTACATATATTTGCAGTTTCTGTCTATGTAACAACTTTCTTGCAGGCTAACCGACCATGAGGGTTTGGGCGAGCTCAGGTTGAGTTCCCTGCTCCAGGCTCCACCCATTAGACCACCTGCACAGGTGTTCTCAAGTGGGTTAATACTGTAATTCCAAAGAAAGCTTGCATAACTCTTCGAGGAACCCACCCAAACTGCCCCTCAGTGGTTCTGGGCAGCGGTGTGCAGTCTGTGGGAGCAGCATGGTCTGGCAGCATCCGTGTGAAGCTCGCTCTGAGGCCTGCCTGCTAGGGCAGCAGGAGTCTGCTAGGCCCTGGACCTGTACAAACTGCACAGCATAGACTACTCACTCCTGCATGCAACCGAGCATCTGGTCTACCTCCTGCTTTCGAAGACTCATTTGTGTTCAGTCTATTTTATTTTTATTTTTTTCATTTTTTCTCTTTTCATGTTGCAGTTTTTATTAATTTATTTTTGTTACAGATGTTTCTTCCCCACCCCAGACACCCTCCTCCCAATTTGGACCCCCCACCAGCACTGTTGTCTATGCCCATTGATTATACATACGTGCATATAAGTGCTTTGGTTTATCTCATCCACCCTCTCCCTGTGCTCAGTCTATTTTAATTCAAAATTTAAAACCGCTGAACTCGGTCTATTTTTGGCATAGGCTCTGTTAGGGTTTAAGAGAACCTTCATGTAAGGAGCACCTCACTACCACCAAGTCGAGCTCGTCGACATGTGAAATCCCGCTCATCCCAGCACATCCAAGCCCCTTACCAGCCTTGTGAAACAGGTACATTATTTTCCTTCTATCAGTGAGATGTGACTCATCAAAAACAATGATCCAAAGACAAGCTAACACCAGAAGAAGAAAAGACCAAATCCATTCTATGATCACAGTCAAACCAAATTCTGCTCTCTGGTCGACCAATTCTTTGTCACAGTTAAGTAGTATTACTCATTTTACAATAATAAGACCAAGACTAGCAGCTGAGAGCCCTGTGAGATAGAAGTCTGTTCACCAGATTGAGAGGCCAGACAGTGCTGTCAGCCACAGCACAGAGTGAGCTCCTGCCCCCGGAGAGCTGCCCTGGGCCCCTGGCCCAGCGTCTTTCATGGCCATTCACAGCCAAGCCACAGCCAAGTGCGGGAAAGGACATTTTCATTCCTATCACCAAACCACTCAACAGGCCGAGTCTCCTCCTCTGACCCCATCTTCTGGAGTCGGGTACCCACGGCACTGGGGTGCACTTGTGCCTCTGTGATGACTTTCTACCGCTGCCACAGGGATGCTCCAGGCCTCCCCAACACCATCTCGGGGGCAAGGACAACTGCCATTAGCATCTAGAACCATGAAAATGTTCTGGGCTGTCAAGAACAGCAGCCCTGAGACTCACTGTTCTGACCGCAGAACTCTGGTGTGGAAACAAGGGATCTTGGAACCATTTTCTTACCCTCCTGCCGGGAAGGGGGCACGGAAGGGGGGACACCTCCACCAAAGACCAGGGAACAACCAGTGCAGCTATAACCTGTAACAGATGACATTCGTTCCTTCAAAGGCCTTAATTATAACAAGCAAAGAAAGCCAGTTTCAGGGATCAAAAAAGTGACATCTCGATTAACTGGAACCCACATAAAGCTGATATTAAATGACCATGGCCTTTTTACTCACCTGCAAGGGGAGTGGATGTAAGAAAATAAGACTCTGTCGGAGACAGGGTCAAAGCCCACGCTTCCGGAGTTTAAGGCTAATGTGTGTTTTGTTGGCTTTTCACTCACCCAGTGAGAACAGTCACGAGGACCAGAGTCTCTGTCTGAGATCTTCAGCTGCCTGAGCTTGTGACAGGGTCTGTCCTGCTTCCTGGCTGTACTGGGTCTGACACTGTACCTTTCTCAATATGTATAAAATAAAATATATACAATTATCTATTGTTAAATTAATCCCTCCATGTCTCACGTCTATAAGAGTTGCAGAGAACAGAACTCCGGCCTTTTATACAGCAAGCACTGTGGTATCCTCGGAATTCTAAGATGTGCTGAGGTTCTGTCCTGTGACGGCCGCAGCTTTTCCAACAGACGCCGTATCAGACTGTCGGCGAGCGCTTCAGCCGCGGGTCTGCCAAGCACTAGTGCTGCCTGTGACGACCAGGAAGCTGCATCTTCACGGGGCGGGGTGTGTGTGTGTGTGTGTGTGTGTGTGTGTGTGTATGCTCCTGCTGGGTCCCAGCCCATCCATCCAGAAGCTTTGCTTCACGTCCAGCCGTCTGCTGCGTGAAGGGTCTTCCTAGGTAAAGAGGCTATCATGGGAGGCAGAGGGGCCTCCAGCTGCCGCCGGAGGAATGACAGCAGCCGCCTCCAGATCAGGCCGCTGCCCAGGAACATGATGCCTGTGACCAGCCAGAACACCCTGTGGTCCTCTTCAAGGGAAGACTCCAAATTCATCCCCAAAGCAACTCCGATTAGTCCAAAGGGCGAGAGAGAGAAGGTGCCCGTGGTCAGCTGCAGGTTCAGCCTCATCATGACGTTGCGGTGGCAGTCCAGGTTGATGAAGGTGACGCTCTGGGAGTCGTCGATCAGTGCCCTCAGCTCCCGGGCTGCGTGGGGCAGATCCTCCGCCAGCCGGTGGTAGTTCTCCAGCAGCAGCTCCATCTCCTCCGCGTGGTCAGTGCCCGCGCTGCTCTGCTCAAAGACCTCGGGGTCGCCCCACTTGCTGAGACAGCTCCTCCAGCAGCTCCTCCTCATCCAGGATCTCCAGAATGGACTCTTTGAACATTTTGATGTCTGTTTCTAACTTGGACAGACTTCTGCCATTTTGCAGTAAGATGTGCAGTTTGCTTCTGTCCACAGAGAAGTGTTTGGGATCCACCAATGCTTCCAGCGTGTCGAGGATCCGGGGCTCCGACATGCTGTTTCCCCTGAAGGATGCTGATGCTGTACTGCAGGAGCGCCTCTATTGCTCTAAACTCAAGGGGTAGCGAGTACGTGACAAGGTGACCCTCTCCGGCCAGCTGTGAAGGGAGTTCCCGGAATAGCCACCGCTCCAGGTTTAAATTACGATAATCTAATATCAGCAGACACTCTGGAGTTATCACAGCTTTCAAATACTCCATCCTCATGATGATCCGGTTGTTCCTGGTGATGATGCTCATTAAATGCTGAAACCGCAAATCTCTGGCTTGAAGACCTAATTCTTGATACAAGTCAGTTTCCCTTTTAAAAGAAGTAACATTTCCTCCTTTGTCAAGTTTTGTCACAGTAAACACGGGGGCCACACTGACTAAAGTGGCCTGAGTGACATCAATTCTCAGCCGGTGCATTTCACCTGCCAGGCTCGCCCAGGGGTCAGGCCCCAGGCCAGCGCGCGCGGGCAGCCCCAGCGTGAGTGGCTGGAGCCACGGCAGGCTCCGCAGGCGCTCCATTGCGCTGCAGCGAGGCAGAGGCAGCCGCGAGCGCCTGGCCTGTCATGTCATGTGGGTCGCAGGCGGGTCTGTGGCACTCTCCTTTATTACATTTATTTGTAAATATTTTATTGTTTTTGGTGCAATTGCAACTGGAATTATTTTCTTGATTTAATTTTTGGGTTGCTCATTGCATGTGTACGAAAATACAACTGACTTTTGTATGTTGATTTTGTATCCTGCAACTATGCTGAATTAATTTATTAGTTCTAGTAGTTTTTTTGTGGATTCTTTAGGGTTTTTATTTTTTAAAGACTTTTCATTCATTTTGAGAGAGAGAGAGGGAGAGAGAGAGAGAGAGAGAGAGAGAAACAGTGATGTGGGAGAGCAACATCCATCAGTTGCCTCTTGTGCATTCCCCACTAGGGTTCAAGCCCTCAACCCGGGCATGTGTCTTTGGGAATCAAACCACAAACCTTTCAGTACAAGGGATGATGCCCAACTAACAGCCATACCAGCCATAGAGATATATCTGTGAATATATATAATTTTACTTCTCCCTTTTCAATCCAGATGTCATTTATTTTTCTTGCCTAATTGCTCTGACTAGAATTTCTAGTATAATGTTGATTAGAAGTAGTGAAATCAGATACTTTGTCTTGATATTAGGGGAAAAACTTTCAGCCTTTTATAATTAAATACAATGTTAGCTGTGGGCATTTATTTATTGTAAAACCTTTTTGCACTCTAATTTTGAAGTAATCAAGTGACACTGCACATTCTCTGAAAGTCCACCTATCCCCAGAGATAATTACTATTCATATTTTGAAATTGATCTTTAAATGTCCTTAAATTTGTTTTAAAAAATATGACCTACTACTGTCTGTATTACTAAAACTGGTAAAAACAAAACAAACAAAAAAAACCCCTGATGTCTTCTCTGTAGTATTTCACATAATTGGAGTTATCTTAGTTACCATTAATCCTGGAACCAAGCATTTTGATATGTGGCTGATTATTATAATGTGTGCTTTTTGTTTTAAATTGCAGATTGGTTTTGTTCTTTATCCTCCCAGTGGAGGTCCTGCATGGGATCTAATGAATCATGAAAACATTATGTTTCTCACCATATGCTTTTGTTGGCATTATGCATTCATCTTTATCATCATTGGGGCAATTTATGCTTTTGTCATCTGGTAAGTTAAGGATTTTTGTTCATGGAAGTTCTATTCTTTGGTGTATAATCAACAACACTTAATAGTATTGAACTTAAAATTCAAAGAAGGATATCATTCCTTAGCATTCCACTAGACAAGGTAATATAGCAGAAATTTCCAATAGAAAGAATAAATGCTGGCTTAAAGTTAGAATAGTTCATCAGTGTCTCTGCTGTACCTCTGACCTATGAATCACCTTTCAACACACTCTTCTGTGCCTCCATGTCTTTGCATATGCTGTTTCTATTTACAAATGGTTCTCCCCACACCTGTAGTGAGTGAGCCCTCCATTTTCCCATGTGTACATCAATTATAGCACTTCCCAAACTTGGTGTTATTTTTGGACCAATATATTTGTCTTCCATGAAATTTGAGTACCTGACTAATTTGACATTTACTCTGATATTTCTAAAAGTAATATTCCATTGAACAGTACATGTTTTTACAAGGACCCAGATACAGTGTTTGATCATGGGTGAGGAGCATTGGAGCCATTTGGTAAGAACACATATACATAGCTCTACTGTTAGCAGCTACATGACTTTGAGCAGATTATTTAACCATATTAAGACTCAGTTTTATTGTTTGAAAAATGGGGGTAATAATAGTACCTAAATAAGATCATGTGTTTAAACTGCTCAGACCATAATAAGAGCTCAATAAAAGTTATTCTTGTTCTTGTTCTTTTTGAATTGTTTTATTCTTTATTGATTTTCAGAGAGAGAGGAAGGGAAAGGGAGAGAGAGATAGAAACATCGATGAGAGAGAACATGGATTGGCTGCCTCTTGCATGCCCCACACTGGGGATATGGCCCACAACCCAGGCATGTGCCCTGACCAGGAATCAAACTGGTGACCTTTTGGTGCATGGGTCAATGCTCAACCACTGAGCTATACCGGCCGGGCCTTTTTGTTATTCTTCTTTTTCTTGTTCTTCTCTTTTTTCTTCTGTATCAAAAATGCATAAGTATAGACCCTGTCGGAGAGAGACTGATAATTTAAGTACAATGTAATAAGTAGAAATAGTAAAAGAAGGAAGAACTATTGGAGGTCAGAAGAGGCCTACTCACAATTAAGAAGTAAGCTGCAATTTGAAGAATGAGTAGGACCAGAAAGGCATGAACATAGGTCCTCTCTCTAAGGTAGCTAATGCCAAACCACAAGTGGCTGGCTGATCCCAACTACTAGGCATGCAGCCTCCAATATCCAATCCTTTAGACCTCAGCTCTGATCACAGTGTTCCTTATCTGCATCTTTCATTATGGTAGCCACGAGCTATGTGTGGTTATTAAGCATGTTAACATGTTCCTAGTGCCACATTAATTTTAATTAATTAAATATTCATAGTGACCACCATATTGGACAGTACATATCTATCAGGCTCTCTAGATTCCTAAAATGCAGTAGCTGCTTTTGGCCCAGTGGAGTCTCAGCCTCGGCCAAAACTAACTTTCTACTCTTCTCTAGATTTGGGCCTCACATCACCTCTCTTGCTTTGTGTTTCTTTCTGCTTCTGAAGTAACTTTGGTGCTGGTTCTCTGAGCAAGAAAACCATTAAGAAAATGGCTCCCAGCTGTCTGTGCTAGGCTTTGGGTCAGTCCACTTTGACCCATAGGTGCCTCTTTCTACAGGTCTAAGTGCTTTGGGTACGGGGAAATATTATCTTCTCGTTGATTAATTTCTGTGAGTCCTATTCCATTCCCAAAAGCATGTGCATGAGCTGGTTGTTAAGGCTGGCTCTGCTATTGAGTGAAACTTGGTTTCTTCCTCTGTTGTTCTAGGCTGACCTCTGGGCCAGCATTCAGGGAGCCTCTCTGCTGCATGTCAGCTTCTTTCCAGAGCCAAAAGACTACTGTCTTTTCCTGTTTCAAAAACCTTCAGACCCATAATGATTCTCATATCCATATATAGTTCTCTAGAAACCAGAAATATTGTGTTTATTTTTTTCAAACCTCTGCCTCCCCTCCCTTTAACCTTTTGACCATGTAGTTCCCTCTACCTGGCATATCAAATTGAATGCTTATCCCCTCTATAAAAATTTCTGTGATTATCCTAGGCCTTGCTATCTCCCTTCATGAGTTTTTATAACACTTCAGTCTCTACTACACATTTTAACAATCGTGATCTAACATGTGTTTAGCTCATGTTAATCTTATGTTAGCTAGATTGTGTTGCCTTAAGGAAAAGATCTTTTTCATATTTCCCACGCTCTTGGCGCACTGTCAAATATGTAGTAGGAACTCAATAAACACTTAATCTGTTTTAATAGATCTATTTCAGAGCCACTTGAATATAGGGTTCATTTGTTTGGTAATTATGTTTTGTGTGCTTTTCAATTTTGTTCTCATATTACACTTGAAAATATAAGACCAGGAGTTCATATTTTGATATATTTTTGATATGAACTTAAGCAGTAGCTTACAAAATATCATGAAGAATCAGTAAAGACTTGCAAAGAGTTCACATGGCAGGCTAATTTAGTCCTGTAATCATAATGAGCTTTGAACATCTCCTTGTCAGGGTTTGACTGCTGAGTGGTTTATGACTCAGTGACAGGTGATGGATTTTCAGAACATTGTATCAGAATTTGTTTCACATATCACAAAGATCACCATGGAAGTAAAATGGAGTTATGGAACCATTGCACCCCAAATCGCTGAAAAATGAAGCTGTACTTCCCAGTTTTCCAGAAAAATGGTTCAAAGATTGCCTCATTCTGCCCTGGCCAGTTTGGCTCAGTGGTTAGAGCATCAGCCTGCCGTCCAGAGAGACCCGGGTTCGGTTCCCACTAAGGGCGAGTACCTCAGTTGCAGTTTGTCCGTGGCATTGATTGGTTGTGCGGGTGGCAGCCACTCGATGTGTCCCTTTCACGTTGATGTTTCTCTCTCTCTCTCTGTTCCTCTCTTTCCCTCCCACTCTATCTCAACAAAAATCGGAAAAATGTCCTCGGGTGAGGATGACAAAAAAAAAAAGATTGCCTCATCCTGTCCCATGCCTGCAGTCTTGATTATGACAGCACAGAAGAAGAAACCTATCTGGGAATCTTATTATGTTTTACTAAATTTTATATTTTTTTCTTTTTTAGATTCTGTATAGAAAGTGTTTGATAGTTCATTTATTTTTAAAATATATTTGTATTGATTTTTTAGAGAGAGATGTGAGAGAGATACATTGATCAGCTGCCTCCTGCACACCCCACTACTGGGAATTGAGCCCACAACCCTGGCATGTGCCCTGACTGGGAATTGACCCAGGACCTCTCAGTCCACGGGACGACACTCAATCCACTGAGCCACACCAGCCAGCTGAATTTCATATCTAAACACCTCTGTTGCACAGAACTATTTCAAAAGCCCCTCTCTATGGGTTGTGAAATATTGCTCATTTCCAGTTTGGTTTTCCAAACAATGATTCATGTGAGCTATTGTGAAGAACAAAATAGAGATGATGCCCTGGCCGGTTTGGCTCAGCGGTTAGAGCGTCGGCCTGCGGTCCAGAGAGACCTGGGTTCGGTTCCCGCTAAGGGCATGTACCTCGGTTGCAGTTTGTCCCCGGCCCTGGTTGGGTCGTGTGGGTGGCAGCCACTCGATGTGTCCCTTTCATGTCGATGTTTCTCTCTCTCTCTTTCTCCGCTCTATCTGAATAAAAAGTAAAAAAAAAAAAATGTCCTCGGGTGAGGATTAAAAAAAAAAAAAAGAGATGATGACAAAATTCCAGGCATATGATAATTAGTCTCCTGGAAGCTTGATTTCCAGATAGACTCTGGAGGTATACCTAGAGTCTCAGCTCTGCTTTTTCTCATATTAATTGAGGAGAACATATGCAAACAAAAGCCCAGACACACCTTAACCTTCTTTTCCTTGGATTTGCATCATTCGGGAACTAGTAATTAATTGCATTTCTTCTTCTGACTCCATTACTCAGTTTGTCCCCAGTAGCCATTTCTGCATGTACATGTACCTTGAGCTTCAGGGCACAGACAGGGCATATTTAAAGCATCTAAACATTCATCTTCATGGCTGATAGCAACAGTAGATACAATCCAGAGAGGAGGAATGGGAAACAGGAGTAATTACTAGGGTCTGTGTTAATTTGTAATAAGTAGCCATGTCTTTGTTTTATTTTTCACAGAAGTTATCAAGAATGAATCTAAGAATAAATTAACTAAGTAATTCATTTCATTTGGCATGCATTGAAGTTTTACAATGTGGAAATAACTTTTACAATGTGTGGATTTTTTAAAAATGATACCAACACTGTCCTAAACTTTAACTTAAGACTATTAACCTTTCACGAGAACAATGCCTTGAAGAGTTGAGGACGTTAGAAGCAACATCAATTGTCAAGTAATAATCAAGACAAATGATTTTGAGCAATAGCCAGTTTGGTTCAGCAGTTGGAGCATCGGCCTGTGGACCAGAGAGTCCCGGGTTCAGTTCCTGCTAGGGACATGTACCAAAAAAAAAAAAAAAAAGACAAATGATTTTGAGTTTTCCTTGGCTCTTGACGAGTAAACAGATGTTGCTGAATACTGCTTAGTTGTTGTTATGTATTGAAGAAGTTAGTGGTGAGTTGGAAGTGACTGAAGAATTATGAATTATCTTTGAATTGGTGAACTCCTGGCTGATTGCTTCAAAGGCCATTGGTTGATTAAATGTGTATTGAGCCACTATTATGTGCCAGGCATTGTTCTAGACTCTGGTTAGGGTTAGGGCAGTAAATAAGATGAGGTGTCTGCTCTTATAAACCTTATATTCTAGTGGGATCCAGAGCACAATTAAAGACAATGCATGTTGGTAGGGGCAGGCCAGAAATTCATTGGAAGAAGAAAGGCAGAAAATAAGGATAAAGATGCAGACAGGCTGGGAAAGTTTTTCATAAAAGGAGAATGATTTTGATAATTTGGTTTACCAAGTTTGTTTGCTTATTCCTACGTATTTCTAGAAGTTAAATATGTTTTATTGATATGGTTATACAATAAAGTCTTTACAAATAATCATGCACAGAAAAATCTTTTTCTAGTTCTTATTACATCAGAGAAGGGAAGAGCCTACTGAGTTTCTGCTGCTAAAAAGCTTAGCATCTTCCAAAGTCAAAAATTATAATTGCTGATTCCTCAAATCCTACAGATTCTCTTAATCTGTGAAAATAGTCACAAGGGTGAAGTGCACTTCTAACTTTTAAAAAAAATTTTAGTAGAAAATTTATTTTTAATCAGATAGTCACTGTGTTTCTCTATTTTTAAAGTTCTATTTTAAAATTATGTGTTTTTGCCCTGGCCGGTTTTGCTCAGTGGTTAGAGCCTTGGCCTGCAGTCCAGAGAGACCTGGGTTCAGTTCCCACTAAGGGTACATACCTCGGTTGCAGTTTGTCCCCAGACCCGGTTGGTCGTGCGGGTGGCAGCCACTCGATGTGTCCCTTTCATGTCAATGTTTCTCTCTCTCCCTCCCACTCTGTCTGAACAAAAAATGGAAAAATGTCCTCGGGTGAGGATAAAAATAAATAAATAAAATAAAATAAAATTATGTGTTTTTAAAATATCTTTATTGTTGAGAGTTTTATCGAGTCCCCCCTGACCCTCCATTGCCCCCTCCTCCTAGTTCTCATACTCCCCCAGGCCTTCACCACCCTACTGTCTGTGTCCGCGGGCAATGCATATATGCGTATAAGTTCTTTGGTCAATCTCTTCCCACCCACCCCACCCCTCCATTCCCTCTGAAGTTTGCCAGTCTGTGCCATTTTTCCTTGCCTCTGTTTCTATTTTATTCATCAGTTTATTTTGTTCATTAGATTCTACATATAAGTGAGATCATGTGACAACTGTCTTTCTTTGACTGACTTATTTCGCTTAACCTCATACTCTCCAGGTCTCTCCACGCTGTCTCAAAGAGTAATAGAGCCTTTTTTTTTTATAGCTGCATAGTATTCCATTGTGTATATGTACTGCAACTTTTTTATCTACTCATCTTCTAACTTTTTTTTTTTTTTTATCCTCACCTGAGGACATTTTTCCATTTTTTGTTCAGGTAGATTGGGAGGGAGAGAGAGGAACAGAGAGAGAGAGAGAGAAACATCGATGTGAAAGGGACACATCGAGTGGCTGCCACCCGCACAACCAACCAGGGCCGGGGACAAACTGCAACCGAGGTACATGCCCTTAGCGGGAACCAAACCCGTGTCTCTCAGGACCGCAGGTCGACGCTCTAACCGCTGAGCCAAACCAGCCAGGGCCATCTTCTAACTTTTTAATTCATCATAGACCATCACATGCAGTGGAGCAGCCTGTGGCCTGCATAAAAGCACCTCTCTGAAGGTGTGAGTAGGGCCTGTAACACAGCCCAGATTTTACAAGGGAAAGGAGATGCTTTATGCACTCCTTTTCAGAAGAAGGCTCCTACTTATAATACACAGCTAGGTGCAGGGTTTCATCTGGGCTACCTACAGCCTAGAGATTGTCTTGTCTGTTTTAGAAATTATAAAAGTTATGGATAATTAGGCATCTTCTGATGCCTAATCAAATAATTATGTTATGCATTCAAAAACTACATTGTATCTGTTCATTTATTATACTCTGCTTTAATCCACAAATGTTCAAAGACAAATAAAGGTGATTTTCTCTTTTGGGGTGTCTCTCCCATTTGCACACATAATTTTGAGTTTGTTGTATTATAAATATATATTGCTCTGGGTTTTTAATCGTAAACACCATAACGTGAGATGCCTTTCATTCTCCTCAGGTTGGTTAAATCTCGACTTAACAGGTTCTGCCCCTCAGAAGTTGGACTCCTGAAAAGTGTTGAACGAGAACAAGAGTCAGAAGAAGAGATGTAATTTTGAAGGGCATCTAGTCTTTTGGATGAACTTTTTCTTTTCTTTTTTTTTTTGCATTGTTTTGTTCATGGTTTTGTCTCTTCATCTTTTGTTTGGCTGAGGATGATTCTTGGTATACTGGTTGTATTTTGAATTTTGTTAAAGTATTTGACTTTCAATGTTTTATTTTAAGTTTGAAAATACTTTGGATTATAAGTTTATTTTGCACATCAGTCTTGGTATTCAGGGCCTGGAGTGAATCTTCCCAGGTCATCTTAAGTTTGATGCCCATGCTATGGAAAACATTTGTTTCATTTGCCTTACAGATATGCTCATGGTTCCTGGGCTTCCTACCATTTGTACTTGTTAAACATGGAATTACACTTGTTTATCTTGTAATAATAAATAAATGAGTACATGAACCTTGGTTTAGATGCCTCAAATTTTTGTTTTTGTCATTCCACTGCACCCCTCCTTTACATCATGAAGAAAAACTGTCACACTGACATTACTTTTTTGATGAAACTTGTCTTTCTGTAACGTCTGACTTCTCCTCTGGGAAAAGTAAGCCAGAGTCATTCTGATCTGTGCACTCTTTGGGAGAAGATTAAAAGGATGATCCCTAGGACATATGGTTGCAAAGTCAGAAGAGACTGGTAAAGGAGAGTTATGATATTATCCACAGAGAAAAAAGTCATCAATAGCACAGCATGACCACCATACCATCCCCTCTGCTGAAATACCTGAGGGGTAAAACAAGGAATAACCTTTTACAGAAAATCTGGGTAAAGTCTGCAGACTAAGTGGACCCCAGTGGAGAGTCAAGAAATCTTGTTTCTAATTCTGGCTCTGCCATTAACCAGCCTCTAGGGCTTGGGCAATCACCATGTCCTTTCTAAAGTAAGGGAATTGAACTGGATGAATCACAGGCCCTTTCTGAATGTCACATGTTATAAATTTAGGATCTCTGAGACAAACTTGAATTATGGAGACAGTTAATTTTGGTCAAAAAGGCCAGTCTCTGCCATGACAGGAAAGGTAAGGAGTGCTTCAGGAATCCTTGAAGGATGACTCAAATATAGACGAAGAAGGCAGCTGCAGGCGAAACGTGGGCAGCTGCAGGTGAAACGTGGGCAGCTGCAGGTGAAATGTGGACAGCTGCAGGTGAAATGTGAGCAGCTGCAGGTGAAATGTGGGCAGCTGCAGGTGAAACGTGAGCAGCTGCAGGTGAAACGTGGGCAGCTGCAGGTGAAACGTGAGCAGCTGCAGGTGAAATGTGGGCAGTTGCAGGTGAAATGTGAGCAGCTGCAGGTGAAAGGTGGGCAGTTGAATCCTGCAGGCCTGACAAATCCAGGAGGCTTTCCCAGGCAGGTATGATCACAGTGACACTGAAAAGGAAGGTGAGTGAATTGTTTAGGCCAAAGAACTGGATATATTCTTTTTTTTTTAAAGATTAATTTTACTCAGTCATTTTTATTTTTCTTTTCAACTAGCAAATGTTTCTGCTTAAATTATTAGTTTATAAAAGTGATTAGAAAGATGTGCTATATTTGTATCTCAGGAAAACATTTAGGAAGGTCTACACAAAACAATATAGAAGGTGATCATCTATTATAGCTCACTGTATGTGCTTTTGTTCTGAGTGTATTAGTGAAAGCACTAAAAAGGTAAAGGTTATTGAATCAATAAATAATTTCAGACACTTGGTAGTCCTTTTATACACCTTAGCTTTTCTATTAACCAGTTTTCAGACACATTTATTTTTTTTAATGTAAGGGTTGAGAACAACTGCTGTGGGTGCCTAAATGTTGACCTTGAAAATGCAATAAAACCTACTGCATTTCTGGCATGTGAAATGCCCACATACCACAGTCCTCAGGTGATCATGTCCTTCTGTCCCATGTGTGTCCTGTATCTCAGGGTTTTTTTCTAGTGTAGCAAATTTCTATGGCTTGGCAGCTTTGTGTTTCAAAAGAGTGAGTCATCAAAAAGGTGATAAGGCCCTGGCTGGTTTGGCTCAGTGGTTAGAGTGTCGGCCTGTGGTCCAGAGAGACCAGAGTTCGGTTCCCGCTAAGGGCATGTACCTCGGTTGCAGTTTGTCCCCAGCCCTGGTTGGGTTGTGTGGGTGGCAGCCACTCGATGTGTCCCTTTCATGTCGATGTTTCTCTCTCTCTCTCTTCCTCTTTCTCTCTCTCTCCCCCTCCCACTCTATCTCAACAAAAAATGGAAAAATGTCCTCAGGTGAGAATAAAAAAGAAAAAAAAAGAAAAAGAAAAAGGTGATAAGATTAAGAAGTACAGATTGGTAGTTACAGAATAGTCATGGGGATGTAAAATACAGATAGAAAATATAATCAATAATATTATAATAACTATATGTGGTATACTAGATTGGGTACAGTGGGTACTAGATTAATCGAGATAACCATTTCCTATGTTATATAAATGCCCAATAATGGGGTTGTACACCTGAAATATATAATATTGTATGCTGACTGTAATTTAAAAATAAAGAAAAAGAAAAAGAAAAAAAAAGAGTGAGTCATCAGCTGCAGTTACATGAAATTGGCACTGCTGATATCTAGGTCTGAGCAAAACTCTAGGAATAATTACCATGAACCAGATTAAGGCTGGAAAATTGCAAGCTGATAAATGCAAAATTTCCAACATTCCTTTATTTTATATATATATATATATATATATATATATATATATATATATATATTTTTTTTTTTTTTTTCTTAGAAAGGGAGAGATAGAAACATCGATGTGAGAAACATCAGTCAGCTGCCTCCTGCACGCCCTCTACTGGTGATGGAGCCTGCAACTCAGGCATGTGCCCTGACTGGGAATGTCCATGGGACAATGCTCAGTCCACTGAACCACACCATCTGGGCTCCAACAGTCTATATGACAGAGCAGAAATGTCCATTCCTCCAGTCTCTGCACAGACAGAATATGAATGAGAGGCAACCCAGTGAGTTCTCAGAAGAGGAACAATTGGTTCAGGTCTAAGTTCACAGTTTGGGACTTTCTGCCTCTAGTCCCTAAAACCAGCAATAAATTTGAACACCATTATTATAATTTAATGGAAGTCTTCACAGGGGCGGGGTCAGGAGAGGTTGCCTTCCCTTACTTTAATTTGTATTTTATCTCAGCTCTTCCAAAAATCTGCGGTTTCCGTGCCTGAGCTTTTCCCAACCCCACCTTTGGAGGTACCTCATACTTCATTCGTTTGTATTTGATTATGTTTGAAAGTAAAGAAACATTTTATGTAACTCAGTGCAAAATCAACATTGGCTGTTTATGTGATACCAGCTCCTTAGTGATTTCTGTAACCTCCAATCTCCTTTGCTTGGGAATCCTCAGCCTCTGAATGCATTAACTTCCAGCTCATTGTTGAAATGGGAAGTTGGGTCACGACCATCTTGATGTACTCCCTACAATAGGGCTCATTCAACAAGGCTCTATTTGCAGTAAGGTAGTGCAAGAGTCACTGTGGACTATAGGAACAATGCATATAAAAGCTGTGAAGTGAGGAGTTCTTCCACAATGCAAGAAGTCAATAGATAAAAAGTATAAAAGAAAAGTTGTTTTTTTTTCTTTATTGATTTTTAGAGAGAAAGGAAGAGAGAGGGAGAGAGAGATAGAAACATCAATGAGAGAGAACATCAACTGGCCACTTCCTGCATGTCCCCCACTGGGGATCGGGCCCACAACCTGGGCATGTACCTTGATTGGGAATCAAACCGGCAACCTCTTGGTGCATGGGTCAATGCTCAACCACTGAGCCACACCAGCCAGGCTAAGTTTCTCCTTTTTAAAACAGGCTTATGGTTAAGGAAATGATTCGTTCATGGCAGACAATTTTGGGGAACACCTAGTCTACTGGTTGAGATATTGGACGGTGATTTTAAAGGGACAGGATTCTTGACAGGGACCCTAATGGCGCATATTGAATCCTGTTACTCATAGTCACTACATCAGACCCTCCACACAGGTTGTCTCCCAGCCTGCTACAGCTGCCTTCCTGAGCTGGAGTCATACTTCAAATGATCTGTCTTTTCTTCCCACTCACGAGAATCTGCAACCCCGCCCAGGCTGTCATGTCACTTGCAGTGATTATTTTTATTCTTTACCTCTTATGATATTTAAATAGATTTCCTTCTAAGTGTAAAGACTTCTGAATTTGATGGAACTGGGTCAAAAGACAGCTCCATTTTTAATTTTTTGAGGTTGCTCCATACTGCTTTCCACAGTGGCTGCACCAATCTGCATTCTCTCTCCACATCCTTGCAACACTTGTTGTTTGTTGACTTATTGATGACAGCTATTCTGACAGGTGTGAGGCGATATCTTATTGAGGTTTGAATGTGCATTTCTCTGATGATTAGTAACATTAAGCATCTTTTCATATGTCTATTGGCCATCTGTATGTCTTCTTTGGAGAAGTGTCTATTCAGATCTCTTGCCCATTTTTTAATTAGATTGTTTGTTTTTTTGTGTTGAGTTGTATAAGTTTTTTATAAGTTTTGGATATTAAGCCCTTATCAGATATAGCATTGGTGAATATGTTCTCCCATTCAGTGGTTTGTCTTTTCATTTTCTTGATGGTTTCCTTTGCTCTGCAAATGATTTTTAGTTTGATGTAGTCCCATTTGTTCATTTTTTCTTTTGTTTCCCTTGAATGAGGAGACATATCAGAAAAAGAATTGCTATGAGAGATGTCTGAGATTTTACTACCTGTGTTTTCTTCTAGAATTTTTGTGGTTCCAAGTATTACATTTAAGACTTTATCTATTTTGAGCTTTTTTTGTGTATGGTCTAAATTAATGTTTTGCTTGTATCTGTCCAATTTTTCCAGCACCATTTATTTAATAGATTATCTTTACCCCATTGTATACTTTTGTCTCCTCTGTTGAATATTAATTGACCATAAAGGTATGGGTTTATTTCTGGGTTTTCTATTCTGTTCCATTCACCTATATGTCTGTTTTTATGCCAGTACCTTGCTGCTTTGATTACAATGGCCTTGTAGTATAGTTTGATATCAGGTAGCATGATTCCTCAAAGTTTGTTCTTCTTGGACTTCCGGTCAAGATGGCGGCGTAGGTAAACGCGGTATCGCGTCCTCCCACAACCACATCAAAGTTACAACTAAACTACAGAACAACCATCATTCAAAACCGCCTGAAATCAAGCTGAATGGAAGTCCTACAACTACGGAATTAAAGCAGCAGCCACATCCAGACTGGTAGGAGGGGCGGAGGCGCGAGGGGCAGCAGCGGCACAACCAGTTGGGCTGGTCTCACACCCACGTGTGGCGGATAAAAATCAGGAGGCTACCTCGACTGGGAAGGTCCTTCCTGAGGATTGAGGGGTCCCCGTCCCACACCAGGTGCCTGCTCAGGGTCCCAGTGCCAGGAAGAGAAGTCCCTATAACTTCTGGTTGGAAAAACCAGCGGGAACTGAGGCTCAGGGAGGCTGAAGCGGCTGGAACCCCGGCAGCTCCTTAAAGGGCCCACGCACGAACTTATCGGACTCTCTCCCTCTAAGCTTGGAGGGGGAGGCAGCTCCAAGGGCACCAGAGACATACAGGGAAGAACTGAGCTGTTTGGCACAGGAGCGAGGGCTGGAGAGGGGGCTTTCTCCGGGACAAATGTGCTGTCAGAGGCCTTTGTTCCTTTGGTGAGCCCTTTCCTGGGGCGGCAGACAGTCTCCATATCTGGGACTCCAGCAACCTGGCTCACACTGGTAGCCCCACCCTGGTGATTCCCTGAGGCCCTGCCCCACCCAACTTTCAGGCCCACCCAAGCTGTTGCCACTTGCTTAACCATAGGATTGGCCTGTCTTGGATCCTGCGTTAGGTTTTTCCTAAATTCTTTCAAACGAGCAGCATCTGGTCTCAGCTAGCCCCATACCTCTCGTTAAGTGATACACAGAAACAAACACAGGGAGGCAGACCGAATGAGGGGACAAAGAAACAGGTCCCAAATGAAAGAACAGAACAAAACCCCAAGAAAAGAACTAAGCGAAATGGAGATAAGCAACCTAACAGATGCTGAGTTCAAAATACTGCTTATAAGGATGCTCAATGAACTCAGTGAGAAACTCAGTGAACTTAGTGAGGGCCTCAAGAGCATAAAAAAGGACCAGTCAGAATTGAAGGAGGCATTAACTAAAATAAAGAATAATTTACACAGATTCAATAGTAGAGTACGTAAATCCAAGAAGCAAACCATCGATTTGGAATATAAGGAAGCAAAAAATGCCCAACCAGAACAGCAAAAAGAAAAAGAATCCAAAAAAATGAGGATAGTGTAAGGAGCCTCTGGGAGAACTTCAAGTGTGCCAATATTCGCATCTTGGGGGTGCCAGAAGGAGAAGAGAGAGACAAGAAATCGAAAACCTGTTTGAAACAATAATGGCAGAAAACTTTCCTAACTTGGGGAAGGAAACAGACATACAAGTCCAGGAAGCACAGAGAGTCCCAAATAAGATGAACCCCAAAAGGCCCACACCAAGACACATCATCATCAAAATGCAAAAGGTTCAAGACAAAGAGAGAATCTTAAAAGCAGTAGGAGAAAGGCAGCTAGTTACCTACAAGGGAGTTCCCATAAGGCTGTCAGCTGATTTCTCAAAAGAAACTCTGCATTCCAGAAGGGAATGGCAAGAAATATTCAGAGTGATGAAACGCAAGAACCTACAACCAAGATTACTGTATCCTGCAAAGCTGTCATTTAGAATCGATGGCCATATAAAGAGTTTCCCAGACAAGGAAAAGTTAAAAGAGTTCATCACCACCAAACCGTTATTATATGAAATGATGAAGGGTCTTTTTGAAGAAAAAGATAAAATATATGAACAAACAAAATGGCAATGAATACATATCTATCAAAAATGGAGTCTACAAACAAAATGAACAGGTAGAACAGAAACATTCTCATAGATACAGAGAACATTTTGTTGGTTGCCAGATGGGAGTGGGGTTGGTGGAATGGGTGAAAAAGGTGAAGGGATTAAGAAGTACAAATTCATTGCTAGACTGACAAACCTCAAAGGGAAAGGGGTTGGGGAGTGGGAAGAAATAAACCAAAGAACTTATATGCATAACCAATTGACACAGACAATAGTGTGGGAAAAGGCAGGAGGGGCGGCGGGAGTGGGGAGGAGGGGGTCAATGGGGGAAAAGTGAGGAACATCTGTAATACATTCTACATTCAACCATAAAAATTAAAAAAAAAAAAGTTTGTTCTTCTTTCTCAAGGTTGCTGTGGCTTTTCAGTCTTTTGTGCTTCCATATAAATTTTTGGAATATTTGCTCTAGTTCTGTGAAATACACTATTGGTATCTTGATAAGAGTTTCATTAAATTTATAGATTGCTTTGATTAGTATGGACATTTTAATGATGTTAATTCTTCCCATTTATGAATACAATATATGCTTCCACTTACTTGTATTTTCTTCAATTTCTTTGTTTAGTGCCATATAATTTTCTGAGTGCAGGTCTTTTACATCATTGGTTAAATTTATTTGGAGGTATTTTATTTTTTGATGCAATTATAAATGGGATTGTTTTCTTGGTTTCCCTTTCTGATAGTTCATTATTGGTGTATAAAAATGCAACAGATTTCTGGATATTTATTTTGTATTCTACTACTTTACTAAATTCATTTATTAGTTCTAGAATTTTTTTGGTGGAATCTTTAGTATCATGTGTCATGTCATCTGAAAATAATGATAGTTTTACTTCTTTCTTTCCAATTTGGATGCCTTTTATTTTTTCTTATTGTCTAATTGCTGTGGCTAAGACTCCCAGTACTATGTTGAATAAGAGTGGTGTCTTATTCCTAATCTTAAGAGAAACACTTTTAGTTTTTGCCAATGACTATGATGTTGGCTGTGGGTTTGTCACATATGGCCTTTATTACATTAAGGTATATTCCCTCTATTCCCACTTTGCTGAGAGTTTTTATCATAAATGGGGGCTGGATTTTATCAAATGCTTTTTCTGCATCTATTGATATGGCCATGTAATTTTTATCCTTCATTTTCTTTTGTTTTTATCCTTCATTTTATTTATGTGGTGTATCATGTTTATTGATTTGCAGATATTGTGCCAGACTTGCATCCCCTTTCAATGTATTAGTGGATCAGTTTGCTAATATTTTATTGAGGATATTAGCTTCTATATTCATCAGGGATATGGGCCTATAATTTTTTTTTTTTTTTTTTTTTTGTATAGCTTTAGCTGGTTTAGGAATTAGGATAATGCTAGCCTCATAAAATGAACTTAGGAGTCTTCCCTCCTTTTGAATATTTTGGAATAATTTGAGAAGGATAGGTTTTAGTTTGTCTTTGAATGTTTGGTAAAATTTACCTGAGAAGCCATCTGGTCCAGGACTTTTGCTTTGGGGATATTTTAAATTACTCCTTCAATGTCATTAGTTGTTAACCAATCTATTCAGATTTTCTGGTCCTTCATAATTTGGCTTGGGAAGATTGTATGTTTGTAGGAATTTATTTATTTTGTCCAGATTTTCCAATTTGTTGACATACAGTTTTTCATAATATTTTCTTGCAATCCCTTGTATCTCTATGGAGTCAGTTGTTATTTCTCCTCCTTCTTTCTTAAAAAAATTTTTTTTTCTTTATTGATTTTTAGATAGAGAGGAAGGGAGAGGGAGAGATAGAAACATTCGTGAAAGAGAACATTGACTGGCCGTCTCCAGCATGCCCCCCACTGGGGACCCGGCCCACAACCTAGGCATGTGCCCTGACTGGGAATCAAACTGGCAACCTACTGGTGAATGGATCAATGCTCAACCACTGAGCCACACTGGCCGGGCTACTTTTCCTCTTTCATTTATGATTTTATTTATTTGTGTCCTCTCTCTTTTTTGTTGGTGAGTCTGTTTAAAGTTTTGTCAATCTTGTTTATCTTTTCAAATAACAAGCTCTTGGTTTCATTGATCTTTTGTATTTTTTTTAATACTCTTTTGTTTATTTTTGCTCTGATCTTTATTATTTCCTTTCATCTGTTCACTTTGGGTTATGTTTGTTGTCCTTTTTCTAGTTCCTTTAAAAGTAAAGTTAGATTCTTTATTTGAGATTTTTTTTTTGTTTTGTTTTTTTTTTTCAGGTAGCCCTGTAATGCTATGAATTTCCCTCTCAGAATTGCTTTTGCTGTGTCCCATAGATTTTGGGTTGTTGTGCTCTCATTTTTATTGTGCCAGGTATCTTTTGTTTTCTTCCTTGACCTCATTGTTAACCCATTTATTATTTAGTAACATGTTATTTAGCTTCCATGTCTTTGTGTGTATTTTAGTTTATTTCTTGTGATTGATTTCTAGTTTTATACCACTATGGTCAGAGAAGATGCATGATATGATTTCAATTTTCTTAAATTTATTGAGACTTGTTTTGTGTCCTAACATGAGGTGTATCCCAGAAAATGTGTCAATGTGCACTTGAAAAGAATGTATATTCTGCTGCTTTAGAGTGAAATGCTCTGAAAATATCAATTAAATCCATGTGATCTAGTGTGTCATTTAAGGCCCATTTCCTTGTTGATTTTCTGTCTGGAAGATCTATCTATTGATGTTAATGGGATGTTAAAATTTTCTACTATGACTGTATTACTGTTGGTTTCTCCCTTTATGTCCATCAAGATATGCTTTATATATTTAGGTTCTCCTATCTTGGGTGCATAAAGGTTTACAAGGGTTATATCCCCTTGTTTAATTGATCTTTTTATCATTATGGAGTGTCCTTCTTTGTCTCTTGTTATGGCCTTTGTTCTGAAGTCTGTTTTATTTAATATAAGTATTCCTACCCCAACTTATTTTTTATTTCCATTTGCATGAAATATCTTTTTTCATTACCTTTACATTTAGTCTGTGTGTATCTTTAATTCCAAGATGGGTCTCTTGTACACAGCATTAATGGGTCTTATTTTCTTATTCATTCTGCTACCCTATGACTTTTAATTAGAGCATTTAAGCCATTTACATTTAAAGTAATTATTGATAAGTATGCATTTATTGTCATTTTATTCTTTATAACTATGTTTCTTTATTTTTCTTTTCTTCTTCTTAAAGAAGGCCCTTTAATATTTCTTGTAGTACTGGTTTGATGGTAATGAATGCCTTTAGCTTTTTTTTGTCTGAAGAGTTCTTTATTAATCTTTCAATTTTAAATGAGTGCCTTGCTGGGTAATGTAGTCTTTGATGTAGGTCCTTGCTTTTCTTTACTTTAAATATTTCATGCCAATCCCTTCTGGCCTGAAATGTTTCTGTTGAGAAATCAGCTAATAGACTTGTGGGAGTTCCCTTGTAGGTAACTAATCATTTTTCTCTTGTTGTTTTGAAAATTCTCTTTTTCTTTAAACTTGCCATTGTAATTATGCTGTATCTTGGTGTGAACTTCTTTGGGTTCATCCTCTTTGGGACTCTTTGCACTTCTTGAACTTGTATGTCTTTTTCTTTCACCAGTTTAGGGAAATTTTCATTCATTATTACCTCAAATAGGTTCTTGATCCCTTGCTCTCTCTTTTTCCTTCTGATTCCCCTATGATGTAGATATTACTTCATGTTGTCCCAAATGATCCTCATTTTTAAAAATTTTATTTTCATTTTGCTTGTCTGATTGAGTGTTTTATGCTACTTTGTCTTCCAGATCACTGATTCAATCCTCTGCTTCATCCAACCTACTGTTTATTCCTTCTAGTGTATTCTTAATTTCTGACTGGTTTTTTTTTATGGTTTCTATGTCTTTTTTAATGCTTGTTATCTCTTTGTTGAAATTTTCATTAAGTTCCTTGAGTATCCTTATAACCATTTTTTTGAACTGTATATCTGGTTAATTGCTTGCCTCCATTTCATTTAGCTCTTTTTTTTGAGAGTTCTCCTGTTTTTTTTTTGTTTTTTTTTTTTTTCATTTGTATCCCCATTTTGGCTGCCTCTTTGTGTTTGTTTCTATGTATTCGGTAGATCTGTTATGACTCCCAGGCTTGGTAGGGTGACCTTATGTAGTGAGTGTCCTAAGAGACCTAGTGGTACAGTCTCTTTGATCACCTGATCTGGGTGCTCCAGGAATGTCCCTTGTTTGGCTTATGTGGGCCCTCTTGTTGTAATTGAGTCTCAATTGCTATTGGCCTGGTCATGTATGGGGTAGACAGACTATCAAGCTGGCTGAATGTGGGGATCAAGCCTGACCACAGTGTATGAGCTACTGTGCAGGTGCTGACCACATGAAGTAGAATTTGCCTCAGCAGGGTCTGGTGCTTGCCAAGATCTACCTTTGGATATACCTCTTGTGAAGCTAACTGAATCCCTCTCTGTTGTTGTCTGAAGCTGTGTTAGTTCTGGGGCCTTTGTGGAGGACTTTTGTGAAGGCCAGTGTCAGATGTTGCTTCTGACTGGCCCTGGGCAACTTTTTTGGAACTACAAGGTGATCCATAGTTTGTGGCTACCTCTGCTGGGCCTGCATTTGTACAGAAAGGATTAAGTTGAGCACCTGGGCTGGCTTTTACCAGCACCGGGTGTAATGGAAGGTCAGCAAAAGTCCCAAGACACCCCAAGATCTGCCTCTGCCTGCTTCTACCTGCTGGTTGACTGATAGGCTCAGTCACTGAAAGAGCCTCTGATGGCATTTGGGATGTATGAGGTAGGTTCTCAGTGAGTCACCAGGCAGGGGTAAGTGGTGTTCACCAGATTGATACAGGTTCAAACTCAGTGCCAATGCTGGGTCTGAGGCCACTCAGCAAATGATCCAGGGTATACCAAGTCTAGCTGCCACTCACCAGGTGCTTTTCGACTTTTGTGTTGGGGTGAGGTCTCAGAGTTTTCAGGGCGAGGCCAGCAGAGTTTATCAGGCCCAAACAAACCAATATTTGACTGTGTATTTCAATACATAGTTATTCTCTCGTATTGTTCAACATAACCCTTGTTACCAAAAAGGCTGACTTGTTCTCTGTTCCCCAGAACATGTTTATTTTAATTTCAGTTTCAATGTGGAATAAATCATCCTCTCTTACATCCTCCTCACAGCTTAACTCTGAAGATTCTTGAAGGCTCAGTTCAAAATTTCTTTTCTACTGCTTCAAACCACTCTGTTCTCTCTATAAATTCCTGTAGCACAGAATCCAGAGTAGCACCGGAGCATATGATGTTCGTCCTCTAATTATCTATACATAAGCTCTTCCTTTTTACTGTAATTCCCCAAAGACAACCATACTTCTTTTGTCTCTATTATAGCACCCAAGGAATCCTTCTCAACCTGCAGCAATGAAAAGTGAGCTACAAGAACAGAAAAAAGAGACAAAGTCAAAGAAAAAGATTGTCTGTAGATGAGGATGCTGAGACTAGAGAGTTAGTTAGTACTTGTCCAAGATCATGCAGCCAATTAGTGGCCAATCCGTGATGGGATATCTTTTCTTACAACAGACATGAGGGTCCTTTCCATTTCAGAGGTTATACTATTGCATAGTGAATGGTTCAGTTCCTTCTTAAATGGACCTGCCTTATTCTAAATACCACTTGTCCTCCACCCCTGATCCCCACATAAGTGTCTCATTGAGAGAAAGAGACTTTGACTTCTGTTTGAACACTCTGGTGATTTAATTTTGGTGAAAAACTGTCTTGGTCAGTTTGGCTGCTATAATGGAATACTACAGAGTGGGTGGCCTAAACAACAAACATTTATTTCTAATAGTTCTGGAGTCTGGAAAGTCCAAGATCAAGGCACCAGCAGATCTGTTGTCTGGTAAAGGCCTGTTTCCTGGTTTGCAGGTAGCTGCCTCCTTATATACTCACGTGGTGGAGAGACAGACTCTCTCTCCAGTCTCTTTCTCATAAGATCATTAATTCCCCTGTGAGGGCTCCACACTGATAATCTAATTGCTTCTCAAAAGCCTTGCCTTCAAATCTCATCACAGTGGGGATTAGAGGTTCAACATAAGAATTTTGAGGGGACACAAACAGCCCATAACAGAGATACAAGAGAAGGATCATCAGGACAGAGATGATCACGTCACACCATTCTTCCTAGCACATAATATCTTTTCTACTCTCTGAATCCCAAGAAATATGTCTGAACTTATTTCACATCTGATTGCCTACATCATGGATGAATGCCTGAGTACCACAGATGCTGTGTAATTGACTTAACTGCAGGAAAAATCAACAGCAATGATGCTACCCTCTAGTGGCAAAGCATGGAAACAAAACTCATAAATCAAAGAACCGGGTTCCTACTCTAAAGGAAGCATCTGTAACCCAAGCAACAAGTCAGACCGCAAACAACGTTAGAAGTAGAGCTTGGGTTTTTGTTTTTTTTTTTTAAATCTTAGATTCTAATTTATTAGTGCTATAACTCATTGTTATGGGTTGAAGTGTGCTCCACCCCTACATTCATATGTTGAAGTCCTAATCTCCAATAGCTCAGAATGTGACCTTATTTGAAAATAGAGTGGTTGTAAATATCATTAGTCTAATTAAGAGGAGGTCATACTCAACTAGGGTGGGCCCAAATGCAATATGGCTGGTGTCCTTATAAAAAGAGGAAATCTGGACACTGACACACACAGGTAGAATGCCGTGTGAATATGAAGCACAGGTCAGGGTGCTGCGTCTACTAGTCAAGGACTGCTAAAGATGCCAGCAAACCATCAGAAGCTAAGTGAGAGGGCTGGAGCAGCGTTTTCTCGGCACCCTCAGAGGAAGCATGGCCCCACCGATAACTTGATCTTAGACTTCTAGTTTCCAGAACTGTAAGACATTACATTCCTATCATTTAAGCTAGTTTGTGGTACTTTGTTATAGCAGTTATAGAAAACTAAATACATCTATTATTTTAACATTAGTTTAAAGCTTAATATTGTAGACTTCAAAATAAGTCATGTGTATGAGCTGAAGTTACTATGGCAAATGCAAGGCATGAAGACAGCATATCTCCCAAGTTTTATTACCAGCCATAAAGTGTATTATCATCACCTGTGGAAAGCTTGGCTTGGTTATACATTTATGCTGTTTTATGGCCTCACCCAGGTTGACAATTTCCTTAATTGATAATTCCAACATTCCTTATGTAGACACTTGTAGAGTAAATCATTTATCAACTAGTGACTTCTGCATGTTATCTTTGGTGTACTCTAACATTTTATAAACCTGCTCTCTAACTAAGTCTCAAAATCCTTGAGTATCATACACTATTATTAAGCTTTATTGGGATTATGAGCCTTATCTGGAAAATCCATGGTGCATGTTGCAAAATGGTCACTGTATTAGTCAGGGTCCTCCAGAAACAGAACCAATGGGATAGATAGATAGAGATGTATTTTAAAGAATTGGCTCATTGTGGAAGTTGGCAAGTCTAAAATCTTCAGGGTAAACTCTTGAACTCTTAAGAAGGCAGGCTGAAAGAGTTGATGCTGCAGCTGGAGTCCGGAGGCAGTCTGCTGGGAAAATTCTACCTTCTTCTCTTTTCTTTTAAGGTCTTCCACTGCTTGGGTGAGGGTAATCTGCTTTACTCAAACTCTACAGATTTGACTATTCACCTCATTAAAAAAACACCTTCACAGAAACATTTAGAATAATGTTTGACCAATAACTAGGTACCATGGCCTAGGGTTAATATAGGATTACATTAATACGAGTTTAGCATTTTCTACAGGTACATATTTCAGTTTCATAGGAAATGAACTTCTGCTGGTGTTGAGTCACTTTTCACAAATACATGCTAATTTTCCCTCCCTGAAGCAATAAGCTCTGGAGATCCTATCTGGAATACCTGGTTCTGGGGAGCATAGGGGACACCTGGAGAAAAAAGTGTGAAGGCACAAGAAAAGGTTAGTAACCTGGTTAAGAAAAGCTTTTTTTGATACCTTTCTCCCTGCCCTTTATTGACGACCAGGTAGAAAAAAAGGATGGTAGGGTTGTACATATATACAAACAGGTGAATTTAAGGGTTTCTGAATTTTCAATAATGAAGGAGTAGCAAATGCTGCTGGGAGGTTTTCCAGTGGAGGAACCCAGAGCCTTATTTCTAAGGTATAACAGGTAGGGAAGTTGAGATTGGCCTTTGTCATCAATGTCATGGGAAGGAAGGTAAGTAGGTTTCTGTGTACTTAACTCTCTCCTAGGGTCACAGTCCAGATGGTAGGGAAATACAGGCATATCTAGAAGATACTGTGGGCCATTCCAGATGATTGTTTTAAAGTCAATAAAGCAAGTTGTAATCTTTTTTTCTGGGAGAGGGTCTTGCCTTCAGTTTATTAAAAAGTGCAGCATCCATGAAGTGCTATCAAGTGAAGTGCTATAGAACAAAGGTGTGCTGTAAAAGTTATTTCAGAACTTCTTAACACTTCTGGTATAAACCCATGAAAAATCTAGTTAAATAAATAAATAAGGTAAATCAAAGAATAG
Source organism: Molossus molossus (assembly GCF_014108415.1). Classification (NCBI taxonomy): domain Eukaryota; kingdom Metazoa; phylum Chordata; class Mammalia; order Chiroptera; family Molossidae; genus Molossus; species Molossus molossus. Next base: position 85,800,934 of record NW_023425388.1, read on the forward strand.
CAGTTTCAAAGATGACAAAAACATAGTCTTCTTATGAATTTTAACAAAGTTATCTGAATATCTGGCAATCTTTAAAGCCATGAGATTTTCCATACACATTAACAAAGGAATGTCCTATTATACAAAAAAGCTATTTAATCTCTTGCTATTTGCTGGTTTACTGCAAACTTGATTCACTCCCTTTGGGAGAATTACCCTAAACAGTGGTTACCAAACTTCAGCGGGCATCAAGTTGGAGGACTAGTTTAAACATAGATTGCTGGGCCCCACCTCCGGAGTTTCAGATTCAATAGATTCCCTATGTTATTTAATGGATGATAATCTGAAGAATTATTTATTTTGATGCTCAAATTGTCCTTTATTTGGTAATGGGAGGTCACTTTGTGCTAGATTCTGTGTCCATTTGATGTGTATGCATCATTCTTTGAATCCCTTAAAGTATTCTAGACTCATCTTGACTTTCTCCTGCCCTAATCTTAGAATTAGCCATTTTCCCAGGGAGCTATGTTCTTTTTGGTGGAAAATTATTTTTAGAAATCAAACTCTGGGTTTTAGGTGTGCTCATTGCTAATGGATTGTCACTGTTGCCAGACCTTATGAATGACCAGAGCTAGAGAATATAGTATATAAGTTTGTGATACATATCATAAATGTGAACATATATAACTTTTTGGTGTATTATCACACTTTTGCATCTGTGTTTACTTCTATATTGTTTATATACAGGATGGGGCAAAGGATGTTTACTGCTGTAAGTACATGAAACACAGTTTATTCTTGTATTATCATTTATTAATTGTTGTATTATGTTCCATGTGAATAACTGTAAACCTACTTTTACCCCACCCTCAAAAATATATTTATTGCATTTATATGAAAATGTATATATTATGTCTATATATTGAAAACCATAAGTTGTATTTAAGCATACATCCCATTTCAATCCAATACTACAGTTTTTTTGTTTTTTTTTAAGGCACATTGGAAATTATTTAGTTCAAGTATTAGAAATAAGAAGTAAGATCGCACTCCTTCTTTGGAAATACTCATCTTTATTGTAGCCATAAGTTTTCCTCATTTGAGTAAGAAGGTCTTCCCTTCATAAGTAACTGCATGTAAAACTTTTCTTTCTTCATATTCCTGATTAATTGTTTTCAAATTCTTATGGAATTCAAGTCCTCCTCTTCCTTTCCATATTTGCAACCCCCCTCTCCTATAGAACTTGGCTCCAATTATTTTTATGTTTACCTGTTTGATTGATTGAAATGTAAACAATCTCTGATCTTCACCCCTCACTCCAGAGGGTTGACAGCCTTCTCTCCCTGCTTTCGGTCTGACTCCCTATTTTAGATTGCCACCCCATGTGGCTACCCTCCTCACTAGCCATGGCTCTGACTTCCCACACCCTCCATCCCAGCCATGCTCCTGTCTGTCCACCTGACCCCTCTTGGTCTCTGAAGGAATGCCTTTCCTCTCCCTGCTCTGGCTTTGACTTCCCACAATGAACACCCTTCTTATCTATTGGTCTGACACCCCATGCCAGGCTGCCACTCTCCATCACATGATGGATGTCTTATTCACCCTGCTTGGGGTTTGACATCTCATGCTGGGTTCTCCCCTTACACTTTGCCCTCCCCCTTATAAATCCCCTTCTTAACCCGTTGTGCTCTAACATCTGCCCTGGGCCGGTGCTTCTCTCTATCCCACCACAGACACTTACCTTGTTTGTTTTTTTAACTCATCTTTACTGTTAAATGTATTACAGATGTACCCCTTCCCTTCCCCCCCAATTGATCCCCCTCCTCCCCATCTTGCCCCCCTCCTGCCTTCTCCACACTGTTTTTGGTGTCCATTGGTTATGCATATATGCATAGAAATTCTTTGGTTTATCTCTTCCTGCCCTCCCCCCGCCCCGATTCCCTTTGAGGTTCATCAGTATAACAACCAATTTGTACTTAATTCCTTCATCTTTTTCATCCATCCCCCCAGCCCCGGCCCATGCTGGGATTGGAGGTGCCCAGGAAAAGCCAAGATTTTAACCAAGGCTGGTTGCTTTTAGTGCCAGGCCTGCGGCCATTTAACGAGAGGTATGGGGCTTGCAGAGACCAGATGCTGCTTGTTTGAGAGATTTTAGGAAACTCTGAAGCAGAATCCAAGACAGGCCAATCCTATGGTAAAGCCTTTGGAAACAGCTTGGGTGGGCCTGAAAGTTGCCTTGGGCGGGGCCTCAAGGAATCTCCAGGGCAGGGAAAACAGTGTGAGCCAGGTAGCTGGAGTCCCAGATATGGCAGCTCTCTACCTGCCCTGTGGGAGAAGAGCTTACCAAAGGAATAATGGCCTTCACTAGCATATATGTCCAGGAGAAAGCTGCCCCTCCAACCCTCGTCCGGAGGCCAGACAGCTCAGTTCTTCACTGTTCTCTGGTGCTCCCCAAGTTGCCTCCCCCTGAGCTTAGAAGGAGTGAGTCAGAGTAAGTTGGAGAGCCCTTTAAGAGGAACTGCCTGAGGGTCCAGCAGCTGCAGCCTCCCTGAGCCTCAGTTCCTGCTGGTTTTTCCAGCCAGAAGTGATGGAGACTTCTCTTCCTGGCACTGGAACCCTGAGCTGGGAGCCTGGTGTGGGACGGGGACCCCTCACTCCTCAGGTAGGACCTTCCCAGCTGAGATGTCTCCCCTCCTGATTTTTATCCACCACACATTGGTGTGGGGCCAGCCTGTCCATGACTCCACCCCTCCTACCAGTCTCGATGTGACTGTTTCTTTAATTTTGTAGTTGTAGGATTTCCATTCAGCTTGATTTCAGGCAGTTCCGAATAATGGTTGTGTTGTAGTTTGGTTGTAATTCTGATATGGTTGTGGGAGGAGGCGATACTGCGTTTACCTATGCTGCCAGCTTGACCGGAAGTCTTCCTTACCTTGTTCTTCCCTGGCTAATAACATGAGGACTACAATTTCAGGAACAGAACACCTTAAGTGCGTTGTTTGAAATATGAAGAAGCAGAGGTTCAGATGCCTGTATAGCTTGTCCAGGGTCACAGGACAAACTAGAGACAATTTCACTACATGTCCAGGTCTCCCTGAGTGTAAGTTGTGTGAGAACAGGGATCTTGCCTCTATTTCACTATTTCATTCTCAGCACCTAACACAAAGTCTGCAGTGAGTAGAGTGAATGAATATATGAATCAGTCACTCTAGATTTTTTTCCTTTTCTTCATTGTCATACTGGCATATGTATCTAAAAATAAATAATTTATATATTTGTCTATAACCAATAGAAATTCTACCTCTGTATAAATGTCAACATCTAAGTTTCTGTGCCTAGGGATTTCTTCCATTTCATGAATTTGTAAAGTTTCAGATAGCTTGGTATATAGATACAGACATAAAAGCATTAAGAAGCTATGGTTACTGTGGCATTCCAGGGTTCTAGAACTTCCATCAAGTGTAGCAGAGAGGTCTGAGCACCATCAAAATCAGTTTTTCATCACTAGACTCTAAGCCCTTCAAAGTATTTGGACTCCTGCAAGAGAAAGGCACCATCGCCATATGGCAAACATGGGCCCTCTGGAGCAATTCCTGTAGTTATGCGATTCACCCAAGAGTGTTCTGCGGATTGTTCCTGACAGTGTTCCCACAGCATATTCCTAAGAATGCTAGCTCTGAGAGATTATGCTCAAGAAGACAGTTCTGTGGTTAAATAATACTGAGAACCTGACAAATCACAATGTATACGAACATATTAAAGGCTCTGAAAAATCAGTTGAAGTTACCTTTATGTAACCTGGTGTCGCCCAAATTACCTTAACATCAGAGCTCTATATGGAGTAATACATGCCCAACTCTCCCTTCTTTATTCATGCCATGGGCAAAAATCCCTGTTATATGGGGTTATCGTACAGAATAGGTGAGATAAAGATATGTAAAGTTTGTAGCAAAGTGCTTGGTATTTTTTTTTCTTACATTTATTACTTATTGAAAATGTTTGTTGGGAGAAGATGGTGGCAGGCAAAACTGGAGGGAGGGTGACTGTGTGAGAGAGTGAGCTAGTGTGTGAGAGAGTGTGAGTGCCAGTCTCAGAAGCCGCAGACAGCCCAGAGCCCAGCACCATCCCCCACAGTAGCAGCACAATCAGAGTCGAGATATACCCCTAGCAACAGAGACTGGGGAGCAGACACCCATCCCCAGGCAACATAAGCACAGACCAGCAGCTGAGACCCATCCCCAAAAACTATAGCAAAAGCTGAGCAGAAGTTGAGCCCAGTGGGGCAGCAGCACTCCCCAGCCGCCAGCTGCAGGACCTGGGGCTCCGCAGAGGCCTGTGCGGTCCAGCAGGGACTGTACAATTCAGTTACCCGCGAGACCTACAGGGTACTGAAACACAAGAGAGGCCTGTGTGATCCAGCAGGGACTGTGAAATCTAGTTACCCTTGGGACCTGCGGGGTGCTGAAGCACCTGAGAAGCCTGTGCGATCCAGCAGCCCATAATATAGGCATAGAGCCGGGTCCCCAAAGGGACTGTGAAATCCAGTTACCCATGGGACCTGCAGGGTGCTGGGACACCAGAAAGGCCTATGTGATCCAACTGCACACAAGATAGGCTTAGAGGATGTGAAAATGGAGGCGGAGTGAATAGAAGCTATGCAGAGGATCTCCCAGGACCAGATGGAACTTACAACTAAAATAAAGACAAATCCTTGAAAAAAAGCAACAGAAAAGCAACAAGACAGGACCATATAACCAGAGACACTGGTAGGATCTGTGAAGGCACGAGAGGGTGCTGGGCTGAAAGCCCACAGACAGCAGCAGTCAGCTGTGAGCAGTGCCCTTGGGGAATAAAGACCAAGCCCATTCCACAGTGCAGAGAGCCAGGACAGAGCTATAAAATAGCCACAGCTACTCACCAGGTGGCTACAGCAGAGGGAGGGCAGACTGGGCTGGAACTCTGTGGGGACACCTGGGATTTGGAGGGCACTCAAAGTTTTTGCTCAGTTATGGCCACAAAGGATGGTGGCCAGTGTGCTCCTGCCCCAAGCTGTGGGGAAAAACAGCAGCTCCCCCCCTCCTGGAGATTCAGCCTTAACCAGGTGAGGCAAAGAAATGCAAATTGAGGCTCATTAATAACCAGCGTCTATCCCACCCTCTGGAAATCCTATTATACAGAACACCAGGGCTACATGCCAAGGCACTGAGTAGCTGACACTACTAGCCACCAGGAAAAGCTAGAGGATAACTAAACCTTTCCTGGGCTTGGAAATCTACCCAGAAATGTAAGACTTGACAGTGGGTGTAGGCCCACCCAGGTTCACCCGAACCCAGTGGAGGGAGCCACAAAGAGCAGAACACCAACACGCACAGGAAAAATTTGGCAGGCTCCAAAGTCCACTGAGATAGCCAAAATGGTGAAACAAAGAAACAAATATCAAATGAAAGAACAAGAGAACTCTATTGAAGATGAGATCAATGAAATGCAGCTAAGCAAATTATCAGAGGCAGAGTTCAGAGCCATGATCTTGAGGAATCTCAACAGCATGAGTAAGGATATCAGCACCATGAGTAAAGATATAGAAACATTGAAAACCAACCAAGTGGAAATGAAGAATGACATAGCAGGAATTAAGAACACATTGGAAGGACTAATCAGCAGAGTGGAAGAAACTGAGGACCGGATCAGTGAATTAGAAGACAGGGTAGAAAAAAATCAACCAATCAGAAAATCGAAAGGAAAAAACAATTAAAAAACAGGAAGACAGCTTAAGAGAACTGTGGGACAACTGGAAACATAATAACATTCACATCATAAGAGTCCCTGAAGAGGAAGAAAATGGGCAAGGGTTATAGAATATATCTGAAGAAATAGTGACAGAAAACTTTCCTAACTTTGTGAAGGAAGAAGGCATTCAAGTTCAAGAAGCACAGAGAGCCCCAAGTAAGAAGAACCCAAACAGGCCCACACCAAGACACATAGTAATCAAAGTGCCAAAAATTAAAGACAAAAAGAGAATCCTAAAGGCAGCAAGAGATAAGCAACAGGTTACCCACAAAGGAAACCCCAGAAGGATCTCAGCTGACTTCTCACAAGAAACACTACAGGCCAGAAGGGAATGGCATGAAGTAATCAAGGTCATGAAAAACAAGGATCTGAATCCAAGACTACTCTATCCAGCAAGGCTATCATTCAAAATAGAAGGTCAAATAAAGAGCTTTCCAGACAAAAAAGGCGAAGGGAATATATTAACACCAAACCAGCACTGGAAGATATGCTAAAAGGACTGCTGTAATTAGTAGACAAAATAGGAAGAAAAATAGAACCACACTAAACAAAAATAGCAATAAATAAGTACATATCAATTATCACCTTAAATGTGAATGGTTTGAATGCTCTGATAAAAAGACATAGAATAGCCCTGGCCGGTTTGGCTCAGCGGTTGGAGCGTCGGCCTGGGGTCCGGAGAGACCCGGGTTCGGTTCCCGCTGGGGGCATGTACTTCGGTTGCAGTTTGTCCCCGGCCCTGGTTGGTCGTGCGGGTGGCAGCCACTCGATGTGTCCCTTCACGTCGATGTTTCTGTTTCTCTCTCCCTTCCTCTCTCTCCCTCCCACTCTATCTGTACAAAAAAAAAATGGAAAAATATCCTCGGGTGAGGATAAAAAAAAAAAAAAGACAGAGTAGCTGACTGAATAAGAAAGCATGACTCACATATATGCTGTTTACAAGAAACCCACCTCACAACAAAAGACTCACATAGGTTGAAAGTGAAGAGATGGAAAAAAAATCCTCAAGCAAATGGAAAGCCAAAAAAAGCTGGGGTAGCAATACTTATATCTGATAAAGTAGATTTCAAAATGAAGGCCATAACTAGAGACAAAGAAGGCCACTACATAATATTGAAAGGATCTATCCAACAGGAAGATATAATCTTGGTACACATATATGCACCCAACATAGGAGCACCGAATTATATTAAAAATCTTCTGGAGGACTTTAAAGGAGAAATCAATAGCAATACAATCATAGCAGGGGACTTCAACACCCTGCTGACAACACTGGATAGATCCTCTAGACAAAAAATTAGCAAGGAAACAGAGACTCTAAATGAAGCACTAGACCAAATGGATTTCATAGATATCTACAGAGAATTACACCCCAAAACTACAGAATTCACATTCTTCTCAAGTGCACATGGGACATTCTCAAAGATAGACCACATGTTAGGGCACAAACTAAGTCTCTACAAGTTCAAGAAGATTGAAATCATATCAAGCATCTTCTTAGATCACAATGGCATAAAACCAGAAATCAATTGCAACAAGAACATGCAAAGACATTTGAACACATGGAGGCTAAATGGCATATTATTAAACAATGAATGGGTCACTAAAGAGATCAAGGAAGAAATTAAAAACTTCCTGGAAACCAATGAAAATGAACACACAACAACACAAAATCTATGGGATGCAGCAAAGAGAGTTCTGAGAGGGAAGTTTATAGCACTACAGGCCTACCTCAAGAAACAAGAAAAATCTCTAATAGACTATCTAACCTCACAACTTAAAGAACTAGAAAGTAAACAAAAGGAAACCCCAGAGCAAGTAGAAGGAAGGAAATAATAAAGATCAGAGCAGAAATAAACAACATGGAGACCAAAAAAACCCCAAAAAAACAAACAAACAAACACAATTCAAAGGATCAATAAAACAAAGAGCTGGTTCTTTGAAAAGATAAACAAGATTGATGGACCCTTAGCTAGACTCACAAAGTAACAAAGACAGAGACCCCAAATACACAAAATCAGAAATGAAAGAGGAGAAATAATAACTGACACCACAGAAATACAAAGGATTGTTAACAAATATTATGAACAATTATATGACAACAAATTTGACAATCTAAGTGAAATGGACCAATTTCTAGAAACACATAGTCTCCCAAAACTAAACCGGGAAGAGAGAGAAAACTTGAACAGACCAATAACAACAAAAGAAATTGAAGATGTAATCAAGACTCTCCCAGCAAACAAAAGCCAAGGCCCAGACAGCTTCATGGGGGAATTTTACTGAACATTCAAAGGAGAAGTAATACCCATTCTCCTCAAACTATTTCACAAAATTCAAGAAGAAGGAACACTTTCAAACTTGTTTTATGAGGCCAGCATTATTCTAAATCCAAAACCAGATAAAGACACTACAGAGAAAGAAAACTATAGCCCAATATCCCTGATGAACATAGATGCCAAAATCCTGAACAAAACACTAGGAAATCAAATCCAGCGATACATCAAAAAAATTATTCACCGTCACCAAGTGGGATTCATCCCAGGGATGCAAGACTGGTACAATATTTGCAAATCAATAAATGTGATACACCACATAAACAAAATGAAGAATAAAAACCACATAGTCATATCAATATACACTGAAAAAGCATTTGACAAAATCCAGCACCCATTTCTGATAAAAACACTAAGCAATCTGGGAATAGAGGGCTAATATCTCGACATAATAAAGGCCATATATAAAAGACCTACAACCAACATCATACTCAATGGGCAAAAATTAAAAGAATTTCCCTTAAGAACAGGAATGAGACAAGTATGCCCACTTTCACCACTCTTATTGAACATAATACTGGAAGTCTTAGCCACAGCAATCACACAGGAAAAAATAAAATAAAAAGGATCCAAATGAGAAAGGAGGAAGTGAAACTGTCATTATTCGCAGATGACATAATACTTACTATACGTAGAAAACCCCAAAGACCCTATTAAAAATTTACTAGACTTAATACATGAATTTGGCAAAATAGCAGGATAGAAAATTAACATCAAGAAATTGATGGCATTCTTATACACAGGATCTCACTTACCTGTGGAATATAATGAACATAACAGTCTGAGGAACCAGGTAGTCCCAGAGATGTGGAAGTGGGGTACAGACTGAAAATTCCAAGAAGAGGGGGTGGTGGGGGAGAGATAAACCACAGAACTTATATGCATGTATGCATTAACAATGGACATGGACAACAAAGCTGGCGACAGGGGGAGGGGGATATCAGTGGGGGGAAAAGAAACATTTGTAACAAAAATAAATAAATTAATTAAAAAATACCTTCAAAAGTAATTTACAAGGTAAGATTACATTACATTCACAAGAACTGTATTTCTATAAAACTATCAGAATCTTTCAGTAGGGGGAAAGAAGATTTAATATCAATAAATAGATGCTGAACGTAGAATAAATAGACGCTGAACTAATTCACTATAACTGAAAAAAATGTTTGTTTTACTACTGAAGAAATAATAGATATAGTTATTATAATAATCAAAAAATAACAAATGCATAAACTGAAAACTTCAAATCATCAGAATCTTCAGATTGCCAAGAAGAATTTATGTACACTTCCAGACATTTTCTGTGCATTTACATGTAGACATATTAGTAACAGATATTTTGGAATCTGTTCACAGTAAATGAGATAATGGATTCACATTCATTTATTTTGTGCTCTGCAGCATTACCTCTAAGTTCTTCCTTTTTCAGGTACATCAGTGTGTGTTTCTGAAACCCCTTGGTAGGGTAGAGATTAGAGGCTATGATCATGTCCCCCAAAGCTATATTTTGCTAAAGTGAGATTATAGAGAAGAGTAAAAAATACACAGTTGTTTGGGGCTGAAAAAAACTCAGCTTAAATGTGTCCTCTTTCAGAAATCTATGTTTTTATTGATTTCAGAGAGAGGAAGGGAGTGGGAGAGGTAAAAACATTGATGAGAAACATTGATTGACTGCCTCCTGCATGCCCCCTACTGGGGATCGAGCCTGCAACCTGGGCATGTGCCCTGACTAGGAATCAAACAGGCGACCTCCTGGTGCATGAAATGACTTTCAAAGGACTGGGCCACACCAGGCTGGAAAGCTTCTTAATCCACTGGGAATAGCACTCTGATTGAAAAAGTGAACTCATTCATTCATTCTTTCAGTTCAGGATGGAGAGGGGATAGGAAAAAAGAACATGGGACCTGGGCCAGATCGGGTGAGAGCTGCAGCTGCAGAGGCACCTGCTGACGTTGACTCTGATGGTATCTTAGTTTGCTGGGGCTGCTATCACCAAGTACTACAATTGTCTCACAGTTCTGGAGGCTAGAAGTCCAAAATCAAGGCATTGTCAGCACCGGTTTCTTCTCAGGGCTGGGAGGGAAGGATCTGTTCTAGGCCTCTTTTTTTGGCTTGTAGATGGCCATCTTCTCTCCATGTCTCTTGCCCTCTATGCATATCTGTGTCCAAATTTCCTCTTATAAGAACACCAGTCACATTGTATTAGGGCCCACTGTAATGACCTCGTTTTGAATTACTACCTCTGTAACAACTCTATTTCCAAATGAGGTCACACTCTGAGGCACTGGGGGTTAAGTCTGTAACATATGAATTATTAGGCAGACAGGACTCAGCCCCTAACAGATGGATTGTAATGTTGGGCTTCAGCGCTTTCCCCCTGTGCCTCTAATCACCATTCTCCAACTGCAGCTATCCAAGTGGGGGCTCTTTAAGAAGTTCAAGTGCTGGACTCACGTGTGGGTATCACTATTTCACTTATTATTGACAACCCACTTCATTTCCCCAAGGGAGAGTCTGTGTGGCCTTGCTAGAGCCTCCTAACAAAGCACAGGAAGCTGAGCCCCAGGTGACCAACAGGTTCTCTGCCTTCCTGATTTCCTCTCTGGTCTCTTTTGTATTTTTCCCTTCCCTACTTCCTTGCATGTTGGGACATTTACCCTTTGACCCTGTTAGTTATTCCCTCCCCTTTTTCTTTATTGTCCTGAGTTATCTTCCTTTTCCCACACTCCAATCACCTTTTTCATGTTCTCTTTCAGTGAAGATGAGGAAATTGCTGATACCTTTTATTAAGTGATTCAAGCTGTATCCTGCCTGATTACCCGAAAAAATTCTTAAAGGTGAGGACATCTGCTTGATAGGTTACTGAAAAAAATAATTATTTTTATTTTTTGGAATAGTTTCTGATCAAACTTTTTGGCTCAAGAAGAAAAGAAGCTAGTTGCTTTTCACCCAGGAGTGGATTTGTGGTTTGGCTTCCCTATGGCTTCCTGCCGTGTGTGTGACCTCAGGACGCTGCTGGCCATCGTGTGTGGGCTGATAACCACCATCATCTTGGGACTGGGCATCTGGAGGGCTGTGGTCAGGATCCAGAAAGGTAATGTCATCCTGCTATGTTTAACTTAGAGAAGGCATTGAGCTTCTGTCCCTGACACCTGCCACAGTACTGAAAAGTGCCATGTCTAGCCTGAGGCTGCCCACGACGGTGCTATTTATGAAATATAAAGACAAGGGTCAATTGATGGCTGGCATATGGTTGTATGGACATGACTACATGTGTGTGAGTGGGCAAGGTGACTGATGGCATTGCTGAATTGACCTCTTTATGCTCTTTAACCCCTGAATGAACGGATAGGAGAGTAAGAATTAAAATCATTAATAACACATGTTTGGATTTGTTTAGCTAAATCTAAGAAAGGAAAATAGTTATGGACACACATGTACACATAAAATCAAACATACATAGAATGGAATTTCATTTGAAGAGGGAAGTTTAAGAATGTTTTCTCTAGGATTGTAAATAAAATGATATCATGGTTTGCACATGAAGTTCTCACTTTTCAGGTGTAGAAAACTACTCAAAATTAATGTCATTGAGAAAACAATTTCTCTGGTTATTCAACAAATATTTGTTAGGACGTGCTATGTGCTAGAGCTGACTTAGGGAAAGGGGAAGGGGAGGGAAAAGACGTGTAAACCAAGGATGTTAAAGGAAAGCCCCAGAAACTCACAGGAGACTTTCCTCAGTCCTGTACTGTGCCCTTGGGCTGTGCCGGTTCTCCAGGGCGGACCCAAAGCTGGCTCAGCACTCCCCTTTTGTGAAAAACAGAAAGTTTGTAATGAAACTGAGTAGGTACAGGTAAGTCGTCAGTCAGGAGAGGGCAGAAGGAAAGGTGGTCTGCCCTCTGAGCAGGAAGCTGTGGCCCCAGGAGCTGGCACCTGCTTGTGAAGCCCGGCTGGGGAAGACGGGGCCAAGCACACTGGCTGCTGCTCAAGTGTAGCTGAGAGCAGATCTGGATCTTGCCTTTCCCGCCGAAGAACAATGTTTCAAGAATACTGTATTAATAGGATTTAGAGAACTAGCATGAGAAAATTCATCAGAACGAAAACAGTAAAATTTAAACTTGGGGAAAATGTGTTTTTGTTTGTTGGTTTAAGGTATATAAAGTTGTTAGTTGAAGTTTAAAAAGATTATGAGCTCTGTAGTTTGCCCGATTCAGGCTCCTAAATGTATAAGACCTTATTTAAAAGTATACTGCTAAAAATCCCCCCCCCTTTCTCTTCTTCCTTTATATGACATCTACTTTAAAAAATTAATATTTTACATGATTTATTTTTATTGTTGACACTATTGCAGATGTCCCCCATTTTCCACCCCTTTACCCCCCTCCTCCCAGATCCACCCCCTCCCTTGGCCCTCACCACACTATTGTGTCTATGGGCTATGCATATAATGACATCTACTTTTAAAGGGAAATTTGTGGTGACTTATAAAGGACACAGGTACCACCGAATCATCAAAACAAGGACAAATGTACAAAAACATCTTAAGAGAGAGGACAGGGTGGGGAACAGAAAGCACAGGGAAGTTAAAGGCTAGAGGGAGTTGCTCAGAATAAATGCAAAACATATCCCTGAGCTTCCTGAGGAACAAGGCCCCTAACAAAGCCGAGTACCAGATGCCATGTAGAGACATACCAGCTCCTCAGAAAAGACAAATGTTTCCTTTCTCGAAGCACAATTTAGGATTGGCTTGTGTTTTTCTGGGTAAACCCAGTTGAACAGGAGGGGGTTGCTGCTATCATTTAAGAAGAAAGATAGAAAGATTGATAGTGCTTGCTGCTATATTTTGCCTTCTGTACTTTATTCAGATTTTATTTTATTTGGTAAATTCCAGTTCATTTCACTTCACTCCCTTCCTCTCATTCCACTCCACTCTACCCCATCTCTTTCCATCTCATCTTATGTAGTTATTGGATGGTCTTCCTTTGGTCCCTTTACTTGGGTATGCAGATGAATTGTTTTTAAATTTATATTCCTAAGGAGAGAATCACGGGTAATTCATTATTTTATATTATAAAACTGACAGTTAAAAAATTCTTACTGCCTAGCCAGTGTGGCTCAGTGATTGAACGTCGACTCATGCACCAAGAGGTGGTCAGTATAATTCCCGGTCGGGGCACATGCCTAGGTTGTGGGCCCAATCCCCAGTGGGTGGCATGTAGCAGGCGACCAGTCGATGTTCTCTCTCATCAATTTCTGTATCTCTCTCTCCCTCTCCCTTCCTCTCTCTAAAATCAATAAAGAAAAAAAAAAGTCTTACCATACTGTAGGTACTATACTAAAAAATTCACATGCCTTATTTCATTTAATCCTAACAACCACTTTTGAGGCAGATATGTACCCATGTTACAGATAGGAAAACTGAGGCTCATAAAATGTTTTAAAGCTTACATGGTTGGAAAATGTTGGGTCTGGATTTGATTTTAGTCATTCTGACTTCAGTATCTGTGCTCTTTATTCCTACTCTATTCCACCTAACTAGAAGCAAGACACGGTATTAATTCATCTTTTTTTTTTCAGGCAACTGTGGCTGAAAACCCTAATTCACAAAGATAGGCAGTAATTAGTAGAATTAGAGTGTTTTGTTGTTTAGCTAAGCAAAGTTGGGCACTTTGAAATGTCACATTGTCTTTAAGTCAATGAGATCTACTTTATTAATGCTGCATATAGAGTATAGTTTAGTATTCTTGCTTTAATTTTAAGGGTTTCTGAGTCTTTGAATGGTGTCTATAGATTTTTGACTGTGTAGTAACAGCCATAACTTTGCCACCGTTGCTAATATTGTGCAAAAGCACTTCCTCCATCTTTGCAAAGTTATATGGTTGTCTATTGTTGACCTTCTAGTCCAGAACAGCAAAAGAGATTACATTCAGACATTACATTGCCTGAAACACTGTTTGTTTTCTGACAGTATTCATTCTGGTAAGTGCCTTTAGTAAAAGATTTCTCACATTCACACAGCCCCAACATCTCCTAGCCATCAAACAAACCACAAATGTCTCATTTCTGTCTAATTATTCTGTGTGAGTTTACCTTTTTATATTTTTAAAATGAATCATTGGTTTAAATATCAAGCAAGTGCTTCAAGACATGGCCTCTAGAATGTTAATAATCTGTGTAGTATAGAGAAGGTTTTTTATTCTGCTTCTATTTCTTAACAAGACCTCTTGGAAAATATCATAGTTCAAGGCTCTGGTCCTGATGAAGTTGATAGCATTTCATATGAGTAGATGAGACTTCTTTTAGAATTGCTAGAATAATCTTTGGTATTTTTATATGCTGCTAATGAAAACACTATAATAATAATGATCTATTTTTCACTAAAGTATCATATTTTAAAAATAATATATATTTGAATATATATTAAATAATTATATTTATATACATATAAACAATATAGAAGTAAATACAGATACAAATGTGTATTAATCCACAATAATATTACCAAGTGTAATACTTTCTCTTTTTATGCTCCCAAAAACAAGATATACTATGCATTTGAAATTTTGTTTGGTAAAAATGTTTTCAAAACTATTGGTGACTTTTGCTATTTCCAACAGAACTCAAGACTTAGAGCCCTCTCTAATGATGTCAGGTTGCCTGAAACTCTTCGTTTAGAGTTTCACATGGTTGTCTCCTTCTTTGACAGTTTTGGTTTTAGGTTAAATGTCACCTCCTCAAAGAGACCTTTCCTATCCACCCAGTCTATCCCTCTCTTTCACATGTTTTTTTTTTTTTTTCTTTCTTACTGATTTTGAGAGAGAGAGGAAGAAAGAGATAGAAACATGGATGGGATAGAACATTGATTTGCTGTCTCCTGCATGCCCCCCACTGGGGATCGGGCCCACAACCAGGGCACTTGCCCTGACCGGGAATAGAACCAGCAACCTCTTGATGCAGAGATGACGCTGAACCAGTGAGCCACACCGATCAGGCCTCACATGTATTTTTTTTTTTATCCTCACTCGAGGACATTTTTCCTTTTTTTTTTTTGCTCAGATAGAGTGGGAGGGAGAGAGAGGAAGAGAGAGAAAGAGAGAGAGAGAGAGAGAAACATCGATGTGAAAGGGTCACCCTGAGTGGCTGCCACCCACACGATCAACCAGGGCCGGGGACAAACTGCAACCGAGGTACATGCCCTTAGCGGGAACTGAACCTGGGTCTCTCTGGACCACAGGCTGACGCTCTAACCACTGAGCCAAACTGGCCAGGGCTCACATGTATTTTTTTAATAGCTTTGATCACCTCATAATTTCTTACTTATTTGTTTGCTGGTTGACTGTCTCCCCATTTCTAGAATGAGAGCTCTTAGAATAAGTCAAGCATCTGACTTATTAATCTATATTTCTTCTACCTAAAACAGTACTTGAAATATGTTTGCCAATACACAGTTGATAAGTAAATGAAAGAATTATGTGAAAAAAGGAAACTGAGTTAAGAATTGTCAAATAGCTATATTCAAAAGTAAAATAACAGTTATCGATTCCTTGTTATTTGCCTCAAAATAGTAAAATAAATGTAATTCTGGATTTGTTTACATAGGTAACATAGACACTATTTTGGTTTTCTTTCTCTGCTCTAAGCTGTGCAACATATTGACCATTTCTGAGGCTGGCTTCAATAAGATCTCTCCAACTGTGTGTGGCCTCTTTGGTTTAACCATGTGATCAACAATCTTGTAGGATGCCTTTGTGTTGGAGTAAATCTAAGTCTTGACAGCCCTCCAACCTTTTCACATTGGGCATTCTGCATAGAATAAAGTCCACCTTATCTTATATATTTTCAGAATGTCAGACAAAAGGAGCTCAATCTCCACTGGTGGTGTGTTTCTAATAGCACAGACCTGGTAACACAAGAAGCAGCATGGCTTTTCTGTCCCATCACACTTGATGATAAGACTAAAATTAAAACATAGTTAAGCTTAATTGTCTCTATCTTTCCATTGACATTTTCCAACTTGAGCTAGACCTGAGGTAAACATAGACAGATGTCCATAATCATAATAGTAGGGGATGTTTTCTTTAACACTTATCAATGGGGAGTATCTTAACCTCATCCCATATTAACAATGATGATTATGCCTTACTCAACCATATCCTCTGCCTTTTCTGAATAATAGGAATTCCTGCTCTCTGCCATCATGACTACCTTTGCAGATGCTCTAGCTTTTGTTACCTATCACAGGACTTACTTATGCCTCAGGCTGACAAGAGACTTAGTAGGTCAAAATATTCCCAAGCCCCAAGGTTAGACTTCATGGCATTGACATTCTTACACAGTAAGAAACTTGTGGGAGAGAGGCCAAAGAGAGTTTATTAATTCTCAGAAAATAATTTGTCCACAGATACTTAGCTTTCATTTTACTGAATTATAGTACTTACTCAAGAGACAAACTCGACAATAAATCAGACTCATATGACTATTCTTGGAGGAAGGTTACATTTTAGAGTTTTAAAATAAAAAGGTCCAGAGAAGTGTTTTCTGAATAGAGGAAGTTGGGTTTTAGGCAGCTGTAGTGTTAGTCTTAATACTGCTCTTGTAAATCTCTCTTCTGGTCCTTTACCAGTCTCCCTTTTTGCTTCTTCATATAACTACACTCTAAATCAAGAAAATAATTCCTATAAAAGGGAAGGGAATTTTGAAGAATAAATCTTATGTAATTGACTGAGGGGCATGGATTATTTTAACATCAGAATTAGTGATGTTTAAATTGCTGATTCTATTTTTAAAGTCACTTTTTTTTTTTTTTTTTTTTTTAGACTTTTTATGAGTTTATTTGAGCCAAAACTGATGGCAATTGCCAGGAAGCAAGATTTCAAATGCTCCCTAAAGTCTCTTCCTTTCTCCCTCCCTCCCTCCCTCCCTTCCTTCTTATTCACAGTATTACAGGTGTTCCCCATTTCCCCCCTCCACCCCACCCCCACCCCACCCCAGGCCTTCACCACACTGTTGTCTGTGTCCATGGGTTATCCTTATATGCATATACGTTAATCTCTTCCTGTCCCTTCCCCTCCCCTCCCCTAGATTTGTCATTCTTTTCCCTGATTCCACGATTAAAATCACTTTCTTAAATTAAGAGGCTAGAACCTTGGCTTAGTGGATTTTTCCTTGACTTCTAGGTATTAGATATTTTTACTTGAAATTCTGAATACAACCAGCACCATGAGTCTTTGATAAGACATGTTATTGAGGACTATCTACTATAGAATACGATGGTGAAGGGTATATTCATTAGAGTTGGGGGAGTGGGGCACAAGAGTAGGGGAAAAAAGAAGCTCTGGGGCCAGACTGCCTGGGTTCAAATTCCAGTGCCAGCACTTACTAGCAGAGTACATTTAAGCAAGTTCCTCAACATTTCTGCCTCAGTTTTCCTATTATTGGAGTAATAATAAACCCTACCTTATAGGGCTGTTATGAGGATTAAATGAGTTAATATATTTACAGGTTTAAGATGATGTCTAATATACTGTGATCACTCAATAAATGATGGTTACTATTTTTAATTGATGAAATTTTAGATAATTTAGTGCATAGTTTTCTCTACTCGCTGAATTTACCTTGAATAGATGCCATTGACCTACATTGGACCTTTGAAACAATTTATCAAACTGAAGGTCTACTGTAGTGTCAATCATTAAATTAAATTGACTAGCTCAAAACAGAAACAGAAACAATTCTAAAAACTGCCATATCTTCCTGCATTAAAGATAATTTTGTAATGTACACTATCAAGGAAAATTTTATTAAAATATTAACTAGTTTATTGAAATATGTAAGTAGTTAATATTGAACATTTACCTTCAGTAAAGATCACACTTTATGTATATGATTTGTTTAAATTTTTTCACAGTGGATTAAACTTTCCTAAACATTGTTCTTTCATTTAAAAGTAAACTTTGTCTTCATCCAAATATTTCAAGTTTTTAGCTTGGGATGAATAAACAGATATCTGGGTTTAAAAGCCTTAAAGACTGAACCAGACACTAGTTTTCTGAAGGAATTTCTTTGACTAGGGAAATATATTTTTATTTTCCCACTTAATCAAACTAGACTTTTCAAAAATGGATTCTAATTTTGTCTAGTTAAGGAGAAGAAATTCAATTCATGTTTTCCATTTAAAATGTTTACTATTTTATGTTATTTTCTCAAGCAGCATGATGTATGTGTCACACAGGTTCTTCATTTAATTTTCCATAATGTATAGCAAAGGTATTGAAATTAGGGCTAATATTTCTGGAAACCTTACTTGTTACAATTTGAAAGAATGTAGGGACATGTTATTAATTATCATACCAGTTTTATAAAATAAAAACACTACTATTAAATATGTTCCAGTATATAGATTCTCAAGTAAAAGGAAGATGATGCTCACCTGTTCTCCATGTAGCAGAGGCAAGCACTCCAAGGAGGGAGCAGGAGCACTCAAATAGTAACCGAGAGGTCTGAATTCCAGTCCCCACCCAGCTATCAATAATTATTGATCTGGGACAAGTTACTTTTATGTAAAATGTACTCTGTGTGTACTCTATATAGAATAAGGAAGTCGGGCTAATGAATAGCTAAAGTTACTTTTATGAGTCCATAGTTCTAAAAACTAGTTATATGATATAAACAAGACACAAACTTTCTGGGTCTGACTTTCTTTTTTAAAATAATGTTTTCTTTTTTTAATTAGAGTTGACATACAATATTATATTATTTGCAGGTGTACACCCCAGTAATTAGACATATAACTTACTAAGTGCTCATCCCAATAAATCTCACACTCATCTGACACCATACATAGTTATTAGGGTATCATTGACAATATTCCTTATGCTATACTTTACATCCCCATGACTATTCTATACCAATTTGTACTTCTAAATCCCTTCACCTTTTTCACCCACTTCCCCAATGCCCCTCTCATCTGGCAACCATCAAAATGTTCTCTGTATCTATGGGCCTGTTTCTGTTTTGTTTGTTTGTTTATTTTGATTTTTAGATTTAATTGTTGATAGATATATATTTATTGGCATTTTATTGTTCATATTAAAACATTTTTTTCTTTATTGATTTTCAGAGAGAGAGGAAGGGAGAAGGAGAGAGAGATAGAAACATCGACGAGAGAGAACATCGATTGGCTGCCTCCTGCATGCCCCCCACTGGGGATCAGGCCCACAACCTGGGCATGTGCCCTGACTGGGAATTGAACCCATGACCTCTTGGTGAACCTGTGACCTCTTGGTGCATGGATCAATGTTCAACCACTGAGCCACACCGGCCAGGCTATTGTTCATATTTTTGATATATATTTTTCTTCTTCTTAAAGAAGACTTTTAACATTTCATGTAATACTGGTTTGGTGGTGATGCACCCCTTCAGCTTTTTTTTTTTTTTTTTTATCTAGGAAGCTCTTTATCTGTCCTTTGATACTAAATTATAGTTTTGCTGTAGTGTAATCTTTGTTATAGGTCCTCACTTTTCATCACTTTGAATATTTCTTGTCACTCCCTTCTGGTCTGAAAGTTTCTGTTGAGAAATTTTCTGACAGTCTTATGGGAACTCCCTGGTAGGTAACTGCTTTTCTCTTGCTGCTTTCATGATTCTCTTTTTGTCTTTAACCTTTTTCATTTTAATTAGTATGTGTCTTGGTATGGGCCTCTTTGGCTTCATTTTATTTGGGACTCTCTGCACTTCCTGGACTCGTTTGTGTATTTTCTTTGCCAGGTTAGGAAAGTTTTCTGTCATTAACTTTTCAAATAGATTTTCAATTTCTTGCTCTCTCTCTCTTCTCCTTCTAGTACCCCTGATATAAATGTTGATATGCTTGAAGTCATCCCAGAGGCCCCGTACACTATCCTAATTTTTATGGATTCTTTTTTCTTTTCGCTATTCTGATTGGGTGCTTTTTGCTTCCTTATATTCTAAATCACTGATTTCATTCTCAGCGTCATCTACTCTATTGTTGATTCCCTGTAAATTATTCTTTATTTCAGTTAATGTGTCCTTCATTTCTGACTGGCTCTTTGTTATGCTTTCTATGTCTTTTTTTTCATACTGTTGAAGTTCTCATTGAGTTCCTTGAGCATCCTTATAACCATTATTTTGAACTCTGTATCTGGTATTTTGCTTGCATCTATTTCATTTAGTGGTTTTTTTTTTTCTGGAGATTTATCCTGTTGTTTCATTTGGGACCTGTTTCTTTGTCTCTGCATTTTGGCTGCTTCCCTATGTTTGTTTCTATATATTAGGTTCTACATCTCCTGGATTTGGTAGAGTGGCCTTGTGTAATAGGTGTCCTGTAAGGCCCAGCAGTGCAGCCTCCCTAGTCACTTGAACTGGGCACTCCAGGTACGCTCCTGTGTGGGCTCTGTGCACTGTCCTGTTGTAGTTGAGCCTTGACTGATGTTGGTGTCACAGTAAGGGATTTACCCTCAGGCCATTTGGCTGTGAGGACTGGCTGCAACTATAGCAGAGGAGCTGCTGTCCAGAAGTTGACCCTATGGAATAGGACTTAACTTCAGTGGTGCTTTTATGCTCTTTGAGTCCACTCCTTGAGTGTGTCACTTGTGGAGGTGGTAGGTTGTAATCTGGCATAGTCTAAAGCTGAAGCTGGCCACCGGGTGCAATGGCTCTGGGGATCCTGGGGGTGCAACGTCAGCCACTACTGGTGCCCTGAATGGGGCCACCCAGTTCAAATTATAGAGTGATGTCCAGATGGCTGATACTTGTGTTAGGCTTGGAGATGCCCAGAAGAGGCCAAGCTGTGAACCAAAGTGGGCCTGGGGCTACTTAGTAAGAGGTAGGGGATACACAGAGTCCAGATACTGCTTGTTTGAAAGATTTTAGGAAAGTTGGAAGCTTGAGGCAATAGGGGCCTATTGTATCAAAAAGGCACTGGAAATGGCTTGGATGGGCCCACAACCTGGGGGGGGGGTGTATCTCAGGGAATCAGCAGCATGGGGAAAACAGTGTGAGCCAGGTTGATGGAGATTCAGATATGGTACCTGCCTGTTGGCTGTGTGTGTGGGGTGAGAGGAGTCTCAGTAAAGGAACAATGGCCTTTGCCAGCACTTTTGTCTGTCAGAGAGCTGACTCCTCAGCTCTCACCCTGTTGCCAGACAATTCAGTTTCTCCTGTGTGTCCCTGGTTTCTTTCAAGGTGCTGCCTAGCACTGGAGCTCATTGAGTCCAAGTAAATCTGTGCACACCCTTTAAGAGAAACTGCCTGGGACTCCAGACGCTCTTCGTCTCACTCAGCCACAATTCCTGCTGGTTTTTACAACCAGAAGTTATGATCACTTGTCTTCCTGACACTGCAACTCTGGGCTGGGTGGGCGGAGGGGTCTAGTGTGGTGCTGGAACCTCTCGCTCCTCAAGGGGGACCTCTACAACCAAGATATTCCTCCTGATTTTAAACCGTCACACTTGGGTGTGGGATGCGCCCATTCTGTGTCTCCACCACTCCTACCAGTCTCCATGTGTCTTCTTGTTTAAATTTCTAGTTGTAGGACTTCCATTCATCTAGATTTCAGGCACTTCTGGATGATGGTTGTTCTGTAGTTTAGTTGTATTTTTGATGTATAGTGGGAGGATTCAAGTACCACATTTACCCTATTCTGCCATCTTGACCGGAAGTCTCTGGGTCTGACTTTCTTCACTTAAAACACAGTCTTAAAAATACCAATACTACCTTTATTATATTTTGTGGGTAATTTACTTATTTCAGAGGATAGGGTCTTGCAATAGAAAGCACAAGCTGTTAAAAATGTAATTACAATAGAGTACATAGATCAGCTTTGGCTTGATATACTCAATCAAAATGAAAATGGAAAAGAAGCCAGACAGCACACATTTGTTGGGTACTTTTCATGCATCTGGCATTGTGTGAGGACCTAGAAATATGAGCCATGGCCCTTGGTCTAAAGGGAGTAAAAATACTTAAGTATAAGAATGACTCTTGACTTTTAGCAAAAAGGCACACTGAATAGACATAGAGAGGTCTCCTTCCTACTTGCAAACATTTGGAAGCTATGAATAAAATATAACAATAATTTAAATATATAAGCCAGGCTTTCTTTCTTGGAGGGAAATTCCAGGTTGCAGAAACAAAGAAAAAAAGTAATACTATAACGGTGAGCAGTTACTGGCA
Organism: Molossus molossus; assembly: GCF_014108415.1. Lineage (NCBI taxonomy): Eukaryota > Metazoa > Chordata > Mammalia > Chiroptera > Molossidae > Molossus > Molossus molossus. Next base: position 85,823,230 of record NW_023425388.1, read on the forward strand.
TAAGCTCTAGTGACTGGGGATTGTGTCCATGCACACATGGGAACAGGAAGCAAGACTTCCATCCTGTGTGAAGTGGGGAAGCTGGATCTGAGTCAAGGCATAACACCCGGAGCCTTAAAGAGTTGCCTTAACCATGAAAAGGAGATTAGAAAAGATCTCACTAGTCCAGGGAAGTATTAAATAACTCGATCATCTGTTCAGGAACATGAAGAGGGGGAAAAAAAGAGTCACTACAATTAATGAAAACCCCAAGCTATAGAATCTAAATTTATCTTATCTATAAATACAGTGCAAACTCCCTCTACCTAGTGAGAAACAATTTACTTTTGCATATGAACCTTGCATCTCAAAATCTTACTATTATTGCTTATTATTTTCAGGTATTGTGTGTGTGTGTGTGTGTGTGTGTGAGAGAGAGAGAGAGAGAGAGAGAGAGAGAGAGAATCTTTGGGATTTTCTACATAGACAGTTATGTCATCTCGAACAAAGACTGTTTTATTTTGTTTCCTCCCAATCTAAATACCTTTTATTTCCTTTTCTTGTTTCATTGAATTAGCTAGGACTTTCTGTATAATGTTGAATAGGAGTAATGAGAAGGAACATCCTTGCCACGATTTCAGTCTTAGGGAAAAGCACTTAATATCTCATCATTACCTATGAGGTTAGCTGTATGTTTTTGTAGGTGTTCTGCATCAAGTTGATGCAGTTCTCCTATATTCCTAATTTGCTAAGAGTTTTTATAATAAATATGGGTCTTGTACTTTCTGTTTTGGAAGGTTATTAATTATTGATTTTCCAAACTGGCCAGCGCTGTGGTTTGTCAGTTTTAATGGTCTTTTCAAGTAACTAACTTTTGGTTTCATTGATTTTCTATTAATTTCCTGTTTTCAACTTCATTGATTTCTGCCCCTAATGTTTTATTATTTCTTTTCTTCTTTTTGCTTTAGACTAAATTTGATCTTTTCTCTAGTTTCCGAAGGTGGAAACTTAGATAATTAATCTGATATATTTCTTCTTTTCTAATACACATATTCAATGTTTACCAGTAAGCACCCACACAACCCCAACCGGGGCCAGGGACAAACTGCAACCAAGGTATGTGCCCTTAGCGGGAACCAAACCTGGGACACTGGTACACAGGCCAATGCTCTAACCACTGAGCCAAACCATCCAGGGCACGATTTCTATCCTTTAAAAAATATTTATTTATTTAATTTTAAGTTTAAATTTTTAAAAATTTGTTAAGGTGTATTTTATGGCCCAAATGTAGTCTGTCTTGGTGAATACTCTCTGTGAGCTTAAGAAGACTTTGTGTTTTTACATCATTAGATGAAGGATACTATAAATGGAAATTAGATCTAGTTGATTGATGATGCTATTCAGTTTAACTATATCTACTGATTTTCTTTTTGCTGGATCTATCAATTACTAATTGAGGGATGTTTAAGTCTCCAACTATAGTAGCAGATTTGTCTATTTTTCTTGCAGTCTATCAAGTTTTTGCCTCATTTATTTTGAGACTCTATTGTTAGGCACATACATATTAAGGATTGGTAGGTCTTCTTAGAGAATTAACTCTTTATCATTTATGCATGCCACTCTTTATCCCTGATAATTTTTCTGCTCTGAAGTCTACTTTGTCTGAAATTAACATAGCTTCTCCAACTTCCTCTTGATTAGTGTTAGTATGGTATGTCTTCCTCCATCACCTTAGTTTTCATCTATTTGTGTCTTTTATTTGAAATAAATTGTTTAATAAACACCATATAGTGGGGGTCTTATTTTTTATTCACTCTTATAGTCTCTGCCTTATAATTAGTATTATTCAGACCACACTATTTAAAGTAATTATTGATATATTGGATTAATATCTGTTATATTTGTAACTGTCTTTATTATTCTTTTCTTTATTTTTTCCACTGCCATTATCTTTTTCTGCCTTCTCCAGTTTTTTGTTTTGTTTTTTATCCTCACTTGAGGACATTTTTCCATTTTTTGTTCAGGTAGAGTGGGAGGGAGAGAGAGGAACAGAGAGAGAGAGAGAGAAACATCGATGCGAAAGGAACACATCGAGTGGCTGCCACCTGCATGACCAACCAGGGCGGGGACAAACTGCAACCGAGGTACATGCCCTTAGCGGGAACCAAACCCGGGTCTCTCAGGACCGCAGGCCGACGCTCTAACCGCTGAGCCAAACCGGCCAGGGCTGCCTTCTCCAGTTTTAACTGAATATTTTAAATGATTCCATTGTCTCTCTTCTCTTAGAGTATCATTTACACTTGAAAAAAAACCATTTTAATGGTTGTCCTAGAGTTTGTAATATACATTTACAATTAATCTAAGTGTACTTTCTAACAACTTTATATAGCTTCATGGATAGTGCCAATACCTTATAACAAAGTATTCCCTAATCCTCCTTCTCTTCCCTTACAACATTTTTGTTATTCATTTTATTATCCATAAGCTATAATCACCTGATCCATTATTGCTATTATTATTTTCAACAAATTGTTATATATTAAACCAATTAAGAATAAAAAATGAGAAGATTTTATTTTATCTTCATTTATTTTTTCTCTAATGCTATTCTTTTCTTATGTAGATCCATGTTTCTGACTTATATTATTTCCTTCTTTCTAAAGAACTCTTTAAAAACACTTTTTTTTTTTTTTTGCAAGGTAGGTCTACTGGTAACGAACTCCCTCAATTTTTGTCTGAGTATGTCTTTATTTCTCCTATAAAAAAAGGATAATTCTTTAGATATAGAATTCTTTGTTGGTGGTTTACTTCTTTCAGCACTTTAAATGTTTCATTCCACTGTTATTGCTTGCATGGTTTCTGAGGAGAATTTCAAAGTAATTTCTACATGTATTTCTCTATAGGGAAAGTTGTCTCCCGTCCACCTTCTTGCTTCTTTCAAAATTTTCTCTTGGTCTTTTTAGTTTCTACAATTTGAGGAATATATGCCTAGGTGTAGTTTTTTATTTGTTTGTATTTTACATTTATCCTGGATGGTGTTCTCTGAGATCCCTAGTTTTGTGTCTATCCTTTATTTTGGAATACCCTTTCTTCTCCTGGTGTGTGTATATCACACCTTTTGTCCTCCAGTTCTTAGACATTCTATTACATATTTCATTTATTTCTCTCTACTGTGTAGTTCGGGAAGTTTCTACCAACATTTCTTCAAGCTCACTGATTCTTTTCTTGGTCATGTTCAGTCTACTGATGAACCTATCAAAGGCATTCTTCATTTCTGTTATAGTGTTTTTGTTTTTTAACAGTTCTTTTGATTCTTTCTTAGTTTTCATCTCTCTACTTATATTACCCACTTGTTCTCTCATGTTGTCCACATTTTTCATTAAGTCTCTTAGCATGTTACTCATAATTATTTTAAATCCTTAGTCTGATAATTCCAAAATTTCTGTTACATGTAAGTCTAGTTCTGATGCTTGGCTTATCTAGTCAGGATGTTGGTTTTTGTTGTTGTTGTATTCCTTTTAATATGCCTTGTAATTTTTTTTATTAAAAGTGAGACATGATATATTAGGTAAAAGGAGTTGAGGTACAGGCCTTTATTGTAAAGTTTTAAGTTTATGTGGTTAGGAGTCAGGCTGTTTCAGCATCTGCTGTAGCTGCAAGTGTTCCTTGCCAGTCAGTCTTCCCACCTCTACTCCTTACCCCTTGTCCTGATTTTATCACCATAGATTACTTGAGCTATTCTCAAACTTCGTATAAAAAGAATCATACCACATTTACTCATTCATAGTCAGCATATTTCTATTAACATAATGTTTTAATATGCCTCTATATTGTGTTTATTGCTTTTATTGCTATATAATCAATATGTCTTTGTATGAATAAAGCATAATTTGTTTATTCACTCTTCTGTTGATGAACTATTTGGGTGGTTTCTCCTTCTCCTCCTTCTTCTTCCCTGCCCTCCTCCTTCTGGCTTCCATGAATAAAATTTCTAGAACTGGGTTCTCTAGAAAACAAATTCTGAATTGAAGATTTATCTGCATAAATGTTTCAACAGGTGCTCATGGGATCAATACTTTTTGGGGAAAGATGAAAGCAGGATTGGGTAGAAGAAAAAATTGAACTGCAACACGACTGAAGTTAGGTTGACCCTTCAGAGTGGCCCTTTGTATTATAGATATCTATTACATAGAACAAAGCATCCCAAAACTTAGTGGCTTTTATTATGTTTCATGATTGTCCTGGGTCCAGAATTTTGAAGCAGCCTGCCTGGGTAGTTCTGGATCAGGATGTCTCATGAGGTTGACCTCAGATGGTGGCTGGGACAGGGGTCGCCTTAAAATCTTCTTCACTCATATGTGGTGTCTGGTCCGAAAAGATGAAAAGAGTTGGAACGGCTGAAGCTCCTCAACTTCTCTATCTCTCCGTAGTTTCTCTCCTTGATAACTCTAGCATGGAGGCTTCAGAGTAGCCAGGTTTTTTGCATGTCACCTGTAGGCTAAAGTCTCCCAAGGCATATGTCCTGAGTGCTAGAGGCAGGTGGAAACCAAATTGACTCTGATGGTCTAGCCTGGAAGTCGCAGAACATCATTTCTCCCACTCTATTGGTTGAGGCATATACAAAAGTCCACTTGATCCAGAAGAGGGAACAAAAACCCCACCTCTCATTGGGGAAGTGTCATCATACTGTAAAAGTGAGGTGGAATCCATAGTACAGCTATCTTTGGAAAATATACTCTTTGAGGTATTGAGGCTGAGGGATGAACCTATATTTCCTGGCGTTGACCAGCCATGACATGTGTTATGAGGATCTTGAATGATGCAATTTCTAGGCTAGGACTCAGCTGTGTTCTCAGTTGTCAGCATTCCCAAAAACTGGAGGAAAGAAGACATAAAGGGGAGGATCCGGGTGGCATACAATAACTTCCACTGCAGGTGCTAGAAACATTCTTGTACAAGTCTCTTTGTGGGTGTATATTTCCATTTATATTCATATCTCTCTAGGAATGGAATTTCTGTGTCATAGTTAAGTGTTTCTTTAGCTTCACAAGAGTCTGTCACACGGCCTTCCAAAATAGTTGTACCATTTAAAATTCCCAGCAGCAATTTGCTTGAGTTTCAGTTGTTACACATCCTCAGCAACATTTGGCATCGTCTGTTTTATAACTGCAGCCATTCTGGTGGGGTATGAAATGACATTTCATTGTGCTTTTTTTTTTAAATCTTCATTGTTGAATGTAGAATGTATTACAGATGTTCCACATTTTTCCCTCATTGACCCCCTCTTCCCCACTCCCGCCCCCCTCCCACCTTTTCTCACACTATTGTCTGTGTCCATTGGTTATGCATATAAGTTCTTTGGTTTATTTCTTCCCACCCCCCAACCCCTTTCCCTTTGAGGTTTGTCAGTCTAGCAATTAATTTGTACTTCTTAATCCCTTCACTCTTTTCACCCATTTCCCCCACCCCCCCTCCCATCTGGCAACCAACAAAATGTTCTCTGTATCTATCAGAATGTTTCTGTTCTGCCTGTTCATTTTGTTTGTAGATTCCATTGTTGATAGATATGTATTCATTGCCATTTTGTTTGTTCGTATATTTTATCTTTTTCTTCAAAAAGACCCTTCATCATTTCTAACGGTTTGGTGGGATGAACTCCTTTCACTTTTTTTTGTCTGGGAAAGTCTTTATATGGTCATCGATTCTAAATGACAGCTTTGCAGGATACAGTAATCTTGGTTGTAGGATCTTGCTTTTCATCACTCTGAATATTTCTTGCCACTCCCTTCTGGCCTGCAAAGTTCCTTTTGAGAAATCAGCTGACAGCCTTATGGGAACTCCCTTGTAGGTAACTAGCTGCCTTTCTCTTGCTGCTTTTAAGATTCTCTCTTTGTCTTGAACCTTTTGCATTTTGATAATGATGTGTCCTGGTGTGGGCCTCTTGGAGTTCATCTTGTTTGGGACTCACTGTGCTTCCTGGATATGTATGTCTGTTTCCTTCACCAATTAGGAAAGTTTTCTGCCATTATTGTTTCAAACAGGTTTTCAAGTTCTTGTTCTCTCTCGTCTCCTTTCGGCACCCCCAAGATGAAAATGTTGGCACGCTTGAAGTTGTCCCAGAGGCTCCTTACACTATCCTCATTTTTTTTGTATTCCTTTTTCTTTTTGCTGTTCTGATTGGGAGTTTTTTTGCTTCCTTATATTCCAAATCAATGGTTTGCTTTTTGGATTTACATACTCTACTATTGAATCTGTGTAAATTATTCTTTATTTCAGTTAAAGCCTCCTTCGTTTCTAACTGTGCATCGATCATTTCTGACTGGTCCTTTTTTATGCTCTTGAGGCCCTCACTGAGTTCATTGAACATCCTTATAAGCAATATTTTGAACTCAGCATCTGTTAGGTTGCTTATCTCCATTTCGCTTAGTTCTTTTCTTGGGGTTTTGTTCTGTTCTTTCATTTGGGACCTGTTTCTTTGTCTCCTCATTTGGGCTGCCTCCCTGTGTTTGTTTCTGTGTATCACTTAACGAGAGGTATGGGGCTAGCTGAGACCAGATGCTGCTCGTTTGAAAAAATTTAGGAAAAACCTGAAGCAGGATCCAAGACAGGCCAATCCTACGGTTAAGCAAGTGGCAACAGCTTGGGTGGGCCTGAAAGTTGGGTGGGTCGGGGCCTCAGGGAGTCACGAGGGTGGGGTTACCAGTGTGAGCCAGGTTGCTAGAGTCCCAGATACGGTGGCTGTCTGCTGCCCCAGGGAAGGGCTCACCAAAGGAACAAAGGCCTCTGACATCACGTTTGTCCCGGAGAAAGCCCCCTCTCCAGCCCTCGCTCCTGTGCCAAACAGCTCAGTTCTTCCCTGTATGTCTCTGGCGCCCCTTGAGCTGCCTCCCCTCCAAGCTTAGAGAGAGAGAGTCCGATAAGTTCGTGCGCGGGCCCTTTAAGGAGCTGCCTGGGGCTCCAGCAGCTGCAGCCTCCCTCAGCCTCAGTTCCCACTGGTTTTCCAGCCAGAAGTTATGGGGATTCTCTTCCTGGCACTGGAACCCTGAGCGGGGCACCTGGTGTGGGATGGGGACCCCTCAGTCCTCAGGAAGGACCTTCCCAGCCGCGGGAGCCTCCTGATTTTTATCCGCCACATGTGGGTGTGGGACCAGCCCGTCCCGCCGCCGCCGCCGCCGCCGCCGCCGCCGCCGCCGCGCCTCCGCCGCCGCCCCTCCTACCAGTCTGGATGTGGCTGCTGCTTTAATTCCGTAGTTGTAGGACTTCCATTCAGCTTGATTTCAGGCAGTTTTGAATGATGGTTGTTCTGGAGTTTAGTTGTAACTTGGATGTGGTTGTGGGAGGACGCGATACTGTGTTTACCTACCCGCCATCTTCTTCACTGTCCTTTTAATTAAAAAAAAAAAAATCCTCACTCAAGGGTATTTTTCCACTTATTTTCAGACAGAGTGGGGATTGGGGGGAGAGAGAGAGAGAGAGAATCATTGATGTGAAAGAGACACATCGACTGGCTGCTTCCTGCACAACCCCAACCAAGGCTGGGACCAAACCACAACCAAGGTATGTGCCCTTGACCAGAATTGAACCTGAGACTCCTTGGTTCGCAGGACAATGCTCTGCTGAGCCAGACTGGCCAGGGCTTCATTGTGCTTTTAAATTACATTTCTCTGACAACTAAAATGCTGAGCATTTGCATGTGCTTAGTGCCTATGAGTGCATGAGTGATACCTCGGTTCTCGAACGCCTTGACTTTCGACCAAATCGGTATTCGACCAGGAGATTCGAGAAACTTTTGTCTTGGAATCCGAACAAATATTTGGAACTCGAACTTCCGAGATGAGCCGAGTTGAGCCGAATGGCGTTCATTCGGCCCAGCGCGCCTTGCTTGTGTCATCAGTGTGAGTGCAGAGAGAGAGTCACGCTTTGTGGAGAGAGTCATGCTTTGTGGAGAGAGTCACGCTTTACACTGAATTTAACCCTTAGACATACTGTACACTTTTATTTCTTGTTGAGACTTATGTTTTTCTACATATTATATACAAATTAGGCCAGTAAATTGGCATTTTCTGGGGCTTGGAACGAATTAATCCAGTTTCCATTATTTCCCATTGGGTTTCATTGCTTCGGTTCTCGAACAATTTGGTTCTCGACCGTCCTCCTGGAACGAATTATGTTCGAGAACCGAGGTATCACTGTATCTTCTTTTGTGAAGTGTCTATTTACATCTTTTATGCATTAAAAAATGGGCTGTTTGTGTTCTTATAAATAATATGTATTTTTACAATTTACAAATTAAAATTCTAATTTACAATTAGATTTACAATTCTAATTTACACTTATAGATACACTTCCTTTGTCATATACACACACACATACACATATATATGTATATATATAATTTTCTCCTGCTCTGTGACTTCCATTTTTATTTTCTTAACAGTGTCTTTTCATGAGTAGTAGTATTTAATTTTGATTAAGTCAGAGGCATCAATTTTTTCTTCTATGTATAGTGCTTTCTGTGTGTTCTTAAAAAAATCTATGTCACCCAGCTGGTGTGGCTCAGTGGTTGAATGTTGACCCATGCACCAAGAGGTCACTGGTTTGATTCCTGGTCAGGACACATTCCCAGGTTGTGGGCCTGATCCCCAGTGGAGGCCATGCAGGAGGCGGCCAGTCGATGTTCTCTCTCATCAATGTATCTCTCTCCCTCTTCCTTTCTCTCTCTCTCAAATCAATTTAAAAAAATTAAAAATAAATAAATAAAACAAAACAAAAATCTTTGTCTTTCTCAAAGTTGCAAAGATATATTCCTACATTTTCTTAGACAAGCTTTATTGTTTTAGCTCATGCTTTTAGGTCTATGGTCCATCTCAAATTGTGTCTTGAGTGTGGTATGTTTACCTAGTTAGTTCAGTACCATTTGTTGAAAAATCTTTTCTTTTCCAATTGAATTTCCTTGGCATGTTCTTTTTATTTTTTATCCTCACCCAAGGACATTTTTTGTTCAGATAGAGTGGGAGGCAGAGAGAGGAGAGAGAGAGAGAGAAACATCGATGTCAAAGGGACACATTGAGTGGTTGCCTCCCACATGACCCAACCAGGGCCGAGAACAAATCACAGCCTAGGTACGTGCCCTTAGCAGGAACTGAACCTGGGTTTCTCTAGACTGCAAGCCGACGCTCCAACCGCTGAGCCAAACCGGCCAGGGCCCTTGGCATGTTCTTAAAATCAATTGACTAGTTATGTTTAATCTATTTCTAATCTCTATTCTATTTCATTGATGTCTGTCTGTCTTTATGCTGATATACTGTCTTTTAAAAATGTTTTCTGTATTGATTTTTTAGAGACAGAGGGACAGAGAGAGAGAGAAATATCGATGTGTGAGAGAAACATTGATCTATTGCCTCCCAAACATACCCCAACTGGGGATGGAATCTGCAACTTAGGTGTGTGACCTGACCTGGAATAGAACCAGTATTGATGTATGGGATGATGCTCCAACCAACTGAGCCACCCGGCCAGGGCTGATATACTGTCTTGATTGCTATGGCTCTATAGTAAGTCATAAATTAGCAATGTGAGTCATTCATCTATGTTCCTCTTTTTTTTAATCCTCACTAGAGGATATTTTCCCATTGATTTTCAGATAGAGTGGGGATTTTCAGATAGAGTGGGAAGAAGGAAGGGAGGGAGGGAGGGAGAGTGAGAGAGAGAGAGAGAGAGAGAGAGAGAGAGAGAGAGAGAGAGAGAGAGAGAAACATCCATGTGAGAGAGACACATCAGTTGGTTGCCTCCTGCATGACCCCAGCCAGGGCTGGTGATCAAACTGCAATCAAGGTACGTGCCCTTGACTGGAATCAAACCCATGACTCTGGTCTGCAGGCCAATGCTCTAACTGCTGAGCCAGACTGGCCAGGGCTCTGTTTCTCTTTTAAAAGTTTGTTTTGGGCCCTGGCCGGTTTGGCTCAGCGGTGGAGCGTCGGCCTGCGGTCCAGGGAGGCCCAGGTTCGGTTCCCACTAAGGGCACGTGCCTCGGTTGCAGTTTGTCCCCGGCCTTGGTTGGTCGTGCAGGTGGCAACCGCTCGATGTGTCCCTTTCACATCGATGTTTCTCTCTCTCTCTCTCTCCCCCCCCTCCCTCCCCACTGCATCTGAACAAAAAATTGAAAAATGTCCTCTGGTGAGGATTAAAAAATAAATAAATAAATAAAATAAAAGTTTGTTTTGGCCTTTCTAGGTCTTCTGTGTTGCCATACAATTTCATTTTATTTTATTTTTTATCCTCACCTGAGGACATTTTTCGATATTTTGTTCAGATAGAGTGGGAGGGAGAGAGAGAGAGAGTAACATTGATATGAAAGGGACACATCGAGTGGTTGCCACCTACACGACCCAACCAGGGCCGGGGACAAACTGCAACCGAGGTACGTGCCCTTAGCGGGAACTGAACTCGGGTCTCTCCGGACTGCAGGCCAACGCTCTAACCACTGAGCAAAATCGGCCAGGGCTGCCATACATTTTTAAAATTAGTTTGTAAATTTCTACATAAAAATGTCTTTTGTTTTTGGATTTTAGCTGTATCACTTTGGGCAAAATGGACACCCTAATATCTTTGAGTCTTTCATGCATACATAGTATATGTCTCCATTTATTTAGATCTTTAAAATTTTCTCTGAATTACGTCTTGCATGTATTTTGTTAAATTTATTTCCCAAAATTTTATGAAGTTTATTCTAATTTAAATGGAAATAATTTTATAATGTCATTTTCCAATTACAAAATGTAGAAATAATTTATTTTTTGGTATATATGTTGCATCATGTAACCTTGCTAAATTCAGTTATCAATTCAAGTAGCTCTTTTGAGATACCTTAGGATTTTAAACATATTTGATGATGTTATCTGTAACAAAAGATGATTCTATTTCTTCCTTTCTTAACTTTATGTGTTTTATTTCCTTTTCTTGCTTATGGCTCTGGCTAGTATCTTCAATATAGTACTGAATACAAGTGGTTAGAGAAATTATATTAAATTTTTTTCCTGTCATCTTAGAAGGGAAAACATTTACTATTACACTATTAAATATATATTATTGGAAGGATCTGCACAGATGAATCTTACCAGTTTAAGAAAGTTCCCTTTTATTCCTTATTTACTGAGAGTTAAAAAAAAAGTCAGATGCTTTTTGCCCCCTGCACTTATTAAAATAATTGGTTTCCTCCCTTTATTTTGTCATATGGTGAATTAAAACTGATAAATCTCACTTGGTCATGATGTCTCATAGATTTTATATATTGCTGGATTTTATTTGCTACTATTTTATTTTTAAATTAATTAATTTTTGTTACAGATGCCCCCCCCCCACTGATTCCCTCCTACCCCTCCCTCCCTGCCCTGTCCCCAGCTTTGTTGTCCATGTCCATTGTTCATGCATACATGCATATACGTTCTGTGGTTTATCTCTCCCCCACCACCCCCTCTTCTGGGTATTGTTAGTCTGTACCCCACTTCTATGTCTCTGAGACCATCTCATTCCTCAGACTGTTATTTTAATTATATTCCACAAATGAGTGAAATCATATGATACTTGTCTTTCTCTGGCTTGTTTCGCTTAGGATAATACTTTCCAGGTCCCTCCATGTCATCTCAAAGGAAAAGAGATCTTTCTTTCTTACAGCTGCATAGTATGCCATTGTGTATATGTACCACTGCTTTTTTATCCATTCGTCTACTGATGGACACTTGGGTTGTTTCCAGATCTTAGCTATTGTAAATAGTGCTGCTACAAACATGGGGGTACATATATTCTTTCTAATTGGTGTTTCAGGCTTCTTAGGGTATATTCTTAGAAGTGGGATCACTGGGACAATTGGATTTTCAATTTTTAATTTTTTGAGGAAACACCATATTGTTTCCCATAGTGACTGCACCAGTCTGCATTCCCACCAGCAGTGTACTAGAGTCCCCTTTTCTCCACACTCTTGCCAACCCTTGTTGTTTGATGATTTATTGATGGTGGCCATTCTGACAGGTGTGAGGTAATAACTCATTGTTCTTTTAAATTGCATCTCTCTGATGATTGGTGATGTTGAGCATTTCTTCATATGTCTCTTAGCCATTTCTATGTCCTGTTTGGAGAGGTATCTATTTAGTTCCTCGGCACATTTTTTAATTGAGTTCTTTGTTTTCCTTTTGTTGAGTTGTATGAGTACTCTATATATATTGGAAACTAACCTCTTATCTGATATATCATTGGCAATTATGCTCTCCCATACCGTGGGTAGCCTTTTCGTTCTGATGATTATATCTTTCACTGTGCAGAAGCTTTTGAGTTTGATGTAGTCCCATGCGTTTATTTTTTCCTTTGTTTCTATTGCTTTGGTGATGTATCAGTGAAAATTCTGCTGCGTATAATGTCTGAAATTTTGTTGCCTACAGTTTCTTCTAGGATATTTATGGATTAATGAGTCACATTTAAGTCTTTTATCCATTTTGAGTTTATTCTTGTGTAAGGTGTAAGTTGATGGTCTAGTTTCATTTTTTTTGCATGTAGCTGTCCAATTTTCCCAACACCATTTATTAAAGAGGCTGCCTTTATTCCACTGTATGCTCTTGCCACCTTTGTCAAATATTAATTGAGCATATTGCCTTGGGTCCATTTCTGGGTTCTCCGTTCTGTTCCACTGGTCTATATGCCTGTTCTTGTGCCAGTACCAGGCTGTTTTGATTACAGTCGCTTTGTAGTATAACCAGAAATCTGGTAATATGATCCCTCCAACTTTGTTCTTCTTTTTCAAGATTGCTGTGGCTATTTGAGGTCTTTTTTGGTTCCATATAAACTTTTGAAGTATTTGTTCTAATTCAGTAAATATGTCATTGGTATTTTGATGGGGATTGCATTGAATCTATAGATTGCTTTGTTTAACGATGTTAATTCTTCCAATCCATAAACAAGATATGTGCTTCCACTTTTTTATATCTTCCTTTATTTCTTTTTTCAATGACCGGTAGTTTTCTGAGAATAGGTCCTTTATTTCTTTGGTTAAATTTATTCCTAGGTATCTTAATTTTTTGCCACAATGGTAAATGGGATTGTTTTCTTAGTTTCTCTTTCTGTGAGTTCATCATTGGTGTATAAGAATGCCATCGATTTCTTGATGTTAATTTTGTATCCTGCTGCTTTTCCAAATTCATTCATTAAGTCTAATAAAGTTTTCATGGAGTCTTTGGGGTTTTCTACATATAGTATCATGTCATCTGTGAATAATGACAGTTTCGCTTCCTCCTTTCCCATTTGGACCCCTTTTATTTTTTTCTTCATGTCTGATTGCTGTGGCTAAGACTTACAATACTATGTTAAATATGAGTGGCGAAAGTGGGCATCCTTGCCTTGTTCCTGTCCTTAAGGGAAATGCTTTTAGTTTTTGATGTTGGCTGTAGGTCTTTCATATATGGCCTTTATTATGTCAAGATATAATTCCTCTGTTCCCACATTTTTTAGCGTTTTTATCAGAAATGGATGCTAGATTTTGTTGAAGGCTTTTATAGCATCTATTGATATGATCATGTGGTTTTTATTCTTCATTTTATTTATGTGGTGTATCACGTTTATTGATTTGTGAATATTGTATCAGCCTTGCATCCCTGGGATTAATCCCACTTGGTCATGGTGGATAATTTTTTTGGTGTATTGCTAGATCTGATTTGCTAGTATTTTTTTCAGGATTTTGGCATCTATGTTCATCACGGACATTGGCCTGTAGTTTTCTTTTTTTGTAGTGTGTTTTTCTGGTTTTGGAATTAGAAGTATGCTGGCTTCATAAAACGAGTTTGGAAGTCTTCCTTCTTCTTGAATTTTTTGAAATAGTTTGAGGAAAATGGGTGTTAGTTCTTCTTTGAATGTTCAGTAAAGCTCCCCCATGAAGGTATTTGGGCCTGTGCTTTTGTTTGCTGGGAGAATCTTGATTACACCTTCAATTTCCTCTGTTGTTATTGGTCTATTCAAGTTTTCTATATCTTCCTGGTCCAGTTTTGGGAGACTATGTGTTTCTGGAAATTTGTCCATTTCACTTAGATTGTCAAATTTGTTGCCATATAATTGTTCATGGTAGTTGTTAACGATCTTTTGTATTTCTATGGTGTCAGTTGTTACTTCTCCTCTTTCATTGCTGATTTTGTGCATTTGGGTTCTCTCTCTTTGTTTCTTGGTGAGTCTAGCTAAAGGTCCATCAATCTTGTTTATTTTTTTTGAAAAACCAGCTCTTTGTTTTATTGATCCTTTGAATTGTTTTTTGGATTCTATGTCATTTATTTCGGCTCTGGTCTTTACTATTTCCTCCCTTCTACTTGTTTCCAGGTTTTCTTTTTGTTTGATATCTAGTTCTTTAAGTTGTGAGGTTAGGTAGTCTATTAGAGGTTTTTCTTGTTTCTTGAGGTAGGCCTGTAGTGCTTTAAACTTCCCTCTCAGAACTCTCTTTGCTGCATCCCATAGATTTTGTGTTGTTGTGTGTTCATTTTCATTGGTTTCCAGGAAGTTTTTAATTTCTTCCTTGATCTCCTTGGTAACCCATTCATTGTTTAATAACATGCTATTCAGCCTCCATGTGTTCAAATGTCTTTTCATGTTCTTCTTGCAATTGATTTTTAGTTTTATACCACTGTGTTCTGAGAAGATGCTTGATAGATTTCAATCTTTTTGAACTTGTAGAGCTTAGTTTGTGTCCTAACATGGTCTATCTTTGAGAATGTCCCATGTGCACTTGAGAAGAATGTGAATTCTGTAGTTTTGGGGTGTAATTCTCTGTAGATATCTATGAAATCCATTTGGTCTAGTGCTTCATTTAGAGTCTCTGTTTCCTTGCAAATTTTTTGTTTAGAAGATCTATCCAGTGACGTCAGCGGGGTGTTGAAGTCCCCTGCTATGACTGTATTGTTATCAATTTCTCCTTTGAAGTCCTCCAGAAGATTTTAATATATTTTGGTGCTCCTATATTTGGTGCATATATGTTTATCAAGGTTCTATCTTCCTGTTGGATAGATCCTTTCAATATTATGTAGTGGCCTTCTTTGTCTCTAGTTATGGCCTTCATTTTGAAATCTATTTTATCAGATATGAGTATTGCTACCCCAGCTTTTTTTTCCTTTCCATTTGCTTGGAAGATTTTTTTCCATCCCATCACTTTCAACCCATGTGAGTCTTTTGTTGTGAGGTGGGTCTCTTGTGAACAGCATATAGATGAGTCATGCTTTCTTATGCAATCAGCTACTCTGTGTCTTTTTCTGGGAGCATTCAGTCCATTTACATTTAAGGTGATTATCGATATGTACTTATTTATTGCCATTTTTGTTTAGTGTGGTTATATTTTTCTTCCTATTTCTCCTGCTAATTACAGCAGTCCTTTTAACATTTCTTGCAGTGCTGGTTTGGTGCTAATGTATTTCCTTAGACTTTTTTTTTTTTTTTTTGTCTGGGAAGCTCTTTATTTGACCTTCTATTTTGAATGATAGCCTTGCTGGATAGAGTAGTCTTGGATTCACATCCTTGTTTTTCATGAACTTGATTACCTCATGCCATTCCCTTCTGACCTGTAGTGTTTCTGTTGAGAAGTCAGCTGAGAGCCTTATTGGGTTTCCTTTGTAGGTAACCTGTTGCTTCTCTCTTGCTGCTTTTAGGATTCTCTCTTTGTCTTTAATTTTTGGCATTTTGATTACTATGTGTCTTGGTGTGGGCCTGTTTGGGTTCTTCTTACTTGGGGCTCTCTGTGCTTCTTGAACTTGAATGCCTTCTTCCTTCACTAAATTAGGGAAGTTTTCTGTCACTATTTCTTCAAATATATTCTCTAACCCTTGCTCATTTTCTTCTTCTTCGGGGACTCATATGATGCAAATCTTATTACGTTTCCAGTTGTCCCACAGTTTTGTTAAGTTGTTTTCCTGTTTTTTAACTATTTTTTCCTTTTGGTTTTCTGATTGGTTGATTTTTTTCTACCCTATCTTCTAATTCACTGATCTGGTCCTCAGCTTCCTCTACTCTGCTATTTAGACTTTCCAATGTGTTCTTTATTTCTGATATGTCATTCTTCCTTTCTTCCTGGTGGTTTTTAATTTCAACCGGTTGATTTTCCACATTTCTGTGTGTTTACTCATGGTGCTCATGCCCTTACACATGCTGTTGGGCTTCCTCAAGATCATGGCTTTGAATTCTGGTTCTGTTAACTTGCTTAGCTGCACCTCATTTATCTCATCTTCGGTAGAGGTCTCTTGTTCTTTCATTTGGCTTTTGTTTCTGTGTTTTCCATTTTGGCTATCTCAGTGGGCTTTGGAACCTGCCAAATTTTCCCTGTGAGAGTTGGTGTTCTGCTGTTTGTGGCTCCCTCTTCTGGGTTTGGATGAGCCAGGGAGGACCCAAGTTAAACACCACTGTCAAGTCTTACTTCCTGGTTAGAGTTGCTAGCCCAGGGAATGGTTGTTATCCTCTAGCTCTTTGCCTGGAGGCTATAAGTAGCAGTTACCTAAAGAACCTTGGTTTCTGAGTTGAATGAAAAATTCCTTCAGGTGCTCAGTGTAAGAGGATTTCCTAAGGGTGGGGCAGATGCTGGTTGTTAACGGGTCTCAATTAGCATTTCAATGGCCACCTGGTGGGGTTGAATCTCCAAGGGAGGGGCCACTGCCTCTCCCCAGGGCCTTTGGAAAAATTAAGATGACCACTGTCCTGTGTGGCTGCAACTCAGCAAAAGCTCTGAGCACCCTCCAAATCCTGAGTGCCCCCACAGAGTTCCCGTTCAGTCTGCCCTTCCTCTGCCAGAGCCCAAGGTGAGTGGCTGCTGCTGTTTTAGCCTCTGTCCCGGCTCTGTGCTGTGGAGCCACTTGGGAGTGTAACCCGTGGGCTCCGCTCCCAGCAGAGGCCGTTGGTCCCAGCCGAGGCTGCCACAGCTCCCAGTCCAGGCCCCTGCGGACGGTGGGCTCCCAGCCCCCTCTTGCGTCTTCGCAAGCCTACCAGGATTGAGTCAGTGTCTCTGGTTATGTGGTTCTCCAAGCTGCTTTTCGGTTGCCTTTTCCTGATGATTTGTCTTTATTTTCGTTGTAATTCCCGTTTGGTCCTGGGAGATGGTCTGTGTAGCTTCCCTTCACTCTGCCGCCATTTTCAGTCTCCTTTATTTGCTACTATTTTAAAAGGATTGTTTTGCATCTGTGTAAATGAGGTTAATTGGTATGTAATTTTGTTTTTGTGTTATATCTTTGTCATATTTTGGTATCAGCGTTATACTAGGATTATGAAATATTTGGGAAGTTTATCCCTTTCTCTATTTTCAGAAAGAATATATATAAGATATTATTTCTGCCCTAATTCACCAGTAAAATTGTCTGGGTCAGTAGTTAGTTGCTTTCAGGATTTTCTCACTATCTGAGTTTTAGCAGTTTGACCATGATGTGTCTAAGTGTGGTTTTCCTTATGTTTATTTTGTTTGTGTTTTACTGAGCTTCTTGGATCTATAGGTTAAAGTTCTTAAGCAAATTTGAAAATTTTTGACCATTATTTCTTCAGATGTTTTATCTGCCCAATTCCATCTCTTCTCTTCTCTGCCACTCCAATTGCATGTATGTTAGACTGCTTGCAATTGTCCCATATGTCCCTGAAGGTCCCTCTATTTTTTTAAAACTCTTTTCTCCCTAGATTTGAGGGAAATTAACACACACACTTTGAGCCTTTCTTCTATATGCTGGAATACCTCCCTTCAGTTTCCAGTTGTATGGTAACCCCAAACAGGTTCCTGTCCCACTTTAACCCATTAAGATGGTGGTTTTCTGCTGGATTTTCAGCCACACCTGCTGCATCAATCGACTGGGTAGTGCCCTTAGTGGAAAGACTGTATAAACTTGAAATACCTTTCAGTTTCTGTGTGCTTTTCATTGCTCTCCCATATCCTCTAGTCATTTGTTGGTTTTACTTTTATGCAGAGTTTAAATTGTTATCTCTGGGAGGTCTAATTTGATACAATCTACTCCATCATTACTGGAAATGGAACTCCCCCTTCCTGTATTCTGAAGCTTAGTTAATTTGTTCACCATCCACCTTATCTTCAAATTTAAAGATCCCCCATGTCCCCAACACCAAATAACCAGTCAGTAGATTTTAATAATCCTAACTTAGGTAGGCTTCCTGAGTCTATTGACACATAACCTCCTTGGAGCTACTGCTTTAGATTAGGTCTTCATTTCACTGGTTTTACCTCCTGCAGTCCTTCCATGTTGCTAGAGATACTGTCTTTAAAAAAATTCCTTATTATATTGCTCACTTCTTTCAAGACCTCTCTAGGCTCCTGCAGGATTACATACACTTGGCTTGGTCTATGAAACCACTCATAATTCAATCTATGTCCTGCTATTGGTCCATATAGAACCTGTGTTCCTGATATATTAAGCTTTTCTCTGTTCCTTGGACATATCAGAACTTTCCGTGTTTTTGTATTCTGTACTTTGTATCCTGCCTTTTTGGGCTATCCATCTACATTTGGCTTTTCTAGATTTAGTCTTAAAATTCTATTCCAATATTACCTCTTCTGGAAAGTCTTCCCTGGATAGGTTACCTCTGTCCTCAACATCTCTCTTCTATCTGATTGGTGTTTCAGGCTTCTTAGGGTATATTTCTAGAAGTGGGATTACTAGGTCCAATGGCAATTCAATTTTTAATTTTTTGAGGTAACACCATAGTGTTTTCCATAGTGGCTGCACCAGTCTGCATTCCCACCAGCAGTGTACTAGAGTCCCCTTTTCTCCACATCCTCACCAACACTTGTTTGATGATTTGTTGATGGCGGCTATTCTGACAGGTATGAGGTGATACCTCATTGTTGTTTTAATTTGCATCTCTCTGATGATTAGTGATGTTGAGCATTTCTTCATATGTCTCTTGGCCTTTTGTATGTCCTTTTTGGAGAGGTGTCCATTTAGGTGCCCATTTTTTATTTGGGTTCTTTGTGTTCCTTTTGTTGAGTTGTATGAGCACTCTATATATTTTGGAAATTAACCCCTTATCTGATGCATCATTGACAATTATGGTCTCCCATACAGTGGGTTCCCTTTCCATTTTGATAGTTGTTTCTTTTGCTGTACAGAAGCTTTTTAGTTTGATGTAGTCTCATGTGTTCATTTTTTCCTTTGTTTCTGTTGCCTTAGGTGATGTATCAGTGAAAATTCTGCTGTGTATGATGTCTGAAATTTTGTTGCCTACATTTTCTTCTAGGATTTTTATGGATTCACAAATCACATTCAAGTCTTTTATCCATTTTGAGTTTATTCTTGTGTATGGTGGATAGGATATTCACACTCATAGAAAAGTTGTTAGTAGTAGTGTTTTGATTACAAAGTTGGTTGTATAGAGTTCTGGTAACCCGGGGTTATGATAGGCTCCTAGGAATAGGGTTGTTGTTAGAATATTTATTATGATGATATTGGCATATTCTGCGAGGAAAAATAATGCGAAAGGGCCTCCTGCATATTCTACATTGAAGCCTGAGACTAATTCTGACTCTCCTGTTAGATTGAAAGGGACACAATTAGTTTCGGCTAATGTTGAGATGAATCATATTATGGCTAAGGGTCAGGATAGAAAGATTAATCAGGTGTATTCTTGGGTTGCAATGAGTATGGATAATGTAAAGGAGCCGCTTATATGTAGGACTGATAGTAAAATAATGGCTAGCGTTACTTCATTTGAGATTGTTTGTGCCACTGCCTATAGGGTGCCAGTTAATGCATATTTTGAATTTGAGGCTCATCCTGATCATAAAATAGCATATACGGCGAGGCTTGATATGGATAGTATAAATAGGATACAGAGATTTATGTTAATTAGGGGGTATGGTATAGGAAGGAGAATTCACATTGTCAGTGCTAGTGTAAGAGCTGAGATTGGTGCCGTAATGAATATTGCTGTGGAGGATGTTAGGTATTGTAGTAAATAGTAAATAGTTTAGTAAATAGTTTGACTGCATTGGCAATTGGTTGAAGAAGTCCATGGGGACCTACAATGTTAGGTCCTTTACAAAGTTGTATATAACCTAGGATTTTTCATTCAATGAGGGTTAGAAATGCTATGGCTAGTAAGATAGAAATAATTATAGATAGTAAGTTAATTAGGAACATAATGTCAAGAGAGAGGAATTGAATCTCTGGTTTTAAAAGCATAAATTTTATGCAATTATTGGTCTCTGCCATTCTAACAAACCCTGTTCTTGGGTTGGTTTGGTTATATATTTATAGATTAAGATTATATCTATTAGCCATTAAGGCACTTTTTTTTTTTTTTTTTTTTTTTTTTATCCTCACTTGAGGACATTTTTCCATTTTTTGTTCAGATAGAGCAGGAGGGAGAGAGAGGAAGAGAGAGAGAGAGAGAAACATCGACGTGAAGGGACACATCGAGTGGCTGCCACCCGCATGACCAACCAGGGCCGGGGACAAACTGCAACCGAGGTACGTGCCCTTAGCGGGAACCAAACCCGGGTCTCTCTGTACCGCAGAAGGCACTTTTTTGAAGTAGGCTTTATTTCTCTTGTTCTTTCGTACTGGGAGAAATATATAATAGATAGAATCTGACCTGGGTTACTCTGGTCTGAACTCAGATCACATAGGACTTTAATTGTTGAACAAATAAACCATTATTGGTGGTGCACCATTAGGATGTTCTGATCCAACATCAAAGCCATTAACCCTATTGCCAATAAGGACTCTTGAATAGGATTTGAGCTGTTATCCCTAGGGTAACTTGTTCCATTGATCAAAAATTTTGGATCAATTAATGATTACGTTGCTTTGACTTGTAAGTCTAGGCTTTAATCACTCAGAAGTTATTTTATATTCTCAGGTCACCCCAACCTAAATTGTTAATTTATATAAGAAAATATGTTGTCCCGTAATGTTTATATATATGTGTGTGTGTGTGTGTGTATATATATATACACATATATATAATTAGTTTCTTATAAATTAATTAATTAAAGTTTCATAGGGTCTCTTTGTCTTATCTGTTTATTCCCACATCTTTATGGGAAGGTCAATTTTATTGATTAAAAGTAAGAGACAGTAAAACCCTTGTGTGGCAATTCATTCCAGTCCTTATTTAGAGAACAAGTGATTTTGCTACTTTGCACAGTCAGGATGGTGGCCATTCAACTAATGTCACTGGACAGGCAGTGCCTCTCATACTGTAAATGCTAGATTTGATGTTTTTGGTAAACAGGCAGGGTTTATGTTTTCTGAGTTCTTTTTACTTTTAAAAATCTTTCCCGCCTTAGCACTCCTGTGTTGGGTTAACAGTGTATTGTATAAGGATTTTATTTGTTAATTGTATTATGGTCTGTTAACTATCAGTGATTCGTTTGTTCTGATATACACATATGCAGGGAGAACAGACTTCTTATTACTCATATGAACAGTATGGCTTCTATATAGAAATAGAATAATCTAGTGTAAATTTAGGTATAAATTTATTGAGATTAAATTATATTGTGTTGTTGAGCTTGAATGTTTTCTTAATTGATGGTTGATTTTAGGCCAACTATAATAGATCTAATTATTACTCTCTAGTTAAGGTTGTTTCCTGTATCTAAAAGGCTATACCCTTTTACACTAAATTTACGTTAAAATTGTATGTTTTTTTTGTTTGTTTGTTAATTTAATTTAGAACTTAAATTCTTTTTCTGGATAACCAGCTATCACCAGGCTCGGTAGGCTTTTCACCTCTATCCAAAAGTCTTCTCACTATTTTGCCACATAGATGAGTTTGCTCTGTGGGGCTGCTCGTGGATAGCTCGTCTGGTTTCGGGTATATTAACTTAAATTCTTTTTGCTAATAAGAGTCTAGTTAAATCATTATGCGAAAGGTAAAAGGTGTAATCTTTGCTTTTTTGTACTTTATTTTATTCTTTCATGTTTCCCTTACGGTACTGTCTCTATAGTGCCAGTTTAAAAATTTCTATCGCCTATACTTTAGAGGGTTAAGTAAATGGTTTGTTTTATTATAACTGATAATTTGAATTTTAGTGGTGATTGGACTAGTTTTAGTTCAAAGTGGTCATTTTGATGTGAAATCTTCTAGGTGTAAACTAGATGCTTTAGTTTAAGCTACACTTTGGGTTGTCCAAGCGCACTTTCCAGTACGCTTACCTTGTTACGACTTATCTCCTCTCATAGGCTTAATTTAAATTATATATTATTAATATTGTCAGCAGGAGGGTGACAGGTGGTGTGTGTATGCTGAAGATGGCGGTATATAGGCTGAATTAGCAAGGGTTGGTGAGGTTTATTAGGGTTTATCAATTATAGAACAGGCTACTCTAGATGGATATAAAGCACCACCAAGTCCTTTGAGTTTTAAGCTTTTACTAGTAGTACTCTGGCAAATAATTTTGTTTGTTAAATTTTTTTAGTTTACGGCTAAGCATAGTGGGGTATCTAATCCCAGTTTGGGTCTTAGCTGTCGTGTGTTCAGATTTTCTAAAGACACTTTCGTTGTTTATTTTATGAGGGCTGAGGCTTTTTACAGCTTAGCTAGTATTTATCTTTATTTTGGTTATATTCTTAAACACGCTTTACGCCGGATATCTATTAGTTTGGGTTAATCGTATGACCGCGGTGGCTGGCACGAAATTTACCAACCCTAGATTATTAATATAACTTAGTCAAACTTTCGTTCATGGCTTAATTTTTATCACTGCTGTATCCCGTGGGGGTGTGGTTAAGCAAGGCGTTTTGAGCTACTTATTAGTGTGCTTGATGCCTGCTCCTTTTTATCACTTATGACTTAGAGGGCATTCTCACTGGAGCGGGGATGCTTGCATGTGTAAGTTTATTAACAATTAATAGAAAGGCTAGGACCAAACCTATATGTTTATGGAGTCATAATAACTCATCTAGGCATTTTCAGTGCCTTGCTTTATTGGTTAAGCTACATCAACTTTTGAGGTGTTATGTTTTGGAAATTGTGTCGGATCTAGAGGGATGTCTGTCTAAGGAAAGGTGATTCATTAAAGTGATAGACTTCTAAGGGGGCGTCATTTTGCGTAGTTATAGAAAAGTTGAACCTATAATGTTATTATATGTGGTCTTGTTTTTGGGGTTTGGCAAGGTATCTATATATAGTACAGGGCTTAACGGGGGTAGGGGGGTTTGTTTAGGCTAGAGTGGGTGGTTGTTGATTTCGTGTTGCATATGCCTATGTGTATGCCGGCTGTTCTGTATGTTCTGTAACCGTTAATCAAATAGTCCTTCAGCGGAGGTGTCATGCTAAGTTAACATTTTAGTTATTCAATACCTTCATGTAATGTCCTGGAACCTTTAATTAAACATTCCTCTTCGCTCATTATGGGGGCGAAGTGTGTACATTCAAGGCTCGCCAACATTAAATAAGCACCGGATGTTAGGGCCTCTGACGGCCATAGCTGAGCCGAGGCATACCCAAAATTAAAAAATACCAAGGGCACGGTACCAATACGGTTGCCGCGATAACGAGGTAGTTAGTTCCGATTCCATCGAGATGTCTTATTTAAGGGGAACGAATGGGCGATCACGCATTTCTATGGCCCTGAAGTAAGAACCAGATGCCGTTTACGACCCAAGTTAGCTACCCCCAAGTTAAATGGGCCCGGGGCGAGAAGGGTAACACGTATTGGGCGGGTTGCTGGTTTCACGGAGGTTGGTAGATTAAGGGACACCCTGTATTTAGGTGATTATCCTCTAGCATGGTTTTATAACTGTAATGGTTTATGAATGTATTATGTAATATTAAGAATTTAATGTGCTTTTAGATATTCATGCGCTTATATTGATATGTGGATTTTTTAGTGTAATGTATTATGTAATTTATGTGGTTTAATGTACCTGTTTATACTAATGTCCTAATAGGTCAGGGGAGAATAACAATAGTGCTAGTAGTGCTGCTAGCATTAGAAGTCCTAGATGTCCTTGATTGTGTAGTAAGGGTGAAATCGGATTATGTCAGAGTTAGCTGGAATTCCTGTGGGGTTATTGGACTTTTTTTGTGCGGTAGCAATGAGTTAGCAGTTCTTGCATTCTTTTTCAGTAAATAAGAGATTTAGCCTCTATTGTTAGATTCACAATCTAATGTTTTTGTTAAACTATATTTACAGTATGTAATACCCATAATGATTTTTGGATTAATTGATAATAGTAGAAGGGGTATTAGATGAAGGGTTATTAATGTATTTTCTCGCGTGTAGGAAGGTTTAATATTATTAATATGGTGTGTGTTTTCCTCGTTGGGTTATGATTAATATATAGAGGGAGTAGAGGGCGGTGATGATAATATTAACTCCTATTAGGATAATGGAATAGTTTGATCAGGAGAATGTTGATAGAACTACAAATAGTTCTCCAATCAGATTAATTGATGGGGGTAGAGCTAGATTAGTAAGGCTTGCGATGAGTCATCAGGCTGCCATAAGAGGGAGAATTGTTTGTAGGCCCCGGGCCAGAATTAGTGTTCGGCTATGGATTCGTTCATAGTTTGAGTTAGCTAAGCAAAATAATAGTGAGGAGGTAAGTCCATGTGCAATTATTAGTGCGGTAGCTCCTATATAACTTCAAGGGGTTTGAATAAGAATGGCTACAATTACTAGTGCTATATGACTGACTGATGAATATGCGATGAGAGATTTTAGGTCTGTTTGGCGTAAGCAAATTGAGCTAGTTATGATTATTCCTCATAAGGATAATATGATGAAGGGATAGGCTATAATGGTATTTAGTGGAGTTAATAAGATAGAAAGTCGTATTATGCCATAACCCCCCAGTTTAAGTAATACTGCTGCTAGGACTATTGAGCCTGCAATTGGGGCTTCGACGTGGGCTTTTGGTAGTCAAAGGTGGAGACCATATAATGGTATTTTTACTATGAAAGCTAGGATGCATGCTAATCATAGTAAGGAGTTAGCTCAGTTATCTGTAAGTGGTTTAATTCAGTATTGTATGAGTAGGAAATTTAGAGAACCTATATCATTTTGGATATATGTGAGAGCTACTAGCAGAGGTAATGATCCTACTAAAGTATAAAATAGAAAATAAATACCTGCATTTAGACGTTCTGTCTGGCCTCCTCAGCGGGTAATGATAATTAATGTAGGAACAAGGGTGGCTTCAAATAGGATATAGAAGAAAATTAGCTCGGTTGCTGAGAAAGTTATGATTAGAAATACTTGTAGTAATATTAGTATAGTAATATATAGTTTTTTGCGTGTTAGTGATTCCTTGGTAAGGTGGAACTGGCTGGCGATAATTATTAGGGGTAGAAGTCATATTGTTAATATTAATAGAGGAGTAGATAAGGAATCTGAAAAGAATACCATAGAAGAGTTAAGGCTATTATCATTAAACTGGTTTAAAAGGGGAAGGCATATAAGGCTGATTGCTAGGCTATAAGTGGTAGAGTTAATTCAGATTTTATTGTTTTTTGAAAGTCATGTGAGTGGAATAAGTATTATTGTTGGAATAATGATTTTTAACATTGAAGAAGGTTTAGATTTTGTACATGGTCTACTCCGTATGTGTTTGATACTATAACTAATAGGGATAGGCCTAGAGCTGCTTCGCAGGCTGCGAATACTAATAAGATGATGGGGATTATGTTGGATAGGGTTATATGTGTTATGAGAATTATCATTGATATGAATACGAATAAGGATAATATTATACCTTCAAGACACAGTAGAGCCCTGGCCGGTTTGTCTCAGTGGTTAGAGCGTCAGCCCGCAGACCAGTGTGTTCCTGGTTCAGTTCCCGCTAGGGGCATGAACCTCGGTTGCAGTTTGTCTCCAGCCCCGGTTGGGGTTATGTTGGTGGCAACCAGTAGATGTGTCTCTCTCACATCGATGTTTCTCTTTCTCTCTTTCCCCCTCTCTCCCTCCTGCTCTATCTGAAGATAAATGCAAAACTGTCTTTAGGTGAGGACAAAAAAAAAAAAAAAGACATAGTAGAAATGACATTATATGGGATCAATATAAGTAATCCTATTAGGGAGACTGTGAAATGCTAGTAGAATGTTAATATAAGTTATAGACATTTGATAGTTATGAATATTATCATGATCTAGTGAGTCAAAATCACTTGTTTTATTTAAACTAACTACCATTATTCGGATCATTCTAGTCCTTTTTGGGTTCATTCGTAGGCTAGACTGGTGATTAATAATAGAATAAGTAATAAGGCTATAATAAGTATTGTTTTTAAGTGATTGGTTTGAGAGGCTCATGGTAGAGGTAAGAGAAGGGCAATTTCTAGATCAAAAAGTAGAAATGTAATAGCTACTAGAAAGAATTTTATTGAGAAAGGTAGACGGGCTGATCCTATAGGATCAAACCCACATTCATAGGGGCTTGCTTTTTCGTTGTAAATATTGGTTTGTGGGAGTCAGAATGCAATAAGGACTAATAAAGATGCTAGGAGAGTATTAATAAACAATGTAATTGCTATGTTAATTATTCTTTTTCGGGTTATACCGAAACTAATTGATTGGAAGTCAATTGTACTGTTTAATACTAAAAGAATATGAGCCTCATCAATAAATTGAGACGTATAGGAATAATCAAACTACGTCTACGAAATGTCAGTATCAGGCTGCTGCTTCAAAGCCGAAGTGGTGATTAGATGTGAAATGAAATTTTAATTGTCGTAGGAGACAAACAATCAAGAAAGTAGATCCAATAATTACATGTAGTCCGTGGAAGCCTGTTGCTATAAAGAAAGTTGAGCCATAGACACCGTCAGAGATTGTGAATGATGTTTCGTAATATTCGGAAGCTTGAAGTAGTGTGAAATATAATCCTAGGCAGATTGTGATGAATAGGGCTTGAATTATATGTTTTCGGTTTCCTTCTATTAGGCTATGGTGAGCTCATGTAATAGAGACTCCTGAGGCTAAAAGGACAGAGGTATTTAGGAGGGGAACTTCCAGTGGGTTTAATGCTTTAATGCCTGCTGGAGGTCAAAATCCTCCGAGTTCTGGAGTAGGTGCTAGGCTAGAGTGATAAAATGCTCAAAAGAAGCCTGAGAAAAATAATACTTCTGATAAAATGAATAGAATTATTCCATAGCGCAGACCTTTTTGTACAATTGGTGTGTGATGACCTTGGAAAGTACTTTCTCGAACAATATCTCGTCATCATTGGTATATAGTTAAGGTATTAGTAATTAGGCCGATGGATAGTAATAGAGTAGAGTTGAAGTGGAATCATATGACTAATCCTGAGGTTAATAGGAGAGCAGATAATGCTCCTGTTAAAGGTCAAGGGCTGGGGTTAACTATATGGTAGGCATGTGTTTGGTGGGTCATTAAGCGTTATCATGTAAGTATAAGCTGACTAATAAAGTAAAGACGTAAGCTTGAATAAGGGCAACAGCGAATTCTAGAATAGTTAGTAGTACAAGAATAATAAATGTAATTAGAGCAGTAGTTATACTAATATTTATTAAGGCTAAAGTAGCTCCTCCAATTAAGTGAATGAGAAGATGTCCTGCGGTAATGTTGGCAGTGAGTCGTACTGCTAAGGCTATTGGTTGAATAAATAAGCTAATGGTTTCGATGATTACAAGTATTGGGATTAGGGGTAGTGGTGTTCCTTGAGGTAAGAAATGTGCTAGTGATGCTTTTGTTTTATGTCGAAAGCCTAAAATTACGGTTCCTGCTCAGAGGGGAATAGCCATACCTAAATTTATTGAGAGTTGTGTAGTAGGGGTAAATGAGTGTGGGAGTAAGCCTAGAAGGTTTGTAGAGCCAATAAATATAATTAATGATATTAATATGAGTGTTCATGTTTGGCCTTTTTTGTTATGAATAGTCATTATTTGTTTTGATGTTAAGTGAATAAGTCATTGTTGAATTGCAACAATACGATTATTAATTAGTCGGGTGGTTGATGGAAATAGGATGGTCGGGAATATAATAATTAGTATAACAATAGGTAATCCTATTATTGTAGGGGTAATGAATGAGGCAAACAAATTTTCGTTCATTTAGTGTTTCAAGGGGTTGAGTGTTTTAATGCTTTTACGGACATAGGTTCTGGGTTTGAATAATAGATATGTTTTGAAATTTTTAGTTGTATAATAATGAAAAGGGTTAGAATTATTGATAAAATAGTAATAAATCATGTTGATGTATCGAGCTGTGGCATGTCATTAAGAGGAGATTTCTGCTCCTAATCTCTAACTTAAAAGGTTAGCGCTATTTAGCTTCTTAATGAAATTATAGTATTGATGACGATCATTTTTCGAAGGTTTTTAATGGGACTATTTCAAGTACGATAGGCATAAAACTATGATTGGAACCACAGATTTCAGAGCATTGTCCGTAATAAATACCTGGGCGTGTGGATAATAGAGTTGTTTGGTTTAGGCGTCCTGGAATGGCATCAGTTTTTAAGCCTAATGAGGGGACTGCTCATGAGTGTAGAACGTCTTCGGAAGAAATAAGTATTCGGATTGTTATTTCTATTGGTAATACAACTCGATTATCTACTTCTAGTAAGCGTATTTCCCCAGGTTTTAGGTCAGAAGTGGGGATTATGTAGGAATCGAAGTTGAGATCTTCATAGTCTGTATATTCATAACTTCAGTATCATTGGTGGCCCATTGTTTTTACGGTTATTGTAGGATTATTAATTTCATCTATCATGTATAGGATTCGTAAGGAAGGCAAGGCAATTATAATTAAGATAATAGCTGGTAAAATTGTTCAAATAGTTTCTACTTCTTGTGCATCTATAGTACTGGTGTGGGTTAGGCGGGTTGTTAATATTAGTGAAATGATGTATAGTACTAAAGAGCTAATAAGAAATACAATTATTAGGGTGTGATCATGGAAATGTAATAGTTCTTCTATAATAGGTGAGGTAGCGTCTTGAAAGCCTAATTGGAAAGGATAAGCCATGGAGATATACAGGAGTTTCACCTGTAACTTAACTTTGACAAAGTTATGTAAATTTTACTAATATCTCATTTGTAGAGAAAGACATAGTGGTTATGATGTTGGCTTGAAACCAATTTTAGAGGGTTCGATTCCTTCCTTTCTTATTTAGGGTTTACATATGTAGGTTCTTCAAATGTATGGTAGGGTGGGGGACATCCATGTAGTCATTCTAAATTTGTTGTTGTTAATTCAACTATGAGGACTTCTCGTTTTGAGGCG
The DNA here is from genome assembly GCF_014108415.1 of Molossus molossus. Lineage (NCBI taxonomy): Eukaryota > Metazoa > Chordata > Mammalia > Chiroptera > Molossidae > Molossus > Molossus molossus. Next base: position 85,852,405 of record NW_023425388.1, read on the forward strand.
AATGCTTCTCAAACTATAAATACTATAAGCATTACGGCGGTTAAAGAAATAAATGAGCCTATAGATGATACAGTATTTCAAGTTGTGTAGGCATCTGGGTAGTCAGAGTAACGTCGTGGTATTCCTGATAACCCTAGGAAATGTTGGGGGAAGAAAGTCATATTAACTCCTACAAATATAATTAAGAAGTGAATTTTAGCTCAGGTTGTGCTTAGAGTATAACCTGAAAATAATGGAAATCAGTGTACGAATCCGCCTATAATTGCAAATACTGCTCCTATAGAAAGTACATAGTGGAAATGAGCTACTACATAGTAGGTGTCATGTAATACAATATCTAGGGATGAGTTGGCAAGTACAATGCCTGTTAAACCTCCTACTGTGAATAAAAAGATAAAGCCTAGGGCTCATAATATTGCTGGGGATCATTTGATATTGCCTCCATGAAGGGTTGCTAATCAGCTGAAAACTTTAACTCCTGTAGGAATGGCAATGATTATGGTTGCTGAAGTAAAATAAGCTCGTGTATCTACGTCTATACCTACTGTGAATATGTGGTGGGCTCAAACAATGAATCCTAAGAATCCAATAGACATTATAGCTCACACTATGCCTATATATCCAAAAGGTTCTTTTTTTCCTGAATAATATGTTACAATATGTGAAATAATTCCAAAGCCCGGTAGAATTAGAATATAAACTTCAGGGTGACCAAAGAATCAAAATAGGTGTTGGTATAGGATAGGGTCTCCTCCTCCGGCAGGATCGAAGAAAGTAGTATTTAAATTTCGGTCTGTTAATAATATTGTAATTCCTGCAGCTAGCACTGGTAAAGATAATAGTAGTAATACGGCTGTAATTAATACAGATCATACAAATAGTGGTGTTTGGTATTGGGAGAGAGCTGGTGGTTTTATATTGATAATAGTTGTAATAAAGTTAATAGCACCTAGAATTGATGAAACTCCTGCTAAATGTAGTGAGAAAATGGTTAGGTCGACGGAGGCTCCTGCATGGGCTAGGTTTCCAGCTAAAGGAGGATAAACTGTTCAGCCGGTGCCTGCTCCAGCTTCAACTATAGAAGAGGCAAGTAGTAGTAGGAAAGAAGGGGGAAGCAGTCAGAAGCTTATATTGTTTATACGTGGGAAAGCTATATCGGGAGCTCCAATTATTAGAGGAACTAGTCAATTTCCAAATCCTCCAATTATAATTGGTATAACTATGAAGAAAATTATTACAAAAGCATAAGTGGTAACAATTACATTGTAGATTTGATCATCTCCTAAGAGAGCCCCTGGCTGACCTAATTCAGCTTGAATAAGAAGACTAAGACAACAAGTGTTGCGAGGGTGTGGAGAAAAGGAGACTCTAGTACACTGCTGGTGGGAATGCAGACTGGTGTAGCCACTATGGAAAACAATATGGTGTTACCTCAAAAGGTTAAAAATTGAACTGCCATTTGACCCAGTGATCCCACTTCCAGGACTATACCCTAAGAAACCTGAAACACCAATCAGAACGAATATATGTACCCCTATGTTCTTAGCAGCACTATTTACAATAGCTAAGATCTGGAAACAACCCAAGTGTCCATCAGTAGATGAGTGGATAAAAAACCTGTGGTACATGTACACAATGGAATACTATGCAGCTATAAGAAAGAAAGATCTCCTATCCTTTGAGATGGCATGGAAGAACCTGGAGAGTATTATGCTAAGCAAAAGAAGCCAAGCAGAGAAAGACAAATATCACATGGTCTCACTTATTTGTGGAACTAAACAAACTGCTGAACAAAATTAACCCAGAGACATAGAGGTGGGGTACACACTGACAAGCCTTAGAGGAGGAGGGATTGGGGAGGAGAGATAAACCACAGAACTTACATGCATGTATGCATGACCAATGAACATAGACAACAAAGCTGGTGATGGGACGGGGCGGGGGGAAGGGTGTCAATGGGGGGAAAATGAGAAACATCTGTAACAAAATCAAATTAATAAATTAAAAGCAAAACAAAACAAATTATATCCACAAAAAAATAAAATAAAAAAACAAAAGACTTAGAGCGGTTCCTACTATCCCCGTTCAGGCACCAAACAGAAGATATAAAGTGCCAATGTCTTTGTAGTTTGTTGAGAATATTCAACAGTTTATGAACATAGGTAAGGTGGCTGATTAAGCATTAGACTATAAATATGAAGACAGAGGTTTGAGTCCTCTTCTTACCAGGCCCTGTGGTGTGTAACATTGAATTGCAAATTAAAAGAAGCATCTTCAATCCTGTCAGGGTTTCTCCCACCTTTTTTTCTTTGCGGCAGCAGCGGGAGAAATAGATTGAAGCCAGTTGTTTAGGGTGTTTAGCTGTCAACTAAAGTTTCGTGGGTTTGAAGTCCATCGATCTAGTAAGGGTAATAAAAGTAATTAATTTGCATTCAGTTGATGTAAGATAGAGTCTTGTAGTCCTTAATTTCAAGAACTAAACATACATTGTTTACTTAGAGCTTTGAAGGCTCTTGGTCTGAGTTAACCTAAACTCTTAGTTTCAGATTATGATTATTGGTGCTAGAGGTAATGTGAGTGTTGATAGTATGATTATTGGTGTAAGTAGATTTAAATGCTTTGGGTTTTTGAATTGTCATTTGATTTTCATGTTGTTGGTAGTGGGAAATACTGTTAGGGATGTGGCATTTATTAGTCACATGTAGAAGAATAAGTTTAATAATGCCATGATGGCTATGATTGTTGGTAAAATAATGTTGTTGTTTTTTGTCAGTTCTTGAATGATCATTCATTTAGGTATAAACCCGGTTAATGGTGGTAATCCTCCTAGGGACAGTAGGGCTACTAGTGTGGTTGTGGTAATTAATGGTATTTTATTTCATATATGAGATAGGGATAATGTTGTTGTAGATGAATTAATTATAAACAGTATGAATATAGTAGGTGTTATTAGAATATAGATTACTAGGTATAGTAGTGTTATGGTGGGGTTATAGATTAGAATAGCGATTATTCATCCAATGTGGGTGATTGATGAGTAAGCTATAATTATGCATAATTGAGTTTGGTTTAGTCCTCCTCATCTCCCAATTGCGATGAATAATAGTGACATTATTAAGAATAGGTTAGGTTAATGTTGGGTGAAATTGTGTATAGGACTGTTAGGGGGGCTAATTTTTGTCATGTTAATAGGATTAGTCCGGATGACAAAGGGATTCCTTGGGTCACTTCTGGAACTCAGAAATGGAAAGGCGCTAGTCCTAGTTTCATGGTTAGTGCTATAGTTATAATTATGGATGCTGTTGGGTTATATAGTTTTATAACAGTTCATTGACCTGAATATATGAGGTTAAGTAGGACTGCTAATATGAGGAGTATGGATGCGGTGGCTTGTGTGAAGAAATATTTGGTGGCTGCTTCTGTGGATCGTGGGTTATGTTGTTTTATTAATATTGGGATAATAGCTAATATGTTTATTTCGAAGCCAATTCAAATTAAGAGTCAGTGGGAGCTTATTATGACGATTAGGGTTCCTAGGATAATGGTAGCTATAATGATGGATATGATAAAGAGGTTTATTAATACAGAAAGGATATAAACCAACATGTTCATAGCAGCACTATTTATAATAGCTAAGATCTGGAAACAACCCAAGTGTACATCAGTAGATGAGTGGGTAAAAAAAACTGTGGTACATATACAAAATGGAGTACTATGCAGTTGTAAGAAAGAAAGATCTCTTATCCTTTGAGACCACATGGAGGGACCTGGAGAGTATTATCCTAAGTGAAACAAGCCAAGCAGAGAAAGACAAATATCACATGATCTCACTTATTTGTGGAATATAATGAACATAACAGTCTGAGGAACAGGATAGACCCAGAGACATGGAAGTGGGGTACAGACTGACAACCCTCAGAAGACAGTGTGGGAGGGAGGGAAGAGATAAAGTACAGAACTTATATGCATGTACGCATAACTGATGGACATGGACAACAAAGCTGAGGATGGGGAGGGGGAATGGGAAAAAGGGTGTCATTGGGGTAAAAAGGAGAAACATCTGTAACAAAAATAAATTAATAAAAAATAAAAACAAGGGATTCTATAATGGCAGCAGAGTGAATGGAAGCTACACAGACCATCTCCCAGGACCAAACTGGAATTACAACAAAAATAAAGACAAATTGTCAGGAAAAAGCAACAAAAAAGCAGCTTGGAGGACCACATAACCAGGGACATTGACTCAATCCTGGTAGGCTTGCAGAGACATGAGAGGGGGGCTGGGAATCCAGGGTCTGCAGTGGCCTTAGCTGTGAGCAGTGCCCTCAGGTTACACTCCCAAATGACTCCACAGCACAGAGCTGGGACAGAGGTTAAAATCGCCGCAGCCACTTACATTGGGCTCCTGCAGAGGGAGGGCATGCTGGACTGGAACTGTGTGGGGATACTTGGGATTTGGAGGGCACTCAGAGCTTTTGCTGAGTTGCAGCCATGCAAAACTGTGGTCATCTTACTCCTTCCCAGGACTCTGGGGAGAGGCAACAGCTCTTCCCTCTGAGATTCAACCCCACCCAGTAGCCATTGAAATGCAAAATAAGGCCCATTAACAAACAGCTTCTGCCCCACCTTCAGGAAATCCCCTTACACAGAGCACCTGAGGGAGTTTTTCATTCAACTGAGAAAACAAGTCTCTTCAGGTAACCCACTGCTGATAGCCTCCAGGCAAAAAGTTAAAGGATAACTATACCATTCCTGGGATAGCAACTCTAACCAGAAAAAGAAGACTTGACAGTGGTGTTTAACTTGGGTCCTCCCTGGCTCATCCAAACCCAGGAGAGGGAGCCACAAAAAGCAGAACACCAACACCCACAGGGAAAATTTGGCAGGCTCCAAAGCCCACTGTGATAGCCAAAATGTGTTACATAGAAACAAAAACTAAATAAAAGAACAAGAGACTTCTACCAAAGATGAGATAAATGAGGTGCAGTTAATAAAGTTAACAGAACTAGAATTCAAGCCATGATCTTGAGGAAGCCGAACAGCATGTGTAAGGACATGAGCACCATCAGTAAAGACACAGAAATGTGGAAAATCAACCAGTTGAAATTAAAAACCACCAAGAAGAAATGAAGAATGACATATCAGAGGTAGAGAACACATTGGAAGGTTTAAATAGCAGAGTAGAGGAAGCGGAGGACCGGATCAGTGAATTAGAAGACAGGGTAGAAAAAATCAACAAATCAGAAAACCAAAGGAAAAAAACAGGAAGACAGCTTAAGAGAACTGAGGGACAACAGGAAATGTAATAATATTTGCATCATAGGAGTCTCCAAAGAAGGAGAAAATGAGCAAGGGTTAGAGAATATATTTGAAGAAATAGTGACAGAAAACTTTCCTGACTTGGTGAAGGAAGAAGGCATTCAAGTTCAAGAAGCACAGAGAGCCCCAAATAAGAAGAACCCAAACAGGCCCACACCAAGACACATAGTAATTAAAATGCCAAAACTTAAAGACAAAGAATCCTAAAGGCAGCAAGAGATAAGCAACAGGTTACCTACAAAGGAAACCCCATAAGGCTCTCAGCTGACTTCTCAACAGAAACACTATAGGTCAGAAGGGAATGGCATGAGATAATCAAGGTCATGAAAAACAAGGATCTGAATCCAAGACTACTCTCCCCAGAAAAGCTATCATTCCAAATAGAAGGTCAAATAAAGAGCTTCCCAAACAAAAAAAAAGTCTAAGGAAATACATTAGCACCAAACCAGCTATGTAAGAAATGTTAAAAGGACTGCTGTAATTAGCAGAAGAAATAGGAAGAAAAATATAACCACACTAAACAAAAATGGCAATAAATAAATACATATCAATAATCACCTTAAATGTAAATGGATTGAATGCTCCAAAAAAAAAAAAAAAGACACAGAGTAGCTGATTGGATAAGAAAGCATGACTCATCTATATGTTGTTTACAAGAGACCTGCCTCACAACAAAAGATTCATATAGGCTGAAAGTGAAGGGATGGAAAAAAATCTTCCAAGCAAAAGAAAATGAAATAAAAGCTGGGGTAGCAATACTCATATCTGATAAAATAGATTTCAAAATGAAGGCCATAACTAGAGACAAAGAAGCCCACTACATAATATGAAAGGATCTATCCAACAGGAAGATATAACCTTGATAAACATATATACAACCAATATAGGAGCACCGAATTATATTAAAAATCTTCTGTAAGACTTCAAAGGAGAAATTGATAGCAATAAAATCATAGCAGGGGACTTGAACACCCCACAGACATCACTGGATACATCCTCTAGATAAAAAATTATCAAGGATACAGAGACTCTAAATGAAGCATTAGACCAAATGGATTTCATAGATATCTACAGAGAATTACACCCCAAAACTACAGAATTCACATTCTTGTCAAGTGCACATGGGACAGTCTCAAAGATAGACCACGTGTTAGAACACAAACTAAGTCTCTACAAGTTCAAGAAGATTGAAATCATATCAATTATCTTCTCAGATCAAAATGGCATGGAACTAGAAATAAATTGCAACAAGAACATGCAAAGACATTTGAAAACATGGAAGCTAAATAGCATGTTATTTAACAATGAATGGGTTACTGAGGAGTTCAAGGGAGAAATTAAAAACTTCCTGGAAACTAATGAAAATGAACACACAACAACACAAAATCTATGGGATGCAGCAAAAGCAGTTCTGAGAGGGAAGTTCATAGCACTACAGGCCTACCTCTAGAAACAAGGAAAATCTCTAATAGAATTATCTAACTTCACAACTTAAAGAACTAGAGAGCAAACAAAAAGATAACTCCGAAACTAGTAGAAGGAAAGAAATAGTAAAGATCAGAACAGAAATAAATGACATGGAGACCAATAAAACAATTCAAAGGATCAATAAAATAAAGAGCTGGTTTTTCAAAAAGATAAACAAGATTGATGGACCCTTAGCTAGACTCACCAAGAAACAAAGAGAGAGAACCCAAATACACAAAAACAGAAATGAAAGAGGACAAGTAACTACAGACACCACAGAAATACAAAAGATCGTTAACAAGTACTACGAACAATTATATGGCCAAAAATTCAACAATCTAAGAGAAATGGACAATTTTCTAGAAACAGAGTCTCCTAAAACTAGACCGGTAAAAGAATACTTGAACAGACGAATACCAACTAAGGAAATTGAAGATGTAATCAAGACTCTCACAGCAGATAAGAGCCCGGGCCCGGATGGCTCCACGGGGGAGTATTACTGAACATTCAAAGAAGAACTAACACCCATTCTCCTCAAACTATTTCAAAAAATTCAAGAAAAAGGAAGACTTCCAAACTTGTTTTATAAGGCCAGCATATTTCTAATTTGAAAACCAGAAAAACACACTACAAAGAAAGAAAACTACAGGCCAATATCCCAGATCAACATAGATGCCAAAATCCTGAACAAAATATGAGCAAATCGGATCCAGAAATACATAAAAAAAATTATTCACCATGACCAAGTGGGATTCATCCCAGGAATGCAAGACTGGTACAATATTTGCAAATCAATAAATGTGATACACCACATAAATAAAATGAAGAATCAATAGATGCCGAAAAAGCCTTTGAAAAGTACACTGCTGGTAGGAATGCAGACTGGTGCCGCCACTATGGAAAACAATATGGTGTTACCTCAATAAATTAAAAATTGAACTTCCATTTGACCCAGTGATCCCATTTCTAGGAATATACCCTAAGATGCCTGAAACACCAATCAGAAAGAATATATGTACCCCCATGTTTGTAGCAGCACTATTTACAATAGCTAAGATCTGGAAACAGTCCAAATGTCCATCAGTAGACGAATGGATAAAAAAGTGGTGGTACATATACACAATGGAGTACTATGCAGCTGTAAGAAAGAAAGATCTCTTATCCTTTGCGATGACATGGAGGGATCCGGAAAGTATTATCCTAAGTGAAACAAGCCAAACAGAGAAAGACAAGTATCATATGATCTCACTTATTTGTGGAATATAATGAACATAACAGTCTGAGGAACGGGGTAATCCCAGAGATGTGGAAGTGGGGTACAGACTGACAATCCCCAGAAGAGTGGGTGGTGGGGGAGTGATAAACCACAGAACTTATGTGCATGTATTCATGAACAATGGACATGGACAACAACGCTGGGGCCGGGGTGGGGAGGGCTGGAGGGGGAGGGGAGAATCAGTGGGGGAAAAAGGAGAAACATCTGTAACAAAGATAAATTAATTAATTAAATATAAATAAATCAATAAACATCAGGAGGAATAATAAATAAATAAATAAATAAACAAAAACAAAAACATCTCTTCTATATTTGTATAGCACTTGCAAATTTGCATTTTGAGTTTATTGTTCTGTCTATCTATCTATCTATCTATCATCTATCAATCAATCATGTATTTATCCTCTTTCTTTTTATCTCTCTTTCTCTTCTCATCTGTTTCCCTAAGTAAATTCTCATCTTCTTGGTCAGGGTGTTGTAACTTTTAAATATGTTTTTTTTAGTATCTATGATACCTAGTTAGCCTTCTCTACCCTGTGATGATATTACAAAGAATATTTCTCAGAAATGCTACTCAAATTAATTATTTTACAAATGGAAATTAAAGGCCACAGACCCAAAAGGAGAAACTAATCAGCCACTTCATATACCATTCTGTTATTTATTGTATTTTTTTTATTGAAGGAACACCTGACCCCACACCAAGCATTCCTACAGGGTTCTGCAGGAATAATGGAACTTGGGGAAATGGTAGATGTACTTGTCCAGAAAAGTGGAAAGGATTGAGATGTACAATTGGTAAGTTTCATGGGATAATACTAGGGCATGAAGTTTAGATGACTTATTTTAATAAGGAGAGCAACAAAGATTCTCGAAGCTTCTGTTAATGATTATAGTAACAATGGGCATAGTAATGATGGCTATAAGATGTATTTATTAGCTCAATAGCAAAAGCTAAGTTTTCTTCTTGGACTATTAACCTGTATGTTCAATACATCTTGTCTGTTTCCCAACTACCAAGTTCTCTGTAAACTTGCCATTGCTTTTTCTTCTGGATGCAGTGTCTAATACAGGGTATTGGGTGATATGGTTTTCTCAGGTCCTTTCAACTGGTGATAAGCCATATCATACCATTTCAGATATCACAGTTCTAACACATTTAACTCTTCTGAAATCAAGATGCACATTTCAGGAGGGAGGGTAAGTGTGTGAGAGAGTGAGCGAGTGTGTGAGACAGCGTGAGTAGACATGAAGGTGGATGACCAAACCCGAGCAGGGCAGAGCCTCAGAGCAGATAGTTCCTATGCTGTGGACAGAAGTAGCCAGCTACCTCAGTAAGTGGCCCTTCAGGGCACTTCTACCTGTGCCACAGGGAGGCCCCACCATTCTGGAAGATCCCGGCTCTTCCCTGGGAGGAGGCAGTGGGAGCGGCTAGGACCCAGCAACATGAACTCACCAGTACACCTGGCACTATCAGACCAGTGGACACTCTGTGTCAACACAGACCAGTTTACAGGAGTGGAGCTCCCAAGGTGCTGGTCATGGAAGCCACAGACAGCCTGGAGCCCGGCACCATCCCTCATAGTAGCAGTCCAATCAGAGTCCAGATATACCCCCAGCAACAGAGGCTGGAAAGCAGACATCCATCCCCACACAACAGAAGCACAGACCAGCAGCTGAGAAGCATCCCCCAAAACTACAACAAAAGCTGAGCAGGAGTTGAGCCCTACTGGGCAGCAGCATTCCCCAGCCCCAGCAGTGGGACCTGGGGCTCCACAGAGGCCTGTGCGGTCCAGCAACTCACAATTGCAGTGGGAAGCCTGAGCCCCAGAGAGACTGGTTTAATCCACCTGCCCGCCCCCAGGAACTGCAGAGTGCAGGGGCACCAGAGAGGCCTGTGAGACCCAGCAGGGACTGTGCCATCCAATTGCCCATGGGATCTACAGGGTGCTGAAGCACCAGAGAGGACTGTGCAATCCAGCAGGGACTGTGCAATCTAGTTACTCACAGGGCTTGTGGGATGCTTCAGCAAAAGAGAGGCCTGTGCAACCCAGCAAGGACTGTGCCATCCAGATACCCAGGGGACCTGTGGGATGCTGAAGCACCAGAGAGGCCTGTGCGACCCAGCAGGGACTGTGCCATCCAGTTACCCACGGGACCTGCAGGGTGCAGAGGTACCAGAAAGGCCTGTGCAACCAGCTGTGCACAAGATAGGCATAGAGGATGTGAAAATGGAGGTGCAGTGAATAGAAGCTACTCAAATGATCTCCCAGGATCTAATGGGAATTACAACTAAAATAGAGACAAATCCTTGGAAAAAAGCAACATAAAAGCAGCAGGACAGGACCATATAACCAGGGACAATGAATACCAGGGCTACATTTCAAGGCAGTGAGTAACGGAGACTACTAGCCACTATGAAAAAGCTAGAGGATAACAGAACATTTCCTGGGCTGGCAAATCTACCCAGGAAAGTAAGACTTGACAGTGGTGTTTAACATGGGCCCACCAAGGTTCATCCAAACCCAGTAGAGGGAGCCACAAATAGCAGAACACCAACACGCACAGGGAAAATTTGGCAGGCTCCAAAGCCCACTGAGATAGCCAAAATGGTGAAACAAAGAAACAAATATCAAATGAAAGAACAAGAGAACTCTATCGAAGATGGGATCAATGAAATGCAGCTAAGCAAATTATCAGAGGTAAAGTTCAGAGCCATGATCTGGAGGAAGCTCAACAGCATGAGTAAGGTTATCAGCACCATGAGTCAAGATATAGAAACATTGAAAACCAACCAAGTGGAAATGAAGGATGACACAGCAGGAATTAAGAACACATTGGAAAGACTAACCAGCAGAGTAGAGGAAACTGAGGACCGGATCAGTGAACTAGAAGACAGGGTAGAAAAAATCAACCAATCAGAAAACCGAAAGGAAAAAACAATTAAAAAACAGGAAGACAGCTTAAGAGAACTGTGGGACAACTGGAAATGTAATAAAATTTACCTCATAAGAGTCCCTGAAGAGAAAGAAAATGGGCAAGGGTTAGAGAATATATCTGGAGAAATAGTGACAGAAAACTTCCCTGACTTGGTGAAGAAAGAAGGCATTCAAGTTCAAAAAGCACAGAGAGCCCCAAGTAAGAAGAACCCAAACAGGCACACACCAAGACACATAGTAATTAAAATGCCAAAAATTAAAAACAAAGTGAGAATTCTAAAGGCAACAAGAGATAAGCAACAGGTTACCTACAAAGGAAACCCCATAAGGCTCTCAGCTGACTTCTCAACAGAAACACTACAGGCCAGAAGGAGTGGCATGAAGTAATCAAGGTCATGAAAAACAAAGATCTGAATCCAAACTACTCTATCCAGCAAGGCTATCATTAAAAAAAAAAGGTCATATAAAGAGCTTTCTAGACAAAAAAAGGCGAAGGGGATATATTAACACAAAACCAGCACTGCAAAATATGGTATAAGGACTGCTGTAACTTAGTAGAAGAAACAGGAAGAAAAATAAAACCACACTAAACAAAAATAGCAACTAATAAGTACATGTCTATTATCACCTTAAATGTGAATAGTTTGAATGCTCCAATAAAAAGACACAGAGTATCTGACTGGATAAGCAAGCATGACTCATATATATGTTGTTTACAAAAATCCCACCTCACAACAAAAGACTAACATAGGTTGAAAGAGAAGGGATGGAAACAAATCTTTCAAGCAAATAGAAAGCAAAAAACAAACAAACAAACAAACAAACAAAAAACTGGGGTAGCAATACTCATATCTAATAAAGTAGATTTTAAAATGAAGGCCATAACTAGAGACAAAGAAGGCCACTACATAATATTGAAAGGATCTATCCAACAGGAAGATATAACTTTGGTACACATATATGTACCCAATATAGGAGCACCAACATATATAAAAATTCTTCTGGAGGATTTAAAGTCCTCAATCAACAGTAATACAATCATAGCAGGGGACTTCAATACCTCACTGACATCACTGGATAGATCTTCTAAACAAAAAATTAACAAGGAAAGACAGACTCTAAAAGAAGTGCTAGATAAAATGGATTTCATAGTTATCTACAGAGAATTACACCCCAAAACTGCCGAATTCACATTGTTCTCAGGTGCACATGGGACATTCTTAAAGACAGACCACCTGTTAGGGCACAAACAAAGTATCTACAAGTTCAAGAAGATTGAAATCATATCAAGCATCTTCTCAGATCACAATAGCATGCAACTAGAAATGAATTGCAACAAGAGCATGCAAAGACATTTGAAAATATGCAGGCTAAATAGCATGTTACTGAATAATGAATGGATTACCATGAAGATCAAGGAAGAAATTAGAAACTTCCTGGAAACCAATGAAAATGAACACACAACAACACAAAATCTATGGGATGCAGTGAAAGCAGTTCTGAGAGGGAAGTTCATAGCACTACAGCTTTACCTCAAGAAGCAAGAAAAATTTCTAATAGACTATCTAACCTCACAACTTAAAGAACTAGAGAGCAAACAAAAAGAAAACCCCGAAACTAGTAGAAGGAAGGAAATAGTAAAGATCAGAGCAGAAATAAATGACATGGGGACCAAAAAAACAATTCACAAGATCAATGAAACAAAGAGCTGGTTCTTTGAAAAGATAAACAAGATTGATGGACCCTTAGCTAGACTCACCAAGAAAGAAGAGAGAGAACCCAAATACACAAAATAAAAAATGAAAGAGGAGAAATAATTACTGACACCACAGAAATACAATGGATTGTGAGCAAATATTATGAACAATTATACAGCAACAAATTGACAATCTAAATGAAATGGACAAATTTCTGAAAATACATGGTCTCTCAAAACTGAACTGAGAAGAGATAGAAAATTTGAACAGATCAATTACAATAAAAGAAATTGAACATGTAATCGAGACTCTTCCAGCAAACAAAAGCCCAGGCCCGGAAGGTTCACAGGGGAATTTTACCAATCATTCAAAGTAGAACTAATACCCATTCTCCTCAAACCATTTCAAAAAATGCAAGAAGGAAGATTTCCGAACTCGTTTTATGAAGCCAGCATAATTCTAATTCCAAAACCAGAAAAAGACACTACAAAGAAAACTACAGGCCAATATCCCTATGAACATAGATGCCAAAATCCTGAACCAAATACTAGCTAATCAAATTCAGCAATTCATGAAAAAAATTATTCACCATGACCAAATGGGATTCATCCCAGGGATGCAAGGCTGGTACAATATTCACAAATCAATAAATGTGATACACCACATAAATAAAATGAAGAATATCAATAGATGCTGAAAAAGCATTCCACAAAATCCAGCACCTATTTCTGATAAAAACACTCAGCAATCTGGGAATAGAGGAATCATATCTTGACATAATAAAGGCCATATATGAAAAACCTGCAGCCACCATCATACTCAATGGGCAAAAACTAAAAGCATTTCCCTTAAGAACAGAAACAAGACAGGGATGCCCACTTTTGCCACTCTTATTTAACATAGTACTGGAAGTCTTAGCCACAGCAATCAGACAGGAAGAAAAAAATAAAAGGGATCCAAACTGGAAAGGAGGAAGTGAAACTGTCATTATTTGCGGATGATGTGATACTATACTATACCCCAAAGACTCCATCAAAAATTTACTAGACTTAATAAATGAATTTGGAAAAGTATCAGGATACAAAATTAACATCAAGAAATCGATGGCATTCTTGTACATCAATGATGAACTCACAGAAGGAGAAACTAAAAAAAAAAAAATCCCATTTACCATCACGGCAAAAAAAATTAAGATACCAAAGAATAAACTTAACCAAGGAAATAAAGGACCTATTCGCAGAAAACTACAGGTCATTGAAAAAATAAATAGAGGAAGATATAAAAAAGTGGAAGCACATATCTTGTTCATGGATTGGAAGAATTAACATCATTAAAATGTCTATACTACCCAAAGCAATCTGTAGATTCAATGCAATCCCCATCTAAATACCAACAACATACTTAAAGAACTAGAACAAATACTTCAAAAGTTCATATGGAACCAAAACAGACCTCGAATATCCACAGCAATCTTGAAAAAGAAGAACAAAGTTGGAGGGATCACATTACCAGATTTCAGGTTCTACTACAAAGCCACTGTAATCAAAACAGCCTGGTACTGGCACAAGAACAAGCATTTGGACCAGAATAGAGAACCCAGAAATGGACCCAAGGCAATATGCTCAATTAATATTTGACAAAGGTGGCAAGAGCATACAGTGGAGTAAAGACAGCCTCTTTAATAAATGGTGTTGGGAAAATTGGACAGCTACATGCAAAAAAATGAAACTCAAAATGGATAACAGACTTAAATGTGACTCATGAACCCCTAAAAATTCTAGAAGATACTGTAGGCAACAAAATTTCAGACATATGCAGCAGAATTTTCACTGATACATCACCTAAGGCAACAGAAACAAAGGAGAAAATGAACACATGGGACTACTTCAAACTCAAAAGCCTCTGCACAGCAAAAGATACAATCATTAAAATGGAAAGACAACCCACTGTATGGGAGAGCATAATTGCCAATGATATATCAGATAAGGGGTTAATTTCCAATATATATATAGAGTGCTCATACAACTCAACAAAAGGAACACAAAGAACCCAATTTAAAAATGGGCAGAGGAACTAAATAGATACCTCTCCAAACAGGACATACAAGTGGCCAAGAGACATATGGAGAAATGTTCAACATCACTAATCATCAGAGAGATACAAATTAAAACAACAATGAGGTATCACCTCACACCTGTCAGAATGGCCACCATCAACAAATCATCAAACAGCAAGTGTTGGCGAGGGTGTGGAGAAAAGGGGACTCTAATACACTGCTGGTGGGAATGCACACTGGTGCAGCCACTATGGAAAACAATATGGTGTTACCTCGAAAAATTTAAAATTGAACTGTCATTTGACCCAGTGATCCCACTTCTAGGAATATACCCTAAGAAACCTGAAACACCAATCAGAATATATGTACCTCCATGTTTGTAGCAGCACTATTTACAATAGCTAAGATCTGGAAACAGCCCAAGTGTCTATCAGTCAATGAATGGATAAAAAAGTGGTGGTACATACACACAATGGAGTACTATGCAACTGTAAGAAAAAAAGAGCTCTTGTCCTTTGAGACGACATGGAGGGACCTGGAAAGTATCCTAAGCAAAACAAACCAAACAAAGAAAGACATGTATCATATGATCTCACTTATTTGTGGAATATAATGAACATAACAGTCTGAGGAATGGGGTATTCCCAGAGACGTGGAAGTGGGGTACAGACTGACAATCCCCAGAAGAGGGAGTGGTGGGGGAGAGATAAACCACAGAACTTATATGCATATGTGCATGAACAATGGACATGGACAACAAAGGTGGGGACAGGGTGGGGATGGAGGGGGAGGAGGGAATTAGTGGGGGGAAATGGAGAAACATCTGTAACAAAAATAAATGAATTAATTTAAAAAACTACAAGAATATTCAAATTTCCAGGGATACATTTTCATAAATAATAATGTTCCAGATAAATATTGCTAAATAAATTTATATTTAGGTCTTTTGGAACTAAAAAAAAAAAAAAAAAGACCCCCCATTTCTATCTAAGTATATACTTAGATGAAGTTTTTACCTTTTCTCTCTTTCACTTGAAGAGATGTTATTAATTTAGTGGTTTGACTTAATCGATGGTACCTCAGAATCAAAGTTCAAGGTCACTTATTGATCTGCAGTGTGCTTCTGAACACTCTGCACATTCATGCTGTCTGCTTAGGATCCAGAGTTCCCAGAAACATATTCCTTCTATTTCCTACATTCCTACCAGCCACATCCTCATGATGTTCTTTGCTACTATAGACTCTAAGTTTTCAAGATTTCAACTAACTTGATACAGTGTCCTTGCTGATGTGTTAGTGATCACATCCCACCTCTGTCAAGTTATAATTGTGCATATTTTAACTGGAATCTTTTAGGTAAACTATTAGTTATTTTAATGGTAATAACCAGATAAGTAAGTATGAAGGTGGGCCAGTGAGTCCTATAAACTTTCTATCACCCTTCAAATTATACTAGAATAGGTTTTGAACGTTTAAGTTTTAATCTGGTTTAAAATTTGAAAAAGAAAAGTATAATTTAAAATGAAAAAATGAAATATAATGAAAATGAAAAATGAATGAAAAAATAAAAAAAATGAAAAAATAATATAATTTAAAATGAAATTTATTTTTATTGGAGCTAATTTCTGTGGAAACAGTACCTCTGGGAATTTGACTTTTGACGAAATTACAGTGGGAAGATATGGACCTTCCTTGCAAACATGTGACAAAAACACCCCAAATGGTAAGTGCTTTTCTCAACATCTCCCTGTTTAGGCACACGAATCACTATATTGGGTTATATCTCTAATCCCTTCAACTAGTACTGGGTCCCTGGGAGAGACATCAAGGGAGGCTTGGTAGGGCATTTGTCTCCCTCTTATGATGCCAATGTGAAAAGTTTATGGTATTACCTCACATAGTTCTAATTTTCCTGAAAACCTATGAATCAGTTGTAAATTCCTTTTATTACTTCTTCAATTGGTTCATTTTTCCAGCTTACTCTGTCTCCTGGAGTTTAATCAGGTTAATGACTGCTTTTTAAGTTATATAATTTGTCTTGATTTAAAAAATTAGCTACACCATTGATTTGCACCATATCTGTGAAAGGGTGTATAGGAGCATGCAGTTGCTGGGGCCATCTTTGCCTACACTGTCTTTCTTCTTCTTTTTATGAAAGTGGGCAAGCCACGTGCAACCCGGCTGTGCAATCTTACTGAAGATGGAGTGATAAAGTTACAAGAGCCGATATTAGGAAATTGCTCTTTAAATCTGGAAACCCTGGAGCAGGAGGTATGCCCTATGCCCATGTAACGCACAACTGGAAAAAGCCTGATGGTCAAATCAACGTTTTTTAAGACTTTCAAATTAGAAATAGCAAAAACTAGTAACTAACCACCCCCTACCCCCCACCTTTTTAAATTGACATCTATTTGTGAAAAAGGATAATTCAACATGTTGGTTTGGTTTGGCAAATTTCAGCAAATGATAATCTATAGCACATTTTATTTAAATTTTTTTCTTTATTAATTTTACAGACAGAAGAAAGGAGAGGAAGAGAGAGATAGAAACATCAATGAGAGAGAACATCAATTGGCCGCCTCCTGCATGCCCCCCACTGGGGACTGGGCCCATAACCTGGGCATGTGCCCTGGCTGGGAATGGAACCAGCGACCTCTTGGTGCATGGGTCAATGCTTAGCCACTGAGCCACACCAGCCAGGCACTATGGCACATTTTAAATGGCCTCACCTTTTTAAACCAGTTAAGTTTTGACCAAAAATAGATCCCTGACACTTGAGACCAAAAGGAAGGCATTTTAATGGTCTACTGGATCAAAACAGAGAGAAAAAACTAGGGCCAAAGACCTTTTGAGACAGTAAACTCCAGAACCTGCTGGTAGTCTCAGGGCTGTATCCATGAGCAGGTGAAATAGGAAGTACATCTCAGTAAATATTTTCTCATGCAAATTAAGTTATTTTGACTAAGGATATACCCAAATGCAAATACATGGCATTGCTAACACCTGGGACTAAATGAGGGGCAGAAGAGGAAAGTTACTTTATGTGGTTCTTGTAGGTGCCAGGCATGTTACATATTATCTCATTTCGTTTTTATAGAACCTCTGAGAGTTAGATGTTATTCCCATATTATAGATAATTATAGCTAATAACACTAATTATTAAGCACTGACTGCATGCTAAATACTGTGCTGAACATTTTATATACACTATTTTTATCATATTTAATTCCTGCAACACCCCTATAGATAAGTATTAATGTACTCATTTTATGAATGAGGAAATGGTGGCTCTGAGAGGTGCAGTATTTTACCTGGTAAATCACAGCCTAACGTGATAAGACTGCTTTTGATTTTCAGGTCCACACTGCACCATACTGGCTCCCTAATTATAGATGGGCAGGGGTGGGGGTGGGAGTGAGGAGGGCAGTAGGGTGTGGAGGTGGCTGCCAGCCATAGAGGCTGTGCTAGCCACACAAACTGTGGGAAAGACTTCATGTTCTGGAATCTGACAAGCCAGTGTTTGACTATTAGCTCTCCCCTTCTACGCTTCTTCGTGAACTATGGGTGAGCTCCTTACCCTCTCCAAGGCTTTAAATAGGGACGAGAATGCTCAACTCACAATGTTGTTTTGTGTATTCAATGTAATAATGCCTGTAAAACATTTGGCAGTACTTAGCACACAGCAGGGACCTGGCTCTTGAATGAGAGCATTGTTTCTGTCTACTGATTGGCTATTGCTTCCAACTCTTTCCCAAGCTTAAATAGCCTGTGACCTTGATTTGATTTTTGAAATGATGCTGCCATCTAGTGAAGAGAGAGTGAGAGAGAGAGAGACAGAGACAGAGAGAGAGAGAGAGGTTGACCCACAGCCCCACTAATGACAGTATTAACATGTTGTAGGTGCACAGCTGTGCCTGGGGGCCAGATGCTACCTGAGATTGTCTAGGTCAGTGCTGCCCAAACTATCTGTGCTGAAAAGCTAGTTTTAAAATTTTTCAACCCATTGTAGACCAATAATCTTGTAAAATATAATAAAAATAAATAACTTACAAAATGAAATGAAAACAAAATCATGAGATGCAAATCCATTAAAAATGATTATATGTAACAGCATAGACTTGTTAGGTAAGTTTACAATTGTTATGTAACTTATACAAGAAAATAAACAAATAATGAAAAATGGAGATTGAGGCTCAACTAAATTCCAGCTTATTCATTTGTAGTTGCTTGAGGCTCAACTAAATTCCAGCTTATTCATTTGTAGTTGCTTGAAAACTGTTTAAATGTAGTTGTATAGAATTAGATTTGTGGTTTTTTTTGTTGTTGTTGTTTTTAACAGATAGGCACATCAATGAATTTTTCAACTATTTCACAAGAAGCCCAGATTTTAACATCTAATGCCAGTGCGTTAACTCTCTCGAACCTCACTTCTGCTACTAAAGTGGTTGGACAGATTTTCAACGAATCCAGAAATGCTTCAAGTGAGGTAAAACTCACAAGGTTTTTTAAAAAGGGAGGGGAAGAAAGAAAGAATGTCATCCCCAACTTTATTCCTTATTCCAGGATATGGACTTGGGTATGGTTTAGGTTAAAACTATTTTGAAGAGCACTCTTTCTGTGACATGCTCAAATAAATAGAAAAAGGGCTCTTTATTCAAGTATTCTCTTTCAGGATAATCACAATGATCATTAACCTGTTAAATCTGGAAAGCCTGTAAGAAACAAATCTATTTCATCTTATTAATATGTTTACCAACCGCGTTTGACCTCAGCATCTCTATTCAAGTCCAAGTAACTGGTGTTCCCAGGAACTCACTTGGGAACATGATATTTTAAACTGTGATCTCTTTCTGCTAAGCATATTTGCATTTTTAGTTTTGGCTTTTAAAAAACATAAGCCTAGTCTGCATTTCTGACATTATAAACTTCTAAACTCTGGTACCTGAAAATAACTATAGTCAATCTTTACCATCTGGCACAGCTTGGGTACTGGGGTTATAAAACACCAATATGAACTGACCCAGTGTTTACCAGCTGAGTATCAGCATGGCCTGAAAATATCTACTCTTTTCTCCTATTCCTTTTAAATATTTTATTTAAAAAAATTATTTTATGTTATACTAGATCCTTCAGAAATTAACTGGGATTAAAATAATAAATTAATAAAAATAGAATTGAAAGAGAAAAATAATGACCACCCAATGTAGAATTTATGAAAAGATTAGTCAATAAAGACAGAAGGAGAGGGACTTCCGGTCAAGATGGCAGCATAGGTAAACGTGGTATTGCGGCCTCCCACAACCACATCAAAGTTACAACTAAACTATAGAACAATTACCATTCAAAGCCTCCTGAAATCAAGCTGAATGGAAGTCCTACAACTACAGAATCAAAGAAGAAGCCACATTGAGATTGGTAGAATGGGTAGAGGCGTGACAGGCTGGTCCCACACCCATGTGTGGCGGATAAAAATTAGGAGAATACCTTGGCTAGGTAGGTCCTCTGTGAGGACTGAGGGATCCCCATCCCACAACAGGCTCCCAGCTCAGGGTTTCAGTGCCAGGAAGAGAAGTCCCCATCACTTCTGGCTAGAAAACCAACGGGAACTGAGGCTGAGGGAGGCTGAGACTACTAGAGCCCCAGGCAGCTCCTCTTAAAGGGCCTGTGCATGGACTTACTCAGACTCGCACCCTCCAGACTCCAGCGTGTGGGATGCAGCTTAAAAGGCACAGAGACATATGGGGAAGAACTGAGTTGTTTGGCATTGGAGTGTGGGTTGGAGAGGCAGCTTTCTCCTGGACAAACGTGCTGTCAGAGGCCTTTATTCCTTCGGTGAGCCCTTCCCTGGGACGGCAGACTGCCACCATATCTGGGACTCCAGCAAGCTGCCTCACACTGTTTGCCCCACCCTGGTGGAACCCTGAGGCCCTGCCCCACCCAACTTTTAGGCCCATGCAAGCTGTTGCCAGTTGTTTACCATAGGATTGGCCTGTCTTGGATCCTGCTTCAGGTTTTTCTAAATTCTTGCAAAAAAGCAGCATCTGGTCTCAGCTAGCCCCATACCTCTTGTTAAGTAATACATAGAAACAAACACGGGAGGCAGCCAAATTGAGGAGACAAAGAAACAGGTCCCAAATGAAAGAACAGAACAAAACTCCAGGAAAAGAACTAAGCAAAATGGAGATAAGCAACCTAACAGATGCTGAGTTCAAAATACTGCTTATAAGGATGCCCAATGAACTCAGTGAGAACCTCAGTGAATTAGTGAGGGCCTCAAGAGCATAAAAAAGGACCAGTCAGAAATGAAGGAGGCACTAAATGAAATAAAGAATAATTTACACAGATTCAATGGTAGAATAGGTAAAGTCAAGAAGCAAACCATCAATTTGGAAGCACAGAGAGTCCCAAACAAGATGGACCCCAAGAGGCCCACACCAAGACACATCATCATCAAAATGCAAAAGGTTCAAGACAAATAGAGAATCTTAAAAGCAGCAAGAGAAAAACAGTTAGTTACCTACAAGGGAGTTCCCATAAGACTATCAACTGATTTCTCAAAAGAAACTTTGCAGGCCAAAAGGGAGTGGCAATAAATATTTAGAGTGATGAAAAGCAAGAACCTACAACCAAGATTACTCTATCCTGCAAAGCTGTTATTTAGAATTTATGGCCATATAAAGCGTTTCCCAGACAAGGAAAAGCTAAAGGAGTTCATCACAAGCAAACCATTATTATATAAAATGTTGAAGGGTCTTCTTGAAGAAAAAGAAAAAAAAGTATGAACAAACAAAATGGCAATGAATACATATCTATCTACAATTGAATCTACAAACAAAATGAACAAGCAGAACAGAAACCTTTTCATAGATACAGAGAATATTTGTTGGTTGCCAGATGAGAGGAAGGTTGGGGGAATGGGTGAAAAAGGTGAAGGGATAAAAAAGTACAAATTGATTGTTAGACTGACAAACCTCAAAGGGAAGGAGTGTTGGGGAGTGGGAAGAAATAAAACAAAGGACCTATATGTATATATGCATAACCAATGGACACAGACAACAGTGTGGGGAAAGGCAGGAGGGGGACAGGAGTGGGGAGGAGGGGGTCAATGGGGGAAAAATGAGGAACATCTGTAATACATTCAATAATAAAGATAAGTTAAATAAATAAATAAAGACAGAAGGGTATTAATAACCCTAAAAGAGGGCAGTTAAACAGTAACTAAATTCTGAGAAATTGTTTTCAATGCACTCCTGATTTTTTAATTATAAGAAAACTAGAAATAATTTTACAAAGTCTAATAGGTACAACTAAGTGTAACTATTAAGTTATATTAAATGTTTTGAGCTGTAATGTTCTGACAACCAAAGCCCTGCACTCTTATTATTTTGTTCCAGTTTTCGCATCCAAGCATCTGCTGTTGTGTTCTTGGGGATGAGGTGGAGGTCCTGTAAAGAACTTTGTTATGAGGTCAAATTCAGAGACCTAAGCTCCCTAATTGACTGTCTTAATTTATACTTTCACTGTGCCTCATCTTTATTCTCTCTGCCATCTTATGTAAATAAAAAACTAAGCCTTTAATTCCACTTGATACCATAATAATTCATGATAATGATGGTCATGATGATGTATGATATATGTTCTCTATGATGACGGGTGTCTTCTTCCTGGCAGGCAAAAATAGTTGCTGTGACAACAGTGAGTCAACTTCTAGAGGCCAGAGAGAACCTTTTTCAAAAAGCTGCTGCTGCTGATGATAATGCCTTTGAAACGTAAGCACAATCCCAATTTGTAAAGAAAACCCGACAAAGTGCTTTTCACTTTCCAAGGCTAAAGCATTGATAGACATGTCTTTTCTTCTCTTTTGATGTGCTAACTGACTGATTCTTATGGAATGCAGACTAAAACCTTGGCTTCCTACCTCGTCTTCAGTGACTAGACAGAGTGGTATAAACTCCTGTTCCAGGCATGGCCATCCATAGAGAATAACTGGGGTCATTTAGATTCAAACATGTTTTCCTGGCCTTAGTTTGGTGTATGCCAGGAGCAACCTGCATGCACAACAGGAGCTCTTCAAACTCAATTTACAGAGCTGTAAATAAACAGCACAACTTTGCAAGACACGTTGGTAGCTTCCTACGCACAACTCAGCTCTCCCCAAGGTCCTGGGGTATTTTGACTGAGCTTTCCCAAGGCCACAGTAAAAAAAAAAAAAAAAAAAGGATCTAATTCTACCTGTGTTCTGTGTTCTTGATTCCTTTGTTCTGGATTTTGTTTGGTTGTATAGTTACACTAAAACTTAGGTAATTTATTCATAGAGGCTTCTTACTAGGATTCACTGTATGTTTTTTATCTTATATACAGTTTTCTTTTTTCTTTAAACTTAATCTTAATTGTTGAACATATTACAAATGTTCCCCCTTTTTCCCCTATTGACCTCCTCCTCCCCACTCCCGCCTCCCTCCTGCCTTTCCCCACACTGTTGTCATTGTCCATTGGTTATACATATATGCATATAAGTTCTTTGGTTTATTCCTTCCCACCCCTTCTCCCCCATTCCCTTTGAGGTTTGTCAGTCTAACAACCAATTTGTACTTCCTTATCCCTTCACCTTTTTCACCCATTCCCTCTACCCCCCTCCCATCTGGCAACCAAGAAAATGTTCTCTGTATCTATGAGAATATTTCTGTTCTGCTTGTTCATTTTGTTTGTAGATTTAATTGTTTTTTTTTTCGTTGTTTTGTTTTTTTTTTTATCCTCACCCGAGGACATTTTTCGATATTTTGTTCAGATAGAGTGAGAGGGAGAGAGAGAGAGAGAGAAACATCGACGTGAAAGCGACACATCGAGTGGTTGCCACCCGCAAGACCCAACCAGGGCCAGGGACAAACTGCAACCAAGGTACGTGCCCTTAGCGGGAACCGAACCCGGGTCTCTCCGAACCGCAGGCCAACGCTCTAACCGCTGAGCCAAACCGGCCAGGGCTAATTGTTGATAGATATGTATTTATTGCCATTTTTTTCATATTTTTTCTTTTTCTTTTTCTTTTTCTTCAGGAAGACCCTTCAACATTTCATATAATACTGGTTTGGTTGTATTGAAGTCCTTTAGCTTTTTCTTTTCTGGAAAACTCTTTATGTATATGGCCATTGGTTCTAAATGATAGCTTTGCAGGATAGAGTAATCTTGTTTGTAGGTTCTTGCTTTACATCACTCTGAATATTTATTGCCACTCCCTTCTTACCTGCAAAGTTTCTTTTGAGAAACTGACTGACAGTCTTATGGGAACTCCCTTGTAGGTGACTAACTATTTTTCTCTTGCTGTTTTTAAAATTCTTTCTTTGTCTTGAACATTTTGCATTTTGATGATGATATGTCTTGGTGTGAGCCTCTTTGGGTTTATCTTGTTTGAGACTCTGTGCTTCCTGGACTTGTATGTCTATTTCCTTCACCAAGTTAGGGAAGTTTTCTGTTATTACTTTTTCAAAACGGCTTTCAATATTTTTCTCTGTTTCTTCTCCTCTGGGGCCCTCATAATGTGAATGTTGGTATGCTTAAAATTGTCCCAGAGGTTCCTTACACTATCCTCATTTTTTGGGTTCTTTTTCTTTTTGCTGTTCTGATTGGGTATTTTTTTTTCTTATATTCCAAATTGATGGTTTGCTTCTCAGCTTCATCTAATCTACTGATTCCTTATAAATTATTCTTTATTTCAGTTAGTGCATCCTTCATTTCTGACTGGTCCTTTTTTATGCTCTTGAGGTCCTCACTAAGTTCCTTGAGCATCCTTATAACCAGTGTTTTGAACTCTGCCTCTGGTTGATTGCTTATCTCCATTTTGTTTAGTTCTTTTCCTGGAGTTTTGTTCTGTTCTTTCATTTGGGAAATATTTCTTTGTCTCTTTATTTTGGCTGCCTCCCTGTGTTTATTTCTAAGTATTACGTGGAGTTGCTATGTCTCCTGGGCTTCCTAGGGTGGCCTATTTTACTAGGTGTCCTGTAGGGTCCAGTGGCACAGCCTCCCTGGTCTCCCAGCTGAGCCCTCAAGGTATAACCCTCGTGTGGACTTTACACTCTTCTATTGTAATTGACTCTTGATTGCTGTTGGCACATCAGTGAGAGGATTTTACTCAGGTTGATCAGCTGTAAGGACTGGCTGTGCCCATTATCCACTGACCTCTGACTACCTTGGAGGATCAGCTGTTCAGGGGCCCACCATACAGAGCAAGACTTACTTCAGCAAGGCTCTGGTATCCACTGAGTCCATTCCTTTAGTGTGTCAATTGTGGAGGTGGTTGGGTGGTGCTGCTTCACAGTGTTCTGAAGCTGTCCACTGGGTGTGCTGGCTCTGGGGCAAGGTCAGCCACTGCTTGTGTTCTACCTGGGGCCACCAGCCATAAGCTACAAAGTGGTCTGAAGCAGGATCCAAGACTGGCCATTCCTATGGTAAATCCACTGGGAATAGCTTGGGTGGGCCTGAAAATTGGGTGGGGCAGGGCCTCAGGGAATCACCAGGGTGGGGCAAACAGTGTGAGCTCTGTTGCTGGAGTCCCAGATATGGCGGCTGTCTGCTGGCCTTGGGAAGAGCTCACCAAAGGAACATCAGCCTCCACTAGCACATCTGTCCAGGAGAAAGCTGCCTCTCCAGCCTTTGTCCCAATGCCAAACAACTCAGTTCTTCCCTGCATGTTTCTGGTGCCTTTTGAGCTGCCTCCTTCACATTGGAGCTCAGAGGGAGCAAGTTCAGGAAAGTCCATGAGCAGGCCCTTTAAGGGGAGCTGCCTGGGACTTCAGCAGCTTCAGCCTACCTCAGCCTAAGTTCCCCTTGGTTTTTCCAGCCAGAAGTGATGGGGACTTCTCTTCCTGGCACTGGAACCCTGAGCTGGGAGCCTGGTGTGGGACGGGGACCCTCACACCTCAGGAAAGACCTTCACAACCGAGGTGATCTTTCTGATTTTTATTCATCATGGTCTGTGCCTCCGCCCCTCCTACCAGTCTTGATGTGGCTTCTTCTTTAATTTTGTAGTTGTAGGACTTCCATTCAGCTTGATTTCAGGTGGTTCTGAATGATGTTTGTTCTGTAATTTTGATTTGGTTGTGGGAGGAGGTGAGACAGTTTACCTACGCAGCCATCTTGACAGGAAGTCCCAGTTTTTTTAACCCTTTTAAAATCTAAGTAAAAATGCATGCTCATTATGAAAAAATAAAAAATATATAGATGAGAAAATTTTTTTTAAATCATTCTGCCTTTTAACTTGTTGGTATATATTCTTGTAAATTTTCTCTCTCTTTATCTGTCTCTCTTTTTTAAAAATCTTTTATTTATTAATTTGTTTTTGTTACAGATGTTTCTCATTTTTAGTCCATTGACACCCTCCTCCCCCCCTCCCTGCTTCATCCCCAGCTTTGTTGTCTATGTTCATTGGTCATGCATACATGCATATAAGTTCTGTGGTTTATCTCTTCCCCTACAACCCCCACCCCCTCCTCTGAGACTTGTCGGCCTATACGCCACCTCTACCCTCTCTCTCTCTCTCTCTCTGTATCATATTACATAATTTATTGATTTCTAACTTGCTTTTTGTCACTTAATAATAGTTTATAAACATCTTTTTATATATATACCTATACATCTACAGTATACATTTTAGATTACTGCATAATATGAGTAAACTTTAATTTTTATTAAAAAAATTTTTTTCTATATTGATTTTAGAGAAAGAGGAAGGGAAAGAGATAGAAACATCAACTGATGTGAGAGAACATTGATTGGCTGACTTCTGCATGCTCCCCACTGGGGATTTGGCCTACAACCTGGGCATTTGCCAAGACTGGGAATCAAACCGGTGACCTCTTGGTGCATGGGTTGATGCTCAACCACTGAGCCACACTGGCTGGGCTGAGTGAACTTTTATTTAAGCAGTTCTCTGCAACTTCTCTGCCACTGGACATTTATTTATTTATTTATTTAATCTGTTTGTTGTTGTTGATTTTAGAGAGAGAGGAAGGGTGAGGGAGAGACAGATAGAAACATCGAAGACAGAGAACATCAACTGGCCACCTCCAGCATGGCCCCTACTGGGGATTTGGCCTACATCCTGGGCATGTACCCTGATCAGGAATTGAACTTGTGACCTCTTGGTGCATGGGTCAATGCTCACCACTGAGCAATACCATCAGGGTTGCCACTGGACAGATTGCTTTAAGTCTTACTATTTTGAGCCATCAATATTCTTGTATATAATCTTTGTTTGCATGACCCATTGTTTCCTTAGGAGAAATTCCTACAAGTAATTTTTAGTTATTTAATTATTATACCAGTACCTATATGGTGTTGAGGCTTTAAAGTAGAAAAAGTACCAAAGCATGAAATAGAACATTCAAAAGATTGTAATTCTGAGAGAGGGTGGTAAAGGTTGTGCAAACAATTTAACTGATATGTTTTATGACTTCAAACTTCAATAAAAGTTTGGGCCCTTCTCTCTGGGAAGGTGGACACTCCCATTTTTCTTGGAGTTGCAGAAGGAAGTGGCCATGGGTCCAGAGTCTATGTTCAGCGAACATGGAGACTGAGAACCAGAGTCTCTTCAGAGCTGGAGGCTCTGTATTTGCGATCTTGCTGGAGAGAAAGGAGAGGTGTGAATGTTTTTGGTGAGAAAAAAGTGGGATTTGGCTGAGAATGTCATAGATCATGATGCAGATGAGAAAGCTGTCTTAATAGACAATTATGAACTTTGCTGGATGAAGATATGGAGAAAAACAATTTTGTGTGACTCATATATAATATCCAAATAACATCAAAGGAAGTGGTTAGAGGATAAATAACAATTTTAAATACAGAACACACTGAAATATTGAATGGTATGACTGCATCTAATCCCTCCTTTCTCCCACTGTAAATTTCTACTTGGCTTATCTTTCTAATCTTGGTCTATGTGTTTCCTTTCTTCCCTGTGATCTTGTACATAAGCCCCGTGGGTTCAGTTCCTTCATTTTGCCTCAGCCTCCAGTCCTTTAGCTCCCCTGAGGAGAATATTCTTGATGAGTTGCCAGCAGAGGTAGTCTCCCCTTCTCCTCTCTCCCTGGGAAAGGAAACTAATCGCTGCTTGGAGCAACTCTTCCTTTCCAAGCTCCATCCCTTGAGTCTCCTCACTACACCAGGCCTTAGTCTCTCATCTCACTTTGATTTCTCCCTTCTTTCATTCATAGTTTCATCTTTGTATCCTTAAGCTTCTGAACTCCCCCTCTATACTTAGTGGAAGGTGGAGAGGGTGAGAGTGAAAAAGAGGAGAGTGACAGGGAGGAAATAATCTGTTTAAGCTTCTGCTATCTCAAGTTGTAGTGAAGCCCTCTAGTGTCCATTTATTTGTCCAGTCTCCTTTACTACATTGGGAAGAGTCAGATTGTTAGAGTGGGTAGAGCTCTGGAGCCTTTGGCAGGGTCTCTGCTAGTAAGGGCTTCCTACTCTAATCAGTGGATCTAAGACCTTATTTCTCCAATTTGAACATTTGCTGCAAAAACTGATCCAAAACATCGAAACTTTGCTGTTACATTCAGGCTTATAATTGTCCCTGTATACTTAGCTTTGGGAATGCAAAACTGTTTCCCTAATACTGACCACTGAGAACACTTACATTTCACATTTCTGTTCCAGCCAGCCTTCTTGGTCTACAAGATATCCATTTAAATGATATCAACTAAACAGAGATTTGCTGTAAAGAGGCATGTGGAAAAATCTCATGGGAACCTAAGAACAGCATTACAATAAAGCTGTGCCTTGTGGATGCTGAAGCAGGGGTGTGGCAAGGCATCCAAAGCAGCTTTAAAGGTCTCAATAGACGAGTTTGTGGGTCTTCCCTCTGGGATAATATAATGGTTGTTGCCATAGTCTTTAGAATCAGACAGTCTTAGGTTCATATCTTAGCAATATTATTTATTAGTTTTGAACAAATTACCTCATATCTCTTTGAAGAGCCTCAGATTCTTTTTAAAAATTTTTATTTAATTTTTAATTTTATTTTTGTTACAGATATTTCTCCTTTATTACCCCATTGACACCCTCCTTCCCATCCCCTCTGCCCCGTCCCCGGCTTTGTTGTCCATGTCCATTGGTTATGCATACATGAATATAAGTTCTGTGGTTTATCTTTTCCCTACCCCTACCACCTCCTTTTCTGAGGGTTGTCAGTCTGTACCCTACTTCCATGTTTCTGGGTCTACCCCATTCCTCAGACTGTTATGTGCATTATATTCCATAAATAAGTGAGATCATGTATTTGTCTTTTCTTGCTTGGCTTGTTTCATTTAGGATTATACTTTCCAGGTCCCTCCATGTCGTCTCAAAGGATAAGATATCTTTCTTTCTTACAGCTGCATAGTACTCCATTGTGTATATGTACCACCACTTTTTTATCCATTCATCTACTGATTGACACTTGGGTTGTTTCCAGATCTTAGCTCTTGTAAATAGTGCTTCTATGAATGTGGGGGTACATATATTCTTTCTGATTGGTGTTTCAGGCTTCTTAGGGTATATTCCTAAAAGTGGGATCACTGGGTCAAATGGAAGTTCAATTTTTAATTTATTGAGGTAACGCCATATTGTTTTCCATAGTGGCTGGACCAGTCTGCATTCCCACTAGAGTGCAGTGTACTAGAGTCCCCTTTTCTCCACACCCTCACCAATACTTGTTGTTTGATGATTTGTTAATGGCGGCCATTCTGACAGGTGTGAGGTGATACCATGATATCTCATTGTTGTTTTAATTTGCATCTCTCTGATGATTAATGATTTTGAGCATTTCTTCATATGCCTCTTAGCCATTTGTATGTCCTGTTTGGAGAGGTGTCTATTTAGTTCCTCTGCCCATTTTTTAATTGGGTTCTTTGTCTTCCTTTTGTTGAGTTGTATGAGTACACTCTATTTTTTAGAAATTAACCCCTTATCTGATGTATCATTGGCAATGATGTTCTCCCATATAGTGGGTTGCCTTTCCATTTTGATGGTTGTTTCTCTTGCTGTGCAGAAGCTTTTTAGTGTTCATTTTTTCCTTTGTTTCTGTTGCCTTAGGTGATGTATCAGTGAAAATTCTGCTGCATATGATGTTCGAAATTTTGTTGCCTACATTTTCTTCTAGAATTTTTATGAATTCACAGGTCACATTTAAGTCCTTTTTTTTTTTTTGTTAATTAATTTTTGTTACAGATGTTTCTCTTTTTCCCCCCACTGATTCCCCACTCCCCCTCCCTCCCTGTCCTTTCCCCAGTTTGTTGTCCATGTCCACTGTTCATGCATACATGCATATAAGTTCTGTGGTTTATCTCTCCCCCACCACGCCCCTCTTTAGGGGATTGTCAGGCTATACCCCACTTCCGAGTCTCTGGGACTACCCCATTCCTCAGACTGTTATGTTCATTATATTCCACAAATAAGTGAGATCATATGAAACTTGTCTTTCTCTGTTTGGCTTGTTTCACTTAGGATGATACTTTCCAGGTCCCTCCATGTAGTCTCAAAGGATAAGAGATCTTTCTTTCTTACAGCTGCATAGTACTCCATTGTGTATATGTACCACAGCTTTTTTATCCATTCGTCTTTTATCAATTTTGAGTTTATTTTTGTGTATGGTGTAAGTTTATGGTCTAGTTTCGTTTTTTGCATGTAGCTTTCCAATTTTCCCAACACCATTTATTAAAGAGGCTGTCTTTACTTCACTATGCTCTTGCCACCTTTGTCAAATAATAATTGAGCATATTGCCTTGGGTCCATTTCTGGGTTCTCTATTCTGTTCCACTGGTCTATATGCCTGTTCTTGTGCCAGTACCAGGCTGTTTTGATTATAGTCGCTTTGTAGTATAACCTGATATCTGGTATTGTGATCCCATCTACTTTGTTCATCTTTTTCAAGATTGCTGTAGCTATTTTAGGTCGTTTTTGGTTTCATATGAACTTTTGAAGTATTGGTTCTAGTTTTGTGAAGTATGCCATTGGTATTTTGATGGGGATTGCATTGAATCTATTGATTCATTTCTTATTTCTTATTTCAATGTCCTGTAGTTTTCTGCAAATAGGTCCTTTATTTCTTTGGTTAAGTTTATTCCTAGGTATCTTAATTTTTTTGCCATGATGGTAAATGGGATTGTTTTTTCAGATTCTCTTTCTGTGAGTTCATCATTGGTGTATAAGAATGCCATCGATTTCTTGACGTTAATTTTGTATCCTGCTACTTTGCCAAATTCATTTATTAAGTCTAGTAGATTATTGATGGAGTCTTTAGTGTTTTCTATGTATAATATCATGTCATCTGCAAATAATGACAGTTTCACATCCTCCTTTCCAATTTGGATCTCTTTTATTTTTTTCTTGTCTGATTGCTGTAGCTAAGACTTCCAGTACTATGTTAAATAAGAGTGGTGAAAGTGGGCATCCTGTCTTGTTCCTGTTCTTAAGGGAAATGTTTTTAGTTTTTGCCCATTGAGTATGATGTTGGCTGTAGGTCTTTCATATATGACCTTTATTATGTTGAGATATGATCCCTCTATTCCCACATTGCTGAGTGTTTTTATCAGAAATAGATGCTGGATTTTGTTGAATGCTTTTTCAGCATCTATTGATATGATCATGTGATTTTTATGCTTCATTTTATTTATGTGGTGTATCACATTTATTGATTTGTGAATATTGTACCAGCCTTGCATCCCTGGGATGAATCCCACTTGGTCATGGTGAATAATTTTTTTGATGTATTGCTGGATTCGATTTGCTAGTATTTTGTTCAGGATTTTGGCATCTATGTTGATCAGAGATATTGGCCTGTAGTTTTCTTTCTTTGTAGTGTCTTTTTGGTTTTGGAATTAGAAGTATGCTGGCTTCATAAAACGAGTTTGGAAGTCTTCCTTCTTGAATTTTTTGAAATAGTTTGAAGAGAATGGGTATTCTTTTTTGAATGTTCGGTAATACTCCCCCATGAAGCCATCCGGGCCTGGGTTTTTGTTTGCTGGGAGAGTCTTGATTACCTCTTCAATTTCCTTAGTTGTTATTGGTCTGTTCAAGTTTTCTATCTTTCCCGGTCCAGTTTTGGGAGACCGTGTGTTTCTAGAAATTTGTCCATTTAGCTTAGATTGTCGAATTTGTTACCATATAATTGTTGAAAGTAGCTGTTAGTGATCTTTTGTATTTCTGTGGTGTCAGTTGTTACTTCTCCTCTTTCATTTCTGATTTTGTGTATTTGGGGTCTCTCTCTTTGTTTCTTGGTGAGTCTAGGTAAGGGTCCATCAATCTTGTTTATCTTTTCGAAAAACCAGCTCTTTGTTTCATTGATCCTTTGGATTGTTTTTTTGGACTCTATGTCATTTATTTCTGTCTGATCTTTACTATGTCCTTCTTTTTACTTGCTCTGGGATTTTTTTTTGTTTGCTTTCTAATTCTTTAAGTTAGAAAGTCAATTAGAAATTTTTCTTGTTTCTTGAGGTAGGCCTGTAGTGCTATGATCTTCCCTCTCAGAACTGCTTTTGCTGTATCCCATAGATTTTGTGTTGTTTTATGTTCATTTTCGTTGTTTTCCAGGAAGTTTTTAATTTCTTCTGTGATCTCCTTGGTAACCCATTCATTGTTTAATAACATGCTATCTAGCCTCCATGTGTTTAGAGCCTCAGATTCTTTGATGTGATATGGGAGTAATTTTGGATCTCACTTCAGGAGGGTTCTTGTGAAGCTCCAATGAGATAATGTATGTAAATCACTAGTATTATACCTGATGTACATATAAGTTTATTAAAAAAAGGTTAGCAGTTATCTTTATAATTCACATGACCCAATAAATATATTTACTTCTCTTATCTTTACTTCTAGATCCCATTCTTTAATAATTTAATCCTATTCATGGTGTTGAGGAAATAAAATTATTAAAAACCCTTGTCACAACCCAGAAATCTTCTCTATAAAGGTAGTAGAGAAAGAAAACACTTTTACTATTGAGTAAGCATTAAAACAGAGTGTGACACGACACACATCACAGGGAAATTACTAAGAGCTTGAAAGACAGAAAGGAATATCACCTCTTTTTTTTGTTGTTGTTAATCCTCACCCGAAGATATTTTTCCATTATCCATTGATTTTTAGAGTGGAAGGGATGGAAGGAGGGAGAGAGAGAGAGAGAGAGAGAGAGAGAGAGAGAGAGAGAGAGAGAGAGAGAGAGAGAGACATTGATGTGAGAGAAACACATTGATTGGTTGCCTCCTGCACAACCCTGACTGGGATTGGGGATCAAACCTGCAACCCAGGCACGTGCCATTGACTGGGAATTGAAACTGCAACCCTTCCATCTATAGGCCAAGACTGTTTCCACTGGCCAGGGCAGAATCTTACTCTTTATATAAACAAATAGGTATAATCCATTACATATATGTTTTCAGATCAACAATGACTAGTCCTCAATTAAGAGAACTTGACAGCTCTATTTGTCACACATAGTATATTCTAGCATTACTTGGTAAGTGAGGTAACCATTTGTGTTAGCTAACTGACCTTATCCAGAGGAAATACAAACTTCTCATATCTTTATTACAGGATATAGTTTTTCAACTTGGAGCAAGATGTTCAATCACCAAAGCTAGACTCCCACTCTCCCACAGAAACCGGGAGTTAGGGGTGCTACTTCCCTCAAAGAGATTGCTCCCATGTTCTTGAGAAAGACATTCCTAGGTCACAGCTGGCAAAATACCAATTTAGTCTTCCAAAGAATTTACTTACATTTCAAAGAGAGGAGAAAGTACTTGCAAGTTTTCTAAAATGAAAATTCAAGAAAAAAGGAGGGAGGACAATTTCTTCCCTTATTTTCAACAGGAAGAATTAAGCCTAATCTTTTAAATTTGTATTTGTTCTTACAAAGGATGTAATGATCTTTCCGGTCCCCACTTTAAACCATGCCTTTCCTGATATAACTGCTGCACTAAATGAAAAATTACTAAGTGAAAGAATCTGATTCCTTCGTGTAGTCTTTTGTATCAAGTTGATGACCAGCCTCCAGATTGGAAGCTCTGAGACAGGCACCCACCTGTAATCCAATTAGTTGTGGCAAGAGGAGGAAAGGACCATATGGGAGGTGCTGTGGCTAGAGCTATCCATTAAAAGTGGTTGTGATCATGGCAAACACCCTCCATATATTTAGTACATCTTTCCCTTTGTCCTTCAAATGCCCAAGGGAGCTCCTCATAGTATCCCCAGTGTTTCCCAGAATACTAACCTCTTAGTGGGTACTCAACAGATACTATTGGTTAACTTAATGCATGAATTATGTTCTTAGCAGAGGGGAGTCTTGTTAGGTTGAAAGCAGCCCTGACTGTGATTCCTTAAGTGGGAAATACATAGTATAAGTTGCTGAAAATTACAGAAAAGGGTGTTTTAAAAAGAAGGCCTTTAAAAACAGAGAAGCCAACTTGAATGTTTCCATATGAATGGTTATCACATCCTCTTTATAGAGCAATCTTTATTTTAAAATTTCTCTCTTTTTTTAAATCTCTTTTGGGGAAGGGAAAAGATATTTAGTGGCAGATACAGAGTTTAGAATTTTGAACAATTACATTTTAATGAGATCCTTTCATTTCTGGGAAAACTAGATTGAATCAGTTATCTTAGATATAGAGATTTTATTTTGTCAAGTACAGAAATAATGTAAGTATTTCTTACAGGAAACAAAAAAAGAAAGGTCATATGACTTTTCTTTGGAGAACACCAGATCGACATGTTCCTTCCTCTCCCTCTCACATTCCATCTAATCTATCTTTGAATTTATACAAGATAGAGAAGGACAGTGTGGTTAATAGCTGAGGAAATGAGTTCTGTTCTTTCATAGTCTGTATGAACTGTCACCTCAGGAATGAACAACTTTTAAGACATGCTTTGGGTCACAAAGGGTTTTGGTGAGAGGAGGGAGTTGAATAAGTAGAAACTGAGTCTCACCACTGGAGAAACAAGCATCTCATGCTTGGCCAGTGGTGGGTGGCAACACCATCCTTCGATGTGAAGAGCAGCATAGTAAAGATTATTTCTATTAGGAAATTTGTCCTTTTTGAGTTCCAGCTTTCTGGCATCAGTGTAGAAGATACCCTTCAGTGGAGATAGTCCACTAGAACTTTTTAAAAAGATATATATAACAACAACAAAAAAGACTCTGCTAAAGAAAATCAATGGTTTTAGGTGATTATGTTAATGTTATTGTGATCTCATGAGTTCTCTAATAATGCTTTTCTACTGGAATTTGGGAGAGAACACACACCTCTGATTTTACAATGAAGCTCTAGAATATCATGTTGTTATGTTTTATACTATGCAGGCTTATTAAGGAAATGGAGAATTATTCCTGGTCTTTGGGCAACAAAACAGTGTTAAACCCTAATATAGCAGTACAGTCTGTTATTTTGCCTTCAGGAGACACTGGGGAGTCTACAGGTGTTCGCTTCACTGTGCAGAAAGGTGAGCTGTTTGTTTCATATGCTTGTGATAGCAGAGAGCATTCTACTACTAACCATAAGTAATGTTCTATTCATGAAAATATAGACTTTAAAAATGTACTTTTCCCTCTCATAGGATCTAGCAATTCTCTTGTTTCTGGTTCCACACATGTAGAGACAAACGTGGACAGCATTAATCCAGATCCAATGACGGAACTTCAGATCTTTCTTAATACCTCAAAAGGTAGGTCTCAAACTTGTTATGTTAAAAAAAGGAACCCAAATTCATGTAATTGATAACCTAAAATCCACTGAGTGTGACATAATGTTTATTTAGTTTCACACTGAATAATTTGCATATGAGTTTTGCCAGTTATGGTAATCTCTATTATTCTAGGTCATAGAAATGATTAACTTTTCTTCTTTCTTTCTTTTCAAAAATCTTTTGGAGGGTAGCAAAGTTAAAATGCTCTGGCCATGGACACAAATCTGTTTTCTAACAAATATCTAGCTAGTATTATTCATTTAAAAAGTACATTTAAAAATATTCAGTCACAAGCTCTGTCTCTGGCATTCACATGCTCAGATTCATCCTATAGACCTGTGCTGGGGATATTTTATGTAATTGATACGGTCATCATTTACTAGTACCAATTTTCAGTTATTTCCACTAATATGGTACCCATCATGGGCTACTTATTATCTTGTACATGGCCCTGCAGAAATTCTTTTATTTTTTTAAATTAATTAATTTATTTTTGTTACAGATGTTTCTCCCCCCCACCCCCCACACTGATTCCTCCCTTCCCCTCCCTCCCCACCCTGTCCCCAGCTTTGTGGTCCATGTTTGTTCATTATCTCATTTACTGTGAACAGATTCCAAAATATCTGTTTCTGCTATGTCTACATGTAAATGCACAAAAAGCATCTGGAAGTGTACATAAATTCTTGGCAATCTGAAGATTCTGATGAGAAATTTATATATTATTTTACACCCATTTTATGATTTGAAGTTTTCACTTTATGCATTAATTATTTTTTTATTATTATAATAACTATATCTATTATTTCTTCAGTAGTAAAACAAACTTTTTTTTCAGTTATAGTGAATTATTTATTGATGTTAAATCTTATTTCACCCTAATTAAAGATTCTGATAGTCTTATAGAAATACAGTTCTTGAGAATGTAATATAATCTTACCTTGTAAATTACTTTTGAAGGTATTTTTTAAAATTTAATTTTGTTACAGATGTTCCTTTTCCCCCCACTGATATCCCCCTCCCCCTGCCTCCCGACCTTGTACCCAGCTTTGTTGTCCATGTCCATTGTTCATTCATACATGCATATAAGTTCTGTGGTTTATCTCCCCCCCCCCCATGCCCTCTTCCAGGGATTTTCAGTCTGTACCCCACTTCCGTGTCTCTGGGACTACCTCAGACTGTTATGTTCATTAAATTCCACAAATAAGTGAGATCATGTGATACTTAGCTTTCTCTGCTTGGCTGCTTCTGCTTAGAATAACACTTTCCAGGTCCCTCCATGTAGTCTCAAAGGATAAGAGATAGTACTCCATTGTGTATATGCACCACCACTTTTTTATCCATTCGTCTACTGATGGACACTTGGGCTGTTTCCAGGTTTTAGCTATTGTAAATAGTGCTGCTACAAACATGGGGGTACATATATTCTTTCTGATTGGTGTTTCAGGCTTCCTAGGATATATTGCTAAAAGTGGGATCACTGGGTCAAATGGAAGTTCAATTTTTAATTTTTTGAGGTAACACAATATTGTTTTCCATAGTGGCTGCACCAGTCTGCATTCCCACTAGAGTGCAGTGTACTAGAGTCCCCTTTTCTCCACACCCTCACCAACTTGATGATTTGTTGACGGCGGCCATTCTGACAGGTGTGAGGTGATACCTCATTGTTGTTTTAATTTGCATCTCTCTGATGATTAGTGATGTTGAGCATTTCTTCATATGCCTCTTAGCCACTTGTATGTCCTGTTTGGAGAGGTGTCTATTTAGTTCCTCTGCCCATTTTTTAATTGGGTTCTTTGTCTTCCTTTTGTTTAGTTGTATGAGCACTCCATATATATTGGAAGTTAACGCCTTATCTGATATATCATTGGCAATTATGCTCTCCCATACAGTGGGTAGCCTTTCTGTTTTGATGATTGTATATTTCGCTGTGCAGAAGCTTTTCAGTTGGAAGTAGTCCCATGTGTTCATTTTCTCCTTTGTTTCTGTTAGGTGATATATCAGTGAAAATTCTGCTGTGTATGATGTCTGAAATTTTGTTGCCTACAGTTTCTTCTATGATTTTTATGGATTCATGAGTCACAATTAAGTCTTTTATCCATTTTGAGTTTATTTTTGTGTATGGTGTTAGTTTTTTTTGCATGTAGCTGTCCAATTTTCCAAACACCATTTATGAAAGAGGCTATCCTTACTCCACTGTATGCTCTTGCCACTTTTGTCAAATATTAATTGAGCATATTGCCTTGGGTCCATTTCTGGGTTCTCCGTTCTGTTCCACTGGTCTATATGCCTGTTCTCGTGCCAGTACCAGGCTGTTTTGATTACAGTGGCTTTGTCGTAGAACCTGAAATCTGGTAATGTGATCCCTCCAACTTTGTTCTTCTTTTTCAAGATTGCTGTGGCTATTCGAGGTCTGTTTTGGTTCCATATGAACTTTTGAAGTATTTGTTCTAATTCTGTGAAGTATGTCGTTGGTATTTTGATGAGGATTGCATTGAATCTATAGATTGCTTTGGGTGGTATAGACATTTTAATGATGTTAATTCTTCCAATCCATGAACAAGATATGTGTTTTCACTTTTTTATATCTTCCTTTATTTCTTTTTTCAATGACCAGTAATTTTCTGCGAATAGGTCCTTTATTTCTTTGGTTAAGTTTATTCCTAGGTATCTTAATTTTTTTGCCTCAATGGTAAATGGGATTGTTTTCTTAGTTTTGCTTTCTATGAGTTCATCATTGGTGTATAAGAATGCCATCGATTTCTTGACTTTAATTTTGTATCCTGCTACTTTTCCAAATTCATTTATTAAGTCTAAGAAAGTTTTGATGGAGTCTTTGGGGTTTTCTATGTTTAGTATCATGTCATCTGCAAATAATGTCAGTTTTACTTCCTCCTTTCCAATTTTGATCCCTTTTATTTTTTTCTTGTCTGATTGCTGTAGCTAAGACTTCCAGTACTATGTTAAATAAGAGTGGTGAACGTGGGCATCCTTGCCTTGTTCCTATTCTTAAGGGAAATGCTTTTAGTTTTTGATGTTGGCTGTAGGTCTTTCATATATGGCCTTTATTATGTCGAGATATGATCCCTCTATTCCCACATTGCTGAGCATTTTTATCAGAAATGGATGCTGGATTTTGTCGAAGGCCTTTTCAACATCTATTGATATGATCATGTGGTTTTATTCTTCATTTTATTTATGTGGTGTATCATGTTTATTGATGTGTGAATATTGTACCAGCCTTGCATCCCTGGGATGAATCCCACTTGGTCATGGCGAATAATTTTTTTGGTGTATTGCTGGATCCGGTTTGTTAGTATTTTGTTCAGGATTTTGGCATCTATGTTCATCAGGGATATTGGCCTGTAGTTTTCTTTCTT
Organism: Molossus molossus; assembly: GCF_014108415.1. NCBI lineage: Eukaryota > Metazoa > Chordata > Mammalia > Chiroptera > Molossidae > Molossus > Molossus molossus. Next base: position 85,891,248 of record NW_023425388.1, read on the forward strand.
TGTAGTATCTTTTTCTGGTTTTGGAATAAGAAGTATGTTGGCTTCATAAAACAAGTTTGGAAGTCTTCCTTTTTCTTTAATTTTTTGAAATAGTTTGAGGATAATTGGTGTTATTTCTTCGAATGTTCGGTAATACTCTCCCATGAAGCCATTCGGGCCTGGGCTTTTGTTTGTGGGAGTGTCTTGATTACCTCTTCAATTTCCTTAGTTGTTATGGGTCTGTTCAAATTTTCTATCTTTCCCGGTCCAGTTTTGGGAGACTGTGTGTTTCTAGAAATTTGTCCATTTTACTTAGATTGTCGAACTTGTTGCCATATAATTGTTGAAAGTAGCTGTTAATGATCTTTTGTATTTCTGTGGTGTCAGTTGTTACTTCTCCTCTTTCATTTCTGATTTTGTGTATTTGGGTTCTCTCTCTTTGTTTCTTGGTGAGTCTAGGTAAGGGTCCATCAATCTTGTTTATCTTTTTGAAAAACCAGCTCTTTGTTTCATTGATCCTTTGAATTGTTTTTTTGGACTCTATGTCATTTATTTCTGCTCTGATTTTTACTATTTCCTTCCTTCTACTTGCTTTGGGGTTTTCTTTTGTTTGCTCTCTAGTTCTTTAAGTTGTGAGGTTAGATAGTCAATTAGAAATTTTTCTTTTTTTTTTCAGATAGGCCTGTAGTGCTATGAACTTTCCTCTCAGAACTGCTTTTGCTGCATCCCATAGATTTTGTGTTGTAGTGTCTTCATTTTCATTGGTTTCCATGAATTTTTTAATTTCTTCCTTGATCTTCTCGGTAACCCCTTCATTGTTTAATCACATGCTATTTAGCTTCCATGTGTTCAAATGTCTTTGCATGTTCTTGTTGCATTTTATTTCTAGTTCCATGCCACTGTGATCTGAGAAGATGCTTGATATGATTTCAATCTTCTTGAACTTGTAGAGACTTAGTTTGTGTCCTAACATGTGGTCTATTTTTGAGACTGTCCCATGTGCATTTGCGAAGAATGTTAATTCTGTAGTTTTGGGGTGTAATTGTCCGTAGATATCTATGAAATCCATTTGGTCTAGTGCTTCATTTAGAAACTCTGTTTCCTTGCTCATTTTTTGTCTAGAGGACCTATCCAGTAACGTCAGTGGGGTGTCTAAGTTCCATGCTATGATTGTATTGCTATCGATTTCTCCTTTGAAGTCTTCCAGAAGATTTTTAATATATTTTGTTACTCCTATATTGGGTGCATATATGTTTATCAAGGTTATATCTTCCTGTTGGATAGATCCTATCAATATTATGTAGTGGCCTTTTTTGCTTTTAGTTATGGCCTTCATTTTGAAATCTATTTTATCAAATATGAGTATTGCTACCCCAGCTTTTTTTTTCCTTTCCATTTGCTTGGAAGATTTTTTTTCATCCCTTCACTTTCAACCTGTGTGATTCTTTTGTAATGAGGTGTGTCTCTTGTATACAACATATAGATGAATCATGCTTTCTTATCCAATCAGCTATTCTGTGTCTTTTTTTTTTAATCTATCCTCATTCGAGGACATTTTTCCATTTTTTGTACAGACAGAGTGGGAGGGAGAGAGAGGAAGGGAGAGAGAGGGAAACATCGATGTGAAAGGGACACACCGAGTGGCTGCCACCCGCATGACCAACCAGGGCCAGAGACAAACTGCAACCGAGGTACATGCCCTTAGCGGGAACCGAACCCGGGTCTCTCACGACCGCAGGTGGACACTCTAACCGCTGAGCCAAACCAGCCAGGGCTACTCTGTGTCTTTTTATGGGAGCATTCAATTGATTTACATTTAAGGTGATTATTGATATGTATTTATTTATTGCCATTTTTGTTTAGTGTGGTTCTATTTTTCTTCCTTTTTCTCCTGCTAATTACAGCAGTCCTTTTAACCTTTTTTGCAGTGCTGGTTTGATGTTAATGTATTCTCTTAGCCTTTTTTGTCTGGAAAGCTCTTTATTTGACCTTCTATTTTGAATGATAGCCTTGCTGTGTAGAGTTGTGTTGGATTCAGATCTTTGTTTTTCATGACCTTGATTACCTCATGCCATTCCCTTCTGGCCTGTAGTGTTTCTGTTGAGAAGTCAGCTGAGAGCCTTATGGGGTTTCCTTTGTAGGTAACCTATTGCTTCTCTCTTGCTGCTTTTAGGATTCTCTTTTTGTCTTTAATTTTTGGCACTTTGATTACTATGTGTCTTGGTGTGTGCCTGTTTGGGTTCTTCTTACTTGGGGCTCTCTGTGCTTCTTGAACTTGAATGCCTTCTTCCTTCACCAAATTAGGAAAGTTTTCTGTCACTATGTCTTCAAATATATTCTCTAACCCTTGCTTATTTTCTTTTTTGGGGGGTACTCCTATGATGCAAATGTTATTACATTTCCAGTTGTCCCACAGTTTTCTTAAGCTGTTTTCCTGTTTCTTTATTATTTTTTCATTTTGGTTTTCTGATTGGTTGATTTCTTCTACTCTATCCTCTAATTCACTGATCCGATCCTCAGCTTCCTCTACTCTGCTATTTAGACTTTCCAATGTGTTCTTTATTTCTGATATATTCATTCTTCATTTCTTCTTGGTGGTTTTTAATTTTCAACTGCTTGATTTTCAACATTTCTATGTCTTTACTCATAGTGCTCATGTGCTTACACATGCTGTTGGGCTTCCTCATGGTCATGGCTTTGAATTCTGGTTCTGTTAACTTGCTTAGCTGCACCTCATTTTTCTTTATCTTTGGTAGAGGTCTCTTGTACTTTTTGGCTTTTGTTTCTGTGTTTCACCATTTTGGCTATCACAGTGGGCTTTGGAGTCTGCCAAATTTTCCCTGTGAGTGTTGGTGTTCTGCTGTTTGTGGCTCCCTCTTCTGGGTTTGGATGAGGCAGGGAGGACCCATGTTAAACACCACTGTCAAGCCTTACTTTCGTGGTTAGAGTTGCTAGTCCAGGGAATGGTAGTTATCCTTTAGCTTTTTGCCTGGAGGCTATTAGTAGCGGTCACCTGAAGAACCTTGGTTTCTGAGTTGAATGAAAATCTCCCTCAGGTGCTCAGTGTAAGAGGATTTCCCGAGGGTGGGGCAGATGCTGGTTGGTAATGGGCCTCAATTAGCATTTCAATGGCTACCGGGTGGGGTTGAATCTTTGAGGTAAGGTCTGCACCTCTCCCCAGTGCCCTGGGAAGGAGTAATATGACCACAGTCCTGCGTGGCTGCAACTCAACAAAGGCTTTGAGCGCCCTCCAAATCCCGAGTGTTCCCACACAGTTCATTCCAGTCTGCCCTCCCTCTGCCAGAGGCCAAGGTGAGTGGCTACTGCTATTTTAGCCTCTGTCTGGGCTCTGCGCTGTGGAGCTGGTTGGCAGGTAACCCGTGGGCATCACACTCAGCCTAGGGCGCCGCTCTCAGCTAAGGCCGTTGCTCCCAGCTGAGGCCACCACAGCTCCCAGCCAAGGGTGCCCCTCCCAGCTAAGGCCGTCGCTCCTGGCTAAGGCTGCTGCAGCTCCCAGCCAAGGCCGCAGCTCTTAGCAGTTGGCGCAGCTCTCAGCCGATGGCGCAGCTCCCAGCCAAGGCTGCTGCAGTTCCCAACTGAGGCCACAGCTGCCAGCCGAGGCTGCCGCAACCCCCAGCCCAGGCCGCAGCTCTCAGCCCAGGCCGCAGCTCTCAGCCCAGGCCCCAGCTCTCAGCTCAGGCCCCAGCTCAGCTGTCAGTCTAGGCTGCCGCAACTCCCAGCCCAGGCCTCAGCTCTCAGCCCAGGCCTCAGCTCTCAGCCCAGGCCCCAGCTCTCAGCCCAGGCCCCTGCACACAGTGGACTCCCGGCTCCCTCTCGCATCTTTGCAAGCCTACCAAGATTGAGTCAGAGTCCCTGGTTATGTGGTCCTGCAAGCTGCTTTTTGGTTGCCTTTTCCTGATGATTTGTCTTTATTTTCCTTGTAATTCCAGTTTGGTCCTGGGAGATGGTCTGTGTAGCTTCCATTCACTCTGCCGCCATTTTCCTCTCAGTCTATGCAGAAATTCTTATGTCTAACTTGAAATGTTTGTACTTTACAAAGTCACAAAAAATTCACTGATTCTTTTGACAAACCAAACACAGACATTTACATTTATTTTCTCCCAAAGTAAATAAAATCCAATGCTATAATGAACTTATTTTAGAATGACAAAAAGACTAAATTTATAATTCTCATTGGTTATATAATTCTAATAGGTTAATGTATCTTTATTGGTCACAGAAGTTGTAAATACCTTCCCTCCAGTCTGTAATTATACTTTGCTTGTTTTTGTTTGTTTTTTTAACATCGTTTGTCTACTTATAATGTGGTCCAATGTATCAATTTCCTCCTCTACAATTGGCACTTTTCGACAGAAATACCTCCCCATGCTAAAGTTGTAATGATAGTCACCTATATTTTCTTCTGAGTTTTTTAGTGTTTACATTTAGGTCTTCAGTGTACCTAGATTTTATATTTGTGTTTGGTGAAAGATAGAGATCTAATTTTTTATTCCACATAAGCTATCAATATAGTTGAATGTGTTTAAAACAAGAACAGCACTGTCTAGAGACAAATATGCAGGATGGATGAAGAGGACATAGTTTTATACTGATTTTTAAAATGACTACAGAATTATTTATATTTTAATTCTTTGTTCCCTTAAAAAGACATTAAAATGTATGAGCAAAAATGATTAAAAATACAGGGGCATATAGACCAAACCACTTTTGTATGGAGAGATTTTAGGACAATTATCCCAGAAATTTAGGATCAAGTAGACAAAAAATACCTAATAAATTTGACTTTTATATACACTGTATGTGTGTAATTTTGTTTGCAGACAAAAAGCATATAGTAAAAATTCTTTTCAAATATCAATGAAATACTTTAAAAATTACTCACTTATTAGGCTACATTGAAAAGCTTATACATTTTTTTTGCAATTTGTATTAAATTATTTTTGTTAACAGATGTTTCTCCATTTTCTCCCATTGACACCGACCTCCCAATCCCGCCTCTTCCCTCACCCCCCACTCCAGCATTATTGTCTATGTTTATTGGTTATGCATAAATGCATATAAGTTCTTTGGTTTATCCCTTCCCTAACCCTGTTCCCCTCTTCTGAGATTTGTCAGTCTGTACCCCACTTCTATGTCTCTTGGTCTATTTTGTTCATCAGCTTGTATTGTTCATTATATTCCAAAAATAAGTGAGATCATATCATATTTGTCTTTCTCTGATTGGCTTATTTTGCTTAGCATAATAGTCTCTAGGACCATCCATGTCATCTCTAAGGATAAGAGATCTTTTTTTTTTTCTTCTTTCTTACAGCTGCATAGTATTCCATCCTGTATATGTACCACAGCTTTTTAATCCATTCATCTATTGATGGACACTTGGGCTGTTTCCAGATCTTAACAATTATAAATAATGCTGCTATGAATATAGGGGTACATATATTCTTTCTGATTGGTATTTCAGGGTTCTTAGGATATATTCCTAGAAGTGAGATAACTGGATCAAATGGCAGTTCAATTTTTAATTTTTTGAGGAAACACCATATTGTTTTCCATAGTGGCTACACCAGTCTGCATTCCTACCAGCAGTGTACTAGAGTCCCCTTTTCTCCACACCCTCACCAGTACATGTTGTTTGATGAGTTGTTGATGGCAGCCATTATGGGAGGTGAGAAGTGATAACTTATAGTCATTTTAATTTACATCTCTCTGATGATTAGTGAGTTTGAGCATTTTTTCATATGTCTCTTGGACACTTGTCTGTCCTTTTTGGAGAGGTGTCTATTTAGGTCCTCTGCTCATTTTTTAATTAGATTCTTTGTCTTCATTTTGTCGAGTGGTATGAATACTCTATATACTTTGGAAATTAGCCCCATATCTGATGTATCACTAGCAATTATACTCTCCTATATAGTGGGTTCCCTTTCCATTTTGATGGTTGTTTCTTTTGCTGTGCAGAAGCTATTTAGTTTGATGTAGTGCCATGTATGAATTTTTTCCTTTTTTTCTCTTGCGTTAGGCATTGTGTCAATGAAAATTTTGCTGCATGCGATGTCAGAAATTTTGTTGCCTACATTTTCTTCTAGGATTTTTATGGATTCACTAGTCACATTTAAGTCTAGTATTCATTTTGAGTTTATTCTTGTGTATGGTGTAAATTGGTCATCTAGCTTCATTTATTTTGCATGTAGCGGTCCAATTTTTTCACCACCATTTATTAAAAAGGCTGTCTTAACTCCATTGTATGCTCTTGCCTCCTTTGTCAAATATTAATTGAGCATAATGTCTTGGGTCCATTTCTGGGTTCTCTATTCCGTTCTTTTGATCTATATGCCTGTTCTGTGCCACTACCAGACTGTTTTGATTACTAACGCTTTATAGTATAACCTGATATCTGGTATTATGATCTCTCCTACTTTGTTCTTCTTTTTCAACATTGCTGTGGCTATTCAGGGTCTTTTTTGGTTCCATATGTACTTTTGAAGTATTTGTTCTAGTTCTGTGAAATATATCATTGGTATTTTGATGGGGATTGCATTGAATCTATAGATTGCTTTGGGTTTATGGACATTTTAATGATATTAATTCTTCCAAACCATGAACAAGGTATATACCTCCACTTGTTTATATTTTCCTCTATTTTTTTCTCAATGTCCTGTAGTTTTCTGAGAACAAGTTTTTTACTTTGTTGGTTAAGTTTTCCTAGATATCTTAGTTTTTTGCTGCAAGGGTAACTGGGATTGTCTTTTTAGTTTCTCTTTCTATGAGTTCATCATTGGTGTATAAGAATGCTGTCAATTTTTTCATGTTAATTTTGTATCCTGCTACTTTGCCAAATTCATTTATTAGCTCTAGTAGATTTTTGATGGAGTCTTGAGGGTTTTCTAAGTATAATATCATGTCATCTGCAAGTAATAACAGTTTCACCTCCTCCTTTCCAATTTGGTCCCTTTAATTTTTCCTTCTTATCTAATTGCTCTGGCTAAGCCTTTCAGTACTATATTAAATAAGAGTGGTGAAAGTGGGCATCCCTGTCTTGTTCCTATTCTTAAGAGAAATGCTTTTAGTTGTTGGCTGTAGGTTTTTCATATATGACCTTTATTATGTTGAGATATGTTCCCTCTACTCCCATGTTGTCAAATGCTTTTTCTGCATCTATTGATATGATCATATGGTTTTTATCTTTCATGTTGTCTATGTAGTGTATCACATTTATTGACTTGCAAATATTGTACCAGCCTTGCATGTTTTGGGATGATCTCACTCAGTCATGGAGAATAATTTTTTTTTTTTTTTTTTTTTTTAATCCTCATCTGAGGACATTTTTCCATTTTTTGTACAGACAGAGTAGGAGGGAGAGGGGAGAGAGAGGAAGAGAGAGAGAGGGAAACATCGATGTGAAAGGGACACATCGAGTGGCTGCCACCCGCACGACCAACCAGGGCCGGGGACAAACTGCAACCGAGGTACGTGCCCTTAGCGGGAACCGAACCCAGGTCTTTCCGGACCGCAGGTGGACGCTCTAACCGCTGAGCCAAACAGGCCAGGGCGAGAATAATTTTTTTGATATATTGTTGGATCTGATTCGCTAATATTTTGTTAAGGATTTTGGCATCTGTATTCATCAGGGATATTGGCCTGTAGTTTTCTTTCTTTGTAGTGTCTATCCAGTTTTGGAATTAAGATTATGCTGGCCTCAAAAAATGAGTTTGGAAGTGTTCTGTCTTCTTGGATTTTTTGGAATAGTTTGAGGAGAATGGGTATAAGATCTTTGAATGTTCAGTAAAATTCTCCTATGAAGCCATCCAGGCCTGGGCTTTGTTTGCTGTGAGTTTCTTTCTCTCTCTTTATTAAAACTTATCTTTATTATTGAATGTATTATAGATGTCCCCTGTTTTTTCCCCCATTGACCCCCTCCTCCCCAATTCTGCCCCCCCCCCTTCTCACACTATTGTCTGTGTCCATTGGTTATGCATATATGCATAGAAGATCTTTGGTTTATCTCTTCCCACTCTCCGTCCCCCATTCCCTTTGATGTTCTTCAGTCTAACAACCAATTTGTGCTTCTTAATTTCTTCATCTTTTTCACCCATCCTCCCAGCCCCTCCAGTCTGGCAACCAACAAAATATTCTCTGTATCTCTGTTTTGCTTGCTCATTTTGTTTGTAGATGCAATTATTAATAGATATGTATTAATTGCCATTTTATTGTTCATATTTTTATTCTTCTTCTGCTTCAAGAAGATCCTTCAACATTTCATATAATACTGGTTTGGTGGTGATGAACTCCTTTAGCTTTTTCTTGTCTGGGAAACTCTTTATATGACCATTGATTCTAAATGATAGCTTTGCAGGATAAAGTAATCTTAGTTGTAGGTCTTTGCTTTTCATCACTTTGAATATTTCTTGCCACTCCCTTCTGGCCTGCAAAGTTTCTTTTGAGAAATCAATGGATAGTCTTATGGGAGCTCCTTTGTAGGTAACAAACTGCTTTTCTCTTGCTGCTTTTAAGATTCTCTCTTTGTCTTGAATCTTTTGCATTTTGATGATGAGGTGTCTTGGTGTGGACCTTTTTGGGTTCAGCTTCTTTGGGACTCTCTCTGCTTCCTGGTCCTATATGTCTGTTTCCTTCATCAAGTTACGAAAGTTTCTGTCAATATTTTTTCAAATAAATTTTCAATTTCTTGCTCTCTCTCCTCTTCTGGCACCCCCATGATGTGAATGTGGAATGCTTGAAGTTGTCCCAGAGGCTTCTTACACTATCCTAATTTTTTGGGGATTCTTTTTTTCTTTTGCTGTTTTGATTGGGTGTTTTTTTCTTTCTTATATTCCAAATCGATGGTTTGCTTTTTGGCTTCACCTACTCTATTGATTTCCTATAAATTATTCTTTGTTTCAATCAGTGAAACCTTCATTTCTGACTGGTCTTTTTTTTATGTTGTTGATGTTCTCATTACGTTCCTTGGAATTGTCCTTAAGTTTCTTGAAGTTCTCACTAAATCCTTGAAAGTTCTCACTAAGTTATTTTGAGTACCCTTATAACCAGTGTTTTGAACTCTGCATCTGATTGATTACTTATCTCCATTTTGTTTAGTTCTTTTCCTGAAGTTTTCTTCTGTTCTTTCATTTAGGACATGTTTCTTTGTCTCCTCATTTTGACTGGTTCCCTGTGTTTGTTTCTATGTATTAGGTAGATTTGCTATATTTTCTAGGCTTCATAGGGTGGCCTATTGTTGTAGATGTCCTGCATGATTCAGTGGCACAGCCTCTCTGATCACTCTAGCTGAGCCCTTGAGGTGCACCCCTAGTGTGGACTATTCACCCTTATGTTTTAATTGAGTCTTGATTGCTGTTGGCACATCAGTGGAAGGGATTTACTCAGGCTGATCAGCTGCAAGAACTGTCTGTGCCCACTGACCACTGGCTTCTGACTACCTTAGATGATCAGCTGTGTAGGAACCCACCACACAGAGCAAGACTTACTTCAGCAGGGCTCTTGCACTCACTAAGTCTACTCCTTGATTGTGTCACTGTTCAAGGTGGTTGGGTGGTGGTGCTTTGATGTGGTTCAAAGTTGTACACTGGCTGTGCTGGCTCTGGGGCAAGGTCAGCCATTGCCTGTGTTCTCATTGGGGCCACCAGGCATAAGCTACAAAGTGGTCTGAAGATGGCTGCTTCTTGTGCTGGGCTTGTAAGTACCCAAGCAAAGTCGAGCTGTGAACCAAAGCTGGCTGCTTCTAGTGCCAGGCCTGGGGCCACTTAATAAGAGGTATGGGTATCTCTGAGACCAATGTTGCTTATGTGAGAGATTTTAGGAAACTCTGAAGGAGGATCCAAGACAGGCCAATCCTGTGGTAAAGCCACTGAAAGCAGCTTGTGTGGCCTGAAAGTTGAGTGGGGCAGGGACTCAGGGAATCATCAGGGTGGGGCAAACTGTGTAAACCAGGTTGCTGGAATACCATATATGATGCCAATCTACTGGCCTTGTTAAGGAATGGCTTGCCAAAGGAACAATAGCCTCTGACAGCAAGTCTGTCCAGGAGAAAGCTGCCCATCCAGGTCTCGCTCCAATGCCAAATAACTAAGTTCTTCCACATATGTCTCTGGTGCCTCCCCTGTGCTAGAGCCTGGAGGGTGCATGTCCCTGTAAGTCCTTTAAGAGGAACTGCCTGGGGCTCCAGTAGCCTCAGCCTCAGTCCTGTTGCTTTTACAACCAGAAGTGATGGGAACTTTCTTCCTGGCACTAGAACCCTGAGCTGGGTGCCTGGTGTGGGATGAGGACCCCTTACTCCTCAAGGAGAACCTTCAAAGCTGAGGTATCCCTTCTGATTTTTATCCACCACACGTGGTTGTGGGACCAGCCTGTACTCACCTCTGCCCCTCCTACCAGTCTCGATGTGGCGTCTTCTTTGATTTCGTAGTTGTAGGACTTTCTTCTTTTTTTAATGAATTTTTATTTATTTTTTTGTTACAGATATTTTACCTTTTTACCCCATTGGCACCCCCCACCCTACCCCCCCTCCACCCTGTCCCCGGCTTAGTTGTCCATGTCCATTGGTCATGCATACATGCATATAAGTTCTGTGGTTTATCTCTTCCCACCCCCCACCCCCCATCCCCTCTTCTGAGGGATGTTAGTCTGTGCCCTACTTCCATGTGTCTGGGTTGTAGGACTTTCATTCAGCTTGATTTTAGGCAGTTCTGAATGATGGTTGTTCTGTAGTTTAGTTGTAATTTTGATGTGATTGTGAGAGGAGGTGATACCATGTTTACCTACACTGCCATCCTAACCTGAAGTCTGCTGGGAGTTTCTTGATTACATTTTCAATTTTCTTAGTTGTTATTGGTCTGTTCAACTTTTCTATCTCTTCCTGGTTCAGTTTTGAAATATTGTGTGTTTCTAGAAATTTGTCCATTTCACCTAGATTGTCTAATTTGTTGGTGTATATTTGTTCATAGAATTTTTTTAATGATCATTTGTATTTCTGTGTGTCAGTTGTTACTTCTTCTCTCATTTCTGATTTTGTTTTCTAAGGTCCTCTCTTTTTGTTTCCTAATGAGTCTGGCTAAGGGTCCATCAATCTTGCTTATCTTTTCAAAGAACCAGCTCTTTGTTTCATTGATCTTTTGAATTGTTTTTTTAGTTTCTATGTCATTTATTTCTGCTCTGACCTTTGCTATTTCTTTCCTTCTACTTGCTCTGGGTTTTTCTTTTAGTTTACTTTCTAAATCTTAAGTTGTAGGGTTAGAAAGTCAATTAGAAAATTTTCTTGTTTCCTGAGGTAGGCCTGTGGTGCTATGAACTTCCCTCTCAGAACTGTTTTGCTGTGTTCCATAGATTTTGTGTTGTGTGTTCATTTTCATTGGTTTCTAGGAAGTTTTTAATTTCTTCCTTGATCTACTTGGTAACCCATTCATTGTTTAAGAACATGCTATTTAGCCTCCATGTGTTTAAATTCTTTGAGTGTTTTTATTGTAATTGATTTCTAGTTTCATGCCATTGTGATCTGAGAAGATGCTTGAAATAATTTCAATCTTCTTGAACTTGTAGAGACTTAGTTTGTGTCCTAACATGTGGTCTATTTTTGAGAATGTTCCATGTGCACTTAAGAAGAATATAAATTCTGCAGATTCGGAGTGTAGTTCTCTGTAGATATCTATTAAATCCATTTGATCTAGTGCTTCATTTAGAGTCTCTGTTTCCTTGTTAATTTTTTGTCTAGAGGATCTATCGAGTGATGTCAGTGGGGTGTTGAAGTCTCCTCTTATGATTGTATTGCTGTTCATTTCTCCTTTGAAGTCCTCTAGAAGCTTTTTAATGTATTTTGGTGCTCCTATGTTAGGTGCATACATGTTTACGAAGATTATACATATATATTTTTAAATTTATCTTCAGATAGAGCGGGAGGGAGAGAGGAAGGGAGAGAGAGAGAAACATTGAAGTGGGAGAGACATATCAAGTGGTTGGCACCTACACGACCCCAACTGGGGCCAGGGACAAACTGCAACCAAGGTATGCACCCTTACCGGGAACCGAATCCATGACCCTCTGGTCCACGGGCCGATGCTCTAACCGCTGAGCCAAACCGGCCAGGGCTACCAAGATTATATACGCCTGTTGGATAGATCCTTTTAATATTATGTAGTGAACTTCTTTGTCTCTAGCTATTGCCTTCATTTTGGGTCAATGCTCAACCACTGAGCCACACTGGCCAGGCTATTGCCTTCATTTTGAAGTCTATTTTGTTGGATATGAGTATTGTTACCCTAGCTTTATTTTCCTTTTTTTTTGCTTGAAAAAATTTTTTTCCTATCCCTCCAATTTCAACCTATGTGAGTCTTTTGTTGTGACGTGGGTCTTTTGTAAACATATATATATGAATAAGTCATGCTTTCTTATCCTTTCAGCTACTCTGTGTCTTTTGATCTGGGGATTTAATCCATTTATGTTTAATGTTATTATTGATATGTACTTTTTCATTGCTATTTTTGTTTATTATGGTTATATTTCTCTTCCTAGTTCTTCTACTTATTATAGCAGTCCTTTTAACATTTCTTGGAATGCTGGTTTGGTGCCAATATATTCTCTTGGGAAACTGTTTATTTCACCTTCTATTTTGAATGATAGCCTTGCTGGATAGAGTAGTCTTGGATTCAGATCCTTGTTTTTCATGACCTTGATTACTTCATGCCATTCCCTTCTGGCCTGTAGTGTTCCTGTCAAGAAGTCAGCTGAGGGCCTTATGGGGGTTCCTTTGTAGGTTACCTGTTGCTTATTTCTTGCTGCCTTTAGGATTCTCTTTGTCTTTAATTTTTGGCGTTTTAATTATTATGTGTCTTGGTATGGGCCTGTTTGGGTTCTTCTTACTTGGGGCTCTCTGTGCTTCTCAGACTTGTATGCCTTTTTCCTACACCAAGCGAGGGAAGTTTTCTGTCACTATTTCTTCAAATATATTCTCTAACCCTTATTCATTTTATTCTTCTTCTGGGACTCCTATGATGCAAATATTATTATGTTTTATGTTGTCTCACAGTTCTCTTAGGCTGTCTTCCTGTTTTTTAAATGTTTTTTCTTTTTGGTTTTTTGTTTGAGTGATTTCTTCTACCCTGTCTCTAATTCACTGATCTGGTCCTCAGCTTCCTCTACTCTGCTGGTTATTTCTTCCAATGTGTTCTTTATTTCTGCTATGTCATTCTTCATTTCCACTTGGTTGGTTTTCAGTGTTTCTATATTATTTTTACTCATGCTTTTGAGGTACCTCATGATTATTACTCTGAACTCTCCCTCTGATATTGTGCTTAATTCTATGTCTTGTTTCTTTTGCAGAATTATCTGTCTCTTTCATTTTGGATTTGTTTCTTTGCTTCCCCTTTTTGGCTGTCTCAGTGAGTTTGGGAACCTGTGAGGGAGTGATTTAGTGTATCATGCTAAGTGAAATAAACCAGTCAGAGAAAGCTAAATACCATATGATCTCACTTATATGTGGAATCTAATGAACAAAATGAACTAACAGGCAAAATAGAGACAGACTCATAGGGAGCAGGCTAACAGCTGTTGGGAGAGGGGACTGGGTGAAGTGGGGATGAATTGAGCAAAAAAGGGGAAAAAAGAGTAAGAACTCATTGACACAGACAACAATGTGGTGACTGCAGGGGGTCAGGGATGGGTGGAGGTAGGAGAGGGTATAGGGGAGATAAATGGTGATGGAAAAAAAATAAAAGAAGGGAATAAAAGATCAATATTTACCAAGTATATGATCATTTAACGAAGAAAAAAGAGATGATGGAAAGAATCTGCGGCCATTGAAAGAGTCTGATATGAACAACTTGAGCTCCTGGCTCTGTGACTTAATAGAATGGTCCTTGCTCAGTCCCTTTGAAAAAGACAGACCTCACAGAACACTTCGGTAGGCACAGCTGTTTTTATATTCACCATTTGCTCTTTCTTGTCCCATGTCTTATCAGTGGGGCAAGCAAATAGGCTTGACCTGCCTGCAGTCATGTTCACTCTGTCTTGCTGTATAGAAAGCAAGATGTTTACTTTATAAATGAGTACTTTGCAATACCTCCTTGAGGTGGATTAGGCAGGAATTAATGTTCCTACTGAGAAGATAAGGGTTCCGAACCTCAGGCAAAAAATTTAATGTGGGTGGAATAGCCAACCACAGATTATATATGTTAATTATGTTGTTTTATTAAGTGAAGTTTCAGCCAGCAAATCATTTTTACTGTATTTTACTCAAATATTAAGCAACTACTCTGTTTAACAATGACATGAGACTTTCTTGTTTGTTCTATGGTTCACTTATTGATTTTCATGTCTTTTTTTCACCTCACAGTTAATGCCAGGTCATGTGGCTTTGTAGTGTATCAAAACAGCAAGCTTTTCCAATCAAAACTTTTTACACCTACATCAAGTATTTCTCAAAAAATTATCTCAGGCAAAACTAATAGCGCTGGAAATGATCAGAGTGCTTCTGTTAAAATGGTCTTTCATCCACAGGTGAGTTTTCCCACTAACAAGTTAAAAATTAAGACTCAGTGGTTAGAGTGTCGGCCCACAGACCAGAGAATCCTGGGTTCGGTTCCCACTAAGGGCATGTACCTCGGTTGCAGTTTGTTCCCTGCCCCGGTTGGGGTTGTGTGGGTGGAGACCGCTCAATGTGTCTCTCTCACGTGGATGTTTCTCTCTCTCTTTTCCTCCCTCTCTCCCTCCCACTCTATCTGAAGACATGCAAAAATGTCTTTGGTGGGGATAAAAGAAAACCAAATTGAGTCAATATTTTTAGTACAAAAGCAGGAACAGTTTGGGCAAAAGCTATAGAAAAATCTCTCTGAAAGTTTTTTTGAAAGTGTTCATTTAAATCTTCCACCGCTCATATTTTTTTTGACAGACTAGCTAAATGCAAAATGGGCTAATTTGAAATCTATATCCTCCTCCCGCTCAATCTGTCATGAAGATGTTAGGCTTCCTACATATCTAACTGATTTCTCATATGGTTATCTACCCTTTTTTATTTTTTTCTACCCAACTAAGCATTAAAAAAAACAGTTGCAATTGTCTTATCAATTCACAGTACGACAAAAAAGAATATGAGTTAAATTCCTTTGCCTGTGTCTATTGGAATTTTTCAAAGAACGATTGGGATACAAATGGCTGTTCCAAAGTTGGAGAAAATAATGGATTCCTGCACTGCCACTGCAACCACACTACCAACTTTGCTGTGTTAATGGTGAGGATGTACCCACTAATTTCTTTTCAGACAAGAATTTTCCTTACACACAATTCTGGTATGTGCTAATCGGAGATAAGTTTGGGGTTTAGTTTACTCAAATCAGATTAAATAGAAAAAAAGGAATGGAATTATAAAAGTAAAAGGAAAGTGGTGGTCAAGGCAAGTAAAAGAGAGGGTTTTTGTGTTGGTTTTTTTTTTTCAAATAGGTCTCAGGATAGATGAGTTCAGCAATGTGCATTTATTCATGAGAAGGGAGCCCGTGTACAAAAGAGTTGCTGACAGATTGCATTAAAATAACTTGCATGTTCTAAAGCATGAAGTTGTTATGGCCAGAGGTAAGGCTGTAGAGCTGTGTGTTGGGGACAGGTTCAATACACACGTGAGTATAGGTGGGCAGTTTAAATCAGTTACCCCAAGCTTTTTCCATGTGATCATCTAAGTTACTAAGTTTATGCTAGAAGATATAAGAAGAAAATCTCTTGGATTCATTCAATTTGTCCCGTAGTTCCTTTATGTATTCTTAAATCTTTTAACTCCAAAGCTACCTTGCGCAAGTAACTGATAATACTTGACTCTGGTGTACAGCTTTATTTCACCTCTGAAAGTTCATGGGCTGACCCTTTTAAGAAGAGGAGCTTCTATTTATTCTATTTCCAGAAACTTATAATTTTGGTGACACCAAAATGTTAGTGTATCTACTCAATGAAATGTTTTCATATGCCATGAAATAGGTGGCTTGCCCTTATTGCAGGGCTATTAATACTGTGAATCTCCCAAACAGAATTGGATGTTTTCTTTCCCTTGTAGCCATATTTGGGAAGCCAGTGGAGGTAGAACATAATGAGATAATAGAGCCCATCAAATTAGAGATCATTGCTTTTACAATCTTTTTGAGATAACTATAGTTTTCTTATTTTAATGGTAAAATCTTAGTTGATTTTGATTACTTTCTAACTTGTTTTATACAGAGATCTGCTTTCTCAATCAGAACATAATAAAGATAAAATAAATGTTAACTTTTCTGATAGCTCAGACTGCTATGCATAGTAAATGATACAGAGGACATTGTCATAGTTATTTTTTCCTTTTTTTGAGGTCAGGCTTTTAGCTATTTCTAATCACTAATATCTGAATCTCTCTCAATGACTACCTACTCACATTTACAAAACAAGAGCAGGTAGTCTCTGAGTGAATTGATTATTTCTATGATCTGAAGATCTATGTATTCTATGATTCTTGGTTATCATAAAATTTTTGTTTTATTATTATTTAAAATAAAGTTTATTTTATTTTTATTTCTACAAAAGAAATACATTCTCATTGCATGAAGCATGAAAGTTTATCTACTGAACACAAATATACTGATATGGCAAAATTTAATGAGATCTTAAATAGCAACTTGAGAATAATTTTAGTATGTTAAAAATCCTTATATATTTGTGCAAAAGATATAGATAATATTTGTAAGCACATAAAAAAAAAAGGCCCCACTGGAGAAGAGATAGGATTTTGAGAGCTAGGGTATGATATGGGGTAGCTGACCATAAAGAGAAACATGCTTTTAGAATTATGTTTCCATATTACTCTCATGTTTTATAGATAAACATGTATGGCTTTTTAAATAGTAACAATGGAAAAAAATTAGAAAGTACAGACAAGCAAGAATAATTATATATATTCTACCCACCCAGTGACCACTATTTTTATGTCTCTAGGTTTCTAACAATATATACTTACATGAAATATACATGATATATACTAAAATACTGGGATAGATAGAGAGATATATTATACAAAAATTAGACCTTTAAGAAATGATAGGATCATATGAACATCTTTCCATATTCTTAAAAATATTTCTCCATCTTTATTTTTGGGTCATCAGCTTAGATATGTTGATTTCCCCTTGGATTATAGTTACACATAAAATTATTGTAATGAATAAATGAAGCAACTCTAGCCAATTTAGATCTAATCCAAAAAACTATGATTTTAGACATTGAGGAACAGTGTATATGTTTCTCCTAACTAAATTAGTTCAATAACTTGTCAAACCCTAATTTGTGTAAAGTGCTTAGCATTAAGGGGTTAATTTATTTAGTTTTAAAATATATCAACAGTTATAAAAAGGGAGACCTATGTGGCATCTTCCTGGTTGTTTTGACCAATGAAACTTTTTACGATGTTGACTTTCATAGACATTTCATTAATGGTTATTTAAAAATATTAGTCTTGTTTTCTTTTCCAGAGTCTCAAAAAGAACTATAACTATCCTAAACCACTAGATGAATTATCCACCTTTGGATGTGCCCTGTCCATTACTGGTCTGGCTCTCACAATTATATTTCAGATTGTCACCAGGTAAGAATGGAGGTGGGCTCTTCTCATTAGAGAAATTGGTATCTTTTTTATTTCCTCTGAGCAGATATATTGTCATCAGAATATACTTTCTGAAAACTAGAAGGGAAATCAGATTTAGTTCAACACATTCATTTTTACAGAAGACACTCAGGCCTAGAGAAGCTAAGAAATACACACAAATAAGTATATGATTACAAACTGTGGTAAGTGCCTTGAAAGAAAATTACATACCATGTAATTACAAGTTTGTCATGTAAAATTAACATGCTACAGTTCCTTTGTGTTGAATAGAACCATAATTTTACATTTTCATTTGTAAAAGAAAAAAATATTGCTAAGCAGCAACGTTTTTGAAAATAAAAGTAATTTTAAAATATATTACATTTTCAAATGGCAAAACTTTTTAAAGCTTTTGAATTGTATATTTTAAGAAATCTAATTAAAAATTACAAATAAGTATATATTTCTCTCTATCTTGGCCCCCTCACTCAAGCTCCAGTTTTGTACAACACTAGTTATTTTTTGTTAAGTGCTACATTTTTAACAATTTGGAAATGTAGGCTTGCTCATTTTAAATTTTCTTCTTTTTTTTAATCCTCACTGGAGGATATTTTTGCATTTATCTTCAGATAGAGCAGAAGGGAGAGAGTGGGGAAGCGAGAGAGAGAAATATCGATGTGAGAGTGACACATCGAGTGGCTGCCACCCATGCAACCCCAACCGGGGCCAGGGACAAACTGCAACCAAGGTACATGCCCTTAGCAGGAACCAAACTAGGGACTCTGGTCTGTGGGTCGATGCTCTCTCTAACTGCTGAGCCAAACCAACCAGAGCAGCTTGCTCATTTTTAGTTTACTTTGTAGTATCTGTTTTCCCCATCAGCATGAAATAGATGAGAACAGTGATCTCAGATTGTGTTGTTGCTGCTGTTTGTTTTGTTTTCATCAACATATTCCCAAGGCTGACCAAAATACCTAGCTCATAGTAGAGGAATATCTGTGGAATAAATCGGTCTAGTGTGCATTCCTACCTGCCTCTCCTCTCACATTCAACATATCTTGAATTCATCTTTCCTTCAGAATTATTTCTCTCTACTAAATTCCTTCAAAACTGTTTTCTCAGATTTGTAGATTTAAAATTATTTATTTACTTATTTATTTTAATCCTCACCTGAAGATATGTTATTTATTTATTTATTTATTTATTTATTTATTTATTTATTTATTTATTTATTCATTTTGAGAGAGAAACATTGATCATTTGCTTCCTATAAGAGCCCTGACCTGGGATCGGACCCACAACGTTTTTGGTGCATGGGATGATGCTCCAACCAACTCAGCCACCGGTTGGGGCTATAATTTTTTTATTTTAAAGGTATTGCTGTTTAAAATTTTTTCTGAAGCTTTATTTAAAAGAAAAACCTACAGAAAAGTTGAAAGAGAACATTGAACACCTATATACCCTTCGCCTACATTCACCAATGATTAATATTTCACTCTATCTGTTTTTCTATTTTTTTCCCCCTGAAATTCTGAAAGTAAATTGTAGGCATTGTGACTATCACCTCTGAATTCTTTGAGCACATATCTCTTGAGAACAAGGACACTCTCCCATATGGTATAATACTGTTAATCTCACTCAGGAAATTTAACGTTAATATACTGTTATTGTGTTAATATACAATCCATATTCAAATCTCTTCCAGTTATCCCAGTAATGCCTTTTATAGCTGGTTTTCCCCTCAATTGATTTAGTTGTCATGTCTGTTTAGTCTCCTTTAGCTTAGAATAATTCCTCTGCTTTTTTTTTTTAATTCTCACTCAAGAATATGTTTATTGATTTGAGGGGGGTGGAGAAGGAGAGAGAGAGAGACAGACAGACAGACAGACAGAGAGATGCATCGTTTGCCTCCCATATGCACCCAGACCAGAGATCAAGCCTTTTTGGTGTATGGGATGACACTCCAA
Organism: Molossus molossus; assembly: GCF_014108415.1. NCBI lineage: Eukaryota > Metazoa > Chordata > Mammalia > Chiroptera > Molossidae > Molossus > Molossus molossus. Next base: position 85,910,808 of record NW_023425388.1, read on the forward strand.
CCAACTAGGGCTAATTCATATGCTTTTTTAGTTTGTTTTGGACTTTCATGACATTAACACTTTTGAAGTATTCAGGTCAGTTATTTTGTGGGCGGTAGAATATTGTAGAATTTAGGATTTGTCTGAAATTTCCCTCATGATTAGATACAGATTAAATATTTTTTATGAGAATACTAAATCATTGTCTTTCATTTTGACACAGCAAGAAATACATGATGTCAGTGTGTCCCATTATTGGTTAAGTTTGATTCCTTGTTTAAAGTGGTGTCTGCAAGATTTTTCACTGTAAATATTCATTTTGTCCCTTTGTAAATAATTGGTAATCCATGGGGTGATACTTTGAGACTGTTTGACTATCCTGTTCCCCAACTTTCACTTAATGATTTTGGTATCCACTGATGATCCTTACTGGAATATATTATAACATTGGTGGTTGAAAATAATAATTTTCTAACCTATCATTTTATAATTAATTACTATATTTCTTTGTAAAAAGTGTACTCTGTGCCCTGGCTGATGTGGCTCAGTTGGTTGAGCATGGTCCCATGCACCAAGAGGTCGCTGATTTGATTCCCGGTCAGGGCATATGCCCAGGGCTCCATCCCCAGTAGGGGGAGTGCAGGAGGCAGCCAATTGATGTTCCACCTTCATTGATGTTTCTCTTCCTCTCTCTTTAAAAAAGCCAATAAAAACATATTTTTAAAAATGTACTCTTCGATGTAACCAGAAGGAGTCCTTTCATGTTGTTTGGCCACGTTCCAAAGGCACATCCATCACTTTATCTGCCCCATACTTGGAATCAACTATCTTCCCAATGAGCCAGAATTCTTTTTGGTTTCTCTTTTTTATCTTTCAACTCAATGAGTCTCTTGCCATTCACTTAAAATTTTTATATTGAGTGCTTACTATGGTCCATATGAATGGGACAGGTGAGCTCCCATTTCTCATGGTATTTATCTTCTCAGGGGGAAGACAAATGTTATACAAATATATACAGAAATAAATATATAATTACAAATGTGGTGAGTGCCTTGAAGGAAAATTACATGCCTTGTAATTACAAGTTGGTCATACAAAAAGAAGTGGCTCTTATATTTGTCTTTTTATTTGTATTTTTACCAACACCACCCGGGGACAAACACCAATTTGACACCATGGAAATAACTGTGGTAGTAGGATAACTAGTTTATTTGCGTAAAATCTCACTCCTTTGAATTGTGGTCAGATCTTTTTTTTTTTTTCATCTTCTATCAATGCATTTCTTTGCACAGTTGTGCTGCCATAGATATCACTAAAAACTCATCAGAAAAGAGAAACAAAAATAAAAACAAAATTGATTTAAAAATTCTGAATCAAATAGTTTTCTTTGTTCATGGGCAGGTTACCATATAAAAATAATATGTATATTCTTATCATGTATAATATATATTACATATTTGTGTGCATATACAATAATGCACAGAATATAGTAGTATACAGAAGAGCCATGCTATTTGAAAAGAGGGTATTCTCCTGTGGATTATAATTTATGTTTGAAATTGGAGAAAAGTTAGAAAGTAACTTTATTTTATATGAAAGGATTCTTGCCCTGGCTGGTTTGGCTCAGCAGTTAGAGCGTCAGCCCGTGGACCAAAGAGTCGTGGGTTCAATTCTGATCAAGGGCATGTACCTCGGTTTCAGTTTGTCCCTGACCCTGGTCCAGGTCATGTGGGAGGCAACCAGTCGATATGTCCATCTTACATGGATGTTTCTCTCTCTCTCTCTCTCTCTCCCACTTTATCTGACAATAAATAGAAAAATATCCTCAGGTGAGGATTAAACATAAATAAATAAAAGGATTCTTTTGAGTATTTTTTGCAGTTCTCAACTAAATCTCAACTAAAATGTTAAGAGGCCGGACACAGTTCTGTTTATATTTTTATTCAGTGACAAAGAAATATCATGATGGAATATTATAAAATCATAAGGTATATATAATCAGCAAATAGACATCAAATTCTAGACATTAAAAATAGAGGGGCAGCCCAGCCAGTGTGGCTCAGTGGTTGAGTGTCAACCCGTGCACCAAGAGGTTGCTTGTTCGATTCAGGTCAGGGCACATGCCCAGGTTGCAGGCCTGATACCCAGTGGGGGGCATGCAGGAGGCGGCCAATCAATGTTCTCTCTCATCGATGTTTCTCTCTCTCTCTCCCTCTCCCTTCTTTTCTCTCTTTAAAATCAATAAAGAAATAAAATTTTTTTTAAACAAAACAGAAACAGGGGGGCACTTGACGATGTTAGAATTTCAAGCACTGTAGTAAACTTAGGGAAATAGTAATTCCAAGAGTCCTTGTAGTCTGAAAAGTCTGGAAGGGTTTAAATGGTAGTGAGTGAAGATTTTATAACTTTTATTAATATAAGACTGCATACCACACTCTTCAGAGAACTGTTATATCATTAGAGGGGATTTAAAGATGTATCTGCCTTTAAACATTAAGGAAAACAATACATGCACAGTAAAAAGAATCTAAGACGTCACATTTGAAAATAACTTTATTAAAGGCAACCTTGAATTCTCTGCCAATCTCAAAGTACACACATGGGCCACTGCAGGTCTCACACTCTCCCTCTCTCTTTTTGATCCCCAACTCTTTATCTCATCTCACTGACTTCTGAAGACTACTGTTAAACAATGCCGGCCTGTAGACAAAATAAGAAAAAGCTTTCCTAGAAAAATCTTAGGTAAATATGAGAAGAAGGAAAAACCAGTTTTAGAGAGCACTTAGTTCTACATCCAGAATTATTTCTTCCAATGAAGGGACAGTCCTTGGGCACGTTTGACATCAAAAGGCCCATTCGGAACATCTTGACCATTTGACTATCGGCAAGCATTTCGCAAAGTATGGTCTTTGGAACTCTAGTCCTTGGGAGATACTCCACAGAAAAAGGGCTCTGAGATGTTTTACAGAAAAGGCGTGCAATATTTTTTTGAGTATAAGTCATTTACAGGGATAGTAATCGTCATTCTATTCAAATTATGGAGAATATTATTAGTAGCAGTAGGCTGTTAAACAAATTTTAAATATTTTTACTTGGTTAAAATGTTTACTCTTTAAATGTAATGTAAGCTAAACCTTGTAACATTTTGTTAGTTTAAAACATTTTGTTAGTTTAAAGGTAATAAGTTTAATATTACTTAAAATAATATAGTTAAAATTATGTTTGGTTTTAGTCTTTTAAAATGTATACATACCTTTTAAAATAAGATACTTTTAAAAACTCAAGAGACTTCTAATGTGCAATAGTTTTCTATTTTGAAAATTTGAAAAATCCTTTTAGAACCTTTCTATAGATAGCCTTTGTATGTCCTTAAAAATCTAGAGAAGTTATGGTCTAAAGCAGTATAAAAACTGCTTGAAAACTTAGATAATAACAATTTATTATCTCTAATGATGCTGTGGCTTAACTGGGCTCAGCAGGACAGTTCCTCCAAAGGTCTCAATTAGAGTCTGCCATGAGACTGCAGTCACATGGTGGCTGGCATTGGAGTTACCTGGAGGCTTAGCTGAGATGCTGGAACAGCCAGGTCTTTCCACAGAGTCTCAGAGCATTTCCATGAGGTTCTTTTGCAGGGTAGCTAGAATTTTATGTGGTAGCTCAGAACTCTCAGGAGCACAAAAGGAAAGCTTGTTATGACTTTCATGTGTCCTGACACTTTTGCCTTTCTCCTTCATAAAAGATAAAAATGATATGTTATGAAGCATTGATATAAAGATGAATATATTAATATTATGTCTAATTTTTTCTTTGACATAAAAGTTCATTTTTTTGGTTTGTTTTTGTTTTGGATTGAAAAGGAGTTGAAACATTGCTGTGGGCCATAAAAGTATTGTGGGCCCTAAGCACTACTGAATCTAATAGGTAAGTTTGCTCTAGCTTCCAGGCCTTCTACTGCATTCTATTAATGAAAACAAGTTACATTGCAGGGTGTAAGTACTGGAAAGTAGAATGCATTAGGGGCCATCTCCGGAGAATAGCTATCACCTTTGATTAGAACACAGTTTCAAGAAAAGATGTATCAACGTGTTTTCTCTAACTTACTTGTGGAAATGAGATAAGAAGGGTGTATGATTCTCTGGTGTAGTTGGGAAGGTAGATTTACCAGGTGGCCCATTGGGCTATGAGCTGGATTTACATTGGATTAATAATATTCCTTTGTTCCCTCACAATTTCACTTGAATTTATGTTTTGCAGTTATTTTGTTTGTTTAATTATGTTTACTTATTTATTTTCAGGAAAGTCAGAAAAACCTCAGTAACCTGGGTGTTGGTCAGTCTGTGCACATCAATGTTGATTTTCAACCTCCTCTTTGTGTTTGGAATTGAAAACTCCAATGGGAAGTCAAAGACAAGTGATACTAATGATACTAATTCTAAAGAAAATACAATTCCCACGCGTGGCATTTTAAAGGTTTCAAATCTCAGGTGCACGGTTATTGCTGCCTTGCTGCATTATTTTCTGTTAGTGACCTTTACCTGGACTGGACTCAGTGCTGCACAGCTCTACTTCCTTCTAATTAGGACCATGAAGCCTCTTCCTCAACGTTTCATTCTTTACATCCTTCTGATTGGATGGGGTAAGTGTTTGCTTCTCTATTTACTCTGGAATTTAATTTTGTTGAAATTGTTTAATTTATTATTTATTCATTTGCAACCACTCTTTTGTTTAAAAAATATATTGGGGTGACATTGGTTACACAGGTTTCAGGTGTACAATTCTATAATACATCATCTGTATATTGTATTGTGTGTTTACCACCCAAAGTCAAGTCTTCTTCTATCACTATTCATCACCCCTATATCCCTTTCTATCCCCTTCTACCTTCCTTCCCCTCTGGTAATCACCATACTGTTGTCTATGAGTTGTTTGTTGTTGTTTTCCCTTAAATCCTTCACCTTTTTCACCCGGGCTTGAAACCCCTCTTCCCTCTGACAGCTGTCAGCTTGTTCTCCATCAATGAGTCTATTTCTAGTTTGTTTGTTAGTTTTGTTTGTTACATTTCACATATGAGTGAAATCATATGGTACTTATCTTTCTCTATTGGTTTATTTCACTTAACATAATGCTCTCCAGGTCCATCCATGATGTTGCAAAGGGTAAGATTTCCTTCTTTTTTACAGCCAAGTAGTATTCTATTGTGTTGATGTACCACTGCTTTTTTATCCACTCATCTACTGATGAGCACCTGGGCTGCTTCCATACCTTGGCTATTGTAAACAATGCTGCAATGAACATAGGGGTGCATATATTTCTTCAAATTAGTGTTTCAGGTTTCTTCAGATATATTCCCAGAAGTGGAATTGCTAGGTCATAAGGCAGTTCCATTTTTAATTTTTTGAGGTAACTCCATACTGCTTTTCACAGTGATTGTACCAATCTATATTTCCACCAACAGTGCATGAAGGTTCCCTTTTCTCCAGGTCCTCGCCAACACTGGTTGTTGACTTATTGATGATAGTCATTCTGACAGGTGTGAGGTAATATCTCATGTGGTTTTCAATTGCATTTCTCTGATGGAAATAATTTAATTTAAACAAATGCTTATTGATGGCCTAACCATACCAGGCCTTGAGGTAGGGGAGACGGAAGATTCAGAATTCAGTAAAAGTGCCTTCCACCTCACAGTTCACACTCCCGTGGAGGTAGATGGATCCAGGCAGCTCTACTAAGTATGTCATAAGCTAACTTCAAGGTGTTCATTTCCTTCAATTAATTTGATTTGAGATTTAGACCATAAAATAGCTTTCTAGCTACTTTAAAAAAATGTCTTAATAAAGAAAATTAGAGTAACTTTTTCAGAGAAATAATTTGAAAACTGTTGACCTACATCTATAGGATCATGTAGTCAATGTCTATAGTAGAAAGAACAATACATCCTGAATAGGGTCAAATGTATAATTCATTCATGGTCTTTTATAATTAATAAATTATAAATTATTAATTCTGTGCCTTTCTTTATCACCTAGGAGTCCCGGCTGTTGTGGTGACTATGACAGTGGGAATTATCTTTTCTCAGAATCCTTCACAATGGGAGTTAAACTACCGGCAAGAAGAAATGTGAGTTTACGTGTTTTAACATGTCCATTTCTTTGATATAGGAGTGTAACTATTCAGTGATGTTGAGTACAAGTACATATACATCTCACTTTATAATTGTCACATTCTAAGTGGGCATTTCAAATTCTCAAAGAACACGTGATATTTTTAATATGGTGATGTAAAAATTTCCTATGATAAATCCTTTTGGTAAACAAAGTTTACCTTCTAAATTTATAAATTTGAACTTTCTTATGTTACATTGAATTGTTTATTAAGTCTGAAAAACTTTAGGGCAAAATAGGTGTGATCCTTAGTAATGTCTAATCTCAGACAATAGGAACAACAATAATAGTAATACCTGCTCAGGGGTTACTGTGAGTGATCAAACAAATATGAAAACATTTCATAAATTGAAGAAAACTATCCATGCGTATGAGCCAATTTTATGTTTATATGATTATTATGAATATTTCATGATGGTATTTTTTTAAAAATCTTTTTTTCTTTATTGATTTTAGAGGGAGGGGAAGAGAGATAGAGACTTCAGTGAGAGAGAACATCGATTGGCTGACTCCTGCATGCCTCCCACTGGGGATCTGGCCCACAACCTGGGGATGTGCCCTTACTGGGAATCAAACCGGTGACCTCTTGGTTCATGGGTCGATGCTCAACAACTGAGTCACACCAGCTGGGCTCATGATGAGTTTTGCACATAACAAATTCTCCCTATGATTCCAGCATGAATAACTAACTAACTGTTAATAATGGAAGTACCTGACTATATGGTGTTTGCTTTTTATGTGGGGAAGAAGAGAAGGCTGAGCTGAACTTTTTCCTGTATTTCTGCTATGGAACAACTGCTCTTTAATTGAGCCTCTCTTCTTATTTTATATTCCATCATGCTTATCCCCAGATTTCTCCTTAAGACCCAGACTAACTCAAATCAAAATAAAACTTTTGGAAATGTTCAATACACCCAAGGAAAGGCTATGGTGTTAGGGTGCTTACCTACTTCCTGGGCTAACCATGCCCAGCTGTAGAATAGGAGGCTACCTGCTTGATATGGTTTTAGGAGCCAAATGCTTCAGGTACTATTTTATCTGTTTAATTAGGGTTAATTATTTTTTAATGAGTTTTAAATTTTGAGTTCCACAATTAGAGATTGAGATAAGAAGCAAATTTCTCATGGGAGCGGTAACTCATTTCAAATTGCATTTTTAATTTCCTACCCTAAGCCAGGCACAGGGCTAGACCTACACCTATAAAAGCCTTAAGGAGAAAGAAAACTACTGTCTTAAATTTATTCACCCTGAGTTATAAATAATTGAGAGCAGATTCTTTCCTGATTCTTTCCCGAGTAGTATTGGATGTTAGGGAAGACACTAGGCGACTGATAATAAGAGAACTTGGGAAGAGAAGACAGGATGCATAACATTTGCCTCATCTTCTCTCCCATGGCATTAAGGGACATATGCACAGTCATCAAGGGACACATTTCTTCAGGATTTATTTAGAAAGAGGAGGGACTGTTTAGTTTTCCTCCCAGAAATTGAGCCTTAATATCCTATGCTCTCCCCTACTAGTCCCTACACTGCCGGTGATACCTGAAACCCCTAACCCAGTTCCTCTGATGTACTGCTCTCTTTGCAAGAAGGACCCAATTAAGGGATAAGTGCAGGGCAGGCCACATTGCTCGTTAATGCACTATCCCCCAATTCTCTGTGCCACTATCATATAGGCTGTTTTCAGACTTTCCTGAAGGGTTAAGGTAATCATGAGAAATCATAATGTATGAAGGAGGAAATTATTTAACTGTATGCTGTATATACGAAAGCTGTCTTCATGGTGTGCTCCATGGCAAAATCACCAAGCAGTTAAACACTTCATCTGAGGTTGATTTATGCTCTCCAGACCTCAGGTCCATGGCTGGCAGTTCATCCTCGACTGTGTGACTCTCCAGTCTCCACTCTGTAATCTTGCTCCCTACCTCCAAGGTTAGTCTCACTGTAGGATCCATCTGTCTCCTCAGCAGTCTGTTTATAACAATCTGAGTTTAATTAAGGATAACAAAGGGAGAGGCCATCATGAGAACAAATTTAGCATGATTATCTCTCCAAGTAATACAAAGGACAGAAGGGTAAGGAGGAGTCCCTTCCTGGTGTGCACTTCCTAATGACAACGGGTATCCAAGCCTATTTCCTTTACAGGTCTCCACATCGGTGTGAGGTAACTTAGGACTCTTACAAACATTTGTACACACACACATATGTCTATAGTACAAGTAGTACTTTTTAGAAATTTATTGTCTAAAGTTTAAACGACTCAAGACTCATACAGGTAGGATAAATACTTGTCTATTTGTTTCATAATCTGCAAGTCTCCTTTATCCAATAGAGCTGGATTGTACATTTTCTTTCTTGATTTTTTCCTCCCCTTTAAACTGTGTTTCTTTAGGCTTCCTGGATGAGAAATGTGTTCGTCGATTTAATTTCAAACTTTTGATGGTCACTTGCTCAGTCAGCAAAGAAGCTTCTAGAGATTTGAAAGGACTTCCCATCAGGGTTTCAGTAATTCTTAGCCAAGTGCCCTCATTTCTTCTGTGTAAGGATTTGTGAGATGGAGGATGACAGGAGAGTTTTTCTCCAGTTACAGAGGGAAGCCAGGAGTCCTAAAGATAAACCTTCTCACTCTCGTCATTTTATTTAAGGATAGACCATTCTGTGCATTCATGAGTTGGAGGCACTTCTTTTCAATTTTGAATTCATTACAGAGACTTGAACATCATTCCAGTTTTCTTGTAGATTATTCAGATTAGAAATATAATTTGTAATGATTAATTATTATAACAACAGTCCAAAGCAAAACAATTTAGAAACCCTTTAACATGTATAATAATGGTCTTTTATCTACAGGAAAAGAAAACATATATTAATTGAATGCCAAATATGTGCCACGGCTTCTCACATTAATACCCTAATGACTACTTGACACCTCCACTTGATGTCTAATAAGACATCTTCTGGTCTTCCCTCCCAAACCTGCTCTTCTCATCATCTTCCCTATTTCAGTTAATGATAATTCCATTCTTCCAGGTACTCAGGCCAAAGACTTTGGAGTCATCCTTAATTCTGCATTTCATAACCAATCTATCAATAAGATAAATCATGTTGCTTTACTTATAAATATATCTGGAACCAAACTATTTCTCTTTTTTTTTCTTTTTTAATTGAATGTATTGAGGTGACATTGGTTAATAAAATTATGTAGGTTTCAGATATACAGTTCTATAATACATCCTCTGTATATTGCATTTTGTGTTCACCACCCCAAGTCAAGTCCCTTTCCATCACCATTTATCCACTCTATATCCTCTTCTACCTCCCCCACCTTCTTCCCCCCATGCTGTTATCTGAGTCTATAAGGTTTATTTTGCTTAATCCCTTCACCTTTTTCACCCAGCTCCACAACCCCAGTCCTCTCTGACAGCTTTTGCTCTGTTTTCTATCTATGAGTCTGTTTCTATTTTTGTTTGCTAGTTTATTTTATTCACTAGATTCCACATATAAGTGAAGTCATATGGTATTATCTTTCTCTGACTGGTTTATGTCACTAAGCATAATGCTCTCCAGATTCATCCAGGCTATCTTAAAGGGTAAGATTTTCTTCTTTTTTATGGCTGAGTAGAATTCCATTGTGTAAATGTACCACAGCTTTTTATTCACTCGTCTACTGATAGGCACTTGGGCTGCTTCCAATTCTTGGCTATTGTAAATAACACTGCAGTGAATATAGAGCTGCACATATTATTTCAAATTAATTGGAACCAGACTATTTCTCAACACCTATTCTCCTGGTCCAAGCCACCAGATTTTTGCAATAAACTCCTAGCGGATTTCCTACTTTTGCATGTGTCTTTCTCTTATCTTTACATCTAGCTAGAGTAATACTTTTAAAATCCAACACATTACATCAAGTTTCACTTTCTTTCAAAGAGTGCACACCTATAAAACCCTGACATAATTTACATCTTTTCCTAATCCCATCTACTTACTCTGTTCTAGTCACTCTAGCCTCTTTGCTGTTTCACAAGCTCTCAACTCAAGGTCTTTGCATTTGCTGTTTCCTCTGCCTATAATTCCCTTCCCCTTTGTCTACTTCAGATCTTCGTTAAAATATCACTCCTCCCCCCACAAGGTTTTTCATGACCACTGTATTAAAATGACCACCCCCGCATACACACAGTAATACCTACCCTCATTACCTGCTTTATTTTTCTTCACAACACTTGTCAGCATCTGACACAGTGTATATTATATTTATTTGTTAGTTTTACTGACTTCTTTGTGCTAGAATAAATTCACTAAAGAAGGGATTTGGGATTTTTGTCTACTGCTAATATCTTGATGTCTATCACGGTGTTTGGCACATAGCATACTCTGTAAATACTGATTAGATGAATGAATTAATTTTTACAACAGTGCCAGGAAATGATTGCTACACCTCACAGATGAGAAGGAAACACCACCAAACTACCACCATAGATAGCAACAACAAAACAAAACAAAAACAAAGACTAATACAATGAGGTTAAATGACCACTCAAATATTTTTAAACATTAAACCTTAAAAATGCCAATTTATAAGAGACTGTTTAAATAACTTATGATATAACAAAATAATGGAATAATATATAGCTCTAAAAAATAATGAGGACAGTCTTTATATTCTGATATAGAATGCTATCCAAGATATGTTGTTAAGTAAAGCGTGGGCATATCATGTTATTTGTTTAAACATCAGGAAAAATATATATAAATTTGTTGTTGTATGCATAGTCTACATCTGGAAGAATACACAAGAATTGATTACTACTGGAGATGGAAACCAGGTGATCATGGATAATTGTAGGAAGGCATCTTGTCTCTCTATAAATATTTGCACCATTTAAATTTTGAGCCATCTAGATGTACTATATAATCAAGAATAAAATAAAGCCCTGGCCGGTTTGGCTCAGTGGTTAGAGCGTCGACCTGCAGTCCTGAGAGACCCGGGTTCGGTTCCCGCTAAGGGCACGTACTTCGGTTGCAGTTTGTCCCCGGCCCTGGTCGGTCGTGCGGGTGGCAGCCACTCGATGTGTTCCTTTCACATCGATATTTCTCTATCTCTCTCTGTTCCTCTCTCTCCCTCCCACTCTACCTGAACAACAAAACAAAACAAAACAAACAACAACAACAAAAAGAATAAAATAAAACAATAACTTGCCTAAAATCAGACACCTAGTTGGTGACAGAGAGTGACATTTAAATATGAGATTGCCTTATTCAAAAGCCCATTTTCTTTCCACTAGCCCGTACTGTCTCATAGAGAAATATGGCGAAACCAAAACATTTCATTTATCTAGAAGATTGAATTCTTGAAAGTCATCTCGAATACATAGGATGCAAAAGGATATTCTCTTTTAGTCAAGTGAATGTCAATGATGATAATAGCATGTAGAATCAGTATGTACACCTTTCTTAGTCTTCTTTTCTCTCCACAGCTGCTGGCTGGCAATTCCGGAAAACAAAGATTTTATAAAAAGTCCGTTGTTGTGGTCATTCATTTTACCTGTGACCGTTATCCTCATCAGCAATGTTGTTATATTTATTATCATTACAGTCAGAGTGCTGTGGAAGAATGACCAGAATCTGACTAGGTAAGATTCTCAGTAACTGAGAAGCTGCCAGGTATGACTCATCGAACCCATGATCTAGCACCAACATACATCCACACTTCCTGGAAGAGTTTTCAGACTCTGGGACAATGGCAGGGACATGTAGTTTGCAGGACAGATTTTCTTTTAAACTTTGTCTCAGAAAGAGGACCTTCTCATATTCCAATGTCAGCACTACAGTGTAGATCTATCTGCTACATTACACAACACAATTTTGTGCTATATGAGCCCAACTAAAAAAACTCAACCCAAGTTTTCTTTCAAATATTCAATAGATTAGATTTGAATAAAGAAATGAGAAGTTATTAATAGATACTGGTAACTGTTTTCACTTTGTAAATTAGTAGCTATAGGCTATGTTTTACATGTGTTGCTTGAATCACATAATGAATTTATATTTTTAAATTTCTTATGAACATAAAATAATAGAAAGGTTTTACTTAAAAATTTTTTTTTAAAAAGGAACATCTGGAAACATTAAGCCCACATTTTCTGCAGATGGGGCATGTGCTCTCTGGTTTATCAGTTCCCGTGTGGACTGCTTCTCTCTTTTATATAACCTTTTTGATCCCAATAGGCATTTTCATTGTCATCCCTGAAAAACAGAAAAAGCTTTCAGAGGGAGAAAGAAAGAACAGAAACTATTAAATACTGCCCCCCCCCCCCCCATCTTCCACAGTACAAATTGGTTAAACAATGTGGCTATGAATTTAGGTTTATTTCTATAAGACTCTACTTAGCCCAAGTAAACTTAAATGTAAGTATATCTGTGAGCTTTGCTGGACACCAAACGGATGCATTTCATATAAACAGATGATGAAAAAACAACTATCATGAGTGGGACTATAATCTTAAATATGTGATTAACCTATCAAGAATAGTATCACCCTTCCTATATAAATGATAGTCCATTTGAGGGGAAATATGGGGGTTAATATTTCAAACCTATGTTTTATCATTCAAACCTATGTTTTATTAAAAATACAGAAAAATCTTGGTGAATTCTTTTCAGCCTAATTGCAAATTAGGTTATATTTCCCTCATACAAAACAATATTGTTTTGGCCTCAGACATCAACCACATTTGTATTTCTAAATCTTGACTGATAGTATATGGTTCTTAAATTGGCTTAGCTACAATGAAAAGCAGGTTACAACTTAATTGTTTAACAACTTATCTTTCATGTATCAGTTAGCTTTTGCTGCATAACAAACCACCCCAAAACTTAATGGCTTGGAATGACAACTGTTTATTATTTGTCATAAGTTTGAGTGTTGGTTGGGTAGTTGTCCCGATTTGGGCTAGCTTGAATGTGGTGGATAATTTAGGGTGACTCACTTTTATGCCTGGTAGTTAGTGGTGGGTTGGTCTTGAGTGGCAGCTGCTCAGTGGGGAAAACTTATCTCTCCTCCATGTGGTCTTTCATCCTGCATTAAACCAGTCCAGACTTCTTAACATAGTGGGTTCAGGGTTCCAAAGAGCTATAAGAAGGCTGCAAATTCTGATGAAAAAAAATGCTTTTAAGCCTGGAACAGTTGCTGATATCTCACCAGTCAAAATGAGATATTAGCAACTGTCTCACTATTCAAGGAAAGAAGACCACTCTACACTTTAATAACCTTTTATTCCATATCAGCCTACATCATGGGAAGTTTCCAGATGCCTAAAAAAACAGTTTTTCACTGGCCGATCCAATAGTAATCATCACTAACATAAAATTCTCTTCCAAAGAAAGAATTGATTCTTTGTGAAATTTGCCTGTAAATACAAAGGAACTGTTAAGCCTGATACAAATAAAGCTTGTTAATAAAGCTTTCTAAACCCAACTCTATCCAGCATGGCATAGGTCTAGCATCATTTTCCACCAGAGGCATAATATTGTTAAATGAACACTATATATGGGCAGATGAATATATAGTCTCAATAGTAGGGTAAGAATGATATTAATAAAAATTTTAAAAAAGAACTGAATGAACCATGTTTTCTTTCTTGCTTTCTCTTACCTAGCACAAAAAAGATTTCATCGCTAAAGAAGGTTTTTAGCTCGTTATCTATTGCAGCTGTTTTTGGAATTACCTGGCTTCTGGGCTACTTTATGCTAATTGATAATGATAAAATCAGGATCATCTTCAGCTACATATTCTGCCTTTTCAACACTACTCAGGTATGGTGTGGATTAGTCTGAAAGTAGCAGACCGTGCAGTGGTGGAGGTGATATTGCCCTGGACTAAAGTTTCTTCTTTTAAAACTCCCTGAAAGGTATTGTTTAGTACCTTTAAGAGATTATATTTTGATGGAAGACAAAGGAAAACTCTTTATGACTTACCTACTATGTTTTTTCCTGTGCTGAAGTACATAAAATATAATTGCAATAAGGTTGGATCACGTTAGTCCCTCTTCTCTGAGCAGAAGAGATTTTGTCAGGCAAACCATTTGGGAAATGCTTCCTTTCCTTTTCTCCCATGCTACAGTTCACAGCAGCTCCTTACTGGGGTTGGAACGGACAATGTTACAGTTATTGCTGAAACTTGGACCCATGTAGGGTGGATTTTTTTCTTTCTCTTTAAAAAAAATTTTTTTTAATTGATTTCAGAGGGAAAGGAATGTAGAGGAAGAGAGAGAGAGAGAGGGAGAGGGAGGGAGGGAGGGAGGGAGAGAGAGAGAGAGAGAGAGAGAGAAACATCAATGTAAGAGAAACATCAATGTAAGAGAAACATCAATCAGTTGCCTCCCATACCTACCCTGACCAGTGAAAGAACCCACAACCTGGGCATGTGCCCTGACCAGAAAATCAAACCTGTGACCTTTTGGTGAACAGGACAACCTTCCAACCAACTGAGCCACCAGACCAGGGCTCTTTATCCCTCTTTTTAAATTTTTATAAGATTATCTCTTTTATCTTTTTAAAAACTTTATTGAGGAATACTTGGGAATAATTGGCAAATATAGGATGTCCCCAAAAATGTGTATACACTTTAAATGATTATAAAGTCAGTGTTTATTAACATACAGTTTATTTTCAAAATTTAAAAGAATCTATGCAAGTGAATAATTTAATTTGTCAATGCCTGTTTTCAGACTGCTGACCGTTCTGGTCCAGGCACTGCTGATAACTCAAAGCAATGGAACAGCAAGCCTTAAGAATCATTTTGTTCGGTATTTGTGCACCCTCTCTTTCAATAGCTGCCCTCAATTCATCAACTGTTGCCAGTTTTGTACCATAAACTTTATCTTTTATGTTTCCCCATAAAAATATCTAGTGACATATTTTCTTTGTTCAAAACTTAGTCTAGCTTCACCCATTATTTCAAGTCAGTTAAACCTGAAAAGGAGTGAGAATTAAGTGAGTTATAAGCTGTTAAAATATGTACACATTTTTTGAGACACCCTGTTTAATCATTATATATATTACAATGTGATGAGTTGATATACATATACATTGTAGAATTATTACCAAGATCAAAATAACTAACAATCCACATCACATAGTTAACTCTTTTGTGTGTGGTGAGAATACTTAAATACTCAGCAAATTTCAAGTGTAAAATATCATATTATTAGTCACCATACTCTACGTTAGATCCTCTGAACTTTTTTTTGTATAACTGAAAATTTTCATTCTTTCACCCATGTTATCCCATTTCTCCTTCCCTCCAGCATCTATCAACCACCATTCTATTATTTTTTTATGAAATTGGCATTTTTTGAGACTCTATATATGTGCTACCATACAATATATGTTGTTTTCTGTCTGATTTATTTCACTTAGCATTATGCCCTCCAGGTTCATCCCTGTTGTTGCAAATGGTATAGTTTCCTCCTGTTTTATGGCTGAACAGTACTCTATAATTTATATATGTATAATGAGCTTATATGTAATATATATTTATAAATGTCATATAAACATATATCACATTTCTTTATTCATTCATCCATCAAAAGACATTTAAGTTGTTTCCATTTATTGGCTATTGTGAATAATGCTTCAATAAACATGGGTGTGCAGATATCTCTTCAAGATATGGATTGCATTTCCTTTGGCTATCTACCCAGAAGTGGAACCGCTGGATCATACTATAGCTCAAGTTTTAATTTTTTGTGTAACCACCATTCTGTTTTTCATAATGACTGCACCAAATACATTCTCACCAAGAGCATATAAAAGTTCCCTTTTCTCCACATCCTCACCAGAATTTTTTTTTATCTTTTGTCTTTTTGATAATAGACATCCTAACAAGTGTGAGATAATATCTCATTGTGGTTTTAATTTGCATTTCCCTGATAATTAATGATGTTGAACACCTTTTCATGTACATGTTGGCCATTTGTATGTCTTCTTTGGAAAAATATTTTTTCAAGTTCTTTGCCTATTTTTAAACTGGGTTGTTTTTTTCTATCGTGTTATGTGAATTTCTTATATATTTTGGATATTAATTCCTTATCAGATATATAGTTTGCAAATATTTTCTCTCATTTTGTAGGTTGCCTTTTCAGTTTATTGTGTCCTTTGCTGTACAAACTCTCTTTAGCTTTGGTGCTTCTGCTTTTGGTGTGCTAGCCAAGAAATTATTGCCAAGACCATTATTAGAGATTCTTTTCCCAATGTTTTCTTCTATGAGTTTTGTGGTTTCAGGTCTTACATTAAATCTTTGGTCCATTTCAAGTTAATTTTTGTGAGTGGTGTAAAATAGTGGTCCAATTTCATTCCTTTGCATGTGGATATTCAGTTTTCCCAACGCCATTTATTTAAGAGATTATCCTTTCCCTATTATGTATTCTTGGTGCCCTTGTCAAAAAGTAGTTGACCAGCCCTGGCCGGTTTGGCTCAGTGATAGAGCATCAGCCCGCCGACCAAAGAGTTGCAGGTTCAATTCAGGTCAAGGGCACATACCTTGGTTGCAGTTTGGTCCCCTGCCCAGGTTGGGGTCATGTGGGAGGCAACCAGTCTATGTGTCTCTCTCATATTAATGTTTCTCTCTCTCTCTCTCTCTCATTCCCACTCTATCTGAAGATAAATGGAGAAAAGTATCTTTGGGTGAAGATTAAAAAAAATTAGTTGACCATACTTGCATAGTTTTATATCTGGTCTCTGTTCTGTTCTACTGATCTACATGCCAGTTTTTTTGTTTGTTTGTTTGTTTTTTTAATGCCAGTATCATACTGTTTTAATTACTATAGCTTTGTAACATAGCTTGAAATTAGGAAGTGTGGTGGCGCTGGCTTCATTCTTCTTTCTCAGAATTGCTTTGGCTATTGGCATCTTTTGTGGTTTTATACAAATTTTAGAATGTATTTTTTTGTATCTGTGAAAAATGCCTTTGGAATTTTGGTAAGGATTACATTAAATCTATATTGTTTGGGTAGTATGAACATTTTAACAGCATTAATTTTTTAAGTCCAATAACTCAGGCTATCTTTCCATTTATTTGTATCTTCAATGTCTTATTGTTTACGTGTCAGGTCTTTCACATTCTTGGGTTAAATTTATTATTAATTATGTCATTGATTTTTATTCTATTGTAAATAGGATTATTTTCTTAATTTCTTTTTCAGATGGTTTGTTGTTTGTGTATAGAAATGCAACTGGTTTCTATGTGTTGATTTTGCATCCTGAATCTGTACTGAATACATTTTTTAGTTCTAAATGGCTCTTGGTGAAGTCTTTTGTTTTTTCTATATAAAAAATTGTTCAAGAGAGTGATTTGATAGGAGCAGAACTATGTGAAGTTTTGTGTGTGTGTGTGTGTAACATAATTATACCTAGAACTGAAGATACTTTTATTCCTTGAGTCTTATCTCAAGGATATATTTAATCATAAATCTTTTTTAGAACATTCTATTCATACTTTGTTTTAAAATTTGAAATTATGACCACCTTTTGATTTTCATCATGGCAAAATTAGTAATATAGATGAACCCAAATGGTACATTAAAAAGAAAAATAATTCTGTATAACCTCAGAGGATTTTTTTTTTATACTTTTGTATTTGTGTATTATGTATGGGGTATGTCAAAATTTTAAGATAAAACAAAAATTCATTATTGAAAGACTTATCTTGAAATCAGAATTTTTCTTCATGGTTTTAATTCTATGCCTCCTCCTATGACAAACATTGCTTTAAACAAATTTTTTTTTTTTTTATCCTCACCCGAGGACATTTTTTCATTTTTTGTTCAGATAAAGTGGGAGGGAAAGAGAGGAACAGAGAGAGGGAGAGAAACATCGATGTGAAAGGAACACATAGAGTGGCTGCCACCCGCATGACCAATCAGGGCCACGGACGAACTGCAACCGAGGTACGCGTCCTTAGCGGAAACCGAACCCGGGTCTCTCTGGACCGCAGGCAGATGCTCTAACAGCTGAACCAAACCGGCCAGGGCGACAAACATTGTTTTTGCTGTGTTGAAAAATATTTCCTAAGCTGGCAGAGTGAATTATATATATATTTAAACTTTTTGAAAACATAAAGAGTTATTTATTTATTTTATTAATTTGTTTTTGTTACACGTTTCTCGTTTTTCCCTCATTGACACTCTACTCCCCGTCCCCAGCTTTGTTGTCTACGTCCATTGGTCATGCATGCATGCATAAAAGTTCTGTGGTTTATCTCTTCCTCCCACAGCCCTCCTCCTCTAAGGTTTCTCAGTCTGTACTCCACCTCTATGTCTCTGGGTCAATTTTGTTTATCAGTTTGTTTAGTTCATTATATTCCACAAATAAGTGAGATCATGTGATATTTGTCTTTCTCTGCTTGGCTTGTTTTGCTTAGCATAATACTCTCCAGGTTCTTCCATGCCATCTCAAAGGATAGGAGATCTTTTTTTCTTATAGCTGCATAGTATTCCATTGTGTACCTGTACCTCAGCTTTTTATCCTCTCATCTACTGATAGAAACCTGGGTTGTTTTCAGATAGTAGCTATTGTAAATAGTGCTGCTATGAACATAAGGGTACATATTTTCTTTCTGATTGGTGTTTCAGGTTTCTTAGAGTATAGTCCTGAAAGTGAGATCACTAGGTCAAATGGCAGTTCAATTTTTAACTTTTTGAGGTAACACCATAGTGTTTTCCACAGCGGCTGCACCAGTCTGCATTCCCACTAGCAGGGTACTAGAGTCCCCTTTTCTCCAGACCCTCACCAACACTTGTTGTTTGATGATTTGTTGATGGCGGCCATTCTGATAGGTGTGAGGTGATACCTTGTAGTTGTTTTAATTTGCATCTCTCTGATGATTAGTGATGTTGAGCATTTTTTCATATGTCTCTTAGCCATTTGTATGTCCTGTTTGGAGAGGTGTGTCTATTTAGTTCCTCAGCCCATTTTTTAATTGGGTTCTTTGTCTTCCTTTTGTTGAGTTGTGTGAGCACTCTATATATATTGGAAATTAACCCCTTATCTGATGCATTATTGGCAATTATGGTCTCCCATATAGTGGGTTCTCTTTCCATTTTGATGCTTGTTTCTTTTGCTGTGCAGAAGCTTTCTAGTTTGATGTAGTCCCATGTGTTCATTTTTTCCTTGGTTTCTCTTGCCTTAGGTATTGTATCACTGAAAATACTGCTGTGAATGATGTCTGAAATTTTGTTGCCTGCATTTTCTTGTAGAATTTTTATGGATTCACAAGTTACATTTAAATCTTTTATGTATTTTGAGTTTATTTTTGTGTATGGTGTAAGTTGGTGGTCTAGCTTCATTTTTTTGCAAGTAGCTGCCCAATTTTCCCAACAACATTTATTGAACAAACTGTCTTGACTCCACTGTATGCTCTTGCCGCCTTTGTCAAATATTAATTGAGCATATTGTCTTGGGTCGATTTCTGGGTTCTCTGTTCTGTTTCATTGATCTATCTACCTGTTCTTGTGCCAGTACCAGGCTGTTTTGATTACGGTGGCTTTGATATTTGGTAATGTGATCCCTCTTTGTTCATCTTTTTCAAGTTTGCTGTGGCTATTCGGGATCTTTTTTGGTTCCATATGAACTTTTGGAGTGTTTGTTCTAATTCTGTGAAATATGTCTTTGATATTTTGATAGGGATTGCATTGAATCTATAGGTTGCTGTGGGTAATGTGGACATTTTAAAGATGTTAATTCTTCCAATCCATGAACAAGGTATGTGCTTCCACTTTTTTATATCATCCTCTATTTCTTTTTTCAGTGACCTGTAGTTTTCTGTGAAAAGGTCCTTTACTTCTTTGATTAAATTTATTCCCAGGTATCTTAATTTTTTTGCTGCGATGGTAAATTGGATTGTTTTTTAAGTTTCTCTTTCTGTGAGTTTATCATTGGTGTATAAGAATGCCATCAATTTCTTGACATTAATTGTGTATCCTACTACTTTGCCAAATTTATTTCTTAAGTCTAGTAGATTTTTGATGGAATTTTCTATCTACAATATCATGTTATCTTCAAATAATGACACTTTCACTTCCTCCTTTCCAATTTGAGTCCCCTTTATTTGTCTTCATATCTAATTGCTGTGGCTAAGACTTCCAGTACTATGTTAAATAAGAGTGGCAAAAGTGGGCATCCCTGTCTTATTCCCATTCTTAAGGGGAATGCTTTTAGTTTTTGCCCTTGAGTATGATGTTAGTTGTAGGTTTTTTATATATGGCCTTTATCATGTTGAGATATGATCCTTCTATTCCCACACTGCTAAGCGTTTTTATCAGAAATGGGTGCTGAATTTTGTTGAATGCTTTTTCAGCATCTATTGATATCATATGGTTTATATCTTTCATTTTGTTTATGTGTTGTATCACATTTATTGATTTGCAAATATTGTACCATCCTTGCATGCCTGGGATAAATCCCACTTAGTCATGATGAATAATTTTTTTGACGTATTGCTGGATCCGATTTGCTAATATTTTGTTCAGGATTTTGGCATCTGTGTTCATCAGGGATATTGGTCTGTAGTTTTCTTTCTTTATAGTGTCTTTATCTGATTTTGGAATTAAGATTATGCTGGCCTCATAAAATGAGTTTGGAAGTGTTCCGTCTTCTGGGATTTTTTTGGAATAGTTTGAGGAGAATGGGTATAAGATCTGCTTTGAATGTTCGGTGAAACTTCCCCATTAAGCCATCTGGGCCTGGGCTTTTGTTTGCTGGGAGTTTCTTAATTACATCTTCAGTTTCCTTTGTTGTTATTTGTCTGTTCAAGTTTTCTATCTCAGTTTTGGGAGGTTGTGTATTTCTAGAAATTTGTTTATTTCTCCTAGATTGTCCAATTTGTTGGCATATAATTGTTCATAGTATGTTTTGATGATCCTTTGTATTTCTGTGGTGTCAGTTGTTACTTCTCTTTCATTTCTGATTTTCTTTATTTGGTTTCTCTCTTTTTGTTTCTTGGTGAGTCTTGCTAAAAGTCCGTCGATCTTATTTATCTTTTCAAAGAACAAACTTTTTGTTTCATTGATCTTTGAATTGTTTTTTTAGTCTCTATGTTGTTTATTTCTGCTCTGACCTTTACTATTTTCTTCCTCCTACTAACTCTGGGTTTTTCCTTTTGTTTACTTTCTAGTTCTTTGAGCTGTAGGGTTAGAAAGTCAATTAGAACTTTTACTTATTTCTCAAGGTAGGCCTGTAGTGCTATGAACTTCCCTCTCAGGGCTGCTTTCACTGTGTCCCATAGATTTTGTGTTGTTTTGTGTTTGTTTTCATTTGTTTCCAGGAAGTTTTTAATTTCTTCCTTGATCTCATTAGCAACCCATTTATTGTTTAATAACATGCTATCTAGCCTCCAAGTGTTTGAATGCTTTTGTGTGTTTTTATTGTAATTGAGTTCTAGTTTCATGCCACTGTGATCTGAGAAGATGCTTGATATGATTTCAATCTTCTTGAATTTGTAGAGACTTTCTTTGTGTCCTAACATGTGGTCTATCTTTGAGAATGACCCATGTGCACTTGAGAAGAATATGTATTCTGCAGCTTTGGGGTGAAATATTCTGTAAATATCAATGAAGTCCAATTGATCTAGTTTGTCTTGTAAGGACTCTAATTCCTTTTTAATTTTTTTTCCCTAGAAGATCTATCCAGTGGTGTCAGTGGCATATTAAAATCACCCACTATGATCTTGTTGCTATTGATCTTTCCCTTGAAGTTCTCCAGAAGTATTTTTAAAATATATTTTGGTGCTCTCGTATTTGGTGTATATATATATTTACCAGGGTTATATCCTCTTGTTGGATTGATCTTTTTAATATTATGTAGTGACCTTTTCTGTTTCTTATTATGACCCTTGTTTTGAAGTCTATCTTGTCAGATATGAATATTGCTACACCAGCTTTCTTATCATTTCCATTTGCTTAGATAATTTTTTTCCAACCCTGTACTTTCATCCTGTGTAAGTCTTTTGTTGTGATGTGGGTCTCTTGTAGACAGCATATGTATGGGTCGTGTTTTCTCATCCAATCAGCTACCCTATGTCTTTTGATTGGAGCATTTAAGCCATTTGCATTTAAGGTAATTATTGATACATAGTTATTAGTTGTCATTTTAATTTTATGCCTGTGTTCCTCTCTCTCTCTGTTTCTTATTCTTTTTACAACAGTCCCTTCAACACTATAAGAAATGCTGAAGGGACTGTTATAAAAAGTGCTGGTTGGTATTGGTGTGTCCTGGTAGGTGCTGCTGCTGGATCACATGAGCCACTCTAGAGCTGTGTTCCTGGCTGGTCGCTGGTGCCACCTGTAGCTGTATAGCTCAGGCCCTGCTGGAGCCAGGCTCCCTGCCGCACTGTGGGCAGCTGTCTTACACAGGCCTCACTGTAGCCCTGGCTCCCTGCTGATCTTGTGGGCAGCTGGGTGATACAGGCCCCATTGGTGCCCCTGCTTCCCACTGATCCCATCGGGAGCTGGATCACACAGTCCTATCTGGAGACCCAGCTCCACACCTATCTTGTGGGCAGCTGGGTCACACCGGCCTCTCTGGTGCTCCAGCTCCCCACAGGTCCTGGGGCCAGCTGGATCGCACCGGTCCCTCTCAAGCCCTGGCTCCCCACCATTCTCGTGGGGTGCTGGGTTGCACAGGTCTGTCTGGTGTCCTGGCTCCCCTCCACTCTTGTGGGCAGCTGTGTTGCCCAGGCCCCTGTGGAGCCCCAGGTCCTGCCACTGGTGGCTGGGGAGTGCTGCTGCCCAGTGGGGCTCAGTTTCTGCTCAGCCTTTGCCATAGTTTTTGGGGATTGGGCTCAGCTGCTGGTCTGTACTTCTGTTGCCTGGGAATGGATGTCTGTTCCCCAGCCTGTGTTGCTGGGGGTATATCTTGACTCTGATCCTGCTGCTACTGTAGGGGATGGTGCTGGGCTCCTGGCTGTTTGCGATTTCTGCAGCAGGCACCTTGACAGCTCCACTACTGTGCACTGGTCTGTGTTGACACAGGGTGTCCAGTGGTCCGATGGTGCCAGGTGCACTGGTGGGCTCAGGTTGCTGGTCCCTAGCTGCTCCCACTGCCTCTTCCCAGGGAAGACCTGAGATCTTCCAAAATAGTCCTCCCTGTGGTACAGGGAAAAGTGCCCTGAAGAGCTGCTTACTGCAGTAGCTGGCTGTTCACATCCACAGCATAGGAACCTTCTGGTCCACGTCTCTGCGCTGCACGAGTTTGGTCGTCCACCTTTACATCCACTCATACTCTCTCCCACACTGGCTCACTCTCTCATGCACTCACCCTCCCTCAGGTCCGGCCAGCTGCCATCTTTTTCAAGTGAATTATATTTTAATAAAATAAAAGTGCCCTTCTTTTAAAGTAATCACACTACACCAGGATCATTTGTGTGAACAAATGTAATCACTGAATCACTTGTATGAGGCAAGGAAAGAGTCCTTACCCTCCAGAACGTCAACCCTAAAAACAAAGAGATAATTCTTCAAATTCCACATATTACGTTTAACATTTTCCATTGGATATTTATTGAGATTACCTTCTGAGAATATCTGTATGTGTAACATGTCACATATGTACCTTTTTTGTTGTTGTTAATCCTCATCTGAGGATATTTTTTCATTGATTTTTTTTTTTTTTTAGAGAGAGTGGAAGAGATAAAAAGAGGGAGGGAGAGAGGGAGAGAAAGAGAGAGAAACATTGATGTGAGAGAGACACATCGATTGGTTGTCTTTTGCATGACTGACCAGAGCTAGGGATTGAATCTGCAACCCAGGTACATGTCCTTGACTGAGAATTGAACCTGAGACCATTCAGTCCATTGACCGATGCTCTAACCACTGAATTACTTTGGCCGGGGCACATATGTACTTTTTAAAGGTAATAAATTTAGTTTCCAAATTATTTTTTATACCATCTTATTTGTCTTTAATTTGTTCATCAATGACTGATAAAGGCATATAAGATTCCCTATTACACTTATTTTCTACTGATTATTCTTACAACATTTAACTGTCTTTCTGCAATTTAATGCTGTATTATCATGTTCCTAGAAATTTATGGATGTTGTACATTTCTGGTAAATTTTACTTTTTATCAATAGAACAGGTCATTCTCAATCCCATTGTGTCTTGGAAACTGATTTTCTATATGTAATATAGCAACTTCTAATTTGTTTTTATTTGATCTTATTTAATCTATTTATTTAGTTATTTTACCTTTAAGTTTTCTGTGCCACTTCATTCTTGACTTATTTCTTTTTAGACCCTATATATTTAGATTTAAAAATTATACTCTCATTTTTTTACATTTTATTAAAAAAGTTAACCTTTTTAGCTGTTTAGCTAAATATTAGCTATCAGAATGAATATATTTAACCTTATTTATTTTATCATCTTATTTTTTTTCACATTTAACCATGCTTTTTCCTTAGTTTATATATTGTGCTATATAAATTGTGTTCTCTTTTACTTAACCTTTTCTAATAATTAGAACATCATTTTTTAAATTATTCTTTGTTTATTAAACATTACTACAATTTATAAGAACAATTTTCAATTTCCAGAGTAAAACAATATGTATTGATTCTTCCCTTTTTAGGGTAATATTATTAACACAGTTTAGCTGCTTCCTACCTCCTGGTTCTATTGCTACAATTTAAAATTTATCTTTTTGTGTGTGTGTGGGGGGGGGTTTCTCTACATTCTTATACCATCCCTTAAATATTTTTTAAATAACTTTGAATTCATAAAAAGTTACAAAAATAGTACAGAGAGTTCCTATATACCCTCTACCTAGCTCTTCTAATGAAAGTATCCTACATTACCGCAATACATTATCAAACCCAGGAAATTGACATTGGTACAATCTACATAGATTATTTATGTATAGGCTTTAATCCTTGACTTTAAATCTAGCTTTATTAATGTAACTCAAGTAAAATAGAAGTATTGTAGTTTTGTAAGTTCTTTTGTCCCACTTCTTGTACTCAAAAATTAACTTTTTTTTTTTTTTTTACATAGAAGTCTCATCTCCTCAACTAGATTACTATTTCTCTAGTATAAGAAACATGCTTGTGTATATCTTTTGCATTCTGTTTGATATCAGGATGGGCTATACTTTAATATTTTGTGAAGTAAACTGGAATGTTTGGTAATTGTCTCATTAGGTTGCTGAGAATAATAACCACTGTGTATAATTGATGCTGGTTGTTTCTGCGTCTGGTCAAATATCACTGAAACAGGAAATCTTTGATACAAAATGGAAATCATTGAGAAGGGCCTTAGATAAATTTGACTTGACCACAAATGATGGGGAATTTGTATAGTGCCACGTGGAGAGCGGCTTGTCTGTATGAATGGCTACCTCACGTTCAGTGTTTGAGAGCTCCTCACCGTCTGTCCCAGGCAGTCCTCTTCAGTGTCTTTTAAGAATAACTCCCTTAAACAATGGATGTGTGCCTGCCACTAAATTTAAATGGATATAGGGCAGTTCTTTATTTTTGGCAGCACCCAGTGGAAATTCCCCAGAAGAGCAATAAATAGGGTAAACTTAGTCTGGGATTGCCAATTGACCATGGTCTTGTTGCCTAGAGTGATCAGGAATTCAGAAAAGTGTCTTTAAAAAAGGTATGGTCAAGGATATCGTCTTCTCCATGCAAAGGAGAGGCACATTACAAAATAGAGGACCATTACAAAATGTTCATACTGCATTGTAAAACCGAGGGTGGCCACGTGGCAAGAGCATTGGATTAAAAGTCAGGAGACTTAGGCTGTCTTTCAGCTTTAACATTAATGGTTCATATAATTTTAGGTAAGACACACCTTCTCTGAGCAAGGGATATAAAATATAAAATGGAAGGGGATGTTAAAATTAACACCGTCTTTCCAAGTGGGTCTGAATATTGCCTACATCAGAATGTACATAGTGTGTTAAAATGCTTATTCCTGGTGACCTTGCCCCTTACCTACTCAGTCTGAATCCACAGAGCAAGAGCTTGTAATCTTCACTTAAAACAAGGGCCCAGGTGACTTTTATGTACAGTAAAGTGTAGGAATGACTAGATTAATTCACATGTAAGACTCCTTCTAGATTAGAATGCTATAATGCTAATAAACATTTATTTGCTAAGTGCTATAGATATTACTTAAAAGGCACAATTTGATCCTTGTACTAGTGATATTAGTTTGACTCATACATTTTGTCTTTTCAAATAACATCTTTGGGATTTTAGGGAGCACAGAAATTCTACATAATAGTGTCTTCATAGATTCTCCATGGTCTAGGTCTTTTCCTAATTATTTCCTAATTATTGTACAACCAGAAATTCTATCCAGTATTGTCTTTGACTTAGAATTTAAATTCTGGAAAAGCCATATGAAATAGTGTACCCCATAAAGAGGAGCTTTTCTAGAGACTAGATTTCTCATGTCCCCAAAAATAAATTTCTCTCCATTGAACAATCAGGATGGCCACTTTTGTCCTTCTGAAACTCAAGTGCCCATGTTACTTCCTTTTTAAAAAAAATATATATTTTATTGATATTTAGAGAGAGAGCAAGGGAGAAGAAGAAAGAGATAGAAACATTGATGTGAGAGAGAACCATCACTGTTGATCGGCTGCCTCCTGCACGCCGCCAACTGGTGATCAAGCCCAAAACCCTGGCATGTGCCCTGACTGGGAATCAAACCAGTGACCTCTTGGTGCATAGGTCGACACTCAACCACTGAGCCACACCAGCTGGGCCCCATGTACTTACTGTAACATCAAGGCCTTCTTCAGATGTGTTTAATACCACCTAATTGGTTAACAATCAAATTAATCTTTCTCCTTCTGTCCAGCAAACTGGTTTATCTCTTTCCAGTAAGTATTGATTCTCTTAGTCAAACACTCAGAGTCTTTAGATTATTTACCACAGTGCCAGAAGTCTCCTAAACAATATTTATGGAGTATAATTTAGAAATAAATTCTTTTAAGACTTGGGGTCATATAGATGCCAATCTGGGAGACATCCATGGATATTTATTTTTAAAACCATTTTATTTTTAAACAGTTTAATACAAAAAGTTTCAAAATCAGTACAGAGTTCCCACATACTCTTTGCCCAGCTTTCCCTAATGCTAATACCTTGTATAACCCCAGGACATTGTCAAACTCAAGAAATAGACATTGGCACAATACTATCAATTCAACTACAGATGTTATTTAATTTGTCAAGTTGGGGAGTTGTCGTGAATGATGAGAAAAGGGTGGGATGCAAGGTGAAATAAAATCAATTCCCTGGTATGTATCTCAACACTTTCCTAATATTAAGCTTTTATTTTATCTGCCAGGGATTGCAAATTTTTATCCTCCACACAGTCAGAACAAAAATCTTCCAGAACAAAGCTTCTGAAGTGTTGAAGTCGCTGTCGTCATCCACTGGGAGAATGACGTTTCGGAGGCCATCAGCATCCCTGGGGCTGCGGGTGAAGATGTATAACATGCTCAGATCCTGGCCAGCCCTAAATGAACGCTTTAGGCTGCTGGAGCCATTTGTCATGACCAAAGAAATGACACTCTCTGAAAGTGACCAAGAAAACGAAAGCATCTAGACAGTAAAACTGTTACCTTCTGGGGTCCTTTTGATGCAACTTGTGTGATTTTGCTTTTTCTACTTCTTTTCTTTTTTTTTCTTTTTTTTAATCCTCACCCGAGGACATTTTTCCATTTTTTGTTGAGAGAGAGAGAGAGAGAGAGAGAGAGAGAGAGAGGTGTCAATGTGAAAGGGACATATTGAGTGGCTGCCACCCGCATGACCAACCAGAGCCGGGGACAAACTGCAACCGAGGTACGTGCCCTTAGCGGGAACCGAACCCGGGTCTCTCTGGACCGCAGGCTGACACTTTAACTGCTGAGCCAAACCGGCCATGGCTCTACTTCTTTTCTTTATTATCCTGTCCTTCTGGAAAGTCTCCCTCAATATATTTTGCTCAAGGTTAACAATTAAGTTAAACCTATTGTTTATCATCAGGGATAGTGGATTTGATCGTTTTTCTATTATTCAACAGATTCTTATCTGAGTGAGGTTGAGTTCCACCCTGCATTCAAGGTAATTCAAGATTATCATTGCTCTTTATATCATAAAGTCTGTGACAAACTTTGAGAAACATGTAGAACATAAACACATTCTTTTATAATTTACTACAAAGGATATGAGCAGAAAAATTACCACCCAGAACAAAATGACTTCTAATGAACACTGCGAAGAGTTGCTTGTATGTATCATAATTTTGATCTGTGAATATTTAAAATTTGTATATGCTTGTCCATTTAAAAATTTTGCATCTATTTAGCCTCTTGAAAGGGAATTTCTTGTTTAAAAAAAAATCATGTTTTATGACCTGAGGGGTTGGCTGTATGAGAAATGGGCAGTGAGACACAGAAGGATTAGCTGGTTATTAAAGCCTCTGGATATTTCCTTCCACTTCTTGATGCCCTTTTATTGACAAAATGACACCGAAACTCACAAAATGAAAAAGTTAGTCACAGTCACTCCTTATGGCTTTTAAAAGATCTAACTAACTGCTCACGAAATTTCTAATACCTGAATTATGAATGATTTCCTAAATAAAAATATGACCTCCTCTGGGGTGGGGAGTACTCCCTCTAGAATTAGGAAACACAGTCTTTGAATTGCTGTGTTCTGTTTTATCAGAGTAGACAGCTGCTGTGACTACACTGCACGAAGGGACTAACAAGTGTCAGGTGAGCTGTGGCATACACTTCTCACCACAACCTAAAGTACATTTGTTTTTTTATAGAAATGGTTTAAACGACTGTTGGATTCTTAGGCCAGACAACAAGAGGCTGCTTCATCTGTAGGATAATTGAGACCTTAGAGGATGATGGGAAAAAGTAAAGGGAAAAGAATAAAGATGAAAAGCAGTTCTTAGAGGTCAGTGTTTTAGTGGTGGTATAGTGTGAGGTTTAGAAGGGGCTGGACACAAGGAAAATTATAAGATGTGGTTGACCTACTTTGTATCCTGAAATATACATTTAGAGGAGAATAAACCTCAAGTAAGAGCTATTTTAAATGTGGAAAAACAGAAAAATCACCAAAGAGCCACATTTAGTCTGAGGGTGGAGTACATGTGTTTCCTTGATTTTTTTTTTTTTGCACTTTTTCATCACATTTGGAACACAGCAACCAGAATTCTATATCATGTTCCTGGAATGATTGTACCATAAATGTGCAAGCTCCACATACTTATTGTGGAGGCTAAATCAGGCAGACATTGATATACCTACCCTGAAATCCTACCACGAGGGAACAATTCTATTGATTTAAGCCTTTACCTCATGCACTGGTCAGGAATCTTTTCATTTACTGATAAAAATCCAACTCAAATTAGGTTAAGGGTCAGAGAGAATTTAATGGCTCAATTAATGGTAAAGTCCAAAGGCCAAGTTGGTTTTAGGTAGGGTGACTGTATGTTCTGGTTTGCTTGAGCCAGTCTTAATCTGCGCCTGTTGTCTTGACCTAAGTATTACTAGCAGTCCCTTTTACTCTCAAAAGAGCCCTGGTTTTGGACATATAAAACATGATAATGTTAACTTTACATTTAGAGTTTAAATGCAAGGAGTTCAAAGAATGTGTGAAGATTCTTTTTATCTCCCTATTTTTTGGGCTTTTTGTGCCTCTGTGTTCGGTTTCATTCTCAAATCGGGTAGACATGGGTGGAAATTGGCCATTGGCATCTCCGTCCTTCTTCCTTGCAATCTCCTATCAGTGTCTCCCATTAGCTGTAGCCAACCAGAAGCCAGCGGAGCCAGAAACCTGTGGGGCTCAGTCCCCTGTAATATGGGACAAAGCAGGAGCAGGGAGAGGAAAAGACCTAAGGACTGGTACACCTTGCTTGGTTGTGTGCCCACAGGCATTGTGTTCAGGGAATGTTGGTCCAGCCTGGGTCACATACCTGCTGTGAGGTGGTGGAATGGAGGACGACTTGATCAATGGGATGTTCTAAAGGGGAGAATGGACAGTTACGCCAAAGATGGGCTGCTGGCAGCATCCACTACATCTCCTGACAAAATACAAGTACCCTCTGGGAAGACAACCACTTTCAGGCTCCTCAATATTTCTCTTACTCTGAATGAGCCTGTTAGATCCTTGTCTGAGCAGGGTTTGAATGGGGTGGGCAAGAAAAGTGAGAAATTATTTGTTCCCTGGGAAGTTGAGGAGCATGGACAGAAACTATAGAAATGGAAGAGTGACTTACTTAAAAAGAAAATTTCAGGAATGGAAGACAGACTACTTGCTGAACTGGTTTTCATGCCATTATATGGGACCAACTTCTGTGGTTCTGATTTGTGCTGTGTGATCATAGTGCCCTGTAGCCTTTTGACTGTGGCAGCACAAGCAGTTTCTTTGGGAACAAACCACCCTGACCTCTGGGTTTCCTTTCCTGGGCCTTAACCTACAGTTCAGAGCTCGCTAAACTGTTTAGCTACAGGAGTCTGATTCACTTTTTATCCAATTCTTCCCATTTTAAAGTTTATCTGCCTCTTTTTTTCTTTTCTTTTTTCTGTCATCTACAAAAAGATATTCTCAAGACCACTGCTATCAGTTGGTCATTGCCTCATCAGAAGAGCTTGGCATTCTTTGCAAACATTTGGGAAACCAGGCCAGAAGTGCTGGCTGGATTATACCAGCCTGTCAGCCACCGGAGCTCCCTGGCTCTGTGCAACCTCCTCAGTGTGACCCTGGGACTTTCAGTGCCTGGCTGCGCAGATGAAGCCCAGGAAGGCCACCAGGAATAGGTTCTACCCTGGGGGCAAAGGGCGCAGGGTGCAGATGGGGCAGGTTACATTTACATTTGTATTTTTAAAACACTGTGCTACTTCTCATTGTTCCTTTATGCTTTTTGTTTGATTATATAAGAACTTTACATAACTGTAATTATAGTAAATAAAATTTTATTCTGATTTTTTCTTAAAATTACCCAGTAATGTAGTCCTTATAATAATTAATGATTGCATAATATAGCATAGTTTACTAAGTTGCTTTATTATTGGGTATCCACATCATTTCCATTTTTTAAATATTATAGTGTCAAATAAATGAATCAGTATATATTTTTTATTAGTGTTATGAGCCCTTTACCTATTACATTTGGTGAAAATATTTGTAAGAAACTGCTAAACACTGTTCCAAAGTGGTTGTATTGTTCTATACTACCAATAGCAACTATAAACTTTGGAGTTAGTTTTTAAAGTTCTGATTTGTGAATAATTTCAAAAAGTAGAAATAGTTATAAATCCTTTTCACAAGATACTGATCATGTTTCTTAAAAATTCTACATAATGTTATTCTTTATTTTAACCCAAAAGAAGAAAAGAAAAAAAAAAGTGGAGTGGTACAAGCTAGTGCTGCTATGGCTTTCGAACTATATTTCCCAGGGAACCATAGTTCAATTTTTATCTTCTTCCAGTAGAGCTTTGTTACACGTGGAAGTATGACATTGATAATTTGCTGAACTTTGATACAAGCTGTTATGAAACCATGATATAACAGTTGAGACCTTCTGGACCTTTGCAATAACAAAAAAGATTATTTTTTCTGTCCACAATACATACCAGCAATTTCAGATTAGGAAGCATGCTGGACTGGATGGGGAGTTGTGGTCCCAACTACAAGTCATGTGACTTGAGGCAAGACATTGGCCTCTCTGGGCATAAGCCTGAGGCTCTACCTTTGTAAGGTGATGGAAAGGACTGGGTGAACTCTAAATTCCCTACTAGCCCTAAAATTGTGTGACTCTAAATGCAGGCTTAGATTATTTTTAAATGAACTTAATACTTTTCCCACCTAAGTATTACATGTGTATATTTTTTTAAAAGAGAAAATAAATTGAAAAGAGTGTGCCAAATAAAACCAAAGTTCCCTTTGACTTATTTCTACCAACCCAGCCCCCTCCTCACCTCTTCCTTTCCCTTCTTCCCACAGTTAACCACTGTAATAAGTTTGGTGTGTACCCTTCCAGGTTTTTAAGAAATAAGTATACACAGAATTATATCCCACAGAAATTCAGTCATGTGTGTGCTTTTTTTCTTCTCTTTTTGTAAATTAAAAAAAAATTGTTTATCCTCCTCTGAGGATATTTTTCCGTTGGTTTTCAGATGGAGTGTAAGGGAAAGAGAAGGGAGAGAGAGAGAGAGAGAGAGAGAGAGAGAGAGAGAGAGAGAGAGAAACATGGATGTGAGAGAGACACATCATTTGCTTGCCTCCCAAAGGACCTGGACCAGAGATTGAACCTGCAACCCAGGTATGTGCCCTTGACTGGGAATCGAACCTGTGACCCTTAGGTCTGCAGGCCGATGCTCTAACAACGGAGCCAAACTATCCAGGGCTTCTCTTTATTTTTTACATAAGTGATATTGAGAACTAGTTTAGTTGCCCCAAAACCACCCCCAAAATAATTCAGTAGAACTTAGAGGATTCAGCATAGCGTTGTATTCATGACTAAGATTAATTGCAGCAAAACAACATAAAACAAAATTAGCAAAGGGGTGAAGCCTGGAGGAAATCAGGCATAAGCTTCCAAAAGTTCTTTTGTAGTGTAGTCACATAGGATTAGCTTAGCTCTTCCAGTAATGAATTGTGACTACACATGTGAAATGTGGTCTACCAGGGAAGATCATTAGAAACTCAGTGCTCAGGTGTTTTATTTGGGGCTGGTTATAAAGGCACCCTCTGCCTGGCATATACCAAAATTCCAGACTCCCAGAAAGCAAGCAGGTTTTTAGTGTAAAACACATTATTTATACATACTGTTTAGGCATAGTGCACCATTCTTATCAAAGACTGTTGGGAATGCTCCTGAAACCCTAGTTCCCAGGCACCAGCTGTGGGCCAACCTTGTAAGCAGGTCTTCCCAAGTGTAGCAGTCTCAGACTGCTATGTTAAATCTTTTCTGCACAGTAACACAACTCTCTGAAACTTGCATTTTTACTCAATAAAATGTTTTTGAGATCTAACTGTATGTGTGTATGTTCTTTTACTTGAAAATAATATATTAATGGGTATCTGTGTTCTCATGTGCAATGGTTTCTCTGGCACCCTAGAAATGGAATTGCTGGGTCATACAGGGTTGGGTATTTTAGATGCTGATAAATATTACCGTAACACCCTTTAGTTGGTATCAACTTAAACCCCCCACAGCAAAGCATTGATGTCTATTTTGCCATATCCTTTTCTGTAAAGTGTTATGAAACTTTTTGATTTTTGTTAAAATGGCATATTGTGGTTTTATTTGCATCTTTTATTATGAGTGAGTTTTTCTTCATTGAAATGGCTTCTTGAGAATGCCTTTTTTAATTACACAATTATATAGTGAGACAAGAGCAGGATCATTGGCATAAATGTTAAAATAGAGATTCAAGAGCCTCCAAGTACTCAGAGTTGGATTTGACATGTATAGTTTCTAGAATCTGACATCTAGGTTTCTTAAAAGAGCTAAAAAAACCTACTTTTTTTTGGAGATATTTACTTATTTATTCATAGCTAGTGTGTTTTATTTTATTTTATTTTTCAATTATAGTTTACATTCAGTATTATTTGCATTAGTTTCAGGTGTACAGCATAGTGGTTGGGCAATCATATACTTTACAGCATGATCCCCCAATATTTCGAGTACCCATTTGGTACCATACTTAGTTATTACAATATTTTGACTATATTCCCTATGCTGTACTTTACATACTCATAACTATTTTGTGACTACCTATTTGAACTTCTTAGTCCCATCCCCTTTTTCACCTGGTCCCCTAACCCTCATTCCCTCTGGCAGCCATCAATCTGTTGACTAACTTCCTCTTAATCCAATGAAAGGTTGTGAGATCTCCTGTCCTTCTGGGGGCATCAGTCTTTCAACCTTAACTCGGAGACTGCACAGAGGAAACTCAGCACTGTCTCCAGGAGACATAAATGAATAAAAGTAAACAATTTTAAATTCTTACAGATAAAATCCTATACTACTGGGAGCCAGGAAATTACCAGTGATGGCTACTCCCTTCTTCTGGAAGCTTGCCCTACAAAATGATGGAGAACTTAGTTTTTATTCTTTCATTCAATAAATATGTATTGAACACCTAGGAGGTGCCAGGCTCTAGGGTTATAACATCTAGGAAGAACTGTCTTCAAGGAACAATTTTTCTAAAGAGGGGTTGGACACAGAACCCCATTTTAGGGTCTCAGTGGATTTGCAACTGGTAGGACAGACTGAAGTGTTTTGCTTAGCTGGTGCTAAGAATGACTCACTCAAAGGTTACATGATAAGAATATAATAATTTTCTCCTTTATTCACTCTGCATGGGCCAGCAGCTTCTTTATGCAAACAGATCTTTATGTTTGTCCAATGGAAGGGAGGCTGATCTGATCAAATGGCCCTTATTTGGTTCTAATGAGTTTCCCCTTCTGTTTTGTAGTTTTCCTCCTTTAGCTGACTGTCATCACAACAGAGCTCATTCTGAAGAGGGACATAACCTCTCCTTTGAAATTCTCACCCATGGAGAAACTTATATTCTTTCTTTGGTTCCCCTGAAGGTAGCTGAGATTATTGCAATTTTCAAAATGATTTATAGTAACTACTAAAGGAGGACACGATGGACACAAGTTTCATCCAACTTGCTTACAAGGCTCATAGACTTTGTTCCATTTTCTGTCCAATCTGAGAATTTCTTTTTTCCATTCTTAGGATTTTCCCTCTTCTATCTGAAGAGTTTTAGCCAAACAGACTTTCAGGGAGAAAGAGCAGGTGGTAGGTAAATGAGCTGACCGCCTCTCTCAAAACCACAATGCAATACTAATCCTTCTTCAGATGGCTGCCAAACTTGGAAAGTAACCTTTGAACATAGAGCCTGATTTATCCCCTTGCTACAGGTGTGGTCAAAGGTTTTTCCTTACATGGAATGTCCTTTATTCACAAATTTCAAACTTTCACATGCCTAATTCTTGGTGTTCATTTAAAACCAAATTCGCCTGGACATAGGACAAAGGGTCAGGTGAGCATGACGTCAATTTTCTCTTGTTCATTACCTTTCTAAGCACCACACAAAAAAAGAAGGTAAAATGTTTCCTAACTACTTTAAAGGTGTTATTACATGTGGAATTCCTAGAACAATCTTCTTAATGGCTTTATTGTTGCTTAGCCCAATAAATGTGACCATACATGCTTAATAAGTAATAGTTATATGATAACTTAGCCTTTTGTGCTTCATTAACAAAGGGCAGCAGTAGCTAAACTCAGTGTCTCCATTTGTTGGGGAGAAACCATGTTTTTTTGTAATGGTGGTAACTGGTTCAACTCAGGTTATTGCTCTGTGGGCAGTAATCACCTGTAAATTTTGGGAGCCTAAGTACAGAGACCTGTAGCATCAGCAACTGTAGGCACATTAGAGAAACAGTAATAACTATTTTACTGATTCAACAGATATTCCTTAAATGCCTACTATTCATACACAGGGCAGTCAATGCCAGATGCTGGAGGGATAGAGAGAATGCAATCACTGCCCTCAAACTGGGTGGTGGTGGTGTGGTGATGAACAGATACTCAAAAACAGAATTTAAGTAAGGATACAGAATAATAACATGAGATTTCATACAGAACAAAGTGCCTAAATTGTCAAGTATTTGGTAAAAAAAAAAAAAAAAGTTAAGGTTATAATGTAGTCTTTAATAAGACCACAAAAATATCATTTACACTCCCCCCAAATAAAAGGCTTAATGATATCAAAGGTTGTCATTATCTTACACAATTAACTATTTACATAATCTACCATTCAGCAACCCATGTATTAGCATATAAAAAAGAGATATTTTTATATAAGAGACATGTACAAGAGGCACACAGCAGAAACTGGAAATAAAAATTGTGGTATACTCCCCTAAAGGAATATGGTTCAGCAATGAAGATAAATGAACTCCAGCTGTATGTAACGGCATGGATGCATTGAGTGAAAATTTTATATCCCAGAAAATCATAGACATATACTCTATATAATGTCTATAAACAAATAAAACTCAATATATTCCATAGGTATGCATATTTAGGTGATTAAACAATATAAAACCAAAACCAAAACCAAGGGAATACTAACCACAAAATTCAGGAGAGAGGCACTGGGACCATGTAGGGGAGCAGTACAGAGGAGAACAATTAGTAATGTTCTAATCCTTGGGTTGTGCAGTGAGTTCTAGCTGTTCAATATGCTCTTAAATTAATTTAAACAATGTGATTGTTATAGAAGATCAAGAACAGGAAAGATCACCAAAGTTTTTGTGGACAATTTAGTGTTAAGCTGAAACAAGAAAACGGGCAGGATATGGCTTTGGTTTTTAAGGTGTTTATAACCTAAAGGAGGCACTTTAACAAACTCAGATGATAATTTTGTGTGCTTCATTGTACATGCTCTTATATGACATATAAATAAACCCAAATGTCCTCAATTTCATGCCCGAACACAATATTGTAAGCCTACTTCCAACTGGACAGCAGGAGGTAAATTGTTTTAATAAAATTCTTTATTAAAATATTTAAAATGTTTATTTCTGGAGAATCCTGGGGAAATGCTTTAATGTTGCATAGATGTCCTTCTTGTCCCATGTCACCTGAACCTCTGATCTGGGCTTCCAATTAATGCTTTACTCTCTCATGTCTCATTTCTTGGCTTAGGCAGCTCCTGCTTCTTCTGCTTTAACCTGAGGAACCAGCACTACCCCCATCTCTCTATTTGATCAGTGGCGGCAGGGAACAGGTTTTAGCATTAAATAATACTTCACTAATTGTTTGATGATGAAGCATGAAGGAATTATAACATAAAGAACCTCTAGCTGCTTTCAGAGTCCACAAACTCCAGCCCCACTACAAGACCATCTTATGAGTGCCTCTCTTACTAGCTTTCTGCTGACCTCAGTGGAACAGGGATCAGTTTATTTCTCCTCAATTGTAAAACTCTTGAGTGAGTGCCTCTTTTCTGGGAGCATAGAGAGAAGAAACTCCCCTTATTCCAGGAGAAGGTTAATCACTTAATGTCCTGCCCTAGGATCTGACCTCTTTATAGAAAGATTGAGAGTGGTAATATTCACTTCCTGGGGAGAATATTTTACCTCTGCCCATATTTGTATGTTTTTATCCAATCTCAAAAATATCAGAATACTATTATTGGACAGCAGTCCATTTGCCCAAATCTGGATTACTTGGTTCTAAACAACAAGCAAAGAACTTTTTTTTCACTCCTTCTGTGATACTCTGCTCACCAATTCCAGCAAGCAATTAACTGCTCAAAGGACAATACACACGGTTGGAAAATACAATTCTGAGGCAAAAAGCATTCTAAACTCACATATTTCACTCTTAAAGCTATTTTTCTCAGAGACTTATGACTGAAAAAAGATCACACTATTTACAGTACTAAAAGAACATGACTTCTCACCCTGAATTAATTTTACCCCAGGTCCTTCTATCTGGTGAACTGGGGACAAGGTGAATTCGAATTGCTTTTTGCTTAGTTTGTCCGAAAAGGCAAAACTTGCTTGCAACTTTTAAAATAGCACTTTTCACCCAAAAAATTTCACGACCACCCCCTCCCCCAATACAGGGTTTAGTCTGAGCCAGGGCACTTCTTACATAAATATGTGCATTCAAAACAAATGCTTTAGGTAAGAGAGAGGGTAAAGAGTCTTAGGTTGAGCACGCTGAAATCTTTTCCAAAAAGGCTTCTGGAATCCTTAATCAGCCTTAATTTCCCAGCCTTTATCCTTTACACACTCATAGATTTGTCCTGTCTCGCAAACGCTGTTGGAAACTCCTTGCTCACAAACTGATTCATCCTCTTTCCCAGCACAGTGCTTGGCAAAGCGTAGGCGCCCAAAAATGAATGAATGAGTTTGTAGAAGAAAGGCGGGAAAAGGTTAGGTTTGCGAGATATGACGAGAATAGCTACAATGGTCACAGAACAACCAAATGCAAACTTGGACAAATGCCCATTTTCAAAAACATTCCAGATCAGCCCACTATACGTCCCGCCCACGGGTGATAGACGAGAAACACTGTACAAGCTGTCAGGAAGACCGGAAATGCCTGGTCGAGCCTTGCGCATGCGTGCATCTGTTCAGCTCGGACTTCCTATCCTCAGTCACCCAGTGAGAACGCAGAGACGCCTCGGCCCGGCCTTGGCAGCCCCGCGCCCCTGCCGCTGCGCATGCGTTCTGGATTGGCCCGCTGGCTGTGAGGCGGGGCGAAAGGACAGATTTTTTTTTTCTTGCTCCCGCCCCTCTTCTTCCCCCACCTGCCACGTACTGGGCCTGAGCTCTCGCTAGGGTTGGTGGGTCCGTGCGATTGGCCGGGGTCCGCGCGATCCTACGAGCGAGGTGCGGCGGCTGCGAAGGGCAGCGGAGTGGACCGTGACCGCGGCCACGACGCCCCAGACCCCGGCGGCCTTGCACCGGTCGGGTCAGCGGAGACCCGCGAAGAGGGGGCAGCACGGCCTCGGCAAGACGGTATGGCCGCTGGAGACGGGGGTGCGGCCTCTCTCTGGGACAAAGCGGGCAGGGGACGCGGAAGCGCTGGGCGAGGGGCTCGTTCGAACCCGCAGGCGTCGGGCAGGGGGGCCGGAGGGGCCTTCGGGAGGAGGTGGGAGTCGAGAGTGGAGCGGCCGGGTGGGGCCTCGCGGGGGGGAGGGGAAGACGCGGGGGGGAGGGGTCCGCAGTGGAAGGGAGGCGGGTCTTGGGGCTGTGGGGGGTTCCGCCTGGCTCAGAAGGGTCGGACTGCCCAGGGAGAGCAGAGGTGATGTGGGAGGCTTGTGGTGGTCGAGCGCCTAACCGCCAGAGGGGCTTCTTGGAAGGGTGAGATGGGTGGAGAATGGCGCCTAAGGGAGCAAGTTGGTTGGGGTCATGTACGAGGAACCTGTTTCCTTGCCTGTGTCAGTGCTGAATCAGGCGCCCTCTGAAGGCCCAGCCCAGTTTTGTAGTGAGGATGATAGCCAACTCTTAAGAGTGTAGTTTAATAGGCACTGTACAAAGTGTTTTAGATGTAGGATCTCATTTAATCATGAGGATCCTTTCAAATTTGGACGTTACCGTTTTGCATATGATGAAAATGAGGCTTCCAGAAATAAGTCGTGGGAATCTTGACCATCTTGCTACATTGCCTCTGATCAGGCAGAAATGGAGGCTCCTTGGATTCTTTGGAATAATCAAAGGTTGATTTTGCTTAGAATTTCTTAAAGGAAATCGCTACCCTCTGGACGGGCTTAATCACGCCCCTCTGAACCTGAGCAGGAGAGCCCAACCCCTAGGGTTCGTGGAGCTGGAGGTTTGGCTACTGAACCTAGATCCGGTTCAAGAGCCAGTCTTCTGATATGTTCTTGGGCATGTCACTTTATTCTCTCGTGCTGAGAACAGTGTTCCTCTTGGAAGGTTTCGTAAGTTAGTGACTGTGTCATTTCTGGGTTTAAGAGGAGTGGGGCAAAGACAATGCGTGTTGGGGGAGGAAATGCTGTAAGGATTCCACCAGCAATCCTGGGCAATCCTAGTTCTTTTTTTTTTTTTTTTTTATCCTCACCCGAGGACATTTTTCCATTTTTTGTACAGACAGAGTGGGAGGGAGAGAGAGGAAGAGAGAGAGAGGGAAACATCGATGTGAAAGGGACACATCGAGTGGCTGCCACCCGCACGACCAACCAGGGCCGGGGACAAACTGCAACCAAGGTACATGCCCTTAGTGGGAACCGAACCCGGGTCTCTCCAGACCGCAGGCCGACGCTCTAACCGCTGAGCCAAACTGGCCAGGGCGGGCAATCCTAGTTCTTACCAGCCTCTGTCTACCTTGTGACTGAAGTTAGAGGAAAAGAGGACCTAAATTATACTGTTACACACAAAATGTGGGGATGAGATTTCCTCTGAAAGGGAAAATTCTGTCGTACCCTTAGTTTTGTGATATTTGTGCATGCCTGAAGGAGATGACTGCATAAACTGGGGACAATCTTTGGAAAGAAGCCCTGGTTCCTGGCCACTGGAAGTTTACAGTCCATGGGGAACACCAAGGAATAAGTGAATTTGCAGGCAAACATGACAGATACAAAGGGAAAGAGACTCATTTTTAGATACATTGGTGAGCATGAATCCCCCCACAAACAAAAGGATATACATACCAGAGCAAATAAACTATAAATAAAAACTAGGGTGAAATAGTGGTATGTCTATTAACTGAGAAGGCAAGGGTAGACTACTGTTAAACAGAGGAAGTAGAGCAAATTGCTTTGATCTGAAGGCCTGGTCTATTTATTTTAATTTAATTTATTGGGGTGACATTGGTTTATAAAGTTATATAGATTTCCAATGTACAATTCTATATTGCATTGGCGAGCAAGAATCCCCCCACAATGAAAAGGACATACATAATATCTGATGTTGGAAATTTCTTTTAATTAGGAGTATATCTGTTTTGAGGGTCACTTGTAGCTATATAAAGAAGGTAGACTGGGACTGTCTAACTGAGGAGCTGACCTGCATGTACAGCTTTCTTCTCCCAGTTCCTTTATTAGCACTTTATTATTTCTCATTCATCTTTTGTTTAGGGGACAAAAACAAGTCTTTACCAGTAGGTTCTATTTTATTTCAGGTTCTATTTTAGTTGCTGCCGAGAATAGATAGTACCATCTTGCTGAAGTTAAGCCATGGGCCTTAACTATGCTATTGCTGATTTATACAACCTGTAGGTAGTAGAAGGTAATGTTGTTTTACTAAAGTTCTTTATTACTCTCAGGCTGCAAGGCAAACAAGGTGGAATTCTTACCATCTTGTTGAAGTAATCATACTTCGGAGCTAAGCTTGGCACATAGGTATTCTGGTAAATTTTTCCTGAATGAAGAGGTCAGATTTGGCTAAAGATTTGGGGAAGAGGTTGTATAGAAGTTCTGGTTAATCACAGTCATCGTGAGAAGTCTATTGTGAGAGTTTGCAAAAAACTAACTGTATTCTTATTTTACATTACAATAAGCACAGCATCCAAATCGTGGGATACAATCCATTTTGTTATAAACTGACCTTAGAGTGTTAGATTCAGTATTTAATGTTGCATTTTAATCTGTTTAAAGGATGGTAGGGAAGTCTAGAGACATTCATTTAAGGAATAGTTGGAAGGGCATAGGGCATTTATATGTAGCATTCATGAAATGAATTAGGATTCATGAATACTTCAAATTTTTTAAGGGTTCAGATGTGTTGGGGGGGCAGGTAGGTTGCTTTCTCTTTCTCACACATACGATAATTGTAGAGAACTACATAAACCATTTCATTTGTTAATGAAATAACAAATTTAAGGAGAGAAACAAAACCATCAGTAGTAAAGCATGAAGTTGAAACTAGAATGTAGCTGGTAGGAGATAATAGGATACTTTAAACATTCTGAGATCATTTACTTGGGGCAGGAGGAGGAAGGAGTTGATGCTAGAGAAATGCTCAGTGAAAGGTAGGCCTAGTGTTTTGGGACTAGATCAAAAGTGGGCAAAGGTAAAAAGCAGGCAGACCAGTTTGAATTCTTTTGCAATAATTCAGGCAAAAGATGATGATAGCTTGGATCAAGCTGATTAGAAGTG
The DNA here is from genome assembly GCF_014108415.1 of Molossus molossus. Classification (NCBI taxonomy): domain Eukaryota; kingdom Metazoa; phylum Chordata; class Mammalia; order Chiroptera; family Molossidae; genus Molossus; species Molossus molossus. The sequence goes on from NW_023425388.1 coordinate 85,952,612, forward strand.
AAGGCAGTGAAGTGATTGGATTCCAGAGATATTTTAAAGGTAAGTAAGTGATAAGTAGATTTTAGATTTCTTAGCAATTTGGTGGGTGTAAAGTGTGAACAAAAGAGAAGAGAGAGTGTGTGTGTGTGTGTGTGTGTATACATATACACACATACACTCAGGAATTGTCACTAACTGAGAGGGCGAAGACTGTAGGAGAAGCAGATTTTGGGGGGAAGACTAGGAGTTTGTTTTTAGACATGTTAAATCGAAATCTAAATGGTAATGTCAAATAAGCAGTTTAAAATGTGGATGAAATAATAATAGACAAAACAATGAAACTTTTCTTGTGCACATAATAAAATAAAGTTATCTCCAGACCATTTTAACATGAATATGGTAACATTGGAACAGTGGATCTTATTTGATGGTTAGAATTTCTTAGATTCCAGTAATAGCTTTGCTTTTCAACTTTTAAGATATGTTTTATAGCTGTTTAGTCATCAAAACCATTTTATCAGTCTTTCTCTAGAATTGTATACATCTAACATCCTGGAGTCCACCATGAATGGACAGTTGGACCTAAGTGGGAAGCTAATCATCAAAGCTCAACTTGGGGAGGATATTCGACGAATTCCGATTCATAATGAAGATATTACTTATGATGAATTAGTTCTAATGATGCAACGAGTTTTCAGAGGAAAACTTCTGAGTAATGATGAAGTTATAATAAAGTATAAAGATGAAGGTAAGAGTGTTTCTAAAGTTAGTTTTAACAAGGTAAATATTGTATGTGTTCTTTTGCCAATATTTCATTGAACTATCTCAGAATAAAAATTCCATTCCTTTTCATGGTAATTTGAGTGCCCACTTCTTTTATTTAATGGGATGTTTATGTAGTTAGTTATTCTTATATAAGTTAAAAATAGCTAAGGGATATTACTACTAGAAGGGGTTTTAAGTGATAGAACACTGTCACATATTTTTACAAGCGTTCCTTTTTCTCTTCTGCCTATGCAATTCTGGATTCCTTTTTGCTTTTAAAACCAAGCAATTCACTCATATTTCCCAAAGTGAAAGGCGTATCAGTAGGTATTGAATGAAAAAGGATTCCATGGGAAAGCTTGTTTAAACAAAAACAAATGTGTTTCTTTATTGCAGGAATTTATGTTAATGTATGTTGTCAGTTTTTAGCATGCAGTATTTCCAGACTCCTTTGACCATGAAACTATTTTTATGGAGATGGGTTTTAACATAATAAATGTTTCATCCAACACAGTGGAATCATAGCGGTAGACTATCTTTATTTGCTTTTCTTTAAACCTGTTTTCTTCGTTAACATCTCTACTGAAATTGTGCTTTTAGGTGGTTACCAGTATTTTTCTTACCACTGAATTTATTTCTAGTCTGTTTCACTTTGATCTCAATACTTAGCACTGCTATCCATACCACCCTGTATTAAGTACTCTTTTTCCTTAACATCTCTGACATTGTGCTGTCCCAGTTTTCTTCTTTTTATTAATAGCTTCTTCTTTGTGTATGGTTTAAAGTAATGACAGCTGTTATAATAGAAATTTGTAAATCTCAGTGGTTTAACACTCAAGAATATCATTCAGGGACCCAGGTGGACAGCAGTTCTGTCTTCAACAAATGGTTTACAAGCTCACCTTTAGCATTGGCAGATGGATGAAGATAGAGTGTAGAGGATCACATGGGTGATTGTACTCTAGGCCTGGAGGTGGTGTATATCATTTCTGCTCATGTCACGTCTGCCAGACCAGGGTGTCAGTGGGTTGGGAAATGTCTGGTTGGACAGCCACTTTCCAACAACTTACACTGTGGAAGTTAGACTCAACTTACACTAAGTCTAAATCACTGATGATTAGCTAAGCTACAGGTGTAATTCTCCTTTTTTTATAATGTATGCTCTGACGGTACCCCAAACTAAATTTTGAGAGCCACCCATGATAAGGAACAATAATGGAGAGCAATTTTTTTCCTATTCTTTTCCCTAGTAATCTCATCTACTTATAATACACTGACTTTCACCTCTTTGATTTTCAGATATGTGCTTTCATTTTACCAGTTATAAATTTTACTTTACTACTTGAGATGCTTTGCTTTTACCTCAAACTTGGCATATCTTAAACAATTTTTTTAACATTTTGTTTTAAATTTTTGAAAGCATTGCTATCTAATTTTGTAATTTTTAATATCTTCTATATCCACCACCACCTCCTCCATATGGATCTCCATAACCGCTTCCCCCATAGCCTTCTTCCCCCAAAGACCCCTCTTTCGGCATAGTCTCCCCTGCCCTGGAAACTTCCCCCTTGACCACCTCCTCCACTTTCTCCCCACCCTCCCCCATTCCCTCCCCAGCCACCTCTTCCACCCCCACCACCACCTCTACCACCACCTTCTCTACTGCCACCCTGACCACCCCTTCCGCCGTCTTGTCTCTTTTGCCAAGGTGGCATTTCAGGGGGTGGTGGTTCGATTTCGTTTGGCCGTCCTCCTTCTTCAAGCACCCTTCCCATCAGCACCTTATTAACGGCAGATGCAGTGTTCTCCGGACTAGTGCCACTACTTGTCTTAATGATCTTGGATAGATCTTCACGAGTAACAAGTAAATGTGCCAATGTAATTGTTGTTTTGGGTGACAAAGCATAACACTTAGGCTGATAAATTCTTGCTATGTCATCTGTTTTCACCTTTGCTCCATCAGACCATCCCTTTGGTCTGCACTGTTACATCCATTCGCTTGATCAACATCCGTCAGCGGCACTCATATTCAGAGTAAAGAGCATCATTGATTCTTTCCAGTGTTCTGCCTGTTTCAGATTTAAACCCATTTTTAGCAGTGGTTTTCCTACATGATTTTTCTGGACTTTTGAGAGAATATCTTTCACCTTTGACTCCACTTGGTTTAACATAAGTGGAATGTCAGAAGTTGTTGACTTGGGAACAAGGGTATCACAGATAGCTTGAACTTCCTAATAAATTTCACTATTTTTATTTAATTGAGAATTTTTATGTCTCTTGTTCTGTAATATCTGTAAAGCTTGAAGCTCTGTACTTAAAAATAATAGAAGTTTCAAGCAATCATCCTTCTTTTTAAAACAATCTTTACTATCTCCTGACATGAGTACAGAATATGGATATGCCATTTCTTTTAAAAAAACACTTATCTCAAGCTGGAAGCTTTCTAGATCATCACTCCCAGCTGAAGTGATACTTTCTTTCAAGTTGCACAAGGATTTTATTTGAGAGCCTACCCTAACACAGAGCTCTGAAGATTCAGGTGAAGAGAGCCCATTCTCAGCTACCTTGGTAAGGGCTTGCTCTTCTAACAGTGGTCCCTTACACCTTTCATCATGCTCCATTCTTTCCAATTATCCTCAAAATACGCACGAGTAGACCCTTCTCCAGCTGGCCACTACTGCGTTTATTACTCTTTACTACTTCGCCTTTTCTGATTGTTGTTGTTTTCAGTCTGAGCCACAGCTCCAACAGCAACTGAGAAGTCTCATCCTTGTTACCTTGGCCCTTAAACTATTTGTCTGGCTTTCTCGTAACTCCCTTATTTTTGTTTAGGTCAGGGTCAGCCAGCTTTTCTTTAAAGGATCAGATAAATATTTTAGCGTTATCACGTAATCCCTCTGTCTCATCATCTTTTCTTTAAAATCTTTTAAAACTGTAAGAACCATTTTTTAGTTTACAGTCTCTAAACAGATTTAGCCATTTGTAGTTTGTGGACCCCTCATTGTTGAAACTTTGTCTTCTATATCTAGTTACCATATAATTTTGTTTTTCATGGTATTTTTTAAGTGTTTTGAATTGTACAGGTTTGTGTTCTGCTGGCTTAGGTAAAGTTTTTGCCATCAGAGATAATTTGTTTCTGTTGTGGAATTTAGCAAAGTTTCCTTCTTTTACATATATACTATATTTTCTTTAAAATGTGTTTATGTATAGAATCCTTGAAGTTGAATATTAGATATGTTTGTTATAAGAACTGAGTCTCATTATAAAGAACTAAACTGCAATGATAAAATTCTTTGTCATGGCCCAGTCAGTGTTTCAATTGGTGTAGGAGAGCAGCCTGTCAACTTCCCAAGGACAACGTTCCCTGTCCAGTTCAACTGTGTCTATGAAGATACCCTGCACAGGCCCCTGACCAACTCCTTGCCTTTGGCTGCTTTTCTGTTCTTGTTCTCTCTAGAGAACATTTTTTCCCCTAGTCCTTTGAAAGCTTTTGAAACAGGCAATTGATATGCTAATTATTGTATTTTTTATCCTTGGGATCTAGGGGATTTCAGAATCTGGTGTATGTGAATTTTTTGGGTGAATTGATAATTTTCGTCTTAAAATGGTCAGGGACCTGAAAGACTCTAGTGTCTACCCATTCATCAGGGTAATTCTGCAAAAATCTTTTGCAACACTTAGTTACTGTCATATGTGGCTTCCCTGCCATTTGTGTCAGTGATGTTTTACTGTACTTAGAATTAAAATTTGAACCTTGAGAATATTACTTTAACTTTTGATAAATATATTTAAGTTTTCTGGAATGGAAAGATGTTAATCTGAACCAGTAATTTGTGATATTGTTACCATGCATCTCCTGGTGACTAGTAAAAGATGACTTAATGCATTAATGTTAGCTATGTTTTGGCTATTATTAAGGTAAATACCTTGTCATAAAAGTAATAAGCAAAATTGATTTAATATTTTTTTTGAACAAATACATTTTTTTCTAGATCTCTTAATGTTTGTTTAAGGTTTTTATGGGAGATTCTAATTATGCTGGGCAGTCTGGGTTTTAGATTTTAATTTAATGTAAATTCTAGTTTACTACTGATGCAAATCTGAAACTCATTTCTTTTTTCTTTTTTTTTGTCCAGATGGAGATCTTATAACAATTTTTGATAGTTCTGACCTTTCCTTTGCAATTCAGTGTAGTCGAATACTGAAACTGACATTATTTGGTAAGTGGTATACTTTCTAATAAATTTACTATTTTATTCATTGTATTTTTATTAAACACTGTCTAGCTTTTTTTTTTTAAAGACTCAGAATTAAATAAGTTTTCAGCTTTTGAATTATTAAGGCTTAATTATATATGTATAACTATAATCATAATATGATTAATAGAAAGTAGTCATGTTTAAAATTCCTCATCTGCTCAAGTATCCTAAGTCTGTCGACAGTGGCCCTGTCTGGCCTTGGTGTTACCAGCTTCATGGTTGCCTGTTTTCTGTGGCAGGCCCTGCTGCTAGGTGCCTCTTCACCCTGGGAAGAAAAAGCTGGGCGCTAGGTGAGGGCTCACCTGAGAATCCATGTTTTCTTATTACTGTACCTCTTCAGCCTCTGATTAAATTGGTAGAGAGATTTCCATGCATTCTGAGAATATTGAACTTGAACCTGAAACCTGAGATTCTGGAAACCATCAGTTAAAGAAGTCTCCCCACCCCTTTGTGTCCCTGAAAGGGGTTATAGCAAGAAACCACCTTCCCCATGTGATTTAGTTATGACTCATGGATGCCCCCTTATTTATGACAAGGTCAGACACAGAGCCTTCATATTCCCATTCTTTTTGCCTGATACATGATTAGCTGAACCTATTGTACTCACTGACCATTGTGGACAAAACACCAAACTTTTATAGATCTTTCTCCTCTCTCCAGCCCCCTAAACTTTGACCCACCCTCATACTGAGCCAGCATACAACCCCTTTTTATCCACCACTCCTGAAAATAGACTGACTTCTGTATAAAACATTCTCTAATCTGCAGTGTGAATATTGTCCCCTCCACTCTTTTATTCCATTTCCCCATAACCAGTTTTCTTCTAGCCTTTGTTCCCTGCTCCCTGTAAAAGAAATGCCCAACTGACTTTGGAGACTTGAGATCTTGTGCGTGGTCAGAAATTTGCTTTTTATATTCTTCTCTCAGAAACTGATAGATCAGGTAGGTTCAAAATTAGTAAGGATAGAGAAAATTTGAACAAAACAGATACAATGTTGATCTTGTTCATCTATCAGGAAAGTTAATAGATTTTTTAAATATATGGACATTTATAAAAGTTGACCATATACTTGGTTTTTCAATAAATATCACTAAATATCAGATCATATTCTCTGGCCTCATTAGAAATCGTTAAGACAAAAATGATAACCCGAATTTCCATACTTTTGAAGATAAAAAAAATGATTTTAAAATAAGTCAAAGAAGAAATCACAGTGGGAATTAGAAATAAGTGATGACTTCTACATAACAAGTGTTTAGAGTATGCTAAAGCTAACTTAAAAGGATCTTTATAGCCTTAAATACTAAAGGACCAAGTAAGCCCAAGCTACTTGGAAGAAAGTAATAAAGAACAGAAATAAACTAGAAATCAGGGAATCGATAGGGTCAACAGTTTTGGGAATATACAGTTAGCAAATCTCTAGTATGATTAGTTAAGGAAAAAAGGCACAAATAAGCAGTATTAGAAGTAAAAGGGGCATAACTAAAATATAGCTGAACTTTAAAAAAGATCTATATTATGACTATTGTGAATAACTTTCAATTTGAAAACTCAGATGACATGGACAGTTTCCTAAGTGAATTTAATATATAAGTATTTCGAAAATAGCAACATTGAAGAAATCAAACCAATTATTCTACTAAATATTTAAGGAACAGATGGTCTCAAGTTATACAAACGATTCTAGAGAATAGGCAGAGGGGGAAACTCATTTTATGATCTTAATATAACATTAACATGAAAACCACCCAAGGAAAATGTAGACTAGTCTAACAAACATAGATACAAAATACTAAATAATCATAAATTCAGCAGTGAATATTAAACTAGATCATTGCCAAGATTTTTAATCGTTGGAGTACAAGATTGGTTTAAATAAAATCTATTAATACCACTTTCCATATAACAGGTTAAAGGGGAAAAACTGAACTATCTTCTCTGAAAGAAAAAGCATTCATACCCCAATCATGTTAAAAAGTCATAGCAAACTAGGAATAGAAAGGAAGTTTTTTTTTGTTTTTTTTTTAATCCTCACCCGAGGACATTTTTACATTTTTGTTTAGATAGTGGGAGGGAGAGAGAGGAAGCAAGAAACATCAACGGATATGAAAGGGACACATCGAGTGGCTGCCTTCTACACAACCCCAACCAGGGCCAGGGACAAACTGCAACTGAGGTACATGCCCTTAGCGGGAACCGAACCTGGGTCTCTCTGGACCACGGGCTGATGCTCCAACCACCCAGCCAGTGGTTGAGCATTGACCCATGCACCAGGAGGTCACCGATTCATGCTCCAACCACCCAGCCAGTGGTTGAGCATTGACCCATGCACCAGGAGGTCACCGATTCGATTCCCCTGAGGGCACATGCCCAGGTTGTGGGCCTAATCCCCAGGGGTGGGCATACAGGAGGCAGCCAGTCAGTGTTCTCTCTTATCAATGTTTCTATCTCTCCCTCTCCCTTTTTCTCTCTCTAAAATCAATAAAGAAAAAAAATGTAACTGAAGTACTCATAACAAAAAGATAATGTTATCAATCTAATGAGGTAAGATTGTTACAGAAAAAAATATAAAATTTCAATTTAAATCATGAAGCAGAGAGATGGATTTTGAGGAGACCTAGCTAGGGAGATTTAATTGTGTCTGTATTGTTTTATTTCTTAATGATCAGGAACAAAGATGAAAAAATGTTAAGATTTAATGAAGATGTGTATTTAATGAGTTTATCTTTTTGTGTGTTTTAAATAATTCATTAAAGTCATAAAGTTATACTTACACTAATAAAAATACATAATTATAGAATAAAAAATTTAAGCTTTTAATTGGGTAGTTTATAACACATAGTGTTCCAAAAACTACTAAGTAGATGACTTCAGATCATAGGTCATATTAGGGATATATAGGCTAGTTAAAAGTTCTGGTAAGATAAATTAATGCACTTCAGCCAAAGACCACCAGGACCACAGCTGTAGCTGAACAAAGTTGGGTGTATTTGCATTAATTTTATATGTATAGTCTTAAATACAAAAAGGACCAAGTAAGCCCAAATAACTTAGAAGAAAATAATAAAGAGCAGAGATAAACTAGAAGTCAGGGAATTAATTGACTTAAACCTCTATTAAGATTAATTAAGAAAAAAAAGGGATGAATAAGCAATATTAGAAATGAAAAGGGACATAACTTACACAAAATGAACACCCTGGAGAATAATGGGCTGTCTCAGTAAAAGTGTGTTAGAAGGGATTATTCATAGGTCTTGTGCTTGTGTTAGGTGATTTTGGATAAGGTTAAAGGAAGTGGGGCTTTGCTTTAGACTGGATGTTATCAGGAAGTGGTAGGGGTGGTCCTGTAATTGGGCATGTTACTGAACCTTAACCAGAGGCAGGGAGAATTAATTGAGGCTAAAGCTGCAATGGTTAAAATAGTAGCAGTCACTCATATGAGCCAGTGATGTTTGTTTTTTTGTGTGTTTTGGTCAATGTTCTTGTTTTTGTCTGAGTTCTCACATGATTATGGACTGGCTTTGTTTTTGTCTGGATCACAGTAACAGAGTGATTTGTTCTGATGGTTGGTGTTCTTTGAAGTTGTTCATGGTTAGCAAGAGAACACTACAGCCTGCCTATGAGTGCCAGGCCACCTTCTAGCAACACTAATTCCTGCCTTACAGTACCAGGCCAGTTACTAGCTGCTTTTCTCTTTTTCAGATATTAGAGAAAAACCCATAACCCAGTAAGCCAATAATTAATATAGTTAGGAGGTGATACTGAATTTCCTCATAACTATATAGGGTGTATGTAAAATACAGGTGGGTCATGTTCTAAAAGCTTATGTTAGTAGTTCTGATGTTTGAAATATATTTAACAAAATATCTCTCTGAAACTTTATTTTCAAATAGATTTCCTTTTCTAATATGGTGCCTTAGGAATTTGTATAGATGTATACCAGCAATGCATAAAGCATTTTTGTGTAATTTTTGAATCCCGATCTTGAGATCTTGAGGTTTGTATTCAGGGCCTTGTGTCACATTTTTTCTCCTTCCTCCCTTCCTCCCTCCCTCCCTCCCTTCCTTCCTTCCCCCTCCTCCCTCCCTCTCTTTCTCTCTTTCTCTCTTTCTTAAAAATCTCAGTGGTGACAGTCTTTGTGGCTGAATAAAGGATTTTTTTTAAGTCAGCTGAAAGTCATTTGGACAAGATGGGTAATTAAATGAAGTAATGTTGCCTTCATTTAAAACAACAACAACATGATTATTGAATAATCTCTGCCTTTTTGTTGCTAACATACTACTTTTGGAAGTACAGTTGACTTGAACAATGCTGCGGTTAGGAGCATCAACCCCCACCCCCACACATACACACAGTCAAAAATCTGCATATAACTGGATTCCCCAAAACCTTTACTAATATCCTATTCTTGCCTGGAAGCCTCACAGTTAACACAAATAGTTGATTAACACATTTTATATATGATATGTATTATATACTGTATTCTTTCAGTAAAGTGATCTAGAGAAAAGGAAATGTTATTAAGAAAATCATCGTCCAGACGGTGTGGCTCAGTGGTTGAGTGTTGACCCATGCACCAAGAGATTGCCGGTTTGATTCCCAGTCAGGACACATGCCCAGGTTGTGGACCTGATCCTCTGGGTGTTATGCAGGAGGTGGCCAATCGATGTTCTCTCTCATCTGTGTTTCTCCCTCTCTCTCCATTTCACTTCTTCTCTCCCTAAAAATTCAATTTAAAAAAAGGAAAAAGAAAATCATGAGGAGGAAGAAATGTATATACTATATTTATTTTAAAAGTTTTGGGTGTAAGTGGGCCTGCACAATTCAAGTTCGTGTTGTTCAGGGATCAACTGTAACTACTTTTTAAGGACAGTGGTGTGGATTCATGAATTCTGCATATTTTTGTTTTAATAGGTTACTTTTTAGGTCAGTTATTTTGGGTAGCTCAAATTTTTACTTTTAGGTCAAAAGTAAACAAGAGGGATAACAGACCTATTAGGCATGTACCTTTTAACATTTATGTATAGAATAAGGTGTTTATTGTATTATTTCAAGAATATTAAAGAATAGGGTGAAATAAAATGATTTTTTAAAGGTATGTACTTTCTATTAAATTATATTAAAGTTTTCTGTAGGCTTTATTTTACTGTCATTGAAGTCTAATAAACCTTTTTAAAGAGTATGATCATAAGCCATACATCTGGCATCAACAAAGACTGATGAATATTTTTTTTCCCCAAAAAGTAAATTATTAGCAATAAAGAATTCTTTCCTTAAAGTTACCATTCAAATGACATCAATAGGTATCTTGCTTGATTTTGTTGTACTTTTTAAAGAAATTATATTTATCTTTTCTCAGTGCATATTTTTCTGTTGATATACTTAAAAACATTTTCTAATTTTAAGCAAATTCTTTTATTCTAGTTAATGGCCAACCAAGACCTCTTGAATCAAGTCAGGTGAAATATCTCCGTCGAGAACTCATAGAACTTCGAAATAAAGTGAATCGCTTACTGGATAGCTTGGAACCACCTGGAGAACCAGGACCTTCCACCAGTATTCCTGAAAATGGTAGACTGTGAACCCACTTTAAAAAAAATTTTTTTTCTTACTTCTTTTTGCAGATTTTTAAAAACTTCAGTAGGAGTAGGATGGCACTCCCATTGTCATATCTTTTTATTCTGGCCTCTGTGCTAGTATTCATATGTGTATTCCCAAACTTGGCTGTTCATCAGGATTCCCAGCAGATTTGATTTTACCAATTCCTAGATCTTATGATAGGTCTACTGGAGGACAGGGCCCAATCATCCCATTTTAAAATTACTCTCTGGGTGCTTGTTTTACAGCTAGTCTTAGACTCCTGGGTTTGTGACATAGGACAGTTTTCAAACCCCTTTGACTCTTGAACCTTTTTTTAATGTAGTAGCTAATTAATGAACCATAGAAATTGAAATAACTTCATTTCAATTGGTGTGTGAAGTAGTTTCAAGCAAAAATAATTCTAGATTAGTATATTCAAATGGTGTATTGTATAGTTTATCTTAAACGCAATTTTCAATCATTAAAATATGCAAAGAAAAATTCATTTTTTCCATTTTACAGTTGACATGTACTATTTATATTAAGATGAAGCAAGATTTATCAGTAAATTTGGAATTGACATAATTTGGGGACCAAATCTATTTTAAAATGTAGATTGAAATTAATGTATTATGACTTGAAAGTAGACTTTAAAAATCTATTTTCTTCAACTTTTAATATTCTTAGATGTTGCACTTAAAAAATAAACTTTTTAAGATAATTTTTGTGTTTGCATGTAAATTTTACATGATAAAACTGTTTCTGAGTTTGGATGACTGCATACGAAAGGCTTAATAGAAGATGATTTGTGGAAAAATGGCATTGTAATCCTTTGTGACATTTAGGTTCTGAGATACTCTTTTTTGGCCCCATTTAAATTTTGGAGTTTAGTTTCCTTTCTTTAATTTAGTTACAGTTTAAATAAAGATGCATTTCCCAGAGTTTCCCCTTTCTTCTCTTTCTCCAGCCACCTGGAACTGTTACTGGTAGATGCTCAATAAATATTTGGTGATTGATTAGAAACTTCTAGTTCCACTTCTATATTTCAGAACATATTGGAAATTTACTGAAATACTGTGATGAGATTCTCCTGGCCTCTTTATGGTGAAACTTTATATTTCAGGTCAAAGCAAATTGCCTTTTTGAACACTGTGTCTCCAAACAAAAAGCTCCAGTTTAGGTCAAGGATCTGAAGAAAACGACCATTTCCCCAGAAAAATTTATAGATGCCGAAACAGCAACATTTGCATATAATTTCAGGGCATTTTAACATCTGTAGAATAATTTGAAACTTAGATAAAAATTCAACACGTGTAACCAGTACTGTAGCCTACATTCTGCTCTAAACAATAGAATTATAAGCGTTTGGTTTTGGTGAAACAACCTTTTTGTTCTCACTTATTTCTTGCCCCTATGTTGACTACTTTAACAGTTTTTTTTTATTTTCATGTTTGCTTCTCACCTATGTTAAAAGATGATAAAATTGGTTTTCTTTTCTGCATGTGGAAAGTATATTATATATTGTTTTCTTTGTGTGGCCATCCTGTAGTTATTGTCATCTGAGTTATCTTATGAATTGAATAATACATTCTGTGCTTTATTTTTAGAGATAGTTGTAATTTATTTTTTGTTTCCTCTCCTGTACTTACTAAGATCACTTACCTATTGACCACCTTCCTTGTATGAAATTTCCTAAGGTTGTAAGCTCTTAAAACATAACCTGATTACCTGACCAGTGTGGCTCAGTGGTTGAGCGTCGATCCATGCAACCAAGAATTCGCCGGTTCGACTCCCAAGTCAGGGCAAATGCCCGGGTTGTGGGCCAAATCCCCAGTGGGGGGCATGCAGGAGGCAGCCAGTCGATGTTCTCTCTCATTGATGTTTCTGTGTCCCCCCAATCAATAAAGAAAAAAAAACTTATTAAAAAAAAAAATCCTGATTTAATAATCTTCTCAAGAAAAATAGCATAAAATAAGCCAAAAAAGCTACATTAGAAATGGAAAGTTTGGACCACAGAACTGTCAGTCATCTGTCATACTCTTAAAACCATGTGGCTTGCCCTAACCTAGAAATATGCAGCTACCTATGTTTTTCAGTGCTCTACCTCTGCAGTGGTTCTTGGACATGTGTTTTCTCCATGAGGCAGATAATATGTAGGCTACCTTAGATACTGGATTGACCTATTACAGTAACTCTAGCAGCTAATGGAGCAACCAGTAGGTGGGTGGACCTATATTATGTTTTCTGATGGATTTAGTTTGCAATAAGTGGGAGGATGCATAGGTAGTGGAAGGTAGTACTGTAAGGGGTAATAATTTGTAAGATTGATATGATATGCTCTTGGGATGTAGCCTTGGAATTAGAAGAAGGAAGTTGGTGAGGAAGATGGATAACTGGTGGATTTATTTATTTATTTATTTAATCCTCACCCAAGGACATTTCTCCATTTTTTGTTCAGATAGAGTGGGAGGGAGAGAGAAAGAGAGAAACATCGATGTGAAAGGGACACATTGAGTGGTTGCCACCAGCACGACCCAACCAAGGCTGGGGACAAACTGCAACCGAGGTGCGTGCCCCTAGCGGGAACCGACCCAGGGTCTCTCTGGACCACAGGCCGACGCTCCAACCGCTGAACCAAACCGGCCAGGGCTGGTGTATTTATTTTAAAGAGCTGTTTGTAGGCATTTACTTTCAGAAATTTAGGAAATATTAGTGTAACCGGTGGAATGATAGCAATGAATGAGAGCTGTAAGCCCACGTGTGCTTATATTCCACTTAGTACTTAAATTTTTTTCACAAGATAAATTTGTTTTTGATTGAAGAGGTGATCTTATAACTGATGTTCATTTACTTGTTTTTACTTGTGTATTTTGTTATGTTTTTGATATCTTTTTGTTTTGACCTCAGGTTCCTATTTGTAAAATGTAGGTTATTCCTGAACTTGTTTTCTGTTATGAAGTAGTATAAATGACTAGTGAGTACCTTAGTATCCTTGGAAGGAAAACATGGTTTTACATTTTACCCTGCTCATAAAACTTAAATTTTTTTATTTCCATTTAAAAAATATTGTATTATGGAAAAATTTAAACCTATACTAAAGTAGACATAATACTATATTGAACCCCATGAACCCACACCTAATTTGAACAAGTATCAAGTCATAGTCAGCATCATGTCATCTATACTCCCACACATTTCCACCCCTCCCATATTGAGCAAACATCATTTCATTTGCAAGGATTTAATTAAATAATAAGTATTTGGAAAAAGATTTAGCAAGTTTAAAAGTATGTGTTTAATGTATTGGTTAGCTTGGGATTTTCATGTAATTTAGTAATAGACCCATGGACAAGTAGAAATATAACATAAAAATTGATCATTGTAACTTTACTTAATATATTCTTTTACAAAATAAAGCAAGGTTCAGTATGTATCAGATATTAGGATATAGATCTTGCCCTCCCCCTAAGTAAATTGTTTCTGTTTTTTAAGGATCTAATAGTTTTTAAGGAATGATGTTGATATAGTTTTTTGAAAAAGGTACTATTTACCTTTTATTTCTTTTGACTTCTTTTCTAATTTAAAAAACAAAATATAAATAAGTATAAAGAAGAAAGTAGAATGATCTATAATCCTGTATTCAGAAATACTGTTAACATTCCAAACGATGTGCACATATATACAGGGTGGGGCAAAAGTAGTTTTACAGTTGTTAGTATGGAAAATGATACAGTAATGTATAACTAATAATGCAAGAATAAACTGTGTTTCATGTGCTTACAACTGTAAGCCTACTTTTGCCCCATCCTGTATTTCCCTATCTTCTGTTAGCCCTTAGTGAGTATAGATAAAATAGAAACAAGTTTTTGTTTTTTTCTTCTTATAGATACTATGGATGGTAGGGAAGAAAAGCCTGCTGCTTCTGATTCATCTGGAAAACAGTCTACTCAGGTTATGGCAGCAAGTATGTCAGCTTTTGATCCTTTAAAAAACCAAGATGAAATCAGTAAAAATGTCATGTCAGCGTTTGGCTTAACAGATGATCAGGTTTCAGGTAAGTTAGTTCCTTCCTCCCATCCTTCATTTGATCTCTCTTTCCTTCCCTCCCTTTCCTTCACTTATAGAAGGATAATTTGGATATAGTGAAGTGTGCAAATCTTGAGGTTCAGTAAATTTTACATATAGATCAAGATGTAAATTTCCAGCTCCTAGAAAGCTTTCTTATGCCCTCTCCCAGTTAGTAGAACCCCCCTTTTCATAGAATAAGCATTATTTAATTTAGGTAAATTTTATCAAAAGTAGAAATCATAAATCTTATTTTTAAAAATCTGAACCATTTAATAATATTTTATATTTGTTTCATGATTAAATTATATTTGGTGTTCTTAGTCTCTTCTGATCTGAAATTAGAGAAATTCAAATTCAAATGTACATTTCTGGTTAAATTGCTTTAGTGTAGAAAGTGCTTTTATATGAATGAATGTTTTAAATCTTAAAACAATACCTATGCAATGACTTCATTTCTTCGACTTTTTTTCTTCTTCTTTCTATACATGGGTCTCTGAGGTTCTTTTTTTTTTTATCCTCACCCGAAGACATTTTTCCATTTTTTTGTTCAGATAGAGTGGAAGGGAAAGGGAGGAAGAGAGAGACGAACATCGATGTGAAAGGGACACATCGAGTGGCTGTCACCCGCACAACCCAACCAGGGCCGGGGACTAACTGCAACTGAAGTATATGCCGTTAGCGGGAACTGAACCTGGTCTCTCGGGACCCCAGGCCGACACTCTAACTGCTGAGCCAAACCGGCCAGGGAAGGTTCATTTTTTTTTTTTTTTTCACTCTTTTTTCTCTCTGTTCTTCAGATTGGATAATTTCTATTGAACTCTTCAAGTTCATTTGGTTCTTTTAATAGTTTATTTTTTTTCTGTTGAAATTCCTTACCTCAACATTCATTAAGATTATTTTATTTTTATTCGTTGTATTTTTCTTTAGTTCTTGAAAAATATTTAAATGGGCCAATTTGGAGTCAGTTATTTTTGCCTGCCTTTGTTCCCCTGAGTATGGGCATAATTTTCTATTTTCTTCATGCTTGATAGTTTTTGATTGAAAACTGGACATTATGGTTATTATGTTGTAGTGACTTGGGATTCTTTTAGGTTCTTTTGAGAATTTTATTGTTACTGTTGCTCTGGTAGGGAGTTAACTTGTATGGACTCAGACTACTCATTCTGTCTTCCCATGGAGTATATAGCAGCTGACATCTCTGCTCAGTTCTTTCAGCTCTAACTGCTGCTTTTTTCCTGCATCCTCTTGGGTGTCTCTCTCCCCCTTCCTAATTCTGGTCATCTGGGAGTTTGGGACTGAACTTATATTTTAGGTCTCACTCCTTTGGTGGGAGAAATTTGAAGGTTTTTTCTCTTCAAATTTCTAGGTGTTTGGCCAGCCATGAAGTTAACAGTGTGGCTTTCTGTTGGAGCTGCAGTGGTCAGGGCTTGTAATTCTTTTCCATTGCAGTTCCATTGGGGCTAACCTCTTCTGATTTCTGCAGACAATTTAGTTGACGTCCAGTGACTTTAAATAGTTGCTTTCTTCTATTTTGTTCAAGCTTTTAGTTGTTACCTGTGGGAGGGTTTATCTGACCAATTTATTTTGCCATTATAAAACACTAGAAAGATAGGATTTATTCAGTCTATTAATTTTCTTTTTCTTTGATACTTCTATGGGATTATTCACTGGAGAGAATTGTGAGAAATTCTGAAAATAAGAGGCACATGTTTGTATATGATTTATGTTCTTGGCAAAATAAGACTTCAGACAAGTGACATAACTGAAAAACACATTTTTAATGCACTTGAAATGAGTTAATTACAGTTTTTATATTTAAGACTTCAAGAAATGCCAGATAGAGGAGTAAATAGCTATATATGAGATCAGGCTTAAAAATTTTTATTAGAATAGTATATGTCAGACCAGAATATTATGATTAATCTAGTCACATTATTTGAAGACCATTTTTTTGGTAGCTTTGTGTGTTGATGTAGCAAAAACTGTACACATTGAAAATGTCAGGATACTTGATGTAGTTATTCAGGTGTGATGTGGTGAAAAACTCAGCTATAATAGTGAATGTGGACATGGGAAGGAGGAATAAAGTATTACAGATAGGATGATCTACATTAACTAATAGATTATGTATAAGGCAGAAAAAATTCTTTAAGGATAATAATACACTGCCTGGCCAGTGTGGCTCAGTGATTGAGCATCAACCCATGCACCAAGAGGTCACTGGTTCAATTCCCGGTCAGGGAGCATGCCCAGGTTGTGGGCCAGATCCCCATTGGGGGCATGTAGGAGGCGGCCATTCGACGTTTTCTCTCATCGATGATTCACTCTCTCTCAGAAAGAATCAATGAAAACAATTTTTTTAAAGGATAATAACACAATGTCTTGCAAGAGGGGTGTGGATATGAATTTATCTACATGTATATAAATGTCAGTGAAATGATGGTACATATGAGCAGTCAGCCATTTTCCTCTGGTCATCATCAGTTTCTCTTGTTATTACCATCGCTGTTATCCTAGTTCAGTTTCTCATCAAACCTGACTGTCAGCTGCTAACTGTGCCTAATACAGTGTTAAGTTCTGGGATATACTAGTGCAAGGGATAGATGTTTGCTCTCAGGGAAATTAGTCTGCTGGTATGTAGAACTTTATAAGTGGTAATACTTTCATAAGCTGTTGCTAAATAATCACTTTTAATAGCACTTGCTGACTTATTCTTATAGGAACCTTATGGAATAGGAATTAGTATTTCTTTTGTACAGATGAGGAAACTGAGACACAGAAAGAGATTAAGTAACATGCCCAGAATTATACAACTACCAAGTGGCAGTACTGAGATTAGATCGTAGGCAGTCTGGCTCCAAAACCTGTGCTTTTAACCACTCTTCTATATTGTCCAAACAAAGAGAACATAAAGGAGTAAGCATATCAAGAGTTGTCTTCCAAATGTCTTTTTTTGACTGTCACAGTATTGGAACTTCCGTAAAATTTATCCATTTAGTGCTTTGTTTATGATTTTGGAATAATTTGAGTGGCTCTGTGGATAAGAGAGAGCTAGGCCTTGTGAAGCAGATAAAAAGAATCACAAAGCATCCTGGCCAAAGAACTTGTGGTCTTAAGAGGGAAGATGGGACCTGCTCAGAAATGCAAGGGAGAATTTGATAAGGGTCATAATAAAAGTATGCTCTATAGAAGTTCACAAGTAGAAAAGAGTACTTATGGGTGAAGAAGGCTTACTAGAACTGTAGAGTTACATCTGAGTTTTAAAGACTGTTTTATTTAGATATGTGAAAATGGGACAGTGGAGGGAACAGTAATAAATGGAGGCAGAAGAAATATTACATATATTGTGGGAATAGGGAATAGATTAGTTTAGCTGAAGGGGGTGTGCGAGAAGAGGAATTGTGAGAAATAGTGTTTGGATCCTTAAATCCCAAAGTAGAGGTTGAACTTTATGGGCAGTACAAATCCATTAAAGAATGAAATGATACCTTTGGTTGATCTACAAGATAGATTGCATAGGTGGAGGATATTGGTATTGCAGAAATGAATTTTGTTTTTTTTTTCAGAGGGCAGTTACTACTCAGGAATATAGCACTTTATGTTCTTGGCAAAAGGGTTTCCAGTTATAGCTTTGGATTCATTTTGCAATTTAAAATAAAATGTACAATAAATGTAAAATGCTATATTTGTGTTTATGCTTATTCTGTAGTACTTTAGTTTTTAGTCTCTTTTAACCAAACTTATGAATTGAGCTTGCTTGAGAATGGTCTTGCATTAGAAAGAACTGACTTTTTATGACTGAACTGACTTTTTATGACTCTCCAGGGCCACCCAGTGCTCCTGCAGAAGACCGTTCAGGAACGCCTGACAGCATTGCTTCATCCTCCTCCGCAGCTCACCCCCCTGGAGTTCAGCCACAACAGCCACCATATACAGGAGCTCTGACACAAGCAGGTCAGAGTGAAGGTAAAGTAGAGCTTAGAGCACATGTGCTCTGTTTATTACAGCATTGTTGGCAATAGTAAACACTTGCATATGTATTCATGTATAAACACAGTTGGGAAAGATTTTGATTTACTGATATGATATGTTCTGGGGTTAAAAAAAAAAAAGAACAATATGGCTGATTATGGAAAAGAAAAAAAAAAACACTTTGGAAAGTGTTTATGTGAATAAAAATAACAAGGTGAAAGATCAGGAAAGATTCATACCAGTAACTAGTTAGTGGTGACCCTGGGGTCAGAGGTGACCCTTTCGTCTCCCTCCCCCTTTTGCAACTGTGTAGTCTTTTTGTAATTTAAAAACATTTTAAAAATAGAGGTAAAGCATATGTAATTTAAGTGTAGTTTTTTGAAAGATGAATCCTTTATATATTTGTGTAGTTAACAGTCTTTTGCAGTTTGTTTATTGTTAATCCTCACCTAAGGATAGTTTTCCATTGATTTATTTTTAGATAGAGTGGAAGGGAAGGGAGGGTGGGAGAGAGAGAAACATCCATGTGAGAGAGACCCATCAATTGGTTGCCTTCTGCATGGCCCTGATTGGGACCGGGGGTGGAACCTGCATCCAAGGTATGTGCCCTTGACCTGGAATTGAACCTGTGACCTTTCATTCCCTAAGCTGATGCTCTAACTGCTGAGCCAGACTGGCCAGCGCAAAAGCAGTTTATTTTAAAATCAAATTTTATGATGTGTCCTTGGATGAGCAATTTAATCTCTATGGGTTTTGATATTTTCTCACTTTAAATTGTGAAAATTGGACTAAGCCACTGGTTTTAAAAGAATGTCTAGTCTTGAATGAAATATAACTTAAAAGCTCAGTACTACAATATTATGATAAAATGGGGGTCATTGCCATGTCAGCGATTTTCAACCTTTTTCATCTCATGGCACACATAATCTAATTACTAAAATTCTGCGACATACCAAAAAATATATTTTTTGCTGATCTGAGAAAAAATAGGTATAATTTTGGTTGATTTACACGCGGGCGCGCACACACACACACAAACACAAACAATAATAATAATAATTATCTACCCTCTTTGCTTCAAAGTGACTTTTTAAAAAATCACGTGCCTATACTTGTATATAAGGATTTCTGGTACCAAGAATTAACAAATCAGATGCAACCTTATTATGTGATGTGACAAAGAGATGCAACTCTATTATATGACTTATATATTTATGGTTCAAGACAGGGTATTCACACCGGATGGCTATTGTATTGGCTCTTGTCGTTTTTTTATTTGACAATCAAAGGGAAAAGAGGTCAAATTGCATGTTTTCAAAATTATTGTGACACATTGGTTGGTTGAAAATCATTCCCATATGTGAAGGGAATTGAGAGGCCACAAGCTCGACACAAACTCTGGGAGCTCTGCAGAACATGGCTAAGTATAGTAGTTTCCACTTTTCCATGGTTTTGCTTTCTGCAAGTTGAGTTACCTGTGGTCTGAAAATATTAAATGGAAAATTCCAGAAATAATCCTTAATTTATAAATTTTGCACTGTTCTAGGTAGTATGATGAAATTTCGAGTCATCCTAACCAGGATATGAGTCATCTTTTGTCCACTGTACCCACACTATGTATGTTCCCTGCATGTTAGTCACCTAGTAGCTGTCTTGATTATACCTGTTGTGGTATCACAGTGCTTGTGTTCAAGTAGCCCTTATTTTACCTAATAATGATCCCAAAGCTATTCCCATAACTTTCATTACAGTATAGTGTCATAATTGTTCTATTTTATTATTGTTGTTAATCTCTTATTGTGCCTAATTTATAAACTGTATCATAGGTATCTATAGAAAAAACATTATACACACACACATATAGGATTGGGTATTATTCATGGTTTCAGATATCCACTGGGGATCTTGGAACATATTCCCTGTGGATAAATGGGAGAGAACCACTGGTTACTCATCTCTAGGGTTTCTTCCAGATATTAGAATGTTGGTTCTGTGAATTGCCCATTCATGAAAGGACCTTTAAAACTACACATTCTAGCCCTGGCTGGTGTGGATCAGTGGTTAGAGCATTGGCCTGTGCACTGGAAGGTTGCAGGTTCAATTTCTGGTCAAGGGCATATACCTGGGTTGCAACTTTGATTCCTGGCCCCAGTCAGGGTGTGTGCAGGAGGCAACCAATTGATGTGTCTCTCTCATATTGATGTTTTTTTCTCTCTTTCCTCTCACTCCTCCCATCCCTTCCATTTCTCTAAAAACCCATTCTGTAAAAATCAATGGGAAAAAATATCCTTGGGTGAGGATTAACAAAAAAACAAACTACACATTCCACTCTAAAACAAACACTAGGTGGTGCTCTAACTTTATTTTGTATAAAGGGGCCATGTGGTGGTGGTATGTATTTTCAGCAACAGAAGCAAGTGACTGAGTTTATCAATCACATTTAAAAAAAAGTTGTAGCCTAAAATGAACCAAGCACTTCCGTAATACTGTGGTGATACTGTTATTATACTTTTCCCATTGGATGGATGGTAGTCATAGGGACTAGTATGTGGCATTTTGCTGATGAATGAGTGGTTTTGAAAGAATTTCTTATTGCTTAAGCCTCTTCTCAACCTACTTTAGTCATAGTCTTCCCTTCGCACCAAGATGCAACTGCCAAAACTGTAACCAACTAGAGTGGAAGCGGAAGTGGACTGAAACAGGGAAGCAAAAGCAGATTTTGGGTATGATGGGAGTTTAATGGCTATATTGGGTTGACTAACATCTCTGTTTTTTTTTTTTTTTAATTTGTTTTTTTTCTTTATTGATTTTAGAGAGAGGAAGGGAGAGGGAGATAGAAACATCAGTGAAAGAGAACATCAACTGGCCGCCTCCTGCATGCCTCCCACTGCAGATTTGGCCCACAACCTGGGTATGTTCCCTGACCGGGAATCGAACTGGTGACTTCTTGGTGCATGGGTCGACACTCAACCACTGAGCCACAACAGCTGGGCACATCTATGTTTTTTAAAATTCTATTTTAAGCAATATATACTATTGTAGAATGGCAGTTGGAAGGATAATTATACCAGATAATGTTTGCTATTCACTTATACAGGTATGGGATTTAAGGCTACACTAATAATATCTCAGATTATTCTATTGGGTTTGTTTTAATTGAAAACTTATTTTTAAATAGGTAAAAATTTAAAAATATGAAAGGATATACAGTGAAAATTTAAGAATTCTCTCTCTCACCACTGACCCTTAGCAACCAAGTTCCCTTTTTCAAAGGCATCAGATTAACAGTTTGATAGGCATTGAAATCTTTTAGGATGGCATTAAATTCTTTTAAGATGGCATTAGTTGTATGCCTTGCTAAAGCTTCTTTAGTTTACATTATAACTTACAATGTAAAAAATTAATAACTGTACAGTCAGACGGTTAATATTCTGGAGATGATTCTCTAGTCCTGTCCAAAAATAAATAAAATGGAGGTCATATAAAATTAAAATTTTCTATTAGCCACATTAAAAAAGGTAAAATTAATTTTAATTATACATTTTATTAAATTCAGTATATCCAGTGTACCAAAATGTAATCATTATCTAAAAGTTATTAATGTTTTATATATATTTTTTCATACTGCATATTGGAAATCTGGGGTGTAATTTGAAACACTGCAAAACACAAACGGCATATCACAGTTAAGTCTAGCCACATTTCAGGTACATAGTCATATGTGACTACTGTATTGGATAACTCAACTCTAGAATAATATATCAATTATTTATAGATTTCCAAGGTGAATTATAAGCTACTTTTATGAATACATTTTGATGTAGTCCCTGACATCAGTAGTTAGTTAGATCAACTGCTGGTTATAATTTGCAAAGAATTATCAACATAAAAATCTATTACTAATTATTGATAAACATAGCAGTCTCTTATAGAAAATAATGTAAGATAAAATAAATAATTCTGAGTTGTTACTTAAATTCCATAAAAGGGACTTTGGAATTATAATTTTCTTTTCCAAGGATTTTAGTTTTAATATGTTCAGTTAAAAGGATCAACAAAATGTTGAACATCATGAAAAGAAACAAAATGGACAATATTATATTTTTTTCAGATAAATCAGGTACCTCTGTTACTGGAAAACTGTAGAGTTGAGTAATTGGCCAAAAACATGTATATTGTAAGTGATGAGGCTGCAGAGAAGATCACTAAAAGTCATCAGAGACCAGGAGGTATTGCTGTGTGACAATTCAAAAAGGTGGAAAGGATATCTGTAAAATCAGCTCAGCCGGTGTGGCTCAGTGATTGAGCATCGACCCATGCACCAAGAGGTTGCTGGTTCAAATCCTGGTCAGGGCACATGCCCAGGTTGTGGGCCCAATCTCCAGTGGGGGCATGCAGGAGGCAGCAGGTCAATGTTTCTCTCTCCTCTTCCTTTCTCTAAAAATTAATAAAGAAAAAAATGGGGTTTTTTTTGTTTTTTTGTTTGTTTTTATCCTCACCCGAGGACATTTTTTTCCATTTTTTGTTCAGATAGAGTGGGAGGGAGAAAGAGGAGAGAGCGAGAGAAACATCGATGTAAAAGGGACACATTGAGTGGCTGCCACCTGCATGACCAGCCAGGGCTAGGGACAAACTGCAGCCGAGGTACATGCCCTTAGTGGGAACTGAACCCAGGTCTCTCTGGACCACAGGCCGATGCTCTAACCGCTGAACCAAACCGGCCAGGGCAAGAAAAAAATGTTTTTTAATCTGTAAAATCATAATGATAAACTGAGTAGACTTCTAAATAGCTTGTATTTTGTACATTTTGAAATGTCAAAAGTAGGGATAGAATATATTTATCACCCCTCCCAGATACTTTTAAAAATTTTCCAAGATGTTTAAATCAAATCCTACACATTATTTCACTCAAATATTTCAGCATGCATGTCAAAATGATAACGTGAGATAAATGATTCAGTGTGAGAGGAGACTATACAAGGGAGTCTTTTATAATATAACCACCATCTAAATATTACAGCTAACAAAGTTAAGTGATTCTTAATGTCAGCACATACTATAGTTGACCTTTGCACAACATGGGCTTGACCTGCGTGGCTTCATTTATATGTGGATTTTTTTCACTATATAGTCGGCTCTTCATGTCCCCAGGCTTCATATCGGCAGATTCAACCAGCTGCAGATTGAAAATAGTATTTTTCATCTGCGCCTGGGAATCCTTGAATGGCAAGGATGAACTGTATGCATTGTTCTATACCATTATACTATTTATAAGGAATGTGAACAACTGCAGAGTTTGTCATCTGCAGGGGTCCTGGAACTAAACTCCCACAGATACCAAGGGACCACTGAAGTTTTTGGGGAGTTAAATGTTACACGTGGATTTGTGAGTTTGCATGAGGGGATGGCACCACTAATCCCTGCATTGTTCAAGGATCAACTGTAGTCTCTGTTTGAATTTTCCCATAACTACCTTATTATGGTTGGCAGCTTGTTCAAATCACAAGTATAACAAAGTTTACATTTTTTTTTTTTTTTTTATCCTCACCCGAGGACATTTTTCCATTTTTTGTACAGATAGAGTGGGAGGGAGAGAGAGAGAGGAAGATATATATAGAGAGAAACATCGATGTGAAAGGGACACATCGAGTGGCTGCCACCGCACAACCAACCAGGGCCGGGGACAAACTGCAACCGAAGTACGTGCCCTTAGCGGGAACCGAACCCGAGTCTCTCCGGACCGCAGTCCGACACTCTAACTGCTGAGCCAAACTGGCCAGGGCAAAGTTTACATTTTCTATTTGATTATGTGCCTTAAGTCTTTTTTTTTTTTCAGTCACCCATACATGTTTTCAAAGTCAAAACTATGTATATTAGTATTGCTTTGTAATAGATGCTATGTAATAGATGCTTAAAACATTTATTATCTCATATAGTTTCAGAGTCAGGGATCTGGGAGTAGCTTAGCTGGGTGGTTTTGGCTTAGGATCTCATGAGATTGCCGTCATCTAAAGCTTAATCCAAGCTGGAAGATCCATTTCCAAGGTGACTCCCTGTCATGGCTGTTGGCAGGAGGCTTCAGTTTCTCACAACATGGACCTCTCATACACTGCTTGGGTAACCTCATGACATGGCAGCTTCCACCAGAGTGAATGATCAAGAGAGGCTGTCATTTATGGCCTGTCCTCAGAAATGTCATTGTGATTTCTGCAATATTACATTGTTGCACAGGTCGGCCTTATTCAATATGAGAGGGGACTGACTATACAAGGGAATGAGCACTTTTTTTTTTGCTTATTCTTTGCTCATTTGTGTATTGTGGTACTCTAATTTCTAAGTATGTAAAGGGTACCAACCCATTGATATATATTGTACATGTGCAAAAGTCACCATGGAGGTTAGCTGCCACAAAGTGCAGTCCCAGAAGTCTCATCTGCACTCTTTGCTTCATGCTATTATCTTTCTCCCCCTAGGTAATATAGTTTTATTACTTTTATTCTACCATTGCTTCTTTCTGAAAATATAATACACAAAACATAAATAATATATATATTTTTTTACTCAAAACATAGCTTGCTCTAAACTATGTCTGCATTTTGCTTTGTCACTTAATCATTATGTCCTATAGCTCTCTGCTTACAAGTATGTGAAATTATTCCTCCCTTTTACAACTAAATATAGATTTCTTAGTTATATTTTAAAATACTGTGACAGAGAATCCCATTTTGGACTTGAAAGAAATGTGTTTAAAATGAGTAAAAGGAATATAGGAATACATTATAGAGGTAGGAATAAACCTCTGAAACTTTTAACCCCGGAGTGGCATTTTCATAATGAGTTTACAGCCAATTAGGAAAAAAAAATAGTGTGTATTTCTTTAAGAATAGTTGTACCCTTTCAGTTTTTACTGAGGGAAACATGCTTTTTTGAGTGTGAGTTCCTTAGAATCATTGATGGCAACAGTCTATATACCGTAATCTCAGCCTTTTTGATGATACCCAAGTTAATATTAAATGAAATAATGTGTACACAACTCCTCTTAAACTAAAGTTCTAGAGTTATACCTGGGTACCAGTGATAGTTCTTAATCAGCTGTGACATATTGACCTCAGGTAGATGGCTTAATTTTTTCATACTTGAAATAAGGATTGTTAATGAGGTTAATTTCCCTCCATGTATTTATTGCCTGTTCTTTGCTCATTTTTGTATTATAGAATTAATTGTTCTTATTTTTAAGAATTAGAGCCCATTGCCATACACTATACATGTGCCTCCCTCCCCCCTAATTATATTTCTGTACCAGATTCTGGTCACTACTGTTCTAAAATTTAGTTACGGAATATAATCCAGGATTAAGGTGGTTATCTTCTTAAGTGATTAACTTGTGAGTACTACCTTTTATGCTAAATTATTAAGAAAGCATTTAAGAAACTTTTGCCAGTTTTTTGTTTTATTTTGGAAGAGGATTAATAACTTAAAAATAGCTGAGCAAATTTTATTTCTATCATAAAACGCATACAACTGCTTGCTAGGAAATGAGCTGGCTATAAGTACAGGCGTATCTCAGTGCTGTAGCACGTGGGGTTGAGCAGCAGTCCAGCAGAGTGGGCTGTATGCCTGGATCTCAGCCTGTGAGTGCTGGTTGCCAACGGCACTTCAGTTAGAGAGACACTAGATAATACATTGACTTTTTTCAGTAGCATCTCTTTCTGAGGAACCATTTAGACTTTATCAGATTCCACATGATTGGCCAGGGTCTTCAGATGACAGAAAAGCAAACTGTTGTCAAATGCCAAAGGTGTCTTTGAGGTCTGGAATGAAAGATAATTGTGTAATTCCTTGCTACCAAAGAGTCCATTCATATGGTAACAAAAAAAAGTTCAAACCTTTACATGACAAATAAGTGTTTTAGGAAAGATTTGGGAGCTATTAATGGTGTGTGTCTCTTTTCTCAGATTTTTATTTGTTGGTTTTTGACTTGCTTGATTTTTATTGAACATTAGCAGTACATACCTGTTGGTAGTTGGGTTTAAAAACACTTGTTAAATTGTTCCTTCTCTACTTCATTGACATTTAAAGGGAAATAAACATTCTCGTATCTTTGTTACTGGGTATGTTAATGTGTTTGGATGGGCAGAGAATTAAATGTGCCATAAAAGTATTTTTTTTTTCTGCCGAGTTAAACCTGTCTTTTTTCTCTTGTCTTTTTTTAGGTCAGATGTACCAACAGTACCCGCAGCAGGCTGGTTATGGTGCTCAGCAACCGCAGGCACCACCTCAGCCACCACAGCAGTATGGCCTTCAGTATTCAGGTGAGCAGGTGTCCAGAGGAAGCTGGCGCATGGTTTTGGAGCTGTTGCTATACTCATTAAATGTTAATCCTTTCCTCTTAAGTCCTTGATTTGTAATGTTGTCATAGCAGATAGTAAGTATTTATTTATTGGGGAAATAACATTTGTTTTATTTTAAAATATTTTGCATAAATATTTTATTGTAAATCAACATTTCCGTTTTCCAGGGGGCAAGTAAAACTTACAGTCATAGTAGATGATTCTGTAATAACTTGTGGTATAAAGTTTTTAATACAAAGCTATCTCCTATTGATGTGATCAGCTATCTCTTAGATGACTTAGAATTGCAAAAATATAAGATTTTTTTCTTTCATTAATGTAACTCATAATCCCAGTATATGTAGTGCCTGTAAAGAGATTAATACTCATTCACTCATACATGGAAAGGTGATCTTTATACCTAAATAAGAACCAAATTAAGCTACTTAGGTTTTTAAGTCTCCCAAAAGTATGTATGAATACCAAAAGCAGCCCCCTATTTCCCCAAAAAAGAATTGTGTAAAACCTAATTTAGGCAGTTAAGAACATTAAATATAGTTGTTTTAAATAGACATCCTGAAGATTTTGTTTGATCATTTGACCATTGAAGATTATCCATACTTAAATATGATAAATGGCTTTAATATTAATTCGGGTAATTTTTACCTTTGCTAGAGTGTGTGTTCAACTCTTGTTTTATAGTGAAACATTTAAGTTTCAGATTTCAACTATAATTAGTTTATCTGAATTTTGCCTAATTTCTTTTATTTTTTATTTTTGTATTGATTTTAGAGAGAGAGGAAGGGAGCGGGAGAGAGAGAGAGAAACATTGGTGAGAGAGAACATTGAATGGCGCCTCCTGAATGCCCCCCACTGGGATTTGGCCCACAACCTGGGCATGTGCCAGGCTGCCTAATTTCTGTTTTATGGAGTTCTGTAGTATAAACTAGAGCAGGCATCAGCAAACACCAAATCTGGCTTGTCACCAATTTTTGTGAATAAAGTTTTATTGGAACATATCAGCACCCATTCATTTTTTATACTACCTACTGGTGCTTTGGCACTACAATGGCACAGTTGAATAGTTGCAATAGAGACTGTGTGGCCCACAAAAATATAGAATGTTTACTATCTGGCTCTTTACAGAAGAAAAGCTTGCCTGTCCCTGAACTAGACCACAGTATTCTGTCATTAATTGCAGTTTGACATGTTTTCACACGATTTTTATTTGGATTGTATTTGCTATTAAATAGAGTAATTTAACCTGAGCTGCTAGTTTTTAATTATATAAAATAGGTAGAATGAGTTCAAACTTACTATGATATTAGAAGGAAGGTTATTTTTAGAATGTAGTCCTTAAAATTAAAGAAAATAAGAATGTTACAAATTATGTAATTTGTAGAAATCATAGACATCAGAGTGGAAGAGAACTGATCATCATCTAATCCAGGGGATTTCAGTCCTCAGTATGTTTCAGAAACACCCAGAGAGCTTTTGTTGAAAGTTACGTGTGCCTTGGCCCTTCTCCCAGAGATTTTGTTCCATTTAGTCTGGGTGGAACTCAGGCTTTGTTATTTTAGAAGCATTGCAGGTCATTCTAAAGTACAGCAGGGTTGGGACCACTGATTTTGTCCCACTCACTCATTTTATAAATGAGGCAACTGGAGAGGTTGTGACGCACTGAAGGACGTGCAGCCATTCAGTGGGGTTGCTAGATCAGAACCCAGTGCACTTGACTTTTCAGTTAATTACTTTCCTATATATCATTCTGCATTCTCAAACTTAGATCAGGGGTTGGCAGACTTTTCCACCATAAAAGGCTAGATAGTAAATATTTTAGACTTTGCCCTGGCTGGTTTGGCTCAGCGGTTAGAGCGTTGGCCTGTGGACCAGAGAGTCCTGGATTCGGTTCCTGCTAAGGGCACATACCTCAGTTGCAGTGGTCCCTGGCCCTGGTGGGGGTCATGTGGGTGGCAACCACTTGATGTGTCTCTCTCACATCGATGTTTCTCTGTCTCCCTTCCTCTCCCTCCTGCTCCATCCTCAGGTGAGGGGAAAAAAAAAGGCTTTATGGACCATATGACCACCCCTTGTCCTATAGTACTCATTTATTTAAAAAAAACAAACAAACCACAATTTTCATTTTCTTATGATTTTTGGTGTTCTTTCAGGTTACTCATTCTTTAAGGGAGAGGATGTTGGTTTGAGGGAAAGTATACATTAAATTTAGAAGTGTTGTCAATTGTTTTGGTCAAAGACTAGTAGGTTGCTAATGAAATAGCATTTTAGGCCCTTAGGGGTTAGTCTCTCTCTCTGAAGAAATAATTAAGGATCTGATTGTTTCCAGACTCAGTTAAAAGCCAGTTTAGATTTCAGTTGCCAGGATGAAAAGGCAGTTTTGTTTTTTGCTCACAGTCTTAAGTTGAATAGACATTTTCAGTATAAAAGCTGAGTCCTGTTTCTCCAAAATATTATAGTAAAAAATGTAAGTTAGAAATTTTTATGTAGAAGATAGGAGAAACTGTATGACATTCAAGATTTGATCATGAATTGAGTTCAATGTTTAGATAATATAAGTAAAATGCATTAGTTATTAAAAATTAAACTTGCTCTTAATGGTTTTAGCCAGAGTCTCCACTCTGAATAAAATTTAGCTTTTTTGAAATTGTCTTTGTATTTCTGATCCCACTAGTCCTATTAACTTGAATTTGATTGGGAGATGGGAATAGCCAACTGAATACTCTGCTTGGAGACTAAGTGGTGGTGGTAACATTGGACCATTTTTGACACTGCTGGTTTGCCAGTTTCCCTCTGACCTTTTCCAGTTTTATTCATGGACTTTGTCAAAAAGGTTTCTTTCATGAGTAAATTTTGAACCCAGGTTCAAGGTGAGTTCAGAATATACTCAAATTCATTCAATCCTTTTTTTTTAAATGCAGGGTTGTACATATTTTAATAATTTTCTTATGTATCTGGTATTTAATGCTGACAGGATTCCAGTCAATGGAGAGGTTTCATTGCAAGTAGCTGCAGGTGTGTTTCATGGTAGAGATAAAAGTTTTTAGTGAAGCAGACATTTTCTTTTCAAAAAAAATTTACATCCTTAGTAAATAATGAATATAGATGTTGCTCTTTATGTGTTTGTTGTTACTGCTAAAACATAATTTTGAGTTGTAAAGGCAAACAAACATCAGATACTAAATCTAAAAAAAGTGAAAGATTTTAAGTGTTATGAAGATGGGTACTTAATGTTTACTCTTAAATGGCTTAGTTTCTATGGAGTGACTGAACGAACCTTTAAAGAATCTCAATAGCAAAATAGATGTATTTGTAGCACCATTGTTTCATTTTTAAATATTAATTCTGTACAGTGTGTTTTATTTGGAACTGTTGTTAATTAGGCCTTTTCTCAAAACCAGGTTAATGACTAGTTTTTGTATTCATTCTGACCTTTATCATTTGAGCATCTACTCTATACTAGAATTATATTAGAATAGGAATTTGCTCTCAGGTTTTATATAGTCTAGAAGCAGTTGTAATGAAGAAATATATGTATACAGGTTTCAATTTAATATGAGCAGGTTTTTAAAAATTTTAGAAATTTTTAGATACCACTTGGTCTGGAAATAATATTACATAATAGAATCTACTACCCTACTTGTTATATAAATACTTAGAATTAAGTTTGTTAAATTTCTCATCATTTTTGGTCCATAACAGTAAAGGCTATTTCTCTGGCAAATTTTTACCAACAGAAAAATACTATTTATACATTATTTATTTTGCCTTTTCAGCAGGCTATAGTCAGCAGACTGGACCCCAACAAGCTCAGCAGTTCCAGGGATATGGCCAGCAAGCAACTTCCCAGGCACCAGCTGCTGCTTTTGCTGGTCAGCCTCAACTGCCTGCTCAACCGCCACAGCAATACCAGGCGAGCAGTTACCCTCCACATACTTACGCTACCCAAACTTCTCAGCCTACTAATTATACCGTGGCCCCTGCCTCACAGCCTGGGATGGCTCCTCGCCAACCTGGGGCCTATCAACCAAGACCAGGTTTTACTCAGTCTGCAAGTACCATGACCCCTCCTCCAAGTGGGCCTAACCCTTTTGCACGTAACCGTCCTCCCTTTGGTCAGGGCTATACCCAACCTGGACCTGGGTATCGATAAAGAGGCTCAGCTACACTGATGAATGTAGCTGCTAGCTGTTTGCCTCCCCAAAGACTCCAATACTACTATTTTATTTTAATTTGTATTGAAGTTCAGAAATTAAAAAAGCAGAGCATTTTCTATGATGTCATTGTTGCTGTTAATTAAAAGTATAATTTGCTAGAACACAAAAAAGACCAAAATGAAAGTTTTTCCTCCCCTGCTTAAAAGTGTAGCAGCTGCCTAGTAATTTTGGAACACTACTCTTATGTGTGTGTAAAGTGATTGACTTTCTAGCTTGCCTTGTGCAGAGGTTATTAAAGTTTAGCCATCTTATTTGGCTTTTTACTATTAACATGATGTACTAAAAGTAGATCTCTTTGAAAAGACAACTAGATATTATGTATAAAATGTAACATTGATAGGTTAATAAAGATGATTGAATCCATTAGTGGTCTTGTAGTTTAATTTAGTCACTAACATTATATACACATGAGAAAAAAGCAAGAAATAAATCCTTATCGATATTTTGTCTGAAAATGAAATGTAGATGATTTAACTTAGAAGAGTTTCCAGTTTCTATTCAGAGAAACACAGTGCTGTTTGATTTTTGTCCTGACTTGAAAGAAATGCATTTAACAATCATTGGCTTAAAACGATGAAACTTTAAAATATGTGTCACAAGAAGATAGATTAGTATTATATATAAACACAACAGATACAGTATTAAAAGCTATCAGGAGGTTTTGGTAGGTCCTGAATAAGTTTGTGATTTTACTTACGGAGATGAATCATTCAGAAATAAAAAAAAACACTCAGCATTAAAAAAAAACCTACATCTCTTTATTGCAGAGTTTCTACTTCTTTGAAAAGTATAGAACGTAGCGTTGGTAAAATTGAAGCATGTTGAAAGGGGTTAGCGCAGAGTCCTCAGAATGAGGGCAGTAATGCAGCATCCTCACCCCCTCCCCAAATGCAAAATGAGTCTGATTTTCAGTGAGGGTTAAGTTAGAATATGAAGAACATCCTCTGATACATTCATTCCTAGAAGTCTTATGTGTGAAAATGCAGTAAATATCCTGTAAAATGGTAGAGATCTTACTCTGTTGTTTTGTGCTCAGACTTCACATTCAGTTTCTGCATACGGCTTGTTTAGAATTATAGTAAAAACAATATGAAGACAGTTGCTTAGAGAGTTTGACAAAGTATATTCAGCCATTGTAATACATAATTATGAGTAGAGTAAGAAAAAAATGTATTTTTGAAACAATATATCATTCTCAATTCTATTTTTAGCTGAAATGAAATTAATTTAAATAAAACCCTCGTAGTAATTTGCAAATATTTGAGGAAGTGCATATTCACATGAATGTTTATTTAAATACTTCAGAAAAGCTGTTCAGCTATTGTTAAAAAATGGAAGTTTAAATAAACATGTGAATAATAGGACCTTTTTCCGCCAGATATATATGCTGAAGTTAATCTGATCTAATAAGTTAAACCAAGGAGAGATTTATGGAATTAACTCACCAGTAGGAATAATACACATTAATAAAAGTAAACGTTTTTTTAAAAGTATATTAGTTTTGATGTTAATTGTTATTAAAAGTATCTCAAACATTACAACAGTGTGATAAATAATATACAAATGATCTCTTAAAATACCATGAATAGGGAGCCAGCTTCCCCAAAAAATGTTACTCTGTTAATATCTTGCTTTCTTAAAATGACTTTGTAAAACCTGATAAATATTCTCAGCAATCTTTCTAATAAACATCTAATATTGCTATCAATTAGATTTTAAACTTTTATACATAGTAAACAGAACAGCTTTAAATGAACGTGACAAATACCATAGTTTTGCAGTTATTTTTTTGCCACGACGAAACAGAAGGCACTTGTGAACATGATTGCAGCATCTACCATTTTCCAGGAATTGTGGTCCCACATTCATACCACTGAACGTAATTGATTTGGGTGTGACCACCGATTTCTCCAAATTGGACAGGCTCCTGGCGAACTGCTCTGAAATAGCCTAAGAGGGAAAATTAATTATAATAGCTGCTGTGTTATATTTTTGCCCTCGTTGCTCATAGATTGAATGGCTGAAGGTCACTCTACTCTAGGTGAAGTGTTTTAGGAACTGGATAGCAACAGAGGCCATGGTGTCTTTCCTGAGATCTTAACAGTGGCTGAACATCAGGGGCACCGGAAACTCCTTAACAAGTTAGCGTGGGGCTGTTGGCAATGTGAAACAAAGCTGGAAAGGGGCAGGAGTCAGAGGGGTTTTGTGTTTTTGAGTGTCATTGACTATGTCCAGTATACTCTGTCTTATGTGAAAGTGTTCTTTCTGCACATTGCCGACTGGTGTGGTCTGTGAAGAACTAACCTGAGGGAAGGTGCTATATTGACCACAATGTTAAGGGTAGTTCTAAGTTTGCTACATTTCTAAGAACTAAACTTAGGCAAAACTTTCAAGGACCCTATACTAAGTGATTAAAATTTTCTGTAAATGTAAAATATTATAGAAATAAAAATGATTATGTTTTATATCCAATCCCTATGGGACAGCAGTTTCAACTTCCTGTTTATGGGTTCACAGCTCTTATTAAGGCATCTTTTCTATGGTGGGTATTTTTAAGTGCCAGTGAACAAAATGTGTTGCTGAAAAGACTAGTAAAGTACCTAACGAACATCTTGATGATTCCTGTGTAATGCGGATAACAAATTAATTTTCATCTTTTTAATCCTCATTAAGCAGCTTAGTGCTAATATCTTCAGCATTACAGTGGTTATTTCTTAACAGAATTGTTCTATTTTAATTGAATTTATATAATTAAGGCAAATAATGCTTTTTCCATTTGTGGTAGTCTAAGTTTTCTTTAAAAAATGTTTTAAGGGAATAAAAAATGCCTATGTGCTCAGTATTGACAAAAATCATAAAGGTGATAAATGAATGATTTAACTTTAGGAAACACTTGTTTTATTCAGGTTTCCTTGAAGTAGAATGTATTTATATATGTGTAACTTTCTTTGGCCCTAAGGAATAGAGTCCTAGGGGCAAGGAGGAATGTTGAGACACTTTTATTAAAGTCTTCATACTAAGTAAGGGCTTATGAAAGCTTTTTTCTTTCTAGTCAAATCATAACAGTACTTCTATAGAAAAGTGATTGTGTTCCTCAGCTTGAGTTCTTTTTGGGTTAATTTATAAAACCGTCTTGTTTATGAAGGGACTCAGGACACATACCTTCTTTTGTGGGTAACTGGTCAGAAGTCAGTTGCTGTCCTGTGCGTCCATCTAAAAACGAGTCCACGAATTGGCAGTGATCTTCTCCATGGCCTCTCTGATCGCCTATGTTATAAAATTTTCCTGAAGAACCAAAAATTAAAAGTATCATAAAATGTTTTCTTTGATATGGGACAATTCTGAAATAATCAAATTGTTTCAAATAATCCATCTTTCCTGGTCTTGTACTTTCTCCCAACTTTTGCCCTAGTTGATGCCACCAGTGCCTCTTGACTGAACTATGAACAGTCTCCCAGCTGACATTCATTCTTCCTTTCCTCCTATCTCCTGCATCTTTTAAAACTGCCACTCAGATAATGTTACTCCCCTCCAGCAATCTCCTATTGTACTCAGAATAAAACCCAAAGTCTCACCTGGCTTCAAAGCTCCCCATGACTTCATACCTGCCTGCCTTGTCCTCTTACTAAGCCTCAGCCACACTAGTGGGACTGGTTAGGCATGTTCTGCCACAGGCCTTTGCATTTCTCTTTCCTCTACCTCAGCTTTGTCCCTAGATCTTTGCTTGGTTGGTGCCCTCTGGTAGTTTTTTTCTTAGCACAAGTGTTATCTTTTCAGAGAGGCTTTTTCTAACCCTTCTAACTAAATGAAAGGAGCTTCCATTCAGCCGATTTCTCCCACTCTTTAAGTTTTTTTTCCAAAGCACTATGTGAAATTCTTATTAACATATTTGTTGCCTGTCTCTTTCAACTAGATTGTAAGCTGCAAGAAGGCTTGCTTGTGTCTTGTTTGCTGCTTTGTCCCCAGCACTGGGAACTGTCAGAATAAAGCAGATACTGTTTATTGAATGATTGAACAAATGTCTCCCTTTCTATGTCGGGGCAAGCCTTTATTTAAAATTTTTAATGTGTGAGCACAGAAGAGAAAATAGTAACCTGCTGAGTCTGGGGCAAGGGCTTATAACCCATCCGGCCAGGTGTTGTAATCTTGATCTTGTCTCTAGCAGACTTAAAATTTTAATTGTTGCCCTGGCCGGTTTGGCTCAGCGGTTAAAGCGTTGGCCTGTGGCCTGGAGAGACCCGGGTTCGGTTCCTGCTAAGGGCACGTACCTCAGTTGCAGTTTGTCCCTGACCCTGGTTGGGTTGTGAGGGTGTCCCTCGATGTGTCCCTTTTACATCAGTGTTTCTCTCTCCCTCCCACTCTATCTGAACAAAATATCGAAACATGTCCTCGGGTGAGGATAAAAAAAAAGAAAATTTAATTGTCATATTCCTTCCATGGTTACTGTTAGATACACTCATTTTATTATCAGGATTTTTATCCCTGGTTGGCTGTAAGAAAGTTGAGCTTGAACATGGGTAGTGTCTTTACATTCAAGTTTGCCATAATGGCACTGTTCAAATTGCATTTTCATTGTTTACCTTCTAATAGTATGTCTCAAATCTTTGTTTTCTAGGCTATTTTAGTAACATTTTGTTCAAAAAGAAAATTTGTGTTTACATCATACCTTAGTTTCTGTCCAAAGAAAAGACAAAGTTACAGAATGCTGCAAAGCTCCCCTGAAGGACAAGACTCAAAGGAGCTGGTAGCTTTGCTTACCTGTGAGCGAGTCGCTCAGGTAAATCTTGTATCTGAGAGAGTTGCACAGTTGCACCCCGACAAACTTTTTATACCATGTCCTTTTGACATACTGTTTCCCCTTACATTCTGAGTAAGAGTCTGAATCAAAGGGTCTTTCTGTCCAAATGGCATCTCTTCCTCCTGCATAAGGAAAACATGGTTCGAGTTCAGTATCTGACTTTGGGTACTGAACAGCTGTCTTAAAAGCTTTAAAAAACAAAACCAAACAGTTTGCAAAGTTCACTGTCAACTTGCTGGTGCCTGGTTTTTCTAAATATTGGAGCGAAAAATATTATAGTTTACATACAGAAAGCCCCAATTAAGTTCCCGTCAATAGTGATGTAAATGTTAAAGGAGTATTTTTAGGTGTTGAATAGCCTTTGCAGTGATAGATGTAGACAGCATCCTGAGGAAATAGTTTTTGCAGCATATACAATTTAAACAGCTGCTCTAATGTGACTTGTTATTAAAAGTGGAAATGAGGATGGTATACCTTGACAATTATTAAACAGAAAATTTGGTACATGAACCAGAGCAAGTTTCAAAATGCCCAACTTGTCCCCAAAACATCATAGGCTGTCAGTGAAACTGAATGTTCTGCATAAGCATTCACACCTGATTGATAACGCTAAGACTAAAGGGACTAAAGTGAAATCATGACTCGCATTCTACTATGTCTGTGTAGTTGAATCGGTTTTGAAAAGCATGTAGTTGTATTCACATTGAGACAGGTACTTACCAGAAACTGGCTCGCTCACTCTCGGATCCGCTGAGGAGAAACAGCAACACAGTCAGGTTACCAAGTAAGTAGGTCTCAGTGTCCCAGTGGCACAGTGAAGAAGGTGGGTGCTTACAGTTGTTAAGAAATTTTACTTACAGAATGGTCCTCTTTCTTAAAGGGAATTGGAAGTGTGTGTGTCGTTTTGGAAATCGCTCCCAATTGGAAATCTGCCAGATAGTCAGCTGTGTCTTTTATTTGTAATTTAAGTAGTTAGACGTCTTAATTGCTGTTCTAGCTTTTGCTCCCACTTTAAAAGCTTCTCTTTGTTTCATACAAAAACTACTGATGATAAAATCACCAAGATGCCATGAACTGCAGTTGTTGTAAAAATTATACAAATAAATGATGCTGTGAGTACAGATGTATCTCGTTAGGGAATTGGAGCTTAGAAGGTCAAATAAGAGAATTTCACAGCTGCTTATCATAAAACAAATCTATCAGATGAACTCTTTCCAGATTTAGTGTAGCTCAGCATGTCTGATTTGATTCTAGGCACTGATGCTGGCATACAGAACAACATTCATTCACTAGATTTTTCAACATTTTTTTTTAAACTGATACACCTAACTTTATTTCAGACATCAAAATAAATGAGGAAGCACATAAGTGGTATTTCCCTATGGGTACCCTCATCAATTGTTTTTTTTCCCATAGATGATTTTTTGAAATTCAAGAAACTGTACACAGTTTTTGGCTGGATTCCAAACAAGCTCCCTATTGCAAAACACCGTGGCCCTTTACATCCTGTTGGGAACGCTGCTGACGGGATTACCTGATTCAGTGCTGAATGCCACTGTGTTGCTGGGTGGGCCTTCTCCAAGGGGGTTTTTTGGTTTCACCTGGAATTCATAGCTGTGTAGGGGGGAAATTAAAACAGAACTGTAATATATTGCTCAGGGGTAGGAAACAGCATTCCTTTGGTCTTTCCTGAGTCTGTCTTGAAATTGTGGTGACAGTCTGTCTAGTACATAGGTTCTAGAAGCATGAGGAAGGAAAAAAATGATTCAATCTTACTTGCTAAATAGCTTATCTAATGTTTTGTATAACAGGGTTAATAAAATAGTTGTCTTTTAAAAATTCCAAATTAGTATAAATAACAAAGTTGGTAATGGATATATAGGAAAGAGGTATGTGGTGGACCCAGGCTAATTCCAGCAACAAGGACCCTCAGTTTTCTTCAGAAGTTTCAGCTACTTCCTGGGGGAAAGAAGTAGAAAGAGGCCTTTTATTCCCCCCAGAGCCTTGGGCTTAGGCAGTGCTCCTTTGTGGGCTTTGCACTGCCTGTGTCAGAATCTCATATCACAGCAGCAGTGGGGAAAGTTTGTTTTAAATGCAGACTTCTTGCCCTGGACGGTTTGGCTCAGCGGTTAGAGCGTCGGCCTGCGGTCCAGAGAGACCCGGGTTCGTTTCCCGCGATGGGCATGTACCTCGGTTGCAGTTTGTCCCCAGCCCTGGTTGGGTCATGTGGGTGGCAGCCACTCGATGTGTCCCTTTCACATCGATGTTTCTCTCTATGTCTCTTCCTCTCTCTCCCTCCCGCTCTGTCTGAACAGAAAATGAAAAAATGTCCTCGGGTGAGGATAAAAAAATAAATAAATAAATGCAGACTTCTTGCTCCATCATACATACTGAATCCATTTTTTGGAGGGGATCCAGGTAGGAATTCATAACAAGTTCCTGAGGTGAATCCTGCCTCCACTGACATTTGAGAACTATTAGACTAAACTATGGAAACAGACGCACATGAAAATATTTATTTACAAGGATTTCCTGGTCATGTCTCCTGGAACTCAGATCTTCTGTGGATCACAGGAAGCCCAGCATCTCCAGAATAGGGGCATGGAATTGGCACCTCTTGAAGAGCATGGGCACAAAGACATACTTTTCTCTCCTTCGATAAGACAGATTCATATGGGCCAGGCTCTTAGCCTTTGCGTTAAACAAACAATACACAAAAGAAACCCAGATCTTTTGGAGTTATAAGTATGTTTGATTCTATCCTTAAGAAGTATGCATTACATTGCTATGCAATTTAATTCATAGAATACTTAAGCAGAACAAATCCTTTTAAGAAATTTAAATACTAAAGTTATTTTCCATTTGCCTAAAACTAGGAGTTCTGTCAGCACACTTTGCAGCAAAGTATTTTGGACATACAATCAACTTGAGTTAGCTGACGTATGAGGAGTCTCAAATTTGTATGAGAGATAATTCCCATTTATGAAAAGTTTGTTAATTGAATAAAAATGCAGAACACACAAGAGAAAGGTATTTTATAACTAAGTGAAAAAACAAGAATGACAGCTCTCAGTTTGGTACGGAGTATGTCAAATGAGCAATAACAGAACTTGGGCTCAAGGAATTGGTTTTTTTACTAAGGCATTGCAGTAATTCCACTGCTGGGATCTATCGGGCAAATTCTAGCATTGCCACAACGGCAACCACTTTTGGGTGACTTACTATGTATCGGACACAATCATTCTGCATATATAAATACACAAACCTCAAGAGATCAGTGTTATTCTATTTTTTTCAGTTAAGACTAATGAGGCTCTTAACCATTTTTGTCTGCTTTTGCAAACTTTGTGAAATGAGGATTAATATGGTTTTTAATGAGAGACTGCACATCAAAGCATTTTGTAAACTAATCAACTGATACAAGGTGCCATTATTACTTGCAATTAGAGAATGCCAATATGAAACCACCCATGTCGCCCTGGCTAGTGTGGCTTGGTTGGAGCATTGTTCCCATACACCAAAAGGTGGTGTGTTTGATCCCCAGTTAGGGAGCATGCGGGAGGCAACAGACTGATGTTTCTCACATCAATGTTCCTCTTTCTCTCTAAAAAACAAAAAAGTCAATAAAAAATTCTATCCATGTCACCCATTTAAATAAATTGTACATACACAGGGTATTTTGGCACAATATTTTCTAGAGATGAAATTCTTGCTCAGAAGCCTGATGACCTTAAAACAAAAACAAACCAATATGATGAACTGATAATGGAAAAAAGAAATCACAGGCATCTGGACTTTGATTCAAGTGGGCAGTGCTTTCCACGTTCCAGTCCACTGCCAGAAGCCCTGTGCTTTGGCCAACTCTGATGGCTGGAATCATCTCCGTGTCTTTTTATTTTGCAGTTATTTACACTTCAGCTCTACTTGTAGGATGGGCACAGATATTCCTATGAAACTTTGTGGTTTTTTTTCCAACATTTTGTGATCCTTGACAGGTTCCGAAGAAATCATTTTACACTGAATTTAATTAACAGCATGGGAACTAAAAGGCCACATAGTTTTGGCTGACTAAACCCTATGTAAAGAGAAAATATTTGAAGTGGTAAAGTTTTTCCCAAGAAGCTATCTATCACAAGATTTATGACACTATGTTAGTGTTGATTGTACATATGAAATAAGCACAGAATGCTATTTTAAATATTTATAAAGGACAAGCAAGTTATTTAAAAATAAGTATAGAATAAATACTTTGAGGAAGGTTTGGAAGATCAAGTTAAGGGAATTTTACAAATACAAGAACAAAAAGTCAAAAGAGATGGAAAGTGAGAGAAAATAAGGAAATTGGATTATTTCAGGGAATATAATACCTAAATAGTAGGTTCTAGAAAAGCTAGGAGGGGAAAGGAGGGTAGAAAGTTGTCTTAGAAATTATGTAAGTAATTCATCAGAACTGAAAGACAGGACATTACAGATTAAAAAGGCCTAATATACACCCAGAAAAATGAAAAGAAAAAAAACACACAAAAAAAACTATCCAAAGTAAGGTTGGGGGTTTGGTGGATGAACAAAATGGAACCTTGAGGTACGCATTCTCTCAGCCTGGCCAGCCAAGGATCAAAATATGCTTATGAATAGATAAGGTATGCATGGATATGCATTGGACCGCCACCCTGAGTGTAAAGTATATGTGTGAATAGATAATTGGGTTCGGAAAGCCACCTGAGAGCGACAATGGGCGATACGCCCAAGTGTGAGTGTATTTGTTAGTATCTCTGCTGAAAACAGCCAGAGACAGGAAATATACTGTAAGGTCAGCAGAGATGTGATCGCAAGGACTTAATTACCTAAAACACCATGTAACCTAGGGAAACACTTTGCAAATAAATTGGGCTGCATCCAGAGATCTGGAGTATTTGCTTCCTTGCAATGTTCCCCCTCATTCCAAGCAGTGTCTGCTTGTAGTTCATTGTGTTGTGATGGCCCTGGCAGGCTGAGAGAGTTGGCACCAAAGCATGTTGCAGAACTTCAGAGTATGGCACAAAGACCAGATCTTAAAAGTTTCTGAGAAGAAAATAGGTCCCATTCAAAGGATCCAGAATCAGAATAACATTTGACTTCTAGCAGCACTGGAAGTTAGAAAACAGTGGAACAATGTCTCCAAAAGTCTTCATTTTATCCTAAAGTCCATGTTTGGTTAAATAATGGTAGTGGAGTAAAACAGTGGTATTTTCAGACATGTCAAGACTCATATTTTCCATAAGCTTTTCTCAAGATGTATTTCTTAAGAAATGCCACAAAGTGAGGGAGTAAACAAAGAAAGGAGACAGATGTACTAGTTATATTATTCAACAGGAGAGGCAAAAGATGATAGGAATTCCAGGAAGTGTTGCCATACAAAATTACATGGAACAGATAGATGACTTGAGTATTTGACCATTCTGAGAAATGGTCAGTCTAGAAGTATAGATTCAACTGATAAAAGAAAATAGCTAAAGTAATTGAAAATTGCAGTTGACTAAGATGGTGACATAGGAGGCTCCTGAGCTCCCCTCCTCCTACAGACATGTCGAATATATAGCTGCACTCAGTGCAGTTCCTAACGATCCGGAAACCAGCTGAGCGGCTCCTACACATTGGGCAAATGAGAGAATACCCACACCGAAATGTCTAGGAAAGGCTGAGACACACTCTCGACATAAACCAGCACAGTGCCATACAATCAGGAGCAAACCCCCAACTACCAGCTTTTCCCTGAGGAGCAAAGAGTTTGGACTCCTAGCATCTGGATTTTGCCAATATTTATGATGCTTTTCCAACTTTTAAGACTCCCTAAACACCTAGCTCAAAGCCAGTGGGGATTGTGTCCATGAGACCTTTAAGAATATAGCAAAAATCAAAAACAAGAAAAAAATGAAAAACCTGGTTATTCACAAGTACATGAGCTCATGAGCATTCACCCCTAACCACCCCCATTCCAGGACTTAGAGCAGAGGGAGCAGGCAAAAGCTCCCACATACTTTGTTTTAAGCTTCACCCAAGGATGTTTTTATTGATTTTTTTAGAGAGAGAGGAAGGGGAAGAGAGAAAAAGCACATTGGTTGTAAGAGAGAAACATCAATGTAAGAAGCATTGATTGGCTGCCTTCTGTTTGTACCCTGACTGGGGATTGAACCTACGACCTAGGTATGTGCATTGTCCGGGAATTGAACCCACAATCTTTTGGTGTGTGGGACAACACTCCAACCAACTGAGCCACCCAGCCAGGGCAAAACTTCCACATACTTTAAAAGTGACTGGCTGTGATCCTCCCCAGACAGAGAAACACACTTTTTTGGCCCTCTCTTCAACCTACTCCAGCAACAAAACCAAGTCACCAGTGTCTCCCTGCAAGGAGTTTTTACAAATGGCTGGCACCCCAGTTTTTGTGGCTGCTTCCCAGGGGATGGGCCCCCAGATTACCTGGTTTTAAGAGCCAATGGGCCTTGCATTCCTGAGTCCCACAGCACTGTATCAAATGAAGTAGCTCTTAGGTACAGGAGTACCCCCTACTCCCCACAGCTATATCCTGGGCCTGGTAAAGAGGCAGCAGGCAAAAACACACATCTCCCAGTGTCTCCCTGAAAGTGGCTTAACTACATAATTGCCCAGCTGCTACCTGAGGTCCAGTTTATAATCAGCCTGCATCTAGGTGCTGACTGCCTTTTTCACATTTGGGACACCAGTGGGTTTTGGCACACCCTCAACAACTGGAAGCCACTAAGAACAAGGATGGTGGCCTGGACAATCTCTGAGAGATAACTAAAAGCTAAGGCTGGGCTTAAGGAAGTGGTTCATTTTCATAACAAGGATATTCTATCAAGACTAGGAGAGTGGGCTGTTTTATCTCTTGTTTAGAAACTAACAAAAAGTAAACAAAAATGAAGAAACAGAAATATGGTCCAAAGAAAAAACCAAGAAAAATCTTCAAAAACAGGTCCTAATGAGATGAACATAAGTGA
Source organism: Molossus molossus (assembly GCF_014108415.1). Lineage (NCBI taxonomy): Eukaryota > Metazoa > Chordata > Mammalia > Chiroptera > Molossidae > Molossus > Molossus molossus. The sequence continues at coordinate 85,995,597 of NW_023425388.1, forward strand.
TTTACCTGATAAAATATGTTTAAAATAACAATCATATAGATGTTCACCAAGGCCAGGAGAATAATGCATTAACAAAGTGAGAATTTCAACAAAGAGAAAATATTAAAAAGTGCAAAACAAAATATATAGCTGAAGAATATAATAACTGAACTGAAAAAAAAATTATTAGAGGAATTTAACAGCAAACTAAATCAAGTGGAAGAAAGGATTAACAAACCTAACAGAGCACTGGAATTTATCCAAAGTAGCAAAAAAGGAAAAAAGAAAAAGAAAAGTGAGGATAACTAAAGGGTCATATGGGGACATAAAACAGGCCATGATATGTATTACAGGGTTTCTAGAAGGAGAGGAGAGAAAGGGGCAAAAAAGCTTATTCGAAGAAATAACGGCTGAATACTTTCCTAACGGAAACAGACATCCAGATCCAGGAAGTCTAGATTTCCAAATAAAGATAATTCAAAGAGACCCTTACTGAAACAATCTTATAATTAAATTGTCAAAAGCTAAAGACAACAAGGGAATCCTAAAAGCAGCAAGAGAAAAAGACCTTGTTATGTACAAAAGAACTCTCATAAGACAATCAGCAGATTTTTTAGAAGAAGCTTTCAGGTTAGAAAGGAGTGGCATGATATATTCAAAGTGCTGAAATAAAAAACTACCCAATAAAGTTATTTACCAGAATTGAAGGAGAGAGAATTTCCCAAACAAAAGCTAAAAGAGTTCATCACCTCTACACTATCCTTACAAGAAATGATAAAGAGTTCTTGAAGCTGAAACTAAAGGATGCTAAATTAATGACAGGAAAACATGAAAATATAAAACTCACTGGGTTAAAAAAGTAAATATATAGCAAAATTTAGAATACTCTACTGCTGTAATCTGGTGGGTAAATCACTTATACCAAATACAAAGGTTTAAAAGTATTAAAAATAGCTATACTACAATAACTTGTTAATGGATACACAATGTAAAAAGATTTAAATTGTGCCATCAAAAACAAAACAAAATGTGAAGAGAGTGCAAAAATGCAGAGCTTTTGTAGGCATTTGAAGTTATCAGCTTAAAACAGACTTACAAATAGATGTTTTATGTAAGCCTTGTGTTAACACAAAGTAATAACTTATAGTAGATACATAAAAGATGAAGAGAAAGGTATCAATACATATGACTACAGAAAATCATCAAATCACAAAGGAAGAGAAAAAGAAAGAAACAAACTAATTATAAAACAACCAGAAACAATAAACAAAATAGCAATAGTAAGTCAATTTACTTTAAATGTATATGGATCAAATTCTCCAATCAAAACATATAGAGTGGTTTAATGGGAAAAAAACAAAACAAAAAAAAAACGAACAAACAAAAAACAAGACCCAAGTATATGCTGCCTGGAAGAGACTCATTTCAGCTTTAAAAACACACAGACTAAAAGTAAGGGATGGAAAAAGGTATATCATGAAAATAGAAACCAAAGAAAGCAGGTGTATCTATCCTTATATCAGACAAAATAGATTTTAAACCAAACACTATAACAAGAGACAAAGAAGATCATTGTATAATGACAAATGTTTCACTTCATCAAGAGGATATAATAGTTGTAAATATTTATGTACTGAACATAGGAGCACCTTAATATATAAAGCAAGTATTAACAGGTCTGAAGGGAAAAATAGCAATACAATGAGGGTATGAATTGTCAATACCTCACTTTTATCATCCAGACAGAAAATTAATGAAGAAACATTAGACTTAAACTATATGTTATACCAGGTGTACCTAACAAATATGTACTGAACATTGCATCTGAGAACAACAGAATATATATACATTGTTGTCAAGCACACATGGAACATTCTTCAGGATAGGTCATATGTTAGGCCACGAACAAAAGTTTTAATAAACGTAAGAAAATTGAAATTATATTAAGCATCTCTTCTGTCTATAATGGTAGGAAACTAGAAATCAATTACAAGAAAAAAACTGGGCCCTGTCCAGTTTGGCTCAGCGGTTGGAGCATTGGCCTGCAGACCAGAGAGACCCGGGTTTGGTTCCTGCTAAGAGCACATACCACATTGCAATTTGTCCCCAGCCCCATTTGGGGTCGTGTGAATAGCAACCACTCGATGTGTCTCTCTCACATAGATATTTCTCTCTCTCTCTCTTCCTCCTTCTCTCACCCCCGCTCTATATGAAGATGAATAAAATCAAAAAAGTAAAAAACTGGAAAATTCACAAATATGTAGAGATTAAACAACATGCTACTGAACAGCCAATGGGGCAAAGAAGAAATCAAGAGTAATAAAAAAATATCTTCAGTCAAATGAAAAGGGAAATAAAACATGTCAAAATATATAGGATGCAGTCGAAGCAATTTGAAGAAGAAAGTTTATAGAGGTAAATGCTTATATTAAGAGAAAAGGATGTCAAATATCCTGATTTTACAGCTCAAGGAATTAGAAAAAAATAATAAAAGCCCAAAGTTAGTAGAAGAAAGGAAATAACAAAGATCAGAGCAGAAATAAATGAAATAGAGACCAGAAAAACAATAAAAAGAAAAAAAAAGAAAAAGAAACTAAGCTGCTTTTTTTTTGGAAAGATAAACAACATTGGCAAATCTTTAGCTATACTAAGAAAAAAGAGAAAAGACTCAAAGTCAGAGTGAAAGAGGAGACATTACTTCTGATACCACAAAAATACAAAGGATCATAAGCAACTACTATAAACACTTATACTCTAACAAATTGAATAAAGTAGAAGGAAAAAAAGAAATTTCTAGAAACATACAACCTACCAAGACTGAATCATAGAAAATTTGAATAGACCAATTACTACTAAGGAGATTGAATCAGTAATCAAAAACCTCCCAACAAAGAAAAGCTCAGGACCAGATGATGTTACTGGTAAATTCTATCAAATATTTAAAGAAAAATTAATGTTAATCCTTCTCAAACTCTCCAATAAGTCGAAAAGGAGTGAGCACTCTCAAACTCATTTTACATGGCCAGCATTACCCTGATACTAAAGCCAGAGAAGGACACTCAAGAAAATTATAGGCAATGTCCTTGATGAATATAGATGCAAAAATCCTCAATAAAATATTAGCAAACCAAGTTCAACAATACATTAAAAGAATAATACATGATCAAGTGGGTTTTATTTCAGGGATGCAAACATGGTTCAATATCCACAAATTAATAAGTGTGATATACCAACTTAACAAAATGAGGGATAAAAATTATATGATTATATAATCTCAATAGAGGCAGAAAAGCATTTGACAAAATTAGCATACTTTCATGAGGAAAACTCTAAACAAAGTTGGTATAGAGGGAAGATACCTCAACATATATGGCAAGACCACAGCTAACATACTAACAATGAAGTGCTGAAAGCTTTTCCTCTAGATCAGGAACAAGACAAGGATGCCCCAATCTCACCATTTTTATAGTACTGGAAGCCCTAGCCACAGCAATCAGACAAGAAAAAGAAATAAAAGGCATCTAGATTGGAAAGGAAGAAGTAAAATTGTCTCTATTTGCAAATGACATGATACCATATATAGGACACACTAAAGATATCACCAAAAAACTGTTAGAACTAATAAATTCATTATAGTTGCAGGATACAAAATCAATATATAAAAATCAGTTGTGTTTTTATACACTAACAATGAACTATCAGAAAGAGAAATTAAGAAAATCTCATTTATAATAGCATAAAATACAAAATATTTAGTAATAAATTTACCCAAGGAGGTAAATATCTGTACAGTGAATATTATAAGACATTGATGAAAGAAATTAAAAACACAAATAAATGAAAATACATTTTATGTTCATGGATTAGAAGAATTAATATTGTTAAAATAGCCCTACTACCCAAAGCAATCTATAGATTCAGTGCAATCCCTATAAAAATTTGAATGGCATTTTTGAAAATATAGAACATACAATTCTAAAATTTGTATGGAAACACAAAAGATCCCAGATAGCCAAAGCAATCTTGAGAAAGAAGAACAAGTCTAGAGGCACCACACTCCCTGATTTCAATAGTAACTACAGTAATAAAGCAGTATAGTGTTGGCATAAAAACACATAGATCAATGGAGCAGAATAAAAAGCCCAGAAATAAACCCACACATATATGATTAATTAATTTATGACAAATAAGCCAAGAAGATACAAAAGAGAAAGGACAGCTTCTTCAATAAATGGTGCTGGGAAAACGACATATACATGCAAAAGAAAGAAACTGGACTACTACCTTACATTATAATAAAAAATGAACTCAAAATGAATTTAAAATGTGACCATAAAACTCCTAGAAGAAAACATAGGCTCCTTGACATTGGTCTTGATAATGACTTTTTGGATTTGACACCAAAAACAAAAATAAACAAGTGGGGCTACATCAAACAAAAACCACTGCACAGCAAAGAAAACCATCAGCAAAATGAAAAAGGCAACCTATAGAATGGGAGAAAATATTTGCAAACCATGTGTGCAATAATGGTTCAATATCCAAAATATATAAGAAACTCAGACAACTCAGTAGAAAAAAAGCAAATAACCAAATTAAAAAATGGGCAAATCACCTGAATAGACATTTTTCAAAAGAAGACATACAGATGGCCAACAGGTACATGAAAAGGTGATCAACATCACTAATCATCAGAGAAATGCAAATCAAAGTCACAATGAGATACTACCTCACACCTTTGTGGGATGTAACTAGTATACCCACCCTGGATACAGCAATCCCACCTCTAGGTATGTATCAAATGGAAATGAAATCATTACCTTGAAGAGATAGTTGTACTCCAATATTCATAGCAGCATTATTTACATTGGCCAAAATATGTAAACAACTTAAGTATCTGCCAGTGGATGAATAGATAAAGAGAATGTGGTGTGTGTAGATAATAGAATACTATTTATATTAAAAATGAAGGAAATGCTACATTTGCAATAACATGGGTTGAACCTGGAGGGCATTATACTAAGTGAAATAAGGCAAATAGATCAAGACAAATACTGCAAAGTATCACTTGTATGTGGGGGGTGGGGGGAGTTGAACTCATAGAAACAGATTTGAAAAGTGGTTGCCAAGGGTTGGGAGTAGGGGAAATAAAGCTTGTAAAAAGGTTTAAACTTTCAGTTATAAAATGAATAAGGCCTAAGAATATAATATATAACATGGTGACTATAGCTGATAACATTGTATTGTATACTTGAAATGTACTAAGAGAGTAGAATTTGAAAGTAACCCCCCACCAAGTTATATATGCTTGGTGATGGATGTATTAATAAACTTGATGGTGGGGTGGGGGTGGGAATCCTTTCACACTGCATATCTTACAAATGTATTTGTCAATTATATCTTAATAAAGCTGAAAATAATAATTGAAAATATTTGCTTCTGGGAAATAATTTAGGAATAGAAATAAGCTGCTTTGTAACATTTGAGTTTTAAAACTATGTATGTGGATTTCTGATAAAAATGGAAATTAAATTGAAAAAGCCATTGATAAGACCAGCTTTATCAAAATAAATATCTAAGTGGGATGTAGTTCAATGATAACTGGAGTCAAACCTTTGGGCCTCCTAGAGTTCATTCCTGGTTCCACCTGGGTGGGGATGGATCCAAACAAAAATAGCCTTCCCAAGTCTCCCGTCAGGAGGCAGCATTGCGCTATGGTTAAGGTTCAGCTTTCTGGAGCCAGAGAGACGTGTTCACAGCTGCACTACTGTGTGACTTTAAGGTAAGTTATTTAACCTCTATGAACCTCACTTTTCTCATATATAAAAATGAAGACAGTAATATTGCTTGTGACTAATTACAACTTTATAAGGGTATAAAATTATTTTGTGAGTTTTTGTGAGGAATAAATGAGATAAATAGATGTAAAAGCAATGTGTCTGGTATGTGGTGATTATAAATATTCTCTAGTACTAAGCTCCAATTATTATCCCAGAGAAGTGGGAAAATAAAGAATAGGGTAGAGTTTGAGAGCAACTGTAAAAATCAGTAGTATAAGCATTAAATAACAATTTAGAGAAAAATTAAAAACTAGGGTTTCAAATAGTGGGATTCATGGTTCACTGGCAAAACTGTCAGACAGGGAAACTCCAGCCTGGAAAATCCAACCTGAGAATACTGTTCAGGTCAGGCTAGGGCACACTGCCGTTTCCTGCCTTCCTTTCCTTTATTCTTCTCTAGAACCATTTTCCTCCATTTTTGCTCATAATATAGACCTGAGCTATATTTTTCATTATTTGATGAACTTTCTATATATTTCCATTGATTTAAACTCATAAAACCTCAAGCAATCTGCTTTTTATATAGAAAGGCTACTCTGCAGTTGTTTGAATTGCTTAGTTAGCTAATTTTACCCCTAGTGTAGTCTTGAAATATTTGAGCCTCATTCAGGTGGGGTCAGTCAGGGAGAGAGAAATAAAAAAGTAGAATAAGAAAAAAAGTAAGGAGCAGTCAAACAGGGAAAGAGAAATCCAACCAAATCCGTGCTCCAGAGACACTGCAGGGTGACAGTAGGCATTTCTGGATTCCTACCACATGCAGATATTATGCGGACCTGGGAATACAGATAAGGAGCAATAAGGGCAGAGGAGTGGGGACTTAGAGGGCAAAATAAATCTTAATCAGGGACAGGGTGGAGAGAAGCAGGGCATCAGCAGGCATCCGGTATCAACTAGCTGGCTGGTATGCCCTTAGGGGCGTTTCTTGTGTCTTCCATTTCTGTGGGGGACACAAACATAAGATCTGGGCTGCACTCTAACTCTATAGTGTTGCTGTGAGTTTCTGGCACCCCCTTCACTAGGTATTAAAACATTATAAGTGAAAACTAAGAAGAATATGGTGATGTGAAAAGAAGAACTCTTTATAGACTTGAGTTCTGTGCTCTTTTTGTTGTTGCTAATCCTCACCTGAGGATATTTTTCCATTGATGTTTAGAGAGAGTGGAAAGGGCAGGGGAGAGACAGAGAAACATGGATGTGAAGAGACACATGCCTCCTGTATGACCCTGACCAGGGACAGAACCTGCAACCCAGGTATGTGCCTTTGACCGAAAATCAAGCCTGAAATCCTCTGGTCTGAGGTCCAGTGCTCTAACCACTGAGCCAAACCAGCCAGGGCAGGAGTTCTGTGCTCTTAGCTGTACTTTGGTCTGAAGAAAAGTTGCAAAACTGAGCAATCCCCTATATTTCTTTCTTCTTTAATGAAGAAGCAATTGTTTTGCTGCCCACACCTACAATAAAACTGAATAAAATGGCTAAGGCTCTGGCAGCTTGTTTTACTTCTTTCTACAAAGCCCATGAAAAGAGATGTTGAAAGTTTAATACAGAATCTGCAAAGACCAGAATTTCACAAAAACACCGCGGAGAAGGACATAATGGTTCTTTCACATGCCTGCTTTGTTCAGCCAGATTTACAGTTTATGAGTTGCTGCTTCTGTTCCCGTTCACTTTTAGTTCCAACATTTTATTAAATCAAACAACATAAACAATAGTCCCAAACCATCTTTGCTGTGAGCTACAGGAAACTTTGGTAGGTTTCAGTCTTAAAGAACTGTTCTCCAGAACCCTCCTGGCCACAGAGGACAGTGGAAGTACTTGAGCAGATTAGGTGAATTTGATTGATCTTAATTACAAGACAGAGTGCATTTTCCATAGGAAATTGCTGGGCCACATGTGATTCTGGCACACACGGTGGATTCTTCAGTCTTTTAGTCAGTTAGGAGAGACATGGCTCGTGAAGACAGGGTGAGGTTAAAGGGCTTTTCCAGTTAGTGTACAGCAATGGTGTGTGTCCATCCATACTGCCCAACCAGGTCACCAGGAAGAACCTGGCCCATCAGTGGACTATCAAAATGAGTGCTAAAAACAACTTTGAAAACAAATTGCACATCACAGACACAGATTCAAAGAAAAATGTTTTATCAGGACAATTCTACCTGCTGTAGGACTGACCTATGTTTTGGTTTTATGTTCAGTTCCAGTTTTCCCCACTGATTCTGTGCATGACTTGCAATATCATAAGATTATATCATTTTAGAGCTGAGAGAGGCTTCAAGATCAATCAGTCCACACTTCTTAATCCTTTAAGCCGTGGTGCAAGACGCACTGTTTAAGTCATATACTTTATCAGTTCTTCTGTTGGCAGAACTAAAAATAATCACAGTGGTCTTTGCAAACAAAGTGATTGGCTCCAGATAGGAGCAACTCTTGTTTTCTTTTAGTTCAACAAGAGACGCAGATTGAGGTTTCATGGGGAAAAAAATAAGTGGAAAATAAATATTGGGGTATGGGCTAGAGGGGTCATGGACAAGGCTGGGGCTGCACCCATGTACCCAGAATAGCTGTGCAGCTCTACTCTCTATAGATAGAAACATCTCATGCCAGGTGTGAAGCTGAAGCCTCCCAGTAGCAAGACAGCTGCTGGATGGTCCCATACGAGGGGCTATTTTCCAGGCTCTGCAGATCTATTTTTTCCACCCTTATTCTCGTGGGTTAAATATTCTAACACCAAGCACTCTACTCTAGGCTCACATGTTTGTAATGATTAGCCAGTAATTATCACCTGTTTTAAAGCTTGTGTTTTTTTAGTCTGGACAAATGATGGAAAATGTTATTAAAATAAATTATTTACATATGCCTCCTAGAATTGGAATGTGGCTATAGTAATTCTTATAGAAGTTATTATATTCTAGCTTTTCAGGTAGGGAATTCCAGAACCAAGGGAGAGAGGATTTTAACAGCTATAATTCAAAGTCTGCCTACTTTGGAAATGAAATTTTACCATATATTTTGATTACAGAAATTTCCCCAAGCATTGAAATGTGATCAAAGTCATTCTTTAAAGCTAATAAAAACCACCTGGTGGCTGCATCTGTACACACTTCCTCTGCACTTTACCATGTTCTTTATTAGCATTAATTTTGGGCCATGGTTGGGCAAAAGACACAATGGAATGAAACCACGATATAATATAATACAAAAAAAAAAAAAAATTGCATCAAAAAAGCCAATGAACCTAAATTTAAGAACTCATAATTTTATTATTCTGGCTACAGCCTTGCTCTCAGTAGTATTTTGAGGACAACTTGTATTTCACCTAAGTCATGCACATGGATTTGACTTGAATACTATTGTTGCTTTCTTTTCTTGCCAGCCTATCCCAATCCTCCTATCCTTTACTGTTAAGTTACAGTCTGAAGTACTCCAGGAGGCTTTCTCTCCAATAAATTGCAGAATTGGTGTAAGTCCTATAGTGGCTGTCTTTTATGCTGTCTTATGATGCTTATTTCATGGATGTTAGTTTTGTTTCTCTAGGTACTTTTAGGCTTCTGAAACCTTAAATTCAATGAAATAATTCAGTTTCACTATATCCTTCCTTAACTCACTAAGTTACTTTGACTAATAGGGGTGTCACCAAATCATTTTTAATATTTCAGCTCAAAACATTTTATCCATAAAACCAGACAAATTAATCTCTAGCATACCTCTGTCAGGAGAGCATGGTATGCATTCACAGGTCCATTGGGTACTGGGATCTACTGACCACCACAAAGTTTCATGTATTTTCATTAGAGCACCTCTACATCCACACATTATATTTGCCCCCAGTGGGAAAATGTTCTTTACTTCAAATTACTGATATACAACTTTTAAATCCTGACCCATTAGGGACTACCAATATAATCCTGGTCAAATCATATATATGAATATTAACAGTCTTTATATCCTAATGGATTTCATTCAAGCATAGCAAACTCTAAAAATAACATTAAGTAAGCCACATATAGACACACTGAATGGGCTCAAATTTATGCCCAGTAGTAAAACTCAGCATGGGTTCTGACTTCAGGGATCCCTAAACTAAATTTAACATTACTTTTTCCCAAAGACAAATTCAGAAAGGGCCTCCTTTGGGCTTTGCTTGTCTTGAGATGAGAACAGGTTGTAGGGTCCTCCTCAGATAGCCCACTGATGAAGGTCAAGAGACATAAGCAAGACACATACGATGAGGGCAGAATAAATGGGCCATGGTTGTGTTTCAGTCTGAGGCAAAGTCTAGAAAAAATTAGCTTGAGTCCTATACCAGTTATAATAACCAGAAGCTAGATGTGAATCCTGACTGGTCCTGTGATTCCAGCATGAAATGCAATTCAACCCAAAGGTAACTTTCTTGACCAATTAAGTCAGATGCCAAAATGGCATTCTTATATCACACTAGAAAAATGTTCTTTTTTTGTAGATTTAGTCACTCATTATAAGTAGCTTTAGTATAAAAATGATTTTTTTCCAATGAAATGAAATTAAGAATGAAGACTAAAATAAAAGAACAAGTTGTTCCCTGGTTACTATCCTTCAAGTTCTCCCATCACTTGACCTATCTCCTGATCTGGCATAGAAGGCTCTCCACAACCCAGCTTCCACCTCTCTCTGCGTCCACTGCTTTGGTCCACTCTTCACATCTCACACTGGTGAGACAGCGTGTCGTTCACTGCCATGCCGTCCTGGGCCTCTGCACTGGCACGTGCTGCTCTCGGACATTCCTTTCCCGAAGACAGTCACCTACTTGTGACTCCTCCCTACTTGTCCCTCAAGCATCAGCCCAGGTGTCACCTTCTTCAGGAAGTTTTTCCTAAGTTCCCCGGACTTTGCAAAATGCCACCCACTTCGGGCTCCCGTGGCACCTTGGGCATACTTCGACCAGAGCACTCACCACCTTGTGTAGACTAATCGGTTATTAACTCCCAACCCCCAGCCTCCAGCTCCTCAAGAGCAGGCACCATGTTTATCCATGTTTGCAGCCACAACACCAAGCACACCACTGAGCACACTATCGCTCCTTAATAAATGTTAGCTGCATGGAAATGCAAACTTTGTAACAAACAAATTACATTGAAAATATCACTGGAATAACCACTCTACTTCTGATTATAGCTAATAGGTGCACTGTGAGATATGAGGACAGCCTGATTCAGAAAAGAAACACAATGAACATTTAGAAACTGGATGCCTTTCAATGTACTTCCTGTATACTACACAGCCATTTTTAATCAAGTGGAATAAAAAGCAGGAAACTGAAGAGAGAAACTATCCAAGTCCTGTAAGCCCAAACCCACCTATTTAAAAGTCTAAATTAAACGACTTTTCTTTTTTACTTTTTCTTTAAAATATATTATAGTAAAAATAGGCTCTGTCCCTGTTAATCTTGTTAATAAAACAGAACCAAGATCATCATTACTAAAATATATGCTTATTTTGGCTAACTTAAATCCTTTAAGAAAAGCAGCAGTTGCAAAATTTTCCATATCACAGTTCAAAATAGAAAACTTGAAAGAAAAATATGCTGTGGAAAAGTGCTATTTTTGCAGAACTGGACTAGAGTTTTATATACAGCAAACCATCTATAATGAAATAGATGCTTCCTTCCCCCCTGAAAATATTAGAAGAGTCTCCCTGCTATCAGAGCCAAAATAGATTCTTTTGAGCACCACAATCAAAACCCAATTTAATCCAATCAATCAATGACAGTGAAAGATGCAGGAAGTAAAGTTTATGAAGAAAGTCTCTGATGCTGAAGTTCTAGACGTGACTCTGCTGTTCAACACTGAGGAACTTGATCGAGCTACAAAACATTCACTCTGGAAAGATTCCTGATTGTGTCCCTCTGAAAATTCTTCTATGTTCCTTGGTGTACTATAACTTAATATGATAAATCGTTTAACTGGATGCATGGACAGTTCACCAAACAGTGTTTTGGAGTTTGAAGAAAGAAACTAATTTCCCACAGAGAATAGAATTCAGTCCAGAACTGCATTTAGCATGCTGGCTTTGTTAAGAAAATGTTTGACTGTATCAGTTTAAGAATCTCCTTGATTTTGTTTTGTTTTACATGACTAAGTTTTGTGATTTAGCCATGTAAAACAAAACATAAAAAACTTTACTGCATTTCTAGAAATGTCTAAGGCCTCTATATTTCTTGTAATAATATAATTAACTGAAAAACTATTGGGTATTTTAGATTTATAAAGGAATCACAAAACTATATAGCAATATAAACAACCTGGTGTCAATGTGTAATTAGGGGGACCAAGGAAAATTGTTCATTATAGGACGATGCTAATATTATTGATATCTCTTTTCAAAAATCTGTCTTCATGTGTCTATAATAAAAAGACCCCAAAGCAAAGGATGGCTATGTCTGGGACTAGTCTCTAGTTACTGTAAGCATTAACTCTTACAAACTTTCACCTGATTTATCACATGGCTTTTATTTCCTTGCCCTTCACTTTGTGGCTAAATTCTTCTATACTTCAGATGTAGTTTTACATCATACACTCAAGGTGTCACTGGTTCACAGACTTTTCCTTCTCTAAAAGTAAGTAATTAATGTCAACACTTGGTACTAATGACTTTCTATTTTTCAATGTTCCCAGCTACATTGAAGCTACATTGTTAGCTTATAAGACCATCTTGCTAGCTCTGGTGTTCCCACCAATAATCTGCATATTTGCAGAACATGACTCTAGAGGTATCTAGTGCTGTGTATGGAAAGCCAAAGAATGAAATGCAAACTAGACCCTCCCTGAAGACACAGAGGGAGATGTCATTCCATCCCTTTGTTCTGACTTTTGCACTCTCAGAATTCACATTATAGCACTTGTTGCTTACCTTGTGTCTGGTTTTAGGTTTTCTACTGTAGAGAAGGTTTGATTTGTAATTTGAATGGACTTGTTCTTCCCACTGAATGACCCATTTTCTCTGGATATAACTTCATATTCTGAAAAGCAAAAAAGCCAACAAATACTTGTCTTTATGTTCTGGCTGATTTAATTGTTCTTGAAGCTAATAGCATAATAAAGGCACTCTCATAAAAAGCTCGATTGTAGTTCAGATCTTATACATTACGTGTTGATATTATGCTTGATGTATACATTACATATATGTCTTACACATTAGCAATTTCCAGATTGGGATGGTTAGCGAATGACAAAGATCCAAAATCATTTTGGGAGTTGCTCATAGACCAATTCTGCTTTCCCTCTAGCAGAGCAGGGGAGGCCTGGTAACTGAAGATCTATGACGCTCCAGTGGTAGCTTTGGGAACTGGTACCTGTGATTTTGGTAGGCAGGTCAGCCTGCCATTGTTGGAAGGCACTCAGGGGCTGCGAGTAGGAGCCATATTTCCCGCCCTATGGGGCAAAGGCCACTCCACGTGGTGCTGCAGCAAAAACTGCTGAGTCTAAAACCACAGCAGCAGATGACAGCTAAACAACCTACTATCCTTTCCTAAAGTTCATTATTTTGATTTATGGAATTATGGGATTCTTGTACCTACTTCTTCAGTAAGGTACATAAGTTTTGTACTTACTGCTTAAATATGTCCCTTTCATAATTATCCTTGTATTTGTAAAAAGAAACTACTGTATGTCCTTAAGTCTGAACAGAGATCTGCATATATTTCACTTAAAGACTTGTTTCTATGAACTTGCAGGGTTAATCAAGAGAGAAAGAGTTTCAGAATATGAAATATAATTTACAAATTTGCTCATTGGTTTTCCCTGCTCTTGGTTGGGGTTTAGTTTAACACATGTGCCAAGGTGATACAGAAGACTAAAAAAAAATCAAACAAAAACTAAACAACAAAACCCCATTCAAAATCAGCTCCATCAATATGAAGAAGTACACGGTGGCTGGAGGCAGGAAAAAGGGGAGGGGTTCACGGGAGCTGGCACGTTCCTGGAGATTCCTGCAGGTGGCCCTGAGACCAAAGGTAGAAAACATGAAGCCATTCAGGGGACTTGTAATCACCAACTGTAATTTGGGAAGGATTTTTTCATGCTATATTTAAAAACATTTAAAAAGGAGCAAGACTCTTTCTAAATAATTTCTTTTGACTATTCTTCCAAAAATTCAATATTAAACTAGAAGTCAATGGGGTGTATCTGGACATATCAGTGCAGCTCTTAAAGGACCAGCTGCTGGCATTTAGCATTCCTTCCTCACACTCTTTTGTTCCCACCCTTTGGGGTCTGGCTTTGTTGTTTTTCAACTCTTTGCTCCTACTTCAGTTAGTTTGCTATTCTAATAGAGGATGGAGAGGGAGAAAGGGGGAGGATCCTGAATTCAAATATGTTCATTTTACCTCTTTACCTCAGCTGGGAGGGATATTTACTAGTAATTAAGTGGAAGCAAAATTGATTATTCATTTATTTTATAATTAATTAATTTATTTTTGTTACAGATGTTTCTCCTTTTCCCCCCACTGATTCCCCGCTCCCTCCCCTCCCCACCCCATCCCCAATTTTGTTGTCCATGTCCATTGTTCATGCATACATGCATATAAGTTCTGTGGTTTATCTCTCCCCCACCACCCCTTCTTCTGAGGGTTGTCAGTCTGTACCCCACTTCCACATCTCTGGGACTACCCCATTATGTTCATTATATTCCACAAATAAGTGAGATCATATGGTACTTGTCTTTCTCTGTTTGGCTTGTTTCACCTAGGATAATACTTTCCAGGTCCCTCCATGTCATCTCAAAGGATAAGAGATCTTTCTTTCTTACCGCTGCATAGTACTCTGTTGTGTATATGTACCACCGCTTTTTTATCCATTTGTCTACTAGTGGACATTTGGGCTGTTTCCAGATCTTATTGTAAACAGTGCTGCTACAAACCTGGGGGTACATATATTCTTTCTGATTGGTGTTTCAGGCTTCTTAGGGTATATTCCTAGAAGTGGGATCCCTGGGTAAAATGGAAGTTCAATTTTTAATTTTTTGAGGTAATATCATATTGTTTTCCATAGTGGCTGCACCAGTCTGCATTTCCACCAGCAGTGAACTAGAGTCCCCTTTTCTCCACACCCTCGCCAACACTTGTTGTTTGATGATTTGTTGATGGCGGCCATTCTGACAGGTGTGAGGTGATACCTTGTTGTTTAAATTTGCATCTCTGATGATTAGTGATGTTGAGCTTTTTTTTAATCCTCACCTAAGGACATTTTTTGATATTTTTTTCAGATAGAGTGGGAGGGGGAAAGAGAGAGAGAGAAACATCGATGTGAAAGGGACACATCGAGTGGTTGCCACCCACATGACCCAACCAGGGCCGGGGACAAACAGCAGCCAAGGTACATGCCCTTAGCGGGAACCAAACCTGGATCTCTCCGGACTGAAGGCCGACTTTCTAACAGCTGAGCCAAACCGGCCAGGGAGATGTTGAGCATTTCTTCATATGTCTCTTAGCCATTTGTATGTCCTGTTTGGAGAGGTGTCTATTTAGTTCCTCTGCCCATTTTTAAATTGGGTTCTTTGTCTTCCTTTTGTGGAGTTGTATGAGCACTTTATATATATTGGAAATTAACCCCTTATCTGATATATCATTGGCAATTATGCTCTCCCATACAGTGGGTTGCCTTTCCATTTTGATGGTTGTTTATTTTGCTGTGCAGAAGCTTTTGAGTTTGGTGTAGTCCCATGTATTCATTTTCTCCTTTGTTTCTGTTGCCTTAGGTGATGTATCAGTGAAAATTCTGCTGCATATGATGTCTGAAATTTTGTTGCCTACCTTTTCTTCTAGGACGTATATGGATTCGAGTCACATTTAAGTCTTTTATTCATTTTGAGTTTATTCTTCTGTATGGTGTAAGTTCATGGTCTAGTTTCATTTTTTTTTTTTCATGTAGCTGTCCAATTTTTCCAACACCATTTATTAAAGAGGCTGTCTTGACTCCACTGTATGCTCTTGCCACCTCTGTCAAATATTAATTGGGCATATTGCCTTGGGTCCATTTCTGGGATCTCTGTTCTATTCCACTGGTCTATATGCCTGTTTTTGTGCCAGTGCCAGGCTGTTTTGATTATGGTGGCTTTCAGTATAACCTGAAATCTGGTAATGTGATCCCTCCTACTTTGTTCTTCTTTTTCAAGATTGCTGTGGCTATTTTGGTTCCATATGAACTTTTGAGGTATTTGTTCTAGTTCGGTGAAGTATGTTGTTGGTATTTTGATGGGGATTGCATTGAATCTATAGATTGCTTTGGGTAGTATGGACATTTTAATGATGTTAATTCTTCCAATCCATGAACAGGGTATGTGCTTCCAGTTTTTTATATCTTCATCTATTTCTTTTTTCAATGACCTGTAGTTTTCTGCGAATAGGTCCTTTATTTCTTTGGTTTAGTTTATTCCTGGGTATCTTAATTTTTTTTGCCACGATGGTAAATGGGATTGTTTTTTAGTTTCTCTTTCTGTGAGTTCATCATGGGTGTATAAGAATGTCATAGATTTCTTGACATTAATTTTGTATCCTGCTACTTTGCCAAATTTATTTATTAAGTCTAGTAGGTTTTTGATGGAGTCTTTGAGGTTTTCTACGTATAGTATCATGCTATCTGCGAATAATGACAGTTTCACTTCCTCCTTTCCAGTTTGGATCCCTTTTCTATTTTCTTCCTGTCTGATTGCTGTGGCTAAGACTTCCAATACTGTGTTAAATAAGAGTGGTGAAAGTGGGCATCCTTGCCTTGTTCCTGTTCTTAAGGGAAATGCTTTTAATTTTTGCCCATTGAGTATGATGTTGGCTGTAGGTCTTTCATATATGGCCTTTATTATGTCGAGATATGATCCCTCTATTCCCACATTGCTGATCATTTTTATCAGAAATGGATGCTGGGTTTTGTCGAAGGATTTTTCAGCATCTATTGATATGATCATGTTATTTTTATTCTTCATTTTTTTTTTTATGTGGTGTATCACATTTATTGATTTGCAAATATTGTACCAGCCTTTCATCCCTGGGATGAATCCCACTTGGTCATGGTGAATATTTTTTTTGATGTATTACTGGATTCTATTTGCTAGTATTTAGTTCAGGATTTTGGCATCTATGTTCAACAGGGATATTGGTTTGTAGTTTTCTTTGTATGTAGTGTCTTTTTCTGGTTTTGGAATTAGAATTATGCTGGCTTCATAAAACGAGTTTGGAAGTCTTCCTTCTTCTTGAATTTTTTGAAACTATTTGAGGAGAATGGGTATTAGTTCTTCTTTGAATGTTCGGTAAAACTCCCTGGTTAAGCCATCCGGGCCTGAGCTTTTGTTTGCTGGGAGAGTCTTGATTACATCTTTAAATTCTTTTATTGTTACTGGTTTGTTCAAGTTGCCTATCTCTTCCCGGTCCAGTTTTGGGGGACTATGTGTTTTTAGAAATTTTTCCATTGTGGTTAGATTGTTGAATTTGTTGGTGTATAATTGCTCATAATATTTGTTCACAATCCTTTGTATTTCTGTGGTGTCAGTTATTATTTCTTCTCTCTCATTTCTGATTTTGTGTATTTGGGTTCTCTGTCTTTGTTTCTTAGTGAGTCTAGCTAAGGGTCCATCAGTCTTGTTTATCTTTTCAAAGAACCAGCTCTATGTTTCATTGATCCTTTGAATTTTTTTTTTTTCTCCATGTCATTTATTTCTGCTCTGATCTTTACTATATCCTTCCTTCTACTTGTTCTTGGGTCTTCTTTTTGTTTGCTTTCTAATTCTTTAAGTTGTGAAGTTAGGTAGTCAATTAAATATTTTTCTTGTTTCTTGAGGTGGGCCTGTAGTGCTATGAGCTTTCCTCTCAGAACTGCTTTCCCTGCACCCCATAGATTTTGTGTTGTTGTGTGTTCATTTTCATTGGTTTCCAGGGAGTTTTTAATTTCTTCCTTGATCTCCATGGTAACCCATTCATTGTTCAATAACATGCCGCCATGTTTTCAAATGTCTTTGCATGTTCTATTTGCAATTGATTTCTAGTTTCATGCCATTGTGATCTGAGAAGATGCTTGATATGATTTCAGTCTTCTTGAACTTGTAGAGACTTTGTTTGTTCCCTAACATGTGGTCTATCTTTGAGAATGTCTCATGTGCACTTGAAAAGAATATGAATTCTGCAGTTTTGGGGTGTAATTCTCTGTAGATATCTATTAAATCTATTGGATCTAGTGCTTCATGTAGAGTCTGTTTCCTTGTTAATTTTTTGTCTAGAAGATCTATCCAGTGATGTCCGTGGGGTATTGAAGTTCCCTGCTATGATTGGATTGCTGTCAATTTCTCCTTTGAAGTCTTCCAAAAGATTTTTAATATACGTTAGTGCTCCTCTATTGGGTGCATATATGTTTACCAAGGTTATATCTTCCTGTTGGATAGATCCTTTCAATATTATGTAGAGGCCTTCTTTGTCTCTGGTTTGGCCTTCATTTTAAAATCTATTTTATCAGATATGAGTATTGCTACCCCAGCTTTTTTTCCTTTCTGTTTGCTTGGAAGATTTTTTCCCAATTCTTTACTTTCAACATATATGAGTCTTTTGTTGTGAGGTGGGTCTCTTGTAAACAACATATATGTGAGCCATGCTTTCTTATCCAATCAGCTACTCTGTGTCTTTTTATCGGAGCATTCAAACCATTCACATTTAAGGTGATAATTGATATGTACTTATTTATTGCCATTTTGTTTTTAGTGTGATTCTATTTTTTTCTTCTTTCTTCTACTAATTACAGCAGTCCTTTTAGCTTATCTTGCAGTGCTGGTTTGGTGTTAGTATATTTCCTTAGCCTTGTGTCTGGAAAGCTTTTTATTTGACCTTCTATTTTGAATGATAGCCCTGCTGGATAGAGTCGTCTTGGATTCAGATCCTTGTTTTTCATGACTTTGATTACTTCATGCCACTCCCTTCTGGCCTGTAGTGTTTTTGTTGACAAGTCAGCTGAGACCCTCATGGGATTTCCTTTGTAGTTAACTTTTTGATTATCTCTGGCTGCCTTTAGGATTCTCTCTTCGTCTTTAATGTTTGGCATTTTAATTACTATGTGTCGTGGTGTGGGCCTGTTTGGGTTCTTCTTACTTGGGGCTCTCTGTGCTTCTTGAACTTGAATGCCTTCTTCCTTCACCAAGTTAGGAAAGTTTTTTGTCACTATTTCTTCAAATATATTTTCTAGCCCTGCCCATTTTCTTCCTCTTCGGGGACTCTTATGATGCGAATGTTATTACGTTTCCAGTTGTCCCACAGTTCTCTTAAGCTGTCTTCCTGTTTTGTAATAGTTTTTCTTTTGGTTTTCTTATTGGTTGACATTTTCTACCCTGTCTTCTAATTCACTGATCCAGTTCTCAGTTTCCTCTACTCTGCTGGTTAGTCCTTCTAATGTGTTCTTAATTTCTGCTATCATTCTTCATTTGCACTTGGTTGGTTTTCAATGTTTCTATATCTTTACTCATGGTGCTGATGTCCTTATTCATGCTGTTGAGCTTCCCCAAGATCATGGCTCTGAACTCTACCTCTGATAATTTGCTTAGCTGCATTTCATTGATCTCATCTTTGATAGAGTTCTCTTGTTCTTTCATTTGGGATTTGTTTCCTTGTTTCACCATTTTGGCTATCTCAGTGGGTTTTGGAGCCTGCCAAATTTTCCCTGTGGGTGTTGGTGTTCTGCTGTTTGTGGCTCCCTCTACTGGGTTTGGATGAGCCTGGGTGGGCCCATGTTAAACACCACTGTCAAGTCTTACTTTCCTGGGTAGATTTGCAAGCCCAGGAAAGGTTCAGTTATCCTCTAGCTTTTTCCTGGTGGCTAGTAGTCTCAGTTATTCAGTGCCTTGGAATGTAGCCCTGGTGTTCAGTGTCACTGGTTATATGGTCTGGTCCTGCTGTTTTTTGTTGCCTTTTTTCTGAGGATTTGTCTTTATTTTAGTTGTAAATCCCGTTTGGTCCTGGGAGATCGTCTGAGTAGCTTCTATTCACTCCGCCTACATTTTCACATCCTCTAAGTCTGTCTTTTGTGCAGCTGCGTCGCACAGGCCTTTCTGGTGCCCCCATACTCTGCAGGTCCCGCGGGTAACTGGATCATATAGCCCCTTTGGGGACCGGGCTCTATGCCTATGTTATGGGCTGCTGGGTTTCACAGGCCTTTCTGGTGCTGAAGCACCTGCAGGTCCTGTGTGTAATTGGATGGCACAGTCCCTGCTGGGGTGCACCATCCTCTCTGGTGCTTCGGTATCCTGCAGGTCCTGCAGGTAACTAGATTGCACAGTCCCTGCTGGGTGGCACAGGCCTCTCTGGTGCCCCTGCACTCTGCAGTTCCTGGGGGCAGGCAGCTGGATCGCACCAGTCCCTCTCAGGCTCTTGCTTCCCACTGCACTTGTGAGCTCCTGAACAGCACAGGCCTCTGTGGAGCCCCAGGTCCCACAGCTGGAGGCTGGGGAGTGCTGCTGCCCAGTGGGACTCAACTCCTGCTCAGCTTTTGCTGTAGTTTTTTGGGGATGGGTCTCAGCTGCTGGTCTGTGCTTCTGTTGCCTGGGGATGGATGTCTGCTCCCCAGCCTTTGTTGCTGGGGGTATATCTGGACTCTGATCAGGTTGCTACTATGGGGGATGGTGCTGGGCTCCAGGCTGTCTGCAGCTTCTGAGACCAGCAACTTGGGAGCTCCGCTACCGTGCACTAGTCTGTGTTGACACAGAGTGTCCAATGGTCCGACGGTGCCAGGTGCACTGGTGGGCTCAGGTTGCTGGGCCCTAGCCACTCCCACTGCCTCTTTCCAGGGAAGACTAAGGATCTTCCAAAATGGTGGGACCTCCGCACGGTGCAGCGAGAAGCACCCTGAAGGGCCGCTTACCGCAGTAGCCGGCTGCTCCGTCCACAGCACAGGAACCTTCTTCTCCATGGCTCTGCACTGCTCAGGTTTGGTTGTCCACCTTCACGTCCACTCACACTCTCTCACACACTAGCTCACTCTCTCACACACTCACCCTCTTTCCAGTCCTGCCTGCTGCCATCAAAATTGATTTTGTAAAGATGGAAACTGTTTGACTTGATAGAAAGAGACAGACCAAAGCACTTGCCTTGATCAGTTTTCCCATCTGTAAAATGTCAGTACTGTCTCTTCATAGTGTTGTTTGTGGGGTTTAAAGTAGGAACAGATGGCCAGTGGTTATTTGCTCAACAAGTGGTACCTATTATTAGCGCTGCTTTTATTATCCCTTATTCGTGTTTTGAAAACAGGGTAAAAAAATTTGAAATATTCCAGTAGAAAAGATTGAAGTATTGCTTAGTTTCTGAAAGAACAATCTATATGACACTCCATTTGGTTATGCATTAAAGCTACTACCCTCAAAGACCATCTTTGACTTGAACATTCCTCATCAACTGTGTGATGTTCTTTCAAATATTACTCTAGCCCTTCAATACCTGAAATTCTTATTGTGCATCTTCTCTAATTTTCTTCTGACTCAAATTCTAAAGGATGATTTAATACTATTTTAGTCCTAAAAGATTGTGGTTTTCAAAATAAATCTAGAAGTTACCTTCATAATTAAATAGGTATTTGAATGTATAGTTTTGGGGCTTTGTAAATATTATTGCTTTAGTGTTTTAAAGCAACAATAGCTTTTTAATAAATCCACTACCATTATTTTGGAATGAATATCTGTAGACACATTCTGAGTATATTTCAGAAGTTAAAGACAGCCTCTTAAGTTTGTGTCCATATTTCTTTTTTTCAAATATAGAATTTTGTTTATAATTTTGTGAACAGTAAAGATAAAAGGAAATCTATAAAGACCTAACACTGGATACTTGGTCACCCCGCTTCAGAGGGTTTTATTGCCCTGTTATGAGATAATTCACTTAATAGAAAAATTACTTATTTTAAAGTTTGGGAACATCACTCTGGTCAATAGAGCATGACAATAGCAATGGCGATACTATTTCTACCTCTCCTACTTCTTCGACTACTGACAAACATTAACAGCTGCACATTCATTCTCTTTAATTTTATCATCAGGATAAATTGATAACAATGGATATCATTACAAATGAGGAAAACAAAGTTCAAAGAGGCTAATTATATACCCAAGTTCCATATTTAGAACACAGCCAGTCTGGGATTTAAACCTATGTCAGCACACTCGGCATATCACAAAGCAACACCGTACAACCAATTTAACTTTAAGTTGCCAAAGACCCAAGCAGGCTACAGCTGATTTCTTAGGTCACCTATTTCAACATTAGTGTAGACGGAACATGTAGAAGAAACTGAATTTGAATGTATTTCCTAGAGGTGAATATGTGCCTGTCAATGAAAAGAAAGATTATTCACAGAAGCCAATTCATGAAATAAAGAATATGTTTCACTCTCTTTCTGTTATCTTTCTCGGTCCTTTCCTTTCATATCATTTTCAGTGATATGAGAATTAATTCCCATATTACCTGAGCTTCTGGTTTATAAAAGGTTAAAATTAATTCCCATATTACCTGAGCTTCTGGTTTATAAAAGATTTGAAATCAAGTGGTATTTAACAATTTAAAAATGAACAGAAATGGAAAAATAGAACAAGCCATTAGGGTATATCATCCAACATTTAAATACAGGCTAGATGAATAATGGTTAAATATGGACTTATTTCTATGTAGAAAATATTACAGCTAATGAGATGTGGCCCTCATCCATGAAAACTGTTATTATAAGTCCATTATTTGGGAAAGATCTCAAGCAGCCCATTAACATTTGGTAACAATGTTCCAAAATAATTGGTTAGAATACTTTGAGATTACAAGTTTATATAATTTTTAAAGTGTTACATAATGAACCAGAAAGGAAAATCATTCTGCTTAAAACAAATTAAATCAGATATAATTGACATACACAAGTGAATATGTATTAGATGTATTAAATCAGTGATTTGCGACCTTTTTCATCTCATGGCTCACATAAACTAATTACTAACATTCTGCAGCACACCAAACATATATATATTTTGCCAATCTGACAAAAAAATAGGTATAATTTTTATTGGTTTACAAAAAAATAATAGTAATTACCTATCCTTATTATGTGATGTGACCAATAAGATGTAACTCTATTATATTATATGTATGGTTCAAGATAGGGCATTCACACCAGATGGCTATTACTGTGTTGGCTGTTGTCATTTTTTTATTTGACAAACTAAGGGAAAAGAGGTCAGTGTCCCTGACTAAATTAATCAGATATTCATGTTTCAAAAATTCTTGCAGCACACCAGTTGAAAATCGCTGTATTAGATTAGATCTTTTAGATTAACCAATTTCAACTTGAAGTCCCACGTCTTTAAGGCAAATGAAATTTTACAGATCATTTGGTTTTGTGAGAACTAAGGCTCAGATTATCACAGGAAGCCTGTATCAGCACAGTATATGGGTTGAGAGTTTTGAACTTTTAATATATGTAGATAATCAATACTTAGAGATTGATTGATTTTTAGATGTTGATTTAGAGTTTTAGATATTAATTTTTTTATATATTGACTTAGCACCTATGGCCAGAGTCACAAGTAAAGAAGCAGGGCTAGGCAAGTCCCCAGGAACCACGGGCAGTGGTGGCTCATTCTCAATACAAAGGTAAGCTTTGCATGAAAAAAACAATTCACAAACTATGGTTTTAAAGAAAGTCAGCTAAGTAAAGATGAGTTGCTTACACTGGAAGTTGCCTAGATGGTTTTGTCTGAGGAAAAACAACTGCTGTTTTCTTCTTTATTCATAGAAGAGTTTTTTGGCAGATTCTGAAATTTGCACTCCCTCCCCCCTCTACTCCTGACAGCTTCTTAGTGGGCTCATTGGAAGCCTGTCCATCCACCCCAGGCACAGGCATGGATGTGGGCAGCAGGGACCTTGCGTACTCAGGCTATGCCCTCAAGCTGATTTAGGTTATTAATCTTTTCCCTTCCTCTCTAGTTTGATGATCCTGTTCACTATGGAGAATTAAATTCCCATATAATAAGTTCAAAGAATGACTCAGGATTTCTTATTTTCACAGTAATTTTTAGAGGAAGTAGGTGGGTAGATAGCAGAATCAAAATTTCAGAAGATGAGCAGAAAATTGAGTAGGATTAGAGTTTTTAAAACATGTTCCCTAGAATGGTTGAAATGACATTTAGCCTGCTCAAAAGTTCTAGGTAAATCTAGAAATTAGGTTGGTGAAAGGAAAACTGATTTAAATATCATCAGCAGTGGCAAGTTCTCACATATCATCTGTAATTTTCTTGGTAATAAAAAAGCTAGGGCCCTGGCCGGTTTGGCTCAGCGGTTAGAGCGTTGGCCTGCGGTCCGGAGAGACCCGGGTTCGGTTCCTGCTAAGGGCACGTACTTCGGTTGCAGTTTGTCCCCGGCCCTGGTTGGTCGTGTGGGTGGCAGCCACTCGATGTGTCCCTTCACGTCGATGTTTCTCTCTCTCTCTCCCTTCCTCTCTCTCCCTCCCACTCTATCTGTACAAAAAATGGAAAAATATCCTCGGGTGAGGATAAAAAAAAAAAAAGCTAGGTATATCTTCTCATTGTGAAAGAGTTCTAAGGGGAGATGAACAGATGCAATTTAATGAGAACTGCTCAATTACCAGGAAGCCCGTAACCAGGACAAAGACTGTTTTCCCCATCACATGGCACTGTTGACGATAATGTGCCACAGCGACAGCAGAACTGTAGGACTCGCTACTCAGAGATGTGACCCACAGGTTCTAGTTTGACTCAAGGTTCTGCAGTCCCGGTGGAGCATATTATCAAAGCTTCCCACCGCAGTAACAGTCCTCATGCTATGATCTTACCAGTGACAGTGTCATTTAGAGGTTTTTCCCAGTCCAAGATGACAAATGAAGGGCATCCTTCCACGGTAACCACGGTGAGGTTGGAGGGTGGGTTCTGCGGTGGGCTGGTGGCATTCCCCTCTGCGGCCTCCTCTTTGGGGAACCGTTTGACAGAGTCAGTGATGGAGCAGGGCCTGTTGTCAGGCTTTGGAATGTATCGCACATGAGGACCTAGAGAGAGAGGACTATGACATTTAGCATTTTTTTGAGTAAAGGCAGGAGAGCTGAACTAATAAATATAATTATTTAAGGACATTTGGTCTCACAGTACAAGCAGACATGGATGGAAGCAGTGATGTGGATGGTTCAGACATGTGAAAATCCTGTCTCTAGGATACATGATATGGATGCTGTTAATTGACTTTTCTAAATAGTTTAGTGTATGCCAATATCCAAAAATAATTTGTTTCCCCTGAGCATGGTTTAAACCCCACAATTCATAGGGCATGGGAAAGAGCACTCAAAGAGGGCCTTGCCTCAGACATGGTTCTGATTCCACCTAGTACATATTAAAACTAGACTCAAAAGGATCAAGTGGTTTCAAGTAATTTAACTTTACCCAGAACAAAATTTAAAAATATTTAGGAATAAAAAACATATCCAGTTGGTCTGGCTGGTGTGGCTGAGTGGTTGGAGCATTGGCCTGTGTACCAAAGAGTCCCAGCCAAGGGCACATACCTAGGTTGCAGGTTCCATCCCTGGCCCTAGTTATGGTGTGTATCTCTCTCTCCCCTCCCCTGCCTCTCTTTTACTCTCTCTAAAAATCTTTGGAAAAATATCCTCAAGTGAGGATTAAAAAAACAAAAAACAAAAAACAAAAAACCAGTAAAAGGCATCTATGAAAAACCTACAGGTAGCATAATACCTAATGGTGAAAGACCGAATACTTTTTTCATAAGATCAGGAACAAGAAAAAGACGCCCATTCTCACTATTTCTATTCAATATTTTACTGAGGCTCTAGCCAGTACAATAAGGCAAGAGAGCAGTCACCCAAGCTGGAAAGGAAGAAGTAAAACTTGCCTCTGATAACATGATCCTGTATGTAAAAATACAAGGGCCATAGACCACTGTACAAAAATCAATTGTGTTTCTATATATTGGAAATTACAAATACTTCACTGATTTTCTATACACTGAAAATTACAAAACATTGATGAGAGAAATTGAGGAAGCCCTGAATAAATGGTGAAGTATACCATGTTCATAGGCAGGAAGGCTTAATATTGTATAGCTGTCAATTTTCCCCAATTCTAACAGAAATCTAAGCAGGCTACTTTTTCTTTAAGACACTGATAAGCTGTTTCTAAAATTCAGATAGAAATCCAAAAGACCCAGAATAACCAACACAACTTTGAAAAATAACAACATTAGAGAACTAACACAACCTGATTGCAGCACTTATTGTAAACTCATAGGAATCCTGATACTTTGGTATTGATGTAAAGGTAAGCAGATCAATGGAACAGAGCAGAGAACCCCAAAACAGTTCCATATATACACAGGGACAATTGATTTTTGACAAAACTACAATCAGTGGAGAAAGAATAGTTGTTTTTTTTTTTTTTTTTCAACAAATGATGCTGGAAAAATGAGATATCCATAAGCAAGAAAATTAGCTTGTATTCATTCCTTGTGTCACATATATTTGATTCAATATGGATCCTAGACCTAAATGTAAAAGTAGAAAGCTTCTAGAAGTAAAGAGAGGAGGTGTTGATGACCTCTGATTAGTTCATGATTTCTCAAATACACCACCAAAAATACAGTCTATAGAAAACCAAACTGATAAGCCATGCTTCATTAAAATTCAAAAGAGAAGCCACACCCTGGGAGAGAACATTGTAAAGCAGGTATCTGACAAAGATCTTCTACCCAGAAAATATAACTCTCAAAACTCAACAATAATAAAATAAGCAACTCCATAAGAAAAAATGGAAAGAAGTTTTGAATAGACACACCAAAAAAGATTTGCAGATGGCAGATAAGGACATGAAAAGATGTTCGTCATTTTTAGTCATTAGGGGTATGCAAAGTAAAATCACAATCAGACACTACTACACACCTACTGAAATGGTTGAAATTAAAAAGACCGACCACACCAAATGTTGGCAAAGAGCTGGAGAAACTGGGACTTTCATATATTATTGATAGATAGGTAAAACAGTATAACTACTATGGTTGTTTGGCAGTTTCTTAAAAGGTTAAATATACACTTACATATAACCTATGCATTCCCTTTATAGGCATTTCTCCAAAGGAAGGAAAACGTGTCCACACAAACCTGTACATGAATCATCATAGCAGCTTTACTGGTAATGTGAAAAATATATTAGAGACAACCCACATGTCATGAACAGGTTTCATAAATAAACTATTATATATCTATACAACAGAATGCTAGTCAGTAATAAAAAGAAATAGATTACGAATACACACAGAAGCATGGGTAAGTCTCCAAATAATTGTGCTGAGTGAAAGACACCAGACCCCCAAAAATGAGTTTATACATTTATATAAAATTCCACAAAATGCATGCCAATCTACAATACAGCAGAGCTGGGTTACCCAGGACTAGAGGTTGGGTGGGAAGAGTGAGACAAAGGATCATAAATTTTGGTGGTGACTGTGCTCATCATCTTGATCTTGATGCTGGCTTCATGGGTGTATACATATGTTAAAATTTATCAAGTTTTATACTTCAGAACAAAATATCACAAAAGGAAATACTGGGCTCTGTATCATACTACATCACTCCTACTGTGTTAGATTAGATTACTATTCAAAAATATTCTCTATATCCATGAAAGGGGCATATTTCAGCAATTGTTGACTTGAGCTTTGCTATGTGACTTTCTTTGGCCAATGGATATTGGCAAGTGTGGCACAAAAAGGAGCTTACAATGTGGTTGTGTGTTTGGATTCCCCCTCTCTTTGCTTTGTACAGTCCTGAGAATGGCTTCTCCTGGGTCGCTGTTGGTCTATCATCCTAGGCACCAGAATGAACAGATGAGGAGCAGACCTGTCCCCAACCCATGAGAGACCCAGCAGAACCACCCAGCCACGAACGTCCTAGATCAGCTGATCTCCACTTGTTAATATCATGAAGGTGACTTGTACACACATGAGAAATAAATCCTTATTATGGTATGCCACTAAGATTTTGTGGTTCATTACACAGCAACAGCTGACTGATACACTCACCAAAGATAGCCTTGTCAAAACTGAGGTTTGAAGCCAATCATACCTACCTTTGAATCTGGGCTTCCCAAGAGGATCAGTTTCCCTTGTTGGACTTGAGCTAAAGTCAGTTACATCACCTGAGAATGGAATATAATAAACAATTCTGACAAAAGATAAAGCTTCACAATACAATAAAAGTAGTAAAGACTATAAATGTAAACATGCCTCCTAGTCAATTGCTCCCAACTTTGATTTTCATTTGTATTATTATTTACATTACCTGCAATAAAAGATCTCTAACTGCGTCCTGCTGTAGGTGTTCTGCAGTGTAACAAATAATGCTTTAAAGATTACAACCAAGTAGCTTATGCTTATTAATAAAGTGAGGTATATATAATTAGTAATGACATATAATTTAGTAAGAAGCATTGGGTAGTCTAGATCTTTTCAGGAAGACCTTCCTAGAAAACATAGGCACTTTTCTCTATGTCTGTGAAGAGAAGGAGCATATTCTATACCAAAGCATTAAAAACAAGTATTATTGTACAATTAAAAATACTCGTTAATCATAAAATTGAGTGAAACAGATGATCCAGAGCTGAGACTCTTTCCCCCCTAATTTGAAATCTTTTAGTACTTTGTAGCCAAGCATGCAGTGGGAAGTGATGGACAAACTAACCGAGGTCTTCCCCGGAGGCAGGAGCTGTTGGTTGCTTTTTGTCTGTCTCTGTTCTCTCTGCGGGGGCTCCTGTAGGCCTGAGTGTTGCCCACAAGGGCAGGGAAGTTCCTAGGCCTGATGAAATGATTCCTGAAATGGAGAGCCAAAAAAGTCAGTCCTTATAGGAGCACTGCCAAGTTCCCCATTTATTTATTCACTAAATATTTATTAAGCACTTACCATGTAGCTTGGCACTGTGTGCCAGGCTTGGAGAGAAAAGACCTGGTATCCTTGATCGAGAGACATGTGTGAGCCAAATATACTGAATCATTATAGATACTGTGAAAGAACTGGCTACAGTCACAGAGAGCGCAAGGCAGGAAATAGAAACATCTACAGAGAAAGATGAAGGGTTTTGTGGGGAGGAGGTAAAAGTGCCTCCACAGAGGATGGGACAGTAAAGAGAAGTGATCAGTAGGTAGGCATGAGAGCCACATTCTGAGCCCAGGTTGCAAGAAGAACCAATTCAGGGAATCATGTAACTACTTGGTATTTTTAGTTTGAGGGGGCGGGAGCCACCAGTGCTGCTGGTGTGAGAGCTGAGAGTGGAGGGCAGGGAAGGGCAGAGCACAGCGGCTGGGCCCACCAGGGATTTACTTTTAGGCAGCAGGAGCCACTGAAAGGTTTCCAACAGGGAAGCAACCAGTTTGGATGAGAAGAGGCTGGATGGTCAGGATGCAAGGCTGGTGGCACAGAGAGAGGAGAGGGGACTAAAGCAGGTGCGGGCAGGGGCGGTGAGCCACAGCAGGAGCTCCCCGGGCGGAAGGGATTAGACACGAGGGATGTCAAGGAGATGGAATGGCCTGACTTGGAGATTAACTGGTAGGTATGGGAGATGGCTGAAGAAGAAGAAAACCATTTCTAAGGTAACACCTGTGATTCTGGCCTAGCAGCCACCAGAGTGCTGCCCTGAGATACTATAGTCAAGTGTCTCTTTCACTAAAAACACGAATGGGTCTCCCAGACCAATCCATCCCCAGGTCTGGGCCAGTCTGGGAGTTTAGAGAAAAGTGGCGGCTAGATTGAATCGTCCAGTCCTCCTGGGAAAAGGAATAATTTTCAGACAATAAAGAGTCAAGGGCCACAGCACTGACCCAAACACCATGGCCCAGCATGAAACCATGGATCAGTCACTGGATGGGCAGCTGGTGCAGACTCACGCCCCTGGTCCTGGTGGGACTGGGCCATGGTGAGAGGGTAAGCAAAAACCAAGAGAAGTCACTCTGCAGCCTGCAGGAGCTTTTTAGGTTTGGCAGAGCCAGCAGGAAATGTTGGCGTAGCACTTTTACTCTGGCAAGGGGAGCAGAGGCCTTAGTAGGTCTGGAGACGGGAGTGGAGGACGCCACACTGTAGCCGCAGATGGCTCGGGGCACATGTGAGAGAGAACGTGTTCAGAGGACACCCAGAACATTTTGTTAATTCCTGAATTCAGGATGCACTTTCTGCCGTCAGGCCGAACTTGCACCACTGCCCTTCTGTGTTTGGCTCCTCCGTGTACCCGTTTCCTTTGCATGAGAAGTGTCCACCAAGAGGGGTGGGTGGGGGCGGGAGTTCATCTCAGAAGTGGACTGTGCTTGTGGTTCTTCAGGTGGGACGGGCAGCACCACAGCCGCACATATTGGTGGGAGAGAACAAGGACTTTCCATGGCAGGAACCACGTCGTGGGCTCCCACGTTTTCTGTGGGGGACACTCAGGCATCACTTTCAGCCTGTGACGCATCCAGTTTTACCCCAGGTTACAACTGAGGAAAACCAGATGTCCCCAATGGAGCCATGTCCCCAGGTCTTGACAGGAGGGTACTGGAAACATGCGTGAGCATCTGAGTCCTCCTCCTGCTGATGAGGAAATGATCTAGATTCCACTGTGCAGAAAAGCTTCTCCATCACCATACCCTCCTCTTATCCTGGGAAGAGTGACATTGTTCCCTTTCATGTAAACCCTTAAGCCTTCCATCATTCACGGCTGTCTTGAACTTTCATCCTGACCCCAGCTACAAGGTATTTAGAAAGTAGAGATGGTGGAGAGAGGGAAGAAAGGTGGGGAGACGCTGTGATTTGCTGGCAAGTCCAGTGGACGAGCCCTTAAGAGAAATGAGGTAAAGCTTTGCTCTGAACCAGGTCAATTTTCAGATTTCTTAATTTCATTCATTTATGCAGTCAGCGATAACTTATCAAATACCGTCCAGGAGCTTATCAAATGCCACCAGCTCTGCTCCTGGGAATTCAGAGATGTGCCCAGTCCCCATGGAACTCCTAGTCTAGTAGAAGAGAAGTGACAATTCAATCTTTGCTCTGACGGAGGTGTGTATCGAGGACAGGTAGAACGGAGACGCAATGCTAAGACTACTTTGGGGAGTTAGAAAACTTCTTCAAGAAAAGAGTGAAGTGTGAGTATCCCAGGTGACTGGGAGGGGTCCTTCTATGGGAAGGAGACAACACATGCCGAGGCATAGAGATAAGAGGCAGCTTGACTTCTAAAATATATCCCTGACTTGTTGCATGGCCTAGAGCTGCTAATATTTTAGTCCCCAATCTTTCCCTACTACCATAATCCTGGGCCAGCATAAAAGCTGGTGGACAGGGGAGCTTTCAACGAGATGTATGGAATTTCATTTCAGGAGACAGAATGATAAACTGATGACAGGGCATCACATTTTCTACTACCCCTGGTGGGTTGGCAACATTTAACATCTTGCCCCACTTCTGGAAGGGCCCGAGTCAGCTTCTGTCTTGGATGTTCAAAGATGGTTTCTTTCAACCCACCCATCCAGAGTCAGTATACGAGTGCTCAAAGCTATTTCTAATGTCTGCTCTTTAGGGCCAACACAGGCATGCATCACACACACCAAGGGCTTGCCTGTTGTCTGAGCTAGAATATCAAGAAGGGTTTGTGGTTGGCTAGTAAAACTGAAATCATGGAGAGAGAAGGAAATGCATATGGCTGACCTACCTGCACTTCCTGGCTTTCCAGTGACATTATTTGGTGGTAAAGGTTTTCTTCGTGGGGGCGTAGGTCTAGGTGGCAAGGGTGGGCGGCGAGAGCCTGGAATTGTGGCTAAGAGATTATATTACAGATAACGTTGTCATAAGGATTCACTCTATAAAAATCACAGGTTGTAAAAAAAAATATAACGTTTGCTAAGTAGTAATTAAATGACAGAAGATAGATTCTATAGAAAAGTGTCTGAGTAATTTCTGATATTCTTCTAAAGTGATGATTGTAACATAACCAGGGAAATGAAGCATCTTAGTATATAAAAATATCTTCTAGTTACAGATAAAAATGTATAGGTATATCTGCCTTTGAAAGGCTGTATAGATCTATAGAATTTAACATCTTTAATTTCCCATTTAGTCTCAACAGTAGCATTTTTGGGCTTCATTTTCTCCAAATGCCTTTGATTTTGAGACAACCTTTTTACTCCATTTTAGCTTTAAATTGTTAAAGTGTATAATTTCTCTTTCAGTGGGAGATTTACCCCACCCAAACTTACTATGTAATTATAATGAAACAAACTCTTTCAGAACTTAAATAGTTACAACAAAGGGGCCCTGATGGCAGAGTCTATAAGCCTGTGTCCATTGCGAGCAGGATCGGTGTGAATGGTTGTACACAAGGGCGCCTGGCCAGAGGTGTGTAAATGGGAGCCAAAGTTCAGCACCACGAGCCCTGGTGCAAAGATGCCAGCCCAGAGGAAGGGTCTGTTTTTGTAAATAGCTTACCTAAAGAGTGGAGGGAAGAGGCCACGATTAAAAGTTGCACCAGGCGTCTACTTTGCACAAAGGCTGGTAAGGCTAGAGGTGCCTGGGGCAGTCTATCTTAACCCAAATTGTCTTTGAAATCTCTGGTATAGCTTAAAAACTCATCTTTGCAATAATATATGCTGATTTTAAAATCTTCATGTACAATTGACAATTAAGGAAAATGCCCTGTGGCTTTAAGTGCTTCTTCGGAGACCAGAAAGTGTGCACACATGTGCATGTGTGTGTGTGTGTGTGTGTGTGCGCGCGTATGAATGTGGGGGAGCGAGTGGTGCTGCTAGAATACAGGTCTGTAGCCCAGACATTAATACACCCGAGTAGATGTCACAGTGTCCTTTCAGAAAGCATAGAATTCTTATTCAATGCTAAGATATTCCAAGTCACCAGCTACATAAATTTGGCCTAAAATATAGAGCAGTAGTAAATTAGAAACATAAATCATTTTGGGCAAAAGTATATTGTAATAAATTACACAGAGCAAAACTTGGATATGAGGAAGACTAGAACCCACAGTGACTCACCAACACTTGTACATTGTGGCCCCTCGGAACACAGGATAAAGTAATTATTTGAATGGTAACCCATTAGAGGTTCTTACTAGTGTTTAATCTGTGCACAGAGCACTTTTCATTCCCCACGTATAAGATTTTGGAAGGCTTTCCTCGCAATCCCCTTGTCCTGTTGGCATGGCTCTGACGCTTTGGGGCCGTGCAGAGTCAGCATCCTGTCCCTTACCTGGTTTCTTTGTGAAGTGGGTAGAGCCCATGGACACATTTCTACCAGCACCCGATGGCTTTGGTGCTTGCTTGACCCCTAGGAGCAGAGATAAGAAAAAGGAATAAATAAATACATAGCAAAAATGTGCTAAATGTTCCTATGCACAGAAACTTGGTAGAGTCGTGAGTGATAACATGCTTTCTTTGCAGAGCAGGAACACTGGTGATTTCGTGCCCAGACGTTTTAATTGGCTTCTCCCATCTGCATATGAAAACATTCCATGGGCTACCTTCATTGGTTGTGATATTTTCTCTACAGAGTTAAAGTTTGATTGTGGATTGTGGTTTTTATCTTAATTTTCCATTTGCCCGCTCGGCCTTCCTGGGTGGCATTGTCTCACCAGGAGGATTTCATTTGCAGCGCTGGGCCTTTCTTTTCCAACATTCATGGGTACATTTTGTGGTTTTGAAAAATTTTCCTCCAACCCCTCTATCCCCATAAAAAATAAAAATTAAAAAACCCTTAAAATTCTGATGTGTTTGGGTTTATAGTTAATGAGTTGACTTTTAAAATATTTCTGGAGAGGACCTGGCTGTCAGACTGGGTAGGCCACAAACTGGACCTGAACCTCTGAGGTTTGTAAATTAAGCCTGGGCAGGCCTACAACTCCAAATTGCTGTTTGAAAGCAACCGATCTGAAAATTACTTTGTATGATATTTGATCTCCTAAATTTCTCAAATGTAATCTGGTGATTATTATCTAAATACCCATTCATCTAAATACTCATGCCTGAAGTTCAAGTGGCTATTTGTAAGGGTAGAAAAAACCAATTTAGGTTTCATCCTTTTTTTTAAATCCTCCCCCAAGGATATGTTTTTATTGATTTTCAGAGAGAGCAAGAAAGAGAGAGAGAGACATTGACGTGAGAGAGAAATATCAATCAACTGTCTCCTGTATATACCTCAAGGGGATCAAACTCGAAACCTAGGTAGGTGCCCTGACCAGGAAGCGAACCCACAAACTTTTGGTGTATGGGATGATGCTCCAACCAACTGAGCCACCTGTCCAAGGCTAGGTTTTATTCTTTTAAAATTATTATTGTTCTTTTGCATTATAAAATAATCTTCCCTGATGTGGCTGACAGTCTTCATTAAGAAAGAATAGAAACAGATATTTTTAGTTATAAAAAGTAAATATCACAGTTAGATATAATGGTTCACCATAAAAGAACAATCCATACTCTCAGAATTTTATAATTCACATATTAAAAAATAAGAACAATTAATATATTAGTTAGTACATTAACAATGAAAACACAACCAAACCCACCTTATTAAATTAAATATGCAACAAAAGCTTTGCTTGCCAAAAAAATAATATCCCCATATTAATTTATGAAATTATATTAATTATAATTATCTTAATATTATAAATTAACATTGTTATAATTATTTGCATAATATTTTAATTTTATTATAATTATTAACAATATAATAATGATTAACATTAATTAATGAACCTCAATATTATAATCCATACTCTCTGCTGCTTGAATAAAAGATAATATATACAATCATGGTGGCCCTGGCCAGTATGGCTCAGCAGTTAGAGCATCAGCTTGTGGACCAGAGAGTCCCAGGTTCGGTTCCCGCTAAGGGCATGTACCTCGCCGGCAGTTTGTCCCCGGCCCTGGTTGGGGTCGTGTGGGTGGCAGCCACTCGATGTGTCTCTTTCACGTCGATGTTTTTCTCTCTTCCTCCCTCTCTCCCTCTCACTCTATCTAAAGATAAATGCCAAAAAAATGTCCTCGGGTGAGAATAAAAGAAAAATCATGGTGAATGTCTATATGGAGCCATGAATTAATTGTTGCTAATTTGTGGTAGGAAAAAAGTGTTTCTGGGGTCAATGACTATTTTGTGGCTAACACCACAGGCTTGGTGAAAACAAAGGGCTCATTAGTTTTTTTCCTGTGTCCCGCTGTCAGTGGTATA
This sequence comes from Molossus molossus, assembly GCF_014108415.1. Lineage (NCBI taxonomy): Eukaryota > Metazoa > Chordata > Mammalia > Chiroptera > Molossidae > Molossus > Molossus molossus. The sequence goes on from NW_023425388.1 coordinate 86,030,641, forward strand.
GGGCCAGGGAGATGACTCATGTGGGTGGTGCTCTGGGCACGGCAGAGGGAAATGGAAAATGTTTCCTTCTGTGTCACTGGGATAACCTAGCTTGGTGACATTTGACTGACCACTATTGTTCAAAGGAAAAAAAAAAAGTATTATATACTGTAGAAAGCCAGTAGGCTGGGTGTGCCTTCAGTATACTTCTTCACAGCCTTTCTCCAAAATTTTCTACCCTTAAAATATTTTGATTCATACTGTGCAAGCACCTTAGATGTTCTTTACCTCATTTGCTCCTTCTAACCTTCTGTATGGGAGATACCCCTCAGGTCTCACACATGAGGAGACTCAAGGCAAGAGGAGATGAAGCACCTGCCCCAAGGACACACAGCCAGGAGCGGTGAGACTCAGACCCGCATGTGCCCAGCTGCTAGTCTATCTCTTAAGCCCTAAGTGGGACAGTACAGAGTATTCTTTCTCTTGTCATTTTCTTCCTTCTCTTATTCCTTATAATGACTCTAAGTGACTTTAGTCCTAGAGTCCTATACTCTGTTTTCTGGTGGTTTAAAGTGTCACCACTGAGTGAGGGCTAAATGGCCATGATGGAATGTGTGTGTCATTCAGCCATGCCACTGCTGTGTGGGACTCAAAATAACACAATACAAGGCTGACAGCAGACCCCACCGGGCACCTGCCAGATCCGCCAACCACGGACTGGTGAACTGGAGATCTAGGAGAGAATCCAAAATTTTGCAGGACTACTTTATGAGTAAGATCATAGATATAAACTCCCCTGGCTTCTTTTCTAATTAAGGGAGAAATTGGCAGAAAGCAGCCATTTTCTATTACTTTTTATATAGGTAGAGACAGAAGTATCATACTGTAATGATCCTTAAATGTAGGTATCCAAATCAGTAAAGTGCCAGCTGATACACTGGACTTTTGCTAGCCTGTAAACCAGATAAAATTGGGGGTAGATGAGAACATTGGTTAAAGCCCTGCGAAGGCAGCCATGGGGCTCAGGAAAAGAGCGTTGAACTGGGGACAGGAGACTGAGCCCCAGTTCTGGCCTTGCCTCCACCTCACTGTGGTCTGCATGTCAGCTGGGCAGCAGAGGGAGCACAGAGCTGCAGACCAGTGAAGTTTGGTTTCCCTGAATCAGAGAGCAAGTGAAGGCCAAAGGGAACTGAGAGGAAATGGGGGGAGGGGGGACGGGGATCCAGTAAGAGGGATACTGCAGAGAAAGAATCCTCAGAAACTGGCACATAATCAGCCACTTTGGCCCAGGCTGTGACCTGAATTCCTTTTCCCTCAGGCAGGATTAATTCACATATTTTCTAAAGTGCAGAGTTGGTTTTGGAAGCACCAACACTTGAGGTTCACCGTGGGTCCCCTGTGGCCAAATGGAAATTCTCCAAAAATTTCTGGATTTACATAGTTCACCTCTTAGGAACTTATTGTCAAAAATGAAGTAATGATTCAGGTATTTTTAACCATGGTAAAAAAAAATTTGCAGAGAAACATCGTAAACTGGGCATTAATTCCCAAATGTATCAGAAACTTTATTTCCTGTAACCAAAAAGGAGTAGTATTTTTGGATAATTGCTCTCCTTAACCATATCTCCAAATCTCAGCACCTAGCTAAAAGGTCAAGGGTGATAAGCCAGCAGACTGGGAAGTGTAGCCACAGCTCAAACACATTCCTCATCCAAGAGTTTGGTTGTCAAGCAAACTTCATGTGGGGGCAGTGAAATGTACCTCATTAGGATGTAGAAAAGGGAGTCTGGGGTTTAGGTATTTAACATACCTGCCAACCCACATGTGCCAAGATCATTTCCAAATTACACTTTGCCTGGCACATAATGGGCCTTCAATAAATGTTGGTTGAATAAAATAATAGCTGCACAACTCAGCAGCTTTCTTCTAGGGAGAAAGTTGAGAAACTGTTTAGTACAGTGTTGGCAAACTTTTTGTTAAGGGTCAGACAGTAAATATTTTCTGCTCTGTGGGCCATATGTCTCTGTCACAACTATTCAACTGTGCCACTGTATTGCGAAAGCAAGCTATGTTTCAATATCTCTTTATTTACAGAAGTAAACAGTGACCTGGATGTGGCCTGTGGTGCTATAGTTTATGTGATCTCTGATGCAGCACATGTTTGTTGCATCTCTGAAGACAGATCCAAAGTTGGTTATAATATGTAGAACACATCAGTTAAACTGAGACACAGCTCTAGAAACCGTGAAAAAAAGAGATGTTGTAAAAATGACCTACCTAAACCCTCAACCTCTTGCAGGCTACTCTCTAATTTTGAGGTGGAGAAATATTTATGCATATAGGTATGGAATGCACATAAAGTAGAATAAATATTTGTAATAATGTTATGAAATAAAACACTTGGCTCAAGACGGTTTAAAGATTTCTGTGGTTTATGGAAACATTGCAAAATTTTTAGAGGCCTAAAGAATCAAAGGTTGATAGTTTTGAGGTCTTAGAATCTTTCTTCTTTAGTCTTCCAAAGGCACAACCATACGAGACCTAAGGCCATAAAGAATGTGTCCTATAAATCCTAAACACTTTCTTTATTAACTTTTTTTTTTTTGTAAAGTATCTGGGCTGAAAACTTCAGCAAGGAAAACCATAGGAAAATGTGTATGAGATGGATAATAAAGATAAGTATTCTGTGAAAGATGTAAAAGTTAGATGAGAAATCAGTTGACACAGAAATGCCGTTTCATTAAGACTCACTGGAGGCTAGAATGTATATGAGACAGTGGGACTGGGTCAGAAAAGAAAATTCCCTTACTGTGAATACCTGTATTTCTGTAAACAAATCAGATCGCAACTATGCAGAATCAAAGAAAGGTAAACCCATGTAAATCTATAACCTGGAAAATATATATATATTTAAAATATATTTTTATTGATTTTAGAGAGAAAGGAAGAGAGAGGGAGAGAGAAAAACAAACAAACAAACAACATTGTGAGAAACATCGATTGGCTACCTCCAGCACTCACCCCAACGGAAGATCAAATCCACAACCTGGGCATGTGCCCTGACCAGGAATCAAACCAGCAACCTTTCAGTGCATGGGACAATGCTCACCAAACTGAGCCACAATGACCAGGGCCAGAGAAAACATATTTTAAACATTCTTTTTCTTATCAAATTTTTTTTAAAACATTATTCCCTAGGCAAATAGTCTGAGAGCTGTTAAGTTTTCCTTTTGTAAGATGCTAAATAATGTCATCTGTAATTCCCAATTTTTATACTACTTATTTATTTTCTTGACCTATTGCATTGGCTACATACTCCACTACTATTTTCAACAGAAGTGGTAAAAATAGAAATGCTTGCTTGTATTCTTGATGTTAGGAGAAAAATATTCCAACTTTCACTATTAAGGATGTTAACTGTAGGTTTTTTTTTACCAATGCCCTATATCAGTGAGAAAAATTCTTTCCAGTCCTAGTTTTCTGAGAGTTTTCATCATGAATAAATTTTGAAGTTTGTCTAATGTTGTTTTTTTGTATTTATTAAGATGATCATAGGATTTTTCTCCTTTTTTTCTGTTAATGTGGCAAATTGCACTAATTTGTTTGAATGTTGAGCAGATCTTGTATTCCTGAGGTAAATGTCATTTGGTTGTTATGTGTTATATGTTATTGTGGTTGACATGGAAATGTACCACCTAGATCTTGACCCTGAAGGAGCTGACAGCTGGATGCTGTCCGCTGACTTCACTCCCTGCAGGTGGGCAGCAAGTCTTTCCCGGAAGGGAAATCCCAACAGACAGATTTAGAACACAGAATAGGTGCAACATAGTCTTGCTGAGGACAAAGGTGGAGCAAGGATAGGGAAAAGAGTGAGTTCAGCTTTGTCTACCTGTGCCCACCAGCCCCCTTTTACCAGCAACACTAGTTAAATTGAAGAAGCCCTGAGAAGAGATCATCCACGGCTAAGTTAGATGAGTTATTATTATATTGTTGACTTCATACACAAGAAGGTAATACGTGTCAGTTTGTGTTACAATTGGCTTTGAAAAAAAATGTTTATATTGTTGATAAACTAAAATATAATGACTCTTTTCTCTCTGAAGAACAATTAGCATTTTCCTAGTGAGAATCAATGCTTGATCATATTAAAGGTTGAAGGCTTTTAAGTTTGATCATAGCTAGTTTTTCTTTCATTTGCTTTGATGACATAAATGCTTTCTTCTATTTTTACTTGAACAAACTTGAAGAAATTACTTTGAATATTAAGAAGTTGGCACTGTTAAGAGCCAGATTGTTTAAGTTGATTTGAGAAATTATGCATTGCCTAATCCCATGGTTGGGAAAATAAAAGGAGCAGCTGAGCACAAACAGATACCAGAATTCTTTCTTACTTTTCATGACTCAGGAATTTATACCAGTTATCTCATTACTTGATTAGAATTTGGAAGTGAATTCCTAGAACCTCAGACACTGAAATAACCTAGCACAAAAAATATTCTAAAACAAGTCTAAATGATTTTTATACTGAATACTTTCAGGTATTATTCACATCTCTTTCTCATTAGGAAACCATCATGGGTTGATTAAATATATATCATTAAATACTTGTTTTCATGGTTTTTTACATAAACAAATACAAATTTTGTATTATTTAAAAAATATTACAAGGGAATGACGCAATCTTATATTAAGTCATTAAAACTATTGTTTATCCACTTAGTGAGTTGAGAGTTTAAACTTTTATCAGATCATTGTCCCAATTATCTATATGATGCCTACTCTCACAGATCTGACTAGATTAGGGCAATACCATTTAATTAAGCTGAATGATTTGAAAACATTAATATGACTATAACAAGGGTAATCAACTGTCAATTACTATTGTTATTTAAATATTAAATTCCAAATTTCTAACAGATTTAGGTCTTTTAAAAATTATAAACTTGGAAACCAAGTGATTTCAGTCTCAAAGACCAAATCTCTGTATGGAATGTTTTCTGAAATTAAGAAAAAAAGCTAATTTGAGATTTTAATTCAATAATTCATATTTGATCAGGATCTTTTAGAGAATCAAGACTAAATATTTAGTGAGCTGGATTTAGAAAAATAATAAATTCTTCTTTAATATTTTCAGAGACACATGAAGCTTTGATTTTGGAATGCATCACAATTTTTAATTCCTGCTATGCTAAGAACTTCCAAAACTGGTAAAAAAATAAAAATAAAAGAGAGAGAGAGAGAGAGAGAGAGAGAAATTGAAGAGAGAATTCAACAAAAGTATAAAAATTGAATGAAAACATTTTACAGTTTTGGTAGCATCTAAAGGAAATAAATTTGTCATCAATACCTGTTCCCATTCCATTTTCTTTGGGCACCCCACTGGGTCTGGGTCTACTAGGTCTGGTAGTTGTCTTATTCAGAACTACAATAAACAATAAAGTGGGAAAGAAATCATTCAGACATTTTCTTATAAAAATATGCAGCCAAGGAAAACTAAACTTCCCAGAGAATTGTAAATCACTTAACCAGGCAATAAAAAAATGATGGCTTACCAAAAAGTGTTATTCAGAATATAGAAACCACAATTCTGGTATAAAAATCATAGGCTTGCATTTGGAAATAGAGACCTGAGTTAGTACTCTAATGTGATCACTGGGCTTGAAAAAATTACTGGCAAAGGAATTTATACTACTAAATAGGAAATATTTTGCTTCATTTATAAGCACTAGATACATTCCAAAATGCACCCCAGGTATGTGCCCTTGACCGCAAATTGAACCCATGACCCTTTGGTCCTCAGGCCGATGCTCTAACAACTAAACCAAACTGGCCAGGCCATGTTTTTTTTTTTTTTTTTTTAATCATCAGAAAGAATCAAGTAAAAATATTCTCACAGAAAAAAGGGCCTTTTATACTAAAGATACTATCTTTTCTTAAAATATATTTGAAAGCAAGTAATATGTCACAGAGAACGCTAATGCTACCCTATAATTGCATGGAAAACCGAAGAGGTGTGTGTGTGCATGTGTGAATTATTCACAAATACTATTTAAAAATAATTTTATACTGGTAAAGTTCCATAGTGGGCTCTGAATCTGATCCTCCTTAAAAACCTCAGTCAAGTCTTGTCAGTTCCATGGATTCATCATTATCTTTCTCTCCACATATCTTCAGAATTTTGGTATGTTCTTTATTTCAATTTAAGTTTTCAATAGTTCTCCTTTGGTGCATCTGGCTGTTTTAATATATTTTATATCTTCTCAGATGTGCTGATTGTTTAGGTCATCAGAAAGAGAAACAACTTACCAGGTCTGATATGTGGTTTGCCGTGAATTCTGGGCCTCGCAGGAGTAGTGTATAATCTGTGTGGTGCTGAAATAGAACAAATGTTTTGCGTTTAATATCCAACACTCCAAAGTCCACTAAATCAAGATTAAGCTCCCTAGGGACCAACAACTTGTATAGTTTGCATGGACATAGAAAGAATGTTCTCAACCTCTGATTACACATTACAGTATTGATTCTAAAGGAAAATAAAGCAAATGAAAATATTCATGACTGGATATTAAAATGCACATTGTCAGAATGAGTTAGATCATTTCTAATATGTGTTAAAGATGACAACATTAATCTATGTTTTTCAAGAGCATTTATTTTACCAGATAGTTGCTTAACATGGCAGCTAACCATCCATCTATCCATCCATCCATCATCCATGTGTCCATCTGTTCATCCACCTATTCATCTATCTGTCCATCCACATCACTCAATTAGGTAGTTACTGTGAAACATTATTTTGCCAAAAAAGACAAGGCAAAAAGTAAAATATTTTGAGGTAGGTAAGAAGAAAGGAGTAAAAACGTGATCTCTATCAAAATGTCTTAACTCATGAACACTGCAATGAATACATACTCACTTAGTGCTATCTATTACAGCTTTATGATGAGAGAAAATAACCTGTGGTGTCCTGCACATCAGAACATCAAGAGAGGGAGGGCAATGAGCAGAACTCAGACATGCTCTGGGACCAACACATCAACTTGTCATTTCCTCCTCCTGTAATACAGGGCCTGGTACAGTGAGGACTCCTACTGAAGACTTGTTGAATAACTTAAAAACTGAGCTACCACTGCAAACAGGCAAATTCTTGAGAAAGTCAGCTGAATATTTTTGCTTCCTAAGGTTTTAAGTATGCATTCACCCTGGAATTTGTCCATTCTTCCCTTCCCTCCTTTGCCCCCTCCACACAGCACACTGCCTCCTAACTCCAGCTTCTTGGTAATGCTTTAGCTAAGACTGGAGAGAAAATTTTTTTTGCAAACTTGTAAGTAAATTACATCTTTACATTGGTTTTGTTCATATCTTGAGTGGGTATTTATGTAACCATAAATCAGCAAGGCCTTGCCTAACAAGTTAAAAAAATACACCTGCAAAACAGATTATAATGTAGCTCATTTATAAGCCTCCAACGTAAAGACTGATGAGCAGAATTTGCCATATTCCAGGCCAAAAACAGCAGACACATACTGAAATTCTCTGTAGATTCAGTGTGGGCCTTTCAAAGTATAATAACTAGAGTGAACAGAGGTACTGATGTTATAAAATATGAATTCTCACACACCCTGAAATGCATGATGATGATTAGCCAATGTTTTCTCTTTAATTTTCTTTGAGAGTGGTAGGATTCTCTGTCAATTTAACATATTTCAGCTTTTCATGTTAATTTCTTCAGTGTTATATTGCTCTCACTTAAAGCACTACAATGATCATGGTTCTTATTAGTCTCATTTTAGAAGAAATGTAAATTTTAAAACTTTAGACAGAAAAGAGACTTAGAGCAAAACACAAAAATAATCAGCATGGTATTTATTATTTCAAAGCCACAGGATCAGAATTTTTTATTTTTCTAGTCTTTGCTTACATCTAGAAAGAACTGTTATAAAAGAGCTGAGATATAATTTAAGTTCAGGCTATCAGTTATTCATATTACTCATCATCAAATAACACATACCTTTGAGAAAGCTAAAAAAAAAAAAAAAGACAAAGGAACTTTGTGACAGAGTAACTATGTAAACATCATCTCCACAATTTTTGGTGACCAATTATAAAAAATAATTTTAAAAAGATGGCTTTATATCTGACTAGTTTTATAAAAATCGATGCAAAACAAACATTAAAAATACTGTATAAAGATAACATAAAAACCAAACAAACAGGAATTGTAGGAGAAACACCTTGAATGATGCATGCCCAGGACAGGGAAAGGGAAGGCATATTCAACTTTCCCTGGGTGGGGTAAGTATCAGGGGCTGAAAGAAGTAAAATAATAAAAATATTCCCCAAGTGCTCCTGGCCAAGTGGATTTCTACTATGGGTTGAGATGAGAAGGGCAAAGCAGAAGAGTGTGAACATTTCAGGGCTGCAGAGTGCTTTAGGGATTGTCTCGGTAGACAGTGGAGCAAGGGTGCCATGGAGGAGACGTGCTGGAGCTTCTTCCGAGCACTTGGCCCCAAGGCTGAGGGACTGGAGGGTCATCATAATGCATGGGTAGAGTGCAAAGATAAAGAGAAACAACTTCACCACTACAGCATCTATATCAAATCGTTGTGTGCTGTCTTGTTCTCCTTATGCTTGATGTTACAAGCAAAATAACACATCACATCAAAAACAAAACAGTTGATTGGCTTCCTCTTCTATAGAGCTGAGGCACACATTTGTGAGAACTGGGCCAAAAGGTGCTGCTAGTGACACACAGCCTGCCTTTACCAATGCTGACCCTCTACATCCAAGCAGGGTTATTGGGTTGAACCAGGTTGTGGATGTCCTTCAGATGGGTTCTTTCCTAGGACGTCCTTTGTCACCCTATGAAAATGAATTTCTGGTGAGTCCGGAGACCTTGGCACAAGTCTAGAAAAATGTGGATCCCAGGGTGGTGCAGTTTTCACTTACGGTAAGGATCCATGGAACATAAGATAATGAACATACAGTGTATTATATAAATTGTCTTAACGGACAATCTGATATCAGATCCTGGATATATATCCAATAAGTTGTGAAACTGCTATCTAATAAAACCATGTTCTAGAAGGAATTTGATAAAAATTCCCCATGCACTGGTGATGGTAACACAATACTGATATTCCCACAAAAGTAAGAAAATGCAAAAACAAAGAAAGAATAGCCCTATGATCTTTTATCCTCAATTCTGAAACCTATAAAGTTCTAAAAAGCTGAAAACTTTCTCACTTGGCAACACAACTTGAGCTGAGTAATCTCTATTTATCCTACTTATTGTAAGAGTGTATATATTTTGCTGCAAAAAATCAATGTGTTTGATTATGAGAATCCAGCTATCTTATTTAAGCCAGACATTAAAGAGGTTTGCAAAAGCATAAAAATAGAAACATGTAAAAATGAGGGTGGAGTATGGATGAAACATTTGACACATTTTTTGTTAATGAGGATATGGGAGGCCTGTCAGTGTATTAGGTTTCTGTGTGGATTTATAAATAAATAAAAAGCTAATAAAGAGAAAGGTGATAACGTAAATAATAAAATCAATATCTAAAACATAATACAAATTAAACCAAACAAATAAAAAAAAGATTTAGAAAATTGACGAGAACTGTCCTATATCATAGTGCTCACAGAAACATTTATTTAATAAGTACATACTGCTCTACTTACTATAAATATACAGCTATCATTTTCTCTTATTATTTCAAATTTCTTCTACTAAGCCACCCCCCAATTATAACTGACAATGAATAAAATAAACTTGTCTTCCAACACCTTAAAAAAGTTGCTTTTGCTTTCTGGGCTTCCTTCCACATGAAAGAAGAAGAGACGGGCAAAAGGGGTCACTTAGAAAAAAAACAGAAAGAAAGAAAACACGAAAATACTAGAAATCCACAGCTGTTAAAACTCAGAACAAAAAAATAACCCTCTGAGAGCATGAAGATGAGATACAGGTTTGTGCAGGTGACTTGACTCCCAAAATGTAGGAAGGAAGAAATTAAAGAAAGACATTCTGGAGAAAACTTCTCTAGAAATTTAAATATTAAGTCATCTTTAAAAACTGATTGTTTCTTACTAGTTTCCTTCCTCAGGCCACAGCAGCAATGTGTTCATCACGTTGGGGAGCTGAGGTACAGAAAGATAAAGGAGAGAAAGAGGAGGGCTGGGCATGCAAAGGTAACAGATTCTTATTTATCAAATGTACAAAATGAAGCAAATGCAGGTCAATCAAGAAATAAAAAAGAGAGCTCTCATTGTTAGTTATCATCAGCATTGAGTGTTCGGTCATACATTCAAAAGCAAAGCTCTAACTAAAAAACTTGTCTTCCCTACATTCAACTGATAGTCATATAGATGGTCGTATGTGGCTGACGTCCTGCACCTCTGAAATGAAAAACAATCAAGTAATTCACTGTGATGAGAAATAACTTTCTCTAAAGAAATTTTATTTTCTAATTTAAAATGAAGAAAGGAAAGTTACTTTCTAGAGGAGGGGAAATATTATTACCCTGAGTTGTCTTTGCCAATTCAGTTGTTCGTGGAATCTTAGTTGTGAAGACTTCTTGGGTGGACTGGTCTGTTTCTGCTGGGGAAAAGCACAGTAAGATGGCTTGCTTTAAAAATGTTCATTATGAACAATATAAAAAAAACAACAACACTCTTTCCTTCCCCAAGCAATAAGAAAAATGTAACTTGCATTTATAAGTATACCCACTCATCATAATGATTCAAAGTTAATGGTACATTTTAATAACTCTCATTTATTATATTTTCCCTCTTCTTGTACTAATTATTTTAATGATTTCCAAAAGCTTTGAGCTCAGGATCACTGTTTCATGATGCTGGAGGTGGTGATACTTGGATGTGCCTCCTAACTGCCCTCCTGTCTTCCCTATTCAAAAAATACCACAGCCCTGGCCGGTTTGGCTCGGCAGTTAGAGCGTCGGCCTATGGTCTGGAGAGACATGGGTTCGGTTCTCACTAAGAGCATGTACCTCGGTTGCAGTTTGCCCCTGGCCCTGGTTGGGTTGTGTGGGTGGCAGCCACTCCATGTGTTCCTTTCACATTGATCTCTCTCTCTCTCTCTCTCTCTCTCTCTCTCTCTCTCTCCCTCTCTCCCTCTCCCACTGTGTCTGAATAAAAAGTAGAAAAATGTCCTTGGGTAAGGATAAAAAAAAAAAATCCCACAAGTTACTTAGATGAGCTGGAAAAGAAATAGATCAGATGAAAAGATGTGTATTTACACCATATAAGAATAAATATTTTTTTATTTTCCTCATGGGAAAAGCAAAGTTTATGTTTACTGACATACAGACACATTTCTCCTTAACAAAATGAAAAAAAAGAAGTGTGGCAATAGTTCTACCCTCAATGTTATCTCGGATTCATTATCACATCATGCAGGTGTAGAAATGACGCTGTTCACTTTGGCACATACTGGATCTAAGGAGATACTTGGTGCAAATAATATACTGTCATCTTTTTTTTTCTTCCTGATTTGCTTCTTAATCTGGATTCAGCTCACAAGAGAGATACGTGAGATAATGGCAGGTGATGGTTCTTGCTTCAATAACCCAAAATACAGCACAAAAAAATAGGGAGTGTAAAAATAGGAAGAGAAAGAAAAGATATCATTAATAAAATAAATTAATCTAAAAAAAATAGGGAGTCGAACTTAGATAATTAGCCTATCTGGCAGTAGTACCTGAAAGTACTTTTGGCCCTGGCCGGTTCGGCTCAGCGGTTAGAGCGTCGGCCTGCGGTCCTGAGAGACCCGGGTTCGGTTCCCGCTAAGGGCACGTACCTCGGTTGCAGTTTGTCCCCGGCCCTGGTCGGTCGTGCGGGTGGCAGCCACTCGATGTGTCCCTTTCACATCGATGTTTCTCTCTCTCTCTGTTCCTCTCTCTCCCTCCCACTCTACCTGAACAAAAAATGGAAAAATGTCCTCGGGTGAGGATAAAAAAAAAAAAAAGAAAGTACTTTTGATTTCACCATGATGAGTGGCGTTGGCCGTGTGGGCCTAGGCTACAATAGATGAAATTTGGTAATCAGGGTATATTTGCTCATTCAATTTTTAATTTTTTTTCTCCAAAAAGAATTTTATTTAAAAATGTAATTCGTAACTTTATTTCAGCAGACATACACAAAAAATGGGTTTATTTGAAAAGGGCTGAAGGGAGAACAACAGGCCACTAATTTGAACACAGCCATGTGGGATGTAAAAGGACCGGGCAAAGGAGCCAAAAGTCACAAGCTGGGAACACTTGTTTTCTGGTTCACTTTCAGCCAAGGGTCAGGCAAAGTGGGATTTCCCACACAATAAACTCCCCAAAAGCATGGCCAGCTCATCCCAAACAACTGTCCTGACTCATCCATCCTTATTTCTCCAGGCGACCAGCATGCTCATCAGCTGTCAGGCCGCCAGTCTGCCCTGTGCCTCATTCCCATCGGTCTTTAACCTGAAAGGACCTTTGCATCTTTAACTTCAGCTGTCACTCCCACTTGAAGACCCAGTGTAAATGTCACCTCCTCTGTGAAGCCCCCTGCTGCCTGCAAGCAGTTTGCTTGTTTAGCATGTTGCTCATTTCTATCACACTCTCTGTACAGCGTAACACTGGGGTGAAGCCCAGGAGCTCTGGTGACTGAGTGTGTGGGTTCCAATTTGGCACTGACATTAGCTAGTGACTTGGCCTAAATTTTAAATCTCTCTACACCTCAATGTTCTAATCTGTAAAATGGAGTAAGTAATAGAATCTACCTCACAAAGTTATGTGGCTGAAATTAAAAAGTACATGTCATGTAGCGCACCGGGTGGCCCTCAGGAAGCACCACTATCACTGAACCTTGTCTTCATAGTAGATGGCGAGCTCTCCAGGGTAAGGGCCCACCATTAACACAGTTTTATTTGGAAATATCCATTGCTTAGCATTGTGCTTCGTACCCCTAAAACACTTGATAAATACTAGATGCAATTTCCTCCCAAATGCAGTTTCAAATACAGAAAAAGCAATAAAAAAATATAGCACTGATACACTTTGAGACATTTCAGAATACTTGGAAATTTGTCAAGATGCTTTAAAATATTTTCATTTTATAGCAAAAATCACCATAAATGTTAGGACAAATATATAATTAATGTAAAAGAATCAAGTGAAATGGAGATTTTGTATAATGGTAAAAAGAGATGCTCTAGTGCTTGGAAACAACCCATGAGCACAATGCACATATGGCTTCTTTAAGAGCAATCCCTAAAAGGTGGGTCCTCATTGAACTGAAATGTCAAAATAAAATTTACCCAGAGTGGTTTGTAGTTCCTCTTGACGGGGACTTGGTGAAATCATAGGAATGAAAGGGCTGCCTCGGGTCTCCAAAGGAGCTGCAAAAGATAAGCACCAAGGTTTTCAATCTCTAGATTCAAAAGCCAGTGCCAGACCAGAATATTACATGAGATTCCTTCATCTGAAACAGACAAAGGAAAATATCAAGTCATGGAGAAGAAAGTAAAGTGTGCACAGAAGCTTCAGGAAAATGACTGGAATGTTGGAGCCATGGTTCTCAACGTTTTTTCCTACTAGAATAAATGACATTCATGACCAGACCTAGTAAGATGAGGGATGGGCCAGACACAGCCCCGAGTCGGCTGTAGCTCTCCCACCCAGACAGCACATAGGATCACAAAATGAGTGAGAATATCATCCCTATGTTTACCACAATCATCTCGTCTGCTCAAGTTTATTTTTTAAAATAAACCAATGGCAAATTTGAGGATATTGACCAATATTAATGATAATTAATTGCCAGTAACGTTCACAACTTGCTAGTGTATCACACATAACACTTGAGCTGAGAACCACTAAACCAGCAGGAAATGTTAACTGGATGGGCATGGGTGAGGTGGAATCATTTTGAACATGGAGATAAATGAGGTAGGTGAGGATGGACTTGGTAATGAGTTGTCAAAGCTTTCACAATGAAAGCATTACTTTTCTGTTTTGGAAAGAGTAATAACGAGAATGAAATGATGAAATGGCTTGAGAAGAGATGATGTTTCAATATGATCATTTGAGAAAGACCTGTAATCCTGATGGTGGCAAAGAAAACAATTAGAGTTGGTCAATATGGAAAAAGCATTACCTATTGTTGTCTCTGGCAGATCAATTCTAAAGGTAACAGGCTGCAGAACTAGGCCAAAAGCAAACCAAAGAAACATAGTCATGAGAATTACTACCTGGTGAAGTAAAAGCAGTTTCTGTGTTTCTGCATGCATCCACTCTGACATTTAACATTCTCTAAGAACCATAACAAATATGAGAAAATTCTCTATATTAGATGCTACCCAGGAAATGTAGTTTAGTGAAAACATTCACGTTTGCATTCACTGTCACTTTAAGGACAGTTTTGAGGAGACTCCTACATGTTTGACTTAATAGTACACCCACAGTTGGAATGTAGTTATAGTTACAGTTTGAAAGAAGGTGAAAATGGTCGGCTCAGTTAATAAGTCGGTCTTAAAATTTTAGCATGATCTCCAATTCAATGAATACACTTCCAGGAAAAATAAACGAATTACATATTATTCCCTAGTGTTAACCAGGGGGAAAAAAAAATTCAAACAGACGGTATGATTAACCCTTCTCAAAAAGAAATACACATTTTGTATTCATACTTTTCTTCCAACTTCTTCCACATCACATTAAAAAATATTTACCTCAAGAATATTTTTTGAAAAATAGCCTTCCTACTTGGGAAAATAAAACAGCTATTTACCGGGTTCGCTCTGGGAGACTTCACGGTCTGGCTTACGGGGAAGGAGCGCGTCTCCTGGAACTGAGAGGAAAAGGTCAGAAAACACCGAGTGCCCTGCACGTCCCGCCTGGAGGGAGACCGCCTGGAGGGAGACCGCCCAGGGCCACCCTCCTGGAAAGCACGAATGAAGCAAATGTCCTCTCCCAGCGGCTAAGGAACAAAGCCGAGAAGACACCCATCTTTTCAAAATGGAAAACTGTTCCTGTGCGGGAAGGTTCTAGTGGGAGTAACAGTTGGTCACAGTTCATTTTGAAGCCTCCCTTGGGGGGAGAGGAAATTGCTACAGTGATAAACACAAGGAGTGGGTCTCCCTCAAGTGAGCTTCAAAACAGAAAGTCAGTGTGTGCCCAAAGTGCTGCCACTTGGCATTTATGCTAAAATTCCACTGACAGCAACAGAAAACACCTCGTTTAGATAAAGTCATAAATGGCTTACAAACTGATGGAAACAGCAAGAATGGCAAAATTCTTGAATATCTAAGAGAAGAACGAAGTTTTATTCTAATCGATACTAACAGTTATTACGGGGAGAAAAGAGAGCAAAAGAAATCAGCCCCTCAGTAGAGGGTACCACATGAAAAGTTGATGGAGTGCCTGTTACACAGTAAATACTCGAGACATGTTGCCATTTTTGTCATTCTCACTGATGTGGCTTTTAGCAGGGCCTCCTGACATATGAGGATATGAAAACAAAGAACAAAAATGTCAGCTAAACAATAAGCCTATTTCTATTCCGTCCCTCATATCCAGTATGTTTTTAATGCCTGTGTCCAGTTCTATTTTGGCAAAAATAAAACAGTTGACTGAGAAACTGATATCTCGTTTCTCACTGGGGTAAATTCAAGGGGATTTGCCTACTGGTGGCACCAGATTTTTATGGCAAAGTCTTCTTCCAAGAGCAAGATCATGTGCTTCTTTGACTCAGTTTCCACACAAGGAGGTCCTTCTCAGCCCTACTCTCTCACGGAAAGGTTTTCCTGCCACTCTGAAGATCTCATAAACACCAGAGTCCCTTTGGTAGGCAGTGTACTTTTCTGGCATTTTATGTGATGCTGAAGAAACATCACAGGCTAGAATTCAGGCTAGGATTCTGCCTAAGAGAAAGATGCGAAAAACTTTTGTACCAGGTGGCTATTAGGCACCACTTTACCATTAGTACAAAAATAGGTGTTACAAAATGAAAATTCTCTTTTTATTGCTTTTGGGCATATTTCAGGTACATATCACATGTGTTCTTAGTCTAGGCCACTAAGCACCAGTGAAATTACAGTTGTGAAATTTGTTCCATTGAAAAGAAACTTGACTTAATTAGAACTTCTATGAGCTAAAAGGTAACATCCAGGGCAACTTGAGAATCTAGATTTTTTTTTTAAAGAAAAAAAGCAACTTCAAAAAGATCAGTGGTTGACAAAATTAGAGAACACATATCACAACAGTGAATGTTTCACCTTTGCTGTGAAGTATTTTGGGAATTCAAATGGTAAAATATGAGGAATTTCCAGTTGTAAATCAAACTAAATGTTTATCTGGAGGGCGAAGGAGAAGACACTTTGATTTGGCTCTGGGAAGGTCATGACCATACAAAGCGCCAGTAGTTTATAAATAACCTAATTGGTTACAGTGCTAGACTATACAGAGATGAGCTGGGATCAGGGAGGGGAGAAACAGAAGAAATGTGGAACAATAAATCCACCATACTGTAAACACATTACTCGCTGCCTGCTCTAGCTGACTGAGGAACTTAGGCTGGGGGAATGGGGATTCCTGCTGCGCGATTGGCACTTTGTAACCATGAAATGATGATTTAATAAACTGCCAAAGCAGGCGTTCTAAAGCAGCTAAAAATCAGTGGGGGAAAAAAAAATAGAAATAGTCACAGGAAAGGGTTATGAATCACTCTCTTGCTTGGTCAATTGCAGCTCCAAGAAATGTATGTTTTTTTTCTTTTTTCTTTTTCCTGATGTGGCATGCCTCTGTATTAAATTAAATAGGAGCATGATTCCTAAAACCTAAATCTTCCATGCTGGGGGGAACAATGTAAACAATGACAATTTTTTTGAGAAGTCACTTTTGATTTCCTTATAAGTATATTTACATTACATTTTAGACTCAATTATATTAACCAATTTACCATGTTTATTAACGAATCAATCAATGAAATGAACTTTTTTTTTTTTTTTTTTTTTTAATAAAGGGCACCACTCCAAAAAAAAAAAAGTTCAAATAACATGTCCTAGCCAGATGGCTAAGTTGGTTAGAGCATTGTCCCACCAAAAGATTGTATGTTTGATTCCTGGTCAGGGAACATACCTACAGTCAGGTTTGATCCAGGGTTGGGCTTGTGAGGGAATTGATTGATGTTTCTCTCTCACATTGCTGTTTCTGTCTCTCTCTCTCTCAAATCAATAAACATATCCTCTGATGAGGATTAATAATAATAACAATACCATAAAAGTTCAACTAACAAGACAATTATGAGTGAAATGTCTGATATGGACAAATGAAAATGAATGTGCATGGATGTTTTGCCAGATGAGATAATCGGTATGTTATTCCCTGATAAAGATGGTGAAATATTAAGTCTGCAATAAGGTCCATCCCCACAGCAGCCTGCAACGAGACTGAGCCTTTAGCAAAGTAATACGTATAGACTACATACCCTTTCCCCTCCAGTACTATGTTCCTTTCTCTAACCTGGTGCCCTTTGATCCAGTCTAGGAGGAAGCAGGTCCTGCGCCCTTTTGGAGGCCACTTTCCAAGCTTAACCTGGGCTCTTGGGCCACCCTCCCTCCCATCTCTTCTGGGGCCTTTCACTTTCCATTATTTCTATCATCTTTTTTCTTCATTAGTCTATATTTCCATTTATCCATATGTTTCTTCCCCTCTACCTACAAAACAGCTCAAATGCTCCAGTATCTTAAAAAAAAATTATTCCCTTGCCATAGCTCTTTTTTTTACACCATCTCTCCCTCTCTTGCTCTTATTCCTTTGATCAAAACCATCTCTCTGACTCTGCTTCCTGGTCTCTCAATTATATCTTCTTCATCCACTGTGGTCTGGCGTCCCCTGAACAAACCTTCTACAACCATGGACCAGTGATTCCTTACCAATCATTGTGAAGTCCAAAATGCTCTGAAAGTATCTTTTTTTTTTTTTTTTTTTTACAAAAAACCTCATTTGACAGCCAAACCTAACTAAAATGGGCCTATTTACAGTTTTTATGCATCTTGTGTGGTATGACTCTCCATGCTTCTCAAGGTAGACATATTAATATGCTGTAATCAATGGAATATGTGCTGTTTTACCTTTGTAAAACCTGAAAATTGCTGAATGCCAAAGCATCCACCCATGGTTTTCAGATACGAGCTTGTGGATCTGAACGGTCAAGTCCAGCAGCTCTTCGGAACCCGCACTGGCATTGCTGACCACCCTTCCCCGCCCCACCTCCTGACCCCGTCTCTCCCATCTGCTGGCTCCTCCTCCTCTACCCACTCCTGTATGTGACTGTGCTGCTCCAGGCTTTGATCTCTGACCTCTTCTTTTCTCAGTCTGTACTTTCTCCTGGATGATGTCATCCACTCACAAGATTTAAGAACCTTCTAGACAGGTGGCTCCCAAATCTATATCCCAAATCTTGACTTCTGTTTAGATACCCTGAAATACATTTCAATCACCAGTTAGATATTTCCACCTGAAAGTCCTTGTGGCCTGCAAACCCAGCAGAGACAAACACTAGCCTTTATTCTTCCCCATGGAGTCATCCTTCTCTCCGAAACACCGTTCGTCCATTGTCTAGGCCCTGGCAATTCCATCTCAAAGGAATTTCAGCTCTATTCTCTTATTTCCTACTGCAAATGTGCTGCAGTGTGACTGCAAATTAGAATTGACCAGAGAGAGTAGTTTACACAGAACATTTATGAAGACTGGATAGCTTACGGAAATCTAGATTTTCTTCCTGGTTTGCTCCCAGTGACCGAAGCCTATCCAAACACTTGTGGGCCAGAAGTGTCACCACAGAGCCAAGCAGCCCTTGGTGTAGACACGAATCTACAAAGAAGGCACAGCTCTGTTGAGCCAGACATCAGGGCGAGTCCTTTGCTCTGAATTAGAAATCATTTCTCCAAGGCAGATCCAAACGAAGGCTAGTTCTGTTTTGGTTCTGGACAGTGTGTGTGGGCTCTGTTCATCTGGAGTCTTCATTAAATGTTGTAGATAATTTCAACCAAGTGGCTGGAAGATATTTTCTAAAGGCCTAATTGGATGAAACTTGTGTTATGCCTGGAACCTACAGAATGGAAGAGCTGTACAGCAAATCCTAGACTGACTTATTTGATACATGTCTAAAAATTCAAGTTTGTTCCCCTGATATCTCTCAGTTTAAGTTTTGAGATAAACATCATGATAAAACATAACTCTTTCCTCATTTCAGCACTACAATTTACATTTTTAGACTTGTGCAGAGCATCTATTTTTCTAGGATAACAGTACATATTAAATATAAGTGTAATTTACCTCTGTTTTGGGGGGAAAAATGTACAGGAGCCAGTAAACAAGGTCTTGAGTTCATTAGGAGGCAAACCTGAGCCCAGATACAAACCAGAAACTTTGAACAAAACAGAATCCAGCTGTTTGAACACTTGTTTGAAATATAGAAACAGTTGCCTTATGATTCTTCCTACAGGCATCACACCCCTGGAGCAACAGAGAACCCTGATGAATACAGCTCGGTGGGACCAACACCAGATTTAGACAGAATTCCAACTGAATGCTTGGAACTGGGGAGTCAGTTGAATAAGCCTAGCGGAGGCTCCATGGGAAGTGTGTGCTGCTGTTCCACTTACAGGATAGAGTTGCTGTGAAAGCTAAGGTGTTGATAAAATTAAAGTAAATATTAAACATTTAAAAAGAACAAAAAATTTGGTCGCAGGCCAATGCTCTAACCACTGAACATAGGCCAGGACAAGTCTCTGCCTTTTGATTGTATCCATAGCTCACTGTATGAGCACTGAGTAACTCATATGAAGCCTTTGAAACGATCATGCCATGTATGATGTTATACAACATGGTATCTGAACATAAGTGAAATATTGACCTCACATGCATCAGCGCACACATTTAATCATAGCAGAGTGAGACAGTGGAATGAATTTGGCTCAAATATGAAATAAAACATTTACCAGGTGGAGTATACAGCACTTCTGGCCTTGGTGACATTTTTGGCTTTGAAGTAACACGCTGGAACACCTTAGGAGCTGAAAGAGAGAGCTCAGATCATGAGTCATCTGGTGTCAGCATCTCCTGGTCATGCTTAACACATAAGATTTGACAAAGTATAAGTCTGACCACAGATTAAAAAAAAAATAGTAAAATAGAGGTAGATAGAAAAATAAACCTTAAGCTCTAAAAATAGATCAGTTAGATTTCCAGATACTTTTAGAAAAATGAAATCTGAGAAATGCAAAATTTGACAAAGCATAGGGTAGGATGGAGAATTTTTTAAAATCTTCATTTTCAGAAGAAATTATCAATTAAATTAATGCAAGAATGCTCTTCTTTTCTGTTTTTTGTTTTGTTTTGTTTTTATCCTCAACCGAGGACATTTTTCCATATTTTGTTCAGATAGAGTGGGAGGGAGAGACAGAGAGAGAAACATTGCCATGAAAGGGACACATCAAGTGGTTGCCACCTGCACAACCCAACCAGGGCCAGGGACAAACTGCAACTGAGGTACGCGCCCTTAGCGGGAACTGAACCCCGGTCTCTCTGGACCACAGGTCGACACTCTAACCACTGAGCCAAACCGGCCAGGGCTGCTCTTCTTTTCTGGGTGTTTGCTTGACTTCTCTTTAACCCTCCCTTCCTTCCTTCCCCTCCCCCCCCCCATACCCCTCGTCTTTCTTTGAAGATGTCTTCAGTGAGTCAGAGTAGAAGCCCATGAAGCACGGATAAGAGAAGCTTAAAGTCAGGTTAGACCACAGCAGAAAGTGAAGTGAGCATGGAAAGAGTGGAGTGGGTGGGCTGGCATTCTACTCTTCCTCAATTCTTAGGCCCCAAATAAACCTTTAAAGAGCATGTTTGCAAACTAGAATAGTCTTTCTGTGATGGTTCCTTTAGACTTAAGAGTAACAGGTGCGAATGTAATAGATATTAGAAAAAAAATAGATCGAATTTATTTATAACTCAATTTACAATTTAAAAAATGCTTTCATAAGGATTGTGCCCTTCGACTCTCATCAAAATGCTAGGAGGAAAGAATTACCAGCTTCACTTTAAAGGTTTGGGTTGGTGACTATCCGCCTGAGGTTAATAGACTTGAACTGAAGCTGAGGTCTAGACATCACCACTAGATTGAAACTCTTGGATTCTCTATATCTAAGCATAGCAGGTCACATTTTAACTTGTTTCTCTGTTTTTTTTTAAGGATGAAATAATGAACCTGTGCTAATTTAAAGGGTAGTTGTGAGAATTAAATGTGAAATGTCAAAATGATGTGAAAACTATACTATTGTAAATTGTTTCCACTTCTAGAAAATCTTTACGAAGTTGACATTGAAGAATCTGAGTACATTCTAATTTTCACTTTACTCTTACAAAAACTAGGAGCACGTATTGTTTGGATAACAATAAGATTTCTAGGTATAAAATTAATAAGGAGATTATTAAGTATTACCCATGGATACAGAAATAAAAAATTAAATCTTTAATAACAAAATATTCTTGATGATGTGTTCCAAATTTTTTACCCCATTTTCCCTTCAATGGCAAATATAGATTTAAATTTTGTCATCTAATATATAAACATAATTTAAATATAAATAAGAAGAAAGGTGGCATGTCCAAATATAGAATTTCATCCTGAAAACAAAGTGGTAGATGAACACATTGTGCATACACTATTGTCAAATGATACCCTTATCACCCAATAATTTGCATTTTGTATTATACATATGAACAGAATATTCTTCCATCTATAAAGCTTTCTCAAGTTCATAAAGAGCTAGTCAAGAATTAAAGGGAAAGTACTAGGATTTGAATGTCTGTCTTCAAAGTATTTAGTAATACATATGTATACATACACAAGCATTCTAGAAAGATTATAAAAACCCAGGATATTGCTGGGGTCTATTAGGTAAGATCATGTTCTCTTGAGTAAAAGAGATCCTAATTTCATCCACTTTTAAGAGGAATAATTAGAAAGTATTTTGTTTTTCCCAGATCAATTTTCCAAATTGTTTCCTTGTATTAAGTAGCACCAACAAAGCCAGTAGTGTTTGGGTTGCAGCTATTTTCCATGGGAGATGCTGATGGGCTGGGAGTGCTTTGCCTGGGTTGGGAGAGAATCAGGAGGCTCTCTTGCTTGTTTGGCAGCCACTCTATGGTTTCGATTTAGAGAGAGGAATACATTGAGCATATGAATCTACCTTTCTGAAGCTGCACGTCGTGCGGAGGAAGCTTGGCTAAAGGTCTAAATCAAACAAATTTGAAACTATGAATACAGTATAATCATGGAAATTTAGAGTAAGCTGCTGATTTATTATTCTATATTTCTATATGCAGAGAGTACAGCTCAAAAAGAAAATTATGAACATCTTTTGTGTTACTTTACATCTCCTTTACTTTTAGAATTTTTACTAACCAGGAATTTATATTCCCAATGTTTTAACTCCCAGCACCTATTTTTCATCTCTAATTTTCTAACATTCATGCTTTCTTATTTATTTCCATTCCTCTTTTCTCTGCTACGTTTGTTCTATGCCTTATATTCAAATAAAAAGTTGAGAACATCCTCATCTAATTTTATCTATTGATTTATTTTTTAAAGTTAGATTTTAGTTTCCTAGCCACAGATTTAATATACTTGCTTTGTTTTTATTCCTATTCTATTCTATTCATTAATCATTATTTTCCCCAGTATTTCTTATATATTAATGTTTTACATGTATTTATTGTTATTTTAAATTTCTCATTCTAGCAGGAATTGTTGCCTTGGTACTCTCATTATGTATGTATCAGATTCATATTATTTTCATGACATTAAAGTTAAATAAAATCTACTTAAAGGTTAAAAAAAAAAGGTAATTGGCAAGAGGAAGGCAAATTCAAGGACCATGGAAGGGCTGGGAATTCTCAAGCTGGAAAGGCAGAGAAAGTAGACAGTTATTCTTTCAAGAAATTCTATTTGTCTCCAAAATAATTTTAAAATAGGGAAGCTTTCTGGAATAAGATATTTCAATAGCATATGTTTCAGTCTAAAAGTAAATGTAAATGTTTATCAGGCTTCAAGGGAAGACTTGCTTCACAAGGGTTAAAAACTCAACTTGCAAAGAAAAAACCATCAAAATGGAAAGGGAACCCATTATATGGGAGAGCATAATTGCCAATGATACATCAGATAAGGGGTTAATTTCCAAAATATATAGAGTGCTCATACAACTCAACAAAAGGAAGACAAAGAACAAAATTAAAAAATGGGTAGAGGAGCTAAATAGACATCTCTCCAAACAAGCCGTACAAATGACCAAGAGACATATGAAAAAATGCTCAACGTCACTAATCATCAGAGAGATGCAAATTAAAACAACAATGAGGTATCACCTCACACCTGTCAGAATGGCTGCCATCAACAAATCATCACGCAACAAGTGCTGGCAAGGGTGTGGAGAAAAGGGGACTCTAATACACTGCTGGTGGGAATGCAGACTGGTGCAGCCACTATGGAAAACAATATGGTGTTTCTTCAAAAAAATTAAAAATTAAACTGCCATTTGATCCAGTGATCCCACTTCTAGAAATACACCCTAAGAAGCCTGAAACACCAACCAGAAACAATATATGTTCCCCCATGTTCATAGCAGCACTATTTCCAATAGCTAAGATCTGGAAACAGCCTAAGTGTCCATAAATAGATGAGTGGATAAAAAAGCTGTGGTACATATATACAATGGAACACGATGCAGCAATAAGAAAGAAAGATCTCTTATCCTTTGAGACGACATGGAGGTACCTGGAGAATATTATGCTAAGTGAAATAAGCCAATCATAGAAAGACAAATATCACATGATCTCACTTATTTGGGAATATAATGAACAAAAAATGCTGAAGAACAAAACAGACCCAGAGACATAGAAAGGTATGGTTCAGTATGGTTCAGACTGACAAACCTCAGAGGAGTGGGGTGTGGTGGGGAAGGGGAAGAGATAAACCAAAGAACTTATATGCATGTATGTGTAACCGATGGACATAGACAACAATGTTTGGTGAGGGGGTAGATAGGGAGGAGGGTGTCTCAGGGGAAAAAAGAGAAACACCTGTAACAGAAATAAATTAATTAATTTAAAAAAGGAGAAAAAAAACCCCACCCCACCTTGCTATAATTCAACAGAATAACTTCACTAACATCAAACTTTCAGGCCAGAATATAAAATATGTGTTTACCTGGCTGTGTTTGTGGGACTCTTGGACGTGGAGATGTTTTTGGTTTGGGAGGAGCACGCGGTGTCTGCTTGGGAGCTAAAAAAAAGGATATAAGTTTGGAAATCTTGAGCTTTTCAAGAACCATGGTATTTAATAGGCTCTGGGCTCTTCAATATGTTTGTTGAATGACTGATGACCTTGATACACAGCAATTAATGCAATGAAAGCTTCCAAAGAACCACAAAGTATAGGAAGATAATTTCTTATTATAACAGAAAACAAAAGAAGAAGGCACATTAAATGATATCCAAGATATTCAGCTGGCAAATGAAACTGTTGGAATTCCAGGAACATCTACTTCAAATACCTTTTAAATAGGTTAAAATAAATTCCATAGTAACAAGTATTCATCCTTAATACAAGTTCACACCATTTTATCAGATTATCCTAGTATGATACATATTTTGAGTGCAAATAGATACAATTTCTTCTACAAAAAAAGTTAGCATGTCACATTTCAATAGCAACTGCTGATAAAAAAATTAATCTTATTAAACAAAATAATTTTATTGGTCATTCTGAGGAAGAGAAATTGAACAGAAATTAAAAGGATAGATTACTAAAGAAAGTTATTACTTCACTGGGCAATTCCCGAAGGAATTCTAGGACATTCAGTATAAAAACCAATTATTTCTTCACCAAGAAAATGAAAAGTATATCCTTCTGGAGAAAAGGAATGATCAAATGCAAGGCTGCTGTTTGTGGAAACACCTCATTTGGTTGGACTGCAGTGTGTCTGAGATAAGAGAGGTAAGAAGAAAAAAATGTTTTTCAAGGTCACGGAGTTTCAGGCACCTTAAGAAAAGATTGCTGAAAGTAAGAGCTATTGGATACTAGAAGAAGCTTCTAGAGCCTGCAGAGACTTCCTCCTGATACTAAGTCAAAATATGCAAGGTATGCAATGGTTTCAGTGGAACATTCTCACCTGTAGAGAGAGAAACACCAAGATGTGTTAGAGGTCACACCGGGTTGGGAGCCTGCAAGCTGGGGCTTCAGAGCCCCTTTGCCAATCACTGGGTGACAGCGGCAGGATCTCCACCAAAAGGTACGGCAGTTTCAAAGAGCCCTTCCAATTCTAAAATTCTCTGAGTCTAGAGTTTCTTTCAGTCTCATGATTTCCTGACTCTCAACTTCTTTGCTTGCTGGGGTTCCTATTGAGAGGCTACTTGCCTCCCCAGGTAATAGGAACGAAGGTTTGCAGGTAAAGGCATATCACGAGGCAATTCCACAAAAATGATTCAGAAAGAGGTAAGAATCACTTAATAGTATTCACAAGCAAACATTTCAATAATATTATTATAGCTATAAAAACAAACTTCGAAAAGTTAGAGACAACTGACACGGATCCAGTTGTGCGGTCAATGCAAAATTTTGGTAATAAACTGTCGAGTTTGACAGGCAATATTTAATAGGATATTTCCAAAGATGACGAGTAAAATTAATATATCTATCTTTTCTAGAAACAGAACCATATAAAAAAATTTGATGGCAATCAAAACACAAGTATGGGCTTATTTATAATAAACTCCTATTCCAAGAAGATAGATACTGAGAGGGCTTTTCCTTGTAAGAAGCAGCGTATGTAGCTATCCATGTCGAAGACAGGTTTTCCTTCATTTGCAACTCTGCCATTAAGTAAACCTTTGGTGACTTTTTAAAGTCACTGGTTTGATTTAAATTCCTCTTATTTGCATGTAATCAAATGGCCAAACCACTGCAGGAAGGAGTGGAAAGAAGTAAAAGATCTGAATAATGACAAGGTGACTGGCCAGTGATAACTTTTTATCTGAATTGCACAGTGAAACCCGATTCTGTTCACCTCCAACACAAATTAGATATCTTAAAACACTTTTTACATGACCACAGAACTAGTAAAACCAGTCAAGATGATAAAGCACTTAAAATTAGAATATATATTTATATTTAAATGGAATATAACCGGTCTTCCACAGAAACATGACTATTTCCTAGGTTAAACACTTGCGCAGGAGCCGAGAGGTGTTTCTCAGTCATATCCTAAAGAACATTCACACCACTGCCACGGGAGTGGCTACAGATGATGGACAGAAGAGAGGCGGGGCAGCAAAGACTGAGCTGAGTGATAAAGGCAGGGCTTCTGATGTCAGGTAGTGCCTATATTGTCTTTCCATTCTTATATTCTGCAAACACTCACCTTCTACATGAAATACAAAATAATGTATTTACCCGGTCCAGTCTGAGGCTCATTTGGGCTGGGTAGGATTACAGTTTGGAAAGGCAGAGTTGATGCTTCTATGGAAATTGAAGGAGAATAACTGAGGTTACCATGGTGCTCCATACACCTTTAGTACAGATGACAGAAATGATGGTAACAGATAGTGTTTTTTTTCTTTAAAAAAAGAAAGAAAACTGCAAGTTTTCAGCAGCATAGCATTCTTCCTTCATAATGCATTCAGTTTGAAAAATGTTTAGAGATGCCAGGTTACACGAATACTTTCAAAGTAAGCAATGTCCTTATTTTTAAAATCTTCCCTCCACACTATTATCTCCTCAACAATGCTAGAAAGATATACTCAGTAGCAGCCATAAAAAAAACAAAAACAAAAAACAAAGTAATACAAAAGTGTTAAAGCATAAGCCAATTCAAGAAGCATCAACTTTCACTTAGATAATGGAGAAAACATCAAACATGTAAATGAACATGATGGAATGAGTGTTAATGGAAAGTGTGTTGCCAGGGTAGAAAGTGTGAATGGATCATTATACAAAAAATATCTGAAATATTCAACACAACATCAAGCTGGCAGAATATGCAGTGTTAGGAAAAAGGTTTTAGATTGGATAGTTTTGCTGACTTAAGTAGAAAAAGAGACCAGGTCTAGAAACAAAACTGAATGGAAGAAGAGACGTCTTGGACAATGGTTATGAATAGAAGAACCTATAAAGAAAATGAACTGCTGTGACAAAAAATGATGTTGCAACATGAATTCACAATGAGAGAGAACCTGAGGTTCTCAGATGATGGTGGCAATGAGGACAAAAGCTGCTTAGGTGTGTCATTACCTAATGTGGTCTCAGGTGGTTCAGACACATTTGCAATAGATTCCACAACTGTATCAAAACAAAGGAGAACAATTTTAAAAATTGTAAGACTTGTTAAGCTGTAGTCATGTATTTTTCTTTAATATCAACAAACTCCATTCTCTTAAGGCAACTCCCTTATGACAATTTAATCGTATTTTTACAGATAGGACAATGAATTTAGACAAGAAAAAAAGAGAACCAAGAGTGGAAATTCTATCCTATAAAACTAACCATTCTGCTAATATTTATGTTTTAATAGTCATTAACTGGTTGTCAAATGTTATTATGCCTCAATATTTAGATACTGAAGAGAAACTAAAACTTATTTCTGTATTCAGAGAGTCAATGATCATTTTAAGAATCCAAGAATTTTGGAAGCTATAGCTCTTCAAATCCACTGAATTGTAGAACAAGTACAACAGCTTGAATGTATATGTTCCATGGACATAATATACACTAATTAAAATTTTGTTGAATTAAATGAGTAAAAGCATGAAAACCTTTACCCCAGTCAGTCTTTGGCTCCTCTGGCCTGAGTGGTGATTTAGCACTGGGATATACATAATCTGTCTCGGCTGAGGCTAGGGAGGAAGCGGGGAATGTCTGGTTAGTGGTGGGCAGCCCATAGCACTCAGTAATGGAACACTGTTTAATCTGAAAACAAACATCAGTTATCTTAAGCAGATACATTTGTGAAAGTAACATTTAGGTGACTTGTGAAGATAACTATAATTTTAGATGGCAGAAATGAAAGCAGGACATACAGGCAATGTGCTGTGTGGGAAAATGCACACACACACACACACACACACACACACACTCTCACACAATAACTACAGCAATTTCCACCTGGAGCAAAGCAGATCGTTTGCTACCTTACGTTTTTTGAAAAAGGTTTTTAGTGAGAAAAGACATAGAGTGGGTCTTTGGAAAGCATGTGGATGAATACTACAAATGATATTAAAATGAAAAATAGCTTGTGCATATTCACATTGAAAGAGTGATCAGAACATAAAATATTAAAATCTGCATTCAGACTGAGAGAGCATTAAATAAGGAAATTGTGAAACTTGCATAGCAATACAGCAGACACTAGCACAATGTGCTGTATATCATATTTGACTCTCGAGATTCACTGGATGAGCACAGAGAAGACGTGAGGAGCTACAGAATGTCACAAAGCATGAGGGCATTCAAAGAGGACTTCCACAATGAGATGGAAAAAGCACATATACCTGACTTCCCATTAGGAAACATTTTTACCTATAGCTTCCTCTGATGACTCAGTGCTAAGTGTAACAGATTCCAGGACTTCAGAAACTAGTAAAAACCAAAAACAAAACAAAACAAAAAACACACACAATACAATTGATCAAGAATGGGTTGTTGTGAGCACTGAATACATGAATACATATTAAGTATTTAGAAAAGTGCCTTATACCTATAACTGCTCCAAGCTAGTCGATATGATACTATATTATCATCAACACTAAAAGAAGCTCTGATAACTGAACTGAATTCACAATTTTATAAGTGCTGTAGTTTACATTGTATACATTGTACTGCCAACATAAGCACCAAAATGCCATTAGCTAATTAAAAGATGCACAAAGGAAATGAAAAAGATTACAATCATTTACTATTAAAAAATAAGATCCAATGTTTTAAAATAAATGTTAGGGTATAGCAATAGCATTGCTAAAAATGATTTAAAACTTTTGTTTTCAAATTTGAAGGCCATTATGTGCAGGTTCATATTGTATAAGGTAAAGTTTTATATCTTTTCTGAAAGGAGAATTTTCTCCTTCCTTGATGATCACAATTTAACCAATATTCTTTACACGTGGCAGAGTACAAATTGAGCTTACTAGTAAACAATACCACAAATTTGTAACTGTTAGTAAAAAATAAGGATAAAGAATAAAGTTAGTTCTTCTAAGTGGTTTTATTGACTACTTAATCAGATATATGATTATTATCTAAAATGAAATGCAAAGCAAACAGTGAAATGAAGATATGTTTTTCTATACTGTTGAGCAACACAATCAATACAAAACACAACACATTACTAATTAAACACCAATATACAATCATGGCAAGAGTATTGTACAATATGTAGAAAGAGTTGTTAAATGTATATTCCTTTGAGGTTTTAATATCTGAAAATACAACACTTCGCAATTGTCCTGCAATTGTCCCTTGAAGCTCAGTGTACCCAGGTAGACAGAACATTCTATTTACCAGGTTGACTTTGTGTCATTTCTAGGCTTGGTGATGTCACTGGTCTCAAAATGAGAGTTTGTAGTTCAGTGGGAGCTGAAAGAAGAGGGTCTAAGTTGTCATTCATGTATACTTTATTTCATAGGTTTTAGACAAAAGCAGCAATGAATTAAAATACAGACCCTCGAACTAGCAGGATAATGGAGAGCTCATGCAGAATATGCATTATTTAAAGCAGAAATTGGCAAACTATGGCCCTCCCTCTGCATGACCTGTGAGCTAAGAATGTTTTCTACAGTGTTAAATGATGGAAAAATACTTTTAAGAAGAGTAATATGTTATAACATGTAAAAATGTCATAAAATTTAAATAAAGTTTTATTGGAACAAAACATGCACAAACTAAGATAATTCAAGGCATATTTACATATCATTTACATTATCATATTGGCTTTGACTTAAGGCTACAATTGCAGAATCGAATAGATGTGACAGAGACTGAATAGTCTGCAAAGTTTAAAATATTCACTATCTAATTCTTCATATATAATATTTTTTCTTCTAGAAAAAGCAAGAGCCTATTTGAAAAAAGTAGGTTCTCATTGATAATTGCATCTGGATCTGAATTCCCACAAGGTCTGTTAAGAGCTTACCACAGCTAACAAAATGATCAGTATCATCGAGGAACGTTTGGTTCTATGTTCGTTTTACTACCCTCCTGGGTACCCTCAATAGGGGTCAAGACTTTTGTTTTAGTTTTGCTGTTCCCATCCTTCCATCAGCTAATTCAAATCCTAAAATTATTTCAAAATCCAACTATTTTCTAACAGCCCACATAGATCCTTGATGCCTTTAAATATTTCCTCTGTACATTCTTACCTCTCAATTAAACAAGCTGCTTTTGTATAAGCAAATTGTCTTATATCTAAGAAAAACCTGAGAACAGGTTTTTTTTCCACAATTATATTGTCATCTGTTCAAAAGGGAAAACATACCCTTACTCTTGTTGTTGTTAATCCTCACCTGAGGATATTTTTCCACTGATTTTTTTTTTTTTTTTTTAACAGAAAGAGTGGAGAGAAGGGGAGAGAGAGAGAGAGAAACACTGATGTGAGAGAGACACATCAACTGGCTGCCTCCCCCATGACCTTGACCAGGACCAGGGATCAAACCTGCAACCCAGGTATAGTGCCCTTGACCAGAAATTGAACTTGTAACACTTTGGTTCACAGGCCGATGCTCTAATCACTGAGTCAAACTGGCCAGGGCAAACATACAATTATTTTTGATCTCCATCTCTGTTTAGAACCCCACCCCACCCCACCCAACTGCTAATATGGTGCTGGGAATACAGAGGGCAAGGAAATGTTTGTTTACATTAACCAAAGAAGCAGCACTGTTTAAAAAGAGATGAATAAAGTGGAATAATAAGAAAATTGACTAAGAAACATCTTTTGTTGGAGACAATCCCTATACAGAGCCCATAATAACTTTGGCTACCACATAGAGCTTTCCAACCAAGAGCCTTCTGGTCAACCCAGCAGCTGCAGCCATGTTAACCACTATTTGTGCCTTTCTCTTAGAAGGCATAGAGGTGAAAGTGCAAGTTAGCAAGTCACAGCATTGTCACTCCTGGGCCAGCTGCAATAGGCTGGAAGGCCTCTTAAACCAGAAACCATAGATTTTCTTAGTTTCAATGGAGAAGCTTCAGGAAGATTCAAGTTTGGGAGGAAGATGGTCCCCTCCAATTGGGTTACTAGTATTTGTAGTTCTAGAAATCACCAATAGCTTATTAGATTTTCTTGAGTTTATTTCCAAAGTTTGAAAATTTTTACTATACCAATATAATTTGTTCCTTATCATCACTGAGAATCCTTTAGAGGCCAAAATAATATATAAAAATTTCTGATTAAAGGAATAAATATTAATATGCATAATTAGATACTCAGAGGAATTCCTACTGAGTAAAGATTAAGGACAATTTCTAAATTGTGGTGGAGAATAAGGAATAGCTAAATTAATCAAAGGTTGAGGAGTCTATAACTTGTATTTATTAGAACTGTCATTCCTAGGAAGCAACTTCTTTTGATAATTTAATACAATAAGAAATTCTCATTCCTTAAAACAAGAAAAGAACAATGAAAATATTACACAGATCTGGTAGAAACTAAAGTTGCTCAGAGAAACTTCATGATACTAAAAGGGGAGCAATTTGAACTTCAGACTCTTCACTAAATCATATAATAAAATTTTAAAGGGGGTTTCATGCCAGATAGATTTCCTCAACCAGATCTAAGGACATTTGTTAAAAACAATAGGTAATACTTGACTTAAGACTCCTGACTATATATACAATGAAGTATGGAATGGGAGGACAACAGCAGTCTCAGGAAGCAAGGGCAACTCTGGCTGTGACAGTGATGGAATGGCTTTTAATGAGCAAGAAAACATGAATGAGGTCATGAAATCATTACCTAATGTTCCTGGAGCCACAGAACTATGAATAATAGGTTCAAAGCCTGTAGTAGAAACTAACCAAAAACAACAACATGAAAATGAGAAAGTTTAAACACACATAGAATCTTAATTTTTCTTTCAAAACATTAGTTTCAGATGACAAACAATTTTTAAAACTTTTAAATTGACAGGAAGTAAACAGTTTCTTTTTGGAGATTTGGTTAAACTGTAGCTAGGAATAATTCATTTCAGGAGGTAGTCACAACTTTTGAACTCTGTTAACTATCTTATGGTCAACATGAGGTTTTTCGAGGTGTTTGATTTTCTGACTCTTAACTAATACGAAAGCTTGCTTTGGAAAATCTGTTTGGGATGTGGACGATGGGATTGTTGTGATGGTTAGGAGCTGAAGGAAGAAATTTTGGATTACTCTAGTGAAGGTGGTTTTGGAAATAAGGTTCTTGATTTTCTAAATATGTTATATTTCCTTGACATTTAAGGTATATAATTTTTAAGACTGAAATATTTTCTCCTATTTTGTTAGTTAAAAAAATTAGTACAGAGTCTTGAGAGATAAAACACATAAAATTAAGTCAAGGAGTAGACTCTTGTATATCTCTAATTTCAAAAAAGGTAAGGACTATAACCAAATAGTAGGTTGTGTGGTTTTAGATTCACACCAAGATATTTAAATATGCCAAGGAATCCATGACAAAATACTAATTGTTATGTTTATGTTTAGTTGGTCTGGAGAAGATAAAGACATTACCCAATGCATTTGAAACTCAGCTTTAAGTGTGAGCAGTGTTTAGACAAAAGTACATGACAAAAATTAAAATAACACAAACATTCTGATCTAGGTCCATGCATAGCTTCTAAAAATAGGTAATTTCTTTTAAGAGTCTGCAATATTTTTAAGAAGAAAAATAAAACTGAAAGACATCAGAAGATGATAAGACAGTTCATTGAATCTGATGACAATGTGACTATGATGATGACAGAATGGGTTGACAATGAGCAGTAAAAATGGACAGAAACAGACTATCATTGCCTAATGTTGTTTCTGGAACCTTGGTTCTAAGAGTGACAGGTTTAAAGAACTGTAGAAAGAACGGGCAAAAAATAATAAAATAAGGTAAAGAAATTTTACAAATTTACTTGATGACTAATTTCAGAAGTCAATTTTTAAACTTCAGAACTGAGAGAAAAGAGACACTTGTCCTTTGTAGATTTGACCAAACGTCCAAGTACCCATTACTATCCTAAAATAGATACAGCATTGCACTCTGTTAAATACTGTGGTTAACAAGAAGTTCTCCTAGATGTTTGATTATATGATTCTTGCTAATATGGAAGACTCTGCTGGACAAGGTTTTTGGCACATTTGTATAATATACACTTTCCTAACTCTACGGGAAAAAGCCTTCATCAGTCTGTTTGCCCTCTTTACAAGTTGAAATAAATGTCTATTGTTTTTGTCTAGTATTTAAATAATCACAGTACAATGATGAGTTCATATATTTGAAAACATAAGGATTGATGCATAATGAATGGTCCATGATCTTCAAAATTTCAAAATGGTCCTTGATTCAATAAAAGTTAAGAAATTGTCAGAAAAGGAAAGTCAGCCTACTTTATCCCATAAGCCTATCATTTAAACTTTCAAGACATAGGACATTAAAAAATTTGACAATCAACTAAAAACATTATTCATTGAAAGAATACATCTACCAATATAATCACACAGAGCCCAATATAATAAAAAGTCATATGAGCAAAGGAATGTGGTATTTCCACAATTGGTGAGACATAAGCAGTGTAAATAAGGGATAGATCCAAATTCATGCTTGGAATGAAGCTTAAAATAGTCAATGCTGTTTAAACAAAGGCACATGATCATGTGACACAATGTTGAGAAGTTACATGGCAGTTGGATGTCCTGAAATTAGTTTATACACAGTTCTCTGAAATTCAACAGATAACTTGACATAGAACTTAGCACAATTTCAGAATAAAGACTGTAATACAGCGGTTCTCAACCTTCCTAATGTCATGACCCTGTAATACAGTTCCTCATGTTGTATGTGGGCGTATCTGCATGTGGGCGGACCCGCCTGGAGACGGATAGAGGAGCAGTGTCTTGGTTCCTAAGACCATCGGAAATATGTGTTTTTCGATGGTCTTAGGTGACCCCTGTGAAAGGGTTATTTTACCCCCAAAGGGGTGGGGACCCACAGGTTGAGAACTGCTGCATGGATTAATGACAAAGGATGCTGAGATGGTTTTAAGATGCAGGAGAACCTGTAGCTATAATGGTATGACAATGAGTAGGAAAAGCACTATTTGAAGGGTACAACATTCTTATTACCTATGATTTCTGGAGCTTCAGTTCTAGGAGTACCATGCTCAAGATCTGTAATAGGAACTAATCAAAAGCAATGAAATAAACACTTGTGAAAGTCAGCAAGTTAAATCTTACAAGAATAATGTTGCTTTAATAGATATACAGCAGATTAAATTTTTTTTCTGAAATTAAATGCTTGTTATTTAAAGGTCTGGCCACAAATCTGGTAAATATCTCAACAAAGTCAACACAGTACTTCTGTCTAAGTACCTAATTCCAACTATTGTAGAAGACTGCCCTTGGAAACTTGTTTGAAAATTTTACTAAATATATACTTAAGTAACTGTTCTGGCAATTGCTTGTTTATCTGTGGAAGCTTTAAGAAAATAGCTTATCATAGATATAATAAATAGCACTTACGTTTGAACAAAGAATAAAGCAAAGTGACCATGTTCATATTGTTGAAAATTCATATTTGGAAATAGGCTGAGACCTCAGTTAAGGCAAAAGCACTCAACAAACCAGGATAATGAACATTCACTTAGTGTGTGGTGCCCAGTAGAGCACCTCTCTGATAATGAAAATGTAGTATCCTATGTGGGTGGAAGGCCACTGATGCTTCTAGGTCCAAATCCAAGCTCTGTGTCTTACATTCAAGAATTTTTTTCTTTAACTGCTCTATGGACCCTTCCAAACAGAGCATTATCATCATCACTTAGTAGTAGAAACCCTGTTTTTCCAGAAGCCTGTGGCCTCTATACCCTCTTTTTTTCTGCCTCTGTTCATTTTCATGATTTTAAGACCCTATGTCTTTCCAACTCCTTATTCCTCTCCTTTACAACTTCCCTCTGAACTCACAGATGTTTGCAGCCCCTGCAAAAAAACAAGCTAGATTTTCACAGACACACTGCCTTGGTTTATAATCTTTGAATGTTTGATATTGGGGCAGATTTTGACTTTGACTATACTACAGACTGAGAAGTAAAAACAAGCCACCTACTTTTGTGATATCCTCACAGCTGTTGTGGCTGTTGGGATGGAAGGCACTTAATGTTTGTGCCTTGAATTAAAGATGTTTGGTTCTATTTAATATATTTTGTCTTTAATATAATGAAATAAGGAAAAATAAATGAAATACCTATTAAAAGAGATCTTTATGCACAAAGCACAAGGAATTCGGCTGCTACACAGGTCTCCCCCAACCATGATTTCCTTTGCTAACTTAACAGTGGGAGCAGCAGAGAGTCACCTTGTGCCTTTACCCACTGAGGGCTCACAGGGGCTATCACTCCCACCATGGGCATTCATCTCAGACTCTCATAAACTGCTAGGAATCAGTCTTTTTTTTACCAGAAATCCACATTTACCCAGTTTAGTTTGAGGTGCCTCAGTAGTTGTTGTTGTTTTAGATTTGGGACGTGGACGACGGGTCCGTTTTGATGGTTTAGGAGCTGAAGAAAGAAAACCTTCAGTTACTACAGAGTCTATAGTTCAGGAGCTATGGGTAGTATGACACATGGATCTAGATTTCCTGAAACTTATTAGATTTCCTTATGCTTTTGGAAATATGTCTTTAACTTTTTAATTTGAAACTTTCACCCTTATTATAATAGTATATTGTTTTTTACCATTAAAAGTTCACTGGAAATGAGTCATAAATAAATTGTTATTAATTCAAGAAGTGAAGAATCATTTGTAGGATTCTTCTGCTGAATCAAAAGGGTAAGAATTACTGTTAAAATATTACAATGTTGGTGATACCCAAATAAAAACTTTGACAGTTTCTATTTGTAAAACTATGTAATTAATTAATTACAAATAATTAATTACAAATAAAAAGCTAAATAATTATAGACCATGTAATTAACTAAAATATCAATCAAAGAACAAATATCACAGTTAAAAAAAAAAAGTAGACCTTTAGATCCACAAAAATCTCTTGGACAACATAATAGTTGTTAGAGTCAAGAGAATTGATTCTTAAATGCAGATTTAACAAAACATTGGTTAAAATATACACAAAATGACAAAACAATTTCAGATGGCTGTATGTATAACAGATGACTTGAGTTAGGTTCATGCATGGCTCTCTCAAAAGCAAGGAATAACTTGTTTTAAGAATCTTCAATATTTTTATGATGAATAATATAATGGACTGAAAATAAAGGATGATGATGTAGCCTTAAGAAGCAAAAGAACATGTAGCTACGATGTTGATGGAATATATCTGACAATGGGAGGAAAACACTTACTGAGGATCACAATATGTTATTACCTTGTGTTGTCACCCAAGCCTCAGTTCTGAATGTAACAGGTTCAAAGTCTGCAGTAGAAACTGACCAAAAGTATTGATAATAAACCAAATAATTGTTTTCAATGCAAGAAAATACAAACTTTACTTCAAAATGAATCTTGCTAGTATAATATAGTTTCTAGAACTATATAGCAACTTATAAAAATTGTTAAACTAGACAATAATATGGTTTCTTTTCTAAAATTTGGCCATACCTAAGTCAGGTAGTTATTTCCTTATTTCTCCTTCTTTGATTATCTGATTCTAACTAATAAGCCAAAGTGGGATGTGTGGGTATTGATTGCTAAGAATGCATCTTTGGAAAGATGCTGAGACCTAAGCATGATGAATCAAATAGGGTATCTAAGTAAAGAAAGAACATGTGCAAAAAACTTGCTGTCTACTGGATCAAATCTCAACTGCTCCATCAGATGCCACAGGAATGCCACCGTGGAAGTCCATAGATTGATCTAGATCCATAAAAGCTTTGACTACCAACTTGAAGTCAGATATCCTCTATACTAGTATTGTGGTTAGACTTTTCTGATTAGTCTATTTTTATCTATTCTTTCTGATTTTATTCCTCCCCATCTTTTTACTCATCCATGTACTATGGTGATTTCAAGGCTCCACTTTTTCTTAATCTACCTTTCCCTGCTTCAGATTTACTCTTGAGACCCAGCTAGGTTAGGCTGCTGAGACTCTAAACCAGGAACACATGTTTACCTGGTTTGGACTCAGGTGTTTCAGGACGTGGTGTGGTTTTTGGTCTGGCACATGGACGACCCCTCTGAGATGGTTTGGAAGCTAAAGGAAGAAGTTCTTGGGTTACTACATAACTACATTATCTGTGGTTCTAGAAGCTATTGGAGATCAAAATATGATTCGAGATTTTCACATCTTGTTAGATATTTGCCTTTTACATTTGCGATTTTTGTCACATATTTCTTTTATAGCTTCTTTTATCATAGAAGATTCTTTGAAAACAAAAATACCTTTTAATTAAATAAAGATTTGTAATTATAATCAAAGTCTCATAGGACAGCTTGATTGGCTAACAAAAAGATTAAGAACTATTGCTAAGTTTTAATGGGTAATGAAGGTCCTATACTATCTGAGATTTATAATTTAATCTTCCAATTTTGAGCACATTTTCTATATAACTTAAGTACATAGTATTACCTAAATAAAAACAAAACAATTAAATACTATGCAAATAGGGAAAAAAAAGGTAGAAATGTAGATATGCAATAATGGATCCTCTTGGTTCAGTGATGGTTCTTAATGGCTTTATCTGTTTAGATAAGAGGTAGAGAGCCATGATATGTTTGAAAATGTTTTACTACAAACACTGCTTAAACAAGGCAAAGAATGACATGACACGACTTCAAATAGGTCGTGTGGTAAATAAATGTCCTAATGTGGTTCATGCATGACTGGTTATACTAAAAAACAACAGGTAATTTGTTTGAACGGTTTTCATAATTGTGCTTAATCCCTTCATCTTTCTAGAAAAACTCCTGGGCACAGAAAACAGTATGGTGATTGTCAGAGGGAAAAAGGGGTGGGGGAGGTAGAAGAGGGTAAAGTGGGGATGAATGGTGATGGAAGGAGACTTGACTTGAGGTGGTAAGTACACAGTATAATCAACAGATGATGTATTGTAGGATCATATACCTAAAACCTATATAACTTTATTAACCAATGTCATCCCAATAAATTCAATAAAAAAAACACCAGTTTTCATAATCTTTAGAAGAATGCAAATGAATGACCATAAAGGATGACACTATTGTCACATGAAGCCAGATGAGACTCTGGACTTTACAATTACCAGGGTAAGGCTTGTTGAAAACACAGGGTATTGTTACCTAATGTTCCTGGTGCCTCTGGTCTAAGAGTGACACGTTCAAAGACTGTAGCAGGAACTGACCCAAAAAATACAGTAAACCAAAGAGATTTTAAAATACATGAAAAATTAGAACATTCACATCCAAACAATTTTACTTGTAAACAATCCTTCTACAGAAACAAAGAAAAAAATAGCTGGGAAAAAGAGTAGATGTTTCTTTGAAAATTTCACCAAATTATATTCACAATCAGTTTTAGGATTAGCCTTTGAACTATCTTAGAGTCTTAAAGAAGTCAGCATGAAATTCTCCTAGGTTTTAATTAAGAGATTCTAACTGGCATGGAAAAGAAACTGTCTATTAAAAAATCTGATCAACCTGTACTTCCATAAAAGATGAACATGAATACTTACCATGTTTAAGTCAACATGAATAAATAGACAGTTTATAAGTTTGAAACAGATATAAAAATCAATCACTGAAGTGGACAATGTTGATCTTGCCAAGAACTCATCTTTGGAAAGAGTCTGAGTCCCTTGCCCAAACCATGGCACTCAGTCTGTAATACTCAGTAGAGCATATGTCTGGCCTAAGCCCAGAAAAAGTGGAGAGACAGTTGATGTCTCTGTATCAAGTCTAAGCTCCTGAGTCAGGTCCTCAAAATCCTCTTCAGTTGTGCCTAGATGCAGCATCAACAGCCATGATTTGATTACCTAGAAGTAGGACAGCCTGTTCCAAGCAGACTGGACTGCCTTCATGGTTAACCTAACCCTTACCCAACCCACATGTCCAGTCCTTCTGTTGGTTCCCTTTTCCCTCTATTCATTCAATCCTACAGTGGGTCCAAGGTCCAAGTATAATCTACCTTAATCTTTTCCTTTGCAAGATCAATATTTAATGTTTGTATCATGTAAAAATGTACTCAATTTTATTGTTTCAGAAATAAAACAGGTCTCCTACAGCTGACATATCACCCACGATTGCCAATATTGGTCCAGGAATATGCTGGGTTTTATGATTTGTTTATTTACTTGAACTGAATATACTGGCTCTGCTAAAGAAGTTTTGAGATTTGAATAAAATGTGATAGTAAGAAATATACTAAATGCATATCAAAGAAGATTCTCACATAGAAATAATAAGGTATTCTGGCCCCCACATTATCTCTTACTCATGTTATTCTCCTTGACACCTGTGAAGAGGAGACATTACTGGCTATGCCTCCTGACCTCACACTTAAAGAAAATAAGAGCTTGGCACAGCTTTAGGTCCTCACTAGGCTACTAGGGCTCCTCCACATTTACCCGGTTTGCTCTGAGGTACTTGAGGGCTCGGTGTGGTTTTAGGTCTGAGACGCGGGCGATGGGGTCTTTTTGATGCTTTGGTAGCTGAAGAAAGAAAAGCCTGTGTTACTCTAGGTCTTATGGCTCCTCATACTAAGGGGAGGTTTTTCCAAAACTTGTAATATTTTTTAAAGTCCCAGGAAATTGTCTGCAGTTTAAAATTTTGACTCATTTTATACTAATGTGTCTTCTTTTTATCACTAAGAGTACTTTGGGGAAAAAATCATATATATAGTGAAATCACTCATTTAAGTCATGAAGATTAACGCTTGTAATCAGATACTCAGAGCATTTTGTCTTGGGAAAAAAAAAATGACTGAGAAGAGATGCTCAACTCTGCTGCTAGGGGAGGGAAGGGTCATACTAAGGAAGAGGCTTGTAAGTTAAAATTTCAGATTTGGGTAATTCCATATTTGTCAAATTGGTAATAAGACACATCAGTACTTAAAGCACCAAGAAAGAAACAGCATAACATGCAAATACATTTTTAAAAATCTAGAAACTTAGGTGTGCAAAGGAACATAAGAATAGCTGTTCTTGAAATCAGCCTACTTAAGAAATAGTTCTCAATTTGTTTTAAACTCAGCTTTAACACAGAACACTGTTCAAAGCAGCACAAGACAACATGACAGTTTCGAATGCACCATGACAGTGAAATGTTTTGGACTGAGCTCATGTCTGCTCTCGTAAAAACAGGAAACTGGTTTTTAAGAGGCATCAGTACTCTTCGGATGAAGACAGTGATTGAATGGCAACAGAGCATGATGGATTACGAGACACAGGCTGTCTTATAAAGACGGAAAAGCCATGTTATGGGAATGGAGACGGGAAGGACTATACGATGAGAAGCAAAAGCACTGAGCGAATGGCAGAGTCATTACCGAATGTTCCAGAGGTCTCAGTTGTAAAAGTAACAGGTCCAAGGTCTGTAACAGAAACTGAAGTAATACAATTTTTTTTTAAAAAAGTATATCAAGAGCTACAATATTTACTTCAAATATATATATATTAAAATTCTGGATAAAGGGGGTTATGAAGTGAATTGTGTCTCCTTAAAATTCATATGAAGCCTTAACTCCCAATGTGACTGTAATTGGAGATGGGCCTTTAAAGAGGCAATTAAGGTTAAATGAGGGGTGGGGCCCTAACCCAATAGTTCTAATGTCCTTATAAGAAGAGGGAGAGAAATGTGCACAGAGAAAAGACCATGTGAGGACATAGCAAGATGGCAGCCATCTGCAAGCCAACCAGAGAAATTAAATCTGCTGACACTTTGATCTTATACTTCCAGCCTACAGAGCTGCAAGAAAGAGATATCTGTTGTTTAAGCCACCAAGTCTGTAGTATTTTGTTAAGGCTGCTCTGGCAAACTAATACAAAGGGAAATCAATTTTCTTGTTCAGATTTGGCCAAACTGTAGTTATGGACAACTTTATCTCACCAGAAAGTTATTACTTTTGGTCCCTGTTTAGCACTCGTCTACTCTCAGCACAGGGAAAATTTAATTCAGTGTGGAAAGAAGAGGTTTCTGATGCCCTTGAGAACAATGTCAGTCTCCTTCAACTTCCCATGGTGTTATCTAAATGCAGAGTCATGTACTTGGATGGATAGAAGCCACAGGCTCTCTTCCCCTTCTGGTGGCTCTATACACATCTTACATTTTCATCTTTGTTCACTCTCACCTCTCCATTTGTGTAGTCTGATGTGGGATCAAGGCCCAAACTCTGTCCCTCCTCTATTGAAGCCCAAATGGATTTTTTACTTCTTTAAGACCTTATATGATACGTCTAACACTTAATGTTTATGTACCCAAGAAAAATCTTGAATTTGCAAAAATATCCTACCCTGTTCTCATCCTCTAGACTTTTTATGCAAGAAAGGTTCTTGTGCTCAGTTAGCCTACAGACTGAGAAGTAAAACATGTCTCCTAGTACTCAGAGCTACAGGAAAAATTATGTCTCTTCCAAACATGAACTCCTTGCCAACCATGAAGGGGGAAGGTCTCTTCCCAATTCTCTCTCTGGGGGTATGTGGGTTTACATTCTCAGTCAGTGACTGCCCTAGAATCTTTAAACCAAAGACTCTGCTGTCATCTGGTGTGGTTTCAGATGTACATAGACATGGAATGGTTTTAGTTTGTGTTATGAATGACATGTCCATTGGGATATTTTTGGAGGTAGAAAAATACAATGCTCAGTAACTTTAAAGTTTATGGTTCTGCATATTATAAGGTTGAAAAAAATCTTAAGTTTTCCAAAGCTTGATAAATTTTCTTGAGTTTTAGGAAATAGATCTTGCTAGTGTGAAAAATGTCCCTTACTATGT
Organism: Molossus molossus; assembly: GCF_014108415.1. Taxonomy (NCBI): domain Eukaryota; kingdom Metazoa; phylum Chordata; class Mammalia; order Chiroptera; family Molossidae; genus Molossus; species Molossus molossus. Next base: position 86,072,811 of record NW_023425388.1, read on the forward strand.
TACTATATCTTCTTTTGTTACTGAAGATGGTGGGGGTGGGGGTGGGGGGCAAAATTGACATAAAATGAAGCTATTGATTCAGAGAGTCAGATTTGTATCTTTCACATTATCCTCGAGTTCCCTGACTGCATCAAAAAGGTTAAGAATCATTTCTAAACTATGGTGGAGAGGAAGGGGAAGTCAGATTAACCCTAAGGATGGGGTTTGCTATTTAAATTTATCGGCCTTGATCACATTATCTGTTAGACAATTCACTAAAAATAAAAGAAAAAAATTATCCACATGTTAACAAAATAACAACAAAACAGGCAGGTAAAAACGTAGATGTATGAAGAATGTATAATGAAATGTTCCTATTACAGCCTAGTTAGCATAGATCAAGATTAGGCACTCTCACAGGTATATGTAATTTACCTTAACAGAGCACTCTGATTAATGAAAAACATAAGGTGGCATGCAAAAAATGTAAAGTAAGTTACAGGGCAAGAAGCTATCCCAAACTAGATTTAGGCATAGCTCTTTTAAGAACAAGAGGTAAATTGTTTTATGCATTTTCAATTTATAAGATGAAGAATGTAATTGAATGTCAACAGAGTGGAATGAATGGGTTTGACAATGAGCAAATCAAGCACTTGCTGCAGGTCAGACAGTGACATTCCCAAAAGCTGTCCTTGGAGCCTCTCTCAAAGGAGTAACTGGTTCAAGGACTATAGCAGGAGCTGACCAATAATAATAATAATAATGATAATAATAATAAAAAAACAATGAAATGGTAAAATTTATATAATCTCAGAACACTCACTTCAAAAAAAAATTGTACCAAAGGAATAATGTGCCTAGAGAACAAAGCAAACACTATTAGCCCTCTGAGCTGAGGGCTATGGCGTCTCTGCACTGGGTACCCAGTGTACTCAGAGACTGTCTTTGTACCCAGGTAACTATCCCTGTGAAGTGCCCCTGAAGTTCCGCACTCACTCTGATGACCCTCGTCTAAGTAACGCACCAAAGGCAACCATACCCATCTTGCTAGAAACTCATCTTTGGAATGAGACCACTGGGGTACTTAAGAGAGCAGCAGTGAAGGGGCAGCCATTCGGTCTGAGGTACAGCAGGGTATCAATCTATCCCTCTGTCCAGTGCTTAGGGAAAGCTTTGGCGTATGTGAATACTGATGATTCCTACATGAAATCCAAACTCCTAAGTCCAGCATTAAAATCCCCTTTTATCTGGTCCTAAGGGCCCATTTAGCTACAGCAACCTGAATGAAAGGCTCCGATCAACACTTAGAAGCCTGGCAGCCTGCATGGGTCAGAGCAACCTCTGCCTCCTCACTGGCTTCTCTACGTGCCCTTCCTTTCTGCACATTTTTACCCCCTTCATCCCAAAACTATGGCCCCTAACTAAATCTTGCTCATGGTTTGTTTTCAAACAACCCATGAGAGCAAAGAATTATTTTTTCTTTCCATTTTAAGAGACAATAAATAAATAAATAAAATATGCAATAACAAAGACTAGATGGCCACCCAAATATTTAATATCTAGTCCCTTATAGAAAGTGTTTGCCAGCTCTGGCCCTACATCCTTGCTCTGACTTACACAGCTTTCATAGTTACCAAGAAATAATTTCCTATTTGCCCAAACATATGTTGTTCTGTAGCTATTTCAGGCCACAATACTATTTCAATATTTAAAGGATGAGTAGAATCAAATCAGAAGTCAATTAAATAGACATTTAGAAAGAAGATTCCAATTCACAAATTAGAAGGACTCTGGTTACCACCTAAGACCTTGCCAACCGTGTTCTCCAGCCTGCTGTGGAGTGGAAGCAGCGACTGGCCCTGATTTGTCCCTTCCCTTTCCCTGGACCCCACCGGATGGGCTGCCAGGATTCCTGGACACCCAGTTCCATCTGACGTGCTGCAGGACTTGGTGTGGTTTTAGGTTTGGGATGTGGATGATGAGTTTCTTCAGGCACTTTGGGAATTAAAGGCAGAAAACCTCTGGTTAATAGAGTGTTTTAGTTCCAGAAGCTGTGAATAGGATTATCTGGTTATCCTTGACTTTCTTAAAACAAAAGCATTGTTTTAATACTCTTCAATATATTAAGAAGTAATTGAATGGCAGTAGCGGATGACACAGAAGCCCGGTGAAACGGGTGGTTATGAGGGCAATGAAATGGGGTTGAGATGAGCAGGAAAAGCAGATGGCAGTGAACATATGTCATTACCTAGTGTCGTCCCTGGAGCCTCGATTCTAGGAATAACTGGTTCAAAGACTGTGTCAGGAACTGATCAAAAGTAACAAAAGAAACCAAAGAGATTTATGTGAATGTATGAAATGTCAGAAAATTCATTTTGCCAGTATAAACAAGGCTTCTAAGGGAGAGGGGAAGGAGGAGGGAAAAGATGGATTACAAAAAACTTTAACACCAAGAGGCAGGAACTGAGGGGAGGGAGGTGAAGTGGGGTGAAGAGTAGGGGGTCCTCCTAGGGTCTGTCTACTACACATAAACAGATAGCCAAAGGAAGCTGAGACTATGCCAAGAGACTAATCCTTAGCAAAAACAATGGCATTTAATATAATAAGGTAAGGAAGGACCTCTCAGTTTGTGGTATCATATTAGACTAGGCATCTTCTGTTCTAAGATTAGGAAAAGCATGGTTTGGTGCAGGAAAAAAAAAAATCACTAAAGCCTACTGAATCAAATTTAAGCTCTTGAGTAGGCATCCCAGATTCCCACCCCCCTTCCTTTAATTCATCCTATGAGCCCATTTAATAGGAGGGCATCAACAAGTCATCCTCTGCTTGTCCTCTACTAGTGCAGATTGTCCTCTACTACTGCAGATTCTTTATTAATTTCTTTCTGATTATCCTGGAATTCTCCTGCCCCAAATATCTATTACACTCTTAGCATATAGCAATGGTACCATTTGAGAACTTATTTTACCTTCATGTAAACATACTGTCTCATATTATTTTCTACTTGTTTATGCAGGAATAACTTTTGTTTACAACTGTAGTACAAACTGATTGGGAAATAAAACATACTTCCTACTTCTGATGTATCTCCCAGCTGCTAATATGGTTATGGGGATTTAGAAGGGATAAATAAAAGTAGTTTACTTGAATTGATTATATAGGCTCAACAGTTTACTGAGCAAGCTTTATCTTTAACACATAAAAGGCCTCAAAGGAACATTGATGGAGAACATTCCCACACAGAAAGCATGGGGTACTCAGATAGCTCATGTTCTCCTAATGAGTAGCTTTTACTCTTTTTTTTCATTCTCACCCGAGGACATTTTTCCATTTTTTATTCAGATAGATTGGGCGGGGGGTGGGGTGGGGGTGGGGACATTGACGTGAAAGGGACACATCAAGTGGCTGCCAACCTCACAACCAACCAGGGCCGGGGACAAACTGCAACCAAGGTACACGCTGTTAGGGGGAACCGAACCTGGGTCTCTCTGGACTGCAGGCCGATGCTCTAACCACTGAGCAAAACCGCCAGGGCAAGTAGCTTTTACTCTTAATGGATATATAAGGCATATACCAATTATGGGCATACAATTTAGGGTCCCAACTAGGGTAGACCACTTGGATTCCTTAAACCAGAAACCGAATATTTACCCAGTGGAATCTGAGGTTCATCTGGATGGGGTGTGGTTTTAGGTTTGGGACGTGGACGACGGGGTCTCTTTGTTATTATTGGAGCTGAAGGAAGAAAATGTAGTATTAATATAGTGTTGGTGGCGCTATAAACTATGAACAGGATGACATAACACGGCTCCAAGCTTTCTAAAACTTGTCAGTTTCTTTAAGAGGAGAAAACTTTGTTACTTTGGTTTGAAATTTTTCTCCTTTAGTATATTAATAAGGTTTTATTTATAATTAAGAGTTCTCCAGAGGTTAAAAATTACAATCATGTTTAAGAAATAAAGATGAGGAACTCCTATTTTCTTGAAAATGTCCTTAATCTCAAATTACTGATTACAAATTGCTGCTAAACTATGATGGGGAGAGAGACGCTCAAACCACCGTAGTCACTTATAATAATTTTAAATGACTAGGCTTAGGCAAACTTTTCACTTGGTAATTTACCAGAGTACAGTATACAAAATTCACTGAAACATCCATAAAGTAAAAAAAAGTTATATAGAATTTGAAATGTAGAAAGATTCTTAGAGAAACTTTGTGGTATTATAATTGATACTGTACTGGTGGTCTAAATAAGGGACATGCAGATAACCACATTTGGACCTCAGCTCTAATAAACAGAACTCTTTAAACAGAGCTGCAATTTCAAGCTGGGATATGAAGAAGATAGTTGTACTGAATTAACTCCATACCCATTTCTGTTAGAAAGAAAGCCTTTTAGATGTTAAGATGAAGACTGTTATAGGATGACAATTATGATGTCATCATCTATATAGCACCACAGGTTAGCTCTTGCTGAAGGACATAAAGAATCATTACCTAAAGATGTCCCAGGAGTAACAGGATCAATGTCTGTAGCAAGAAATGATCAAAAGTAATTTAAAGAAGAAATGTTATGCACATGAGAAAAGTCATCAAATTCTCTTGAAAATGAACTTAGCCAGAATCACAGAGAAAAATGTAATTCAACGTGGGAGAAGCAAATAAAATACGCAGGTACCAAGAAGACACCAGGCAGTGTAAGGAAGTCCCAGGTGTTGACTAGGGCCTTCGCCCTCAAGGGTCATGGGTTATTAGGTGGCAAGTTAAACTGTCACCCCACTATCACATCCGAGGAGGTTCCACAGGCACCAGGAAACGTATATTTACCTAGTTTGGTCTGAGGGGCCTCTGGGCTCGGTGTGGTTTTATGTTTGGGACGTTTTGGACGTTTTGAAGGTTTGGGACGTGGAAGACGTGTTCTTGGTCGTTGGGATGTTTTTGGAGCTGAAGAAAGGAAACTGGTTAATATCATATAACTTCAGAAACTAAAAAAGGATTTATACATGGCTCTAGGTTTTCTAAAATTTTGCTATATTCTCTTGACTCTTGAGAAATTTATCTCTTTATTTCAAAATTTTGTTTGTCATCCACATGCAAAAAATATTTCTTTGGGGGGGGGGGTGGGTCTCCTAATAGTTCTTTTGAAAAAGACTATACAACATTATTTGAAAGCATTATTATTATTGCTGGTGTCAGATTTTCGAAGGTGACCCCGACCCAAGGGAAGTCAGAAGCGCAGCATGTAGATGCCACATTAGAAAGCATCCCAGGCTCACCAGCTTCTGGGAAACTGTACTTCAGTTAGGCATAGATCCCATTAAACATTATTAGAAAAAGCACAGGTGATTTTTTTAAAATCCTTCATAGATGACAAAAATGCTCTGCATATCTTAAAACAACTTCCTGTTGATGCATACAGTTATTAATGATGTCTATGGGGCAGACACTCCTAATCGTATTTAAGATTGAGCTTTATCACTGAACACTGAGCAGAATCACAGGCTTTTAAAGTATTAATGAAGCTGGATGGTATGGGAGATGTCTGCACTAGCTGCAAACAGGCTTCTATTCTAAGTAACGTGTTTTAAATCTCTTCAATACAGTCAAAGAGAAGAATCCAATTGAATGACAACAATGATGAGAAAACCTTAGGAAAGAGAAAAACCCTTAACCAAGATAGTAATGGAACAGACTGGGCAATGATCAGAAAATGCACTTGCTTAAAGACATAAAAGGTTATTACCTAATGTTGTCCAGGGAGCCTCAGTTCTCAGAGTTACAGGTTCAATGTCTGTGGCAGGAACTGAGCAAAAGCAATACAATAGGTAATGGAGAGTTAAGAAACACAGGAAAAGAAAAAAAATTACCTTGAAGATACATCTTCTTAACTTTGCAATGTTTAAAAAGTAGTTCTGAACTCTGGAAAAATAGTATTTGTTCTCTAATAACTGGCTGTACTCTGGTATCCATTTATCTCACAAATTAGTAATAGTCTTTGTACTTTGCATCCTTAGGAGAGCCATGAAAAGCTTTTCTTTTTATTTCTATATTTAATTATCTGATTCCAACTATATTGGAAACTTGGCTCCAAAAAATCAGACAATTACTTGTCTGATATGTATTTTAAATTACTCTGAAAAATTGTTATGACAGCCTTTGTTTGTATCTGGAAGCCTTTTACCACCATTCTTAATATTTGTTTTGAGGAATGTTGATGGTGAGGATAATTTTTAAATATCTTAATCAGTCTGTTTATCAGAGATCTGTGACAGTTGTGCAAAAAATAAACTTTTGCCTTTCTCCAGAATGTGTTACTCCTTCTTACTATCTCTTACACATTCATTTCAAATGGATAATTATTCAAATGCAAAACAGAGATGCTTAAGAAAAAAGTTGAAAAGCAATAATTCAATTTTTTCTCTGGATAAAGACGACTCCTATAATTCTAGAGTATTCTACAATGATTAAATTATGCATAGATAAGAAATTAAGATTAACTCCTTAGTTTTAAGTGAGTGTCTCTATTTTTCATTATTTTCAGAAGATTAAATGTAACATTAAAACATTTTTATTACCAAATCCCTGTAAGCAATTATACAAAGATTGCCTCTTGCTTACTGTCCAAGACACATAACACAAAGTTGGGTTCAGCCACATCTGAGAACATCTTCTGAACTAATGGAAAATAATGGCAGACAGAGAAGAGAGGGAAAAAGCAAAACCAGAGGATGAAAACAATACTCAAAGCTGACCGCCTGCAGACAAAAAAGGGACATCTCTAGTTTGTTTGGAATTCAGCGTCAGAAAATGAATTTGTCAACAGAAAATTGACTTTCATTCAAGTTGCATTTGAATGGTATAGAATTATGAAAGCAAGAGATTTTTTCAGGAAAGAGACAATTACATATTACATCAAGCCCCAAACAAACAGTTTTTTCATTGCTCCTCTCCCACATCCATACATTATATACATAAAAACAGAGATCTCAAAAATGTCCTGGTTTGAAGGATGGATGGAGAGTGCACCTGTGACTCTTCACAGCATCATGTTGGAAGCAATCCGACTATCTCCAAAGGTGACCAGAGCAAGAGTAACTTTCAGGGGTTATAAGCAGATGTAGGAGAGCCTAGCAAGGTTAAAAAGGTCCCTAACAATGTTGGAAATTAATGAAAAATATGGTGAATAATTGTTTACACAAGAGACTGCAGATAATGACAGACACGAGAGGGGCAAGCTCAGCAAAACACTGACCAAGAAGGAAGACATCCATCATTACCTAAGGTTATGGAGGGAGCTTCAGCCTCAAATGTAACAGGCTTAAAGACTGCATCGTAAAAAATAAAGAGATATAAGTAACAAAAAGAGTAAGTCTAAACTTTTAAGTGCTCACTGATGCTTAATTCACAGGATACAGAACCTGATTTATTCTTATTGATATAAATTGCCTTCTTGATAGGCTTATTTATTATGAGAGATGCTCTCTTAGTAAGTTAGAATTTTATACTGATTGGAATCTTAGGAGAAAATTTCTATTGCAAAATAGTTGAATTTTTAGAATTGTTATACCAATATATTCGTATATGGTAGGAAATCTCTTAGTAGGTAGTTACTGTTTAAAATGTCAGTTGGGTATTTTAGAGGAAGTCAAGCTCTGATTATGTGCTCATAAAGGAAGAACACAGCATCAGCCTCCCAACTGCCACCTGGTGGTGGCTGCTCAAATCACTTTCAGAGATATTCCGGATACAGAAGAACCTGGCTTCTCTTCATTACAAACCCCAATTCAGAAAACAAAGCCTAAAAAGTTCCTTAGGAAAATAGAATCTGTCAGCATCAGTTGTAAAATTTACTAATTTCCCACACTGATTTGTTCATTTAATGCTTAAAACATCAGTATTACTACTTTGAGAAGATAATGAACAAAAGCATGCACTTGGGTTTCTGTGTTTTATGTGATAGAACAAATTGTAAACATTTTCAGCAACATTCCCAAAGAAAGAGCTTCTTGAACTAAAGCATTGGAAATTATGTTTACCAGGTTTAGTTGACAGCATATCTGGTTTTGCTGTGATTTGGGGTTTAGGGAGTAACTGCTTTGGCGGTTTTAAATCTGAAGGAAACAAGGTGCCACAATTAGTGTCATAGCAGAGCTGTGAAGGTCAAGATTAATGTTACTTACACAGTGTTTTCCTAGTTATAGATCAAGGCACTGAAAGTAGTGTTTACCGGGCTGGATTTGAGGTGCATCTGGTCTATGTGGGGTTTTAGGTCGTTTGGACGTTTTTGATGCTAAAGAAAAAGGTATTAAAAATTAGTATAATGGTCACGGCTGTAACTGTCAGAATTAAGGACACATATGCTTGAGCAAAGATACTACATAAATTCAGTGAATATACAGCAAAATTAACTCCTGGGTTGTGGGAAGGGTGGGCAATGTGTCCATTTCTACCTGTTTTTCCAAAAGGGAAAAACTTTTCAGGAAATGCTGAAAACGTGTCTTTGAGTACAAGTAATGAGAACTGTAAGACTGTTTCCTATGTAATTTCAAACATGGGAAATTGATTTATTTTTCTATTTCTTAATTGATTTATTTTTCAGTATAAAGATAAGGTAGAAATTTGAAACTTGCTTAGTAGGAGACCAGGAATTATACATAATGTTACATGACTACTGATTTCTGGAATTTTCTAAAGTCAAGCAGTGACAGATTTATTGTGAATGCTAAGAACTTACAATGAAATAATTATCATCAAACAGCATTAATACTAAAAACAATAAAAACAGATTGGGACTTTTCCCCCCAGAACATGCCCTTGACTGGGAATCAAATCTAAGACCCTTCAGTTGATGAGCTGACACTCTAACCACTGAGCCAAACCATCCAGGGCATCAGCTTGGATCTTTTAATGTGCTCAAGTTACAAAGAAGACCATATTATTTTTATATTGGACCCTAGACCAAGAACAGTATTTGTGCTTCTAAAACATACGCAAACACATTTTTCAAAGAAACAGAAATCTGAAGAACCCATTATTTCATGCAGCTTTTTAAAAGAGAGAAAGCCATACAAGTAGAATGAGTAATTCATTAAAATGACCATCAAGGCACTGGGATACGTTACTGCCATTGGTCAAGTCCAGGATGAGCACAGAAGCCCCGTCTGCAAAAGAGTAGATGGTTTTCTCAACACGAGGACACATGTGATGGAAAGAAAGAGGGTTAGTGGAAAACCAGGAAGGTGTGTCCATGACCACAGACCCTTCCTTAAGTAAGCACAATGATTCTTCCAGAAGTCTCCTATCTCCAGGTTCTTCAACCCCAGACAGGAAAGTGAGGGGACGTGCGGAATGAAACGGATGGTGTGGTAGAAATGCAGTCATGTCTGGGTGGAGAGTAGGAAAAGCTGAAGTGACAGCGTGAAAGCAGCTGCAGGAGGGAATTACCGATTGTGGGCACCAAGGGCTCCGGCTGCACCGTAGCAGGTTGCAGAGCTATAGAAGCAAAAAACCAAACACTCATTATACCAAGAAGAGGCATCTTGAGGAAGGAAACATTACTCCTCAATCTTTACTTAAACTGTGTGCTTTCTTAAAAATATGATTTCCCCTTTAATTTTTCCCATTCCCTCCTCTTCTTCCTATTTCTTTTCCACAGCTCATTGGTCACACATATGCATCCTACGTAAGATTTTAGGGTGCCCTACTAATACACTTAGCAAGTCAGCTTATTGCTGTGTGTACCTGTAAATGAAAATATATATTCATATAACATAAATATGAAAAGTAAGTACAGATGTTTAAATATAAAAATAAACAATAGTGGTTCCTAATGCCCAGCAATTTAGGCAGTAGGTAGGTACTATATCAGAAGCTATCATAGTCCACCTTCTGTGTTAATTGAAACCCTGAACATCACATTTACCAGGTTTGGACTTGGGCACATCTGGACTACGTGTGGTTTTAGGGCGGGGGCGACGACCTGGTCGTTTGGTCTTTGGCGGAGCTGAAGAAAGAGAATTAGCTAGTTAATACAGGATGAACAATGTTCATATAGCTTAGAAGCACATTCAAGCTCTTTGATTTATTGAGGATATGTACCCTTTTGTTTTGCAATTTTCTATCATTATTTACCCAGTTAAGAGAAGTCTTTAATAATAAATTCTTTTTGGTCAAAAGTTTATAAACAACCATGGTTTGAAAGATCCCCTACTCTTCAATTTTGAGATGGAAAACCCAGAACTCTATAAAGCTTAGAGAAGACAGTCCCATACAAATTGTGGAAGTGCTTGTTCAACAGGAACATGAGAAAAGTTACTTTTAAAGCCACAAGGGATAAAAGTTAGAATTTATTTGACTTAAGATTCAAAAAGAAAAGTTTTGCACTTAGCATTTAAAAATCTGCAAATCCACGAGATGTGTTAAAAGGCTTTGAAATCAGAAATTCTTTCAGGGAAGGTAAATTTTAAAAACTATAGATTTAATTTTTTTCTCTGGAAACAAGAATAGGGAACACATGGACACACACACACACACACACACACACACACACACACGAATATTAATGGCTTCATCCATGGATATGAGCCTGTTAATAAAGTCAGGAGAAGAGGAAACAAAGGTCACTCACTCAATCACTGCATTACCTAATGTTGTTGTTGAAAGTTTGGTTTCCAGTGTTCCAGGCTCTATGACTGCATGAAAGATCATCAAGAAGAAATCAAAATCAAAGGAAAAATGATGAAATCTATTTAAATATGAGAAATGCTTAATTTTTCATGGCTAAGTTGAGCAAATAGAAATGATGAAAATTTTATCCACATAAGAAATTCCTTTTTCATTTAAATTGATTCCTGTGTTTTTAGACAAAATGAACAGAAATATAGCCAGTCCGTTAAGTTTGGAAAGAGAAATGGAAAGAAAAAGGTATGATTCTTATTTGGAATATGTGAATGCAATAAAATAACCAACAGCTCATGTTAGGAAGGAAAACATGGGTCATTGGCTAAGATGGTACCAGCAGAAAACATTATTTGCTCTCTTGAAGAAAAAGATGCTATAAAGATTGGGGTTAGTTTCTACATTGCTCTCTTTTAATGAATGTCCTAGTGATGTATCAGGATTTTTAGATCTGAAAAGACCATAATGTTTTTCAAAAAAATCTGCAAATGTTGGAGTTTTGAAAGTAAGAAAAACACCTCCAAATGTGAAAGCACAGATATGTTCTGGGGAAGCCATGGTTCTTCACCAGGTTAAAACCAGCTCAGGACACATTCCTCCAACATGAGGAGGGACAATAAAGAAGAGGTCTAATCAAAAGTAGTATGGCTTTCATGCTGTCCTCATTGAGCACAGGCAGAGAGATTATCCTCTGGCAAAAATGGCTGAAAAAAAAGACCTGAAAGATAATGAAAAAATAAATGTAGTATTATTATTTTTAAATCTCGTTTTAAAGATTTTCTTGTTGTTAATCCTCACCTGAGGATACTTTTTTATTGACTTTCTTAGAGAGGGTGGAAAGGAGGAAGCGAGGGAGGAAGAGAGAGAGAGAGATGAGAGACACGTCCATTGGTTGCTTCCTGCACCGCAAGACCTCAGTCAGGGTTGAATCTGCAGCCCAGGTACGTACCCTTGACCCAGAATCCAACCTGCAACCTTTTGGTCCTTGGGCCAACACTCCAAGCGCTGAGCCAAACCGGCTAGGGCTAAAGATCTTTTTAAAATTGATTTTTAGAGACAGAGGAAGGGAGAGGGAGAGAGAGAAACATTAGTGTGAGTGAAACATGGATTGGCTGCATGCCCCGTACAAGGATCAGGGCATGTGAACTGACCAGGAATCCAACCGGCAAATTTTTGGTGCATTGGAGGAAGCCCAACCAACTGAGCCCCATTGGCCAGGGCGGCATAAATTTTTAAAAAGCCAAAGTAAAGGACAAAGTTGAAGATAGAGGGTACTAAAAAGAGAGAGAATTCTTTTTCACTAACTACAGTAAACTTCATTACCTATTGTTGACTGTGATGGTGTTGGAGTGTGAGGTTCCGGGGCTGCAATAAAAGCAAGTATTATCAAAGGCAATGCTGAAGAGCACCATCTAAAAAACTAAATTTCTTTTAGAATAAAAAGTGTTTTATCATTGATGAGCAATCAGGTTCTGCCGGCTTAACAACAGAAAAGCTCAACACCCCACATCTTCTCCAAAAACCACAATAAAAGTAAGAATTGAGATTTTTTTTGTAGATTTTTAGCTATTTTCTCTACTACCCAATATTCTGAAAATTGCTCCTAGTGCTTGAGGAGATACTCTGTTAAAGGGAAGTTGGGGTAACCCTGAAAGTTCGCTTGGAGTTTCTGTCCACCTGCCATTTGTTTCCATGCAGGACAGTCAGGCTCATCCAAGGAAGAGGAAACAGGCAACAGACCCATTAGCCCTGTACCTGTGCCTCAGTTCTGCTAGTTTGGGAAGATTTTTAGCCTGGCTGGATCTGATATAATTTTATGAAAAATAAAAATTGAATGTATGGTCTATAAAGGGCCAAAAATGTTCATATGCTGTTCTTCATATTTCCTGGCATTTATTGCTGGTGAATAAATTGGTTTACATATGGAATTTTGTTCATTTTGGTTAGTATATCAAAAAAGTAAAAAAGTAGCCTCAGATTTTATGAAATGCTGAATACATTGAATAACAATATCATTTAAATACTCTAACAGATAACAAAAGCTCCAATGTCATTCAAATTGGCAGAGAGAGAGAGACAGACAGACAGGGATGTCTCACTGTTTCAGATTCTATAGGAGAAAAGGAAGAAAATAGTAAGCATCAATACATTAAATATAATATCAAAAAGCATTCACATCTGAAAATAGCAATGAGCAAAAATTCTTTTGAAACTTCAAAGTTGTAAATCATGTTTAATTTCTATAAAGTTCCTTCTAAAAGAGTGAAAAGGTAAATAAAATTTGCTGCTCATAGCATTTTTTTTTTTGGCCTTTACAAAGATTAAAGAATACTGTCTTTTTAATCTTATAAAGACAAATCTGCATTTTTAAAAAATTCCTCACAGACTGAGACCAGATAGGTATAGACCCCTATCAATTAAGCTTCCGATTCACCTGCATATCAAAAAGTCAGTGTTTATTAAAAGCAAATACATGTTCTGACGACTTCCTCTATTGACAGTGTTAAGGTGTTATAAATAAAAACATAAAAATGTTCCATAGAAAGTCTGAGTGACATACAAATAATTACACCACTCATCTCAGCACAAAACAAAAGACAACTTGGTTATGGATTTGTGGCTAGCAATGAGAACAATTCCATCCACCACACCTGTAATTAATTGGAAGACTCTCCCTTTTTTAAGTGTGTTCATAGTAGAAGAGCTGAATGTTATTACAATCTTAAAGATTAACTGTGAAAGAAACAATTCTTATTGGAAGAGGCAGACAAGTAGAGACAGAGTAGATGGCTGGGACTTTCAAGAAAGCACTGGATTCTACTCATGAAACAAGCCAAAACCAATGGTGGTTTTTACTTGTTAGTTAACCACAAAGGAAAACCAGAGGAAAGCAGCCTGCATGGAAAGTGAAATGGAAAAAAAGAAGAGTGTGAGGAGAGAGCTAGGAAAGGCAATGAATCACTCAAATCAAACAGCTTTTGGTGGTTTATTTGCTCTCCTGAACCTTGGCTAGAAACAGAAATCTTCAGCACAGCTATAATGGTGGCCTGCCCTAAAGTAAAAATAAATAAAATTTAAAAAGCTAAAACCCAAGCAATAGTTTGCAGACATTCAGTCATCACTCTGTGTTACCTCAATGTCAACTTGAGTTGGCATAAATGTAGGTGCAGACTCTGAAGTGGCTGTACTTACTGTTAGGGGAAAAGTGTGGATATTCTTAAGTGATTAGAAGGTAGGAATGAAAGGAATATAAACTCATTAAGCTTCCAAATAATTTTCTGCACTTTTAAAGGAAATGTCAAATTAAGAAGTCTCTGCTCAAATACCTTAGAATAATAAGAACACACTCCCCAACTCTTATTTGTATTAATGAACTGCTTGCCAGAAAACTTATTAGAAACTACTGAAATTAATAATGTAAATCATCTTGTGTAAATTGTAATTAACATTTGGAGAACTTTTTGATGTTTTCACATTTTAAGTTGTAATAACAGAAATAATTAGACTGGAGAAATATTTATTTAAATTTGGTTACCCAAACATACAGCAATATTTCTCAGTCTGTGAGGTAATAGCCCTCTATTCAAAATGGAACATAAATATAATAGTTAGTATCTTAATCCCAAGTCCTCCAAGCATGATTTAAAAATAAATATAGATTAAACCCTTCTCTCATGGAGCTCACTGTCCGTGTCCTTTGATTTAAACTTCTAGGGCTGTTGCATACTATTAGCTATGCTTCCTTCTCCAAATAGCCTCTCTGAGTAAGAAGATATCATTCTACTTCTCTGACTTGGAGACCTCACCCACGGTCACATTCCCTTTGCATAATCCCTAACTTCGTTCAGTCTGATACCTACACCTGGAAATCTCACTGCCTCTTTAAAAGGAGTCATTAGAATTCTTTTTCTGAGCAGTTACTTTTTCTATTTATTTATTTATTTATTTATTTATTTATTTATTTATTTATTTATTTTATTTTTGTTACAGATATTTCTTCTCCCCCCCATTGACACCCTCCTCCCCATCCCCCCAATACTTTTTCTTTTTTATGCATTTCATTGTAAAAAATAAATCATGCCTGCTGAAGCAGAAAAATCTCTTGCTTTAATAACTGTACTTTGTAAATTCAGGTTAATGAAAAATGCATTGATTATAGTGAGAAATATATTCTTCCCAGAGCTAAGGGTTTAAAATTTAGATGAAAATGATGAGCAATGACAGAGATCTATATATGTGCAATCGTGTAAGTCAACCTGTTGCATAGATTCTGGATAGAAAAAAACAAAGATTTGTTCTTTCAACATGTCCCACAATCTTTATGTAAGGAATTATCTCTGTTTTAAGTTATATGCACAGAATAACCCCTCCCTGCAAAAAGAGCCTTCTTTTCTTCACCACGACACCATTAATATCTTCTGAGAAGTAAACAGAAGTCAGTGTTCAGAAATCAGCCCCAGTATAAGAAAGAAGTCATGGAGCATCAGGGAGATACAACCCTTTTAGTCCTATAGCCTGAAAACTGAGACACTCCAAACAGGGCCGAGTTCTCATGGGATGGACACACTCCTTCCCTTGCCAGCTGAAAGGCGATTGTTCAGTGTCATAAGAGTTCCAGTCCACTTTGGTACTGGAAACTATTTCATAGTCCTCAACAAGGGAGTCCTCAGTCATCACATCATTCTATTTCTGTTTCCTCTGTGAGGGTCATGAACATGATGCTCCTCCACACAGCTCAGAGCAATGCTGAGACACTATCAGAGGGGCTGGTTACAATGAGGCCATTTCATTGCATTTTTCATGGCAAAATATGTCAAATACCAAAATATGAATAAGAAATTCTGGCTCCAAAGAGTGGCATAAAACAACTTTCAACCCTATTCTTGGAATATTGAAAAAAAAAAAAGAAGAAATTCAGGGTAATTACCAGGTTTGATGTATGTCACTTCTGGGCTGAGAGGGATTTTAGGTTTCAAAGAAATAAATTGTGTTTTACTGGGAGCTGGAAAAATAAAGAAACAAAATAATCAACAAATCAATATTTAGGCATTGTAGGGTTTAAAACTACAAATGGAAAACCTATACTGTAAGTGGAATGAACCCATCATCTTGGAGATTTTGGAAATAGTCCATCAAAAGAGTATTTCACAGAACAGCATTTAATGAAAATACAATGATAAATTTTCATCTGGTTCATTTCTAGAGTATATTTGACCTAACAGAAATAGCATTGCCACTAAATAGTCAGCTACACAAAGACAGTGATTTTAAGCCATGCTTTTAAAAAAAATGGTGTAATCATTTTGCACCCTTATTTATATTTCTCAGTTACATCTAAGTCTTTAAGCACCAGGGGGAAAAAGACATGTTTTAAAATTAATATTTACTGATAGGTATAATGCTGTGATCTGCAGCAGAAAAAATTCTACTAATACCAGCCTGGTCATTTTTCCAAATGTAATCTGAAGTTGACCTGGAAGGCCTTATGCAAAAAAAACAAAAAAAAGGGGGGGGGGGGGGCGGAGAACTATGTGTAAGACCCAACTTCAAATACAAAAATCGGATAGAAGATGAGACAGAAGCAGTGGTTTAACCACTGTCCAAGGCATAGGATGATGTGCAATTCTGTGTTCAGATCCCTTACTCCAGGGCCAGCTATCCAGACCATGAAAGCCACAGAGTCAATGTACTACACGAGATATTCAGTGTTGTTGCAATGAGCCCATTAGAGTACTGACTGAGACGTTACGTGAAAGCCGGGGTCCTGGGTTTCCCATGGTGAAATGAGGAAACACATCCTCTAAGGGACATATCATTACCCAGGGTTGTCCATGTAGGTTCAGAGCTTTTAGAAAGTTTAGATGCAGTTGTTCCAGGACTTTTGGTTCTTTCTGGTGATGGGAAAGAAAAGAGATATTAAGATATCCTAGAGACAATAAAAAGATATCCTCCAAAGAAGAACTGAATGACCTTGTTAAAATCTTGCCATATTTAGTAGTCAGTGTTTATAAAGTAGGCAGTGAGTAAAGTTTTGGAAAATAATTTTCAAACTCAGTCATAATAGTATAGACTTAAAAAAACCCCACTGTATTTCTATGACAACAGACTAAGCAAAAACCAGTTGTTGAGTATATTCTGAGTGTTATTTGGCAATGAGGAAGATCACCGCCAGGCTCATCAGCTACCTCGACCACCCAAATTCTGTGCCCTACAGTGCTGTTTCCCACTCCTTTTTCCTCTGCCCACATCCTACACATATTTTGAGGCCTGTATCTTCAACCCTTACTTTCTTTTTCTGACCTTCTGCATGAATATTACGTGCCTCACAAGTGGATTATATAATCTCATGTTGCTCTGTTGTTGTTTATGATGTATTATCTTTTTAAGATTATAAACGATTGGAAAGCTGGAATCATGCCCTTCCATCTCAGCCACTGCCCCGGGGAGAATAAAAAAAACAAGCACTGTCAGACTAATAAATGCTTCAACAGAGATGGCACACCAAGAAGAAGAATTACACTACATATCTCACTCTGTCATGTTGTGATAGCGGAACTTGTTCTCAGGTTTACACCAAAATTCGCTTTAAAGAACATCACTTACATCATCTTGAATGAAAGCCTACTAGAAATAATTGATTCTTATAATTTTGCATCATTAATTTACTCATCTTCAGTTAACTTCAAAATTTGTCAGGAAACTTGAACCTATAGAATCATGTCACTTATTGTTATGGCAAGGAGATGAATATTATCTGTTTGGAATTCAATATCCTGAAAGGCTAAAGAGACATTTATTTACCGGGTTTGGTTCTTGGTGGTTTGGGCCTGAGGCGTCGTTTGGGTGTAGGAGGGACAGATGTAGTTGGCAGGGAAGCTGAAAGATGTAAGATAGCTTTCATAAATGATGTCCATCAGGCTGTAAGTGTACACTTGTAAACTCCTGGAGTGCAAGAAGTGCTTTCTGTTGCTTTGCATCCCTAGAATGCCCAGCCCTGTGCTTTGTTCACAGCAGGTGCTGACTGGGCCAAAGGAATTACATTTCTGAATGAGAACTGAAGGCACATTGTTCACTGTCCTGCAAAGTGAGCACCTTTAAAGAATTTAAGAACACACGGTACAATTAAGAACTCAAAAGATGATATATCAAACAGGGAGAAGCACAGATAAAAGATTTGGGATTTATAGAATAGAAAGTTCAGAACTTTAATTCTATAGCACTTTACTAATCTAAGCAGGAGTTAATGAATGTCATTATTCCAATAATTTGCTATTATAAAATGTAGGTTGTGTTACCTTTCATTTGCCCATTTTTGTTCATCATGTCCAGGACTGGAAAGCTCACTTTGGGCTCTTTATACTTAGACTACTTTGAGAAAAAGTCTCTGACTTGGTGGTATCTGAGTGTGATAATCAGGAGGAACTATATTTTAAAATAATTATCATCTATAATTCTATTTTCTGGTTAGCAAATTCGAAAGTATAGCGAAAATGTAATTCTTCACAATATCTACACAACTTCATGGTAAGAATGCAGGGAAATGTTTACTGTGGAAAATATTCTGAAAAGTACAACATGATTGATTTTTTTGGTTACTTTATCTATTCTTTCAAAGCAAACAATACAAATGTCACTAGTTACCAGGTGTTGTCAGTTGCATTTCAGGGCTGGTAATAATTTCCATTTTTTGAGGAACAAATGTTGTTTCACTTGGAGCTGAAAACACAAACACCCCATCCCACCAAGTAATTCCAGTTAAAATGAGGTATTTTAAGAGTTTTCACATGCTTTTAGCTGGTGTTACAAAGCACATGCTACAAGTACATGATTAAGGATGAAAATGCATGTAGTCTTGAAAGCTGATGGATGAAATAATAATATAAAGTGGGGAAAAGGTCAGAATGATAATTGTTCAGTAGCTGACTCCAGGCACTCAGTGACACAGGCCACAAGCACATGAGATGGAATGATATGGTGATGAAAGCGTCCATGCAGTTTTCATTCCTTTCGGGATGGAAAAAATATCATTACAGTACAAAGAAAAAAAAGAGAGAGAGAACAAAATGGAACATAAGATGCCTGCATTATAGGAAAAAATATATATATATATATTCAGAAATAGGAAAGAAATAAATGATTAGATGTGATGGAAAGAAGTGGTCACTTGGAAGAAAGGCATTCACATGGATTTTTCTTTTGATGGAAAACAAAGAATGATTTTTCTGTTAGAAACATTACCCAGTGTTGCCCTTGGCTGTTCAAGAGTTCTAGAAGTTTTAGGTGGGACAGAATCCAGAAATGGATCCCTTGTTGCTGTTGGAATAAATGTCAACATTTATAAAAGCAGTAGAAGGCCCCAGGAATAAAACACAATTTTATGAGTAATAAATTATGCCTCATATAGGGAAAAAATATCAAGAACACTTGGGAGATTTCTGACCAACATTTTTAAATGAGCGATTCATTAGAATTTGAAGATGAGCTCACTTTAAAAACATATATACTTTAACCATCAGAAATCATGACAAAACAGTGTCTCATATATTCAACTTATTTTCAACTGGTTTTTCTGGTTTCTCCTCTGTTTCTTAACTACTAGTTGAACCCATGTTTAGCATTCTATATCCTTCCTTCCTTCCTTCCTTCCTTCCTTCCTTCCTTCCTTCCTTCCTTCCTTCCTTCCTTCCTTCCTTCTTCTTTCTTTCTTTCTTTCTTTCTTTCTTTCTTCTTTTTCTTTAAAGTTTCTGCTGTTTAAAATTATTCACCTTTATTTACCATGACTCAAATAATGCTGAGATAAGGCTACACATACAGAAAATATCAGACATATATGCTTGTCTGGCAGAGGCCAGTCTTATTCACTTTGAATCTTCTGCAGGGCCAAGTTTAGTAGGTGCTTAATAAGCATGTGCTAAAAGGAACCATTGGACTGAGTTAAATTCACTGTAGCTGCATCAGGAAGTAAAGGCAAAAAATGAAACACAACTGAACTTCTGTAGACAAATGAAGTTCTATAGCAGGATTTCTCACCTCAACACTATTGACATTTAGGGCTGGATTATTCTTTGTTGTAGGGGGCTGTCCTTTGTACTGTAGGGATTTAGCAGCATCCCTGATCTCTACTCATGGGATGCGTCAGTAGCTGTGACAACCAAAAATGTCTCTAGACATTTCCAAATGCCCTTCAGGGTAGAGGGGGGAAAAATCACCCCCACTGGAGAACCACTGCTCTAGAGAAAACTCCCTAGGATTCTAAAACATTTTTAGAATGATTCTGAATGGTAGAGTGATAGACCATCACCTTACTTGGCCTCAGCAGCAACCAAACCCATCTGCATCTCCCACTTGTGCAGAGGTTTACCGATGGATGTAAACAAATAATCGCTCAATGGGAGGCGAGGGCAGAACTCACCTCCCTGAAACATTTTGCTATTTCTTTTGCTGCAGAACTCTGGAAAGTGCAATTATTCAGCAAGAATTAAAGCAAGAACTAGTCAGAACATTTAAAATCCAAGGAAAGAATTGAGAGGTTGGGTATACCTGTGTGAGGCTCTGATATTTCAGGCTCATCTGATGTTGTAGTGCTTGAGAAAACATCGTAAGTTGCTTTAAAGGAAAAGGCAAAAACAAAAGAGATGTTAATTTTGATTGACAAGATTTCATGATATATTTTAATGCTGGTCTTGTCACTGACATGTAAGCAGTCACTAAGACTTGCCTCCAGTCCCTCTTGCCCTGAACAAAGGTCTTTATACAGCACGCGCTCTCCCTGGTCTCCGGGGCGAAGTGAGCACAGTGCTATATATTTACAGCCAACTGGTGCCAGCTCTAAGCCAGAGACCTTCCGAGAACATAAACATAAACGAAGTCAGATGGGAGAGATTTCCAAAGAAGGAAATAGCATTCCCATAGAGACTCTTCTCACAAGGTCTGCTGCTTAGTCTTCCTGCTTAGTAAAAGTTAACGTCATGCTAACTTAACACTCGGACAGCACTTTACAGTTTTCACATCACTGTATTGTATATACACTTATTTCACCCTCTTAACATCCCTGAGAAACAGGTGAGGTAGACTTGACCCCCCCTCTATAGATAAAGGAGTATTATCTCCATTTCCTAAGTGCTGCAGTTGAGATTTACAGAGGTGAAGACATTTGCCAGTGGTCACACACTGGGACGGTCAAGTCCAGCATATTTTTCACTGCATCCAGACGGCCAGGAATGGCAGAGCTCAGACCAGTCCTCTTCCTTTTCATGTTTCCTCCTGCCACTTTACCTGGAGGAGGTCCTCTCTGTTCCTTCATTAAGCTATGAACCCTTCTATTATCTAGGTGGATTTAAAGATAACCTTTATATTGTACATGAAACAAAGAAAGCATAGTGACCTTTAAAAAAAGGGTTAGGTTTAAAACAAGGATAATTTTAAAGTTCACATCAGAGGTGAATCTGCAAACAAAACCAGCACCAAAATAAAAATGTTCTCTCATCTGCACCAAGAGCTGTCACTCTGAGAAGGGCAGGTGTGCAAAGCTTGACTTGTTGTGGTGGATGTCACTTTCCTTGCCCATTCAAAATGGCTCTGTGGAAATAAACTAGAAAGGTGGGGCAAGCTCACAGAGAAATTCACTCATCGGGGTCACCTGTCATTCAGTGACAGTGTAATGATTTGAACCACCACTAGTTGAAGCTGTAAGAAAGACGCTACCAGACCCTGTGACACACTCTGCTAGGCAGTAGGACAGTTTATGTTGTACCACATACTGAAGAGGCAGGAACTACACCCCAACTTGTGAAGGTGAGTCTACTGCTTGGCAAAATCTTCAAAAAACAGTAAGAATGTTATGAGTGAAAAGGTGCAAACATTCTGAGAGTGAATCCATTATGTTGTGATGTAAAGTCTTCTTTAGCCTAGCTACACTTTTAGAGGGTCAGAGAAGAAGGATGAATCTTTTGACAGAAACGCTGGCCGTTGCTGATCTGTCTTGCTTTAAGCCAACTGTATGGAACCATTGGAGTCAGCTCTCTCTACTCCTAACAAATTAAGAAAATGCAACCAACTCTTATTTCACTCTCTCATACTAGGAAAGAAATTATGAATTAATAGCTTGACTTATTTATATTGTTACTTTTGAAAAATGCCACAATTGTCTTAATGTTATCCTACATCCTACATTTTCTTCTTATCCAGTGACACTGGACCACCTTTCTTATATTCTGCAATTTTGTCCAACAGGGTGATCTTTATTCACCCGCTTTCTATTTCTTTTCCTTATTTGTCGTTTCCTTGTCTTCTGGAGTTTCCACGCCTGGCTGCCGTCTCTCCTCAGCGTATCCTCAGAAGGATGCTGCTGGGGAGAGAAACCCTCCTGCCATCCTTCTCGGACAGCTCTGGCTCAGGTCTGGACGTTCTCAATGGTCAGCAACCTCTTACTTCCAAACATTTTCTCTAATTTGCTTAAGATTAAAAGAGCACATCTGCCAGCAGACTTGGTCCTTGATGTTTCTATTTCTGGAGTCTCTGGGAGGTGAGTGTTGAAGAACAAGAGTGCTAGACACACCGACACCACTCGGTGGGAGTTTTGTGCTGCCTTGGGAAGCGCACTGCCACCTCCCCCCACTCAGGGGTTCAACAAGATTTAATTTGCCTCTGAAGTAACAGATGTCAAAGGAGAGGACAGTATTGAAATGCAGTTCTCTAAAAATCAACAGCTCTTGATTTCCTTACAAAACTCTTGTATATGTACTCCGATACCAGAGTCAATGCATGAAATGGTTAGACCCCTCTGGTTTTTCAAAGACTATAACACTGATAAATAGCTAGAAATTAGGGGTGAACCCTTCTATTTTTTAGACACTCTTTGTGCTGTCATGTACTATTGTTCAGAGGCAAATATCTTGTCACCATTGCTTACTTAGTGGATGAAATGCTCCAGTTATTTGGCATTAAGCACTCTCTCTTACCTGGCATTCCCAGAACATAAATGAGACCAAAAGTTGGAGGAGAAATCTAATGTCATTTATAATTTTTTTTCTATCTTGATTTTAGAGAGAAAGGAAGGGAGAGGGAGAGAGATAGAAACATCAATGAGAGAGAACACCCATTGGCCACCTCCTGCATGCTCCCCACTGGGGATTGGACCCACAACCTGGGCATGTGCCCTGACTGGGAATCGAGCTGGTGACCTCTTGGTGCAGGGATGACGCCCAATCACTGAGCCACACCAGCCGGGCATAATGTTTAAATAGGTAGTTCAATCCAAAGTTTATAAAGAGCAATATTAGTTTCTTAAAAAAAACAAAACAAAAAAAAAAACACAGTAATGACTTATGATCATGATAACTAAATTTTACTTTTATATTTTTCAGATAAAAAATATTGTAATATAAAATAAGCCAAGATTGCATAAGATTCGATGCAAACTCCATAATAAAAATGCTCTGATCTTACTCTGGAAACATATCATGGCACACAGACATGGTATTTCCAGTGATTAAGAATTTACCCATTGCCCTGGCTGGTTTGGCTCAGCGGTTAGAGCATCGGCCTGCGGTCCGGAGAGACCCGGGTTCGGTTCCCGCTAAGGGCACGTACCTCGGTTGCAGTTTGTCCCCGGCCCTGGTTGGTCGTGCGGGTTGCAGCCACTCGATGTGCCTCTTTCACGTCGATGTTTCTCTCTCTCTCTCTCTCTCTCTACCTCTCTCTCCCTCCCACTCTATCTGTGCAAAAAATGGAAAAATGTCCTCGGGTGAGGATAAAAAAAAAAAAAAGAATTTACCCATTTATTCTATTCAAATGCCATGAATATTAATAGCTATGTGAAAGACTGCCATTTTTAAACGTACATTCTTAGATGAAGACCTCAGCAGGACAGAAACTGTGATTGTCATGTACGCTCATTATCAACTCCAAGGTTATCTCCCCAAATCCTGGTACAAAGGAGAGACTAAAAATAATTGATCTACAAGCTGCCCATTACAATGAACAAGTAACAATGAGTTTGACAGTTGGGTAGTTTATGCTCTTAGTAAATTAAATGAGAGTAAACAAACAGGTCCTTTAATTATTCTGTGATACACATACATGTGCATACAAATCTTTCCCTACTACACAATTATGTGCCATGTCTGTGTGGCCATCACCTGCCATGGAAATGGAATCCTAAAAACATATATGAAGAGGCAATGGGAAAATACAAGTGCTATCAATAAATAGCTGGACAAGAAAAGCATTTATAAATACCACACATGGAGTTCTCAGTACCATTTAAATAAATAAATAGTGGTTTCTTCAGTTCATGGGAAAATAAAATACCTTTCTGGTTAACCCTGAAATTTGAGAAAATATTGCCTGCAAAAAAAAAAATGCTCATGAAGTAAAATCAAAGGCTGAGGTTATAAATCTCTAAGAGGCCACAGTAAATCTGTAAACCATCTGCTACACTTGAATTCTATTTTCCTACTCTCGAAGTATCAACACTACCACTCATTCCGACTTTTTCTCCTCTCTAGGGCTTAACCCAGTTGGGTGGGCCAGATCTACGCTAATCAACACCTCACCAGGGTGTAATAAGGTCCAAACATGGAGTTCAAGCTCCTTTCACCACCCTGAGCAAACCTACTGCGCCCAAGCCTTCCACCCAGTACAGGCTCCTCAGCACACTGACCAGTTCAGCTTTCCAGTCTGTAAAGAATTGATAGAGCTAAAGCGCATATAGTACTGAAAGAATTAAACACCGAAAATAGTTGGTGATAAACTCTCAAAGGTAGCTCCCTTTAATGGAGTCTAATGAAAAGATGGAGGTCTACCATCCTCAATTCTGACTGTCAAGGGAAGTCTCTAAAGATAACCATCTTAGTCACAGTACAATTGGAGGGAAAAATCAGTTTGTCTGGACACCCTGGGGGAAGAACAGGCAGGAGAATTTTCTTTAAAAAAAAAAAAATTAATGACTGGGCAGGGCCAGGGGCAGGGCAGGGCAGGTGAAATTGGGAGGGAGAGAAAAAAAAAAGGGTGGGAGAAAGCCCGGAGGGGAGTTAGGGAAGGAGAATTTTCTAAAGATGAAAATAAACACATTGAGTCATCCTAACTTAAACAAAGAAATCATTTTCTTTATTTTATTTGGACTTTTAAATCCCTCCTGGTACTGCCCTGGTTGGTTTTCTCAGTGGTTAGAGCATGAGCCTGAGGACCAAAGAGTCTCAGGGCACATACCTCAGTTTTGGTTCATCCCAGGCCCTGGTTGGGGTCATGCAGGAGACAACCAATCGATGTCTCTCTCTCTCTCTCTCTCTCTCTCTCTCTCTCTTTCTCTCTCTCCTCCCCCCCCACTCTATCTGAAGATAAATGGAAAATTTTTTTCCTTGGGAGAGGATTAAAAAAAATATCCCTCCTGGTACTAAATGATGGTCTTTTAAGAGAATGATCAAGTAAATTAAGGAGGCTTAACACTGATGGTATTATCAAGCCAGAAACAGAAAGTTGATTTCCATCTACCCCCTCAAACCATAAAAGGATTTAGAAATCATGCTTATACCCCATCTGGGGAATGATAAATACATGACATTTATGCTATTTCTCCCAACTCCGGTGTCCACAGAAAACACCAAGTTGGTCATGGCATCATTTTGCTCCCTGAGCCTAGGCAGGGCCTGAGCCCAGTTTATACAACAAACAGCACGACCGAGTGATACAATTTTCCAGCCCTGTCGTGGGGTTAATAGGACATCAGGCCATTGCCATGGGGCGCAAGGTTCTTCAATGAACACAGCACATGTCCTTTCCATTCTCATTAACAATTTTTATACAGATGAAATGAAGACCCAAGAATTATTTGTTATGCTCATATGTATACAGGCTTAAGTCTTTTTCTCTTCTCTCTTTCTTTTTATTAATTAAATAATTTATTATTGTTGATATTATTATTAAGCATCTATAGCAATTCAGGAAATCTAGGGTGGTGGGAAGGAAATGCATTCAATGTAACAGTTCACTGCAGTAAGTAAATGGTAACAGGACACCCCTTATGTACTATAATTTAGATTAAGTGACTCACTCATTATTTCTAACACATAACAACCCAATGAAAAAAGTTATATATTATTTCCCTTTAATAGATGGGAAAACTGAGGATCTAAGAGGTTAAATCACTTGTCTCCAGCCACATAAATGGTTAATAGTTGAGTAGGTATTAATCCAGCTCTGTCTCATCCTATAGCTCACAGATTAGTGATCACATTCACAGTGAGAATAAACTTCATGGACTGGCCAGCCTTTCTTGCAGACTACTTGCTCTTTCTTAAAAATCTAGAAGGTACCCGGCTCTGATAAAAACATTTGATTTATGCCCTGGCTGGTTTGGCTCAGCGGTTGGAGTGTCAGCCTACAGACCAGAGAGTCCTGGGTTTGGTTCCTGATAGGGGCACATACCAAAAAAAAAAAAATTTTTTTTATTTACTCTGTTGTACTAATCTGTGAAAATTTCAAAGCAAGTTATATGGCATTATTTCACTTTTAACATGGAGTAGTTTGTTGGCAAGATTCAAAAAGAAATGAATGAGGATCTAGATTTTGCTCCTCTACCTATTCAAAGGCAAGTCTCTCACGTATCTTCTTAAGACAAAAGAAAATAACTGTTTGCTTCCAGAAACTTCTGAAGGGTCAGTATGATGGTATAAATACAACTCTTTGAATCTCTTAATAGAAAACTGCTATGTATATACAAAATTATATTATTCCAGTGAAGAAGTAATCCAGCAAGTACATGTACACACATGCAGTATAAAATTCGTGGGGCTGGGCAGGGGGCACAAGGTTCTGAGAGCTTTTCTGGAATTCACTCTGCAATAACACAGAAATCATAGTCAACTGGCCACCTCCCAATAGAACATAAGACCAATTCTACTTATCATCAGAAAGACTGACTTTTCTGAATAATTGTCACAAGCATTTCTAAAAGTATTTCTAAAAATGTGGCCAACTTTCTTTTAATACAGACTTTATAAATAAGTTGGCATTCTGGCATGTAATTATAGAGCAGATTTTTGTAATTACCTTTCTATACTTTAAGGAGAATTGGACTTGTCAAGAGAATAAAAATAAATCAATGCTCCTTACATGTGGTTTAGAGAAAGTTTGATACAAAATACAATTCAAATAATGAGATCGCAAAATTTAGCACTAATGAATGATTAGGGCAAATAGGCTGAAAGTGGAGAAGAATACACTTGATGACTATATTTCTCAGATTTCCTGAAATATTCCAAATTATACATACCCTTTTCCATTCTCGTCATAAACTATTGAAATGACCCAGGGATTTCAATATTTAGCATGCAAGTTAGAATTTCCACATAGCTTTTTATATCCAAAAGTAATACAGAAATCCTTTGGAGAGCATACATTCTGATGATTTGATATGAAGTAAATGTGGAAAACAAATCTAGTAAATGCTGAAGCAAAATTACTTTTACAAATGGTATTGATAAATCATGTTTAATGGTTGATAAAGGGAAAAGCAGCCCCTGGCATCCAGTGCTAGTCTGGTACCCACAGCTAGGCTTGGTGTTCTCTTGCTGAATAAATATCAACAATGTGAAAGAACATTAATATCAGACATGACCACTCGGTGACTAAGATGGATGGAGGCAAAAACAAGAGCACTCTCCAATGGTGTGGAACAAAAGATAAAACACAAAATGACTGTCCCACAGTCTGACTAATATGACTAACTGCTGTCTCCTTGCCAATCACATTAGCTTCACTCTGTCCTTCTTGTCTTCTCATTAAGAATTATTAAGAATATAAATGCATAGCCCATAGTCATAGACAACAGTGTGGTGAAGGCCAGGGGAGTGGGTTGGGAGGAGGTGAGTAAAAAGGGGGATATATGGGGGACATTTGTAATAGTGTCAACACTAAAAAAATAAATGAACAAGCTATGTATAATTAAATTAGTTGTGTATAAGATAGAAAAATAAGAATTATTAAGATATTCAATCACAGAATTATTCCATTTCTGACAGCATCCTATCCAGAGCAAAGCTTCACTTCCTTGGATCCTCCTCAGCATCACCTAATACAAGACCGAATCCTACAATAAGTCCTTTCCAATACAGTCTTACTAAAAGTTTCCACAGTTTCTCATGGCATGTATTTTCCATTGTTGCAACGAGTAAATAAACTTAACTTTAAATATAGATATTCATGGTGGTTTGGGGGTGAAGGAAGTTGACATAGTAAATATAGATGCATCATATCTCAACATAAAAAAAAAATTTGTTATAATAATATAACTAATACCAGCTAAATATATCATTTCTTCAAAGGATATAACAACTAAAAATGGGATCAATGGTTTTATGGACCAGCATGCAAGTACTGTCTCTACGTCTTTCTCTTCTTAATTCTCAAAACAGTTGCATTTAAAAACCATGTCAATAACTGGAAATTAAAATAATAACATACATTGAAACTAAATAGGAAATAGATACTTAGTACATGTATAAATTCACACAAAATCAATCACAAGAACAAGAAAGGCTGAAGTCAGTGAAAGAATAGCATGGCTATATCAACACTTTAAATCACAATAATGCATATGATGAATTTTAATTTGAAATTTAATGTTAAGAAGATGCCACAGAACCCTTATATAATGAGTTAGATGCAAGCATTGTGTGCATTAGCAAAACCAAGAGGTAACAATCACTCACTTTGAAAAGCAATCTTATATTGATTTGAGTCCTCTTGTCCTACAATTAACCACATTTGGTGATTCTTGTGTGTACCATGGGAAATGTTACAGACTCCAGTGATAAGATAGTGCGTCTCAAACTTTATGTTCATACTAATCACCTGGAGATCTTGTTAAAAGCAGATCCTTCCTCAGTAGGTCTGGAGCAGAGCCCCAGATTCTGCCTTTTCAATGAACTCCCCAGTGATACCAACATCACTGGTCCAAAGATCGCACTAAGTAGCAGAGGTGAACAATTAAGTGTTGCAAGGGCAGGGGAGGAGTTCTTGGGGCTAATGCTCATGCCTGCACTCATTACATACTGAAGTATCACAGCCCACGACAAGCCCTAACACTTCATCCTGACGAGGTTGGCGGTCGATGGTTGGATGTTCTCTGGCGGCCTCAAGTTGCCCTGGCAGAGTGAGGTGGCGGAACAATAAAACTGCTTCCTGCTGCATTGGCCATTATTTATATTCTAAAAGGATAAAACCAGAACATTCCTTTTCTGAACTTAAAGGCAAAAAGAACTTTGCCTTCAATGAGATTTCTAATCTCATCTATCTCTGTCTCTGTAACTCGACAACCTTTACTTCCCAACATATTCTCTCTATCCCCGGTATTTGGTTTGATTCAGGCTTTATATATAATTCATGCCATAGGCATTAAAACTCCATATGGTTTCCTTGAGGTTTTGGTCATTTTGCTCTTGAATAATCAAAGACACCAAAAACAAAAACAAAAACAAAAACAAAGGATGCTTACAGGAAACCTTGGGGGACCCTGTGTCCTATGTTATAACCCAGAAGCTAAGAGATGAAAGGAACCTAAGAGTCCCTCTCGTCCAGTGAGCCCCCACAGTGCTTAGTTTGAGAGATGTGATGCTCACCAAGGACGTGGGAGTCAGGCCAGGCCTGCCAGTGTGGCAGATAAACTATCACAGATGCCCTTAGACTAAATGTTTCTCCATAGTCACAGTGCAGCTGTGCCTGTATGACAGCTAATGGAACCAGAGGATCCGTACAAAACTCAACCCAGGACCCAGAATTTGGACTCAGGTGACCTGGATTGCTAAATGTATTTTTGCATACACATTAAGTAATTGCACTAAAGTTTCTGGGTCAGTGACTAGGGGAACTATGGCTTAGAAACACCCAGATTGCGGATTGTCTGGATTAGTTGACAACTATAACCAACTTTCAAGTGTTTTCCCACTTGAGAAAACTATAGATTATAAAAATAGACAAGCTTACTTTATCTGATACATCCTTGTATCTTTTGCTGAGATCTGAGCCCAAAGTCCATTATTAATGTCAAGACCTGTGGTCTTCCCTCTATATCACAATATGCTTACAGATTTTAGAATTTAGTAATAATGTCTTGCATATAGCAGGCTCTCAAATGTTCATTGTTAACAAATGTAAAGTATGGTTTGAGGGGCAATGAGAGTCACCTTCTCTGCCCACACTCATCTAGACTTTCTAATTTCCACCTGCAGGCTCAGTTGCTCCTTAGTGAACAAATCAAGGCTGACTTGAGGACATGTGGGGGCTGGGAAGTCTTTTGAAGTCGGACCCTGGATGCAATGTTCTATCACTGGCCCCTGGGCCCCAAGTTGTACAGCTCACTCCCAGGTACTGAGTATCACATTTGGCATATAAAAGGTGCTCAATAAATAGCAATAATTGCCACTCAAAAGAAAAAAGGTTCATTGCTGAAAAAGAAGCAAATGTCTACCTGCAAGGAAAACATTACATCCATACTATTCAATCAGACCCATGATGATGATGCTTCTTATTTTTGTTACTAAATTTTTGCTCTCATGTCACTAAAGACATCTCTAGAAAATCAATGAGCCAATGCATAGTTCGTCTTCTAGCCAAAGTTCTAAGTAGATGTCCAGATGTTAAAATACAGATCTTTAAAACAAATGTAAAAATGTTTTCCTTTTGTACCAAGAAAACAAAATGAGATTCACTTAGTATCAAGAGTGAACTATAGCTCCATCATTTTCTACAAAGTATACTGATAATCAACTAAGGAACCTATAAAAATAAAAACAAAAAGTTACTGAATACTGTTGTTCCAATCTATTTTTTTAAAAGAATGCAATTACCAGTTTGAGGCGGTAGAACTTTGGAATCTTCAGATGTTTTAGTTATAGGCACAGTCTGTGGTTTTTCACTTGAAGCTACAGCAAAAAGAAAGGGGATTTGCTTAAGACTTTTTGAGGAGGACAAACAGAAATAGGTTGTTGGTATGGTTGACTACAGAATCCTTCAATGAAAGCACATCCTGATCCAATCAAGAGCCATCATCTATCAGGAAGAAATTAAAATGTACCCATCCTGAGAGCATTTGATTAGTGACTAGAGAGAGAGACCAAAGCTCGGGGTCATACTCTCAATGTTTCTGAGGACAGAAAACTAATTTAATAAGCTATGTGGAATTAACAGATTGATGATTGCCACTAAATTTATAAAAGATCTAATCAGACAAAGAGGTATTTCTTTTTGTTTTGTGTTACCAAACTAACCACTTGTTTGGCCAAGTGAACGGAATTTATCAGTTCACTGAGGTTTGCAGAGATAGGACCCAGTAAATGTGTCCTCCCAAATTAAGCAGTCACCACCCACATCTTAACACCAGATTTCAGGTGCTGTTATTACCCAAGGTGCCCCCAGGTTTCTCAAAAGGGAAGGGTGTTTTTGCCTGAGGAAATTCTGGAAGTCTTTTCGGAGCTGTAAAGAAACACATAAGAAATGTTATGACTTGAGGTGCAAGTAACAGAGAAAAGATTTTACTAAAACAATAAACAAACACAGAAAGGCAGATTACTCATGTTAAATAAGGGGCTGTTAGCAGTATTTCTTAATCCTGTGTTTCAACATTGGATGATTTAATAAAACTTTCTTTTCTATTTTTTAAATAATCAAGGTACTGTATTTGAGCAATTTGAGCTCTTCTTTTCATTTGTATTAGATTTGTGTCCTAATTTCTTCAGCTATGTGTATGTGTGCTCTTGGATGTATTTCTTAGATGCAAATCAAGCACCAAACATATCTGAACTAGAAAATGTCCATTTACTAGTTTTTAAAAATAGAATTTTAGTGACTACATGGCTTTATATTTAAGCTCACCTGCTCCAACTTTTTTGATATTGTGCTCATAAAGAAACCTAAAGAATTCTAAGAAACAGTCTGCATAAATATTATAAAAATATCTTCTCTGTGAAGAGGAAAAAATTGAGTAAAAGGTATTTAGAGAAACTGTAGAAAATAATTTATTCAGTGACAGAATGATTTTGAATTAAAAGACTCAAATATAACAAAAGTATGACCACCAAAAACAAACAAACAAAAAAAACCGCAAAAAACTGAAGGATTTGTTATATAGAGAGAGACTCTTGGGGACCCTAAATTATAAAATAAAGATTTTATAATATTTACAAAACTTGTATTGGGGATCTTATGATTTTATAAGCCAGGTATCCCTTCTTTCCTGTGAGGAGATAAATTTGAATAAACTGGCCTAAGGGCATCTTTCAAGCATTCATAACTTTTCCAAGGTAATAATAAAATGCAGTGTTTAAAATGTTTACCTAGAGTGCTGAGTGGTAATTCAAACCTAGGTATTAGAATAGTTTGCAATCCTTCCGGGGTCTTTTTGCTGAGAACTACAATAAAGAAGAATTTGGTTAGCAGCTGCATGAATCAGGATTGGATGCTGCTGTGTGATGCATGCTCAAACGGAGTGTGCACCAGGCGGCTGAGGCCTTCCACGGACACAGCTGGCTGTCCCTGGCAAAGGCTGACATAGCTGTTCAAATCTGAAGGCACACTTTCAAAGGGCCGTGGTGAAGCACGATGATCAACGTCACAAGTACGGCACGAAATACATGCTGCTCCTTTTCTTCAGAAGACAACGAAGCAAGTAAGACCTTCTGGGGCCAAGAAGCAGCTAACAGGCGTGATGTGAAACTGTTATTAGAAAGCATGACACTTTTGGGGATTCTTCTCATATTTAGTACACATAAGACTTGGAAAAGCCAACAAAAACAGAAAGCACAGACATAGTCAAGACTTCCAGGTTTCCCCACCTCTCCAAGCCTACTGGGTTAAAAGGCTGGAACTCTGTTTTTCTGTACATCGCAGGAGACTGGCGAAAGGGGTGCAGTTAGCACCTAGCATCCAGAGCTGCCTAGAATATTATTCACCAGGATCAAGGCATGTTGTTAACTCTTTAATAAAATCGATCTAAGACATAGGAAGATTGACTACTGCCAGGAAGGAGGTGAGAGATGGGGGGAAAGGTAAG
Source organism: Molossus molossus (assembly GCF_014108415.1). Classification (NCBI taxonomy): domain Eukaryota; kingdom Metazoa; phylum Chordata; class Mammalia; order Chiroptera; family Molossidae; genus Molossus; species Molossus molossus. Next base: position 86,105,515 of record NW_023425388.1, read on the forward strand.
GTATTGGGTTACATTTTTCTGAGTGCTGGGAGGGTTTTGTTTGTTTGTTTTAGGGGAAAAAAACTTCTTAGAATTACCCAGTGTTGTTTCTGAAATGTCTAACGCACTAGACACAGTGGATTTAGTGGTTCTTGGAACTGAGTCAGGAGTCACTGGAAGGTAAAAAAGACAACTTTAAAAATTAAGATAAAGTTATGAAACCACCAAAGACTGTAAGATACTTGTTGCCCTTTAGAATTAGTAACTGACACATAGTTCAAAGCTCATTACTTTTCAACTTCCTTTGTTAATAACTTCATCTGACACTGCTCCCAACCTTTCCTTTCTGAGTCTGGTTCACTTTCCATGTGTTACACAAAGCACACTGACCTCCGAGAAAGCATTTATCAGATTAATCATACGTTTTATTTGTCTTCCTTTTTCTTTCTCTTTAGCTTCAGGGCGTAGCACAATGTCTGGGGTATAATAAGCCAGCACATGATAAATGTTTATTAAACAAATTAATGGGCAAATAAAACAATGACTCAGAGCAAAAGGTTTATTTAGAACTATTACATTATATGATTTCTCTCTTTCAAACTGCAGTCAACACGCAAAGGTTGAAATTATGATAAGGCTTCGAAAATGCTCAGCCACAAGGGTGCTCCACGTGCTAGATCAAAGGCAAAGGCAACCTCGGCTAAATCGTTTTCCAGAAACAAGAAACAGGATCACTGAGATCTGGAGTGAGTTGAGGGCTAGATGATTCCAGAAGTTTTGCAGGGTAAGGACTTGTGATAACACAACATCACTGACTAATAAGTTATGGTGTTTAAGTGTTTCTGAAGTGGGAAGTTGTGAGGAAGGTTTGGAAGAGAACTAAGAAATCTGTGACTCTCCCATGAGATAATGTGCCCAAAGAAGAAAGTATAATTGGGTAGAATCTTTGGGGCAGAAAAGAAGCTGTAGGCATCCACTGGGACATGCCCATGTTTTTACTGGTATTGGACAATTATTTGGAAATCAGAAAACTACTTAGGAATTTCATTCAAATAGATTATTTCAGCTTCTTGAATAGCTTTTACCTCTTCCCCGACTGCCATTAAGGTGACAGATGGAAGATCCATCTCTCTCCTTTAGGCAGAACCACATACTTCTTGCTTTGTCAGAAATATCCTTACTGGTTTCTTGAAATCACGTTATTTTATTTCTCCTCCAATCTTTATATTCTCTGGACCAGTTATGAGTCCAAGAGTTTAGTAAAAGGTAAACATCACTAATATTTCAATTTATAGCAATTTTATAGACTAAAAATTTTACTTTAGATTGGAGTTACTTTGCTTAATGTGAATTTGGGGAAATGCTTGCCAGCTGTTTGCTTCACTGAGTCCTAGATGAGGTGGTATTGCTCTGGAAAAACTCTGTAGTTCAGAGAAGACTGTGTCCTCAGTGGGCTGAACTTGGGCAGTTCATTCATAGAAGAAATGCTGAATGTTTGTTAGTAATAGCTGATAAACTGTGGGAAAGACACATACCACATTTATTCTTTAAAGGATTTTTACTAAACTAGTATACACTGTCTATATTAGGAGTTTAATCTTCCAAAGACATTGTTGTTAAATAATATAGATCTCAGGCTATGGATTTGTGAAGGATATTGGCCTTTTGCTCAACTGACCACTTGTGAAAGTGAGAAATGAAAAGTGGTCTCATGTTTTCACGTAAAGAAAAGACCAAAGCCAGGAATTACATTTAGGTATAAAAATATTTGAGAATGATTAGGCAACAACTCTCAGAAAGAGTGAAAAATACAGTTTCATATTATATATCAGTTAGATGATTCAACAGTTCATTTTGCATCTGTTCTTCTTCCAAACATTAGATTAAGGACTGGAGTCACCTATCATTTTGTGCTTTCAATCAAAATGAATTTCCTACTGGCTCTTCACTGAAAAGAAGTACAGGATTGTCAATCATTTACTATTTGAAAAAATATTACTTATTTCCTCCAAGTTAACAACGCAGGGATCTCATTACCTGTTATGGGCTGTGCTGGGATTTTTTCTACCTTTGGTGTTTTAGATTCAGCTGGTAATGCCAAGGTTTCATTCTTAGCTAAAAAAAAAAAAAAAAAAAAAAGTCAGAGAACACACACAATGTCCAAATACAATTCACTCAAAACATAATCACGTAACAGACTATTTTCAGAAATGTATTCTGCTCGCACCCCTTTCAACAAGGCAGGCGGGCAACGAATTTACTGTGCATGTCTAGCAGAGATTAGCATGAATAGGTGGCAGTCTTCAGAATGCCTTCTTATTAACCCTCCGTAATTCTTTAAGATGTAAGTTGGCATTGGAATGAATAAAAAAAATCACAACCCAATACTTGGATAACAAGTCGTTCTGATTCATAGAGTTTCTGGAAGGCATATATTGCATTGCAAATACTCAATGGACCTTTATATTCAAGTACTCCTAATTTAAAAAAAAATAAATCAGTGAGTAGAAAATTTCCATTATTATTCATGGTAAAATATGTAATAGATTCAGACACTGAAATTTAAAAAAACCACAAATAACACACATGGGAAACTAAATTATTTAAAAATATTTGTGGCCAAAAAATACCAACAGCAATTTATTTGAGCCACATGTTAACAAAGACCTTTCGTTTTGGTCATGGTGGGTATTCAGTATAAAGATTAAAATAGATACCCCTCCCCCCTTTAGACAACTATTCAGGAAACTTCCTTCTAAATTTAGGTATTCTTTTTCAAAGAAAGTACATTTCTATACCAGAGTTGCCCCATGATTAAGATATTCCCCATTTTAAAAATGCACCAAGGTTTAACTTGATTCAGTTATTTCGTACACTAAGTCAATGACCTACTTGTAATATTTTGAAACAGTCCAGTGGCATGAAAGAATTAATTCATCTTTGAGATACCCTGATTATGTCTCCTTGAACTGATTGTAATCAGATGGGAAATTTTAGAGCCCTAAGGCTGTACAGGAAAGTCTTGGGTTACTCTGATGCTATTAACATTTTAGGCTGGATGATTTTTTTGTTGTGGGGCCTTTCCTATGTTGCAGGATGTTTAGTAGTACCTCTGGCCTCTACCCACTAGATTCCACTAGCCCATCCTTAGTTGTGGCAACCAAAAATGTCTCCAGATATTGCCCAATTTCCCCTGGGGGGCAAAAGTGCTCTTCAGTAAGAACTATTGATGTGACCTGTTCTCTCCAAGTTCTTTGAGGATGCCCTCTTTGTAACCTCCTTTTGTAGTTCACATCACTGCTGTCAAGACCATTTTCTTTTCAGTTGACATGAGCATAAAATATTTACTTGTAATGGAGGCAGTTATAAACGTTAATTAAAAGCCAATCAATTTTAATCTTTATTATAGAAGTGTTCAATAGATTCCTCCATAGAGCAGATTATTTTCAGGAGTGATTTAAAATGCTAGAAATAGGTATCACAAATGCTACGTACTGACCATATCATATCTAATAGCCACGTGTCTGTTTTGATCCATGTGCACATGAAATTGCACAGCATGTGTGTACATATTTAATGCCACTATTCAAATTAATTTAGAAGGGCATAAAGATAGGGGACTCTATTTCGGGGAAAACTGAAAACAGAGAGCCAGTATAATTTTATGAAAAATTCTACTTTGAAATTTTCTAAATTTGATCAACCTTTTTTTCTGCCTTTTTCTGTAGTCACAGTTTTTGTTTAGAACCACTGTGGTTGTTAACACAGGAAAGACCACTCAGATTACAAATTTTTATGAGCAAGCTCTGGATCTGTTATTTTCAGCATGTGCATAGGAAGGTGTTTGTTTTTATTTTTTGAATGTAAGATTATAAGGGTTTTTTTAATGGTCTCTACTTCTGCAGTGTCCTCTGACCCATTAGGACACGTTGGCTAATCCTCTCCTTCCTGTGTAGTATCCTCTGTTCTTGGTGGTTGCCGGGCTGACTAGGACTATTTATTTACTTACTAATTAATTTAAACCCCCAGATCCTACACTTTCATGCAATGCTCTAAATTGTTTTGCTTTAGCTTCTTATATTCTAAACATGCCATTAGCTGGCAATCACCTAGCCTAAAACTAGGCTGAAAAAGAAGAAAAAAGGGTAAACAACCTTCCCAAGAGAGGACTGTATCATTTACACATCACCAATTCCTTAAAAAGGCATATTGTATTCTAAATATTGCATTTCAGGATCTGAGAAATTGGTAGGTGGAGCAATATTGAAATGAGGGGGTAAGTTTCCTACCCTCCTGAGCATCCACCTCCACCCTCTCTGCCCAGTGCCGTCTTGGCAGCTGTGGAGCACATGCCGTCAGGTGTCGAGTCGAGTCACCAGGTTTTACAGTAAAAGGAGGTGATTAGGTCTGATATAAAAATCACAGATTCGAAGCTGTGAGTCAAAGGTAACTCACTAGTACTATTACCTGTGAATATTTTACAGTAAAAATGTAAGGACTGCACAAAATCAAAGATTTATTAGCAAATATTTTCACATCTTAAGGAAATGGTGATGCATAAGCTTTGGGCTTTATTTATTTGAAAATTGTATGTCTAATAGTCCTCCTAGTCAGTGTTCTTCTACCCACTAAAGGCTTTGCCCCTCCTTCTTCCAGGAAGTTTTCAAAATTAACAACACCCAAGGACAATTTAAGAGTCCTCACCTTTTAAAACAGTTACAGTCTAATTGCCTACTGTCAAAAAAGCAAACAGGCCAAGTCTCCATTCAACAAGGGAAAAATAAGTCTGAGGTCCCAGTATGGGCAGGTCCTGTGTCTGTGTAACTCACCATGATAGACCCCAGCAACTCGCTGTCTGGCACAGAGTAATGCTTAGTAAGTATTTATTCATTGAATGCTACCAGACAGGGGCTTGGACCTCTGTTTTTGCATCCATACAATGTGAAGATTCAATCATGTAAGTGCTGAAACTCAACTGGTACCTACTGTAGGGAAAATATTCTGCATTGTTAAGTCTTGTTCAAATTCTATCACATTACTCCATTTCCTTCCATATTTATCAATAGCCCAAGACATTCTCCAGAAACTTTAGAGGGGTAGTTCTCAAAGTATGGTTCCCAGACCAGCAGCAGGAGTATGACCTACTAGTAAGAAATGCAGATACTAAGGCCTCACCTCAGACTTACTGAATCAGTGACTCTGGGGGTGAGCCCAGCAGTCTGTGTCCACAAACCCTCTAGACTGTCTGATGCTTGATCAAGTCTGATATCCTCTGCTATCGAGAGAATTCAAACTAATTTGATACTCAAATGCAGCACTCATTTAGCCCAGCGACCACCACAATTATTCCCTGGGCTCCTTTTATTTATTATTTTCCTTTATTAACTTCAGAGAGAGAGGAAAGGAGAGGGAGAGAGAGACAGAAACATCACTGAGAGAGAACATCAATTGGGGATTTGGCCCACAACTTGGGCACGTGCCCTGACCAGGAATAGAACTGGCCACCTCTTGGTGTATGGGCAATGTTCAACCACTGAGCCACACCGACTGGGCTCCATGGGCTCCTTTGAAAAGGCTTTGCTGTGGTCCCCCCACCCCCAATTGTTATGTTTTATGTTTTTTTTTATTTTTATTTTTACTTTTATTTTTATTTTTTATTGTTTAAAGTATTACAGATGTTTCCCTTTTATCCCCACTGACCCCCTCCTTCCCGCTCCCACCCCTTCCTGCTTTCCCCAACCTAATGTCCATGTCCGTTGGTTGTGCATATGTGCATATAAGTTCTGTGGTTGATCTCTTCCCAGCCCTCCAAGCCCCCATCCCTCTGAGGTTTGTAGTCTATTCCCTACTTCCATGACTCTGGCTCTATTTTGGTCGACAGCTTATTTTGTTCATTATGTTCCACAAATAAGTGAGATCATGTGGTACTTGTCTTTCTCTGACTGGCTTATTTCACTTAACAAAATACTCTCCAAGTCCCTCCATGTCGTCTCAAAGGGTAAGAGATCTCTCCTTCTTACTGCTACATAGTGTTTCATTGTGTAAATGTACCATAGGTATTTTATCCACTCATTTATTGATGGACACTTGGGTTGTTTCCAGATCGTAGTTATTGTATATAGCGCTGCTATGAACATAGGGGTGCATATATTGTTTCTCTATTATGTTTCAGGCTTCTTAGGGTATATTCCAAGAAGTGAGACCACTGGGTCAAATGGCAGTTCCATTTTTAATTTTTCAAAGAAACACCATATTGTTTTCCATAATGTGTTTTATGGTTTTTAAACACTGAAATTATATCAGGTTATTTCTAGAAGAAGGAAGCAGTAACAATCTCAAATAAATAATAATGCTAACAGTGTTGACCTTTACATCTGGTTCTTATAGAAAGTATCTAGTGGTCTCTTCATAGTATACTAAGTGTAATTTGTAACAATTACTCTATTTGAAAATTATACATATATAAATGTGTATATTTTGGATAATTTAATAAATGTTCATTCTTCTTTTCTAAATGTAAATCTATTTAATATTTTAATATAAAATAACAATTTCCCTATAGAATTTGATTTAATAACTTTTTTCGCCCCTTACTTTTTTCCCCAATTTTTTAATTGTGATAAAATATACATAAGTTTATGATCTTTACCATTTTTAAATTTAAAGCTCAGTAATATTAAATATATTCATAATGTGTAACCATCACTACCATCTCCAGAACTTTTATTATCTTATAAAACTGAAACTCTGTACCATTAAACACTAACTCCTCATTCTCCTCCCTCCAGTCCCTAGTAACCATCATTTATATTGGTCTTTTGTAATTGGCTTATTTTGTTTAATATAATGTCCATCAGTATTGTAGCATATGTCAGAATTTCCTTCCTTTTAAAGCCTGAATAATATTCCATTGTATGTATAAGCCACATTCTGCTAATCCATTCATTTGTCAGACACCTGAGTTGCTTCCATGTTTTAGCTGCTGTAAATAACACTACTACTAACATGAGTGCACAAACATCTCTTTGAGAACTTTTTTCTATTCTTTTGGTTATATACCCAGAAGTGGAATTGCTGGATTCTAGGGCAATTCTATTTTTAAGTTTTTGAGGAGTGGTGATACTGCTTCCATAGCAGCTATGCCATTTTACATTCCCATTAATAGTACATATGCTTGCAACTTCCTTTTACTTTGAAATCCCAAATGGCTCTTTTTCCAGATTTTTTGGATATTCTAAGAATATCAGTGCTAGTCCTCAGTCACTGAAAAGTTCAAGCATAGCATTTTGCTGCTTACCTAATTGTGTCTTGATTGCATCTGAAATCTCAAACATTATGGATGTAGGAAGTTTCACGGTGGTTTCATTAAGACCAGGAATAACAAGGTGGACTGTGAGGAAATAGAAGTAAAGATGAGAGAAAGAAAAGATATCACGACATAAAATAAAGCTCAGAGCATCAGATATTAGTAAATATAAAGTATAGCACTTATTTTGCTTAGTCAACTTTAACCCAAACTTTACAATGTTGGAAAAAAATATGACAGTGCTTTTTAAACAGACTTTTTTATACTCAGAATGAAACTACCCAAATCCTCTGGCTTTTAATCCATGGACTCAAAAATTTTAAATTGGCTGCTTTAAGATACATGGTGAACAAACAACACCATTATTATTAATAATTTTTAAAAGAGAAGTTCAGCCTGGCTGGTGTGGTTCAGTGGATTGAGCGTTATACCATGCACTGAGAGGTCCCAGTTTGATTCCTGGTCAGGACACATGCCCAGGTTTTGGGCTTGTGTGCAGGAGGCAGTGGATTGATATCTCTCTCTCTTATATCAATGTTTCTCTCTCTCTCTCTCTCTCTAAAAATTCAATAAAAACATATTTTTAAAAAAGAGAAATTAATATGACAAATATTCCCTCATAACAGCAACAACGTGTGGGATAGGTAGGATGGGCACCATCATTCCCACTAGCCATGAGCTAGAGTTGTTTCTCTAACACATAATGATAGAGGTAGCATTTCTTCACTACTAGCCTGGAATAAACACAGTCAGGGTCCTAAACGTTGAAAGGAAATGAAGCAACCTCAATTTAACAGACCTACTCACAGTACAAAATTCCATAAAGGCCCTATTAAAAAAAAAATAGCCTTTCTTGATCTAGGTATAGAGTTCAAGACTCACCCAGTATTGTTCCTCCAATGGGATGCTTATCTGGGGATTTAGTTGAAGCCCTGTGAGTAACATTCTGAATCACTGTTGAAATACAAAAAGATATTAGTGGGTAGAAGAAGAGTCAGAAAGCAATAAGAAGCTAATAATGTGAAGTCATTTGCACTGAAAAAGCCCTGATCTAACTTTTCAATTAATAGAAAGGAACTCATTGGGTTGATTACACAGCCAACAAAAGAACTAGAAGGCAGCATCTTACCTTACTACCAATGCCTATAAGTAATGAAAGGCTATTATTCTATCACAGTGTTCTATTCTAATGAGCTGAACGTTTCCTCTCTGATAGCCAACCCTGCAGCATACCCAAGTTGAAGAACTAGCACAAAAAGAGACAATGAACTGATATATAAATTAGAAAATGTATATTCTCAAAGCAAAGAATCATTGGATAATTCCAATACTAATTGACCCTGTTTTGAGAGTATATTCGGGACATGATAGTTTTTAAATGAAGAACAATTCTAAGTATACAATCTCTTTTACTAATAAACTTTCTGGATATAATAAAGCCAGTTCACTAATTTGAAAAACTGAAAGTCAAAACAAAAACAACTGGATGATGAAATGAAATAAGACATAATTCTTAAACCCTAGATATCTTAATGTTCCCTAAAGTGGCCGCTAAATCATAGTTTTCATTTCATGAATCCAAAAATTCTATTAACAATCTTCATATATGCTTAATTCTAAACTAAACCACACATATTTAATAGGCTTTTAAAAATTGAATACTTATGATTGCTCTGTCCCTGACTGTTCAACCAATCTGACTTGCCATGACTTGGCTTATTGGTACAAGAGCCAAAATTACCTAACTTGTAATTTACTAGACCATACTGATTTCTTCAAACTTTTTCTTAAAAACTAATAATCAGAAAAGTTGAGAAAAATGTATGATGCTATATTACCTGAAATTAAAAAGTATATTAAAAATAGTTCGAAATACATATTCAGAACAGACTCATAAAAATTACCTTGTTTGATGATGGTTATTGGAATCAGCTTCCTTGGGACATATGCTGGCTAAAAAGAGAGGAAGAGAATCAGCTTTTGAGTTAGTGCTAATTTTCAAAAATAATAAATCAAAGAACTGGAAGTAGCCCTTTCTTGTCATCAAGGAAGTCTCCCATGACACTGGTTTAATAGTTTCTGGAAAGATATTTAGTACATATATATCTGCCTCTACTTTATTGGACTTTCTTTTTTTCCCCATAAAAGTCCAAAGATTTGACAGAAGTAATTTCTTTAGAACTCCCATTAGTTTACTTAGAAACTGCAATGGAAAGAAACTAAATCTTCTGGATTGAATACTAGCTTATTCATTATATTTCCTATATGACCTAGTCAAATTCTGTCTTGACATTCCCTCTCAAATAGATCTTAAGCTACATATTATCTTTCTAAACCAAGTAACATAAATTAAGCATCCCCAATTGCTCTGCTGCCACTACCCACAACACACCACCAAGAGCTCCTGATACCACACATTTCTTTGCTCAAGAAGGTAGAGCTGGGAATCATATCCAAACATTCTACATCCAAAGCCTGTACGCTTAACCATTCTGTACATATTCATGCACAGGGACCTCAGGATTGGAAGGGCAGTTCTCAGGACATTGCATTTTCCCCTCTCCCAAATTGCCTCAGATGTCCCACAGGGAGTTTTAAAGTCATAGAGCTACATAAACTAGGGACAAGTAAAGTGTGAACTTTAGAGGGAAATCATCACCAGACATAACTGTGAACCAAGGATAAGACAGCCGAGGGAGAGATGTAGGAACAGGATAAGAGAAAGGCAGCAAATTATATAGAGAAGAATTAGATAGAGGTAAGCATGACATCAATTTCTTGATGCTTGATCTAAAGTATATACATAATACAGGTGCTCTCTACCAAATCTGTTGATAATTCAAGATGTGCTAAATGTACTTACAACATAATAGTGAGGAAAAGAGACTAACATGTTACCATTTTAATAAATGACATTCCCATAATAAAGAAGAGCCCCAATACCAAGGTACTGTTGGTTATTTTTCTTCTTGCTTTAAGGTCTTTATGTTTAAAAATAAACAAACAGAAGTTTACTATTATCAGATTATTGTTAAAAAGGAGTGTCTATATCTATTGACCCAGTGCTATAGACTGAATGCTGTGCCCCCCCCCATTCATATGTTAAAACTTAATCCCCAATGTGATGGCATTCAGAGGTGGGGCATTTGAGAAGTGATTAGATCATAAGGGTGGAACCCTCATAAATGGAATTAGTGCCCTTATTAAAGGACCCTAGAGAGCTCCCTCCACCCTTCAACCATGTGAAGACACAGCAAGAAGATGGCTGGCTGTGAACCAGAGAGTGACCTCTCACCAACACCGAATCTGTCAGTGCCTTAATTTTGGATTTCCCAAGCTCTAGAACTGTGAGAAATAAATGTTTACTTATTTAAGCCACTCAGTCGATGGTATTTTTGTTATGGTAGCCCTAATGGATTAAGATGCCCAGCAACTTAACCTAAAGAATTAATCAAAGATACAAATAATCTTTTATGTGTAAGGGTGTTTATTCCCCAATGTGAAACAACCTCATTATCCAAAAGCAGAGATTTTATTAAATAAATATGGCTCGAAGTTTTGCCATCTATTTAATAAAGTAGAAAAATATGCATAATATAAGTACAAAGGATATAAACTTATATCTACAACATAACCTAATTTTATAACAAATATGTATAGACAAAAGGCCAGAGGAAAATAAATCATAGTTTCTTTCAATAGTAGTTATTTATTTATTTATATTTATTTATTCGTTATCCTCACCTGAGGACATTTTTGCATTTATCTTCAGATAGAGCAGGAGGGAGAGGGGGAGGAAGAGAGAGAGAAACATCAATGTGAGAGGGACACATTGAATGGTCGCCACCCACATGACCCCAACCGGGGCCGGGGACAAACTGCAACCAAGGTACGTGCCCTTAGCGGGAACCGAACCTGGGACTCTCTGGTCTGCAGGCTGATCCTCTAACCTCTGAGCCAAACCGGCAAGGGTAATAGTAGTTATTTTTATAAACTGATATTAATGTTATTTTTTTTATATCTTTCTGTATTTTGCAAATTCCTTACATGAAGGAATTACATTTATAATTAGAAAAAGTTATTTTAATCCATAGTCTGTTCAGCTCCTACATATGCTTCTGTACTGCATATCTCATACACTATTGGTAAAGAGAGAATTATATAAATATAATTTGTACATGATTTTTTCCCAGGCAAGGGGAGGGGAAGAGTAGGAATAGAAGCATAACCTTCAGCAGGAAAGGGAAAAATCTCAGCTTTGATATTGCACTGGCAGGATTTCTTTCATCTTTTTCAGGAGAAAATGAAATATGAACATTTACACACAGAGCTTTCCCCAGAGAGGGACAGTCAGCCCACGGCACTGCCTTACTTCCACCTGTCCTGCTCCAGCAAAGGGGTTGACTGTCCACGGCCTCCGCCACTTCTCAGAATGTGCAACGCCTGCGGGGGCAACCTCCAGCCCCATGGCAGCCCCTTGTCGGAGGAGCCCACCCTCCACACAGGTACTAACAGTGGTTTTTCTTAGAGCTGTGACTCCAGTTCAAAAGATTTCTGAATGCTTTGCTTTACTGAATTTAGTGGCCGTTTTACTGCATGAAGTTTTTCAGAGACACAGCACGTAATAGCAGAAAGCCTATATGTTGTCGTGTTGAGCCTTTGAATTGCAATATCCCAATTTTCGTTTCTTTTCCTGTGATTTGTTTTAAAAAACAATTTTTTTTTTTTTTTTTTTTTTGACAAGGACAAATGGAAAACAGTTCACTCTTCACATTAATGGAACAAAGTTTCTCTTCAAGTTCTTACTTGAATACAGACCCATGTTCTACTAAGGCAATGGCAAGACTATATGTACAATATGTACTGCCAAAAAACTCCAGAAATTATTTAGCTGCAGAATCCCATTCTTCCTTCTTTTTAGACCAATAATTACTCTCTTGCTTAATCTGCAACCCAAACATGTACCAAGACTGGACTAATGAGAAGTAGTTGCCGCTCTGTAAGCAGGTTTTTAAAGGGCATTGGGAAAGTCCCTATGCGTCTAAGTTGAGGCTCTGAAATTCCCAAGAAGACATCCATACTGTGAATCCCTTCCCTGTGTCTTCTTATAAAAGTGTAGGAAAATGTCTGTTACCTGGAGTCACAGGGAAGTGAAATATGTGATCATTTCCAAGTTAGCAGTGTTCAACCAATTACAGCTCAATTTTAATTGAACTGTTTCAGGTACAGTGTTTTTTAAAGAAAGGTACCTGCAATCTGTCCCTGCCAACTCAGACTTGCTGTTATGAGACTCTATCAATGTGTATAATAGGAATCTCAGTGCAGCAGGGGTGGGGGTGGAGGGCGAGGGGGTGGAGAGCAGCTGCCCAGTTTAGATGCCCTCAGTGGAATATTGATGTCTACGAACACCACCCTGGTATCAGTTTCCTTTCTTAGGTCATTTCCTTTCTGACTCTCTTCTCTGCAGCTTGCTGGCCCCCATTTCTGCTGCAAACCTCCATCACTTCCTCCCTTATCACTCATCCTTCCATTCAGCAAGTATATTTTAAGCCTTTACTATATACCAGGAAGTAAGTATATTTTCTTCCTGCTCTATGAGATGCATTATTCTATATTTTTCTGAGTTTTAACACACTTTGTCCCTTGAGAACCCAGGCTGTACTACATCTTGAGCAGGGTTACTGGGTAAGGGGATTCACTTTTACCATTTTCTGGGAACGATGTGACTGAGTATCCAGTTGGTGAGATTCAACAGAGAGATTGCTGTAGAAATGGTAAAAGGCAACGCTGGGATGACCAACTCAGCTTTTTAGTCCTGATTTGGGAAAGACTAGCATATCCAGAAATAACCACAGTAGCAGTCACCACGCAGGATGAGGGACTTCCAATCCACCCTACATTATACTAACTTCCTCCTGGTACTATTTTAAAAATTAGCTTTAATAATAGTAGTGATGATGCCCGGATGCTAGTCTTTGCAGGTTATTCTTTATAGGTTCACCCATTTGGTATTATTGTGGTGTCAGAAATTCACTATAGATTTGACTTTATGTTCATGCTCTGAGATAAGGAGGAGCTGTCCATGTGGAGAGTGGCTAAGGGTTGCTCAAAATCAAATTTCAATGACTCAAGAGCCAAACCACATGAGAAGAACTTGGACATGTTACATTCTGGTTTTCATTTATTTTGGGGATGTTCTCATGAAAGTTATGAAACTTACTGATTCAATCTAACATCTAGTTAAAAGTTAATCTAACATTCTACTTGTGAAAGTCTTTATTTCTGATAAACTAGGGAGGAATCAGACATACACCTTTGGTGAGGTCATTGGCCTAAATATAAATTTTTCAAGTTTCTGTTTAGGACAACAATTGCTAAGAATGGAAGAACACCAGATGTATTTACTGTACACAATCTTAAGGTGTAGGTGGGGACCATATGGTATTTCTCCCTATTCACTTCATTTTTCTGATAACTGTTACACTTTCAAGATTGGCACTATGTCTCTTTTTACCAATAATACATGTGGCTTTTAAAAAAGATGCGTGGGTCTCTGACGGAAAAAAATTAAGAGAGAAAAAAATAGAGGTCATATGCCCAGCTGGTATGACTCAGTTAGTTGAGTGTCATCCCACGCACTAAGAGGTCTTGGGTTCAATTCCCAGTAGGGCACATGCCCAGGTTTCAGGTTTGATCTCCAGTAGAGGACATGGAGGAGGCAGCCAATCTATGTTCTCTCATATTGATGTTCCTCTCTCTCCCTCTTCCTTCCCCTCTCTAAATATCAATAAAAACATATTTAAAAATTTTTTAAAGTAGATACCATATTTTAGGGGAACACTGATTCCAAGGAAATTTGGATTAATTAAATTTATATTTTAAAATCTCAGTTAAAAAATGCTACATCAACACTGATTGTTCAGTGAACTAATAAGATAATTTTTTTTAAAACTATAGAGACAATGTATTAAAGTTAGGTCTTTCTAGCCATTGTTTTAAATTCTTTTAATATAAAAAGTGCTAATAGTGGGGGAGGGCGGGGGGATGGGGGACATCCACAATATTAAAAAAATACCTAATAGCAAACATTTAACCTTCATAAAAAGAATATTCTAAATTCTCAACATGGACAAAGCAGCATAATTATTATAAAAAATGTGTTTTTTCTTCAATTACATGAATCTCAAATGATACAATTTATGTTGAAAGAATCATACTTTTGCTTACACATATACCCTTTCTCTGATTTTTCTAGAGGTATAAGCAGGGGTAATATTGAAAGTAGTATTCTACAACTGGTAGACAAAGTTACTAACCAAACAGAAGAGACCCCTGCTGCATGTCCCTGGCACAGTGTACTGGGGCATGCCCGCAGAACTGGTCCTTACACACATGGATGACAGTACATGATGTAACATATGCTTAAGATGGGGGCTAAATTCAGCATTTAAATTTTTTGTTCTTAAGTCTTTTGTTGTAAGTAATTACTCACATGAATGCTAGGATCATTCACTACTTTGGAGAAGCAATGGAATACTGGAATAAAACCATATGCTTTGGAGTTCAAAATATCTATCAACATTCAATTTTTTTTTACCTAAATTGTATTTATCTTTTAAAAATAGGGAGCCTGAAGCTCAGACTATTTTTTTCCATTTCAAATCTCTCTTTTTAGAAGGTGTTAAGGAGTTTTTGCTGCATATAAGTTTTAGGTGTAAGCATGTATAAATAAAAACATTTTTAAATGTGTATTTCAATTTAATATCTCTTGAAATACTGCTGTTTAAGATCAGTCTCAGGGAAGAGATGGGTTAGTATTTGGATTGACATCGACTTTATTTGGATTAAAATATTTCTCTAAAGCAGCGGTTCTCAACCTGTGGGTCACGACCCCTTCGGGGGTCGAACGACCCTTTCACAGGGGTCGCCTAAGACCATGGAAAACACATTTCCATTTTCGATGGTCTCAGGAACTGAGACAGGGCTCCTCTATCGGTCTCCAGGTGGGCGCCCACATGCAGATCTGCGCACATACAACATGAGGAACTGTATTAAAGGGTGGCAGCATTAGGAAGGTTGAGAACCACTGCTAAAGTATCAAATCAGTTTTTAGAATCAATTCTAAGTGGCCACATAAGATAGTCAAGGCTGTCCCAAGTGGTTTCTTTTGAATTTTCCTGTGTTCCTGAGCTGCCCACCAGCACAGATGGCAATTGGTAAAACATTCTTCTGCTCTCCAGAATGTAACAATCAAGAAATCCTCACAAAGAAGCCTTAAAATATCTTTTCAACTCACTGGGGCTTTTCTTTGGAAATAACCAAGAGTTTCAATCCACATCTGATCAGAGCTGGCTGGGGGGTACTCCACCTCACAGCTTGAAGTGATAAACTATCTGGCTCTGTGTCACAGAGGCAGGACTTTCTTCCTGGCTCTTCTTGTCGTGGCTATTGTGATGTGAAAAAGAAATTAAGTTCTTTGGGAGTAAAACCCCAATCATCTTTTCTAATTTTGCTGGGTAACTCAACCTAAATGAAATATTCTGCCAAAAAAAACACAGATTTTTGGAATATGATCAGATGACATAATTGAGTCACATGGAGGATAAAGCATGACAGCCAAGAGGCTGGGAGATAAGAAATGCTTATTAGGAAACCATTCACAACAAGACTGAGGATTGTTCTAGAATCTTTGTGATTGGATTTAAGGGAGACAAAGTCAAAGGGACCTTATGGCACAAATTAATGTTTGGTACTAGGCCAATTGGTCAATAATTTGGGGGAAATGTATAACCTAATCAATATAGAACCTTACTACATACAGCAGAATAAAATCAAACCCACATAGTTTAGAGTTTAATTATTATAAAATCAAACCACTTATAAAACTAAAACGGGGGGAAATATTTATCTGCTCTCTGGATATGGAAGGGCTTTCTAGAATATAATGCAATTAAAGATATGACAAGAGAAAAGACAAATAATTTGATTAAGCAAATTTCAAGATTTGACTATTTCAAAAATTCTCATAAACAAATAACAAATATGAGAATAATGTTTCTAGATGATATTACAAAGGCTCGATGTTCTTTTTTTTTAGGGAGGGAGGGCCTTCTGGTGAAAACTGGAAGACCTACTAGACAAATTCAAAAAGAGCTATAAGTACTAGAATTGAAGTTCCTCAATCTATGTCTTTAAACTATTCAATAAAAACACCATGAGATGCCCAATAAACTAGAGCCAAGATAAAGGTCATTAAAGACAATGGCTAATAAAAAAGTGAAGAAACTACTGCTTTATTAGCAATCAGAGAAAAAGTAATTAAAAAAACATTTTACACTATTACATTAGCTAGAAATTTACTGATGGAAATACATAGTGATGATAATCAGGTACCATAGCAAGACAACTCTCATACATTGCTGGCAAGATGATAAATTGGTGTAAACTTTCTGGAAAGAAATCTGACAATACATATTAAAAAGTTCAAAAAGTATTACATATCTAAACTGTTAACTTCCATTCTAAGAATCTATTGTAAGAAAATAATCAGGAATGTTAACAAAGACATATGATCATAAATGTTCACTATAACATCACTTACAATTTAAAAATCATTAGAAATAACTTAAATGCTCACAAAGTGGAAACTGTTTGGGTAGGTGAAAGCATGTTTAGATAATGTAACACACAGCAATTAAAATTATGTATATGAAGAGAATTTAATGACATAAAATACGCTATGTCATATTTTGGCTAAGTGAAAAAAGTGAGATATTACATATATAGCATGATTTTAACTTTATAATGAAAATATGTTTAGAGACAAAAAAAATATAAGTTTAACAGTAGACCATAAATGGTTTTATAAGAGTCATTTGACAGTGTTAATGGCAATTTTGTTAATATTTCTTTTTGCATTTTATACATTCTAAATCTTTAAATATTAATTAGACAATTAAGAAAAATTAAAGCTTAAGAAAGAAAAAAGAAAGGAGGAAGGAAAGAAAGAAAGAGCAAGCAAAAGAGAGAGAAAGAAAGGAAAGAAAAATTTTAAAAGATTCATGACTTGGGAATGTATCTGCAGTCTCCTTTTTTGTATTATTATTTGAAATACATCAAAATACTTTGCTGGGCAGTCATAACAATCTGATAATCACAATAAGATAATTCCCCAATATTCTTACATTTCTGCCAATTCAGACCACAGAAACAATCACCTTAGCAAGATCATTTCTCTATCACTTCTATGTTATTCAAACCCATTTGCTGTCACTGAAAAGAATTCAGCATTTTTAAAAAATTCCATTTGGGTAGGTACTACCTTTTCTTTCCACGGGGCTACATGATCAATGGAGTATTCTGTGGACTATTTAATTGAACATAAAAAGATATTCATCCATATACATCATGCACACATTCAGTAGAGCTTTGCAACCATGAATAGTTTTCCATGTTCACCTTACTGCACGAAATAGAGGCTGGGCACATTAAAAACACAAACCAATTGCTTTATCGTTTTGAAAAGGGTTGGCTCTTAGGAGGAGGAAGTGGGAGAAAACAGAGGGAAGATTTGAACAGTAAAAATGTAAGTAGAGCATGTACCAATTTGCTCTTGAAACATGTTATAGTATAAAACAATCCACAGAAGATAATAAGCATACTCTCAAAATATCTGGAGTACTGAAGTACTAGAGTAACTATATTCAATATCAAACTTTTAGATCTTTAAACAAATTAAAGATGATCTTCTCTTATATATCCACCTCTGTTTTCTGAAAAACAAGCTAATTCCTGGAAGGTTAAGTATTTTTTACCTAATGCCCCATACATAGCTAATCAGTTGATCCAGTCTCAGCACCTAATAATAGGACTATTTCCTTAAATAAAACTACAATGCAAACACAATTTTTAAAAAACATTCTTGAAAATAACTTGGTACATACCACTGTGTTTACTTGGTCATAGGTACTTTGAATTTTCCCATTTACTTTGTTCATACCTAACAAAAACAAGGGGAAAATGACATTATTTTCATTTTTCTGGTTCCTAAATCACTTCTTAATGATCATTATGAAAACAATGACAATTACTCTCTAATGAGAGCATATTACTTTATTTACTATCATTTTAAACACTGTTTCCAATAAAGTTTTAGAATAAAGGGATAACAGGAAGAATGTCCAGGGGCCCCTAAAGCCTTTTTATGTTAACTTCTACTGGTGCAGCTTTTCATCTGCACATCTACACACATTATTTGTTTTTGGCTAAGTTGGTGTTCATCAGTCAGGGATTGATTTAAAATACTACGATGACCAATGAACTGTTATCAATGAAGGTATCAATTATGAATATCTTTTTTTAAAAAAGAAAAAACAGCACTCGTTATAAAAAGAAGGATTCTGAAATATCAGTACTCAACAAATTTTACTTTTGTGTTTCCTCAAATACAGATGAATTAACTCATCTCATATTATACAACTAATACATAATTAAAAATTGGATCATTAGAAGGAAAAGAAAATGTACAGAAAGCTTACTAAGTTCCTGGTACTTACTTCCAACAATAGTCTTGTGATTGAAAATCTTACTCCAAATTCCACCTTCTACATTGTCTTTCACTCCGAATTCATAAACTGTGTTGGGCTTTAGATTTTCTACAATTGTTTCAGTGGCTGGACAGAGTTGAAAAATCCATTTCTTTTCCTTATCTTTTTCTCTATAGCGAATTGTATAAAATCTGTTGAAAACCCAAAATATGATGCTTTAAAATCACAGGGAGATTCACAATGTTTGTTTTTGTTTTTTTCAAGTTTCTTAATACATCACAGACTCTTATCTACTCCAAGGACTACATTCAATATTAGCTTCTGTTTCAATTTTTTAAAAATTTGTAGAGCACATTAAAAAATACCTTAATACGTGCTGAAGTTTTGAATTTCTAATTGCAAGCTGGGGAACTGGGCAGCAGCACAGTTATGCAGAATGAAGATTTCTCAGTTCTATTATTGCTACTTTGCAAAATTAAAGTTGGGAAACACCAGATGTTCATTTTTTCCAGTTGTACATAGAACAGAACATAAGCACACTTTTATAGATGCTTAATGTTATAATTTCATAACTGTATGGATTCAAGCCTTTCACCCCATGGAAGCTGCATTAGAGGTATACCATTCAATTTTGTAAACCTGAAACTCTAAGATGCAACCAGGACTGCATTTCAAGGGTGAAATTTTCTTACTATTATAAACAAAAAATCAAGACCAATAGCCAAGCTAAGGGTACAATGAGAAAAATCAAACAATGTAAATTCAAGATCACCATTACGTATTTGCTTATGGCTTCATAATATTTCAGATATATATATAATGAAAATCTCCACCACTATTTTTTGCACCTTTATCGTATGCTAGATTTTACATATATTATCCTCTTTAATTGTCACAAAAACATCTTAAGTGGTTGAAATTATTAATCCCATTTTACAAATGTGATAACAGAACTTTGGAAAGATCACTGAACTTGCTCATTGTCACCCAGGTTGTGACTTTTACTAATAGCAATGGCAGAACCAGAATACACAGAAAGACTCCTCTGGCTTTGCTCTGAACATCCTCACTAAGAGA
The DNA here is from genome assembly GCF_014108415.1 of Molossus molossus. Taxonomy (NCBI): domain Eukaryota; kingdom Metazoa; phylum Chordata; class Mammalia; order Chiroptera; family Molossidae; genus Molossus; species Molossus molossus. The sequence continues at coordinate 86,125,423 of NW_023425388.1, forward strand.
AGCAGCAGCTCAGGAAAGGGGACTTTATCACAACTGTATACAGTAATGAGAATGAATGAACTAGAGCTACATATATCAATATGAATAGATGTAACAAACAATATATTGAATGAAAATAGCAAATTACAAAATGATGCATATAGTTTCATGTCATTTATGTAAATATCAAAACACACAAACAAAATATGTTACCATATATTATTCTTGGCATTGTAAAGAGACAACATTTATGATAGTGCTTTGGCTCTCAGTGAGCAGGTAGGAAGATAAATGGCATCAAAGGTAGAAAAATTAAACTTTATCTGCTTTTTATTTTATTTATTTTTTCTTTTTCTTTTCAAATAAACATTCTAATAGATTAAAATGATAGCTATCACCCTGGCCAGTGTGGCTCGGTGATGAGAGCAACAGCCCACTCACTGAAGGGTCTTGGGTTCGATTCCTGGTCAAGGGCACATACTTGAGTTGCAGACCCAGTCAAGGCACATGTGGGAGGCAATCGATGTGTATCTTTCACATTGATGTTTTTCTCCCCCACCAGCCTCCATCCCTCCCTTCCATTTTTTCTTAAAAAAAAAAAAAAAAAATCAATGGAAAAATATCCTCAGGTGAGGATTAACAACCACCACCAAAAAAATTATAGCTGTCATGTACAGTGATGGAAAAATAGATGTTTGTCATACTTATAAAATTTTCTCTCAAAAATTTAGTATCTCTCTTTCACTTGCCACCCCAGCAAAATTAAATGGACAAAGATTCAGGTTAATTACTTTTATGCAAAGCTTTTTAAAAAAATCACTCTTCTAATAATGTTCGTGGATGAAAAAGGAGTTCTATGGAAAGTAACCTCATAGTGTGATCTGATTATAAATTCTCAACTGGGTACAGCTGGTGTGGCTCAGTGGTTGAGTGTCGACCTAAGCACCAAGAGGTCACCACTTTGATTCCTGTTCAGGGCACATGTCCAGGTTGTGGGCCCAATCACCAGTAGGGGACATGCAGTAGGCAGCCAATCGATGTTCTTTCTCTTCGATGTTTCTCTCTCTCCCTCTCCCTTCCTCTCTTTCTAAAATCAATAAAGGAAAAAAAATTCTCAACTGGGAGGGTCATCGTGGGTTGTCACAGACCAGGCACATAACATTTTAGTAAAAGGTTTCTCTTCGCCTGAAGCAAGCCTTGCCCATTTTTTTCTGCTCTTTTAGATTAACACACCTTAGAAATAAGCTATAACCACCCTCAAGACAGCACATAATTTTGTTAACTAGTCTATAATCCAATCCCCACCTTGCTTTCTCCTACTTCCACGTAATCTTTCTTACTTTTGTTCCCTAATTCCAAGTGCATAAAAGAAACTGCAAAACTGTCATCCTTGAGAGCATCTGAGATCTTGTTTCCCAGTGATAGTCATCAGTTTTGGCTCAAATAAATTCGTATAAAAATTCTCTACAGGTCTGGATGTTTCATACATTGACACATTTGTTGTGTACCCTCTTAATGCCAGGCACAAATTCTTGATGATACAAAAACAATTACCCAGCTTCTCTGGAAACAAAGGCCAGGACTGACTACATAATTGTTGGGGCTCATTGCAAAATGAAAACGTGGGGCCCCTTATTCAAAAATGATTAAGAATTTCAAGACAGTGACAGTAGAACATGAGACCAAGTGTGGGCACTTTTAAGTGGGGGCTCTGCAGCTGCACGGTCTGCATGCCCGTGAATTCAGCAGAAGGTTTACTGTTCAATAAGTGTTCAGAGAGAGGACATGCATTTGTATATTCAATCTACTTTTTTACAAGTCACAAACTAATGAACTGCTTGAAATTATTCATTATCGTGCTTCGTTCTAGTAGAAGCTGTCCCCAGGCTCCCCTTCCCCATTCCAAAGCAGCAAAAAGCAAAATGAGTGAAGGGGGCCGTTCCAGCCAAAATACGAAACGCTGCTAGACAAAAACGTTGCAGAATACTGATCTTCTGTGTCCTGTGAGTCGAATCAACAACAGTGGTTTGAAAACATATTTCTATTTATTTATTATTATTATTATTGTTATTATTATTTTTGTTAATCCTCACCCAAGGATATTTTTTCCATTGATATTTAGAGAGAGTGGAAGGGAGGGGGGAAAGGGAAAGAGAGAGAGAAATATTGATGTGAGAGAGACACATGGATTGGTTGCCTCCCACATACCCGGACCGGGGCTGGGGATTGAACCTGCAACCCAGGTATACATGCCCTTGACTGGGAATCAAACCCATGACATTTTGGTGCATAGGCCAATGCCCTAATCACTGAGCAACACTGGCCAAGGCTAAAAAAACACATTTGTTGACAAGTTTGATGCATGGGATTATTGTTTTTCCCTGCCCTGGCTAGGACAGGACTTTAGAGAAATGTGAAGTTAAAATCAGAGTAGATGGACTACCACCATTATAAATCTCTAGTTTGGATACATTTCTGACTCCTGAATTGCCTGCATGATCCAGGGGGCCCAGTGCTAACAGACTGCTAAAGGCCAGATTCCAGGGTTCCCAATAAGCTTGATTTTATGTCACCTTCCTAGGAGAAAAATGGGAAGGAGTTCTATCCTACACGTTATAAAAACAAAGCAAAACAAACACAGCCTGTAATATTTTTTTATTTTGATTACAAAGCCTTTGAAATACCCTCTCTTGTATTAAGTTTCTCAGAAAAAATAAATGTACAAGCAGCTAGCCCTTCTCCTCTGCTTCTGTCAGTTTGCTATCCTTGTGAACATTGGTTTGCTTGATAATTGTATCATATAGGCAAGTTTGAAATTCTAAAAGAGATAGTACACAAAACTATGTATTATAAAGTTTCCTTGATTTTAAAGAAAAATGTAGGTCTTATAATAATAAACAATGCTGTACAACCTAGCACACAGTAGGTTCTCCATAAATATTCCTGCAGTGAATAGGATGGATCCCTAGGTGCTCATAGGATCATTCTAAAATTAGAATGTAATTGCTCTAAATGGCCAGTGATTCAATCACCAAAAGATACTGGTTTAAACAAGTAGGTCTACATTATATTTTACAATGGTCAGTGTATAAGGTTTTACTTACCAAAACCCACTATTCCTATAGAATCAGTGCAAACTGAAGGAAAATACAATTAATGTCTACATTGTACATTTGCAGAGGGCTTAAGATTTTTTTCCCCGTTTATCCATACAATAAACTCTGAAGTGAGCAGAAAAAGAATTACTATGGAAAAAAGGAGAGGCCGAGAAATGTCTAAAATCTGTTAACCAGTGAGAGAGCCAGACAAATATTAATACCTTGAGTATTGCATTGGACTGTCTTTCTGCTAGGTGCTTGGCAAAAGGAGATGGTAAAAGACAGGTACAATGATCCAGACTGGAAGAAGTGTACAAGGAATCAGAATTCCTTTGAGCATTATTTAAGGCTTTTAATCTTTTGTTTTATTGTGTATTTACTATAACATATAGTCACGGACTTCCCATTACTGTCTATGGACACCCAGGATCTAATGTTGACTGCATCTTTTCTGTGGATGATTAAATTAAGGCACAAGTGCATGGAGAAACAACGGGCCATTAAAAATACAGGTAGCAGCTTGTGAATGTCATCAGAGAAGATCTCTGGAGAGCCTGCCTCTAGCAATTTGGATTTTAAGAACATAATCTCATATTCTAATTAAGGAGTAGAAAACTGTTGAAGGCAGTTTTCAGTTCCGCTGGCATCATTCTGTGCCTTTATGTCCTCGACAGTCTCAATACGGACAATAATTGTTATTATAGCTTAAAGAAATCTACAGCTCCTCAAAATGTTGCAGAGAAGGCAGAGAGTGGCTTGGCTGCCAATTAGTAGCACGACTTCGGGGGCGTCTCTTTGTCCACTTATATATAGATTTTCTCCATTGAAAAAGAAGGGGGATTGAACTAGATGATCTTTGAGATTGTTTCTGTTTCTAAAAATTTATTCAGACATTCTAATCTAATAAAATACAAAGGCAGAACATGGGGTAGAAACTTCAGACGTAAAAATTCCATAAACAAAATTTTTGAAGTAGCTGGCAGCGAATGGTACTAAGTGGAAACGTGGAAAAATGTCAAAATACAGTCTTTTCACAAACTAGGCTGGCTTGATGCCCATGGCTGGCCATCTGTAGCTTTCCATACTTTTTCAGCAATGTTTTTATTTTATATATTATTAACTACTATTATATTTCCTAAAATATCTATTCCACACATTTTTTTTGCTCTCCTCACATCAAAGTACACTTCCTTTAATTCCTTTGTCGATGCTCTTGTTTCCTGCCGCGCTGAGGCTGTGACTATGATAAATTCCGTCCTCACTCCCTTCCTCTCAGATTGTCTCTCTCCCCCTCACTCTCTCCTTGCCCCTCTGACTCTAGGGTTCTCCCTTCTTCTGAAAATTAAATGACTTGGTAATTTTATCTCATGTCCTTATTCCATCTGTTCTCCAACCATTCTCTTGATCCTTCAAGACCTTTCTTTGAGTGTAAACGATGTTGAAATATTTTCTATTGTATCCAAACAAAAATAAAACTGATGCTGGCTTCTTACCACTGCTACTATCTTTTAACACAAAATTTCTTGAAAGCAATCTACTTTCTTACCACTATTAATGCCTAAACCTTGTCCCAATGCAGTGTCTGACTCGTTAGGATAGTAAAACCTTACGATAAAATCCAATGACTTAATCCTCCAAGAATTTCATAACTACCTTAAAATCTACCCATCTTCTTTCTCAAACCTGTTCTAATTCCTTTAAAAATTTTTTAAAATAATCCTCACCTGAAGATATTTTTCCATTTATCTTCAGATAGAGTGGGAGGGAGGGAGAGAGAAACATTGATGTGAGAGGGACACATCGACTGGTTGCCTCCCGCACGACCCGACCAGGGTCAGGGACAAACCACAACCGAGGTATGTGCCCTTGACTGGAATCAAACCCAAGACTCATTGGTCTGTGGGCCGATGCTCTAACCACTGAGCCAAACAGGCCAGGGCCTGTTCTAATTCCCCTTGATTTCAGGTTTCTTCTTCCCTCATGTCCAATCAGTTTTCAAGCCGTGATTTTTCCTGCAGGATTCCTCTTGCACTTGTCTCTGCTCTATTCCTAAGTAGCTTTTAAGGGCCCAAATTAGGTCTTTATTATTTTTGAATTCTTGCAATAATTTTCAAACTGGTCAATCATTTCCAAAATCTCTTTTTTGTTATTGCCTACTGGCTTAAGCTCAACAAAAAGAAGTTTTTAATGTCAGTGTTATCTAAAATGTAATAGCTTGTCTGAAGTGGTAATTATAACATTATGTTATGAATAATTATAACAAATATAAAAAAAACTTTAAGACTAGCAGAAAATATGGTAGGTACCATTTGTTGAGTGCTCACTACATGCCAGACACTACGTTAACAGAGCCACATTTTAGTGTTAATTCATTAAATCTGACAACCTTATGAGATATTACTATTATTACCTCCATTTTATAGATGAGAAAACCAAGACTTAAAGCATTTAAGTAACCTGCCCAGGGCTACTTAGATTACAATAGAGCAGAATTTTATTGAGGTCAATCTGACCAGAATGTGTACCCTCAACATTCATGCTGTTACCATCGCTGGAGATACTCACTGCGGACCCTGGATGGGAGATATTATGGAGAACGTTCTAGGGCTGAAAGGACTGGATAGATGATTTTTAAGGCTTGTTCATGACATGCCAATTTTTTTTTTACGTGTGTTTATACGTGTGTTGAGATATACTATTATGAAACATGATTCTAGGTTCTTTGTGAGATGGAAGATGAATGGGACACCAGGCATAACTTGGACAATGAGCTCATAGTGCAGTGAGGGAGGCAGATGAATGTATGAATATAACTAAAGAAAGCAGGATGGAAAGCAAAGAGTGTTGAGGGTGGCTGGGTGTACCACCTTGCCTGAACTTGTAAACTGGACAGGCTGCCTTTTAAACCCCATCCTGGTGGGGCAATTTAAATAGATTCTTAAAGAAATTCTATCTTACAGCTGTATATGTACCACCGCTTTTTTATCCATTTGTCTACTGATGGACATTTGGGCTGTTTTCAGATCTTAACTATTGTAAATAGTGCTGCTATGAACATGGGGGTACATATATTTTTTCTGATTGATGTTTTAGTTTTCTTAGGGTATATTCCTAGAAGTGGGATCACTGGGTCAAATGGCATTCAATTTTTAATTTTCTGTGGTAACACCATATTGTTTTCCATAGTAGCTGCATCAGTCTGCATTCCCACCAGCAGTGCACTAGAGTCCCCTTTTCTCTACACCCTCGCCAACACTTGTTGTTTGATGATTTGTTGATGGCGGCCATTCTGACAGATATGAGGTGATACCTCATAGTTGTTTTAATTTGCATCTCTCTGATGATTAGTGATATTGAGCATTTCTTCATATGTCTCTTAGGCATTTCTATGTCCTATTTGGAGAGGTGTCTATTTAGATCCTCTGCCCATTTTTTAATTGGGTTGTTTGTCTTCCTTTTGTTGAGTTGTATGAGCACTCTATATATATTGGAAATTAACCCCTTATCTGATATATCATGGGCAATTATGCTCTCCCATACAGTGCATTGCCTTTCCATTTTGATGATTGTATCTTTTGCTGTGCAGAAGCTTTTGAGTTTGATGTAGTCCCATGTGTTCATTTTCTCCTTTGTTTCTGTTGTCTTAGGTGATATATTAGTAAAAATTCTGCCGCGTATGATGTCTGAAATTCTGTTGCCTACATTTTCTTCTAGGATTTTTATGGATTTATGAGTCACATTTAAGTCTTTTATCCATTTTGAATTTATTCTTGTGTATGGTGTAAGTTGATGGTCTAGTTTCATTTTTTTTGCATGTAGCTGTCCGATTTCCCCAACACCATTTATTAAAGAGGCTGTCTTTACTCCACTGTATGCTCTTGCCCCTCTTTGTCAAATATTAATTGAGCATATTGCCTTGGGTCTCTTATCCTTTGAGACAACATGGAGGGACCTGGAAAGTATTATCCTAAGTGAAACAAGCCAAACAGAGAAAGACAGATATCATATGATCTCACTTACTTGTGGAATATAATGAACATAAAAGTCTGAGGAATGGGGTAGTCCCAGAGATGTGGAGGTGGGGTACAGACTGACAACCCCCAGAAGAAGGAGTGGTGGGGGAGAGATAAACCACAGAACTTATATGCATGTGTGCATGAACAATGGACATGGACAACAAAGCTGGGGACAGGGTGGGGAGAGAGAGGGAGGGGAGTCAGTGGGGGAAAAAGGAGAAACATCTGTAACAAAAACAAATTAATTAATTAAAAAATAAAATATAATCAATAAAAGAAAACAAACAAACAAAAATAACAACCAAAAAAAGAAATTCTATGCTTTCTTTCACCAGGCAGAGGGGAGCTGGTGGAGAGTCTTCAGCAGGTGAATGAAGGTGAGCAGTGATGAAGGAAGCTAGATTTATCAGTAGTGGAAGCATTAAAGAGAAACCAGAGGGGAGAATCTCAATAGGCTGTAGTCCAGATATGAGATAACAAAGCAATGAATCATAGAAGGAGCAGAATAAACAGGGGAAAAAAGGAACAGATCAAAGTTCTATTTCTATGAAAGAATTGATGAGACTACATTCCTTATAGGATATACGTACCAAGAAAAGTACAAATAAAAATCAAAACTGAATTTTCAAACTTGAAAAGAGGGAAGTTAAAGTGATGGAAAAAGTATAAAAAATATGAATTTAGTTTGATTTTGAGGTGCTGGCCACCATTACCTTGTTAACCTAATAAAAATATTCCATGGGCAACTAAAAAGTTAGTCTTAGAATTTTGGAAATGGGTTAAGTCTGAGGTTCAGCATTGGAAATCATTTACATCTTTACCATCCCTGCTGTTCTCTGTAGAACAACCACTTGGTGATTCCTGGGAGCTTTCAGAAAGGTAGACTCTCAGGCTCTTCCTCAGGCCTGTGAATCTCCCAATGATTTACATGCATGTCGAAGTCTGAGAAGCACTGTCCTTCATGTCGGTGGCAGTAAAAGGCAGGGCCTAGATGAGGTAAGGAGGATACAGAGATGAGGAATCCAAGGATAGAACACTAGTCCATATTTTGGAAGTAAGACAACAAGTAAGAGAGGAGAAAAAAGGTAAGAAAAATTGAAATAAAAAGATGAAAGAAAGAAAGAGTTCAAGAATGGATGACGGCCAACAGAGAGATTAAAAAGAGAAGATTCTACTGGATTTAACAAGTAACTGATCACTGATGACCACAAAGAGAAGTTGCAGTGAATGGTTGAAAGGGATGGAAGCCAGTGAAAGGGAATAAAGTCTGTATGGGTGGTACAGAAATCAGGAATATGCGAGCAGATCACTCTAAGAAGTTTTGCGATTAAGAGAAGAGATTAGAAAGTAGCTTGGCAGACGTAACAGGACCAGCAGAAGATTTTGTTTTCAGGTCGGGAACTCAAGCACATTTGCAGCAACCAACGGGCACATGTAGAAGAGAAAGGCTTACAGATGCGGAGGGGAGGCGGTGATGAGCACTGTCTGGAGTCAAAATGTGCCCCTTGGAAAGAAGAGGAAGACACATAAAAATAAATTTGGGCTGAAGAAAGAGTAAGTTGATGGCAGATACTCTACATTTCCTCAGTATTGCAGAAGCAGGTGGAGTAGGGGAGAAAGGAGCCGGGGAAAGCAGCCAGGGCGCTATTTCCACGATCGATCGGGTGAGGTGAGGAGTGCCTGGACTGAGACCACTGGCGTGGAAACAGAGAAATCAGTGATAACGATATGTATGTGCACACTTCCCAAAGACAAGACCAATATAACTTGGGGGCTCATTAGTCATAGGAGATGAAAAATAAAAATGAGTAAAGCCTCAAATTAGGGTGAGTGGAAGAATTCTGATGCTTCAGAAAGTAAGAAAAGTGAGGTGCAACGTCAATAAAGAAAGTATGAGTTCATTGTTGTCATGTTAAGTTTGAAGTAATGGTAAGACATAGAAGTAGAAATGCTGACATTTCACTGTTTATTATTCAGTATGCATTTACTGAAGGCCTACTATATACAGGTGATGCTGAGCCCAGGAACTGGAGAGATAATGGTGGTTTAGATACATATGATCTGTCCTCACAGAACTTAAAACTTCATGTGGCAAGACAAATGGGTAACAAGGCATGGGGTTCATTCAGGTAAGAATTTACAAACATTGAAAATACCTGCTTCTTAAAGCCTTGGTGAGGTGGGAAGTGTCAAGAGCTTGCTCTGGACCGACTGAGAAGGAGGCCCTCATTTTGCATTATGAGTAAATAAATACAGTATGAAAGTTAGAATGATATCTAAATGAATCATAAAACTTTAATAAATTGGCAAAGTAGAGAGAACTAAAGCAATCTTAAATGATTTAAGTTGGAAACATGGGAAGGAAAAAATACGCTATTAATGGTGAAATAAATTTTAGTTAAAAACATGTTTTACTCTTCATCTGGGCCAATTTGGAAAGCTTTCTTTAGACCTTAGATTTATCGAGGACAAGTGTAACGTTCTTCCATTCAAAATCCATTAAAACTAAAAACTGTAAATTAAGCACATCTATTCTCCACTGTGAACTCAGGAAAGGATTGAAAAACGGGGAGACACATATGGACCTTATGAACAGAAACATGTCCCACAAAGGGTAAATCAATATTTCATCAATATTTCCAAGTTTAAAACAAACAAACTAAAACAAAAAAACAGGTTTTTTTCTCATTGAAAACTTACTACAGGAAGTTTTTTTTGACCCAGGAAGTCCAAAATCAAAGTAAAAAGCAAAAACTTCTCTAATAAATTATTTGCATTTGTGTTAGATAAATGGGGCTATCCAACTAGCCAATGTGAAATGATAAAATGATTTTTTTTTTTTTTTAAAGAATCAGAGACTCTACACAGGGGGCCAAATATTAGAGTTCAATGAATTAAAATAACATCAGTTGGTGTTTCTGTGGCTAGCCAAGGGCATTCCTATTTCAACGGTTATGTAAGAAGATACTCTGGAAGGAAAACTTCAGCTGTATTAACCTTCCAATTTTTGAGAAGCAATCATTCCCTATAGTTATTATTGCTTATTCTAACCTACTACATTAGCCTAAATTCTAAAAACATCTGCACGATCATGTGAGAGTGAGTTTGTCCAAGTCTGCTTCTAATTACACTCATTTAGATTTGTTCTGGTGGATTTATTTGGCTGCTTATACTGAGTACAGTATTTCCAGAGCTTTTAAATAGGGACTGTAATTTCTTCTCAAATACCACGAAGACTAAAATGTCAGCTCTTTATTAACTGTACCAACTGGGGAGAAAGGAGCCATAGTAAGTACAATTCACAAATACTTCAAGTGCTTCTTTTGAGCCATCACCATTTAATTCTTCCCTTTTAGTCCTGTCCTAACAGTTCCCTATTTCTGTCAGGGATGCCTTGATTCACTCACTCACTCAAATGTAAAAGCTTGCAAGCATCTTGACATGCTATTATTTAATTTTTAAAGGAACTTTATTCTAAATGGCTTTATTTATTTTAAATATTGTGATTTGACAGGCATGAGTGCGTCTGTTTGATGAGAAGAGCAGAGCCAGGGCTGGAGGTGAGGTGCACGGCTGGTCTAAGTAACTGGGCCTGTGAGCCAACCGCCTTGATTCCAATCCGAGCTCCACTGAGCCGCCTGCTCCTCTACCTTCCCCACGTTTGGAATCTGCTTGTGCTGTCAGGTCCTGACAACAGCGATCAGTTAGCACTCTTTAGATCAATTCTTTCATGGAAGGGTCAGTAGGACCAGGTGAAATTGAAGGAAAGGCTTGTGGACAGAGGAGGAAATCATGTCCAAATCATGCCACAAGAATTTGTAGTTACTGAACCTCAAGAATTTATCAAGCAAGTTGAATGACCATTAAAATCAACTGAATTTTGCTACAAGTGTACCAAATTTCTCTCTTTCTCTCTCCTCTCTCTCCCATTCCTTCCTTTCCTCCCTCTTTACTTCTCTCCCTCCCCCTCTTTGCCTTTCCTTTTAAATAAGAGATTAAGAAAAATTACTTTTAAAAAGAAAGCAATTTATAGATGTTTATTTTCTCAGCATTGGCACCCTGGGCCAATCCACTAGAAACTGGAATTATCACAAAAAGCATGTTCTTTCAAGAGTCTATTTTCCAAACCAATTAAGTATGGGTTTAGTAGTGGGTGAAATGAAAAAAAATTTTTTTTCAGTTCTTTGAAACATCTCAAAATTATTTTTCAAAAAATTTGGTTTTGGCAATATCTTCTGCATGCCTTTTCCCCAAAATTTCCCCTTCAGAGCTGCGGAATGGACATGTGAAGGGAAATTTAATTCTTTCTTAGTCTAGATTTCCTAATCAAAGTCATATGAAAGGTACTTTTGAGGACTTATAAACATCTTTAAAGGTCTTTCTTTTTAGTTCAACTTAGACAAATAAAAATAAGCACTATGTAAATAGATATTTGGCCAAAAAGTGCATGAAAACGTGCTCAATACCTTAGTACCTGAGAAATGCATATCAAAATGGTAATGAGATATGACTACGCTAGAATAACTAAAATGAAAAGTACCAACAATATTTAATGCTGGTGAGAATGTGGACCAACCTGAATCCTTTATATATTGGTTGTGGGAGTGTAAATGGAAAAGTTAGGCCACAAAACAAAACAAAACAAAACATTAAATATACAACCTTCCTGTGAACCAGCAACCTTTCCCACTTTTAACAGTTTTTCCTGTCTTCAGCCTCATCCTCCGAGCTTTTGTTCCACTTCTCACTGGTACTCTCCATTTGCTATGGGGCATAGCCTTCCTTGTAGTTTATTCTTTGTTAAGAAAATACACTTGCATGTGTTTCTGTTCTATTAGGTCTTTGCATTCCCCTTATACCCAGAATAGGCTGGACTGCTAAGAGGTGATCTGTAAAGGCTGATGATGCTAATAGTTACACATTCCTCTAAAGCATGTACACATACTATTAAAACAAGGACTAATTTTCACATGAAACACAAAGTCTACCATTATGATGAATTACCTGTCATTGGGACAGTGACTCGGCAATGTCCAGTCATGGTGTGGGTTAATGAGAAAACCCCAGGACAGGAAGACGGAGCTTGGGGTCAGAGTGCCAACCACCAGCTGGAGAGGTTTGCGAGAGCGTGTTTTGCCTATGGAGGGAACATACAGGTTAATTCCAGTAACATTTAGTGTATTTTCATGATTGGGGTAAATGCATAAAGATGACTTGGTAAGATGATGAAGAGTGTGAAAGTATAAAGTTTCTTTCTTTTTATATAATGCACAAATATTAATTCTTTGACAATAAATTTAAGAATGAGACAGTTCTTTTTGATATTTATGTGTGTATGTATATGTGTATATAGTCATAAATGTGTAGCAAATAAGCTATATTTAATTATATTTAGTTTTTATTTTCTTGTGAGTCAGAGATGAATATGGAGGTCTTGGCTATTACCAGTGAAATAAACAAACACACACACATTTACATATACATACACAGACTGTATTCACATATACATATGCGTGTGTGTGTTTATATACACGCGTGCATGCGCATGCACACACACACTCCATTTCTTTTACCGACAAAAATAAACACACATTTATTTTTTTTTCTGGGGCTGTGAATTAGTGTGAAATAACATTTAAGAAGGAAAAAGAAAGCTTAGCATCTAGATTGTAGGTAGGAATAACAGGAAACACAGTTGTTCTGGTGGGACATGTAGCTTTGGGCAATGCCTAGAGTGATGCTGATAAATCACTGTAGATTGTTTTCCAGTTTATAGGGGGAAATATTTGCATTTTCAAAAATATGTGAAACTGCAAGAATGAAAACAGTGGAAAAGGGACAATCGTCAACCATGGAAACCAACACTGGCTCAGTAAAAAAAAATCAGAGTGCATAAAATAAAAAATCCAACAGCAGACCTTATAAAACTACGCAGAGCTAATGTAAAACACATGTAGTTTGTATTCATTTCATGAAACTATGGGTGTTGTATTCGCTCTAGAAGAAACATGTGTTATCTTAATCTAATGCAGTGGGAAGCAGTGGTTAGGCAGGTACCCCTTGTATGAGCTTAGTGAAGGTTAGCAGAACCCAACACCCTTGAAAATCATACCATATGTTGCTTCTACTAGATTTAAGTTCTGCAAATTATTATTCCAGTGAAAAACTTTCTGAACCCAGAAAATGCATAACCTAGCGATGATAAATTGCCTCACTGTAACATAGCTGGATTTTTAAAAGATTTTAAATAATTTTCAATGATAGTTATCATTTACTTGGTTGCAAACATGCATTTTTACTTCTCTGTATAATTTTCCAGATCCGCCCATCATAGTACCTTGTATGATTGTGATTCAAAGGGTTCAAGTCTGGCCAACGAGGCGGGCAGATTAGAATTTGAGATGAGGGTAGGGGCATGTATAGTTTGAAAAAGGCCTGGGGTGATTCTGGTATGCCTTTTCCCACCTCCAAGTTGATTTTCACTAATGTAATCTTATTTTGCAGATAAATATAGGCCCAGAGAAGTTTCAAGGGTGACCAATATAACACCAAAAGCAAGGTCAAGACTCAAATCTCCTGCAATGTAATCTAATTTTCTGTTTACTACATTATTGGTTTAGCTCACAACATATGAATAAAGGCCACTTAGAGACCAAAAATACATTTTTTTTTCTCACAAGGAAACCTATACTACATAACCACCAAATAATCATTTCACTAAGTTTGGATTTTAATATAAAAAAATCATTAAATAATTAAAATTTCATTTTAATCATTAAAATTAAAATGAATGAAAGCGAATCCATTAGTCATTGTATCATTCTCAAATGCAGAGTTCCAAAACAAAAATTATATCTGTCGCCTGAGAGGAAAGGTGGGGTACTACATCCTGAGAAGATGGAACAGCTTCCTGCACTGGTCCTCACAAAGTGGAAAATAACTCCACGGCCAGTGTCACAGAAGCTCCGAGATGAAATGGAGTTAATAAGGTGCTATTAAGGTGCAATCACTGTCTCGACTTTCCTTATAAATTTTTGTATATTTTATGATCATATCTGCATTGAGAAACAGTTCAATGACTAGGAAGCCAGAATCCCATGGAACCAGACTCATGCTTCTTGACTTTATTGTTAAATATTTTGAAAAAGTGGCTTGAAATATTGTGAATATATTTATTATGAAGAGTATGGAAAGCTGCCTGGATTAACAAGTTGTAGGGAGTGATTGAAATTTTCCTTGGGCTTTGGATAACATAAAAGGTCAGGGAAAGGAATGCGTATTTTTGAAAATGCTTCACCATTTATTGCTTCTCTTAAAAGAAGTGAAAAACAACAGAAGGAGGGGAGGAGAGGGGAAAGAATTGTGGCAACTGATTGATGCTAACCAGGCTTGGCTGATAAATCTAGAAGACAGGACACACAGCTGCCGAGGGCCCCTTTGCTGCGTATATTTAAAGACCTGTACTCTCCCCACCCATTTCATACCTTAAAAAAGATGTAACAAAAATAAAACAAAAAAGATCCTTTTTGTGTGTAGCACCCAGTGTACTATAAAAGATAAGTGTGATTAGGAAATAATTATTTTGAGAACAGTTTGCATTGGAAAACAAGATCAACTCTCTCTACAGAGTTAGGAAGGTGTGGTGTCAGGTGGAAAATTATATTCACAGCTCTGCTGGTCCTTCCTTAAAGCAACGGCCAGCTCATTCGGTCTGAGAAGAAACTTCAGTAGTGAAATTGGGACGGCTTCAAGGAGGATTTGAATCTTCCTTCAGTCATGCACATGGTGTCGATGTTCCTATTTCAAAACCTCCTCACCTGGGAGATGGGTGATGCGTGGCTGTTTCACGAAAGGGGTCCTTCTATCTCTGACTGAATAAAAGCTAAGTGCCGATCCATTTAATCCAACACATATCACTGAGCTATGTTTTTGAAACATAAACCATCTCCTTCTGCCAAGGTTAGAATCAAAATTTGCCTTCAAAATTTGAAGGGCACAACAGCAGGCATGAGTTCACACGTTTCAAAATGACAGAACAGGGACAACTCTCTGTGAGCACCGGCTGTGTGCTGGGCCCTGTCCTAGGTGTGGCATATCCAGGAGCTCATTTAAGTCTCACAATGACCTAATTATGCAGGAGAAAGGAGGCACAGAGAGGTTTGCTAGTTTGCCTAAAGCCCTGCAGTTTGTATATGAGGGTACTAGGACAGGATCCCAAGAAATCATAGCCACCACCAGGCTATGCTACTAACCTGTTGACCCCAAGTCTGCTGAGCATGTTTCATCTTCTAATCTATATTCTTTTTTTTTTTAAATGTTTTTTATTGATTATTTAGAGAGAGAAAAAAAATCAATGTGAGAGATACATCAATTGGGTGCCTCCTACACACCCTCACTAGGGATGGAGCCCAAAACCCAGGCATGTGCCCAACCAGGAATTGAACTGAGACTTCTCAGTCCATGAGACGATGCTCAATCCACTGAGCCACAGCGGCTGGGCTAATCTACATTCTTAAGGCACTGGGTCTCCATGCGTAGAAAAGAGATGAAAAGCCATAGATGAGAGTTCATTAAAAAAAAAAAAGAACAAAAAATACCTGAACATGACTTCTTTTGACTTGGTGGAGGAGCAGGTCGCACAACGATGAGATATTTAGGCTCTGCATCTGGAAATAATAGTAACTTTATTAATGAAATTCTTTGAGAACGAGCAGCATTTGCCACAGCACACCCATGTCCTGACTCAGCGTTCCCGACTTTAGTCATCATAACCACAGTGGATGAGAGGACCCAGGAATTCGGAAAGTTAATACCTTGTAAACAGTTCAGTTTGGTTCGGTTTTTAAAATAAAAATTAAATTCAGATTTTTAAAACCAAATGTACAGGGATAGGGGATAGGTCTTAAAAGAATCTCACTAGACATGGATTTCATGTCACTTCTTCATCAATCCTTTCCTTCGTAAAGATATTAAATAATCAAATCATATCTTAAATAATCAGATTATGCATATTCTGTCACCCTATTCTTCACAGAGGGTCAGCCTGATGCTAAAATCAGAGAAGAAAACCCCTATTGGTTTAAGACACTGGACATGTCACCTGTTGCATGATCTGAAATTGCTCATTTTTGTGAAGATACATTTATAATGCCCTATTATTTTAATCCCATTGCATAATTTCTCAGTCAGTTCTTATATCAAACAAATAATTTTTATGAATAATTTTTAAACAAACTTACAATTTTAGGTTGCTATAATTTTCACCTAAAGTATGCCAATGGAAAATAGATAATCTCTTTTAAAAATATTTAGGTTTTAAATAAAATGATGTTTAAACAATCAGTATGCGCTAAGTCAATCATGAGCTAATAATTTATTAAATGATCTTTTTAAAATTGATGTTTCTGAGATGAATGGTTTGTTTCAATACATACAATAGGACAAACACATTTTGGATATACTGAACAGCATTTCATAAGCAGCTCCACTGAATTAACTAATTGATGGGTATTATTTACAACATTTCTTCAGTAACTTTGGATTCTGAAACTCATTCTACTCCCAAGTTTCATTCAGATGCTCACCCCTGTTTGCTCAGGCAGATCTCACGTTTGTACTGTTTACATTCTGGGTTGAAACAGCTCCCCTCCGTGAATTTGCAACACAGGCCTTCTCTGCCCAAGGCTTACAGCGCTGACCTCATCCTCAGGCAAAGGCAACCTGGCAATTCAACTGCCTTTAATGACTCCAGCCTTTGTCTTTTTCTGGATATCTCACAGCCCTTTTTGCTGTAACCTGCTGGGTAATTACCACAGCAAAAAGCACACCAGGGACCTCCTTGAACTGACTTCAGAGCTTTGCCTGTTTATTATAGTTGCTTCATGATCACAACACAGATCAAGGAGCATTCATTGTGTTTCAGATCCCAAGTGTTGGACAGCATATCTTGCTTCGTGAAGCTTATATTGGGAATGTTCTCAACCTAAATCAAGTCTCCTAGTAGAAATACAATAGCCATTTCCTGATTTTATTTGGGATATAAAGTGATAGAGGTATTTAGAAACTACCATGTATTGAGTATGTTCTATGTGCAGGATACTTGTTAAGCACTTTAGATTCATAACTTAATTATTCCTCATGGCAATCCTACCTGACACATCTTATCATCACCCCAATTCGTAGATGAGATCACTGAGGCAGACAGCTTCATGGGCATGCAACATGTACAGTCACACCAAGTCCCATGCCCCAAAGGGTCCCAAACTTGGTCTAATAACCTGCTGTTACCATCTTGAAATTCTTCATACTTTTTTCTTTAACTTTGTGTTTTGCAAGGGAAGTTGGATAGGACAATGAAGTGTGTATGTGTGAGCAGAGGAGACAGGAACAATATGCATGTCTGCAGTTCTTCCCATTCACATACAGCATTAAGATGCCCCATTAGCCAGCATTTCAAAGGATCCATGCTTGCCTAGGAGCTCAGCAAGACTCGAAGGTAGGGGACACTGGCAGCTCTGGGAGGCCAACTTCCCATTTGAACTAGAACTTGGTTCGATGCAGAAAGAAGGCAATGGCATTTAAGAAACACAAATGGCTCAGCCAGTGTGGCTCAGTGGTTGAGCCTCGACCCATGCACCAAGAGATCGCCAGTTCAATTCCCGGTCAGGGCACATGCCTAGGTTGTAGGCCGATCCCCAGTGGGGGGGCTTGCAGGAGGTGGTCAATCGATGTTCTCTCTCATAGATGTTTCTATCTCCCTCTCCCTCTCCCTTCCTCTTTCTCTAAAAATCAATAAAAAAAAGAAAAAAACTTTAAAAAAAGAAACACAAATGACCAAGAAATCCTATATTCTTTCTTCCTCATGTTACTTCTTGTATTCACCAACTAGTACATGCTGAACATGATGATGTAGAAGGGATAGTCAGAGCAACCCCTAGTTCCTTTTCTTTTCAGTTCTTCTATACTCATAAGCAAGGCAAAGGCAGAGTAGTGGTAGAATGTGCACATATTGAGAAATGAAGTGAAAAGCTGAGTTAATTTTGCATACTTTCTCTATTCTGGTAAGAATAAAATACATATGCATGTATGCACTACAAAATGCAAATTGTGTAACGTCAGTGATCCTGCTTAGGAGTTAAAAGCTGCTACATTTGCACATAAAACTAGCATTGCACAATATACTGATAAATGGTAAAATTCATGCTGATAAAAACATTAATATTTGTTTACCTAGGTGACATTAAGTAGCAAATGAAATAACACCATGACAAGTTGAGAGAGAAACTCTGGAAGAAAGGGAAAACTTTGTATTTTAGTTTGTTTAATGGCATTTTTTCCCCTGCTTTTTGAACCAGGGATCCTTCATTTTTATTTTGCACTCAGCCCCATAAATTATGTTGCTATCTTAATCTAGTCTTCAAAGTGCCCTTTCATTAAAACTCTGGAATTCACTTCTAGAAAACAAAGCTAAATCCCTATTTTTCTTACATTGTTCTCATTGTAACCAAGCCTTTTAGAGCTAGTCTTTTATTTCCTTCCTTGATACACATTAAGTCAACTATGCCTCAGTGGTTTTTAAGAAAAGACCTGAAATACTAGAAAAATAACATTCATGATCCAAGACATACAAGCAATTTAAAAGTAATTTTTGTTATGATCACAGTCATTTTGCATAAAGCAAAACCTGTTGCAGCCTGTTACAGATTGAAACAGATGTTGGGGTCTGGGTGCACACGCCAGCTCTCTCCGCTCATTAGAAACATGCAATCTGCATGTATTTCAGCAGTTTTACTCTTGATTGGTAACACAGACAAAGAAAAATCAAACAACTGAAAGAGAAGATTTCTATTTCTGTTCTGAGCTACGAAACTGTGGATTTGTAGCAACCTGGAAATATATACACAACAGTAGCCTGATCAGAAATTCTGGTAATACATGACAAAATACACACCTTTTTTCATTTAAAGAATGTATTAACTGAAATGTTGATTTAAGAAAACTCATGTGGAATGCAACTACCTTATCAAACTTCCCATTCCTAATAGTTAAGCCTATACAATGTTTCAGACTACTTAATCTACTGTTTGATAGTTTCTATGCCCTGCACCAAGAGGTCATGGGTTTGATTCCCAGTCAGGGCACATGCCCAGGTTGTGTGCCAAACCCCCAGTGGGGGGCATGCAGGAGGCAGTCAATCAATGTTCTCTCTCATAGATGCTTCTATCTCTCTCCTTCTCCCTTCCTCTCTCTCTAAAAATAAATAATAAAGAAAAAAATTTTTTTAAATTTCTATGCCTTATGGTGGAACATAGAGACAATTTACTGTCTAAGGAAATCTATTGAAATCCTTTATAAGGTACTAGAGATTTTGATGATATAAATAATCCTCCCATAATTGCTCTGTTTGAAAAATCCCAAATCTGTCCTTTTTACTAGAGGTCGTCTGCCTTGCAAGCAGCTCTGCTCTTGAATGCTGTCATAGTGAGGTATGTTTCTGCCACGTAAATTCCCACAAAATAAACAGAAAATAAGCCAGGATGATCTTAAAGGATATCAGGTAAGGAACATAAAAAAACAATTTATTTACCCTGTCATCTTTTTTCACAACTTGGTTTCATGTCAAACTAAATTTCTGAGCATAAGAGCATGGACTCTGGACCCTGCAAAGTCCTGCTCAGCTATAAAGTGAAGTACTTAACATATGTGCAAGTAGCATTCTCATCTGCAAAATGGAAGAAATCACAGTACTAGCCACATGGGGTTCCTAGTGATGAGTAGCCTATAACAGTGCCTAACACACAGAAATCTGCTAAAGTAATTTTAGCTATCATGATGTGGATTTCTTTTTTGGTTGTTAATTCTCACCCTAGGAGATTTTTCCATTGATGTTTAGATAGAGTGGAAGGGAGGGAAGGAGAATGTGAGAAAAACATCAATGTGAGAGAGACACATAGATTAGTTGCCTTCCACATAACCCAACTGGGGCGGGGGATCAAACCTGCAAAGGTTTGTGTCCTTGACTGGAATAGAACCTGTGAATCACTGAGCAAAACTGGCCAGGGCAGGATGATGATTTCTTGAAAGCAGAAGTTTGTGCCTGAAGAGGTCCTGAGGACATATTAAAAGTAAGGACAATGTTCCAAATCTTTTGTTTTTTAAAGCAAGTATCAGATTCCAAAATACAAAAATTTCATAGAAAAGAAATTATAGACCATGCTGATGAATATTTTCTCCTTGATTCCTAATCTCTTCTTCTTAGCTCTTTTTCAACTAGGCCCTGACTGTTGGGTTTCTGTGTTCATCTCAGCATTGTCTGGTTTTAGGGAGAATCCTGCTTAAATGGTTTGCCCAGATTTCCCCATAGCTCATCACCATTGATATCTGATCAGGTTCCTGATCCTTCACCATCCCTCAGAAAGTATCCAATCACCCTGGCCTGCCTTCAGCAAGAATACTGTTAGGTCAATTTAATCAGAATTCCCTTTACACTTGATGTTTCTCTTAGTAATTTTTCGTCCACTGATTTCCCCCCCAACCCTGTTCCTTGGTTATAAATCTCCACTTTTCCTTGTTGTATTTAGAGTAGAACCCATCTCTCTCTTCGACTATAAGACCCCATGGCAGTGGTCCCTCCACTATCAAGGTAGTTCCTCCTTGAATAAAGTCTTTTTTTTTTTTTTTTTTTAACAAATGTCACTGAATAATTTTTTTAACAATATTCATAAATATAAATGCAAAATATCCTAGATAAGGTAAGCAGAATCTGGCAGAAAATAGTACAACAATGCATTACGGCCAAATCTAGTTTATTCCAGAAATGTAACATAAGGAGGAAAAAAATATTTTCTATTTCCACAGATGCTTAAAGAGCATTTGACAAAATTCATTACCAGTTCTTAATAAGAATTCAATGAACTACTTCCTTAATATGATAAAATATATCTTAAAACATCTGAACCATCTTTATTAAATGTACAGGATCCTACACATACATTTCTGTTGAGTAACTCTCCTTGACTTTATCAGACCATTCAACCATCTTTGTTTTATTACTATATATTTTTTTAAATATGTTGTTGTTGTTTTTTAATTTTAGAGAGAAGAAAAGAGAGGGAGAGAAGATAGAAACATTGATGAGAGGGAATCATCAGTTGGCTGCCTCCTGCACGCCCCACTGAGGATCAAGCCTGCAATTCAGCATGTGCCTTGACTGGGAATCGAACCAGCGACCCGTTGGTGCATCAGTTGAAGCTCAACTCCTGAGCCACACCAGCTGGGCTTATTACTATATTTTTTAAATGTTACATTATGATTCTATTTTTGTAACCTGCTCCAGCTTTTCTACAGAGTAGCTAGGACAAGGATTTGGCAAACAAAGAATTATGTAACCAACTATACTATGTGTACTTTTACACCACTGATGTGGGATAAAGCAGTGGGTTGGGAGAATTAATGGAACATTTACTCATAAGGCCAATCTTACCAGAATAATGAGTTATAACAAACTTGCTCTAGAAGGCCCCAGAGTAAGTTCCTACAATCATTTCCCTCTTTGAAGTACCTCCTCACTTGACTGAATAGCTTGTCCTCTTCAATCTTATTTTTGCTTGTCCTCAGAGAGGATCACAAAAGCAACCATTTGCGACTTAGTGTGAATGGATTGGTGTTAACCCAGCATCTGCCCTCATGATCAGTTCTATTTTAATTACATAAGAACAGCATCTTCCTCTACTAAATACACACACAGCATCACATCAAATGGGAAGAATTTTTTGTCATAGTGCCCTTCCAAATTCCTTTTCTCTGTCCCTGGAACCATAAGGTGTGGAGAGCTCACCTTCTCCATAAGCTAAAGACGCTGGCTGGCAAACGTCTTGTGAGAGACTAGATCTTGCTGTCATTGCCTGACACTTTCCAGTAAGGTCGAGAAAGTGACAGCTTCAAAACTGGCAAAGAGGCCAGTGATCTGGAAGAAATCCCAGTGGAACAGTGTCTCCAAAATGCTGCATCACCAATGATCTTGCTGGCACAGACATGACATGGTTGGAATCAAGGCTCTGAGCCAAAAGACAAAGCAGAAGAGCTGAGCTCCCAAGGTGAAGAATACTGAACAGTAATTTCACTTTTCTTTTGCTTATTTTTTTTGTTTTTGTTTTGTTTTGAAGAAATAGATATCTTCCTCCCCTAAACCCCAAATCCTAGGCTAACCATTTGAAAAATATCAGACAAAACTAAATTGAAGGACATTTTTAAAAATACCTACCCAGGACTCCTCCAGACTGTTAAGGGTATCAAAAACAAGGGAAGTCTGAGGAGCTGACAGTCTACAGGATCCCCAAGAGACATGACAATGTAATGTGGTGTCCTGGCAGGGACTTTGGGTCACATTAGTTGAAAATGAAGGAAATCAAATGAAGTGTGGCCTTTAGTTGATAATGTATCAATGTTGATTCATTAGTTGTGGTAAATGTAACGTATTAACACAAGATGTTGAGAATAGCAGAAACTAGACGTAAAGTACATAGGAATTATTTGGACTATACTTGCAACTTTTCTTCTCTAAAGTTATTCTAGCATGAAAAGTTTATTAAAACATATCTTTCCCTAGCCAGTGTGGCTCAGTGGATTAAGCATCATCCCATGGACTGAGAAGTCCTGGATTGATTCCTAGTCAGAGCACATGCCTGGGTTTCCGGCTTGGTCCCCAGTAGAGGGCGTGCAGGAGGCAGCCAATTGATGTTTCTCTCTCATATCCATGTTTCTATCTCTCTCTCCCTTAAAAAAAAATCAATAAAAAAGAAACATTTTAAAAAGTAAGTATCTTTTTACAAAAAGAAAAGATAATATAAAATTTATGTATCTATGACTCAAAGGGAGCTCTTTCAATAAGTATAAAATAAAGGCCCTGAGGGATGCAAAAGCAAGGTCATTAATCAGCAACTTTATTCTTCATCTTAGATAAAGTAGTGGTGTGATTTACAGTTAACAGTGCTTTAGAATCTGATGAAATAAGGTAGCTGTTTCTATTATTAGAAGCACATCACAAGACTCCTAAGAAGTTAAGAAGAAAATCACCCACAAAACTTGCACAGAAAGTCTGTGGCCATAGAAATCTACAGAAAGAAATACTATCTATTTTTCTTTGCATCTGCAAGTGCTCACCTGCCAACCTTAGCTGTACTCTGACCTGAGTGGGTACAATCCAAGTTTAAGGGTTCCCTATAGTTTTTACATTTGGCAGACAGCTCCTGTGCTGTATTTCATCAACACTAACACTGAGTAACATCTGTTTGAAAAGACCCTTGAAAAGCCTCCTTGTGTTTTAAGCTCAGGCAGAGAGTTCCACTCATCCAATAGTCAGTTCTGAAAAAGGATCTCTGAGTGTGGCCGTGGAGGGGGTAAGCCAGCAGAGCTCCGGTGGGCCCCTGGTTCTGCCTGTGGTCCCAGCTGCCCTCGCCCACGCTGCAGACACCAGCTCCCTTCCAGCTGGGCCACGAAGGAGTGAGGGTAGCCTCATGGGCAAGAGGTGGACAGTCTGGTAGTGGTGGTGTGTGTGTGCGGGGCGAGGTTGAAGTGTAAAAAGACTAAAATGCTACTTGTCTATTCACTTTTTGAAAGCCACATCGGTAGTTCTAAATTTCAGGAGAATAACCAACCTTGCTCCCCACCCACAGCACCCATTCTCACTTTCCAGTGACAAATAACAACTAATTGACACAACAGCACATCGGTTTCAGCAACGGGATACAGGTGGTTTATATGAGAACATGTCCAGATCCACTCTGAAGCCCAGTGACTGGAAACGAGAGGCTCAGATACTGCTGATGCAAGGGATGCATCCCTCCAGACAGTATGTCAACAAAAACTCACCACAACATATAATAATTAAGTGACCCTACAGTAATTACATAGTCAAAAACTAGAAGAGCAGCCACTGTTAGTCTTGACCAACTCAGAAACATCCCTGCTTGATGTCTTTTCCGGAAGTTTGGTGTCCCTTCTGGAAAAGTACTGATGGGGCATTGTTCTAGAGCATCAGGAGAATTCTGCTGTCTGCTTAGACAAGTGCTAAGCCATAGCTTTGCAAAGTTTCATGGTGGCAGAAGTCCAGAAAGAAGGCACAGTCACAAGTAATATCAGTACTGCACTAAGTTTACTAAGTTTATGAATATAAACCTTTAGTAATTAATAAATCACTTTGATTACTAGCATGTTGCCCTTAGTTGTACATAAAAATGCATGTCTATAGAATTATGAATCTTCACAAACTAATATATGACCTCCACCTTTTAGAGTATTTCTAAGCCCCTGGAGGAAGATGTGGTGGGCTGAGGATCACGCTGAATCTGGCCCAGAATCAGTTGATATCTGTACCATTAAACTTAGAAACATAGTAATTGCACAATAAATATTTTCTGAAAGAATAAACAAATCTTTTCTTCTATCCTTTTTTTTCCCCCCCGCCTGCGGCTGGAGTAAAAATAAAGTGTGAGGCTTTGCAGAAAGAAAGGGAAAAATGATTGAGGATTTGGGAAATAGTCAGCAAATGAAAGTAAATGCTCTGTTTGAAAAGCTAATAAACTTGAACCACTGAACCATCCTTGATAAGCTTTCCTGTAGAACTGGTTTTTTTTTTCCTTTGAAGTTTTTTCTTATAAAAGGTATGTGGTTTTAACCAATGAACATGGACAACAAAGCTGGGGATGGGGAGGAGGGTGTCAGTGGGGTAAAAAAGGAGAAACATCTGTAACAAAAATAATATTAAAAAAAAAAAAAACCTCTCAAGAACAGCTGAAATATACTACCGTCATGAAACTTTTGAAGTCAGCCTCTCCGTCCTCCGTACCCCTGTAGTTTTTCCTTTGTGTCTTAGTGATCTATTTAATAAACACTCTTTTAGTTCTTAAAAAAAAAAAAGGTATGTGGGTTTATGTGTAAGAACAATCCTTACCCCTGTTACACCCCTAGATAATAATTTAAAGCAAATGCTACACTGTTCAGTAGTTATTTCCATTAAAAGTTATAAAAACAATTGAAAAATGAACCAACACCCGTTTGGACAGAAC
Organism: Molossus molossus; assembly: GCF_014108415.1. Classification (NCBI taxonomy): domain Eukaryota; kingdom Metazoa; phylum Chordata; class Mammalia; order Chiroptera; family Molossidae; genus Molossus; species Molossus molossus. Next base: position 86,150,581 of record NW_023425388.1, read on the forward strand.
ATTCTGCTAGGCTGTCGGCCTCCGAGAGACCTGGCTTCTCTCAGCTTCTGAGAGCAGCCTGCAGACCCTGGCCCCCAAGAAGGCTGGGGCAATACGAAGGTTAAATGGTCTTTGGAGGCACAGCCACCCCACATCACAGAGCAGCTACTAATGCAAAAATGAGTAGAAGCATCAACACTGGTGGGATTCCAGTGTCCAGCCTTAGGCGTGTTCTGCAGGAAGCTCACAGCTTCCGTTGGTGTGTATTTACAAGAGGGCTTGTTCAGAGATGTTCGAAATTGATGACAGCAGGGAGAAGCAGCCCCTCGTCCCATGCTGCAGAGTGAGTGGACTCTGAATGCGAAGAGAACTCAGCTGTGACAGGAAGACAGGAGGTGGGGAAGGAGCGGGTGGAAGGAAGAGGTCGGAGGGGGAAAGAGGGCTTTTCCTAAGCCCAGTAATGTGCACACCCGGAGGCTCGGCTATGCTCCTCCACTCTCCACAGATTACAAACGTGGTCTGGAAGGAAAGACGAATCCTTATTCCAAACAGAGGGGCATTTCAAAGACACATTCCACTGAGTAAGACATGGCCAGAAACGTTTTCTGCGTTTCCTCTCCTTCCGAGGAGAGGGGGGCTCTGCGATGCAGAACACGGCACCCTGCGCTGCCTGCTTACATCGAGGCCTCATCAAGGCAAAAATCAAAAGGAGGGACCCTATTTTTACAAACGGGGAAAGTGACATTAAAGACGCTAAAATGCAAAATGTTTCCTTTCTTTCACAGTCTCTGTCTAGACCCCTCATGGTATTCATTGCCTGTTTAATGTTGAGCCCTGCAGGAGTGCCCCCCTCACCCTGCCAGCCGCGCTGCAGGTGGCCCACTCCCATCAGCCGCAACCTCGGGATCAAAGCACCTTAACACCCACCCCACCCTCCAGCGTGCAAAAGCCAACCTCTCCCTCTCACAGGCCTGCCATCCCAACCCAGAGACACCAAGAGACTGCAACCTCTGCGCTGGGCCGCACTGGGTACTTTAATAAGGGTGCAAGAGAGGTTTTCACCGGCAAAGTCACCTCCGAATGCATTGTGTCACTGCCAGGCCATGCAGTAATGGTTGCCACCACGTTCTGTCAGATGTCACCATAGTGTGGGGCCAAGGTACATACCCGACCCTCCCTGCATCCACACCAAGTCCTTGCTGAAGGTGAAGGCGACAGTGGCTGTTGAGTGGGCTGAGGAGAAGGGCCAGCAGCAAGGGTGCCAGGGGACCAGGTGCTGAGAATCAAACTAGGTGCAGGGGTGAGAGGCCAAACACCAGAGCCCAGGAGCCACGCCCTCAGCACTTCCAGCACTGTCCCATTCAACCCCACTGACAAAATCAAAATGAAATGTAAAATTATTTAGAACTTCGAAACAGTGACAGCAAAGCATTAAACTTCAAATTCAGGGCCCTTCTGAGTGCACTGGTCACATGCCCAAGCAGCCAGCTCTGACCTACCCATCCATCCCAATCCCTGCATACCCAACACCTGTGCTGCTGTACCAGGTAGCTCTTTGTTTGGAGATAAATTCTGTCCCTAACTCTGCAAACAAATACTATTTAACAACATATTTCTCTTTCCCTTGCCCCACAGCCAATGCACATCCTTTCCTGGTTTGCAGACCTGTGAGGTATTACAATTGTCCACTTTATTACCAGTAGGTTTTTTTCCTTGCCAGTCTTTTACATGTGCAACCCACAGAGAAAGTGAGTGTAGGGTGTTGCCTGCGACGTGGTTTAAGGTTTGGCAAGGGTTTGCTTTTGAAGGACAGCCTGGAAACACATTTTCCAGTGAGTTCATCACTTCGTTCATATTATCTCTACAGGAAACACTATTGAAAAGTCAGTCAAATAATAAAACTAGTTCACAGGAGCAATCAGATGGTAAGCCAAAGCCTTCAGGTCATCAAGGCTTTCTCTTTCTTAATATGCTTGTTAGTGCTACCACGTAGGGCTGAGGGAGCAGGAATCATTCCCAGAGACGAGTTTTTACACAGGGCTCACAGGTAACAGGACCTATATGCCTTGGGGAAAGCGCTGTGACATGGTGGCCATATGCACAGATCTGAAGCCCACCTGCCACTTTCAGATTTCTTATTTGGGGGTTCTTTACTGTCTTTATTGGGAAGATACTAATAGTACCTGCTCTAAAGGGTTGCTGTGAGGATTTAGTGAACTGTTTCTACAGAGCCCCTGACCTAGCATAGCACATTGTAGGCACTCAACATCAAATCATCAGTTAACAGATTGGTGAAACTTCCACTCCAGCATTTGTTGAGCAGCTACTATGTGCCCAGCCTGGTGAATGAAACACGTCAGAGGCAAACCTGTGGCAACCTCTTCTTGATTCTGTAACTCTCTTCTCATTGAGGAGTGTCCTTACCATGCTAAGAATCCAAGGCTTTCTCCCATAGGTAGATTAATCATACCATTTTTGCTACTAAACTGAGATACTTTTGAGAGAAAGGGGAACACTATTAATAATTATGCCAGAACAACAGGTATAAACCATAACAGTGCCTGAGAATAACTTTTTTCTGTAGATTTTTCACTCCATGCAAATAGATATTTGTTATTTTGTTGACTGGGAGGCTTTCCCAGCAAACCTCCCATCAGACTCTGGGTAGTCAACACCTACATCTACAGACCTACTGACTGTGGAGGACACCAGGGAAGGGGAGACTCAGTTCAGGTCCTCAGGAGCCCATGATTTAGCTGGTGAGACATGACAAATGAACAACAAAACAAAAACAATTATGTAGGCCTGGGGGTTTGGTGGATGAACAAAATGTAACCTTGTATGCATTCTTGCTTTTGACCTGGCCAGCCAAGAATCAAAGTATGCATGTGAATAGATAAGGTTTAGCTGGAGGGTTGGAACGCCACCCTGTCTGAACTGAACGTATTGAATATGTGTGAAGAGATAAGGTTTGCTTGTCAATGTTGGAAAGCCACTTAGAAAGAGACAATGGGTAATAAGCCCAGACAGGAATGGATTTGTTTTGTTGTATCTCCTTTGATGTTTCTCTGCTAAAAAAGCAAGAGACAGGAAATATACTGGGCTTTGCTATACGGTGAGTAGAGACTCCATCTCAAGGAGATAATTACCTAAAACACCATGTAACCTGGGGAACCACTTTGCAAATAAATTTGGCTGCATCCAAAGATCTGGAGCATTTTCTTCCTTGCCATGTTACTTCTCACTCCAAGCAGCATCTGCTTGTAGTTTATTGCGTTGTGATGACCCCCTGCAGGCCAAGAGAGTCGGCACAATTAGAAAACAATAACGGCTGGTCTTCAGGCAGCTCTTCAGGTATATCAGGAAGCATCACATGTCCAGAGAAAGTGAAAGTTTAAGAATATAATATATGACAATTAGAAAATGAGGATTTGATTGTATTTCTTAGTTTTGATATATGCCTTAAAAAGTTCATAATAAATAGAGATGTGGTAGAAGGGGTGGTGGAGAATAAGTTTTGGGGACACAGTAAGTGCCTTATATATTTTAACTCATTTAAACATAAAAAATAAATGAAAGTATGAAGTCTAAATATTGTCTTCACATCTCTTCCAGATAACCCTCTAATTCTCGAATTTATCCTCCTCTTGGCAGCTGTCTTTCCATTTAAGACTCTTAATAGCAAGCCTCTTGCAATGAATCTGGGACAGAGTATATTTCTGGCCCATAACAAAAGGGCTATAAGCTATTTGGGAGACCCTTTTAAATATAAGTAAGAATAAATTTTTATAAGTTAAATTTGGGTCCTAATGCAATACATTTGAAAAAAAAAATTATTATGCTTTCACCCTGGCTGGTTTGGCTCAGCGGCTGGAGTGTCGGCTTGCAGATCAGAGAGTCCTGGGTTTGGTTTCCACTAGGGGCATGTACCAAAAAAAAAAAAAAAAAATTATTATGCTTTATATTGAAATATTCTAAATTAGTTTTATTCTGAATTAGTTTTATTTTATTTCCAGGAAAAGACAGACTTGGAGACAGTTTATCTATTGTTTGGTGAGGTCAGGAAGACCATAAAAACATGACAGTTGAATCTAACAGAAAATGCAAATGTTTGAAAGATGCTATCTTTATCAAAACATGGTAAATGGTCATCTAATATCGAACAAGGCGTAAACTCATGATGACTTGTTTAAGTGATGGCATAGCATTTATTGAGAAATTGATACCCACTCTGCTGATTTCTTTAAAAATCCCGTTTGAAGCTTAAGTTCTATTAAAGTTTGTACCTTGGAGAAAAGTCAAGTGATTCTGAGATTCCTATTTTTTAATGAAAAACTTGGATTAATCTTGAAGATTTAAAGCCAAATACTTTCCAAGTGGTAAAACCATTTCCAGAGAAAGAACTAAGAGATGACATTTTGAAAATAGCCTTCAACAAAAGAGAAAAACACATCTTAAATATGATCCATGGCTGTTTCAGACTTCCTGGGTCTCTCCCTCACCTCACTCCCACGAATTCATTTATTGTGCTTTTAAACTAATGACAACACTGGAGGAGAGAGAGAGAGAGAGAGAGAGAGAGAGAGAGAGAACGAACGAGCGGGCCTCTAGGGCCCTTTGCTCCCAGGAGTTTTCTTTTGGGATGGAGTGTGGAAGCAGGCAGGACACACCAAAATAAACATAAGCAGCAATTTATTAAGAAGTATGATAAAGGTAAATGCTCAGGCTCTAAGATATTCATGGAGGGGGTAAAATGTTACCTGCCAAGAAATGGCCTTGCGAAGAACAGAGGTACACCTGACGGATGGGCAACTCATAATACGGAGGGTGGTGGAGGTGGAAGAGGCACCATAAGAACTTGCCATGTTTTAGCTCATTTAAACCTTAGTGAGTTAGGGAAGCCAATGCCTCCTTCCATAATATATGGACTTTTTTTTTTTTTTTCCTATTTACTATTTAAAGGACATTACTGAAGCAACAGATCAGTGGCTTGTGTGTACTTTTGATTGTTCAAGAACAGATAAAACTTCCTAAATTTTGAGAGACAGTAGAGTACAATGTTTCAGGGTTCGGGTTCTAGAGCCACAGCTGTGGAACTTAAGAGGCACCTGAAAACTCTATTCAAGGGCACCAAACAGGAAGTCCCTCATAATTACAAGATGATCATAACTATGGGAGAGAGGTTGTGTGCCCACCAAAGGTGCTTAGTCACAGTCGGATTTTGTTACTTCTTTTGTTTCTTTTCTTTATTGATATTAGAGAGAGAGAGAGAAAGGTAGAGGAAGAGAGAAATAAAAACATCAATGAGAGAGAACATCGACTGGCTGCCTCCTGCATGCTCCCCCACTGGGGATTGGGCCCACAACCTGGGCATATGCCCTGACCAGGAATCAAACTGGCGACCTCTTGGTGCATGGGTCGATGCTCAACCACCGACCCACATCGGCCAAAGCGCTTCTTTTGTTTCTTAATCTGTTTTTGGAGATGTCCCTTCCAAGATAACATTTCTTACGTGCAATGTTAAGACGAGTATGGGCACTTCCTTTAGTAATCGACAACTCAGCTAAAACAATCTACTTCTATAATTTTACTAACACCCACCTCCAAAAAACAGAATACAGAAGCAAACCCACACAACTACCACTTACACCAAGCACCAAGGTTTTTCAACCTAGCACGAGAATCTTAGAGCCGACCAGGACTTTAATGGTGATTTTGCCCGTTTGTTATTAGCAACGGAGAAAAGCAAAGCTCAGAGAGTTGAGGTCAATTCTCCAAGACCATTCAGCTCATTATAATAACTAACAAAATGTATAAGACATTCCTCCTCAGCGCTAGGGTTTATATTAGCTGCATTATACAATTGACACATAGCTCTCACAACACTCCTGAAAGATTGTTCTATTTCATACACGAGAAACATGAAACCCAGAGAAGTTACGACTTACCCAGAACTACTCCATGGTAAGCAGCTGTGTTGAATTGAAACCCAGGGCTGTGTGACTGAAAAGTACACAGGTATTCTTTCCCCACACCACTCTGCCTTGCTGGTAGAGGTGGATCTCTCCTAGGATGCAGATGTTAGCACTCTGGTCCAGGCTGTGTCCAGTGCTGAGAGTCTATGGGCTATTGGTACCATGTTCTCCTCTAGCGCAGAGACCATGGTAGGGGCTACAGGCAAGAGGGCGACTGGGAGGGGCTGAGCGGCCTATGGCTGAGTGTGAGACATGAGCTTTGTTAGGGTAGAGAGTGTAAGAGTTAGCAGCTGTGAGAACCTGAGAGTTCAGAGATCTGCCCTCTTAAATCCTTTTGGAGTCCTAACACCTTCTGGGAAGACAAATTCTTTAGTTAGACTTCATGGTAGTGATAATATATATGATTTTTTTAAATGTAAGCTTTTTTTTGCAGTAAACATACAAAAATAACTCCTACATAATTGACGGACTGGAATGTTTTCCTTCCCAGGTGACATTGATTAAAGTATTTTCAGATGTCAAGAGACCATCATCGTGTGACTACAAAGATTCAAAGTAAAAAAATGTTCGTTTTTACTTCATTGGATACTTTTAAAATTACCAACAGCTGTACATAAAAGCAAAAACTGGATGTGTAAACCAGAAATGAGAGCATGCATGCAGAATCATGTTGTATCATATCATTGCAAGATTCTCACAGCCATTAATATTTATTAATAGTCACCTTGGAATATACTACTTTTTCTACTGCTCCAATTACTCTACTAAAATGTTAGTAAAAGATTTTTAATTAGTAAAAAAAATTTTTTACGGACATTTCATATTAGTCCTATTTTCTAAAATAGCAAAAGAAAATATTTTGTGTTCGTTTTAGTTTTGCATGTAACAGCAGCATGTGACTTTTGGAAATGCCTCTGTTAATACTATTTAGATAGAGACAAATAAATATTAAATGTAGAAATACTTATAAATGATTTAGAAGGAGTACTAGTCCACAGATTATTAAATGCTAGTTTGAATGTTTCTGAATGATCAAAATCTTTTCACTTCAATGGTGGGATCTACACACCCCAAGCAAGGGAAATGTGTCAGTTGAAGTGGACTTTGTATTTGTTTTGAAAATGAGAATAAGTTACTATGGGTATACTTCAGTACAACTGAACAAACACTGCTATCCTACCACAGAAGAAAATATGAAGAGGGCCTATAAGTGATGCTTTTTTTTCCATTTAAAAAACCCACAAAAATTATTTGCCCTTATATAGCACATTGCACTCAAGGGATTTCAACTCGTCACTTACAACCATGAATTCACTTATATGCCCACAGCATATCTGTGAAAAACAGACTTTATTACTGTTTTACAGATGAATAGAATTGAGAAGGATCCCCAGTAAACTGGTGGCAGAAAGGGAATAGAATCGAGACACTGATTTCAAACATACAGTTTGTGGCAGGCAGAATAATAGCTCATACCCTAATCTCCAAAACCTGTGAATATGGTTGGTGGCATGAAAGGAGAATTAAGATTGCAGATGGAATTAAGGAATTGCAGATGTTAATCGGCTGACCTTAAAATAGGGAGAGCACCCTGGCTTATCCAGGTGGGCTCAGTATAATCACAAGGATCCTTAAAAAGTGAAAGGGGAGGCAGAAGAGATCAGAGTGCTGTGGTAGAACTGCTTGACCCCTGGCGTTGGTTTTGAAGGTAGAAGAGGAATACTGGAAAAAGCAAGGAGACATTCTTCCTTCAGGGCCTCCAGAAGGAATTCAGCTCTGCCCATCCCTTGATTTTAGCCCAGTGAGACCCATATTGAACTTTTTTTTTTTTATCCTCACCCAAGGACATTTTTGCAATTATTTTCAGATAGAGCAGGAGGGAGAGAAGAAGGAAAAGAGAGAGAGAAACATCGATGTGAGCGAGACACATTGACTGGTTGCCACTTGCATGACCCCAACCAGGGCCGGAGACAAACTGCAACCAAGGTACGTGGTCTTAGCAGGACTCTCTGGTCCGCAGGCCAATGCTCTAACCGCTGAGCAAAACTGATCTAAAGAACTGTAAGATAATAAGTTTGTGATATTTTAAGACACCAAGTTTGGTAACTTACTACAGCAACAATAGAAAACTAGGAGATAGCTGCTAATCAATTAAATGCAATTAATACAAACACAATAATTAAGAAAGACAATAAATAATCAATCTGAGTAACCAAAGAATAACATTTAACCTGGAAATGCAAGTCCATTTTCAAGTAGCAAAAGCAGAAGCACACAGATTCCTTGGCATAAAGAAAGGTGCAGAAGGAAATATGTAAGAGGAATGTTTTTTTCTTTCACTAGAATACTACTAGAAGACAGAGGAGATTAATAAGAAGAACATATTGATCTAAAGGATGAGGTAAGAGTTCTTAAAAAACTATCTGAAAATGCTTCCAGGAGAAGTTTGGGAATCTTTGTCCCTAGAGATCTTTAAGATACATAGTGATCTATTTATTTGTATCCATTGTGGATGGCTTAGATATGTACTTGCCTGATGACAAGGGCCTAGATTACACAATCTCTCATGGCTTCCTCCAGGCTAACTACTTTACACCGACTTGAGTCTATTTAATTCAGTGCCACAAATACGTAGTTATTACCTCTCTACTTATTGTAAATCATTCTGCTACAAATAATCAGAGGATAAGACATAAACTTTGACTTCAATAAGTTCACAGCTTAATAGTGAACCAAGGTGAACAACCAATCATATTAAAGCTAGAAATGAGAAGAATCCTAAGAGCTACATAAGTGACATAATGACTAAAACCCATTAAATATGAAAAAATTAATACATTCTTGATTATAAAACAAATATACAGTATCATTAGTCACCATGGAGATTAGCAGGGCACCAATTTATTGCAATGAGAATTTATCCTGCCTTTCTAAAACATTAAGAAAAATAAAGTAAATGAAAGTTCTTTATTATAGAATTTCAGCTAAACAATACAGAAGAAATGATAATATTAGATTCCATCTAGACTATATCTATAATGTAAAATTGACATTTTACAACCCCAGTTTAATATAATGGATCTGGACAATGATCATCAATAGATGCTAAACCATTAGGCAAAATTTGATGGTGAATTTTATAATAGAGAGATCAAACTAAGACCACCTAGACACACCAAGTAGTCTTAACATCACTAAGTATGATATCAGCCATCATGTACCTCTTTTGTGAGTTGCTAGAAAATATATAGTACCAGCTATAAAGTATTACTTCCCCCAAAAAACTGAATCCAAATCTAAATATCTTTTCACAGGAAATACAGAGGTTGAGGAGCAGGTTCAACAATATGGAATGGAAGCAAAGAGTTAAATATAGAATGTGGACCAGATGTATAACTCAATTTCTCCAGAAAATCAATGACATTTAAAAAGGGAAGAGACAGAGAATTGTTATAGAACAAAAGAAATTTAAGAGACATAACAACCAAATGTTTGGATCCTAACTCAAACAGAAATAAAGAGAGCAAGAAAGAAAGAAAGAAAGAGAAAAAGAGGAAAGAAGAAGGGAAGGAAGGAAGGAAGGAAGGAAGGAAGGAAGGAAGGAAGGAAGGAAGGAAAAAATACAACTCTAAGAAGGCAGTTAGGCTTTTATTTTAATTCTTTTTAAAATATATATTTTTATTGATTTTTTTTTTTTTTTTTTAGAGTAAGAAAGATAGAAACATCAATGTAAGAAAGAAACATCCATCAGTTGCCTCCTGCACGTCCCCTACTGGGGATCGAGCCTGAAAACTGGGCATGTGCCCTGGCAGGGAATCCAACCAGGACCTCTCAGTCCATGGGACAATGCTCAATGCACTGAGCCACACTGGCCAGGTGAGAGGCATTTTTAAGATCAGCAGAGACATTTAAACATGGACTACGTAGAAAATATTATAGAATTATTATTACAATGTGGTAAAGGCATGGCATTATTAAAAACATTTTTTATCTGTTAGAAATGCATGCTGAATTGTTCATAGATTTAAAAATATGATATCCAGTTGTAACAGGATAGTAAGAAGCTAAGGAAATTCCTTGACAATTGGAATAAGGGAAACTGAGACAAAATAACTAAACAAAGCCAAATAGTTTGAGCAGTTTACAGCCAGCTAATGAATCACAAGATCTTATCTTCTCTCTAACCACAGCCAGCTAATGAATCACAAGATTTCATCTACCCTAATCAAGGACACTGAGGAGAAAATGGTTTACACATGCCAGACCATCTGGGGGCAGACCAGCCTAGGTCCCAGTCCCTCTTCAGTGACATTCTTTGAAAATGAAACTAACCAGATAATAATCCTGACCCCTCTATACCCACATTTTGATGAATCAACATACTGAAGCACATACCTGGAAAGCTAATAGATATTCTGTTAAGACCTTCCCCTGAGACCTACCCTAGGATTCCCACCAGATAAAGAAAGATAAAAAGCCTCAAAACAAAGGACCCACAGTACACTTGCTAGAGCACACCCATGCCTTGTATCTCTGCTCTTTTTCTCCTAAACTCTAAGGGACCACGTGAGACTTGTAACCAGGGGAGCTTTGGGCAGCAGCAGCTCGTCCCAGGCTAACCCCTTGAATGTTTTTCCAAGGCCCCCTTTTTCTCTGACTTCCCAGTGAGCTAACAGAAACCCTACCTTGGCTCATTTCTTTCCTGACTTGTATTGGGAAATCTTTCCTGCATGAAGCCAAAAACACGCTACCAGCCCGCCTGAGGCGGACCTGCTCCTGGCCCAGTCCTTGTCCTTCAACACAATTATGCTTTAAAATACTCAAGTAATGTAATGTGTGTGGAGAATACATGGGGAAGGGGCAACACGGCTGAAGCCTAAGGAAGTCCGATCTGCTTGCTCCAAACACAGGGCCAGACCAGAGGCTAAACTACAGAGCATTTAACTTGAAAAACCACCTGAAAATAGCTGACCAGAAATACGGTGAACAAGGAGGCTGTGGAAAGGGGAGAGGAGAGAGGAGATGGCAAAGTAGGTGAGAGAACTCGCCCAACTGTGCAGGCGGTGGGACTTGGAAGACAGACGGAAGGTGCAGGCAGTGCCAGCTCCACCCCTGGGAAAGGGAAACTCAGCACCACGCAGAGATCCCCAAAGGAGAGCAGCAGAGAAGGGAAGGGGAGCAGCCCCTTTGCTCCCCACCTTGAGCTAAGAGGAGGCCGCCTACCCCGGGAACAGCTCTGAGCTGAAGATCAGATTGGCACCCCAGCAGCAGTGCCTAACACACTGGGGAATCAGATATCTGACTGAGAGCAAACCCCTGCCCTACGGAACAGTGAACAGCAATCAGCACAGGGCAGGAAACTGCACCCCAGAGGCAGTGCCTGACAGTGCTGGGGAGTCGGACCTCTGCCTGGGAGGGAGCCTGAGTAGAACCCCTGCCCTGTGGAGCAGCGAACAGCGAACAGTGCAGGGCAGGAAATCTGCACCCCAGCGACAGGGACTAACACTCAAACGTCTGGCCAGGTGGAGCCCTGCCCAGTCCAAGCTGGCCTTGCTGAAAGATCAAAGAGCCAAGCAGAGCATTTGTTTTTTCTTTCTTTTCATTATACTTTTTTTCTGTTCTCACCTGTGTGGGGCAGGGTGCCAGCAACCCAGGCAGAACTGAGTCATTGGAAAAAGAGGGAGACACTGCTGCTTCCCTGTAATCGGTAGGGGCCACCCCAGGACAAATTTGAGTAAACCGCCCGACTGGACCTGATACCCCACAGAGCCCAGTGCTGTGGGAGGAAGAGAAAGCAGCCCAGAACAAATACACTCAAGTGGCTAGCCTTGAAGGTGACCCAGCCTCTGGGCAGGGTCGCCCAGCTCATAGGACCACCTGGGACCACACTCTGCAGGGCTTCGACCAGGAGGCCAAGGACATGGTAGGGACAGTGATTCACATTGACCTACCCAGAGATCTGCCCAAGAGGACAAGGACCCACACCCAAGGGACCAGATCCAACTCCTATAGAGAAAAATCAAGTGAGCTCCATAAAGAGCAGATCCAAATTCTTTTTTTTTCTTTTTTCTGTTATTGTGGTGGTTATGGTGTGGGTTTTTATTTTTTTATTCGTCTTTTTCTCTTTTTTTCTTTTCCCATTTTCTTTTTCTTCTTTTTTTTTATCCTCACCCGAGGACATTTTTTGCATTTATCTTCAGATAGAGCAGGAGGGGGCGGGGGGAGAGAGAAACATTGATGTGACAGAGACACATTGACTGGTTGCCATCCACACGACTCCAACCGGGGCCAGGGACAAACTACAACCAAGGTACATGCCCCTAGTGGGAACCGAACCCGGGACTCTCCCGTCTGCAGGCCAACGCTCTAACCACTGAGCCAAACCAGCCAGGGCTCTTTTCCCATTTTCCACATTCCTATTCTATATTTTATTCAAATTAGCATTACTACCTTCAAAAATTATCATTATTATTTCAGTTATTATTTCCTACCTTTTATTTTTTATACTTACCCTATTTCTGGTCTCTGCCTTCTTTGCTTTCATATTATTACTTTTTTTTTTTTTTCCCTCTCCTAACCCTTTTGGTCTCATGCTTTCTAGTATTCTTTTTGTGTATGTGTGTGTATATGTTTTCTGGTTGGTTATTTGTCCTTTAAGCTTTTCACTGAAGCTGGTGCTTCTACAACGTAGATGCTAATGTTCAAGGTGTAACTGTTCAGGGTACTCTTTGGTTTGTTCAGCTATTGCCTTGCCGTTTTTACTTTCATATATACTTTTTTCTCCAACCCTTTTAAGTCATTCTGTCTTATGCCTTCTAGGATTGTTCATTGTGTATGCTTGGGTGTGAGTGTGTGTGTTTTCAGTTTGCGGATCTTTTAATAATATTGGTATGCCTGGGGCTTGTGTCTTTGTTCAAGCTGATGTTTTTTCTTTTTTTAGTCTGGTTGTACATGGCCTTCTTAAATTTTATTTTACCTCATTTTCTTTTTCCTCTTCTAATTCTTTTGTTTTTGCAACTCCTAGTGTTCCTTGAATGGGTGTGAGTGATTTTCTGATTGTCTGTGTGTCTTTCAATCTTTTTGTTGAGATGGTTACTTCCATTATTGTAGAAGTGGATTTTTTTTGGGGGGGGAAGGGGTCTTTTTGTTTGGTCTGGTTGCTTTATTTTGTCTTGTCAACACCTATATAAAGGTTGGTGCAACACAGTCAACAGGGCTGGGGTTGTGACTCCTAGTTAACAACCCCAAGGACTGAGCCCACCCACAAATGGACAACAGCAATCAAGATCCAAATTCAACAGGAGAGCCCACACATGACCCACACAATGGTCTATCCTAGAGCACCCAACTCAGAAGATAAATGAGACTACTCTATTGAGTCCCACAAGAAGGCCACCACACCAAGACTAGGAGCCATAGCAGTCTCATCTGATACACACTCACCTGCATGCATGGCTAAACATGCCTCACCTGTCCCCAAACTACCAGACTAATAAAATGGAGAGACAAAGAAACAACCCCCAAATGAAAGAAAAGGAAGAATCACCAGAAAAAGAACTACATGAAATAGAAGCAAGCAATTTGTCAGTTAAAGCATTCAAAACAATGGTTTTAAGGGTGCTCAAACAAAACTCAATGAGAACTACACCAGCATTAAAAAAAAAAAAAGAGGTGGAAACTATGAATAAAAATCAAGTGGAAATGAAGAATGACATAGCAAATATAAAAAATACCTTGGGCCCTGGCCAGTTTGACTCAGCAGTTAGAGCATCAGCCAACAGACCAAAAAGTCATGGGTTCAATTCCAGTCAAAGGCATGTACCTTGGTCGTGGTTCGGTCCTCGGCCCTGGTTAGGGTCATGAGGGAAGCAACCAATCTATGTGTCTCTCTCACATCGATGTTTCTCTGTCTCTCCCCACTCAATCTGAAGATAAATGGATAAGTATCCTTAGGTGAGGATTAAAAAAAACCCCCAAACCTTCAGTAGTAGATTAGAAGAAGCTGAAGACTGAATCAGTGAATTAGAAGACAAGGTAGAAAAACTCACCCCAATTGAGTAGCAAATGGAAAAAAATTTTTAAAGCAGGAAGAGGCTTTAAGAGAGCTTTAGGACAATGTAAAACATAACAATATTCTCATCATAGGAGTACCAGAAGGAGAAGAATCAGAAAAAGAAATATAGAACCTGTTTGAAGAAATAATCACAGAAAACCTCCCTAACTTGGTGAAGGAAAAAGTCACACAAGTCCAAGAAACACAGAGTCCCAATCCAGATGAGCCCCCAAAGACCCACACCTAAATATCATAATTAAAATGGCAAACATTAAACACAAAGAAAGAATCCTAAAGGCAGTGAAAGACAGAAAGTTGCCTACAAGGAAGCTCCTATTAGATTGTCAGCTGATTTCTCAACAGAAACACTTCAGGCCAGAAAGGAGTGGAATGAAGTATATCAAGTAATGTATAGCAAGGGTCTGAATTCAAGACTACTCTATCCAGCAAGGCGATCATTCAAAATTGAAGGTGAAATAAAGAGCTTCACAGACAAAAAAAAAAAGGCTAAAGGAATTTACTACCACCAAACCAGCACTGCAAGAAATGCTAAAGGACTGTTGTAAGAAGAAGAAAGAAAGAGAGAGAGAGAGAGAGAGAGAGAGAGAGAGAGAGAGAGAGAGAGAGAGGAACATATGCATAAAGAATAAAAATGGCAACAAACAAGTACCTATCAATAATAATCTTAAATGTAGATGGCTTAAATGCTTCAAGCAAAACACATAGGGTAGTTGATTGGATAAGAAACATTACCCATATATATGATGTCTACAAGGGACCCATCTCAGAACAAAAGACACACACAGTATGAAAGTGAAGGGATGGAAAAAAAAAATTTCTAGGCAAATGGAAATGAGAAAACAGCTGGTATACCAATGCTCATCTTTGACAAATAGACTTGAAAAAGAGGGCCATAGTAAGAGACAAAGTAGGTCACTATAAATATTACAAGGATCAATTCAACAAGAGGATATAACTCTGGTAAACATATATGCACTGAATATAGAAGCACCAAAATACATTAAAAAACTTCTGGAAGACTTCAAGGGAGAGATCGACAGCAATATAATCAGAGTAGGGGGCTTAAACACCCCTCTGACACCACTGGATAGATCCTCTAGACAAAAAATTAACAAGGAAACAGAGACCCTAAACAATGCACTAGATCAGCTGGATTTAATTGACATTTACAGAACATTTCACCCCAAAGCTGCAGAATATACATTCTTCTCAAGTGTATATGGGACATTTTCACAGATAGACTACATATCAGGACTCAAACTAAGTCTCTACAAGTTCAAGAAGATTGAAATCATATCAAGTATCTTCTCAGATCAATGGCATGAAACTAAAAATTAATTACAATAAAAACACTCAAAAACATTCAAACACATGGAGGCTAAACAGTATGTTATTAAACAATGAATAGGTTACCAAGGAGATCAAGGAAGAAGTAAAAAACTTCTTGGAAATCAATGAAAATGAACGCACAACAACACAAAATCTATGAGACACAGCAAAAGCAGTCCTGAGAGGGAAGTTCAGAGAATTAAAGGCCTACCTACATTGTAGGCTATGTAACCCTATAATTTAAAGAACTAGAAAGTAAATACAAAAAAAAAAAAAATCCAGAACAAGTAGAAGGAAAGAAATAGTAAAGGTCAGAGCAGAAATAAACGACAGAGAGACTAAAAACGCAATTCAAAATATCAATGAAACAAAGAGTTGGTTTTTTCAAAAGATAAATAAGCTGTTTCTTTAGCCAGACTCACCAAGAAACAATGAGAGAAGACCCAAATAAACAAAATCAGAAATGAAAGAGGAGAAATAACAATGACACCACAGAAATACAAAGGAGTATTAGAAAATATTATGAACAATTATAGGCCAACAAACTGAACAACATAGGTGAAATGGATAAATTTCTAGAATCACACAGTCTCCTAATACTGAACCAGGAAGAGTCAGAAAACTTGAACAGATCATACAACTAAGGTATTGAAGCTGCAATAAATAAACCCCCAGCAAACAAAAGCCCAGGTGTGGAAGGCTTCACAGGGGAGTTTCACGGAACATTCAAAGAAAAACTAACACCCATTCTGCTCAAACTATTCCAGAAAAGTCAAGAGGAAGGAAGTCTTCCAACCTCTTTCTATGAGACCAGCATAATCCTAATCTCAAAACCAGATAAAGACACTACAATGAAAGAAAACTACAGGCCAATATCCCTGATGAACATAAATGCCAAAATCCTCAACCAATATTTAGCAAATTGGATCCAGCAATACATCAAAAAAATATTCACCATGACCAACTTTGGGGTCCTTTTGGTCCCATATAAACTTTTAGAGTATTTGTTCTAGATCTCTGAAATGTGCTGTTGGTACTTTAAAAAGGATTGCATTGAATCCATAGATTGCTTTGGATAGTATTTTAATGATGTTGATTCTTCCAATACATCAAAAAAATATTTGCCATGACCAACTGGGATTCATCCCAGGAATGCAAGGCTGATACAATATTCACAAATCAATAAGTGTGATACATCATATAAACAAAATGAAAGATAAAAATTATATGATCATATCAATAGATGCTGAAAAAGAATTTTACAAAATTTAGCACCTATTTCTGATAAAAGTGCTCAGCAATGTGGGAATAGAGGGATCATATCTCAACATAATAAAGGCCATATATGAAAAACCTATAGCCAACACCATACTCATTGGGAAGAAACTAAAAGCATTTCCCTTAAGAACAGGAACAAGATAGGGATGCCCACTTTTGCCACTCTTATTCAACATAGTTGAAGTCTTAGCCACAGTAATGAGACAAGAGGAAAAATAAAAGGGATCCAAATTGGAAAGGAAGAAGTAAAAATGTCATTCACAAATGACATGATATTGTACATAAAAAACTTTGAAGACTCCATCAAAAATCTACTGGATTTAATAAATAAATTTGGCAAAATAGCAGGATACAAAATTAACATCCAGAAATCAATGGCATTCTTATACACCAATAATGAGCACTCAGAAAGGGAAACTAAAAAGAAAAATCCCTGTTATCATTGCAACAGTGAAAATAAGATACCTAGGAATAAACTTAACCAAGGAGGTAAAAGACCTGTTCTCAGAAAACAACAGGACTTTGAAAAAAGAAATAGAGGAACATATAAAAAAATGTAAACTATACCATGTTCATAGATTGGAAGAATCAACATCATTAAAATGTCCATACTATCCAAAGCAATCTATAGATTCAATGCAATCCTTTAAAAAGTACCAACAGCACATTCCACAGATCTAGAACAAATACTCCAAAAGTTTATATGGGACCAAAAAGACCATAAATAGCCACAGCAATCTTGAAAAAGAACAAAGTAAGTGGGATCAGAATACCAGATAACAAGTTATACTACAAAACCATTGTAATAAAAACAGCCTGGTACTGGCACAAGAACAGGCATATAGATCAATGGAACAGAACAGAGAACCCAGAAACCAACCCAAGATAGTATGCACAATTAGTATTCAATAAAGGAGGCAAGAGGATACAATAAAGATAAGACAGTCTCTTTAATAATTAGTGTTGGAAAAAATTGGGCAGCTACATGCAAAACTATGAAACTAAACCACCAACTTACACCATACACAAGGATAAACTCAAAATGGATAAAATACTTAAATATAACTTGTGAAACCATAAAAATCCTAGAAGAAAATGTAGGTATCATAAGAAAAAGCTCAGGTATCATACATCGCGGAATTTTCACTTATACATTGCCTAGGGCAAGAGAAACAAAGGAAAAAATTAATAAATTGGACTACATCAAACTAAAAAGTTTCTGTACTGCAAAAGAAACCAACATCAAAATGAAAAGGGAACACATTCTCTGGGAGAACATATTTGCCAATGATACATTGGATAAGGGGTTAATATCCAAAATATATAGAGTAATCCTACTACTCAACAAAAGGAAGACAAACAATCCATTTAAAAAATGGGTAGAGGGCCCTGGCCAGTTTGGCTCAGCGGTTAGAGCGTTGGCCTGCGGTCCTGACAGACCCGGGTTCAGTTCCTGCTAAGGGCACTTACCTCGGTTGCAGTTTGTCCCCGGACCTGGTTGGGTTGTGTGGGTGGCAACCACTCGGTGTGTCCCTTTCATATCAATGTTTCTTTCTCTGTCTTCCTCCCAACTCTATCTGAACAAAAAATGGAAAAATGTCCTTGGGTGAGGATTAAAAAAAAAAAATGGGTAGAGGAACGGAATAGACATTTCTCCAAACAGGACATACAAATGGCCAGGAGACATATGGAAAAATGCTCTTTAATCATCAGAGAGATGCAAATTAAAATGACTGTGAAATATCACCTCACACCTGCCAGAATGGCGGTCTTCAACAAATCCTCAAACACCAAGGGAATGCAGGCTGGTGGAGCCACTATGGAAAACAATATGGTGTTTCCTCAAAAAACTAAAATTGAACTGCCTTTGACCCAGTGATCCCACTTCTAGGAGTATATAATAAGAAGCCTGAAACACCAATCAGGAAGAATATATGTACCCCCATGATCATAGCAGCACTATTTCCAATAGCTAAGATCTGGAAACAGCCCAAGTGTCCTTCAATAGATGAGTGCATAAAAAGCTGTGGTACATATACACCATGGAATACTATGCAGCTGTAAGAAAGAAAGATCTCTTATCATTTGAGATGACATGGAGGGACCTGGAAAGTATTAGGTCGAGCAAAATAAGTCAGTCAGAAAGACAAA
The DNA here is from genome assembly GCF_014108415.1 of Molossus molossus. NCBI lineage: Eukaryota > Metazoa > Chordata > Mammalia > Chiroptera > Molossidae > Molossus > Molossus molossus. The sequence goes on from NW_023425388.1 coordinate 86,169,367, forward strand.
TATCACATGATCTCACTTGTTTACAGAACATCATGAACACAATAAGCTGTCAATCAAAATAGATCCAGAGTCATGGAAGCCAGGAACAGACTGACAAACCTCAGAGGAATGGAGAGTGGGAAGGGTGGGAAGAGATAAACCAAAGAACCTATCTGCATATATGCACAACCAATGGAAACAGACATTAGGTTGGGGAAATTAGGAGGGGGTGGGAGCAGGGAGGAGGGGGGAAAAAGAGAGACATCTGTAATACTTTCAACAATAAAAAATAAATAAATTAAAAATAATAATAATAAAATTAAAAATATATATATGGAACCAGATTAGCAAAAAAGTGATATGTATTCAAGTTGCATGATGAAACAAGAGGGTCATTATCATATTCTCTCCCCTTAGGTTTGAACTTTCCATAAATAAATTTTTTATTTTTAATCTTTATTGTTGAATGTAGAATGTATTACAGATGTTCCTCACTTTTCCCCCATTGACCTCCTCCTCCCCACTCCCGCCGCCCTCCTGCCTTTTCCCATACTATTGTCTGTGTCCATTGGTTATGCATATAAGTTCTTTGGTTTATTTCTTCCCACCCCCCAACCCCTTTCCTTTGAGGTTTGTCAGTCTAGCAACCAATTTGTACTTCTTATTCACTTCACCTTTTTCACCCATTCCCCCAAACCCCCTCTCATCTGTCAACCAACAAAATGTTCTCTGTATCTATGAGATTGTTTCTGTTCTACCTGTTCATTTTGTTTGTAGATTCCATTGTTGATAGATATGTATTCATTGCCATTTTGTTTGTTCATATATTTTATCTGTTTCTTCAAAAAGACCCTTCATCATTTCATATAATAACGGTTTGGTGGTGATAAACTCCTTTAACTTTTTCTTGTCTGGGAAACTCTTTATATGGCCATCGATTCTAAATGACAGCTTTGCAGGATACAGTAATCTTGGTTGTAGGTTCTTGCTTTTCATCACTCTGAATATTTCTTGCCACTCCCTTCTGGCCTGCAAAGTTTCTTTTGAGAAATCAACTGACAGCCTTATGGGAACTCCCTTGTAGGTAACTAGCTGCCTTTCTCTTGCTGCTTTTAAGATTCTCTCTTTGTCTTGAACCTTTTGCATTTTGATGATGATGTGTCTTGGTGTGGGCCTCTTGGGGTTCATCTTGTTTGGGACTGTCTGTGCTTCCTGGAATTGTATGTCTGTTTCCTTCACCAAATTAGGAAAGTTTTCTGCCATTATTGTTTCAAACAGGTTTTAGATTTCTTGTTCTCTCTCTTCTCCTTCCGGCACCCCCAAGATGGGAATGTTGACACGCTTGAAGTTGTCCCAGAGGCTCCTTACACTATCCTCATTTTTTGTATTCTTTTTTCTTTTTGCTGTTCCGATTGGGTGTTTTTTGCTTCCTTATATTCCAAATCGGTGGTTTGCTTCTTGGATTTACGTACTCTACTATTGAATCTGTGTAAATTATTCTTTATTTCAGTTAATGCCTCCTTGAATTCTGACTGACCCTTTTTTATGCTCTTGAGGCCCTCACTAAGTTCACTGAGGTTCTCACTGAGTTCATTGAGCATCCTTATAAGCAGTATTTTGAACTCAGCATCTGTTAGGTTGCTTATCTCCATTTTACTTATTTTCTTGGGGTTTTGTTCTGTTCTTTCATTTGAGACCTGTTTCTTTGTCTCCTCATTTTGGCTGCCTCTGTGTGTTTGTTTCTGTGTATTACTTAATGAGAGGTATGGGGCTAGCTGAGACCAGATGCTGCTCGTTTAAAAGAATTTAGGAAAAACCTGAAGCAGGATCCAAGACAGGCCAATCCTGTGGTTAAGCAAGTGGAAACAGCTTGGGTGGGCCTGAAAGTTGGGTGGGGCGAGGCCTCAGGGAGTCACCAGGGCGGGGCTACCAGTGTGAGCCAGGTTGCTGGAGTCCCAGATATGGCGGCTGTGTGCCACCTCAGGGAAGGGCTCACCAAAGGAACAAAGGCCTCTGACAGCACGTTTGTCCCCGAGAAAGCCCCCTCTCCAGCCCTTGCTCCAGTGCCAAACAGCTCAGTTCTTCCCTGTATGTCTCTGGTGCCCCTCAAGCTGCTTCCCCTCCGAGCTTAGAGGGAGAGAGTCCGATAAGTTTGTGCGCGGGCCCTTTAAGGAGCTGCCTGGGGCTCCAGCCGCTTCAACTTCCCTGAGCCTCAGTTCCTGCTGGGTTTTCCAGCCAGAAGTTATGGGGACTTCTCTTCCTGGCACTGAAATCATGAGCGGGGCACCTGGTGTGGGACGGTGACACCTCAGTCCTCAGGGAGGATCTTCCCAGCCAAGGTGTCCTCCTGATGTTTATCCGCCACACGTGGGTGTGGGACCAGCCCATCTTGCCGCTGCCCCTCGTCCCTCCGCCCCTCCTACCAGTCTGGATGTGGCTGCTGCTTTAATTCCGTAGTTGTAGGACTTCCATCAGCTTGATCTCAGGCGGTTTTGAATGATGGTTGTTCTGTAGTGTAGTTGTAACTTTGATGTGGTTGTGGGAGGACGCGATACCGCATTTACCTATGCCGCCATCTTGACCGGAAGTCCCATAATTAAATTTTTTAAAGGATGAAAGCAATAGTAAAGAAATAAAAGGGTACATAATCCATTTGATTATCCCTCATCATTGAACTAGTAAACCACCACAAATAAATTGTTACTTCTTTTTAATGTTTTTTTTTGTTTTGTTTTGTTTTTTTATCCTCACCCGAGAAGAGGACATTTTTCCATTTTTCGTTCAGGTAGAGTGGGAGAGAGAGAGGAACAGAGAGAGAGAGAGAAACATCGATGTGAAAGGAACACACTGACCGGCTGCCACCCGCACGACCCACCAGGGCTGGGGACAAACTGCAACCGAGGTACGTGCCCTTAGCGGGAACCGAACCTGGGTCTCTCAGGACCGCAGGCGGACGCTCTAACCGCTGAGCCAAACCGGCCAGGGCATAAATTGTTACTTCTAATGCTCATTAAATAAAGGAGCAGGAGATATGCTTCTGTTTTTGTGGAGTTAAGTATACAGTGTCTAGTCACTTTTTATAGCGAGGAATGAATGCAGTGGTGGAACACTTGAGAAACTACAAATTTCTTATTGTTCATATGGTGAAGGTTAGTGTCATTACATTTGTCCAAAGTTTCTAGTTCTTAATTTTTGGGTAATTGTAATTTGTTTGCTTTAAAGTGATTATCTTATGTAAACTCTAGTCTAGATAGTTATGAACAATGATGCTCTCCTGCCAGATTCTAAAGTATACCTGAGACTTCTCTATGAGAAGCAACGGGTGCAGGACAAAACAGATTCATCTTCACATTCTGGGCATATATGAATAATTACCAGAGCTGATCTATAGTTGTTAAAGTTACAGGGTTAAATATCGAAAGTTCATGGAAAGGCTCGTTAACAATAATCTTAGCAGTGGAACAAAACATGAATCAGACTGTTGAGAAGTCTTTGAAAGCATTCATAATAGATGATCTTGCTTTTAAAAACTTACTTTCTAAAAAGGTCTTATTTGCAAATAACTTTTCTGAAAAAGACTTGAAGGTGCCCAAAATGTAATTCTCCAAATTACATCTTGATGTGATTATAAACATTTTCAAAGAAATGTTAAACTTTATAATACATAAAAAACTCTAATCTTTTTATTTGAAATACTATAAAATTTTCAAATTATAATACATTTTTTAAAAAGGTAGCTTCTCATGAAAAGACTCCCAGAAAGCTATAGTTGTTATTTTTCCACCAGAAGAAAGTAGACACGGGGGGTGGGGGAAATTAATCCATATGACTATATTACAAAGATTTAAACCAGGCATTTCAGCTTATTTTTTCCCCTATGCAATTTAATTATGTGCTCAGGGATTGTAGGTGTAATGGCAATGAAGTTGATTATTTCAGGAGTACATGCAGAATATGCATTATATATATATATAATTTTTCAAACTATAAGAAAACACTTATTAGAAAATCACAGAGGTAGAAGTAGTTTGTAGAAGAAATGGGCTTAGGAAACAATTTATAGAGGCAAAGGAAGGGCCCTTGGAGCTTAGAAGTGAGGAAAGTAAAGGCAACACACCTGGGAAGATGGGGAGGAGGCGCCACATTGCATATTTTTTGATGTAAGAAATTGCACTATGGATAATAATTATGAAGACGATTTGTAACTCTGGCATTTGAGTCAGCTAAGGATGTAGAAGAAATGGTGCTTGCCTTCAAGATTTATGGATCATGTAACACCCATTACCTTTACCTCTCCTTCCCAGGCCTGAACTCCAAGCATCTTACCGACTACAGCCTCAGTGAATTTCCCTTCCGAGGGAAGAGGGAAGTACTGATTTGGTGATAAGTTGCTGCCATATCCCAGGAGAAAACCTTCCAGTTTTACATTAGGATTTGGACGCAGAAACTTTAAGAGGATCGAGTCACTTGTGGTATTGATGTGGACCTTCAGGCTCGGCCTTTTACCTAAAGATGGGAATAACAAAAATAGTCAATTGTTACTTTACCTCATGAACATTCCAGCACAATTTTGGAGCAAAGGTTGTTGTTATGAGAAAGCATGTTATCTACTTAGTTACGTATTATCACTACACGCCCACCTGAATAGAGAATATACAAGTAATTTTGAGATCACAGAAAATAGATTTTATAACACATAAATCAATCTAAAAATACAAAGTAAAATTATAAGGTTTACCATTTGGGAATTTGTCATTGAGCAGGTAGATGGGATTTCAGGCTGCTGTGGCTGTCCATAGTTGGTCAGAACCTCCATTTTATACATACTGTCTGGGAACGATGACAAGGTCTGTGATTGGTAAATTAAATTACTTACTGCACTTGGAGAGCCCGCAGCTTCCTCTGTGCTGCTCTTTGGCTGCATTTCACAGGACTTAGTAATTAACAGAATTGGAGAGGGAAGGAGGTGGGAGGAGCTCGGCTTAGGGGTAACTGAGATGGTAGAATAGGGACATCCAAAAGGCAAATGTTGAGGAGAAAAATGCTTAGTTCTATTTGGAGCTCACTGGGAAGTGAGATAATTACATGGAGGTGGCCAACAGTGAATCCAATGTCTAAGTGTGATACTCAGGAGTGGGGTATTGATCCAGCTGGATGTCATTTGTTTGTAAAGTGTCATTGGATGAATTTTCTCAGAAAGACTGTACAGAGTGAGGAGAGAAATCTTAATTAAGTTTTTAAAGCATTTTAAAATTTTATTTATTTACTTATTTTAGAAGGAGAGAAGGGAGGGAGGGAGGGGTGGAGAGAGAAAGTGACAGAGAGAGAGAGAAAGAGAGAGATAAACAATGATCCATTGTTCTCCTATTTATGCATTCACTAATTGATTCTTGTATATGCCCTGACAGGGGATCAAACCTGCAACCTTGGAATATTGCAATGACACTCTAACCAACTGAGCTACTCACCCTGGACTGGCATTTTTTTAATTTGTTAATTTTTTTTTTTTTTTTTTTTTTTTATGCAGGCAACAGGGTCAGATAATCACAATAACCAGCGGTCTTGACCAAGCAGTGAGAAAACAATATTGTCCTTTGTCTTTGGAGCCAGAAGGAGCTGAGTTCAAATTCCAGGTCTGCCACATACTTATGAGTGTGGCCTCTGGCTACCCACTGAGCAGGCTGAGCCTTGGTGTCCCTTTCCTAATTCGCAAATTATAGATAATGAATGACAATGTCTACTTTAACAGGATGTCTATGAAGATTGATGCCAATGGCGCCATCTCTGAGGTGGCACATGGTAATTCCTCAAGAATTGGTTACTCGTTCAGGTGCATTGAGCACCCTTTAGCCAAAATTCAGAAATCCAAAACTGGTTTGTAAGGTTCTTGTAACTTCACATTAAACTAATTTGTTAACAAACCCAATCTGAACTATCATAAGGCCTCTTGATGTTTCAGAATCTCATTGAATAGTCAGTGTAACTATTCACATATTTAATTGTAATACTATTAATGTGTTTTTTTTAAAATTCATCTTTATTGTTGAATGTATTACAGATGTTTCTCCCTTTTTTCCCCCATTGACCCCCTCTTCCCCATTCCCGCCCCCTCCTGCCTTCCCCACACTATTGTTGGTGTCCATTGGTTGTGCATATATGCATAGAAGTTCTTTGGTTTATCTCATCCTACTCTCTCTCCCCCTTTCCCTTTAAGGTTCATCAGTTTAACAACCAATTTGTACTTTTTAATTCCTTCATCTTTTTCACCCACCCTCCCAGCCCTCACCAATCTGGCAAGCAACAAAAAGTTTTCTGTATCTATGAGTCTGTTTCTGTTCTGCTTGCTCATTTTGTTTGTGGATTCAATTGTTGATAGATATGTATTAATTGCCATTTTATTGTTCATATTTTTGTTCTTCTTTGCCTTCAAGAAGACCCTTCAACATTTCATACAATACTGGTTTGGTGGTGATGAATTCCTTTAGCTTTTTCTTGTCTGGGAAACTCTTGATATGGCCATCAATTCTAAATAATAACTTTGCAGGACAGAGTAATCTTGGTTGTAGGTCACTGCTTTTCATCACCTTGAATATCTCTTGCTACTCCTTTCTGATCTGCAAAGTTTCTTTTGAGAAATCAGCTGACAGTCTTATGGCAGCTCCTTTGAAGGTAACGAACTGCTTTTCTCTCACTGCTTTTAAGATTATCTCTTTGTATTTAACCTTTGGCATTTTGATGATGATGTGTCTTGGTGTGGACCTCTTTGGATTCAACTTGTTTGGGATTCTCTGTGCTTGCTGGACTTGTGTGTCTGTTTCCTTCACCAAGTTAGGGAAGTTTTCTGCCCTTATTATTTCAAACAGATTTTCAATTTTTTGTTCTCGCTCTTCTCCTTCTGGCACCCCCAAGATGTGAATGTTGGCATGCTTAAAGTTGTCCCAGAGGCTCCTTACACTATCCTCATTTTTTTTGGATTCTTTTTTCTTTTTGCTGTTCTAGTTGGGTGTTTTCTGCTTCCTTATATTCCAAATCAATGGTTTGCTTTTTTGGCTTTACCTACTCTACTATTGATTCCCTGTAAATTACTCTTTATTTGAGTTAGTTCATCCTTCATTTCTGACTGGCCCTTTTTTATGTTGTTGATGTTCTCACTAAGTTTCTCAGAGGTCTCCTTAAGTTCCTTGAAGGTCTCACTAAGTCCCTTATATGTCTCACCAAGTTCCCTGAGCAACCTTATAACCTGTGTTCTGAATTCTGCATCTGTTAGAGTGCTTATCTCTATTTTGTTTAGGTCTTTTGCTAGAGTTTTGTTCTTTTCTTTCATTTGGGACATGTTTCTCCATCTCCTTATTTTAGCTGCTTCCCTGTGTGTCTCTTCAGTGGGGTCTTGACCAACACCCCTTAATTAATTAATATATGAGTTAGGCATTTTAGTACATATCTAAAATCCAAATGTTTTCTGAATTCAAAAACATGCTTTAAGATGACATGGAGAGTATTATGCTAAGTGAAAAAAGCTAGTCAGAGAACGACAAGTATCACATGATCTCACTTATATGTGGAATGTAAATGAACAAAATATGCTGACAAACAAAATATATCCAGAGACATGGAAGCAGGGAACAGACTGACAAACCTCAGAGGGGGACAGAAAGAGATAAACCAAAGAACTTGTATGCATATATGCATAGCACAGACAACCGTGTGGTGAAGGCAGGGAGGGGTGGGAGCAGGGAGGAGGATGTCAATGGGGGAAAAAGGAGGGAGATCTGTTATACATTCAACAAAAAAGATAAATTTTTTTTACAGTTTATATCTTCTTTTTAAATCTTTATTGTTGGCTGATTTATAGATGTTCCCCCTTTTTTCACCTATTGACCCTCATAAAGATCATTTTTTTAAAAACATACAAAAGTTAAAAAAAAAAAAAAACATGTCTGTCTCCAACTTTTAGATAAAAGATTGTGTACCTCAATTACTTTCTTTTTTTATTCCATACATATTTTGCGTTTTTAAAATATTTTACCTAGCCCTGGCTGGTTTGGTTCAGCAGTTGGAGCGTCGGCCTGTGGACAAGTGAGTCCTGGGTTCAGTTCCCGCTAGGGGCACGTACCAAAAATAAATAAATAAATAAATAAATAAATAAATAAATAAATAAATGAAATATTTTACCTAATTGGAAAATTGCATTTACTAATTTAATTCAATTATTCACATTTCATTTCTCATTAAAAAAAGACTTTTATATCAATCAGGACCTCTGAACAGCATGGGCTTCCCAAAGTCGTCATACTAAATTTATACTACTCCAGTCAAAATCAACTTGTACCATTTTGATATAGCTACACAAAAGGATTCCATTAGGCCTTTGAAAATATGTAAAAGCCCCTCCTTAGATACCAGGTTGTGTGAACCACTCTCTTACCTCAGCAGCTAGTAATACTATTTCTAGACATGCGCATAGTACTTTGTACTTCCCAAGAATTTGATGTAATTTCTATGAACTTCTTGATTATCAGATAGCTATTCCTACATTTGTAGCAAAATTGAAGCCCAGAGATTTTGGCTGACTTAAATAAAGTCTGAAGAAGACTTATCTAGTCCAGTTCATCTAATCCAATTCTCTTGCAGCAGACACATCTCTGTTACTCTGCAGGTCAAGTTTTGACTCTGGATATCAGGTTCTCACTAGGCTGGACTGCTCTTGTTTTTATTGAGAACTTTGTTACTACCCAATAGAGTAAGGAGTGGCCAGCCCTCAGACTGTAATACTTAACTTCTGATGTTTTGTCCTTTACTCACTTTTGATGAAGTGTTTTATACTTCAGATATAACAGATTTTGTCCATGCCAAGTTTTTTCTTCTTAGTTGTGTGCCTAAATTAACCTTAGAGTTACTCCATCCTACTCAATAGATGGAACAAATATAAGTCAAGCACATATTCTGCTACCTTAGAAAGTTATCAGCTCTCACAATAAATCAAAACACAGCCAGCCTGTTTCCAACACCTTGTAAGGAATCTTAGTGTACTTAGGCTGCACGCATGTTTGACTAAGAGCCAAGAGTCATAGCATCATCACGTTAGACCTTTGCTCATAAATTTTGGCATGATGTACCACATTTTTACTCCCCTTGGCAAGTGGAAAGGATGGCTAGACCAAGTGAGAAAAAAATAAGAAAAAGCTGTAAGCAGAATCACTGACCAACAGACATGGAAGTGTTCTCACTTCCCCTGCACAGGAATTTTCATGACTCCAGTCTTTCCCTTTTCCTAATAATCTGTGTAAACAAATACATCAACATCGGGTGACTTTTTAAATGAATTGTCAGTTAGCTTCCCTACTCAACCCAAAGTTCCTATTCATACTACGTTCTAGAGCTGAACTTTTAAAAGTCTTATAAAAGAGAAACATACACAGATAAATCTTACCTCAAAACAACATCATCAACTTAATATTTTGAGACTATCATCCCAATTCCTTATTTGGAACTAGGCACTCAAATCCCTTCATTATCTACTTCTCTTCTAACTTATAACTTCTCGACTTATCTTAAATTTTTTTTGACTAGTATAATTTTCTCACATTCTATAGTATATACTTGTCCCTGGCCCTATACCTACGTTCACATTGTCACCTGGTATGGTTACCTCTATCTTAGGCTTGCTTCTCTTCACCCCTTTGCTCACCCAGTGATTATCCCATTCATTCTTTCAGTGCTCAGCAAAAAGATTAAGCAAGTTTTCCATTTTGAGTATTTAGAGTATCATTAAACTTTATCCTCTTGGAAAATTTTCCCAATATTTTAGGGTATATCTGTGTATCCTATAATAACTTTTAATCTTTGATAAATTTATCATTATTCTGAGTAATTCTGCTTTAATGGTTTGAAACACTAGATCATGTAATGTCAGTTATCTTTCAACAGTCAGCATGAAGCCTCTAGTGAATGACTTAGAGATTATAGAAAAATAATACAATAAGACACAAGCATATCTAGGAGAACATTTATAAGTAAAATGGCACATATGTCATCCAGAAAACCCCAGGAGTACAGAGAAACAAGAGTATCAGAAACAAAGCATATGACAACCAAGAGTGAGAGAAAATAAAGAATGTAAACATTTCAGGAAAGCAACCCTAGTATGGCTGAGAAAAAAAGACTGCACATTGGAATACTGGATCTATGACCATTGTTTCTAATCCTCTCTCTGTAACATTTCAAAGGGTGTTGTGAAATTCCATAAGAAAAATATAGCCTTTCAAAACAAAATTAACATTAATCCCCTTTTCATTTTCAAAAGTAAATACATTCCCTGTGGCATTAAAAACAGTGAGGAAGGAATTGAGGTTAGAAAATCAGACAAAAGGTAGACCCCATAAGTTCATAGAACTCTCTGTATAAACCTGAGGAAGCAGGTTACTGTGGCTGTGGGCTTACGTGCTTAGTAGTCGTTTACTGTTGGTCCCAGAGTTCTGAGTGGCTGTGGTTAGTTTCAATAAAGCTCTGCAAAGACACACAGCACAAGCACACAGTACTTAAACCAGCTCAACTCCCACAGCCATCCAGGCACGATCTGTGAGAAAGGCGTTACCATTATAGCCCTTTCAGTAGGAGGAATTCTTTCATGTCTAATCTCTGAAAGTTTTCTTATGTGTTCCAAAATATTTCAGAAAGTCTAAATTGTTGATATGAAGTTGGTCAAGTTGATAAAGTCCCTTTAAAAGAAAAATTTAAATATACTAAAGCTCTCCTATAAAAAATATATTTTAGCATAGCTGCAATAATCAGCATATATGCCCTCAATGTTGTAAAACACTAAGGAAGGAATTAGAAGTACTCCAAAATAGCAAGTTTCAGAATAAACCAGATCAGCATTAATTTTCATAAGATGTTAAGTAAAAGAATAGCTAATAATACTGATATCAATAAAATAAAAATATTCAATTGTTTCAGGATTTTAAAAATAAACATGATTCTTACTCATAGTATGTTTCTCTCTTTTTTGCACACATATTATTTATACTGACAACCTCTATACTTGTTCAGTCACTTATGTAATGATACAAAATCAAATTTTCTAAGATATCAAAATAATTAAATTAATTCCCATAAGTTCAGATGTGACATATAAAGTATAGATTTTTAAAAACTAATAAATTAAATTTGATCAAATATCAAAGGTTTTGAACTTTAAAAATCTAATGAGAAAAAATAGAAGCAAATCTATAGATTGGGAGAAAATATTTGTAATACATATATCAATTAAAGAGCTTGTATCTAGAATATTTAAAATAATTCTTTCTATTCAGTAAGAAAACAAGACATTTAAGAAAAAAGAAAAGAGGATTCAAACAGGTTATCCACTAAAGAAGATATATGATAGCCAACTAGCAAATGAAAAGATGCTCAAACATCAAGGTTGTCAGGTGTTTTCTGTAAGGGGTCAAATAGTAAATATTATAGGATGTGCAGCCCAGAGGTTCTCTACCCCAACTACTCAACTCTGCCATTATAGCACAAAAGCAGCTATAGACATTATGTAAACAAATACATGTGTCTGTGTTTCAATAAAACTATATTTATAAAAATAGGTGAAACATGAGACTTCCGGTCAAGATGACAGCGTAGGTAAACATGGTATCGCATCCTCCCACAACCACATCAAAGTTACAACTAAACTACAGAACAACCATCATTCAAAACCGCCTGAAATCAAGCTGAATGGAAGTCCTACAACTATGAAATTAAAGAAGCTGCATGGAGACTGGTAGGAGGGGCAGAGCTGCAATGGGCTAGTCCCACACCCACGTGTGGTGGATAAAAATCAGGAGGACACCTCAGCTGGGAGGGTTTTCCTGAGGACTGAGGGGTCCCCATCCCATACCAGATGCCCTGCTCAGGGTTCCAGTCCAGGAAGAGAAGTCCCCATAACTTCTGGCTGGAAAAACCAGCAGGAACTGAGGCTCAGGGAGGCTGAGGCTGCTGGAGCCCCAGGCAGCTACTTAAAGGGCCCACGCACGAACTTGTCGAACTCACTCCCTCTAAGCTTGGAGGGGAGGCAGCTCAAGGGGCGCCAGAGACATACAGGGAATAACTGAGCTGTTTGGCACTGGAGTGAGGGCTGGAGAGGGGGCTTTCTCCAGGACAAGCGCGCTGTCAGAGGCCTTTGTTCCTTTGGTGAGCCCTTCCCTGGGGAGGTAGACAGTCACCATATCTGGGACTCCAGCAACCTGGCTCACACTGGTAGCCCCGCCCTGGTGACTCCCTGAGGCCTCGCCCCACCCAACTTTCAGGCCCACCCAAGCTGTTGCCACTTGCTTAACCATAGGATTGGCTTGTCTTGGATCCTGCTTCAGGTTTTTCCTAAATTCTTTCAAATGAGCAGCATCTGGTCTCAGCTAGCCCCATACCTCTCATTAAGTAATACACAGAAACAAACACAGGGAGGCAGCCAAAATGAGGAGACAAAGAAACAGGTCTCAAATGAAAGAACAGAACAAAACCCCAAGAAAAGAACTAAGCAAAATGGAGATAAGCAACCTAACAGATGCTGAGTTCAAAATACTGCTTATAAGGATGCTCAATGAACTTAGTGAGGGCCTCAAGAGCATAAAAAAGGACCAGTCAGATATGATGGAGGCACAGTAAGAAATGAAGGCGGCATTAACTGAAATAAAGAATAATTTACACAGATTCAATAGTAGAGTATGTAAATCCAAGAAGCAAACGATTGATTTGGAATATAAGGAAGCAAAAAACACCCAATCAGAACAGCAAAAAGAAAAAAGAATACAAAAAATGAGGATAGTGTAAGGAGCCTCTGGGACAACTTCAAGCATGCCAACATTCGCATCTTGGGGTTGTCAGAAGGAGAAGAGAGAGAACAAGAAATCGAAAACCTGTTTGAAACAATAAGGGCAGAAAACTTTGCTAACTTGGTGAAGGAAACAGACATACAAGTCCAGGAAGCACAGAGAGTCCCAAACAAGATGAATCCCAAGAGGCCCACACCAAGACACATCATCATCAAAATGCAAAAGGTTCAAGATAAAGAGAGAATCTTAAAAGCAGCAAGAGAAAGGCAGCTAGTTACCTACAAGGGCGTTCCCATAAGGCTGTCAGCTGACTTCTCAAAAGAAACTTTGCAGGCCAGAAGGGAGTGGCAAGAAATATTCAGAGTGACGAAAAGCAAGTACCTACAACCAAGATTACTGTATCCTGCAAAGCTGTCATTTAGAATCGATGGCCATATAAAGAGTTTCCCAGACAAGGAAAAGTTAAAGGAGATCATCACCACCAAACCATTATTATATGAAATGATGAAGGGCCTTTTTGAAGAAACAGATAAAATATATGAACAAACAAAATGGCAATGAACACATATATATCGACAATGGAATCTACAAACAAAATGAACAAGCAGAGCAGAAACATTCTCATATCTCATAGATACAGAGAACATTTTGTTGGTTGCCATATGGGAGGGGGTTTGGGGGAATGGGTGAAAAAGGTGAGGGGATTAAGAAGTACAAATTCATTGCTAGACTGACAAACCTCAAAAGGAAAGGGGTTGGGGTATGGGAAGAAATAAACCAAAGAACTTATATGCATAACCAATGGACACAGACAATAGTGTAAGAAAAGGCGGGAGTGGGGAGGAGGGGGTCAATGGGGGAAAAATGAGGAACATCTGTAATACATTCAACAATAAAGATTTAAAAAATAAATAAAAGTTAAAAAAAATAAAAATAAATAAAAATAGGCAGCTGGATTTAACTACCAGGTCATAATTTACAAACTCTTGGTTGACACCATTAGTCTTCAGGAAATGCAAGTTAAAGCCATAATGATATACCACACAAAGAAGAATAGCTAAAATTGAAAGGACTGTCAAATGTTAGGCAGGATTTGGAACAAGTGGAGTTCTCTTGAGTGTGAATGTTAAATGGGAGAGCCAATTGTGGAAATTGTTGGGCAGTTACCCATCATTTTCATTCCTAGGTATATACCCAGGAGAAATAAAAACATAGTCTATGCAAAGACTTCTATACACATATTCAAAGCAGCACAAAACCCAAAACAACCCAAATGTCCATCAACAATTGAATGAATAAACAAAATTAAAACTTATCCATACAATTGAATATGACTCAGCAATAAAACAGAACAAATTACTTAGGTAATTCAACATGGTTGAATCTCTTGTCTGGCATACCGTCATGGGCCTTTCTCATCTCTGTAACCTATGTATACAGACTCTCCTTCCGATGGAAGGTTATTCAAATATCTTGCCATTGTAGCACTGGTGAGAGTAGTTTTAATACTGCCTGACATTATTCTTTGCCATTCAACAAAAGGCATAGATATAAACTCAGAAAATGCTTACAGGCATTGTTAAGCTCTAAGAACAAACAATTCTAAATTTCCCATGTATTCTATGTTCTTACACAGTATATTGCAAGCAGAAAACATTTCAGTGCCTTATGGTCACAGAAGCTTATTAAGGAGCTATCAAGATAATACATCTGAAGTTCAAGTATTAATTAGAGCATTTACTGTCTGACAATATATTCAAAGGCTTCCAAAAATCACAGATGATAGCATAGATTGTATTTAATTGACCTGTAATGCTAAGCTACATAAAGCATAATTTTAGCATAGAACTTGGCAATAATTTAACATTTGCTTTAATTCTTAGGCAATCAAAAAAAGGATCATGTAACATAGGCATGGTGCTCAAATCTCTCCCTGTCCTGGCTCTCTTATCCAAGGGAAGGTGTTAGAGGGAAAAAAAACAAACATACGGAGTTTCAGTAATTTTCCTGTGACAGACACAGGGTGAAAGGAGTGGCCAAAAACAACTAGCCATGTATCTTCAGTGTTCCTGATCCTTAAACACAAATGTGTAGTCTGTAATCTACAGCAAGACTTTTTTGTACTAATAACAACTTGAAAGCCAGTGATACAAGAGAAATTTTCCCATAGCAGAAAAAGCATGGCAACTGATTAAATGTTTTAAAGAGAATGAAATTAAATGTTGCTATTAATAAATGATATTAGGTATTATAAAAACTACTTCCACCAGCACTAAAATGGCAAGATGTTTGAATAAACCCTCCAATAGAAAAAGAGTCTGTTTAAGATGGTCATGAAAATGAGGAAATCACGACTCATTCTACAGAGAAGATAAGTAGAAGGAATTAAATTGCTTTCATAGTGATGGTGAGTGTATATAGAATTGTAATTAAAAGCACTCACAGAGTAATTACTAGATAAATCCTTTTTAAAATTTCAGATTCTTATATTCCACCTTATTAATCACATGTACCTCTTGGCACCCTAGCTCTCTGGATCTCCAGGCAAGAATTCTTTCTCAAAATTGCATAGATTGCCTATTATTCTCTTCCCAACTCTTTGGGAATGGAATTTTACCAAGGCCCAAAAGAGAATTTCTGAGAGATTGCAGAGAACTAAGGTGCAGTGAGCATGAAGTAGCTCTACATACAGCATGCCTTCCAGGAACAGGGATGCACTACCCATTGTCTAAGTCACACAGTGCAAAGCTCTAAGTGACACCATTGAAACCATCTTTTATTTATGGCTCCACACAGCAGCCACATTCACAAAGACCATGCAGAAATAACTGCTACTAAAAAGACAAATACCACATGATCTCACTTATATACGGAATATAATGAACATAACAGTCTGAGGAATACAGTAGACCCAGACACATGGAAGTAGGGCACAGACTGACATCCCCCAGAAGAGGGGATGGGGGTGGGGGGGTGAGAAGAGATAACCACAGAACTTATATGCATGTATGCATGACCAATGGACATGGTCAACTAAGCCGGGGACAGGGTGGAGGCGGGGTGGGGTGGGGGGTGCCAATGGGGTAAAAAGGTAAAATATCTGTAACAAAAAAATAAATAAAAATTCATAAAAAAAAAAAAAAAAGAAATAACTGCTACTTACAAAATTGGGATTTGGTAGGATAACCACCCTGAAATTCTCTGATCTCTGCCCATAGCTCTCATGCTCCCACCCACTGTGCCCTTCTTACTTCAGGACATTCTACCTTCCTGTCTTGATTCTGCTGTTACTGTTAATGAGGGATATGGGTGGTAGGAGGTCTGGTGTAAGGAGGACACAAATTTTCTACAAAACTTTAGACACTGTGCTCCCTAATTTATAAATGAAATTACTTCACCAAATATGTACAATTCATATGATGAATCAAGGATCTAAATAAGAACAATAAAGGAAAAGAGACTGTAGGCATTTGAGAAATGGTGAATTAAGAATACATAATACAGCCCTGGCCAGTTTGGCTCAGCGGTTAGAGCGTCGGCCTGCGGTCCTGAGAGACCCGGGTTCGGTTCCCGCTAAGGGCATGTACCTCCGTTGCAGTTTGTCCCCGGCCCTGGTTGGTTGTGCGGGTGGCAGCCACTCGATGTGTTCCTTTCACATCGATGTTTCTCTCTCTCTCTCTCCCTCCCACTCTACCTGAACAAAAAAATGGAAAAATGTCCTCGGGTGAGGATAAAAAAATAAATAAATAAATAAATAAATAAATAAAGAATACATAAAACAATATACAGAAGATATATTATAGAATTATATATTTGAAACCATATAATCTTATTAACCAATGTCATCCCAATAAATATAATAAAATTAAAAATATATACCCACAAAAAAAGAGCACATAGCTTTAGAGGTACACAGAAGGCACCCCTTTTTGTGTTTTTAAATACAAATCTGAAAATATAAGAAAAAATCTGATTAAACTAATTTAGACATATCAAAGCAAGATGTTTATAAATCTAAAGAAAAATGGCATATCTTTAAAAAGTACAGGAAAAAAAAAAAAAAAAACGCAGTAAAAGTCCCATAACCCACATGAACAACTGCCAGAGCCAGGGAATGGGGACCTTTAAATAAACTCAGAACTTAACTTGAGACATACATGACCAGTGTTAGCAAGAAGCTCCAACTACAGTGTCCCATGACCTCCGCAGCACAAGCAGAAGAGCACGCCCCCTTTCCCCCATGCTCCTGTGGAGAGTCTGCCACGTTCCCATTGCAACCTGTGCTTAGAGTTCAGGAAACAGACAATCCCAGCTCACCCGGAGAGCTCCCCTCATAAAGACACACCCAAACACTTCCCATGGAGCCATAACCCTGGGAGTCAACTAAATTTTCATTAGGACATTACAGTCACCAAACACTCAGAGTATATTTGCTATTGAATTTAGAAAGAAAGATTGTTTTGCCAAAAATCTGAGGGGGAAATGTTTTCCTCCTAATGGGGCACTTTATATGTTTGCCCAGTTGTTTGAATAAGTGAGTTCCATGTCAGCTAAAACAACCAGTTTCCACCTTGGTCAGAATTCCCAATGCCCTGACTCCTCAGGTCAATACTTCACCGGCTGGTGGCTTTGGAAAACTGAAGAGACTGACTGAATCTGACAGTGTTGACATTTCAGCACCACTTTGCAAGAGCAGTGACTAATTACCTACTTTGTGACCCCACCACAGCCAAGCAGCAAAATTACTTTTCATAGGATATCTTTTACGTCGACAGCCTCTCATTATTTATTTATTTATTTTTTGTGGTACGTGCCCCTAGCGGGAACCGAACCCAGGAGTCTCTGGTCCACAGGCTGACACTCAACCGCTGAGCCCAACTGGCCAGGGCCAGCCTCTCATTTTTTAAGGAGAAATCTCATCCTGAGACATACACAGCTGTCACTTGCACACACTCTCTTGATCTAATTCTCCCCAAATTATTCTTTAAAGTCTGGAGCATGATGGGCTTTCTTTGGGGTTGGGAGCAGAGAGTGAGAGGGGCAACTACATGCAATCAATGACCATAACGAAAGAGGAACAGAGACTTCAAACAAAAAAAAAATCTAAATAAAATCTAGATTTGCTTTGAGACTTTATATTCTTATTCATCTGCCTTTCACTTTATCTATCCATTCACTATTAGGTACCAACAATTAGTGATACCAATTCAAATATGACCTGTCTGATCACAAAGATTTTGCATGCTAGTAGTAAATTAGGTGGATGAGTAAATTAGCTATTTCAGTGCAGCAAGATTTGTGCAGCTGGTACAATGTGGCTACAGTTGAGGGGCTCTAAATCTGACAGAAGAGGTGGAAAGAAAAAATATACAAAAAAAGTATCCCTGTACTTTTGTTAAACTAGTCTCAAAAATAGTTTTTATTCATTCCATAAGGATACCCCAAATGCAGGTAGGAAAGTAGACCTCAGAGTCTATTTTGTAACACTCTGTCTGTACTGTTTTAGACCACTGGTATATTCTTAGTAATTATTCTTTTTTAATAGTTGTAAAAGAAGCAGGATCATTGGGTCAAATGGAAGTTCAATTTTTAATTTTTTGAGGTAACACCATATTGTTTTCCATAGTGGCTGCACCAGTCTGCATTCCCACCAGCATTGTACTAGAGTCCCCTTTTCTCCACACCCTCGCCAACACTTGTTGTTTGATGATTTGTTGATGGTGGTCATTCTGACAGGTGTGAGGTGATACCTCATTGTTGTTTTAATTTGCATCTCTCTGATGATTAGTGATGTTGAGCATTTCTTCATATGTCTCTTGGCCATTTGTATGTCCTATTCAGCTCCTCTGCCCATTTTTTAATTGGGTTTTTTGTCTTCCTTTTATTGAGTTGCATGAGCACTCTATATATATTGGAAATTAACCCCTTATCTGATACATTGACCCAGTGATCCCGCTTCTAGGAATATACCCTAAGAAGCCTGAAATACCAATCAGGAAGAATATATGTACCCCCATGTTCATAGCAGCACTATTTACAATAGCTAAGATCTGGAAACAGCCCAAGTGTCCATCAGTAGATGAATGGATAAAATAGCAGTGGTACATATACACAATGGTGTACTACGCAGCTGTAAGAAAGAAAGATCTCTTATCCTTTGAGACGACATGGATGAACCTGGAAAGTATTATCCTAAGTGAAAGAAGCCAAGCAGAAAAAGACAAATACCACATGATCTCACTTATATACGGAATATAATGAACATAACAGTCTGAGGAATACAGTAGACCCAGAAACATGGAAGTAAGGCACAGACTGACATCCCTCAGAAGAGGGGGTGGGGGGTGGGGTGCGAAGAGATAAACCACAGAACTTACATGCATGTATGCATGACCAACGGACATGGACAACTAAGCTGGGGACAGGGCGGGGGTGGGGTGGGGAGGGGGGTGCCAATGGGGTAAAAAAGGAGAAATATCTGTAACAAAAAAAAAAAAAAATAGTTGTAAAAGAAAAAGAAGAACTCAAACAGGCTAAGGGATTTAACAAAATTCATCCCTTCTTTTTGTTCTTTCTCTGCTTGATTTTCATGAAAATCCTGGAGTGGATTTGCTAACATTCTCCTGCTGTTTGAAGTAAGGAGTGATGGCAATAGGTGCTACTTGTGGAATGTGGGAGAATCTGCACGACAGGGTTCTTAAAGAGTGTCCTCGTTTGAGCATCAGCATCACCCGGAAACACTGATCTTACAAATTCTCAGACCCCTCTCCAAACCTCTTGAATCAGAAATCTGGGGCTGGGGCAGCAATCTGTATTTTAACAAGTTGTTTGGGTAATTCTGAGGTATATTCAAGTATGAGTGCTATTATTCTCTGCAAATTCAGTGCATCAAGAATATAATCAATGGGCCCAATATCTTTTCAAAGAGATTTACAGATATGCAATACAATAAATAAAAAGGACCTCACCTACAATACTGTTAGATTTCCTATCATCAGCATTTTATATGTATTTTGGTCTGTAAACAAATTCTGTGAATTATGGTTTTCTAGAATTATAATTTCTGGAGACACATAAAGTTAAAATGTTATAAATGTTTGGAAATTCCTCTGACTTCTAGTACCAGTTGTGTGTCTTTAAATCTCAGCAAACTCTTTAGAGACTTACAAGATAAATTAACATTTTATTATAAAAAATATCAAACATCCATAGAAGAGTTGAAAGAATTGTGCAGTACACATCCATAGAGCTATACCAAGAGCCAATAATTAATATCTTACTATACATGTTTTATTACATACTTATCCAATTCTCTATCCCTCTGTCCATCAAGTCATCTTATTTTTAATAAATTTCAAAGTAAGTTGTACTTCAGTATTCTTTATTCTCAAACATTTCAGCATGCATATCATTCACTAGAGTTAAATATTTATATTTTCTTTTGAAATAAGTTTATATATAATGAAATATATACATCATAACTACACATTGCTTATTTTTTCCAAATGCCATATATCTATGAACCCAAAACTCCAGATTTAGAAAGTTATCATCAATCTAGATGGTTTCCCCATGTCTCTTCTCAGTCCTTTCCCACCCAGAAACTATTGTTCTGATTTTTACTAGATTAGTTTAGCCTGTTCTAGACTTCAATTAAATAGAACAGTACAATATGTACTCTTTATTTATTTTTAATTTTTTTTTCCTTTTTGATTTTAGAGAGAGAGGAAGTGAGAGGGAGAGAGAGATAGAAACATCAATGAGAGAGAACATCGACTGGCTGCCTCCTGCATGCCCCCCACTGGGGATTTGGCCCACAACCTGGGCATGTGTCCTGACCAGAAATCAAACCTGTGACCTCTTGGTGCATGGGTGGATGTTCAACCACTGAGTCACACTGGCCAGACAGTATGTACTCTTTTAGGTAAAACTTCTTGCACTCAACATAGTGTTTTAGAGATTTATCAATTTTACTGCATGAATAAGTAGTTTTTGTTACTTTCACTGTGTAGTATTCAACTAATTATTAAAACCAAAATTTACATCTTCCAGTGTCTTCACAAAGTATCAACCTCTGTTGATTTACTAACTTTCTAACACGCTGATTATATTTTAATAAACGTTTATCTTCGTATAAGGGAGAACATCTATATATTCATTCCAGATATTTATTTATATCATGCTGTTTACCAGGCAAACAAAACTATAAACTCTTTTATTTATAATAAATTCTTAACTATATGACAAATGATTGTTTACTAGTAAATGCAGACAAAACTATATAATGGTTTCACCGTCACTGGAAGGCTAAGTAAGTACTAGTCACTGATACTCAAATGATCTGACATCTTGCCCTCTCACTCCCAGCTAAGGGAGCACCAGGCACAAGTGAGCCTCTTTGACAGCACAATGTGATATTGACTTTTTTATCTAAGAGTGATTTTTACTAAGAAGAAAGTGGGTAAGTTTAAACATGTGTCATAAAAAAAATTTTATCCTGATAATCTCAAAATGATCCATTATTAAAAAACAGAAAAGCTGTCATTCTGATTAATATCACTCTATTTGGTCAATTTCCCCAAAGGACCAATACTCTTTTTTCTTTTCATCTCTCATTAACTCTAGTTTGGCTACACAATAAACTCCATTGACCAAATAAAAGTCAAATTTAATCAAAGTGGTTCTTTTTTTTAAAATCCTCACCCAATGATATTTTTACATTTATCTTCAGAAAGAGTGGGAGGGAGAGAGAGATAGAAAGAGAGAAACATCGATGTGAGAGAGACTCATCAACTGGTTGCCACCCGCATGACCCCAACTGGGGCCGGGGACAAACCGCCACTGAGGTATGTGCCCTTGGCCAGAATCGAACCTGAGACTCTTCGGTCCGCAGGCCAACGCTCTAACCACTGAGCAAAACCAGCCAGGGCCAAAGCGCTTCTTTATAGGACAAAGCAGAAAATGCACAATTTTCTCCAGCACTAGAAGAAATCCTACATATACAAGATTAAATATTTCCATTGTGAAAATGTTGCTCCTGGGAGCAAATTGGAAATACTCCTGATAAAAGTGAAA
This sequence comes from Molossus molossus, assembly GCF_014108415.1. Classification (NCBI taxonomy): domain Eukaryota; kingdom Metazoa; phylum Chordata; class Mammalia; order Chiroptera; family Molossidae; genus Molossus; species Molossus molossus. The sequence goes on from NW_023425388.1 coordinate 86,191,239, forward strand.
AATGTGCCATCTTGTAAAAAACTGTCCATGAGTAACAAAACTTTCTTAAACAAATCAGGCTTTTATTTATTTACTTATTTTGCAAAGTCTCACAAATAAAAATGTGGAACTGAAACAATGCTTTTATTCACTATCACTGTTTAGATATTTGGAATCTTCATGAAGTGTCTGTAATTTGTTTAGTTGATAAATACCCAGTGCTGATGGTATATAGCTACTTACTTTGAGCTTTCGCAGCATCAAAAAGCCCTAGAGCAGCGGTTCTCAACTTGTGGGTCGTGACCCCTTTGGGGGTCGAACGACCCTTTCACAGGGGTCGACTAAGACCATCAAAAAACACATATTTCTGATGGTCTTAGGAACCGAGACACTGCTCCTCTATCTGTCCACCTGCAGATACGTCCACATACAACATGAGGAACTGTATTAAAGGGTCACGGCATTAGGAAGGTTGAGAACCACTGCCCTGGAGGAAAATGACTCAACCACCCTGAGAGCATGATCATGTGGCCTCAGATGCTAAGGCAGAGTGGGTCACACACAAGACGTAGGAAGCTCCAGGAAGGGCCACTCGCTAGCAACCCCATAGTGGGGCATTTTAATATGTTGTGGAAGAAACAGAAGGGGTCCTGGCGTCAACTCTGCCTTTCTCTGTTTGGCCTTGGTCAGCTATCCTCTCTAAGGCTCATTTTCCTCCTCTGTAGAATGAATTGTAGAATCTCCAATACATTCTCCATCTCATGTTGAAGGACATCTCTAACACATCTAGACAAAATACTATCTTCCTATACAAATGCAGAAAATAAATCAGAAAGTAAATTTGTTTCTAGAAACACTAACCTAGTAATTTCCAGATAATGTTTATATTTCACAGGAATTCCAAATTACACCTCAAACGTGAAAGAGAGCACCTATTTTCATGGGGACATGGAAAGAATGTGACTGCCACATGCAATTTTTAACAGCTTTCATAAGATATAATCACACACCATAAAAGATACCCACTGTAAGTATGCAGTTAAATATTTTTTAGCAAACTTCTAGAATTTACTAAATCTACCATCTAATTTGAGAACATTCTCATCACTCTAAAACATTCCCTTGTCCCAATTTATAGTTAATCACTGCTCCCACCCCGGTGCCAGGCAGCCTCTGGTCTGCTTTCTGCTTTTCTCGTAGTTTAGTATAAATGAATTCATGCAACAAGTACTCATTCGTGTCTGGTTTCTTTCACTTAGCATAATGTTTGTAAAATTCATCCATCATGTTTTATCGCTAGTTTTTTCTTTTGATTTGCCCGATAGCATTTTATTTTATGGATCATATTTTGTTTATCCAACTTTCTCAGCTGATTGGATACTTGCATTGTTTCCAGTTTGGGGTTACTATGAAAAAATGCTATTATGAATAATGCTACAAGTCTTTGTATGGACATATATTTTCATTTTTCATAGGTAAATACCTAGGTATAAAATATCTGGGTAATATGGTAACTTCATGTTTAACTTCCTAAGAAACTGAAAACTTTTAAATTTTTTATTAGTATTTTAGATTATGAATATTACTATTGCTTGAGGACACCAAATTGTGATCAATCAGACAATGAGCTACATTGTTTTGTCACTATCATTAAATATATGTTGTATAATAAAATTAATCATTTTGAATCCTAGGATTTCTATGGTTAGTAGTTAATGAAGACAAGACCACATCTTACTCCAAGAATTATTTTAAAGTAAAGTAACTCCAGTTTATCCAGAATGCAAGAAATAAGCTCTTTGCCAAACAGTGCAATGATCATTGACATTCTTAGCAATGACTATGATACAGGATACATTACTAAGTTGTCTTCTCAATCTCTAGTCATTTCAGTTTAAAAAATATTTTAGCCTATAATAATGTTAAAATTTATTCTCCAGAGAATTAGCCAGAGATTAACTTTTTTATTATTTATACTTAATGTGAAATTTGATGTAAACTTTGACCTTGAGAACTAAATGCCTTGGTTGGATTCTTCTGAATATGTAAATAAATAGCTATCCATAGCGATTTGGGATTTATTGCTACTTTGATAATATTTTTCACAGATTCTTTTCAATGAATTGCAATCCAAACAGAATTAAAACACTTTGAATGCCTAAAATGTTTTTTAATATTAATAAAATATTAAAATTCCTGATCATGCACACTCATATGTATATATCTCTTTGTTAACTTCTCTGATGGTTGCAATTAGTGTAGTATTTAAACTTTTCTAGGAAAAGAAAGCCAAAATGGATTGATATCATTGCCTACCAGTCTGATATTATCAAAATTTTCTAGCTTGCATGGTGGATGTGATTCAAGCTTAAAATTTGGTATTCATTTCCTTAAAATGAAATTTTATAACATTTATAAAATGTTAGTGAAATCTAACTAAAGAAACTATTTGGGGGAGGGAATATCTTCTTGACTTAAAATTGCAGAAATAAGAAGAAAGTGGTCCTCATAACTCTTTTTTATGTGACAAAGTTAGTTTTTTTCCCTTTCTTTTTTTTTTTATATTTAGAACTTAGGAGATGTGATGAATTTCCCGCATTCCATTCCAAATTCTGAAGCAGGAAATGAAGGAACGAGATTGTCTTGAGTATTCTAAGTACTATTTTTGGGAAATTGTCTCTTAGATGCTGAAAATGTGAGTAATTATATTTCCACTGGTCACACCATTCCCCAGTGTGGAAGGAACTAATTTAAGCTATAAGGAAAGCAGAGGAAAGGGGCCAGAAGAGTAACAAGGAACCAAAGTCAGTTAAAGCTGAAATAGTAATTCAGGTACAAGGTAACAGAAGCTATCATAAAGCTGAGAAAAAAGATAAAGTACACAGAGACAAGGCAGCTATTGGTAGCATAAAATAGACATGAGGGAATTTGGGAGTGAAAATCCGAGATTCCATTGCTGAGGTGCCCAGACCTTCCCCAGCTTCACAACTCTGTGACCTGAGGAGGCAAGAGATCTGGATGATGGGTAGGAATTCGTCAGCCCAAGTGTCAATGTGCATATGGGGTGAGGACAAAGGGCAGGAACAGCATTGGCAGGCGGCTGGAATAGTATGAGCAACAGTGCTGAGGGAAGTAACGGGTGCACATAGGGACCCTGGAGGTTGGTATGGCTGGGATGGAATGAGGCGAGGGTGTGCAGTGAGGCTTCAGAGGACTAATGGGCCCTACAGATCACATTAAAAGATCTATCACTGTGCCAACAGCAAACCTAAATTATTTCCCCCTGCTAACCCCCCCCCCACACACACACACTTCTGAGAAATGAATAATACAAAATTTAAATCTTCTACAGCTATAAAGAATACCCATCCACATGGTAGGAATCTTGCCTCACGTGCCCTCAGCAACAAGCAGTTCAAGTAAAATGCTCAGAGCCAAGATTTTTTCTTGTAGGAAAAAAAAAAAATGCTATTTTTAAATAAACAAACACCAAAGATATTTCACAAATAGATTACAATTGAAAAGGAATTCAAACAATACAGGTCCTCCTGCAAACATTATTGCTATTAAAATCAGTTGTTATTATAACCATATCAGCAGCTTTACTTGTAAAACAAGCATATAAAGGTTTATTTTTCTTTAGGCCCTGGCTGGTTTGGCTCAGCGGTTAGAGTGTTGGCCTCAGTCCAGAGAGACCTGGGTTCAGTTCCTGCTAAGGCACATGCCTCAGTCAGTTGCGGTTTGACCCCAGCCCTGGTTGGGTCATGCGGGTAGCGACCACTCGATATGACCCTTTCACATTGATGTTTCTCTCTCTCTCTCTCTCTTCCTCTCTCTCCCTCCCACTCTATCTGAACAAAAAATGGAAAAATGTCCTTGAGTGAGGATAAAAAAAAAATTAAATTGTTATTAATTCCATTCTTTAGACAAAAGTTAAAAGAAAATAAAGCAATTGGCTATAATTGACTCTACCAGCAAGGACAGCCTGAGAATTATGCTGCTTGTATCTTATAATCTGTCTTCCCCAAATGACTCCGCTATTGCCCAGCTTAGCCCAGGTTGGTAGCACAATTCCTATTTCTCTTCCTAGCACATTTTCGTCTCCCTTTCCACCCCACCCCAATAATAGTACATTCATTTACTTTTTAATTTTAAAAGTATGCAAATAATACACATTTATTTTAATAACAAAATTTAAGAGTTGCAAAAGAGATCAAATTTGTTTCTTAAATTACCTATTATTTAATATGCAGAGAGGTCTTCTGTAAAGATCTTTTATATGTCCTTTTAGATATTGTTTCCTGATTATGATATACATGATAACTCACAAAAATAGAATTATAGTCTAAGTACTATTTTATAATCTGCACTTCTGACCCCATATCACCTCAGGAGTCAGCAGAGTTTATCATCTCAATAACTTCATAACAATTCATTTTGATAAAATTTGGTATTCATTTTAGAGATGAGAACTTGATCTTACAAAGGTTGTATAATTAGTTTGAACCCAGTTTTTCGTCACATTTGAGATCTGTCCTGTTGAATCCACAAGGCAATTGTATAAACTCACTGTATTGTTTGTGAACATTTTTGGCTATGGAGTGCTAATTTCCATGTCTTGAGATTATTTTCATGTCTTAGAAGTGGTGCTTAAGGAAGGGAGGACTGCATAGTGGGAAGACACAAGGCTGGAGCCAGAAAACCTGTGTTCAAGTCCCAAGTTTCATGATAATTAACTCGGTGTCTGAAGGTTGCATTCTCCCCTATAAAGTAGGAGTGATCACACATAGCTCTCTGCTCAGAGATACTGGTAGGACTAAATGAAATCGTTTATGAAAAGCAGTTTCTAAACTGTGCAACTCAGCAATAGTTGTTATTGATGTGACCTTATTCATGGGTTTCTTTCAACTGAGTGTACTTGGAATTTTTTAAGTTCCTTGCCTTTCAACTAAATATTCATTCTAAAATATAGATGTAGTGTCTATGTGATCATAAGCTACACAAAAACACTGACCCTGGTACAGAGAGGATGTTCAAAATATATTTTTCAAATAAATGAACAACCACATACAATGTTTTTCTTAAATGAGAACTATTGTGACTGATAGGAATCAATGCTAAGATGAGTAAATAAGTCTCTTCAAAGAAAATGTTATAATATTGGAAGATCTAGACTTGTGAGAGTTATTACTCAATACACTCAATAATCTGCATAGAAGAGTAAGCCACAGCTGAGGTAACTCAGAGGAACACTAACAAATTAGAAATGGGCGAGTCAGGAATGGTATCACAGAAGAAGTAGCCTCAAAGCTGGATCTTGAATGGCAAGAAGGACTTGTCCAGAGAAGGAAGGTTTTTCAGACTGAGAAAAAGTAAAGATGACGTCTGTGATAACCCATTCTACGAGGCTTCGTGTAAAGCATATGCTATCAATATCTTCTGTTGTTCAAAATGATCTTTCCATCCTCTAATTTAAAATTAATATCAAACAATAAACATCTGATGCCATTTCATCTTGTTCCCACACATTCTTCTTAGCGAGGAGTTATTTCTAAGGGGTCCGAACATCAAATAATACATACACTTAACGTCTGCGCTGTCCACCCTGTTCCAGGCACCTCACAGTAGTCGTTCACAGAAACATGATGTCCAGTTTCATGGAGATGGGACAGTGTGGCCACGGGCTATGACGCTCAGGCCAGCTAATGAAACTCCACCCACTGAGGATGAAAAGACGTACCTCAGTCCTCTCTAGTGAGCGATGATGGACTAATTCTTGAATTTACCTACTATAACAACTGTTCATGGGAGAACAGCAAAAAAGAAAAATCTGTGATTTCCCACACTAGCATTAGGACAATTTCAATGGTTTATTGATTCTAGAACTATCTGAGACAAGTGTGATGCAGATTGGAGAATTCCATGTTTTAGACATTTCTTTTAAGTTCCCATCTCCATAACTTCTCTATAGCATTTAACAGCTTTGACCACCTTAGTGTACATTTTCACATGTGGACCCAGAAGCACACGTACCCACCCACCCACACCTACCCACCTTGGTTTTACTCTGTGACACTATGGGATCCTGGATCTCATATTTAAAGAACACTTCTCCAGCCCAGCCAGTGTGGCTCAGTGGTTGAGCTTTGACCCATGCACCAAGAAGCTGCCAGTTCAATTCCTAGTCAGGGCACATGCCCAGATTGTGGGCCAAATCCCCAATTGGGGGCATGCAGGAGGCAGCCAATCAATGTTCTCTCGTCAATGTTTCTATCTCTCCCTCTCCGTTCCTCTCTCTATCTCTAACATTAATAAAGAAAGAAAAAAAAAAAGAACACTTCTCCATACCTCTTCCTTACTTTTCTTCTTCTTCTGTCCCTCATAATTTGGTGGTTCAGGAAGGTTCAATCTTTTGCTCCTAGAGAATTCCTTTACACTCAAGTCTTCAATAATAACTTAGCTGCTAATACTAAGTATCTTGGCTTACTCTGAAACCTGCACCTCTATGTCTGAATACTCAGCTTTAGTCTTCCAGACTTCTTGAACAACTGACATTGTCATTGATGACAGCAAAACCCAACCATCACAGTCTTCAATGACCAATTTACTTCTCTGCCTTTCTTACTTCCTTCTTCTGCCATAGTCCCAGACACCTGAGTCACCCTTGCAGAGTCATCTTTCATACCTAACTATAAAACTGGCATCAAACAGAAAATTCCAAATGCAAAGATGCCTCTGATTTTGCTTCACGATCATCCTGGGGCTTTGGAGTGGTGGTTCTCTTCTGAAAAGCTAAATTTAAGGGGAAAGTGACTTTTCCTCTTTTTCTTCTTGCTATTTAACCTTGCCCACTTCAGTGCAGATTATAGCAAGGCCCAATGATTTTGTTATAACTACAGAGTCTTTTATGAACAAACCACATACAGATTATAATTTAATGTCATCTAAATTATGTGAACTGGGTTGTAAATGAATCAGTTTCCCAGCAATTCCCATTTTACCTTCTTTTCTAGCCTTTTTCAATAAAATTGCTGTTTATTGTTTCTAATTCACCCCATTTGTATACTAATGAATAAAATGCCAGCTCTTCCTATTAGTATTCTGGTCTCTGAGGGAAAGAGGCATTTTTGTCTCTGGTCTACAAATAAATCTCTTAAGTTTTAGTCAAAACTGCCACTCTTCCAGTTCAATTCATCTTTTAAAGAACTATATTAAGGAGTAACTCATGAACAGGGAGTTATATCAGACTCTGGGGCTATAAAGACAAAATCATCTCAACCTCAACTTGCCGATTTTCGCCTATGCAGTCTACATAAACTTGGCATGTTATCTATCCTTTTATTTCTGTAAAATCCATGTAGTTCCCCTGAGCTTCTTACTTGCTCTTTTTCCCTCCCTCTCTCTTTTCATTTTCAACTTCTGAAACCTCATCCTACATCCTCTTGATGTCATCTTTGATTCTTTTTTTTTAACTCTTCAAATACAGTTCTCCACAACCCCCTTGAAGGATGGCCTCACTTCCTTTAGGGGGATGGGGCCATAGGTCTTCTGGGCCTGATAATACCCATAGACCTAGCCAGAAAAGACTGTCTTACTCATTGTTATAATCATCAAACTCATCATCTCTCCAATCTATCCTTCTTAATATTTTCAGGTTAATAATCACAATCCTGCTTTGCTATGTTACCTCTTCCCCCTTCCACCTCTAGCACCAAAACAGTAGATGACTCTCGAATGCTCACCACATAAAGGTCAAAATAAGGCTATCTTCATAGATGGAAAAGAAAATAAACTACTACAAAATAATGGCATAGGCACAGGTGAAATAGTACATATGAAAAAATGAGTAAGACATTTCCAACCCTTGTACTGCGGGAATGAGGACTGCTGATGTCTAAGTGTTAACTCTAACACACGACAAGGGCTACACCCAGGAACTACGTTTGCAAAGGAAGAAAAGGAGTTTTCTGAGGCAAGAAGGAATACACTTCTCAGAGGAAGTAATACTATTTCTTTGACTTTGAGAAAATGACCAGACAGTTGGAGAGACTATTGTTATACAAAGTAATGTTTGTCATTTATTGAATTTAGAGGAATTAGAGATTACTCTCCAGGGAAAGACTAATGGGAAGTTAGAACTTCAGCTGAGCCTTGAAAGTAAAATTTAAATGAAAAGCAGCACTTGGAAGAGCATTTCAGGTGGAAAATGGTAGAAGCAGAAACTCATGTTGAACTACACACCCTGAACATAGTTAACAAAATAAATAGGCCGCTTTGGTTGAAATGGAAGGATCATGTTCATAGTTCCTTGGAATGTCAGAGTTGGAAGGGACTGGAAGGTAATTGTGTCAGTCTCTATCTCTAATAATGGCACCAGACAAATACATTGGGCCTGACTGTGGATTGGCTTTTAGGATGAACTGAGAACCTTTTGCCTCCTAAACACCAGTTCATCTAACAAAGGCCCAGCTGCAGCAATCCTAGGCGCAGCATTTCTGGTTTCCATCAGAATAATTTCCTCTATGGCACTTAGGAATATACATGATATATTTGCCTTTTAGAAATAATTCAGTGGCATCTGAAGACTTACTCTTATTTTCTAATGAGGCATAATAACCCAAAACTTGGAATCAGCAAAACAAACAGGAAGCATTAACTTCAGGCCAAAAAGGCAACAACTCTGATTTTTTTGGCAAAATTATCCAAAGGCTGAAGAGGGCTGGGAATTATGAAATCTTGGAATTACTCTTTGAATAGAATTTCATTGGCTAACCATTAGCCACAGAATCACTTTTAAACAATTTAAATATTCTTTTCATTTACATACTGTCCCTAACTTCCCTCAAGACATTTATTTTTAGAATGACCATTCCCTGGGAGCCTGTATTCATTTTTTATTCCTTTCTTCTGTCTTTCACTATTATAATTTAAATATGAATTGTGCAATGAAATGCCAACAAACTGACTATGATAAGCTATTATAGGTATTTTACAGTATGTGTTAGCCACTCATTAAAAAATATGTGGAATGAGACAAAACAAGGTGCAGATAGTTCTATGGGCCTTTACATTATACACAGACAGTCTTAGATAATCTGCAGTAGATAATCTTAGCACAAAATTTTATCTGTGTAGGGGCCAGATATTAATCTGCATTAATAGTCAAGGGATGAAGAACCCTTTTCCTCCACAATCCTGGGCCCCAATTAAAGTGCCAGATAAATTAGCATATAAATCCACAAGACACAAAAGCACACAATGAAATGTTTGCTGGCAGCTTTTGTTTTTATGGGAAAAGGCACGTTTCCACCAATCCTGGGACAAAAATAAAATGTGTTTATCATTCATTTTTTAACTTGGGTTTTATTTTTCACAGAATCTTACAGCTTGGCCAGCAAGGGACTAGGCAGAGAAACCAGGACATGTCTTCGTCATAAACTCAGCAAAAGCTCTTTATAACCACAGAGCAATCAACATGCATGTCATTGGGCAGAGAGAAACGGTGGTTTGGATGCTGACAATCCCAGATACATATTTCTAGCTCAGAGAGCTTGTTGTCTGCCCAGGAAAATAACAGATTCTGCCTAAGAAAGAAACAGGTCCTATTCCTCACACACACTACAGCACCATACTCAGTGCCTGTCAGAGGAGTGTCCCAACAGCATCATCTCAGTGGGGCAGGGCACAGGACTAGCCCAAGAGGCTCCCCTTCCCTGAACTTTTCTGAAAATGACGATAAATTTTGTCATGAACAATGTGCAGATTGAGTCCCTTTACAACATGTTCACTGTGTGACCTTTGCCCTACCCTTTGTAAATGATATTAGAAGATTTCCATTATGGTTAGCAACTTACTGAGAACCACATTATATATTTGACCTATATATTTCTGTTCTTCATAAGATTTTAAATTAAATGATTATCTGCTTAAATTCTACATTATTTTGACAATTAAAAAATTTCAATAGGGGAAAAGAGGGACATCTGTAATACTTTCAACAATAAAGATAAATTTAAAAATTTTCCATTTCACAGACATCTAATTATAAGTACACGATAGCAATAACAATATTAAGTAACTGTATTGACAGTACTTTACACTTGGATAAGTCTTTTGCATCTATTGACAAACCTGTAGGAATGATAAATTTTTTTTCAAATTATTATAGAAATTAAATTATTCATTCATTCATTTGTTTAACAAACATTTATTGAGCATTTGAAATATGTCAGGTTCTCTTCTATGAGCTGACAATAAGGCTGTGAACAAAACAAACTAAGAGCCATGTTTTTTCATTTTAGTGAGAAGAGATAGATAATAAGACACATGGTATGTCAGATGATGGGGCAGATAACACTGCTGTTTCTTGGTATCTGATTCTCTTCTTTTTTTTATCCTCACCCGAAGACATTTTTCCAATTTTTGTACAGATAGGGTGGGAGGGAGAGAGAGGGAGAGAGAGAGAGAAACATCGACATGAAAGGGACACATCGAGTGGCTGCCACCCGCACGACCAACCAGGGCCGGGGACAAACTGCAACCGAGGTACGTGCCCTTAGCGGGAACCGAACCCGGATCTCTCCGGACCGCAGGCCAACGCTCTAACCGCTGAGCCAAACCGGCCAGGGCTCTGATTCTTAAAACATATTAGAAAGTCAGGCAGAGATACTGAGTAGGGACTTGGATAAATAGGTCTGAAGCTGAGGGGTGTGGTCAGGGCTAGAGATAGCAATTTTCGGCTTATTAGTGTTTAGATGATATTTAAAGTCATTGGACTAGATGAGATCACAAGGGAATGAGATGAGAGAAAAGAGATCCAAGGACTCAGTACTGGCACATTCCAATTTAAGAGATTGGTAAGATGAGGATGAATCAGCAAAGGAGACTGAGGAGCAGCCAGTGAGAAATGAGGGACACCAGACACATGAAAAGGCAGAAACCAAGAGATGTCAATTACTTGTCAAGGGAGAATCAAACTTTAACTGTGACCTGGCTCCATGCTCACACCTCACTCATGCGCAGGAAGACTGTGCTGGGGCTCAGCATAACTGCATATTATTTTTCGTGGAATGTCTCAAAAAAAATTGGCCAAATTGAGAAACACGTGGCTGGTGCTACAAACAGTAAATTGACTAAGAAATGAAACAGAACAGAGGAGAGTTTACATGAGTGTGAGAGAGAGGCAAAGCAGTGGTTAGAACAAGCATTTTCTTTGCAGCCTCACTTCATTTAGAGAAAATGTACTTTGAGGATATACTTTACAGCAATGGTTTCATCCAGGATGATTTTATCACCTGAAAAATGTATTCTCATGTACTATATATAGAGAAAACTAATGAAAGGAGTATGCAAACCTATAGTTTTAAAAAAAGAATATAGTATAACAGTGTTCCCAAACTTCTCTAAAATATCAAATTTCTGATTTCCAATTAGCATATAGAGAGGTGGGGGAAAAAACATTACTCCCACCCTACAATAATCAAAAAAGAACACCCAAGCAATCTTCAAATTTGCAGGTTTTCTTAAATTAAAAAGCTGAGACTGCAGGGAAACCTGGAATCTAAGAAAAGAGCACAGCCAAGGAGACATGTCAGTGGATGTCACGGGAGCTAGTAAGAAGAATCTGGTTGAAAATTTTAGCTAATTCCCAGTAGCCTAGTGTGGAATCTCTTGAGAATGCAGAATCCCTGGGAACTTCAGACATAAGGAGAATTTGTACCCACTTGTGGGTTTTTCTCCATGAAACTCATTGTTACTTACTGGAAAGACTGGAAGCAGTAAGAGTCATGAGAAAGCCTCCTCAGTGGTGCAAGTCTGGGGAAACAGCAGCCACTGTGGAAAGCCCAGTCCAGCCAGTGTGGCTCACTGGTTGAGCATCAACCCATGCACCAAGAGGTCGCCAGTTTGATTCCCAGTCAGGGTACATGCCCAGGTTGTTGACCCAATCCCCAGTGGGAGGCATGTGGAGGCAGCCAATTGATGTTCTCTCCCATCAATGTTTCTATCTCTCTCTCCTTCTCCCTTCCTCTCTCTCTCAAATCAATAAAGAAAAAACATTAAAAAAAAAAAAAAGCACCATCCAGATCCTTCTCTCCTACCTTTCCCATGAACACAAGCCAGCCCCTGATGGGGGGGTGGCGGGGGGCATGACAGCCTTGATGCCCTAGAACACAGGTGAAGAGACACCTGGAGCGGGGAGAAGGGACTAGAAATACATATTTTATTCCCAGGGAAGGGCAGAAATACCTCCTAGGCTCAGACTTTTAGAGAAGGAAGCAGGATCACTGAGAATACTCTACTCCTAAGACCCAGGGAAAGGTGCCTTCCTAAGACTGAGTCTAGATCAGAACAACAGAGTAAACACTCCCAAGTTCCCTAGAAACAGGCTAACAAACACTGGACAACAAGTAATAGCAGCTCGATGGTAAGGGAGTGTCAAGAGCATGGAGAGCAATCTCTGCAGTGTAGGCCCCAAAGGAAGACATTAAAAATAAAAATAAAAATAAAAATAAAAATAAATTCCCCCCCAGAAAAGAGAAATACCCTCTGATAAGTTAGCTCTGACTTCACAAAGCAGAGCTCGAGGAGTCTGAAGCCTGTAGTACACTGGAGTAACTGTGGAAATCCAGTTCCTCTCAAGACCTAATTGTCTCAACTTAAAGGCTGAATAAAAGAAAATGTATCCTAATTTTCAGGAATAAAACTATTTTCTTTTCTTTTGTTCTACAAAGATGCTAGGTTTAAAACAAACAAACAAACAAAAAATTGAGATGTATAAAGAAGAAAAAAAAAAACAAAGCAATCTATAGAACCAGATTTGGATATGGCACAGATGTTAGAACTATTCAACAGAACATTTATAACTATGATAAATATGCTTAAGACTCTAGCGGAAAAGGTGGATAGTATGTAAGATCAGAAGATAATTTCAAAAGAGAAAAATATAAGAATGAATCATATTGAGATGTCAGAAATGAAAAACGTGGTAATAGACAAATAGGAGTGACATTTTTTAAAAAGCAGAACATCTAAGAGGGACAATATGAACCAGTTCAACATGCATGTAATTAGAAAGTCAGAAGGAGAGAGAGAGAAAACTGAACAGGAGAAATATCTGAAGTGATAAATAGTTGTAATTTTTCTAAGTTAATAATGGGCACCAACACACAAATTCAAGAAGCTTAAAAACCATCAAATAGAATAAAAACAATAGCTAGACTATCATTTTCAAACTGCTAAAAACAAAAGACAAAAACTGAAAGGCAACCAGGGCAAAAGGACACATTACATACTGAAGAACAAAGTTTATTAAATGGTAAAGGAACTTTGTAGAAGTAATTAGGTTATGGACCTTAAAGTAGGGAGATTATCATGGATTACCAAAATAAACCCAATCTAACCACACACTCCTTAAAAGCAAAGAGATCTCTCTGGCTGGAAACAGGATAAATGAGGCAGAAGGAGAAATCAGAGGGACAGAAATCATGAGAAGGACTCAAGCAATGGTTGCTGACTTTGAAGATGAAGAAAGGGGACCACAAGAAATATGGGTAGCCCCTAGAAGCTGAGATTAATTCTTAGCCAATGTCCAACAGGGAAACAGGTGCATCCGTTCTAAAACTGTTTGAAACTTAATTCCACCAAAACACTGAATGAGCCTGAAAGTGTATTCTCCCCAAGAGCCTCCAGGCCACACCCACATCCCACACCACCCAATACCTATATGTCTCCAAAGACCTGGAGCAGAGAAACTAGCCATGCCCACGCAGACTTCTCACCTACAGAGCTATAAGATATTGTGGTGACTTTTTATAGCAGCAAGATAAAGCAAATACAATGTCTTTTTGTCAGTCCACTCAAAGGCAGTGTTCATAAACAGCAAGGCTTAGCGAAGACAGCCCTAGCACCAACTATTCACTGTAATAAGGAAGCAAAGAAGAAATCATCTAGGTCCTGTTTTCAGACACTGAAAGACTCTACCCAGTGAAATATATCTCACTACAGCTGCCCACCATCATGCTTGAATTTCTAGTTTTGAATTACAGAGTCAATCTTAGAGATAGAAGTTACCTGTGTTGATAACAAATAGAAGATGAGCAAGGCAGGGTCTTTCCCAAGGCTCAGGTATAAATCACACTCATAGGAAGTGATAGTTCACAGTTGGATGGGGTGGGGTTGGCAGCATTAAGGACTATTTAAGGAAGAGAGAAAAGAGCAGTGGTGGCATGAGAGGGATGCTTGGAAACAACAGTAGACCTAATTGAACCCAGATTCAGATATTATTGTCATTATTATGACACAAAGGTCAAACTCTCCTTTTGCAGAATTTTAAGTCATTACAAACTAAGAACTTTCTGCTTAAGACATTCTCACACAAATCAGCTTTACAATTACCATCAATACATCTGTTCTATCTCTAGATCACTAAGAATTCCAGACTCTAATCACAACCTCTTCTCCTTGCCTATTAAACTACTTTCACTACAATCATTCTTAGACATCATTTAAAAATTGCCTTCACAGACACCTTTACTGGCTCTCAAACTAGCAGCCTCTTCCATGGCGCAGCATTAAATTTCCAGCATTGCAAGTATATTCTCGACAAGCCCCAAACTGCTTAGGCCACTTTTTGTCCCCATCACAACCTTCTGGTGATATCTTGATCATGGCTGAACCCAACAATCTGCTTTCATGGCACCTGCCTCCAAGTAGCAAACTTGGCTAGAGAACATCACACAGCAGGGTAGGTGGCATCATTATGAAGTCATGGTCACTACTCTCTACTGGACTCTCATTCCTCTGGCCAGGTTATTTTCCCTCTGTCCCTGATGATTACACAAACTTTCAGCCCTTTCCTCCGACCCCTGTTCCTTCACTCAGCAGACCATCTCTTGATAAGAAAATTGGAACCACTGGACAAGAACAACTTCAAATTCTCACTTCTTCTAAGCCCACACACCTGCCTACATCAGCACTCATTTCTTTCTTCTTTTGCATAATAGTCATTATCTTTCCCCTTACTTAAAGATAATTCCTCAACCTATACTCTGCATCTTAACCATTCTCACTTTTGTCAGGGAAATTACACTATTCAATCTATTTCTTTGAACTTGATCTTTAACTGTTAAAATAAGCAAATTGAAAAATATGCAAATCTTTCTCATCTTAAAATCAACAGCAACATCCCTGGCCTGTGTTTCCCAGTGGTTAGAGTGTTGGCCTGTGGACCAAAGGGTCCCTCTCATATTGATGTTTTCCTCTCTCTCCTCCCTCCTTCCCTTCCACTCCATCTAAAAATCAATGGAAAAAATATCCCTGAGTGAGGATTAACAAGAACAACAAAATAAATCAACAGCAACTTAACAATTTTCTGTTCCCTTTGTAAGGAGCTTAGAAGTCAGCACTCACCCTAAAAACAAGTAAAATGACCAGATTGAGAAAGTATCAGTTCTCCTTGGATATGTAAGAGAGGGCAGGACACAGGGCACGTGAATACAGGAGTCATGGCTTACTGGAGCAGAGTCTTGCAAGCAGGAACTTCTAGAGGCCCAGTGTGAACAATTCAGAGTTTAAAACTCCAAAGGGACCAAAGAGGAGGCTCTACAATTTTGTGAGATTTACCTCCTGGAGCATAACCAGGTTCTAACAGAAGATACTGGAAAAAATCCCCTCATGCTTCAGGCAGAAGAGGAAAAGGAACCATTTTGAAATATCCCAGAGTATTCTCTTCTTCTTAATAAAGCCTCCCCTCCAGGGAAACCAAAAACAGAAACCAAACAGCTGAGGTGTTATCATAACCTAACTGATCTGGGGAAGAGGGATACTCAACACTAGCCCCTCTGGCCATTCTGCCCCACCTAACTGGGGAAACAAAACATGAGAAACACTTGTGAAGTTCACAATCCAGAAGCATGGACTCATTAAAGACATGGACTCTAAAGGACTATAGAATTCTTCTCTTTCCCATGCATATCACCACATTACTAAGGCCTATTGACAGCAGTTTCTTTCACATGTGCAGCTATTAAGAAAAAAATTACATGAAATACTAAAAGAAAAAAACACAATTTGAAAAGACAGAGCAAGCATCAAAACCAGACATGGCAGGGATGTTTGAACTATCAGAATATAAATTTAAAACAACTATGATTAATACACTTAGGACTCTTGTGGATCAAGTAGACAGATGGGCAATGCGAAGAAAGACACAGCTATCCTAACAGAAAATCAAAAAGAAATGCTAGAGATAAGAAAAACACAGACAGATACAAAACAGATAAATAAAAGATGCTTTTGACTTTTTAATAAGCATATTAGCAGACTGGCCATGACCAAAGAATCTCTGCGGCAGAGGATATACCAATAGAAAACTCTCAAACTGAAAAGCAAAGAGAATAAAGACTGAAAACAAACAAACAAACAAACAAAAAACGGAACAGAATATTTAAAGACAGTGGGACAACTATAAAAGGTGTAAGTAACATGCATAGAAGGGAGGACAGAAAGAGAAAGGGACAGAAGAAATATTTGAGGCAATAATGAGTGTGTGCTGGCCAGTGTGGCCCATTTGGTTGGAATGTCATCCTGTACACCAAGAGATGGCTGGTTTGATTCCAGGTCAGGCACATACCCAGGTTTCGGATTTGAGACCCAGTCAGGGTGCATATGGGAGGCAACCAATAGATATTTCTCTCTCACATTGATGTTCCTCTCTCTTCCTCTCTTTCAAATCAATAAATAATAATGATGAGTGAGAATTTCCCCCAAATTAATGTCAGACACCAGACAACAGGTCCATAAAGCTCAGAGAACTCCAAGTAAAATAAATAAAAAATGAAATAAAATAAAAACAAAAACTTGTACTTAGGCATATTATTTTCAAGTTAAATAAAATTTAAAAATCCTGAAATTTTTCAGACAAAAAACCACCTTAGCTATGGAGGGGAAAAGAGGGGACTAAAATATTTAAAGTGTTGAGGAAAAAACAAAACAACAAAAAAGAAAACATCCCACTAACCTAAAATTCTGTGCCCTGTAAAATTATTCTTGAAATGTGAAGGTAAAATAAAAACTTTCTCAGACAAACAAAAATTGAGGAATTTGTCTACATAAAGAAAGAGAGCACCATACAAAGAACAGTGAAGGTAAAATAAATTGTTATTCTTATTCTTAATTTACCTAACAGATAACAGTTTGTTTAAAATGTAATAGGCACCCTGTCCGGTCTGGCTCAGTGATTGGAGCTTTAGCCCATGGACTAAAGGGTTTCGGGTTTGATTTTTGGTCAAGGGCACGTGCCTGGGTTTCTGGTTTGATCCTCAGCCCTGGTCAGGGTCATGAGGGAGGCAACCAGTCGATGTGTCTCTCTCGCATCGATGTTTCTCTCTCTCGCTATCTCCCTCCCCCTTCCACTCTACCTTGTACTCTATCTCTGTCTAAAAATGAATGGAAAAATATCCTCAGATAAGGATTAAAAAAAAATAAAAATAAATAAATAAATAAAATGTAATAGGCCATTAGACAGGCATGAGCAGAGCAAGGACAATGGGTCAGGTAGAGAAGGTCACCAGCCTAGCAATGGGGAAAACAAGGACCTTGCCCCCAGGGTAACCTTTCCTCCCCTAGCATATCACTGGCATGAGGTTTGGAAGCCCTGGCCTCTCAAGCCCTGGTCAGGCAGTTTAGAGCCCCTAACTTTTCCTCTCTAAAGATAACATCTAGGTTTCAGCGCCAGGCCCAGAAAAGCAGCAAAACAAGACAAGTGATACTGTGGCTGCCTCAGGACCAGCTGCATTGACTAATGACCACCTGTCCTGGTGCCAACCAATGAGCAGAGACCAGAACCCAGAGAGCACATCTGGAAAGCTTATGAATATTCTATTGAGACCTTCCCCTGATACTTCCCCTAAGATTCCTGCCTTCCAGAGATAAATACCCTCAACACAAAGGACCCAGCCCACACTCTTCCCCAGGGGAGCTGCCCACATCATTCCCTTTCCCTATTTTCCCCCAAGGGACTCCATAAGACTTGAAACCAGGGGAGCAATGGGAAGCAGCAGCTTGTCCTGGACTAACCCCCTGAACCTGCCTCCAAGGCCCCCTTTTCTCTGACTCCCAGTGAGCCAAAGCAGCTCAGCATGGGCTCTCCTGTTGCATCTTCTATGCTAAGCCCTTCCTGTTTCACTGTCTTGAGTGTTCTTTTGCTGCAGCCAATAATTTCTTGCTTGCTTTGCTATACTTTGTCTCTTGATTGAAATCTTTCCTTGAAGAAGACAAGAACTAAGATCTGGTCATCTCACTGGTAACAAAAACAGTAATAACAACAATGCATTTGATTATGTATTCTTATGTATATCATATATATATAATTTATATATATGAAATGGAAGAGAGGAATTAGGATTACTAGGTTATTATACAGTAGTTGTACTACCTATGAAGTGATGTAGTGTTATTTGAAAGTAGACTTGGATTAGTTGTAAGTGTATATTGCAAACCACTAAAATAAAGTTATAATGAAATGTTAAAAAAAAAAAAAGCAGAGAAAATGGAATCATGCAAAATATGCAATTAAAATAACACATGGCAGAAAAAGAAAAGCAAAATAGGAACAAAGAGCAGGGAAAACAAGTAGAACTATGCAACAGATAGAATTCAACTATACTAAATAATCACTTTGAATGTCAATGGTCTAAATGAATCAATTAAAAGAGATTATCACAACAAATCAAGAAACAAGAACTAACTATATGTTGTCTACAAGAAGCCCACTTCAAATATAAAGATACATATAGATTAAAAGTATATGAATAGAGAAAGATATATCATGCTAAGAGCAATCAAAAGATAGCAGAAGTAGCTACATTAACTTCAGACAGAGCAGACATCAAAGCAAGGAAATGTATCAGTGATAAATAGATAAAGGTGTCAATTCTTCAAGAGGACATAACAGTCCAAACCATATGTGTGCCTAATAACAGAGGTTCAAACTACATGAGGCAAAAACTGATTGAATGGCAACGAGAACCAGGTGAATTCATTATCATAGTTGGAGACTTCAACACCCCTCTATTTGAAATGGACAGATCCAATAGACAGAAAATCAGTATTGACATAGTTGAACTTAACAACACCATTGATCAACTGGATATAACTGACATATATTGACTACTGCATTCAATAAGATCAGAATACACATTGTTCTCAAGCTTACATTGAAAATTCAACAAGATAAGACTACATTTTAGATCACAAAACACACCTTAACAAATTTAAAGAAATAGAAATATACAATGTCTTATTTCAGATTATAGTGGAATAAAACTAAAAATCAATTACAGAATGATAAATGAAAAATCTCAGAATACACAGATCTTAAAAAATACACTTCTAAATAAAACATGGGTCAAAGAAGAAATACCAAGCAAAATAAAAAAATATTTTCAACTAAAGGAAGATGAAAATATAACATCAAAATTTTGGTATGTAGCAGAAGTGGTAATTATAGGGAAATTTATAAATGGACTGCATTATATTAGAAGAGAATAAATAGTTAAAATTAATAATCTAAGTTTTCATCTTAGTAAAGTAGAAAAAAAAAGGGTAAATTAAATCCAAAGTAAAAAGAACAGAAATAATACAAATTATAGCAGAAATCAATAAAATTGAAAAACAAAAATATCAATAAAACCAAAAACTGGGGTTTTATTGTTGTTGTTGTTCTGGCTTTTTAATTTATTGTTGAAAGTATTGTAATTTCCCCTCCTCTCTTTCCCATTGACCCCTCTTCCCCGGTCCCACCTAGCCCCCACCCTTCAGCACACTATTGTCTGTGTCCATTGGTTATGCATATAAGCTCTTTGGTTTATCTCTTCCTGCCACCTTTCCTTCCCTCTGAGGTTTGTCAGTCTGCTCCCCACTTCCATGTCTCTGGATCTATTTTGTTCATCAGCTTATTTTGTTCATTATATTCCACAAATAAGTGAGATCATGTGATAGTTGTCTTCATATATCATATATATTTTATTGATTTTTTAGAGAGAGAGAAAAGGAGAGAGAGATAGAAATATCAATGTGAGAGAGATACACTGGGACCTCTCAGTCCATGGGATGATGCTCAATCCACTAGGCCACACTGGCTGGGCATACCACAGCTTTCTATCCACTTATCTACTGATGGACACTTGGGCTGGTTCTAGGTCTTAGCTATTGTAAATAGTGCTGCTATAAACATAGGGGCGTGCATATCTTTCTGATTGGTGTTTTGGACTTCTTAGGATGTATTCCTAGCAGTGGAATCCTGGATCAAATGGCAGTTCTATTTTTACTTTTTTGAGGAAACACCATATTGTTTTCCATAGTGGCTGCACCAGTCTGCACTCCCACCAGCAGTGTGCTAGAGTCCCCTTTTCTCCACATCCTTGCCAGCACTTGTTGTTTGATGATTTGTTGATGGCAGCCATTCTGGCAGGTGTGAGGTGATACCTCTTAGTTGTTTTAATTTGCATCTCTCTGATGATACATCCACAACATTTTTATTTCCTCCAACTATCTGTTCAGAATGAGTGCCTCTCCTGAGGAGCTCTGAACCTCCCTCTTTTTCTTACTTGGGTAACTCTTTACCCATTCTTCAGACTTGGTTTGAGAGTTTCTTCCTTATGGAAGACTACCTTCCCTGATACCGCAGCCTAGATTTTGTTTTTGTGTTTCAAGTTCTTCATGAATAACATTCATCTGTTTACTTTATTCATTCAGTGTATAATTAACATCTTTTACCTACTGGAATGTAAGCCATATAAAAAGCACAACTATCTATTTTTGTTCACATTAGTAGCCCAATGCCTGGGTACTAGCATATAAGAACCAAACAATAGCTCAGAAATGTCAGTCAACCAGACACCATCTACCCAAGGTTTTGGGGCTGGAATTTCTTTCTTTCTTTTTCTTTCCTGTTAACTAGTTATATATTTCATGAGAAAAGGTTGAAACATGTAAGTCATTTTATATTTTTATTTTATTTTTTTTGTATTTTTTAAATTTTTATTGTTGAATGTATTACAGATGTTCCTCATTTTTCCCCCATTGACCCCCTCCTCCCCACTCCTGCTCACCTCCTGCCCTCCTCCCACCTTTTCCCACACTGTTGTCTGTGTTCATTGGTTATGCATATAAGTTCTTTGGTTTATTTCTTCCCACCTTCTCTTTAAGGTTTGTCAGTCTAGCAACCAATTTGTTCTTCTTAATACCTTCACCTTTTTCACCCATTCCCCCAACCCCCCTCCCGTCTGGCAACCAACAAATGCTCTGTGTCTATGAGAATGTTTCTGTTTTACCTGTTCATTTTGTTTGTAGATTCCATTGTCGATAAATATGTATTCATTACCATTTTGTTTGTTCATATATTTTATCTTTTTCTTCAAAAAGACCCTTCAACATTTCATATAATAATGGTTTTGTAGGACATACAAATGGCTAAGAGACATATGAGGAAATGCTCAACATCACTAATCATCAGAGAGATGCAAATTACAACAACAATGAGGTATCACCTCACACCTGTCAGAATGGCTGCCATCAACAAATCCTCAAACAAGTGTTCGCGAGGGTGTGGAGAAAAGAGGACTCTAGTACACTGCTGTGGGAATGCAGACTGGTGCAGCCACTATGGAAAACAATATGGTGTTACCTCAAAAAATTAAAAATTGAACTGCCATTTGACCCAGTGATCCTACTTCTAGGAATATACCCTAAGAAGCCTGAAAAAATCAATCAGAAAGAATGTATGTACCCCAATGTTCTTAGGAGCACTATTTACAATAGCTAAGATCTGAAAACAGCCCAAGTGTCCATCAGCAGATAAAAAAGCTGTGGTACACATATACTATGCAGCTGTAAGAAAGATAGATCTCTTATCCTTTGAGACGACGTGGAAGGACCGGGAAAGTGTCATCCTAAGCAAAACAAGCCAAACAGAGGAAGACAAGTATCATATGATCTCACTTATTTGTGGAATATAATGAACATAACAGTCTGAGGAATGGGGTACTCCCAGAGAGGTGGAAGTAGGGTACAGACTGACAATCCCCAGAAGAGGGGTTGGGAGGGAGAGATAAACCACAGAACTTATATATGTGCATGAACAAAGGACATGGACAACAAAGTTGGGGACAGGGCAGGGAGGGCGGAGGGGGGAATCAGTGGGGGAAAAGGAGAAACATCTGTAATAAAAATAAATTAATTATTTAAATTTTAAAAAATAATGGTTTTGTGCTGATGAACTCCTTTAACTTTTTTTTTTTTTTGTCTGTGAAACTCTTTATATGGCCATTGATTCTAAATGACAGCTTTGCAGGATAGAGTAATCTTAGTTGTAGGTTCTTGCTTTTCATCACTCTGAATATTTCTTGCCACTCCCTTCTGACCTGCAAAGTTTCTTTTGAGAAATCAGCTGACAGCCTTATGGGAACTCCCTTGTAGGTAACTAACTGCTTTTCTCTTGCTGCTTTTAAGATTCTTTGTTTGAACCTTTTGCATTTTGATGATGATGTGTCTTGGTGTGGGCCTCTTGGGATTCATCTTGTTTGGGACTCTCTGTGCTTCCTGGACTTGTATGTCTGTTTCCTTCACCAAGTTAGGGAAGTTTTCTGCCATTATTGTTTCAAATAGGTTTTCGATTTCTTGTTCTCTCTCCGAGGCTCCTTACACTATCCTCATTTTTTGTATTCTTTTTTCTTTTTGCTGTTCTGATTGGGTGTTTTTTTGCTTCCTTATATTCCAAATTGATGGTTTGCTTCTTGGCTTTACCTACTCTACTATTGAATCTGTGTAAATTATTCTTTATTTCAGTTAGTGCCTCCTTTGTTTCTGACTGGTCCTTTTTTATGCTCTTGAGGCCCTCACTAAGTTCACTGAGGTTCTCACTAAGTTCATTGAGCATCCTTATAAGCAGTATTTTGAACTCAGCATCTGTTAGGTTGCTTATTTCCATTTCGCTTAGTTCTTTTCCTGGATATTTTGTCTCCTCATTATGGCTGCCTACCTGTATTTGTTTCTATGTATTACTTAAGGAGAGGTATGGGGCTACCTGAGACCAGATGATGGTGATTTGAAAGAATTTAGGAAAACCTGAAGCAGGATCCAAGACAGGCCAATCTTATGGTTAAACAACTGGCAACAGTTGGGTGGGGCAGGGCCTCAGGGAATCACCAGGGTGGGGCTACCAGTGTGAGCCAGGTTGCTGGAGTCCCAGATATGGTGGCTGTCTGTCACCCAAGGGAAGTGCTCACTACAGGAACAAAGGCCTCTGACAGCACGTTTGTCCAGGAGAAAGCCCCCTCTCCAGCCCTCGCTCCAATGCTAAACATCTCAGTTCTTCCCTGTATGTCTCTGGTGCCCCTCAAGCTGCCTCCCTTCCAAGCTTAGAGGGAGTGAGTCTGATCAGTTCATGCGCAGGCCCTTCAGTAAGAGCAGCTGCCTGGTGCTCCAGCCGCCTCAGCTTCCCTGAGCCTCAGTTCCCACTGGTTTTTCCAGCCAGAAGTTATGGGGACTTCTCTTCCTGGCACTGGAACTCTGAGTGGGGTGCCTGGTGTGGGATGAGGATCCCTTAGTCCTCAGGGAGGACCTTCCCAGCCGAGGTGTCCTCCTGATTTTTTGCACCACATGTGGGTGTGGGACCAGACTGTCCACCTCCGTCCCTCCTACCAGTCTTGATGTGGCTGCTTCTTTAACTTCATAGTTGTAGGACTTCCATTCAGCTTGATTTCAGGTGGTTTTGAATGATGGTTGTTCTGTAGTTTAGTTGTATCTTTGATGTGCTTGTAGGAGGATGTGATACCGCGTTTACCTACGCCGCCATCTTGACTGGAAGTCCTGCTGAGTGTGTTCTTGGATGAGGACCTGTGTGGCTCCTCATGAAACTAGATGGGACATGAGTCCCATACGTGTGGAAGCTGGAAGAGCCTGGCACTGCCAGGAGTTGACCAAACCCAGGAAGCCGTAGTTCTTCTTCCCCAGCCTTTGTTATGTGCACCCAGCCCATCCTCATAAATCATTTTAAAAGGTTACTAGTTTGTGGCAAGCTTCCACATGGTTGGTCCTAGGGAGAAATGACTTGTACAGTCAAACCTTGGTTCTCAAACACCTCCCATCTCGAACAATTCAGTTCACAACCAACTTGTTCGAAGAAAAAATGTTGCCATTGTTGAATGACTCTTTCATGCTGATACATCAGCATGACAAAAAGCTTCTCTCAGGCCATAAACAAAGAAGAGAATGCCAATCAGTTTACCTCTAAACCTTGCATTGTTAACATCTCAGAATATTGTGCTGTGAATATTTTTGTGGATTTCTTTTTTGCTTTTTTGCTGGCAACATGGACAATTAGCACAATTTAAAAACATAAAGAGGCAATCGAGAGTGCTAATGTTGCTAAGGGTGTAAAAAAAAACAATGATAGCCCTGGCCAGTTTGGCTCAGTGGTTGAGCATTGGCCTGCAGACCAGAGAGTACGAGGTTCAGTGTCTGCTAGGGGCGTGTACCACACACACACACACAAAAAACAACAAATAAAAAACAATGATCACAGGCCATTGAAGAGGAAGAAAAACTGTTATTGATTTGGATAAATAAAAAGCAGTTAACAGGTGACAGTATTTCAAAGGCAGTGATATATAAAAAAGCGAAGATGCTGCATATTGACTTGCTGAAAGACACCCCTGGAACCAGTGCCAAATCTGATTTGTTTAAGGCTAGTAGGGGGTGGTTGGATAAATTTAAGAAAAGAAGTGTTTGTTTATAGATTAAATGGTACATTAAACATGTACTATATATAAGAAAGGTTAAGCAGGGAATCATGTAGGGGTCTAGAATGAATTAATTAATTTACACTATTTGTAATGGAAAAAAATTATTTGGTTTTTGAACAAATCACTTCTTGAACAATCTTCCAGAACAAATTAAGTTCAAGGGCTGTGGTTCCTCTATATAGACAAAAGGTTAGCGATCTCGTATCTCCAACTTCATCACATTTACCCCCACTTGTGGTTTTTGCCAGCTTCTCTATCCTCACTGGTTGTACCAGCCTCTCTTCTTTAAAGCTCTGGCTGGTTAATTATCATGCTGGAAAGATCAAAGAGCTCATTCCTATTAAGATGGAAAAGACTGATAAAAAATGAAGGCGTTTCTTATGGCATGGTAAATGTTCATGTTGGTAAGAGAAACCACACTGCATCATCTAAGTTTCAACAGTATGAACACAGTGATCAGAGGTAATCTGCAGGTGGGAGGCTTCTTCCTGGTCATTTCCAGCTTGTTTCCTGGGCTCACCTCTGCTCCCACACATATGCCAGCCCTTTTCAATGAGAATATAAAGCCAAACCTCAGCCATCTGAACTAGCAGAATCATGAGTATAAGGTAAGTTCACATCGGGGGTCCATGACCATAACTCATTTCAAGCCCCAGCTTTCTCAAGCCCCACCAATCTCTCCTGCTTCAAGGCCTAATTCGGAAACTTTCATGGATATTGTCACAGAATTCTGGGCAGTTCAAACCATCAAGCACTTTAATTTCTTTAAATAGCAGCATTTTTGAAAGAAATAAAACTCTGTGGTTTTAGCAAATGTCTTTCAAAATGGCCACTGCTGGACAAAAATACATCCTAGTAGAGTTGCTACCAAAGACATGAAAACATGAGAAGCATGTAATGTTTGAATGAAGTAAAAGAAAATAGGAAGTATTTGACTCACCATCAGAAGAATGGGTATCAGTGAGGAGAGGACAGTTTACTTATCATTCATTTAAAAAAATTTTTTTTTTAGAATCTTTGTATGCCAGGCATTGTTCTGGGTGCTCTTGGGAATAGAACCATGGCTTGTTAGTAGTGGAAGAGCCTTAGTGATCTAACAAATGATGTCAATAAAGGCCTAGATTGGTGAAGTGACTTTGCCAAAGCACCACAGCTGGGAATAAAAAAAGTCCCTGTCCTCAACATGCTCAATTTTTTATTTATTGATTGATTTGAAAGAGAGAGAGAGAGAGAGAGAGAGAAACATCAGTCCACTGTTCCACCCATCCACACACCCACTGGTTGATTCATGCATGTGTCCTGACCAGGGATTCAAACCACAACCTTGGTGTATCAGGATGATGCTCTCACCAACTGAGCTTCCTGGCCAGGGCCTCAACGTGCTCAATTTCACGTACTAAATCATTCTTTTTAATAAAAATTTTTAATTGATCTTTTTAGAGAGAGAGGAAAGGAGAGAGAGAGAGAGAGAGATAGAAACATCAATGAGAGAGAACATCGATTGGCCACCTTCTGCATGCCCCCCACTGGGGATTTGGCCCACAACCTGGGCATGTGCCCTGACCAGGAATCAAACTGGCAAACTCTTGGTGCATGGGTTGACACTTAAACACTGAGCCACATGGGCAGGACCAAAATCATTCTTAAAAATGATAAATACTACCATTATTACAGAACGTCTGAAATGCATCTACATACCTCTGTCATGCGCAAAGCCAAAAATGGGCTGAAAAAAAGTCCATGAACCAGGTTTAGTTTTGTGACTAGCTAAGTTTTCCTCCCAAATTAATCCTAAAGGAGCTATGTGAAAGCAGGACCACCTTCATAATTCTGAGACTGCTTCTATTCTTCAACCTAAAGTGGTCACATTGGATCCCCAACTCTAATTTTTTCCATTGTGCGCAGCTGTTGTGTCACCATGACTTCACGTGTGAAATATGAGGGCAGGCAAGAGATCTGCTATAAATAACCCAGTCTCTCTAACTTGGTCATTTAGAACACTGGTGAGACCTTCATCCACCAGGGTAGCTGTTGCCAACTTCTCTCTGATGAAGGGAAGCCAGTGAGGCAATGCCCTCTCTTAATTTCATGCTCTAAAGAGCATACTGTGGCCCATGAGCCAAATTCAGTTTGCCACCTGTTTTTGTAAAAACAGCAGAGTTGAATTAGACAAATATTGCATGGCTCACCTAAAGTATTTACTATCTGATTTAAAATCCTCATCTGAGCATATGTTTACTGATTTTAGAGAAAGGAAGAAAAGGAGAAAAAGAGAGATGTTGACTGGTTGTCTCTCACATGTACCACATCTGGGGATCAAACATGCAATGTAGGTATCTGGGAATTGAATCCCCAACCTGTTGGTATACAGGCTGATGCTCCAACCAACTGAGCCACCCAGACAGGGCCTATATCTGATCTTTTACTGAAAAAGTCTGTTGACCCCTGCTCTAAAGTAAAATAATAAACAACAAAAATAAGCAAATTCTTTATTATTATAAAAGTGAATTGCAAATTAAAAATTAAGATGATTTGTTAAATACAGTTATTTACTTAGTTAAACCTATGAAACTACAGCACAGATTAAGCATTAGGAATTTTATGAATGTAACGACTTAAATACACCCCACAAAGAAAAGATTGATGTGGGGATCCTCTTCTTTTAAGACATAAGGTGTTATTTTAGATGTCAGGCTTGGTGGCTTTGTGTTCATGATTACCTCCCTAGAAGACCATATGCTATGTATCTGTATCTACCTCACCCCCAACCCCGCCTTAATGAGCACAAGGTCTTGCACTAAGAAACTCAAACGTTGTTGTAAGTGCAATGAATGTTTACATTCTAGAATTTGTAAGGTTATTTACGCCCCCAATAGTGAAGAAAACTCAGGTGTGAAAAAGTTACCTTGGCAGACCTAGTTTTGTCCTTGACTTGACTAGCAGTGTTGTCATAGTTAATTGACTTAATAATGCTTCTAAATCTCAATTTTCTCACCTGTGAAGGGAAAGGCTTGAACTGTATGTCCTCTCTGGTTTTGGGCTCTGAACTCCATGGCTAGTAAACGTAAACCCCATTTGATTGCCTTCAATTCCAAGGGGCAGATACAGTTTTTATTGCATTAGAATTTTGCTAAGTCAAATATTATTTGAAATTGATGCTGCCTCAGATATGCTGGGCCTCTCAACCTTTTGGTGCACCAATATGATAAAGAAAAATTTAACCTGTGGATATATAATAAAAATAATTAATTTCAATTTTATGGTGATATACTCATGTCTCTATGCAATTTTCTGATTTCAATCATTGCAAAAATTGCTCAGTAAGGTGGAATAATTACAACTAGCCCAACAGTTAAATTTTATTATGTTTTATTATATTTAATATATAATATATTAAATTTTAATATATTAAAATTTATTATATTGGATTAAAAATGACTCAATGAATATTTTATGAAAGGTAAAATTTTATTCTGTAATTAGCCAAGAGTTTTCAGGTTAGCCTAGTTTTCATAAAAATATACATTCATACATAAAACAAACAGACAAACAAACAAACAAAAACTGTAGCTATCTAGGTTAGTAGCCACGTAGTTTTTTGAAATCTACTAAAAATGAAATTAGGAAGGGGTTAATTATCAGATGGTTGAGGCTGGCATCAAAACAGGGCTCTGTTGTATGGGGAGACGCAGTCAGGGACTGCTATGGGTGACCTTGGGAGTTATAGTACAGCAATCTGACCATACCTGACCCAGATTCTGGATATGACTGAAATTACTTTCAACCTATTATTTTATTAGTATATGCTACACAGCTTTGAATCTCAGAAGCCTGTTTTTAAAAATCCTGAATGATACATTTCAGAGTTCTTAAAATATAATTTGCTGTCTTAAAAGGATAATACAGGTTATCCTTTGAATGTGACTTTCTCCTTCAGACATAAGCTTTATGCATAATTCCTTTGGGGATTTGTTGAGCTTTTACAAACACAGAGGAGTAATCTATTTATTCTCAGTTCATCAGCAGGGTCAATGTTGCATCATTTTACGCAGATCTAGTGTCTGACACAAAGGGCGGGGAGGCACAGACATGGTCTAAGTGATGCAAATCATGAAGCAAGACAGTTACAGACCTGAGTGAGAGCCAGACAAATGGTCCACACATGCAGCCTGCCATGAGGCAATTCTTACTGTGCTCTCATAGCATGAGCCCCCCTGAATTTTAGAGACAGAAAGGAGTTCAGAGATTCTAAAACACACTCTTCATTTTAAAGCAGGGATAACTGAGCTGAGGTGACTGATACAGAGCTCTAGAGCCAACTAGTGGCATTGCTGGAATTGGAACGCTCCAGTCTACCCATCATTCCCATACTATGCACCCCATGCTGCCCCATAAAGAGAGAGCAAAAGCCAATTACTTAAGAGATGGGTACACCAATAAACATGGCCAGTAGCAGGTCCTTAACTCTAGATTTTATTATAAACTTGAAAAAATTCTCCCTCAACCACATTTATGATAAATACAATAATCAGAAGAGCATCTTGTCCCCAAAAATGTGTATTTAAAATTGAAGGTAAAGATACTCTAGGATCTTCAAATTTCAAGGCATAGCTCAGAAAAGATGGAAAAGAAGATCTATGTCATTAGAAGAAAAAAACAACATGCTCTTTTGAAAAGAAGAATGGATTTTGCTGGAAAGGAGTCAGGGTGGAGTAGGAAGACTCCACATCTGAGGGTGTTAACTCATTTTTGTAAACTATCTGCCAAGAATCAGAGGAAATCCCCAATAATCTCATCAGAGGCAAGATTTTTTTTTTTCCCAAAGATTTGAGTAAAAATGCATTCTGTACTTCTTTTTCTGCTCATGTAAAGATAGCCTCAAAGAAAAAGCTATTTTATAAATATAATTCAAAGTAAATCATTAGTCGATTGTCTTTATTTTAAAACTTCCTATTATATAAAGAATTACTGCATTTCTTCCAAAAGAGTACTCCCATGGGGGTATTCTCACAAGTGCAGATCTAGCCGAATCTTGGCCATCCCTCTCAAGTCTTGCTACAGCCCTAATTCCCTCACAGCCACATGCCTGGATGACCAACAACCTCTGCATCTGTTCAGGTCTATGTCATAAAAAAGGTAAAAGGCACTCTTAGCCATACCCACTCACTTATAGTGCCTGGGCTACCGAAGTTAATTAACAAATATTTGTTGAATGAATTCCTAATGATTTAAAGCAGAAATTAGGCTTCATATACCATAACAATGTTCAGTGGCAAAATCGGAAACATCAGCTGGCTTTGAAATGTGTTGGGTGTTGCGCCTTTCAAAAGTGGAGTATCCAGGTGGACATCTGCAGAAGTAGCTACAGTCCCTTCCAAAGTAAACACACTAAATTATATGACCAAGCACATGAAGCCCAATGCCCAGAAACTGACTTGCAGAGTAGAGTCACATTTAGAGACATATGGACCCAGACTGGGATTTTGGGTCTTACTCTTGCCCCTCTCAAACATTCAAAAGAACCTAAGAACTTGGAGCACAACAACTTCCATCAACTTTGCTTGTTCTCACCACTCTAGAGAGTCTCCAAACTTTCACATGACTGGACCTCTTGTATGTGGGCCATCCAGGTGTTGCTGCTTGGCCCCTCTTCTCTCTCCTCAGGGCTAAGGGCCCATGAGCTCCTCATGTGTTACAACCCCCTTCCAGAATCAACCCTGAGAAGAGCAGCTCTTCAGTGTGTGCTGAAAGCTTTCCTTTATACCTGCACCATCATTCTCCCCCTCCTTAGAGAGTGGGGAAGGTGGAAAAATAGGAGTAGACCAAGGGGGACAGGGAGGGCTCTGCAGCTCGATCTATCAGTAAGTGCTGCTCCATCTCTGTCTGAATGAAATGACTGGGAAGTGGCCCATCCCAGATACTCACGTCACATGCTTCATGCTGAGGTTTTTTTGTTTTGTTTTGTTGTTTTTTTAAAATCCCAATTAAAACTAAATTACTCTAAGGAGTTCATTAAGCAAAAAGATCTTCAAGCTGTTTTCTTGGTAATTATAACTGCTTCAAGAAATGTTTGTGGCTGCTGATACAATTTTCTGGATTAAATAAACATCCTTCTCCCAACACCCCTTGCAAGTTCCCTGCAAACATTTGTGTTACAGTCAGAACTTTCTGCTATGAAGACATTACTTGGTGCCTCTTCCAGGACCCACTAGACATGTAAACAAAACAGGTTGACAGTTATTTGGAAGAGTTGAGTGATATAATGAGGGCTCTTATGCTTTAACAAAATCTTCCCCATGAATCCCACTTGGTTTCAAATCTTTCCATTGGAGAAGATAGATCTGATTCTCTTGTATTAAGGCTTTATTCATACAAGCATCCTTAGATAAAAGAAAAACCTCTCAGAGAAAGAAGCCATTTAGTTCTTACCAGCCATAACACATTACTATGAATGAGAATACCAGATTATTTTTAAAGAGTAGGCTAGCAGGAATGGGGCATTGACTAGGGAAATTTTGATAGACAGTGGTGATGGGATAGTCTGGAACTAAAGCATTAAAAAGAGAAGGCAAGTCTAGAGTGGGTCAATATAAGTCTTTACATATTGGTCTCCAGAGAAGAGAACACTGAGAATGTGGTTGGGCCCCCAAGGTAAAAGGCACTTCCACTTTTGCATTTATCCTTATTACCCATTCTGGGCCCCCTGTATCCCCGTCCCCCACAAATGATCATGAATGCCTTACAGAGGATATAGATAGAAATTAAAATAACTGCAAGTATAAAGCTTGATATATGTAGATGTTTAATAGATGTTGATAGAAGTTGAACCTCATTTGTCTGCTCATTAAAGTATTTGTCATTCTTCATCTCAACAGAACCACAGGTTTTTTTCAATGAATGGATTGAAAATGGGGGTCATCAAAAGTAGATTTTAAAAATGGAAATTAAAATAGAAAGGAGGTATTAGGGTTCTTGCCAGTCAAATCAACTTGCACTTTGTCAGGGAAGGAATCACAGAAATGTGGGCTGAGAAGGGTCTGCCTTCCAAAAAAAAAGGGTAGAAAGGAGGGCGGCTGAAGATCCTTCCCTGAAGTATGGGGTTCCCATCAACATTTCTGCAAACTGGTCATTTCACCACAGTAGCATGATGCCGGAATTTATTTAGAGTTTCCTTGATTTACTAAAGCTAACATCACCATTAAAACCACCTCGGGAGTCAATTACAGAGGAAGATGGTGGCAGGAAGGACCGGAAGGAGGGTAGGTGTGTGAGAGAGTGAGCAAGTGTGAGTGGACGTGAAGGTGGACAACCAAACCCTTGCAGTGCAGAGACTCGGAGCAGAAGGTTCCTGTGCTGTGGATGGAGAAGCCGCTTACAGTGGTAAGCGGCCCTTTAGGGAACTTCTCCTTGCACCCCAGGGAGGTCCCACTATTTTGGAAGATCTCAGGTCTTCCCTGGGAGGAGGCAGTGGGAGCGGCTAGGGCCCAGCAACCTGAGCCCACCAGCACACCTGGCATCATCGGACCAGTGGACACTCTGTTTCAACACAGAATGGTGCATAGTAGTGGAGCTCCCAAGGTGCCAGTCACTGAAGCCATGGACAGCCTGGAGGCCAGCACCATCCCCCATAGTAGCAGCCTGATCAGAGTCCAGATATACCCCCAGCAACAAAGCCTGGGGAGCAGAAATCCATCCCCAGGCAACAGAATCACAGACCAGCAGATGAGACCCATCCCCAAAAACTACAGCAAAAGCTGAGCAGGAGTTTAGCCCCACGGGGCAGCAGCACTCCTCAGCCAACAGCAGCAGGACCTGGGGCTCCACAGAGGCCTGTGTGGTCCAGTAGCTCACAAGTACAGTGGGAAGCCTGAGCCAGAGAGAGACTGGTGCGATCCAGCTGCCTGCCTGCAGGAACTGCAGGGTGCTGGGGCTCCAGAGAGGCCTGTGCGACCCAGCAGGGACTGTGCAATTCAGTTACCCATGGGTTCTGCAGGGTGTTGAAGCACCAGAGAGGCTCCTGCAACCCAGCAGGGACTGTGCCATCAATAACCCATAGGACTTGCTGGATGCTGAAGCACCAGACAGGCCTGTGCGACCCAGCAGGGACTGTGCCATCCAATTACATGTGGGACTTTTGGGGTGCTGAAACCCCAGAGAGGCCTGTGCCACCCAGCAGGGACTGGGTGATCTAGTTACCAACAGGGCCTGTGGGGTGCTGAAGTACCTGAGAGGCCTGAGCGATCCAGCAGAACCTGCGAGGTGCTAAAGTAACAGAGAGACCTGTGCCACCCAGCAGGGACTGTGAAATCTAGTTACCCACAGGGCCTGTGGGGTGCTAAAGCACCAGAGAGGCCTGCGTGACCCAGCAGGGACTGTGCCATCCAATAACCCATGAAACTTGCTGGATGCTGAAGCACCAGACAGACCCATGCAACCCAGCAGGGACTGTGCCACCCAATTACACGCAGGACCTGTGGGGTGCTAAAGCACCAGAGAGGCCTATGCGACCCAGCAGGGGCTGTGCCATCCAGCTACCTGCGGGACCTGCAGAGTGCTGAAGCCCCAGAGAGGCCTGTGCAACCCAGCAGCCCATAACATAGGCTAGAGCGGAGTCCCCAGCGGGACTGTGCTATCCAGTTACCTGTGGGACCTGCAGGGTGTGGTGTACCAGAAAGGCCTGTGCAACCCAGCTGTGCACAAGATAGGCTTAGAGGATGTGAAAAAGGAGGCAGAGTGAATAGAAGCTATGCAGAATATCTCTTAGGACCAAATGGGAATTACAACTAAAATAAAGACAAATCCTTGGGAAAAAGCATCAGAAAAACAGCAGGACAGGACCATATAACCAGGGACACTGGTAGGATCTGCAGAGGTGCGAGAGGGTGGTGGGCTGGGAGCCCACAGACAGCAGCAGTCTTAATTGTGAGTAGTGCCCTTGAGGAATAAAGACCAAGCCAGCTCCACAGCCCAAAGAGCCATGACAGAGCACTAAAATAGCTACAGCCACTCACCTGGGGGCTACGGCAGAGGGAGGGCAGACTGCGCTGGAATTCTGTGGGGACACCCAGGATTTGAAGGGCACTCAGAGTATTTGTTGAGTTGCGGCCACAGAAGAGCACACTGGTGGCCAGTGTACTCCTTCCCAGAGATGTGGGAAAAGCAGCAGCCCATGCCTGAGAGATTCAACCTTTCCCAGGTGAGGCAAAGAAATGCAAATTGAGGCTCATTAATAATTAGCATTGAACCCACCATCTAGAAATCTTCTTAGGCAGAACCATGGGCTATATTCCAAGGTACTGAATAACTGAGACTCTTAGCCACCAGGAAAAAGGTAGAGGATAAATGAACCTTTCCTGGGCTTGCAAATCTACCTAGGAAAGTAAGACTTCACAGTATTGTTTAAAATGGGCACACCCAGGCTCATCCAAACCCAGTAGAGAAAGCCACAAACAGCAGAACACCAATACCCACAGAGAAAATTTGGCAGGCTCCAAAACCCACTGAGATAGCCAAAATGCTGAAACAAAGAAAAAAAATCTCAAATGAAAGAACAAGAGAACTCTATCGAAGGTAAGATCAATGAAATCCAGCTAAGCAAATTATTATAAGTACAGTTCAGAGCAATGATCTTGAGGAAGCTCAACAGCATAAGTGAGGACATCAGCAACATGAGTAAAGATATAGAAACATTGAAAACCAACCAAGTGGAAATGAAAAATGACATGGCAGAAATTAAGAACACATTGGAAGAAATAACCAGCAGAGTAGAGGAAGCTGAGGATGGGATCGGTGAAATAGAAGACAAGGTAGAAAAAAAATCAACCAATCAGAAAACCAAAAGGAAAAAATAATTAAAAAACAGGACAGCTTAAGAGAACTGTGGGACAACTGGAAACATAACAACATTCACATCATAGGAGTACCTGAAGAGGAAGAAAATGGGCAAGGTGTAGAGAATATATTTAAAGAAACAGTGAAAGAAAACTTTCCTAACTTGGTGAAGGAAGAAGGCATTCGAGTACAAGAAGCACAGAGAGCCCCAACTATGAAGAACCCAAACAGGCCCACATCAACAATCATAGTAATTAAAATGCCAAAAATTAAAGACAAAGAGAGAATCCCAAAGGCAGCAAGAGATAAGCAACAGGTTACCTACAAAGGAAATCCCATAAGTCTCTCAGCTGACTTCTCAACAGAAACACTACAGGCCAGAAGGGAATGGCATGAAGTAATCAAGGTCATGAAAAACAAGAATCTGAATCCAAGACTACACTATCCAGCAAGGCTATCATTCAAAATAGAAGGTCAAATAAAAAGCTTCCCAGACAAAAAAAAGGCTAAGGGAAAATATGAACATCAAACCAGCACTGCAAGAAATGTTAAAAGGACTGCTGCTATTAGAAGAATTAGGAAGAAAAATAGAACCACACTAAACAAAAATGGCAATAAAGAAGTACATATCAATAATCACCTAAATGGGATCGAAAAAAATGGCGGCGGAGTGAACGGAGCTACACAGACCGTCTCCCAGAACCAAACTGGAATTACAACTATAACACAGACAAATCGACGGGAAAAACCAACAGAAAAGCAGCTTGGGGGACCATACAACGAGGGACACTGACTCGATCCCGGTAGGCTTGCGAAGGCGCGAGACGGGGGCTGGGAGCCCACGGTCTGCAGCTCGGCAGCTCGGCAGCGACCTTAGCTGGGAGCAGCGCCCTCGGGTTACACTCCCAGGCGGCCCCACAGCGCAGGCGGGACAGAGGCTGAAACAGCCACAGCCACTCACCTTGGGCTCCGGCAGAGGGAGGGCAGACAGGACTGGAACTGTGTCGGGACACTCGGGGTTTGGAGGGCGCTCAGAGCTTTGGCTGAGTGCAGCCACTCAGGACGGTGGCCACATTGCTCCTTCCCAGGGCTCTGGGGAGAGGCAGCAGCCCCTCCCTCGGAGATCCAACCCCACCCTGTGGGCCATTGAAGTGCTAATTGAGGCTCACAAACAACCATCATCTGCCCCACCCTCGTGAAAGCCCCTTGGCTGAGCACCAGAGGGAGTTTTTCAATCAACTGACAACCAAAACTCATCAATTAACCTAGACTGCTAGCCTCCAGGCAAAAAGCTAGAGGATAACAGTACGTTTCCTGGGCTGGCAACTTTAACCAGGAAAGTAAGACTTGACAGTGGTGTTCAACGTGGGTCCTCCCTCGCTCATCTAAACACAGGAGAGGGAGCCACAAACAGCAGAACACCAACACCCACAGGGAGAACTTGACAGGCTCCAAAGCCCACAGTGATAGCCAAAATGGTGAAACACAGAAACAGAAGCCAAATGAAAGAGCAAGACACCTCCACCGAAGATGAGATCAATGTGGAGCAATTAGGCATGTTAACAGAGCTAGAATTCAGAGCCATGATCTTGAGGAAGCTGAACAGCATGAGTAAGGACATACAGACACTGAAAATAAGCCAATTGGAAATTAAAAACCAACAAGAAGAGATAAAAAATGACATATCAGAAATGAAAAACACATTGGAAGGTTTAAAAAGCAGAGTAGGGGAAGCTGAGGACCGGATCAGTGAATTAGAAGACAGGGTAGAAAAAATCAACCAATCAGAAAAACAAAAGGAAAAAAATATTAAAAAACAGGAAGACAGCTTAAGAGAACTATGGGACAACTGGAAACGTAATAATATTCGCATCATAGGAGTCCCCGAAGAAGAAGAAAATGAGCAAGGGATAGAGAATATATTCAAAAAAATAGTGACAGAAAACTTCCCTAATTTGGTGAAGGAAGAAGGCATTCAAGTTCAAGAAGCACAGAGAGTCCCAAGTAAGAAGAACCCAAACAGGCCCACACCAAGACACATAGTAATTAAAATGCCACAAATTAAAGACAAAGAGAGAATCCTAAAAGCAGCAAGAGATAAGCAACAGGTTACCTACAAAGGGAACCCCATAAGGCTCTCAGCTGACTTCTCACAAGAAACACTACAGGCCAGAAGAGAATGGCATGAAGTAATCAAAGTCATGAAAAACAAGAATCTGAATCCAAGACTACTCTACCCAGCAAGGCTATCATTCAAAATAGAAGGTCAAATAAAGAGCTTCCCAGACAAAAAAAGGCTAAGGGAATACATTAGCACCAAACCAGCACTGCAAGAAATGTTAAAAGGACTGCTGTAAATAGCAGTAGAAATGGGAAGAAAAATAGAACCACACTAAACAAAAATGGCAATAAATAAGTACATATCAATAATCACCTTAAACGTTAATGGATTGAATGCTCCCATAAAGAGACACAGAGTAGCTGATTGGATAAGAAAGCATGACTCATCTATATGTTGTTTACAAGAGACCCACCTCTCAACAAAAGACTCACATAGGTTGAAAGTGAAGGGATGGAAAAAAATTTTCCAAGCAAATGGAAAGCAAAAAAAAGCTGGGGTAGCAATTCTCATATCTGATAAAATAGATTTCAAAATGAAGACCATAACTAGAGACAAAGACGGCCACTACATAATATTGAAAGGATCTATCCAACAGGAAGATATAACCTTGATAAACATATATGCACCCAATATAGGAGCACCAAAATATATTAAAAATCTTCTGGAGGACTTCCAAGGAGAAATCGACAACAATACAATCATAGCAGGGGACTTCAACACCCCGTTGACAGCACTGGATAGATCCTCTAGGCAAAAAATTAGCAAGGAAACAGAGACTCTAAATGAAGCACTAGACCAAATGGATTTAATAGATATCTACAGAGAATTACACCCCAAAACTACAGAATACACATTCTTCTCAAGTGCACATGGGACATTCTCAAAGATAGACCACATGATAGGACACAAACTAAATCTCTACAAGTTCAAGAAGATTGAAATCATATCAAGCATCTTCTCAGATCACAATGGCATGAAACTAGAAATCAATTGCAACAAGAACATGCAAAGACATTTCAACACATGGAGGCTAAATAGCATGTTATTAAACAATGAATGGGTCACCGAGGAGATCAAGGAAGAAATTAAAAACTTCCTCGAAACCAATGAAAATGAACACACAACAACACAAAATCTATGGGATGCAGCAAAAGCAGTTCTGAGAGGGAAGTTCATAGCACTACAGGCCTACCTCAAAAAACAAGAAAAATTTCTAATTGACTGTCTAACCTCACAACTTAAAGAATTAGAAAGCAAACAAAAAGAAAACCCCAGAGCAAGTAGAAGGAAGGAAATAGTAAAGATCAGAGCAGAAATAAATGACATAGAGACCAAAAAAAACAATTCAAAGGATCAATGAAACAAAGAGCTGGTTTTTCGAAAAGATAAACAAGATTGACGGACCCTTAGCTAGACTCACAAGAAACAAAGAGAGAGAACCCAAATACACAAAATCAGAAATGAAAGAGGAGAAGTAACAACCAACACCATGGAAATACAAAAGATCGTTAACAACTACTATGAACAACTATATGGCAACAAATTCGAAAACCTAAGCGAAATGGACAAATTTCTAGAAACACACAGTCTCCCAAAACTATTCCCGGAAGAGATAGAAAACATGAACAGACCAATAACAACCAAGGAAATTGAAGAGGTAATCAAGACTCTCCCAGCAAACAAAAGCCCAGGCCCAGATGGTTTCACGGGGGAGTTTTACCGAACATTCAAAAAAGAACTAACACCCATTCTCCTCAAACTATTTCAAAAAATTCAAGAAGAAGGAAGACTTCCAAACACGTTCTATGAGGCCAGCATAATTCTAATTCCAAAACCAGAAAAAGACACTACGAAGAA
Organism: Molossus molossus; assembly: GCF_014108415.1. Classification (NCBI taxonomy): domain Eukaryota; kingdom Metazoa; phylum Chordata; class Mammalia; order Chiroptera; family Molossidae; genus Molossus; species Molossus molossus. The sequence goes on from NW_023425388.1 coordinate 86,229,831, forward strand.
AGAAAACTACAGGCCAATATCCCTGATGAACATAGACGCCAAAATCCTGAACAAAATATTAGCAAATCGGATCCAGAAGTACATCAAAAAAATTATTCACCATGACCAAGTGGGATTCATTCCAGGGATGCAAGGCTGGTACAATATTCGCAAATCAATAAACGTGATACACCACATAAACAAAATGAAGAATAAAAACCACATTATCATATCAATAGATGCTGAAAAAGCATTCGACAAAATCCAGCATCCATTTCTGATAAAAACGCTCAGCAATGTAGGAATAGAGGGATCATATCTCGACATAATAAAGGCCATATATGAAAGACCTACAGCCAACATCATACTCAATGGACAGAAACTAAAAACATTTCTATTAAGAACAGGAACAAGACAGGGATGTCCACTTTCGCCACTCTTATTTAACATTGTACTGGAAGTCTTAGCCACAGCAATCAGACATGAAGAAAAAATAAAAGGGATCCAAATTGGAAAGGAGGAAGTGAAACTGTCATTATTTGCAGATGACATGATATTGTACATAGAAAACCCTAAAGACTCCATCAAAAATCTATTAGACTTAATAAACGAATTTGGCAAAGTAGCAGGATACAAAATTAACGTCAAGAAATTGACGGCATTCTTGTACATCAATGATGAACTCACAGAAAGAGAAACTGACAAAACAATCCCATTTACCATTGCGCCAAAAAAATTACGATACCTAGGAATAAACTTAACCAAAGAAGTAAAGGACCTATTTGCAGAAAACTACAGGTCATTGAAAAAAGAAATAGAGGAAGATATAAAAAAGTGGAAGCACATACCCTGTTCATGGATTAGAAGAATTAACATAATTAAAATGTCCATACTACCCAAAGCAATCTATAGATTCAATGCAATCCCCATCAAAATACCAATGACATATTTCATAGAACTAGAACAAATACTTCAAAAGTTCATATGGAACCAAAAAAGACCCCGAATAGCCACAGCAATCTTGAAAAAGAAGAACAAAGTAGGTGGGATCACAATACCAGATATCAGGTTATACTACAAAGCGATTGTAACCAAAACAGCCTGGTACTGGCACAAGAACAGGCATATAGACCAGTGGAACAGAACTGAAAACCCAGAAATGGACCCAAGGCAATACGCTCAATTAATATTTGACAAAGTTGGCAAGAGCATACAGTGGAGTAAAGACAGCCTCTTTAATAAATGGTGTTGGGAAAATTGGACAGCTACATGCAAAAAAATGAAACTAGACCATCAACTTACACCATACACAAAAATAAACTCAAAATGGATAAAAGACTTAAATGTGACCCGTGACTCCATAAAAATTCTAGAAGAAAATGTAGGCAACAAAATTTCGGACATCATACGGAGCAGAATTTTCACTGATACATCACCTAAGGCAACAGAAATAAAGGAGAAAATGAACACATGGGACTACATCAAACTAAAAAGCTTCTGCACAGCAAAAGAAACAGTCATCAAAATGGAAAGGCAACCCACTGTATGGGAGAACATCATTGCCAATGATGTATCAGATAAGGGGTTAATTTCCAATATATATAGAGTGCTCATACAACTCCACAAAAGGAAGACAAAGAACCCAATTAAAAAATGGGCAGAGGAGCTGAATAGACACCTCTCCAAACAGGACATACAAATGGCCAAGAGACATATGAAGAAATGCTCAACATCACTAATCATCAGAGAGATGCAAATTAAAACAACAATGAGGTATCACCTCACACATGTCAGAATGGCCGCCATCAACAAATCATCAAACAACAAGTGTTGGGGAGGGTGTGGAGAAAAGGGGACTCTAATACACTGCTGGTGGGAATGCAGACTGGTGCAGCCGCTATGGAAAACAATATGGTGCTACCTCAAAAAATTAAAAATTGAACTTCCATTTGACCCAGTGATCCCACTGCTGGGAATATACCCTAAGAAGCCTGAAACACCAATCAGGAAGAATATATGTACCCGCATGTTCATAGCAACACTATTTACAATAGCTAATATCTGGAAACAGCCCAAGTGTCCACCAGTAGACGAATGGATAAAAAAGCTGTGGTACAGCCCTGGCCGGTTTGGCTCAGCGGTTAAAGCGTCGGCCTGCGGTCCAGAGAGACCCGGGTTTGGTTCCCGCTAAGGGCGCGTACCTCGGTTGCAGTTTGTCCCCGGCCCTGGTTGGTCGTGCGGGTAGCAGCCACTCGATGTGTCCCTTCACGTCGATGTTTCTCTCTCTCTCTCTCCCTCCCGCTCTATCTAAACAAAAAATGGAAAAATGTCCTCGGGTGAGGATAAAAAAAAAAAAAAAATCAAAAAAAAAAAAAAAAAAAAAAAGCTGTGGTACATATACACAATGGAGTACTATGCAGCGGTAAGAAAGAAAGATCTCTTATCCTTTGAGACGACATGGAGGGACCTGGAAAGTATTATCCTAAGTGAAAGAAGCCAAGCAGAAAAAGACAAATACCACATGATCTCACTTATATACGGAATATAATGAACATAACAGTCTGAGGAATACAGTAGACCCAGACACATGGAAGTAGGGCACAGACTGACATCCCTCAGAAGAGGGGACGGGGGGTGGCGGGTTGGAAGAGATAAACCACAGAACTTATATTCAGGTATGCATGACCAATGGACATGGACAACTAAGCCGGGGACAGGGTGGAGGGGGAGTAGGGTGGGGGTGCCAATGGGGTAAAAAGGTAAAATATCTGTAACAAAAAAATAAATAAAAATTCATAAAAAGAAAAAAAATAATAATAATAATCCCCTAAATGTAAATGGATTGAATGCTCCAACAAAAAGAGACAGAGTAGCTGATTGGATAAGAAAGCATGACTCACATATATGTTGTCTACAAGAGACCTACCTCACAACAAAAGACTAACATAGGTTGAAAGGGAAGGGATGAAAAAAAATCTTTCAAACAAACAGAAAGCAAAAAAAAGCTGGGGTAGCAATACTCATATCTGATAAAGTAGATTTCAAAATGAAGGCCATAACTAGAGACAAAGAAGGCCACTACATAATATTAAAAGAATCCATCCAACAGGAAGATATAACCTTGGTACATATATATGCACCCAATATAGGAGCACCAACATATATTAAAAACCTTTTGGAGGACTTCAAAGGAGAAATTGACAGCAATACAATCATAGCAGGGGACTTCAACACCCCACTGACATCACTGGATTGATCTAGACAAAAAATAACAAGGAAAAACAGACTCTAAATGAAGCACTAGATCAAATGGATTTAATAGATATGTACAGAGAATTACACCCCAAACCTCAGAATTCACATTCTTCTCAAGTTCACATGAGACATTCTCAAAGATAGACCACATGTTAGGACACAAAGTAAGTCTCTACAAGTTCAAAAAGATTGAAATCATAACAAACATCTCAGATCACAATGGCAAGCAACTAGAAATCAATTGCAACAAGAACATGCAAAGACATTGGAAAACATGGAGGCTAAATAGCATGTTATTGGACAATGAATGGGTTACCATGTAGATCAAGAAAGAAATTACAAACTTCCTGGAAACCAGTGAAAAAGAACACACAACAACACAAAATCTATGGGATGCTGCAAAAGCAGTTCTGAGAGGGAAGTTCATAGCACTACAGGCCTACCTCAAGAAGCAAAAAAAATTTCTAACAGAATATCTAACCTCACACCTTAAAGAACTAGCAAGCAAACAAAAAGAAAACACCAGAGCAAGTAGAAGGAAGGAAATAGTAAAGATCAGAGCAGAAATAAATCACATGGAGACAAAAAAAAACAAAAAAACAATCAAAGGATCAATGAAACAAAGAGCCGGTTCTTTGAAAAGATAAACAATATTGATGAACCCTTAGCTAGACTCACAAAGAAACAAAGACAGAGAACCCAAATACACAAAATCAGAAATGAAAGAGGAGAAATAATAACTGACAACACAGAAATACAACAGATTGTTAAAAAATTTTATGAAAAATTATAGGGCAACAAATTTGACAATCTAAGTGAAATGGATCAATTTCTAGAAACACATAACAGTCTCCCAAAACTGAAATTGGAAGAGATAGAAAACTTGAACAGACCAATAACATCTAAGGAAATTGAAGATGTAATCAAGACTCTCCTAGAAAACAAAAGCCCAGGCCCAGATGGCTTCACGAATAAGTTTTACTGAACATTCAAGAAAGAACTAACACCCATTCTCCTCAAAATATTTCAAAAAATTCAAGAAGAAGGAAGACTTCCAAACTTGTTTTATGAGGCCAGCATAATTTTAATTCCAAAACCAGAAAAAAAACTACAAAGAAAGGAAACTACAGGCCAATATCCCTGATGAACATAGACGCCAAAATCCTGAACAAAATACTAGCACATCAAATCCAGCTATACATCAAAAAAATTATTCACCATGACCAAGTCGGATTCATCCAAGGGATGCAAGGCTGGTTCAATAGTCGCAAATCAATAAATGTGATACACCACATAAACAAAATGAAATTTAAAATCATATGATCATATCAATAGATGCCGCTGAAAATGCATTTGACAAAATCCAGTGTCCATTTCTAATAAAAATGTTCAGCAATCTGGGAATAGAGAGATCATATCTCAACATAATAAAGGCCATATATGAAATACCTACAACCAACATTATACTCATTGGGCAAAAATTAAAAGCATTTCTCTTAAGAACAGGAAAAAGGCAAGGATACCCACTTTTAGCACTCTTATTTAACATAGTATTGGAAGTCTTAGCTACAACAATCAGACATGAGGAAAAAAATAAAAGGGATCCAAATTGGAAAGGAGGAAGTAAAAGTGTAATTATTCGCAGATGACATGATATTATACATAGAAAAACCCAAAGACTCCATCAAAAATTTACTAGACTTAATAAATGAATTTGGCAAAGTAGCAGGATATAAAATTAACATCAAGAGATTGATAGCATTCTTATACACCAATGATAAACTCATGGAAAGAGAAACTAAGAAAACAATCCCATTTACCATTGAAGCAAAAAAATTAAAATACCTAGGAATAAACTTAACCTTAGAAATAAAGGACCTATTCACGAAGAACTACATGCAGGTCATTGAAAAAAGAAATAGAGGAAGATATAAAAAAGTGGAAGCACATACCTTGTTCATGGATTAGAAGAATCAACATCATTAAAATGTCCGTATTACCCAAAGCAATTTATAAATTCAATGCAATCCCCATCAAAATACCAACGACATACTTCATAGAACTAGAACAAATACTTCAAAAGTTCATATGGAACCAAAAAAAACCCTGAATAGCCACAACAATCTTGAAAAAGAAGGACAAAGTTGGAGGAATCACATTACCAGATTTCAGGTTATGCTACCAAGCCACTGTAATCAAAACAGCCTGGTACTGGCACAAGCATAGGCATATAGACCAGTGGAACAAAACAAAGAACCCAGAAATGCTCAATTAATATTTGACAAAGGTGGCAAGAGCACACAGTGGAGTAAAGACAGCCTCTTTAATAAATGGTGTTGGGAAAACTGGACAGCTACATGCAAAAAATTGAAACTAGACCATCAACTTACACTGCACACAATAAACTCAAAATGGATAGAAGACTTAAATGTGCCTCATGAATCCCTAAAAATCCTAGAAGAAAATGTAGGCAACAAAATTTCAGACATTATATGCAGCAGAATTTTCACTGATACATCACCTAAGGCAACAGATACAAAGGAGAAAATGAACACATGGGACTACATCAAACTAAAAAGCTTCTGCACAGCAAAAGAAACAACCATCAAATGGAAAGGCAACCCACTGTATGGGAGATCATAATTGCCAATGATATATCAGATAAGGGGTTAATTTTCAATATATATAGAGTGCTTACACAACTCAACAAAAAGAAGACAAGGAACCCAATTAAAAAATGGGCAGAGGAACTAAATAGACACCTCTCCAAACAGGACATACAAATGGCTAAGAGACATATGAGGAAATGCTCAACATCAGTAATCATCAGAGAGATGCAAATTAAAACAACAATGAGATATCACCTCACACCTGTCAGAATGGCAACCATCAACAAATCCTAAAAAAACAAGTGTTGGCAAGGCTGTGGAGAAAAGGGGACTCTAGTACACTGCTGGTGGGAATGCAGACTGGTGCAGCCACTATGGAAAACAATATGGTGTTACCTCAAAATATTAAAAATTGAACTGTCACTTGACCCAGTGATCTCACTTCTAGGAATATACCCTAAGAAGCCTGAAACACCAATCAGAAAGAATATATGTACCCCCATGTTCATAGCAACACTATTACAATAGTTAAGATCTGGAAACAGCCCAAATGTCCATCAGTTGACGAATGGATAAAAAAGCGGTGGTACATATGCACAATGGAGTACTACGCAGCGGTAAGAAAGAAAAATCTCTTATCCTTTGAGATGACATGGAAGGACCTGGAAAGTATTATCCTAAGTGAAACAAGCGAAACAGAGAAAGACAAGTATCATATGATCTCACTTATTCATGAAATATAATGAACATAACAGTCTGAGGAATGGGGTAGTCCCAGAGACGTGGAAGTGGGGTACAGACTGACAATCCCCAGAAGAGGGGGTGGTAGGGGAGAGATAAACCACAGAATTTATATGCATGTGTGCATGAACAAAGGTCATGGATAACAAAGCTGGGGACAGGGTGGGGAGGGAGAGGGTGGAGAGATTCAGTGAGTGAAAAAGGGGAAACATCTGTAACAAAAATAAATAAATAAATTTAAAAAAACAAAAACCAACAAAAAAACACCTTGGCATATTTTAGAAAAGTTAACATACACCGTAGAACTTAGTGTAAGCAAAATCAAACTTTATGTGAACAAATTCTGTCTGTACTAAAAGGAATGTACAAATAGACTGGTAATAGCAAATGTTTATAAAGTAACTTTCACATGTAAAAACTACTCTGTGGGCCAAGAAGAGAAATGATGGATGATCACTTAGTCTTAAAAGGGATCCTACAGCAGCTGCAAATGTGCACAAAGGCAATCAGTTTCCCCAAGCCCTCACCCACCCTAAAACAACCAAACAATACAGTCATTATTTTTGTAAGTCAAGGCTCTTCAACATGATGTTATCTTCATATGTTGATGCACATTTTTTAAAGGCAAATAAGCAGTTCCATTGGGTTCTCTGGTTTTCCTGTTCTGCTTATTTAGTTCTAAGGCCCAGTGAGTGAGGCATTGAGATTTTTTCCCTAATGAATGTTAGATTTCTTAGCTCCTGGCTGGAGAAAACACCCATAAACAATAACAGCGTCACCATGTTCTTTCACATAAACAACATGCATGATCCACTCTGTGCAACAGGAGTAGCAAATACAGTCAATCCTCATTATGAACAGATTTCATATCTGTGAATGTGCCTACTTGCTAAAATGTATTGGTCATCCCAAAGTCAATACTCGCAGCACTTCTGCAGTCACTCGTGGACATGCACAGAGGGGCAAAAAACTTGAATTGGTCGATGTGCACCTTCCCAGCTGAGGTGGGAAACGGTGACATTCTACCTCTGTTTCAGCTCTCAGGCTATATATGTCCTTTGCTGGGTCTGTTTAGTGCCTTCTTTTCCCATTTTTGTTCTTTTTCTTGATGATTTTACTGTTTAAAATGGCTGCTAAGTGTAGTGCCAATGTGCTGAGTAGGGGTCATAAGCATAAGAAGGCTGCGGTGAGCCTTCTGGAGAAAATACATGTGTTAGATCAGCTCTGCTCAGTTATGAACTATCATGCTGCTGAATGTGAGTTCAGTGTTAATGAATCAACAACATATATTAAATAGGTGTCTTTAAACAGAAACATATCAAAAACAACATTCTGTATTGATTGGTTGACAAAAAATATTGTGACCAGAGGTTCCCAGGACCCTAACCCTCTATTTCCCCTAGAAATAATGGATCACCTGGTAGTTGCTAATTTTGTGTCTGCAAGAACATTATAGAACATCACTACTGCGAGTAATGATGACTCATGAATAGAAGATATAGGGAGAGAAAGAGATAAGACAACTTTATTGAATGTTCTCTCTGTGCCAGGCAAATGTACCCGATTTCCATATTTTAGCTTATCTAACTACTAAGAAATCAGTGTAAATTTTAGCAAATTAATCTACCCATTACATTTTAGAAAAGGTTATTGTTTCAAAGAAAATTGATCTCATATTTTTTTAAAGAATGACGCCTAAGAAGTATGGGCCAGTCTCTGAAGAGTAAAGGTATGGATTCAAATCTTAAATGATTCACTCCTGTTAAAACAGTTAAAAGTTAAACAAAAACCAAAAGACTGACAATACCAAGTATGGCAAGAATGTGGAGCAACTGAAATCTTTATACTTTGCTATAATAAAAACGTGCTATAGACACTTCCAAAAGAGTTTGGCATTTCTTATGAAATTAAACATGTACTTTATAATATGACAAAGCATCTCACTCCTAGATATTTAGCCAAAAGAAATAAAAAAAATATGCTCCCACAAAAACCTGCAAGGAAATGTTTATAGTCGTTTTACTTATAGTTGATCCAAACTAGAAACAGCCCAAATATCCATCAACTTGTAGATGAGGAAACAGATTGTGGTACAGCCATATAGGAATCCCACTCAATCAATTAAAAAAAAAAATACCTGCAACAACACGAACATATCACAAAAGCACTATGCTAAGTGAAAGAGGCCAACTCCCCCCACTCCACCAAAAAAAAAAAAAAAAGGCTACATAACATATGTTTCTATTATAGGATATTCTATAAAGAAAAAACTAAAGGAACAGAAATCAGATCAGTGGTTGCCAGGAGCTGGGGCAGGGGGAGGGGTTTGCTACAAAGGAGCACAGAATTTTCTGTGGTGATGGAAATTTGGCCATTTGATTGAAACTGACAAAATATAAAAATTTATGAGATTGGATGAAACAAGGAGTAGACAAATAAGAACACAGAGATTTTTTATAGTATGTTCAAATATAGAAAAAAGTTTTTAAAATGTTATTTGTTGCTTATCCTCCTAGATTAAGCTATAATAACAGAATAGTATTTAATAATTATCTAAAGTAATGTTAAAATAATTCACATTTAGCTTTAGGGTACATCTTTTGATATTTCCCGAGAGAGGGCACTCTGGAAAGTCAAACCTGCCCAAGATGCTATTTGAAGTCCTCTCTCTCTAAGAGAAAACAGGCAAGTTGTTTATAAACAGTCTAGGCAAAAAATTTCTCCTGTTTGATTAGAAGTTAGTCACTTTTAATACATTGATCTGACAATTATCAAATAACTCAATGTATTAAAAATAGTATAGAGAATTTCTTAAAGAATATGTTGCAGTTATTTTAGAAAAATGAGAAAGGATATTGAGAAAGTAAAAACTGTTTACATTTAAATGTAAATAAAAGCTTTTAATCATTGGAAGTTGCTTATTTTGTTATGTTGTATTAAACAATAAAACGTTTGTAAGCAAGATGACAAAATTGAGTTTAATAGCAATACACCCTTTTAATAAAGTTTGAGGAACAAAGTCACTTAGGAGTGAGCCCCACTGCTGCCTTGGAGGAGAAGGGCTGGTGAGGATAAAGGTGTCCCCCACTTCTGAGGACAGAGTGGGAAAGGATTCTAAAATAGTTGATCTCCAGTCACAGGTGTGATTTTTCTAGTGGTATGCCTCCTGTTTGGATGATTGTTTCAGATCTGACTCAAATTTTTGCCTTCCTTGACTTTTTCTTTTTTTTTTGGCCACAGCATCCTTCACAAATAGACTCTGCTTCAAAAGCATTAATGCTTTGCTTGCTTAATTAACTGTATCCATCAATAGCGAATAAAGGAGAGGTCAAAACTGAGCTGTGATTACTAATAAAATAGCCCTGCCTTGGCAACTATAAGATGCTCTGGGGAAGTCAAGTCCATGATGCCTTGAATCTTCATGAAAGCAAAAGACCACACATAGCTTTGTGAATCTCTGAGTGATGATACATATTAGTAAAAAAGACAAAATCTAGACAGAATTTGGTCTGGGAGGAAGGGCTAAGCAGGAAGACTTCTTGTTTCTTGTGACCTAGATCATCCAATTGACCCAGATATTGACTGGTCAATGAATTGATCAACTAGATGGAACTGCTTACCCAATTTTATATTTTGTTACATGCTTCGTTAATAAGGTCTTAGTAGCAGATGATAAGTGTATGCGATTTTTCTTTGTAATAATTTTATATAGAATGGTATATTTAAAGGGAACAAATGAGTTGTTTAAAGCACTACAACTATCCATTAATGAATGACACTATAGGTCAGATACAGTTAAAGCATCTTTAATGTTCTGAAAGAGCCCTGTGTTTTCAAAATTATCTTCATATTTTTTATGAGTTCTGGTTTGAAGTTAGAAAAATTTGCTCAACCTCCAGAGCACATATAAAGACAGTCCCTACATTTAAAAAAAATAAACACTTGTTTTTAATTTTGCAGAATGGCAGAGAAGGCCCTTTTCAAAGCCCTCCCACTCTTCCAAGTAAAATAAATCTTTTTTCTCTATGCTCCAATTCAGCTTTATTCATTCCTCAGTCATAGCCATTATTACATTGTATTATCCTGTTTAGTTCATCTATTCCTTTTATTTGGATATAAACTCCACTGGGACAGTAACCATTTTTCTTCTTTATATGTTTATTCCTCCTATTACAATGTTAGGTGCTTATAAAATGATTTTTTTTCTATAAGAGATAAGAAGTTTCACAAAGACCTACCCTGGAGATATAATTACATCTCCATGGCATAAACTTTAGCATGAGGTCAAAGCTAACTGAGGCCAAGGAATTGAGAGTCTGGCCTGATCCAAATTTGTGCCAGGAGGCCCATTAGTCCCTCAGAGGAATTCTGTGATGTAGGTCAGCTACAGTGTGGATCTTGGATCTGGTTCTCTTTAAACGGTCCTGGACACAAGTTGACTCTCCTATATGATAGCAGGACCAATACAGATCACCCTTGGCCTAAGGCCGGTCCTGAAATGTCCTCTGGAATGAAGGATAAGACCATTTATCAAGGCCTTAGAAAACATGGTCCTCAAGCTGCTCCATTTTCCATTGATTACTTTAAAAAGATATTTGTTCACATAGTTTTCCAATCACTCTAATTGGCATTTATGTTTGTTTGTTTTTTTTGGTAATCTTGGAAAAAGTAAATGATTCAAAAATTCTCTAGAATTTAGTTCCACTTATCTTTTGCCTATAGGTAAAACTACATGTCTAAAGCCACATGCCAATAAATAAGATTATCTGTATTTCTCATTGTATTTTTTTATTGATTTATTTTTGTTACAGATGTTTCTCCTATATCCCTCTCTCATTCTATTTTTGCTCCACTTAAATTAGTCCTTTAAATTACAGTAAATAGATAGCAAACATACTCTATGTATTAATTACCAATTATTACATAATAAATTAACTCTAAGTTCAGTAACTTAAACAATAGTGAGCATTTATTAGCCACACAGTTGTTGTGGATCAGGAAGGAACTTGGAAACAGCATGGCTAGGTAGTTATAACTCAGAATCTCTTATGAAATTACAGTCAAGATGTTGGCCAGGGTTGCAGTCATCTGAAGGCTTGACTGGGGTTGGAGGATGCATTTCCAGGATGCTCACTCATGTGGGTAACAAGTTTGTGCTGGCTAGGAACAGGAAGTCTTAGTCCTCATCACATAGACCTCTCCATAGTAACTCTTGAGTGTTCTCATGATATGGCGGCTGGCTTTGGGTGATCCAAGAGAAAGAGAAAGATGTGAACTTTTATGAATTTTATGACCTAGTCTCAGAAATCATACATCCTCACTTTACTTCTTCTGTACTCCAATGGATGTGCAGGCCATCCATGATCCAGTGTATGAGGGGACTACAAGGGTATGAATACCAAGAGGCGAGGGTCATTGAGGGTCATCTTGGATATACCTCCACATTTAAATTTTATGCATCACACCAAAATCAATTACATAAAATAAACTGTGTTTGCACCTTAGTTATGAAGTTTGAGGTTTTTTCACGGACCATCTCAAAGCCCTTTGTGCATGTTTCATGCATTATGTAACAATCCTTCAAACCACTCACTCAGTGCATCCCAATTCTAACTCAGTAAAAGGCGTCTGTCTAGACGTGGTGTTCTTAACTTTGATTAGCTCTTAGACTACTTCAAGAATCTCAGTACCGAAGCACCAATACACCTGAAAAATGTATATACCCACAAGTGGACATACAACTTCTAAAGTTTTTATGGACTTCTAGAGATAAGAAATTTTTTCAACCTGCAAGCTATACACACAATATTTTCAGCTGTCTGCCAAATATAAATGGCATAGCTAATGTTCAACAATAGACTGGTGTCCAGTATTAGCTGAAGGGCTGGTGACCATTCTATGTAAGTTGAAATAATAGAATTTTTATGTGAAGTATCAAATTCATCTTTAGTTTCGGAGTTGTATTTTTCTTGATTGACCAGGTAAATTAAACTGGTCATACTTTATAGTGGACTTTCTTAAATTTGGGTTACAATAAACAGATGCTTCAGGCTAATATTAGGCATTAACTTTAACAAATACACACACACACACACACACACCCCCACACACACAAAGAGAATGGCTCTAATATGTCAAAATGTCACCAAAACTTTCCAGCCCCAATTTTAAATATCACTCACCACCAAATAAGGCTACATTAACAGTGAATGCTGCTCAGGACTACAGCTAGTTATGGGAAAAGATGTTTCGAAGTATTAGGGCAGACAGAAGTTTGTCACAAGACCTAGAGCTCTCACTAGCTCAAGCTAAGCCTTTTTCTATAGACATGTACCATATACTGAACAATGAAAAGCACAGGTTTTTCCAGTTTATTGAACTATAGTAAGTTAGCTCAGTTTCTCTCAACTGCTTTCTTCCAATTAGTGCCCCAGTGCTTGGTAATGGTTATATAAAAAGACCAGTATTATTTCTCCATTTATAGTTAATCTCATCAGAATCATCAATGATAGTGGTTGAACATGCAGATGATCAGACCTACTATCGCAGAATCTTGTATGAGTCTAGTAAGTGTGGGCAGGGTGAAGGGTGGAGATGGGGGTAGTGGGGCTCTGCAAAGTTAACAGATTCACTAAGTAGTGGTTTTCAAAATGTGGTCCCAGGACCAGCAGCGCCAGCAGCATGGGCATCACTTGTAAGAAATGCAAACTCTCTAGACCACCCTACCTCAGATCTACTGAATCAGAAGCTCTGGTGATGTGTCTCAGCATTCTGAGTTTTAATAAGCCATCCAGATGAATATAATGCTCTATCAAGCTTGAGGATGATTACCCTCTGTGATTCCTTGCTTCTCAATATAGTTGGAGAATTATTATCTCCAGGTTTGTTAAACAGCTGCATCTCAATAAAACAAAACACAGAGGTTTCTTTTCCAGTTACCATCTAATCACTGTCCACCGCCAGGCTCATGTGGATGGATGGGTTGCAAATGTTATTAAGGAAGAAGGGTAGGTGGGAGGAAGACTTTAGATTTAAAGCAGATATATGAGTGTACATGCTTCTCCCCTTTAACAAAACGCAACAAAAAAATTTCTCACAAAATAAGGACATCCCTAGAAAGAGAGATCCCTATCCCTTAGTGCCTTTTAAATGATTTTATAACATAATTTATAGGACGTTTATTTAGTGTTAATGTCTGTGGTCTTTTTGTGGCTTATGAACCACTGGCCATGAAAAAAGAATCCTTGAAATAAATGTTTCTGGGATACCACAAAAATCTTACAGATGACATGTGAGCCATGGGTTATGACAACTGGAAAACAAAGTAAATACAGTAAATACTTCTTGTCTTAATTTTCTGACATAAGTAAACACAGATGCTTGTATTAAATGGCTGATTAAGAATAAGTGTTTTATAATGCAATCAAGTGGACAATTTTAGGAGAGTATAAAACTAAATGGTGGTTTTTGTAAACAGTTGATAAAGGCACCTGAAAGTATTTGAAAAAGTACTGATATGTTGAAAAATTATGAATGTGGTGTTTCTTGCAGAGAGTAAGTATATGAAGAGGGAATTTTAACTAACCTAGAGTATAAAGTATTGTTACTTTTTAAATTTTCTTTTATTGAAAATTTTTTAAAAATTATAGTTTACATACAATCTAGATTAGTTTCAGGTGTACATCATAGTGATTAGACATTTATATACCTTACAAAGGGATCACCACAATAAGTCTAGTACCCGCCTGGCACCATACATAGTTATAATATTTTTTACTATATGTCCTGTGCTATACTTTACAACCCTTTGACTAATTTTTAAGCAATTCAAGGATATTTTTTACTAGTCATTCTGGTGATTCAGTTGTAATATCAATATTTAAATTTGAGTTATTGCCTGATTGGTGTGGCTCAGTGGATTGAGTGTCATCCCATGGACTGAGAGGTCCCAGTTTGAGTCATGGTCAGGGAATATGCCCAGGTTTTGGGCTCGATCCCTGGTGGGGGACATGCAGGAGGCAGCCGATCAATGTTTCTATCTCTCTCTCCCATCCTCTCTCTCTAAAAAGTCAATAAAAACATATTTAAAAAATAAAATATGAATTACTGTTCCCCAAACAGGATAAGAAAAATAATTACTTTCTCCAGTGAAAGACTTTATAAAGAGTTTTGCAACTAGATTATTCTGTGTAAGAGCAAAACACAGTGATACCAGCATGTTGATCAATCTAAAATCAATGATGCATCACACCCAATTTAATCCATTTCTAGAACTCTTATCTGTTTCATATTTATTTGTTTTTTATTTGTAGTATAAGGAGAACCAGCACAATGCAAAATGACACACATGTATAAATATATGTATTTTTTTCACTAGTTGTTATTACTGTTAGTATGGTTGAAAAAGTCCAATCAGCTGATAGAATACATAATTCCTATGGCAGATATCGCGGAGTCTTCCAAGCACAGAACTTTGAAAGGCTATGAGAGCAGAAAAGAGGAGGGCTGTAGAGAAAGAGTAAGAGAAAAATTTGGAAGTCATCTGTTGAGTGCAGCAGAAATCGGAGGTTGGTATGTTAAAATGGTGTTAGATGCCTGCAACTGTGATTCAGTGGTCAATTACAGGGTCAGATTTTACAGGGACATTTGACACAGAAATTTGGTTTCATGAAAATATTGGCTACCAGTCAAATGAAGAGAAACATGGCATTTGAACTAAAAGTTCAATTCAATGAGCCACAAGAAAACTGTAAAATTCTTTGCAAGTTCTTCAAAATATCAAATTCCCACAGCAACAAAGGAATAAAAATCCAGGAGCAAATAGAAAAGTGACCTAACAAAATAACACTGTAATATCTGGCTTTCATCGCACATATGTTCTTGCCTCACTTCAAGGGACACAGTAACTTATGCCATATTCAAAGCCATTTAAGAATGAACTATAATGTTAATACATTGACATGGCTTGTCCAATCTGCTATGCACAAAGCTTGCCAGGTGAATGTAGACTTGTGCTTTTTGCAAACTTGCTGATGCCAAGATAAATGAGTGAAAAACCATGATCTTTTCAATCAAGTAGAACATTTAGAATGACATAGAAACACCCACTTCTGCTTTGAAAAAATAAAATAATAAAGTGTGCATTGTCTTCCAAAGGGATGATTTCTGCTGTATGCAAACAGATGAGGAGTCAGCTGTGAGGCAAGAGCAAAGGCCAAAGTAGCCAGCAGCAGAGGCTGGGGTGGAAGCCAAGAGAAAGTCCTGAGGACTCCAATGGTGTTGAGAGAAGGGGCAAAGAGAAAAGGAAGGGAGTAGGAGGGAAATTGAGAGAGGACAAGGCTGAAGGGAAAGGAGGGTTAGGAATAAAAAGAAGTAGGGAAGGAAAAAGAATCTCAACAAGTCACTTGATCAGATCAACCCAGGAGCTGTGAATCAGCCAGACAGACTGCAGCCGGCATCCAGGGGAACGTCAAGTACACAGAACCGCATCTCAAGAATATATGGAAGAAAAAAAAATGACCAAAGACCACGACTCGTATTCCCAAATCTTTCACAGTAAAAGGTAAATCTGCTCTGAACAGGACCTTCCAAACCCTGTGGGGAGAGCTGGACTGGAAGCAGGAGCAGAGTGCTGATAGCAAGAATTATGTTTAAAAACCCGTAGTGCCCCGGCTCCTCGCCTCAGTCCCTGTGCCACTGAGAGGCTGACACGACACTGGCCCAGACACAGCAGATGGGAACACGTGGCAACAGCGCTTTTCCAGCTCAGTATCTTTTCCGGAAGTGTCCAGGAGGCTAGAGCACCTAGGAGATCCCCTAGTTGCCAGGATCACTTCATAAGTTATATAAATGTCTAACCACTATAGTGGACACCTGAAGCTAACATAATATTGAATGTCAAATGTAATTGAAGAATAAAAAAATAATTAGAGAAAAATATATCTCGTCCTCACACCTCCTCTTCCTTAGGTTAAGAAAGTTACTACCAAAAAAATCCATTAAAGTCACCCTGATTATTATTTATTAGTGGAGGCTAAAAAGAGAACTGTTATTTGTATTATTTCCCTTTTTCAAGGAAGAAGATCTGCTGTTGAGAGAGGTCAGGACATGTGCCCAGGCTCACGTTCACTCCTGGGCTTTTCCTACTAGCCCCTATTGCTATGATCAGTATTTACTTTTCCAGTTCACAATGAAACTACAGATTAGAGTAACCTCCATGGGAGAACATCTAATTCTAGTGAAAATGTTGGGTACTTAGGGAATCATTCTGTGACAATAGGACCAGTCGGGTATTTCAAGAGGATGAGCTAGGACAGGAAGGGAGACCGTCCTTCAGATTCTCTGACACCTTGTCCTGAACTCCTGGCTGGAGAGATGGCTTTAACTCCAGTTGGGAAAGTGAAAGGAGAAGGAAACGCTGTCCTGCATCCCCTGCCAGCATATCAGCAACAGGACTGAATTCCAGAGTTCCCTGCCAGCACGACTGGCAGCCGCCCAAACCCCTCCTGCAAGGGCAGAATCTGCTGCTCTCGGAGAAGGAAAGCCTGTTGGGTCTCGTACGCCCACATCCGCTCAGTGTGCTCGCAGCAGGGCCCCTGGAAAACCAGAATGTTTTCTTATCAGCTAACAGAACGGAAAAAATCAAAGGATGGCATTTAAGGAGAAAGGAAATCTGGAACTCCACTTTGGCAACTTGTGGGAAGCAAAGCACCCCAAGCTTTGTCCTCGCAAGAGCTCGCTCTCCACTTGGAAAGGAGAGACCGTTCTCTGTATTGGAGACACAGAGGGATAATTTCAGATTATAAACCATGCTTCGTGCTCACAAATTCTTCCTCACATAAAACAGAGAGAAGATGAGCTGGAATGTAGGTAGTAAAATGCACAACTAAAGAAACCATTTCCAAAGGCAATTCAAATAATCTGGACCTTCTGAATAGGGAGCTTTATAGAACATTTGCTTAACACCTGTGTTTTGCATTGACTGGTACATGGGATGCTTTGTTTTTCATAACATATTATATAAATTCATTTTTTCATAGATAGATAACTTAAAGCTAGTGCATGGCAATACAATGGGATAGCTTAACTCCTGCATATTTTGATCAAAGAATTAAGACACCAATAGTTTTATCTAAAAAAAAAAAAAAAAGACTTTTGTGTGGTCAAGTCGTTTTAAATAAAACTAATTTCAACCTCATTGAAGCCAGTCAATGTCTTACTCATCTTGGTAATACTAATATGATGATTTTAAAATGTTTTTATTTAATTTTTAGAGAGAGAGGAAGGGAGAGAGAGATAGAAACACTGATGTGAGAGCGAAACATCCATCAGCTGTTTCCTGCATGCCTCCCACCAGGAATCAGCCTGCAACCTGGACATGTGCTCTGACCAGGAATCGAACCAGGATCTCTCAGTCCATGGGACGATGCTCAATCCACTGAGCCACACCAGCTGGGCCTGATATAATTTTTTTAAAATGTTAATTGAATGACAGAGGGAACAAATGTAAGTCTAGTCCTGAAAAACACAATCTGACTTAGTTTTTAAATCTGGCTTCTGAGGTTTTGTAAAAAATAAAGATTGGCACTTTTAACACCACAAACAAATGTTACTCTCATTCATAAATATTTCTTTATTTTCTATAGCTTGAGAAGGAATTCTCAAAATTGTTTTCAAATAATGCTTTAAAATCCTGGAACAAAGCAGCAAAAAATAAATAAAAATCACATTTAAATTAATATTAAAATTTAAATAGCAAAATAATTTACTTGCAACTTTCAAATTTTACCCTGCACTCATCCAAAATGATTTATCCTGGGATAGATGTTACAGTGTTTGTACTCACAACTAAACTTATTTTTAAATACATTTAAAAATAAATGATAGGTGAAGCTTGAGCTGGACTTCAATTTTCCCTAAATTAATTTATAATCTGACCAGAAGGTGCTTGCAGTGGGTGGCTTCCGTCTGGCCGGCCTTCCTTCCTTCCTTCCTTCCTTCCTTCCTTCCTTCCTTCCTATTTTTATTGATTTTAGAGAAAGAGGAAGGGAGAGAGAGAGAGAGAGAGAGAGAGAGATAGAAACACTGATGAGAGAGAACACTGGTTGGCCACCTCCTGCATGCCCCCCACTGGGGATTGGGCACACAACCTGGGCATGTGCCCTGACCAGGAATCAAACCCGCAACCTCTTGGTGCATGGATTGATGCTTAACCACTGAGACACACCGGCCAGGCAAGTCTGGTTTTCTTATGTATGGGCTTGAGATATGTAGTCCATGACTGAAGAACAATAATGAACCTTCTGTAAAGGGGACACATCTTCTTCCTCCTTTTCAGACTTCCACAGAGAGGAACATTAGTTGACTTTATAGGGGTGCTCGCTGTACCACGAGGGCCTAAAAACCTCACACTAGGTTTTTCAAGGCTCCCACATTTATGTTAAAATCACTGGAAATACAAAGTAGGCTTTCGTTAGATCAGGGAAACCCACAACACACTCTAAAAATCTCACTGTAGAAGGTTCTTAGTGAGGAACCCAAGCTAACATGAGCAGTGGAGTATGTCCTGATCCAGTCTAGCTGTCCACAGAACTTTCACAAAGTGGCCTGAGACCTTGACGTTTACTATCCTTGTCACTATGTGCCCCCTAGGCCTTTGGGACCATCCTAACACAAGAAGAGACTGTGAGCTAGAGAAAAAATCCCACAGGGTATTCTAGTATTAAAAATTCTATAAGTTTCTGGGTGTCATGTTAAGAATATATTCTATGTATAAACTAAATTTTGTGTTTTATTAACACCAAAAAGAATCTGAAAGAAATTTCTTTATCCTGTTGTCTCTATCACACCCACTGACAGAAGTATACTTTCTTTCTCCTAACATAAATTTAATTCCACCTTCTAGCAACTCCTTTATTTATTGGAAAAGCCACTGAGAAATGTTTCTGAAGAACATTTTTATGGGAACTGCACCATTGATTTCATAGGTGTTAATTGCTTCATATTTATAAATTTTGTTAAAAAATTTTTTTACTTTGTCTTTTGTTTTCTCTTTTTATTTGAGAGATGGTGGTATCTGATTCTTAAAGTGAAAGGCAGGCTTTCTATTTGGAGGGAATTTAGTTTGCATATCTCTCTACATGGGATCTCTCTCTCCAAGCTTGATGTGCCACAGAGGAAATAAGCAGAGAAATCTAGGAATTGACTGAATTCTTTATTAATTTTATAGAGGCCTCATTGGTTAATAAATTTATACAGATTTCAAGTATATATTTCTACGATATATAATCTGTATATTGCATTGTGTGCCAACCACCCAAAGTCAAATCTTCTTCTGTACCATATATTTGACCCTCTTTAACTCTTCACTAACCCCACCCCACTCCCCTCTGGTAACCACCACACTGTTATCTGTGTCTATACGTTTTTGGTTTTTTTTGTTTGTTTGTTTATTTGTTGTTTTCAGTTTTATATCCCACATATGAGTGAGATTATATGGTCCCCAACTTTTTTGTCTGACTTAATTTTCCTTAGCATGATATTCTCAAGATCTATCCATGTTGTCGCAAATGGCAGCATTTTATCCTTTCATATGGCAGAGGAGTATTCCATTGTACATATATGTACCACTTTTTTTATCCAATCATCTATTGAAGGGCATTGGTTGTTTCCATATCTTGGCCACCATGAATAATGCTGCAATAAACATTGGGGTGCATATATCTTCATGAATAAATGCGTGTTTTCAAATTTTTTAGGTAAATACCCAGAAGAGAGGTTGCTGGGTCAGATGGTATCCCTATCTGTAATTTTTTGAGGAGCTTCCATACTGTTTTCCATAGTGGTTGTACCAGTCTACATTCCCACCAGCAGTGAGTGAGAGTTTCTTTCTCTACAGCCACTCCAACCTTTGTTATGACTTGACTTGCCTGTTGATAATAGCTATTCTAACAGGTGTGAGGTGGTATCTCATTGCAGTTTTGATTTGCATTTCCCTAATTGCTAGAGAAGTTGAGCATGTTTTCATATATCTGTTGGCCATTTGTAAACCTTCTTGGGGAAAGTGTCTGTTAAGGTCCTCTGCCCAATTTTTAAAAAAATTGTTGACAGTATTATAGATATCTCCCATTTTCTCCCTTTTTGCCCCCTTCCACCCAATCCCTGCCCCACCCCAGGCCTTCCCCATACTACTGTCTGTGTCCATGAGTTATGCATATATGCATATATGTTCTTAGGTTAATCTTTTTCTGTCCACCCCTTCCATGCCCCACCACTGAGATCTGTTATTCTGTTTCATGAATTCATACCTCTGGCCCTATTTTGTTCATTAGTTTATTTTGTTCATTAGATTCTACATATAAGTGAGATCATGTAATATTTGTCTTTCTCTAACCGGCTCGTTTCACTTAGCATAATAGTCTCCAGGTCCATCCATTTCATCCAAGGTATCTCAAAGGGTAAGAGCTCCTTTTTTTGGTTAATGCTCACCTTGAGGATATTTGTCTATTGATTTTTTTTTTTTTTTTTTGGATAGAATGGAAGAGAGGAAAGGGGGAGAGAGAGAGAGAGAAAGAGAAGAAGACATCGATGTGAGAGAAACACATTGATTGTTTGCCTCCTGCATGACCACAACCAGGGCTGGGGATCAAACCTGTAACCCAGGTATGTGCCCTTGACCGGAAATCGAACCCAAGACCCTTCAGTCTGCTGGCCAACACTTCAACTGCTGAGCCAAACTAGCCAGGGCAGGAGACCCCCCCCCCTTTTTTTTAAACAGCTGCATGGTGTTCCATTGTATATATGTACCCCAGCTTTTTTATCCACTCATCTACTGATGGATACTTGGGCTGTTTCCAGATCTTAATTACTGTATATGATGCTTCTATGAACATAGGGGTGCATATATTCTTTCAAATTGGTGTTTCAGGATTCTTAGGGTATATTCCTAGAGGTGGGATCACTGGGTCAAATGGCAGCTCCATTTTAAATTTTTTGAGGAAACTTCATACTATTTTCTACAGTGGCTCCACCAGTCTGCATTCCCACCAGCAGTGCACTAGGGTTCCCTTTTCTCCACATCCTTGCCAGCACTTGTTTGTTGATTTATTGATAACCATTTTGGTAGGTGTGAGGTCATATCTCATTGTTGTTTTAATTTGCATCTCTCTGATTATTAGTGACGCTGAGCAGTTTTTTATGTTTATTGGCCATCTGTATATCCTCTCCCCATTTTTCAATTAGATTGTTTGTTTGTTTAGTTTTGAGATCTTTATATATTTTGGATATTAACCCCTTGTTGGAGCTGTTGTTTGCAAATATCATCTCCCATTTGGTTGGTTGTCTTTCTGTTTTGTTGGCAGTTTCTTTTGCTGTGCAGAAGCTTTTCAGTTTCTAATAGTCCCATTCATTTATTTTTGCCTTTACTTCCCTTGCCTTTGGGATCAAATTCATAAAATCCTCCCTAAGACCAAGGTGCATAAGTTTAGTACCTATGTTTTTGTCTATGTAATTTATTGTTTCAGGTATTATATTTAGGTCTTTGGTCCACTTTGAGTTAATTTTTGTATATGGAGACAAACAGTAGTCTAGTTTCATTATTTTGCATGTGGCTTTCCAATTTTGCCAGTACCGTTTATTGAAGAGATTTTCTTTTCTTCATTGTATGTTTTTGGTTCCTTTGTTGAAAATTATTTGCCCATAAACATGTGGGTTTATTTCTGGGCTCTCAATTTTTTTTTTTTTATCCTTACCCAAGAACATTTTTTTGCCTTTATCTTCAGATAGAGCGGGAGGGAGAGAGGGAGGATGAGAGAGAGAGAGAGAAACATCGATATGAGAGAGTTACATTGACTGGTTGCCACCCACACGACCCCAACTGGGGCCAGGGACTAACTGCAACTGAGGTATGTGCCCCTAGTAAGAACTGAACTCTGGTCCACGGGCCGACGCTCTAACTGCTAAGCCAAACCAGCTAGGGCTGGGCTCTCAATTTTTTTATTGGATTCTTGCATACAGAAAATAAGACTTACATTGGATGCTTTTTACCTTGAGTCTTTGATTCTTAAGATATTTATCTCAATTCTCAGGGATTTCCTAGAATAAACTCCAACTATGGAGGGAGACAAACTGGCTCACTTCTGTGGGAAGTAGATGGGGTAGTAATGCTCCAACCAGCAATATTCTCTGGAATTTGACTTTCTGTATTCATAGTTCCACTGTATCACTTTCTAGCCATGGGACTTCAAGCAGCCACTGCCCATTTTGTTGTGGGTATACTCTAAGATAACCTCTAATAATCCCCTCCTCCTGCATTCCCTTCCTGTGTAATCACCTTGTGTGACAGGACCTGTGAGTGGCTTGTAACCAGTAGAATATGGTAAAGGACTTGGCCTGTCACTTCCATGACTGGGCTATATAAGATTATCATTTTCATCTTGCCTGTAGACTCATCTTGGCTTGTACACTTTGATTAAGCAAGTGGCCACAATAGGGAGGCCTGTGTGGCAAAGAATTTAGGTGACCTCTGGTCAATGGCTGGTACAGAAACGAGGCCCTCAAACCAACAATTGTCAAGGAACTGAATTCTATCAACACTATAAGACTTGGAAGTGGCTCCTTTCCCAGTCAAGCCACAGGATAAGAACCCATCTCAGCCAACACCTTTGCTGCTGCTTTGTGAGAGTCCTTGAAGGGGAGGACCCACCTAAGCCAGACTCAGACTCTTTTTTGTTGTTGTTGTTAATCCTCACCTGAAGATATTTTTTCCATTGATTTTTAGAAAGAGAGGAAGGGAGGGAATGAGGGGGAAAGAGAGAGAGTAATACCAGTGTGAGAGGGATACTATGATTGGTTGCCTCCCACATGCACCTGAATGGGAATCTAACTTGCAACCCAGGTATATGCCCTTGAATGAGAATTGAACCCATGACCCTTTCAGTGCGTTGACGTTTTAATCACTGAGCCACAGTGGCCAGGGCCAGACTCAGACTCTTAACCCGCAAAAACTATGAAATAATAAATGTGTTGTTTTAAGCTGCTAAACTTGTGGTCATTTGTTATTCAGCAATAACTAACATATTCCTTAGGCTTAGTTCCTTATCTGTGAAATGGAGACAGTGATAATATATATTTATAGACATAGGAATAAAATTAGATAATTTATATAAACACTTAGTGTTAAACACCATGCCTAATATACAACAATGTGGTTAATTATCATATTCTTTAAACATTATTTTAATAAGATGTATGTATTTAAATCACTGTTTTTCTATTTTTAGCATGTTCCTTCTTTAGGTGATACTATTTATGTTTACATTTTTAGTTTACTATTCTAGTAATCTCTCACATTAGATTATCCTATCTATTTTTTAATTTTACAGTTATTCTTAGGTCACTTTTATTAAGTTCATCTACTTACTTTTCATATTCTTTCTTTTATATCTACTTTTATAAATGACAATCAGGGAACAGGTAAAGGGGAATCTTTCTGAGGATGGCGACCCAGATGGAACTGTTGGCCACATCTCTTGAATGGCCCTCCTGTCATCAGACATCTCATTTTTGTCCTAGACACATCTTCTGTCAACTGACAGTAACTTACAAAAACATGTTAACTGTACTTTCATTAATACAGTAAACTGGTACATGTATAATGAACACAGGTCAACCTTATTTTTAAACCTTGGGTTCTGAACATGATAGTCTTAGTACCAAAACAAATTATACTTGATCAATTTTTACATTCCTAATACAAGTTTCTCTTATCACAGGGGCTGGATCTCAGTGTTATCTGGTAGATGCCCAATAAATAGTGCTCGAATAGACACACAAATCAATAAAACTGCCAAGAAACATTAAAGCTGCTAAAGATGCTAAAATAATTCTCTGGGGATTTTGAACTTGTTTGTTGTCTTTTAGGAGTGGAACTATTTTGTTTTCCAGTATACTCTTTAATACAGTCCCGCCAACACATAAATACATGTTACTCAAATAATAGCAGAACCCATCCCATTAGGCTTATTTTCACTCCTCACTGTTTCCGCCTCACCCACAACCTTCATGCCATAAGATGAAAGAAATCTTATCTGGCCCCTCACAAGTATCAATCACCCTTTGGAGAAATGAAGTTGCTCTTTGGAGTGATACATTCTTGTTTTGTCAAAGTGAGGTTGGTAGGGCTCCATGGAGAGTGAGAGCCAGACCTCAGTTGAGTGGCTGGAAAAGTTTACAGAGCAAGATGTAGAAGCCCTTCTCTCCAAAGACAGCCTTCTACCACCTCTGTGTGATGAATCTTGGGGAGTCAGGGTGGATGGAGACAAGGAATACAAAATTGCAGTCTGTGTGGACTTTTCAGTTTTGGTTTCCCCTCTGAGAACTTAAACACCTACTGAGCTCTGGCCCCTGGTGTTGCCGGGGTTGGGCTGGTACCAATCCCTGTTGGGAAGGCCCCTCACAACTTAACCATCCTCCTTTGCCCCAACTCGGATTTCTCTTCTAGGCATCTACTTGGGTGCCATATTCTCTTGTAATTCTTGATCCTCTGATAGGACTGGGTTCTTCTGCTTGTTCTCAAAGCTACTGTATTTCTCCCAAATCAGATATGATCCTACTTTATTGAAATTATGCCTATACATCCCTGTCTCTTCCATTTACTGGTCAACTCCCTGGAGAAAGGTGCCAAGCTACGTCTTCCCAGCCTCAGCTGCTCTGCATAGACATGGACCATCCCTTGAACAAGTTAACTATCTTTACACGGAGCAGGGCACTGATATTACCTAGAAATTAAGGGTATGGTCTTTTGCCACTTGCTGGCTGAGTGACTCTGGGCAAATCACTTGAACACTGAGGCACGTAGTTTTATGCTCTATAAAACAAGATTAATAAAACACCTGCTTCATAGGAAAGTTTTGAGAATGTAGTTAGATTTTCCACATTAAAAATATTTAGCTCTAAATTACTACAACCGATATGAGCTAAAAAAAAATGTTATCTATGATAATAATAATTATTATGAATAGCTATGAGAGTTATTATTATTATTATCTGTCCCTATGTGTTTTGTCCTTGGAGTCAGAGATTTCTACCTTGTCAGGTATGAAACTGAGGCAAAGAGCCAGATGTGTCTTTCCTCTGTCACATGCCAGGAGTTGCTCCTAAGAGCCCCATACCCTCTGCCCGTCTGATTACACTTGTATCTCGGATGCTCCTCTGTGGCCCTCCTCCCCTGCGCCTCAGGAGGACCAGAGTTGGCTAAAAATAGTAGCCTTTGCCTTCTGGCTGATTACACAGGATTTTCTGCAAAGAGGTGTGTCAAGCCCCTCTCATTATAAGGTTTTGTTGGCTCCCTTCACTATATAGTTTCTCTGTGGATTTTATTTTAGCCTGTACTCCAGGAAAGAAAAAAAAAGTTATACGGTGCCAAGAACAAACATTCCGAGAGGTAGCTAGAGCACCGGGCCTTCCAAAGGTGTGAAACGATGTGGTAATTCTCCTCTAAGGCTTGTGTGTTATAGCTTACTGCTCCGCCTGAAAAACAAGTTCAACAGGCTGCCTCCTGGAGGCTCCAGGAGGCCTCACCAGTCTCCAGGGAAAAGGTGATCCTAAGGCACAGGTGCAGATTTCCACAGGCGATCAAACACTGTGTTGACAACGGTCAGGCTAAAACGCGGTAGAGGCCTTCTCTCATTGTAGAGCCACACGTATTCCCTCGCCCCACCTTTCTGCCAAGAACCTGTCACCACATTTTTTATCTTCCAAGAGATTCATCTGACAGTTTGGACACAAGACCATGTATTATTTGGTATGCATATTTTTCAATGTTGACACAGTTTTCTGTGACCCAATAATATTTATTGAATGAATTCTTGTTATATGTCAGACTTTTTACTAAAAAGCTTTGCACCTCTTAGCTCATTGGATTCTAAAATGCTATGTGATTATTAACATTATTCTCATTTTACAGATGAGAAAACTGAGATGTAGCAAAGGTAAATGATTTTCCAAAGAATGGAGTCATTGAGAAGTGGAGAGGACAAGTCTATTAATAACAGTCTCTGACCTGAAGTATTTGAAAAGCAGCAAGGCTCGTCTAATTTATTTTCTGTAGCCAAGTATGTGGCTAGATACACAAACAGGCATAAGACATGCAGCAAGTAACTTACTATTAAAACATAATTTTTTTCCCTCTTTTGATGTCCTTGCATGGCAAAATTTAAGTATGCCCTACATAACAGGACTCTGATATTGAAAATATGTATGTATTTTTACTAATTCATAAAGCCAAAGGTCTGGGAACCACTAGACTAAGTGATCACTAGTGTTCTTTCTAGCTCCAAAATTCTATCCTTTTCTTAAACCACAAATGACATTTAACTGACTCTAAAACAGAAAGGAAGAGCCCAGCCGGTGTGACTCAGTGGTTGAGAGCCAACCCACACAACCAGAGATTTCCAGTTCGATCCCCAGTCAGGGCACATGCCCAGGTTGTGGGCCTGATCCCCAGTGGGGGACATGCAGGAGGCGGCCAATCAATGTTCTCTCTCATCAATGTTTCTATCTCTCTCTCCTTCTCCCTTCCTCTCTCTCTAAAATCAATAAAGAAAAAAAGTATAAAGTAGAAAGGAAGAAGAAAAGAAACAGTGTTATCCCTTTTGTTCTTGTTTAGTTCAGCATTTCCCCAAATGTGTTCTGTTGAAAGACAGCCCTGGCAAGATATTATAGCTATTCCACTAGAAAAGCATTCTTAGTCAAATGAGTTTGGGAAACAATAGGTTAAAAAAGTTGGACAGCTTTCTTACCTAAGAAGTTTCAGAATCTGTGAAATTCTCATGTTTACTGTGACCCCTAAAGCAGACAAAGCATGAGGGCTCCCCAAGTTATTGGTAGCGAGCAGATGCCTGCCCAACCCCCTTTTGAGGACAGTACAACTATTCCTGAAATACAATTTGAGAAAGGCAACTTCAGCTAAAAGAAAGTTCCACACTAGCTTTCACAATAAAGAAAAAAAATGTAGCATTAGAGACAAGGAGACTTCCATTTATATTATTATATTACCAAAACTATGGATATTTTCAAAAATTACAAAAGAGGCTTGGATAAAAATACTTCAGATTAAAGCGCAATGGACGAAACAAAAGTTTTGTTGCTGTTTTGACACCTTTTTTTTACAATAACAGATAAAAAAATTGTGTCAACAGGCTTGTATCCAGTGATGACAACATGATAATCAAAGCACTTGGAATTTGCAGAAATCTACAGCAACAAAATTGTGGCTATCGTCCCTGCACAGTGAACACAAGACAAATAAAACCAAGGTAAAAACTGAGCCTGAGAAAACCCCTGGATTCCTCCCAAGTAATGTGTCCTTATTAAATACTTCAGCAGCAGGAACAATCAATTCTGAATGCTTGTGGCTCATAACTGAGTTACTGAAACACATCTACTATGATCAAAGAACAAAATTCTTGATAGAAGATAAAAATTTCATAGTGTGTACTAGTTTTTCTTTTTCTTTGCATAATTATCTAATTAAAGTTGGGAAGGTTTATTTTGCCTTTTTTAAATTGCTTTTCATGTGATCATGTAAATTATCAACTAGTCAAACCCTTCAGTATTCACAAATTCTAGATTCAACTTTCACTTAACACACTGAGGAGAGAACAGTTCTCACTTGGGACAAAGTGTCCACATGGAGGACCTAGAAAGGAGCTTTCGGATATTCTGACATTAACAATCCTGCTTTCTGACTCTATACACACCAGGTTTTGGACAAGCCTGTGGCTCGGTATTGCCTCCACTGCTTTGCACTATAACTGTATGGTAAGCTTCAGCCTGTTTTTCATAATCCTGCTGACTACAGCAGTCTGCAACCATAAAAAGCCTTCACAGACCTGGAGTTGGCTTAGGAAAGTGCCTTTTTGGAGGAACAAAAAAAAGTACATGCAACATTTACATTCAAAGACAGGAGAGAAGAAAGTTCTTGTTTAGGTGCTGTTGGGCTCCAGAGATTGTTTTTAGGATCTAAATTTCAAAATTTTCATTTTCTTCTGATGACATTTGTAAACAAAACACCAACACTAAAATGAGAGCCCTCTAGCCAGGGAAGGGGGGAGTGTCTTGTCCAGCAGGTTAAAACCTCGTCCGAACTCCACTGCAGAGACGTGTCTATGAATTAGCCATGATCCCATGTGCCATGCCCAGGATCCTTAAACCTCTGAGTGAACAGGTATGTGTGACATTTACACCAAAAATTCATGGTTTCAGAATTGGCTTTTTTAAAACCTTAAGATAGTACTGACTTAGTCTCTGGGAAAGGAGATAAAAACACCAAACAGCTCTTTTTAACAGACTACAATATCCATCAATACAATTTGATTCAATATACAAATACTGTAGTTTGACACTATACAATCCAAACTTCTGTGAACATCTGCTAAACCTAAGAAGAAGTTGGTTTTCATCTTTGCAATAAAGAGATTCAACTGAAAAGTAAATAGCGGGGGCGGGGGAGCAAAAGTTTCAGTAACTCCTTCACACATTTGAACTTGGACTCTCCACCCTATAACTCTATTCCCCCCATCTGGAAAATCAGATAACATTTAACATCAACATTTAAACACAAGCATCTCTTAAAAATTATTTTTAAAACACAAAACATCAGAGCTACTTGCCTTTTGGCAATTTCTGTGCATTTCCCAGGGCTAGTGCAATACTTCCACAGAGGAGGAGACAGCCCACGCTGGGCAGCATGCTGCATTTGCAACCTCACACGGGGAGTGATGCTGGTGGGTGTCCCGCAACCCTGGAGCTGCATTTAAGTGGACTGTCTCCCGGTGACAGAGGCGGGCGGCTGCACTTAGCTGTGCCTGGGCTTACTCACAGGGGGTGGAGACAAAATGACATCACACCCTTTCTCACACACACCAAAAAGAAAAAAAAAGGCACAACAGCAAAAACATATCATAACATTTCCTGCTAGGTTATAACTGTCTGTCTCTTCCCTCTGTGATATAAAAATCAAAATTATGGTCAATCCATATTTGTGAAAGAAAAAGCATTTAGGCAATCGGGAAACATTGGCTGAGCTATTTTTAAAAATCTGGAAAAGACATACTTAAAACCATCAGAACATTAGAAATATAAAATAAAACCTTATTAGGAAGAAAACTGTTTTTCATTATCTAGTGCACCAATCCAATTCTTTTAAATGGGAGTAAACATAAAAATGCACTTTGAACCATTTCGAAGTTCCAATATTATGAGAAACATTGAAGAGTAAGTACTTGGCTACACAGCTATTCATTGTACAAAGATAGATGATAGCTAGATAGCTAGATATATAGCTAGATAGATAGATGATGGATAGATAGATAGATAGATAGATAGATAGATAGATAGATATGCATACAGATATTCTATAGATGTAGATGTAGAGATACAGTGAATTCACTATCACTGATGATCTGCAGCTCTGGACCATGTTCTTTAAGAGTACCTTTACCCACATTATTTTAATGTTATCCTCAGACTGGCTATACAGAGATATGGTGTTATCCCCATTTTACCAGTGAGAAAAGCAGGTTAAACATCCTGACCAAGCCAGTGTACTCTAATGGTTAATAATTTGGATGGGCTTCAGAATAGAAGTGACCAGAGTTCAAATGTGTGCCATGTGCCTTTGAACACATTTTTCCATCAATAGCTCATCAATGTTGCTTACATTTCAGTGCTCACTTCCTGCCAGCACTGATCGATCAGTTCACATTTCCTAAAACATTTATTCCTCAAAATAGCCTACAAGGCAGTCGTTGTCATCACCTCCACTTTACAGGTACAAAGAGGGCACAGAGAGGTTAAGTGACAGGCACAAGGTCACAGTGCTGGTAAGCAACAAGAGCTGGCATTTTAATCAGGCTATTTAACCCCAGAGCTTGTACTCTTTTTTTTTCTATCATCACCCAAGGACATTTTTTTTTTTTTCATTTTTTGTTCAGATAGAGTGTGAGGGAGAGAGAGAGAAAAAAATCGATGTGAAAGGAACATTTTGAGTGGCTGCCTCCTGCACAACCCAACCAGGGCCGGGGACAAACTTAACCGAGGTACGTGCCCTTAGCGGGAACCGAACCCGGGTCCCTCTGGACCACAGGCCAATGCTCTAACTGGTGACCTAAACCGGCCAGGACTGCACTTGTAATTACTAAGCTTTAAATTCTAAAATAGAGCCCTGGCCGGTTTGGCTCAGCGGTTAGAGCATCGGCTTGCGGTCCAGAGAGACCCGGGTTCGGTTCCCGCTAAGGGCATGTGCCTCGGTTGCAGTTTGTCCTCGGCCCTGGTCGGTTGTGCAGGTGGCAACCACTCGATGTGTCCCTTTCACATCGATGTTTCGCTCTCTCTGTTCCTCTCTCTCCCTCCCACTCTACCTGAACAAAAAATGGAAAAATGTCCTCGGGTGAGGATGATTAAAAAAATAAATAAATAAATAAATAAATAAATTCTAAAGTAGAGGTGACAGTACCAATTTCTACAGCTGCTAACAGGATTTTTGGATAGTGCTTACCATAGTCCCTGGCCCACAGGAAGCATTTGATAGACCAATTAAGTAGAACTGTGATTCTAACCCGGGTACTTCCACCTCCAGGGTTCCTGTGTGTCTGATCACCACCAACGGCACATCACCCCGAACACAGGCCTTGCCGGGTGGCTGGGTTAATAAAGTGCTTTAAATGTTGTCTGTACAATTCCTTGACTCCAAAAAC
This sequence comes from Molossus molossus, assembly GCF_014108415.1. NCBI lineage: Eukaryota > Metazoa > Chordata > Mammalia > Chiroptera > Molossidae > Molossus > Molossus molossus. Next base: position 86,261,170 of record NW_023425388.1, read on the forward strand.
AGCCCATTTCACGGGGTTGCTGTAGCGGAACCAAATATTGCTGGAGCTGAGGGCAATGGACTAACGCTGGTCAAACAAAGATCCAGTCAAAAAACTTACCAAAGAAAAACTGAAGAGGCAGCCCTGTCTTCCAAATAAAGCATGAGAAGGCACATTGTTAAAGTCATTTAGAGCTGGCCCCGTCTAAGCTTTCACCATAGGAATGCTCTGGCACTGGCGACGGAGGGGACTGGGTTATTTAACAGGTCTTTTCATCTCCAGTTTTTTACTTGATTAGGCAGCTCTCTCGAACCCAAGTTTGGACATTCATCCAGCTGGCACCGCTGATTCCACTTCTATATGCCCTCGCCATTAAGTTAAGCCAGGGAGGCCACTGTGCTAGCAGAAATAACAGGTTTCTGAGGAGAAAAAGGAACCCAGCAGAAACACCAAAAAGGAGGCTGGTTCTCCATGGCAGTGTGAGGGGCTGGTCCGTGGGTTAGGTAATGGAATTAAGGAATCAGCCTCTGCTTGGCCTGCAGGCTGCATGAGCAATCATTATTTACAGTTTAAATCTGCCTGGGAGCTAATTAAATAAAGGCTAATCTCCGATTATTCTGTCAGATGAAGATGGTTTATTGCCTGAGCTAGCAGAACAATGAGCAGTTGGCGAAGACACTGAGTGTCAGAGGTACGTCGGAGAGAATTGGACCATGTCAGAGGAGACATTTCACCTCTCAATGAACAAAAAGTTTCCTGTCATGTTAGAGTCCCAACCCAAACAGGAGGTGGACAAACACTCTGGAACTGTAAGCGCCTTGCTACATGGAATAAAACTTCAGAACTGTGGGCATGTGATCATTAGAGGATTTAAGGCCATTTTCAAGGAAGAATCGCCTCTGACCATGAGTACATTGGAGATGAGGGCTGTGGAATAATTTGTGTATCCCTGTGAGGTCTCTGTTGTCATGAGAAAATGCCAACACTAAGCCCTGGTTCAAATGCCACCTGAGTCTGTATTTATCTGGCAATACAGAAAGGTAAAGCTCCATTACTTGTGAGACTGTAGAATATTGAATTAACCAACATCTGTTCAAAACCCTGTTTTACACATTTATTCAAAACCCCAAGAGTGAAAAATATGTAAAATATAGATTCTGGATTATAGCAAAGGCTCGTTGATTGTACCAAATGTACCACTCTGGTGGGGATGTTAGAAATGGGGAGGGCAGAGGGTATAGAGTATATTTCTGCATGTGTGGGGTCAGGGTACATGGGAAGTCTCTACCTTCTGTTCAATTTTGCTGTGAACCTAAAACTGCTGTTAAAAGTATGCACATGCGTGTGTGCGTGTGTGTGTGTGTGTGTGTGTGTGTGTGTGTGTTTTAATCCTGTCGAGAACATTTAGGAAGACCTGCTGGAAAAACACCTAAAATATATGTGTATTGTCTACATTCTGTGAAGGCAGGAACCATGCCTGCTTTGCTTTGCGCTGTACCCAGTGCATATGATAAGAATGCATTAAGTATGATGAGTAAGTATCAAATGAAGCAAAATTCATCAGTTCCTCCAGATAGTCTAAAGGTTAGCACTGAATCAAGTCAGAGAAACCTAGAGTATGACTGGGCTGAACAGTTTGTTGGGAGACAATTTTCCAAGGGTTCCTCCCATTTCTGTACATCTTATGAGAAGAGGTAACGATTCCCTGTGCTCCAGACTATCTTTTCAAGAATGTTTGTATAGCATACAGCCTTGGAAGATAGAAAATTTTTACTGCCCAATGTAATAAAGGTAATGTTTCCCTCTGGAGCAAAGGGAACAAACACATGCTCACTTCCTATTATCAAAGATCCAAGTTCCCTAAGCTCAGGGCTCCTTTCCTCTAACATAACCCATGACATGTGTAGGTGTCATCTGTATCTCTTATGGGCACTGGGGCTCCTAGAACTGGCACAAATGCTGATATTCAGGCTACTGTATTGGTATGAGTGAATAAACAGCTCTTTGTCTTTGACCCAGGAATCTTGTGTCTCCTGCCAGCATCCATGTACTGCGCATGTTAGCTTGCACGTATAGTAAAATCTCAACCCTTCACAGTTCTTGACAATAGGATTGGCTCATTGCAAAATATTTTATTAGATAATCCTTGGTATAATGCCATCACCTACGTTCAAGTCCACTATAAGAATCAGCCATGAAACTCTATTGTGCATAGAAGAGTGTTGCTAGACATCGTTTATTAAATCATATAGTATCCTCTTTATAAAAGCCCTGGAGAAAAAACTTTAACTGTTCTTTAAGTGAAAAAAGATTGTAATTTTTTCTGAGCAACAGTATTTGTTTTGTGATATTGTAACCAGGCTTCTCATTCTGTGTTGACTGCTAGAAAACCAGAGCCAAACATGTCCCCGGCCCATACTAAGTGTATAGTTCTTTGTGCTGTGCATGTTTTGGCATCATGCCTGGCTTTATTTTTCATCATCACCCTTATTTCTTGCTTACTTTACTTGGAGTTTTAATTTATGTGGTTTTGTAAGTTGTTGTTGTTGGTTTTTTTTCCCATAGAATAAAGTGAGGGATAAACAAACTCTACACACAGGAGTTACATCAAAAACGTGAGTCAAGCCCTGGCCAGTTTGGCTCAGCAGTTAGAGCATCGGCCTGTGGTCCAGAGAGACCCAGGTTCAGTTCCTGCTAAGGACATGTACCTCAATTGCAGTTTGTCCCTGGCCCTGGTTGGGTTGTGCAGGTGGCAACCACTTGATGTGTCCCTTTTATGTCGATGTTTCTCTCTCTCTCTCTCTCCCTCCCTCCCACTCTATCTGAACAAAAAATGAAAAAATGTCCTCTGGTGAGGATAAAAAAAAAACAAAATGTGAGTCAAACTAAAAAGCTTCTGCACAGCAAAAGAAACCATCAACAAAATGAAAAGGATACCTACTGTATGGGAGAACATATTTGCCAATGATACATCTGATAAGAGGTTAATTTCCAGAAATATATAAATAACTTATACAACTCAACACCAGGAAGACAAACAATCCAATTAAAAAGTAGACAAAGAACTTGAATAGACATTTCTCAAAGATGGCCAACAGACATGTGAAAAGATATTCAATGTCACTAATCATCAGAGAAATGCAAATTAAAACCATAATGAAATATTACCTCACTCCTACCAGAATGGCTACCATCAATAAATCAACAAACAAGTACTGGAGAGGATGTAAAGAAAAGGGAACCCTAGTATACTGCTGGTGGAAATGCAAATTGGTGCAGCCACTGTGGAAAACAGTATGAAGATCAATAATTTTTTTTTAATTAAAAAAAAAAAAAAAGCCCAGCCATTTGGCTCAGTGATTGAGCATCAACCCATGCACCAAGAGGTAGCCAGTGTGATTCCTGGTCAGGGCTCATGCCCAGGTTGTGGCCCAGTCCCTAGTGCGGGGCATACAGGAGGGGCCAATCAATGTTCTCTCTGACTGATGTTTCTATTTCTCTCTCTTCCCTTCCTCTCTCTCTAAAATCAATAAAGAAAAAAAATAAGTATGGAGATCCCTCAAAAAATTAAAAACAGAACAGCCATCCCACTTCTGGGAATATGTCCTTAGAATCCTGAAACACCAATTTGAAAGAATATATGCATTCCTATGTTCATAGCAGCATTATTTACAATAGCCAAGATCTGGAAACAGCCCAAGTGCCCAACAGTAGATGAGTGAATAAAAAAGCTGTGGTACATAATACAATGAAATACTATGTGGCCTTTAAAAATAAGGAACTTTAGCCCTGGCCAGTTTGGCTCAGTGGTTGAGCGTCGACCTGCGGACCAGAGAGTCCTGAGTTCGGTTCCCGCTAGGGGCACATACCACCAAAAAAATAAAAATAAAAATATGGAACTTTTACCTTTGCGGCAGCATGGATGAATTTGGAGATTATTATGCTAAGTGAAATAAGCCAGTCAGAGAAAGACAAATACCATATGTTCTCACTTACACATGGAATCTAATGAACAAAATAAACTGATGAACGAAGGCATGAATACATGGAACAGACTGACAGCTGTCACCGGAGAGAGAGGTGAAGAGATTAGCCAAAGAATATATGTGCATAACTCTTAGACACAGACAACAGGGAGGTGGTGGTCAGAGGGAAGGGGGAGCGGGGACTGGGTGGAGGTGAGCAAAGGTGGGAGAAATGGGACATCTGTAATAGTGTGAACAATGAAAATAAAGTTAAAAAATACAAAATAAAGCCATTGGAGCCTTCAAAAAGAAAAGTGTGTCAAATATGTAAAATGAGAATCTGTGAACCTGTTCCCTGCTTTCTTTTTTTTTATACAACAGTAGACCCTGGTAGAATTTGGGTACAGTGATAGCATAGCATCATTTCTTTATATTTTTTTCTCTTTGGGAAAGTAGGTAAAAGGTGGGAAGACATCCAGAGCACTACTCTAAATAAGTGTTATATTTTTAAGCCATTGCACATTTGACTTTTTAAGTGTTCCATGTTAATTCCATTATTTCCAATGAGACTTCCACTAAAAATTTATAAATCTTTCAAAGCTTGGACGTAAATTCTGTGCAGTCATTGTACCTATCAGTTCTCATTTTTCAGTCTGTCATATTTAGTCTCCTATTGCTAAAAAATTCAAACAGGCTATGTATCTATAGTGAATAATATGTAAAGATATGCTGGGGTTTTCTAAAAGATGCTAAGAAAAATAATTTTTATTATGACTCATATTTGAAAGGGAAAACACAATGTTCCATGTTTTCAGCCCAAATGTTATTTCTATAATTACTGTACTGAACGAGGCCCATGATCCAATTGGACACGTATCCTGCTCCAATGGGGGACATTGGACCAGAGCACAAAGTTCTCCTCCACGATGCTTTTTATATAGCATGGGAAGTATTGCCCTTTAAATGCCTGACTGCCGCTTGCAGATCATTCTTCAATCTGTCTAAGGGCATCTTGGCCTCTAGATTGTTGGCTTCATAACATTGAGGTAATTAGCAACTTATGCTTATAAAAGAGTATAAAGAATCCTTTCTTTCTGTTAGGCTGGAAACAAGCTTCTTTAAGACCTAAGTTATACATCTCTGAGCTGTGAGGCCTGCCTTTCTTGTTTTGTCTGAATTCTCCTCTCTTTGCTGAGGTGCCAGGCTTGTGCAGGTGAAGGGACAATCTCTTACCTAAGCTTCAAATAATGTAAAAATTGAAGGAGTCAAGTGCTGAGTTGGAAATACAAGCTAATAAACCAGAGAAGGAACTCTGAACAGGAGGATGTCAGAGGACGGTCCTGAAAGTAGAGTTCAGCAGCAGGGAGCCTGAGGACATAGGAACGCAGGAGGCAGCAGGTGAGACAAGTAGGAGAATGGGGGTCCTGGGAATATCCCCTAGAGGAGCTTTGGCCAGCAGGCTGACCTGACACATTACTGCATGTGGTATATGGGAGGCCTGATGTGTTTTAAAGTCTGGGATAGAATAGTCATGGTCATGCTCTCCTAAATGACAGAATCTAAATCGTTTTAGTTTATTACTTAATGGAAGTGACACTCCCTAGACACTTCCCAACTTCACTGCATTGTTTGGGGTGTGACGACCACCCTGCAAGCAGAGTTAATTAAATGCTTTAAAAATTCTGCAAAGATGACCTGGCTGGTGTGGCTCCATGGATTGAGCATCATCCCATGCACCAAGAGGTCATGGTTCAATTCCCAGGTTGTGGGCTCAATTCCCAGTAGGGGGTGTGTAGGAGGCAGCCAATCAATTGTTTTGTTTTTTTTTTCTCTCTCCCTCTTTTTTCCCCTCTCTCTAAAAATCAATAAAAACATATTAAACAAAAAATACTGCAAAGATATCTAGGAAACCCCAGCATATCTTTACAAAAATACTGGTCATCAGAGGGAAGGGGATAAGGTGCGGTAAGGGAGGCCAAATATTTGGTGACACAAGATGATTTGACTTTGGGTGGTGGACACACAATGCAATATACAGATCATGTATCACAGAAATATACGCTTGAAACCTATAGGAGCCCACCCCAATAAATTTAATAAAAATAGAATAAAACAAAAAATAAAATTAAAATACTGCAAAACTGAGATTGAGAATTACATAATTTAATAACATCTCTAATGAGAGAATATAAAATAAGAAAATGAAAAAGAAGGATCCTTTGAAGCAAATTTAGGGCATATCTCCCTAACAAGATAGGCATTTGTGGGTCTTTTTTGGCTACAGCTATTGACTGAAATAAAGTATAGAACAGTATTCCAAAGGGAAGGACACATTCTAAATCTAATAAGAAAAATATGCCCTGATACAAAAGAGAAAAATATAGTAAACGGGTCCAAACTGACAATAATAAATTATTCTTTATGAAAAATGAAAACATACAATAGCTGAATAATTTTAGTATTTAAAGTAACAATAAGAGCCCTGGCCAGTTTTGCTTGTGGTTAGAGCGTCTGCCCATGGTCCAGAGAGACCTGGGCTCAGTTCCCGATAAAGGCACGTACCTCCATTGCAGTTTGTTTCCAACCCCAGTTGGGGTTGTGTTGAGTGGCAGCAACTCGATGTGTCTCTCTCGCATCAATGTTTCTCTCTCTCTCTTTCTTCCCCCTCTGTCCCTCCCACTCTATCTGAAGATAAATGCAAAAATATCCTCGAGTGAGGATAAAAAAATAAAAATAAAATAACAATAACTGACAAGGACAATGTGCATAAAAACTTAATATGTGAAGTTCTGTGTTTTGACTTTGTGATACCCTTTCTTCTCATATCTATATCTACTCCAGTTTAAAATTTCATGTTTGGCCCTGGCCAGTGTAGCTCAGTTGGTTGGGTGTGGTCCTGTGCACCAAAAGGTTGCCGGTTCCCAGGTCAGGTACACACCCAGGTTGCAGGCTCGCAGGAGGCAGCAGCTTGATTTTTTTCTTGCATCGATGTTTCTTCCTCTCCCTTACTCTCTCTAAAAATCATTAAAAGATCTTTCAAAACAAACAAGAAAATTTGTGTTTGAAGTTAAGAAAAAATAATAATTTTATGAAATAATTAAATACTTGAAGGATATTGCGAAATCAAGGTTGGGAATTACTTTGTGTAATTATGTCTCTAATAAAAGAATAAACAGAAATTTTAAAAATAAAAAGAAAGTATTTGCTTGATCTATACTTGTACTGTCCAAAATAGTAGTCATCAGCCACATGTCTATTTAAATTTAAATTGTTAAAACTAAAAATTCTGTTCCTCAATCACACTAGCCACATTTTAAATGCTCTGTGATTCATATGTGCCTAGTGGTTACCACATCAGAAGTAGAGACAAAAAATTTCCATCATTGCAATTCTGATTTTGACTATATTAACTGGCATCCAACTCGACTAAGAGAGAATGATCCACATTCATATTTTGAATGATGATTTAATTAATAAAAGATTGAGTAAATCACTCTCTTTTGTTTCTTATCTCTTCTTTCAAAATTAATGTAATATACTTTTAGTATCTTCTTTGTTAATTTCAATTGATATAGGGAGTTCTTCTCAAACTGAAAAAGTAACTAAGAAGGACAAAGGAATTTTGCCCATAAACTTGCAGTTCTTGAAGTGTCAGAAAGCCATCACTAGGGTAATTTAGGATTCATTGCAGGATATATCAAAGTGGTCCAGCCACTGCTGAATGCCAGCCAAACAGCCAGCCTCTTTCTCCTTTTTCTTCTCTGAGAGAACGTGCCTTCCATGCAAGCAAGTTCCAGCCCAAGTTCTACACTGAAGGCAATTTTGCCAATGTACTTCTAGCAAATGTTTATTTCTCTAATGAAAAGAAACTTACAAGACAAAAACTCCTTTCCACCCCCTTTTCCTGCTTTGAATATTATTAAATGAGAAAGGAATGCTTAGTGGTATGGCAGTCGCCTTGTGGCTGTGAGAGAAAGACCCACAAAGCACAGAAAAATCTCACCTAGAGTCCTTGCAGTGTTGACTCTAGGACCAACACTGGAATGGCCCATCTATGGACTTGCTGTAGAAAAGTTAGAGAAATGTATTTGTTTAACCCATTTCTGTGCAGATAATTTGATATTTGTACCTCTTTGTACCTCAATTTCTTCTGCAAGTGGGGATAGTAGTCTCCATTTTGAAGGGTTATTATGAGAATTAAATGGCTTAGTAGATGTAAAATGCTTAAAACAGTGCCTGGTCCATGACAAGCAGTCAGTCACCATTGGCTGCTGGTGCCTTGGTGGTGGTGGTGGTTGTAATTCTTGCAGTTGAAAGTACGTGGCCACTTTACATGATAAGGAAGACTATACCACAAGGTAGGCTGCTCCTCTGTGGAGACATCAATTCGAAAGCTGGCAAATGTATAGAAGAGATTGAACTAACTTCTCTGAAAATGCCTTTTCCAAGTGCTTGACTTCCAAGCAAAGACTAATTGAGACTTTGAATGAAACTATTCAAGTCGGTGTATTTTCAAAAGTCATATATTCAATAGAATTTTATGTTAGGCCCTCCAAAAGCTTAGATTCACTGCCCTAGATCCTGTATCCTGAAATACATAAATAGCTTAAAGTAGCATGTCAGTGTCTAAAGTACCCTTTAAAAATATCAAATTATATGTCCAATGTGCAACTTCTAAATTTTCTTTCTCTTAAAATAAGCCTACAGTGCATCTCTTTTACTTTCATATTTGCAATGACTCTTTTCTCACTTTACAAAATAAATGAAGCCTGGCCAGTGTGGCTCAGTGGTTGAGCGTCGACCCATGTACCAAGAGGTCACTGATTCAATTCCTGGTCAGGACACATGCCCAGTTTGTGGGCCAGATCCCCAATGTGGGGCATGCAGGAGGCAGCCGGTCGATGTTCTCTCAGCGATGCTTCTCTCTCTCTCACTCTCTTTCCCCCTTCCTCTCTATCTAAAATCAATAAATAAAACTACTATGAAATTTGCATACATGTCTTTGTATGGATGTATATATACTTTTATTTCTCTTGGATAAATACCTACTAGTGGAAAGGCTAGATCATACAGTAAGTATTTGTTTAAATGTTTAAGAAACTCCCAAACTCTTTTTCTAAGTGGATGTACAATTTTACGTTCACACGAACAGTGTATGAAGGTTTCAGTTCTTCCACATACTTGCCAACATTTGCATGTCAGACTTTTAATTTTTGCCATTCTAAACTAGTATCTCATTTTTATTTCAATCTGCTTTTCTCTAATAACAAATGATGCTGAATATATTTTCATTTGTTTATCTGCCATCTGTTCATTATTTTTTGTGGTGTCCAAAATATTTTGTCCCCTTTTGGTGGTAGTGGGGGTGTTTGTCTTCTTATTACAGAGTTTTGAGAATTCTTTATATATTCTAGATATGTCTTTTATCAGATATATGCTCTACAAATATTTCCTTCCTATCTATAATTTGTTTTTTTCATTATCTCAATAGTGTCTTTTGATGTGTAGAAGTTCTTAACTTGGGTAAAGTCTTATTTGTGCAATTTTTTGTTAAGGTGTCATAGCCAAAACATTTTTGTACTGGTGTCAGAGCTAAAACTATTTTTCCTATCCAAAGTCATAAAGAATTCATAGTTTTAGGTTTTACATTTAAATTCATGATACATTTTGAGTTGATTTTTACATATAGTATATGGTATAAATCCAAGGTTTTTTTCTTCTTCTTTTTTTTTTTCATATAGGAAGCCAACTGTTCCACTGCCATTTGTTGAAAAAAATAGTCTTTCTCTGCTGAATTGCCTTTGCACCTTCCTCAAAAATCAATTGTCTGGATCATTGGAAATCCTGCTTTCCTGCATGTCATCAATTTGTCTCAAATAAAATCTTATTAAAAATAAATAAATTGTCCATGGATTTCCAGTCAAAATGGCAGAGTAGGTAACTGCTGTGCTTGCCTCCTCCCACAATTGCATCAAACTAAATTATAGAATAACTACCTTTGAGAACCACCTGAAGACTAGCTGAACAAAACTCTATAATTAAGGATATAAAGAAGAAGCCAAGTAGACTCATAGGAGGAGCAAGAAAAAGAAACCACCTACATGTGGTGGTTAAATATTGAAAGGAATTATCTCAGCTGTAGAGGACCCTGTGAGGAGCGAGGGGTCCCAGCCCTATGCTGGGATCCCCATCCTGGACAGCCAGTGCCAAGAAGAGAAGTCGCCACAATATCTGGCTGTGAAAATCATCAGGGATTCCAACTAGGTGAGACAGAGGGCTGTTGGAGCCTCAGGCATTCCTCCTAAAGGGACTGCACATGGACTCACCCACTGACAGATACACTCACGATGAGCTCTAGTGTTAGAACAGCAGCTCAAAAAGCACCAGGGACATAACAGGGAAGAATTGAATTCTCTGGCTTCAGGGCAAAGGCTGGTGGGGCAGCTCTCTCAGGACTAAAGTGCTGGCAGGTACCACTGTTACTTTCCAGAGCCTTCCCCTGATCCAGCCTGCAGACATAGGCAGGCACCAAATCTGAGTCTCTATCAAATTGGTCTCACCCTGGTGATTCCCTGAGAACCCACCCTACACAACCCAATGTACCAGCCCAAACCTCTTTTAGTGGCTGTTCCTCACAAGCTTCTGCCATTGGCCCATGCTATGGACTTTCCTAAAATCTCTCAAAGGTTCACAAACCCCAAACAAGCAGTGACTGGCCTCAATTCACAGAATAGCCTCTTTCAGGTGCCTCCAAGCCCAGCACAGGCAGCAACCAACCGTAAATCACTTTGTAGCTCCTATCAGATGGCCCAGCACAAAGCACAGACAGCAGGTAAACTGGGTCTGCACTGGAGACTTCCCAAGAGGCCCCAGAACCAACATACCTGGTAGCCTGGCTGGCTTCAGACCACATCAGAGTACCACCCACTTAGTTTCACAAATGACATACCCAAAGGGTGGACTCAGCAGGCACCAGAATACCACTACAGCAAATCCCATCCTGTGGGTTCAGCCCCCACACAACAGCTTGTCCATTGTAGTCATGGTCAGTCCTCATCACCAGTCAGCCTGAGAGTCAATCCCACCCACTGACATGCCAACAACAATCAAGGCTCAACTACAACAGTAGGGTGCATACAACCCACACAAGTGACACCCCCTGGAGCATCCAGCTCAGGTGACCAGGGAGATAGTGTCACTATTATATAAGGCCACCCGGCCAAAACTGAAAGATGGGACAGAGCTACTTCATATGTAGAAACCAACACAAGGAGGCAGTCAAAATGAGGAAACAAACAAACAAACAAACAACATGTCATAAATGAAAGAACAAGACAAAACTCTAGAAAAAGAACTAAACAAAATGGAGATAAGCAATCTACCGGATACAAAGTTTAAAACACTGGCTATAAGGATGCTCAATGAACCTAGGAAAAAAATTGGTGATCTCAGTAAGAACTTCAACAAAGAGATAGGAAACATAAAAATGGAGATAAAAATAATAATAAATAACCAGTCAGAAATGAAGAATATAATAACTAAAATGTAAAATATATTTGAGGGAATCAACAATATTTTAAATGAAGAAGAGGATCTAATCAGTGATTTGGAAGACAAGGTAGCAGAAAATACTCAATCAGAAGAACAAAAAGAAAAAATAATCCAAAGACGTGAGGATAGTTTAAGGGGCCTCTGGAACAACATTTGCATCACAAGGATACCAGGAGAACAGAGAGAGCAAGGAATTGAGAACCTATTTGAAGAAATAATGACTGAAAACTACCTTTACCTGGAAAAGGAAATAGACATATGAGTCCAGGAAGCTCAGAGTGTCCCAAACAAGATGCACCCAAAGAGGCCCACACCAAGACACATCATAATTAAAATGCCAAAGGTCAAAGCAGCAAGGGAAAAGCAGTTAGTTACTTACAAGGGAGCTCCCATAAGACTGTCAGTTGATTTATGAACAAAAACTTTACAGGTCAGAAGGGAGTGGCAAGAAATATTCAAAGTGATGAAAAGCAAGGATCAGCAACTAAGATTACTCTACCCATCAAGGCTATCATTTACAATCAAAGGACAGATAAATAGCTTCTAGACAAGAAAAAGCTTAAGAAGTTCATGACAACCAAACTAGTATTACAAGAAATATTAAATGAATTTCTTTAAAAAAAAAGGGGGGGGGGGGTAGTCCTGGCTGGTGTGGCTCAGTTGGTTGAGCATTGTTCCATGCACTGAAAGGTCACTAGTTTGATTCCTGGTCAGGTCACATGCCCATGTTGCAGGTTCAATCTTTGATTGGGGTGCACACAGGAGACACTGATCAATGTTTTTCTCTCACATTGATGTTTCTCTCCCTCTCCTTTCCTCTCTCTCTAAATCAATAAAAATATGTTTTAGAAAAAAAGAAAAAGGAAAATAAAAAATACAAATAATAAAATGGCAATAACTACATACCTATGAATAATTACTTAAAATGTAAATAGATTAAATGCTTCAACCACCCACCTCACAACAAAAGACTCACATAGGTTGAAAGTGAAGGGATGAAAAAAAATCTTTCAAGCAAACTAAAAGGAAAAAAAAGCTGGGGTAGCTATACTCATATCTGATAAAATAGATTTCAAAATGAAGGCCATAACTAGAGACAAAGAAGGCCAATACATAATATTGAAAGGATATATCCAACAGGAAGATATAACCTTGATAAACATATATGCACCCAATATAGGAGCACCAAAATATATTAAAAATCTTCTGAGGACTTCAAAGGAGAAATCAACAGCAATAAAATCATAGCAGGGAACTTCAACACCCCACTGACACCACTGGATGGATCCTCTAGACAAAAATTTAGCAAGGAAACAGAGACTTGAAATGAAGCACTAGATCAAATGGATTTAATAGATATCTACAGAGAATTACACCCCAAAACTACAGAATTCACATTCTTCTCAAGTGCACATGGGACATTCTCAAAGATAGATCACATGATAGGACACAAACTAAATCTCTACAAGTTCAAGAAGATTTAAATCATATCAAGCATCTTCTCAGATCAATATGGCATGAAACTAAAAATCAATTGCCACAAAAACATGCAAAGACATTTGAACACATGGACGATAAATAGCATGTTATTGAACAATTAATGGGTTACCATGGAGATCAAGGAAGAAATTAAAAACTTCCTGGAAGCCAATGAAAATGAACACACAACAACACAAAATCTATGGGATGCAGCGAAAGCAGTTCTGAAAGGGAAGTTAATAGTACTGAAGGCCTACCTCAAGAAACAAGAAAAATTTCTAATTGACTGTTTAACCTCACAACTTAAAGAATTAGAAAGCAAACAAAACGAAAACCCCAGAGCAAGTAGAAGGAAGGAAATAGTAAAGATCAGAGCAGAAATAAATGAATTGGTTTTTTTTTTTTTTTGGTCTCTATGTCAAAGGATCAATGAAACAAAGAGCTGGTTCTTTGAAAGATAAACTAGATTGATGGACCCTTAGCTCGACTCACCAAGAAACAATGAGAGAGAACCCAAATACACAAAATCAGAAATGAAAAGGAAGAAGTAACAACAGATACCACAGAAATACAAAAGATCATTAACAACTACTATGAACAATTATATGGCAACAAATTTGACAATCTACCTGAAATGGACAAATTTCTAGAAACACACAGTCTCCCAAAACTGGACCGGAAAGAGATAGAAAACTTGAACAGACCAATAACAACTAAGGAAATTGAAGAGGTAATCAAGACTCTCCCAGCAAACAAAAGCCCAGGCCCAGATGGCTTCACGGGGGAGTTTTACCGAACATTCAAGAAAGAACTAACACCGATTCTCCTCAAACTATTTCAAAAAATTCAAGAAGAAGGAAGACTTCCAAACTTGTTTTATGAGGCCAGCATAATTCTAATTCCAAAACCAGAAAAAGACACTACAAAGAAAGAAACTACAGGCCAATATCCCTGATGAACATAGACGCCAAAATCCTGAACAAAACACTAGCAAATCGGATCCAGCAATACATCAAAAACATTATTCACCATGACCAAGTGGGATTCATCCCAGGGATGCAAGGCTGGTACAATATTTGCAAATTGATAAATGTGATACACCACAAATAAAATGAAGAATAAAAACCACATGATTATATCAATAGATGCTGAAAAAGCATTCAACAAAATCCTGCATCCATTTGTGATAAAAACACTCAGCAATGTGGGAATAGAGGGATCATATCTCAACATAATAAAGGCCATGTATGAAATACCTACAGCCAACATCATACTCAATGGGAAGAAACTAAAAGCATGTCCCTTAAGAACAGGAACAAGACCGAAATGCCCACTTTCGCCACTCTTATTTAACATAGTTTTGGAAGTCTTAGCCCCAACATCAGACATAAAGAAAAAAATAAAAGGGATCCAAATGGGAAAGAATGAAGTGAAACTGTCATTATTTGCAGATGACATGATAATATACATAGAAAACCGCCCTGGCCGGTTTGGCTCAGCGGTTGGAGTGTCGGCCTGCGGTACAGAGAGACCCGGGTTCGGTTCCCGCAAAGGGCACGTACTCGGTTGCAGTTTGTCCCCGGCCCTGGTTGGTCGTGCGGGTGGCAGCCACTCGATGTGTCCCTTCACATCGATGTTTCTCTCTCTCTCTCTTCCTCTCTCTCCCTCCCGCTCTATCTGAACAAAAAATGGAAAAATGTCCTCGGGTGAGGATAAAAAAAAAAAAAAAAAGAAAGAAAGAAAACCTAGACTCCATCAAAAATCTACTAGACTTAATAAATGAATTTGGCAAAGTAGCAGGATACAAAATTAACGTCAAGAAATCGATGGCATTCTTATACAACAATGATGAACTCACAGAAAGAAAAACTGAAAAAACAATCCCATTTACCATTGCAGCAAAAAAATTAAGATACCCATGAATAAACTTAACCAAAGAAGTAAAAGACCTATTTGCAGAAAACTACAGGTCATTGAAAAAAGAAATAGAGGAAGATATAAAAAAAGTGGAAGCACATACCTTGTTCATGGATTGGAAGAACATCATTAAAATGTCCATATTACCCAAAGCAATCTATCAATTCAATGCAATCACCATCAAATACCAACGACATATTTCACAGAACTAGAACAAATACTTCAAAAGTTTATATGGAACCAAAAAAGACCCCAAATAGCCACAGCAATCTTGAAAAGAAGGACAAAGCAGGCGGGATCACAATACCAGATATCAGGTTATACTACAAAGCGACTATAATCAAAACAGCCTGGTACTGGCACAAGAACAGGCATATAGACCAGGGGAACAGAATAGAGATCCCAGAAATGAACCCAAGGCAATATGCTCAACTGATATTTGACAAAGTGACAAGAGCATACAGTGGAGTCAAGACAGCCTCTTTAATAAATGGTGTTGGAAAAATTGGACAGCTACATGCAAAAAAATGAAACTAGACCATCAACTTACACCATACACAAGAATAAACTCAAAATTGATAAAAGACTTAAATGTGACTCGTAAATCCATAAAAATCCTAAAAGAAAATGTAGGAAACAAAATTTCAGACATCATATGCAGCAGAATTTTCACTAATACATCACCTAAGGCAACAGAAACAAAGCATAAAATGAACACATGGGACTACATCAGACCAAAAAGCTTCTGCACAGCAAAAGAAACAACCATCAAAATGGAAAGGCAACCCACTATATGGGAGAACATCATTGCCAATGATACATCAAATAAGGAGTTAATTTCCAAAATATTTAGAGTACTCATACAACTCAACAACAGGAAAACAAAGAACCCAATTAAAAAATGGGCAGAGGAGCTAAATAGACACCTCTCCAAACAGGAAATACAAATGGCTAAAAGACATATGAAGAAATGCTCGACGTCACTAATCATCAGAGAGATGCAAATTAAAACAACAATGAGGTATCACCTCACACCTGTCAGAATGGGCACCATCAACAAATCATCAAACAACAAATGTTGGCAAAGGTGTGGAGAAAGGGGGACTCTAGTACAATGCTGGTGGGAATGCAGACTGGTGCAACCACTATGCAAAACACTATGGTGTTACCTCAAAAAATTAAAAATTGAACTTCCATGTGACTCAGTGATCCCACTTCTAGGAATATACCCTAAGAAACCTGAAACACCAATCAGAAAGAATATATGTACCCCCATGTTCATAGCAGCACTATTTACAATAGCTAAGATCTGGAAACAGCCCAAGTGTCCATGAGTAGATGTGTGGATTAAAAAGCAGTGGTACATATACACAATGGAGTACTATGCAGCTGTAAGAAAGAAAGATCTCTTATCCTTTGAGACGACATGGAGGGACCTGGAAAGTATTATCCTAAGTGAAAGAAGCCAAGCAGAAAAAGACAAATACCACATGATCTCGCTTATTTGTGAAATATAATGAACATAACAGTCTGAGGAATTTTGTAGACCCAGAAACATGGCATTAGGGTGCAGACTGACAACCCTCAGAAGAAGGGGTGATGGGGGAAGGGAAGAGATAAACCACAGAACTTATATGCATGTACGCATAACCAATGGACATGGACAACAAAGCCCGGGATGGGGTGCGGGGGATGGGGAGGAGGGTGTCAATGGGGTAAAAAAAAAGAAATATCTGTAACAAAAATAAAATTAAAAATAAATAAATAAATGCTTCAATCAAAAGATATAAGGTAGATTAATGAGTAAGAAAATAATGTCCATATATATTCTGTCTACAAGAGACTTCAGATCAAAAGTCACACACAGACTGAAAGTAAAGAGACAAAAACAGATATTTCTTGCAATTGAAAATAAAAACGTTGGGGTAGTAATATTTATATCAGATGGAGTTTCCTAAAAATCTTTTAAATAGAACTATCACATCACCCAGCAATTTCACTTTTAGGTGTTTATCCAAAGAAATCCAATACACTAATTCAAAAAGATATGTGCATTCCCAAGTTTATTGCAGCATTATTTACAATGGCTAAGATATGGAAGTGTCCAACAACAGATCATTGGATAAAAAATAAGTGGTACACATATACAATGGAGTGTTACTCAGCCATAAAAATAAATGAAATCTTATTTTATTTGTCCACATGAATTTTAGAATCAGCTTATCGAATTCTACCCCCAGCCACCCAAAAAAGCTGGAGTAGATTTTGATAGATTTATATTGAGCTATAGATTAATTTGGGGAAAATTAACATCATAACAAAATTGAGTGTTCTAATAGATAAGCCAGGTATATCTCTCCATTTTATAGGTTTTCTTTCATTTCTATCAGCAATGCTTTATAGTTTTCAATGTTTAGTTCTTATACATACTTTGCCATTTTTATCCATCAGTGATTTTTATTTCTAATGCTGTCATGAATCATATTTTTCTCATTTCAATGATCAACTTTTCACTGCTAGCGCATAGAAATACAATTTATTTTCATGTACTGAGCTTATATTTTGCAACTTTGCTAACTTCAATTACTAGTTGTAATAGCTTTTGGTATATTCCATCATATTTCCTATAGAAAGTCATGTCACATTCAAAAAAGGACAGTTTCACGTTTTAAAATTTCCTATTGAAAATGTCTTTTCTTTTTCTTGCCTTATTGAAACAAGTAGAACCTCCAATACAGTGTTAAATAAAAGTGATGAGAGCAGACATCCTTGGCTTGTCTTAGCTGTAGATTTTTTAAATTAATTACAAAAGTTTCCATTATATCTAGTTTTCTGAGAATCTTTATCAGAAATGGATGTTAGAAATTTAAAATTTTTTCTGCTGTATTAAAATAATCACATGGTTTTCTTTTTTAGTTTGTTAATAAGGTGAATTTCATCCATTTATATTAAACTAACCTTACATTCTTTTTTTTTTTTTTTTTTGATCCTCACCCGAGGACATTTTTCCAATTTTTGTACAGATAGAGTGGGAGGGAGAGAGAGAGAGAGAGAAACATCGACGTGAAAGGGACACATCGAGTGGCTGCCACCCGCACGACCAACCAGGGCCGGGGACAAACTGCAACCAAAGTACGTGCCCTTAGCAGGAACCGAACCCAGGTCTCTCCGGACTGCAGGCCAACGCTCTAACTGCTGAGCCAAACCGGCCAGGGCTAACCTTACATTCTTTAGACAAATACCACTTGGTCATAATTCATTTTCTTTTTTATATATTGTTGGGTTCAATTCGATAAATTTTGTTTGGAATATTTGCATCTATGTTCATGAACAATAATGGTCTGTAGTGAGTGAGAGTGTGAGAGTGTGTGTGTGTGTGTGTATGTGTGTGTATGCATGTATATATATACATAATGTCCTTGTCAAGTTTTGGTGTCAGACTAATGCTGGTGTCACAGAATGAGGTTGGACCTCCTTGTCTTTATATTCTAGAAGATTTTTTATAAAATTGGTATTATTTTTTCCTAAAATTTTGGTAAAATTTGCCTGCAAATCTATGTGGGCTTAGATTTTTCTCTGTGGGAAGATTTTTGTTTTGCTTTGTTTTGTTTTGTTTGGAAAGGGGGGGATAGTTGGGAGTTTTGTGGGAGTTTTGTTGTTGTTTTAGTAAATATTTAATTCCTTTAACAGATAGATACTAGATTATTCAGATTAAATATTTCTTCTTGAATGAGGTTTGTGAGTTTGTGTCTTTCAAGAAATTTGATCTTTTATCTAAGTGATGAAATGTGCTGACATAACATTGTTCATAAAATTCCCTTATTATCTTCTGAATATCTGTAGAATCTGCAATCATGTCACCTTTCTTGTTCCTCATATTGATTTATGTCTTTCCCTCCTGATCATTTCACTCAGTTAAAAATAGCTCTAATTCCCCTTTTGGTTTCTTCTTTGCTCATGCATTATTTAAAAGTATATTATTTGTCTCCAATATTTGGGGGATTCTACAGGGATCTCTCTGTTATTAATTCTAATTTGATTCCATTGTGATTGAGAAACATACTTTAAATAAATTAAATCCTTTTGCATGTATTAAGAATTGTTTTATGGTCCATAATATGGTCTATCTTTGTGACCTTGAATAAAATACATATTCTGATATTGTTGAGTAGAATAATCCATGATTAGAATTTTTATTGTAATTAGAACCAGAAACTAATAGAAAAATATTGGCCAGAATGGGACCATTTGGATTTAGCATCTGTTTAATTAGGATGACGGTGATGACAGTGATGGTGATTTTGGTAAATAGGAGTTATTGTATATTAGATGTTCAATACTTTTTTCTAAAAATTTACTACCAGTTTATTTCTAAAAGAGATGGTCTCCCTCTCATAAACACTTGCAAAAACCACTCAAGAAAAATAAAAATTTAGATGATCTAATTATTCCTTTAGCATTCCCCTGGGAGTACTCAATTTTTGATTTTCCAAAAAATTCATTTTTTACATTCTCTGATTCTCATTAACAACCCTATAAAAGTTTGAGATGAAAAAGGCATAATTGAAACAATTTAAGAGACTTGCCCAAGGAATACAGTTAAATTAATTGTATAGCTCAGGAATTTACAATTTTTGAGAATGTTACAAAGTTTAAAATTTGTGAATGTTAGAGTGTGTACCATAATCTCTAGAGGGCTTAAAACACAAAATTTCTTTTCTTGTTTACTATCTTATATCTAAAAATATATTTTAGAGAATTATTTTGTTTTCTGGGAATAAAAAGTAAAGATCCTTAAGAGGAGTAGCATCGTGAGACAGTATATTACCAGCCGTTACACTCTAGAGTTCATGAAGACATTCTGGACAGACTGGAGGATGGAAAAGAAGACTGGCTTTGGAGAGGAGTGGGAGATGGAAATGTATGCAGGAAGTTGAAACCAAGATCCTCCGAAGGATTTGAGTGGAATACAGGCATAGGCTAATCCTAAAGGACATTAAAATATCCAGGAAGACCTTACTTTCCCACTCCCTTCTCTTTTAAATCCACCCATTCATCTAACTGTGCATTCTTTCTAGCTTGTTTTCAGCTCCTTATTCTTCGTCTAGCCTTAACCACAAGAATTTAAGGAAACAAGGAATAGGAGCAAGAAACCATCTTAGCCATCCCTAAATTATCTCCAATTTAAGACTGCCCCTGGACCAAGACAAACCTAAGTTTCAGCTTTTCATGGTTCCACCTGTCATGATAAAATCAATTCCCCTGAGGCCACAGGTTATTCATACATTACCAAGCAGGGTCTCATACCTAGTGAAGAAAGGTATTAGAATCCTTCAGAGAACAACTTAATTACTATCCCAGGCAAACACTGAGAATACCGTCCCCCACCCACCACCACTTCTCAGCTTCTCCTTGCTAAAGTAAAAGGAAATAGCTTTCCTTGAGATTATGTGATTCATTACAAACATCTGACATTAATTCTAGGAACAAGGCTTGTATACAAGACTTAGAGAAAGCAACAGGGAGGGTCTGATATAGATAATGGGATGAGATGTGGCAACTTCTTACTCTATGTGTCATCAGCTCTTACTGCCTGAACAGAAAACTGGTGGCCTTTGACTTGTGAAATGCCTCATTTCCTGCACCAGTGCCCAGGAAAGATTAATTTGTGTCAAAGAATGCTAATCACATAAGATGATGCTGACAGGGCTCTAAGTTATTCCCAGACGACTGAAATTGCTCATTTCAAATAACTCAACTCATTTGCCAGCACAGGATGTGCTATATTGACCAACCCCTTCAAGCTAGGGTGGACACCAGTCTGACCTGGGGCACCATAAGCCAGACTTCAAGCATCAAGAGTATTTCTCTGTCATTCAAATTGTCATTTCTTGGCATATGAAGAGCAGAACCCTTTTATGGACACTAAAAAGATAATAAAGGAATGTTATGAACAACTCAATGCCCATAAATTTGATAACCCAGATAAAATGGGCCAATTTCTTGATAGACACAATTTGAAATAAACAATCTGGATAGGCCCATATCTGTTAAAGAAATTGAATCAATATCAATAATCTATCGAAACAGAAAGTATGAGGTCTAGATGGATTCACCGGTGATTTTTACCAAACGTTTAAGAAAAAAATTATGCCAATTCTCTACGATCTGTTTCAGAAGAGATTGGGGAATACTTTCTAACCCATTCTATGAGGCCAGCTTTAACCTAATACCAAAACCAGACAAAGACATTACACTACATGAAAAGACATTAAAGATCAATATCTTTCATGAACATAGATGAAAAAACCCTCAACAAAATATTAGCAAATCAAATTCAACAATGTATAAAAAGAACATGCCACAATCAAGTGAAATTTATCCCTGGTTCAACCTTTGAAAATGAATTAATGTAAACCATCAAATCAACAGACTAAAAAAGAAAAATTACATGATCACATCAATAGACATAGAAAAGCATTTTATGAAATCTGACACCCCTCATGATCTAAAACTCACAGTAAACTAGGATTGGAGGGAGAACTTTCTTAACTGAATAAAGAATAGCTATAGCTCAGCCAGTATGGCTCAGTGGTTGAGTGTCGACCCATGCACCAAGAGGTCATCAGCTCGATTCCTGGTCAGGGCACATGCACAGGTTGTGGGCCAAATCCCCAGTGGGGGACATGCAGGAGGCAGCCAGTTGATGTTCTCTCTCATTGATGTTGCTATCTCTTTCACCCTCTCCCTTCCTCTCTCTCTAAAATCAATAAAGAAAAAAAAAAAAAAAGAATAGCTACAAAAAAAGCCTCCTACAGCTCACATCATATTTAATGGTAAGAAAAAGTTTTCCTGCTAAGATCAGGAATAGGCAAAGATATTCCCTCTCACCACTCTTTTTTAACACACTGGAAGTATTAGCTAATGTGGTAAAACAAGAGAAGATAAGAAAAAAGTAAAGAAAGGAAAAGAAAAGGTATACGTATTGGAAAGGAAAAAAATAAAACTGTTCAATATGATATCATCATCTATATAGAAAATCTGAAACAATCACAAAAAACTCTTGGAGCTAATAAGCAATTATAATAAGGTTGCAGGATAAAAAGTTAATATATAAAAGTCAATCACTTTTTCTATATACCAGCAATGAATAAGTGAAATTAGGAATTAAGAATACAATATCCTTTACATGTACCACTAAAAATGAAATACATAGGTATAAAGATAACAAAATATATATAAGATATACATGAGCAAAACTACAAAATTCTGATGAACAAAACCAAAGAACTAAATACATGGAGAGATGTTCCATGTTAATGGGTAGGAAGATTCAATATTATCAAGATGACTTGATCTATAGATTCAATGCAATCCCAATCAAAATCGCACCAAGTTATTTTGTAGATATCAACAAGCTAATTCTAAAGTTCATATAGAGTGATAAAAGACCTAGATTAGCTACACAATATTGAAGGAGAAGAACAAAGTTGGAGGATTGACACTACTAAACTTTAAGATTCAATATAAA
Source organism: Molossus molossus (assembly GCF_014108415.1). Classification (NCBI taxonomy): domain Eukaryota; kingdom Metazoa; phylum Chordata; class Mammalia; order Chiroptera; family Molossidae; genus Molossus; species Molossus molossus. The sequence goes on from NW_023425388.1 coordinate 86,283,592, forward strand.
GCCAGAGTAATAAAGATGGTGTAGTATTGCTAAAAGAGTAACAAATAGACCAATGAAACACAATAGAGAGGCCAGAAATAGACTCACATAAATATAGTCAACCGATCTTTGACAAAGTAACAAAAGCAATACAGTGGAGAAAAGATAATCTTTTCTTTTTTTATTTTATGAGTGCCTCTAGAACAATGGGACAACCACATTAAAAAAAAAAAAAAAAAAAGAATCCAGATGCAAGCCTTATACTCTTCACAAAAATTAACTCAAAATAAATCACAGCTCCAAAATAAAATGCAAAACTATAAAACTCCTAGAAGATAACACAAGAGAAAACCTAGATGGCCTTGAGTATGGTGGTGATTTTTTAGGCATAACACTGAAGTCACAATCTGTGAAAAAGAAAATTGATAAGATGGACTTCATTAAGCTAGATGAAAACATTCCGCTTTGTGAAAGACAATGTCCAGAGAATGAGAAGACAAGTTGCAGACTAGGAGACTATATTTACAAAAAACACACCTGGTAAAAGACTGTTATCCAAAACTACAAAGATCTTAAAACTCAACAATAAGAAAAAATAACAACCTGGGCCAAAGACCTTAACAGACACCTGACCAAAGAAGATATATAGGTTGCGAATAAGTACATGAAAAAAGTGCTCCACATCATAAGTCATCAGGGAAATGAAAATTAAAATAACACTGAGATACTAATTAATACCTACCAGAATGGCCAAAATCCAGATCACTGACAGGGATGTGGAGCAACAGCAATTCATATTCATTACTGGCAAGAATACAAAATGATACAACCACTTTCGAAGATAGTCATTTTCTTACAAAACTAAACATACTCTCACCATCTGATCTAGCAGTCAAGCTACCTTCCTATTTGCAGAGGGGTTGAAAATGTATGTCCACAAAAACCCTGCACAGATGTTTACAGCAGCTTTATTCATAATTGCCAAAACCTGGAACTAACCAAGATTTGTTTCAGTAGGTAAATGGATAAATTGGTACATCCAATAAAATATTATTTAGGCCTAAAAAATAAATGGGCTATTAAGTCATGAGAAGATGTGGATGAACCTTAACTGCATATTAGTAAGTGAAAGCAACTCATCTGAAAAACTACATATTACATAATTCCAATTATATAACATTCTAGAAAAGGCAAAATTGTGGAGATAGTGAAAAAAAATCAGTAGTTTCCAGGCTGGGGCAGAGAGATGAATAGGCAGAAACAGAGGATTTTTAGGTCAGTAAAAAATACTTTGAATAACATTATAATGATGGAAATATGTCATTACACATACAGTGGAACGTCAGTCCTCGAACTTAATTCATTCCAGAAGGTTGTTTGAGAAGCAATTTGTTCGAAAACTAAATCATTTTTCTCATTCGAAATCATGTAAATTGAATTAATCTGTTGCAGACCTCCAAATGATTCCGTTTTAACCTCTCTTATATACAGTACTCATCTAATGTACTGTTTAATCTATAAATAAATATTTATTTTCTTAAATTTATTGAACCACCACCTACTAGCCTTAAACGAATCACTTTTAGCACTCATTCCAGGGGTGTCTTTCAGGAGGCCAGCAGGCAGCATCTTTGCTTTTTCACGTCACTGCCTCTGAAATGCTGTCACCAGCTAACAGCTTTTTGTTTATTCGAGTCAGCAATTTTTCTACTTCTTCCATTGCCTGTGACCTGTGATCATTGTTTTGTGAGCGCTTTCACACCCTTAGCAACATAAGCACTCTTGATGGTGTCTTTATGTTTTAAAATTGTGCTAATCGTCCGTTTCCCTAGCAACAAGAGCAAAAACAAGCAAAAAACACTAATATTCACAGCAAAATTTCCTGAGATGTTAACAACACAGGGTTTGGCAGTAAACTAACTCATACTCACATTCTTTCTTTGTCTGTCGCCTGACAGATGCATGACTGACCATACAGGTATCAGAATAAAAGGGTTGTTTGGTTGAGAATCCAAGTTTTGTTCAACAACTGAGACATTTTTCCGTGAACAACTTGGTTGAGAACTGAACTGTTCTAGTTGGGAGATGTTTGAGAACTGAGGTTTGACTGTATGTCCAAACCCACAGGATGTACAAGACCAATATTGAACCCTAATGTAAGTTATGGACTTTGATTAAGTATGATGCATCAGTGGTATGTACATCAACTGTAACAAATGCACCGCTCTGGTGGGAGATTTGATAATAAGAGAGGTTATGCATGTGTGGGGGCAAAAGGTATATAAGACATCTCTGTACTTTTCTCTCGGTTTCATGGTGAACCCAGAACTGTTCTAAAAAATACTAGTCTTAATTTAAAAAGTACCTCAGCTACAATTACAAATGAAATATAGATCTTTTGTTTAAAAAAAAAAAAAAAGCAGAACTGTCCCAATCAATAAATAGTTGTATAGATTGATATACATCTTGCATTTATTTGCCCAATATTTATGGAGAGCTCAATGTATGCTAAACATTCTAAAGCATTAGTGCCACAAAGAAGAGATCGTTCCTAGCTCGAGAGGAAAACCTAAATGTTTAGGGAATGAAAAAAAGCAATCCAACAGTTACTAAATAGTGTGCTAAATCTTATGGATAGTGGTAAGCACATAAGAACACATGAAACCCTAAGAGAGCTACCTAGATTGGTGGGTGCAGAAAAGGCTTCCTAAAGGTGTTGGCTTCGGATCAGTATTAAAGGGAGTGGGGGTTACAAAAACCACCGATTTTGTTTATTGTTTCCATAGTCTTGCCTTTTCCAGAATGTTATATAGTTGGACTCACACAGTAGGTAGCCTCTTCAGATTATTTCCTTCCCTTAGTAACGTGCATTTAAGATTCATCTATTTCTTTTTGTGGCTTGATAGCTAATTTCTCTTTTAGCATTGAATAATATTCCATTTTCTGGACACAGCACAGTTTATCTCTATACCTACTGAAACACATCTTGGCAAGCAAGACTTAGATGCTAGCAAAATAAGAATACTTGTTTCCTCATAATTGCATTTTGATTAATCAATAAAGGGAAGGTCAAACTAAAATGATGTAAAATAGAAAACTCAGTGACAAAGAAATGTAGTTTAACTCTATTTAGAAATGACAACTGCCCTGGCCAGTGTGGCCACAACTACAGAGAAATAAAATTTAGCCCCAACTTCTGTCATGTGAAAAAAGAAGCAAAGAGAGGAAATAACTGTCTTCTATATATAGCCACTTGTCACCCTTGGAGTGTGAGTGTGTGAGTAGCCACCCCTCACTCTTGGGCTACTGTAGCTGTTTTCTAAATTGTTACCAATTTTTTGGCCTCTACCACCTCTAACAAAGATTCCCTAAATCTCATAGTCCTGGTCTGCTGTTTCCTTCCTCTGATCTGGCTCTTGATGTCTATTCCTCTCATGAGCATTTGCTACCAGCTATCTGTATTCAGTTTAAGTATCTGTTACTCATTTTTGCATATTCATTTACCTAACAGGTATGTGATATATTTAAGCAAGTATGTCTTTTGGAGTAATGGTGAATAACTTTCTTTAGGTTTTTTTCTTTGTTCCCTTCTACTTCATGCATTAAACAATGAGATTTAAAAAAAGGAACGTATGTTTACTGTGGAATCAGCCCAGTGATGACCAAAAGAGGAATAATTAGGATCAGAGTTAGATACCTACTGGAAAACACAGGCAGTGAGCTGAGGGCCTTGTTTAAATGTGAATTTATTGCCCTGGTCAGTTTTTCTCAGTGGTTAGAGAGTCGGCCTGCGGTCCAGAGAGACCTGGGTTCGGTTCCCGCTAGGGGCATGTACCTTGGTTGCAGTTTGTCCACAGCCCTGGTTGGGTCATGTGGGAGGCAGCCACTCGACGTGTCCCTTTCACATCGTTGTTTTTCTCTCTCTCTCTCTCTCTCGTTCTCTTCCTCTCTCTCCCTCCCACTCTATCTGAACAAAAGATGGAAAAGTGTCCTCAGATAAGGATAAAAAAAAGTGTGAATTTATTTGGGAAGAGGAATTTTTAAGCCATTTTTAGTCAGTGTGAGTCAGCTACTAATATTTTCTTCATAACAGATTTTGATAGGAGGGAAAAACAAAAAATATAAGGATGACATCTTAGACGTCCGGGAGAGGGCAGCATCAACAGGAAATAGAAGCAAGGGGCAATGACGTTACACATAATTGACTGCACCATTTTGCTCCTCTGGTCTTCGGCATACTTATAACCACAGTAACACGTCATGTGCCAAATCAAGACTCATGCATTTTAACATGGCATCCCAACTTGGTTTTCAGAAAATCACAATCCAGCTGAGGAATTTAAAAAAATGAGCATTCCAAAATATATATCACATGAACTTGAAATGCCAGGAGAAAATGTACTTTCCTCCTCTGTTCCTAAAGTGTGAAACCTGAGGCATCTTTAAGAATGACCGAGGAGCACATGATTCTTTCCTCATAAAACATCTTGGCAGAAACTGGGGCTATACTTTTGGCTCTGGGTTGCAGATGAAGCAGGAAATGTTAAAATATCCTGGACTCCTTCACAAAGGCTCTCAGTCTAAAACTGAATAAGAAACTCTTTTGGAAAAGATGGGAGATTAACAGGTGTGGGTTTTAAGTGTGTGCATTCTCCTTAGCTGACTCTTGGAAGTGTCCCCATGGTCCTATCTCTGGGCAATGGGAGCAGATGAAGCCTTAGGCAGGCTGATGCACAGATACAAAGATACTTAGTTTGTCGGGAGTGAAAAGGAAACCGTGAGTCACTTAGAAAAGAAGGATTAAGTGTTTTAACAAGTTTTTTGCTTTTCCTGGAATACTTACTAGGAAAAAAGAGCAGGTTTTTGGGGGTTTTTTTTTTTTTGGTCTTAGGGCAAAAAATACTATTTTTATAGTTTAGAGAGGAAGAATATGTTTATATGTGCAAAATTAAATGATTTTTCCCAATTTAAACTTCTGTTTCATGAAGGTCAAACAAAATGCCTTCCAGCAGATGAACTGCTACTCGTTCAGACTTCAAAAATCTAGAACTTAAGTTTATAAAACTACATTTTTAGAATATTTCTGTGCCTTTAGAGGCCAGGGTATGCTTTCATTAAATGCTAATTTTAATGGTTCTGTAAAACTAAAAAATATAGCAGTTTAAAAGAAAAAGCTCTCACCTTGGTTTCTCTTAAAGTTTACCAAATTCACTGAATTTTATCCAAAGCATTATGCTATCAGCAAAGTATGTGCAGATGGTAAAAGAAATAAAAAAAACCTCATAACTCTTATCTGTCTTCTAGTTTCTAATAAGATTTCACTTACTATACACAAAAATGCTTAAGCAAGTGTACATGAAAACATACCTAAAGGACGTTGTTTCTGCTACTTCATCAAATTATTAAAATATGTGTGATAAGATCGGTGGGTATGATGTCAAGCACATATAAAAGTATTAAACTATTACATATGAAATCAAGGCTGTTGTTCAGCCTTTAAGCTCATCTCCCAGATTGTTGGAGTGAGGACTACATAGTCTGAAATTATTCTGTCCCCCATTTCTGGGTATTTATAGGTTTAGGTATCAGGAAAATAATGTCTCTCTGGTAATGGCTGATAGTTGGAGTGATCACCTTTCTTATATGAACACCTTGAGCACCACTATGACTTGTACATTTTGTGAAATCTGGACTCTAGCCAATAAGAATACAAACTTACCCAAACAGAATTGCTATTTAAAAAGTGCAGCTGGAATCAATAAGGTATTGATTAAGGAAGTGGAGTTGAAATATATTGTCAGCAATAAGGAGGAACCAAAGACCCAAAAGATACTTCCTGTTTCAAAAAATCACCATTAGATAATTTGCTTCAAGGAAAAGTTCAATTTTAGACAGTGACTAGGTAAGTGGTTTTCATGTTCCTCCCTTAATACTGATAAAGAATGTATCACACTATATAAATTATATCAAGTGTACATACTTGTTATTTTAATATCTGAATCCCCTCCCCTACCTCCCATGAAACTGTGAACTCCTTATGGGCAGAATCTTTGTCTTACTTTGTTTCCCCATTACCTACCATGATGCCTGAAGATAATATAATTGGGTATCACATGAGACTTATTAGCTTTGATAATATAATTGGATATCACAACTGGGGAATAACTGGAATTAAAGACAGAAGAGAACAGTAAAGTTTGAGAATGAGAATTTGTCCACATTCCCAAGACTGTCCAGAAAAGAGGCACTCGTTCAATGCAAGTATTCCAAGTCTTTGGAAAGAAACATCAAATACCTACTATCTTGTGGAATTAAAAAACAAAAGAGCTAACTAATAATTACAGACTAAAAAATTTCATGAGCATTATTGGGAGCCAAGTCACAGCTGGAATTCTTTAAAAGGAGGTAATATAATCCATTGTGAATGGTGTTATAAATGTATTCAATGAACATTAAACATTCAGGTTCATTTCAGTTTGACACTAAATTCTTTTTTAATTTAAATATGTTTTTATAGCTTTTTTAGAAAGAGAAAGGAAGGGAGAGGAAGACAGAAACATCAATGTGAGAGACAAACCCTGATTGGCTGCTTCCAGTATGCTTCCTACTGAGGAGCGAGCCCACCACCCAGGCATGTGCCCTGACCAGGAATCGAACCAGGTCCTCTCAGTCCATGGAACAATGCTCAATCCACTGAGTCACATCAGCTGGATGACACTCAATTCTTGATCCCTGAAATGGAGTTGGCCTGTTCATTTGGCTATGACAGCTTGTTGAACACATCCCATAGTAATGGTCAGCATCCTTGCTCTTACTCTCTAATTACAGCTGAGAAGTCTCATTGGTGGTTTTATTTTCTAAGGTAATTTTTGCAGCCAGAAGGAAATAAGCTTTCTAAGATAACTTGATTTTAAGGTCAAGTACATCTTGTACATTGTAGACTAACTTTATGGCATTAATCAATCTTTTATAGATTCAGTTAGCATTACATGAATTTTATGAAGATTTAATAATACCCAGAAACCAAACCAACACTGTTCAAGATGTACCAGTCAAAACACTGGAAGCTGGGTTTTCTTATTAACCTTTCTGCCTCCATTCTTGATCTGCTTAACCCATTTTCTTCTCTGATGCAAGAACATAGAACATGCCACCACACCCTTCTCCTTAAGACCCTTTGATGACATCGGGTTGCATTTAAAAGAAAGTCTAAATGGCCTTGAATGATCTTTGCCCTGACTACCTCTTGGCCTCAATACCTGATATTCCCTCCTTTGCTCTATGTTCAGATAATTTACAGTTCCCAAATGTGACATGTCATCCTCATCATGTCACACCAGTGATTTCCCACTGGGAAAAATTTTGCCCCAGGGGTACATTTAATGATATTTGAAGACATTTTTAGTTATCACAGCTCTAGTGGGTAGAAGTCAGAAATTCTACTAAACATTCCACAGCGCATATGACAACCCCCTTGATCAAAGAATTAACCAGCCTACAATTTTAATAGGGTCTCTGTTGAGAAACCCTGCTTTAGATAAATGATCACAAACAAATGAATGATTGCAACAAACCTTGAGAAAGGTCCCTTTAAAACAATACTGCTAGCCCCAACTGGTGTGGCTTAGTTGGCTGAGCACTGTCCCATGCACTGAGAGGTCACCAAGTTTGATTCCTGGTCAGGGCACTTACCTGGGTTGTGGGCTTGATACCCAGTAGGTATCAATCCCTCAGAAGGCAGCCAATAAATGTGTCTTTTTCTCACTGATGATTCTCTCTCCCTTTCCCTTCCTCTCTTTCTAAAATCAATTTTTAAAACTTTTAAAAATATATTAAAAAAACAAAACAAACAAAAAACAATGCCTCTAAAATAGGCAAACTATGGCTTATGAGCCAAGCTTGACCCACTGCCTATTTTTGTATATAACACTGTATTGGCACATGCTCATGCCTCTCTGTTTGTGTATTGGCACGTGCCCACACCCATCTGCTTGTGTATTGGTACACACCCACGCCTGTCTGTTGTGTAGTGGCATTGTGTGCCTGGCTGCTTTTGCAGCAAAGATGAGTAGTCACCACAGAGAGCATATGGCCCACAAATGCTAAAATGTTTTCTGTCTGGATTTTTGCAGAACAAGTTGCCAGCTCCTGCTCTAAAACACCCCTACTGTTCTCCTGCCCTTGGGGTTGAAGAGAACATAACATGTAGTCGTGTAAATGGGAAAGAAAATAATTTTCATCAACTGTCATACTATTTCAGAAGCTATAGAACAACTGGATATCCATCTAATCTAGGAGAAACATTTCCTGTAAACTGAAAATGAGTTGTGCTAAGTAGATATCATTAAAAAGGATCATTCAGGGCTAGGTAGGTGAGGTGGAGTGGGTTAGGAAAAGTTTAGTCAGTACATTTACTATTTCTTCCCGAGCAATTCCTCTAATCAACCTCTTTTTATCACAACCTGTGACCACCTTTTTGAAGCAGGCAGATCCTATCACTCCTCAGTTTCCAGCACTTGCTAAAATGTTCAAGGAGGAATGAATAGGGGCAGTGAAGCAAATGACTATTATGAAGAAAAAGGAGCTGCAGCCTCACTGTAGCTCCTCAAAAACATGAACTTGCTGTATTGTTGAATCTTCCTTTAACTCTAGCAGATTGCTGATAAAATGAGGAGCATGCAGAAGGTGTGATAAATATGTGACACTTGAAGTACCTGCTAGGGTTTCCCGTGGTGACTATTGACAAGCAGCAGTTGAGCAGCACAGATAAATTTCAGATGTATAAAATGCCAACCCAGCCCTGGCCGGTTTTGCTCAGCGGTTAGAGCATCGACCTATGGTCCAGTGAGACCTGGGTTCAGTTCCCACTAAGGGCATGTACCTCAGTTGCAGTTTGTCCCTGGCCCTGGTTGGTCGTGCGGGTGGCAGCCACTCGATGTGTCCCTTTCATGTCAATGTTTCTCTCTCTTCTCTCTCTTCCTCCTACTCTATCTGAACAAAAAAATGGAAAAATGTCCTCGGGTGAGGATAAAAAAAAAATGCCAACCCAGTACTTAAGTCCTGACTTTATATAAACATTAATTTATTGTGTTTATAGTAAAGGAAATTGGTTCCTTACAACCACTGAGTACCCACATGCACTTACATGCCATATACTGCTTCTTACCTTAAAAATGAGGTATTTATAGTTAGGGCAGTATCCCAGGTGCTACAGGAGGGAGAGATGAGTTTCTGTTGCTGCCCAAGTGGTACATATTTTCCCCAGGGTGGAGACCAGGTAGATTGGGGAAGGTGTTGCTCCTGAATTGGGGCACCCTCAAATCAGGCACACCAATATCAGAATCTTCCCAGATGTTTCTGAAAAATCATGTGTGCAAACAGCTAGGGACTTCAGGTTTATACAATTAAATGTAAATCGTCCTGAGGGCAAATCCCTACTTCAACAATATGATCTACAAAGACAGTGCTCACTCAAACAGTACCTTTGTGAAAATTATTTTTAAAGGTACTTTCTATGAGAGATATAACTCTGAAAACAGAAGATAAAAGTTTGGAGCAGTAACAAGAATGGGAAACTGAACCTAAGGTTTGGCTCAGCAGTTAGAGCATCCACCTGAGGACCAAAGGGTCTCGGATTTGATTGCTGGTCAAGAGCACTTACCTGGCTTGCAGGTTCAATCCCTGCCCCAGTCAGAGTCATACGGGAGACACTGATGTTTCTCTCTCTTTCTCTCTCCCTCCCTCCTTTCCACTTTCTCTAAAAATCAATGGAAAAATATCCTCCGCTAAGGATTAACAACAACAAAAGATTTCTGCTTGAAGCTAGAGATTCTAAAAGGGAGTTTTTCCTGGGGGAATAAAGAACTTAAAACTGCCCCAAATTATAGGAAGCCTAAATATACTATAATCAATTAAAAAATGTAATTAGTAGTTTAAAATCTTCTTCAGTCAAAAAACAAACAAAAAATATTTTAAAGTGAATCCTATGAAACTTCCAAAGAACAAATTATCTCAAGCTCTTCTAGTGAAGAGAAAAGGAACATTCCCCAGTGCATTCTCAGGCAAATATGACTTTGATGCCCAAACCAGAAAAGAATGACTTTAAAAAAGAAAATTAGAGGCAAATTTCACTCAGAAACATAGATGCAAAAATTATAAACAAGATATTAGCAAGCCAAACCCAGCAGTTAAAAAAAATTACATATAACATCATGACTGAGTTGGGATTATTCTAGGAATTTAAGGGTGATTTAATAGAGTCTATAAATGTCTGCCATGTTAACAGAGTGCTAGAGATAAAACATATGATCTCAACTTTGCAGAAAAAAAATGCGTGATGAAATTCTATACCAATTTATAAAAAGATTTTTTTCCCACAATGGAACAAAGAATTCTGAAGTAGACAGACATGAACATAGAAATTTGAAATGTTATGTTACTTTGCAGATTATTGAGGAAAGGAAGGAGCTACTTGGTAAATAGTGCATAGAGAAATGATTCTCCCTCAGGAAAACACAATGAAACTGGACCTCTCCAGTTGATTGACATGTAAAAATCAATCTCAGGTGAATAAAGAACATCACAGTAAATGGCAAAATTGTAAGACTTTTAGAAGAAAATATGAGAGAATATCTTTATAATCTCCGGCTACAGAATGTCATGTTAAAGCATGAAACGTACTAACCATGAAAAAAATGATTACTAAATTTACCCATGTTAAACTTAAGAACTCATCAAAAGTGAATAAAGTAAAAAGAAAAACTAGAAGACAATTAATAGCAACACATACATGTGACAAAGGCTAAGTAACTAAAATATATAAAAACTTTTACATATCAGTAAGGAGAAGACAAACAACCCATTAGAAAAATGGACAACAGGCTTGAACAGTTATTTCACAAAGAGAAATAAGAAATGGCCAATACACAAATGGTAAATGCCTAACCTTTTTGGCATGTTATTTTGCTTTTGCTTTTCTTTTCTTTTTTCTTTTGGTTAATAAAAATAAGTCATTTTATATTCATTAGATTAGCAAAGATTACAAAGCCTAACAATACAAGTATTAACAAGGATATGGATCAAAAGGAATCATTATTTATATGCTGATAGATATGGAAACTGCATAACTGCTTTGGAAAACAATTAGACATTACCTTCTAACATTAAAAATTAGCATTCACTGCATTTTCACATCTACCCCTAAGACATGTACAAGAATGTTCATGGTAGCTAAACTCATAATTTTTAAAAAGGGAACAATCTATAAATTCATCAACAGGAAATAGATGTGTTTTTCTATAGTCCCACAAAGGAATATTACACAGCAGTAAACACAAGTAAACAAAAACTACATGTAACAACAGAGAAATTGCAAAGCTGAATGACAAAAGTAAGTTGAAAGAGACTATTGAGAATGATAGCATTTTAATAAAGCTCAAACAATAAAATTTAACAAAATATTTTTTAGGGTTACATACATATAAAAACTGCCAAAAAATAAAAATAAAAAGAATGGCATTGATAAACAGCAAAATCTTTCATTTACTGGAAGCAAGAGAAAGAACACACATATACATAATAGTATTACTAATATTCTAGTTCTGAATTTGACTGTAGAGTCATGAATGTTCATTACTTTGTTTCAGAACTTATATATGTTACATATTGTTTTGTATGTGTAAAATGTTATATAATAAATATTTTAATGCAAAAGTCATTAATATAGAGAACACTTATAAGAGAAGTTGGGAAAATTAAGTCTAGCAGAAAACACAGGTTTTGACTGAAAGTTAATCAGTTAAAGATAAAATATCTTCTATATATACTAGCAAGAAGCTTTGTGTCAAGCACACACTTGGGGAATACCTGGTCTGGAGCCTAGAAGCCGAGATTAGGTTACTTTCTTAGATATTCACACAAATCACTAAATGTAATGTGTCTGAAACGAGTTGAGACCTTGTTACAAAATTGTGTGCAAATGAAAAAGAAGCAAATCACTGAAGAGCAAAAAATTTTAAATGACTCTCACAGTCAAAATAAGAGTGAACGAGAATTGGCAGAACTGCTTTGGGCCTGCCCTGACAAGGAAATGCAGTTTCACTATCAACAGGGAGGGGTCTCTAGGCTGGGGAAAGGTGTGTCACCAAGTCATCTCAGCACGGGGATCTCAAACCTCTCCTACAGACTCCTGGTTTGTCAAGAATCATTATAATTAAAATTTGATTTTCTTTTCCAAGTTTTTCCTACCATGTTTCCTTGAGTCATAGAACCATGAGGCCACTTCAATCTCTTTATTTACATATTTACGTATCTGTATGTGCATTTAAATTACATACACATACTTGATGATAGCAAAGCCAGTCCTGTGTGAGTCTATGAAACACGAGCCAGCTATCTCTGACACCAGCACCCTCGCCAAGCTGAGGAAACCACACAAAAGCCATTGTAAGGACGCATTCTGCACAGTGACTAACTGACCTGAAGACAACCCAAGAATATGCCTGTCTAAAGCTCCCTGTCACAGTGCAGACAGGAAGTCAGTTTGGATATCAAGATAACCTAGCAGGCAAGGGGAAAAGGTCCAAAGCAGCTCCCACCTACACAAGCATTCTCTCTAGCTGATAAGGAGGCTGCTTTCAAATGAATAATAAATAAGACAAGACAATTTCTCCCCTTGGTTTTCCCATGGAAACAGATTTGATATGGAATAATCTGGACAAAGGAGGTGACTTCAGCTATCAGGTCATCCCTAAATCTTGTCAAGTTCTACACCTGTAGTCTTAGTAACACCAGAAAAAAGTATTTTATAACGAAGTAAATAGGAAACTCACCTACTTGGATAATTGAGGGGATAGATTTTACAGTGCCCTAAAAATTTATATGCACATTCTGTTCATTCCTAACCAAATACATAGAACTATTTATAAAGGGGGAGAGAAGGAGCCACTTCAAATGAGTAAACAGAGGCAAATAAACATAATAAATACCTCAGCTAGAATTTGGGATTGTAGTATCCTTCATCTAGGTGACAGTTTGTTGGGGCTGAGAGAGCATGGTAAAATTCTCCTCATGCTTCTCCACTAAAGTAACCCAAAGGCCCAGAATACTGAACCGGAAGCCTGGCCATAGCCAGAAGCACACTGCCTCCCACTCAAAAAATTTTAGTCTGTTATTTTTTTCTTAAAAATCAAAGTGGCCTGGCCAGTGTGGCTCAGTGGTTGAATGTCGACCCATGCACTAAGAGGTCACTGGTTCGATTCCTGGTCAGGGCACATGCCCAGGTTGTAGGCCCGATCCCCAGTGGGGGGCATGCAGGAGGGGGCCAATCAATGTTCTCTCTCATTGATGTTTCCAGCTCTCTCTCCCTCTCCCTTCCTCTCTCTAAAAATCAATAAAGAAAAAGAAATTGAAGTGACTTTTTCTATTTGTTCTATCATATATCCATAGGAATGCAAAAAAAGATAGGATTCACTGATTTTGCATCCATGTGTAGATTATAAAACCTTGAGGAATGCAAAAATTCAACAACTCACAACCCCCTTCATATTTTGGAATAAAATTGAAGCATTGGGCAAATCTTCCATGTTTATCAGGGGTTTTGTATGCTCCTGGGCAGAGGGTAGGAGCTAAATCAATAAGCATAGTAGATAAATCTGAAAAGAGAAAGAACAAAGTATAGTTGGATTTAACAGGGTATAAAATCACTGAAATATTAACTTGTTTTATGCAATTCATTGAACTCTTCCCATAAATGCTTCCAGGTCAAAGAGGGAAATAACAGTGTCACATCAGTTCCTAGAAAAATAGCTCAGTGTCTTTAATTATCAGAGGTCCAGCATTCCCTTCCCAAAGAAGGATATATTCTTCCCAAATCCTTGGGGATCAGAATCTGAGAAAGCAAAGTCAAAAGACCTCAGAGTAATGCATTAGAATTAAAATAAAATATTCCATTTTAAAATACACCAGGGTAAGAAATCTACAGAGATGTAAAAAAACTTTTCCCCCAAAAAATAAAAAAGCATCAGGTCAATCAGCTGGTATAGATGGAACTGTGTAGGTCCCTAAATCTTAGTAAGGTCTAGATTCAATGAACTTAAAACTCAAATTGAATATTATGTTTGGATATCAGGCATAATAATTTATAAAACAATGACAAACTTTCACCAAAAGTCTAGACTGTCCATTCTACTTGATTTTACACACACACACACACACACACACACACACACACACACACACACATGAAGAGTGTGACTGCAGATTGTGTGAGCAGTGACTATTGTTGACATGTGGGTGTGATAACTGTAATGATCAGAGACAGTTTTGGCCCCAGTATGGAGCTGTTCACAAACTTCTTCCTGGATTTTCAAAATATTTCAGTGGAAACAAATCTTAATCTTTCAGGGGCTGACTACTCACATTACTTTCTTTCTTTCCCCAGCAGTCTAATTTGGACCTTTTACTACTCCTTGGCACCTCCTTCAATATTTGGAAAAGGATGGTTGATATTCAAATCCAACCATTTTGCCTTCTGCTGCCAGTTTGACGAGGCAAGAAAATTGAAATACCACGAACTTATTTTTAGAGTAGCTGTCTGTAGATAAATTTTAATTTCCCCCACACTCATGATAGTAACATCACTCACTACACCACTGTCTTTTTCCAACCATGTAACTTGCAATCCCTTATTTCCTGAATAAGAAATTTTACATGCATTTGAAATTACTAGTTTATCCCCAGAGGAAAGCAAGGGCTGTTGTTGCCATTTTTTACCTGCTTATTTAGACCAGTAAACTCGGCCACCCTCCAGTTTCCTTCACAATAAAACCATGGGATTCATGCATGGATTAAAAGTAGTCTGTTGAAGGCTTCATGAGCTTAGTTCACCAAGAGTAAATGATATTTGCTCTGAGTCAGGGCATGCCTGGACTGCCATATTCCCCCAGCACCAGACAGCCAGAAGAGCACTGCACGGGCTCTCAGAGACCAGTCTCTAGCCCTGTCTCAGCTCCTCTTCACATCCCTATCTGCGCCTCATGTTTCTCTGAGTCTTCATTTGGACTCTAGCTAGCTAAACTCCCTTCCAGCTATGACCATCCTTTAAGTCCTTCCTTCTTCTAGCTCTATGCTTTCACTAACTAAAGCTTGGGAAAACTCTAGATTCATTTTTTGGAGTCTTAATGACTATTGCAATCTCTGCCAAGTTGGGAATCACCTACAGCTGTTACTCCAGCTTTGAACCTCTAGGGAGACAGTTAGTCAGGAATGTTCTTTAATAAACAGGGCTAGCCCTTGGCTAAGGAGCCAAATAGATGCAATTTTTGTTTTACACTCCTCCCAACTTCCTTTATAGAACGCCCTTCATGCCCCGTAAGTCTCTGTTATCCCATGGAGCCCTGCCTTCAGCAGTTAACCAAACCACAGGAAGATGATAGCTTCTAAACCTAAGAGAACTTCCAGACACTGTATTGGAATAGAGGTTTCTTAGAGAATGATAACGACCTTAAAGTATTCCTCACATCTGCTTCTCTCTCAGCCTTTCTCGTTTCTCCCACCCTTTCAGTTGCTCAGACCCAATTCTTAGGTGTCATCCTTAGCTCCTCTTTCATCTAGTCCATCAGAAAATTATTTCAGCTCGACCTTTGAAGTATATCCCAAATCCAGCTATTCTTTACCACCCCCATTACTGTTACTCTATTTTAAGCTTTTCTATCTTAAGGGTAGTAATATAGAGGGAAATAAAGAATAACCAAAGAGAAACAGGTTGGGTTTAACGTGGTAGTCACTAGACAGTAGAAAAAATTGTTTTATTTGTGAAAGAATACTATATAGAGGTATATTTTATTAACATAACTTTACAGCTAGTAGTGAGGGAAATATACTTCTCATCTAGTTTTGGTAACAGCCTCCTAAACTAATCTCCCTGCTTCTGCCATGCCCCCCTCCCCCACAACAGTCTATTCTCCCACAGCAGCCAGAGCAATCCTATTAAAATGGTAAATAAGATCATGCTCAAAACGCCTCCATGGCTTCCCATCTCTCTTGGATACAAAGCCAAAATCTCAGTATGGTTTGCTGGCCCCGCTTGCTTGTTGGGCTCTCACTACTCCAGCTCCCTCTTCAGATACACCAATCATGCTGCCTAGCACCTTCATGCTTGCTGTCACCTCTCTTTGGAAACCATTCTCTCAGGGACCCACAAGACTTGTCCCCTGTCTATATTCAGGCCTCTGTTCAAATCTCTCTTTAAGAGACTTTTGTAGATCACCTTGTATAAAAGAATGTACACACACACACCCTATGCCCTTATCCTTTTTTTTAATTTATTTTTTTTATTGATTTTAGAGAGAGAGGAAGGGAGAGGAAGAGAGAGACAGAAACATTGATTGGCCACATCCTGCATGCCCCCCACTGGGGATTTGGCCCACAACCTGGGCATGTGCCCTGACCAGGAATCAAACTGGCAACCTCTTGATGCACGGGTCAATGCTCAACCATGGAGCCACACCAGCTGAGTCCCTTATCCTTTTTTTTAATTATTATGTTTTTGTTGATTTTTAGATAGAGAAGACAAGTGAGGGAGGTAGAGAAACATCAATGAGAGAGAAACATCAATTGGCTGCCTCCTGCACGCCCCCACTGGGGATTGAGCCAGCAACCTGCCCTGACCAGGAACCAAAGAAATGACCTATTGGTGTATGGGACAACTCTCAATCCACTGAGCCACACTGGCCAGGCCCCTTATCCCTTTTTATGTGCTATTTAACTTCTCACCACCTGATGTCACATATATTTGCTTATTATACCTTACTTCCTTTCTCCCTCCCTCCACCAGAGCAGAGCTGTGTCTGTTTACTGTTGGACCTATGCTGCTGGCACCATGTCTGGCATATCCTGATCACTTTTGAGGTAGTGGGCCAAGGGGTGGATGAATCACTCTCCAAAGCAGAAAGATGCATGCTGGTCCTTCTTCCAACTGCTCTTCAGAACACTTCTACTACCATATTCTAGGAAGGTTATGACTGAATAGCTTCCAGCCATGGTAAAACAAGTTTTGCTTGATTCCCTTTTTACAATGAAGTAATATATTGCCAAAAGTGTTCTATCTATGAGAGTTCCTCTATTTCCTTTGCTTCATTATCAGTCTTGTCCAGGTGATACAGGCACCTTGATTGATGTATACTATGATCACACAATCTTTCATTCAGTCTGTCAAAATAGTTTTTGAGACTAAGTTCTAGAAAGGGAAGGTTTTTAAGGGTCAAAAGTCTAATGTAAATTATCTGGGGCCCTAAAAACCAAATGAATTAGTTTCAGTTGGAATAAAAGTGAAAAGAGCTGGAATTCATTGAGTCTCTACCAGTAGCAAGCAGTCTCAGAGCTTGATAAATGTTATTTCAATAAATCAATGGCTTTTCTATAAATGTTCACATGACAGTGAGACAGACTGAGTTACATAAATGAAGAAACTCAAGCCTGCATCAGTTAAAAAGTTTTGCTGAGAAAAGAAAAAAATAAAAAACTGTTTAAGTGAATTGAGATCTGATGCAGATCTGCATCCAAAATCCATCCTCCTTCAACACCAAAGACAAGAATGCACTCAATTCATGAGAAAAATCAGTTCTTTCTCTTCTCTTCACTCACCAGCCCACAACTAATGCTATTTGGCTATGAACTATTTGAAGGGTCATCCTAGAAAGTGTTCTAATGAGGCATTCCCAAGTACAAACTCCACAGCCCCTAAAACCAGGCCTATAGCTAACATGCACAGGGATTTGATTACAGTAATAATATAGAAAACTTTTCTATTAAATTAAGCTTTTCATACATACTTAATTTTAATTACACAAACATGTCTACATAAGTAAAAACAGGTAAACTAATTTGTCAGTTTGTTAACATACCCATTCAGAAAACCTACTTTACTATATAACGGACTTTCAGTTTTAACTGACACCTCCTCACCCCAATTACTTCATTATATAGAGGTTTTACTGTATCCAATTAAGTGTTTAATTACTTTTTGATTAAATGCTATCAATAATTGTAGAGATTACAAATAATCCCTCCTAAAGTGGATAATTAATTGAGTTGATTAATTGAGCAATAATTGAGTTGAGAGCTAAAGAATGAAGAGTCATCTCTTAGATGGAAGGATTGGGAAGTGGTAGCTGGGAGTCCATTTCACAGGTCGAGGAAGAAGAAGGTGGCAAAGCTGTGAACTGGAAAGGAACTTGATGCATTTGAGAAACTAAAAGGGAGGCAATGTGGCTGGAAGCTGGATTAGAGAAGAGAGAGGAGAAGAAGACTGCAATAAGAGGAGGCTTCCAAGATGGGGGGGGGGCAGGTTCTGCTGAGCTTGTGAAGGATTCTGGGATGGACTCCCAAAACAATGAAGAACTAAGGATATGTTTTAGGCAGGGTAATACATTCAGATTTGCATTTTGAAGAGATCACTTTAAATATGGTATAGAGAAGAGCTTAGTGGGGTGGAGGATGATCAAATATGGATGGGGGTGTGGGGATGACACCTACGAGGAGGCCATCAAATGCCAGATAAAAACTAAGGGCAGTAATGAATCTGAAGCAAAGCCAATATATTTGAGATATGTCTATAAGATAGAATCAGCAGAACTTAGTGATAGATTGGATATAAAGTATAAGAGAGAGGGAATGTCAATAATAATTCCCAGGTTTCTGGTAGGTATAGTTGGAAAGATGGTGAAACTATGTTCTGGGGAAGGAAACACAGCAGGAAAATGCTTGGGGAAGTGAGTGGAAAGATAATGAATTTAGTATCATACTTGGACTCTGAGTTGTCCATGAGATGTCCAGTGAGTTGAGTGAGCCGTTGGCTATTTGACATCTAGAGCTCAAATGATCATTCTGAACTTAAGATTTAAATATGGAAATAGATTCAATCACTTAGGGAAATAACAGAGGGTGTTAAGAGGATGGAATCATGACAAACTAAACAGTTAAAGGTCAGGTAAAAAAGGACTGAACAAGTAAAGGAACATAACAGAATTTTCCATCACATGCTGCCTTCAGATGACAGCTCCCCTTGAAAATGCCAGTGAGGTTGTTTACATGGCACCAGCAAAGTAGGGCATATCCAGGAAGTTAGAGTGGACAATGCTTTCAACACTCTTTTGATAGAAGAGAGAGTTTTTGTGAATTAGCCAAAACCAAAAATTGTTTATGTATCCACCCACAATTACGTAAGGCATTGAGTTTGCTTTTATTTTTACCCTTTCCAAAAACATATTTTTATTTTTAAATATTTCAGACCCAACTTTTACTATCTATTCCTACTCTTCTTTATACTACTAGAAGCCTGAATAATTGGTACAATTTGGCAAAGTCATTAAGCCTCTGAATTGTAGTTTATTTTAAATAAACATTACAGATACTTTTCCATAATCTCATTCTCCTCCTTCTCTAACACCTCTGGGAAGTTAGTGTTTATATTCCCTGCATACCTTAATACATTTACCAAATGTATTAAAAATATTTAATTTTTTGCATGTTTTTAATTTTATATGGTGTCACAATTATTCTGCACAATTCATTTTTTTGATGGTTTTGTTATTGCTGTTTGTGCAGAACACTATGTTTTTTTATATATACTCATGTTGATACCGGCAACTTCCAGTAGATTCATTTTAACTGCTGTATGGTATTCCACTAAATGACTTTGCCCCCATTTTTTCTCTTCTCTGATTGAACATTTAGGATGTGTCCATGTTTTTGCTATTACACACAGCTGTAATAATTATTTCCAAACATTTCTTTATGTATACATGTGCTCTGGTTTCTTTGGAGTATGGACTGTCAATTATTAGTTGAAGGATATATACAAATATGAATTTACTAGTTATTGCTGTTACCCAAAGGTTAACCAGCAATGCTTGAATTCCCATTTCTCCATATTAGAATACTTGATGTCACATTTTTCCCCTCTAATGGACATAAAATAGTTTCACTGTAAACCTAAGCATTCTTTCATATTTACTTGGCTTGTTCTATATTGCTATATTTTTTAAATATGTATTTTTATACTCTTAATAATTTATCTTATTCTCAATCATCTTCATCCACTGTCTTACCAAGATTCTTACAGGATGTGAGGAAGAATGGAGCACATTCTAGGAGAATATAGGTATCTGAACTCTAATTAAGGTCTCCAGCTGACTCCAATATGCTCCCACTCCCTATTTTGATTTAGAATAATGCAGAAACATTTACTTCTTTTGTTTAGTTGTGGAGTGCTAGGTGCTTACCATAGACTCTGCTAAGATTGGGTGGCCAGTCTGAGAGAAGAGCCATAGACTCTGCTCTCAATGAGAACCCTGTCTAGGGGTGAGAGAAAAGAATCCAGTAAGTAGACAACAGAATTTCAATACAAGGGAAATATGGAGACAGGATAAGCATAGAATGCTGAGGGGCATGCAGAAGAGAATCAACCAGACCAAGGAGAGAGCAAGACCTTGGGATGAGATTATATCTCTGCTAGGATTTGAAGGATGAGAAGGAATGCATGAGAGTGTTGGGGAAAAAATCATCCTTGATTTTTTTTTTTAAAGGCAAGTAAAAATACATCAAAATCAAAGAATGGAAGGTATTTTGAAATGTCAAGAGACAAATTTAAGAAGGGAGTGGAGAAAAAAGACTAAAAGAAAGTCTCGATGTAGATCACAAAGAGCCTTGTGCCATGCTAAGGATTTTGGACTTGACACTCCAGATGATTGAAAGCCTTCAAGGAATTACTTAGCAGGAAAATGATAGGATTAGATTTTCTTCCTCAGTGAGATTCTCCTCAGTCATGTGGATAATTGTTAAGAGTAGGCAATAATGATGGTAAGGAGGACAATTTGGCTATCGCAGATTGATGTCCATTCTGGGAAGAATGGCCCTTCAACCTAGCAGCTTTAGGGATAGTGGAAAATAAATTACAGAGGTAAAAAATGTTCAACAGAAGATGAGGAACAAATTGAAGATGAAACTTGCATTTGTAGTTTGAGAAGCCTAAGGTTATGGTGCCAAGGAAAATAGGAATTAAGAGAAGATGAGATTTGGGGCAGAGAGTGAGGGTGGGGTAAAATGATGTAACTTTAGTTTTGTGTTTATTGAGTTTAAGGCTCATATGGAACAGCTGAGTTGAGACATTCAGTATGGTATTGGAATGAGGGTCTGGAATCCACTGATATTAGCTTGAGATGTATGTTTAGGAATTATGAATTTATATACAGTAAAGTCATGGTAGATTAGATCACTCAGAAAAAGCATGGGGACTGTATAAGTAAAAAATATGGACAAAACCCCAGATGCTGAACGTAGAGGATTAACTAAATAAGAGAACCTAAAAGGGAAACTGAGTAAGACTGGTCAGAGGACAGGAGAAAAGCCAGGAGGATGTGATGCCACCAAAAGCACCAGAAGTTTCAAGTAGGGAAGAGTGACCCATGTTAAATGCTCAGCAGATCACTTAGACAAGATCACGGAAAAGCAGCATGTAGATTTAGACACAGTGTGATCATCATGTATTTCTACTACAAAAACAAAAAACAAACCTAAGTGTTCCTTTTAACTAAAGCAAGTCAGTTCACCCCTCTAGGCTCCGCTTGTTGAGTTGAAAGAGGAGTGGGTTAATTAGAAGACAGGTCAGGTCCCCTCAAGTTCTCACAAGCAATTATGTACCTGCCTCAATACCATATAATTAAAGTTACACTCTGTGTCCTTGAGACCAACTATGAATTTCCCCTTGAGGCCTTCCTCTGACTTTAGTGACATCCTCCTTCTTCCTTCTCAAGTTCCCTCCTTGGATGTCCACTAACTCCATCCTGACTCACTCTACCTGGAGGCAACTCACACTCATTTTAATCCCTCCTTTCCCTCCTCTCAATTAATACTATGTGAAAACTGTGGGTCAGAGGCCCCATATATGAATAACTATCTTTCTGAGGTATCCATACATCTTTCGACATTAGCCTCATCTATAAACAATAAGAACACACCATACACACCATGGAACAGCTGAGGTGAGCTTTCTAAGGGCAGAAATTATGCATTTAATCTTGGGAAGTCAGATCTTAGATGGTACCCAGCAAACAATGATCACTCAAAACATTTATTTTGAATAAATGGAGAACTATGATTTTGTGATACTGCCTGGGACCTCAGCAACAATAGGTCTAATACTGGGAACTTCTTTACAACAAAGGGACTACAATGCTGCAGTCCCCTGCTAGTAGTCTCATGCCCAATGCCTGGCACCACAGGTTTTCCTGAAGTTAAGCACCAAAGGGCCAGGTTTAATAACCTCAGCTACTGCCTGGTTTCAAAGTCTACCGTGTCAAATCAAGTGATGGATTCTACTCCAGTAATGATACACTCAATGACCTTAGAACTTTCTCTTTCCCGGCACTACATAGGATTAACTGAATTCAGGAATATCTGTTGCTTACCTTAGCCCTGTTTTCATTTCTATCCTATGAGTAGGGCTGGAATTCTCTTTTCCCTTTGAGAAGATCACACTCAAACTCTCAGGACTGTTTAGAACACTTTCCAGGTTCCTCGATTTGCTCTGCAAGTATATTAAACTGAACATTCACACACAATGAAAAAGAGTTCCAACAATAATCATGATTTGTATTTCTGTAGGATTGTTTCTGCAAAAGCAAAACATTTTATAAATCTAACTTAATTTTCTGATTCAATATTTAAAAGAACTTGAAAATAAATAAGCTCATTTATGTCTATTCATTTTAGTACCAGCTAATGTGGGCTGAATCATGATGTTGCAATGCTATTTGCAGTCTTTGATGTGCAGAACTTTAGGAACAAGTATCATTTGTATCTGTCTTTCCAACTTTTATGTCACCTCTACTAAAATGTCTTCTATTTTACATTATTTTTTCACCAAAGTTCAAGTCATTCTCTTCATTCTTTTCTCTCAAAATAATCATTAAACAATTTTTTCAATAGAGCAAATCTGGTATCTTATTTCTTGATAGTTTTTTTATTGCCAAGATCTAAAATTACAAATTTTCTCTACATAATTTTTCAAATATTTAAAATATCATTTGCTGACATTTCAAAGTAATAGAATACTACTGAATTTAGTTTAACTAAACAGGCCATTACTAGTATAGTCACTGTACTATAATGTTCTTCAAGGTATACCACACAGAGATGTTTATCTCTATGACACTCCCCGGGGGAAAAAAAAATCAAATGCTTGCTGCCAATGCAAACATATAAAGATCCTATTTTCTTTATTAGATCAAGGTCAAGCCTGTAAGTCCAATTGAGTTAGGCATCAGGAAACATATGTGGGTCAAATTTGACATTCTCTCAAAGTTTGTGTTGAAGTGAATTCAAATATCTGAAACTACTCTATGTATGTATGTATGTATGTATGTATGTATGTATGTATGTATATATTTAAATCCTCACCCAAGGATATTTTTCCACTGATTTTCAAACAGAGTGGGAGGGAGGAAGGGAGACAGAGAGAGAGAGAGAGAGAGAGAGAGAGAGAGAGAGAGAGAGACATCGATGTGAGAGAGGCACATCGACTGGTTGCCTCTTGCACAACCCCAAGTGGGGCTGGAGATCAAACCTACAACCCAGGTACATGTCCTTGACTGGGAATCAGACCCATGACTCTTTGGTCCTCAGGCCAGTGCTCTAACCACTGAGAAAACCAGCCAGGGCTGAAACTACTCACTTTAAAAAAAAATTCTATTTTCTGATTTTAAGATATAGAACTTAATGAAAGGATCATAAGACTTCTTGGATATGTTAACATTCCTTCAAAAGAACCCTGAAATGCTGAGTGATATTTGTTTAGTTAAGCAAGGTTGGACCAACCTTACTGGAACCCAGAGGAAATTTATTTATTTTTTTATTGACTGATTGATTTTAGTATTAACAGTGTAAGCCAACCTCAGGTCTCATAGATATGTTTGGGGCTCTCCTTGTACTGAACTAAGAATGAAGGAAGGAGATATACGTAAGTGATCACAGCAGTAGAGATGGCACATTTAAAGGAAAGGGGAGAAATGAATTTATTGAATTCTTAAAATGTTTCAAATATTATACAAGGTTTAATTTAATTCCTAAAACAACTCTGTATTTAAATATCACTATTCCTTTATTACAGAGGACAAAACAAGCTTAGAGAACTTAAGTAATTTGCCCAAGACTGCATAGCCAGTAAGGAGTGAAACCAGGCTTGTAACCCAGGTCTACCTGGTTCAGAACCCAAACCCATCCTAATATTCCAGGGAGCAAGGGGGCCACATCGCAGAATTTCATAAAGACATCCTCCTATTGTACACCCATGTACAATTGCACATTCCCAATAGCCAAACGGTAGAAACAACCCAAGTATCCATCAACAAATGAATGGATAAACAAAATGGGGTATATACATACAACTGAAAATTCTATATAACACATATTACAACATAGATGAAACTTAAGGATATAATAGTAAGTGAGAAAAGCCAGTCATATAAAGACAAACACTGTATGTTAACACTTATATGAGGTATCTAGAGAAGTCAAATTCATTGGAAACAGAAAGTTTGGTGGTTGCCAGAGTATAGTTTGTTTTGCAAGATGAAAAGAGTTCTAAGATTGATTGCACAATTTTAATGTACTTAACACTAATCAATCAAACACTTAGAAATGGTTAAGGTAGTACATTTTACATTATATATATTTTACCATTACTTATAAACAAACAAAAGTACTGCCTGAGTTGTGTCTCCCTCACCTTAACCAATCATTTCATGCTCTTTTCTACTCAGTATTATGTTCTTTTGCATGGCAGGAATTGAGTCAATGAGATAAAACTCCCACACAAACATTCTCTATTTTATAATCTATTCAAAGAAAAAAAAAGCGTAAAAATGAAAACATTCCCCTGGTACACTAAACAGCCATCTATTTTTAAAAAGCATAAATTCTTGCCCTGGCCGGTTTGGCTCAGCAGTTAGAGCGCCAGCCTGCGGTCCTGAGAGACCCGGGTTCGGTTCCCGCTAAGGGCATGTACCTTGGTTGCAGTTTGTCCCTGGCTCTGGTCAGTCGTGCGGGTGGCAGCCACTCGATGTGTCCCTTTCACATCGATGTTTCTCTCTCTCTCTCTCTGTTCCTCTCTCTCCCTCCCACTCTACCTGAACAAAAAATGGAAAAATGTCCTCGGGTGAGGATAAAAAAAATGAAAAATAAAATAAATAAATAAAAAGCATAAATTCTTTACTACCATTTTCATAGTCAATTGGAGACAGGATCATTGGATCATGTATGGTCATAAAACGTATGAACTACATTTTAAGGTCATAACAAGTGCTTATCTCATCTTTTAGCTGGGGCATCTCAAAGGTTGAGAGAGAGGAGGCCTTCTAGTATTTAATGAACTTTGATAGCACTTATTGTATATCAGGCACAGTTCTAAGCACTTCATAAATAAAACTCATTTAGTTCTCAAGACAACCCTACAAAGTAGTAGTAGTAGTAGTAGTAGTATCTTCATTTTATAGGTGAGCCAAAGTAGGACATAGATTAAATAATTTACCCAAAGGCACACAGCTAGTAAATGGCACAGCCAAACATTGAACAAAAGTAGCCTGGCTCCAGAGTTTGGGCTATGTGCCTTGCCACTTTTATTTATAGTGAGTCCTTAGATATTTTACACACACACACACGCGACCAAAAATGTTTTAAAATTTAAACATCATTACCTTCTTTCAATTCTGCCAATGTTGCTCATTGGCTTTATATATTACCTCTTTTGGAGGTAAAAACTAAAGTCTAATGTAAGTGTCAAGCCCATGGGCTCTCCTGCTCTCTCTGCCACCATCTCTTGGCTGAATTCTGCTCCTCTCTACCCTAGGGCACTCTCAGTTCTAGTTCAAACCCAAACTTTTTATTACCACTTGACTCCTGACTGGACTTCCTCAGAAACTCCAGAGCTTTCCCTTTTGGGGCACAACTGTCCTGTTGTTTCCCAACAGCTACCCTGATGGAAAGGCCTTCTCCATTTGCAGACTACAACATGTCTTTCAGCCCCACATTCACCCACAGCCTCCGACGTGTGCCTCACTTCCAGAGCCTCCATCTCCCAGTTTGTTCTCTGGGGTTCATCTCTCATTGACATGTTTCCTGACCTGTTATCTTGTTCAGGCCAGCCTTTCATTTCTCTGGCACCAACATCGGAAGGTTCTCCATCCACGCAGCATGGCAAGGGGCATTTTACCTCACACCCTGCTGTCTATGATTTCATCCCCATGGCCTAAACCTCACCTCACAGCCTCGAAAAGATAGGCCAGCTCTGTAATTTTTCTTTATGATTTTGAAGATTGAAGGAAAAAACCCACAAATATAAGTAAGTGGGTCAGGAGATACGAGTGTGGGTTGCAAAAAAAGCAACTGAGAATGATCATTTTGTCAGCTGTGCGCCCTAACTGTTAGCAAAGTTCAAATAACACAAGAAACATTTGATCCTGGAGGAGTTAAAACAGAGGCAAGCAAACTTTTTCTGTAAAAGGCCAAGTGGCAAATATTTTAGACTTTCTGGGCTACACAGTCTCTGTCCCAACTATTTACCCGTGCAACTGTGGGGCAAAAGCAATGATCAGTGAATAAATAAATGGGTATGGTTTGGTTCCAATAAATCCAGGCACTAGGTTGGATTTGGCCGATGGGTCATAATTTGCTGGTCCTTCAATTAAAGCACTTGGACCCTTTGAGATGTTTTCCAGCTTGAACATGGGTTGCTGTGAAACCAGAGCCCCACCTTTTGTTGTTTAGACTACACTTCAACAACTTTCCACTTCACTAAAAGTAAATTAAGCTAAAATAAAACAAAGTAAAATAAGAAATATGATTCCTTCACATCATTTGGCATATTCATTTAGGCATAAGAACACATCTCAGACATGACAATTATTCACTGCCAAAAACTAATAAACATCTACTAGCATGTAGACTGCCTCAGTCAGGTACTTTTATTTCCACAAAGAGCCCTTTCTTACAAAGTGTATGAAGGATCTCCAGACCATGATTTGCCAAATATAATTTTGAGAGGGTGAAACAAAGCTTCATGCAGGCACGTCACTAAGTGAGCACACAGGGGGCACAAAGCACTGAGGCCCGGGAGCAAAGGTTTGCAAATAACAGGCTGAGAGAAATTTTTCACAATTTGAAACATTCTTTCTTTCCTTTTTTTTTTTTTTTTCATTGAAGCATTTTATATGCATGTGTATATTAAAGCCCGAGAAAAAGAATCCCAGGATAGAAATCCAAGATGACAGTGGACCAGGTAGATATTGTACTCACCTCCTCCCGGGACCAAACTGGAATTACAACTAATATTAAAAGTTCAACCTGAATAACCAACTGAAGATGAGCTGAAGAGAAGTCTTGTAAACAAGATTTATAGAATAAGCCACATCGAGACTGGTAGGAAGGGTAGAGGCACAAAAGGCCTGGCCCTACTCCCATGGGCAGTGGCTGAGACTCCAGAGGGATACCTCAGCTGCAAAGGTCCCCCCCCCCAAGAAGCAAGGGGTCTCAACCCCACACCAGACTCCCCAAGTCAAAGCCCATGAGCCAGGAAGAGGCACCCACATGACATCTGGCTGTGAAAATCAGCTGGGACTCTGTATGCCAGGGAGAGACAAGAGTCTGCTAGAGACACAGGTGTCCTTCTAAAGGGTCAACTCACAAAATCTCATTTTCAGCCACTCACCCTGGGCTCCTGCAGAGGGGGGACAGAGTGAACTGGAATAATGTAAGTAGAGACTGCAGTTTGTGGCTCTGGAGAGAGAGCTGTGGGAACAGCCACTGGGACCCCTGTGCTCAGTGATTCTCCTGCACTGCACATGCCATCTTTCTGGGTGAAACACTCCCCTTCTTACATGATCAGCCTCAGGAAATGCAACAGTCCCATGCTCTGGACTTTCAGTCATCCCACTCTGCAGAGCTCATGCCCTGCTGAGGAGTCAGCTGCCTGGGCAGAGGTGTAGAGGTCTGGGCAGACTCAGGGGGTGTCAGGGACTGAGTGGTGTGGCTTTGGGGCAAGGGTCACTCCCCTTACTTTCCAATGAACCTGACTGGTGCCTCCCCCTCACAGAAGGTCCTTTGGTTTCACCCACTGGACTCCAGGTGGTCCCATCCTTGTGACTCCTGGTAATCCTGCCCACTCGGGGTCAGGGCAGAATCCAGAACAGACTGAGTTGTGTGGTTCTGGAACAAGGCCACTCCTCTTACCTTCTCCCAAACCTGAATGGCACTTCCCCCCACAAGCCCCACCTTCCCAACTCTTGGTAGCCCTGCTGAGCTCAGGCTTCTGGCTGAATCTTAGACAGATTGAGTTGTGTGGCTCTAGGACAGGGGCCATTTTTCTCTCCCACTCCCAACTGGTGCAACACCCTCTCTTCATGTGGCCAAATCTTGGTCCATTTCAGCTTGATAAACTCTGCTAGCCTCACCCTGATGAAACCCTGAGACCCCTACCCCACCACAAAGGTCTGGAAGCACCTAGCGGGTAGCAGCTAGACTTGGCATACCCTGGAACATTTGCTAAGTGGCTTTAGACCGAGCTCTCACACTGAGTTTGAATCATATAGATCTGGTGAATAGTATTTGCCCCTACCTGGTGATTCACTGAGAACCTAACTCATGCAACTCAAGTACCACCAGAGATTCTTTCAGTGACTAAACCTATCAAGCAGCCAGCAGGTGAAGGCATGTGGTGGAGGATCTTGGGGTACTTTGGGACTTTTGCTGACTTACCCTTGAGCCTGGTGCTGGTAAAAACCACTCTTGGTGCACAGCTTGGTCCTTCCCATGCATACCCAGGCTCAGTAGAGGCAGCCACAAACCGTGGATTTGTAACTCCAAAAAGGTTGCCCAGGGACAGCAACAGGCAGAGTCTGACATCAGCCTGCACTAAAGTCCCTCCAAAGAGTCCCCAGAAGCAACACACCCAGTGACTAGCTTCAGACAACATCAAAACAGGATCTAATTACCTTCATTAGCAGCATATACAAAGGAAG
Organism: Molossus molossus; assembly: GCF_014108415.1. Lineage (NCBI taxonomy): Eukaryota > Metazoa > Chordata > Mammalia > Chiroptera > Molossidae > Molossus > Molossus molossus. Next base: position 86,312,640 of record NW_023425388.1, read on the forward strand.
ATCTTGGTAGGCACCAAGCCCTGCTGAGGCAAATTCCGCTTTGTGTGGTCAGCACCTGAACAGCAGCTTGTACACTGTGGTCGAGGTCAATCCTCACAGTCAGCCAGTCTGGGGGTCAACCCTACACATGAATGGGCCAATGGCAATCAAGACTCAATTACAACAGGAGGGCCCACATGACCCACACAAGGGGCATTCTTGGACTACCCAAATCAGGTGATCAAGGAGACTGCACCAGAGGACACCTACTACATAAGACCACTTTATCAAGTCTGGGAGTCATAGCAAATCTACCTAATACATAGAAACAAACACAAGGAGGCAGCCAAAACGGGAACACAAAGGTACTTGCCCAAATGAAACAAAAAGAGAAATTTCCAGAAAAAGAGATAAGTGAAATAAAGGCAAGTAATTTATCAGATATAGAGTTCAAAAATATGATTATAAGGATGTTGAAGAAACTTAAGTAAGAATTTCAACAAAGAGATAGCAAGCATAATAAAGGGACAGAAAAACCATTAAAAAGAACCAGTAAGAAATGAAAAATTTAATATCTGAAGTAAAGAATATGCTTGCAGGCCCTGGCTGGTTTGGCTCAGTGGTTAAGCATTGGCCTGCAGACCCATGAGACCCAGGTTCGGTTCTCAGTTCCCACTAAGGGCACATACCTCAGTTGCAGTTTGTCCCCAGCCCTGGTTGGGTTGTGCAGGTGGCAGCCACTCAATGTGTCCCTTCACATTGATGTTTCTCTCTCTTTCTCATCCTCTCTCTCCCTCCCACTCGATCTGAACAAAAAAAAATGGAAAAATGTCCTTGGGTGATGATAAAAAAAAAATATTTGCATAACATTTTTAATACTAGGTTTGATGAAGCAGAGTATCAAATCAATGATTTGGAAGACAAGGTAGCAGAAAACACTCAATCAGAGCAGTACAATGAAAAAATAATTTTAAAAAATAAGGATAGTTCAAAGGACCTTTGGAACAATATGAAGCATAACAACATCTGCATCATAGCAGTACCAGAGGGAGAAAAGAGCAAGTAAGGGATTAAAAACCTATTTGAAGAAATAATGACCTAAAAATTCCCTAACCCAGGGAAGGAAAAAGACAAATGAGTACAGGAAGCAAGAGAGTTCCAAAGAAGATGAACCTAAAGAGGCCTACACCTAGAGACATCACAGTTAAAATAGTAAAAGTAAAAGACAGCCTTGGCCAGTTTGGCTCAGTGGTTAAAGTATTGACCTGTGGTCCAGAGAGACCTGGGTTTGGTTCTCACTAAAAGCATGTATCTTGGTTGCAGTTTGTCCCCAGCCCTGGTTGGGTTGTGTGAGTGGCTGCCATTTGATGTGTCCCTTTCACGTCAATATTTCTCTCTCTCTCCCTCCCTCCCACTCTATCTGGACAAAAAAAAAATGGAAAAATGTCCTCGGGTGAGGAAATAAATAAATAAATAAATAAATAAATAAATAAATAAAGTAAAAGACAAAGAGAGAACTTTAAAGCATCAAGAGAAAGACAGTTAGTTACCTACAAGGGAGCTACCATAATACTGTTAGCTGATTTCTCAACAGAAACATTTCAGGCCAGAAGGGATTACCATGAAATAGTCAAAATGATGAAAAGCAAGGACCTCAACCAAGACTAGTTTATCCAGCAAGGCTATCATTTAAAATTGAGGAAAAAACAAAGAGCTTCCCAAATAAGAAAAAGCTAAAGGAGTTTGCTACCACCATCAAACCAGTATTACGTGAAATGTTAAAGGGGTTGCTTGAAAGAGGAGGAGAAGGAGGAGGGGGAGAAGGAGAAAGAGAAAGGGTAAAAGTAAAATAGTTAAAAGAATAAAATGGCAATAAATACATACCTATCAACAACCAACTTAAATGTAAATAGCTTAAATGCACCAATAAAAAGACATAAAGTAGCTGAATAAGAAAACAACACCCTTATATAGAGAGTCTATAAGAGATTCATCTCAGACAAAATATACACACAGATTAAAAGTAAAGGATTGGGCCCTGGCCGGTTTGGTTCAGCGGTTAGAGCGTCGGCCTGCGGTCCTGAGAGACCCGGGTTCGGTTCCCGCTAAGGGCGCGTACCTCGGTTGCAGTTTGTCCCCGGCCCTGGTTGGTTGTGCGGGTGGCAGCCACTCGATGTGTTCCTTTCACATCGATGTTTCTCTCTCTCTCTCTGTTCCTCTCTCTCCCTCCCACTCTACCTGAACAAAAAATGGAAAAATGTCCTCGGGTGAGGATAAAAAAAAAAAAAAAAAAAAAGTAAAGGATTGGAGCCCTGGCCAGTTTGGCTCAGTGGTTAGAGTATCAGCCTGTGGACCAAAGAGTTGCAGGTTTGATTCCAGTTAAGGGCATGTACCTCAGTTGTGATTCAATCCCTGGCTCTAAACAGGGTTGTGCAGGAGGCAACCAGTCGATGTGTCTCCCTCTTATCGATGTTTCTTTCTGTCTCTCCCTCACACTCTATCTGAAGATAAATAGAAACATATCCTCAGGTGAGGATTAAAAAAAAAAAAAGTAAAGCATTGGAAAAAAACATTTCATGCAAATGCAAATAAAAAGAAGCTGGGGTAGTAGTATTTATATCTGACAAACTAGACTTTAAAACAAAGGCTATAGTAAGAGACAAAGAAGGACACTACATAATGATAAAGGAAGCAATCCAACAAAAGAATATAACCCTTGCAAACATGTATGCACCCAACATAGGAGCACCTGACTATATAAAGCAAACTTTGACAGACATAAAGGGAGAGATTGACAGTAATACAATCATAGTAGGAGATTTTAACATCCCATTGATATCAATAAATAGATCTCCAGACAGAAAATCAACAAGGAAATATCAGCCTTAAATGACACACTAGCTCAGATGGATTTAATTGATATCTTCAGAGCATTTCACCCCAAAGCATCAGGATATACATTCTTTTAAAGGATACATAAAGCAATTTTCTATGATAAACTACATCCCAGGACACAAAACAAGTCTCAATACATTTTAAAAAGACTGAAATTATATCAAGCATCTTCTTTGACCATAATGGTATAAAACTAGAAAACAATCACAAGAAGAAAATAAAAAAACTAAAAACACACAAAGACATGGAGGCTAAATAACATGTTAATAAACAATCAGTGGGTTAATAATGAGATTAAGAAAGAAATCAAAACAGACATTGACACAAATGAAAGTGAGAACACAACTCAAAATCTATGGGACACAGCAAAAGCAGTGCTAAGAGGAAAATTCATAGCATTACAGGCCTACCTCAAGAAATAAGAAAAATTTTAAATAAATAATCCAACTTTATACTTAAAGGAACCAGAAAAAAGAACATACAAAACCCACAGTGAGAGAAGAAAAGAATAGAAACAATTGTTAACAACAATTGTTAAAAAACAATACAAAAGATCAATGAAACCAAGAGCAGGTTCTTTGAAAAGATAAACAAGATTGTCCTGGCTGGTTTGGCTCAGCGGTTAGAGTGTTGGCCTGCGGTCCAGAGAGACCCAGGTTTGGTTCCCACTAAGGGCACGTACCTCGGTTGCAGTTTGTCCCCGGCCCTGGTTGGTCATGCGGGTGGCAACCACTCGATGTGTCCCTTTCATGTCGATGTTTCTCTCTCTCTCTCTTCCTCTCTCTCCCTCCCACTCTATCTGAACAAAAAAATGGAAAAAATGTCCTCAGGTGAGGATAAAAAAAATAAAATAAAATAAAAAATAAAGATAAACAAGATTGACAAACCTTTAACCAGAATCATGAAGAAAAAAAGAGAAACAACACAAATAAATAAAATCAGAATAAAAAGAGGTAAAGTAACAACTGACTCCACAGAAATACAATGGATTGTAAAAAAAATATTATGAACAATCATATGCCAACAAATTGGACAATCTGGATGAAATGGATAAATTCCTACAAACATACAATCTTCCAAAACTGAATCAAGAAGAATCAGAGAATCTGAACAGACCAATTACAGCTAAGGAAATTGAAACAGTGAAAAAACAAAAAATAACTCCAAACAGCCCTGGCCAGTTTGGCTCAGCAGTTAGAGTGTTGACCTGCAGTCCGGAAAGACCCAGGTTCGGTTCCCGCTAAGGGCAAGTACCTTGATTGCAGTTTGTCCCGGCCCTGGTTGGGTTATACGGGTGGCAGCCACTCGATGTGTCCCTTTCACATCGATGTTTCTCTCTCTCTTTCTCTTCCTCTCTCTCCCTCCCACTCTATCTGAACAAAAAATGAAAAAGTGTCCTCAGGTAAAGATAAAAAATTTAAAAAAAGACTCCAAACAAAAAAAAGTCTTAGACCAGATGGCTTCACAAGTGAATTTTACCTAACATTCAAAGAATTAACACCTATCCTTCTCAAACTATTCCAAAAAATTCAACACTAGGGAAGACTCCCAAGCTCATTTTACAAGGCCAACATTATCCTAATTTCAAAACCATATAAGGACACTACAAAGAAAAAATTTAGGCCAATATCCTTGATGAACATAGATGCTAAAGTCCTCAAAAAAATATGTAGAGCCAATTGGCATACACATTTACTGAATAGTCTATTACTTCCCCGTTGATTTGAATGTCATCTCTTTCATAAGGGTTCTGTATATCGATGGCTCTTCTCTGTGCTCTCTCTCTGCCCCATTGTACATCCCTACACTAAATCAACATCATTGCTCTATAATAAATCACGTAGGACAGATGATGTCACCTTGTTGTTTTTCAAAAATTCTTGTTTTTGTTTGTTTGTTGTGGGGTGGGATTTTTGGCCCCTGTACTACTAAAATGGACAACTGCTCCATAGAATAAAATGCATACAGTGTCCTTGGAATTGGCCACTTAGTCTTCCATTTGAATTTAGAATTAATTGAGTCATTCCATAAAATAAATCCTGTTGGAATTTTGAGTGGGATTGAATTGAATTTTTGGAATTGGTTATTACTAGTATAAGAATCCTATTTTTTTTTTATCTAGCCACCATGCTAAAATACTCAGTGTCATAGTTTTTTCTATTGGATCTTTATGCATATATTCATATTACAAGTAATAAATAGTTTGCCTCTTTCTTTTCAATCCTTGTATCTATTTCACTTTTTTTTTTTTTTTTTTTTTTTTACTAGAAGCAGTGACAGTGGACATCCTTGCCATTTGAACATAAATGGAGGAATGTTTCTAACATTTCTCCATTTATGTTCACATAAATGACATTTAATTCAGATCACTAAAAAAAGGATGCCCCAATAATTTTTAGCTTTCTAAGACTATATCATGGATGGGTATTGACTTATCACACATGTTTTTTCTGTATCAATTAAAATAATATATATAGTTTGTTATTTTTATATAGTTTATATATATATTTAATTTGTTATACATTATATATATTTTACACATTTCCTTGAATCTGTTAATATAGTACCCTATATAAATAAACTGAAATAGAGCTATATCCCTATATTTTTAAAGAAATCTTAATATATACTGCTGGATGAATTTTATGCTAATATTTGATTTAGCATGTTTGCAATTATTTTCATAAATGAGATTGGACTGTACATTTTATTTTGCACTATCCTTTTCCAATTTGGGCATTGTATTAGTTTCCTATTGCTGCTGTAACAAATAATCTGAAATTTAGAAGCTTAAAACAATGCAAATTTATTATCTTATAGTTATGGAGGTCAGAAGTCTAAAATCTGTCTCACTGGGCTAAAATCAAAGTGTCAGCAGGGCTTCATTCCTTTCTGGAGGCTCTGGAGGCCACCTGTATAGTTTCACTTATATATCTCCTTCCATTTTCAAAGCCAGTAATGACTGGTTGAGCCTTTCTCATATCATCACATCATTCTGACCTTCTCTTCCAACTCCTTCTTCCACTTTCTTTTAAATTTTATTTTTCAATTACAGTTTACATTCAATATTCTTTTATATTAGTTTTAGGGATACAGCATAATGGGTGATCTATCCACAATGTGTGTTTTGTTTTCATTGGAAACATTCCACCAGAATCCCTGTGTTCTCTTATTCCAAAACTGTTTGCTCTATAGGAAGAGCTGTCACTCTGAAGTTAAACTTTGTTATCATCCTGGGAATTTCTTTCCTTTTTCTCCTCTATGGGATTCTCCATTGCCTGGGTATTTTAGCTTCTAGTTTCTTATTTTTTTTTCCTTTAATTTGATGGTGTACATTCTTTAATAACTTCATGAGAAAAAGGATATTGATGGTAAATTGCTTGAGAGATTGCCTATCAAAAGTTTATTCTATTTTCATAATTGATAGATTGTCCACTCAACTTTAAAAGCATACCTCTATTGTTTTCTAAATTCCAGTGCTGCTGGTAAAAAATGCAATGCCATTCTAATTCCAGATTCTTTCCAGTGAAAAAAGGAAAATGGATGTTAAGACTGTCTCTTCATCCTTATACTATGGTGTCATTCCCAATATGAGCTTGATGTATTGAATTCTCCAGGATGACACTGCCTAGTGTCCACAGCAGTTATTCTCATTCTAGTTCCCCTAGCCTGATTTCCTAGAGCCAGTTTTAGGAATAATACAGCCATTTTAGGCTACTGGTTTTATTTAGTCAGCCCAATTCTAGCGCCTACATATGGTACCTACAGACCTAAGTCTCCATTTAGCTCTCATATCAAACCCCAGCCATTTAGGTCCATCTAATTGAGATACACTCATGAGCCATTTGGATTTATTTTACTTACCTCTGTCATTTGAAAGTCTTTATTTTTTATTTTGGTCCTTCTCTTTTTTTTCACTATTCATTTAAAACTTGCTTTTGTGTGGACAAGTGTGGTGATTGTGGGGGAAGGTGGGTCTGTGGAGGTGAAAGAGGTTATAGGGGGGATAAATGGTAATGGAAAAAAATAAAATAAAATAATAAAGAGAAAAAATTAAACTTTCTTTTGCTTCAAGTTTTCTCAAATATTCTATGGTTGGATGCTGAGGGAGGCATTTTTCCTATCAGCTCAGTTTCTTAAGCTGTATAGAAAACATTTCTGAGAGGACATTTGAAAAGGTATCACTGGTTCAGCAGAGTAGAAAATACTGAAATCATTGGTTCATTTATTGACCCACCCACGGAATATGGTATGTTTGTGCCAGGTGTGTTAATATTTTTTGTCCCCAGAAATATAAAAGTTTTTCTTATCTGGCTGGTATGGCTCAGTGGTTGAGCATTGACCCATGCACCAAGAGGTCACTGGTTCAATTCTTGGTCAGGATATATGCCCAGGTTGTGGGCCAAATCCCCAATGGGGGCATACAGAAGTGTGGCCAGTTGATGTTCTCTTTCATCAATGTTTCTATCACCCTCTCTCTCTCCCTTCCTCTCTCTCCAAAATCAATAAAGAAAAAAAAAAATTTTTTTTAAGTTTTTCTCTTGGTTTAAGACATCCAGTAGGCATACATATGAACATGTTAAAATCAAATTGTGTCATATTTTACTCAGATTTGCAATAGGAAGAAAAAACAAACAGGAACAAAATTATTTCAAAAGTTAAATTATGACCCTTATAATCTTTCTATAAACTGGCTTTGAAATAATATTCTAAATCACTTGAAATTGTTCACATTTCTTATAATTTGATACAACAACTTCTCTCTTTAGTGAAAATATTCTCTAGAGCTGTAATAAATGTAGCCTTTAAATTTCACTCTTTGGTAGAAATAGCAGTGAAGGAAACATACTTGGAAATTTTTTTTTATTTGCATGGGGAAAAAACAATATTTAGTTGCTGTTCTTAAGATATCTATATTCATAAAAGTTTCATATTTTAAAAGTATTCAAAGTTTCCTCATTTAATTAGAGTTCAGAGTATCTCAGAAGAATTATTATTTGCTTTTAAGTTTGATTAATTTTTTAGTTCTCTAGAACAAATAAATTAAAATACTTCATTAACTGCCTCAAATGAAAATACATTGGAAAAGTTAAGCACAGTCATAAAACTTTCTTCTTAGAACTTTTGTAAATTCACAGTAGGATCTCAAGTATATTGGGCAACAAGTTAGAAATTTAAATCAAAGAGTTGAAATATTTATAGCAATTCCATCCTTCACACTCTTCAGACATCAACAGTTACACATTTTATCAACACATCTATGAGAATTTAGTTGGTTCATTTGATTATTTATTAATACCAATAGTCCTGGAGGGGTCTACACTGCCATAATTTCTTCTGTCACCCAGGAAAAATAACAGAGTAGCTAATAACACAAATTTTATCCTGTGTTGTAGCAAGTTTCTCTTTGTTAAATGAAATGATGGCTTGTTAAAGTTAGATGGATTAATATACCTTCAACTGAGATCTCCCCACTTAGTTATTCTCTGCTCCTTAAGTGAATGAGAAAAATTGGTATTACTGTTCTCCATACGTTTGGATCAGTGTATTAAGTGTCCAAAAGTTTGTGTGAAAAACTTCTGATCAAGCTTATCTTCATGAAGTGGATTTATTCACCATAATACATGGTATGTTCTAGGTTCATCACAGAAGCATCAAAGTTAAAAAACAATACAGTCAAGGGGTGGGGGGAGATAAGTACTTAAGACTTTAACAAAACCTGAAATCTAAAATCCCATCTCAAAACATATTTAGCCCAGCTTTGATATCAGCTTCTGATAGTTTTTCTCATGTCTAGTGTTCATTTAGAAAACTTTTTTGTTTGTTTTAAAGAAAACAGATGGGAATAATCATGACTGAAACTCTCACCACTCCTCCTTCCCTGTTGTTGGCCCAAACCTTTCCAAGGGCACATCTGGGCCTGGGATGGGTCCTTTTTATAGCTTTCTCAAGAGCATGTGACTAATACATTTCACATGTTTAATTAAAGCCTTTTATGTGTACACTGTGTGTAGTGAGAACCTTGTGATCACAAGATCACATGTCTAAACTATGACACTATGAAACTTTAACATCTCACTCTGAAATCCAGTTCACTAAATCAGAATGAGTGAGCGGTTAGAATGAAGAACAGGAAGGAGAGGAAAATAATAGTTATAAATTAAGAATGTGCCATAGAATGTTACCGTCCTACTCAAGTCAATATACAAATCTCCCCACCTAGAATGCCATCTTTAGAACAGGAGGTGCCCCTATAGAGAGCACCTAGTTCATCCTCCTCACTTTAAAGATGAAGAAACCAAAGCACAAAGAGATGAGGAGATACGCCCAGGATTATACAACTTGTAAATAATCAACCCAGGAATAGAACTCAGGTCTCCTGACTTGCCTCTAGGGTTCTTCTCATTATGTCCTTAAACACATGGCTGTAATTTTAAAGCAATAGTTAAGAAAAGCAAATTGTGCCCCTACCACTGCTAGGCACTGTTCCATAGCTTGGGAATACAAAGATTAATAATTTAGGATTTCTGCTCTCATGGGATTTACACTCCCGGTGAGTGGAGACAAAGACAAATTGATAAGCACCAGTGCTGTAACTACTGAAGGTACATTAACAAAGGGCTAAGAAGCCCCATGGATAGAGTAACTTCTTACCTGGGGATTAATATTTTTAGGGCTAGAATGGTAAGTAGAAATTTGACAGTAAAGAAGTTCTGTTCTAGAAAGGGAACAGTAAGCAAAGGAGCCTGAGGAAGCCATAAAGGATCAGAAGTCTTCCTGGAACTAAGCTGAAAAGAGAGAAGCAGTGGGACATGACATTGACAATCAGGTCAAAACTAAGGAGTTTAGTTCAATAATTTATCCACTTGAATCTAACATTTCCAAACAACAGAGATAGTTTTATTGACCAATTTTTTAAATTGGACTAAAAAAAAAATTAGTGTCAGTGACATGAGTAGGAAACTGGTTTCTACTCTTTCCTAGAAGGAAAAGAAGATAAAATAAGAGCTACATTTTATTTTTAAACTTCAAATAAATACATAGATTTAGGATAATAAATACAATACAGGAAGAAAAGAGTGGATAAAAAGCTGAGATTTCTGACTTGAGAAGCCAAATAAAATCATTAACCACAATCAAGAATAAAGGAGTTATTCACCAAGCCTCTTCAAGTAACTGAGACTAATAGTCTCCAGACAAAAAGGTAGAAAATAACTGAACTGTTCCTGGGCTTGCAAATCTACCCAGAAAAGTAAGACTTGACAGTGGTGTTTAACATAGGTCCTTCCACACTCATTCAAAACCAGTAGAGGGAGCCACAACCAGCAGAACACCAACATCTACAGGAAAAATTTGCCAGGATCCAAAACCTACTGAGATAGCCAAAATTGTGAAACAAAGAAACAAATCCCAAAAGAAAGAACAAGAGACCTCTACCGAAGATGAAATAAATGAAATACAGTTGAACAAGTTATCAGAAGTAGAGTTCAGCACCATGATCTTGAAAAAGCTCAACAGCATGAGTAAGGACCTCAACACCATGAGTAAAGATATAGAAGCACTGAAAACCAACCTAGTGGGAATGAAGAATGACATAGCAGAAATAAAGAACACATTGGAAGGACTAAATAGCAGAGTAGAGGAAGCTGAGGACTGAATTAGTGAATTAGAAGTCAGGGTAGAAAAAAATCAGCCATTCAGAAAAACAAAAGGTAAAAACAATTAAAAAACAGGAAGACAGCTTAAGAGAATGGTGGGACAAGTGAAAACATAACAATATTCTCACCATAGGAGTCCCTATAGAAGAAGAAAATGAGCAAGGGTTAGTGAATATATTTGAAGAAATAGTGACAGAAAACTTCCCTAATTTGGTGAAGGAAGAAGGCATTCAAGTTTAAGAAGCACAGAGAGCCCCAAGTAAGAAGAACACAAACAGGCACCCACCAAGACACATAGTAATTAGAATGCCAAATATTAAAGACAAAGAGAGAATCCTAAAGGCAGCAAGAAAAAAGCAACAGGTTACCTACAAAGGAAACCCCATGAGGGTCTCAGCTGACTTCTCACAAGAAACACTACAGGCCAGAAGAGAATGGCACAAAGTAATGAAGGTCATGAAAAACAAAGATCTGAATTCAAGACCACTCTATCCAGTAAGGCTATCATTCAAAATAGAAGGCCAAGTAAAGAGCTTCTCATCAAAAAAAAGGCTAAGGGAATATATTAGCACCAAACCAGTGCTGCAAGAAACATTAAAAGTACTGCTGTAATTTGTAGAAGAAATAGGAAGAAAAATAGAACCACACTAAACAAAAATGGCAATAAATAAGTACATATCAATAATCACCTAAATATAAATGGATTGAATGCTCTGACAAAAAGAGACAGAGTAGCTGATTGGATATGAAAGCATGATTCATCTATGTGTTGTTTACAAGAGACCCACCTCACAAGAAAAGACTCACATAGGTTGAAAGTGAAGAGATGGAAAAAAAATATTCCAAGCAAACGGAAAGGAAGAAAAAGCTGGGGTAACAATACTCATATCTGATAAAATAGATTTCAAACTGAAGGTCATAACTAGAGACAAAGAAGGCCACCACGTAATATTGAAAGGATATATCCAACAGGAAAGTATGACCTTGGTAAACATAAATGCACCCAATATAGGAGCACCAAAATACATTAAAAATCTTCTGGAGAACTTCAAAGGAGAAATCGACAGCAATACAATCATAGCAGGGGACTTCAACACACCGCTGACATCACTAGATAGATCCTCTAGCCAAAAAAATTAACAAGGAAACAGAGACTCTAAATGAAGCACTAGACCAAATGTATTTAATAGATATCTACAGAGAATTACACCCCCAAACTATAGAATTCACATTGTTCTCAAGTGCACGTGGGACATTCTCAAAGATAGACCACATGTTAGGATACAAACTAGGTCTCTACAAGTTCAAAAAGATTAAAATCATATCAAGCATCTTCTCAGATCACAATGGCATGAAACTAGAAATCAATTGCAACAAGAACATGCAAAGACATTTGAACAAATGAAGGCTAAATAGCATTTTATTAAACAAAGAATGGGTTACCATGGAGATGAAGGAAGAAATTAAAAACTTCCTGGAAACCAATAAAAATGAACACACAACAACACAAAATCTATGGAATGCAGCAAAAGCAGTTCTAAGAGGGAAGTTCATAGCACTACAGGCCTACCTCAAGAAACAAAAAATATTTCTAATAGACTATCTAACCTTACAACTTAAAGAACTAGAAAGCAAAGAAAAAGAAAACCCCAGAGCAAGTAGAAGGAAGGAAATAGTAAAGATCAGAGCAGAAATAAATGACATAGAGACCAATTAAACAATTCAAAGGATCAATGAAACAAAGAGCTGGTTTTTCAAAAAGATAAACAAGATTGATGGACCCTTAGCTAGACTTACCAAGAAACAAAGAGAGAGAACCCAAATACACAAAATTAGAAATGAAAGAGAAGTAATAACTGACACCACAGAAATATAAAAGATCATTAACAAATACTATGAACAATTATATGGTAACAAATTCAACAATCTAAGCGAAACGGACAAATTTCTAGAAACACAGTCTCCCAAAAACTGAACCAGGAAGAGATAGAAAACTTGAATAGGCAAATAACAACTAAGAAAATAGAAGATGTAATCAAGACTCTCCTAGCAAACAAAACCCCAAGCTCAGATGGCTTCACAGGGAAGTTTTACCGAACATTCAAAGAACTAACACCTATTCTCCTCAGACTGTTTCAAAATATTCAAGACAAAGGAAGACTTTCAAACTCATTTTATGAGGCCAGCATAATTCTAATTCCAAAAACAGAAAAAGACACTACAAAGAAAGAAAACTACAGGCCAATATCCCTGATGAACATAGATGCCAAAATCCTTAACAAAATCGTAGCAAATTGGATCCAGCAATACATCAAAAGAATTATTCACTATGACCAAGTGGGATTCATCCCAGGAATGCAAGATTGTTACAATATTCACAAATCAATAAATGTGATACACCACATAATCAAAATGAAAGATAAAAACCAGATGATCATATTAATAGACGCTGAAAAAGCATTTGACAAACTCCAGCACCCATTTCTGGTAAAAACACTCAGTAATGTAGGAACAGAGGGATCATATCTGGACGTAATAAAGGCCACATATGAAAGACCTACAGCCAACATCATACTCAGTGGGCAAAAACTAAAAGCATTTCTCTTAAGAATACGAACAAGACAGGGATGCCCACTTTTGCCACTCTTATTTAACATAGTACTGGATGTCTTGGCCACAGTGATCAGACATGAAGAAAAAATAAAAGGCATTCAAGTTGGAAAGGAGGAAGTAAAACTCATTATTCGCAGATGACATGATATTATACATAGAAAACCCTAAAGACTCCATCAAAAATCTACTAAACTTAACAAATGAATTTGGCTAAGTAGCAGGATACAAAATTAACATCAAGAAATTGACAGCATTCTTATAAACCAATGATAAACACATAGAAAGAGAAACTAAAAAACAATCCCATTTACCCATTTCCTAGATAACTAGGAAAAAAATTAACCAAAGAAGTAAAGGACCTATTTGCAGAAAACTACAGGACATTGAAAAAAGAAATAGAGAGCAAGATATAAAAAAGTGTAAACACACTTGTTCATGGATTGGAAGACTTAACATCATTAAAATGCCCATATTACCCAAAGCAATCTATATGTTCATGCAATCCCCATCAAAATACCAACGACATATTTCACAGAACTAGAAAAAATATTTCAAGAGTTCATATGGAACAAAAAAAGGCCCTGAATAGCCACAGCAATTTTGAAAAAGAAGAACAAAGTTGAAGGGATCACATTACAAGATTTCAGGTTATACTACAAAGCTACTGTAATTAAAACAGCCTGGTAATGGCACCAAAACAGGCATATCGACAAGTGGAACAGATCAGAGAACCCAGAAATAGACCCCAATTAATATTTGACAAAGGTGGCAAGAGCATACAATGAGGTAAAGACTGCCTCTTTAATAAAATTGGACAGCTACGTGCAAAAAAATGAAACTAGACCATCAACTTACACCATACACAAGAACAAATTCAAAATGGATAAAATACTTAAATGTTACTCACAGATCCATAAAAATCCTAGAAGAAAATGTAGGCAACAAAATTTCGGACATCATATGCAGCAGGATTTTCACTGATACATCACCTAAGGCAACAGAAACAAAGGATAAAATGAACACATGGCACTACATCAGACCAAAAAGCTTCTGCACAGCAAAAGAAACAACCATCAAAATGGAAAGGGAACCCACTGTATGGGAGAACATATTTGCCAACAAAACATTGGATAAGGGGTTAATTTCCAAAATATATAGAGTACTCATATATCTCAACAAAAGAAAGACAGGGTACCCAATTGAAAAATGGGCAGAGGAACTAAATAGACACCTCTCCAAACAGGATATATAAATGGCCAGGAGACATATGAAGAAATGCTCAACATCACTAATCATCAGAGAGAGGCAAATTAAAACAACTATGAGGTGTCACCTCATATCTGTCAGAATGGCCTTCATCAACAAATCATCAAACAACAAGTGTTGGCAAGGCTGTGGAGAAAAGGGGACTCTAGTAAAGTGCTGGTGGGAATGCAGACCGGTGCAGCCACTATGGTGATACCTCAAAAATTTTTAAATTGAATTGCCATTTGACCCAGTGTTCCCACTTCTAGGAATATACCCTAAGAAGCCTGAAACACCAATCAGAAAAAATATATGTGCTCCCATGTTCATAGCAGCACTATTTACAATAGTCAAGATCTGGAAACAGCCTAAGTGTCCATCAGTAGATGAATGGTTAAAAAAGCCATGGTACATATACACAAAAGTACTATGCAACTATAAGGAAGAAAGATCTCTTATCCTTTAAGACGACATGGAGAGACCTGGAGAGTATTATCGTAAGCAAAATAAGCCAAGCAGAGAAAGACAAATATCACATGATCTCACTTATTTGTGGAATATAATGAACATAACAGTCTGAGGTACAGGGTAGACCCAGAGACGTGGAAGTAGGGTACAGACTGACAACCCTCAGAGGAGGGGTTTGGGAGGGAGAGATAAACCACAGAACTTATATGTATGTACACATAACCGATCGACATGGACAACAAAGCTGGGGACGGGGTGGGGGGAATGGGGAGGAGGGTGTCAATGGGGAAAAAAGGAGAAACATCTGTAACAAAAGTAAATTAATAAAAAACTAAAATATATAAAGGTGTTCATCTGAGAGTAAAAGAATGAGAACTTCATTTAAGGACTCTGGAAATAGGCATAAAGATTTTGAAATAGCCTTGTTGATTCTGTGAATGAAACTTAGAGACATTCTGTACACTGTGAAGTACTCTGTCTCCATTATTAATGGAGTCCTTCCCTGATTCAGTGATTATAGTTGGGACCATAGAAACTGAGGCATTATTAGTTTCAATAACCATCTACAGACAATTGGTTAGATATGCAGACAAAATTATAAGTAACATATTTTGAGAATAGATAGTGCCCATTTATCTAAGTACTAAGTTTCACCAGGGTCATCTAAATAAAAAACTATCCTTAATTAAGATATCTGAGTTCAGTTTTCTTTGTTTTATTTTGTTTTGTTTTTTTATCCTCACCTGAGGACATTTTTCCATTTTTTGTTCAGATAGAGTGAGAGAGAGAGAGAGAGAGAGAGAGAGAGAAACATCGACCTGAAAGGGACACATTGAGTGGTTGCCACCTGCACGACCCATCCAGGGCCGGGGACAAACTGCAACCAAGGTACGTGCCCTTAGTGGGAACCAAACCTGGGTCTCTCTGGACCGTAGGTCAATGCTCTAACTGCTGAGCAAAACCGGCCAGGGCCTGAGTTCAGTTTTTAATGACCTTTACTGAATGTCTAACAGGTACAAAAAATGTACCTTCTTGTCAGGAAATACAAAGGTAAATAAGACACAGGTCAAGAAATTTACAGCCTGGGTGGTGAATAATAGTAAGTATAAGTTTCTAATATGCCGAATAAAAATTATAGGAGCTTGAGGAGTAAGGAAAGAGATCTTAGAAAAGAAGATACTTGTGTTGAGTCATGAAGGAGGAAGAGTTTGAGAAGTCGTGTTGACAATAATAAATGAAAAAGGACATCCAAGGTTGGTCAGATTGGGAAAATAGTATACAAAAAGGCAAGGGAGAGGAAAAGTGTTAACATATCCAGAGAACATCATAATTGCTTTGTGTAGTTGTAACTTAGAGTATCTGAACATCAATGGTAGAAATTCTGATTGGAATGATAAATTGAAGTTAGTTTGTGAAGGGTTTAAAAGTGAATAAATGGCAGCAACAACAGAACTTTGGGCAAACTAGCACAGAAGATTATAATAGGACCTTCCTCAGACTCTGATGTGGAAGCTCTTGCCCCCCAAATGACTCAGCTGAGTTACTCATGTTGCAAAGACTAACCCAAGGAGCTTCCCGCAAGACTTCTTTTTTCATTGCCAACCATAGTTTCCACTTGACCCTGTCCTTTACCTCACCAAATTAGAAATATTACAAAAACTTGTTTAATGTACAAGATACACAGATTTCTCAAAGGAGTCTTATACCTGGAATAAAGTTACTAATGGTTATTATTTAAAATAATAATAATGAATTATAGTAACAGTTAGCATTGGGAACACTTTTTTTGTTGTTCTTGTTGTTGTTGTTAATCCTCACCTGAGGATATTTTTTCATTGACTTTTAGGTAGAGTGGAAGGGAGAGAGGGGGAAAGAGAGAGAGAGTGCCTCCCTCAGGATCTTGACTGGGACCAGGGATCAAACCTGCAACGCAGGTACGTGCCATGGACCAGGAATCAAACCCACAATCCTTTGGTCCACAGGCCGACACTCTAACCGCTGAGCCAAACCTGCCACTTTCTTTGTAGCAAGAGTATACTGATTGTGTTTTCTTTGTTAGTTTGTCCTTATAATTATTCTTTGAGGAGGTACACTATCATACCAATATTACCACTGAGAAAAGGTGGAACAATCTTTCCACTGATGAGTAGCTTGAGAATGGGGTAACCAGTATTAAAACCCAGGACTGCCTGACACAAACGCCCTCTCTCCTTTCCTTGTCTGGTGCTTGGCAGCCACTCCTCTACAACACAACTTTTAAGGCATTCTTCTCCAAAACTCTCTTTCTATCTAACCCTCTGTAACCCAAGGTAGTGAGGGCTCATAAAACACAAAGTAGAGGTATGCCGCATCTTCTGATGTAAAGTAATTAAAAGGCAGGGGTGAAACAAAGAAAAAGGCAAGGGAACCAGTGTTACTTATCAAGTACTACCCTGGTGAAAGAATCGCAACTGTTTTCTAATAACTTAGGAATAAACTCCCTTCTGAGTCAAGGAATTCAGCTGAAAGACAAAATAAAATCTAGCAGAGTCATGGCTTTGAAATCTAGCTGGTAGATACCTATGTGCCCTGACCAAGAATTGAACCTGCAACCATTCATTGCACAGAATGATGCTCCATCCAACTGAGCCATACTGGTCAGAGTCCTACTTCATATTTCTAATAAATGAAAAGAAAACACACTTTTGAAACATTAAATCAAAAGACAAGTTTAAAATAGAATAAACTAAAATAAAAGCTCAGATTAAAATTAGAAAGGAACTGGCCATTATAAGAATGCATTAAATTAAGAGGGAAATCTTGTGTTCTCATTATCAATTCTCATGCCAAAAACAATTATAAAAGCTGAAGAAAATACATTCTTAAATATTTGAAAGCATCAGTGAAGATATGAGAGACAATCAAGATAATTGGGAGTTCAGAAGCAAAGATGTGAGAGAAAGGAGGGACAGACTAATTTGCACCCACTTGGATGACTACTTTTTCCCTCAGAAGTGTTGGTGAGTTGGACCGTCATTTATAAACACAAAGTGGTAGCCAGGGGCTCAGAGTAGTTCCATCGGGCTGGGGAGACACAGACAACAGAGGCCAAAGCATAACAGGGAGGAAAAAACAGAAAGCATATTCTGAAAAACAGCAGCATTTTTCCCTTGAGGCATTTGCCAATTTCTAAGCCTTTCCCATGCAGAGTGAAATTTGAAAATTCAAGCAAAGAAATCCAGCTGAGACATCAAAGTGTAAAGCCAAGATTTCAGCAATCTATCAGTGCTAGAGAGGCAGAGGTTGAAATTCATGACCAGCCAAGGCAGGGGAACTTATAAACACCCTAGGCTTTCAGTTAAGACAATTAAAATATGAATAATAAAACTCAAATATGCAAAAGTTATCTTGGAAAAATAAAACTGAGAATCTTATATGCCCAAACTTATAAGTTATAGCTTTATAAAGCTGCTTTCAGTAAAAATATTGACCTTAAATAATGAGAATAAATGAAACATTCAATTACAAAATTACAACTAGATTAAAAACAGAAACTTATAAAAACAAAAATAGCAGATGAAAAATAAATGGAAAGAGCAATGAAATTACCAAAAGAAAAAGAATTGACATATATCTAATTGACACACAACTAAAGAATTAGTTCTTTTCAGAGTTGAGGATGATGTCAGCTATAGAGGATGATGTCAGCTATAGGTTTGTCATATATTATGTTGAGGTACATTTCTTCTATACTTAATTTGATGAAAGTTTTTATCATGAAAAGGTGTTGAATTTTGTCAGATGTTTTTTCTACATCTAATGAGATGATCATATGATGTTTATCTTTCATCCCACTCATGTGATGTATCATGTTTATTCATTTATGTATGTTGAACCATCCTTGCATCCCAAGGATAAATCCTATTTGATCATCATGCATGATCGATCTATTTAATGTGCTGTTGAATTTGGTTTCCTTGGATTTGTTGAGAATTTTTACATCTATATTCATAGGAATATTGGCCTAATAACTGTCTTCTTTTTTAAGTGTCCTTGTCTGGCTTTGGTATCAGGGTAATACTGGACTTGTAAAATGACTTTGGAAATGTTCCCTCTTCTTTCATTTTTCTAGAAGAGCTTGAGAAGAATTGGCATTAATTCTTCTTTGGTAAATTCAATGTTTGGCAAATTCAGCTATGAAGCCATCTAGTCCTGGGTTTTTCTCTGTTGGGAGGTTTTTGATTAGTGATTCAATCTCCTCATCCATTATTGGCTTGCTCATATTTTCTATTTCTTCAGGATTCAGTCTGGGTAGAATTTTTTTTCCTTAGGAATTTAACCATTTATTTTAGGTTATCTAATTTTTGGTTATCCAGTTGCTCATAGTAGTCATTTAGGATCCTTTGTATATCTGTTGTATCAGTTGTAATGTCCTCCTTTTATAATTTTATGCATTTGAGTCCTCTTTTTTTTCTTGATAAGTCTAGCTAATGGTTTGCAATTTTTCTTTTTTAAATATCAACTCTGAATTTTGTTTATCTTTTTCTATTGTCTTTCTGGTATATATTTCATTCATTTCTACTCTAATCTTTATTATTTCCTTCCTTCTGCTAACTTTGGGCTTAATTTGTTTTGTGAGGGAATGGTTTTCCCTAGTTCTCTTAGGTATAAACTTGGGTTCATTATTTGAGATCTTTTCTTTTTATTTTTTAAATTGAATTTATTGAGGTGACATTGGTGAATAAAATTATATAAGTTTCATGGATACAATTCTATATTATCTGTATATTGTATTGTGTGCCCATCAACCCAAGTCAAGTTTCCTTCCATCATCATTTATTCTTCCTTTCCCTTCTCCTATCTCTCCCCTATTTTTTCTTAATGAAGGTTGTATAGCTATCAGCTTCCCTCTTAGAAATGTTTTTGGTATGTTTGTTTTGCCTTTCTCTGAAGATCAGGGACATAAGAAGGGTGCCCACTCTCACCACTTCTATTCCACAAAGTACTGGAAATCCTAGTCAGGGTAATAAGGCAAGAAGAAGAAAAATGATCCATATTATAAAGGAAGAAATGAAATTATCTATGTTTGCAGATGACATGATCTTATATACAGAAAACCCTAGAGGTCCCACCAAAAAACCTATCAGAAGTAATAAATTAATTGTAAAAATAAAATTGTAGGACACAAAATAATTTCTAAATGACAACATAAGACTATATGAAAAATAAGTTAATAAAATAATTAAATGTACAATAGTATTAAAAAATGAAATACTTAGGAATAAATTTAATCAAGGAGGTGATAAACCTATAAACTGAGAACTATAAAATATTCATGGAAAAAATTGAAGAAGACACAAATAAATGAAGAGATATCCCAGATATAAGAAGAGTTAGTATTTTTTAAATGTCCATATTCACAAAGCAATCTAAAGATTCATTGTAATCCCTATCAAAATATCAGTAGCATTTTTTATAAATATAGAAAAATAACCTTAAATGCATATGAAATAATGAAAAACTCCAAATAGCCAAAGCAATGTTGAGAAAGAAGAACAAAGTTGGAGACATTATACTTTCAGATTTCAAACTATACTACAAAGCTAAAACATAGGCAACAAAAACAAAAAAAAACAAGTAAGACTACATCAAACTAAAAAGCTTTTTTGCACAGTAAAGAAAACCATCAATAAAATTAAAAGGCAAACTACAAAATGGGGGGAAGTATTTGCAAATCATATATCTGATAAAGGGTAAATATCAAAATACACAAAGAACTCATACAACTCAATAGAAAATAAGAATAATAATCCTACTTACAAAAAAATGGGCAGACTCGCGGGACCTCCAGGGTGCTGAAGCACCAGAGAGGCCTGTGTGACCCATCAGTCCAAACACGGGCATAGAGCTGAGTCCCCAAAGGGACTATGCCATCCAGTTACCCCCGGGACCTGCAAGGTGTGAGGGCACCAGGAAGGCCTGTGCTACCTAACCACTCACAAGATAGGCTTAGAGGATGTGAAAATGGAGGCAGAGTGAATAGAAGCTACACAGACAATCTCTCAGGACCAAATGGGAATTACAACTAAAATAAAGGCAAATCCTTGGGAAAAAAGCAGCAGAAAAGCAGCAGGACAGGACCATATAACCAAGGACACTGGTAGGATATGCGGAGGCACGAGAGGGTGGCAGGCTGGGAGCCCACAGACAGCAGCAATCTTAGCTGTGAGCAGCAACCTTGGGGAATAAAGACCAAGCATGCTCCACAGCCCGGAGAACCAGGACAGAGTGCTAAAATAGCCACAGCCACTCACCTGAAGGCTATGGCAGAGGGAGGGCAGTCTGGGCTGGAACTCTGTGGGGACAGAGTTGGAGGGCACTCAGAGTTTTTGCTGAGTTACAGCCACAAAGGACAGTGGACAGTGTGCTTCTTACCAGACTGTGGGGAAGAGCAGTCCCCCCTCCCCCCAGAGATTCAGCCTTTCCCAGGTGAGGCAAAGAAATGCAAATTGAGGCTCATTAATAACCAGCATCTATCCCACCCTCTGGAAATCCTCTTATGCAGAACAACAGGGCTACATTCCAAGGAACTGAGTAACTGAGACTACTAGCCACCCGGAAAAAGGTAGAGGATAACTGAACCGTTCCTGGGCTTGCAAATCTACCCAGGAAAGTAAGACTTGACAGTGGTATTTAACGTGGCCCACCCAAGCTGTCTTGGATCCTGCTTCAGAGTTTCCTAAAATCTCTCAAACAAGTAGCATCTGATCTCAGCAAGCCCCATACTTCTTGTTAAGTGGCCCCAGGCCTGGCACTAGAAGCAGTAAGCCTTGGTTCACAGGTTGGCTTTTCCTGGGCACCTCCAAGCCCAGCACAAGAAGCAGCCATAGGCATATCACTTTGTATCTCAAGCCTGGTGGCCCCAGATAGAACACAGGCAGTAGCTGACGTTGCCCCAGAGCCAGAACACCCAGTGGACAACTCCAGACCACATCAAAACACCACCACCCAACTTCTTCCACAAGTGACACACTCAATGAGTGGACTCAGTGGGTACCAGAGCCCTGATGAAGTAAGTCTTGCTGTGTGTAGTGGGCCCCTACACAGCTGATCCTCCAAGGTAGTTAGAGGCCAAAGGTCAGTGGGCATAGCCAGTCCTTGCAGCTGATCAGCCTGAGTAAATCCCTCCCATTGATGTGCCAACAGCAATCAAGACTCAATTACAATAGAAGGGTATATAGTCCTCAGTAGCGATGCACCTCGAGGGCCCAGCTGGGGCAATCAGGGAGGCTGTGCCACTGGACCTTACAGGACATCTACAACAATAGGCCACCCTACAAACCCTAGGAGACATAGCAACTCTACCTAATACATAGAAACAATCACAGGAAAGTAGCCAAAATGAGGGGACAAGAAACATGTCCCAAATGAAAGAAAACAAAACTCCAGGAAAAGAATTAAACAAAATGGAGATAAGCAATCAATGAGAAGCAGAGTTCAGAAAGCAGGTTATAAGGTAGCTCAAGGAACTTAGTGAGACATTCAAGGAACTTAGTGAGACCTTCAAGGAACTTAAGGAGACCTCCAAGGAACTTAATGAAAACATCAACAACATAAAAAAGGACCAGTCAGAAACAAAGGATGCACTAACTAAAATAAAGAATAATTTACAGGGAATAAATAGTAGAGTACGTAAAGCCAAGAAGCAAACCATTGATTTGGAATATAAGGAAGCAAAAAACACCCAATCAGAACAGCAAAAAAGAATGCAAAAAAAATGAGGATAGTGTAAGGAGCCTCTGGGACAACGTCAGGCATGCCAACATTCACAACATAGGGGTGCCAGAAGGAGAAGAGAGAGAACAAGAAATTGAAAACCTCTGTGAAACAATAATGACAGAAAACTTCCCTAACTTGGTGAAGGAAACTAACATTCAAGTACAGGAAGCACAGAGATTCCCAAACAAGATGAACCCAAAGAGGATCATACCAAGACACATCATTATCAAAATGGCAAATGTTAAAGACAGAGGATCTTAAAAGCAGCATGAAAAAAAGCAGTCTGTAACTTACAAAGGAGTTCCCATAAGACTGTCAGCTGATTTCTCAAAAGAAACTTTGCAAGCCAGAAAGGAGTGGCAAGAGATATTCAAAGTGATGAAAAGCAACAACCTACAACCAAGATTATTCTATCCTGCAAAGCTATCATTTAGAATCGATGGTCAAGTTTCCCAGCCAAGAAAAAGCTAAAAAAGTTCATCACCACCAAACCAGTATTATATAAAATGTTGAAGGGTCTTCTTAAAGGAGAGGAAGAACAAAAATATGAACAATAAAATGGCAATTATTACATATTGATCAACAATTGAATCTACAAACAAAATGAGCAGGCAGTACAGAAACAGACTCATAGATACAGAGAACGTTTGTTGTTTGCCAGATGAGTGAGGGCTGGGGGAATGGGTAAAAAAGATGAAGGAATTAAGAAGTACAAATTTGTTGTTAGACTGATGAACCTCAATGGGAAGGGGGGAGTGAGGGTGGAATGAGATAAACCGAAGAACTTTTATGCATATATGTATAAACAATGGACACCACCAGTAGTGTGGGGAAGGCTGGAGGGGGGTGGGATTGGGGAAGAGGGGGTTAAAGGAGAAAAATGGGGGGACATTCAACAATAAAGATGAGTTAAAAAAAAAAAAAGGGAGATGT
Source organism: Molossus molossus (assembly GCF_014108415.1). Classification (NCBI taxonomy): domain Eukaryota; kingdom Metazoa; phylum Chordata; class Mammalia; order Chiroptera; family Molossidae; genus Molossus; species Molossus molossus. Next base: position 86,336,189 of record NW_023425388.1, read on the forward strand.
CATTAATAGTATAAGAAATATCAAACATCTAGGACTAATCCAAACAAGATGTGAATAATTAGCCATGTTTAGAAGAAAATAAAGATGAGATAAGAGTCATACCACTTCTTGGATAGAAAAATTAATAGTGTAAAGCTGTCAGTTCTGCCCAAATTGGCTTATAGCGTTAATAAAAATCCAGTGTGTGTGTGTGTGTGTGTGTGTGTGTGTGTGTGTAACTTAACAAGTTAATTCTAAGATTCATATAGAAATACAAAAGGCTGGGAATAGCCAAGATGCTCTAAAAAACACAGTAGGGCTTACTCTATTAATAAATATTAATAATCAATATAATTCAGATCATATGGAAACACAAAGATATACAAATAGACAAAAATAAAGAGCTCAAAGACAGACCCAACTGTGTATGTCACCTTGTTTATGACAAAATCGGTACTACAGAACAATCTCTTTAACAAATTGTCTTGGACAATTGGATATAGAAAAAAAATAGCTTGATTCTTACCTCACATCATAAAAACACAGAAAATCAATCCCTGCTAAACAATAAATCTAAATGTAAAAGACAAACAAATAAAACTTCTAGAGTTTCTTTGTCTTATGCAGTACCCACTAGCCACAAGTAACTATTTAAATTAATTAAAGTTAAATAAAATATAAAATTTAGTTCTTCAGTTATATTAACCACATTTTATTTATTTATTTTTTTATCCTCACCCGAGGACACCCCTTCGTTCCTTGTTCAGATAGAGTGGGAGGGAGAGAGAAAATTAATTAAAGTTAAATAAAATATAAAATTTAGTTCTTCAGTTACATTAACCACATTTTATTTATTTATTTTTTTATCCTCACCCGAGGACACCCCTTCGTTCCTTGTTCAGATAGAGTGGGAGGGGGAGAGAGAGAAACATCGACGTGAAAAGGACACATCGAGTGGCTGCCACCCCCCCAACCCAACCAGGGCCGGGGACAAACTGCAACCGAGGTACATGCCCTTAGCGGGAACTGAACCCGGGTCTCTCTGGACCGCAGGCCGAAGCTCTAACTGCCGAACCAAACCGGCCAGGGCCATTAATCACATTTTAAATGTTCAATAGCACTTGAAAACAGAACACTTGGCCCACCCAGAAACAGAACATTTTCTTGACTGTAGAAAGTTTTATTGGTCAGTGTTTTTCTAGAATATAATATAGAATACTATTCTGACTTCAGCATTGTAAAGATTATTCAAACAGAACACAAACACACAAAATCTAATTATAAAGAAAAAATTGATCAACTGGACTACATTAAGTGTAATAAATTCTGTTTATCGGAAGACACCAGTAAGAGAATGAAAAGACAAGCTGTAAAAATGGGAGTAGGTATTTGTTATACACATAGTCAATAAAGGGCTTATGTCCAAGATATGCAATGAATGCACACAAACCCGTGGAGAGATAACCCTATAGTAAAACTAAGAGACAACCCATTAGTGAAGTGGGCAAGAAATTGAAAAGCACTTCAAAAAGAGTATATCCAGATGGACTACTTTTCAGTAGCTGAGAATATATAAAAATGAAAAAGATAATAAGCTACCACTATACATCCGACAAGATGGCTAAAATTAAAGAGGTTGAAAAAAAACAAGTACTTGGTGTGAAGAAGAAATTACAAGAAGGGAATATATTGGCTGGTGAGACAGTAGATTGAAATAATCACTTTGGAAAACTGTTTGACAGTATCAAATAAAGTATATAACAGAAATGCATACACATGTACATCAAAAATAGGTACAGCCCTGGCCAGTTTGGCTCAGCAGTTAGAGCATCCACTCATGGACCAAAGAGTGGCTGGTTTGTTACCTAGTCAAGGGCATGTACCTGGGTTGCAGGTTTGATCCTGGCCCCAGCTGGAGTTATGCAGGAGGCAACCAATCAATGCGTCTTCTCCACACCAATGTTTCTCTCTCTCCCTCCCTTCCACTCTATCTAAAAATCAAAAGAAAAATATCCTGGGGTGAGGATTAACAACAACAAAAATAGGTACAAACATATTCACAACAGCAACATTATTTATAGTAGCCCCAATTAGAAACAAATGATCATCAATCAGTAGAACAGATAAATAAATCATGATAGATTCATATAATAGAATAATACACAGTACTGAAAATTAATGAACTAAAACCATCTGGAGTCATTTCAAAAATAATATTGATAAAAATAAGTACACCCAAAAAACAGTAGTTTTGTTTTCATATAACATTCTTTTTAAAAGCAGGCAAAACCAAAGGGTTAGAAGTCAGGATAGTGGTGTCTTTGGGGGAAGTGTTTGAGGGGGAACATGAAAGAGGCTACTGGGATGCCAGCAATCTTCTACTTCTTGACCTTGGTGTTTACATCGGTATTTTCTTGGTGTTATAAATACATTATCTATGTTTTGTGCACTTTTTATGGGTGTATGTGAAACTATACAATTACAAGATTAAAAAATATTTGTTTTATTCTTTAAAATAAACTTATACACACTATCTTTCTATGGAAATGTTCTTCTAAACAAGTTAGTGACTCCAGCTTTTAAAAATAAAATAAGGAGCCCTGGGAATAAAAGGATTGCTCTAGTTGAAATGAACATGGGACAGAGTGTAGCCCCAGTTGCTTAGTCTGTCTCTTTGTTATATACCACTGCTGTCTCCAAACCTTGGGCATAGCTAAAGAGCCTTGATCTCTTTGGTATACAGTTTAAAGAGCACTGATAAATAATTTATTCTTTTTACAAATATTTGAGATCTTACCATTGGGGGCATAGAAGATAGGGCAACAAATGAAGCAACATTCTTGCCTTCATGGAGTTTATACTTGTACATGACACTAAAATGTAAAAAATATCAATAGTTTAGCACATTTTCTTTATTGATTGATTGATTTTAGAAAGAGAGGAAGGTGGGGAGAGAGAGAAAAACATTGATTTGTTGTTCCACTTATTTATACATCCATGGTTGATTCTTGTATGTGCCCTGACCGGAAATCAAACCCACAACCTTCATGTATCACAAGGATGCTCTAACCAACTGAGTTACCCAACCAGAGCCTACCACATTTTCTTATAAAAAGTTTGGCTCAGCGGTTAGAGCATCGGCCTACAGTCTGGAGAGACCCAGGTTCAGTTCCCACTAAGGGCACGTACCTCAGTTGCAGTTTGTCCTCGGCCCTGGTTGGGTCGTGTAGGTGGCAACCACTTGATGTGTCCCTTTCACATCGATGTTTCTCTCTCTCTCTCTCCCTCCCACTCTGCCTGAACAAAATATCAAAAAATGTCCTCAGGTGAGGATAAAAAAAAAAAGTTTAATTGATAGAAATGAATTTTGAACTGAAGGAATTTAAGGTAATATGCCCATATAAGAAATTTTGCTATGACATTAGCCTATTCAGATGATTTTCAAACAGTATTTATAACCCAGATCTATTTATAAATATTTTTTATTCACTGAATAATATTTGAGGGCCAATCATATGTCTGCCACTGTATAGAGTTTTGGGTTTCTTGCACTCAAAGATCTTATAGTCTAGAGGGTGCAATAGACAATAAACAGCATACACAATTTGTCATTAAATTTAAGAAAATAACCAGGGTGAGACACTATGCTGAATCTTACTGATTACTGTATTTGATCTGATATTGTTTAACTTGACTCTATGAAACACCTGGATAAAATCAATACTTTTTAATACATTTCAGCCTATCAAACAGTTTTACCTAAGGCAGCTTTCAAAAATCCTGATGGCTTAAACATACCCAAGATCAGATAAGTCAGAGTAGGGTGGGATCCAAGCATTAATGTCACCATTTGGCAGGATAGTAAGAAGCTAAGAAAATTCCTGGGCAAGTGGAATAGGGAAACTGAGACAAGAAAATTAAATAAAGCCAAACAGTTTGGGCAGCTTGCAACCAGCTTGTGAACCCCAAAATCTTATCTTCCCCAACCAAGGACACTTGAAAGCAAATGGTTTATACCTCTCCTCCCTAACCAAAGAATACATAGCTTAAAACACCCTGGCCTAGGAAAATAGAGAACAAATACCCAATTAATGTCATTTGTGCTGGCTAAACCCAAGAACAGATGAATTCTGGGAGACAAATAACAAAAACCCCAAAAGCATTTGGATGGTATCACTTGAGGGGGAATGTGGCAGGATAAATAGCTGCTAGGGCAGGACAAGGGGAAGTAAAGAAAAGGGGGTGTTTATGTTACCCACTGAACAAAAAAGTCAATAGTCTTAGGACTTACCAAGATAAAATTGTCAGATGTTCTCATAAATTCTGGGAAAAGCCGCAACAATGTAAAAAGGGAACTTTGAAACATATGGGGCGGGGGTTAAAACACTTGAATACTTATCAGGCAAGGCTCTCAGGCTAGCTGAGTTGCCCACTTGTGCTTTATGCAAAGTATATTCTTAATAAGTTTACTTGCTTTGTTTCCTTAATAAATTCCTTTGCATTGCTTCAACACTGCCTTCTGTCACTTGCTTGAATTCTTTCTGTCAAGTGTGACAAGAGCTGAAGAGGGGAGAACCGAGCCCCCTTCAACTCAGGCAGGTGGCTCTCGTAACAATTAAAACTTCTCATGTCATTCTGATGTGCAACCAAGGTTGAGAATCACTGATTTAGGAGCAAGTTTATTCTATACATTTATAATTTCTTTTATATTAACTTAGAAATCTATTTTCCACCATATTTAATATTCAGCACCTTCTAATTCATATGTCCTCTTAGTCACAGAAAATTTTCATGCTTTATTACCAAGCACAAAATTTCAGAGTGGGCACATGTTCTGAGCTAAGTAGCTGGAATTCAAAACTGGACATTTCAGATTATCTCAAGAAAACAAAAGCAAGTTTCTTATTTAATATTATTTTAGCTATTATTTAATTCCATGCTTCAAACTTCCATATAATTACATGTGTGGCTAAACAAGAGTCACATGCTTCTGATGTTCCTCCCCTATGACAATAGCTTAATGTCACTACCTAAAAGCAAAAGTTGGGGCTATGTAAAATATTATACTGATTCTCTACAAACTTCTTTATGTTATAGGATTTACCTAATACGTGTATGAACAAGGGACAAATGTAGGGTTCAGAGAACCACTCCATGTACTGTAGACAGAATGTTAAAAAAAAGTCTCATTATTACCAACTTGGCAAAGAAACACACATAAACAGAGACAGCGGCTTTTCAAAGTTTTCCTCAGTTGTTTTCCTCTTTAATTATAGGGCTGACCTAGGCTGTGGTGATTGAAGATCAGCCTACTGGCCTCCAAAGCCAAGGACAAGCCCTCTGGCTCCAACTACACTGGGCTCCAATTATGATGCTATAAGGATTTCTTTTTTGGATAAGATGAAGTTCTGCCATTTTGCTCTAAAGTTTCTAAGTTTTATTTTGCTTTAAGACTCTTTGTACAGCAGCAGTCCTTGCAATGATGTGTTTACATTCCAAATTCACAAGAAAATCCTTCAAGTCTCCATTACCCCAAGTTTATCACTTAGGATTACAACCACAGAAACATGTCGGCAGTGGCAGTTCTCTTCAAAGCAAAAAATACGTGAAGGGATTCCCTGAGGCTCCATGAAAACTAACAGGCTATTTTCTAATTAGAGAGCAATTTCACAACATCTAGAAAGAAATAATCCAAAAATACATCATTCTTTAAAACTATTTTGAGTACTTATTTCTTTTTTCTTTTTTTCTTTTTTTTTTTGTATATGCCCCTAGCAGGAACAGAATCTGGGACTCTCTGGTTGGCAGGCCAGCGCTCCAACCACTGAGCCAAACCAACAAGGGCTGAGTGTTTATTTCTAAGAGTCAAGAAACTACATAACCAGGTTTCAACAAATCCTGTAGCAACTACTCTTTTCCAGGTCTTATTATAGGACCAGAGGTTAGAAGACAATGAATAGAAGCAAGAACCAAAGCCTAGTAAATAAGAGAAGACATAAAGTATTTTAGGAGAAAAGAGGAAGCAGTCAAACAATCTTAAATCACCAGATACCTTTGCTCGGAGCTCATAAGTTTTCACCCAGAACAATGTTCTCTCCCCCTCCCAGGGTGGTACGTGGCCTTAAAAGCTCATGAGTTAAAAAAAAAACTCAATTTGTCCAGCTCCTTAATACATTCTCTTCTTGAATGAGATAAGGTTTGATGATTTTCTTGTATATCACAGACATTTGCAAAAAATGAAAACCAAACCTCCAAATCTGTAGAGAATTCTTATAAGTTTATTTGAGCCAAACTGATGACATATGCTGTGAAGCAAGATCTCAAGTTCTCGGTTTTACATTTTCTTTTGTGCATTTGAAATTAAGGGAACATAAGGAAGACTACCTGAGGGTAGAGAAAACAAGGCAGGAGGTGGATTACAGGATAGTTAAGAGTATTTGTTCTCTTAAGGAGGGATCTGAGAGTGGTTCCTGTATTAAAAGGTGGGGTCTGAAAAGAGGCATTTCAAAGAGGTGTTAACCTAGATTCATAAAAACAATGAACAGGGCTTGCCTAAGGCAAAAATGCATGACCTCACCAGGTGGACTGTGCTACAACTCTGACTGTGGCTATGGCTGCAAAACTTTCTTTTGCTTCTACCTGTTCTAAGCCTGATTTTTCAGTCTCCCCAATAAATGTGAGACACTAATATCTTTAGTATCATTTTTTTCTGATTGTGGATGAAAAAAGGTGTTGTGATAAATCATAAATTCCTAACTGGGTAGATCATGGTGGGTAGTCACACCCCAGAGCTTAAGTTTTTTAGTGAAAGGTTTTAAGCCAGCCCTGTCCATTGTTCTTGTCATACAGGTTAATACAACTTCAAAATGCCAGAAGTAATACCCCTCAAAGGAGGTATTAACCCTCAAGAGAACATATAATCTTGCTAACTATGCTGAAATCTGATCCCAGCCTTGCTTTCTCTCACTTCCATGTATCATCGTTGTTCCCTCCTTAAACTCAAATGCATAAAAGAAGCTGATAAACTGTTATTCCCTGGGCATTTGACATCTTGCTCCCTGGCATATATCCTCAGTTTGGCTCAAATAAACTTATAAATTTCTTTACAGGTTTGGATATTTCTTAGCTCAACAGGAAGTAAACTGCTGAGGAGTTTTACAAAATAGTGACAAACAGGCACTCCCCCACAAATTTCCGAGGTAATTCTTTCAAGGAATGTATCATGAACTTATCTCTTTTTCCAATATTCTAAGGCAGTGGTTCTCAACCTTCCTAATGCGGCAACCCTTTAATACAGTTCCTCATGTTGTATGTGGGCATATCTGCATGTGGGAAGACCCGTCTGGATAGAGGAGCGGTGTCTGGGTTCCTAACACCATCGGAATATGTGTTTTCTGATGGTCTTAGGCTACCCCTGTGAAAGGATCGTTCGACCCCCAAAGGGGTCGTGACCCACAGATTGAGAACCGCTGCTCTAAGAGAAATCAGCTATTGATGACCATTCATAAATAAATAGCATGTCTAATTTCAGATGGAAGTTCACACTTCTATTACCCAAACACCAATCTTGAAGTCCTCTACCAAGGTTATAATTACATTATCTTTTCCTGGATAATCTTTCCCATACAATGCTATGCACCATGACCTGGCCTTCACTTCACACTCAACTTCTGCATTATTCTGAAATCAAGCTCACAATTCATAGATTTCTAGCTCAGAGAAAACGTACACTAGATTTCACTGCTGCGAAGACATCATTATCTTTATCTTTCCTTGCTTTGCTGGCCCAAAGCCATGTCTAACACATTTTGAGTCTTCCTTCCCTAGTCAACCTCTGACCAATTACCCCTTCTGTGAGTATAAATCCTAAGTTTTCATACTGTTACGTGTAAGTAAATTTATCGATAGAGAAAGGTCACCTAAAACAAAGTTCACCACTTTATAAAGTAAGTAGCAATGGCCTTGGTTAACTCTAGAATCTAGGTAAGTATATCTGTGAGTCCTCTCTGGGTCTTCTATATTCAGCGCCTTTTTTTTTTTTAGCTCTTGCTTAATACCTTCGAGAAAGAATCTAGAACTTAGTCACACTAGCTAGTCATTTTGAATGACTGATACTGTAAGAAATCTGTCTGGGCTCGAACCTTTGCATCATGCAGCAACCTAGGGGCATTCTTGAGCTCTGCCCAGGTGTTTCAGGCCATTTCTGAAAAATATCTTCAATATTAACCAAGAATCCCTCCTTTTTCTTTTACTATATTTTTACAACATTTCTTTCACTATTCTACCTAATTTCTACAAGTTATTTCTAACAGAGGGTCCAACACAAGAATCAAACGCTAATGCCAGATTTCTTCTTTTATTAATCCTCACTAGAGGATACGGTTATTTATTATTATTATTGATTTTTAGAGAGAGAGAGAGACATCAATATGAGAGAGAAATATCGATAGATTGCCTGATGTACACTCCCCGACTGAGGATCAAATCCATGACCTAGATATGTGCCCTGACCAGGAATCAAACCCACAACCTTTTGGTGTATGACGCTCCAACCAACTGAGCCACTGGGCCAGGACACTAATGCCACATTTTTTTTTTTTTTCATCCTCACCCGAGGACATTTTTCCATTTTTTGTTCAGGTAGAGTGGGGGGGGGGGGGAGAGGAACAGAGAGAGAGAGAGAAACATCGATGTGAAAGGGACACATCGAGTGGCTGCCACCCGCACAACCGACCAGGGCCGGGGACAAACTGCAACTGAGGTACATGCCCTTAGCGGGAACCGAACCCGGGTCTCTCAGGACCGCAGGCCGACGCTCTAACCGCTGAGCCAAACCGGCCAGGGCAAATGCCAAATTTTTTATAAAAAAATATGTAATTCTATTTTTTGGGTAATGAAATTCTCATTTACTTTATCTGTAGTTATAATTTTAGTACAAACTATCCCCAAAGAGTTAAAGTCATTATGATTGAGTTAGACATCAAGTTTTTTTAACCCAAAATTCTGAAACAAAATTACATTTTCTGCCTAATTATATCAGTTAGATCTGTGATGGCTGACAACTGATTCCTTATTTGACACAATAGTGTACTTAAAAGTATAAGTTCATATTCAGGTTAGTACCCACTCTGAAAATGATATTAAAGTATCCTATCAAAAGGAACCCCATTGCTCTCATTAGCATCATTTAGACAAAAATCTAGAACCATTGTCAGATCATTCTCCTAACTTAAAATACTAAAGCTAGGTTTCTGTGGTAGAAAAACATAACCAAGTTATTTATGTAACATGCTTTGCTATCTTATTCAATGAAGAAACTGTCCATTGTTCCAATGAGGACAGAAAAATGGAATGGTGAGTATAATTCATTGACTAGACTTTTTTTACAACTAGAAAAAACCTAGATGTCATTTACTCTAGCGGTTTTAATCTGGCAGCTCATTCTGCAGTCGTGTTTTCTTTGGTCTGCAATGTTAGTTCATTGCCAATATTAAATAACAGTACATGTCATATAAAATATCCAGACTTTCACTTCTTCTTAAAGACTTAAATTAGCTGGCACAGTTTCTCACATTTATATAGAGCAAGTGTCTTCCAATATGCAAAAGTCACTACTTAAATTACCTGCACGGTTTTTAATTTTGAGGATTATGACACTTTCCACCAGCACTTCTCTATCCTGGTACACATAAATATTCTAAACAAGGTGTCAGAAAACAAAGCAACAAACCACTACCCAAAAGAATTGTTGTTCTTGGTTTCATTAAGGCATAAAATCCTAGTTGATAAAACAGTATTTCTTCTTAATCTTACTGTGACATAAATTACTCTAAAGCCCAAGACAAGAGTTCATGTTTGTTTAATATTGCAGGATTAGAGAGGAAGGCCAGGCAGGACAGGAGAGAGTACTGTACTAATAATCAAATTGGATATAATTTCTGAATTTCCATCTGAAAGATGGAAAACAAATCATCTTTACAGTATCATGTGCTTATTGTATGTAGTATCAAAGCAAAGATACATATCTTTTAAGACATATATACACATACAAGGTAAGGCAAAAGTAGGTTTACAGTTGTGAGTCCACAAAACAGACAATAAAGCTATTGTAATAATCATAACCAGCATATCTTTTTCCATACAAACTATAAACCTACTTTTGCCCCATCCTGTATGTATGTATTATGTATATATGTATGTATGTATGTATGGAGAGAGAGAGAAAGAGGGAGAGAGAATCACATTTGCTTTATTCATTCATCCATCAATAATGAACACCTTGGTTGTTACCATATCTTCGCTATTATGCATAATGCTACAATAAACATTTTGTGAGTGAAGATATCTTCGTGAGATACTGATTTTTGTTTCCTTCATATATATACCTAGAAGTAGGATTGCTAGATTATGTAGCAGTTCTGGTTTTTATTTTTTTAGGAACCACTATACTGTTTTACATAGTGCCTGCACCAATTTAGCTTTCTACCAACAGTACACAAGGATTCCCTTGCACATCCTTACCCACATTTGTTATATATATGGCCATTATATCACAGGTGTGAGATGGTATCTCATTGTGGTTTTTATTTCATTTTCCTAATGACTAGTGATGTTGAGCACCTTTTCATGTAATTATTGGCCAGTTGTATGTCTACTTTGGAAAAAATGTCTTTTCAAGTCTTTGCACCATTTTAATTGGATATTTGGTTATTTTGTTATGTATTGAATGATTTTCTTACATATTTTGGAGATTAACCTTTTTTCATATATATGACTTGCAAATATTTTCTTCCATTCTGTAGATTGCTTCTTCAGTCCACTGACTGTTTCTTTTGCCTTGTAGAAACTTTTTAGTTTGATGTAGTCCAAGTTGTTGATTTTTGCTTTTGTTGTTTGTGCTTTTGGTGTCTGAAAAAAACATTGCCAAGACCAAGGTCAAGGAGCTTTTTCTCTTTGTTGTCTTCAAGAGCTTCATAGTTTCAGGTCTTAATTTAAGTCTTTAATCCATTTTGAGTTGTTTTTTGTTTGTATGGTGTAAGATAGTGGTCCACTTTCATTATTTTGCATGTGGCTGTCCAGTTGCCCAATACCATTTATTTAATTTTATTTTTTTTTAAATCAAACACTGTTTTTGTTTCTTTTTATTTTTAGTTTGTATTGATTGAGTTTGAGAGAAAGAGAGAGATATATCCATCTGTTGTTGCACCCATTTATGCCTTTATTGGTTGATTCCCACATGTGCCACGACCAGGGATCGAACCTGTAACTTTGTCATATCTGGATGATGCTCCAACTAACTGAGCTAACTGGCCAGGGCTGCCAGACACCATTTATTGAAAAGACTATTCTACCCCCATTGTATATTTATGGTACCCTTGCCAAAGATTTGTTGACCATATATAAATAGATTTCTGCGCTCTCTCTTCCTTTCCATTGGTTTTATGGTCAGTACCACACTGTTTTGATTACTATAGCTTTGTTCTATGGTTTGAAATCTGGGAGTGTGATGCCTTCATCTTTGTTCTTTCTCAAGATCACATTGGCTAGTCAGGGTCTTTTGTGATCTATATAAATTTTAGAATTATTTTTATTATTTTTAAGAAAAATGTCTGGGATTTTCACCAAGATTGCATTGAATCTGAAGATTGCTTTGTTTAGTATGTACATTTTAACAATAGTAAAGCTTTCTGTGAGCTTGGGATATTTTTCCATTTATTTTTGTCTTCTTTAATTTCTTTCATCAGTGTTTTATAGCTTTCAGTGTATATATCTTTCATCTCCCTGGTGAAATTTATTCCTAAGTATTTATTCTTTTGGATGCTATTATAAATGAGATTGTTTTTTAAATTTCTTTGATAGATAATTTGTTTTTAGTATATAGAAACGCAACTGATTTTCATATATTGATTGTGTATCTCGCAACTTAATTAGTTTATTGGTGGGCTTTGTTATTTTGGTTTTATTTTTGTTTTTTCGGGGTTTTTTTTAGTTTGTTGTGGAGTCTTTGGGGTACTCTATATATAAAATCATGGCATCTGCAAATAGGGACAATTTTACTTCTCCCTTTTCAATTTGAATGCCTTTGGTATCTTTTTCTTGCCTAATGGCTTACTTAGGCTAGAACTTCCAGTACAATGTTGAATAGAAGTGATGAGAGTGGACAGTCTATCTGTCCTGAGCTTAGATGAAAAGATTTCATCTTTTCACCAATGAGTGTGATACTAGATGTGACCTTTATTATGGTGATCATGGTACATTATGATATATTATGTATATTATGGTACATTCCTTCTATATTTATGTTGCTGAGAGTTTTTATTGTGGAAAAAAATGTTAGAATTTGTCAAATGCTTTTTCTGCATCTCATCTTGAAATGATCAATGATTTTATTTTTCATTCTGTTAATGTTCTAAATCACATTTATTGATTTGTAAATGTTGAAACATCTTTAGATTCCAAGGATAAATTCCACTTGATCACTGTGTAAGATCCATTTCATGTGTTATTGAACTCAGTTTGCTAGTCTTTTGCTGAGAATTTTAGCATTCATGTTCACTAAGAATATAAGTCTATAATTTTCTTTTCTTGTCTGGCTTTGATTTCAGGATAATGCTGGCCAGGGAAAATAAGGAAATTCTGACATTTGGTATAACTTAGATAAACCTGGAGGACATTATGCTAAGTGAAATAAGCCAGACATAGAAAGAGAAATACAGTATGATTTCATATATGTTGAATCTAAAAAAAAAAATCTAAATTCATAGAAATAGAGTAGAATGATGAATGGCGGTTGACTGCAGCTATGGAGTGGGGAGAATGAAGAAGTGTTGGTCTTGTAGGGTACAAACTTTTATTTGTAAAATGAGTATGTTCTGAGGATCTATTTTACAGTATAGTGACAATAGATAATAATATGCTATTGTGCATAAATAGCTTGTCTCCACTCACATTAGACTTTCCTAAGATCTCTCAAAGGTTCACAAACATCGCCCTGGCCGGTTTGGCTCAGCGGTTGGAGCGTCGGCCTGCGGACCAGAGAGTCCCGGGATCGGTTCCCGCTAGGGGCACGTACCAGAAAAAGAAAAAGGTTCACAAACAACAAATAAGCAACATCTGGCTTTGGTGTGCCTCATACCACTTGCTAAGCAGCTCTAAGCACTGCCCTAGTGGAACTGGATTAGGTTTGCAACTTAGCCTCTCCCAGGCATCTCCAACACCAGCACAGTGGCAACCATCTGCAGATTACTCTGTGGCTCCTACCAGGTAGCTCCTCCAGGCATGGGGAGCAGCTTGGCCTACACCAAGAGGCCCCAGAACCAAAATACGCAGTGGCCAGCTTCATACCACACCAGTGCACTAGCCAACCACCTCCATAAATAATATACTATGGTCAGACCCACCAGACACCAAAGCCCCACTAAAGGAAATCCTGCTCTGTGAGCTCAGCCCTTGCACAACAGCTCCTCTTCTATAGTTATAGCCATTCTCCAATCAGCCTGAGGGTCAGTCCCTACCATTGATGTGCCAACAGCATTCAAGGCTGAACTACAACAGGAGGGCACCCATGACCTATGTAAAAGACATACCTGGAGCACACCGCTCAAGAGACCAGGAAGTCTGCACCACTGGCCCACACAGTACACCTACTACACAAGGCCACTCTATCAAGCCTAGGAGATGTAGCAGCTCTGCCTAATACATAGAAACAAATACAGGGAGTCAATCAAAATGAGGAGACAAAGAAATGTCCCAAATGAAAGAACAAGAAAAAATTCCAGAAAAAGTACTAAACAAAATAAAAACAAGAAATCTATCCAGAGGCAGAGTTCAAAACATTGATCATAAGGATTCCCAAAGAACTTAGTGGACCAGTCGATTAACTCAGTGAGAACTTTAACAAGGGGATAGAAAACAAAAAAGAACAAGTCAGAGATGAGAAATACAATAACTAAAATGAAGAATACATTAAAGCAGGGATGGAAAATGTCCAGTTCACGGGCCATATAAGTCCCAAGAAGTCAATACCAACTAACATCACACACCTCACCAAATTAGCCTGATCAAATATAGCAGGCTAATTTTTAAGTATATCATTTTGTATGGACTGCGAATGATGTTACAAATATCCAAATGGCCCTTGGCAGGAAAAGATTCCCCACCCAATCATTAAAGGGAATCAACAGTAGATTAGATAAAGCAGAGAAACAAATCAGCAATTTGAAAGACAAGGTAGCAGAAAACACCCAATCAGAATAGCATAAAGAAAAAATAATCCAAATAAATAAGAATAGTTTAAGGGTAATCTGGGACAACATCAAGCATACCAATAGTCACATCATGGGGATACCAGAGGGAGAAGAAAGAAAACAAGAAAATAAAAACCTACTTGAAAAAATAATGATACTAAACTTCTCTAACCTGGTGAAGGAAATAGGCACAGAAGTCCAGGAAGCACAGAGAGTCCCAAACAAAGTGAACCCAAAGAGGCCCACACCAAGACACATCATAATTAAATGCCAAAGGTTAAAGATAAAGAGAATCTTAAAAACAGCAAGAGAAAAATAGTTAGTTACCTACAAGGGAGTTCCCATAAAACTGATTTCTCAAAAGAAACTTTGCAGGCCAGATGGAATTGGGAAGAAATATTCAAAGTGATGAAAAGCAAGGACCTAAAGCTAAGATTACTCTACCCTCAAGGCTATTATTTAGAATCAGAATTTTCACTGATATATCACCTAAGGCAACAGAAACAAAGGAAAAAATGAACACATGGGACAACATCAAACTAAAAAGCTTCTGCACAGCAAAAGAAACAACCATCAAAATGGAAAGGCAACCCACTGTATGGGAGAACATCATTGCCAATGATACATCAGATGAGGGGTTAATTTCCAAAATATATAGAGTACTCATACAACTCAACAAAAGAAAGACAAAGAACCCAATTAAAAAATGGGCACAGGAGTTGAACAGACACCTCTCCAAACAGGACATACAAATGGCCAAGAGACATATGAAGAAATGCTCAACATCACTAATCATCAGAGAGATACAAATTAAAACAACAATGAGGTATCACCTCACACCTGTCAGAATGGCCGCCATCAACAAATCATCAAACAACAAGTGTTGGCGAGGGTGTAGAGAAAAGGGGACTCTAGTACACTGCTGGAGGGAATGCAGAACTGGTGCAGCCACTATGGAAAACAATATGGTGTTACCTCAAAAAATTAAAAATTGAGCTTCCATATGACCCAGTAATCCTGCTTCTAGGAATATACCCTAAGAAGCCTGAAACACCAATCAGGAAGAATATATGTACCCCCATGTTTGTAGCAGCACTATTTACAATAGCTAAGATCTGGAAACAGCCCAAATGTCCATCAGTAGACGAATGGATAAAAAAGCAGTGGTACATATATACAATGGAGTACTACGCAGCTGTAAGAAAGAAAGATCTCTTATCCTTTGAGACGACATGGAGGGACCTGGAAAGTATTATCCTAAGTGAAACAAGCCAAGCAGAAAAAGACAAATACCACATGAAATAAAACAGAAATATTATCCTCACAAAATAAAAAGGTCTGTTATAAAAGTGGGGTGTTAGGCTTAAATGAAACATATGTTTGTCTTAACAGTAGTTTTTTTATAAAACAAAATCTCTTCTGGAATAATGCCAAACCAAAATCATTTATGCAACCATAGAGTAAAGACAGATAAAAACAAACATTTAATAACAAGGTTTATAAAAAAATAAAATAAAATAACACTTAAGGGTCAATGCAGCAGCCACCTTGGAAATATAAGTCTGTTTCCTCACATAATGTAACCTTAGATTCTTCCAGAAGCTCTCTGGTGAGTTATCTATTACTCATCCCTTTGAACCAGTAGTCTGCAGATAATCACCCTGAAAAGGTGCTTGAGGTAGGTTCTATTTTTTTTTTTTTATCCTCACCCGAGGATATTTTTCCATTTTTTGTACAGATAGAGTGGGAGGGAGAGAGAGGAAGGGAGAGAGAGAGAGAGAGAAACATCGACGTGAAAGGGACACATCGAGTGGCTGCCACCCACACGACCAACCAGGGCCAGGGACAAACTGCAACCGAAGTACGTGCCCTTAGCGGGAACCGAACCCGGGTCTCTCCGGACCGCAGGCCGACGCTCTAACCGTTGAGCCAAACTGGCCAGGGCTGAGGTAGGTTCTATAATGATCCAACTTACTGGGTCAGTGGCACCAAATCTATAAACCTGTGACAGATGTCTTAGGACAGAAGCCTGGAGCAAAAGTGCAAAGAAAAGAAAAAACTCATAGGCACACTGCACAAAACACCTCTTAAAGAACAGTACAATCAGCACAGATTATTAAGACATGGCCATGGAGATCATCAAGATTCCAGTTAACAACTAGGACTTCATAATTCATATGCAAATCTGAAAGTAACTGATTGTATAGTAATTGTTGGCCCAGAACTCAATGCCATTCAGTGGCCAAGGACAGTCCCCATAACATAATGTAAAGGAGCATCAGTGTTGCCTAGTCTGCATTCCTCAGAATGTAACAATAGTCAGGGTTCAGTTGCTCCATAGGAAACTACATGATAAGCACTAAATATACAAATACCACAATTAAATGATTCCTCAAAGAATTATAAATGCAATATTTTCTATTAACAAAACGCATAATTATCTATTCCCTAAGTTCATTCAATTTATGAATGTAATAATTTTTCTTTCTTTATTGATTTGAGAGAGAGAGAGGAAGAGAGAGATAGAAACATTGATGAGAGAGAACATCAATTAGCCACCTCCTGCATGCCCCCTCTGGGAATTTGGCCCACAAC
Organism: Molossus molossus; assembly: GCF_014108415.1. Taxonomy (NCBI): domain Eukaryota; kingdom Metazoa; phylum Chordata; class Mammalia; order Chiroptera; family Molossidae; genus Molossus; species Molossus molossus. Next base: position 86,353,009 of record NW_023425388.1, read on the forward strand.
TTGGGAATCGAACCAATGACCTCTTAGAGCATGGGTTGACGCTCAACCACTGAGCCACACCAGCTAGGCATAATTTTTAAAGATAAAACTTAATATGTTTCTGTTGCCATAGAAATTCATAACAGCCCTGGCCAGTTTGGCTCAGCGGTTAGAGTGTCGGCCTGCAGTCCGGAGAGACCCGGGTTCGGTTCCAGCTAAGGGCACGTACTTCGGTTGCAGTTTGTCCCCGACCCTGGTTGGTCGTGTGGGTGGCAGCCACTCGATGTGTCCCTTTCACGTCGATGTTTCTCTCTCTCTCTCTCCCTTCCTCTCTCTTCCTCCCGCTCTATCTGTACAAAAAAATGGAAAAATATCCTCGGGTGAGGATAAAAAAAAAAAGAAAGAAAGAAATTCATAACAACATCATCACCTAAGCCTAACTCTTTCATGTTGATGTACCAATTCTACTTGAGTCTTTATGGAAGTATGTGAAGCATTAAAGTAATATTAAACAAGTATTAAAACACATTTTGCTGCCCTGGCCAGTTTGGCTCAGTGGTTAGAGCGTCGGCCTGCGGTCCGGAGAGACCCGGGTTCGGTTCCCGCTAAGGGCACGTACTTTGGTTGCAGTTTGTCCCCGGCCCTGGTTGGTCGTGCGGGTGGCAGCCACTCGATGTGTCCCTTCACGTCGATGTTTCTCTCTCTCTCTCCTTCCTCTCTCTCCCTCCCACTCCATCTGTACAAAAAATGGTAAAATATCCTCGGGTGAGGATAAAAAAAAACAAAACACATTTTGCTTATATCCAGTTTTTGCCCCAGCAAAGACAAATTCCCCTCTTTTCTATTCTTCAACAAAGACTGAGGCACAGAGAGGTGAAATAGTTTGCCCAAATCATGCAACTAGTTATTAGCAAAGTCAAGCCTCTTGACTCCTGATCTAGAACTCTGCATAAAATACTGACAAAATCTTTGCAAACTAGGATACTGAAGAATGCCACACACTATCAAATTCCATGCCCAATAATAATTCAGGTTCTCAGGGGTTCAGATTAAATTCTGTATTTAACACTATGATTCACTCACTACACTTTGGAGGAGGAAGATAGAGCCCAAATTTCCACAAAGAACAAACATGTATTTTCCTTGTAAAGTTATTCGCATGTAAAATATTGAAGCTTGCCAAGATTATTTTTGGTTTCATTCACATGCAAAAACAGTCCATTGCTAAAACTAATAGAGATAAGGATATAAACTCTACATAAGAGACAAGAGAGATTCTTTTTTTTTTTTTTTAATTTCCAACCTTTCATGAAAGTAAAGCCTAATAACACTTTAAACTAGGTTTTAGTTTTACATGACAAAAATTAATTTAAATGTTTGGATAGTATCATTTTATTTTGTATTTTTTATTTATTTTTATTAATTCATTTTTGTTACAGAATTTTCTCTTTTTCCCCCACTGATTCCCCCCTCCCCCTCCCTCCCGGCCCTGTCCCCAGTTTGTTGTCCATGTGCACTGTTCATGCATACATGCATATAAGTTCTGTGGTTTATCTCTCCCCGACCACCGCCCTCTTTAGGGGATTGTCAATTTGTACCCCACTTCCATGTCTCTGGGATTACCCCATTCCTAACACTGTTATGTTCATTATATTCTACAAATAAGTGAGATCATATGAAACTTGTCTTTCTCTGGTTGGCTTGTTTCACTTAGGATGATACTTTCCAGGTCCCTCCATGTCGTCTCAAAAGATAAGAGATCTTTCTTTCTTACAGCTGCGTAGTACTCCATTGTATATATGTACCACTGCTTTTTTATCCATTAGTCTACTGATGGACAGACACTTGGGCTGTTTCCAGATCTTAGCTATTGTAAATAGTGCTGCTACAAACATGGGGGTACATATATTCTTCCTGATTGGTGTTTCAGGCTTCTTATGGTATATTCCTAGAAGTGAAATCACTGGTCAAATGGAAGTTCAATTTTTAAGTTTTTGAGGTAAGACCATAGTGTTTTCCATAGTGGCTGCACCAGTCTGCATTCCCACCAGCAGGGCACTAGAGTCCCCTTTTCTCCACACCCTCGCCAACACTTGTTGTTTGATGATTTGTTGATGGCGGCCATTCTGACAGGTGTGAGGTGATACCTCATTGTTGTTTTAATTTGCATCAAGAGAGATTCTTTAAGTGAAATTCTTCCCGCAGTTCACACCAGCATTTATACAGTTAATTATCTCTTCTTATTTTGTGTATTTACATGACCACTTTCTTCACTTCCTACCAAAAAAATGTCTGAGACTTATTTCCAGAATGTTTATTTTAAGTTCATAAATTTAAACAAAGGTTAATTAGTCTCAGTTGTTTAAAGTGGTTCACAGATTTTGTTTCCCCTTAAATTAAAATATGTCATGTCTGTTGATGTGAAAATACAATAAGGTCACCAGCTTCAATCCTTTGCCTCCAAAATTAAACAGGACACTTGGGAAAATTTGAACTAATTTATAGAAAAGGTATCTATTTATTATGCCTAAAATTGTAAATATTAAGAATCCTTCCTACATTCCATAATTTTATCTTAAATTATTTTATAACAATAGAACCCATGTAAAATGCTGTTATGAATAGGTATAGCATTTTAATGAAGAGAAGCTGGAGGTTGTCAGAGCCAAGAGCATGAGCCCAACTAGGGGTGAACCACCTACAGGTTAACAAGGAGCTTCATGACAGGTTTTACATTAACGTTCAATGTCAATGTAGTATATTTTCTTTAAATAAATCATCATATACCATGGGGTAATCTATGTTTCCCTTAAACCTAGAATAACATTCTCACTGTACATTTATTTTATTTTACTTTTTTGCAATTTTTAATAATTTATTTTTGTTACAGATGTTTCTCCTTTTTCCCCCCAGACACCCTCCTCCCAGTGCCGTTCCCCCCACCCCGCCCCAGCCCCAGCATTATTGTCTATGTCCATTGGTTACACATACACGCATATAAGTTCTTTGGTTTATCTCATCCCACCTCCCTCCTCTGAGATTTGTCAGTCTGAACCATATTTCTTTCTATGTTTCTGGGTCTATTTTGTTCATCAATTTATTTTGTTCATTTATATTCCACAAATAAGTGAGATCATGTGGTATTTGTCTTTCTCTGATTGGCTTATTTCACTTAGCATAATGCTCTCCAGGTCTCCCCCTGTCGTCTCAAAGGATAAGAGATCTCTTTTACTTACAGCTGCACAGCATTCCATTGTGTATATACACCACGGCTTTTTTTTATCCACTCATTTATTAATGGACACTTGGGCTGCTTCCAGATCTTAGCAATTATAAATAGTGCTGCTATGAACATAGGGGTACATATATTCTTTCTAATTGGTGTTTCAGGCTTCTTAGGATATTTTTCTAGAAGTGGAAACATTGGGTCAAATAGCAGTTCCATTTTTACTTTTTTGAGGAAACACCATATTGTTTTCCATAGTGGCCGCACCAGTCTGCATTCCCACCAGCAGTGGACTTTTCTCCGCACCCCCACTAGCAATTGTCATTTGATGATTTGTTGATGGCAGCCATTCTGGCAGGTGTGAGGTTATATCTCCTAGTTGTTTTAATTTGTAGTTCTCTGATGATTAGTGATGTTAAGCATTTTTCATATGTCTCTTGGCCATTTGTATGTCCTGTTTGGAGAGGTGTCTATTTAGTTCGTCAGCCCATTTTTGAATTGGGTTCTTTTTCTTTTGTTGAGTTATATGAGTACTCTATATATTTTGGAAATTAAACCCTTATCTGATGTATCATTGGCAATTATACTCTCCCATATAGTGGGTTCCCTTTCCATTTTGATGGTTGTTTCTTTTGCTGTGCAGAAGCTTTTTAATTTGATATAGTCCGGTGTATTCATTTTTTCCTTTGTTTCTCTTGTCTTTCTCATTGTATCGGTGAAAATTCTGCTGCATATGATGTCTGAAAGTTTGTTGCCTACATTTTCTTCTAGAGTTTTTATGGATACATGAGTCACATTTAAGTCTTTTATTCATTTTGAGTTTATTCTTGTGGATGATGTAAGTTGATGGTTTAGTTTCATTTTTTTGCATGTTGCTGTCCAATCTTCCCAACACCATTTATAAAAGAGGCTGTCCTTACTCCATTGTATGCTCTTGCCAAATATTAATTGAGCATAATGTTTTGGGTCAATTTCTAGGTTCTCTGTTCAGTTCCATTGATCTATATGCCTGTTCCTGTGCCAGAACCAGGCTGTTTTGATTTAAATGGCTTTGTAGTATAACCTGATATCCAATATTGTGATCCCTCCTACCTTGTTCTTCTTTTTCAAGATTGCTGTGGCTATTCAGGGACTTTTTTGGTTCCATATAAACTTTTGAAATATTTGTTCTAGTTCTGTGAAATATGTCATTGGAATTTTAATGAGGATTGCATTGAATCTATAGATTGTTTTGTAATGATGTTAATTCTTTCGATCCATGAAGAGTTATGTGCTTCCACTTTTTTATATCTTCCTCTATTTCTATTTTCAATGTCCTGTAATTTTCTGCAATAAAGCCCTTTACTTCTTTGGTTAAGTTTATTCAAAGGTCTGTTACTTCTTTGGTTAAGTTTATTCAAAGGTTTGTTAATTTTTTGCTACAATGGTAAATGGAATTTTTTTGTTTTGTTTTGTTTTTAGTTTCTCTTTCTGTGAGTTCATTATTGGTATATAAGAATGCTGTTGATTGCTTGATGTTAATTTTGTATCCTTCTACTTTGCCAAATTTTTTTATTAAGTCTAGTAGATTTCTGATGGAGTCTTTAGGGTTTTCTATGTACAATATCATGTTATCTGCAAATAATGACAGTTTCACTTCCTCCTTTCCAATTTGGATTCCTTTTATTTTCTTCTTCATGTCTAATTGCTTTGGCTAAGACTTCCACTACTATGTTAAATAAGAGTGGTGAAAGTGAGCATCCCTGTCTTGTTCCTGTTTGTAAAGGAAATGCTTTTAGTTTTTGCCCATTGAGTATGATGTTGGCTATAGGTTTTTCATATATGGTCTTTATTATGTCAAGATACAATCCGTCTATTCCCATATTGCTGAGCATTTTTATCAGAAATGGGTGCTGGAGTCCAGCCGGTGTGGCACAGTGGTTGATGGAGTCCAGCCAGTGTGGCACAGTGTTTGAGCGTTAGCCCATACAGCAAGAGGTCACTGGTTCGATTATCGGTCAGGACACATGCCCAAGTTGTGGGCTCAGTTCCCAGTGGGGAGCATGCAGGAGAAGGCTGATCAATGTTCTATGTCATCAATGTTTTCATCTCTCTCTCCCTCTCATTTTCTCTCTAAAATCAATAAAAGAAAAAAATTAAAAAAAAAAAGAAATGGGTGCTGGATTTTGTTTAATAATGCCTTTTCAGCATCTATTGATATGAGCGTATGGTTTTTATATTTCATTTTGTTTATGTGGTGTATCACATTTATTGATTTGCAAATACTATATCATCCTCGCATCCCTGGGATGAATCCCACTTGGTCATGGTGAATGATTCTTTTAATATATTTTGGGATCTAATTTGGTAATATCTTGTTCAGGATTTTGGCATCTATGTTCATCAGGGATATTGGTCTGTAGTTTTCATTCTTTGTAGTGTCTTTATTTGGTTTTGGAATTAGAATGATGCTAGCCTCACAAGACAAATTTGAAATTATTTCTTCTTAAATTTTTTGGAACAGTTTGAGGAAAATGGGTGTTAGTTCTTCTTTAAATATTTAGTAAAACTCCCCGTGAAGCCATCCAGGCCTAGGATTTTGTTTGCTGCAGTTTCTTGACTACATCTTCAATTTCCTTAGTTGCTATTGGTCTGTTCAAGTTTTCTGACTCTTCCTGCTTTCATTTTGGGACATTGTGTATTTCTAGAAATTTATCCATTTTGCCTAGATTGTCCAGTTTGTCAGTGTATAATTGTTCATAATATTTGTTAATGATCCTTTGTATTTTTGTGGTGTCAGATGTTATTTCTCCTCTTTCATTTCTGATTTTGTTTATTTGGGTCCTCTCTCTTTGTTTCTTGGTGAGTCTAGCTAAGGGTCCATCAATCTTGTTTATCATTTCAAAGAACCAGCTCTTTGTTTCATTGATCTTTTGAATTGTTTTTTTAGACTCTATGTCATTGATTTCTGTGCTGATCTTTACCATTTTTCCCTCCTTATACTTGTTCTGGGTTTTTCTTATTGTTTGCTTTCTAGTTCAAGTTGTGCTGTTAGATAGTCAATTAAAAATTTTTCTTGTTTCTTGAGGTAGGCCTGTAGTAGTATGAACTTCCCTCTCAGGACTGCTTTCACTGTGTCCCATAGATTTTGTGTTGCTTTGTGTTCATTTTCATTGGTTTCCAGGAAGTTTTTAATTTCTTCCTTAATCTTAGTAACCCATTCATTGTTTAAGAACATGCTATTTAGCCTCCATGTGTTCAAATCTTCTTGAGTGTTTCTATTGTAATTGATTTTTAGTTTCATACCATTGTGATCTGAGAAGATGCTTGATAGGATTTTAATCTTCTTGAACTTGTAGAGACTTAGTTTGTGTCCTAATATATGGTCTATGTTTGAGAATATTCCACGTGCACTTGAGAAGAATGTGAAATCTGGAGTTTTGGGGTATAATTCCATGTAGATATCTATTAAATCCATTTGATCTAGTTCATCATTTAGAGTCTCTGTTTCCTTGCTAATTATTTTGTCTAGAGGGTCTATTCAGTGATGTCAGCAGGGTGTTGATGTTCCCTGCTGTGATTGCATTGCTGTCGATTTCTCCTTGGAAGTCCTCCAGAATTTTTTAAATGTATTTTGGTGCTCCTATATTGGGTGCATATATCTTTACAAAAGTTATATTTTCCTGTTGAATAGATCCTTTCAATATTATGTAGTGGCCTTCGTTGTCTCTAGTTATAGACTTCATTTTGAAGTCTACTTTATTGGATATGAGTACTGCTACCCCAGCTTTTTTTATCCTTTCTGTTTGCTTGGAAGATTATTTTCCATCCCTTCACTCTCAACCTGTATGAGTATTTTTTTATGAAGTGGATCTCTTATAAAAAACATATATGTGAGTCATGGTTTCTTATACATTAAGCTACTCTGTGTTTTTTCATTGGAGCATTCAATCCATTTACATTTAAAGTTATTATTGATATGTACTTTTTTATTTCCATTTTCATTTATTGTGGTTATATATTTCTTTCTTTTTCTTCTACTAAATACAGCAGTCCTTTTAACATTTCTTGTAGTGCTGGTTTGGTGCTCATATATTCTCTTAGCCCTTTTTTTGTGTGTCTGGGAAGCTCTTTATTTGACCTTCAATTTTGAATGATAGCCTTGCTTGATAGAGTTGTCTTAGATCCAGATCCTTGTTTTTCATGACCTTGATTACTTCATGCCATTCCCTTCTGGCCTGTAGCGTTTCTATTGAGAAGTCAGCTGATAGCCTTATGGCATTCTTATACATCAATGATGAAGTCACAGAAAGAGAAACTGAAAAAACAATCCCATTTACTATCGCAGCAAAAAAATTAAGATACTTAGGAATAAACTTAACCAAAGAAGGAAAGGACATATTTGCAGTAAACTATAGGACATTGAAAAAAGAAATAGAGGAAGATATAAAAAAGTGGAAGCACATACCTTGTTCATGGGTTGGAAGAATTAACATCATTAAAATATCCATATTCCCAAAGCAATCTATAGATTCAATGCAATCCCCATCAAAATACCAATGACATATTTCACAGAACTAGAATAAATACTTCAAAAGTCCATATGGAACCAAAAAAGTGCCCGAATAGCCACAGCAATTTTGAAAAAGAAGGACAAAGTAGGTGGGATCACAATACCAGATATCAGGTTATACTACAAAGCGACTGTAATCAAAACAGCCTGATACTGGCACAAGAACAGGCATATAGACCAGTGGAACAAAACTGAGAACCCAAAAATGGACTCAAGGCAATATGCTGAATTAATATTTGACAAAGGTGGCAAGAGCATACTGTGGAGTAAAGACAGACTCTTTAATAAATGGTGTTGGGAAAATTGGACAGCTATATGCAAAGAAATGAAACTAGACCATCAACTTACACCATACACAGGAATAAACTCAAAATGTATAAAAGATTTAAGTGTGACCTGTGAATCCATAAAAATTATTGAAGAAAACGTAGGCGACAAAATTTCGGACATCATACACAGCAGAATTTTTACTGATACATCACCCAAGGCAACAGAAACAAAGGAGAAAATAAACACATGGGACTACATCAAACTAAAAAGCTTCTGCACAGCAAAAGAAACAACCATCAAAATGGAAAGGCAACCCACTGCATGGGAAAACATCATTGCCAATGATACATCAGATAAGGAGTTAATTTCCAAAATATATAGAGTACTCATACAACTCAACAAAAAAAAGACAAAGAACCCAATTAAAAAATGGGCACAGGAGTTGAACAGACACCTCTCCAAACAGGACATGCAAATGGCCAAGTGACATATGAATAAATGCTCATCATCACTAATCATCAGAAAGATGCAAATTAAAACAACAATGAGGTATCACCTCACACCTGTCAGAATGGCCGCCATCAACAAATCATCAAACAACAAGTGTTGGCGAGCATGTGGAAAAAAGGAGACTCTAGTATATTGCTGGTGGGAATGCAGACTGGTGCAGCCACTATGGAAAACAATATGGTGTTACTTCAAACAATTAAAAATTGAACTTCCATTTGACCCAGTGATGCCACTTCTAGGAATATAACCTAAGAAGCCTGAAACACCAATCAGGAAGAACATATGTTCATAGCAGCACTATTTACAATAGCTAAGATCTGGAAACAGCCCAAGTGTCCATCAGTAGACGAATGGATAAAAAAGCAATGGTACAGCCCTGGCCAGTTTGGCTCAGCGGTTAGAGCGTCGGACTGCGGTCCAGGGAGACCCGGGTTCGGTTCCCGCTAAGGGCACGTACCTCGGTTGCAGTTTGACCCCGGCCCTGGTTGGGTCGTGAGGGTGGCAACCACTCGATGTGTCCCTTTCACATTGATGTTTCTCCCTCTCTCTTTCCCTCCCACTCTATCTATACAAAAAAATGGAAAAAAAAAAATGTCCTCAGGTGAGGATAAAAAAAAAAGCAATGGTACATATACACAATGGAATACTATGCAGCTGTAAGAAAGAAAAATCTCTTATCTATTGAGACCACATGGAGGGACCTGGAAAGTATTATCCTAAGTGAAACAAGCCAAGCAGAAAAAGACAAATACCACATGATCTCACTTATATACAGAATATAATGAACATAACAGTATGAGGAATATGGTAGACCCAGAAACATGGAAGTAGGGTACAGACTGACAACCCTCAGAAGAGGGTGTGGTGGGGGTGGGAAGAGATAAACCACAGAGCTTATATGCATGTATGCATAACCAATGGACGTAAACATCAAAGCCGAGGATGGGGTGGGGGAGATGGGGAAGAGGGAGCCAATAGGGTGAAAAAAGAGAAACATCTGTAACAAAAATAAAATTTTAAAAAGAAAGAAGTAAATATAAAAATAAAAAATAATAAAATTTAAAAAAATGTACTGACTTCAAGGATATAGACAAAGAAATTGGCATACAATATTTTTGAGGTTCAGTAAACCAAGGGATCAATCACAGTAAGATACATTTATGTGAGAAAAATGATGCCATATTTAGTTGAAGATTACTGCATAAAAATTAAAGTAAATCCCTGGCCAGTTTGGCTCAGCGGTTGGTGCTTCGGCCTGCAGACCAAATTTTCGCAGGTTCAATTTCCTGTCAAGAGCACATACCTGGGTTTCAGATTCGATCCCCAGCCCTGGTCAGGGTTGTACTGGAAGCAACCAATCAATGTGTCTCTCACATGGATGTTTCTCTCTTTCTTTCCATTCCTCCCTTCCATTCTATCTAGAATTCAATGGAAAAATATCCTCAGATGAGGATTAAAAAATAAATGAAAGTAAAAATGACTGAAGCAAAGCCCATTAGCAAGAAGGAAAACATCCATGGAATAATTACTAGAAAGAAGAAAAGCTGCATTATTTTTCTATGGTGTAATGTTCATTCTGCAGGGTTGCAATAAGGACTAAGATAAATGCTGTGCCATGTACTTTCACTCACATGCAGTCTGGCCCAAAGTAGATTACTAATAAATATTTGTTGAACCTAAAAGTGAGGAGCAGAGGACAGTAGAAAAGCAGGGAAAGGAAGATGAAAGAATGGTTGTTATTTAAGCACAAGCTGCACGGGAGGAGTTCTAAATATCTCGTGTGCAACTAGAATCTATTCTCTTAGTTTTTATGGCATACACTAAAACCTTTCTGTGTGAATTCTCATTTTTATTTATTAATTTAAATATATTTTATTGAGCCCTTTTTGGTTTGGCTCAGAGGTCAGAGCGTTGGCCTGCAGACTAGAGAGTTCAGGGTTTGGTTCCTGCTAGGGGCACATACCCAAAAAAATATATAGATATATAGATATATCTATATATCTCTATATATATTTTATTGATGTTTAAAGGAGAGAGATAGAAACATTGACGTGAAAGAGAAACATCCAACAGCTGCCTCCTGCACTCCCCCTACTGGGGATCGAGCCCACAATATGAGAAGATACACTGACCAGGAATCGAACCAGGACCCCTCAGTCCATGGGATGTTGCTCAATCCACTGAACCACACCAGCTAGGCGAATTCTCATTTTTAAATACTCAAGTTTTTCAAGCTATTTAGATCTGAATTTATCTGTTAATTTAATAATATACATATGTACACAAATAGAACACAATTTTATTTTTTAAAAAGCCAAATGAGACAAAACTTTAAAAAAATAAAGCCAATATAAATAATATAGTAACACAATCCCATAAACAACATATAAAAATCAGTCTTACCAGTGCTAAATCCAAAGTCAAGAGACCTTGGGACAAAATTGGCTTTACCATCAATTAATTGTGTCACTTCAAATATATTATTCAAGCAAGCTAGACCTCAGTTTCAACACATAAAGAGTCAGGACGTGAAATGCCTGTTTATAATATTTCATTATTTAGGAAAAATAGTTTAACTTAATGGATTTATAAATGTGTTATGTGTGCATCATGGCTTATATTTAGGGTAGGCACTATAGCACAGAAGAAATAATGCAAAGTTTTGAACCAGAATAGACTTTGGTCTGGCTTCTTCAGACCTCCGGATTATTAGTATCCTTGAGTCTGATCAATTTTGCATATTAACCTCACTAATACCCATTTTAGAAGGTTGTTATAAAATTGAAAATAAATGTGTTTTTAAAATAGCTCACCAATAACTCTCATTCATTGCTGGTGAGCATGTAAAATGGAACAGTCAATTTGGAAGACAATTGATCAGTTTCTTATAAACTAAACATACTCTTGCCATATGATTTAGTAATATCACTCTTTGGAATTTACCCAAAGGAGTTAAAAATTATGTTCAGCCAAAAACCTGCACATGGATGTTTCTAAGAGAGGGGAGGAGAGGGGAGGGGAGGGAAGCTATTAGGCCATGTAAAGTCATTGTAGAAACTTAAATGCATGTTACTAAGTGAAAGAAGCCAATCTGAAATGGCTGTATACTTTATGATTCCAACCATATGACATTCTGGAAAAAGCAAAACTGTGAACACAATGAAAAGATCAGTGGTGCCCTGCGCAGTTTGGCTCAGCAGTTAGACATTGGCCCATGGACCAAAGAGTCAAGGGCTCAATTTCAGCCAAGGGCATGAACCTCGGTTTCGGTTTGGTACCCGGCCCTGGTCAGGGTCATGCGGGAAGCAACCAATCAATGTGTCTCTCTCACATCGATGTTTCTCTCTCTCTCTCTCTCTCTCTCTCTCTCTCTCTCTCTCTCTCTCTTCTTTCCTCCCTCCCACTCTGTCTGAAAATAAATGGAAAAATATTCTTGGGTGAGGATTTGGGAAAAAAAAGATCAGTGGTTGCTGGGAGAAGAGGGCATGAAGGGATAAACAGGCAGAACACAGAGGATCTTTAGAGCAGACTACTCTGTATTATACTATGATGGTGGATACATGTCCTTATACATTTGTCCAAACCCACAGAATGTACAAGACCAAGATTATGGGTGATAATTATTTAGCAATATAGGTTCTTCAGTTGTAACAAATGCACCACCTGGTACAGGATATTGCTAGCGAGGGGGCTGTGCCTGGATAGGGACAGTGGGTGTAGGGGAACTCTGTGCTTTCTGCTCAATTTTCCTATGAACCTAAAACAGTTCTAAAAAAATAAAGTCTATTTTTTCCAAAAATACATGACACAAAAAGGGCTTTAAGAAAATTCTAAATCTCTTTTCAGAGGTGAGCATAATGACTTGCCAAAAAATGCATTCAACAAACTAATTATATTGATTGAAATAGGTATGTTTTAGTTGCTTCGATTCAGCAAGGGATGAGGGGTGGTAGAAAGAGAAACAGTTGATTTGTCTAACCATTAAAATATTTTTATTTTAACATTAACCAGCTTTTTGTAATTTTAAGATGAGTCATCTAATTAAAAATATTAGGTGGCATATAGAGAAGGGAGAAACAATAAAAAGCTTCATCCTTAGTTAAGCTCTTCATTTTGACAAATAACCCCAAACATCCTTTCAAATAAGCATAACCAGATCCACCCCACTCAGCTGCTTTCCAAACGCTGCAGCTGTGCTGTAATCTGGGTTAAAGTCTCAAAACTGTGTATTATAGTCTATGAAGAGTAAATTAAAGAGTTGGAGAAACTCCACTGGTTTCCAACATGAGGAAAAAGTACCTCGTATTTGTACATGGTGAATCATGTTTGTATTAATTTTTCAGAGATTAAAATCTCTCCAGTATTGTTTCAAAATTATTTTAAAATCTTAGCTATGAGCAACAGAACTTTCTGTTACTTAAGTAAGCAGGTCACAGGCCAGCACATCTTCAAATACCGACACAGGTATTAGTCAGAACGGCATGGGGCTACAGAGGAGAAAATTGGAATTAAGGAATTGTGGACTTCACTTAATCATTTCTTTCAAGTCCAAGTCCTTAGCCAGGAGCAACTTCAAACTCTCTGTGGCCATAAGCACAGAACACATCATTTCTTATTCAGACAGATCTCCCCAGCACAAGACAGAAAACAAATATTCAAGGACCAGCCTCAAAGAGAGCTAGGAAAAATGTCTAAACATTTTAATATAGTAAAACAAATGCCTTGGTTCTACTCATCTGGAACCAAGCAAGGCTTTATTGTGCACCTACTGTGAGTGAGGTACATGCCACAATCACATTTTTTTATAATTGTAGTACAGTGTTTTCTAATTTCTTTCTTTCCCTTTTCAGAGACTAGATGATAGATAGATAGATAGATAGATAGATAGATAGATAGATAGATAGATAGATAGATATAGATGATAGATAGATCGCCTTTTTATTTAAAAAAATCAAACATTAAGATCCGTGTTATAAAAGCTCATCTGAGAAAATTAAATAACTATCTAATGCCACTGTTTATTTTCCAGCTAGGACAAAAGATTTAGGTAATGGGACTACCTAATATACTCAAGACCTCAGGATATACTCAGGATAGCTTGTTTAAAGTAATATGAACAATTGCCCTGGCCGGTTTGGCTCAGCGGTTGGAGCGTCCGCCGGCAGTCTGGAGAGACCCGGGTTCGGTTCCCGCTAAGGGCATGTACCTCGGTTGCAGTTTGTCCCCGGCCCCGGTTGGTCGTGCGGGTGGCAGCCACTCGATGTGTCCCTTTCACATCAATGTTTCCCTCTCTTTCTCTCTCTCTCTCTCTCTCTTTCTCTCCCTCCCACTCTATCTGTACAAAAAATGGAAAAATGTCCTCGGGTGAGGCTAAAAAAAAAACAGAGAGAAAAAAGTAATATGAACAATCAAAAATTGATTACTACTTTAAATATTTAACTAAAATGTAAATATGCCAATCTCCTGATAAAAACATTATCACAATATCATATTCAAATTACCTATTAGTTGCAGAGCAAAAATAAAACACAGTTTCCCTTGTCAAGCAGTTTAAGTAAGAACACTTTCAAGACTGGTATGCTCCCTGGCTCCAATCTCAGTTATTTCATCCACATCTCATTAGGCAGTAGACATAGTGCCATGTTTTTATCAATATCCAAAGCATTTACCTTAGTTTTTATAGAAATCATTCTCATTCCAATATTGATTTCATTGATCTATACAGCACCTAATTAGATTACATAATTATCTTATAATGAGCATATATTGGATTGTATAATATTATACAACTGGAATAAACAGATTTTGGAACAAACAATTTAATTTAAGGTAACAGAAGTATATGGCTGTGCTAGAATGTAGCCTACAGCTATGTAACTACAGGCTTAGTATTTTGAAAAACAGGCTTTAGGAGGGGGAAAACTTGCAGTAAATACAGAGAGTTGGCAAATGGAGATCAATTGGAAGTGCTTCTATCAGATTAATTTTGGGGGCTGAAGTATGTCCATGAGAAAATAGGCTTAATTGACACCTTTCCTAAACTAGCTCTAAATCCTTGGATATCTTCAAATGTGCTGTCTCTCTCGGCCTGCCAGGGCTTGGTGCAATGAAATGAACACGCTGGTAGGAGTGAGGGAAAGCACTGCAAGGGAGCAAATGCTCCAGATCTCTGGATGTGGCCCAATTTATTTGCAGAGTGGTTCCCCAGGTTACATGTTGATTAGGTAAATTATTTCCTTGAGATGGCGCCTCTGCTGACCATACAGCCAAGTCTTGTCTCTCGCTTTTTACAGTGAAAAAGACATCAAAGATAAAAAAAAAAATAACAAATCCATCCTCACCTGGGGATCTGCAGCCCATTATCCTCTCCGGATGGTCTTCCAACTCTTTGTCATTCAAACCTTATCTATTCACATGCAAACAAATCTTCAGCACCAAACAGGGTGGTCTTCCTGACCTCCATACACACTTTGATCCTAGGCTGGCCAGGTCACGAGAATGCGCATCACAAGGTTACAAATTGTTCATCCACCAAACCCCCATCCCTACACAAATGGTCTTATTTCTGTGTGTGTGTGTGTGTGTGTGTGTGTGTGTGTGTATACGCACATAGTGGGAAGACATTGTGGGCTGTCTATGAGTACCCTAGGAATGCTTTTAAACCTTATTTTTTCTATTTGACAATTTAAAATTTTTATGTGAATATATTCTACATCATTTAGAAAGCCATCTCAAAGCTAAACCCTGCCTCCCCATTATGATCATGGGAATGCCAATAATCTCCTAAAGTCATAGAATTTAACTTTGTGTGTGTGGAGAAGCATGACTAATTGCTATTAGGTTGGTATGACCTAATGTTAAGCTAACTGTTCTACACTGTATTTGTACTGAATTATTCTTACCAGTTATTAAGACAATGTCCCTTTACTAAGAGAATTTGTAGTTGGAAGGCATCTCTTTCATAGAAACAGATTTCAGTTTAGGATATTAACAATTACATGACTTAACCAAAATAGAGATTTTCATAATTACCCCCAATCCTCAAAAAGATTTTGGTTCACACTTGACAGGGTAATAGGAACTTTTAGGTATAAGTTAAGGAAGTGGTGTCATAATAGTAAATGACAGTTATTCTAACATGATGCATGTTTTCAGATATAGGTTTGAATTTTATTGCAATAATAAAGGGATCATTTAAGAAAAAAATATGAACATTGAGGCCAATTTGATATACAACATGGTATGGTAGAGAAATGCACTAATTTAATGGTCACAAATTATAAGAAATAGCATAAATTGGACTTAATATAAAATATATCCACATCAAGCAAGGGACAAATCACACCCAATTTACTATAAGTTTTCAACAATTCATAATTTCTAGTTAAGGGTCAAAAGAAGGACTAAATAAATCTAATTATAGTCATATAACTTTTGAATGGGATATGTAAATCACTTAAAGTAAGTATTTATGGATTGATCTCAATCTGATATCAGGCTCAGTGTTTAACCTATTGCTATTTTCAACATCTGAGAAAATAAAAAACTTCGGTCATTTTTCTTCTTCAGTGATTGGATTAGATGCCACTTTAATGTAGAATTCAATAACAACACAGTGATAATCTTAAATAAACATGGAAGATTTATAGTTAACATGATATGTTTATAGTTAATGTGATATGTTATCAAGATGGCATCTGGGATTATTCCTTGGTAGAGTTTTGGTTAAGGGTCAAGTCTGATTATGGAGAACTAGCAAACAAAGCCTTGACATTATTAATGATATTCTGTACAGCATACTTATATAAGCAAGCATTCTAGGCATTTATGAATTAAAGTTCAAATATACAAAGTATATATATATTACACCTAATAAAAGGTAATTTATTTTAAACAAAATATGTATATTAAAACAGTTCATTTTAATTGGATTTTATTTTATAATATTTTTTGCTTATTTGTAAATTTGTTTTACTTTTATAGTTTCATAAAGACTACAGGGATAAGGAGTTGATAAGTATGTACAAATATAAAATACCTAAGTGATAGTAAATCAAAAATAGCCCCTCTAGACAGCTCTCATATCCTCTGGGAGACCCACCTATCACTGTGCAAATCTTAGCTTGCTGGCTCCACTGGCTCACCCTTGCCCTCCTTTCCCAGGATTATAATCAGGCATTTCTCAAAAGAAGGCATTCACAAGGCAAGATCTGGGCACCAAGTAAACTCATTGCTAAAATGGTGCTATTGCTTCTATGCCCTTCTATTGGACAAAATTTATATATATATATATATCTCACACATCATAAATTCACTGATTAGTTTATACCAATATCACCAATTCAAGTCCATTAATACTGATTCCTCCTCACCTTTTCCATTCCATATTTCACTTGACCTTTGCCTATAGTGAGAACCCTCATCTCCAACATCAATACTTTTGCTCATATATTCCCACATAATGCACACTCAAGAGTTTCAGAATTAACCCATTAATACCACAACCAATTTCACCATTTATAAGTTCAAGACTCTTGTACTGCCCTGCTCTAGCTTCTTCCTGAACACTTCAGTCCTAAAGCCATTAGATGGGGCGGAGTCAGATTTACTAATCTCATGTGATGAGGGAAGGGCCATGGTGACTCAGTTTGAGGAGGAGGAGCAGCCTACTCAGGGTCCCTGAGACCTGTTTATTTGGTCTGTAAGGTTACAGTTATTTTCAGAATAACACTAAGTTACTGTTTGCCTTTTTTACTCTTATCATCTGAAAAACATACTGTGGAATTCTCCAAAGATGTAGGATTTCACAACTGTATGAGGCTGAATTTTCTTCATATACTTCAATCAAAATAACATAATGCAATAGTTTGAATGCACAAGCACATACAGAATCTAGCTGTCTTCCTATTAAGCTAAACATTAAGATTTGAAAAATGTAAAACAATGCTACACTTCTAACAAATTGTCTTTGTTTTGGAAAATAATTGTTTTTCATAAAATATTTTATAATTATTAACATGCATGGGTTACCACTATTATTTTAAATAAAATAATTATGTTTAAAATATATTTAATTTAAAAACATTTTTAAAACTTGGTTTTTTTGTTGTTGTTGTTAGGGTAAATAGCAATAGTTATAACTCACATAAATTAAACAAATTAAATTAATAAATAACCCACATAAATTAGAGCTCTTTGGAGTCCTCTATAATTTTTAAGAGTGTAAAGGAGTCCTGAGAACACACACACACACACCTGAGAACCAATGCTCTAACACATCAGTGACAAGGGAAAAAAAGAGGAAGAATCTACAAATAGGATATATAATAACCAAATTCAATGAATGTCTTTGATTTTTTTAAATTAAGATTTTTTTAAAAAGACATTTTTGAGATACCAGAAAAATTTAATTACATACTATTTGATGACATTAGGAATTTTAATTTTGCTATGTTTGATAATGACATAGTGATGATGAAAAGAAAATTCAGGTGAAAATAAAATGATGACTGAAAGTTGCTTTAAAATACTCCAGAAGAAAAAAATGTGGCAGAGGGTAGATGGAACAAAATTAGGAACTGTTGATAATTCTGGGCAATGGATATAAAAGTTACAGATAATACTCTCTACATATATGTATTACTGAAATTTTCCAAAATAAACTTTACCAAAAAAGGAAACAATAAAAATTTATAAAATACTAATTTTAAGATTTCCAGAGGTACATATTATGTAGGGATTCAAACTAATTTTTTAATCAATAGGTTAAATTTCTTTTACTTCTTTTTAAATCCAATGTCTAGTTAAAAAGAACAGCACATCAATAAGTTAAGCACAGTTAAAAATATGAGAATTTCAGTAGGTGCTCACATGTTTCTTCTTCTACTTCAAAAGATTTCCTAAGATTATCCATCAGAAATCTATGACTATATGGGAAATCCCAGAAAACTCTGAAGTTGTGAAATACATTTAGTTATTGGAGTGGGAAATATCTAAAATAATTAGGGGATCCTAGTAAAGAAAACATTTTAGAGCAAACTGGAAGTAAGCTTTTTTATTCCTAACCAAGTAAGATCAGTAACATTTTCTAGCAGAAAGAGGAAGCTTGCTCAAATATTAGTCTTCTGAAAACAGTTTAATTAATCAATTTTGTTAAGTAACTATTCTGTGCAAAGCAGGAGTTTGTAAGGTCAAGTATGTATATGTAGAGTTCCTAAGTTGTAATCTAGTTAGAGACCTAAGAGACAAGAAGACTTGACTATACAAAGTAGTAAAGTGTCCAAATGTATAACAGTGAGGATAAAAAGTTCACTCTGTGCCTGAGTTGGGGCTATTCCATCCTATAGCACTGTTCTTACCCATTCCCTGATATTAAAGCAAGGCAGCTGATGAAGAAAACTCACTCTGTATAGACACTTGGTAAAAATTTCCATTCAGGGAAGACAGTTAACTAGAAAATAAAGATATCCACAGAATAATGAAGGAGACACATGCCAGTTATTCTGTACTTTAATCATGAATGTAAATAAACAACCAAAGACTACCAAGAGAAAACAAACTATATATATAGTTTGAGAGAGAGAGAGAGCGATCCAAAATTATAAAAGAGAAAGACCTCCTTTGCCCCCTCACCAAAATAAATTAATAAATACATAAATTAATAAATACATAAATATATAAATGAAAGACCTGATTAGAGACAAATAGTTCAAGCTATAGGGAAAAAAATTTTAAGACAGAATAAAATTTGTAATTACTCAGAGTTAGAATTTAATCCACAATGCTAAAAGAGAAGGCAATGAAAGGGAAAAGAATAAGAAAGAGTATTTGGGGAATTTTTTTAAATAGTCAAAATAAGATATTTGGTAGAATGACTGGAAAGTAAACTTAATAATATCCCAGAATAAGAACACACATACATGGACTATATTAAAAATTAGAGACATGGAGAACCAATCCAGGAGATTCAATTAACAAAAACCTCAAAAAGTAAAAAGAAAATGTCAAGAAAAAAGCTATCGAGCTATAATGTCAGGGTTTATGAACAAATTTTCAGATTGAATGACCACGTACATGTTTAAATTATTACTTAAAAATATAAAAAACAGCCTCGCTGGTGTGGCTCAGTGGTTGAGTGTCAACCCATGCACCAAGAGGTCGCCAGTTTGATTCCCAATCAGGGGCCCAATCCCCAGTGGGGGGCATGCAGAAGGCGGTCAATCAATGTTCTCTCTCATCCATGTTTTCATCTCTCTCTCCCTCTCCCTTCCTTTCTCTCTAAAATCAATAAAAAATATACATATATATAAAACATACTTAGATATGCCATTATGCAATTTTAGTTTAGGGATATAAAGTAAATCCTAAACAAAAACAAAAAGCAAAAATTAAACTGTCACCAGATTTCTCTTCAGTAACATCACTGTGGCAAATAAAGTACATCAATGACCCAAAACAATGGTCTCACATTATCAAATGCTTTGTCTTGTAACTTTGTAGTTTTCTCTCATCTGTCTCTGAGCTCAGCAATGGGTGACTTGCTCTGACTAATGGATGTTAGCAAAAATATTTGAAAAGGACCCTGTGTAGGTCCAGTCTTTCTCTTGGATCCCTGCCACTATCATGAGAACATAGTCAGACTAGTCTGCAGGGAAAATAAGAGAGTGATATGAAAAACAGCTGAACCATTCTAGGCGAAGTCCACCTAGATCAGCCTATAGCTAGTCAATTTCCAAATATATGTGATCCAAATTAAAGTGAGCAGTCATACCTGCTCTCAGCTGATCACAGATTCTTAAGTATGCCAACTGAAGACAAAAGAACCACCCAGACAATTAATAAAATTGGGAGCAATAATATATACTTGGATTTGTTTAAACTACTACATTTAAGGTAGTTTGCTATGCAACATTGTTGTATCACTAGATAACAGATAGAAGCAAAGAATCAATGCCTTCAAAATTTTGAGGAAACTTTTCAACTCAAAATTAAGTACCTAGCCAAGCAGTCAATCAAGAGTGAAGGCAAGAACAAGACATTTCACAAATGCAAGAATACATACCTGTTCTCTTCTCACATATCATTAACTCAAGAAATTACTGGAGAATGTTGTCCAGAAAAATGAGGGACAAAGCAAGATAGAAAAAGGCACTGTATGCAGAAAACAGTGAATACAATCTAAAATTTTCCAGGATAAAAGAAACTCTGTAGGCTCAGGGAGTATGTAAAAAAAATTGGGTAAGAAAGAAAGTCAGGCTTCCAGTCAAGATGGCAAAGTAGGCAAACACACTACTGGCATCCTCTCAGAACCACATCAAAATTACTATAAATTTCAGATTGAGACCCACCTGAAATCTAGTTGAACAGAAATTCTATAATTAAGGATATACAGAAGAAGTCATGTCAAGACTGGTAAGAGTGGCAGAGACATGAAACATGTTGGTCCCACACGCAAATGTGGTGGTTAAAAATCAAGAGAGATAACTTGACTATAGATGCACCCACTGAAAAGAGAGGAGTCCCAGCTCCACACCAGGCCCCCAGCCCAGGGTTTCTGTGCCATGAAGACAAGTTCCCATAACTTCAGGTTGTGTGAAAAACAAGTGGAGATTTCTGCTGAGTGAGACAGAGATCTTCTAGAGTACCTGGCATTCCTCTTAAATCACTGGTGCATAGATGTACTCAGATTCACTCACTCTGAGTTCCAGCACTTGGGCAGCAGCTCAAAAGGTACCAGGAATATACAAGGAAAAACTGAATTGTCTCACTTTGGGGTGACAGCTAGAGGGGCAGTATTCTTTGAGACAGAAGTGCTGGCAATAGTCATTGTTCTTTTGCTGAGCCCTCTCCCACCAGTCACAGGCAGACACCATAATTGAGTCTCCACCAACACTCTGGTGATTCTGAGATCCTGCCCCAACCCAACTTTCTGGCCCACCAACCTGCTTCCAGTGGATTTTCTATACAAATAGCCTATCTTGGCTCACGCTGTGGATTTTTCTATCTCTCAAATGTTCACATACTCCAAACAAGCAGCACCTGGCCTTGGTGTGGCCTATACCTCTTGATAAGTGGCCAGAGGCCCAGCATTAGTGATAGCCAGACTCAGTTTGTAGGTTGGTCTCTCCAGGGCACCTTCAATCCCAGCACAAGCAGCAGCCTTTCTTGGATCACTTTGTAGCTCATGCCAGTGGCCCTGGGCAGGGCACAAGTGGCAGCTAAACTTGGCCTGCATCTCCCAGAAAGCCCCAGCACCAGCGCACCCAATGGCCAGCGTTAGACCATATCACATCAGAGCACCACCCAAGAAGCTCCATAAGAGACACGTTCAAGAGGAAGACTCAGCAGGCAGCAGAGCCCCCACTGAAATGAGTTTTGCTACATGGGGTCAACCCCTGCATGGTATCTTCTCCACTATAGTCATGGGTGGTCCTCATAGCCAACTGACCTGGGGGTTAATCCCTCATTAACTTGCCAACAGCAATCAAGGCTCAACTATAGCAGGAGGGTACACACAGCCCACATAGGGGTGTACCTGGAGCTCCCAGCTTGGGTGACCAGAAAGGCTGTACCACTGGGACCTATAGGACACCATACCAAGACTGAGAGATATAGCAGATATACCTAATACACAGAAACAAACACAAAGAGGCAGCCAAAATAAGGAGATAAAGAAAAATGTCTCAAATAATAGCACAGGAGAAATCTTCAGAGAAAGAACTAAATAAAATAGAGGCAAGCAAACTATCAGATACAAAGTTCAAAACAATGGTAATTAGAATGTTCAAGGAACTTAGTCTTCAACAGCATAAAAAGGGACATAGAAATCATAAAATAGAACCAATCAGAAATAAAGAATACAGTAACTGAAATGAAGACTACACTACAAGGACTCAACCAGCAACCCATGATTATAACAATGAGGTTTTTGATGAGGCCCCTAATTCCCCGAGAACTGCCATTATTTGACCTGTATGGTCATTCCCTAGAAGACGCTACTCACAAAGATTTCTTTATTTTACCTGACTCATAACACCCAGTTTGACAACATGCAAAAAAAGTAGATGCCAACATGCAAAAGAATGAGCTGAACATCTATGTCACATAATATGCAGAAATTAACTCAAAATGAGTCAAAGACTAAAAGTAAGAGGTAAAACTATAAAACTCTTATGATATGTGAACTAAATTTAAAAAATATTGCAGGATATGAATCACAAAGCTCCCTTCCCCCACAGAAGTCACATTCTAAATATATAGCAAATTGAAATGAGAAATTATGTTAAGCATTGGTTCACTATAACAGAATTCAGGACTTATGGTTTTCAGTTCTGCATGTAAGGAGCTTGGAAGTCCCAACTTTACCCTAACACCAAGTAAACAGCAGAACAAATTGAAAAATCAACAACACTTCTTATATCTCCAAGAGAAGTGAGGTCAAAGAACAAACTGCTGCCCTTAATATTTAGAATTCAGAAAATCACAACTTATAGGAGCAGAAACTCACAAGCTGAAATCTCTCTACAGAAACCAGTATTGGGGTAGGAAAATCAGAGCTGTTATTGACAAATTGCTGGAAGCTCCAAGAAGACAAATCAAAGAGTAAAAAACTCCAAGAGGACCCAGTCATAGGGGAGCCTGCACAATTTTGTGAGTTTTATTTTTAGAACACCAACCAAGTTAACACAGTAAATATCAGAGAAAATTTTCCTTATATTTCTAACAAGGCAAGGAGAAGGAATAATTTTGAAAATATGCCAGAGCACTCTGTTCTTCACAAAATCTACCCTCAGAAAAAACTATTTGACCTGACCCTAACCTGTTAGTTTTATTGGAGCCTAACCACTGGGAAAAAGGGAAATGCACAGCTCCAATCAGTTCGAGCCTTCCACAGGAGAGAAAGAAAATATCCAGTTTCAGCCTCCTCTAGTCTCTTATGTGGGAGAAAGAAAATACCCTTCTACAGACCACTCAAACCATGCTATTACACCTCAGGTAGGAAAAAAAAAGAAGCATTTGTGAAGCTCACAGTCCAGAGGCATAGACCTAACCACAGGAGGATATACCTCGTCACAATATTACTAAAGGCCTATTTGTAGTAATTCATTTTACCTGGTACACTAGGTCCAGCTATTTTAAAAATTACAAGACATACTAAAAGACAAAAATAAAATACAGTTTGAAGATACAAAGCAAACATTAGAAACAGATATGGCAGTGTTGTCGAAATAATCAGAATGGCAATTTAAAACAACTATGATTACTGTGCTAAGGACGCTAAAGGATAAAATAGATAACATGCAAAAACAGATGGACAATGTAAAAAGAGTCATGAAAATTCTAAGAACCAAAAAGAAAGGCTAGAGATCAAAGACAATGTAACAGAAACGAAGAATGCCTTTCGTTTGTTTAGTAGATGGGACATGGCTAAGGAAAGAGTCACTGAGCTTGCTGCAGACAAGCAGAAACCTTCCAAATTAAAAATCAAAGAGAATAAAGACTAAAATCAAAACCAGTATATTCAAGGACTGTGGGACAACTACAAAATGTGTAACATATACATAATGAAAAACATGAGAAGAAAAAAATAGAAGAAATATTTGAAACAGAAATGACCAAGAATTTCGCCAAATAAATGTCAGACACCAAACCACCAGATCCAGGAAGATCAGAGATCTCCAAACAGAATAAAGTACCCCCCTCTCAAAAAAATACATCTAGGCACATATTACAATGACAGAAAATCAAAGACAAAGAAAAAATTCTGAAAGAAAGAGTAAAAAACATCTTACCTACAGAGAAACAAAAATAAGAATTACATCTTTCTCCTTAGAAATCATGTAAGCAAGAGAGCAGTGAAATATTTACAGTGTTGAGAGGAAAGAACCACCAATCTAGAATTCTATACTCTGTGGAATTATCCTTCTGAAAGAAAGGAGAAACAAAGATTTTCTTGGACCAAAAAAAAAAAATTTTTTTTTTTAGGAAATTAGATTCCAGAAAACCTACCTTGCAAAAAATGTTAATTTTTTTTCTTCAGAGACATAAAAGGTATGTCAGAAATTCAGATTAACATAAAGAAAGAAAAATCATCACAGAAGAAATTAGTGAAGATAAAAATAAAATCTCTTACTTTTCTTATTCTTAACTGATCTAACAGATAGTAGTATTCTCCAAATAATAACAGCAAAAATGTGTTCAATCACATATTTTTTAGTATGCTTATAAACAAATGAAATGAATGACACAATGATACAAGGGATGGGAAGGCACAATTTGGATTATTTTGTTATTTTAAATACATTATTTGGCAGTAAACTTGGATTAGCTGTGAATATATTTTGCGAACTCTATGGCAACTATTAAAAATGTGGGTTGTTTTTTTTTTGTTTTTTTTTTAAGTATAACTGAGACCATGGCCAGGGACAAAAAAATGCAGAAGGTAATGGTGCAGCCCATCAACCTCATCTTCAATACTTGCAAAATAGATCTCAGATTCAGGTGTGGCCTTATGAGCTAGTGAATACATGGACAGAGGGCTGTATCATTGGTTTTGATGAGTATATGAACCTCTTATTAGATGATGCAGAAAAGATTCATTCTAAAACAAAGTCAAGAAAACAACTAGGTCAGATCATGTTAAAAGAAGATAATATTACTCCGCGCCAAAGTGTCTCCACCTAGAAATGACTAATGAAGTGAGAAATTGTTGAGAAGCAATACATTTTGTGGTTTTCAGTTGTCCTTTGTTGGGGGTGTAGTTCTGAAATATTTATTCATTTTTCTTTCATTACCTGTGTGTACTACCAGTGGACAATAAATGATGTTGAGTTGTTTTTATTAAATAAATAAATAAATAAATAAATAAATAAATAAATAAATAGTATAACTGATATACTGAGAAAATAGAGAAAATGAAATCATATAGAATACTCAAATCAACAAAAGGCAGACAAAGAGTAGAAGACAAAAATAGGAACAAAGAGTAAGGGGGCAACAATTCAAAGAAGTAACTAATATGATAGATATCAATCTAAATATATCAATAATCCCTTTGAAAATCAGTGGCCTAAATGAAACAATTAAAAAACCGATTGTCAGAGTGGATCAAAAAACAAGAAAAACTAATAGATGACACTAATAAAAAAAAAAGAAGTATCTGTATTAATTTCATACAGAGCAGACTTCAAAGCAAGGACATTTATCAGGGACAAAGAGGGATACCACATAATGATAAAGGATATCAATTCTCCAAGAAGACATAATCTTTCATATGTATAATTCTAACACAATAGAGTCAAACTATCTGAAACAAAGATTGATAGAACTGCTAAGAAAAATCAATGAATCCACTACTCTAGTTGAAGACTTCATGACCCTTCCATCAGAAATAGGTGGATCCAGGAGGTAGAAAATCAGTAAAGACAAACTCAAACTCAATAGACCATCAGGTATCTACATATAATGAACATCAGTAGTCTACTTCATCCAACAACAGCATAATAAAACTTCTTCTCAAGCCCATGTGGAACATTCACCAGGAAAGACAACATTCTGGACCATAAAACATACCTTAACAAATTTAGAATAGAAATTATATTTAAAAAATTCCAAAAATGTCGGCAGAGTGAATGGACGCTACACAGACTGTCTCCCAGGACCAAACTGGAATTACAACTAAGTACAGACAAATCATCAGGGAAAAGCAACTGAAAAGCAGCTTGCGAGGACACTGACTCGATCCTGGTAGGATTGCAGAGTCATGAGAGGGGGGTAGGGAACCCACGGACAGCAGCGGCCTTAGCTGTGAGCAGCACCCTTGGGGTTACACTCCCAAGTGGCTCCACAGTGCAGAGACCCAGGACAGATGCTAAAATAGCCACAGCCACTCATCTTGGGCTCTGACAGAGGGAGGGCAGACTGGACAAGTACTATGTGAAAACACTTGAAATTTGGAGAGTGCTCGGAGCTTTTGCTGAGTTGTGGCCACACAGGATGGTGGCCATCTTACTCCTCATGAGAGTTCTGGGGAGAGGCAGTGACCCCTTCCTCAGAGATTCAACCCCACCCAGTAAGCCATTGAAATGCAAATTGAGGTTTACTAACAATCAGCACTTGCCCCACCCTCATAAAATCCCCTTACACTGAGCACCTGAGGGAGTTTTTCCTTCAACTGAGAACCCAAGGCTCTTCAAGTAACCACTACTGATAGCCTCCAGGCAAAAAACTGGAGAATAACTGAAATATTCCTGGGCTAGCAACACTAACCAGAAAAGCAAGACTTGACAGTGGTGTTTAACATGGGTCTTCCCTTGCTCATCCAAACCCAGGAGAGGGAGCCACAAACAGCAGAACACCAACACCAACAGGAAAATTTTGGCAGGCTCCAAAGCCCACTGTAATAGCCAAAATGGTACAACAAAGAAACAAATGCCAAATGAAAGAACAAGAGACCTCTACCGAAGATGAGATCAATGAGGAGCAGTTAAGCAAGTTAACAGAGCTAGAATTCAGAGCTCTGATCTTGAGGGAGCTCAACAGCATAAGTAAGAACATCAACACCATGAGTAAAGACATAGAGATGTTGAAAATCAAGCAATTGGATACTAAACACCACCAAGAAGAAATGAAGAATGACGCATCAGAAATAAAGAATACATTGAAAGGTCTAAATAGCAGGGTAGAGGAATCTGAGGACCGGATCCGTGCATTAGAAGACACGGTAGAAAAAATCAACCAGTCAAACAAACAAAAGGAAACAACAATTTAAAAAAGAAAGACAGCTTAAGAAAACCGTGGTACAACAGGAAACGTAATAACATTCACAACAGAGGAGTCCCTGAAGAGGAAGAAAATGGGAAAGGGATAGAGAAAATATTTGAAGAAATAGTGACAGAAAACTTTCCTAACTTGGTGAAGGAAGAAGGCATTCAAGTTCAAGAAGCACAGAGAGTCTCAACTAAGAAGAACCAAAACAGGCCCACACCAAGACACATAGTCATTAAAATGCCAAAAGTTAAAGACAAAGAGAATCTTAAAAGCAGCAAGAGATAAGCAGCAGGTTACCTACAAAGGAAACCCCATAAGGCTATCAGCTGACATCTCAACATAAACACTATAGGCCAGAAGGGAATGGCATGAAGTAATCAAGGTCATGAAAAACAAGGATCTGAATCCAAGACTACTCTACCCAGCAAAGCTATCATTCAAAATAGAAGGTTAAGTAAAGAGCTTCTCATACCAAAAAAAAAAAAAAGGCTAAGGCAATATATTAGCACCAAACCAGCCCTACAAGAAATGTTAAAATGACTGCTGTAATTAGTAGAAGAAATAGGAAGAAAAATATAACCACACTAAACAAAAATGGCAATAAATAAGTACATATCAATTATCCTCTTAAATGTAAATGAATTGATAGCTCCCATAAAAAGACACAGAGTAGCTGATTGGATAAGAAAGCATGACTCATCTATGTGTTGTTTAAAGAGACCCACCTCACAACAAAAGACTCACATAGGTTGAAAGTGAAGGGATGGAAAAAAATTTTCCAAGTAAACGAAAAGGAAAAAAGCTGTGGTAGCAATACTCATATCAAATAAAATAGATTTCAAAATGAGAGCCATAACCAGAGACAATAAAGGCCACGGCATAATATTGAAAGGATCTAGCCAACAAAAAGATATAACCTTGATAAACATATATGCACCCAATATAGGAGCACCAAAATATATTAAAAATCTTCTGGAGGACTTCAAAAAAGAAATCGACAGCAATACAATCATAGCAGGGGACTTCAACACCCCACTGATATCAATGGATAGATCATCTAGAAAAAAATTAGCTAGGAAACAGAGGCTTTAAATGAAGCACTAGACCAAATAAATTTAATAATAATCTACAGATAATTACACTGCAAAACTGCAGAATTCACATTCTTCTCAAGTGCACATGGGACATTGTCAAAGATAGACCACATGTTATGGCACAAACTAAGTCTCTACAAGTTCAAGAACATTGAAACCATATCAAGCATCTTCTCAGATCACAGTGGCATGAAACTAGAAATCAAAAGACATTTGAAAACATGGAGGCCAAATAGCATGTTATTAAACAATGAATAGGTTACTGAAGAAATCAAGGAAGAAATTTAAAAATTCCTGGAAACCAATGAAAATGAACACACAGGAGCACAAAATTTATGGAATGCAGCAAAAGCAGTTCTGGGACGGAAGTTCATAGGACTACAGGCCTACGTCAAGAAGCAAGAAAAATCTCTAATAGACTATCTAACCTCACAACTTAAAGAACTAGAAAGCAAAGAAAAAGAAAACCCCAGAGCAAGTGAAGAAAGGAAATAGTAAAGATCAGAGCAGAAATAAATGACATAGAGACCAAATAAAACACTTCAAAGAATCAATGTAACAAAGAGCTGTTTTTTCGAAAAGATAAACAAGATTGATGGACCTTAGCTAGACTCACCCAGAAACAAAGAGAACCCAAATACACAAAATCAGAAATGAAAGAGAAGTAACAACTGACACTACAGAAATACAAAAGATTGTTAACTACTATGAACAATTATATGGCAACAAATTCGACAATCTAAGCAAAATGGACAAAGTTTTAGAAACACATAGTCTCCCAAAACTGGACTGGGAAGAGATAGAAAACTTGAACAGACCAAAAACAGCTAAGGAAATTGAAGATGTAATCAAGACTCTCCCAGCAAACAAAAGCCCAGGCCCAGATGGCTTCACAGGGGAGTTTTACTGAACATTCAAAGAAGAACTAACACCCATTCTCCTCAAACTATTTCAAAAAATTCAAGAAGAAGGAAGACTTCCAAACTCGTTTTATGAGGCCAGCATAATTCCAATTCCAAAACCCAAAAAAAGACACTACAAAGAAAGAAAACTACAGGCCAATATCCCTGATGAACACAGACGCCAAAATCAAAAACAAAATACTAGAAAATCGAATGCAGCAATACATCAAAAAAATTATTCACCATGACCAAGTGTGAGTCATCCCAGGAATACAAGGCTGGTACAATATTCACAAATCAATAAATGTTAATACACCACATAAACAAAATAAAAGATAAAAATCATATGATCATATCAATAGATGCTTAAAAAGCATTCAAAAAAAAATCCAGCACCCATTT
Source organism: Molossus molossus (assembly GCF_014108415.1). Classification (NCBI taxonomy): domain Eukaryota; kingdom Metazoa; phylum Chordata; class Mammalia; order Chiroptera; family Molossidae; genus Molossus; species Molossus molossus. The sequence continues at coordinate 86,382,712 of NW_023425388.1, forward strand.
CTATTAAAAACGCTGAGCAATCTGGGAATAGGGGGATCATATCTTGACATAATAAAGGCCATATATGAAAAACCCACAGCCAACATCATACTCAATAGGCTAAAACTAAAAGCATTTCCCTTAAGAACAGGAACAAGACAGAAATGCCCACTTTCACCACTCCTATTTAACATAGTACTCGAAGTCGTAGCCATAGGAATGAGATATGAGGAAAAAATAAATGGGATCCAAATTGGATTGAAGAAGTGAAACTGTCATTGTTTGCAGATGACATAATATTATACATAGAAAACCCTAAAGACTCCATCAAAAATCTACTAGACTGAATAAATGAATTTGGCAAAGTGACAGGATACAAAATTAATGTCAAGAAATCAATGGCATTCTTATACACCAATGATGAACTCACAGAAAGAGAAACTGAAAAAACAATCCCTTTTACCATTGAGGCAAAAAAAATTAAGATACCTAGGAAAAAACTTAACCAAAGAAAGAAAGGAGCTATTTGCAGAAAACTACAGGACATTGAAAAAAGAAATAGAGGAAGATATAAAAAAGTGGAAGCACATACCTTGTTCATGGATTGGAAGAGTTAACATCATTAAAATGTCCATATTACCCAAAGCAATCTATCAATTCAATGCAATCCCCATCAAATTACCAATGACATATTTCACAGAACTAGAACAAATACTTCAAAAGTTTATATAGAACCCAAAAAGTCCACAAATAGCCACAGCAACTTTGAAAAAAAGGACAAAGTAGGTAGGATCACAATACCATATATCAGGTTATTACTACAAAGTGACTGTAATCAAAACAGCCTGGTACTGGCACAAGAACAGTCATATAGACCAGTGGAACAGAAAGAGAATGCAGAAATTGACCCAAGACACTATGCTCAAGTAATATTTGACAAAGGAGGCAAGAGCATATAATGGAGTAAAGACAGGCTCCTTAATAAATGGTGATGGGAAAATTGGATAGGTACATGCAAAAAAAAGAAACTAGGCCATCAACTTACACCATACACAAAAATAAACTCAAAATGGATGAAAGACTTAAATGTGACCCATGAATCCATAAAAGTTTTTGAAGAAAATGTAGGCAAAAAAATTTTGGACATCATATGCAGCAGAATTTTTACTGATACATCACCTAAGGCAACAGAAACAAAGGAGAAAATGAACATATGGGACTACATCAAACTAAAAAGCTTCTGCACAGAAAAAGAAACAACCATCCAAATGGAAAGGCAATCCACTGTATGGGAGAACATCACTGCCAATGATGTATCAGATAAGGGGTTAATTTCCAATATATATAGAGTGCTCATACAACTCAACAAAAGGAAGACAAACAACCCAATTAAAAAATGGGCAGAGGAGCTGAATAGACACCTCTTTAAACTGGACATACAAATGGCCAAGTGACATATGAAGAAATGCTAATCATCACTAATCATCAGAGAGATGAAAATTAAAACAACAATGAGGTATCACCTCACACCTGTCAGAATGGCCACCTTCAACAAATTATCAAACAAGTGCTGGCGAGGTGTGGAGAAAAGGGACTCTAGTACACTGCTGATGGGAATGCAGACTGGTGCAACCACTATGGAAAACACTATGGTGTTACTTCAAACAATTAAAAATTGAACTTCCATTTGACCCAGTGATCCCACTTCTAGGAATATACACTAAGAAGCCTGAAACATCAATCAGAAAGAATATATGTACCCCCATGCTCATAGCAGCACTATTTACAATAGCTAATATCTGGAAACAGCCCAAGTGTCTATCAGTAGATGAATGATAAAAAAGCAGTGGTACATATACACAATGGAATACTATGCAGCTGTAAGAAAGAAAGATGTCTATCATTTGAGACGACATGGAGGGACCTGGAAAGTATTATCCTAAGTGAAACAAGCCAAGCAGAAAAAGACAAATACCACATGATCTCACTTATTTGTAGAATATAATGATCATAACAGTTTGATGAATAGGGTAGACCCAGAGACATGGAAGTAGAGTTCAGACTTGACAACCCTCAGAAGAGAGGGTGTTGGGGGGAGGGAAGAGATAAACCATAGAACTTATATGCATGTATGCATAACCAATGGACATGGACAACAAAGTTAGGGATGGAGTGGGGGTGATGAGGCAGAGGGTGTCAATGAGGTAAAAAAAGGAGAAACATCTGTAATAAAAATAAAATGAAATAAATAAATATAAAAAAAGAAAAGAAATATATTTTTGAGCAATCTGAAAAAAAGAAATTATATAAACTCTGCTCTCAGAAAACAATGGAATTAAACTAGAAAGCAAATAGAAAGATAAATGGAAAATCTCAAAATACATGGATATTAAACAACACACCTCTAAATGAAAACATGAGTCAAAGGAGAAGTTTTAAGAAAAATTTTAAATAATTTGAACTAAACGAAATGAAAATAAAATTTGTCAATATTTGTGAGATACAGCAAACACAGTGCTTAAACTGTATGATATTAAATGCATATATTTTTTTAAAGAAGGATTTAAAATCAGCAATCTGAGCTTCAACCTTAAGTAACTAAAAAAAAAGAGCAAATTATATTCTTTTTAATAAAATAAAGAGGGAGGGAAATTCAAGCAGAAATCAATAAAATCAAAAACAGGAAATCAAGAGAGAAAAATCAATAAAAGCAAAGATTAATTCTTTGAAAATATCAATTAAATCAATAAACCTGTAGCCAGACTAACTAATAAAATGAAAAGACAGAGGGAAAAAATTACTAATATCACAGTTTAAAGAGGAGCCATTACCACAGACTGTATGGACAATAAAAAGATAGTCAGAGAATACTATGAAAAACTCTGTGCCCACATATTTGATGACCTAGATGAAATGAATCAATTCCTTGAAGGACAATCTGCCAAATTTTACAGAAGAAGAAATAAATAATCTGAACAGGACTATTATTTATTTTAAAAATTACATAAATAATTAATAATCTTCCAAAACAAAAATCACCAAGCTCAGATGGGTTCACTGGTGAATTCTACCAAACATTTAAAGAAGAAAGTATACCAATTCTCTATGATTTCATACAGAAGATAAAAACAGAGGATATATTTCCTAACTTATTCTATGATGTCAGCATTACCCTAATATCAAAACTGAAGAAATTATTAGAAAAGAAAATTACAAAGCAATATCTCTCATAAACATAGATGCCAAAGACCTCAATAAAATATTAGCAAATAAATTCCAATAATGAATGACAAAGTAGGATTTAACCCAGGTATGCAAGGCTGGTTCAATATTTGAAAATCAATTAATATAATCAATTCATCACATGAACAAGCTAACAATAAAAAAAAATTACATGATCATATCAATAGAACAGAAAAAACAATTCACAAATTTAATGCATGGTTATAATAAAAACTCTCAGTAAACTAGAAATAAAGGGGAAATTTCTCAACAAAATATTTGTTGATAACCACAAAATATTTAGAGCTAACATCATACTTACTAGTGAGAAACTCAAAGCTTTCCCACTAATAAGATCAGGAACAAGAAAAGAATGTCCCTTCTGATCTCTCCTTTGCAACATTGTACTGGAAGTCTTAGCCAATACTATAAAACAAGAATAGAAAATGTATATAGATTGGGAAGAAAGAAATAAAACTGTCTTTGTTCACAGATGATATAATAATCTATGTAGAAAATCCAAAAAAAAAATCAACAAAAAACTTCTAGAAATAATAAGCAAATATAGTGAGATTGCAGGATGCAGGATTAATATACAAAAGTCTATTGTTTTCCTGTAGATCAGCAATGAATAAATGGAATTTGAAATGGAAAACTCCTAATCATTTACATTAGCACCACACACAAAAAATGAAATACACAGGTATAAATCTGCAAAATATGTACAAAATCTTATGAGGAAAACTACAACTGTCTGGTGGAAAAATCAAAGAACTAAATAAATGGATATTTCATGTTCATGGTTAGGAAGACTGGATATAATTAGGATATTAGTTCTTCCCAACTGGATTCATATATTCAATGCACTCCCAATTGAAATCCCAGCAAATTATTTTGTGGATATTGATGAACTGATGCTAAAGTTTATATGGAGAAATAAAAGACCTAGAATAGACAAGACAATATTGCAGTACAAAATTGGAAGACTGGCATTATACAAGTTTAAGAATTATTATAAAGCTACAGTAAGTAATGCTGCATGGTGTTGGCAAAGAATTAACAGATAGATCAATGGACAAAAGGAAGAGTTCAGACATAGAATCACATAAATAGCCAAATGATCTTTAACAAAGGAGCAAAGCAATACAATGGAAAAAAGATAGTCTTTTCAAAATATCATACTGAAACAACTGGACATCCAAATACAAAAAAAAAAAAAGATTAATCTAGACACAGACATATGCCCTTCACAAAAGTCACCTCAAAATAGATCACACACCTAAAATAAAATGCAAAACTATTAAAACTCCTAGAAAATAACATAGGAGAAAACCTAGATGACTTTGAATATGGCAATGATATTTTAAATATAACACCAAAGGCAAGACACATAAAAGAAGGAATTGATAAGCTAGTTTTCATTAAAATTTAATTTTTATATTTTGCAAATAACACTAACAAGAATAAAAATACAGAAGGGAACAATGGCAGCAGAGTGAATAGAAGTTACACAGACCATCTTCCAGGACCAAACTGGAATTACAACTAAAGGAAAGACAAATCATTGGGAAAAACAAAAGAAAAGCAGCTGGAGAGAACTCATATAACCAGGGTTGGTAAGAGGATATCAAATTGAGCCTGGTAGGAACCGTAGAGGCACAAGAGAGGGCAGGCTGGGAGCCCACAGACAGCAGCTGAGGGCTTTTCAGGTTGTGAGCAGTTCCCTGGGGGTTAAAATCCCAAGTCAGCTCCGTAGTGCAAGTGCTGGGAAGGAGCACCAAATTAGCTATAGCCACTCACCTTGGGATCCAGCAGAGGGAGGGAAGACTGAATTGAAACTGTGTGGAGGGACTTGGGAATTTGGAGAGCTGGGAAGGCACAAGGAGGTTAATGCTGAATCACTCCCTCATAGGACAGTAGCGATATTACTCAAAGAGCCTCTTCCCAGAGCCTCAGAGAGAAGAAACAACACCTCCCTAAGGAACTTAACACCACCCAGCCAGGTCAGAGAAATGCAAATTGAGGCTCATTAACAGCCAGTAAGCATCTGCCTCACCAGCCGGAAATCCTCTTACCCTGTACACCCAAGTAATTTTTTCCATTCAGCTGAGGACTACAACCCATGGCTCAAGTTACTGAGACTAATAGGTAGCAGGCAAAAGCAAGAGGAAAGCCAAACCTTTGACTGGTCTGAAAATCTACTCAGGAAAGGGAGACTTGACAGTGGTGTTTAACGTGGGTCCTCCCACACTCATCCAAATGCAATAGAGGGAACCACAATCTTCAGAACACCAACACCCACAGGAAAAATTTGGCAGACTCCAAAACCCACTGAGACAGCCAAAATAGTGAAACAAAGAAACAAATCCCAAATGAAAGAACAAGATAATTCTACAGAAAAAGAAACAAATGAAATGTAATTAAGCAAGTTATGAAAGGTAGAGTTCAGAGTAACGATAATGAGAAAGCTCAACATCATGAGTAAAGATATAGAAACATTAAAAATCAACCAACCAGAAATGAAAAAGCATGAAGCAGAAATAAAAAATGGCATAGAAGAAATAAAGAACACATTGGAAAGAATAACTAGCAGAGTAGAGAAAGCTGAGGATCAAAGCAATGAATTAGAAGAGAGGGTAGAAATAAATCACGCAATCAGAGAACCAAAAAGAAAAAAATAATTAAAAAACAGAAAGACAGCTTAACAGAACTGTGGGAAAACATGAAATGTAACAACATCGACATCATAAGAGGTCTAGAAAAAGACGAAAATGAGCAAGGGTTACAAAATACATTTTAAAAAATAGTGGCAGAAAATTTCCCTAACTGGGTGAAAGAAAAAGGTATACAAATTCAAGAAGAACAAACAGCCCCAAATAACAAGAACTCAAAAAGGCCCACAACAACACATAATAACACAGACCGTCTCCCAGAAACAAACTGGATTTACAACTATAACACAGACAAATCAATGAGAAAAAGCAACAGAAAAGCAGCCTGCGAGGACTGTATAACCAGGGACACTGATTTGATCCTGGTAAGACTCTGAAGGCGTGAGACGGGAGCAAGGAGCCCATGGTTGGCAGCTCAGCAGCTCGGCAGTGGCCTTAACTGGGAGCAGCACCCTCCAGTAAAAGTCGCAAGTGGCTCCACAGTGGAGAACCGAGAAAGAGGCTAAAAAAGCCACAGCCACTCACCTTGGGCTCCAGCAGAGGGAGGGCAGACTGGACTGGAAATGTGTGGGGACACTCGAGATTTGGAGGGCACTCAGAGCTTTTGCTGAGTTGCTGCCACACAGGACGGTGCCATATTGCTCCTTCCCAAAACTCTGGGGAGAGGCAGCAGCCCCTCCCGCAGAGATCCAACCCCACCCAGTGGGCCATTGAAATGCTAATTGAGGCTCATTAACAAGCAGAATCTGCCCCACCCTAGAGAAATCCCCCTATGCTGAGCACCTGAGGGAGTTTTTCAATCAACTTACAACACAAAACTCTTCAAGTAACGTCAACTGCTAGCCTCCAGGTAAAAAGCAAGAGGATAACAGTACCTTTCCGGGGCTAGCAACTTTAACCAGGAAAGTAAGGCTTGGCAGGGGTGTTTAACATGGTTCATCGCTTGCTCATCTAAACTCAGGAGAGGGAGTCACAAACAGCAGAACACCAACACACACAGGGGAAACTTGACAGGCTCCAAAGCCCACTGTGATAGCCAAAATGGTGAAACACAGAAACAAAACCCAAATGAAAGAATGAGAGACATCCACCGAAGATGAGATCAATGTGGAGCAGTTACACAAGTTAACAGAACTAAAATTCAGAGCCATGATCTTGAGGAAGCTCAACAGCCTGAGTAAGGACATAGAGATGCTGAAAATAAACCAATTGGAAATTAAAAACCACCAAGAAGAGATTTTTTAAAAATGACATATTAGAAATGAAAAACACATTGTAAGGTCTAAAAAACAGAGTAGAGGAAGCTGAGGACTGGATCAGTGAATTAGAAGACAGGGTAGAAAAAATCAACCAATCAGAAAACAAAAAGGAAAAAACGATTAAAAAAACAGGAAGACAGCTTAACAGAACTGTGGGACAAGTGGAAACATAATAATATTTGCATCATAGGAGTCCCTGAAGAAGAAGAAAATGAGCAAGGGTTAGAGAATATATTCAAAGAAATAGTGAGAGAAAACTTCCCTAATTTGGTGAAGGAAGAAGGCATTCAAGTTCAAGAAGCACAGAGAGCCCCAAGTAAGAAGAACCCAAACAGGCCTACACCAAGACACATAGTAATTAAAATGCCACAAATTAAAGACAAAGAGAGAATCCTAAAAGCAGCAAGAGATAAGCAACAGGCTACCTACAAAGGAAACCCCATAAGGCTCTCAGCTGACTTCTCACAAGAAACACTACAGACCAGAAGGGAATGGAATGAAGTAATCAAGGTCATGAAAAACAAGGATCTGAATTCAAGACTACTCTACCCAGCAAGGCTATCATTCAAAATAGAAGATCAAATAATGAGCTCCCCAGACAAAAAAAGGCTAAGGGAATACATTAGCACCACACCAGCACTGCAAGAAATGTTAAACAGACTCCTGTAATTACTACTAGAAATACAAAGAAAAACATAACCACACTAAACAAAAATGGCAATAAACAAATACAGATCAATAATCACCTTAATTGTATATGGACTGAATGCTCCGATAAAAAGACACAGAGTAACTGATTAGATAAGAAAGTATGACTCATCTATATGTTGTTAAAAGAGACCCACCTCACAACAAAAGACTCACATAGGTTGAAAATGAAGGGATGGAAAAAATTTTCCAAGCAAATGGAAAGCAAAAAAAAAGCTAGGCTAGCAATACTCATATCTGATAAAATAGATATCAAAATTAAGGCCATAACTAGAGACAAAGAAGGCCACTACATAATATTGAAAGGATCTATCCAACAGAAAGATATAACCTTGATAAATATATATGCACCCAATATAGGAGCACCAAAATATATTAAAAATCTTCAGGACGAATTCCAAGGAGAAATTGACAGCAATACAATCATAGCAGGAAACTTCAACACCCCGTTGACAGCATTGGATAGATCATCTAGACAAAAAATTAGCAAGGAAACAGAGACTCTAAATGAAGCACTAGACCAAATGGATTTAATAGATATCTACAGAGAATTACACCACAAAACTACAGAATTCACATTCTTCTCAAGTGCACATGGAACATTGTCAAAGCTAGACCACATGTTAGGGCACAAACTAAGTCTCTACAAGTTCAAGAAGACTGAAATCATATCAAGCATCTTCTCAGATCACAATGGCATGCAACTAGAAATCAATTGTGAAAAGAACATACAATGACATTTGAACACATGGAGGCTAAATAGCATGTTATTAAACAATGAATGGGTTACAAGGAAATCAAGGAAGAAATTAAAAACTCCCTGGAAACCAATGAAAGTGAACACATAAAAACACAATATCTATGGGATGCAGCAAAAGCAGTTCCGAGAGGGAAGTTCATAGCACTACAGGCCTACCTCAAGAAACAAGAAAAATTTCTAATTGACTGTCTAACCTCACGACTGAAATAATTAGTAAGCAAGCAAAAAGAAAACACTAGAGCAAGTAGAAGGAAGGAAATAGTAAAGATCAGAGCAGAAATAAATGACATAGAGACCAAAAAAAAAAACAATTCAAAGGATCAATGAAACAAAGAGCTGGTTTTTTGAAAAGATAAACAAGATTGATGGACCCTTAGCTAGACTCACCAAGAAACAAAGAGAGAGAACCCAAATACACAAAATCAGAAATAAAAGAGGAGAAGAAACAACTGGCACCACAGAAATACAAAACATCGTTAATAGCTACTATGAACAACTATATGGCAACAAATTCGAAAACCTAAGCAAAATGGACAAATTTCTAGAAACACACAGTCTCCCGAAACTGGACCAGGAAGAGATAGAAAACTTGAACAGACCAATAACAACTAAGGAAATTGAAGAGGTAATCAAGACTCTCCCAGCAAACAAAGCCCAGGCCAAGATGGCTTCACGGGGGAGTTTTATGGAACATTCAAAAAATAACTAACACCCATTCTCCTCAAACTATTTTAAAAAATTCAAGAAGAAGAAGACTTCCAAACACGTTCTATGAGGCCAGCACAATTCTAATTCCAAAACCAGAAAAAGACACTACAAAGAAAGAAAACTACAGGCCAATAATCCTGATGAACACAGACGCCAATATCCTGAACAAAATACTAGCAAATCAGATCCAGAAATAGATCAAAAAAATTATTCACCATGACCTGGGATTCATTCCAGGGATGCAAGGCTGGTACAATATTCACAAATCAATAAATGTGATACATCACATAAAAAAATGAAGAATAAAATCCACATGATCATATCAATAGACGCTGAAAAAGCATTCGACAAAATCCAGCATCCATTTCTAATAAAAATGCTCAGCAATGTGGGCATAGAGGGATCATATCTCGACATAATAAAGGCCATATATGAAAGACCTACAGCCAACATCATACTCAATGGTCAGAAACAAAAATCATTTTCATTAAGAACAAGAAGAAGACAGGGAGGCCCACTTTCACCACTCTTATTTAACATAGTACTGGAAGTCTACCAGACATGAGGAAAAAATAAACAGGATCCAAATTGGAAAGGAGGAAGTGAAAATGTCATTATTCGCAGATGTCCTGATATTATACATAGAAAACCTTAAAGACTCCATCAAAAATCTACTAGACTTAATAAATGAATTTGGCAAAGTAGCAGGATACAAAATTAATGTCAAGAAATCGACATCTGTAACAAAAATTAATTAATAAAAAATAAATAAATAAGAAATAGACGACATTCATATACACCAATGATGAACTCACAGAAAGAGAAACTGAAAAAACAATCCCGTATACCATTGCGGCAAAAAAATTAAGATACTTAGGAAAAAACTTAACCAAAGAAATAAAGGAGCTATTTGTAGAAAACTACAGGACATTGAAAAAAGAAATAGAGGAAGATTTAAAAAAGTGGAAGCACATACCTTGTTCATGGATTGGAAGAATTAACATCATTATAATGTCCATATTACCCAAAGCAATCTATCAATTCAATGCAATCCCCATCAAAATACCAATGACATTTTTCACAGAACCAGAACAAATACTTCAAAAGTTCATATGGAACCAAAAAAGTCCCCGAATAGCCACAGCAATCTTGAAAAGGAAGGACAAAGAAGGTAGAATCAGAATAACAGATATCAGGTTGTACCACAGAGCAACTCTAATCAAAACAGGCTGGTACTGGCAAAATAACAGGCATATAGACCAGTGGAACAAAACTGAGAACCCAGAAATGGACCCAAGGCAATATGCTCAATTAATATTTGACAAAGGTGGCAAGAACATACAGTGGAGTAAAGACAGCCTTTTTAATAAATGGCGTTGGGAAAATTGGATAGCTACATGCAAAGAAATGAAACTAGACCATCAACTTACACCATACAAAAAAAAAAAAAAAACTCAAAATGGATAAAAGACTTAAATGTGATCTGTGAATACATAAAAATTCTAGAAAAAATGTAGGCATCAAAATTTCGGACATCATACACAGCAGAATATTTACTGATACATCACTTAAGGTAACAGAAACAAAAGAAAAAAAGAACACATGGGACTACATCAAACTAAAAAGCTTATTCTGCACAGCAAAAGAAACAATCATCAAAATGGAAAGGCAACCTACTGTATGGGAGAACATCATTGCCAATGATATATCAGATAAGGGGTTAATTTCCAAAATATATAGAGTACTCATACAACTCAACAAAAGGAAGACAAAAAAACCAATTTAAAAATGGGCAGTGGGCCCTGGCCAGTTTGGCTCAGCGGTTAAAGCGTCGGCCTGCGGTCCTGAGAGACCCGGGTTCGGTTCCCGCTGAGGGCACGTACCTCAGTTGCACTTTGTCCCCGGCTCTGGTCAGTCGTGCGGGTGGCAGCCACTCGATGTGTTCCTTTCACATCGATGTTTCTCTCTGTTCCTCTCTCTCCCTCCCACTCTACCTGAACAAAAAGTGAAAAATGTCCTCGAGTGAGGATAAAAAAAAAAAAAAAAAGGGGCAGTGGAGCTGAAGAAACCTCTCCAAACAGGACATACAAATGGCCAAGTGACATATGAAGAAATGTTTATTATCACTAATCATCAGAGAGATGCAAATTAAAACAACAATGAGGTATCACCTCACACTTGTCAGAATGGCCGCCATCAACAAATCTTCAAACAACAGGTGTTGGCAAGGGTGTGGAGAAAAGGGGACTCTAGTACACTGCTGGAGGGAATGCAGACTGGTGCAGCCACTATGGAAAACAATATGGTGTTACCTCAAAAAATTAAAAATTGAACTTCCATTTGACCCAGTGATCCCACTTCTAGGAATATACCCTAAGAAGCCTGAAACACCAATCAGAAAGAGTATATGTACCCCCATGGTCATAGCAGCACTATTTACAGTAGCTAAAATCTGGAAACAGCCCAAGTGTCCATTAGTAGACGAGTGGATGAAAAAGCAGTGGTACATATACACAATGGAGTACTATGCAGCTGTAAGAAAGGAAGATCTCTTATCCTTTGAGATGGCATGGAAAGTATTATCCTAAGTGAAACAAGCCAAACAGAAAAATACAAATACCACATGATCTCATTTATATACGGAATATAATGAACATAACATTCTGAGGAATATGGTAGACCCAGAATCATGGAAGTAGGACACAAACTGACATCCCTCAGATGAGGGGGTGGGGGGATGGGAAGAGATAAACTACAGAACTTATATGCATGTATGCATAACCAATGGACATAGACAATGAAGCCAGGGTCGGGGTGTGGGTGGGATCGGGAGGAGGGTATCAATGGGGTAAAAAAAGAGAAACATCTGTAACAAAAAAATAAATAAATAAACCCCACACAATACAATTATAATGACAAAAGTTAATAGAGAAGGAGAGGATCCTAAAGGTAGCAAAAGATAAGTAACACATCACCTACAAATGAACACCTATAAGTCTATCAGTTGACTTCTCAACAGAAACACTACAGGCCAGAAGGGAATGGCCTGAAATAATCATGGTAATTAAAAACAAGGATCTAAATCCAAGACGACTCTATCCAGTAAGGCTGTCATTCAAAATAAAAGGTGAAATAAAGAGCTTCCAAGGCAAAAAAAAAAAAGGCCTAGGGAATACATTAGTACCAAACCAGCACTGCACGAAATGTTCAAAAGGCTATTGTAAATATTAGAAGAAATGGGAAGTGAAATATAACCATACTGAACAAAAATGTCAGTAAATAAGTACATATCAATAACACCCATAATTCCAAAGTGGCGGTGAAGTGAATGGAAGCTACACAGATGTTCTCCCAGGACCGAACTGGAATTACAACTAAAATAAATACAAATCATTGGGGGTGGGGGGGAGAGAAAAGAAAAGCAGCTAGAGAGGACCATATAACCAGGGACACTGAATCAAGCCTGGTAGGTCTGCTGAAAAATGAGAAGACAGGCTGGAAGCCCACAGAAAACATCACTTTTAGCTGGAAGCCGTTCCTTTGTGGATAAAATCCAAAACCAGGTCCACAGCTCAGAGGGCTAAGACAGAGCACTAAATTAGCAACAGCCCCTCACGCTGCACTCTAGCAGAGGGAAGGCAGACTGAACTAGAACTGTGTGGGGACACTCAGTATTTGAAGAGTGCTTAGAGTTTTTGCTGAGTTGTGTCCTCACAAGATGGTGGCCATCTTGCTCCTTCCCAGAGCTCTGGAGAGAAGCAGCAGCCCCTTCCTCAAAGATTTAACCCCACCCAGCTAGGCAAAAATGCAAATTGAGGTTCATGAATAACCAGCATCTGCCCCACTTCTGGAAATCCTCTTATGCTAGACATCTGAGGGGGTTTTTCATTCAGCTGAGAGTTACAACCCAAGACTCATCAAGTAACTGAGACTAATAACCTCCAGAACTCTACTAAAGATGAGATAAATAAAATGCAGTTAAGCAAGTTATCCGAGGTAGAGTTCAGATGCATGATCTTGAGAAAGACCAACAGCATGAGTAAGGACCTCAACATCGTGAGTAAAGATATAGAAGCATTGAAAACCAACCAACTGGAAATGAAGAATGACATAGCAGAAATAAAGAACACATTGGAAGAAATAAACATCACAGTAGATGAAGCTGAGGATCGGATCAGTGAATTAGAAGACAGAATAGAAAAAAATCAACCAATTAGAAAACCAAAAAAAAAAAATTTTAAAACAGGAAGACAGCTTAAGAGAACTGTAGGACAACTGGAAACATAACAACATTCACATAATAATTCCCCAAAGAAGAAAATGAGCAAGGGTTAGAGAAAATATTTGAAGAAATAGTGACAGAAAACTTTCCTAACTTGGTGAAGAAAGAAGGAATTCAAGTTCAAGAAGCACAGAGTCTCAACTAAGAAGAACCCAAACAGGCCAACACCAAGACACATAGAAAGTAAAATGCCAAAAATTAAAGACAAAAAGAGAATCCTAAAGGCAGCAAGAGATAAGCAATAGCTTGCCTACAAAGGAAGCCTCATAAGGCTATCAGCTGACTTCTCAACAGAAACACTACAGGCCAGAAAGGAATGGCATGAAGTAAACAAGATCATGAAAAACAAAGATCTGAATCCAAGACTACTCTATCCAGTGAGGCTATCATTCCAAATAGAAAGTCAAATAAAGAGCTTTCCAGACAAGAAAAGGCTAAGAAACTATATTAGCACCAAACCAGCACTGCAAGAAATGTTAAAAGGACCGCTGTAATTAGTAGAAGAAATAAGAAGAAAAATATAACCACAAACAACAAAAATGGCAATATATAAGTACATAACAATAATCACCTTAAATGTAAATGGATTGAATGCTCTAACGAGAAGACACAGAATACCTGATTGTATAAGAAAGCATGACTCATATACATGTTGTTTACAAGAGATCCACCTCGCAACAGAAGACACATTAGTTGAAAGTGAAGGGATGGAATAGAAATCTTTCAAGCAAACAGAAAGGGGAAAAAAGCTGGAGTAGCAATACTCATATCTAATAAAATAGATTCAATATGAAGGCCATAACTAGAGACAAAGAAGGCCACTACATAATATTAAAAAGATCGATCCAACAGGAAGATATAACCTTGATAATCATATATGCACCCAATATAGGAGTACCAAATATATTAAAAATCTTCTGGAAGACTTCAAAGGAGAAATTGACAGCAATACAATCCTAGCAAGGAACGTTAACACCCCATTGACATCACTGGATAGATCCTCTAGACAAAAAATTAGCAAGGAAACAGAGACTAAATGAAGTACTAAACCAAGTGGATTTAATAGTTATCTACAGAGAATTCACCCCCAAACTTCAGAATTCACATTCTTCTCAAGTGCACATGTGACATTCTCAAAGGTAGACCACAGGTTAGGGCACAAACTAAGTCTTTCCAAGTTCAAGAAGATTGAAATCACATCAAACATCTCAGATCACAATGGCATGAAACTAGAAATCAATAGCAACAAAAACATACAAAGACATTTGAACATATGGAAGCTAAAAGGCATGTTATTAAACAAAGAATGGGTAACCAAGGAAATCAAGGAAGAAATTAAAAACTTCCTGGAAACCAATGAAAATGAACACACAACAACACAAAATCTATGGAATGCAGCAAAAGCAGTTCTGAGAGGGAAGTTCATAGCACTACAGGCCTACCTCAAGAAAAAAAAAATTCTAATTGACTTTCTACCTCTATAACTTATAGAACTAAAAAGCAAAGAAAAAGAAAACCCCAGAGCAAGTAGAAGAAAGGAAATAGTAAAAATCAGAGCAAAATAAAAAACATAGAGACAAAAAAAAAAAAAAAAAAAACAATTCAAAGGATCAATAAAACAAAGAGCTGGTATTTGAAAAGATAAACCAGATTGATGGACCCTTACTTAGACAAACCACAAAATAAAGAGAGAGAGAACCCAGACACACAAAATCAGAAATGAAAGAGAAGTAACAATGGACACCACAAAAATACCAATGATCATTAAAAAATACTACGAACAATTATACAGCAAAAAATTGGACAATATAAGCTAAATGGACAAATTTTTTGAAACACATAGTCTCTCAAAACTGAACCGAGAAGAGATAGAAAACTTGAACAGGCAAATAACAACTAAGGAAATTGAAAATGTAATCAAGAATCGCCCAGCAAACAAAAGCCCAAGCCCAATGGCTTTATGGGGGAGTTTTCCCAAACATTCAAAGAACTAACACCTCATTTTCCTCAAACTCAGCCAAAAAATCCAAGAAGAAGAAAGACTTCCAAACTTGTTTTATGAGGCCAGCATAATTCTAATTCCAAAACCAGAAAAAGAAACTACAAAAAACAACAACAACAAAAACTACAGGCCAATATCTCTGATGAACACAGATGCCAAAATCCTGAACAAAATACTAGCTGATCAGATACAGCAATACATCAGAAAAATTATTCACCATGACTAAGTGTGAGTCATCCCAGGGATGCAAGGCTGGTACAATATGCACAAATCAATAAATGTGATACACCACAAAAAGAAAATGAGAGATAAAAGCTACATTATCATATCAATAGATGATAAAAAAGCATCTGACAAAACCTAACATCCATTTCTGATAAAAAACACTCAGCAATCTGGGAATAGAGGGATCATATCTCGATATAATAAAGTCCATATATGAAAGACCTACAGCCAACATCATACTCAATGGGAAGAAACTAAAAACATTTCCCTTAGGAACAGGAACAAGACAAAGATGCCCACTTTCACCACTCTTATTTAACATAGTACTGGAAGTCTTAGCCACAGCAATCAGACATGAAGAAAAAATAAAAGGGATCCAAATTGGAAAGGAGGAAGTGAAACTGTCATTATTCGCAGATGTCATGATATTATACATAGAAAACCCTAAAGACTCCATCAAAAATCTACTAGACTTAATAAATGAATTTGGCAAAGAAGCAGGATACAAAATTAATGTCAAGAAATTGACGGCATACTTATACACCAATGATGAACTCATAGAAAGAGAAACTAAAAAAATAATCCCATTTACTATTGCAGCAAAAAATTAAGATACCTAGGAAAAAACCTTAACCAAACAAAGAAAGGAGCTATTTGCACAAAACTACAGGGCATTGAAAAAAGAAATAGAGGAAGATATAAAAAAGTGGAAGCACATACCTTGTTCATGGATTGGAAGAATTAACATCATTAAAATGTTCATACTACCCAAAGCAATCTATCGAGTCAATGCAATCCCCATCAAAATACCAAAAACATATTTCACAAAACTAGAACAAATACTTTAAAAGTTTATATGGAACCAAAAAAGATGCCAAATGGCCACAGAAATTTTGAAAAAGAAGGACAAACTAGGTGGGATCACAATACCAAATATCAGGTTATACTGCAAAGCTACTGTAATCAAAACAGCCTGGTACTGGCACAAGAACATGCATGTAGATCAATGGAATAATAGAACAGAGAACCGGAAATTGATCCAAAACACCATGCTCAATTAATATTTGACAAAGATGGCAAGAGCATACAGTGAAGTAAAGACAGCCTCTTTAATAAATGGTATTGGGAAAATTGGACAGCTACATGCAAAAAAATGAATCTAGACTATCAGCTTACACCATATACAAGAATAAACTCAAAATAGATAAAAGACGAATGTGATTCATGAATCCATAACAATCCTTGAAGAAAATATAGGCAACAAAATTTCAGACATCATACACAGCAGAATTTTCACTGATACATCACCTAAGGCAACAGAAACAAAGGAAAAATATAAATACATGGGACTACATCTAACTTAAAAGCTTCTGCATAGCAAAAGGAAAAAGCATCAAAATGAAAAGGGAACCCACTGTATGGGAGAGCATAATTGCCAATGATATAGCAAATAAGAAGTTAATTTCCAAAATATATAGAGTACTCATACACTCAACAAAACAAAGACAAGGAACCCAATTAAGAAATGGGCAGAGGAACTAAATAGAAACCTCTCCAAACAGGACATACTAATGGCGAAGAGATATATGAAAAAATGCTCAACGTCACTAATCATCAGAGAGATGCAAATTAAAACAACAATGAGGTATCACCTCACACCAGCCAGATGGCTGCCATCAACAAATTATCAAGCAATAAGTGTTGGCGAGGGTGTGGAGAAAAGAGGACTCTAGTACACTGCTGGTGGGAATGAAGACTGGTGCAGCCACTATGGAAAACACTATGGTATTTCTTTAAAAAATTAAAAATTGAATTGCCATTTGACCCAGTGATCCCATTTCTGGGACTATATCCTAAGAAGCCTGAAACACCAATCAGAAAGAATATATGTACCCTTATGTTTCTAGCAACACTATTTACAATTGCCAAGATCTGGAAACAGCCCAAGTGTCCATCAATAGATGAGTGGATAAAAAAGCTTTGGTACATATGTACAATGGAATACTATGCAGCTGTAAGGAAGAAAGATCTCTTATTTTTGAGAAAACATAGAGGGACCTTGAGATTATTATGCTAAGCAAAATAAGCCAATCAGAGAAATATAAATATCACATGATCTCACTTATTTGTGGAATATAATGAACAAGGTCGGGTGTTGAACAAAACAGACTGAGAGACATAGAAAGGAGTATGATTCAAACTGACAATCCACAGAGTAAGGGGGTGGGGGGAGTGGATGAGATGAACCACAGAACTTATATGCATATATGCATAACCAATGGACATAAACAACAATGCTAGGGGGCGGTGGGGAGCTGGATGAGGAAAAGGGAGTGGAGGGGGAGGAGAAACATCTGTAACAAAAATAAATTAATAAAAAATTGAAAAAAAAAAAAAAAAAAACAGAACAAAAAATAATAATACCCTTAAATGTAAATGGATTGAATGCTCTGATCAAAAGACACAGAGACGTTGAGTGGATAAGAAAGCATGACTCATATATGTGTTGTTTACTAGAGACCCATTTCACAACAAAAGACTTGCATAGGTTGAAAGTGTAGGGCTGGAAAAAATTTTCCAAGCAAACAGAAAGAATAAAAACCTGGGGTAGCAATACTCATATCTGATAAAACACACTTCAAAATGAAGACCATAACTAGAGACAAAAAAGGCCACTATATAATATTGAAAGAATCTATCCAAAAGCAAGATATAATTTTGGGCCCTGGCTGGTGTGGCTCAGAGGTTAGAGTGTCAGCCTGTAGTCCAGAGAGACCCTGGTTCGGTTCCCACTAAGGGCATGTACCTCGGTTGCAGTTTGTCCCCAGCCCTGGTTGGGTAATGCAGGTGGCAACCATTCAATGTATCCCTTTCATGTCAATGTTTTTTTCTCTCTCTCTCTTCCTCCCACTCTATCTGAACAAAATATCAAAAAATGTCCTTGAGTGAGGATAAAAATAAATAAATAAATAAATAAATAAATAAATAAATAAATAAATAAATAAAAAAATAATAATAACCTTGGTGAACATATGCACCCAATATAGGAGCACCAAAATACATTAAGAAAATTTTGGAGGACTTCAAAGGAGAAATCAACAGCCATACACTTATAGCAAGGGACTTCAACACCCCACTGACATCACTGGATAGATTCTAGACCCCAAAATTAGCAAAGAAACAGAGACTCTAAATGATGAACTCAATCAAATGGATTTAATAGATGTCTACAGAGAATTACACCCCAAAATTGCAGAATTCACATTCTCTTCAAGTACACATGGGACATTCTCAACAAACTAAGTCTGTACAAGTTCAAGAAGTTAAAATCACATCAAGCATCTTCTCAAATCACAATGGCAAGGAACTAGAAATCAATTACAATTAAAACACTAAAAAACATTTAAATACATGGAGGCTAAATAGCATGTTATTAAACAATGAATGGTTTACCAAGGAGATCAAGGAAGAAATTTAAAACTTCCTGGAAACCAATGACAATGATCACACAACAACACAAAATCTATGTGATACACCAAAAGCAGTCCTGAGAGGGACGTTCCTAGCACTACAGGCCTACCTCAAGAAACAAGAACAATTTCTAATACACTATCTAACCTCACAACTCAAAGAACTAGAAAGCAAACAAAAAGAAAAAGCTGGAGCAAGTAGAAAGAAAAAAATAGTAATGGTCAGAGCAGAAACAAAAAAATAGTAACGGTCAGAGCAGAAACAAACAACATAGAGACTAAAAAACAATTCAAAAGATCAATGAAACAAATAGCTGGTTCTTCGAAAAGATAAACAAGATTAATGGACCTTAGCTAAACTCACCAAGAAACAAAGATAGAGGACCCAAATAAACAAAATCAAAAATGAAAGAGGGGAAGTAACAACCGACCCCACAGAAATATGAAGGATCATTAAAAAATACTATGAACAATTATACACCAACAAATTGGACAATCCAGGCAAAATGGATACATTTCTAGATTCACACAGTCTCCCAAAATTGAACTAGGAAGAGATAAAAAAAAAAAAAAAAAAAACTTGAATAGACTAAAAACAAGTATGGAAATTGAAGATGTAATTAAGAAACTCCAAGCAAACAAAAGCTGAGCCTGGATGGCTTCACAGGGGAGTTTTACCAAAAATTCTAAGACCTTACACCCCTTCTCCTCAAACTATTCCAAAAATTCAAGAAGAAGGAAGACTTCCAAACTCATTTTATGAGGCCAGTATAATTCTAATTCCAAAACCAGATAAAGATACTACAAAGAAATAAAACTACAGGCCAATATCCCTGATGAAAATAGATTAAATATCCTTAACATAATATTAGCATATCAGATCCAGCAATACATCAAAGAAAAATATTCATCATGACCAAGTGGGAGTCATCCCAGGGATGCAAGGATGGTACATTATTTGCAAATCAATAAATGTGATACACCATGTAAACAAAATGAAAAACTATATGATCTTATCAATAGATGCTGAAAAAGCATTCAACAAAATCCAGCACCATTCCTGATAAAAACACTCAGCAATGTGGGAATAGAGTAATCATACCCTGACATAATCAAGGCCATATATGAAAAACCTACAGCCAACATCATACTCAATGGGAAAAAACTAAAAGCATTTCCCTTAAGAACAGGAACAAGACAGGGATGCCCATTTTTGCCACTCTTATTTAGATAGTAATGGAAGACTTAGCCACAGCAATTAGAAAAGGAGAAAAAGTAAAAGGGATCCAAATTGGAAAGGAGGATGTGAAACTGTCATTATTCTCAGATGACATGATATTGTACATAGAAAACCCTAAAGACTCCACCAAAAAATTACTAGATTTAATAAATGAATTTGGCAAAGTAGCAGGATACAAAATCAACACCCAGAAATTATTGGCATTTTTATGCACCAATAATAAACACTCAGAAAGAGAAACAAAAAAGAAAAATCCCCATTACTGCAACAACAGATATACCTAGGAATAAACTTAAGCAAGGAGGTAAAAGACCTGTTCTCAGAAAACTACAGGACATTGAAAAAAAATAGAGGAAGATATAAAAAAGTAGAAACATATACCTTGTTCCTGGATTGAAAGAATTAACATAATTAAAATGTCCATACTACCCAAAGCAATCTATAGATTCAATGCAATCCCCATTAAAATACCAATGACATATTTCACAGAACTAGAACAAATACTTCAAAAGTTCATATGGAACCAAAAAAGACCCTGAATAGTCACAGCAATCTTAAAAAAGAAGAACAAAGTAGGAGGAATCACAATTCAGAATATCAGGTTATACTACAAAGCTATTGCAATCAAAACAGCCTGGTATTGTCTCAAGAACAGGCATATAGATCAATGGAACAGAACAGAAACCCAAAAGATTATGCTCAATTAATATTTGACAAAGGTAGCAAGAGCATACAATGGAGTAAAGATAGCCTCTTCAATAAAGGGTGATGGGAAAATTGGACAGTTACATGCAAAAATAATGAAACTAGACCACCACTTGCACAATACACAAGAATAAACTCAAAATGGATAAAAGACTTAAATGTAACTCGCGAATCCATGAAAATCCTAGAAGAAAATGTAGGCAACAACATTTCAGACATCATATGCAGCATAATTTTTACTGATACAATGCCAAAGGCAACAGAAACAAAGGAGAAAGTGAACACATGGGACTACATCAAACTGAAAAGCCTCTGCACAGCAAAAGAAACAAGCATCAAAATGGAAAGGGAACCCCCTATATGGGAGAGCATAATTGCCAACAACACATCAGATAAGGGGTTAATTTCCAAATTATATAGAGTACTCAAACAACTCAACAAAAGGAAGACAAAGAATCCAGGTAAAAAATGGGCAGAGGACCTAAATAGACACCTCTACAAAAAGGATATACAAATGATCAAGAGACATGAAAAAATGCTCAACGTCACTAATCAGCAGAGAGATGCAAATTAAAACAACTCTGAGGTATTACCTCAGACCTGCCAGAATGGCTGCCATTAACAAATCATCAAACAAGTGCTGGCGAGGTGTGGAGAAAAGGGGACTCTAGTACACTGCTGGTGGGGACGCAGCTGGTACAGCCACTATGGAAAACAATATGATGTTTCCTCAAAAAATTAAAAATGGAACTGCCATTTGACCCAGTGATCCCACTGGTAGGAGTATATCTAAGAAGCCTTAAACACCAATCAGAAAGATACATGTATCCCTATGTCATAGAAGCACTATTTACAATTGCTAAATCTGGAATCAGCCCAAGTGTCCATCAATAGATGAGTGGATAAAAAGCTATGTTACATATACACAATGGAACAGCATGCAGCTGTAAGAAAGTTCTTTTATCCTTTGAGACGACATGGAGGGACCTGGAGAGTGTGAAATAAGCCAATCACAGAAAGACAAATACCACATGATCTCACTTATTTGTGGAATATAATGAACAAAATAGACCCAGAGACATTAAAGGAGTATGGTTCAGACTGACAAACCTCAGAGGACGGGGATAAGGAGGAGGAATGAGATAAACGGAAGAACTTATATGCATAACCAATGGACATAGGCCATAATCCTGTGAGTCAGTGGCAGGATCAGGAGCAGGGTTTCTAAGGGGGAAAAGGAGAAACATCTGTAACAAAAATAATTTAATATTTCAAAATAGAATAAAAAGACAAAGTAAAAATTGGGAGAAAACGTTTGCAAAAGACATGTCTAATAAAAGACTGGTATCCAAAATACACAGGGAAGTTTTAAAACTCAGCAATGGATAAATAAACAATTCAATTAATAAATGCACCAAAGATCTCAACAGATACCACACCAACAAAGATATACAAATGACAAATAAATGTATGAAATGATGCTCTACATCATGTCATTAGAGAAATGCAGATTAAACTAGAGACCACTACACATCATGAATCAGAATGGCCATAATCCAGACTGGCACTAAATGCATTTGACATCACCAAATGCTGGGAGGATATGGAGCAACAGAAACTCCCATTCACTGTTAGTAGGAATGTAAATGATACAGCCACTTTGGAAGATAGTTTGCAGTTTCTTACAAAACAAACATCTTACCATATGATCCAGCAATCATATTCCTTGGTATTTACCCAAAAGAGTTGAAAACTTATATCCCCACAAAACCTGCACATGGTCTATAATTGCTTTGTTCATTATTGCCAAAACTTGGAAGTAACCAAGATGTGTTTCAGTAGGTGGATAGATAAATAAACTGTACATCTACACGCAGAATATTACTCAGCACTAAAAAGAAATGAGCTATGTAAATACTATACGGAGGAAACTTAAATGCTTATTACTAAACAAAAGAAGTCATCCTTAAAAAGATTCAAACTGAAATATTCCAACTATATGACATTCTGAAAAAGTCAAAACTGGAGAGACAGTAAAAAGACCAGTGATTGCCAGGGGTTAGGGAGCAGGAAAGGATAAATAGGCAGAAAACAGAGGATTTTTATGGCAATGAAATTTCTCTGTATGATTCTAGAATGGTGAATATATGGCATTATACATTTGTCCAAATTCATAGAATGTACAACACCAAGAGTGAACCCATTATTTGGTTGATAATAATGTATCAATGTAGGTTTATCAATCATTAAATAATGTACCACTTTGGTGGAGGATGTTGATAACAGAGCAGGCTATTGAATGTGTGGGAACAAGGAACACACAGGAAATGTCTGTACCTTCCTTTCAATTTTGTTGTGTCCCCAAAACAGCTCTTAAAAATAATAGTGGAGACTTATAATACAAAAATATATGTACAGTTGACTCTTGAACAACATGTCTTTGAACTGCATGGGTCCACCTACACATTGATTTTTTTTTCACTAAATATATATTTGGCCTTTGGTACCCAGGTTTCCCAATCATGGATTCAACCAACCATGGATCAAAAACGATATTTTTGATCCACAGTCAGGAATCTGTGAATGCAGAAGGATGACTATATGCATTGTTCTACCCCATTTTTTATAAGGGACTTGAGCATCTGCAAATTTTGGTATCCACAGGGGTCCTGGAACTAATACCCCATGGATACCAAGGGACAACTGAGATTTTAGGAGGTCAAAAGTTACATGTAGATTTTTACTATGCAAGGGTTGGTTGGCACCCCAATACCTTCATTGTCCAAATGTCAACTGTACTATTATTTTAATACCTTAATAATTATATCTCCTTAACAAACAAACAAAAAACAGCGAGAATTCAATAGACCTGGAAACAAAGCACACGTTTCTTCAGGGCCTGGGAATAATGACACTGAATCCAGGGCATGGGGGGAAATGTAATGGGGGCCCAGCTGTGAAAATATATATTATAATGTTATAATAATATGGGTGATGTTTATTAGTTTTACACCATTAGAGGTAAACAAAAACAAAGAAAATCTAAACGTGATGCAGATAGAAGGTAAATGAGGAATACGAAAAAGATAGAGGAAATGGTAGGGCCACTGATATTCTCATTTAACAAAGAGGAAATCAAGAAATAAAGAGTTGAAGGACAAGAAATGAATGCTTACATAGATTAAAGTAATAAAAGTAATATAAACAGCCCTGGCCGGTTTGGCTCAGCAGTTAGAGCGTCGACCTGTGGTCCTGGGAGACCCGGGTTCGGTTCCCGCTAAGGGCACGTACCTCGGTTGCAGTTTGTCCCCGGCCCTGGTCGGTCGTGCGGGTGGCAGCCACTCGATGTGTTCCGTTCACATCGATGTTTCTCTCTCTCTCTGTTCCTCTCTCTCCCTCCCACTCTACCTGAACAAAAGAATGGGAAGATGTCCTCGGGTGAGGAAAAAAAAAAAGTAATATAAACATATATGAATAAAAACTACAAATATAAATCTCAAAACATCAAAGAGGAGAGTAAAAAACTAAGATTTATCTGCTATGTTGGAGAGTTAACAGACAGTTGATAGATTAATAAATAAATACATGCATAAACACCTACAGTTTTTGAAGTAACCGCTAGGAGAGCAATAATATAAAGTCTATTTCCTCTGAGAACGGAAGGTCAGGTAGGGAAGGAAGAAGCAGGAAACTACTGCTTTTCAGAAGTTGTTCTCTACTGATTGAACGCCATCTACCTGAATTAGTTTTACTCATCAGGAGTAATTAGAAGCTTTGGGATTCGTTGGATTGATGGTGAAGGAAAAAGAATGAAAGGAGACCTTGTTTGAGCAAGTAATTGGAAAAGTGATTTCACAGAAACAGAAAAACACAACAGGAAATTGGTAACTGGGTTGAGGGAAGAAGATAAGGACACTGGCGGATGCAGTAAGAATACAACAAGAAGTGAAACAGTGTCTGGAGAAAAAATCTGGAGTGAAATATGAACTTGAGAGGCATTTAATAAATGTAAGAGTTGAACTGATATGAACAAAAGTTTAAAGAGGAAAACATTTTAGAGGCGTCCCAGTGAAACTTACAGAGCCTGTGGAAAAAGTGTAGCAGAAGGAAGACCAGAGAGGAAAGTCATCATGTAATGGGTTCCACAGAAGGAAAAAGTTCACCAAATGTGTCCACGATTATGAGCACTGACTCCATTCATTATAATAAAAAGAGAAGAAAATACAAAGATGCCTGTGGCATTTGCAGATAATACTGAAAATAGGCTCATGCTAGGTGAAAGCTCATCCATGGCTTTTCTCACTATTTGACTGGCTCTCTCATAACACAGTTGGGGAGAAAAAAAAAGGACTACGCTTTAGGATTTTAACTGCATAATGCAAGTAAAAACATGTTCTGCCAACTCTATTCTAAATCTTACTCACCCATTGTGTTCTGCTCCAAAAACATACCATTTGGAAGAAAGAATACATGCAATCACAAAAAACTTAAAGCCAATTTTTCCTCAAACCCAGTGATGCAGCCTTTGGGAATTACATCAGACAGCATTGCTATGAAAACAATTTGGAAATATTTACATTTTGCTTATTTTGTAAGAAATATTGTAACTGTTCACCTTGGATCTCTGGAGACAAGGCATACAACCGGGAGTTGTCACAGAGTTATTATTAAAAGAATGCTTAACGATCAAAAAGAGCTCAAGTTTCCACCTAAATTTGAAGAGAAGGTGAATTTAAAAATAAACCAATGGGCCTTATGTGTGTATTACAAACACATATATTTTTGTTTCTCAGTCATATCAAAACCTCTATGTCAGCTTCATTGATCTAAGTTTCACCAGTTTAAACCTCTGCCATGCACATCCCTGTCCAGCTATTGTCTTCTCTCTCCTCTCTGTATTGGCCACACAGATTTAGATCTGCCCAAAGTGGTCTCATGTGCTCCTATGTATCACTCTGTCCAAGCAGCTCTTGCTAATGTGCATGAAGACCCGGAGGTTTCAGTACTCTTCCTGTTTCATCTATTCAACTACATTCAACACCTTGAATCAGTGCTTCGTACTTTTTTTTATGTTTTTTTATTTTTTTAATTTTTATTTATTTTTTTGTTACAGATATTTCACCTTTTTTACCCCATTGGCACCCCCGTCCCCACCCCACCCCTGCCCCATCCCTGGCTTAGTTGTCCATGTCCATTGGTCATGCATACATGCATATAAGTTCTGTGGTTTATCTCTTCCCACCCCCCCACCCCCTCATCTGAGGGATGTCAGTGCCCTACTTCCATGTTTCTGGGTCTACCGTATTCCTCAGACTGTTATGTTCATTATATTCCGTATATTAGTGAGATCATGTGGTATTTGTCTTTTCTGCTTGGCTTATTTCACTTAGGATAATACTTTCCAGGTCCCTCCATGTCGTCTCAAAGGATATGAGATCTTTCTTTCTTACCGCTGCATAGTACTCCATTGTGTATATGTACCACAGCTTTTTTATCCATTCGTCTACTGATGGACACTTGGGCTGTTTCCAGATCTTAGCTATTGTAAATAGTGCTGCTATGAACATGGGGGTACATATATTCTTCCTGATTGGTGTTTCAGGCTTCTTAGGGTATATTCCTAGAAGTGGGATCACTGGATCAAATGGAAGTTCAATTTTAATTTTTTGAGGTAACACCATATTGCTTTCCATAGTGGCTGCACCAGTCTGCATTCCCACCAGCAGTGTGCTAGAGTCCCCTTTTCTCCACGCCCTCGCCAACACTTGTTGTTTGATGATTTGTTGATGACAGCCATTCTGACACGCGTGAGGTGATACCTCATTGTTGTTTTAATTTGCATCTCTCTGATGATTAGTGATGTTGAGCATTTCTTCATATGTCTCTTGGCCATTTGTATGTCCTGTTGGAGAGGTGTTTATTCAGCTCCTCTGCCCATTTTTTAATTGGGTTCTTTGTCTGTCTTTTGTTGAGCTGTATGAGCACTCCATGTATATTGGAAATTAACCCCTTATGTGATACATCATTGGCAATGATGTTCTCCCATACAGTGGGTTGCCTTTCCATTGTGATGATTGTTTCTTTTGCTGTGCAAAAGCTTTTTAGTTTGATGTAGCCCCATGTGTTCATTTTTTCCTTTGTTTCTGTTGCCTTAGGTGATGTATCAGTGAAAATTCTGCTCCGTATGATGTCCAAAATTTTGTTGCCTACATTTTCTTCTAGAATTTTTATGGATTCACGGGTCACATTTAAGTCTTTTATCCATTTTGAGTTTATTTTTGTGTATGGTGTAAGTTGATGGTCTAGTTTCATTTTTTTGCATGTAGCTGTCCAATTTCCCCAACACCATTTGTTAAAGAGGCTGTCTTTACTCCACTGTATGCTTTTGCCACCTTTGTCAAATATTAATTGAGCGTATTGCCTTGGGTCCATTTCTGTGTTTTCAGTTCTGTTCCACTGGTCTATATGTCTGTTCTTGTGCCAGTACCAGGCTGATTTGGTTACCGTTGCTTTGTAGTATAACCTGATATCTGGTATTGTGATCCCACCTACTTTGTCCTTCTTTTTCAAGATTTCTGTGGCTATTTGGGTTCTTTTTTGGTTCCATATGAACTTTTGAAGTATTTGTTCTAGTTCCATGAAATATGTCGTTGGTATTTTGATGGGGATTGCATTGAATCTATAGATTGCTTTGGGTAGTATGGACATTTTAATTATGTTAATTCTTCCAATCCATGAACAGGGTATATGCTTCCACTTTTTTATATCTTCCTCTATTTCTTTTTTCAATTGACCTGTAGTTTTCTGCAAATAGGTCCTTTACTTCTTTGGTTAAGTTTATTCCTAGGTATCTTAATTTTTTTCGTGCTATGGTAAATGGGATTGTTTTTTCAGTTTCTCTTTCTGTGAGTTCATCATTGGTGTACAAGAAAGCCGTCGATTTCTTGACGTTAATTTTGTATCCTGCTACTTTGCCAAATTCATTTATTAAGTCTAGTAGATTTTTGATGGAGTCTTTAGGGTTTTCTATGTATAATATCATGTTATCTGCAAATAATGACAGTTTCACTTCCTCCTTTCCAATTAGGATCCCTTTTATTTTTTCTTTATGTCTGATTGCTGTGGCTAAGACTTCCAGTACAATGTTAAATAAGAGTGGCGAAAGTGGACATTCCTGTCTTGTTCCTGTTCTTAATGGAAATGTTTTTAGTTTCTTCCCATTGAGTATGATGTTGGCTGTAGGTCTTTCATATATGGCCTTTATTATATCAAGATATGATCCCTTTATTCCCACATTGCTGAGCGTTTTTATCAGAAATGGATGCTGGATTTTGTCAAATGCTTTTTCAGCATCTATTGATATTATCATGTGGTTTTTATTCTTCGTCTTATTTATGTGGTGTATCACATTTATTGATTTGCGAATATTGTACCAGCCTTGTATTCCTGGGATGACTCACACTTGGTCATGGTGAATAAATTTTTTGATGTATTTCTGGATCTGATTTGCTAATATTTTGTTCAGGATTTTGGCGTCTATGTTCATCAGGGATATTGGCCTGTAGTTTTCTTTCTTCGTAGTGTCTTTTTCTGGTTTTGGAATTAGAATTGTGCCGGCCTCATAGAACGTGTTTGGAAGTCTTCCTTCTTCTTGAATTGTTTAAAATAGTTTGAGGAGAATGGGTGTTAGTTCTTTTTGAATGTTTGGTAAAACTCCTCCGTAAAGCCATCTGGGCTTGGGCTTTTGTTTGCTGGGAGAGTCTTGATTACATCTTCAATTTCCTTAGTTGTTTTGGTCTGTTCAAGTTTTCTATCTCTTCCTGGTCCAGTTTTGGGAGACTGTGTGTTTCTAGAAATTTGTCCATTTCACTTAGATTGTCGAATTTGTTGCCATATAGTTGTTCATAGTAGTTGTTAACAATCTTTTGTATTTCCATGGTGTTGGTTGTTACTTCTCCTCTTTCATTTCTGATTTTGTGTATTTGGGTTCTCTCTTTGTTTCTTGGTGAGTCTAGCTAAGGGTCCATCAATCTTGCTTATCTTTTCAAAAAACCAGCTCTTTGTTTCATTGATCCTTTGAATTGTTTTTTTGGTCTCTATGTCATTTATTTCTGCTCTGATCTTTACTATTTCCTTCCTTCTACTTGCTCTCGGGTTTTCGTTTTGTTTGCTTTCTAATTCTTTAAGTTGTGAGGTTAGACAGTCAATTAGAAATTTTTCTTGTTTTTTGAGGTAGGCCTGTAGTGCTATGAACTTCCCTGTCAGAACTGCTTTCACTGCATCCCATAGATTTTGTGTTGTTGTGTGTTCATTTTCATTGGTTTCCAGGAAGTTTTTAATTTCTTCCTTGATATCCTCGGTGACCTATTCATTGTTTAATAAGATGCTATTTAGCCTCCATGTGTTGAAATGTCTTTGCATGTTCTTGTTGCAATTGACTTCTAGTTTCATGCCATTGTGATCTGAGAAGATGCTTGATATGATTTCAATCTTCTTGAACTTGTAGAGATTTAGTTTGTGTCCTATCATGTGGTCTATCTTTGAGAATGTCCCATGTGCACTTGAGAAGAATGTGTATTCTATAGTTTTGGGGTGTAATTCTCTGTAGATATCTATTAAGTCCATTTGATCTAGTGCTTCATTTAGAGTCTCTGTTTCCTTGTTAATTTTTTGCCTAGAGGATCTATCCAGTGCTGTCAATGGGGTGTTGAAGTCCCCTGCTATGATTGTATTGTTGTCGATTTCTCCTTGGAAGTCCTCCAGAAGATTTTTAATATATTTTGCTGCTCCTGTATTGGGTGCATATATGTTTATCAAGGTTATATCTTCCTGTTGGATAGATCCTTTCAATATTATGTAGTGGCCGTCTTTGTCCCTAGTTATGGTCTTCATTTTGAAATCTATTTTATCAGATATGAGAATTGCTACCCCAGCTTTTTTGACTTTCCATTTGCTTGGAAAAATTTTTTCCATCCCTTCACTTTCAACTTACGTGAGTCTTTTGTTGAGAGGTGGGTCTCTTGTAAACAACATATAGATGAGTCATGCTTTCTTATCCAATCAGCTACTCTGTGTCTTTTTATGGAAGCATTCAATCCATTTACATTTAAGGTGATTATTGATATGTACTTATTTATTGCCATTTTTGTTTAGTGTGGTTCTATTTTTCTTCCCATTTCTACTGCTAATTACAGCAGTCCTTTTAACATTTCTTGCAGTGCTGGTTTGGTGCTAATGTATTCCCTTAGCCTTTTTTTTTTTTTTTTTTTTTTGTCTGGGAAGCTCTTTATTTGACCTTCTATTTTGAATGATAGCCTTGCTGGGTAGAGTAGTCTTGGATTCAGATTCTTGTTTTTCATGACTTTGATTACTTCATGCCATTCTCTTCTGGCCTGTAGTGTTTCTTGTGAGAAGTCAGCTGAGAGCCTTATGGGGTTTCCTTTGTAGGTAACCTGTTGCTTATCTCTTGCTGCTTTTAGGATTCTCTCTTTGTCTTTAATTTGTGGCATTTTAATTACTATGTGTCTTGGTGTGGGCCTGTTTGGGTTCTTCTTACTTGGGACTCTCTGTGCTTCTTGAACTTGAATGCCTTCTTCGTTCACCAAATTAGGGAAGTTTTCTGTCACTATTTTTTTAATATATTCTCTATGCCTTGCGCATATTCTTCTTCTTCGGGGACTCCTATGATCAAAATATTATTACATTTCCAGTTGTCCCACAGTTCTCTTAAGCTGTCTTCCTGTTTTTTAATAGTTTTTTCCTTTTGTTTTTCTGATTGGTTGATTTTTTCTACTCCGCTGTCTTCTAATTCACTGATCCGGTCCTCAGCTTCCTCTACTCTGCTTTTTAAACCTTCCAATGTGTTTTCATTTCTGATATGTCATTTTTTATCTCTTCTTGATGGTTTTTAATTTCCAATTGGCTTATTTTCAATGTCTCTATGTCCTTACTCATGCTGTTCAGCTTCCTCAAGATCATGGCTCTGAATTCTAGCTCTGTTAACATGCCTAATTGCTCCACATTGATCTCATCTTCGGTGGAGGTCTCTTGCTCTTTCATTTGGCTTCTGTTTCTGTGTTTCACCATTTTGGCTATCACTGTGGGCTTTGGAGCCTGTCAAGTTTTCCCTTGGGTGTTGGTGTTGTGCTGTTTGTGCCTCCCTCTCCTGTGTTTAGATGAGCGAGGGAGGACCCACGTTAAACACCATTGTCAAGTCTTACTTTCCTAGTTAAAGTTGCTAGCCCAGGAAAGGTACTGTTATCCTCTTGCTTTTTGCCTGGAGGCTAGCAGTCAGGGTTACTTGATGAGTTTTGGGTTGTCAGTTGATTGAAAAACTCCCTCAGGTGCTCAGAACACGGGGGATTTCACGAGGGTGGGGCAGGTGCTGCTTGTTAATGAGCCTCAATTAGCACTTCAGTGGCCCACAGGGTGGGGTTGGATCTCCGAGGGAGGGGCTGCTGCCTCTCCCCAGAGCCCTGGGAAGGAGTAATATGGCCACTGTCCTGCGTGGCAGCAACTCAGCAAAAGCTCTGAGCGCCCTCCAAATCCTGAGTGTCCCGACACAGTTCCAGTCCAGTCTGCCCTCCCTCTGCCGGAGCCCAAGGTGAGTGGCTGTGGCTGTTTCAGCCTCTGTCCCGGCTGCGCTGTGGAGCCGCCTGGGAGTGTAGCCCAAGGGCGCTGCTCCCAGCTAAGGCCGCTGCCGAGCTGCCGACCATGGGCTCCCAGCCCGTTTCGAGCCTTGGCAAGCCTACCGGGATGGAGTCAGTGTCCCTCGTTATATGGTACTCACAAGCTGCTTTTCTGGTGCTTTTTCCCATCAATTTGTCTGTGTTATAGTTGTAATTCCAGTTTGGTTCTGGGAGTCGGTCTGTGTAGCTCCGTTCACTCCGTGGCCATTTTTCTTCTCTCAGTGCTTTGTTCTTGAAACGCTTTCTTTCCTTTGTTTTCAAGATACAGCATTCTCTCTGTTTCCTTTGCAAGAACACAGTCACCTACCAGGTTTCAATCACCCATCTATAAGCCAATACAATAAAATCTCACCCGTGTGTACAATCCTCTCCTTAGCACTGACACTCAGAAAACTGGGGCATCTCAAAATTGCCTCATATTTATCTCTGACCCTGATCCTTTATGTTTCCTCTCAATAAATGGACCCACCATCTATCAAAGCATGCAAGCCAAAAAGCTTGAAATGATCTCTGACACCCCTCTGCTGCACTCCTACATTTCAACTTACCATTAATTTTACTCTCTAAATGTCTCTTGAATCCATACCACTCTCTATCTCCACTGTCACCCACTGTTAGTCTGAGCTTCCATGATCTTTTACCTGCACTACTGAACCAGCTTTCTAATGTCTTTCTACATTCACTTAGGACTTCTTGCAAACTATTTTCCCCACAGTGTGCAGTCATCATTTATGAAGCATAAATCTGATCTTGCACACAACTCTAGTTCTACCAAGCCCTTGTTTAAATCACTTTAGTTTCTTCCCATTATCCACAGGTTGCAGAGCAAAATTCTATTTTTTTTTTTAGCTATTTAATTTTTTTCATCACCATTTATCCTCCCTATATCCTCCTCCACCTCTACCCATCTCCCCTCTCAGCAATCACCACACTTGTCCATGTCCATGAGTTCTCTCTCTCTCTCTCTCTCTCTCTCTCTCTCTCTCTCTCCCCCTCCCTCCCTCCCTCCCTCAATCCCTCCACCCCCTGAGGCCCTCTCCAACCCTGCCCCAGGCCTCGACAGCTGTCAGCCTGCTCTCTGTGAGTCTTTCAGGCCCTGTGTTGTCTGGCCCCAGCCTACAGCTCAGGCTCATTTCACACAACTCTTCTCAGTCCTTGAGCTCTGATCTGACATTCTAACTCTGCAGATGAGTCACACTCCCCCCACTACAATGCTACTGTGCATGCCATTCCCTCCCCAGCCTGTTCACCTAGTTACCAATGGATTCTTCAGCTTTTGCTCAACCACTGCCTCACAGGAAAGGCTTTCCTGACTTCCTAGGCTTTAGGTTCCTCTGTTATCTGCTCCTATAGGCCGTTCCTTTCTTTCTTACCTCAGTTTGTGATTACACATTCAGTTGTGCGGTTATTTTATGGCTATCCTTCTTGTCTATTTTTTTTTTTTAATCCTCACCCAAGGATACTTTTTTTCCATTTATCTTTAGAGAGAGAGAGAGAAAAACATCTATATGAGACACATTGATCGGTTGCCTCCCGCATGACCCCGACCAGGGCCAGGGCCTGAATCAAAACAGAGGCACGTGCCCTTGACTGGAATCAAACATGCAATTCTTTGCTGAGTCAAAGCGGCCAGGGCCTTCTTGCCTATTAATCTGCACACTCCATGGTGTCAGAGCCATACTTTTGTTGTTGTTTGCCATCCTCTCTACAGCTCCTAGCAAAGCTCCTGGCATATAGGGTGGTCAATAAGTACTTGTTGAAAAAATGAATACATGCAAAGCAGATTTGGCTTACAAATAAGTATGTGACTCATAAGCCAATCCCCTCCTGTCAATTCAGGCCTAATTTTCCCTAATTTTTAGCTTAAAATGTGTTGTTTGTTTGTTTATTTTTCTTATGCATGTACGTGATAAAGATTGTTCACAGAACTAAAATGTTACAGTGCTCATGAATCTTAATTTCAGACCAACAAAGAATAATAATGATATAAATACTAAATAAGTATTTTAGATAATGACATCAAGAGATACATGGGTAGATTTACTGATCCTTTTTCTGGTTCTGCCTCATACAATTCAGGACAGCATTTTGGGTAAGGCCTTTTTAGCCTGGAGCTGAAGGAGGGAAAAGAGAGGGGAATGTCTGTTGTAACTTGAGTAGACATCAGCCTTGCAATCAATGTTGTATAACTCCAAACCTGATGACCTACCCCTGGCCCAGATGCAGAGCCAGCAACTGAATCTATAGGGCCCAACGTAAAATTAAATTTTAAAATCAGAATTTAATTTTTTTCCTTCTGCAGTCTCTTAACCTGGTTTTTTGTTATTGTTATTTCACTATTTAGTGTTTCAATCCCTTAGACACAAAGACATTTGTGGGGTATCTGTGATAGGGTAGGGTACAAGTGCCCCATATTGATCTTCCCCATACCCAGGCTCCCACCAGACAAGGGCAGCAGCAATCACTGAATGAGACAGAGGAGCAGGTGGTTGAGAACCCATTCTGGGGAGGCAGGGCAGTGGCAGGAGGTAGGACCTCACATGAGCCAAAGCTCCAAGCCCCAGTGCATATTCTATTGTCCCTCAGACTTTACTTACACAACACAAATTCAAAGATAATTAAGAATGTTAACATGGTTAACTATAGAGCATTAAGCCTCAAGTGCAAGAGACCCTTTTTGAGTGTGGATTTTGTACAGCTGCACTGGTCACACACCCATGAAGCTGACCTTGCCCAGGTGACATGGTCTCTTAGTCTAACTGACATTATAAGGAAGACTGGAACACAAGGGGAAAAGTGATGCTCCCAGAAAGTATAATGTACCTTCACACACCAGACTACTGTCTGTCACTGTGTTTTCATAGCTTCCTGTCATGGGATAAGAAGATTTGTGCTTTTTTTTTGGAACACTGGATCTCTACTGAGTAGCCTAACTACAGTACCTTCATTTTGTATCACTCAAATAAGTGCATCCTGGGTCATCTGTCCAAGTGGTGTCAGTGCCTGGTGTTTCTTCACATCTAACAGATATCAACCAAGGACTCATTTATTTAAAATTTAGTCTAGAGTACATGATCTTTAGGGCAGGGATAATCATCTTCTTACCTCTAGAAACTGACAGTAGTTGCATAAATTGATGATCAATAAATCCTTCTTGACGTAATAACTGCTCTTCAAGTTATTCTAGTCTGAAAACAAAAGTCAATTTTTTTTTAAGTGGATGGTAGCTAAATTGAAAGACAGGTCATTCTATTTGAGCTGTATGTACACACAGTATCTATATGTATACACATGTATGTATATACACACACAGTCTTAATTCCACACATTTGTTCTCAGAAGTTCATTGAAGCTATCAGTATCAATTCTGTAAATAAGCTGATTGAAAATTCCCACAAAGTTACTGTCTTAAGCAAAAAGTAATCTATTTTAAGGAAACCCCAGTTAAAATGCAAAAATATTAAAACAATATTTACAAAGAATACTTAAATAACATGAAAAAGAGTTCATGGTATAATTAAATGAAAAATCAAGAGAAAACAATATAAACTTGTAAGTCTTCAAAATAAGACCATTTACTTATATACACAAAGTAAAAAGGTTAGAAGGAAAGGCTATCTAACAATATTAGCATTTATTTCTTGGTGTAAGATTATGAGGGATTAAGGGATTAATTTAATTTATTTTTTGTATTTATTAAAATTTTTCTCCCATAGTGAGCATATGTTGTCTTATAATTTAAAAAAAGTATGAAAAGCAAATCTTTGGAAAGAATAACTTTCAGTCATTTAAACCAGTAGTTTAAATTATTGTGTAGTAACAAAGTCTTTTTTTTTATCCTCACCCGAGGATATTTTTCCATTTTTTGTACAGATAGAGTGGGAGGGAGAGAGAGGAAGGGAGAGAGAGAGAGAAACATCGACGTGAAGGGACACATCGAGTGGCTGCCACCCGCACGACCAACCAAGGCCGGGGACAAACTGCAACCAAAGTACGTGCCCTTAGCAGGAACCAAACCCGGGTCTCTCCGGACCGCAGGCCGACGCTCTAACCGCTGAGCCAAACTGGCCAGGGCGTAACAAAGTCTTTTTTGGCATCAATATTATAGAACCACAACATAGTTTTTAAAAATAGGTGGGTCCAGCTTCCTTAGGCAGTGGGAAGCTTCGTCCCAGCACTGCATTGTTTGCAAGTACTCCCAGACTGCTGCTCAGAGACTCACAGTTCAGTTCCAAATCCCAGCCAGTGGTTGTGAAATAGGCATATGAAGTGACCTCTTATCCCATTTCTCTGATTCATATTTTATTTGAGATATTGGTATTATTTAAGTAATTCTTGGTTATGCCTCAGTAACAAACAAACTCTGAAATCTCAGTGATTTAACTACAGGGTTTCTTTTTTATTCATCACATTAGTGCAAATCTCTGGCCAAGTAGTGACTCAGATGCCCAGGCTCTTCATTCCGGCAACTGCACCATATTGGATTTCTTCACTTCCAGTCACACAGGTAGGAGAGAGAAAGAGATGGTCTGGATACATTGGTCCTTAACTGCCCAGGCCAAGAAACCAACTCCTTACTTTTGTTTCCCCCTTGAAGTAGACCCCAACCTAACTGCAAAAGCAGATTGGGAAATGTAGAGACATGCAAGAATCTCTGGTTATTATTAACAGTGTCTATCACAATCTTTTATTTTAAAATTTCAAATAACACCACAGGAGGCCATAAGATTCATCACAATGGGACAAAGGATAAGAGGTTATAAAACACTCTATTAGCAGAAATCATTTTTTTTAAGATTAATATACTTGAAAAAATTCTAAGAGGATATGACAAGATATATTGATATGAAGTAGGGTTGAGGATGAGATTAAATAGAGTTGAAAGAGAGGAATAATTGCCCAAGATGTCAGGTAACACTACTTACCACCCTCTGATTTCCAGAGGTTCTATATTGAGTCAGGGAAGTGAGGTTTTTAAAATGTCCCAGCAGAAGGGGAAAGCTGCCACAATTTATTATAAGGTTTGATTTGATTTATGCTGCTTATAATACACTTCAAAGAAATACATGCCACCCTGGCCAGTTTGGCTTAGCAGTTAGAGCGTCGGCCCGTGGACCGGAGAGTCCCGGTTCAGTTCCCACTAAGGGCACATACCTCAGTTGCAGTTTGTCCCTGGCCCTGGTTGGGGTCATGTGGGTGGCAACCACTCCATGTGTCTCTGTCATGTGGATGTTTCTCTCTCTTTCCCCCCTTCCCCTCTCGCTCTATCTGAAGATAAATGCAAAAAAAAAAAAAAAATAGAAATACATGCCAATGGTTCCTAAATGTCATATAAACACATCTTCATATAAACATCAATCTGGAGCTCTACTAACCTAGATAGAGCTGGAGGATATTCAGCAGAGTAAGTTAGCAAAGGACTTGATTCACAAGCCTTCACAATTAAGATTTATTTAGTTCATTTTTCTACTTATTTAGTAGAGTATCCATTTATTATTTCTACTTTCAGGCAGCAATGTATGTTCTCCATGGTTTTACATGTCCATTTAGATTTCATAGAACAATTGTAAATGTAAGGGAAAGAGTATTTTCCAATCATGTGTACTATGCCTAAGATTGGGCTCTATATACGCAACTTTTATGAATGTTGCTTATTGATTTATTAACATAGTAACTAAAATCAATGGGAGATACATTTGAAAGATGATTCTACTAATTTCTATGGAATAAGTTTTAAAATGTGGCCTCAGCCCTGGTCGGTTTGGCTCAGTGGTTACAGCATCAGCCCGCAGACCAGAGAGTCCTGGGTTTGGTGACCGCTAAGGGCATGTACCTCAGTTGCTGCTCATCTCTGGCCCCGGTTGGAGTTATATGGGTGGCAACCAGTCGATGTGTCTCTCTCACATCGATGTTTCTCTCTCTCTTTTTCTCCCTCGCACTTCTCACTCTATCTGAAGATAAATGCAAAAATGTCCTCAGGTGCGAATAATAAATAAATTAATTAGTTAATTAAAAATGTGGCCTCATTATTATCACTTGGACTAAGTGCATTAGTACCAAAATGTGAAAGAAGTTGGTTCCATATCATATTTTCTTATAAATGGCCAAGAGTTATATTTGTCAGAAATTTATAAAGGATAATCCTTGCTCCTCTACTTGAACAGGAAGGAAGGAAGGAAGGAAGGAAGGAAGGAAGGAAGGAAGGAAGGAAGGAAGGAAGGGAGGGAGGGAGGGAGGGAGGGAGGGAGGGAGGGAGGGAGGGAGGGAGGGAGGGAGGGAGGGAGGGAGGAAATGTTCAATTCATTTTCTTCTAAAAATGTGTTCATAAAATACCAAAATTTAGTTAAATCAATATATGCAGGAGTGTTGGGACAAATAAATAAGTGTAGTTTATTTGGAGACTTCCTTCCTTCTTTCCAAATTCTTTCCTAATGCTAATAATCTAACTAAAGGAACTCCTCCTTGTATCCTGGCCTTAACTAATGTTGAAAAATAGAAAAGAAACGTATTTCAAATAAACAATTGCCGTGAGCTCTAGCTGAATGAGGACAGCTAAGAGGCGCTTAAAGGGCTTGGAAATTTTACTTAAATTATTTTCCTTAAAAAAAATCTGCTAATACATGACAAACCTCAGAAATGTATTTAATGCTAAAATTCCTACTCATATTTGCAATTCAAATTTAGTTTGGGGAAACCAGTCCTCTCCCTTTCCTCTCTCCTATTCTCTTTCCTGTCACCAACTTTCCTAGATGGAACAAGACTTCTTCTATTTTGAAATTTACTATGGAAGCAGCTAAATCTAGTGAGGTGGGAGCATTAAAAAAAGAAAAGAAAACCTGACACAGCCTGTCACTCAAAACAGGAATGAAACTTTGACATGCATTAGTCAATTCTAGTTGTCTAGTCACCTTAAACATGTCCTCCAGGCACGTTTCCACATATTTCACACACGTGAAATACATAATGCCATAAGATTTGAAATAAGATTGACAGAGAGAAAAGGAATTTAAAAAGAAAATAATTATCCATAAGATATTTGACTAGAAATAGGGAGACTCACCTATTAACAAGCTGTTGAAGTAATCTAAGCATGGAGGGATGCCAATTTAGACCTGACTTTAGAGCAATGGTACTGAACACCACCACGCCTTAGAATCACCTGGAGAGCTTGCTAAAACAGCTAAAATACAGATTGCAATGCAGAAGATGTGAGAAAGGACCGAGATTTTGCATTTCTAAGAGGCTTCCAGTTGATGCGAATGCTATGGATCTATGGACCACACTCTGCGTGGCACTGCTATAGACTGCTTAGGTCCAAGTAACAAAACCAAATAAGTGTTTTCACTAAGACTCAAAAGTAGACAACAAAGTGTATTCATAAGAAATGAGATACCAAAATTTCTAGTGAAATGGGTTGGAGATGACATCAGGACATCTACGTGTACATGATCTGTAAGAGAGCAGGAAACAGATGGCTGTCACAGACGTATAGTTAGAATTCAGATTTAAAAGTAAAGGTTGGCAAGTCTCATTAAAAAGGTAAACTCAAGAGAGGTTATGGGAAGAAACCAAGGAGCCATGCACAGAACCTGAAATAATTCAATATCGTAAGTTAGGAGAATAAAAGACACCAAAGGAGAGAGAAGGGCTGGTTGCAGAGATTACTATGGAAGAAGAAGAAGAGCCAGTAGGTAAGTGAGTGTTGCAGGCGTTTAGGGACATGAGAGTTCCATTTACTAATAAGTGGTCTCCGCTGAATGTGTCAAAGTGAACAAGGAGGATAAAAACCAAGAGATGCTCCAGGATTTGGCTTGATCATCGTTGATAAAGCATTTTGAAAGCATTGTATTAGTATCGTGGAGCAGAAGTCAAATGCAAGTGGTTAAGAACAAACTGGGAAATGAAAAAGTGAGGCAGTTAACGTGATTAACACTGGAGAATTGTATTGAACTTAAGCTTTGTTTAATAACTAGGATTCAATGACATCTATAATGTTTACAACTTCCTTTTACTTTTTTTTTTAATTACAGAAGAGTCATATGTAGGTTATGGTAGGCTAGAAAATGATCCCTCAATGATATCCACATCCTAATCCCTGAAACCTGTGAGTGTTACCTTATACGGCAAAAACAGTCTCTTCTGGTGTGATTAATTTAAGGATCTTGAAATAGGGAGAGTAGCCTGGATTATTCAGGTGTTTCCTAAATGCAATCACAGGTATTATTATAAGAGGAAGGCAGAAGGAAATTTCACACATCCAGAACAAGAGAGCAATGCAACAACTAAAGCAAGATGCTAAACCCCTGGCTTTGAAGGTGGAGTAAGAGACCACACAAGGACTGCAAGGAATGCTGCTCTGGGAGCCAGAAAAGGCAGAAAAACAGGGTCTCCCCTAAAGCCTCCAGAGGGGGCATGGCCCTACCAACACCTTGATTCAAGCACAGTAAATCTGATTTGGGGCTTCTGAGTCTCCAGAACTGTAAGAGAATAGATATGTGTTGCTTTAAGCTACCAAGGTGGTGGTAACTCATTACAGCAGCCATAGTAAACTAATACATAGGTCAATACTCAACTTTATCTTGGCAATAAATTTAGTCTATTAAGTCACCTATTCTTAGACAAAAAACATTCAAAGAGATTATAAGATATTTCTCAGTGGAGGATAATAATATTCTTTTTCTCTTCTCACATCAAATTTGCTAAGAAACAGATTTTTTGTGTTATAAGACAATATCACTATTTAAATAATTTTAAAAATTAGAAGTTATGGATTTTATTTTCTAAAATGTTAACTTTTTAAAATATGGTTTGGCCAACTAGCAACTAAGTTACAACACTTACCAGAAAGTACAGTCATCAGCATTTCATAACACCGATGCTAAATTAAAAATCCCAATTTTCCAGTAACCATAAAAAAAAAAATCAATGAAAAAGTTTTGACAGGAAATAATGAAATTTAAATACAGCAAGGAAATTCCAGAAAATTAACATTATGTGAAAGTTGAGATCTTTGTTTAAAAAAGTACCTTATATCCAAAATTACTCTTTTAAAAATGACTGATAGCAATTCAACAAAAACAAACAAACCAATTAAAAAATGGGTAAAAAACTTTAATAGACATTTCTCCCAAAATACACAAATAGCCCACAAACACATGAAAAGATGTTTGCTAGCACTAACCATTAGGGGAATGCAAATCAAAACAATAATGAAATACTACTTCTCACTAACTAGGATGGCCATTATCAATCACTAAATCAATACATAAACTGTGGCAACGATGTGAGGAAACTGAAACACTTGTACACTGCTGGTGGGAATATATAATGGTGCAGCCACTGTGGCAAACAGTATGGCAGTGCCTCAAAAAAATTAAATCTAGAATTACCATATAATTTAGCAATTCTACTTCTGAGTATATACCCAAATAAGTGAAAGTAGGATGTCTTAGCCCTGGCCAGTTTTGCTCAGTGGTTAGAGCGTTGGCCCGCGGGCCAGAGAGTCCCAAGTTTGGGTCCTGCTAAGGGCACATAACTCAGTTGCAGTTTGTCCCCGGCC
This sequence comes from Molossus molossus, assembly GCF_014108415.1. NCBI lineage: Eukaryota > Metazoa > Chordata > Mammalia > Chiroptera > Molossidae > Molossus > Molossus molossus. The sequence goes on from NW_023425388.1 coordinate 86,424,191, forward strand.
CTGGTTGGGGTCGTGTGGGTGGCAACCACTCGATATGTCTCTCTCACGTCAATGTTTCTCTCACTCTCTTCCTCCCTCTCTCCCTCCTGCTCTATCTGAAGATAAATGCAAAAATGTCCTCAGGTGGCCCTGGCCGGTTTGGCTCAGCAGTTAGAGCGTCGGCCTGCGGTCCTGAGAGACCCAGGTTCGGTTCCCGCTAGGGGCGCGTACCTCGGTTGCAGTTTGTCCCCGGCCCTGGTCGGTTGTGCGGGTGGCAGCCACTCGATGTGTCCCTTTCACGTCAATGTTTCTCTCTCTCTCTCTCTGTTCCTCTCTCTCCCTCCCACTCTACCTGAACAAAAAATGGAAAAATGTCCTCTGGTGAGGATTAAAAAAAAAAAAAAAGAAAAAAAAAATGTCCTCAGGTGAGGATAAAAAAGAAAGTCGGATATCCTACATAGCTCAGGCAGCCATAACAAAATACCACAGACTGTGTGGTTTAAACAACAGAAGTCTATTTTCTCACAGTTCTCAAGGCTTGAACTACCAGATCAAGATCCAACAGGATTTGGTTTCTGATGAGAACTCTCTTCCAACTTGCAGAGAGCCATTTTCTTACTGTGTCCTCTCATGATAGGGTGAGTGAGGGCTCTCCTCTTTTTATAAAACCATTGTCCTATTGGATTACAGTCCTACCTTTATCTAACCTTAATACCTCATTTAAATTTAATACCTCTTAAAAACTTTATCTCCAAATATAGTTACATTGCAGGTTAGGACTTTAAAATATGAATTGAGATTGGGAGCTTATAATTTAGTCCATAGCACAAGGACGCAATCAGTATTTGTACACAGAGGTTCATAGTGCATTATATACAAAGTTAAAAGGTAAAACAACCCAAATGTCTATGGACAGATGACTGGATAAGCAAAATGTGATATGCATATTTAATGGAATATTTAGCCTGAAAAGGGAATGAAATTCTGATACATGTTCAACATGGGTGAATCTTGAAGACATTATGGTAAGTGAAATTAGTCAAACAAAGGGACAAATATGTATGAGTCCACTTATATGAGGTACCTAGAGTAGTCAAATTCATAGAGACAGAAAGTAGAATCTGGATAAAATGGATAAATTCCTAAAAACAAACAATCTTCTAAAACTAAATCAGGAAGAATTAGAAAATATGAATACACCAATTACAACTAATGAAATTGTAGCAGTAATCAAAAAACTCTCAACAAACAAAAGTTCTGGATTGGATGGCTTCACAGGTGAATGTTACCAACATTCCAAGAAGAATTAACACCTATTCTTCTCAAACTATTCCAAAAAATTTAAGAGAAGGAAGACTCCCAAGCTCAATTTATAAAGGCAGCATTATCTGGATTCTAAAATCAGACAAAGACACTACAAAGAAAGAAAATTATAGGCCAATATCCCTGATGAACATAGATGCTGAAATACTCAACAAAATATTAGCAAACCAAATCCAGCAATACATTGAAATATCAAACACCATGATCAAGTGGATTTATTCCAGGGATGCAAGATTGGTACAATATCTGCAAAACAATAAACATGATATACCACATAAACAAATTGAAGAATAAAAACCACCTGATCATATCAAAAGATACAGAAAAAGCATTTGATAAAATCCAGAACCCATTTATGATAAAGACTCTCAGCAAAGTGGGAATAGAGTGAACATACCTCAATGTAATAAAGGCCATATATGACAAACCCACATATCATACTCAATAGGTAAAAATTAAAAGTGTTCCCCTTAATACTGGGAACAAGACAGGGATGTCCGTTTTTACCACTCTTATTCAACATAACACTGGAAATTCTAGCCACAGCAATAAGACAAGAAGAAGAAATAAAAGGCATCCAAATTGGAATGGAAGAAGTAAAACTGTCATTATTTGCAGATGACATGATACTACATATAGAGCACCTTAAAGATTCTACCAAAAAACTACTAAAACTGATAAATGAATTCAGTGAAGTAGCAGGATACAAAATAAATACCCAGAAATTCATTGCATTTTTATACACCAATAATGAACTATCAGAAACGGAAAATAAGAAAACAGTCCCATTTATAATTGCATAAAAATAATAAAGTATCTGGGAATAAATTTAACCAATAATGTAAAAGAACGGTACTTGGAAAATTATGAGACACTGAAGAAAGAAATTGAAAAAGATACAAGTAAGTGAAAGTATACACCATGTTCATGGACAGGAAAAAATAACATCATTAAAATGTCCATACTACCCAAAGCAATCTATAGATTCAACATAATTCCTATCAAGATACCAATGTCATATTTCAAAGAACTAGAACAAATATTCCAAAAATTTATATGGAACCACACAAGAACCAGAATAGCCACAGCAACCTTGAGAAAGAAGTACAAAGTTGGAGGAATCCTGCTGCAGGTCCATCATAATCAAAACAGCATGGTACTGGCATAAAAACAGACATATAGATCAATGGAACAAAATAGAGAGCCCAGAAATAAACCCACACCTCTATGGTCAATTAATATAGGGAGTCAAGAACCTACAATGGGATAAAGACAATCTATTCAAAATAAATGGTGTTGGGAAAATTGGACAGTTACATGCAAAAAATCGAAGTAGACCACCTTCTTACACCATATACAAAAATAAACTCAGATGGATTAAAGACTTAAATGTTAGACCCAAAACTATAAAAATCCTAGAAGAAAACATAGGCAGTGAAATCTCAGACACTTCTCATAGCAATATTTGTTCTGATATATCTCCTCAGGCAATGGAAACAAAAGGAAAAATAAACAAATGGGACTACAGCAAACTAAAATGACTTTGCACAGCAAAGGAAACCATCAACAAAATGAAAAGACAACTCATTAAATGAAAAAACATAATCACCAATGATACACTCTGATAAAGGGTTAATATCCAAAATTTATAAAGAACTTATACAACTCAACACCAAAAAACAATCCAATAAAAAACTAGGCGAAGAACTTGAATAGACATCTCTCCAAAGAGGTCATAGAGTGGTCAACTAACATATAAAATGATGCTCAATGTCACTAATCATTAGAGAAATGCAAATTCAAACTGCAACGATATATCACCTAACACCTGTCAGAATGGCTGGTATCAATAAATCAACAAACAAGTGTTAGCAAGGATGTCAAGAAAAGGGAACCTTCATGTACCACTGGTGGGGATGCAGTTGGTGCAGCCACTGTGGAAAACAATGTGGAATTACCTCAAAAAATTAAAAATGGAACTGCTTTATGACCCAACGATTCTACTATTGGGAATATATCCTAAGAAACCCAAAACAATCAGTGGAAAGAATATATGTACCCCTCCTTATGCTCATTGCAGTATTATTTATACTGGCCAAGATCTGGAAGCAGCCCAAGTGCCCATCAGTAGGTAAGTGGATAAAAAAGCTATGGTACATTTACATATTACAATACTACTCAGTCATAAAAAAGAAGGAAATCTTACCTTTTGCAAGAGCATGGATGAACCTGGAGAGTATTATGCTAAGTGAAACAAGTCAATCAGAGAAAGACAAATACCATATGATTTTACTTATATGTGGAATCTAATGAACAAAATAAACTAAGAAAATAGAAACAGACTCCTAGATACAGAAAACAGACTGAAAACTGTCAAAGGGTATGGATGTTGGGGGACTGGGTAAAAAAGGTGAAGGGATTTAGCAAAAAAAAAAAAAAAGCCAACACACAAAAAAACTTATAGATCCAAAAACAGTATGGTGATTGTCATAGAAAAAGGGGGAAGAGGAAGAGAGTAGAGGGTAAAGGGGGAATAAATGGTGATGGAAGGCGACTTGACTTGGGGCAATGAACACACAATACAATAAACAGATGATGTATTATAGACTTGTACACTTGAAACCTACGTAATTTCATTAACCAATGTCACCCCAATACATGCAATATATTTTTTTAAAGAAGCTACATCAGTAAGCAGAAGACTTGCCAGAAGGAAAGTGAAAATGGGTACATGAAGTTTAATAGAGAAATTTTCAGAAAAATGTCTGGCAAAATAGAAGGAATGAGGAGACTGTGATTGGTAAAAAGAAAGAGAAAGACTCAGTGCAGGCTACAGCCATAGATTTTGATGTGGTTTGCACTTAATTCACAATTTCAAAGCCTGTATCCCTAAGGATCCTCAAGTGACCCTTTTCTTATCTTCTGGCTCTCCTTACTCAAATATCTACACAAAGTAATATGAAAAATATTCTTTTGTGTAACAGGATATTAAAATAGAACTTCTATGTCCATTTTGGCTGAGACTTAGGGAGACAGGTATCTACTATTGCCACACCCAAGCAATACCGGAGGATGTGCAGGGCTCCTAAAAGAAGTAACAAAGAACTAGTTTTGTAATAATTGTCCTGCCTGAGAAACTAAACAGTGAGAAACTTTTTTAAAGAAATAGGTGGGTTATGAGCCTAGAGGAGAGAGTCCTTAACTCTCCTCAAACCTCATGAGAGGGTCTTCAAAAAGACCAGTTGGGGGCTGCATATGTATATGTTGGATTTAGGAGCATACAGCAGAGTCCTCAGATAAGCATGAGACACTAGGTTAAAAGAGAGAGGTTGTGGCTGGAGCTCCTACTCTGAAGACAGATCAGGCATGATAGCTGCATTTTAGTCTGTTTAGTCAGCCTGGGCCACTATGACAAAATATTATAAACTGGGTGGCTTAAACTACAGACATTGACTTCTCAAACTTCTGGAGGCTGGTAAGTCCAAGATCAGGGCAGTAGCATGGTCCAGTTCTGGTTAGGGCCCTTTTCCTATCTTGCAGATGGCACCTTCCCACTATATCCTCACATGGTGGAGAGAGGAAGAGGAAGTAAAGTCTCTGGTGCCTTTTATCAGGAGATAACTAATCTGATTATGGGAGCTCTATCCTCATGATCTCATCTAAACCTAATTACCTCTTAAAGGCCCCATCTCCAAATACCATCACATTGGGGGATGGTTTCAGCACTGGGAGAGGGCGAGCACACATTCAGTTCATAACAGTCTTCTGTCCCAGTGTCAGTGCTTCTCCTGGGTCAGAGATGGTCAGGTGGCAGAACCTTCCCCGAGGGCTGCCTGGAGGATGGGAACCCCAGCACAAAAAGGCCAAAGCTGTACTACTAGAAGTTCAAAGACAAGAAGAAATTTTAAGTAGCCATCTGGAGAAAATGTATTAGTTATTGAACCACAAACAAGAAGTAGCTAGTGTTTGGTGGGAAGGAGGTCCCTAAAGACCCATACTGGCCCCTTTGAAGGTCAGCTTTAAATATTCACCAACGCTAAAAGAAGCCAAGGTCTTTATAATTTGGGGCCAGTCAAATAAATTCTTTTTTCCTTACCATTTTCTTCTTTCTCTGTATTTCAAATGTGAAGAAACTAGAGTGGAGGCTAGAAAGTCAAGATAAAGAAACAGGAGCTGGCATGGTGAAGGGAGAAAGGGCCAACCAGATGCCACCCCTCTAACTGAAGGCTGGCGCTGAGGCAGAGGGAAAGTTTTAATTTAGTTCTGACTAGTTCATGATTCTTGATATTCTATTCACTAAAATGAGACTCTTTGAATGGGAATAGAAGATAATACAGGGCATGAGATGTCAACCAGAGGTAAAGTAAAAACTATCATCGTAGAATTTATTTAAAGGAGAGATGGTACATAAATAAAAGTACTTTTGATTACACCTTAAATGTTTTGCTTCTTCAACATACAAATTAACCCTTAAGAAACATTAAACTAGAAATTTATTTGTATTCCTTGCTTTTTTTTTTTTAAGACCAACTGCCTCTATTTTTTTTACTATCCACTTCTTCCTTATAACCTTAAAATTCATTTTCTATGGAAATTGCAATACCAGTTGTTGGTGGGTTCTGTCAAAGAACATTTTAACTCCATTATAATGTACATTGTTTCAGAAAATATTTTCTATCACCAAGTAGAATCCAAACATTTAAGTCTATCACTTGAAATAAAAGATTGAACAGTTATCAGAATTCTACATGTGGACCTGCCCAGATATTTTCCCACTTGACTATACAACCTATCTATGATAAGGGACTATGCCTGAGTTGCACAGCCGTGAAATGCTGTGATAGAGAGCTGGCAACACAACATACCAACTTCAGTTAACTCTTGAAGAACATGGGGCTTAAGGGTGCCAACACCTTGTGCAATCAAAAACCCACATATAACCTTTGACTCCCCCAAAACTTAATTACTAATATCCAGCTTTACCCTCAAAATAAAGTCAATTAACATATATTTTGTATGGTATATGCATTATATACTGTATTCTTAGCAGTAAAATAAGCTAGAGAAAATATTAAGAAAATCATAAAGAAGAGAAAATATATTTACAGTATTTATTTTAAAAAATGCACATATAAGTGGACCCTCATAGTTCAAACCCATGGTGTTCAAGGGTCAACTGTTCTTCCAAGACAATTAAGTAAACATGGTGTCATCTCATCGTACAGTTGGGATAGGACAGTGATTCTCTACCTTAGATCCACATTAAAATTACCTGGACAAAGTGCAGGACCTACTCCAGAAATTCTAATTTAATTTACCTGAAGTGAAGCCCAGACCGCTTCTTTTTTAGTTTCCCAGTTATATAGCATTTCATGATAAAACAAAGGGAATGTGATTTATTCTTCAACAGCAAATCTGTGACATAGGAAGACTTTTTTAAAAATAATGATGATTTACTCTTCCATCAAAGATACACAGTTTTCTACCCTAAACAGTCCTACCCAGTAATTCTCAAAGTAGAGAAACACCTTTCTTTAGGACAGATCTGATTTCTGGTTAGTACTTACTTCAAAAGTTAGAATTTTAAGTCCCCCTGCACCCTATAAAAACCTCTTACACTTCATCTTTGGCTCCACATAACTTTATACCAAATCTTATAACTGTAGAGCCACTGTTCTCTTTAATGAAAAAGTGCAATGCAATGACTAATTAGCTAAAGAAACTGCATGTTTGTATTTGTGAATTCAGGACTTACAAGATCAGACAAGGTACATGGCACACATGCCCACTGGCACAAATAGAGCCCTTGAATTACTTTTCCAAGTCACTATATTTGCCAGGCAAAAAACAAAACAAAAAAAATTTTTACCAAGAAGGCAGGAAGATTTTAGGATAAACTCCCAGATATTTCATATACAAGTACAAAAACATCTTCACACTATGTATATAAACCCTATTTGGGATCTCTCTCTGGAGAGAAAAATATCCTTCCATTTTGATGTTATCTCTAATGACTTCCAAATGTGATCCCCAATCACCACTGAAAGTCTTACAACAAATTCCTTGGGCTGGTTTTACATCCTGTGTATTGTTCAATTTCTTAATTTTTGCAAAATTATTTGACCTTTTAGTATGTTTATCCTACTTATGCTAGGTAGCTTGATCTAGCTTAAGAGCCAGAAATATTTCTTTGTATCTCTACCCCATAGCAACTGGTACTAATTAGCACTCAAATAACAACTGAATAATACTTGTTTAGATCTTCTTCAATCTAAGGCAAGAGCTCACATACATGAACACAATTCTTAAATAAAGGAAGTCTCTCCAAACTCCATCAGAATGACCTGCCCTATTAAGATACCCAGTTATAGGAGGAAAGGAAGGGGCACCTAGAAATACTAGAAAAGGAAACTTACTGGCTTTGGGAGCATCAGAAGGAATTTCCCTTGGTTTCTCCATTCTCCAGCATTCTCTATTGCCATTGGGGTTTCAAAGGGCCGCAGAAGCATAGAACACTCCCAATGGAGAAGCTCAAGAAGAATAGGTTGTGGTGACTGTCTTATTGATTTGTAGTCAAATGGGTGCTTCTCTGGGAGAAAGCCAGAAATATTATGGGGGAAGGTCACTTTGTAAGGGTATGAAAAATACTATGTACACATTTAGAGGCAAGAAGAAGAACTTTGGCTTATTGCTGTCTTTGTGCCCATTGTATCCTCAGGCTGATAAAATGTAGTCATATTGAGTTGTTAACATATGGGAATGCCAGAGATGTATCAAATGTGCTTTCTCTTAATGCTCCCAAGCCCTAAATCTATTTTTATTATGCCTTCCAGCTGTCCCAAAGCCCTTCGTAAACAACTCAAACCACACATGGGTAAGGTTTGGGGTTGCAGTGTCAGATTCGAACCTTAGATTGTGTGACACAGTCAAGTCCGAGGCACTTTCCCCTATGCAATGCTGGCACAGGTCAGTCAGGCAAATAATTGAAACATAAAGTTGAGTGTACTTTTATTGAATTTACTACTGTTGAGGAAAAGTATCCCAAACATAGAAATTTGGCAAAAGGAAAGATGCATATGTTTCCTTTTCTTTCTTTTCTTTCTTTTTTGAGAGAGAGAGAGAAAAACATCGATCTGTTGCCTCCCATACATGCCCCAACCTGGGATCAAACCTGCAACTTAGGTATGTGCCCTGACTGGGAATTGAACTGGCAACATTTTGGTGCACATGACAACACTCCTACCAACTGAGCCACGCCAGACAGGGCAGGATACATATCTTTTCAATGCAGTGTTTATTTTCTTTTCAATAAAAGAGCTTTAGAGGCATCAAGACTCTTTGTTGAAAATTAGACTATGGAAAATGAGCCATTCATACAGACCAGCTGGAAAGAAGTCAGAGGGCTTACTTTGCCTAATCAACATTTGCCTAATCAACCTTGATCCTCAAACACTTCCACTAATTAACACTTCCACCACTTAAAAGAATTGCTTATTTGTCATATATGAACAGCAAAAGTTGATACTACAAAAGATAGCCATTTGTAGAGATACAATATGGCTCCAGCAGCAAAGGTGTCTGGGAAATGTCAGACTCTTAACTCTCTGGTAGCCTCAGGCTTGGCTGACTACCCAGAAAACCAGAATGCCACCCAAAGGTAAACTAGGAATCTCCTATTAAAGTTCATTTAAATTTGAATAAGTCTACCTGTCAATTCTTTAAAATCAATCCTGAATTTAGACTTTGGGGCATTCCCCAGCACCATCTAAGCAAAGCAACATCTGGGGGGAATAAAACCACAGCTGCTGTGCAGGCAGCAATACTATTTATTCTTTTCCATTACTAAAAGCGAAAGAAAATATAAAGTGTTTAAAATGAGTCAGCTAATAAACACCCATTACTTACTGCTTAAGGGCCATCAGGAAATATTTTACATCATAAACATTGGCTGATAAAGAGGACATTTTTATTGTTCTCACTAAACACAAAGCTGTTTCTCAGTCAAAAGTTACTCAATTCATCCTTCAAATCCCACTCCTCCTTCAACAATAACCATTTATGAGCACGTACCTGGCACTAATCCCATATTAGTGAGTTTTAGTTTTTCATATTTCAGAACTTACCTTACACATCAGACAGTTTTACGTGACGTGCAACCCCTTGTGATAGTAAGCAGTAGATATGTTGTTAATGTTCACGTTTAAAATCTATTTCCCTAAAGAAAATTCATTTTAAGCAAATACAAATTAGCTCCTACAACATGGATTTCCCTCTGGAATCGCCATCTCCTGAACTTCTTTACTAAACCAACCTCAACAAAGCTCAAAGTAAGAAAATCTTCAAAAATCTCTTTACCATTCTAAAGCAATTGTGGCATCCCACGGAGTAGAGTTTGAATAGTTAATTATACCCTGTTAAACATGCCAACAGCTTTATCAAAATGTGTATGTTTGCCAGGCTCGGAAGGCAGGTTGCTTTCCTGCCTCCTGACTTTGACTTGCTCTGCCAGCAAGGTTATTGGAAAGATCAGGACATTTAGAGGTGGCTCAGACAGTGCTGGGAACATGTGGGGGGTTCAAAATGACACCCTGCTTCTACACTGAGCAACACAGAAAGTTATTCAAGCTGTTCAACTGCCAGAAATGAGTAGGGTAGGATAAGAGCAGCTGACAAGTGAGTGTCACTCACACCCCTCAACAGCAAGTCGAGCCAGCCTCCACTTCTGAGCTGCTTCACCATCTCCTTGAAACCCTGAGAGCTTAATTCATCTGTTTGGAGACAAACCCGACCTAAATCAAATTCTAAATCCCCTGAAGGCGCAGGTTTTTAAATGGTCTGTAGTGTATGAGAATTACCTGGAGTGCCTCATCCTGGCTCTTCTGAATCAGGATCTTTGTGCGGCTGTGGGCTGGGAATGTGCTTGTTTATACACTGCCCAGGTGTTTCTGGGAGAGTTAATGCTGCTTTAGAAACACTGAACCAGGGGGGGAAATCTACTCCCTAATGGAAAGTTATAAGAAATGACTACTTGAGAGTGAAAGAAGTCAGAGAGAGAGAGAGAGAGAGAGAGAGAGATTCCTACAGTATTGAGGTCTTGGTGCAGAAAGAGCCTGGACTAAGAGCATGATTATGGAAAGAGTAAAGAAACCTGTGTTCCTCAGAAGCAGGGAGCTGAAGTACTTAAAAGCAGAGACTCGGAGCTCCAAAATGGGTGGCGCAAAAACACGGCTATGTATGATGCCAGCTGTGTTTTTCATATCTCAGACCTCAGCTGAGTCCTTCCCTTGCTGGGAGAAAGTTCTATGAGGCAAGACAGCATACCACTACCCCAGAAGACAAGAACCCACCCCATAGCTCACCTTCCTCTTTTCTACCAGATTTCCCCTTGACTAGCTCCTTCTTAAAAAGGCCTAGTATAAGCCCATGCCATGTTTGCTGAGAATATATTAAAGTAGACATATGCCCTGGCCGGTTTGGCTTAGCAGTTAGGGCATCGGCCCACAGATCAGAGAGTCCTGGTTTCGGTTCCCGCTAAGGGCACGTACCTTGGTTGCAGTTTGTCCCCGGCCCTGGTTGGGGTCATTTGGGTGGCAACCACTGATGTGTATCTCTCACATTGATGTTTCTCTCTTTCTCTCCTTCTCCCTCCTTCTCTATCTGAAGATAAATGCAAAAATGTCCTCAGGTGAGGATTTTAAAAAAAGTAGACAGAGGCATTAACTTCACTTTTGGAAATCTTATCTGAATTCCAAGCTGGCCTTCTAACAAGCATCTTAGGAAAGAAGATAGGACCAACATCTCACACTTTCAAGGTCTGGCCAGGAATTAATTCTCTTGGAGGCATGCCAATGCTGAACTCTATTTCCCTTCAACACAGATTGGTAGGGCTGGCATAAATCTCTGACCAGGTCTGGACCACATGTGGGGCAAGTAGCCATAAAATAAATCTGAGGTCTCTAAGATCTAGCAGAGACTTCCTATGACGAGATTAGGAATTCAAAATATTGACCAAGGTTGAGACTAAGCTCAAATGAAAATGTCTAGGAAAGGGCTAAGCCTTGGCTTGCACCTATCTGACCACAAGTAGAAAATGACAAGTCTGTCACCTCAACACACTATGCCTCCTTGTCTGTTAGAGGCAAGTCAGCAGGGTGGGAGACACCTGGAAAGGACAGAGGAAAAACATGATCAATAGAAGAGTCAGAAACATTCTTGGGTGTATGTGATCCACGGGAGTCCATGGAAGCAAACAGAGCCTCGACAAAATGCCCTGTAAATCAGCAGCAATGACATCGAAGCTTCTGGATCCCTGCATTTGAAAAACAAAACAGCTCAGCCTGGGCCAGATTGGCTCAGCGGTTGGAGCCTCTACCTGCGGTCCGGAGAGACCCGGGTTTGGTTCCCGCTAGGTGCATGTATCTCACTTGCAGTTTGTCCCCGGCCCTTGTTGGGTCGTGCGGGTAACAACTACTCGATGTGTCCCTTTCACATTGATGTTGCTCTCTCTCTCTTTCCCTCCCACTCTATCTGAACAAAAAATGAAAAAATGTCCTCGGGTGAGGATAAAAAAAAAAAAGAAAAGAAAAACAAAACAGCTCAAAGATTAACAGTGAAAAATCATGCCTGAGTATTAAGAAATCCCCTTGAAGATCAGAGCAGAAACAAATGACATAGAGATCAAAAAAACAATTGAAAGGATCAATGTAACAAAGAGCTGGTTTTCCGAAAAGATAAACAAGATTGATGGACCCTTAGCTAGACTCACCAAGAAACAAAGAGAGAGAACCCAAATACACAAAATCAAAAATGAAAGAGGAGAAGAGACAACTGACACCACAGAAATACAAAAGATCATTAACAACTACTATGAACAATTATATGGCAACAAATTTGACAATCTAAGCGAAATGGACAAATTTCTAGAAACACAGTCTCCTAAAACTGGACCAGGAAGAGATAGAAAACTTGAACAGACCAATAACATCTAAGGAAATTGAAGATGTAATCAAGACTCTTCCAGCAAACAAAAGCCCAGGCCCAGATGGCTTCACAGGGGAGTATTACGGAACATTCAAAAAGAACTAACACCCATTCTCCTCAAACTATTTCAAAAAATTCAAGAAGAAGGGAGACTTCCAAACTCATTTTATGAGGCCAGCACAATTCTAATTCCAAAACCAGAAAGACATTACAAAGAAAGAAAACTACAGGACAATATCCCTGATGAACATAGACGCCAAAATCCTGAACAAAATACTAGCAAATCAGATCCAGCAATACATAAAAAAAATTATTCACCAAGTGGGAATTCATCCCAGGGATGCAAGGCTGATACAATATTCACAAATCAATAAATGGGATACACCACATAAACAAAATGAAGAATAAAAACCACATGATCATATCAATAGATGCCGGAAAAGCCTTCAACAACATCCAGCATCCTTTTCTGATAAAAATGCACAGCAATCTGGGAATAGAGGGATCATATCTTGACATAATAAAGGCCATATATGAAAGACCTACAGCCAACAACATACTCAATGGGCAAAAATTAAAAGCATTTCTCTTAAGAACAGGAACAAGACAAAGATGCCCACTTTCACCACTCTTATTTAACAGAATACTGGAAGTCTTAGCCACAGCAATCAGACATGAAGAAAAAATAAAAGGGATCCAAATTGGAAAGGAGGAAGTAAAACTGTCATTATTCGCAGATGACATGATACTATACGTAGAAAATCCCAAAGACTCCATCAAAAATTTACTAGACTTAATAAATGAATTTGGAAAAGTAGCAGGATACAAAATTAACATCAAGAAATTGATGGCATCTTTAAACACCAATGATGAACTCACAGAAAGAGAAACTAAAAAAACAATCCCACTTACCATCGCAGCAAAAAATTAAGATACCTAGGAGTAAACTTAACCAAACAATTAAAGGACCTATTTGCAGAAAACTACAGGACATTTAAAAAAGAAATAGAGGAAGATATAAAAAAGTGGAAGCACATACCTTGTTCATGGATTGGAAGAATTAACATTAAAATTTTCATACTACCCAAAGCAATCTACAGATTCAATGTAATCACCATCAAAATACCAACGACATACTTCACAGAACTAGAATAAATACTTCAAAAGTTAGTATAGAACCAAAAAAGACCTTGAATAGCCACAGCAATCTTGAAAAAAACAAAGTAGGAGGGATCACATGACCAGATTTCAGGTTATACTACAAAGCCACTGTAATCAAAACAGCCTGGTACTGTTCACAAGAACAGGCATATAGACCAGTGGAACAGAACAGAGAAGCCAGAAATGGACCCAAGGCAATATGCTCAATTAATATTTGACAAAGGTGGCAAGAACATACAGTGGAGTAAAGACAGCCTCTTTAAAAAATGGTATTGGGAAAATTGGACAGCTACATGCAAAAAAATGAAACTAGACCATCAACTTACACTGTACACAAGAATAAACTCAAAATGTGACTCATGAAACCATAAAAATCCTAGAAGAAAATGTAGGCAACAAAATTTCAGACATCATATGCAGCAGAATTTTCACTGATACATCACCTAAGGCAACAGAAAGAGAGGAGAAAATGAATACATGGGACTACATCAAACTAAAAGGCTTCTGCACAGCAAAAGAAACAACCATCAAAATGGAAAGGCAACCCACTCTATGGGAGAGCATAATTACCAATGATTCATCAGATGAGGGGTTAATTTTCAATATATAGAGAGTGCTCATACAGCTCAACAAAAGACAGACAAAGAACCAATTAAAAAACGGGCAGAGGAGCTGAATAGACACCTCTCCAAACAGGACATACAAATGGCTCAGAGACATATGAAGAAATACTCAACATCACTAATCATCAGAGAGATGCAAATTAAAACTACAATGAGGTATCACCTCACACCTGTCAGAATGGCCGCCATCAACAAATCATCAAACAACAAGTGTTGGTGAGGGTGTGGAGAAAAGGGAACTCTAGTACACTGCTGGTGGGAATGCAGACTGGTGCAACCACCATGGAAAATAATATGGTGTTACCTCAAAAAATTAAAAATTGAACTGCCATTTGACCCAGTGATCCCACTTCCAGGAATATATCCTATGTAGCCTGAAACACCAATCAGAAAGAATATATGTACCCCCATGTTTGTAGCAGCACTATTTACAATAGCTAAGATCTGGAAACAATCTAAATGTCCATCAATAGACGAATGGATAAAAAAGCAGTGGTACATATACACAATGGAGTACTATGCAGCTGTAAGAAAGAAAGATCTCTTATCCTTTGAGACGACGTGGAGGGACCTGGAAAGTATTATCCTAAGCGAAACAAGCCAAACAGAGAAAGACAAGTATTATGTGATCTCACTTATTTGTGGAATATAATGAACATAACAGTCTGAGGAATGGGGTAGTCCCAGAGATGTGGAAGTGGGGTACAGACTGACAATCCCCAGAAGAGGGGATGGTGGGGGAGAGAGAAACCACAGAACTTATATGCATATGTGCATGAACAATGGACATGGACAACAAAGCTGGGGACAGGGCAGGGAGGGAGGTGTAGGGAGGAATCTGTGGGGGGTGGGGGTGGGGGAGGAGAAACATCTGTAACAAAAATAAATAAATTAGTTAAATAAAAAAAGAAAAAGAAATCCCCATTGAAAGCTAACTTATGGCCTGGCTGGTGTGGCTCAGAAGACTGAACATCTTCTCATGGATTGAGAGGTTGATTCCTAGTCAGGGCACATGCCTGGGTTTCAGGCTTCACCTCCAATAGGGGGCATACAGGAGGCAGCTGATCAATGTTTCTCTCTTATATCGATGTGTCTATCTTATTCTTTCTCTCTCTCTAAACAAATCAATAAAAACATATTTTTTAGAAAAAAGAAAGCTAATTTATGTATTCATATATTATAAACTTCATAAACTACACCTATCACTCATACAAGAACAGCAAATGAGTCTATGGAAGTCAAATGGCCTTGTCTGTTTCAGTGTTTACTTAGTTGAAACACAAATTAATTTAGTTCTATTATATTTATATTGATTAATATAAATCTATGATGAGTGTCTATTCCATATTTCAGATGTTTCCAGGAGTGCTGAAAATGAAATGTCAACCAAAAGTCGAGCTATACATTATATTCAAACCTTCCTGTAGGATGTGAGGGCGATCTGGCTGCGACATCTGTCACCCCATTGATCGCCAGGGTTGATTCGGCTGATCTGGCTGGCTAGGCGGGTGTCCCCTTCCTCCCTCAACCGATCCATGTTCGTCCCTCCCGAAGCTGCGCGCTGGTCGAAGAGGACGACCTTCCCCCCAGAGGAGAGGACCGGTCTTCGGTCAAGGGTATACGAGTAGCTGCGCTCTCCTGCTAGAACCTCCAAACAAGCTCTCAAACCTTCCTGTAGCTCCCACTATATTCACTGTAACTACACTTCTGTACTGACTTCCCAGAATTTTTATGAATTGGTTTTATTTTGAATGTCTAAGGTTCTTTTCAAGCATCAGCCTCTGCCCCAAGCATACAAGCCTCCCTACTGTTGTCACAGGCTTCCATAATCCCTGTACCTCTTTACCTTTACTCACGCATTTTCTCTTACTGGATTGCTTTTGTCCCTGTTCATTTCTTATTGCACAAAATGGGTCTCTTTTGATTGCAAGTGACAGAAACCCAACCCAAATTTCTTAAGTAAAACAGGGATAATTTTAGTTTGCATGACTCAAATATACAGAGTAATACTGGTTTCAGTGACTCAAACAAAGTCGTCAGATCCCATTTCTCTCCCTCTCTCAGTTCTTCCCTACACTGGGTTGGCTCCATTCTCAGTCATGTTTGTTCTTCATGAAGGCAAAATAGCTACAGTTAATAGAAAAGCCTCATCTCTGATAATCCAAAAAGTTTCAAAGAATCTATATACATATATGCATAACCAGTGAACACAGACAACAGTGTGGTAAAGGTGAGGCAGGAGTGGAGAGGAGGGGGTTAATGGAAAATGGAGGGATTTCTGTAATATTTT
This sequence comes from Molossus molossus, assembly GCF_014108415.1. Classification (NCBI taxonomy): domain Eukaryota; kingdom Metazoa; phylum Chordata; class Mammalia; order Chiroptera; family Molossidae; genus Molossus; species Molossus molossus. The sequence goes on from NW_023425388.1 coordinate 86,440,547, forward strand.
CAACGATAATTTTTTTTTTTTGAGTCCTTGTGTTGAATCTTATTAGCTCTGATTGACTTTAACTGGATCATGTGTTCATCCGGGAATCAATCAACTGTGGCCTGAGGAATGGAATTCACAGATGGCTCAGCATTATGGTCATATCACATCCATGCAGCCAGGAGAGGAGTCAGCGCCTAAAATATGTGGGCTGAAAAGTGGCCAAGGAGCAGTTAGTTCCCCACAGCAAAATCACAGAATTATTATTATAAGAAGAGGGAGTACGTGTTGGGTGAAAAAAGACAAAGATACTCTCCACATCTACACATCTTTTGGGACCCAGCCATGTTCTCCTTCCTCAATGGAGTTTAAATATAAAATGTTTTGTTTGTTGTACTTAGTGTGAGTAACAATGAGCTCATGTTATACAGCTTTATTCGCTAAAGGTCATGTGTGTGCCAGTTTTGTTTCTCTAACTATACGAGAAGCTCCGTCTAGGCAAAGACCATGGCATTTCTCCTTTTGTATTTCTCTCTTATTGGCACTCAATAAATAATTAACTTTGTGTTGGGCACTATATCTTAAGAAATTCATAGGCATAGCTAAAGCATTTCCTCCTGACATCCAAATCCCACCCAAGGAGATGGACCAAAACCAGGAAGACATCACGAGGAGACCAATACTGTGTGATTCCATTTATATGAGATACCTAGAGGTGTGAAATTCATAAAGACAGAAAGTAGAAAGGTAATTGCCAGGGGTTGGAGGTGACGGGAATGGAGAATTCTTGTTTAATGGGTGTGAGTTTCAGTTCTGCAAGATGAAAAGAGTTCTGGACACTGGTTGCACAACAATGTGAATGTGCTTATCACAGCTGAACAGTTTACTTAACAGTGGTTAAGATGGTCAATTTTATGTTATATCTTTTTTTAACACGATTGAAAAAACAAACAGAAAAGTAAGTATGCTGATAAATGAAAAATGTTTTAGTGAGTACAGAAATGGAAAGCAAAGCCCCAAAGACAGGATTAGAGCAGACAATGGCTCGGGGCAGGGGCTGCAGTAAAGGGTCAGTGTCCAGCACTTTTTGCATAATCAGGGTTTTATATTCATCTCCCCATCACTGTAATAGTGTATTAATTAATTTACATATGTAAAATGTCTTTACTGGCCAGAGTATCACACTCAATAAATATTAGTTTTAAATAAAACTAAAACTAATATCAGTTTTTCACTATTATTACTATTGTTTTAATTAATAAAAACACATATAAAAGAGCATAGCTGAAATTAATAATATAAAGAATTCAACAGCATAATTTATGCTTTCAGTGGGAACATCTGTACACGTAATCATAAAGACCCAAACACAAGTAATAAAATCCAGATCTGCACTCATCAGATTCATCTGGCAAAAATTCCAAGTATCTTTACTCATGAAAGTTGTATATGACTTTTCATCTCACACCCAAGGATAGCTCTTTAACATTTCATTTATCTGGTATTTTAATTCTATTCTCCATCAAACCCTGGATAAGCTAATTAATGTGATATCAACTGTTGTCATCCTTCCCCCAACAGTCTTTTAGGTAAAAATGAAGAGGTGAGAATGGAAGATAGGGTCTTCTTATGGGCAAATGATGAACACTCCAAACCAAGCAAAACACCAGATCAACTGTCATCTGACTCACTTTATGAATAATTGTGTATCGACTTTAGTGAACAACAAAATGAAGATGTATTTTAAATTATATGTTTTTAGTAACACTGAGTAAGAAGTGATTTGAGTTTGAGGTAGTAGAATTTCTACAGCTCTTGAGACTGCAGCTCTATCCCCAAATGGTAAAATAATCATCAGATTCCATAAAACAAGAAGTCATTTGATTTCTAGCAAAAAAATAATAAATTCTTGGCTTTCATAGTAGTATTTGGAAAGCTGTATTAAAATAAATTTTATTAGCCTGAAAAAGACAGTAAATGAACATCCCAGCTGTTAGTCTGTGAAATAAAGCAATGTGGTTGTCTTTCTTGGGCTTTTTCCTGTTTCTTTATATATATTTAACTATCAAATGCCAACTAGTCATTCTCAAAATTCAATTTTTAAACCATTACCTTTGAAAAGTTGGATTTGAGAGAAAAGTGGCAGTGTTCCAAAAGAGACAAGATATACTATTATATTTATTAACAGATTCTGCATGTTTGACTTTCAAAACTATTGTTTTTCTACTTCTGAAATTTGTATCAGAAATGTGTGTATCTTCTTAGGAAACCCATTTTTTAAAATCACAATCAAGAAAGTGCCTTTTGGCTCTTTAGGTGTCTCATACTGATGTGGCCTCAGCAGAGAAATGAACAATATAGTGAACTTGTTTGAGCTACACAATAATTTGACATGGCGGCAATTTAGAGAATAATAGCCTTGAGTTTGAGAGGCCTAACACTGAAAGTTGGTAGTGCACATCTAATGCATTGTTGGGCCTTTATAAACTCCACCCCATCAGGCCATAGGAATATGAATAATCAAGGAAGTTGTGTTCAATAATTTAATTATAATTTATCCTCATAATTATACCCTAAGATAACACAAGTGTTGAGGTGTGTACTGAACATAGATTTTCTCCATGCCTCTTCATATTTGGGACTTCCTCATACTCTCTACATTAAGCTCCATAGTGTTAGAAGAAACTGGATTCCAGGCTCTTTCAATGTGGTAAATATTAAGTAGCTTAAAAATAGTGAGAGATGAAAGCTCATTAACTTGATTTCTAACTTTGTAATGTCTAACAGTATGAAACTTAACAAATTCATTTATTTTTGTCTTGGTGCTTTACTTTTTCCAGGGGAGATATTAGGAAAGATTGTGGGAGCTAAAAAAAGCATGATACCCTACTTGGAAATGAACCATCTCTTCTAAAAACACAAAAATTACAGTTCATCACACTCAACTTGTACATTTTACAAAACAATAAAAAATATTTTGAAGATAGTATCAATTTGTCTGTGAATATTTTCTTAAAAATAAGCAGCTCACACACAACTGTAATTGTGGCTAAATGACTTCATTGCTGTGAATTTTGTCAGAACAACATGGGACCAGAATGTTTATCACAAATGCCCTCATATACTCTTCTTTATTTCTAAGAACATACCATATATGTATGTGTACATGTTCTGAGCCACAACACAGTAATATTAGGACATGAAACTGTCTGAAATTTCTTAGTTTTGCTAAAATATGATGACCATCATAAAAATAAAAATAAAAAATGAGGAAGAAAATACAATGCTTGATTTCACCATTGATCTTCTTGTCAAACATCAAAGCAACCCTGCGTTACACTTAACATTCCCTCATGAGCTAATAAACTCTTTTTTTTTTTAATAAATTTTTTATTTATTTTTTTGTTACAGATATTTTACCTTTTTTACCCCATTGGCACCCCCCACCCCACCCCACCTCCGCCCCGTCCCCAGCTTAGTTGTCCATGTCTATTGGTCATGCATACATGCATATAAGTTCTGTGGTTTATCTCTTCCCACCCACTCACCCCCTCTTCTGAGGGATGTCAGTCTGTGCCCTACTTCCATGTTTCTGGGTCTATTTTATTCCTCAGACTGTTATGTTCATTATATTCTGTATATAAGTGAGATCATGTGGTATTTGTCTTTTTCTGCTTGGCTTCTTTCACTTAGGATAATACTTTCCAGGTCCCTCCATGTCGTCTCAAAGGATAAGAGATCTTTCTTTCTTACCGCTGCATAGTACTCCATTGTGTATATGTACCACAGCTTTTTTATCCATTCGTCTACTGATGGACACTTGGGCTGTTTCCAGATCTTAGCTATTGTAAATAGTGCTGCTATGAATATGGGGGTACATATATTCTTCCTAATTGGTGTTTCAGGAGCTAATAAACTCTTTAAAAAATGTCACAAGTGCTCTGCAAAGCATAGTGTGAACACTTTTCAAGGTGAAGTGGTAAAGGTATTTCAATAACTCAACCAACATCCTTAGATACTTCTAGTGGAAAATATATTGGAAATGTCAAGGCCCAGTATTGCCAGATTTTACACATGTACTTAAACATTTGTCCTAATGTCAGAGCTATTTATTGAAGCTGTGGAAGGAAAAAGAAACATATTTCATACAATATGCAGTGAATCATGTACATGCACTTAATGGTGAAAATTATAATTATTGTGAAATGCAAATTCTTACCCAAAATTTAAGAGAGGTATATTAAAAACTACCTTACTTGATATGTACCCATTAATGTATTATTGTTTCATATAGTAGTAATTCTATATAAACCAAAGTATTGAGTAGTAATAGACAAGAAATAAAATATATATTTTGTATCCTCAATTGCTAGGTTTTTGTTTTACTCAAATTGTATTTGTGTTGAATTCTAAAACTCTTCTAAAATAGAACAAAAATATCTTTCAAGAAAAAATATGTTAAGCCTTAATAAATATTTTGTGAATAAATAAATGAATTAATAAAATCTAAAAATAAAACCTAAACATTTTAAATAAAATAAAATTCTTGTATTTGTTAAACTAGCTGACAAAGAAGATGTTATAATAACCTACTCGCATGCTTCATAACTTTTCTCAGTCTCCAGATGCTGTGGAGGAGCTGAAATAAGGTTACAATACACAAAGTGAATTAATTTATAATCTACCCCAAACTTCATGAAATGGATCATAACCCTGAAAAGTCACTGTAAGGTTACAACTGATATACAGAAAAGAGTAAACTATAAAGAAATTTTGAAGGCTTTGGAAACAGTATTTCAATTAAGATACTACCAAAATTTAATTAATGGCCACTTAATTAAGACTGAGTATTTTAAAGTTTATCTTTAGGGTATTCTTTTACTCAATGAGATGATAAGAGGAGGAGCACCTTGTACATTTTAAAGGACTTGATTTAAAGCAAACCTTCCTCTACATTTAAATAGAAAGCTCTTTTAAATATGTTCTTCGCAAATGTTAGTGTATTTACTAATCACTTAGGTATCTTGTTAAAACACAGAATTGTCTTTGAAGGTCTGGGGAGGAACCTGAGATTTTTCCTTTGAACAGGTTCCTGGTGATGGTGGTGGCAGTGATGATGATGGTGGCGGTGATGATGGTGATGGCATTGATGATGGTGATGGCGATGATGATGGTGGTGGCGGTGATGATGGTGGTGGCGGTGATGATGATGGTGGCGGTGATGGCGATGATGATGGTGGTGGCAGTGATGATGGTGATGGAGGCGATGATGATGATGATGGTCTTCGAGCACTCTTTGAATGGCAAGATCCTAGATGAATTTGACTAGCTGACAAATTACTTTAACATCACTTAAAATCACCAGTGTCTCGCCCTGGCCGGTTTGGCTCAGCAGTTAGAGTGTCGGCCTGCGGTCCAGAGAGACCCAGGTTCGGTCCCTGCTAAGGGCATGTACCTCGGTTGCAGTTTGTCCCTGGCCCTGGTTGGGTCGTGTGGGTGGCAGCCACTCGATGTGTCCCTTTCACGTCGATGTTTCTCTCTCTCTCTCTCCCTCCCACTCTATCTGAACAAAATATAAAAAAATGTCCTCGGGTGAGGATTAAAAAAAAAAAATCACCAGTGTCTCTAGAAACTCTTACTTCAAACTCGATATCCTAGTTTCTTGAGTGAGGGATTTAAATTTTTCTTTCTAATACCATCAGATTTATTTTATAAAACTAGCTACTTATATAAAGTGCCAGAAAGACAGGCCGAAGACCGTTAGTAGTTTTTCTGTCTAAAAAAATAAGCAAAGCATTGTAGTATATTAGGCCTCTTCTAAGTGATCCTATTTAGAGATTTCTATAGCCCACAGTATTATCACAGAAAAATCAAAATAAAATGTTATTATGTATGTGTGTATTTTTATGTAGCAAGCAGTTAGGGTGTCATATTCATTCCCTGGATGACATCCGTTGCCAGTCAGCTAAACCTAAGAAATTCTGAATACTGGTCTTGCCAGAATTCTGCCTGCAACCTGGCTGACAGCTTTATCAACAACCAGGAGGGAGAACAGGCCCTAGCCTGGCTTCCCATCTCTGTAGTGCCAATGCAGTCTGAATGTTTGAGCTTCAGCAGGAACAGAAGCAGACAGGCCTTAAAGATCTAAAGTGAGCAGATGTTGCTTTTACTAACAACAACGAAAAAATAATCGGTGACATTCAGAAGTTGCGTGCACTTCTAAGGCCATGATGGCTTAAGCAACAGTAATATAAATTTCTTAGTGATAATTACTGAATATTATATTTAAAATATCAAAAATCACAAGTTCATAAAAATCACTTTTATTAAACAAATACACATTTCAACTTTCTAGAAGGCAAACCATACCCTCATAGCAAAAAATAAACAAACAAACAAAAAATACACCAGAACAATAAACAGAGCAATGGATCAGGCTAGATATGTCAAATCCCACCTCACCAGCAGAGAGAGTCAAGGCTAAGTAAGAGGACATACTAAAGGATGATCCCATAAATAAAGTGGATGGAAAATTTTGTTCCTTAACTGTTCTGGTTAAATAAGGATATGCTAGTGGTTTCAAATTGCCCAACAAGCTTCTCTATTGTTCACCCATCAATGTCCCAGAGAGGCTGCCTAGAGGTGACAAGAGGGAAAAGACCCCCAGAAAGTCAGCTAAGCAGCTCAGTCTTGGCAGTTTTGCTCCAGGGGCAAATTTGATCCTGAGGCAAAGAGAGCCAGAAAGATGCAACTAGCTGTTCTTAGGGGCAAGCTAGTAAGTAAGAAAATATTATTAACCTCATGGTTATTTAATAATGAGACTTGACAAAAAAAAAAGCTAAGACACCCATTAGGATGGTACTCATAAAAAAAAAGAAAATAACAAGCATTGAGAAGGATGAGGAGAAATTGAAATCCGTGTGCGTTGCGCTGCTATTGGAAATGTAAAATGACATAGCTACGGAAAACAGTGTAGTGGTTCCTTAAAAAGTTAAATATAGTATCACCAGCCAGTTCACTTTTGGGTAAAGTCATAAAGAATTGAAAACAGGGACTCAAACAGATACTTGTCTTCCAGTGTGCATAGCAGCATTATTCACAGTAGCCCAAATGTGGAAACAGCCCAAATGTCCATCTACATGAATGAATAAGCAAAATGTGGCATATACTTACAATGGAATATTATTGACCCTTAAAAAGGAATGAAATCCTGATATATTCCATGACATGGATGGACCTTGCAAACATTACACTAAGTGAAATAAGCTGAACACGAAAGGACAAATATTGTATGATTGTACTTATGTGAGGGCCCTAGAGTAGTCAAACTCACACAAACTGAAAGTAGACTAGTAGACTAGTAGACCAAAGGAAGGTATAGATTTTCTGTCTGGAATAATGAAGAAGTCTGGAGAGAAATAGTGATGTGGTTTGCACAACAATGCGAATGTACTTAATGCCACGGAGTTGTACACTTAAAATGGTTAAATAGTAAATTTTATGTTATAGATATTTACCACAATAAAAAATAGAAAAAAATTAATTCATTTAATACTTAAAGAACCTGATTAAAAATTTTCCTCTTTTATTCTTCTCTATAAATTAAATATGGGCAATTGTCCAAAGAAACTGTTAAGACGAGTAAGTAGATCTTAGAAGTCAGGCACATGTACTTGGAACCATTTTCTCTGTTTTCGTTGCTCCAATGGACTGTTGCCTGAGTTATGCAAAGGATCAGACTCGCAGAAATCAAGATCTTACTCAGTATCAAGCATTCATAATGATGTAAGAGATTCATGTAATCCAGAGGCTGAGACAAAGCAGAGAGAAGTCTGGAACATAAAGGGTGGCCCTTTCTTCTTATGATGAGCACATGCTCTCTGGCCCAGAGTGATAGATGAGCTCTCCAATGGGGGATTTATGGGGTTATCTCACACAGTAAGGGAATATTTCATTCATGAAACATGTTTCCCTTTTTTATCACTTTCTTTTTTTAAAATTTATTTTATTTTTTCCAATCACCATTTATCATCCCCCCTATGCTTGCCCTCTTTCACCTCTACCCAACCTCACTCCCCACCCTGCAATCACCACACTGTTGTCCATGTTCATGAGTTCTCCCTTTTTTTCTCTTTTGCTCATTCCCTCCACCACAACCCCCAATGTCTCTTCTATACCTCAGATTTTATGTCAATTTTCAAGGACAGCATTCCATAGAGAAGCCCTTCTGCTAGCATTGATTATTCGTTTATTTAATCATATCGACTAGCAGATTAGATGAGTTACCGGCCTTCCTCCTCCAGTCCCATGTGGAGCATCCCTGGTTGGGAAAGAACTGGGTCACAATCCAGCTGCATTAATGCCTCTGTCCCCCTGACCAACTATGTATGATTATACAAGTGAACTAATAAGTATGTATTTGTCTTTAGAAATAATCAATTGATGTACAAACCTGGCATAATATTTACATGGCAGTTTTCTACTCCTGAAGTTTGAAGTTTAGACCTCTGTGTTAGGAATATTCCCCAAATAAGTGCATCAAAATATCAGCTGATGATGGTAAGGAGGAAAGGACAAGCTCCTTTTGGATGGGTCTCTAAATCCTCACGTAGCACAACAAATCCTCAGATCCAATGATTCAGATGCAAGGAGCAATAGGCACTGAGAACCTAAAGGAAACGGAAAATTTCTTCCCCATCAGTCATATTTCAGGCCAAAAGGAATTAAAGGGATCAGAGCACCATTGCCTCAGAAGGGCTCTCTGGGCTCTGCCTAGCTTACCGCATCTTCCTTGTCTCTGCTACTAAGCTTTCACATACCAGTTCTCGCTCTCCACTGACTGGTTTGGGCAGAAGAATTCAGGCATTTCTTAGAATCCCAAGTCAAACTAGACTTTAACAAAAATATAGATTGCTCTCTGCCCCAAATCCTTGGTTTGCCTCAACACATCCATTCAGGTCCCACCTCTTGAGAACTGAGCTGGGTAAGGGGGCAAGGTTTCCCTCAAAGGCAGGAGGAAAACGTGGATAAAACTCCCTAAGTCCCAGGTCTGGTAGTGGCGGCAGCAGCCACCACAACTTGACCACATGCAGAAGATCTGCCCTGTCACCATCACTCGCCCTCAGGACAGGGTTTCCCCATGTTCTCCTCTGACCAAAGCAACTGCTTTACAGATGTGAGCAACACAGCAGTCACAGGGAGATGCCCAGGCCCTGGTGTCTCAACACTCTCCTCCAAGTTCCCTGACGATGCTGGTCAGTCTGGACTCCACAGTCACCACCTAAAATGCTGAGATTAACAGTGGCGCCAGGGAGCCACGGGAACAGAACCAAAGCTGGTGTCTCAGTCATGAGTATATAGAGTCCCTAATTAATCCCACCTGGCTGCATACAATTATCCAAGCAGAAGTGCCTTTGACATGATTTGAATCACAGACTCAACTCTGGCTTCTGCCAATAGTTACAGAGCCCTTTCTTCAAAGTATGCAGCAGCAGGCACAAGGAATAATATGCTTTTTATAGACATATGCCCAGGACAAGAGACTTCAGCTGGGTAAAATACAATGAGAAACATAATCAATAAGCACTAAAAGCCCTTGCTTTAAACAGTGCCAAACACAGTTTCCAAAACCTTGGAAATCATGGTGGTTTAAGCACAAATGGCCCATCACAGCAAACAGAGTATTTCCACCAATTTTCCCATTTGAAAGGAAAATAGGGAGTAAATTGTAACAATTTCAAACTAAAAACAACAGAAGACACAGTCTTATTGGATAGGCTTTTCAGAAACTCTTAATGGTAAACAAGTCACTCATGGGAAGATAATGATTTGGTTTAAGCTACAGAATGTGTTTTCAAGAGCTGTGTGTTATGATCATATTTGTCCTTTACAATCTTTACATTTCAGGCTCTGAAGAAAAGAAAACAGAATTTTCACCTCATTTATATGCATCAGAGAAGTACATGAAAACATTTCCATGAAACTTACTGTGGCAGACAATCTGCCTAATTGCAGCAATGTGTTTGATGTGGGCTCTGGACACAAAGCAAACTCCCCAGTGGAGATGACAACAGTTGCCTTTGCCAAAGCCTGTCAGCAGCTGGTGACTATGACTTGCTTAATGCTGAGCGCTTGTCTCTAGTGGTGGTTTCCTGTGTGTGTGTGTGTGTCCCACCAGAGTTCTCTGGCTGGGTGGTCTATGAAATATTTGGAATTTATGGCTGACTTTGCCCACATTCAGTTAGGCAAACACTGCAAATGCTGTTTGATTGTGTAGTGGTACCTGGTTTATTCTCCCAAAATCAAATCAAATGCTGAGAATGCCCAGAGATCCTGGTTACTATTATCATGACTCTTTTATAAGCAACGGGAAGAATTGCCAATGCATACAACATATCCTCAGAGTCAGGGAGAAAAAGGAATCGTTCTTTGCCATTTCTTTGGAGAAGAAGAGAAAGGACAAAAAATAGATTCTATTCTTGTATAAGCCCATGGTAGCTTGTCTTTTCTGCTAAGAGTTTCCTTCTCTCTCCAGAATTCTAATGTCAAATCACTTTACACACCATTTCTCAACATTTTGAATGTCAGTAAGAACTGCAAAGCAAAAAAAGCAATCTATTATTGACAAAGAAACCATTCTCTTTATGAAAATGAGAATTAAAATGCCATGCAAAGCCATCATCTTTTCGATTTAGAAAATGTAAGCATCCTCGGAAAAATAATACCATAAAGAACTTGACATGTTTTACATTTCATATAAATAAAAGATTTGAAGATTGATCTTAACTATGAAGAAGAAAGAATTAAGACACTAACTTTTACCAAGAAACAACGGAAGAAGAAATAAGATAAACAACTCACTTAAGACCAAACTTCAACATCAATTCTATATGTGCCTCTGTTAAGGGGACAGGGATGTCTAGTCCCAACAGGGTTGGTGGTAGGCTTCATCTGGGTCAGGTACTTCTGGTGTTTTTAACTTCATCTTTGAAACAATGAACTCATTCAACAGTTATTGAGCTTCTACAAGCATTTACTAGATAGTAGAGATACAGCAGCAAACAAAATAGGCAGTCTCTGATTTCATGAAGCTTTTAGTGCACTATAATTTTAATATAATAAAAATAAAATATATTGGATACACTTATATCCAAATTTATACAGCAGTCATCCCATATGTACTTACCACTCAGTACAAACACATAATTCCCAGTTGTGATTCTATTTTGGTCACCAACCTTCCTTTCTTAGGAATCAAACCAAGATAACAAAGGTTACATTTTCAGCCACAATGTCAGATTTGAGCCAACCCCTGAACCTGTTTTGGCCTCTTCTATTCAGTCTTACTCTGTATTGAACTGTGTTGTCATTGTACTGGTCCCCAGTCCCCAGCTCTGGAGAGCCATCCTCCTCCACTGAGGAGCTGCCCCCACACCAGACCAACGGCAGCAACCCATCAGCTGCCTCTGATCTGCTCAGTGTCCTCAAAGCCTTTCTCTCTTACCCCATTTCACCATATGCCTTCTTTGATTTACATGTTCTTAAACAGGCTTAGCAGCTACATTCTTGAGTTCACAATCTGATTGCTAAGTGGAAAACAATAATTCCTTCCCTCTTTGTAATGTTTCAGGCTACCTTCTTACTGTTTAGAGTTAGAAACTAGTTTTTGGAACATTGCAAAATGATTCTGCTAGCTCAAATATTTCTTCCTCAACCTATCTCCTATAAAGCTGTTTAAAGGTATAAATGCCACCATTGGAGAGTCTATTTTAATAGGCCTCTCAGGTAACACTCAGAGAGTTATTTGTTTTAACCACATAAGTCATTCAGATGTGTGTCTTGGTTTGAGAGCATTGCCCAGAAAGCTAATTAGTTAAAACACACTTATTGCGATAACCTCTGCACGGGTACAATTCAATTTCCTTTCATGTGTTCGATTCCCTGCCTTCCTCCAGATATGTCACCTTCTACCAGTACAGTCAACCTAAGCATTTGATTTGTGACCACACTTACTTGCATTATCCATGATTTCACCATCCTCATCCTTTTTATTTTCCTAAGTGACCTTAGCCTACACTGCCTCTATTCGGCTCTTTTTATACTTTATTTCTCATCTACCTATATTAAACTCTTGTCAAAATTAAATATGACACCCTTGCTAGGCTATGCTTGACCTCTGTATTTTTTAAAATAAGCAATAAGGTAAACAATAACATAGAAATCAAAATTTTATCCTGCTGCCCTACCTCCATTCAAAACAATTATACACAATACTCTGAGTACCAGCCTGGATTTGACTGGGGTGTGGGCACCTATGGTCATCTTGGCTTTCTGGGAAAAGGCAATAGGAGAGGACAAAGTTGTAGGAGAGGGCAGCCTAGCTCTGAGGGTTAGATTGCCCCCATGCCCTGTCATCAGTCTCAGAACCAGACCAGCAGACCTGACGGCAATAGCATCAAGGGAAGGAGAAAAGGAAGATGGCGGGACAGCTACCAGCTTGTCCGGCGAATCATGGCACTGAGTATACCAACCTGGAACATGATGCGAATACAGACTACTGCATTATCCTTTTATGTGCTGCAATACGGAGTTCAGAAAAGTGGGCAATCAAGTGTAAAAGAGGGTGATGGAAGTGATGATGTCCCAGACTTCTTTTTTGGAATGAAGTAATTAAAAAGGCCATATATACCAGGAAGTAGCCAGTCCACATGGCACAATGGAAGGCTGACTTGATGGAAAGATTTATGGAGCAAGTGTTTTTTGAATACTTAAAGAAGAACCTGAAGGTCATTACTTCTTTTGATTAAACCTCCACTAAATAATCAAGAAAACAGAATATATTGCCAAAAGACTGCTTGAGTCCTTCAATACTCCAGGTTTATACATAGCCATGCAGGCTGTTTTCACGGAATCCTCAGCATCAAAACAAGTAGGAAAACGGCCAGTGACTAGTATGGTACCAGATAGTGAAGATGGTGTCACTCTAGTTCCTCCTGTGGCTGAAGGACATGTGATTGGCAGCTGCGATAAGCACATGTCAATCACAGGGTGGTAACATATTTCATTCAGTGACTGCAGAGGCTGAGAAGTGGGAATTGCTCCAGCACAACCCCTGGAAACAGCTGTGAAAGTAGAGAAGTACTATAGTTATGTCTGCCAGATTTAGTAAAAGAATTTAACAAGTATCACACATGCAGTCCAAGTGGATTAAACAGTATACAGAATTCAAGGTGATTTAAAGAAAGAATTTTTCATTGATATTGGTTATGACAGGTCCTGAAATATTTCTTCAAGAATTTGCTAATCCAGACTTCACACCACCTACCTAAGAAGTAGTAGATGAAGTAATTCAAAATTATCTTATCGATGTCACTCTGTCTACAAGAATATTGACCTCACTGAACTAGATGTACAGAGACTTTGAATATCACTTTTATATTTTGAAAGAAAAAAGTGACCAAGTACAAAATAAATTTCAAGACAGCATCAGACACAATAATGTGAATGTATTTAATTTCACTTTAAAATGGTTAAAATGGTAAATTTTATGCTATATGTATGTTACCACAGTAAAAGAAATAAATTTTTCAAACATTTTTAAGTGGCTTCATGACACTTGCCATTACTCATTCATAGGACAAGGGATTCTGCTAATTGTTAATTGCTACCATTACCCCCCAAAAAATTGATTATTGTTGCAAGTGCTTTTAGAACAAAGAAACTAGTATATTGGATTGCCTAATTACTTGTATTCTTTTTGTGTGTGTGTGTGTGCTAAAAAAAAATAATTTAAATAAAGACAAAACTGTTGGACCACTTTTAAAATTCTTTTTAAAAAATATGTTTTTATTGATTTTTTAGAGAGGGGAAGGGAAAGAGAGATAGAAACATCGATGTGAATGAGATACATCAGTTGGTTACCTCCTGCATGTCCCCTACTAGGGATAGAGCCTGCAACCCAGGTATGTGCTGTGACTGGGAATTGAACCAGGACCTCTCAGTTCATGGGATGGCCAGGCTGGACCACTTTGTTGTTGTTGTTGTTGTTGAAAGTATTACAGATGTCCCTCTTTTTTCCCCATTGACCTCCTCCTCCTTGCTTCCACCCCCCTCCTGCTTTCCCTACCATAATGTCTGTATCCATTGGTTGTGCATATATGTATATAAGTTCTTTGGATTGTCTCTTCTCACTCCTCCTACCCCCTCCCTCTGAGGTTTGTTAGTCTGTTCCTTACTTCCATGACTCTATCTCTTTTGGTCCACAGCTCATTTTGTTCATGATGTTCCATAAATAGGTGAGATCATATGGTACTTGTCTTTCTCTGACTAGCTTATTTCGCTCAGTATAATACTCTCCAGTTACCTCCATGTCATCTCAAAGGTAAGAGATCTTTCTTACAGCTGCATAGTATTCCATTGTGTAAATGTACCACAGCTATTTTATCCACTCATCTACTAATGGACACTTGGGTTATTTCCAGATCTTAGCTATTGTAAATAGCACTGCTAGGAACATAGGGATGCATACATTCTTTCTGATTGGTATTTCAGGCTTCTTGGGATATATTCCTAGAAGTGGAATCACTAGGTCAAATGGAAATTCCATTTTTAATTTTTTGAGAAGCACCAAATTCTCTTCCATAGTGGCTGCACCAGTCTGAATTCCCACCAGCAGAGTACTAGAGTAACCTTTTCTCAACATCCTCACCAGCACTTGTTTGAGGATTTGATGATGGCAGCCATTCTGATAGGTGTGAGGTGATATCTCATAGTCATTTTAATTCGCATGTCTCTGATGATTAGAGATGTTGAGCATTTTATCACATGTCTTCTGGCCATCTGTATGTCAAGTCCTCTGCCCATTTTTTAATTAGATTGTTTGTCTTCCTTTTGTTGAGTTGTGTGAGTACTCTATATATTTTGGATATTAACCCCTAATCCAATGTTGTGTTGGCAAATATGTTCTCCCAGAGAGTGGGTTCCCTTTCCATTTTGATGCTTGTTTCTTTTGCTGTGCAGAAGCTTTTTAGTTTGATGTAATCCCATTTGTTATTTTTTTCCTTTGTTTCTCTTGCTCTTGGCAATGTATTGGTGAAAATCCTGCTACATATGATGTCTGAGATTTTTCTGCCTACATTTTCTTCAAGGATTTTTATGGTTTCATGAGTTACACTTAAGTACTTAAGTATTTTATCCATTTTGAGTTTATTGTTGTGTATGGTGTAAGTTGTTGATCTAGTTTCTTTCTTTTTTTTGCATGTAGCTGTTCAATATTCACAATACCATTTATTAAAGAGGCTGTCTTTACTCCACTGTATGCTCTTGCCACCTTTGTCAAATATTAATTGAGCATAATGTCTTGGGTCCATTTCTGGGTTCTCTGTTCTGTTCCACTGGTCTATATGCCTGTTCTTCTGCCAGTACCAGGCTGTTTTGATGACAGTGGCTTTGTAGTATAACCTGAAATCTGGTAATTTGATCCCTCCAACTTTGTTCTTCTTTTGCAAGATTGGTGTGGCTATTCAGGGTCTTTTTTGGTTCCATATATACTTCTGGGATATTTGTTCTAGATCTGTGAAATATGCCATTTGTACTTTAATGAGGATTGCATTGAATCTGTAGATTGCTTTGGGTAGTATGGACATTTTCATGATATAATTTTTTTAATCCACCAACATGGTATGTTTCCACATTTAAAAAACTTTTTTTTCTTTATTAAATTTAGAGAGAGAGGAAAGGAGAGGGAAAGAGAGAGATAGAAGCATTGATGAGAGAGAACATCGATTGGCTGACTTCTGCATGCCCCACACGGAGGATCTGGCCCACAACCTGGGCATGTGCCCTGACCGGGAATTGAACCAGTGACCTCTTGGTACATGGGTCAATGCTCAACCACTAAGCCACACCTGTCGGGCTATTTCCACTTTTTTATATCTTCCTCTATTTCTTTTTTCAATGTCCTGTAGTTTTCTGAGAACAGGCCTTTTACCTCCTTGGTAAAATTTATTCCTAGGTGTTTTTGGTTGTTGTTGCAATAGTAAATGGGATTGCTTTTCAGCTTTCCTTTCTGAGTGTCCATTATTGGCATATAAGAATGCCATCGATTTAAAATATTAAAAAGCAATGTCCAAAACATTCAGGTATTACCACACCAGTTTCAACCTCTGCTCACTGAGATATCCTCTTGATTCATATATTTAAGCAGGTGCCAAGGATCCAAGGTTAGAGAGGCAAACACAGGGTGGTGGCATGTGCGCTAACTCTTGTCTGCTTCTAAGGGAGATGTTCCAATCTGTCTTAGAATCTCTCCTATGGCAGAAACAACTAGCAGTGCCAAGGCCCAATTAGCTGATTTGACAGGTTTTAATGGACCTGCCCCCTGTCTGCTGCTACTTTTTTTGTGTGTGTGTATT
Organism: Molossus molossus; assembly: GCF_014108415.1. Taxonomy (NCBI): domain Eukaryota; kingdom Metazoa; phylum Chordata; class Mammalia; order Chiroptera; family Molossidae; genus Molossus; species Molossus molossus. The sequence goes on from NW_023425388.1 coordinate 86,456,938, forward strand.
AACTTTATGTTTTCAAGGTTTATCCTGTGCAACATGTATCTCCTTTTCACCACCTTAGTCAGCTTAAGCTGCTGTAACAAAATACCACAGAGTAGGTGGCTTAAGCAACAGAGGTTTATTTCTCATAGCTCTAGAAGCTGGGAAGTCCAAGATCAACATGCTGCCAAATTTTGTTCCTGGTCGGGGTCCCCCTGCACAGCTTGCAGATGGCCATGTTCTCACTATATCTTAACATGCAGGGAGAAGAAGCTGAAGTGTATCTTCCTTTTCTTACAAGGGTGCTATTCCCAATATGGAGGCTCCAACTTCAGGACCCAATTCAAATCTAATTAGGTCCCACAAGCCCCAACTCCTCATATCATTACAATGTGAGTACGGGCTTCAACATATGAACTTGAGGGAACACAAACATTCAGTCCATAACACGACCCAATAATATTCCATTGTGTAGATAAACTACATTTTTTTCATTCATTCATTAGATGACAGGCATTTGGATTGTTTCTACTTTGGGCTATTATGAGCAATGCTGTAATGAACATTTGTGTACAAGCTTTGTGTGGACACATGTTTTTCATTCTCTTGGGTACATACCTTACTGTGAAATTGCTAACTCATATAGTAACACAACCATTCAAGAAACTGCCAATCTGATTTCCCAAATGGCTGCACCATTTAACAATCTTAACAGCAATATTTGAGGGTTCCAATTTCTATGAATTCTCACCAGCACTTACTATTGTCCATCTTTTTTACTATAAGTATCCATCCTACTGGGTGTGAATTGGTATCTCATCATAGTTTGTTTGTTTTTTTAATTCTCACCTGAGGATATTTTTCCACTGATCTTCAGATAGAGTGGGAGTGAGGGAGGGAGGGAGGAAGAGAGAGAGAAACAGAAATACCAATGTGAGAAAGAGACATTGACTGGCTGCCCCTGTCATAACCACAACCAGGGCTGGGGACCGAACCACAACCGAGGTGCATGCCCCTGACTGGAACTGAACCTGCAACTCTTTGGTCTGAGAGCCGATGCTCCAACCACTGAGCCAAACTGGCCAGGGCTCATCAGGGTTTTGATTTGCATTTCTCTGATAACTAATGATGTTGGGCATCTTTTCCTGTGCTTATTGGTCACTTGGGTATCTTCTTTGGAGAAAAGTCTATTTAAATCCTTTGCCCATATTTTAGTTGTTTTATTTGTCTATTATTGCATGTAAGTTCTTTATATATTTTGAATGTAAGTCTCTTATCAGATATATGCTTTGCAACTATTTTCTCCCATTCTTTGAGTTGTCTTTTTACTTTCTTGATAGTGTCCTCTGAAGCACAAAACTGTGTGTGTGTGTGTGTGTGTGCGTGTTTATTTTTTAAGATAAACTGCTTTTTTAAAAAGCCTCTGGAGATCTGGATTCAGAATAATGTTTTCCTAATACATAATAAATAGTTCCACAAAGTTTTATAGAAGGTAGGAAAGTAATTCAGGAATGTATTACAAGAAAAACAAGATAATCTGATTGTTAATTAATTTAAATGAGTTATGAGTAGGAAATTAAATTTCACATAGTAAACATATAATATTCGGGCTCTGTACTGTAGTACTTTAACTCCTTTCATATGTGTGAATGCACATAAAGCAGATTACAAGAAGGTATTTTACAAAACAAGCCAGATAAAAATCTCTGCTTCCCTCTAAACCTGACTAAGTGGAACTGACAGAAATACAGAGCTGATTATTCAGGTTAATGGGATGGTGTTTACAAATGACAAATGGCTATATTAAAAAAGTTATTGAGTTTATATACTAAACTATGCTAACAATATGTTAATCAATAAAAGTTGCTCTTGAAATAAACCTTTCTGGTTAATTTATGCCCTCTCTTTAGAATTTTTGGTAGTTAAAATAAAAACTGAATTTAACATACATTTGAAACTTTTACAACAGTTCATGCAGAGCATACAAAGTTAACAGCTTATAAATTCTCTTTTCCTCAAGAAAGAAAACAGGCATAAGAAACTGAAGCTGTATTGCGTTCACTCCTGCTAAAATATTTCTCCAGTGCAGTTTGGGTTATTCATTTCCTTCTCTCTTTTTTTGAGATATATTTGACATATAGCGTTATATTGGTTTCAGGTGTACAATATAATAATTCAATATTTATTTATATTCCAAAGTGATCACCACAATAAGTCTAGTTGACATCCATCTCCACATGGTAACCAATTTTTTTCTTAAGATCTAGTCTTAGAAACTTTCAAATCTACAATATAGTATTATAAACTACAGTTACCAAGGTATACATTACATCCCCAGGACTTATTTATTTTCTGACTAGAAGTTTGTACCTTATGATCACCTTCACTCATTTTGCCCACCCCATACGCCCTGCCTCTGGCAACCACCAGTTTGTTCTTGTATCTATTAGTTCTCTCTCTCCCTCTTTTTTTAAAGAATAGTTTATTGATTGTTAGAGAGGGGGGAAGCTCTAAGAGAGAAACATCAATGTGAGAGTGTAACATCCATCTACTGCCTCCTGCATGCTCCCTACTGGGGATATAGCCTGCTCGGGGCATGTGCTCTGACCGGGAATCAAACAGCAATCTCTCCATGCATTGGATGAAACCCAACCAACCGAGACACACCAGCCTGGGCTATGAGTTCATTTTTGTTTGTTTTTTAGATTCTATATATAGATGAGATCATTTGTCTTTGTCTGACTCATTTCACTTAGCATAATGCCCTCAAGTTCCATCCACGTCATCAGAAATGTCAAGATTTTATTTTTTTTATATCTGAATAATAACATACCTTGGCTACTATAAATAATGCTGCAATGAACATGTTGGTGTAGACATCTTTTTGAACTATGGTAGTGTTTTGTTTCCTTTAAATAAATATCTAGAAATAAAATTTCTGGATCATATATGGTAGTTATATTTCTAATTTTTTTTTGAGAAACCTCCATACTGTTTTCCATAGTGGCTGCACCAATTCGCAATCCCACCAACAGTGAACAGGGTTCCCCACAGTGTCGCCAATAACTGTTATTTTTAATTTTTTATAACAGTCATTCTAACAGGCATCACGTGATATCTCATTGTGGTTTTAATATGGATTTGTGTGATGATTAGTGATGTTGAACACCTCTTCATGTACCTGTTGGGCATTTGTATATCTTTGGAAAAATGTCTGAGATCTGCCCATTTTTTAAATTAAATTGTTTGCTATTTTCCTAGTGAGTTGTATGAGCTCTGTATACATTATGGGTATTAACCCCTTGTCAGATACTGGCATATATATGTCATTTTATTGTTATTCACTTTATTATGCTTCACAGGAATTGTGTTGTTTTTTACAAGCTGAAGTTCAAGGGCAGGAGACCAATATTTGGCTCAATCAGGCAAGCCAAAGAAATAAAGGATGAATTCCTCCTTCCTCCACCTTTTATTGTATTCAGTCCTCAATGGATTGAATGATAATGACCACCCACATTGAGGAGGACTGTACTTTACTGAGTCCACAAATTCAAATGCTAATCTCAATGAGGAACACCCTTACAGACACACCAGAATTGTATGTTTAATATGGGCACCCCATGTGCGGTCAAGTTGACATATAAGAATCATCATCACATACATGTTACTCTTCTTTCCTTCATAATAATTTGTCCTCAGTCTTCAATACAAATGACTCCACATGAGCCCACCCAATAATCTTTCCATCAAACATGTCCATTTTTGACTGATAACTAAGATGCTTACATTGGAATCCCCAGTACAATATTTTTAAAAATTCAAGACCTGCCACAATCAGACCTCTTCCATTTATCCAAGCTTATCCCCCTTTACTATCTATAGTGGTTTGATAGTTTCCCAAAAAAAGATATGTCTAAGTCCCAACCACTGACACCTGATAATGTGGCCTTATTTGGATATAAGGTCTTTATAGATGTAATTAAGTTAGGGGTCTTTAAGTAATATTACCTAGAATTTAGAGTGAACCAATGAAATAAATGAGATCCCAGGAAATTAATTCCCCTTAAGTGCTGCTCAAGACTGAAAATTTACCCTAAAGTTGTTACTTTCACTTTCTCATTATTTTTGTGAAATTAAAAAAAGGCCAATGGGAGATTCCCACAGCAAGACTCTATGATTCCTACAGTTTACAGTAATTAGTGATATTGAACATCACTGATATATTTAGGGTGCAGACATCTGCGGCTGCTAAAGCTTAATATTAATTAAATGGAAGACTAATAGTGAAATAAGATAAATGAAACAGACCTCAAGAAAACCTTCAACTCTTCCTTTGTGATTCAAGCATGAATGAAACATTTTCTGAGTGGAAGGGCTTCAGATGTAGATTTACAAAGTATCTTTCTTTTTCTTCCTTCTTTGGTTCCAACCAATAGCTTTAGACAAACTGTTATTTCCATACATTCTTGCCTACATGTTTTCTGGACTCTCAGGTAGGAATCCATGACCCAGCTCCTTGTAAAATGTAGGTAACCTGAGTTCTCCAGGTGCAAAACTAACCTTGTTGTAGGGAAGGACTTAAAATAAGTCATGGACCCACTGTAAAAGACGCTGTTAGGATAAGATATGCAGCAGACATGTCTCCCTCTGGCCTCTCTTATTAATTAATAGAATATAAATTGTAAATTGACTAAGTGGGTGGAATTGTGAGGACACTGTAGAAGTCACATCATAGAGACAAAATCTTGATGGAAATTTCCCTCTCTGAGTTAGACTTCAGCCAAGACATTGCCTTCCTCCCATGGTATAGTAGAATCCATATGATCAAAAATATCTTAGAGATTTTCCAAGCCAAGAAGTCATTGCCTCCCCTAAGTTATCCCAGAATCCAAAGCTGAATTGGTCACGGAGTCCTAATGATACAACCCTTTCATTTACCACCAAGACTAGGCAAGCAAATATTTCCCACCCAGCTTCCACAAGTCCCATAAAGAGGACCCCACAACTCATCAGCCCACTCCCTCTAGCCTGCCCATTACCTGCCACAGCCACGGGAGCTACAGAACTGCCACAGTGATCTCAGCGGATTTATCTGGGCAACAGTGCTTCTTCAAATTGGGGATTTTTCCTCTCTGTTTCATTCTGAACCAGCATTAGCGCTCAGAAAAATAGATTCTCTAGAGACTATCACATTCCTTCACTCTATCTACCCTCTCCTCCCTCTCTCTTTTTTTCTCTCTCTCATAAACACACATTTATGCCCACATTTGAAGGGCCAGGTTTGACTCGTTATTTTCTTTTCCATCATTTCCATTTTCTCAAAAAAAAGAAGCCCTGGCCTGTTTGGCTCAGCAGTTGGAGCATTGGCCGGTGGACCAGAGAGTCCTGGGTTTGGTTCCCGCTAAGGGCATGTACCTCAGTTGCAGTTTGACCCGGCCCCGGTTGGGGTTGTGTGGGTGGCGGCCACTCAATGTGTCTTTCTCACACCAATGTTTCCCTCTCTTTCACTCCCACTCTATCTGAAGATGAATGCAAAAATGTCCTTGGGTGAGGATAAAAAAAAAAAAAAACTTTCCTGAAACACCAGAAAAATAGTGTTGGCCTCTATGTGTGCAGATGTTTACGATATGCAGGGACCTCTTGCTACATCTGTGGGTACAGCACACACACGTACAGAGCTGGCAGGATGGCTAACTGTACAAGTACCACCAACCACCTTGCTGGGTCTTCAGGCCTTTGTAGTGAATTGTCTTTCAGAGACCTAGAGTCTTTTCCTGAAGTCTGGCCTTCATTGTCAATGCTCTGGGTCCACAGATAACTTTGTGCATTCCAGAATAGCAGTTCTCAATCTGGGCTGCACGTTAGAATCACCTGGGAAATTTTATTTAAAAGATGAGGCCTGATCACCCCAGAGATTCTAGTTTAATTGGCAGAGTCCTGTAATCAATAGATTAAAATTCTCAGGAGACTACTGAATGGCCCAGGTCAAGAGACCCTGAGAGCAGGACGTGGGTCAGAGGTCCAGCCTCCTTGCCAAATGGCCTGTGGCCTCTATATAAATTTATATTTGTAAATAGATTTGGGAGGAAAGTGAAATGCTGACTAATGTCTTTTAATCCTCCTTCTGCCCACTTATTACAACTATTTCCCTTTTGATTGTAGCCAAAACAAATATAAAAAATTTTGTTGTAAACAACATTATTTTTTCTTCTATTTACTGTCTCAGTAGGAAGATATAAAACTGGCATTGCACTAATAGTAAGGAGGAAAAAAATACCATTCCAAGGGACATCAGAATGTGTTAGTCATATAATTTTGTATTTCATTCACTCATTTTTATCCAAATTCAGAGCAGGAAAAAGTGTCATATCTTTCCTATTTTGTGCTACTGTGGGCTATTTTAATTAGAAGCAAGCATAGATAATTATCTAAAAGATCTTATTCTATTATGCTAGTAAGTACTACCTTTATATGACATATGGTCACAACCCTGCTCCCAGTGAGGACAGACCAGTTTTTTAATATTTTTCTGCCTCAGAAAATTCTCCACTCTTTCAAAGCCTGTAATTTAACTACAGAGAGAAACTATAAATGATCCCGTAGGGTACACCAGGGAGAAGTAGCTGTCATCTTTATTTATGAGTGTTCTAAACAAAGAAACCAGCAAATATGGATATAGTGAATGTCTCAAGCAGGAGGTAAGAACAGGGTAACCACATGTTATAAATATGGCTTTGTTCCCCCATCAACCCTGCCAAATCTCTGTTGCCTCTTAGAGAACATGCAACGAATTCTGGGAGTCTTCAGGAGGTACAGGCACAAATGCTTGTATTTGGCATGGATGTCTGCTGTTTTCCTCTGCCCTGCTCAAGCTCACTGAAGTGACAGTACCTGTCTCAGGAGACTCTAGAGCTGTGAGCTACACCATCACCACCTTCATACCTTTATGCCCAGAGCAGCTGCTGTTTACATAATCAATGATGCCTGATGCAGCTAACACCTGTGAAGGTTTTAGCAGAATGGCTGCTGCTTCTCTGACTCTTGGAGTCACCTTGGCCCAGGGTTTAAATACAACACCATAGAGCCTGGGCCAGAGAACAATATGGTTGAAAGGTATTTGTTCTACCTAAAATCATCTCTTCCCTCTGGCCTTGCTCTATTCCCATAGAATCAAGCATATTTGTCTTCATTTTCTCCTATGAAATTTTTTATTGAAGACTCTTCAGTTCTCTATTCACTCCTCTTCACCCTCAGTCCTCTAGGTGCATTCATTCAATCATTCATTCATTCATTCCTTCATTCCTTCATTCAGGGATATGCTAGACATTGTTGAGGATACAACAGACTGAAAGAGAAGAGCTGGTTCTCTGTGGGGAAGTTCTGAATGCTGTTAGCATGCAGAGGATGGCACATCCTCTTCATATTTTGTGTTGTCAAGGAAAAGTTCTCAAAGGAAAGCAATGGTCTCAAAATTGAAATTCAAAGAAGGAATAGGAGCTAGGCAACAAAGCAGAGCAAAAGCCAGGGTTCAGAGAGAGAAGGAGGGGGATGAAAAGAGGAAGGGGCAACTCCAGACATAAGGAACATCATGTACCAAGCCCAGAGGTTAGATAGAGCATATCAAATTCAAAGATAATCCCAGAAGACTCACTTCCATCTGAAAATTTAACTTTCTGCACCAACAATTTGTAACCACAAAGGGGACAAAATGGCTGAGCTGGCTTGCTCTCCTGAGTTTTTCTTTGAGAAGGAGTTCATTTAAATAGGGTCAGGCTCTGAAGTCAGATGGAATAGAGTTACCAGATAAACTACAGAATGCTTGGTTAAATTTTAATTTCAAATAAATTATAATTTGTTAGTATAGATATGTCTTAGATATTGCATGGGATACAATTATACTAAAAATTATTTGTGTGTCTGGAATTTTAATTTAACTGCATTACTGTATTTTTATTTGCTAAATTTGGCAAACATAGACTATGAAAGTGACCGCAAACTTGGTCACATTCACTGGAAAATCAATTGGAAAAAGAAGAGATAACATTACAAAAGCAGACATCGATGGCAAAAACATAAAAGATACAACTGACAGAAAAAAAGGCTATAACAGGCCAAGCAAATTTTCTCGTCTGAGTTCTAAATAACTAAAACCCATGGAGAATGCTCTACAATAGCAAGTGAAAAGGTATGTGCCAAAAACACTTCATAAGAGCAACATTGCAGAGGAAGGGCCCTTAAGACTGAGTCTCCAGCTCTCTAGTAACCATCAGCTCAGGCCATGAACCTAATACCAAGAGAAAAGACCTGCAGTCATCAAACAACAGGACCAGCTATCCCTGGCTCCTAGTCACAGACACCAAGGTAGTGACTGCATTGTAGTTTTTGAGAATTCTGCTGAGTGGAAGCACATCTAAATGCAAGGGTGTGTGTCTTCTGGCATCCCATTGTAAGATAAGCCTGTGCCCCTGCCTTGTGGCCCAGTCTTCATAAGGAGGCCCCAACTCTCCCTCAGAAGGAAATGGATGAGAATCAACATGTCTACTGAGAGGAGGAAAGTTTACAGCAGCAGAAAACAAAGTAAGATCAAGAATGGAAAGGAGATGAGAACAAACCAATACATTGGTTCTGTTTTGTGCATGTGCCTTAATTTATTTAACCAATCCTCCTGAATCACTGAGAATGTATATTATTCTCTATGACCAGTTCTCTTGCTCTTGCTCTCTCACTCCCTCTCACCCCATCGGCAACGATAAACGTATCACCCTTGTAGCTAAATCTTTTAGTACATCTAGTTATTCTGTGAGACAAATTCCTAGAAGTGTAATGGCTGTGTAAAAGAGAATTTACTATGATTTCTGAACCAAATGTTTGTGTTTTTTTCCTGAAATTTTCTAGAATTAAGCAAGAGCTCCACATGGGCCTTTTAGCAATATATGCAGTTTATATGTATGTCTCTTCTTGCACAATTCATCTACAATTGCTCATTTTATTCTACCAAGTAGCAGATGTTAAGCATATGTGTATTCAATTATTTATTAAAATATCTGAATCACTTTAATTCTCCTGCTGACAGCTCTAATCATTTTCAGCTCATTAAACTATATCACAAAATTAAATCTATTCATGGAAGCAACTTTACATTGTAAAACCAAGAAAGAGCTAATTTCTGTCCCAAGTAGCATGGAGAACTATATTATTCTTAAATATAAGTAAATAAACCACAGGCATACACAGCAACATGAATGAATTTCATGGGCATTATGTTGAGCAGAGGAAGCCAGACACAAAAGAGCACATATTTACGATTCTGTGAAATTCAGAAATAAGCAAAACTAACATATAAATACAGAAGTCTCAATGGTGGTTACCTCTTAGGGTAAAGGAAGATGGTGTTGACTGGGACGTAGCCCAAGGGAGCCTCCCTAGTTCCTTGAGGTATTTTATCTCTGGGTCACACGGGTATATGTAAGAAACTATTGAAATGTACACATAAAAAACTGAACAACACACTTAAAATGTGTGCACTTTCACTTTGTGTACTTTATTGTTATATGCTACACTTCAATTTTTTTTAAAACTGCCTTTTCTATACCACTGTCTGTGTCCATTGGTTATGCATACATGCATATAAGTTATTTGGTTTATCTCTTCCTGCACTCCTCTTCTGTCTGTGGTTTGTTAATCTAACAACAATTTGGTGTTCTTAATCCCTTCACCTTTTTTGCCTATCCCCCAGTACCCCTTCCATCTGGCAACTATCAAAAAGTTCTCTGCATCTATGAGTCTGTTTCTGTTCTTCTTGTTCATTTGGTTTGTAGATTCAGTTGTTGATAGATATTGTTCATATTTTTATTGTTCATGTTTTTTTATCTTCTTCAAGAAGACTCTTCAACATTTCATAGAATACTGGTTTGGTGGTGATGAACTCCTTTAGCTTTTTCTTGTCTGGGAAACTCTTCATATGGCCATCAATTCTAAATGACAGCAGAATAGAGCAATCTTGGTTGTAGGTTCTTGCTTTTCATTACTTTAAATTTTTCTTGCCACTCCCTTCTGGTCTGCAAAGTTTCTCTTGAGAAATCAGCTGACAGCCTAATGGGAGCTCCCTTGTACATAACTAACTGCTTTTCTCTTACTGCTTTTAAGATTCTTTGTCCTCAACTTCTGCATTTTGATGATAATGTGTCTTGGTGTGGGCCTCTTGGGGTTCATCTTGTTTGGGACTCTCTGTGCTTCCTGGAATTGCCTGTCTGTTTCCTTCACCAAGTTAGGAAAGTTTTCTGTCATTATTTTTTCAAATAGGTTTTCAATTTCGTATTCTCTCTCTTCTCCTCCTGGCACCCCCATGATGCAAATGTTGGTACACTTGAAGTTGTCCCAGAGACTCCTCACACTATCCTCATTTTTTTGGATTCTTTTTCTTTTTGCTGTTCTGATTGGGTGGTTTTTGCTTCCTTATAATCCAAATAGATGGTTTGATTCTCAGCTTCACCTATTCTACTGTTTATACCCTATAAATTATTCTTTATTTTAGTTAGTGCATTCTTCATTTCTGACTGGCCCTTTATTATGCTCTTGAGGTCCTCACTAAGTTCCTTGACATTCTCACTGAGTACCTTGAAATTCTCACTAAGTTCCTTGAGCATCTTTATAATCAGTGGTTTGAACTCTGCGTCTGTTAGATTGTTTATCTCCATTTCATTTAACTGTTTTCATGGAGTTTTGTTCTGTTCTTTCATTTGGGACATGTTTCTTTGTCTCCTCATTTTGGCTATTTCTCTTTGTTTGTTTTTATGTATTAGAGTTGCTTCCTAGGATGGCCTATTGTAGTAGGTGTCCTGTAGGGTTCAGTGGCACAGTCTCCCTGATCACCCCAGCTAGGTACTTGAGGTACACCCCCTGTATGGACTATATACCTTCTGTTGTAATTAAGTCTTGATTGCTGTTGGCACATCAATGGGAGAGATTTACTCAGGCTGATCAGCTGCAAGGACTGGTTGTGCCCACTGACTACTGACCTCTGACTACCTAGGAGAATCAGCTATGCAAGGCCCACCACACAGAGCAAAACTTACTTCAGCAGGGCTCTGGTACCCACTGAGTCCACCCCGTGAGCATGTCATTTATGGAGCGGGTTGGGCTGTGGTGCTTTGATGTGGTCTGAAGCTGTCCACTGGGTGTGCTGGCTCTGGGGCCTCCTGCAATCTCAGGCTAAGGTCAGTCACTGCCTGTTGACTACCTGGAGCCACCAGGCATAAGCTACAAAGTGATCTGCAGATGGCTGCTTCTCGTGCTGGGCTTAGAGGTACCCATGAGAGGCCAAGCTGTGAACCAAGGCTGGCTGCTGCTGGTGCCAGGCCTGGGGCCACTTAGCAAGAAGTACAAGATAAGCTGAGGCCGGATGCTGCTTGTCTGAGAGATTTTAGGAAAATCCAGAACATGAGCCAAGGCAGGCCATTTCTATGGTAAAGCTACTAGAAACAGCTTAGGTGGGCCCAAAAGTTAGGTGGGGTAGGGCCTCAGGGAATCACCAAGGTGGGGCAAACAGTATGAGCTAGTTTACTGGAGTCCCAGATATAGTACTTGTCTGCCAGTCCCATGGGGGAAGGGTTCACCAAAGGAACAAAGACCTCCACAAGCATGTCTGTCTAAGAGAAAGCTGTCTCTCCAGTCCTTGTCCCTATACCAAACAACTCAGTTCTTTCCCATATGACTCTGGTGCCTTTCAAGCTGCCTCCCTCTTGCTAGAGCCCAGAGGGAGCGGGTCTGAGTAAGTCCATGCACAGACCCTTTAAGAGGAACTGTCTGGGACTCCAGGAGCCTCAGCCTCAGTTCCCACTGGTTTTTACAGCCAGAAGTTATGGGGACTTCTCTTCCTGGCACTGGAACTCTGAGCTGGGGGCCTGCTGTGGGACAGGGACCCTTTACACCTCAGACAGGACCTTCCCAGTCAAGGTGTCCCTCCTGATTTGTATCTGCCACACGTGGGTGTGGGACTAGCCCGTCTGCACCTCCACCCCTCTGACCAGTCTCCATGTGGCATTTTCTTTAATTTCATAGTTGTAGGACTTCCATTCAGCTCTATTTCTAGCAGTTCTGAATGATGGTTGTTCTGTAGTTTAGTTCTAATTTTGATGTGGTTGTGGAAGAAGGCAAGTACCACATATATCTATGCCACCATCCTGACAGGAAGTGAAACCAATATAATTTTATTAACCGATGTCACCCCACTAAATTCAATGGGGGGGGGGGGGATGTGAGGCATAAATAGAATAAGTAACTTGCTCAATGTCTCATACCCAGTAAGTGGGAGAGCTGAGATGTAAACCCAGCTGTCTCACTTCAGAGCCTGAATACTGTGGTGCCTTTTATTAAAGTCATTGTGTGAAATCAACAAATCCAGAATGTTTTCCTACCTTTAGACTTTATATTACATGAAACAATAAATTTCTCTATTGCTTTAAAAAAACAAACAACCAAAAAAAAACAAAACAAGGCCCTGTCAGGTTAGCTCAGCTGGTTTAGGGCATTGTTCCAATACACCAAGGTTGTGGGTTTGATATCTAGTCAGGGCACATACAAGAATCAACCAAGGAATACATAAATAAGAAGAAAAACACACCAATGCTTCTCTCCCTCCCTCCCTCCCCTTTCCTAGCTCTTGCTCTCTCTCAAATCAGTAAATAAAATAAATTTATAAATAAATAATTTAAAAAATGAAACATAAATTGGACTCAAGCTAGAGCCTGGAACCAGTGATTTGACTTTTATCAGTTCAGATCTAAAGGAGAAGAAACAAAACGTATTTGGCATGCTGTTCAGGGTAGAAGAGCAGGGAAGGAACTCAGACCAACAATGGCTAGTCAAATCTTGCCCATGAAAATCAACAGGGAAAAAGAAAGCAGTAGATGAGAAGCAAAGAGAGATGCTATGAGAAAGGATTCCAGCCCGAGCCGGTTTGTCTCAGTGGTTAGAGTGTTGGCCCACGAGCCAATGAGTCTCACGTTCGATTCTGGTCAAGGGCACATACCGTGGTTGCAATTCATCCCAGCCGTGGTTGGGGTCGTGCTGGAAGCAGCCACTCAATGTGTCCCTTTCACGCCAATGTCTCTCTCTCTCTCTCTCTCTCTCCCCTTCCCACTCTCCCTGAACAAAAATGAAAAAATGTCCTTGGGTAAGGATAAAAAAAGAGAGAGAGAAAGAGAGAAAGGATTTCAATAGAAAGCGGACATGTCTTGCTGCTTCTTGTAAATCCACCTGCCAACATTACCTTAACCATGAGTGACGCTCCAGCTGTAAAAAAAAAAAAAAAAAAGTACTCTGCTAACAAAACCACATTTAGAAGAATATCGATGAAAAGCAGATATAGTTATACATACTTCTACAAATTGATGCTGTTTTTGCAGACAGGACTACCTTATATCCATTTGCTATTTTCATTCTTAAGTAGTTCTACCTACCCACTTTAGCACCATTGAGTATTTCTGCCTTTTGCCTGACCTTTAGATGACTATGATTTCTAAACCAAAATTTGAAATGTCTGATCTGACAAAGGAGTCTTTTCTTTCTCATTTGTAAATTTACTTATGTTATGTATATATATACATATACATATACATATATATGTATGCACACACACACACACACAATCTTATAAATGAAGATCAATTGAGGGAGATCTAGTTAGAGATTTAATTAATCATTTTATTGAAAAGAATAAAATCACACAAAATTGAGGCTCAGCTAGACAATGCAGAATATGTGGTCATCATACAAGGAAAACTGAACTTTTAAGAGGAGGGACTCACAGTCATCTGGAAATTGTCCCTTGCTTCTGGCAGCACAGGAATTTGCCTCAGGAAAACTGACCTCTGTGAGTCCATGGTCCAGCTCAGCACCGTGTGCCAGAGAAGACATGACTATCATCTGGTGACGATAATGAGGAAGAGCGATTCCACAGAATGAAGCAAAGCATTTAAGATCCAGTTTCCTTCAACTCTATTTGTTCAGCCCTGATCTCTGTCAGCAAGTCCCCACGTGCGCCTTTTCATTCTAAGGTCCCCTGCGCTGTTCCGCGGATGTCTGAGGCTTCTTTCCAACAGACCTAACCAAGAGACAGTCTCTTCTGCATTTTCGCCAGTTGTTAGTTACATCTTATGCCTTGTGTCTCAAATTAATTCATCAGCAGATGAACATTTTGGCCAGAGCAAGATAGTGAATATTTCCATTTATAAAATAGAAGAAATTATTACAGAAAATAAATGTTATTTCACATTATTGATTACCCTCTACCATGTACCTACACACTTAATTTTTCAAATAAAATAAAAAATAAGCTAATTTCTTGGTTGTGGGTAAAATTATGATACTTTTTAAAAATTACTTGCATGGATTCTTTTTATCAATTTCAGTTACCATTCAATATTATATTAGTTTCAAGTGTACATCACAGTGTTTAGACATTCACATATGAAGTGATTCCCCCAATAAGTCCAGTACCCACCTGGCACCATACATAGTTATTACAATATTATTGGCATATTCTCTATGCTGTACTTGATATCCTCGTGACAATTTTGTAACTGCCAATTTGTACTTAATCCCCTCACTTTTTTTCTTCATTACCCTAACCCCACTTCCATCTGGCAACCATCAATTTGTTTCCTGTATCTATGAATTTGTTTCTCATTTATTTGTTCCTTTATTTTGTTTTATAGATTCCACATATAAATGAAATCATATGGTATTTGTCTTTCTCTGCCTGACTTACTTTACTTAGTATAATACTCTCTAGGTCCATCCATGTTTAAAATTATGTCACTTCTAAAATCATGAAAAAAATAATTGAAATTTATCATTTTGGCACTATAAAGGAGACCTGGCAACAGCTAATAAAACACACGCTTTTATGGAAGAGGAACTTGAGTCACCAAGAGTTTAAGGTAGCCGGTCTCAAGCTTGAATATACATCAGAATCACCTGGGATGTGTTCACAAATAAAACTCCATGACCCCCACCTCAGTGAGTCTGGAGGGGGGGCCAGGAGTCTGCCCAGAGGAGGGTATAATCTGCATATTTAACCATGACCCCAGGTGATTCAGAGGTAGGTGGTGTCCAGAATGCACTATAAAAATATATGGAAACCATCTTCAGGGTCACACAGACAGAAACTGCAGAGTTTCAGCTTAGACTTTGGGATGAAGATGGGAGCAAGAAAGTATCATGGCCATGGGCCTGACTCTCCTCTCTCCTGCTCCTCACTGTCATGCTGCCCTCACACTTCCCTGAAAACCATCTACGTTAATGATTCTACTATAGTTAAAAATGAATGGCAAGTTGCAAACTAAACCTCAACATACACCACTAGATTATTAGATCCCCATAATAAACAGTAGGTACTTTTATTATCTTCATTTCACGAGAGATGGAAATGAGACTTAAAATAGTCAACCTGTCCAAAATCACATAGCAAGAAAGTACAAGGGCCATACACGGACCCATGCTTTGGGCTTACAACCCTATTGCTTCCCTGAAGGATCCAAGTGTGATGAAGCAGCAGTTTCCTACTTGAAACTTTGCCACCATCTGTACATCCAACTTTTCTCCCAGTCCTGTCAGTCAGTGGCATTTACTTGGCACCCACTGTGTGCAGAAGGCCAAATAGCAGAACTAACGAGAAGGTCCACAACTGCTCTCACAGGAGCTCAGGATACCCTCAGGCCTTAGAGTACTTTTATTTGGACCACTTTGCTTGCTCAGTTCTTCAGGAGCACATCTGGCCTCCTGAGTAGAGTTAACAGTGGGCTATAGTAAAGCATTTTCCAAACGGCTTCCTGATTTGTATTCTGGTTTTTCAAGCACATCATGATTTGGGATTTAACTCATGCTAAAAGCCAAGACCTGAAATTTTCTTTAAAACAGAACTGTCACAGCAACTTAAACTCCACTGCAAAATTCACAACCTTTTGGGTGACCTCGAACTTAAGAAAAGAGACACTCAGTGTCCCCGAGGCACAGACCCCTCTCCAGGGCCTGTCCTGTTACCACCAGCCACTATCCCAGCCACCCCCTTTCCAGTCGATATAAAAAGATTATTGGGAGGGAATGGGGATTTTCCAAAAGTCTATAGAGAGTATTTTGGCTCTTCTCATCTCTCCACAAGAGAGAGGAACAATACTACTAAAAAAAAGAATCTCGTGTAATATGAGCATTTACCCCAGACACTGCGGATCCTTGGCTGTCTCCCACACACCCTCAAGGGGTTAACAAGGTCAAAACTCATTGATAAGAATCCTAAGACATGATCTGCCTTCTGACTGTATTGATATTTGTACTAATGGGGCAAAAGCAATAGGGAGTAAAACCGCTGGTGCCTTAGCAGAAACCGAGGCAGTTGCGCCAATCTACGAGGGCGCGTTGTACGCTTTTCCGCCGCACGTTCACAGTGGAAAGGAAGCAAAGGCTCACGCTGGAATATCCCTGATGAAGCAGTAAAATGATTAATGTTGCCATCTCTTCTCACTTGCCTGCATGTCCTTTCAAGAACCCGGGAGAAAGTGATGGGGGAACATGCAGCGGTACACGGGAGGGCCGTGTTGTCTTCAGGAAAAGTACATGCATGATTGTTTCCGCTGCTCTTTTTCGTGGACTACTGTACCAGTTTCCTACTGCTGCTATAACAAAATGCCACAAACTTAGCAGCTTAAAGCAACACAAATGCAATATCTTACATTTCTGGAGGTGAGGAGTCAGACACAAATCTCACCACTGTCAGCAGTACATTCCTTCTAGAAGCGCTAAAGGAGAAATCCGTTTTTGCCTTTTCCAACTTCTAGAATTCATTTGCAATTTTTGGCTCGTGGCTTCTTCCTCTGTGTGCAAATCCAGCAGAACAGCATCTTCAAGTCTCCTGCCTCCCTCTTTCCCTCATAGGGACCCTCGGGATTACACTGGGTCCACCCATCCAGGAGAGTCTCTCTATCTTAAAAGTCTTAACTGAGTCACATATTCAGTCTCTTGCCATGTAAAGGAACATATGCACAGGTTCCAAGGATCAGGGCTTCGACATCTGGGGGTGGGGGTGGGAAATTATTCTGCTTCCCGCAAACATCATTTTTACTTGAAATAATGAATAATGGACAAATTATGATTATTCAGACTTGGGTATTTGGCAGAAATGTTCTCAAAATCAACAAAGTAAGCCTGTAACTTCTTGGAAAACAGCTCATAGTATTTGTTATCAAAAATAAAATTCAAGTTTTCAAGTGAAAATTAAAATTTTGGAAAACTCACGTACACCACAATAAATTTCACAGCTTCTCAATACTTAAGGACTTTTCTCATCAGATTGGGAGTGGGGATCCTTTACACTGAATAATAAACATGCTCACATTTAAAGACCTGATTAGCCCTGGCCGGTTTGGCTCAGCAGTTAGAGCATCGACCTGCGGTCCGGAGAGACCTGGGTTCGGTTCCCGCTAAGGGCATGTACCTCGGTTGCAGTTTATCCCCGGCCCTGGTTGGTTGTGCCGGTGGCGACCACTCGATGTGTCCCTTTCACATCGATGTTTCTCTCTCTCTCTCTGTTCCTCTCTCTCCCTCCCACTCTATCTGAACAAAGAATGGAAAAATGTCCTGGGGTGAGGATGATAAAAAAATAAATAAATAAATAAATAAAGACCTGATTAGCCAAGTGAACCATATTTTTCAAATGACCACTTTGTGCTAGTATAAAATCATGATTATTGCACGTTATTTGGTGTGCAAAAAAATCAATAGATTTTAATGCAATACAGTGTTAAAAGTTGTTCATATGGTTTTAACTTCCATGTTGAAACCAACCTTTAAGAAACTACCATTTTCAAATAGGATAGTATTAAAGAAGACTACTCACAATTACCTAAAGAGGCCATCAAATAACACCTCTCTTTCCAACTGTGTATCTGTGTTATGCTAGATTTTCTTTGTATAACTCAATTTTTAAAAAGAGATTACAACAAATTAAATGCAGTATAGGATATGAGAATCAAGTTATCATCTCTAAAGCTAGGCATCAAAGATATTTGCAGAAATAAAAAACAATGACACTCTACTCAGTGATGTGTGTTTGTCTGGGAAAATACAATTTTTCATTAAAAAAAAAGAACTGATGACCCCTGGCTGGTCTTCTCAGTGGTTAGAGCATTGACCCGTGGACCAAAGAGTCGCAGTTTTGGTTTCAGTCAAGGGGTCAGGGTCATGTGGGAGACAACCAATTAATGTGTCTCTCTCACATCGATGTTTTTCTCTCTCACCTTCTCTGTCTCTCCCTCCCACTCTATCTGAAGATAAATGGAAAATTATGCTTGGGTGAGGATTTTAAAAAATAAAATAAAATAATTGATGAAATTTAAAGTAATGGGTTTATTATTATTATTTTAAGTGAATTAATAAATATTTTTAATTACTGAGTTTTAATTCCAAGTATGGTAAATATTGATAGCTATAATTCCTATATGTCCATGTAATTCATATATAGTCATTCAAAGTCCTCAATAATTGTAAGAAAGAAAAGTGATCCTGACATTAAAAACCATTAATCTACCTTATGCCTACCAGTTTTCTCTACTTTTATAGAGGAAACAGAAGAAATGGTCATTATTAAAGTAAATTGCTTTTTTTTAAGCTCTAGGGCTGCACTTCTCATTCCTTACTTAGTCCAAGGCCTTTGTCACCTTTTTGTCACCTTTTCTAATATCACTGACACATGTTTCACATATAAGTACTTGGTGGTAAAAATTCCTTTTCATTACAAATTTCCATAGGCCAAAACTTGTAGGGTTAATAGCAACAAAGTATTGTATAGTGAGTTACATATATTTATAAGTATAAAATAACACATAGCATATGTCAGCAATATGTTCCACACTGAGGCCAGATTCCATAAAGGTCATTTCTCTGGGGATAGGATTGTAGTGTATCTGCCACATGACTCACATTGCATACTTCCAGTTTGTGTCATCTCCTGAGGTATGCAATGTTAATCTTCAGTATTTGATGACAAGCCTTCTGAAATGCTTATAACTAATACTCAACATATGATGTGTGAGAAACTTGGCTGATATAAACCCAAAACCTACAAGCTGGCCTTTCCTTGGCTCTAGCAGGTGACATTCTTCAGACAAAACAATCAAATAAACCAATTAACAAATCAGAATAGCAACCTTTTTTTCTTTTTCTGCATTCAAGAGTGCAGAAACATTGTCCCATGAACAGGAACAGGGTGGCATCTGTTCAAGCAGCATATTGTTTTACATACTCTGCTCCTCTATCCAAGTGGTGAGCCAGTGTCAGACTTACTTATACCTGAGGCCCAAAGTAGGAGACCTAGCTTGCTCATGTAGGAGGAAGTAAAATGGCATGTGGAATCCCTGCTCCCATCCCTTGGCCAGCAGCAGAGGCCAGGCCTAAACACCATCACAAAAAGAGCTAGCTACCAGCTTTGCCCAGCCATTATCAGCAACAGTCAAAGACAGGCCTTCCACCAGGGAAGGCAGCGGAGGAACAGGGAGCAACAAACTCAGTACTGACCAAATTGTTCTTATACAGAAGTGTAGAGAAGAAAGAGAAGGTCTTTAGGCTGTACCCCCTCTTATTCCAGCCCTTGATCATGCCACTTTCCACTGTGAAACACAGAGTATGACTTACTAACAGATGATTGAGTACCTGATATCCACCTCCAACGCAGTGGATTACTTGGCTAGGGCTGTCACAACAAAGTGTTATAAACTGTGACTTAACAAATGCATTATCTCCTAGTTCTGGAGGCTAGAAGTCTAAGACCGAGGTGTTGGCAGGGATGGTTCCTTCTGAGGACTATGAGGGACTGTTCCATGCCTCTTCTCTTACCTCTGGTGGTTTGCTGCCAGTCTGAATTTCTTGTCGTATAGATGCACCAGTCCAGTCTCTGCCTTGATGTTCCTGTGGTATCTTCCGTGTGTGTGTGTGTGTGTGTGTGTCCAAATTTCCCCTTTTTATAAGGACACCAGCTGTACTAGATTAGGGATTACCTTAATGATCTCAATTTAATTTGATCATCTGCAAAGACCCTGTTTCCAAAAATGGTCACATATTCAGGAAGTAGGAGTTAAAATTTCAACCTCTTTTGGGGGAGACACAATTCAACCAAAAGTATACAATGCAAAAATATCTCTAGTAAAAAGCTGAATTAGACTCTATAACTCAGCTTAGAGTCTAAATGCTCCTTTTCACAAAATAAAGATTACCTGGGGGAAAAAAAGGAAGGGGAAACGAATTATGGGTTCTTTAAGGTGCAGTTATCCACTCTCTAGTATTATGTGGCCCAATCAATGCCTGGGTTCTAACAAGCAGAGTAAAGTTTCTTTGGAACAGGTTAAATTTAAGTGGCCACATTAGAGAAGATGTTGCCCATTTCAAGTGACAAAAACATTTGTTTTCTGTTTGGTCAAACAGCATTTACCAGGGTACAAAAATATATGTATCTTTGTGCAGTCCTAAGCCTTTTGCCCTGAGTTCCATTCTTACCCCTTCCCTTCCTCTGTGTTCTATCTCAGGCTTTGTTTCCCAGGCCGCCGTGACAGCTGGATTCTGGCCAAGTCAGGCCAATGGGAGGTACTGAGAGCTGACTGGGGCGCAGAAGGAAGGGAGAAGGCTCTCTTCCTCACCTGGCTTCTCTTGCAGCAGCTGCAACTCCTCCATGGCTCAAGTTTCCTGTAGGCAGGTCCAGCGTTTCTCCAGCTTCTTCCAGACGATCTGACCTCCTGAACACATGAGATGCCCTATTCTGTCCCTCCTGCCCCATGGTGTTAGTGGTTTCTCTGGGTTGCTTCACTGACACTTATTTGGCTTCAGATTCCCCATCACGAGTTTAACCAATTTCCTGAACTTATCACCTCTGTTAGGGTGTGAAAGCAGCAATATCCAATAGCAATGAGCACACCCAAAACCAGATCTGGGTCTTTACATGTCATTCTCCACTGAAAGGAATTTGAGATCCTTAGCAAGGTGGCTGATTTCAGAGCTATGCCAGGGAAAGAATAATATGAGCATAAAATAACTTTGGGGTCAAAATGTAAGAAAGTACTCAAAGAATGACAGGGATATGTCAGAAAGACACAGAAAAGAGCTGGAACGAGCTCCCTCTGGCCAAATAGGGACAATTTGAACATCATAATAGTGAAAGTAACATTATAATTCATTGAAAAAATTACAAAACCAAGAATATATACTTATATGAATTAATTAATTAAAGTTGGATGAGGAACAAGATGTTAATATCGTCTCAAAATAACCTCTCTTGCCCTGGCCAGTGTGGCTCAGCAGTTAGAGCATTGGCCTGAGGACCGAAGGGTCTCAGATTCAATTCCAGTCAAGAGCACGTACCTGGGTTGCAGGTTCGATCTCCAGCCTGGTCAAGGTCCTGAGGGACGCAACCAATCAATGTGTCTCTCTCACATCTATCTATCTATCTATCTATCTATCTATCTATCTATCTATCGATCTATCGATCTATCGATCTATCGATCTATCGATCTATCTTTCTCTTCCCCTCCCTACCTCCCTTCCACTCTCAGAAAAGTCAATGGAAAAATAACCTCAAGTGAGGATTAAAAATAAAATAAAATAAAATAACCTCTCTCCTCAAATACTTAGTACCTACACAGGAAAACAGTTTTACAGTAGAGAAGTCTGACAAACCACTAAAATAGTGATCAAAGTGAACATAATCAGTAATAAGACAAATCAAAAATGCGTGCCACCTAATAGGATGCATTGAGAAGAACACAGCATCACTTCTGTATATTCCCACCAAACACGTACACCTGAATCTAATTATGAGAAAACATCTGTCCACACAAATTGAGGGTTATTCTACAAAATAAATGGCCTATAATCTTCAAAACTGACAAGATCATGAAAGCTTGTGATTGTTTCCATTATAAATAAGTAATAAATAAATCCTTCTGTTGGACATTTAAGGTAGTTTCTGTTTTCCTGTTACACCTGATTGATATCCTCATCTTCTATATATAGTAAGCTCTTATATTATTTACAATAGCCAAGATATGAAAGCAACCCAAGTGCCCATCAATAGATGAGTGGATAAAAAAGATATGGTACGTCTACGCAGTGGAATACTACTCAGCCACAATAAAAGAATGAAATCTTACCATTTATGACAACATACATGAACCTAAAAGGTATTATGGTAAATCAAATAATTCAGGCAGAGACATACAAATACCATATGACTTCATTTATACATGAAATCTAAAGAACAATATAAATGAATAAAAGAGAAACAAACATACAGATACAGAAAACAAACTTATAGTTGCCAACTGGGAGAGGTTAAAGGGCTGAGTAAAAATGATGAAGGGGTTAAGAAATACAAATTGGCTGTTACAAAATAGTCATGGGAATTTAAAGTACAGCATAGGAAATACAGTCAATAATATTATAATAACTATGTGTGGTGTCAGGTATGTACGAGACTTATTAGGGAGATCACTTTGTAAAGTTTATCATTGTATAACCACTATGCATACATCTGTAACTAACATAAAAGAATACTGAATGTCAACTGTAATTGAAAAATAAAATTTAGAATAAATAAACAGTAAGTTCTCATGGGCAGAGTACTTTCTTTAAAAAAAAATTTTTTTTTCTTATTGGTATTTTTAGAGAGAGAGGAAGGGAGAGGGAGAGAGAGAGAGAAACATCTATGAGAGAGAACATTGATTGGCCACCTCCTGCATGCCCCTCACTGGGGGATCAGGCCTACAACCTGGGCATGTGCCCTGACCAGGAATTGAACCAGAGACCTCTTGGTACATGGGTCGACACTCAACCACTAAGCCACACCAGCCGGGCGGCAGAGCACTTCTTTATATCTTCAACAACAGAAGCTCATGTCATGCATATAGTTAATACCGAACATGTATTTGTTGATTTGACCAATGTTAAGAACTCATTTGTTCATGTTAGTGAATTAGTAAACTTTAACTGGAAAAGCCAGTTAGCCCAACTAACTAAGTTGGTCCTACGTCTCTAAGGTCAATTATCCATCTTTAAGGGCTGTGGTCACTGCTAGGCTTCATTTTAACCCCAGCTTGAGCTTGTATTTGCTTTGGGTATTAGGATTTGAGAGTATGCTTTTATTTAAACCCTCATATTGTCCTTATGTCTTCACGGAAACTCTGTAAGACAGGCAGGGAGGGCATTTTGCTTATTTTATAAATGGGAACACAGGCACACAGAGTTAAGTGGTTCATCAAAATCAACCAGTTAGGAAGTAGTAGAGCACCAACTGGATCTCAGTTCCTCTGACTCTGAATATTCCGCACACATCTCTGAGCCTGGGGAGAACTAGAAAAGGAATGTGCCTCTAAGATGACTCATCCAACCATCTGTTCCAAATAGGATTTGAGTGCTAAGCATGTCAATAGCTTTATGTCCATATATAAAGGATTATATGGTTAGATCATGTTGACCTCTTTTTTTATATATATAATTTTTTTCTTTATTGATTTTAGAGAGAAAGGGAGAAGGAGAGAGATAGAAACATTGATGAGCAAGAACATCGATTGGCCACCTCCTACACCCCTCCCCCCACCCCCGGGAATCAAGTCCACAACCTAGGCATGTGCCTTGACCAGGAATCGAACAAGTGCATGGGTCAATGCTCAACCACTGAGCCACACCAGCCAGGCTGATAATGTCGACCTCTTAAAGGGAGCTCCCTTCTTCTTTCACACAGAGTTCAACTAGCATCTTAGCAATACAGACTTTAGAGCCCTTAAGGCAGTATAGGCAATAACACATTAATATACACCTGTACTGTGAAAGCCAGATATCAGAAATATGGGATATGAAAACCTGATCAATGATTTTCAGAGGCCTGAAAAGACATCTTGTTTATAAATATAAGTAAATAAATCAAGAAATGCAAATGTTAGGCTCTATATTGATGGGTGTTAGCTACATAAATATTTACATTTTGAATAAAGCATACAAAGGCACAAATATTTAGACCAAATTAGGTTCTGTTTTATATTTTGCTTTGTTTCCCAAAATTTTCAGTGAGCATCTTGTACTTAATTATCTTTTTCATTATTATATTCCCAACACTAATTAGATTGCTAAATGAATGCTTGTTAAATTAATGAACCAATAAATCAATTAGAAACAGAAGAAACTAAAATGTGAAGTCAAATCAAGCCTCTGGTCAAGATGGTAAAGTAGGTAAATGCTGTGCTCACCTCCTTCCACTTAAAAATTACAATTATGCCCTGGCCGGTTTGGCTCAGTGGTTAGAGTGCCGGCCCCCAGACCAATGAGTCACAGGTTTGATTCCGATCAAGGGCACATACCTCGGTTGCAGTTTGTCCCCGGCCCTGGTCAGGGTCATGGAGGAGGCAGCCAGTCAATGTGTCTCTCTCAAATCAATGTTCTCTCTCTCTCTCTCTCTCTCTCTCCCCCCCCTCCTCCCTCCCACTTTATCTGAAGATACATGGAAAAAATATTCCCAGGTAAGGATTAAAAATAAAATTACAACTAGCCCTGGCCCACGTGGGTGAGTGGTTAGAGCATCAGCCCACACACTAAAGGGCCATGGGTTGGATTCCCCATGAAGGGCATATACCTGGGTTGCAGGTTCAATCCTTGGCCTGGTCAGGGTGTATGCAGGAGGCAAGTAATCAATGTGTTTCTCTCACATCAATGTTTCTCTCTCTCTCTCCCTCCCTCTCTTTCCTTCCACACTCTGTGAAAATCAGTGGAGAAAATATCCTCAGGTGAGGATTAACAACAACAAAAAATTACAACTAAACTACAAAACAACCGTCATTGAGAACTGCCTGAGATCTAGCAGAACAGAAATCCTGTAATGAAAAATATACAGAAGACACATATAGACTGGTAGGAGGGATGGAGACGCAGAATTGCCTGGTTCCACACCCCCATGTGATGAATAAATATCGAGAGGGATATCTCGGCTCTGGAGGTCCCCTCTGTGGAACAAAGGGTTTCTGCCCCACTCTGGGCTCCCCAGCCCAGGGTTTCAGGGCCAAGCAGAGAAGTCCCCATAACTCTGGCTGTGAAAACCAGTGGCATCCTTTATGGCTAAGTGAGACAGAGGGCTTCGGAGTGTCAGTTGTTCCTCTTAAAAGAACCAAGCATGGGCTTATTTGCTGATGGACTCACTCCTTCTGGGCTCCAGCCCTGGAGCAGCAGCTGGAGAGGTGCCAGGGCAAATGGGGAGGAACTGAATGAGGGCTGGGTGGGCAGCTTTCTCTCAGGCAGAAGTGCTGAGAGGCTATTGTTCTTTGTTGAGCCCTGCCCGCACCCAGCCAGCACATGCATGCAGGCACCAAGTCTGGGTCTCCCACAGCCTGGCTGACGCCATTTACCCACCCTGGAGAGTCCCTGAGACCCTGCCCCTCCCAACTTGTGGGCCCACCCAAGCTGCTTTCAGTAGTTTTTCTATGGCTTATCTTGGCTTATGCTTCATACTTTCTGATGCAGGGGAAGGGTTAGCAAATTTTTTCTGTAAAGGGCAAAACAGTCAATAATTTAGGCTTTGCAGGCCATATGTTCTCATATGGTCACAACTACTTAGTTCTACCATTGAAAGCAGCCACAGAAAAATATAAAGAAACAGTATGCCTGTGTTCCAATAAAACTTTATTGACAAAAACAGGGAGTGGGCTGGATTTGGCCTGTGGACCATAGTGTGATGACCCCTGGTCTACACGTTCTGCACTTAATGTGGACTCACTGCCTTAAGGTTTGTCATTCAGTCTATGGTACGGGCAAGTGTAGAATAAGAATTATGGTTTGATCCATATCTCCAAAGCCACTAGAAAAGTAAAAAAAAAACTTGCAAGAGTTCTGGTTTTTCTCTTAGCTATTTAATTACTGCAATGATATCAAATCAATTGTCTAAGCTTCCTTGTTTTTTTGGTATTGAGGGTACTTATTAACCACCTATAAATCTCTGCTGCTCTCTGGTGGTAACAAGAAGCTGTTAGAACACATTCCAGAAAAGCTGAGTATAGCACAATTTAGAAACTAAATTCACACTATAGTTTAGGACACTTGAACTAAGTCAGAGTGAATGGAGTGTTTTCAAATTTACTAGCAAGAACTATAATCAAATCTCTATAATAATTCTATAAATGATTTCCCTTGGTTATAAATTTTTTTTTTCTACTGGAACAAGCAGACTGACACCTGCAGACTCTATTACTTCTTGCTTTAAATAGGAGCATCATAAATGATGAAGTGGGACTCAGAAGAAACTTTGATTCTTTCAGAATTTTTGGATAGGGCACAAAAAGGAGCAGCAGAGAGTCAAAGGAGATTAAGTGTTAATTGGTAGCAAAGGAGTTTTAATCCATATTGCAATTCCATGTGCTACATGTAGCTGAATGTCAGCAGATTTAACTTCTCTTCAATACTGAAGAAAGAGTCCTTGTTTCTATACCATAATCACACCAGAGAAGCAGAGAACCCCAATATCAGTTTTCTCATCATTGAAAACTGCCCTTTGGGGATGAATTGATCTTTTATATCAGGAAATAGTTAGACCACTGTTTTCCTATCAGTTTTGTGGCTCCTGGTGACTCAACTCAAACAAGGAGGAGAGGGTTTCCAGAAACCAGGGATAAAGAAGATGAGCAACTATAAGATAGCTTGCATACTCTGTGAGCACAGAGTCAGGCCTGTTCCCCACTGTGGTTGATGTTTTCCAGCTCCCGGCACTGAGAATCACGTTGTAGGGACTCCATGTACTAGTCTCCCTGCCAGGACCTGGAATGCCTTCACTGAATGAGTGAAGAGATAAATGGCCAATCGCACCATTAGTGTTGGTGAGAGTGGTTTTAAAACTATACAGCACTCTACAGATGTCCTTTTATTCCTATTAGAAGTAGAGAAAAGGTCAATGACAAATCAGGAGATAATGGCTTATACAGAAGGAAGTTCTTTCCAAACTCATACTTCTATGTCTCACTTCTCAGTTCCAGAGCACCACAGAACTTTGGGTTTGCAAGGGATATTAAGGCTTTTCTTGTCCAAATATCCATCTGATGGTCTTTATTCACCACACTCCTGCCAAGCAGCAGTCACCCAGCCTCTACTCAAACTTGTCCGGAGAGAGGGGACTCAACACCTACAGACACATTTTGTATTTTTGCAGGGAAAGGGAGTTTGACCGGTCTGCACGGGTAGGAAAAGAGACTCTAGACTGTGCCATTCAGTTGGTAGCCACTAGCCACATGTTGCTATTAACACTTGAAATGTGACAAGCTTGAGTTGAGGTGTGCTATGATTTTGAAGACAATATTTTAAAAAGAATGTAAAATATTCAATTCATTTTTTAAAATGACAATGAAATTATAATTCTTGCATACATTGAGTTAAATAAAATATATTACTAAACTTAATGGCACCTTTTTTTTTTTAATAAATTTTTTATTTATTTTTTTGTTACAGATATTTTACCTTTTTTACCCCATTGGCAACCCCCTCCCCACCCCACTCCCGCCCCATCCCCGGCTTAGTTGTCCATGTCCATTGGTCATGCATACATGCATATATGTTCTGTGGTTTATCTCTACCCACCCACCCCCACCCCCTCTTCTGAGGGATGTCAGTCTGTGCCCTACTTCCATGTTTCTGGGTCTATTGTATTCCTCAGACTGTTATGTTCATTATATTCAGTATATAAGTGAGATCATGTGGTATTTGTCTTTTTCTGCTTGGCTTCTTTCACTTAGGATGATACTTTTCAGGTCCCTCCATGTCGTCTCAAAGGATAAGAGATCTTTCTTTCTTACCGCTGCATAGTACTCCATTGTGTACATGTACCACAGCTTTTTTATCCATTCGTCTACTGATGGACACTTGGGCTGTTTCCAGATCTTAGCTATTGCAAACAGTGCTGCTATGAACATGGGGGTACATATATTCTTCCTGATTGGTATTTCAGGCTTCTTAGGGTATATTGCTAGCAGTGGGATCACTGGGTCAAATGGAAGTTCAATTTTCAATTTTTTGAGGTAACACCATATTGTTTTCCATAGTGGCTGCACCAGTCTGCATTCCCACCAGCAGTGTATTGGAGTCCCCTTTTCTCCACACCCTCGCCAACACTTGTTGTTTGATGATTTGTTGATGGCGGCCATTCTGACAGGTGTGAGGTGATACCTCATTGTTGTTTTAATTTGCATCTCTCTGATGATTAGTGATATTGAGCATTTCTTCATATGTCTCTTAGCCATTTGTATGTCCTGTTTGGAGAGGTGTCTATTCAGCTCCTCTGCCCATTTTTTAATTGGGTTCTTTGTCTTCCTTTTGTTGAGTTGTATGAGCACTCTATATATATTGGAAATTAATCCCTTATCTGATACATCATTGGCAATGATGTTCTCCCATACAGTGGGTTGCCTTTCCATTTTGATGATTGTTTCTTTTGCTGTGCAGAAGTTTTTTAGTTTTAGTTTGATGTAGTCCCATGTGTTCATTTTTTCCTTTGTTTCTGTTGCCTTAGGTGATGTATCAGTGAAAATTCTGCTCCGTATGATGTCCGAAATTTTGTTGCCTACATTTTCTTCTAGAATTTTTATGGATTCACGGGTCACATTTAAGTCTTTTATCCATTTTGAGTTTATTTTGGTGTATGGTGTAAGTTGATGGTCTAGTTTCATTTTTTTGCATGTAGCTGTCCAATTTTCCCAACACCATTTATTAAAGAGGCTGTCTTTACTCCACTGTATTCTCTTGCCACCTTTGTCAAATATTAATTGAGCGTATTCCCTTGGGTCCATTTCTGGGTTTTCAGTTCTGTTCCACTGGTCTATATGCCTGTTCTTGTGCCAGTACCAGGCTGTTTTGGTTACAGTTGCTTTGTAGTATAACCTGATATCTGGTATTGTGATCCCTCCAACTTTGTTCTTTTTTTTTCAAGATTGCTGTGGCTATTCGGGGTCTTTTTTGGTTCCATATAAACTTTTGAAGTATTTGTTCTAGTTCTATGAAATATGTCGTTGATATTTTGATGGGGATTGCATTGAATCTATAGATTGCTTTGGGTAGTATGGACATTTTAATTATGTTAATTCTTCCAATCCATGAACAGGGTATGTGCTTCCACTTTTTTATATCTTCCTCTATTTCTTTTTTCAATTACCTGTAGTTTTCTGCAAATAGGTCCTTTACTTCTTTGTTTAAGTTTATTCCTAAGTATCTTAATTTTTTTGGCGCGATGGTAAATGGGATTGTTTTTTCAGTTTCTGTTTCTGTGAGTTCATCATTGGTGTACAAGAATGCCGTCGATTTCTTGACGTTAATTTTGTATCCTGCTACTTTGCCAAATTCATTTATTAAGTATAGATTTTTGATGGAGTCTTTAGGGTTTTCTATGTATAATATCATGTCATTTGCAAATAATGACAGTTTCACTTCCTCCTTTCCAATTTGGATCCCTTTTATTTTTTCTTCATGTCTGATTGCTGTGGCTAAGACTTCCAGTACAATGTTAAATAAGAGTGGCGAAAGTGGACATCCCTGTCTTGTTCCTGTTCTTAATGGAAATGTTTTTAGTTTCTGCCCATTGAGTATTATGTTGGCTGTAGGTCTTTTATATGTGGCCTTTATTATGTCTAGATATGATCCCTCTATTCCTACATTGCTGAGCGTTTTTATCAGAAATGGATTGAGGATTTTGTCGAATGCTTTTTCAGCATCTATTGATATGATCATGTGGTTTTTATTCTTCATTTTGTTTATGTGGTGTATCACGTTTATTGATTTGCGAATATTGTACCAGCCTTGCGTCCCTGGAATGAATCCCACTTGGTCATGGTGAATAATTTTTTTGATGCATTTCTGGATCCGATTTGCGAATATTTTGTTCAGGATTTTGGCGTCTATGTTCATCAGGGATATTGGCCTGTAGTTTTCTTTCTTTGTAGTGTCTTTTTCTGGTTTTGGAATTAGAATTATGCTGGCCTCATAGAACGTGTTTGGAAGTCTTCCTTCTTCTTGAATTTTTTGAAATAGTTTGAGGAGAATGGGTGTTAGTTCTTTTTTGAATGTTCAGTAAAACTCCCCTGTGAAGCCATCTGGGCCTGGGCTTTTGTTTGCTGGGAGAGTCTTGATTACCTCTTCGATTTCCTTAGTTGTTATTGGTCTGTTCAAGTTTTCTATCTCTTCCCGGTCCAGTTTTGGGAGACTGTGTGTTTCTAGAAATTTGTCCATTTCGCTTAGATTGTCAAATTTGTTGCCATATAGTTGTTCGTAGTAGTTGTTAACAATCTTTTGTATTTCCGTGGTGTTGGTTGTTACTTCTCCTCTTTCATTTCTGATTTTGTGTATTTGGGTTCTCTCTCTTTGTTTCCTGGTGAGTCTAGCTAAGGGTCCATCAATCTTGCTTATCTTTTCAAAAAACCAGCTCTTTGTTTCATTGATCCTTTGAATTGTTTTTTTTGGTCTCTATGTCATTTATTTCTGCTCTGATCTTTACTATTTCCTTCCTTCTACTTGCTCTGGGGTTTTCTTTTTGTTTGCTTTCTAATTCTTTAAGCTGTGAGGTTAGACAGTCAATTAGAAACTTTTCTTATTTTTTGAGGTAGGCCTGTAGTGCTATGAACTTCCCTGTCAGAACTGCTTTCACTGCATCCCATAGATTTTGTGTTGTTGTGGGTTCATTTTTATTGGTTTCCAGGAAGTTTTGAATTTCTTCCTTGATCTCCTCGGTGACCCATTCATTGTTTAATAACATGCTATTTAGCCTCCATGTGTTGAAATGTCTTTGCATGTTCTTGTTGCAATTGATTTCTAGTTTCATGCCATTGTGATCTGAGAAGATGCTTGATATGATTTCAATCTTCTTGAACTTGTAGAGATTTAGTTTGTGTCCTATCATGTGGTCTATCTTTGAGAATGTCCCATGTGCACTTGAGAAGAATGTGTATTCTGTAGTTTTGGGGTGTAATTATCTGTAGATATCTATTAAATCCATTTGGTCTAGTGCTTCATTTAGAGTCTCTGTTTCCTTGCTAATTTTTTGCCTAGAGGATCTATCCAGTGCTGTCAACAGGGTGTTGAAGTCCCCTGCTATGATTGTATTGTTGTCTATCTCTCCTTGGAAGTCCTCCAGAAGATTTTTAATATATTTTGGTGCTCCTATATTGGGTGCATATATGTTTATCAAGGTTATATCTTCCTGTTGGATAGATCCTTTCAATATTATGTAGTGGCCATCTTTGTCTCTAGTTATGGTCTTCATTTTGAAATCTATTTTATCAGATATGAGTATTGGTACCCCAGCTTTTTTTGGCTTTCCATTTGCTTGGAAAATTTTTTTCCATCCCTTCACTTTCAACCTATTTGAGTCTTTTGTTGAGAGGTGGGTCTCTTGTAAACAACATATAGATGAGTCATGCTTTCTTATCCAATCAGCTACTCTGTGTCTTTTTATGGGAGCATTCAATCCATTTACATTTAAGGTGATTATTGATATGTACTTATTTATTGCCATTTTTGTTTAGTGTGGTTCTATTTTTCTTCCCGTTTCTACTGCTAATTACAGCAGTCCTTTTAACATTTCTTGCAGTGCTGGTTTGGTGCTAATGTATTCCCTTAGCCTTTTATTGTCTGGGAAGCTCTTTATTTGACCTTCTATTTTGAATGATAGCCTTGCTGGGTAGAGTAGTTTTGGATTCAGATTCTTGTTTTTCATGACTTTGATTACTTCATGTCATTCCCTTCTGGCCTAAAGTGTTTCTTGTGAGAAGTCAGATGAGAGCCTTATGGGGTTTCCTTTGTAGGTAACCTGTTGCTTCTCTCTTGCTACTTTTAGGATTCTCTCTTTGTCTTTAATTTTTGGCATTTTAATTACTATGTGTCTTGGTGTGGGCCTGTTTGGGTTTTTCTTACTTGGGACTCTCTGTGCTTCTTGAACTTGAATGCCTTCTTCCTTCACCAAATTAGGGAAGTTTTCTGTCACTATTTTTTTTAATATATTCTCTATCCCTTGCTCATTTTCTTCTTCTTCGGGGACTCCTATGATGCGAATATTATTCTGTTTCCAGTTGTCCCACAGTTCTCTTAAGCTGTCTTCCTGTTTTTTAATAGCTTTTTCCTTTTGGTTTTCTGATTGGTTGATTTTTTCTACCCTGTCTTCTAATTCACTGATCCGGTCCTCAGCTTCCCCTACTCTGCTTTTTAAACCTTCCAATGTGTTTTTCATTCCTGATATGTCATTTTTTATCTCTTCTTGATGGTTTTTAATTTCCAATTGGCTTATTTTCAGTGTCTCTATGTCCTTACTCATACTGTTCAGCTTCCTCAAGATCATGGCTCTGAATTCTAACTCTGTTAACATGCGTAATTGCTCCACATTGATCTCATCTTCGGGAGGTCTCTTGCTCTTTCATTTGGCTTCTGTTTCTGTGTTTCACCATTTTGGCTATCACAGTGGACTTTGGAGCCTGTCAAGTTTTCCCTTGGGTGTTGGTGTTCTGCTGTTTGTGTCTCCCTCTCCTGGGTTTAGATGAGTGAGGGAGGACCCACGTTAAACACCACTGTCAAGTACTACTTTCCTGGTTAAAGTTGCCAGCCCAGGAAAGGTACTGTTATCCTCTAGCTTTTTGCCTGGAGGCTAGCAGTCGAGGTTACTTTATGAGTTTTGGGTTGTCAGTTGATTGAAAAACTCCCTCAGGTGCTCAGCACAAGGGGATTTCCCGAGGGTGGGGCAGATGCTGGATGTTAGTGAGCCTCAATTAGCACTTCAATGGCCCACAGGTGGGGTTAGATCTCCGAGGGAGGGGCTGCTGCCTCTCTCAGAGCCCTGGGAAGGAGCAATGTGGCCACCGTCCTGCGTGACTGCACTCAGCCAAAGCTCTGAGGGCCCTCCAAACCCCGAGTGTCCCGGCACAGTTCCAGTCCAGTCCGCCCTCCCTCCGCCGGAGCCCAAGGTGAGTGGCTGTGGCTGTTTCAGCCTCTGTCCCGGCTGCGCTGTGGGGCCGCCTGGGAGTGTAACCCGCGGGCGCCGCTTCCAGCTGAGGCCGCTGCCGAGCTGCCGACCGTGGGCTCCCAACCCCGTCTCGCGCCTTCGCAAGCCTACCGGGATCGAGTCGGTGTCCCTCGTTGTCTGGTCCTCGCAAGCTGCTTTTCTGTTGGTTTTTCCCGTCGATTTGTCTGTGTTATAGTTGTAATTCCAGTTTGGTTCTGGGAGACGGTCTGTGTAGCTCCGTTCACTCCGCCGCCATTTTTCTCTCTCAGTGGCACCTCTTAATATGATCTTTTTACCTTTTAAAAGTGATTGCTAGAACATCTAAAAGTACATATGTGGCTCACATTATATTTCTACTGAACAGCTCTGGTCTAGAGAACACATTTTGTCTTTCAGTTTAGTAGAAAGAAAATGATATCATTCAGAGACACTAATTTGGAAACCTTGTTCTACTTTTAGTATGGAAGTTAAAATCTTTATATGTTGAATTTCACCCATTCTTTTGTGGTGCTTGTTTCTGTGGCTGTTTCCTTGACCGTAAAATGGAAATACTATTTTCTTCCCTCTACCTCTACAGCAAGCCAGAGATTCTTTATGGGCCTCTCAACAATGACAGATTCCTGTTGTCCTGGAGACAGTGGACAAGAACCACCTCGACTTAGCACAAGGAAGAATCTTCTAACAGTGTGAGAATGGTCAGCTTGACTGGACACTACCCCAGACAGCAGACAAATCCTAAATTTTATAGCATCTGAAGTGTAATTGCAGCTAAAAACAGGAAAGGAAAATGTTCTCAGAAGCTCCCTGATAGCAAAAACAATAAATCTTAACCAATTATTATAAAACATGCTGTTATTTCACCATATATATGCAAATAATTTTGTTTGTTTGTTTGTTTGTTAATCCTCACCCAAGGATATTTTTCCACTGATTTTTAGATAGAGTGGAAAGGAGGGAGGGAGAGACATAGAAACACTGATGTGAGAGACACACATCAATTGGTTGCCTCCTACATGATCCCAACCTGGGCCAGGGATCAATCCTGCAACCCAGGTAGACGCCCTTGATTGGGAATCGAACCCATGACCCTTGGGTCTGCGGGCCAGTGCTCTAACCACAAAGCCAAACTGGCCAGTTTGCAAGTAATAATTTTTGAGTTGGTGGTGCCTATGCTATTTAAGACAAAAATAATCCTTAAGAAATAACATGATAATTCTATTCTTAAAATTCTATTTGATTATCATTTGACATTATACCTGTACTTTAAACATTTAAGCTTTTTTAAATGGTATGTTGAATAGTCCTGAGACAGTGAATAAAATATGAAATCTCTTCACTTAACTCCCTTTATTCCCTTTACTCATTTTCCTCCCTGTGAATAATTACAGGCTTTATGATGGACTCCCACTAGCTTTAGAGAGGAGGCATTGCCTCCTTACACACACACACACACACACACACACACACACACAAGCACTAAGCACTAAGCACTAAGCACTAAGCACTAAGCACCCAACTCCAGGAATATGCTCTTCACCAGCATTCAGACAGCAGAGACTGGGTTGGGATGAGAGGAGCCTGTACTGATTTGGGCAGGATCAAATCTCCCTCTTCACCAGCCCTGGGGTGACCCACTCCCGAGCTGTGGCTCAGCCATGAGCATCTGGAACAACAGAATTTGGCAACTGATGTGTCAGAACTGCAACTGTGCAGAATGGTTCCAGGCAATATTTGAATTGCCATGTCATCCTATCATGAAATAGCATAGGAAAGGTAAAAATGCCTTGTCTAACATTTAGGGCTATTAAACTTAGAGTTTAGTAACAGAAGGATAACGATTGATTGTGACTGTCTCTGGAGGTGTTAAGATCAGAGAATAATCTGACCCATTTGAACAGAATATTCTTTCTGAGGGTGATGAAATAAAAGAACTTCTCCAAGCTCCTTTCAGCTACACAAATTTTGTTCACTACGCTATTTCATGCAGCCCTTGAGTAAGAAATTTTTCATCTTCAGGAGCTTTTTCTTAGGGGTGTTTCTCTATTTTAGAGCAAACAGTTTGACTGAACTACTGAGCTGAGCATTGTTCTAGTATATGTTCTAGGCATTCCAGGAAGTCTGATTTGATTTCCCAAAGGAAGAGAAAACAAGCTCAGCAGTGAGGTTTCTCCTTGCCAGGCACACATCTCCTACAGGGAGTTCTCCAGTCACTTGTCAGGGCAGAAGTAGAGGCTTCTCCTCATTCTGTGCCATCAGAATGTGGCCACATAGTACTGAATAATTCCACAAAGCTTGAAACAGTCTAGCTTTCTGGTTCTCAAACTTGGCGAGCATCAGAATTACATGGAGGGCTTGCTAACACACACTGTGCTCAGCCCTGTTCTCCTAGGTCCCCATCAGCAGGTCTGGTGGAGTCTGAGAATCTGCATGTCTGACATGTTCCCATGCAACACTAACACGGCTGGTCAGCGACCACACTTGGAGAACCCCGCATCCAGATCCAAATTTCTCCCGTGAAGAAGTGCAGAGATGAACATGAGCAAGAGCTGGTCTTTCAGAATTCAGACTGAGTTCTCCCCTCTGAAATCTTTTCACATGGCTGACTGAAGTCATGTTTCAAAATATCAAACTTAGCTAAGTATCCAAATGTGGCCAGAAAGATGGTTTTTCTATGCTTGGTTAAAGAAATAAGTTGTGAATGTGGAGCAGAACATTTGATTTGAAATATGCCACTTTCCATGGCGATCATTTCTATCAGGAAAAACACTCGAAAAATGAACTGTAATTCTCAAGTTTCAATCAGTACAAATAAAATTCCCATCTCACCATTTCATGGCTTTTTTTCCCCCCTTCTTATAATATGTACTTTTATGCTCAAATCCACTCAGCTTCAAGTAACAATAAAAAATTAATTTTGAAATAGTTTCAAATGCACCTACGATTTATCTTTAAAATCTGGTTCACCTTGAAAATTTAATGATTCCCTAAATTATCTAAACCTTGCAGTGGCACTTCAGAATTACCAGAGGCCTTGCAGCTTTTACAAGACTAGATACTCATGTTTTCAAGTCATAATTATCACTAGTCTGTTTACACAGGCTGCTAGTGAATATTAAGATGACTGGGGTCACCAAGGAAAGCTCTGCTTGAGCAATTGTTCTAGAATGATATTTGGGACAGGTCTTCCTGAGCTTTGGCCAAGTTCTTCCCACCAGAAGAATGCCCTCCCTCACCCACCAGCTTCCCTATTCTGACAGCTCCAAGAAGACAGAGCAAATGGAATATGGTGAAGAGACTGAACCACTTGCCTGGGGGACTAGCCTGTCCTCGCTGATAAGCCAGCTTGTCCTCAAGAGTTGACCTCGTATCCTGGTAAATATGAGAAAAACTTAGGGGATGAGGAGTGAAAGATACCCCCTTTAGAGTGTACCTACCAGCTTCTAGCTCTATGAAGATGAACTATTTTTGACTGTATCTTTTAAAGGTATGACTAAATCATTATGTGAATGAGCACATTCCCAAAAAATTCAGTTGCAAAGGAGTTACGGTTATACATTTAATTAAGGCCAAAAAAGGGGGAGAAAATGGACTGATGAACTGTATTGACAATGAACCAAGTCTGAGCCATAAAAGTGATGCAGCTGCTGCTAAAAATGAACACTTTTCAGGTAAGGAGATGCCACACCATTTTACACAAGAGTAGACAGACTTCTGGAACGCTGTGGGAATTGTGCAGCCCCCTCTTGGGACAGTCATCAACACCAGAAGAGCCCCCAGAGGTGACCAGGATAGTGAAGGGTCTGAAAATGTTCCTTTGGGGGAACATTTGAAAGAACTTAAAGTGAGTGGCTGGAGAAGAGTGGATATGGGCAGGAAGAAGCACGTGGACACATGAATGTTCTCTTGAAATATCTGAAGAGCTGTCGTGAGAGAGAAATTAAACTTATTCTTTTTCTCTGCAGATGGAAGAGTAGGAAGAGATAAACTAAAGAACTTATATGCATGTATGCATAACCAATGCTCACAGACAACAGTGTGGTGAAGGCAGGGTGGGGCAGGAGTGGGGAAGAGAGTGTCAGTGGGGGAAAAGAGAGGGAGATCTGTAATACTTTCAACAATAAAGATAAATTTTTAGAAAAGAACCGCCCTGGCCAGTTTGGCTCAGCAGTTGGAGCGTTGGCCTGTGGACCAGAGAGTCCCATGTTTGACACGTACAAAAAAAAAAAAAAAGAACCTATGAGAGTATCAGGTAGGTCAAGAACTCGGTTTTGAACTCAGACTGTGGATTTAAACCTTGATTCCAGCCACTATTGGATATATAAACTTGAACAAACAATTTAACCTAGGTGAGCCTCAGTTGTATGCCTGAAAAGAGAGACGTTAGAAGTAGCTATATGTAGGTAAGAATGAAATAAGAAAACAGATACAAGAGACTCAGTTGTTCACATAATTTAATCTGAATCAATTAAACAGAGATGCCTGAAAATGCAGAGAGCTGCCTCTACAGGCACATTTTAGTACAGACTCAATGACCACCAGCAGGGATGCTGTGCTAAGTATCCTGTATTACATAGAATTAGGATAGTTTTGATGCAAAAGTTCTTTACTGTTGTTAACTTGCTCACCCCTGTGTCCCCATAGCACTTGCTTCATACCCTTATTGCAGGATTTATTAATTTCTTGTCATTAGTTATACACACATCTGTCTCCCATCTAGTCTGTGAACAACTCAAGGTCGCACTATCACTCTTCCATCTCTGTCCCCGTGTCTTGCCCAGTACCTGGCATATGGCAGGCATTCAATAAACACTAACCAAATGAAGATGCTCAGGGGTAGGCCTAATGTGGGCCCATGGCTGCTTCCCTACCTTTGTGGCAAATCCTCCAGGAAAGGGTCCACCTAATATTTAGTCCAGGAAGTTTGAGAATTCTTGCGATTATGCTAGAAACATCACTCATTGCACACTAATTTTCTGGGTGAATAAAGTGTTCTAATTGCACAGTATAAGTACATTATGAATTCATAGTTTGGGTAATTTCTTATTCCCAAGGTGGAAACTCTCCTCTGAGACTCAGGGGCCCACTTTCCAGCTGATAAAGTAGTTCAGTCTGCACCTGTGGAAATTCTTATGAACATCTTCCCTTTCTGCATCAGAGTTTCTAAAAGTGGCAAGAGGCATAATACTGCAGTCCATCCATGGTATGTCCAAACTAATAACGTCTGCTTGTTTAGCAGAAAAGTATGTCTGCATAATTACCAACTCTGATTCTGCAAGTGCCTAAGCTCTTCTCTGGATAAAACAGACATCTTTCAAATCCCCAGACTTATTAATCTTTAATATGTTTGTCCAAGTGCTTACCAAAATATTAGTGTTCCTTTGGTCACCCAATAAAACTTGAGGAGTAAACAGTCTGCTCCTGGCATGACAGAGGTAATAGCTTCCAAATTTGCTTAAATTATAGCCACAGAGTAACTTAGGCAATTACAGAAGTGTTTCAACTATCATTCATCATAGGAGAAAAGTTTTAATACTTTATAATACTCTGAATAAAACCTGTTCTTACAGAACCAAAATTCCCCAAACCACCTAGAAACTCAGAATGGGATAGGAATACAGCTGTAGGGAACCGCCAGCCCCGCAGACGCACGAATGTTGCCCCGCGATCCCGAGCACCCCGACACAGGTTGGTTTCAGCACCACACACTCTCTCTGCTCTGGAATGTGGAGAAGGGAAAGTCTGAAAGGAAAGCCAATGTTGGCAAAACCGCCTTTGTTCTTTCACATATTCCAAAGTGTGAGGCTCCAGGAGCCCTCGACTCCCCAGCCCTGGGCATGACTACATCTGACTTTTACAAACTTCAGAACAACAACTTCCCTTCTGCTTCCAACAGTATGTGCCATACTGAGGGTGCAGAACCCACCCAAACTACAAAAACAAAAAACATACGTCTTTCATCAGGACTAATTTGCTCAGTAATACTCTGTTATTTCTTTATGATATTCTTGAAGCCCATTCCTTTTCTATAAACTGTGTATGAGGGCTTTGTTGAGGAGAATAAAGAAGCTCTTTGTAAGATGGTGTTTTTCTGGATCTCCATATAACTTTCCAATTCTTTATGTCATTTGTTGTAATTGGTTGTCATTTATGTCTTTACTGAGGAATCATCCACCCAGCAGGAGTATTTACCCATATACAATCTATTATATTTGGGTAGTGATGATTAAAAGGACTTTTATATATTTTTTTCAACAATGATCAAAAGAATAAGTCAGGAAATGTGATTCAAAATGGCACCCACCCTAGTACCTATTGACCTGCTTATGTTTGTTACCTATTACTGTGATGTAAGGTTCCTGTGACTCAGCGCAGTGAATTCAGGGCCCGTGAGTTCAGAGTAATTTTTGCAAAATGAAAAGATTTTCTCAGACAACATTGTTTAAAAAGTATCTTGTATACAGAGTTCATTAGTAAGGCCACGTGGCTAAATCAGTTTGACATTTGTAATGACTCCAAGACAAGGCCTGTGAAATCAAAGGACCTAATTTAAATGTGGCCCACAAAAGCCAGGAGAGTGAGCAGAATACAAGAACTGCAGGAGAGATACAGATCAACTAAGAAACACAAACCCTTGTTCAAACTGAGCATTACATATGCAAAGAAGTTTAAAACAGGAAGGAAAGACAGAGGTATGCTTTTTACAGTCATCAAAATAATATCAAGGATTTTCACAGCCATTTACCTGGAAGTGAGGGATCTTGAATGTAGCCAGACTGCCCAATATACGCTGAAATTTGTAACAGAACTTACAAATGTCCATGAGGAAAGTGTAAGTCACTCCAGCAGTTGGTAAAGCCACATTCAATAAAGATAACTTTCACACCTTTTTCATAAGAACCTGCATATCAAAGATGTTAGGATCACTAGCCACTCTCTTTGTAAGACGTTTCAATGCTCTTTACTGCTCACGTGGCTAAAATGGGCGGGTAAGATTGTGCAGTATGGTCCCCCAGATGGAAGACACCCCGCACAAGCGATGTTTCTAAAACCCCTTGAGAAGGAACAATGTGACAGTATCGGTAACTGGTGCCCCTGTGTCACATTGGTGAAAGGGTCAGCTACAGAAACTGGAAGCAAATCCTTGAGATATTCTAGAAGGAATTTCAAACAAAAAAGAAGGAAAGTGTGTCAGCTCCTCTGGATCAAGCCTTTTCCTCATTTCATTTAATCGTCTCTAAAAAGAGAAAAAGAAAGTTTGAAGCAGAGCCTGGACACCAATTGTATGTAGACTGAAGGTCCACATGTTACACTATCAACAAATAACGATGGTAAACAAGACTGAGTGGAGACAAGCTGTGCTCTGGGAGGAGGCCCTTTACTAGTATATATTCCCATGCATCAACTCCGGATTGTTCTTGGGACCTTTGCAAAGTCTGACCAACAAATGCAGAACACTACAGTGAACAAACATTCCCATTCTTTGAAGGAATGCTTCACTTAGAAATTCTTCATGCCCCTTAAATATTCCATTGCTTTATAGAGACCTCGCTTTCTAAGATTCCAGATCCGCTAATGATGTAATCAATAATTATTATTATACAATTTGTGCAGTTTGTGATATAATTTTTCACAAGTATTATCTCATTTAATACCCGGGAAGTTGGTCTTAACATTATTTGCAAATAACAGATAAGCACAGTGAGGCTCAGAGGGGGAAATTATCTTCCCCAATATCAGTCTACAAAGAAGTCAGGACGTGAACATGTATCTTCTAAGTATGGATTGTTTGACTTTTGTTCTACTTCATGCTCTCTGACCAATGATGGGACAATCAAAAGGTTTTAAAAGAATCAATTTATAAGTAGTCATATAATCATACTCTATTTCAAAACATAGATGAAAGCAAGAGATATATAAAACCATAACTACGCAACTTGTACTCATCTCTCAAAACAAAAGTAGTTTTTAGGCTTCCTGCTGCTACTTTATTTCTACCAGATTTTCCTTTCACAAAAGGTAGGTACTGCCAAGTCATCATTACTTAATGGGAAAGGTTCCCCTTGGCAGGTATCTACCTAAGGACAATTTCCAAAATGTCAAGTCTTTTAACTTCAAATTCTGGCTAGCATACTAGCATGCATATAAATTTCTGTTTCTTACCACTGACATTTCATATAATAATGCTGGAACTAAGCTTAGCTACAAAATACCAGCTGTTGTAGAGCCCTGCTTATAACAACAGTCCCATACAGAAAAGAATTGTACTAGTATAGACAAAGATGCTTTCTTTGTGGTTTGTGGTTATCATGGAAGGCAAGACTTTCCCAAATAATACTAATATCAGCCTTGACAGTTTGTTCTAGCATCCCTATTGATAGATTTTTTTTTCCTAAAACTAATCCCGTTCTTACACTTCTGTTACTATGTAGGTTACCATGGAATTTTTTACTCAGTGCCCATGACTTTCTGTTTACATATACAGTAGTCCTCACCCCCCTTACCACAGGGGATGTGTTCCAAGACCCCCAGTAGATGCCTGAAACCACAGATAGTACCAAACTCTATAGATAGTAGGTTTTTTCCTATACATACACATCTATGATAAAGTTTAATTTACAAATTAGGTATAATAAGAAATGGACAATAGTAACTAAAAATGAAATAGAAAAATTATTAACAATATAGTATAATAAAAGTTATATGATTATGGTCTCTCTCTCTCTCTCTCTCTCTCTCACTGTCTCAAAATATCCTATTATATTGTACTCACCTTTCACTTAAAGGAAGTGATTTACAGGTTCTCTTTGGCATGTCCAAATTGCCAGCATTGCTACTCTTACACACAGGGCCATTATTAAATAAAATAACGGTTACTTGAACACAAGCACTTTGACCTGACAAGCAAGATGGGAATCTAATGAACAAAATAAACAAGCAAACAAAGTAGAAACAGACTCATAGATACAGAGAACAGACTGACAGCTGTCAGAGGGGAGGGGGTTTGGAGGTTGGGTGAAAAAGGAAAAAGGATTAAGGGAAAAAAACACATATTCACAGACAACAGTATGGTGATTAGCAGAGGGGAAGGGGGGTGGGGGGAGGTAGAAGAGGGCACAGAGAGGGTAAATGGTGATGGAAAGAGACATGACTTTGGTTGCTGAACACACAATATAATACACAGATGACCGCCCTAGCTGGTTTGGCTCAGCGGTTAGAGTCAGTCTATAGATCAGAGAGTCCCGGGTTTGGTTCACACTAAGGGCACATACCATGGTTGCAGTTTGTCCCTGGTCCCAGTTGGGTTTGTGTGGGTAGCAACCACTCAATGTGTCTCTCTCACATTGATATTTCTCTCTCTCCCTCCTGCTCTATCTGAATGCAAAATGTCCTCA
The DNA here is from genome assembly GCF_014108415.1 of Molossus molossus. NCBI lineage: Eukaryota > Metazoa > Chordata > Mammalia > Chiroptera > Molossidae > Molossus > Molossus molossus. The sequence goes on from NW_023425388.1 coordinate 86,499,346, forward strand.
GGTGAGGATTAAAAAGTATATATATATACACACACACACACAATGTATTAAAAAATTGTAACCCTGACACTTATATAATTTTATTAATTAATATCACCCCAATAAATTCAACAAAATATTTTTTTAAAGATGGCTACCAAGAGGCTAATATAAACTTATAAATTATTAATTTCTGGAATTTTCCATTTAATATTTTCAGAGTGCCATTGACCGTGCAGGTAACTGAAACAACTGAGCGAAGCCAGGGATAAGAGGACTGTTGTAAACCTGAAGGGTGGAATTGCTCGTTGATGACGCTGGTGTTGCCATATTAAGTGCAGCCTTCTGTTGCCAGTTTTTACACAAGAAAACCTATCGATTTCACCTTTGCAAGCTGATCACATCAGTGGCTGGTTGTCTCATAGAGGAGTACAATAGAAAAACTGGTGGAGAAATTTAAATTTTCACAAAGAATGAGCATGAATCACCTGCCCTTAATGCAAGCCTTTTGTGGGAAATTACATGGTTATCCAAAAAGCTGTTGTTTCTAGCCCATTCTGAATGTGTTCCCATGAATGTATTGCCTGTAAACTACATCTAAAGACCTGACATTGATTTTTACATAAAAAGTCTATAAATCACTGTAAAACATGCCAGGCCACTCAGTATAACCCATGAAATACACATACATTTCCATGTAAATTGACCAAGGAAGCATGATCAAGAATTTAATAGTGATTTGGAAAAATCGTATCAGGGGAAGAAATTTTTTATTGTGTAAGACTCCTCAAAACAGCTGGAAACAATCCTGGCTCCATGTTGTAGAATTACAAAATAAATCATATAACTTTAGAGTATAAGCAATCTTATCATCTCATTCAACCTCCTCATTTTGGGTGGACAGGAAGAAGGCTGGATGACATTTCTATTTCTTTTTTTATGTGCATTCTAAATTTTCTTTTATTTATTATGGACATTTTAAAACATACATAAAGGTAGGAAGACAAGTACCCTCCACAATAAACCTCGCATATGAGTACCAATCATAACCATTTGAGTTCCCAATCTTTTAACCTTCTTACTTTTCACATGAGGAATTCAAACCCAGAGAAGTTACTTGACCAAGGTCACCTATTTTGTTACTGATCCATGACTCCATGAGAGAAAGTTGTTCTAACTATTCTCATTCCAAAACAGTACTTTTCCCACTTTGTCTCACATCTCTTGCCATTTGTTATACATAGGATCTCTATTTATCACACATACACATCTGAATTTGAATCGAAGGGTTTTATGATCAGGAAAATTATCTGAAATGTCCCTATTGTACCTCTCCATCATCAAAGAAAAATCCAGTATGAATGAATGGTGCAGAAGACTAAAGGCTTCCTGGTCTGGACTGTGAGAACACACTGGCCAATTAAGCTCTTCAAAATGCCTGTCTCTGTCCAGCAACAGGAAGTCATTCTAGTGCTTCTCAGCTATCTTAACTGTCTTCTCACAGATCTGGCTGAGAACGTTTAACACAAATGAAAATACATTATCCTGTGTTTTGCTACATCTACTATTTGCTTATTTTTAACACTGGAGACCAGGAACTATAGAATCAAATCAAGGTTAAGCTATATCATTATGATTAAGTTTGTGAGTCATGGGTTGTCTACCCCATTCTTTAAATTGAGACCAAACCCTTATGCAACATTCAGCAGGCAGCCAGTATAAGTAAGTCACTGGTAACCCTGCTCCATAAACCTCGAATCCCTGTGTTTAGCTCCTAATCTTGCTCTTACTCCATTCCCTCCCAGTTTGGTCCAGCTTCCAACCCTTCTCTTGTCATTCACCTTACTCTGTGACTAACTTTGTCTTAACCAATTTGTTATTTTTGTGCCTCTTTAAAGTATCAATTCACTACTTGGCTCCTATTGGCCATAAGGAACCCAAACCCCTTCCTTTGGAACCCAAACCCCTACAAAGAGGGATTTAGGGATATGGCATATGAGGTCAAGGCAGGGTGTGGCAATGCCATATTTGTGGGCTGGGAAGAAATTACTCCCTCCCAGGGAAACTTGGCTAGCATCACTACTGGGTGACTGATGCTTTTTCACTTAGACCAACCGAGAGCTCATCTGATTCACAAATGTGAAGAAAAAAGTCATTGTTTTCTGTCTTTTACAACTGTTGAAAGTAATAGAGATACTTGACACCCCTTTATACTCATCTGATAACCTAGAACAGACTTAAAAATGAATTCTAACATGCTTATTAATGGAGTGACTTTGTTATTTTCCTTGCCAAGAAGTTCAAAATTAGTAGTTTTGTTTCTCTTATGTGTACATAATCATATGTTATAGTGATTTAAGGTAAAATTACCCAAAGTAATGTTTGCAGCAGAAAAAGACATGTTCATCTCTACCCCATGCTCTACAATCCAACCCAACCCTTTAAACATTAAGACACACTAATCTATTCATTCTTAGTCATTTTTTTTTCCTTTTCTGACATCTATTGTTGAAGAGTAAATAAGTCAATAAAAAAAAAAATATGGTCAAGACTCTAAAAAAAAATACAATAACCCACTTATAGATAAGGCATTGGTCTGGATGTATGTGTGTGTGTGCACGCACGTGTGCATGTGTGTGTGAGTGTGTGCACATGCATGTGAGTGTGCACTCCAGGTGCATGGCTCCATATATACATGTTTAGAAGTATAGATTGATTTCTATTGATTCATTCTTTCAAACTCCTAATCTGCCCTGGTGTCAACAACATGAATTTAAATTGGTGAGTTCATGATTAGAAGCAACATCTATTGCCAAGAGCAAAGCAAAGCTAACTAGTTCATACGGGAACAAAAGAAAACAAAACCCATGATCTTTACCTGGTAACATTATGCTAATTACCTAATTAGGCTGCAACATCAACAGTTCATTAATCTCAGAAGAAAACCTTGTCTCTTTCGAGTCTAAAATGTTAACCCACCAGTCAATGCTCTTCTCACCTTCAAATTCACCACCCAGCACTCTAATATCAACAAAATAAAACCTCGTGAGAAGGAAGAGCTGATGAAGAAGCAGAAATAATTTCTAAAGATGGATATAGAATGCTTTCTGTCATAAAGCAACACCCAACCAAAGTATCCTTGTTTCTGTTTTAAAACTTTACAGTGCTTCTGGTGCCACGAATTGAATTTTTTAGGTATCTGAGTTGTTTTCTTTTCCTCTACTTCATATCTAGCCAATCTTTAAATTGTCAACTTTCCCCATATAAAATTTTTTCAATGCAGTCATTTCTCTAAAATTTTCCACATCTCTACCCTCATCACATTGAACTAGCCTCCTTTCCTCCATTTTTTTCCTAATCTAATGTTATACACCACAGTGCCAAGAAAGAAAAATAAATCCCCCAAGTGCTGCCATCAGCATGTTTCATGGCTCTAAAGGCTTCCTATTGTCTATCAGAATAAGTGTACAATGCTGTGTCTGGTGTTCCACATTCTATAGCCACTGCCCCTCCTGCCCATCTAAATGTATCCCCCAAACTGAACACTCTGCCCAGGTAGAACAGTCTCCTTACCTGCACTATAAGGCTACTCTGGCCCTACTCACTTATACTGTCCACTAGAAACTAAATTTAATTTAATCAAGGCCATGTTCAGGACTAAACTTCCTAGTTCAGCCTACTGACCCACAATGAATTCTCTCTTCCTCTGACTCTCTTGAGCACTAGAAGTAGCCTTTCCACCCAATCTGGTACTTGATTTTATTCTGTGTTTATGTCCTGTCTTCCTAACTAGATTACAAACCCTTTAAGAGCAAGGATTGTGCTTCATACATCTTTGAATTATCCACAATATGTTGCTGAGTGTAAAGCAGGTATTAGTTGTTTTTAAAAGTATCTTCTTGAAGCAATAAATTGGAAAAAAATTCTCTAATGAAAGGTGAGTCTTGAGATGTAATCTAAAGTAATGAAAATGACCTAAGAAGAGGTAAACACATAGTTTCTTCTTTAATAAGAGTATCAAGATCAAATGAATGTTATTTGTCATTATATATTGACATTTTATATAATTATTGTGGGCTTCTCCTTTTGTATGGAGTGTTTATAAATCTTAGTCCAATACAGAATTTTACCAAAACAAATATTTTTCTAAATACTATATTCATACAATGAAACACACAAAAGTTTATAATTCAGAATAAAAGGTTAATATTTTTAAATAATTGAAGCAAAATTTAATTATGTAACAGTGATCCTATATTCAAGCAAAAATAAATATCACAGCCCTGGCCAGTTTGGCTCAGCAGTTGGAGTGTTGGCCTGCAGACCAGATGGTCCCAAGTTCGGTTCCTACTAGGGGCACGTACCAAAATATAAATAAATAAATAAACAAACAAACAAACAACATTACAAAACTGACTTGTACTAACTCACCTTGATTTTTAAAATAATAAATTAAAAACTGCCCTGGCCAAATTAACTTGAGCCAAGATCTTAGCAAAGAGGTGAGTGGAGAATCAGACCTGGACCTGGGAACCCTTCCACACCACACCAACAGGAGACCTGGTCTGGTTAATGCTCACACAGTCAGTCCCAGACCCTGTGTTGCAGACATCATGAGCAGATTGGCCAAATGGAAAGAAGGTTCTGTGGTTTGTTTGCCAAAAAAGTGTGATAAGAAAAACTTTGAAACCTTAATGAAACAAGTCTACTTCTAGAAATCTTTCTTAAGGAAACATTCAGAAATACAATGGTATTCCTTACATTATTAATTCTGGTGATTAAAAACATCAGAAATAGTCTTGGAAAATTATATGTTTCTAAAAATTTATTCATTTATTGTAGATTCAAATTTATTGGCATATAATTGTTCATTGTATTATTTAATGATCCTTTGTATTTCTGTGGTGTCATTTGTGGTCTCTCCTCTTTCATTTCTGCTTTTATATATTTGTGTTCTCTTTCTTTTCTGCTTAATGAGTCTTGCTAGAGGCATGTCAATTTTATTTATCCTCTCAAAGAACCAGCTCTAGGTTTCATTAACCTTTTCTATTTTCAATTTTTGTATTTCTACTCTGATTTTATTATTTCCTTCCTTCTGCTTATTTGGGGGTTTGTTTGTTTGTTTAGTTTTTTTAGGTATTAATTTAGATTGTTTATTTGATGCTAAACCAAGAGGAAACAGAAAATCTAAACAGACCAATTCTTAGCAATGAAGTTGAAGCAGTAATAAAAAAAAAAAAAAATCCCAACAAACAAAATACCAGGACCAGATAGGTTCATAGTGGAATTCTATCAATATTTAAAGAAAAATCAGTACCTATCTTTCTCAAACTATTCCAAAAAAATTGAAGAGGAAAGAACATTTCTGAACTCATTCTACAAGACCAGGATATTTCTGATACCAAAATCAGACAAAGATGCTACAAGTAAAGAGAAATACAGGCCAATATTCCTGAAGAACATAGATGCCCAAATTATCACCAAAATACTAGCAAATCAAATTCAACAGTATATTAAAAGAATTATACACCATGATCAAGTGGGATTTACACAGGGATGCAAGGATGGTCTGACATCTGTGGAACAGTTAATGTGATTCATCACATCAACAAAAAACAAAAACAAAACCAAGGATAAAAATCATATAGTGGATTTCAAAATGGCAGTGGAGTGAATGGAAGCTACACAGATGATCTCCCAGGACCAAACTGGAATTACAACTAAAATAAAGACAAATCATCGGGAAAAAAGCAACAGAAAAGCAGCTTGAGAGGACCATATAACCAGGACATTGAATCGAGCCAGGTAGGTCTGCAGAGTTGCGAGAAGGGGCCTAAGAGCCCATGTACAGCAGTAGTCTTAGCTGTAAGCAGCTCCCTCAGTGTTAACATCCCAAGCCAGCTCCACAGCACAGAGGACTAGGACAGAGCACTAAATTAGCTACAGCCACTCACCTTGGGCTCCAGCAGAGGGAGGGCAGACTGGATCAGAATGGTATGGGAACACTCAGGATTTGGAGGGCACTTAGAGTTTTTGCAGAGTTGCAGCGATGCAGTACAGTGGATATCTTGCTCCTTCCCAGAGCACTGGGGAGAAGCAGCAGCCCCTCCCTTGGAGATTTAAACCCACCCAGCTGAGCCAAAGAATTTCAAATTGAAACTCATTAACAACCAGCATCTGCCCCACCCTCTGGAAATCCTCTTATGCTGAACACCTGAGAGAGTTTTTTATTCCATTAAGGGCTACAACCCAAGGCTAATCAAGTAACTGAAACTAACAGCCTCCAGGCAAAAAGCTAGAGGATAAATTAATCTTTCCTGGGCTTCCAAATCTACATAGGAAAGTAAGACTTGACAGTGGTGTTTCATGTGGGTCCTCCCACACTCATCCAAACCCAGTAGAGGGAGCCACAAACAGCAGAACATCAACACCCACAGAAAAAATATAGCAGGCCCAAAACCCACTAAGATAGACAAAATGGTGAAACAAAGTAACAAACCCCAAATGATAGAACAAGAGACCTCTACTAAAAATGAGATCAATGAAAGTTAAGCAAGTTATGAGAGGTAAAGTTCAGAGCCATGATCTTGAGGAAGCTCAATAGCATGAGTAAGGACATCAACACCATGAGTAAAGATAATAAACATTGAAAATCAACCAACAGGAAACAAAAAACCACCAAGGAGAAATGAAGAATGACATAGCAGAAATAAAGAACATATTGGAAGGTCTAAACAAAAGAGTAGAGGAAGCTGAGGACCGGATCAATGAATTAGAAAACAGGATAAAAAAAAAAATCAACCAATCAGAAAATGAAAAGGAAAAAACAATTAAAAAACATGAACACAGCATAAGAGAACTGTGGAACAACTGGAAACATAATAATATTCACATCATAGGAGGCCCCCAAAGAAGAAGAAAATGAGCAAGGGTTCAAAAATATATTTGAAAAAATAGTGACAGAAAACTTTCCTAATTTGGTGAAGGAAGAAGGCATTCAAGTTCAAGAACCACAGAGAGCCCAGGTAAGAAGAACTCAAAAAGGCCCACACCAATACACATAGTAATTAAAAAGCCAAATATTAAAGACAAAGAGAGAATCCTAAATGCAGCAAAGGGTTAAGCAACACGTTACCTACAAAGGAAACCCCATAAGGCTATCAGCTAATTTCTCAACAGAAACACTACAGGCCAGAAGGGAATGGCATGAAAAAATCAAGGTCATGAAAAACAGGAATCTGAATACAAGACTAGTCTTCCAGCAGGGCTATCATTCAAAATAGAAGGTCAAATAAAGAGCTTCCAAAAAAAAAAAAAAAAGCTAAAGGGGAAAAAAAGGCTAAAAATATATATTAGCACCAAACCAGCACTGCAAGAAATGTTCAAAAGACTGTTGTAATTAGTAGAAGAAATAGGAAGAAAAAAATAACCACACTAAAAAAAAATGGCTATAAATAAGTACATATCAATAATCACCTTAAATGTGAATGGATTGAATGCTCCAATAAAAAGACACAGAGTAGCTGACTGGATAAGAAAGCATGACTCACATATATGTTGTTTACAAGACACCCACCTCACAACAAAAGACTCAAATAGGTTGAAAGTGAAGGGATGGAAAAAAACTTCCAAGCAAACAGAAAGAGAAAAAAAGCTGGGGTAGCAATACTCATATCTGATAAAATAGATTTCAAAATAAAGGCCATAACTAGAGACAAAGAAGGCCACTACATAACATTGAAAGGATCTATCCAACAGGAAGATATAACCTTGGTAAACATATATGCACACCATATAGGAGCATAAAAATATATTTAAAATTTTCTGGAGGACTTCAAAGGAGAAATCGACTACAATACAATCATAGCAGGGGACTTCAACAACTCGCTGAGATCACTGGATAGATCCTCTAGACAAAAAATTAACAAGAAAACAGAGACTCTAAATGAAGCACTAGATCAAATAGATTTAATAGATATCTACACAAAATTACACCACAAAACTATAGAATTCAAATTCTTCTCAAGTGCACATGGGACATTCTCAAAGATAGACCACATGTTAGGACACAAACTAACTCTCTACAAGTTCAAGAAGATTGAAATCATATCAAGCATCTTCTCAGATCACAATGGCATGAAACTAAAAATCAATTGCCACAAAAACATGCAAAGACATTTGAACACATGGAGGCAAAATAGCATGTTATTAAATAAAGAATGGGTAACCAAGAAACTCAAGGAAGAAATTAAAAACTTCCTGGAAACCAATGAAGATAAACACACAACACAAAATCTATGGGATGCAGCAAAAGCAGTTCTGAGAGGGAAGTTCATAGCACTACAGGCCTACCTCAAGAAACAAAAAAAAAATTTCTAATTGACTGTCCAACCTCACAATTGAAAGAACCAGATATCAAACAAAAAGAAAACCCCAGAGCAAGTAGAAGGTAGAAAATAGTAAAGATCAGAGCAGAAATAAACAACATATAGACCAAAAGAACAATTCAAAGGATCACTGAAACAAAGAGCTAGTTTCTCAAAAAGATAAACAAGACTGATTAACCCTTAGGTAGACTCACTAAGAAACAAAGAGAGTCCTGGCCGGTTTGGCTCAGCAGTTAGAGCATCAGCCTGCAGTCCAGAGAGACCCAGGTTTGGTTCCTGCTACGGGCATGAACTTGGTTGCAGTTTGTCCCCGGCCCTGGTTGGTCGTGCGGGTGGCAGCCACTCGATGTGTCTCTTTCACATCAATGTTTCTCTCTCTCTCTCTCTCTCTCTCTCTCTCTCTCTCTCTCTTTCTCCCTCCTACTGTATCTGAACAAACAAAATGAAAAATGTCCTCAGGTGAGGATTAAAAAAAAAAAGAAACAAAGAGAGAATCCAGATACACAAAATCAGAAATGAGAGAAGAGAAGTAATAACTGACATCACAGAAATACAAAGGATGATTTAAAAATACTATGAACAATTATATGGCAACAAATTCAACAATCTAAGTGAAATGGATGAATTTCTAGAAACACATAGAATGCCAAAAGTGAACCGGGAAGAGATAGAAAACTTGAACAGGCGAATAACAACTAAGGTAATTGAAGATGTAATCAAGACTCTCCCAGCAAACAAAAGCCCAAGCCTGGAGGGCTTCACAAGGGAGTTTTACCAAACATTCAAAAAAGAACAAACACCCATTCTAATCAAACTATTTCAAAAAATTCAAGAAGAAGAAAAACATCGAAAGTAGTTTTCTGAGGCCAGCATAATTCTAATTCCAAAACCAGAACAAGACACTACAAAAAAAAAAACAAAAAACCACAGGCCAATATCTCTGATGAACATAGATGCCAAAATCCTTAACAAAATACTAGCAAATCAGATCCAGTAATACATCAAAAAAATTATTCACCATGACCAAGTGGGATTTATCCCAGGGATGCAAGGCTGGTACAATATTCACAAACCAATAAATGTGATACACCACATAACCAAAATAAAAGATAAAAAACACATGATCATATCAATAGATGCAGAAAAAGCATTTGGCAAAATCCAGCATCCATTTCTGATAAAAACTCTCAGCAATGTGGGAATAAAGGGACCATATCTAGACATAATAAAGACCATATATGAAAGACCTACAGCCAACAACATACTCAATGAGCAAAAATTAAAAGCATTTCCCTTAAGAACAGGGACAAGACAGGGATGCCCACTTTTGTCACTCTTATTTAACATTGTACTGGAAGTCTTAGCCACAGCAATCAGACAGTAAGAAAAAATAAAAGGGATCCAAATTGGAGAGGAGGAAGTAAAACTGTCATTATTTGCAGATGACATGATACTATACGTAGAAAACCCCAAAGACTCCATCAAAAATTTACTAGACTTAATAAATGAATTTGGAAAAGTAGCAGGATACAAAATTAATGTCAAGAAATTGATGGCATTCTTATACATCAATGATGAGCTCACAGAAAGAGAAACTTAAAAAACAATCCCATTTACCATCGCAGCAAAAAAATTAAGATACCTAAGAATAAATTTAACCAAAGAAATAAAGGACCTATTTGCAGAAAACTACAGGACATTTAAAAAAGAAATAGAGGAAGATATAAAAAAGTGGAAGCACATACCTTGTTCATGGATTAAAAGAATTAACATCATTAAAATGTACATACTACCCAAAGCAATCTATAGATTCAATGCAATTCCCCTCAAAATACCAATGACATATTTCACAGAACTGGAATGAATACTTCAAAAGTTCATATGAAACCAAGACCCCAAATAACCACAGCAATTTTGAAAAAGAAGGACAAACTAGGTGGGATCACAAAACCAAATATCAGGTTATCCTACAAAGCTACTATAATCAAACCAGCCTGGTACTGGTATAAAAACAGGCAGGTAGATCAATGGAACAGAACAGAGAACCTGAAAATTGACCAAAGACATGCTCAATTAATATTTGACAAAGGTGGCAAGAGCACACAATGGAGTAAAGACAGCCTTTTTGATAAATGGTGCCGGGAAAATTGAACAGCTACATGCAAAAAAATGAAATTAGACCATCAATTTACACCAACAGAAGAATAAACTCAAAACAGATAAAAGACTTAACTGTGATTCGTGAATCTATAAAAATCCTAGAAGAAAATTTAGGCAACAAAACTTCAGGCATCACACGCAGTAGAATTTTTACTGATACATCACTTAAGGCAACAGAAACAAAGGAAAAAATGAACACATGGGATTACATCAAACTCAAAAGCTTCTGCACAGCAAAACAACGACAACAACAAAAAAAACAACCATCAAAATGGAAAGGGAGAGCTTAGAGGATCACATAACCAGGGACAATGACTCAATCTCAATCCTGGTAGGCTTTTGAGGATGCAAGAGGGGGCTGGGAGCCTACGGTCCACAGCGACCTGGGCTAGGACCTGCTGTGGCCTCTGCTGGAACCAGCGGACTCGGCTGGGACCTGCGGCCCATCCTGGGAAACTGCTACGGCCTGGGCTGGGACCAGCAGCTGCCTCGGCTGGGAACTGCGGTCGCCTCGGCTGGGTCCTGTGACCTCGGCTGGGTGCTACGCCCTCGGCTGGGTGCTGCGCCCTCGGATGGAAGCTGCTGCAGCCTCGACCACCCTTAGCTGGGAGCAGCACCCTCGGGTTAAAGTCCCAGGCAGCCCCACGGTGCAGAGCCTGGACAGAGGCTAAATTGGCAGCAGCCACTCACCTGGGCTCCGGCAGAGGAAGGGAAAACTGGACTGGAACTGTGTGGAGACACTCGGGATTTGGAGGATGCTCAGAGCTTTTGCTGAGTGCAGACACGCAGGACTGTGGTCATCTTACTCCTTCCCAGGGCCCTGGGGAGAGGCAGAGGCCCCTCCCTTGGAGATTCAACCCCACCTGGTGGCCATTGAAATGCTAACTGAGGCCCATTAACAACCAGCATCTGCCCCACCCTCGGGAAATCCTCTTACACTGAGCACCTGAGGGAGTTTTTCAGTCAACTCAGAAACCAAGGTTCTTCAGGTGACCGCTACTAATAGCCTCCAGGCAAAAAAGCTAGAGGATAACTACCATTCCCTGGGCTAGCAACTCTAACCAGGAAAGTTAAGACTTGACAGTGGTGTTTAAAGTGGGTCCTCCCTGCCTCATCCAAACCCAAGAGAGGGAACCACAAAGAGCAGAACACCAACACCCACAGGGAAAATTTGGCAAACTCCAAAGCCCACTGTGATAGCCAAAATGGTGAAACACAGAAACAAAAGCCAAATGAAAGCACAAGAGACCTCTACCGAAGATGAGATAAATGAGGTGCACTTAAGCAAGTTAACAGAGCTAGAATTCAGAGCCATGATCTTGAGGAAGCTCAACAGCATGTGTAAGGACATGAGCACCATGAGTAAAGACATAGAAATGTTGAAAATCAACCAGTTGGAAATTAAAAACCACCAAGAAGAAATGAAGAATGACATATCAAAAATAAAAAACACATTGGAAAGTATAAATAGCAGAGTAGAAGAAGCTGAGGATCGGATTAGTGAATTAGAAGATAGGGTAGAAAAAAAATCAAACAATCAGAAAATCAAAAAAATATATAAAACAGAAAAACAAATTAAGAGAACTGTGGGACAACTGGAAATGTAGTAACATTCACACCATAGGAGTCCCTGAAAACGAAGAAAATGGACAAGGGTTAGAGAACATATTTGAAGAAATAGTGACAGAAAACTTTTCTAACTTGGTGAAGGAAAAAGGCATTCAAGTTCAAAAGCACAGAGAGCCCCAAGTAAGAAGAACCCAAACAGACCCACACCAAGACAGATACTAATTAAAATGCCAAAAATTAAAGCCAAAGAGAGAATTCTAAAGGCAGCAAGAGATAAGCAACAGATTACCTACAAAGAAAACCCCATAAGGCTCTCAGCTTAGTTCTCACAAGAAACACTACAGATCAGAAGGAAATGGCATGAAGTAATCAAGGTCATGAAAAACAAGGATCTGAATCCAAGACTACTCTACCCAGCAAGGTTATCATTCAAAACAGAAGGTCAAATAAAGAGCTTCTCAGACAAAAAAAAAAAAAGGCTAAGGGAATACATTAGCACCAAACCAACACTGCAAGAAATGTTAAAAGGACTGCTGTAATTAGCAGGAGAAATGGTAGGAAAAATATAACCGCACTAAACAAAAATGGCAATAAATAAGTACATATCAATAATCACCTTAAATGTAAATGGATTGAATGCTCCTATAAATAGACACAGAGTAGCTGATTGGATAAGAAAGCATGACTCATCTATATGTTGTTTACAAGAGACCCACCTCACAACAAAAGACTCACATAGGTTGAATGTGAAGGGATGGGAAAAAAAATCTTCCAAGCAAACAGAAAGGAAAAAAAACCTGGGGTAGCAATACTCATATCTGATAAAACAGATTTCAAAATAAAGGCCATAACTAGAGACAAAGAAGGCCACTACATAATATTCGAAGGATCTATCCAACAGGAAGATAGAACCTTGATAAACATATATGCACCCAATATAGGAGCAACAAAATATATTAAAAATCTTCTAGAGGACTTCAAAGGAGAAATCAACACCAATACAATTATAGCAGGGGACTTCAACACCCTGTTGACATCACTGGATAGATCCTCCAGACAAAAATTAGCAAGAAAACAGAGACTCTAAAGGAAGCACTAGACCAAATAGATTTCATAGATATCTACAGAGAATTACACCCCAAAACTACATAATTCACATTCTTCTCAAGTGCACATGGGACATTGTCAAAGATAGACCACATGTTAGGGCACAAACTAAGTCTCTACAAGTTCAAGAAGATTGAAATTATATCAAGCATCTTCTCAGATCACAATGGCTTAAAACTAGAAATCAATTGCAAGAAGAACACACAAAGACATTTGAACACATTGAAGCTAAATGTTATTAAACAATGAATGGGTTACCGAGCAGATCAAGGAAGAAATTAAAAACTTCCTAAAAACAAATGAAAATGAAGACACAACAACACAAAATCTATGGGATGCAGCGAAAGCAATTCTGAGAGGGAAGGTCATAGCATTCCAGGCCTACATCAAAAAAAAAAAAAAAAAAAAACCACAAGAAAATTTTCTAATAGACTATTTAACCTCACAACTTAAAGAACTAGAGAGCAAATAAAAAGAAAACCCCAGAGCAAGTAGAAGGAAGGAAATAGTAAAAAATCAGAGCAGAAATAAATGACATAGAGTCCAAAAAAATAATTCAAAGGATCAATGAAACAAAGAACTGGTTTTTCAAAAAGATAAACAAGATTGATGGACCCTTAGCTAGAATCACCAAGAAACAGAGAGAGAACCCAAATACACAAAATCAGAAATGAAAGAGGAGATGTAACAACTGACACCACAGAAATACAAAAGATCCTTAACAACTAGTATGAACAATTATACGGCAAAAAATTTGACAATCTAAGCAAAATGGACACATTTCTAGAAACACATAGTCTCCCAAAACTGGACCAGGAAGAGATAGAAAACTTGAACACCCATTAACAACAGAAGAAATTGAAGGTGTAATCAAGACTCTCCCAGCAAACAAAAGCCCAGACCCAGATGGCTTCATGGGGGAGTTTTACCGAACATTCAAAGAAGAACTAACACCCATTCTTCTCAAACTATTTCAAAAAATTCAAGAAGGAAGACTTCCAAACTCATTTTATGAAGCAAGCATAATTCTAATTCCAAAACCAGAAAAAGACACTGCAAGGAAAGAAAACGATAGGCCAATATCCCTGATGAACATAGACACCAAAATCCTGAACAAAATACTAGCAAATCGGATCCAGCAATACACCAAAAAAATTATTCACCATGACCAAGTGGGATTCATCCCAGGGATGCAAGGCTGGTACAATATTCACGAATCAATAAACGTGATACACCACATAAACAAAATGAAGAATAAAAACCACATGATCATATCAATAGATGCCGAAAAAGCCTTCGGCAAAATCCAGCATTCATTTCTGATAAAAACTCTCAGCATTGTGGGAATAGAGGGATCATATCTAGACATAATAAAGGCCATATATGAAAGACCTACTGCCAACATCATTCTCAATGGGCAAAAACTAAAAGCATTTTCCTTAATAACAGGAACAAGGCATGGATGCCCACATTCACCACTCTTATTTAACATAGTACTGGAAGTCTTAGCCACAGCAATCAGACAGGAAGAAAAAATAAAAGGGATCCAAATTGGAAAGGAGGAAGTAAAACTGTCATTATTTGCAGATGACATGACACTACACGTAGAAAATCTCAAAGACTCCATCAAAAATTCACTAGACTTAATAAATGAATTTGGAAAAGTAGCAGGATACAAAATTAACGTCAAGAAATCGATGGCATTCTTATACACTAAGGATGAACTCACAGAAAGAGAAACTAAGAAAACAATCCCATTTACCATTGAGGCAAAAAAATTAAGATACCTAGGAATAAACTTAACCAAAGAAATAAAGGACCTATTCACAGAAAACTACAGGTAACTGAAAAAAGAAATAGAGGAAGATATAAAAAAGTGGAAGCACATACCCTGTTCATGGATTGGAAGAATTAACATCATTAAAATGTCCATATTACCCAAACCAATTTATAGATTCAACGCAATCCCCATCAAAATACCAATGGCATACATCACAGAATTAGAACAAATACTTCAAAAGTTCATATGGAACCAAAAAGACCTCGAATAGCCACAGCAATCTTGAAAAAGAAGAACAAAGTTGGAGGGATCACATTACAAGATTTCAGGTTATACTACAAACCATGTAATCAAAACAACCTGGTACTGGCACAAGAACAGGCATATAGACCAGTGGAACAGAACAGAGAACCCAGAAATGGACGCAAGGCAATATGTTCAATTAATATTTGACAAAGGTGGCAAGAGCATACAGTGGAGTAAGGACAGCCTCTTTAATAAATGGTGTTGGGGCCTGGCCGGTTTGGCTCAGCAGTTGGAGTGTTGGCCTGCAGACCCGAGTCCCGGATTCAGTTCCCGCTAAGGGCATGTACCAAAAAATAAAATAAAATAAAAAAATAAATGGTGTTGAAAAAATTGGACAGCTACATGCAAAAAAAATGAAACTAGACCATCAACTTACACCATACACAAGAATAAATTCAAAATGGATAAAAGACTTAAATGTGACTTATGAATCCATAAAAATCCTAGAAGAAAATGTAGGCAACAAAATTTCAGACATACGCAGCAGAATTTTCATTGATATATTACCTAAGGCAATAGAAACAAAGGAGAAAATGAACACATGGGACTACATCAAACTCAAAAGCTTCTGCACAGCAAAAGATACAATCATCAAAACAGAAAGGCTACCCACTGTATGGGAGAGCATAATTGCCAATGATATATCACATAAGGGGTTAATTTCCAATATCTATAAAGTGCTCATACAACTCAATAAAAGAAAGACAAAGAACCCAATTAAAAAATGGGCAAAGGAACTAAATAGACACCTCTCCAAACAGGACATAAAAATGGCCAAGAGACATATGAAGAAATGTTCAACATCACTAATCATCAGAGAGATGCAAATTAAAACAACAATGAGGTATTACCTCACACCTGTCAGAATGGCCACCATCAACAAATCCTCAAAAAACAAGTGTTGGCGAGGATGTGGAGAAAAGGGGACTCTAATACACTGCTGGTGGGAATGCAGACTGGTGCAGCCACTATGGAAAACAATATGGTGTTACCTTAAAAAATTAGAAATTGAACTTCCATTTGACCCAGTGATCCCACTTCCAGGAATATACCCTAAGAAGCCTGAAACGCCAATCAGAAAGAATATATGTACCCCCGTGTTTGTAGCAGCACTATTTACAATAGCTAAGATCTGGAAACAGCCCGTGTCCATTAGTAGACAAATGGATAAAAAAGCTGTGGTACATATACACAATGGAGTACTACGCAGCTGTAAGAAAGAAAGATCTCTTATCCTTTGAGACGACATGGACAGACCTGGAAAGTATCATCCTAAGTGAAACAAGCCAAACAGAGAAAGACAAGTATCATATGATCTCACTTATTTGTGGAATATAATGAACATAACAATAAACCGAAAAACATGTATGCATATATGCATAACCAATGGTCTGAGACAACGGTGTGGTAAAGGCATGGAGGGTAGGGGAGAATGGGGAGGAGGGTGTCAATGGGGGGAAAAAAGGGCAGACATCTGTAATACTTTCAACAATAAATTTAATTTTTTTAAAAAGAACATTGGAAATAATTTGAAATGATCACAATTTGTAAATTAATAGCTAATACAGATTTTATTAAAGCCATCCCAGAACTCTCAAAGCACATGCTGAAATTGGGCAGACAGGTCACCTTGACGAGGAAAGTAGACTAGGTGATCTGAAATCTCCTGATTTTAAAATATATTGACAACTAATTCAAACACTTGTTACTATTGCAAAGGTCAAACAAAATATGTCTATGGGCCAGTCTTGGCCTACATACCACCAACTTGCTACCTCTGATCTATGTGATGAAAATTTTTTGAAAATTATGTGATTAAAGTATTTTTAATGACAATGTTCTTTATATAATATTAGCTTACAAGGGGGGGGGGGGAGCAGTGTATAGTCCTAATTACTTTTTTTTTTTTTTATCCTCACCCGAGGACATTTTTCCATTTTTTGTTCAGATAGAGCAGGAGGGAGAGAGAGAGAGAAACATTGATGTGAAGGGACACATCGAGTGGCCGCCACCCTCACGACCAACCAGGGCCAGGGACAAACTGCTACCAAGATACATGCCCTTAGCGGGAACCGAACCCGGGTCTCTCTGTACTGCAGGCTGACGCTCCAACCGCTGAGCCAAACCGGCCAGGGCCCTAATTACTTTTTTTTAATCCTCACCCAAGGACCTTTTTTTTTTTTTTTTTTTTTTCATTTATCTTCAGATAGAGCGGGGGGATGGGGGAAGAAAGAGAGAGAGAGAAACATTGATATGAGAGAGACACATCGACTGGCCGCCACACACACAACCCCAGTTGCAACCGGGGACAAACTGCAACCAAGGTACGTGCTCTTAGCAGGAACCTAATCCGGGACTCTCTGGTCTGAAGGCCAACAACGCTCTAACCGCTGAGCCAAACTGGCTAGGCTAGTCCTAATTACTTTTAAAAATTACTTTAAATGTTTTCTTGTGTAGGGAAAAAGACTAGCAAGAAAGACATTAAAATCATGATCTCTATATCTAAAGGGAGACAACAAATAATTTTTCTTTACACTTTCCGTATTTTCAAAATTCTCTTCAAATAAGGATTTATTATGTTATAATATCTAAAAAACTATTTTAAAGAAAAAAAATGCATTTGCTCAGCTCTCCCTTTGGTTCACATTAATGTTACATCATTAACTGGGCAATGTTCCTAAAAAGGGGCAATGCAGAAAGGCCAACAATCTCTTTTTTTTTTAATCAGTCCTATTAAATTTTGTGTAAATGGATGTTTGTGAGGCCCCACAATTTTGAATTGCTATAAAACTTACTAATTTAAGATTATTAACAGGTTGAAGACATTGCTGAAGATAGTTATAGAAACAGTGTGAAGGAATCCTGTATATGAAGCACTTAGCCTATAGACACAATAAATGGTCACTTTAAAAATAATGTATTCAAGCCCTGACTGGTTTGGCTCAGCGGTTATAGTGTCAGCCTGCAGACCAAAGAGTCCAGGGTTAAATTCTGATCAAGGGCATGTACCTCGGTTGCAGTTGGGTCCCTAGCCCCTAGTCAGGGTCGTGAGGGAAGCAACCAGTCGAAGTGTCTCTCTCGCATCAATGTCTCTCTTGCCTCTCTCTCTCTCTCTCATATGTGCCCTGACCAGGAATCAAACCCACAACCTTTTAGTATACAAGACAATGTTTCAGCCAACTGAGCCACACCAGTCAGGGTGATTTGTGTTCACTTTTCAATACTATGCCAAGAGGTTATTATAAGGCAGATTTATGTGCATATATGTAATGTTTTCCATTGCATTTCAAAGGCTGCATTTGGGATGATTTCATTCAGATTTATTTACCAAAAAAAGAACTCTTAGACTAAGTCTATATAGCTTACTATAAATTTTAGAATTGAAAAATTAGCTGACTAACTCAGTGGCCAGCACAACAGGGCCACACCCCTGGGAAATCAGGCACTCCTGCGTCATTTCATGCCACCATTCTTTGTCCTCTCCTCCCAGCCTCAGCCAGTCTCTTCCAGTTGCCTGCTTCTGCTACAGAGCTCAGGCTGCCCAGGGAGAGATTCTTGTCTCCAGGGAGTCACTTAAACCAGGAAGCAGGGCGGAAATCTCCTCACGATGAAGGTACCCCTGCTAGAGTATCCCTTTGTTCAAAAGGTCTTTCCCATTCACCTTCCATGACTCCTCCTTCCTGGACCCTGCCTTAAACCTCACAGCTGCTGTGTTGAACTCCTGCATTCTGCAGCAGCTTATGACCCTCACCGACTTTACTTCAGAAACACCTGCCTTCGACTGGCTGCCTTGATGGCTGACCTCAGTCCACCCTGATTTTTAAACCATTATCCACAGCTTAGTTACTAGCTTTTCTAAATTCTCTTCCCCACCTCATCACCACCACTACCACCTATGCCTCAAATGCTGCTCAGTATGGTTAACTGGAGATCATATTCCTGATCCTTTCCAGGTTCTCCTTGCCCAAGCCTCCAACCCCTGGTTATCATAATCCAGCAATAAAACATGATTTCAATTCTTTTGGGAAAGCTTACTTTAAATACTGGCCAGAAGATTTTATGTTTTCCTTGATCATAGCCTGCTTTCCCTTCTCCTCTCTTTGCTCCTGTGTAGCCAATGTTAAATGACATCTTCCAGTCTTTATTTTTCACTCTGCACCATTCTAGAACTCTAGAGAGAATGTGTTTGGAGACTCAAAGGGTATGTTCTCATATGTCACCATGTCCAGGAATAAACAAGATAATCCTAAAATAATCAGGTGAATTTTTATTATTGGGATTTATGCATATTTGCTTTTATGTTTTGATTAGTCAAATATGAAAGTTATTTTACTTTCTTCAAACCTAGATTAAATAAGAGTGGGAAGAAACCGGCCTACCTGTTACAAAGTAATAAAATTTTACCATGGGCCAAAAAAGACACCGAATAGCCACAGCAATCTTGAAAAAGAAGAACAAAGTAGGAGGAATCACAATACTGGATATCAGGTTATACTACAAAGCCATTCTAATCAAAACAGCCTGGTACTGGCTCAAGAACAGGCACATAGATCAATGAAACAGAACAGAGAACCCAGAAACTGACCCAAGTCATTACACTTAATTAATATTTGATAAAGGGAGCAAGAGCATACAGTGGAGTCAAGACAGCCTCTTCAAGAAATTGTGTTGGGAAAATTGGACAGCTACATGAAAAAAAAAAATGAAGCTAGACCACCAACTTACACCATACACAAGAATAAACTCAAAATGGATAAAAGACTTAACTGTGATGTTCACAAAAATCCTAGAAGAAAATGTAGGCAACAAAATTCAGGTATCACACACAGTAGAATTTTCACTGTTACAACACCTAAGGCAACAGAAACAAAGTAAAAAAATGAACACATGGGACTACATCAAACTCACAAGCTTCTGCACAGCAAAGAAAAAAAAAAAACAACAACCATCAAAATGAAAAGGGAACCCACTGTATGGGAGAGCATAATTGCCAATGACACATCAGATAAGGGGTTAATTTCCAAAATATATAGAGTGCTCATACAACTCAACAAAAGGAAGACAAAGAATCCAATTAAAAAATGGGCAGAGGACCTAAATAGACACCTCTCCAAACAGGACATACAAATGGCCAAGAGACATATGAAAAAGTGTTCAACATCACTAATCATCAGAGAGATGCAAATAAAAACAACTGTGAGGTACCACCTCACACCTGCCAGAATGGCCGCCATCAACAAATCATCAAACAAGTGTTGGCGAGGGTGTGGAGAAAAGGGGACTCTAGTGCACTGCTGGTGGGAACGCAGACTGGTGCAGTCACTATGGAAAACAATATGGTGTTACCTCAAAAAGTTAAAAATTGAACTGCCATTTGACCCAGTGATCCCACTTCTACGAATATACCCTAAGAACCTGAAACACCAATCAGAAAGAATATATGTACCCTGATGTTCATAGCAGCACTATTTATAATTGCTAAGATCTGGAAACAGACTGTGTCCTTCAATAGAT
This sequence comes from Molossus molossus, assembly GCF_014108415.1. Classification (NCBI taxonomy): domain Eukaryota; kingdom Metazoa; phylum Chordata; class Mammalia; order Chiroptera; family Molossidae; genus Molossus; species Molossus molossus. The sequence goes on from NW_023425388.1 coordinate 86,520,148, forward strand.
GAGAGGATAAAAAAGCTGTGGTACATACACACAATAAAACACTATGCAGCTGTAAGAAAGAAAGATCTTTTATCCTTTGAGATGACATGGAAGGACCTGGAGAGTATTATCCTAAGTGAAACAAGCCAATCTAAGAAAGACAAATATCACATGATCTCACTTATTTGTGGAATATAATGAACAAAACAAGCTGATGAACAAAATAGACCCAAAGACATAGAAGTAGGGTACAGACTGACAACCCTCAGAGGAGAGGGTGGTGGGGGGAGGGAAGAGATAAACCACAGAACTTATATGCATATATGCATAACCATGGACAGAGACAACAATGCTGGGATGGGGAGCGGGATTGGGAGAAGGGTGTCAATGGGGGGAAAAGAAGAAACATCTGTAACAAAAATAACAAATAAAATGTTACCATGGGTACATGAGGGTTGGCATATTTATCAACAGTTCCTGAATCACATAGGACACCCAAACAAGTAGCAGACCTAAAACAGGCATATGAAAGAGAAGAATCATTTCTTGACAAAGAACTTACTCCTTTGGGAATGCAAATTTGATGATAGTGTTCACACACAGACCAGCTGGTTTTATTGAGTGTTCATCTAAGAGTGTCTAGTTTGGGGGCTTGGAGGAAAAAAGTCTTATTCATCAGCCACTTCCCTACCAGCCACTCGAACACAAATGGAACAACAACCTCTGTTTGCAGCACATAACCCAACATGCTCTCCCACTCCTTGGCTCTGCTGCAGAGCCTCAGACACATGCTCCCTGGGAAGGCGATGACTTTGAAGCCCAGACGCTGAGCTCACATAGTAACCATGAGTATACACGGGTCACTGTGGCTGGGGAAGAAGAGGATGCCAGAGCTAGAAGCCATCAGCAACTCAAAACATGCAGAAGAACAAGGAGTCCAATTCAGGGGAGGAGCCAGGTAGAGACATTACTTGTACCCAAGACACGAAAACACTTCTCAACCCACTGGTGGCTGAAACAGGAGTTACGTTTCCAGGCCTGGCTGGCTTATGAGTTCTGTATGACATGATCTAGATTTGGACAAGTAGATTAATACTAGAAAATCAAGGTTCATGACCACCTCTGTTGGCCAGAATTACTGTTTTCCAATCTCCTAGATAATAAAAGGAAAATCTGAAGTGGGACAGTTCTCAAGATATTTTACTTCCTGTTTCTGTTTCTGAGGAACAGTCTTATGACCTGGGACTGGGAATATTATCTTCCTCTTTAAATCATATAAAAGTTGAGAGGTTAAAAACATTATGTTTCAGTGCATATTATTTGACGATAAAAGCCTCAACAGTGAACATTTTCGCTAATACAGCAGGTACTTGAATATCATTTCATTGTGATGTAGATAAGATGCCATAGGAACTTAGCACTTGTTTATATCGGCCTATGATAAAACTGGTTCCACTATATGTTATTTCGCAGAACCAAGGACTTACTGTAATTTAACCTAACCCTCTGCTCTAAATTAAATAGTATTGAGGACAAAAACTTTAAAGAATAATTAGATTTAAAAAAAAAACCCTGGAGCAACTGAATTGCAAGTTAACATGTTTATCTCTGCAGGTTAGGTTGCCATGTAACAATCATCCTTCCCCAGTGAGTTCTCAAACAGAGAGCAAGGATCTGGCCTCACTTATGCACTGCTAAGCCATCCCAAGCAGGGTCACTGTGAGGTCCTGGTGCAAATGCGTATGAAGAGTACCAGTGCACCATAGGGCAGGAACAGGAAGAAATGCTTAAAGGCCATCAATCAGTGCGACTCCTACCTGGGCACTGAAGAATACTGTTCAAGCCAGTGTTTCTTATGACACGTTCACCAACATTATCAGATTCCTACTCTCTCCATCTTGGTTTAATAAAACTAAGAAAAATTGCCTGATTTTATAGACCTTTCCAAAGGATCAATTTTATATTTTAAGTCAAAATTAATGTAAGACTGTCCTTAAAATAGAGTCATGTCTAAACCTGTTCATTAATGGAAAAAACTATTTAAGCTTGCAGCTTTGCAATTCCAAGTTAAATTCTGATCTTGAAACATCACTGGCAAATCTGAAGGTAAAATAAGAAAAAGTGAAGCAATGGAAAAATTTTCCCTGGCTCACAGTGTTGAACAGAAGGTATTTCCAATTCTCAACATGTGTTTTAAAGCTTTCTTTTCATGAGGAAGAGAGATCATTCCACTACTGTCATAGAGCACTTCCCAAGGAAAATAGATTTCTCTAGAAATAAGTTATCTTTGCATTTTTTTTTTTTTTTAAAGAAACAAGGAGCATTTTAAGGGGCAATTCCAACCTAACAGTCTCCTTAACTAGATACTTTGAAGTATCATCCACCTTGAAAATAGGCCATGAAATCCATTTTCCTGGTAGAAACTGCAACATGAATTATTAATTATTTCTGTAGTGACAAGTGAAATTGTCACTAAATGGTAGGAAGAGATCTAGATGTTCATTGTATCTGTAGCACACTAAATCCAATTAGTATTTAAAAAGAAAAGGTAAAGAACCATGTTTTCTTTCATTTAGATCATTAACCACCTCTTTTTTCTTTTTTTTTTAATCCTCACCCGAGGACTTTTTTTTTTTTTTTTTTTGATATCTTGTTCAGATAGAGTGGGAGGGAGGGGGAGAGAGAGAGAGAGAGAAACATCGATGTGAAAGGGACACATCGAGTGGTCGCCACCCACACGACCCAATCAGGGCCGGGGACAAACTGCAACCGAGGTACGTGCCCTTAGCGGGAACCGAACTCAGGTCTTTCCAGACTGCAGGCCAACGCTCTAACTGCTGGGCCAAACCGGCCAGGGCTCTCTTTTTTCTTTTTAATCCTCCATTTATCATCAGGTAGAGTGGAAGGGAGGGAGAGAGAGAAACATCGACCTGAGAGAAACACATTGACCGGTTGCCTCCCGCATGACCCAACCAGGGCCAGGGACGAACCACAACTGAAGTCGGTGCCCTTGACCAGATTCAAACCTGTGACTCATTGGTCCACGGACCAACGCTCTAACCATTGAGCAACCAGCCAGGGCTAACCATCTCTCCTTTATAGTAAATAAGATATTGAGATATCAGAAAGCACAAATTCTTTGAGAAAAACAATTATTTCACAAAAGGTGTCTATATAAATTTTTTCAAGTAGGAAAGTGGTGTTCATGGTAAAATTAAAAAAGCAAGGAGAAGGGCATCTCAACAGATAATCACTAAAAAGACATTGGAAATTAAGCCAACATGTCAAATAATTACAATTTAGTTTTTCCTCTAACTTGAAAACTTTTCTGATCTGTGTTACTTTTCTGTACCTTCCAAGAAAAAACTATTCAAAATCTCAATCAGAAATGGATTTCAGTCATTCATTATAGCAAAGAAAGTATTTAACATTTGTTTTGCTGTCACACAAACATTTGATGGTCTCATAGCAGCAGCAGCAAGGTCATCCTCATCTTCGTGGAGTATTTGCAAATTATCTGACACCAAGCAAAACTAATACCTGTCCCCTAGGAGCACGGAGCCAAAAGATGCTTCCAAGTACAGGCTTGCCTCACTTTACTGCACTTCACTTTATTGCAAGTCACAGGTGTTGTGTGTTTTTACAAACTGAAAGCAAGGCCCTCCACCAACTGAAAGATTACAGGTCGCTTTATTGCAAGACATATTTATTGCAATGGCTTGAAACCGAACTGTGGCAGATCTTTGAGGTCTGCCTGTACCTACAGCACGTTGGGGGAATCCCGTGCCAGAGGAACCTGGCGTGACGTCTTCTCTCTTCAGGTCTTTGCCTGTGGAGCACAGGAACACCTGCCACTCTGCTAGGACTGAGCTACAAAAATGAGAAGACAAGCAATTTTCCCCCCATGCTAAAGCTTGGGGAACTGAGGGGAAATACACAAATATGTTTCTGCTATGTGCAGGACAAACACAACCAAAAACTTTCAAAAAAGACAAATACAGGAACTTAAATAAAGCTGACAGGTTTCACCAATTACTCATCCTTCTTTGTGGTAGTTTTTTTGTTTTTTCTGTTTAAGAAAGGGAAGAACTGGGTGCCTTTATTCTACCTTACCCAGTAAAGAAATGAACAAAGAATAAAATCATTTTTTAAAGAAAACTGTTTCATAAGATTAAACAATGCCTACTTTTGCATCATATTCTCAATTCTACCAACAGTAAGTAAAAGTTTTGTTCCTGCAAACCCGTCTCCATAGTCCCCAATATTTGCCCCTCCCCCACGCTGTTCATCTTTGTCCCACCTCCCTCCTTGAGTCTCTAGGTTACATCTGACTGTGGCAGTCCATATTTTCTGCCAGGTTTTTGGAAAATGCTTACTACTTTATAATTAGTGAATTACTCAGTGAGGGTAAGAGATATAAATGTATGGATCTGATCTATTGACACAGGGCTATTTTAAATCTCCATAAACCACTTCTTTCAAAGTAGTATATAAACCAGTCATAGGTCCACCTAATTTGTTTCTGGAATACAAAATAATCATTTGCTTGCTGGTCATAAAATGAATATCTACATATGACCCATTGTCTGAAGCCAAGTGAATTAATAATAACTGTGGACAAACTCGGCATCAAGCATTCTTTGGTTTCATGAATGAAGATGAGCAAGACACAGCCTCCAACATCAAAGAACCCAGTTTAGTGGAACTCAGTGACATGAACAAAAAATTACAACACAGCTTTGGTGAATAATGGAATGGAAGCATGTACATGGTACAGAAAAAGGCAGACAAGAAGGAGTTTTTGTGAGTTTTCTGAGGTTCCTTCCAAGGCCCACCTGCCAAAAATATGCACATTCTTCCCCAAACCTGCCATGGTATGTGTACTATTAACAATGAGAGTTATTTATTTGGAAAAATTAATTATTTCCAGAAAACCCACACATCATGTTGCTGTTACTGAGAAAAGCATAATTTCTTAACAACTATTATTAGCATAAATTGTACTTTTAAAGATAGGACACAAAATGTGTGTGTGTGTGTGTGTTGTTGAGGATAATTTAAAGGTTAGTTCATGGAACACAGCCCACCAAGACCTGGCTGAGATGGGTCATATGTTCAGAAGCAGCTCGATAGTAGACCAGCATGGGGAGGACATGAGCTACGGGTGACCAGGGCTTGTCCTGACCAGATTTCTTAGTAACAGTGCTACTACTCACTGTTTCTCCTAAACAATAATTAATCAATCAACAGGTATTTATGAGACACATTTCTCCCATTTTGTATTTTTATAATAAGGTCTTTGGAGTCAAATCAAGACCACCCTCCTCTTTACTAAGACTGATTTAGGATTTCCACGTGCCCTGTTGCCAGCACTGAAAACTGAGGTTTCTGATATCGATGCTTAGGTAAGTAAATGATTTTCTTTCTGGTCTCCCCATGCAAGATTGCTTTAGGTTGCTGAGCGATTTGTCTCCTCTGCTCTCTTTAGACAGCTCACCAATTCCTTCTCTCATTACAGGACAGCTGGAGCTAACTACTTCCTAATGTTTCTTTAATCAGTTCCATCAGTTTTCTTTCCATCCATGCCTTAAGCAGATGAGGGAGAAAATGAAAGTTTCTAAGAGTTTAAAAGAGTAAAGTTCAAGAGAGGCTAAATGATGACTCAGCATCATTAAATATAAACAAAATTCAAGGCAACAATTGGGCCCTAGATTTGTCTCCAGTTCCCCTACATCCTCACCACACAAAGGTTAATCAAAGCCAGATGGAAGAGGGATTAGAGGGTGGGTAAGAAGGTTAAGGGATTAAGAAGAATCAGCGGTTATAAATACAGTGATGGGAATGTAAAGAACAGCTTAGGGAACATAATCAATAATATTGTAAAAACTGTGTATGGTGTCAGATGGGTACTAGACTTACCAGGGTGATCGCTGTAAATTATATAAAATGTCTAATCACTGTGTTATACACCTAAAACTAATATAAAGTATGTCAACTGTAACTTAATTTTTTTTTAAATCATATAAATTTTTTGAAAAGATCAAAGAATGATTTTCATTTTTATTCCATGCTCACATTGTATCTTTAGGTTTTTTTGTTTGTTTTTAATTTTTTATTAATTTATTTTTGTTACAGATGTTTCTCCTTTTTTTCCCTATTGACACCCTCCTCCCCATCCCCCAACCCCATACCCGGCTATGTTGTCCGTGTTCATCAGTTATGCGTACATGCATATGAGTTCTGTAGTTTATCTCTTCCCTCCCCCCACCACCCTCTCCTCTGAGGGTTGTCAATCTGTACCCTACTTCCACGTCTCTGGGACTACCCAATTCCTCACACTGTTATGTTCATTATATTCCACAAATAAGTGAGATCATGTGATATTTGTCTTTTTCTGCTTGGCTTGTTTCGCTTAGGATAATACTTTCCAGGTCCCTTCATGTCGTCTCAAAGGATAAGAGATCTTTCTTACAGCTGCGTAGTACTCCATTGTGTTTATGTACCACAGCTTTTTTATCCATTCGTCTACTAATGGACACTAGGGCTGTTTCCAGATCTTAGTTATTGTAAAATAGTGCTGCTATAAAAATGGGGGTACAAATATTCTTTCTGATTGGTGTTTCAGGCTTCTTAGGGTATATTCCTAGAAGTGGGATCACTCACATGTATCTTTGAATGGTAATTACAACTTAACTGTTGCTACTTTCTACGATGTTTTCTTCTTATTGACAAAAAAAAAATGTAGGCGAGGTTCGTGAAAGAGAAATTTATTAATAATGAAAATGGCACAATTATATACATGAGAAGGAAAGATGCTTCATACACATAAAGACTTCCAAATTTTTAATTTCTAATTAGCTAGCATTAAGACTAGAGCATTTCAAAATAACAGTACAGTAGCATAAACTTATCCGATCCATAGTTTAGGTAAAACATCATTGTAAATAAGATGGAGAAAGAAAAATCTTTCACTATGTATGCCCAATATTGAACATGATCACTTCAGAAACGTCACACAGTCCTGATACATAAATAATTATACCTTTATTCTTTGATATCATGGTTACTTTTTTCCTATTTATGTCCTTAATCTCTAAAGAAATAACTAAATACAGGTGAGGGGGAAACCCCAGGAGAAGGGATTATTTCATCTAGCCTGCAGTGGTAAAGTGTGTGAGTGGGGGAGCTGGCTAACCTGTGTCTTATTAACTCATAGGAGTGCTGCAAGACTTTATAACATGCATGAGTCAAGGAAACTTTCAGGCAGATTCTCGACATCAGTTGCTTTTTTGTACCCTCCCACCTTCTCACCCCCAGCCAGGATCTGTTGTAGAGCACAATGCAATTAATTGATTTGAGGATCGTGACCTTCACATCATTTTTTCTGCATTTACTATTACACTGGGGATAGAATGAGCAAGGATTCGTGACTCTTGCAGCTGGATTGTAAATGAGGAAGGCTGGCCCCACCCATTCCTTCTGGTAATTGTTAAAAACATGTTTAAAAAAATGTGACCCATATTTTTCTTGGCTAAAACACCCCAATTTAATAAAGATGGGTTATTCTCCTAAATCAGCTATTTCCTAATGGAATAACTATGCTGCCTTCACTTCCCATTTCAAAATGAAAATTCAATTCACAGGCTGATAGATGTCAAAATATTCATTATAGAAAACATGGAAATGACACCAAGACACTGCACCAGGTGCTGAAAAATCATGAAATGGAAGGCACACTTATAAAGCATGCAAGTGAATAATTAGATCAGGTATCATATTTGAGCCAACATTGTTTTAGAGCCTACAAAGAATATGTGTGCAGTTTCCATCCTTTTTTCAGAAGTAATATTCTGGGTTGTTTACATTACAATTCACTATGTGGTAAAAAAAAAAAAAGGGGGGGGGAGCCAAACCATGGGACTTCAGGGCACATAAATGTGAACAAATACCCTTAAAACACTCCCATGATGGAAATGGAATTCTATTTACCAGATAAATGCCCCTTTATCCAGAATTCATGAAAATAAGAATCATGTATATACACTCAATTATAAAGGTTATACTTATCTACAAGACTCCAAAGCACCTTATGAATAAAAAAAAAAAAAGTTTGAGTTATTTATCATGCACTTTTAGTGCTAACTGCATTTTATTGTTTTCATATAAGGTGATAGTCTTATTGAATATTATATTGCTAGTTTAATGAGAATGTTCTAATAATTAGAACATTTCATTCCTCAATCACACAACCTAAAAGGAGAGTTTAGCCTAATGCTTTTAAATGACTGCATCCCATTAAATTACTTCTGGGAATACTCTTTTAACAAGAAGCTCTTTCTGTTTCCATGAATCTGGTTTTTTGGTGTTGTTTTTGTTTTTTTAATTTTTATTTTAATCCTCACTGAGGATATTTCTTTTTCCATTTATCTTCAGATACAGTAGGAGGGAGAGAGGGAGGGAGCGAGGGAGGGAGAGAGAGAGAGACAGACAGACAGACAGACAGACAGACAGACATCGGTGTGAGAGAGACACATCGATTGGTTGCCTCCTGCACAACCCCAACCAGGGCTGGGGACCAAACTGCAACAGAGATACATGCCCTTGACCAGAATCGAACCTGAGACTCTTTGGTCCGTGGGCCAATGCTGTAATCACTGAGCCAAATTGGCCAGGGCTGAATCTGGGTTTTTAAATTTTGTTTGTTTATTTGTAGTTTTGGGTTTTTTTGGTTTTTTTGTTTGTTTGTTTGTTTTTAGATTCTACATATAAGTGAAACCATATGGTATTTGTCTTTCTCTGTCTGACTTGTTTCACATAGTATAATACCTGCTGAAGGGGAATGCAGAAAACATTGTGATATGTCTGCATGGTAACATTGTGATACATTCACACCATAACTAGAATTAGTGGGGTGATCACACTGTAAGGTATAAAAATGTCAAATCACACCCTGGCTGGTTTGGCTCAGCGGTTAGAGCGTTGGCCTGTGATCCAGAGAGACTCGGGTTCTGTTCCCACTAAGGGCATGTACCTCGGTTGCAGTTTGTCCCCGGCCCTGGTTGTGGTTGTGAGGGAGGCAGCCACTTGATGTGTCCCTTTCGTGTTGATGTTTCTCTCTCCCTCTCTCCCTCCCACTCTACCTGAACAAAAATGGAAAAATGTCCTCAGGTGAGGGGAAAAAAATGTCAAATCACTATATTGTATGATTGAAATTAATGTTATATACCAACTATATTTAATTTTTTTATACAAAAAAGTTCTTTCTGGGGTAGCTGGCCTGTCAAGACTCATAGCTCCTTTGGCCCTTCTCTTTGAACATCAGTGGATCTTCAGCGTGGAAACTGATTCTCTGATCTGCCCCACAGTGGTTCAGCTATAGCAAAGGTAGGGTGACAGTCTTTATTCCTGGACTGCAGCCTCTAGGTCTCTCCCTGAGAGTTTAGGACTTCCTTTATTCTTCCGTGTAATAGATGCAGAGCAGATATTCATGTAGAGCTAAGTAATTTGCTCTCAACTGAAAAGGTCATGAAAAAGAAAACCAGAGACAGAGATCTGTCAGAATTCTCAAATCCACACTTACTACCTGGCTTCTAGAAAACAGCAATCCTTCTTCGGCTCAGTCTGTGCTTCTCATAAGTGTTCCACGTGGTGACCTGCTCTTGTCTCCCTTTACATCCACCTAGGACTCTGCCGGCAAGCAGACATTCAAAAGGTGGCATTCTAGCCCTGGCCAGTGTGGCTCAGTGGTTAGAGGGTCAGCCTATGCACCCAAAGGTTGGGAGTTTGATTCTCAGTCAAGGGCAGGTACCTGGGTCGTAGGTGTGGCCCCTGGCCCCAGTTGGGGCATGTGTGAGAGGCAAGCAATTAATGTCTCTCTCTCTCACATTGATGTTTCTCTATCTCCCTCCCTCGTTCTTTTCCACTTTAAAAATCAATGGAAAAATATGTTGGGTGAGGATTTAAAGAAAATGGCATTCTAGGGTTAATTTGTGATAAAACAAATTTTCTTTTTTTATCAAACACAAATAAGTATAGAGAAAAAAATTTTTAAAGCTAAACAAATCTTCAGAGGTTTTACAAATACAATTAAGCATTTAGTAGTGACAAATGTCATTAACATTTATTAATTACCATTCTAATGAGCCCAGCAAAAATGTCCTAGCAGTGGCTTGTTACCTATGCTGAAGTTACAGAGAATTCATTAAGTAGGAAAGGAAAGGAAATACTGAGATAAGGGAACACACAAACACACACACACAAACTTGTTATGCATACTTTGAAAAATACCTGGATATCTTCAAGGCTTTCAATAGCTTTACTGTGGCATGTACAGAGATTTAAGTTAGTTTCTAGTGTCCTCATAATGAGTGAAATTGGCAGTCATCAAGTTAAAAAAAAAAAATAGTAAGTGAACCAAATATTATTTTATGGTCAATCTATCCCTGGTCAGAAAGAATGTTCCAGATTGCTTTTGGCAAACATGAAGACATTGTAACACATGATACCTGAATCAATAATAACTTATCTGCCCTGGCCAGTTTGGCTCAGTGGTTAGAGCGTCGGCCTGCGGTCCAGAAAGACCCGGGTTCAGTTCCCGCTAAGGGCACGTGCTTCGGTTGCAGTTTGTCCCCGGCCCTGGTTGGTCGTGCGGGTGGCAGCCACTCGATGTGTCCCTTCACATCGATGTTTCTCTCTCTCTCTCCCTTCCTCTCTCTCCCTCCCACTCTATCTGTACAAAAAATGGAAAAATATCCTCGGGTGAGGATAAAAAAATAATAATAATAAAAATAATAACTTATCTGCCTGTGCAATTTACTATTAAAAGTGATGAATATTTAGCCCTCTCCTCCCCTTCTCCAAAGCTACCTGTTCAAAAACATGCTACAGCCCTGGCTGGTGTGGTTCAGTTGGTTGGGTGTTGCCCTGTGCACCAAAAGGTCACCAGGACATATACCCAGGTTGCAGGTTCAATCGCTGTTCAGGTGCATACAGGAGGCAGCCAGTCGATGTTTCTCGCACATCAATATGTTTTTCTCTTTCTCTTTTCCCTCCCTTCCTCTCTCTCTAAAAAAAATCAGTAGAAACATATTTTGTTTTCAATTTTTATTAATTTTTGTTACAGATGTTTCTCCTTTTTCCCCCCAGTCACCCTCCTCCCCATCCCGCCCCCTCCCACCACCTTAGCATTGTTGTCTATGTCCATTGGTTATGCATACATGCATATAAGTTCTTTGATTCATCTCATCCATCCTCCCCACCCCATACTCAGGTTTATCAGTCTGAACCATACTCCTTTCTATGTCTCTGGGTCTATTTCGCTCATCAGCCCTCCTTGTTCATTATATTCCACAAATAAGTGAGATCATGTGGTATTTGTCTTTCTCTGATTGGCTTATTTTGCTTAGCATAATACTCTCTAGGTCCCTCCATGAGATATCACCTCACACCTGTCAGAATGGCCGCCATCAACAAATCATCAAACAACAAGTGCTGGCGAGGGTGTGGAGAAAAGGGGACTCTAGTACACTGCTTGTGGGAATGCAGACTGGTGCAGCCACTATGGAAAACAGTATGGTGTTACCTCAGAAAATTAAAAATTGAACTTCCATTTGACCCAGTGATTCCACTTCCAGGAATATATCCTAAGAAGCCTGAAACACCAATCAGGAAGAATATATGTACCCCAATGTTCATAGCAGCACTGTTTACAATTGCTAAGATCTGGAAACAGCCCAAGTGTCCATCAATAGATGAGTGAATAAAAAAACAGTGGTACAAATACACAATGGAGTACTATGCAGCTGTAAGAAAGAAAGATTTCTTATCCTTAGAAACATATTTTTTAAAGATATGCTAGAGAGAAAGTGGGTAACTACTAATTTAGTTAAAATGTATATAAAGATGTGGACTTTTCCTACCTATAAAATAAAAAAGATTTTTTATTGCAGTAAGTCCTGTCATGTCTCCTGTAGGCAAGAATTAATTTAGACATGAGTTATTATGCAAAAGAGAAGTAATACAAATGAGCTAACCTGTACTATGTGAGGTAGTTAAATGCTGTTGCCCAAATTAAAAGACCAGAAACTAGAGAAGATCCAGGATTTGGCAAGGACATCTTTAGATATCATAAGCTGGGGCAGGGAACCCATTAGTTCTAACTCAGTTCACCCATCAATCAAATCAGCAAAGCGTATACTCTCAGCGCTGTAGCCTTGACCCAACCTGCACTCCCTCCCTGCCCGTGATTAAATTCGTCTTTAGTCTAACAGAACCCTCTAAACTTTATACATATGTATTGTCCTTGACAGCTTTTAAAAAATAGGATGCTGAGATACTTAACACAGCAATAATGTGATGTTGATTAATATGCTCAGGAAATTTAAAATTCTGGTAGAAGCATAAAGTATAAGTCTAACTCTAGACTGCAGCAAAAAGGTTCATTTTTCTTCAGCAGTTCAATCCACCACCCCCCCCCAACTTAATATTTTATTTAAGACAAATGTCTGACTATAAACTATATTGAAACTACATGAAAGGCTTTTCATTGCATCTGACAAGAACAAGCATGCTACAAAATATTTCATTAGTAAGCCTGCCTTCCGCTGTGACAGCCTCACCTCCTCCTCGCCCGGCCTCCTGAGGCGCGGTTGCGAAGACGCCCTTGGAGACTCCCAAGTGGACAGCGATGCTCCTGGCGCGCCGGCCCGCTGCCTTCTTCCAGGGCGCTTTCCGGAACTCACAGTTGGAATTTCTTTAAATGCAGCTCATGTATAAAAATGTTTTGTAGGCATAAAAAAATGTCACATCTTACTACAGTCTAAAATTTTTAACTGGAAAAAAAATGTGCCCAAATTTAATGTTTTTTAATAAAATATGCTTCTTCCAACAGAGGTCAAAATCCAGGTTAATTATATGATACAGGTAACACGTGATCTCTATCTTCTCTAGGCTTCTAACCGGTTCCACAATAGGAGTTTTGATTAAAGCTCTTCCCTGCCATGAAAACAAACAAACAAAAAGCACAGTTAATTGAAAAGCAAGACTGCACACTGAAATGCACTTTTGCTGTAATACATTGCCAAGCTCTATTCCTAAAACCACCAATACTTTGTATTTGCTTTCTTTGCAGGAAAGTTATCCTGCACTTTGTTAAGTTTTAAGAAAAAAATCCTCTCCACAAAGAGTATGTAATTTTTTTACTAAATCCTTAATCAAGTCCATTAACATTTTCTATGGGTAGATAAAAATGCTGAGATTAAGTGAAACTGGAAATGTCATGTGGATTATGTGCCTAACATTTTTTCAATGCCATCCTCTCAGTGAACATCCCTCTTAAAGTTATAGTGTCTGTGTGAACTTCCTTCTATTACACTGATCTTCTTTTTAAATCTTCTGTTACATGGACTTTTTGTATATGTTAATACTAGACAGTTTACCAGAAGAACCCGAAGCAATGTAGTCAATCTGACTCCCCCTAATTAGGCTCTCCTAAATCCTTCCTTCAGATGTCTTAGCCTGGATAAAATGCACTTTTAATTCAGGAAACACATTCAGGCAGGTGGCTCTGAGGGGCTTGTAAGAAGTCTCAGGGAAGACAAAAACGCCAGTCATGTTCTATGTGTTAGATACCACTGGAATGGAGCCTAGGTCACCTGCTGGCTGGAGATGCCAGGATGAGTGGGTATCCTGGTTTAAAAGGCAGATTCCTGGTAATATTGTTCTAACAGCATTCAGCAAAGTTGACAGCACCTCCCAGGGGCCATGGCAGATATTCAGAGATTTTGAAAGGCGTTCTCCACCATGCACATGGGATTAAAAAAGTATCCTCAATTTCCCTAAGTGTCCATTTATCCCTTCCTATCAGAAAAGAGTCATGAGTGAGGGGCTGCCTATCAGAGAAAAGGGGCAGAGGCTCCAATCAAGGCCATGGGTGTCATCCTGACCCTTAGTCAATTTCTTCCACAAACTTGCATGAATTGTTCTGGTTTTTCTCTTTCAAAAGCCAGATGAAGGTATCTGGCCTGGGTAGAACCTGTCCATGAGGAAGCCCCTTTGAGAGGTCAGATTCCTGGTAATATTGGAGCAAAAATAAAAGCCTAATTATAACCCCACCCACTACACTCTATTAATGCCCACAATGGTCTCTTTATAAGATAGTTTATTTTTGTAACCCAAGTCTCGTTACAAATCCTGGGGAACAAAAGGAAAAAAACTACAAATGTTTGCCCAAAGCGCATGCTGAGAAAAGCAAATGAAAAGATAGAATGAAATGTAAGATGAGCTTGATAGAGATACACTTTAATGAGGTTGTGTAACTGAAAGCATAGGTATAAATAAAAGTATCTACAGAGATACTTAAATGTAAGGATTTAAGTCTACTCAAATGCTTTTCACAGAAACTGTCTATGAAAAATATTTTAGAGCATAACTCATGGGTGATATCTACGGTAATAACAGAGAAAATATGACATAGCCCAGGAAGCTCTAGAACACATAGTGTCTTCATTTAAAATTTTCTCTGCCATTTACTATCCCTTTGATCTTGAGTAAATACCTTCAGCTCTCCAAGGTTTCTTATCCTCATTTATAAAAGTTAAATAAGAAACAGTCCATTTATGAAGCCATTATGAGAAATAAATGAGGTAACCTATGTGGAAATGCATTAACTGTAAAGAACTCAACAAACATTGGGCGTCAGCGAACCCCCTGCGTGAGCGGAACGGGAACTGCGTGCTCCGCCTGGAGGCGCGGCTCCCAGGCACACGCTGAGAACCAGGGTAGGGCTGCTGCTCGGATGCTTACATTTGATGTTCTCTCACAAAAGCTGCAAACTCAGGGTCATTGGCATACAGTTCCAAAATTCTCATTCTCTCTTCAATTTCCTTTTTAAAAAGAGGAAAGAGGCGATACATTGCATTAGAAAAACCTCAACCATCCTTTAAAGGGAGTTCTAATTTTTATAAGGAATTTTGGCTTTCTGGGCTAACCAGGGGAGAGCTATAGGAAGAAATGGCCTTTCCAGAGAAAAGGAAGGTTTGGATATTACATGAACTGCTCAGAATAACTCAGACACATTTCTAAGGAATGAGGGAAGGAGGTAGAGAGCATTTACTAATAATGGAGAAAGAAACCAGAACATGGGGAAGAAGGCACAGCTCGGATGTGTATACCCTCTGCATACTACAGTAAGTAGGAGATATCATGAAGTAAAAACTAATCAGAAAATACTTCTCTTCTTTTCTTGAAGCTCATGTACACACATGTGCACACACTCACACTCACACACACCAGCAGCAGCTGAGCAACAACAGAAAAGCAAAGTTTCCTACCTCTCTGGAAAGCCCACTGTTCTCATACATTTGTCTGATTTCTTCCCTGCTCAGACCACCAATCACCTCTCCTGGTGCAGCGCCGTAGAAGGGATGCTGAGGATAGGGTCCCCCGTACTGCTCGATTCCCACCACGTGGCTTGCATACTCGGGGTTGTACTTTACAGCATCTTCAGTGGATGAGAGGCTATCAGGCTGCCTGCTGGAGCCACAAAAAGAAAAGTAGGACTGATTCAGGTTCTTGTTCAGATGTTCAACTATTTGGAAGATTGTTTATGTGCAGCAAGATTTCTGTTGGGGAAGAAAAAGAGGTGAACTGATTCAAATGGGGGGAGGTGACTGTGAAAAATATCCAGATCAATCTCTAAATTTTTTTTTCTATCCTCACCCGAGGACATTTTTCCATTTTTTGTTCAGATAGAGTGGGAGGGAGAGAGAGAGAGAGAAACATCGACATGAAAGGGATACATCAAGTGGCTGCCTCCCACATGACCCAACCAGGGCCGGGGACAAACTGCAACCGAGGTACGTGCCTTTAGCGGGAACTGAACCTGGGTCTCTCTGGACCACAGGCCAACTCTCTAACCGCTGAGCCAAACTGGCCAGGGCTCCAGATCAATCTCAAAAATTATTTATCAGGTGTTATTATTAACTTTTCGACTACATGGCAAGCGCCCTGTGGAACTGCTCCATGTCCCGTTCATCTTTATTTTCTCACTGTTCCTGGCACTCAATAAATGCTGATGGGAAACATGCCTGCCAATAGATAGTATTTTGTGAAATGCACATGGCACCATCATTTCCAGAACAGACAAATAAAAAAATCAGTGTGTGACACGCAGAGAATCCGATAGAAGTATAAATATGAGGGGACTGGACTCAATTCAGGTCTACAAATGTTTACTGAGCATTGATTAGGTGCCGAAGCCTGTTCTAGATAGTAATGACATGAAGAATTTGTTGGAATCCCTCTCCATAAAGAGATTACAGTCTAATGAAAAATTAGACTCGAAAAGAGTATGAGAACAATGATGGAAACATGTCCTGGGTGCTCTGGGAACCTGGGGGGGGGGGGGTGCCTCTTTAGCAATCTGAGGGTGAGGGAAGGTGACCTATCCCTAAACCAGTAGCTCTTATAGACTATAGAAGCTCAAAAGCAAAGTACAGCCAGGGACTGTAATCACATAACAACCTGAAAGGTCCTTGGATTGCTAGTCTAGTAAGTAGAACAGATTATATTTTCTCCATTAATGAAGCTACACTTAACTAAAAGAAAACCAGATTTCATTTCTTGTCGGATTCCTATGTAGATTTAAAACTGGAATGAACCAAAGGGTAACAAACTAACAGATCTGGTCCTCACACCAGGGTCTCACCATATCTCCATCACCCTTTCAAACTCTCCCAACCATGAAACAAGCATTTTGGCCATACTCAATGATGCCATTCCTTCAGTGTGCCTGGAGTTTCATCCATGCCTTCCTAACTTTGCTCATGCTCATTCAGCCAGCTAGAAAGTATCCCATCCTGCCCACCATAGATATCTACTCTTCTGTCCAACTAAATAGCATAACCATTCTTAAACCGTCTAAGACTCTCCCCTGGACCACACTAACTCATCCCTCATCTAGGCTGCTTAGCACCTATTTCATAGTGCTGTTTGTGTTTGTTTCCAATTTGACACCTTTCCAGGACAAGGACCATGTTTTCATTCTCCTTTATAGCTTTTTCCCCTCCACTGCAGATCCCTACCCAATATTTGGCACATAGTCACTACTAAATGAATGGATAAAAGGAATGTTTTATCCCACCAGAGAGCAATTTTTTATTTACCTAGAGGGCCTCTCTCTTTCTCTCCTCGCATTCTGAGCTTGAAGAGTCCTGACAAGGAAGAGGATGACAGCAGAAGAGACGAGGAGAAGTCCCACCACGGAGGCAATGGTGACGCCTATAACCAAAGGCTCGGACACAAACTCTTCACAGTGCTCCCCTCGGTACCACCAGTTCTCCCCCACCCGGCACCTGCAATGAGAAGTGACTGAGTCTAGAAGTGGATCACTCGGCTGAAAGTAATACTGAATAGCAGGCAGGGCTGGGGGAAAGTAAAGAAATAAATGCTGACCACACAAAGCTTCAGTAAACAGGCAAATATGCAGGTTAAATGATCGTACGACTTAAGGCTGTACAGAATGCCGGGCACAGACCCAGGAGGTCCTCGGTGACTTCATGTAAATGATGGAATAAAAGCTAGACTGGACTTTAAGGAAGAACTCTATTCCACTTCCTTAGTTATGAAAAACATAAAACAGGCCCAGAAGGAGTGACTGGAGTGAGAGGACACAATTACTCAGCAGCTGGAACCCAGGTCCCCAGACTCCGCGTGTCCTTCCCCACACTGCAGAGATCCTCCACACCCCAAGGCCGCAGACTTGTGCAAAACCGCCTTCAGATCCCAGAGCAACAAGGACAGCAAGGAAATCACTGCTTTTCAAAATAACACTAATTTCTCTGGATATCAGGAGACTGTTTTCCCCTCAGTTTCCTGGTTAAACATTACACTCTCTCACATAGAACAGTGAATCATTTCTACCTAGGTCCTCTGTTTTGGGCAGTATGCCAACATTTGACCTTTTTCACATCCACAAATCATCCTCTTGTTTATTCTCAGCATTCTCTCCTTTTACACCATGTGACTGTGATTGATGGGAGGTTGATATGTTGTTTTCTTTTTTTAATGTTCACCTAAGGATATTTTTCCATTTATCTTTAGATAGAGTGGGAGGAAGAGAGAAAGAGAAACATTGATGTGAGAGAGACACATCGATTGGCTGCCTTCCACACGACCCCAACCAGGGCCGGGACTGAACCACAACTGAGGTACATGCCCTTGACCGGAATTGAACCCACAATTCTTTGGTCCATGAGCCGATGCTCTAATTGCTAAGCCAAACCAGCCAGGGCTGGGAGGCTGATATGTTCTGTTTTAGTTTAGGAGAATGGACAGGAAAGGAGAGTCAGGCTATCTGTGTCTGCTCATCTGTCTGCTGCATTTCCTTCGGCTCTACCTTTAAAATAAATAAATCTCAGGTATTTAAAATAAAATATATTTGTTATAACTTCAAAGACTTTACATATATATATATATATAAATATATAAAAAAAATTTTTTTTGTATATGCCCCGAGGAGGAACCAAACCCAGGACTCTCTCATCCACAGGCCGATGCTCCAACCGCTGAGCCAAACCACCCAGGGCAAAGATTTTACATATTTTTTTATCTCTGAATACTCAGTAGAACCAGGAGCAGATCAAAGCCATTAAAAACACAATCCAAATAGAATAAAACTTGTTTGTTTTCACTTTCAGACATAGTATAAAGCTTTGATCTTATGCCAAAACCTCATTTAAACACCAGTTGCCTTACCATCCCCTCTAAGAACCACAACACAGAGATCGACAACTACTCTAAGTATTCTCAGTAGGACACTAGACAGTGTTTTTCTTACAGGTCCCTCGGAGCATAAAATAAAATAACCAATTGAATTTGGTATAATTCAGGCATCTTATCTGACTCAGTCTTCAGATGAGAAGTAAATGGTACCAATCTATTGCCTAGATATAACTTCTATAATAAATATTGCTGTGATTATCCTAAAATCATAGGTATAGACCCTTATTCTTCAGAGGAAGTATCTATAACCTTGTTAAACCAAAATCCCTACCTACACCATACCTACAAATGGCCCCATGTCCAGGCATAATGTCACACTTCCCATCATTGAAGCAGAAGTCAGGCTGTAGGTCACAGAGGCTCTGACAGGGCCGTTCTTCCACACTCAGGTACCCAGGGTGGCATCTGCACTCTGCTTCTCCACTCCAGGGACTGACCAAGCACTCCGAAAACTCATTGCATGCCTGAAACTTGCAAGGGTTGGCTTGATCACCTAAAACAGCAAACAAACCAGAAAATGATGCAAGGAAAGTCAAAGCACAGGAGCTGGGGTATGTGAAGCTCCTCCACTAAGGCTCCCTGCTCCAAAGTACCATCAGACAACCCCTTTCCTGAACCATTAAAATATACCATTACCACCAGTACCACAAAAAATGTCTGACTCATCCTAGGAATCTTTCCTAGACCCTCAGAGGGAACACGGCTCTGACAACACCTTGATTTTAGACTTCTACCTTTCAGAACTATGGTCCTTGGCTACAGCAGTGCTAGGAAACTCATACAGGGGACCACCGAAAAAGTGCTCTTCTAAAAAGGAGCACACTCAGAAGTGCTAACAGACAGGCCGTTTCTACAGCAGGATTCCACTGTGTTTCCTAAGCCTTCACAGTCTCATTCTGTATACAAATTGTGACTTTGTACTCAGAAATCACTATAATCCTGGCCTAGCAGTGAGGGGAAGGTGAGTGCATATAAAAAGAAAGAAGAAAAAAAATGACTTTGAAATGGTTGCTAAGGAAGGTTAGGGTATGCCTAACAATATTTTAAACAATCTTCTGTGGTATGATAAAGCTTTCTCCGTCACCCTCATATCATAAGCAAATATCTGATAGAAACAACTATCTTGTTGTAAAGGTGCTTTAGGAAAGTCAAAAATGGGACTGTGATCTGTACTGGGTTTTCATACAGAACAACCACAAGGATCAAGACAAACATGAGGTTGGAAATTCAGGAGAAGAAACTCAGAGCTCGAGGTGATTAAGAGATATTTACGTTCCCTATTCATTCCTCGAGATATTGGGGGTGGGAGGGACATGGATGCAGCTGTTGCACTGCATGTGGGAGTTACTATTGCCAGTTCATTTGAATAATAGAGAAAAAGGTGACCCTATAATCTGGATGACTCAGCATGCAGCTGACATGTGAGTTACATATAAAATCAAGGTAAATGCATTTACTTATTCTACCTCCCCCCCCTTTTTTTAAGTGTATTGACTTTTGCAAAAGGTTTTATAAATTATAACTGCTTGCATTTGTATGGCTAGTCAAATGCAAACATATGTTATTTGTTTAATCCTTAGAATAGCCCCATGAAATACATAGGCCAGGTAATATTATCCCCACTAAATTTTTTTTAATTTTTCAATTAGAGTTGACATAAAATATTATATTAGTTTCATATGAACAACATAGTGATTAGACATTTATATAACTTATGAAGTAATCATCACAAACATTATCCCTGTTTAATTTTTGAGGGACTAAGGCTCAGAGATAAAATGGCTCATCTAGGGTTACACAAATGATAAATGGCAGAGCAGACGCAAGAAATCAGGCCTTCCAAATTATAATGAATTGCTTCTTCCACTACACCATATAGCAAAGAACGTGCAACAGGCCTTAGAGAACTCAAATGGCAAGAGATTTAGATATTGGGAGATTAGCCAAATCATTTTCCTCACTTTCAGTGAATAATGATCCTTCAAGGATTTCAAAGGAAAGGATGTTTGTTTCTTCCTCAGTTAAATAATAGAGTTGACTCTCAAAGAGAGTAAAAGGCACTGGAGAAATATGAACCCAGACATTCCCCTTACTCCCACCTAAAACCACTGTTCTCTGGTGTGTGGAAATAAAAAATAACTAACTCTGAGGATTCAACAGTATTCTATGCATCCAAGTCTTCCAAATAAAAACAATGGTTCATTTCATTCATTCACAGTATTTTTTAGTACCTTCCATATGCAAAACAAGGTGGTTACTAAAACAGATAAAGTCTTGCCCAGCCTGTATGGCTCAGTGATTCAGTGCCGTCCCATGGACTGAGAGGTCTTGGTTTGATTCCCAGTCAGGGCACATGCCCAGGTTTTGGCTCGATGCCCAGTGGGGGGTGTACAGGAGGCAGCCAATCAATGTTTCTCTTTCACATTGTTGTTTCTCTTTCTCTTTCTCTCTTCCTCTCTCACTAAAATATCAATAAAAAACATTTTTTTTAAATGTGGAGAAACAATATATCTACATTAGACTTACAATAATGGAAAAGAATAAAACAACTTAGGAAAATAATATAGAAGGAAAGAGAATTCTTATCTAGTGGGCTTGGCACTGTAGAGATAGAGCGAGAACAGATCCAGTAAAAGAGAGAGCCAGATGGAGTAGGTTGAAAAGGGAGTGGGAGGTAAATAAATAAAGATAACATGTATGGTATATTCCTAGAAGTGGGATCACTGGGTCAAATGGCAGTTCAATTTTTAATTTTTTGAAGTAACACCATAGTGTTTTCCATAGTGGCTGCACCAGTCTGCATTCCCACCAACTGTGTACTAGGGTCCCCTTTTCTCCACACCCTCACCAGCACTTGTTGTTTGATGATTTGTAAGAAGCCTGAAACACCACTCAGAAAGAATATATGTACCCCTATGTTCATAGCACTATTTACAATAGCTAAAATCCGGAAATGGCCCAAGTATCCATCAGTAGATGAGTGGATGAAAAGCTGTGGTACATATACACAATGGAGTACTATGCAGCTGTAAGAAAGAAAGATCTCTTATCCTTTGAGACGACATGGAGGGACCTGGAAAGTATCCTAAGTGAAACAAGCCAAGCAGAGAAAGACTAATACCACATGATCTCACTTATTTCTGGAATATAATGAACTAAACAAACTGAAGAACAAAATAGACCCAGAGTCATAGAAGTAGGGTACAGACTGACAATCCTCAGAAGGGGGTGGGGAGGGATACACCACAGAACTTATATGCATGTATGCATAACCGATAGACATAGACAACAAAGCTGGGGACAGGATGGGGGATGGGGAGGAGGGTGTCAATAGAGGGGAAAAGGAGTAACATCTCTAACAAAAATAAATTAATTTAAAAAAGATAACATGTATGCACAACCCTTTGAAAAGAGGATGATATTGATGTCCTTGAAAGAGATATTTTCTAATTATCAAGATATAGAAAATTTGCCTGACATAGTACTTTCTTACCTACAAGTGTTGAATTCACCTTGACTCAGTGTAGAAGAACATACATATGAATGATTACTGGATTCTACTAAGAAAACAGCAAGGTAATCAATATCATTACCTGATTCCACATCAAGGGAGTATTTATCAATGGCCAAGTTCATAGTTTGGTAGGCAGTGGTGCAAAAGTCTTCCAGAATCATGTATACAGCATTGTTGACATTAGGTGGGACAGACTTGGCGAACTTCATTCTACTGTTCACCACAATACTGCCATTTCTGAAGTTCAGGATTTCTAAATTCTGGAACCCTGTGAGATTTGACTGGAGATAGGGAATCAGCTACAATACAGGAAAAATAATCAGTTTATTGATAAGGTTTTGCATTTTGTTCAACACAAACAGAAGAAAGAAACTTAAACCAAAAAAGATGAACCCTTCCCTTTTCCAAAGTATATGCTATTTACATTATTTAAACTGTTCATCAACAAAAGTATCCATTATAACTACCAATCTGTACTTTTCAATCCCTTCACCTTTTTTTACCTAGTCCCCATTCCCTCTAACAACCATCAGTATGTTCTCTGTATCTATGAGTCTGTTTCTGTTTTGTTTGTTCATTTATTTTGTTCTTTAGATTTCACATGTCATATGGTATTTGTCTTTCTCTGACTGACTAATTTCACTTAGCATAATATCCTCTAGGTCCATCCATGCTGTTGTAAATGGTAATGGTCATGGGGATGTAAAGTACAGCATAGGAAATATAATCAATAATATTGTAATAACTATGTATGGTGCCAGTTGGGTACTGGAAATATTAGGGGGCACACTTGGTTAAGTATATGATTGTCCAACCACTATGCTGCCCACTTGAAACTAATACCAAATAATATTGAATGTAACTGTAATTGAAAAAATTTAAGGGAAAAAAAGAGGATCAGTTGTGAATTATTAGAGAGTCATGAGATTTTAATAGTGATATTTAAGAACCCCATGGAACTCAGACAGTTTTAGATATCAGAGAGTTTATTCAATCTGTTTCAGTGAAGACATCATAGGTACCCACAAAACACTGGCCTCACAATAAAGTCTGAAAAAAATCTTAAACTTGTTTTAGCCCCAAAAGTCATGAATCTTCATTATCTAAGTTGTCACATCACCCTCATACCAAATTTGTGTTTTCTGTTTCTTGCATCCACCTATCTTACTGTTTTTCTACCAACCCTAGGCCATGACACTATTTGTAGCTGATAAAAAATAAATGTCTACAGCAGACCACACTTGCCTTGGCTCAGATCTTATGTGTTGAGGGGAAAGCGGTGGGTTCACATGTGAATACTCACCAATGCCCATATTTCACTTCTTGTGCTTACCAGTTCTAAGAAACTTTGCTCCAGGGCTTTATATTCCAAAGAGTTTTTATTAAACAGATCTTCTGAAAACATCATGTTAGTCACTCGAAGGCTGAAGAAAACCAGCAAAGCTCCCATGGTCTGTGTATAATTTGAGCCACCTCTTTTTGTGGGTTGAGCCACAATCTCTGTAGAGTGAACATTTGTAGAAATTTCCACATAACTACCAACTTTGCCATTTTCCTCTGGGATTAGCTCAGGCTGATAGTAATCTGTGCCTATGCGGTCCAGTTCTAATGAAATATCCTGTACGCCCATAATTACTTCATCCTCCAGCAGGGAGGGGCTTGTGGTTGGAGGTAATTTGGTAGACTGTGTTATGGAAGCTTTCAACCAGAGCTTGTCAATACTCTCTGGTGTACTTGCCAATGTGTCTCCAGATGATTTCCCCAGGGAAGAAGTTTTTGACCAAACTACATCTGATTCTGGCAATTCAGTCCACAAATGTTGCATATCTGGCTTCAGTGTTGAAATCTTGCTATCAAACTGTTCACGATTGGATGACTCTGTAGTTTGTTCCATATCTTCCTTTAGAAAGGGATCTACTTGATCTGGTTTATCAGTAGAAGCAGAGATAGTTGTAGATGTAAATAGAGGAGGTGCTTTGGTAACTGAGTAATAATCAATGTCGGGTATCTCTGATGTGTGCTTGGAGAGAATTAGAGGTGCAGATTGAGTTGTTCTATCTGCAAAGATGGGCATAGTAGGGCTGTCAAGGGGCTTTTCCTCTGCAAAGTATGTGGATCTATCAAAATGTCCATATTTTGAGAGCTCAGTACTTTGGTCTGTGGAATCTATTTTGTCATCTATAACTAGTTTCTCATCTACACCCTCAGATGGCAAAAGTGAATCCCCATCTTTCAGCCATGATTTGGACAGTGGTTCAGTGCTCTTCTCTAATGAAGTATCGCTCCATGGCCAAGTAATCAGACTCATCTTTTGCCCAGACCCTGAACCCAAGCCACTCTCAAATATGAACTCTTTTTCCATGGATGTATCTGGCATCAAAGTGCCCACTTCTAATTGGCCGTTGACTTTGGAGGCCAAAGAATCCAAGCCAAAAGTTGTAGTTACTTTCTGAGTAAGAAGATCTAATGTGACCGAGGAGATCAGATCTGGTGAGGATGTCAAATACACCCCAGAGTCTTCCACAGGTGATATTGTTTCTTTTGGCACAGGATGAGTGAATGGACTTGAAGGCGATGGATCAATAGAAAGAAAACCTTCTAACCCTTCAACTTTGGTTAATCCTAAAAATAAAGTTTTCCATTAATTAATCTACAGCATTACTAAAATATATTCCCAGTCCTCCTAATAAAACCAGCTTTCTGTTTGTTTGTTTTTCCTATTAGATTAGGAATGAAAGTTTCTGACTGTTACTGTGCTATATCCAGCAAACAAAAAGACAATCTGATTATGTTTTTGTGGTGTGGTACAATGACTCATGAATATACCCCCTTTCCTTGAGAATAACAAGATATTGGCTATTGAAATAATTCGTCTTTAGGCACTTGATTTTTTTTTTTCCTCCATGAAAATAAAGAGTTTCTGGTTGCCCTATTGACAATAAACATTGAATGTAGTAAAAGTTTGGAAGAAACTTCCGTAGGAAATTTTGTTTGTCTTTGAATTTCTATTTTGTTGTCAAATTTATTGTTCATTATCTTTCTAGTTCACATAATGCTCAAAATCCTGGACTCCTTCATAGTTTTGTTCATCTTCCTCTTTCACATATATACTCCATGCCTGAGTCATATTGATTTTTCTTTTCCTTCACATCTAAATCTTCTACTTAACTTTCATTTCTTAATCTCTGATGATACTGCTTTAGTTCAGGTTCTCCCCTTCTGAAGCCTAATACAAGCTAAAAACCAATATACCTGGCCCCTACAATTAACTCTCTTAAAAGCTAGTGGGAAAATCTTCTTTGATGCGCTTTGTTTACCACTCCAATATTTACGTAAGTAAAGTCGTTATCTAATAGTAATTTAATTATATATATTTTAACTATGTCTATTAATTTTAGAGAGAGAAGAAAGGAGAAGGAGAAACATTGATCAGCTGCCTCCTGCAGGCATCCTACTGGGGATCAAGCTCAAAACCCAGGAATGTGTCCAACCAAGAATCAAACCAGCGACCTTTTGACGCATGGGTTGATGCTCAACCAACTGAGCCACACTGGCCAGGGCTAATGATATACTTTTAATGGGACTTTCAAAATATCTATTAGCCTGGCCAGTGTAGCTCAGTGGTTGAGCAATTGAACCAAGAGGTCGCTGGTTCAATTCCCCGACAGGGCACATGCCCAGGTTGTGGGCCAAATCCCCAGTGGGGGGCATGCAGGAGGTGGCCAATCAATGTTATCTTTCATTGATGTTTCTATCTATCTCTCTTTCTCTCCCTTTCTTTCTCTGTCTAAAATCAATAAAGAAAAAAAATTTAATCTATTAATTGATTTCTACCCCAGTCCACCAAGTTCATTTCCTATTATTTTTCTTCATTCCAACCAATTAAATCTGATTGCTCCCTTCTCATACAATTTTCCCAAGACATTTCCTCCCAATGCACACAACCATGCTTTTCTATTAACCACAGTCTCTTCCTCTCCTCAAAATCCTTGTCATCTGATACAGTAAAGAAATATGAAAAGTGAGTCAAATTTCATACCATCTTCTAATAAGTGAGATCCAGAAGTCCTTTCCTCAGAAGCCACAGGCAAGCCAGTCCGACGCACTGCTGGGGTGACAGAATGAAGAGTCAAGCTGCTAACCTCTAAAACCTCTGGGGAAGAACTGAGGCCCACCTTCGAGGGAAATACTAATTTGGGTGTAGACACTAAATCACCCAAAGGTCTTTCTGACCAGAGTTCCCTGCCAGTGGTTGAGGGAGG
The DNA here is from genome assembly GCF_014108415.1 of Molossus molossus. Taxonomy (NCBI): domain Eukaryota; kingdom Metazoa; phylum Chordata; class Mammalia; order Chiroptera; family Molossidae; genus Molossus; species Molossus molossus. The sequence goes on from NW_023425388.1 coordinate 86,546,683, forward strand.
ACCAGAGCTGAAATCAAGTGGTGAAATATTGCTGGTGGTGGATTCATCTGCTGAGGGCCATTCAGCTTGAAGGGTATTATCCTAGGGGGGGAAAAAAAGGCTAAATCATATCATAGATAAAACAAAACACATAAAAATGATTTTAAATATTACCTATCTATCCAAATTCCCAGGTTGGGGAGAAGGAGGACCTGGGCTCTAGAGTCAAACAGATCTGTAATAAAATCCCAATTCACCACATACTAGCTGCAAAATTTAGAGAAAAATCATGAGCTTCTTGAATCTCACCCAGAACGTGGGAATGGATAAGATAACATAGTTAAAAGATTCCAAACAAAGGGAATTTGTGGAAGAAAATATTGTTTTTCTTGCTTTAGATAGTACCTTTTTCTCTATCTTAGCTTAAAGACTTTAAATACATAGAAGTTACTAATATATGTAATTTGTTGTCAAGGACCTTAGTACATTGTCCATAGCAGGAAAAAACAACTAGCAATTTTATTCACCATTCTGAAAGGTATTTAATGAATTAAGTACTTGTTTTGATAATAAATGCCACCACATCAAAATGAGGTCAAGTTACCTCAAACAAATAGTGATACCTGTACAATGGTATCACACTTAAAAAAGATAATTTTTCTCTTCCCAATGACTTTTTACTAGTGTAATACTAATCTTATATTCAAATTTAGCTTCAGGAATAGAAAAGTAGACAGAAGCATAATCTTTGACCATGCTAATTATTTAACCCTATGAAGATTAGTCTATGTAAAAACGTTTACTAATGATGCTGACAGGTAAAATGGCCATGACATTTGGTGGGAGTTTCTATGTTTACATCTATGCTGGGTTATGAATAACAAAAAACCAAAAGTGCCATATGCATAGAATTCATAAAATATTTCTTGGGTGAAAACTGGAAAAAAAGAAGAAAAAAAAAAACAAAACAATCATTCTTTACCCTAAATAGCATGGAAACTTCTTAAAAACAGGCCCCACATTCCAGACATTCTAACTTAATTGGTCTGAGGATGGGACATAGACATGATACTTTTAAAAACTCTCAAGGAGACAGACAATATAGCCTGATCATATTCTGGTTGTACTATTACAGCCTGGGTCTCTAAAATATTTCTTTAGTTGTTCAATTGTTAAATTTCTCATTAACTGAAACTTCTAAGAAATCTCCCACATATATAAACCTGCCTGAAGACTAGAATTCATGGAATAGCTATGATCAAAATGAAACCCGTGAAAATTAAGAATAAGAAACTCTGAATGAAACCCCTTCCTCCTCCTCCAGGAAATTCCTGCCACTGATAATGAATTTTCACTGACATACACTCACAAGCCTCCTAGGTTTTTCAAACAAAAGCACACTATTTTAAGGTAGCTAACTACGGTTCAGTCTATGGCCATTAAATAAAACAGAACTGACTGGCCTATGGAGAGGTTCAACCCAATATTATGACCTAGTTAGTCTTTTATGCTTTGCCTACATATCTCCCTTTTTCTTTCCATCAAAGATCTGTGTGAGAAAGCTTTAGACAGCACACTCTCCCAATCACAAGGGAGTTAACATGGGGCAAGAAATTACTGGGCATGTCCTATTTTACCCCTTCTTCCAGTGATACATGCATTGGAGAGAAAACGACAGTAGATCATTGGGAATATGTACAGATACCCTGTTTCATATACAATTTCTAAACTGAAAGCACTCTGTCAAGTAAACTAATTTACTTACTCTGTCCAGTAACCATCACATCCTACCTGTCCATGCTATTTTAATTAGGTCCTATTTTAAGTGGGCCCCCATGCTGGTTATTCTTTATTTGACACCACCCCAGATCCTCCTCTTCACTGTGCTCTGCACTGGGAGGCTAATCCCCACTAACTTCATCATTCCTGCTCCCTCACCATCTGGTCTTTTGTTTGTGTTTGCCCATTTGGAAGCACAAAGAGAAGATCAAAGGACGGGAAGAGTGAGAGGTTGGAGTATTTCTTCCCTGCTTCCTCCAAGTCTCAATGCTGTGTCTCTTGCACAGGTGCAGCTCCAGCTCTCCCTGGGCTCTCATAATAGCACTTCCTGCCCTTGCCCTATAATCCAGTGGTTGGTAATGGTTTCTCACTGTGGTTAGTCTCTGCATACCTCAACATCCCTTTCTTACTGCCTTAACCCTGCATACTCTACCATCTAGGTGACTCTAACTTTTGAGACCTTGGCTGAGCCATATTTTCTAGTGCACTACATTTCAAAAACCCATAAAATTTTTAATAATTTCTGTCAAAAGGTGACTGCAGTTGACCCTTGAATAATGTGGGCATTAGGGAAACTGACCACCTTCCCACATAGTGAAAAAATTTGCATATAACTTTTGACTCTCCCAAAACTTAACTACTAATAATCTACTGTTGACCAGAAACCTTACTGATTATGTAAACAGTTGATTAACACATATTTTTTATGTTATATGTATTATATATTGTATTATTACAATACGGTTAGCTAGAGAAAAGAAAATTTGTTAAGAAAATCATAAAGAAGAGAAATACAGCTGTAGTACTGTATGTATTTGTTGGAAAAACATCCCCATATAAGTGGACTCACAGAGTTCAAACCTGTGTTGTTCAAGGGTCCACAGCACACAATTTATAATAAGACACAAATGGCCAAAAAGAGGAATGAGTATCAATTAAAACAACAAAGCATGAACCAAAAATGGTATTATTCTGATTAAATTTATTAGAAATAAAGAATCTAGAAAGGAAAGGGGGAAGTAATGAAAAGTAAATGGTGCAATATTAGTTAATATTTTTTGGTATTGTGGCTTTGGTCAAAAGACATATCTGAGTATAAAACTGAAATATATGCCCTGAGTCTGTTGAAATTAAATCTATGAGAGAAAAGAAAGATATATATAAAAGAAAAAAGATGAAGGTCATCCTTTAATGACTAGAAGTAACCATAAATGATCTATAAAAAAGGAAAATAATCAGGATAAGAAATTACTTCTTGGGAATTTCTCTGTTAGAAGTAAACCTGAGAAACTTCTGGTCAAGATGGCGGCATAGGTTATCATGGTATCACCTCCTCCCACAACCACATCAAAATTACAACTAAACTACAGAACAACCATCATTCAGAACCACCTGAAATCTAGCTGAATCTAGTCCTACAACTAGGGACTTAAAGAAGAAGCCACATCAACACTAGAAGTACAGACAGAATGGGCTGGTCCACACCAATGTGTGGCAGATAAAAATTGGAGGCATATCTCGGCTATGGAGGACCCCCTAAGGAGCAAGGGGGTCCCAGCTCTATATCTGGCCCCCAAACCCAGAGTTCTAGTGCTAGGAAGAAAAGTATCCATAACTTCTGGCTGGAAAAACCAGTGGGGATTGTGTCTGAGTGAAATGAGGGCTTCTAGAGTCCCAGGCAGTTCCTTTTTATAGAGCCCACACACAGACTTATTCAGACTCACTCCCTCTGAGCTTCAGCACTGGGATAGCAGATCAAATGGTTCCAGGGACATATGGGGAGGAACTGAATTGTCTGGAATTAGGGTGAGAGCTAAGGAGGCAGCTTTTTCCCAAACAAAAGTGCTGATAGAGGCCATTGTTCTTTCATGAGCCCTGTCTTCACAAAGTTGGCAGGCAGGCACCATACTGAGTCTCCATCAACCTAGTTATCACTGTTTGCCCTGCCATGGTGATTCCCTGAGACCCGCCACACCCAACTCGCTGGCCTACCCAAGCTATTTCCAGTGTTTTTTCCATATAAATGACCTGTCTTGGCTTATGCTTCAGACTTTCCTAAAATCTCTCAAACAAGCAGCATCTGGCCTCAGTGTGCCCTATAACTCTTGCTAAGTGGCCCCAGACCTGGCACTAGTGGCAGCCAGTTGTGGTTTACACTGTGACCTCTCCTGGGCACCTCCAAGCCCAGCACAAGTAGCAGCCATCTGCAGATCACTTTGTAGTTCAATCCAGGTGGCCCCGGGCAGAACACAGGCAGTAGCTGACTTTGGCCTGTACCTCCTGGGAGGCCTCAGAGCCAGCATATCTGGTAGACAGCTTCAGATCACATTGAAGCACCACCCAACCACCTCCACACATTCATTCCACAGCCACACATTCAAGGGGAAGACTCAGTGGGCACCAGAGTCCCACTGAAGTAAGTCCTGCCCTGTGAGGCTATCATCAATAATTCAACAAACAACAAGTGTTGGCAAGAAAGTGGAGAAAAGGGAACCCACATGCACTGTTGGTAGAAATGCAGATTGGTTCAGCCACTATGGAAAATAGTACGGAGTTGTATCAAAAAATTAAAAATAAAACTATAGTATGACCCAGCAAATCTATTTCTAGGACTTTATCCAAAGAAACCTAAAACACAAATTTGAAATAATATATGCACCCCTATGTTCATTGCAGCATTGTTTACAATAGCCAAGTTATGGAAGCAGCCCAAGTATCCATCAGTAGATGAGTAAATAAAAAAGTTGTGGTACATTTACACAATGGAATACTACTCAGCCATAAAAAAAAAGAAGAAAATATTACCCTTTGCAATAGCATGGATGGACCTAGACAGCATTATGCTAAGTGAAACAAGCTAGTCAGAGAAAGACAAGTAACATATGACTTCACTTATATGTGGAATCTAATAAACAAAATAAACTAACAGGCAAAATAGAGACAGACTCATAGAGAAAGAGTAGGCTGACAGCTAAGGTGGTGAGGGCTGGTTTGGAGGTATAGAGGGATTAAGCCAAAAAGAGAAAAAAACGTATGGACATGGACAACAGTGGTGTGATTGCTGGGGAGTGGGGGATAGAGAAAGGTATAGGGGAGATAAATGGTGATAGAAAGAGACTTGACTTTGGGTGTTGAACACATAATACAGTATATAGATGATGTGTTGTAGAACTGCACGTATATATTGGTTTTACCTATATAATTTTGTTAACCAGTGTCATCCCAATAAATTCAATAAAAAGGAAAATAAATAAATAAAATAAAGTTAATGGCTGAGAATTTCCCAAATGTACAGAGTTTTGACCATCTAAGTTCACAAAGCTCATAAGACCCAGAGCAAATTCAATTTCAAAATATCTTCTCTAAGACACATTATAATAAAACCATCAAAATCAAAAAACAAAGAGACAATCTTAAAAGTAGCAAGAAGAAAGTAGCTTATCACTTCTAAGGGAACCTCAATTAGGCAATCAGTGGATTCCTCAGCAGAAACCTTACAGGCCAGGAGAGAGTGTGATGATATAGTAAGACAGCTAAAAAGAAAAAACTTGCCAACAATGAATACTTCACCCGGCAAAGTCATCCTTCAGAAATAAAGGAGAGATAAAGATATTCCTAGAAAAACAAAATCTGAGGACATTCATCACCACTAGACCTGCCATACAGGAAATGCTAAAATGAGTTCTTCAACCTGCAATGAAAGGATGCTAATGAGCAACATGAAAATATACAACACACTGGTAAAGGTAAGTATACAGTCAAATACTATACTACTGTGTGTAATATTCTGTGATAACTACTTAACTTTAGTAAAAAGGTCAAAAAAAGTATTAAAAAATAACTATAGCCACTATAATTTGTTAAAGAATACACAATATAAAAAGAGTTAAGCCCTGACCAGTTTGGCTCAGTGATTAGAGAGTTGGCCAGCAGACCAATGGGTTGTGGGTTCAATTCTGGTCAAGGGCACATACCTTGGTTGCAATTCATGGCCCTGGTTGGAGTCGTGCAGGAGGCAACCAGTCGATGTGTTCCTCTCATGTTGATGTTTCTCTCTCTCTCTCTCTCTCTCTCTCTCTCTCTCTCTCTCCCTCCCTCCCTCCCTCCCTCCCTCCCTCCCACTCAATCCGAAGATAAACAGAAAAATATTCTCATGTGAGGATTTGAAAAAATAAAATAAAAAGAGTTAAATTGTGCCCTGGTCAGGTAGCTCATTTGATTGGAACATCATCCCATACACCAAAAGGTTGTGGGTTCAATTCCTAGTCAGGACACATACCTAGGTTGTGGGTTCAATCTCCAGTTGTGGCACATATGGGAGGCAACCACTCAATGTTCCTCTCTCACATTGATGTTTCTCTGCCCCTCTCTCTGCTACTCTCCTCCCTCCCTCCCTTCTACTCTCTCTAAAAATCAATGGAAAAAATATCCTCGGGTGAGGATTAACAACAACAAAGAAAACATAACCTCAGATGAGGATTTTAAAAAAAAAAGAGGTAAATTGTGACATCAAAAGCATAAAAGGTGGGGAAGAGTAAAAAGGTAAACTTTTCATATGTCATCTAAGTTAAGTTATTAATGTAAAATAGACTGTTGTATGTATAAAGTGTTTTATGCAAGCCTCATGGTAACCACAAAGAAAAAAACTACAGTAGAGACATAAAAGATAAAGAGAAGGAAATCAAAGCATACAGAAAATTCTCAATTCACAAAGGAAGACACCAAGAGAAAAAGAAAGAAACCATAGCCAGAAAACAATAAGATGACATTAGTAAGTCCTATACTACTAATCCTACTCCAAATGTAAAGAGCTTAAATTCTCTAGTAAAAAAGTAAAGACTGGCTGGGTGGATTTTTTTTTTTTTTTTTTACGAGATCCAAATATATGCTGCTTACAACAGAGTTACTTCAGCTTTAAGGACATACATAGGCTCAAAGTGAGCGATAACGTGCACATCAAAGTGCACACCAAAAGAGAACAGGGATGGCCCAGCTGGTGTGGCGTAGTGATTGAGCATCGACCTATGCACCAAGAGGTCACTGGTTCAATTCCTGGTCAGGACACATGCCCAGGTTGTGGGCCAAATCCCCAGGGCGGGGCATGCAGGAGGCAGCCAACTGATGTTCTCTCTCATCAGTGTTTATCTCTCTCTTCTTCTCACTTCCTCTCTCTCTAAAATCAATAAAGGAAAAAAAATCAATCAATAAATATTATTTAATTTAAAAAATAATAAATAAATAAAAATAAAATCAATAAAGAAAAAAAATTTTTTTAAGAGAATAGGAATGCCTATACTTAAATTAGCCAAAATAAACTAATTCAAAAACTGTAACAGGAGACAAAGAGGGCATTATATAATGATATAGGGTCAATTCATCAAGAAGATGTAACAATTTATATATATATATATCTCTCCAACATTGTAGCACTTAAATATATTAAGTATTTACTGGCAGACCTGAAGGGAGGAACAGACAATAATATTAGGAACTTTAATACCCATACTTTCAACAATGGATAGATCATCCAGAGAGAAAGTCAATAAATAAATTTGGGACTTGAACTATAATTTAGACCAAATAAACCTAAACACACATATACAGAGCATCCCACCCAACAGCACCAGAATATACACTCTTAAGTGCACATGAAACATTCTACAGGATAGAGCATATGTTAGGTCATAAAACAAGTTTTAGCAAATTTAAGAAGGTTGAAATCATACCAAGTATCTTCTCCAATCACAGTGGTATGAAACTAGAAATTAGTAACAGGAGGAAAACAAGAAAATTCACGAAGATGCAGAAATTAAACAACATATTTTTAAAATGTATCTTTAATGTTGAAAGTATTACAGATGTCCCTCCTTTTATCCCCCATTCCACCCAACCCCCGCCCCTGCCTTCACTGCACTATGGTCTGTGTCACTGGTTATGCATATATGCATATAAACAACACACGCTTGAAAAAACAAGTGGGAGCAAAAAGAAAATCAAAGGGCAATTTTAAAAAGTCTTGAAACAAAAATAGAAACACAACATAGCAAAATATATGGGATGCATCAAAAGCAGTTCTAGGAGAGAAGTATATCAGTAATTGCCTATAATAAGAAAAAAGGAAGATCTCAAATAAATAAATAACTTTATACCTCAAGGGACCAGAAAGAGGACAAACTGAGCCCAAAGTTAGCAGAAAGAAGAAAATAAGGATCAGAGCATAAAGGCAATAGAAACTAAGTGTCAGTTTTTTGGAAAGGTAAAAAATACTTGAAAAGCCTTAACTAGACTCAAAAAAGAGAGAGAAAACTCAAATAAAATCAGAAATGAAAGAAGAGCCATTACTACTGATATCATAATAATACAAAGGATCATAACAGACTACTATGAACAACCATATGCTAACAAATTGGTGAACCCATAAGGAACAGATAAATTCCCAGACACATACAACCTATCAAGAGTAAATTATAAAGAACTAGAAAATCTAAACAGACCAATTACTAGTAAGGAGATTAAATCAATGATAAAAAAACTAACAAAGAAAATCCCAGAATCAAAGGTTTCACCAGTGAATTCTACCAAATATTTAAAGAATTAATGCCAATCCTTCTTAAACTTTCCCAAAAAACTGAATAGAAAAGGACACTCCCAAACCCATTTTATAAAACCAGAATTACCCTGATAAGAAAACTAAATAAAGACACACAAGAAAAGAAAACTATAAGCCAATATACACAGAACAATAATAATGTGTTTATCATATATACTATACATTATAATAAAATAATAAATGATAAACAACATTAATAGAATGAATAATAAATAATCATATCATCTCAATATGTGCAGAAAAAGCATTTGACAAAGTGAAACATCCTTTCATGATAAGAAAAACTGTCAACAAACTTGCCAAAGTATATGCACAAACTCATAGTTAGAAGATGAATACATTTTAGGTATCCAATGTACAACATGGTGACTATAGTTATGTATTACATACTTGAAAGTTGCCTAGAGAGTAAATCTTAAATGTTCTCAACACACACACACACACACACACACACACACACACACAATGTAATTATGGAAGTAAGGGAGCGGTTAACTAACCCTACTGTGGTAAGCATTTCACAATACATATCAAATCATCACATTATACACCTTAAATCTATACAATGTTATGTGTGATTATATCTCAATAAAGCTGGAGAGGGGGGAGAATGGACCAGGTGGAGAGAGAAAGAATTCAATTTCTGATAAATAAAAAGACAACAAATTGAAGTCCAGAATGTGGAAGAAAAAACTTAAGTAACAATACCAAACTTTCTCTTGCCAGGGGCTCAGGTGAATCATAAGGCCATCCTTTGGTTTATAAAAACCTTATGTTGGAAAGGAGGACTGAGTGTGTGCATATACATGAACATAAAGTGCCAAATTTTAAATTTGAAGAATTCTTAAGAATCATGTAGTCCATCTTGGCCTATTAAAGAAAAGGAACTGAGGTTCATAAAAGTGAAATGCCCATGGTCACGAAAAAATCAGAACAAGATTGTGGGTTTCTAGAGTTTTCAATCCCTGTATTTTGTCCACTATACCAGACTATTCACTGAGAGACACATACAAGCGTATACAAACAGATGGCGAAAGGATTCCCAGAGGAGAAACTAGAACTAACAGACTTGGCAGTTTGTCCTCATTCAAGTTGGCATGTATGCACAGAGCTATGAGACCCAGGTGAACACACAATTGGGGGAGGGGGGACTTTTTCTAATATTTAAATGTCTGCCCTGTTGAATATGGAAGCTGATTATATAGAGAAAAAAGTTTCTCCCTTTCCATTTCTTCTTCTAGAATGTAAAACCATATATGCATTAAGGGAAAAGTAAGGATATTTGCTCAATACCAAGTTCTGTTCCTCAAAAATGTAGTTATGATGATGACAATCATACCATACTAGGGCATTCACTTTTTTTCCTCTTAATTACCTAAAACCACATCTAGGGATGTGTAAAAGCCACTTACTCCCCCAGCTAAGTTGGTATATTTAGATCCTTGCAAATTCTAAATCTGCATTTTTTTCAAAATTCTGAGTGAAATGGTATAGCCCTTTAACCCGTACATAAGAAATTGAGTTTTATCAGACAGAGCCTACGACTTGACCTACGTTAGGAAAGCGGCTGAATTCACAATGAAAAATGAATCCTTAAGTAATATACAGATTTGTATAAACGAAATGCCTTTGTGTTTCATTAAAATTAAATGCAAGACAATACACAATATCTTTAATAAAAGTCAAATCACAAGTAAGAAACATGAAATCTGGAAGTAAATAACTTGACTTTTTAAATAAAGAAGAAAGGCCATCTATTTCAAATAAGTTTCCCTCCCCCACCCCGGAAAAATGTCATAGCAATGAAGTGCTCTCATATTTTGAAAGGTGAACACATACATGCCAGGAATAGCACTTCATTTATTTTTATATGGATAAATGAGTAACAAATTCAACTCATGAATTCTTCTTCCAGTTCAGTGTAATTTATTAACAAGTTTAATATTATCTTGGCCAGTTTCACTTCTGCTAAATGCCAATTGAAAAGCCTGCTGCTGCTATAGAAAGCATACTGTGCAAAGAGTGATTTTCCAAGTCAGAATGCCAAAACATATCAAATTCAACATCCCAACACTCCTACCTCTAAAATAATTTCTAAAAATTGAATTCGGGCCCTGGCCGGTTTGGCTCAGCGGTTGGAGCGTCGGCCTGCGGTACAGAGAGACCCGGGTTCGGTTCCCGCTAAGGGCACGTACCTCGGTTGCAGTTTGTCCCCGGCCCTGGTTGGTCGTGCGGGTGGCAGCCACTCGATGTGTCCCTTCACGTCGATGTTTCTCTCTCTCTCTCTCTTTCTCTCTCTCCCTCCCGCTCTATCTGAACAACAACAAAAAAAAAAATTATAAAAATTGAATTCGGTTAAAATAAATCTCATTAACAGTTTGCCAAAAAGAAAACCAGATGAAAGAAGCAATAAATAACCCAAATGCTTCTAATTAATCATTCGTTTTTCCCATGGTTTATTATCATCCATTAACATGGTCTTGTTAAATTGTTCATTAATGCCCTACAGTTATCACTATTCAAAAGACTAAGGGGTTGGCTTAAATATTCATAGAAACACAGAACAGGTTTCACAAATGAGCCCAGTTAGTCAGGGCTGCCCTCATTAAAGGGGCAGCCCCTCCCAGCCAAACTCTAGATACTTTTTGCAAAAGGAAATGTGAACTTAAGACACCAGATCTTCCTGGTCTTTAAAATAAATTTGAAATCTGCATTTCAATGCAAGAAATTGCCTAGTTTTTAAATATTGGAATTTTTTTTTTATTTGACCCCAAAGCACATGCCTGTATCTGGATTCAGCTGGCTGGTCTCTTTGCAACCCCTGGCTTATATAGAAATTGCTATCTTTATAATATCTAAACTATCACCACAGATCTTCTGTGTTTAGAGAAGCCTCAAGTTGGATATGATTAGCAGAAATGGAGACTGGTGGTACCATGTTCACAGTGAATCACCGCTCCCCGCCACTGCACCCTGGATGGACTTCTGTGACAGCATCACTTATTTGTGTAGAAGTCTGCCTGCTAATGCCAGACTGGAAACTTCTTGCAGGCAAGACCACACCTTATTCATCTTAGTTTTCTCAGCATTTGGCACATGAAAAGCACAAGATAAATATATTTGAAAGAATGAATAAGTAAATGAATAAATAAACACTAAATGAATGAAATTTCTGATGCAAATCCCCCTCTAACCTTTTTATGCAAAATCAAACCTGGTTTTTTAAAAAATCCGTTATTCCCAGTGATTCCACTTTTCAAAACTGATTTGCTCTATAACTGAGCAGAAGAAATGACTGCATATATTAATAGTCAACTGAATTTTGGACAAGCTTCCTAACTTTTCATTGCTGGATTAAAGCCAAGAAACAAGTATTTCAAATAAGTATTTCTTTAAGCCAAAAAAAAAACCAAAACAGTATTTTAAGTAATTCATTGCTGAATTAAAGCCAAGAAACAAGTATTTCAAATTAATTACCATTAATTTCTTTTCTGTCAAATGAGACAGAAAAGAAGCCTCAAGAGGGTAGAAGGAGTGGGGAACGTTGAAGGGACTCCCCCTTCTGTGCCTATGTGATAATAAAAGATCATGTGCTCATTTTAGACAGGCGAGTCTGTAGGGGGGCTGTGGTTGTGGTTGTCATCTTTGTTTTCAGTGCACTTGAAAAAACAACTTTCTTTTCTCCTGGATGCCTCCCTATAGGTAAAGTGGCAAGTGGAGGCTTGGAGGGGGTAGAGGAGTACCCAGGGGAGTTGGGTGGTAAGAACAAAAAGGAAAATTCATTCCATGCTGTTTCTGTACAAACTGTGATGTTTTCAGCCCAAGTTAAAAGGAGGCCTGATGTAGAGTCCCTGTCATTTTTCAGCTAGCCAATATTTTTCTCTTCCTCTCTCCTTTCCACACACATATTATTCTGCATGCTATGGAGTCCAAACTTTTTCTTCAATACAATCCTTGGAATAAAAATCTACATTTTGTACCTATGTATGTCGATTTATAGTCTTGGCTATAAAAACTATGTCTGTATAACTTTTAGAGAATAACTCAATGGAAACTTATAGCTTCATTATCACCAAACAAATAATGGACCATAAATACGTTTTCTTCACGCATGGTGTCTGGTGATGCCAAGTGTGTAGATTTTATTTAACTACTGCAGAAGGCTTAAACTTTCTAACCCAAAACTTAGGACCCATGAGCTGACAACTAAGAATAATGTTCCAGGGATGATGTCAGAGAATATTTGGGAAATCAGTGATGCCAAAATAAGCCAGAAAGCACACAAAGAAGAGAGCTTGAGGGCCTGGTCCTACAGGCATATAATGGAGAAACACACTTACCAGAAGAGATGGTGAGGTTGCCCGAAGACTTGCACTTTGAGTGTTCCAAACCAGGTCTTCAGTTTGGGGAAGTAAAACTCCTCTCACTGAAGAAAAAACAGTATTGAAGAATATTTTTAATTGAGACAATATTGTACTTGAGGTTTAGGGACAACTAAACACCATTTCTTCCTTTTTACAGTTTAGATTTGGGCAGAAAAAATGAGGGAGACTTGCGTAGAAATGCTTGCTACTTTAGTAAGATATTTTACTTATATGAGCACCAAATCTCTGGATTATGAGATTCTAACATAAAATGAAGATTCTTCCCATTATTACATTTGGGACACCTCTCTTTATTTCCTTTCCTTTCCTTTCTCATGCAGTTTTTATTCTTTACAAAATTCCTGTGAAGCAGTTGTTTTTAAACTTAATTGTTTTAAATTTTAATAAGAGAGTTGAACTAATATTCTAACTTATTTGGCTGATGCTAATAATGGAGAAAATTGTGCAAAATGGTGTCCTTTCTGGCAGAAAGTACCTTTGAAAAATGGGCTAGAGGATGTGAAAATGGAGGCGGAGTGAATGGAAGCTACACAGACGATCTCCCAGGACCAAACTAAAATAAATACAATTCCGTGGGGAAAAAACAAAAAACAGAAAAGCAGCAGGAAAGGCCCATATGACCAGGGACACTGGTAGGATCTGCAGAGGCACAAGGGGGTGGCGGGCTGGGAGCCCATGGACAGCAGCAGTCTTTGCTGTGAGCAGCACCCTTGGGGAATAAAGACCAAGCCCGCTCCACAGTGCAGAGAGCTGGGACAGAGCACTAAAATAGCCACAGCCACTCACCTGGGGGCTATGGCAGAGGAAGGGCAGACTAGGCTGGAACTCTGCGGGGATAACCAGGATTTGGAGGGCACTCAGAGTTTTCGCTGAGTTGCAGCCACAAAGGACAGTGGCCAGTGTGCTCCTTCCCAGAGGTGTAGGGAAAGCAGCAACCCCTCTACCCGACTCGAAGATTCAGCCTTTCCCAGGTGAAACAAAGAAATTGAGGCTCATTAACAACCAGCATCTATCCCCTCTGGTAATCCTCCTATGCAGAAAACCAGGGCTACATTCCAAGGCACTGAATAACTGAGACTACGAGCCTCCAGGAAAAAGCTAGAGGATAACTGAACCTTTCCTAGGCTTTAAAATCTACCCAGGAAAGTAATACTTGACAGTGGAGTTTAACATGGGCCCACCCAGGCCCATCCAAACCCAGTAGAGGGAGCCACAATCAGCAGAACACCAACACCCACAGGGAAAATTCGGCAGGTTCCAAAACCCACTGAGATAGTCAAAATGGTGAAACAAAGAAACAAATCTCAAATGAAAGAACAACAGTACTCTATCGAATATGAGATAAATGAAATGCAGTTAAGCAAATTATCAGAGGCAGAGTTCAGAGCCATGATCTTGAGGAAGCTCAACAGCATGAGTAAGGACATCAGCACAATGAGTAAAGATATAGAAACATTGAAAATTACCGAGTGGAAATGAAGAATGACATACCAGAAATAAAGAACACATTGGAAGAACTAACCAGCAGAGTAGAGGAAGCTGTGGACTGGATCAGTGAATTAGAAGATAGGGTAGAAAAAATCAACCAATCAGAAAACCAAAAGGAAAAAACAATTAAAAAACAGGAAGACAGCTTAAGAGAACTGTGGGACAACTGGAAACGTAATAACATTTACATCACAGGAGTCCCTGAAAAGGAAGAAAATGGGCAAGGGTTAGAGAATATATTTGAAGAAATAGTGACAGAAAACTTTTCTAACTTGGTGAAGGAAGAAGGCATTCAAGTTCAAGAAGCACAGAGAGCCCCAACGAAGAAGAACCCAAACAGGCCCACACCAAGACAGATAGTAATTAAAATGCCAAAAATTAAAGCCAAAGAGAGAATTCTAAAGGCAGCAAGAGATAAGCACCGGATTCCCTACAAAGAAAACCCCATAAGACTCTCAGCTGACTTCTCAACAGAAACACTACAGGCCAGAAGGGAGTGGCATGAAGTAATCAAGGTCATGAAAAACAAGGATCTGAATCTAAGACTACTCTATCCAGCAAGACTATCATTCATAACAGAAGGTCAGCCCTGGCCAGTTTTGCTCAATGGTTGGAGTGTCGGCCTGCAGTCCAAAGAGACCTGGGTTCGGTTCCCACTAAGGGCATGTACCTTGGTTGCAGTTTGTCCCTGGCCCTGGATGGGTCGTGAGGGTGGCAGCCACTTGATGTGTCCCTTTCATGTTGATGTTTCTCTCTCTCTCTCTCTCTCTTCCTCTCTTTCCCTCCCACACTATCTGAACAAAAAAATGGAAAAGTGTCCTTGGGTGAGGATAAAAAAAAAAAAAATAGAAGGTCAAATAAAGAGCTTCCCAGAAAAAAAAAAAAAGACTAAGGGAATATATTAACACCAAATCAGCACTGCAAGATATGCTAAAAGGACTGCTGTAATTAGTAGAAGAAATAAGGAGAAAAACAGAACCACACTAAACAAAAATGTCAATAAATAAGTACATATAGGTTATCACCTTAAATGTGAATGGTTCGAATGTTCCAATAAAAAAACAAAGAGTGGTGCTGGGGCAGCCCTTCGTGCGGCTGTTTGCAGCCAGGGCTAGTTCCGAATTGCTAGCGGAGACTTTGGCCGAGTACTTTCCTGGGCAGCAGGATCTAAAAATTACCAGGGACGGTGGAGACCGAAAAATGGCGGCGGAGTGAACGGAGCTACACAGACCATCTCCCAGAACCAAACTGGAATTACAACTATAACACAGACAAATCGACAGGAAAAAGCAACAGAAAAGCAGCTTGCGAGGACCATACAACGAGGGACACTGACTCCATCCCGGTAGGCTTGCGAAGGCGCGAGACGGGGCTGGGAGCCCACGGTCGGCAGCTCGGCAGCGGCCTTAGCTATAAGCGGCGCCCTCGGGTTACACTCCCAGGCGGCCCCACAGCGCAGCCAGGACAGAGGCTGAAACAGCCACAGCCACTCACCTTGGGCTCCGGCGGAGGGAGGGCGGACTGGACTGGAACTGTGTCGGGACACTCGGGGTTTGGAGGGCGCTCAGAGCTTTGGCTGAGTGCAGCCACTCAGGAAAGCGGCCACATTGCTCCTTCCCAGGGCTCTGGGGAGAGGCAGCAGCCCCTCCCTCGGAGATCCAACCCCAACCTGTGGGCCATTGAAGTGCTAATTGAGGCTCACTAACAACCAGCATCTGCCCCACCCTCCTGAAAGCCCCTTGGCTGAGCACCAGAGGGAGTTTTTCAATCAACTGACAACCCAAAACTGATCAATTAACTTAGACTGCTAGCCTCCAGGCAAAAAGCTAGAGGATAACAGTACCTTTCCTGGGCTGGCAACTTTAACCAGGAAAGTAAGACTTGACAGTGGTGTTCAACGCAGGTCCTCCCTCGCTCATCTAAACACAGGAGAGGGAGCCACAAACAGCAGAACACCAACACCCACAGGGAGAACTTGACAGGCTCCAAAGCCCACAGTGATAGCTAAAATGGTGAAACACAGAAACAGAAGCCAAATGAAAGAGCAAGACACCTCCACCGAAGATGAGATCAATGTGGAGCAATTAGGCATGTTAACAGAGCTAGAATTCAGAGCCATGATCTTGAGGAAGCTGAACAGCATGAGTAAGGACATAGAGACACTGAAAATAAGCCAAATGGAAATTAAAAACCAACAAGAAGAGATAAAAAATGACATATCCGAAATGAAAAACACATTGGAAGGTTTAAAAAGCAGAGTAGGGGAAGCTGAGGACCGGATCAGTGAATTAGAAGACAGGGTAGAAAAAATCAACCAATCAGAAAAACAAAAGGAAAAAACTATTAAAAAACAGGAAGACAGCTTAAGAGAACTATGGGACAACTGGAAACGTAATAATATTCGCATCATAGGAGTCCCCGAAGAAGAAGAAAATGAGCAAGGGATAGAGAATATATTCAAAAAAATAGTGACAGAAAACTTCCCTAATTTGGTGAAGGAAGAAGGCATTCAAGTTCAAGAAGCACAGAGAGTCCCAAGTAAGAAGAACCCAAACAGGCCCACACCAAGACACATAGTAATTAAAATGCCACAAATTAAAGACAAAGAGAGAATCCTAAAAGCAGCAAGAGATAAGCAACAAGTTACCTACAAAGGGAACCCCATAAGGCTCTCAGCTGACTTCTCACAAGAAACACTACAGGCCAGAAGAGAATGGCATGAAGTAATCAAAGTCATGAAAAACAAGAATCTGAATCCAAGACTACTCTACCCAGCAAGGCTATCATTCAAAATAGAAGATCAAATAAAGAGCTTCCCAGACCAAAAAAAGCTAAGGGAATACATTAGCACCAAACCAGCACTGCAAGAAATGTTAAAAGGACTGCTGTAATTAGCAGTAGAAATGGGAAGAAAAATAGAACCACACTAAACAAAAATGGCAATAAATAAGTACATATCAATAATCACCTTAAACGTAAATGGATTGAATGCTCCCATAAAGAGACACAGAGTAGCTGATTGGATAAGAAAGCATGACTCATCTATATGTTGTTTACAAGACACCCACCTCTCAACAAAAGACTCACATCGGTTGAAAGTGAAGGGATGGAAAAAAACTTTCCAAGCAAATGGAAAGCAAAAAAAAGCTGGGGTAGCAATTCTCATATCTGATAAAATAGATTTCAAAATGAAGACCATAACTAGAGACAAAGACGGCCACTACATAATATTGAAAGGATCTATCCAACAGGAAGATATAACCTTGATAAACATATATGCACCCAATATAGGAGCACCAAAATATATTAAAAATCTTCTGGAGGACTTCCAAGGAGAAATCGACAACAATACAATCATAGCAGGGGACTTCAACACCCCGTTGACAGCACTGGATAGATCCTCTAGGCAAAAAATTAGCAAGGAAACAGAGACTCTAAATGAAGCACTAGACCAAATGGATTTAATAGATATCTACAGAGAATTACACCCCAAAACTACAGAATACACATTCTTCTCAAGTGCACATGGGACATTCTCAAAGATAGACCACATGATAGGACACAAACTAAATCTCTACAAGTTCAAGAAGACTGAAATCATATCAAGCATCTTCTCAGATCACAATGGCATGAAACTAGAAGTCAATTGCAACAAGAACATGCAAAGACATTGGAAAACATGGAGGCTAAACAGCATGTTATTAAACAATGAATGGGTCACCGAGGAGATCAAGGAAGAAATTAAAAACTTCCTGGAAACCAATGAAAATGAACCCACAACAACACAAAATCTATGGGATGCAGCGAAAGCAGTTCTGAGAGGGAAGTTCATAGCACTACAGGCCTACCTCAAAAAACAAGAAAAATTTCTAATTGACTGTCTAACCTCACAGCTTAAAGAATTAGAAAGCAAACAAAAAGAAAACCCCAGAGCAAGTAGAAGGAAGGAAATAGTAAAGATCAGAGCAGAAATAAATGACATAGAGACCAAAAAAACAATTCAAAGGATCAATGAAACAAAGAGCTGGTTTTTCGAAAAGATAAACAAGATTGAAGGGCTCTTAGCTAGACTCACCAAGAAACAAAGAGAGAGAACCCAAATATACAAAATCAGAAATGAAAGAGGAGAAATAATAACTGACAACACAGAAATACAAAGGGTTGTTAACAAATATTATGAACAATTATACAGCAACAAATTCAATAACTAAGCAAAATGGACAAATTTCTAGAAATACACAGTCTCCCAAAACTGGACTGGGAAGAGATAGAAAACTTGAACAGACCAATAACAACAAAAGAAATTGAAGATGTAATCAAGACTCTCCCAGCAAACAAAAGCCCAGGCCCGGACAGCTTCACGGGAAATTTTACCGAACATTCAAAGAAGAATTAACACCCATTCTCCAGAAACTATTTCAAAAAATTCAAGAAGGAAGTCTTCCAAAATCGTTTTATGAGGCCAGCATAATTCTAACTCCAAAACCAGAAAAAAACACTACAAAGAAAGAAAACTACAGGCCTATATCTCTGATGAATATAGATGCCAAAATCATGAATAAAATACAAGCACATTGAATCCAGCAATACATCAAAAAAATTATTCACCATGACCAAGTGGAATTCATCCCAGGGATGCAAGGCTAGTACAATATTCACAAATCAATAAATGTGATACACCACATAAACAAAATGAAAGATAAAAACCACATAATCATATCAATATATGCTGAAAAAGCATTTGGCAAAATTCAGCACCTATGTCTGATAAAAACGCTCAGCAATCTGGGAATAGAGGGATCATATCTTGACATAATAAAGGCCATATATGAAAGACCTACAGCCAACATCAGACTCAATGGGCAAATACTAAAAGCATTTCCTTTAAGAACAGGAACAAGACAAGGATGCCCACTTTTGCCACTCTTATTTAACATAGTACTGGAAGTCTTAGACACAGCAATCATACATGAAGAAAAAATAAAAGAGATCCAAATTGGAAAGGAGGAAGTAAAACTGTCATTATTCAAAGATGACATGATACTATACGTAGAAAACCCCAAAGACTCCATCAAAAATTTACTAAACTTAATAAATGAATTTGGCAAAGTAGCAGGATACAAAATTAACGTCAAGAAATCGACAGCATTCTTATACACCAATGATGAACTCACAGAAAAAATAACTAAAAAAAAAACGATTTACCATCCCAGCAAAAAAATTAAGATACCTAGGAATAAACTTAACCAAAGAAGTAAAGGGCTTATTTGCAGAAAACAACAGGACATGGAAAAGAGAAATAGAGGAAGATATAAAAAAGTGGAAGCACATACCTTGTTCATGGACTGGAAAAATTAACATTAAAATGTCCATATTACCTAAAGCAATCTATATATTCAATGCAATCCCCATCAAAATACCAACAACATACTTCACAGAACTAGAACAAATACTTCAAAACTTCATATGGAACCAAAATGACCCTGAATAGCCACAGCAATCTTGAAAAAGAAGAACAAAGTAGGAGGGAATCACATTACCAGATTTCGGGATATACCACAAAGCCACTGTAATCAAAACAGCCTGGTACTGGCACAAGAACAGGCAGAGGAATCAATGGAACAGAACAGAGAACCCAGAAATGAACCCAAGACAATATGCTTAATAAATATTTGACAAAAAGGGCAAGAGCATACAGTGGAGTAAAGAGAGCCTCTTTAATAAATGGTTTTGGGAAAATTGGACAGCTACATGCAAAAAAGTGAAACTAGACCATCAACTTACACCCTACACAAGAATAAACTCAAAATGGATAAAAGACTTAAATGTGACTCGTGAATCCATAAAAATCCTAGAACAAAATATAGGCAACAAAATTTCAGACATCATATGCAGCAGAATTTTCACTGATCCATCACCTAAGGCAATAGAAACAGAGGAGAAAATGAATACATGGGACTACATCAAACTCAAAAGCTTCTGCACAGCAAAAGAAACAACCACCAAAATGGAAAGACAACCCACTGTATGGGAGAGTATAATTGCCAATGATACATCAGATGAGGGGTTAATTTCCAATATATAGAGAGAGTGCTCATATAGCTCATCAAAAGGAAGACACAGAACCCAATTTAAAAATGGGCAGAGGAACTAAATAGACACCTCTCCGAACAGGACATACAAATGGCTAAGAGACATATGAAGAAATGCTCACCCTGGCCAGTTTGGCTCAGCGGTTAGAGCGTCGGCCTGCGGTCCGGAGAGACCCGGGTTCGGTTCCCGCTAGGGGCACGTACTTCAGTTGCAGTTTGTCCCCGGCCCTGGTTGGTCGTGCGGGTGGCAGCCACTCGATGTGTCCTTTCACATGGATGTTTCTCTCTCTCTCTCCCTTCCTCTCTCTCCCTCCCACTCTATCTGTACAAAAAATGGAAAAATATCCTCGGGTGAGGATAAAAAAAAAAAAAAGAAAGAAATGCTCAACATCACTAATCATCAGAGAGATGAAAATTAAAATAACAATGAGGTATCACCTCACACCTGTCAGAATGGCCGCCATCAACAAAACATTAAACAGCAAGTGTTGTCGAGGGTGTGGAGAAAAGGGGACTCTAGTACACTGTTGGTGGGAATGCAGACTGGTACAGCCACTACGAAAAAAATATGGTGTTACCTCAAAAAATTAAGAATTGAACTGCCATTTGACCCAGTGATCCCACTTCTAGGAATATACCCTATGAAGCCTAAACACCAATCAGAAAAAATATATGTACCCCCATGTTCATAGCAGCACTATTTACAATAGCTAAGATCTGGAAACAGCCCAAATGTCCATCAGTAGACAAGTGGATAATAAAGCAGTGGTACATATACACAATGGAGTACTATGCAGCTGTAAGAAAGAAAGATCTCTTATCCTTTGAGATGACATGGGGGAACCTGGAGAGTATTATCCTAAATGAAACAAGCCAAGCAGAGAAAGACAAATATCACCTGATCTCACCTGTTTGTGAAATCTAATGAACATAACAGTCTGACGAATGGGGTAGTCCCAGAGAAGTAGAATTGGGGTACAGACTGACAATCCCCAGAAGAGGGGATGGTGGGGGAGAGATAAACCACAGAACTTATATGCATGTATGCATGAACAATGGACATGGACAACAAAGCTGGGGACAGGGCAGGGAGGGTTGGGGAGGGTGGAATCAGTGGGGGGGAAAGGAGAAACATCTATAACAAAAATAAATTAATTAATTTTAAAAAATATAAATAAATCTGAAAAAATAAATAAATAAAAAATAAAGTCCTATGTAACCCATGTAAAGTCCAGGCTACTCTGTGGCTCTGTCTCAGCACACTGTTACATGCAAGAGACATCGGTTCAGCAGCCAAAATCACTGAAAAACAATTCATAGTTTTAGTTTTGCCCCTCAAAAATATCTTTTGTTTTGTTTTGTTTTGTTTAATTTTTTATTGATTGATGTTAGAGAGAGAGTGGAAAGGGAAGAGAGAGAAAAAACACATCAATTTCTTGTTTCACTTATTTACACATTTTTTGGTTGCTTCTTGTATGCGCCCTAATCTGGATCAAATCTGCAACCTTGGCATATTGGGTAGACACTCTAAAGTGAGCTATCTGGCCAGGGCAAAATATATCTTGTTTAGAAAGTAAGTGATTATACAAAGTAAAATTTTGTTAAAATTTTTTCTCTGCCTTTTTTCTCTCCCTTGTGTCTATTTTTGCTTATTTTCTCTCGCTCTCGCGCTCGCGCTCGCGCACTCTCTCTCTCTCTCTTTCTCTCTCTCTCTCTCTCTCTCTCTCTCTCTCTCTCTCTCTCTCTCTCTCTCAAAGCCCCAGTGGTAGCTGCCTAAAAACATAGAGGCCTCTTTCCCCTCAGGATACGTGGCAGTCCGGAAGGCTCTGAAAACACATCATTATTAGGATTGCCTCTCACTTGTGGATTTTCCTCCTTGGCAGCTGGTGCTTCTCCTCTCTATGCAGTCACTTCAGTAAAGTATACTATGGACATTTTATTTTTATACTTTTTAAATATGTTTTTATTGATTTTTAAGGGAGAGATAGAAACATCAATGTGAGAAACATTGATCAGCTGCTCCCTACACGCCCCCTACTGGGGAATCGAGGCATGTATACTGACCAGGAATCAAACCGGAACCTCTCCGTCCATGGGACGACGCTCAGTCCACTGAGCCACACTGGTCAGGATAGTCTGGACATTTTAATAGTTAAACTACCAAGTGAAGAAAGTGTGGAGAAGTGAACGTGAAGTAGGAACAGATTAACAGGGCTGCACGTCCCTGATGAGTTAAGCTCTGGCACACTGGTAACCAGACTCAGCAAGCTCTAGTCCCAGGTTGACTGGGTCACTCTTCAACCTCTAAAGTCAGAGTGGTCAGCCTCTTCTTGCTGCCCCCAGGTCCACCTGTTGATTTTGGGTCATAGTGGATCTCTACAGCTGTCTGAATTCAAACTTAGTATTGGATCCTCTGAGATTCTGCCCAGCACCCAGTATCAGTTCTTCTTTGACCATCTTCCGTCAACTTTCCTGAGCTCCTCCTTCTCTTCTGCTCTCTGGTTTTCAAGCCTTAATCAGTGGACTTGCCTCTGGAGAGTTGATGTCTTGTTGCCAGAGCAGCACTACAGCCTGTTTCAATTCATACTTCCAAGTACTTCTTTACTTTTTCATATACTTTGCTTCCTTATCTCCAAACTATTCCTAAATATCATGCTGTTCTCCACAAAGAGTGGCCTTCTGTCTACAGGTATTCCAGAGAGTTCTTAATTAATCTATCCAAAATAGCTGCATGGCTAAAGTGCCAATCATATCAGGATGGCTCCTATCTCATGCAATCTAGAGAATACTCAGAACCACATATATTTAGAAAAATTGGTTTTTACCAGGGCATATTAGAAAAAGAACTAAAACTATATAAGGACCCCATGCTTGATATCAAACTCACCACTGATAAGCTGAAGGGAGTTGGGATCTGGATTCAAAGAGGAGTTTCCCAGCAAAAACTTTTGATGTAGTGTCTCAGCAATATAATCTCTGAAGTTGCTAATTGTATAAACAGCAGTGGGCTTGTCATCCAGTTCCACAAGACCATGGTTTTCCACCTTGTTGGAGTGAAGGCTGATTAGGTCCCAGGTGGTATTGCTGATGGCCTCCCCATTAAAGGTAACTGCATAGTGAACGTCGGTGCCACTGCGGATGAGAAGAGAGACAGATGAGGCCCTGCCTAGGAAGCACAAAGGAAGGAGCTGTGAACCTGGAAGAATAATTAGACCTAGAGGGAGAGTTTCAAGAAGCATGATTTCCATCACCATTCTGTAGGAGCAAAATGACTGCCAAATCAAAGCATAAAAATAAATCAAGTACTTCTTTCTCTGAACTTACTTACAGAATTCTTATATACTCCTTGATTATAGCCTGGTTGTTTTTTTAAAAAAGATTTTCTTTACAGTGACTGCCTTTCAGTCTCTTCTTGAGTTTCTATCCCCAATGTTTAGCTTGGTACTTGGGACTGTGGGGTACCCAGTGCCTACTAAATAAACAGAAATCTATACTTACCTGAAAATAAAAAGAAAACTTCAGCCTTATCAATGTATTTACATATCCAAAGTAAAAGTATCAACATAATGACAGTGGTCTCATGAAGTCTAGGAAACAGGGAAGTAGTCAATTAACTTACATTTACTATTTAGTGGAATCTTTCTCATCAGGGTATTGTGGCTTCCTCATAAGACAGATCCCTAGACTGTAAACGGCTAGCATGGCTTGATGATACTGGCCACTAAAATCACCAGCTTCCTTTTTCTGATTTCAAATTTGTAAAGGAAACTTTTGATTATAACTACATACAGATTTTCCTATGGGAAAAGAGTGCATGAGCCAGCCAATGCAATAATTGGTCAATTGGCAGATGTATTTCTTGCTTTAAATAGATCAGCTGGCATCCTAGAGAATGCAGTGTATTTTGTGGTTCGGTGAGCATGGCTTGGGCTAAGAGACCTCTCCTTCAGAGCACTAGCAGTGTTGGACCTGCCCTGGGCCTGCTTGCTGCACATCACACCCTGGACTACAGGGAACGCAATGATGGTGACTTCCTTCGCCTGCCGATGAAGCAGCCAGGCCTCTGAATTTCTTGTCTCACTCTGAGTAACTTCAATAAGGTTTTCCTCCCCGATATGATAAGATGCTACTTCCAGTGGAGTGGTTTGGGCACTTTAAAATGGTAACTGAACATTTTGACACCTGTTAGGGGTGGGGAACCTTTTTTCTGCCAAGGGCCATTTGGACATTTATAACATCATTCATGCGTCATACAAAATTAACAACTTAAAAATGAGCCTGCTGTGTTTGGTCTGGCTAATTTTGTGAGGTGTGTAATGTTAGCTGGTGTTGATAATGTTCCCCACCCCTGCATGGTAAGAATCTGCTTGTCATCTATAACATCCCTCAACCACTTAATTTCTCATGTCAGAAGATGTTGATTCATGGGTAATCCTGATCTTTTTTTTGTAAAGAAATGAATTCAGTAAAATAGCTGAACAATGGCTCCAAGGTGGACTAAAGCAGTAAGAGGGACACCTACTGGTCAGAACTCACTATACCATATGTGCCCCAAGCATCTAGCACGATGCCTGGCTCATGGTAGTTCAATACATATATTTGAAAGTAATAAAAAAACAAATGGTCAGTTTTATTTACTAATACAGGCAGATAAGAAATTTGAATTTATACCACTTAAATGACAGTATATGATACTCCTGACTTAATCCAAAGGATTTTCAATCTCTAAATATGAGTGCATTTTTACCCTAAAGATCATACCTATTATCTTCATACAATTGTACCTCCTGAGCTGTTGTGTAGGGGTGTTTCTGCACAGCCAGAACAGAGCTCTGCGAGGATGTACATGCCCTTCCCACCATGCCCTCATCTCCAGAGAGGTGAGCTTCTCCTTGTGCTCTTTGCACAACATACTAACATGTTCACATGGCTCTAGGACAGGAAACGGTGATAAAAAAAAAAAAAATAGAGAAGAAGCAAAGGCTGCACCAGTTAACACTTGACTTGGTTTCTGGGCTATGAGAAAACCAGAGAAGGAGGGGCAAGCCTTTACTGGGAGCCTATGATGTGCCTTGTATGACTTGTAAATATCATATGGAGAAGATCAAGAGAAATATTCCTGGATCAAGAAATCTACACAAATTAGGCAGTCTGGGTCAGAGTGCTGGCCATACTTTTTATTGGCAAAATAAAATTTGTCTCCCAAATGTTTCCCTTGAACATCGAAAAATAACACTTCTGTTACAATTTACCTTGTCTAGTGAAGATACATTCATTAAAGAAGATAAAAATCCTCAGAGAGATGGTACAATTTATTACCATGCTTTTATCCTGGAAAGAGAACTCAAAGAAAGAAATGCTTGCTGTATCAGGAAACCATCTATTCTCAGAGCCGAGAACTTGACTGGAACTCAGAACAGGCTGAGTTCTGGCGTGGCAAACAGAGCACAGAGATTTCTCATGATCAAGGACAGAGGAAAAGAGAGCCAAGAGGCCGAGGAAGTCCATACGGAGCAGAATGCACACTGGTCGACAACAATACCTGACTGAAGAAAGCTGTGCTGGCTGTCTGCACTAACAACTCCGATGTAACCACCCGCCACCATCTTTCATCTTCCAAACTAGACTGAAACAGCTGCTTTAAAGAGGAAAGTTTCTCTGTCTGACAGCTATTTCCAGAGATTTGAATCATGTGGAGTGAAATGTACACGTTTGCATTCTCTCACCTCAAATGCCCCTGCTGGCTGTTTGACATGTGCAGATTTTAAATAGAAAAAATAATGCGCCCTGGCCGGTTTGGCTCAGCGGTTAGAGCGTCGGCCTGCAGTCCGGAGAGACCCGGGTTCGGTTCCCGCTAAGGGCACGTACTTCGGTTGCAGTTTGTCCCCGGCCCTGGTTGGTCGTGCGGGTGGCAGCCACTCGATGTGTCCCTTCACGTCGATGTTTCTCTCTCTCTCCCTTCCTCTCTCTCCCTCCCACTCTACCTGAACAAAAAAAAAGGAAAAATGTCCTCGGGTGAGGATAAAAAAAAAAGAAAGAAAGAAAAAATAATGCAATCACATCTCATTAAGATGAAGCAAAATAAAGATATTTCAGAGAAACTCAGATACCCCTTCTTCTATATGTAGGACTTCTGTTAAGAAGGAGGTGCACACTCACACAGGCTGCAGCTGAATTTTTGAAAATTATTGTTGATTCACTTTAAATGAGCCCTACTAACTTAAAATAATGTGTACATCTTGAAAGGGGTACAAAGCAAACAGAAATTTTCATGTGCATATAAATGTTTATGTTTATAATACTTTGTTGTTATGTTTATAACATAAAACATTTTATAAATGTTTAGAAAAAGAGATTACATATCATATAAATTCACTATTCTGTGCCACACATTCGTTCATAAACAGCTCAGAATAAAAGTATACCAAAAAATTATGAATAAATGTCATCAACTACCTAACACCTGACAATACTAAGCAGTTTTGGAAACTGTACCTAAGTTAAAGGTTTTATCATAAAATCTAATGGCTTCATATTGAATTGTTGTCTGTGTCCCCAGAGAGGACTCAGTACCCAGCAACTGGATACCATTCTTTTTTTAAAATCTTTATCTGAGGATATTTTTCTATATATCTTCAGAAAGAGTGAGAAGGGAGGAGAGAGAGGAAGAAAGAGAAACATCAACTTGAGAGGGACACATCGACCGGTTGCCTCCTGCACAGGCTGGGGATGAACCCCAAACGAGGTATGTGCCCTTGACCAGAATCAAACCCGCGACTCATTGGTCTGCTGGTCGACATTCTAACCACTGAGCAAAACTGGCCAGGCCTGAATACCATTCTTTTGATCACAGAATAACATCAGAGTTTGGGTTGTTTTACATTCTAATCACCCACAATCAGGCTTTTTGGTTGAGTATAGACCATCTACACTTACGCCTGTAATATATATACACAGAGCAGTTTACACATACTCAGAGTACAGAAACCCAAATTCTGATTACCTTGGTCAAAATATTTGATACCTCCTAGTCATATAATTTATGACAAATCAATTGGCCTCTCTGAGGCAAAATTTCCTCACCACCAAAATAGAATGAATATTAATTCTCATTTTCACTATCTCACAAGGATGTAAGATAGTAAAATGAAAAAAATACCAATGAAAGAACCAGTACTTTGACATATCTCTGAAAGTACTTTTCATTAGACTGTGTTCCTAGAGAAGGGAGACCAACAGTTACTACTTTTTGTAGACATGGGGTTTGCCTAATTAGTAGGCACTTGCTAAATACTTGCTAAAACGATAATGAAAATAAAGACGTCAGGAAGCCCTCTCCAAATATAAGGTATTACAATGAAGGAGCAGTACTGTATCTCTAAACATGCCCATATTTAGCCCATGAATATACTTCATAAATTCTATATTATACTTACCAATATTCCGAGAGAAACTCAATACATTTGGAATCCAAAGGCAAAAACATGACAAGCAAACTTCACAAGATGTATGGACTATGCTTTTCTGTTACATATGCTTCTTCTAAGAAATTCTAGAGAGCAGCTGTTTTTGCAAATGAACTCTTCTAGAGATCAGCTTTCTCCCCTTTGTTTACCACTTAAAGTGACGCTTCATTATATTACTGAATGCACAGTGTACCTGAAAGTATTTACATTAATGCAAGTTTTTATTCCTTTTCTAAATTAAGTGTAACTCAACACAGGGTGGGACAAAAGTAGGTTTACAGTTGTTCATATGGAAAATAATACAATAATTAATAAGTAATAATACAAGAATAAACTGTTTTGCTTACTCACAACTGTAAACCTACTTTTGCTGCACCCTCTATTTAAAAAGACTTGTCAGTATTCAGTCCACCACAGAGGTCTGTCAACTAGTGCCTGTGCGCACAGTCCAGCCTACTGTCACCAAGTTCATGAATTTTATGTTTTTAAAGGGTTGAAAAAAAATCAAAAGAACAATATTTTGTGACATGTGAAAATTATATGAAATTTTACTTCAGTGTCCACAAATTAAGATTTATTCAAACACAGCCACACATTCATTTTCATTGTATTGCCTGTATCGACTTTCATCTGATAGCAGCAGAGTTGAGTAGCTGCAACAGAAAACATATGGCTTGAAAACTTTAAAATATTTACTATCTGACCCTTAGCAGAAAAAATGTGTCAATCCCTGATCTATACAGAAATGGACACTGATATGGGAAGTGATAAAAGAATTGAGCCACGCTCCCTGGAATCTAAGTCTATTGTATTTTCTAAACTAACTTCTCATTCATTGGATAGTATGGAAAGTACCAAAAAGAACTCTACCTGCGATTTTCCTTGGGGGACCTGAAAAAAAAAATTGAAAATGTTAAGCAGAATTTAAAACAGTTATATTTGTCATATCTGTCATCAAAGTACAGTTCTTGATATATTTCCTCTGACATGTTTCTTCAAATAAAAATGCTTGCATAGTATCAGTAGCTGACAAATTCCTGTGGGTTGAAGGAAGTGAGCAAAGGTAGAGAAAGTGTTCTATTTTAAAATAAATAGTCTTTACTATCTTTGAACTTTATTAAAATGTTTTAAAAGAATTCATATAAGGTTATCTCTTTATCAATAGTAGATGAGCAGGGGACTCTAGTAGCTGGCATTAACAAAATTGGGAACACTTCTGGGGGTATACCGTATGTTAAGTACTATTGAAATAAATGAAAAGCAAATCAAGTTCTAAGAGGTAGGAAAATGTCAGAATTGACTGACCATAGGATATTGCATAGCCTTTAATATGTATTTATTTTATGTAACCAACACTATTAAGTTATATTAAGAACTGCTCATGTGCCAGAAATTATGGTAAACATTTTGTAAAAACAAATTCAGTTAGCCCAGTCAGTGTGGCTCAGTGGTTGAGCATCGACCCATGCACCCAGAGGTTGCCGGTTCAATTCCTGGTCAGGGCCCATGCCCAGGTTGTGAGCCAAATCCCCACTTGGGGGGTTGTGCTAGAGGCAACCAATCAATGTCCTCTCTCATGGATGTCTCTCTCTCTCTCTCTCTCTCTCTCTCTCTCTCTCTCTCTCCCTCTCCATTCCTCTCTCTCTAAAAATCAATAAAGAAAAAATAAAAATAAAAAAATTTAAAAATGTTTTATTTAATCCTCTTTAAGACTTATTAAGGACCATTCGTATGCCCATTTTACAGGTAAAGATGCTGAGGAACAAAAAAGCTAAATCATTTAATTACTTCAAAAGTATTTTTAATAAAGCAGGATTAATAGGTAAATTGTCTTTTCTATAAACATGAGAACACTTGGTAATTTACCCAAAACCAGCCAGCCAGAAGTGCCAAAGGCAGGGTTTGAACCTAGGCAAGTTGCCTCCAAAGACTACGTTGCCTTTCTGTGCTGCCAGGTGAGAGAGGTCCCAAGGGCCTCACACATGCACAGGTTCTCAGGAGAGCTTTAGTCACAGCTGGAGGCGGTATGCTGGGATAAGTGCCATCTATGGTTTAACTGGGGAGACTGGTCACCCGTGAGAGCAGTGGAGGGTCAATTTACCATGCTCGCCCTCTCCCCTGCACCAATAACTAGCTGAGTGGCCCTCGGTAAATTATTTACATCCCCTGTGCTCTGGTTTACTTATCAGAAACAATGAGCATAACAATAACTATCACATATCATGGCTGCTGGGAGTAAATGAATTTAGATATAAAGCCTGGTACACTGTAAATGCTATGTAAGTGGTTGCTATTATTTATGGTAAACCCAGAAGCTGTGACAAGAATATGTGACAGTTAACATGTTGACACTGTTGGTGGCGTTGTAAGGTGGCAGTGCCCTGCCCACACCCCACTGCAGCCACTGCTGGGCCACAGCAGTCACCAGTGCTCCCCTCAAAGCACCGAGTCTAGCAGGAGGTTTGGAGCTACACAGTCAGCCACTTGGTTTCAAATTTACAGGCTCTCTGACCCAGGCCAAAACTTCATTCTTTTAAACCTGTTTGCTGCTCTGTGAAACGATTATCAATAATAATATTTATTCTGAAAGGGTTGGAGATTAAGTTAGCTCCAGAATGTGATGTGTCTAATGCAGTAAAACCTCGATGGAACGGACTAATTCAGGCGAGGGGGTGTCTGTTGAAGCTGAGAGTCCATTAAATAATAAAGTAGGTTTACCCAATGCGTATGTTAAAAATTGACAAATTAGTTAGTTTACCTGTTTTTACTTATGTAGATAGGTTTGAGTAATTGAAATTAAGAATGTATTAAAAGTTTAATTTCACAGAAGAGTTTTCTATATATATTACAGAATATTAAATTTATATTGAGTAGGTCTAGTAAATGCATGTATTCACCAGTCACCAAGAGTAAACAAATGCACACGGCTGGGGTATGGCTTAGCATACGTGGGACTATTGGCCTGCAAGTTTTAAATTGCTTCAGAAAGTCATACCATGTGACAACAGAACCATTTACCGTGACAAACATTGTTTATGAGCAGTGACTCTTGGATTTAAATATGTAGACTATAGTTGTAGATATATAATAGTTTTTCATGTCGGCAAAATTACTAGTGTTTTTTTCCCGACATATGGTCTATTTGTTAAATTTGTTTAAAATACCAGTGAAGCCTGGCCGGTGTGGCTCAGTGGATAACTTCATCCCATGGACTGAGAGGTCCTGGTTCAATTCCTGGTCAGGGCACATGCCTGGGTTGCAAGCTCGATCCTCAGTAGGGGGCATGCAGGAGGCAGCCAACTGATGATTCTCTATCAGTGATGTTTCATCTTCCCTCCCTTCCTCTCTCTCGAAAATATCAATAAAAACATATTTTTTTAGATAACAGTGAATTAATAACAAAAAATAACCTGTTAATTTAATTATAAGCAAATCTTGATTGAAAGCATTTTAAAATTAACAGTGTTAATTTTCACATATGACATACAGATTGGAAATTTTGTCCGTTAAATCTGGAGTCTATTAAATCAAAATCTGCAAAATCGAGGTTTACCGTACAAAGTAGTCACTCAATAAATGTTCACAAGTATTATGCAGTGGTTCTGAGCAGAAAAGAAATGCCTCCAAAAGAAGTCTCTTATTTACTCAGAACTATTATGTCTGAAAAAACGGTGAATGTAGAGGCCTCACGCCAAGATATCAAAGTCACCTCAGATGAACATGGATGAGCTTTAGTAGGACTTAGAGGTCACTTCATCTGACTTCAGGCTCCCCTCAGTGCCAAACAAAAGCAGTGTAACATGTCAGCAGCAAGCTGGAGACCTGAATTTCTAAGTTCTTACCCTGGCCCAACTACAGGTCTAGTATGGCTCCCTGAGTACATTGTTTTGCCTTTTTCTAACTCAGTTTCTCACTTGAAATACTAGCATTAAAAATATAAATTTACCAGAAATAGCATAGAATTATAGCATTCAAATCATTTTTTAATTATTGTTGGGTATGTAACATACACAAAAGGATAATCCACTTGAAATAAAGAGTGTTACTAAACACACATTGTTAAAGTCTATTTACCTGAAGTCAAGTACACGGAGGTCCTTATAGCCCGGTAACCCAGCAAATGCATTTTCAACCTGTTAAAAATGAAAATAAAATGTATAACTAGGTAGAAATGTGAAAAAGGATATAGAAAATAATGCTTTTAGGAGTAAAAAATAAAGTGCACCTTTTACAACTACTAGAAGCTTGAATACATACATAGATACACATGGATTAGAAAGTTGCTGAGAAAATGATAATAGTTACAGTGTTAGAAAATAATGTTTACCACAACACTGATACATTTTACTTTTTCTTTTTGTCCTTCAAGGTTCTAATGTGCTTTAATATTAATTTTTGTTCAAATTATAAAAAGCATACTTCTTATTGGCAAAGCACTGTTCTTCCCCATATGTAATGAAATGTGAAAAGGAGCGTTAGTTTCCAAAAAAGCTATAATAGCATTTTTAAATGTAAGTGTTTGGGTTGGGAATCTGGCTGCAGCACACACCGTGACAGTCAAGGGGTTAGTTCCTAAAAGTGTCTGGTGTGTCTGTTTCTTGTTCCTACAAACACAAGGAAACTGTGGACACAGTCAACACTGGAAATAAATCTGTAGGCCTGGGCTCAGCCCCCAGAAGAGATGCCTTGTTCACTGGTTGTCACGAAGGAGATGATGAAGCAGTGACCGGTAGGTAACTGGTCAAAAGATCAGTTTATGAGCATCACATTTTAGGGAACTTGTTTTATGGCTGAGTCTGTAACATCCTGCCATGTAAATCAATATCCGCTTAGTGACCAGAGCAGGAAAAAAAGAATTCTAGACTGGACTAAATAGCTAAAACTAATCAGGTATGCACAAATACCAAATGTTTAACAAAATTTAACATTTAACCCACAACATTTCAGATGTAATCTTACCAGATAAGTCACTATGGGGCCAACACCAGAAGAAGGAATGTAACTTGTTATTGGACTATGGGAACTCTGTTAGTGGATCTTTATGCATCTGCTTTTAAAACAATGTCCTCATATAATCAGGAGAGTGAGATTTTTAAAAAGGCTCAGTTCCTCTTGGCTGATGTGGCTCAGTTGGTTGTCATCATCCCATGCACCAAGAGTTCACTGGTTCAATTCCCAGTCAGGGCACATGCCCCAGTTGCAGGCTCAATCCCCAGTGGGGGGTATGCAGGAGGTGGCGGCCAATCAATGTTCTCTCTAATCCATGTTTCTATCTCTCTCTCCCTCTCCCTTTCTTTCTCTATAAAATCAATAAAAAATAAACAAATAAATAAAAAGTCTTAGATCAAAACAAAATATAAACTCACAGATACAGAGAACAAATTGGTAATTGCCAGATGGGAGAGGGTTTTGGGGGTTGGGTGAAAAAGGTGAAGGGATTAAAAAGAACAAATTGGTAGTTACAAAATAGTCACAGGAATGTAAAGTAGAGCACAGGGAATATAGTCAATAATACTGTAATATCTGTGTATGGTTACTAGATTCATCAGGTGATCACTTCTTAAATTATATAAATGTCTAACCACTATGCTGTACAGCTGAAAGTAATATAATACTGAATGCCAATTGTAATTGAAATAAATAAACAAACAAACAAATATTGGTTCGCTGAAGACCTTCATGCCTTAAGGATACAGAATCCAAACACATTAAACTTTCTAACTATAATAATTTGCCTTGTTTTATTCTCTGAGAAGAGAGTAGTGCTATAATTCTTAGAAGATGGGGGGGGGGGGATGGGATCTGCAGGACAAGGAATCTGAAGACTGAGGGATACGTTCCATCTGCTTTTGCTGGCAAAGCAGCCGTGCATGTCGCTTTTATAGAACTAAAACTGCACTGCTCAGCAAACACATCGGTTTCTGTAAGATTAAAATGAATGTAGCTGAAAGTATTTCATTAACTGCAAAATGCTGTGTAATTGCATATTATTATTATTATTATTAAACCCATCTTATTTTGGGCTTTGCAATCTCTTGAGTCTAAACACATACAGATATTCTAATGTCATGATATCCAGTTAGTTACTGTACAGATGTTCAATTGTAAGAGGTCATTCTACTTTGCTAACATAAAGATTAATAATAGGTACAATGTATTGAGTGACTGCTGTGTCCAGTGGTGCTTTGCTATACTACTTCTAATCCTTGCAACAATCCCAAGAGATACATATTTTCCAAATTTTATAAAGACAAAACTGAGACTCTGAGATGTCAACTAACTTACCCAGGGTCATGCATTTGGTGAGTGACTGAATCAGAATTTATTCAACCTCAAATCTCCTAACACTGAATCCTATATTCTTCCCATTGAATTGCATTCTTCTTTTTTTCCCCTCTGATTCATAATAAATATGGTTTAGAACTTAGAACCAGGACTGGGGAAACTGTGAAACTCACCACAACTTCTCACCTAAATTAAAATGCAGGGGACTCTATATGATATAAAGGAAGGAACATTTTGAAAGGAAGGAAGAGACCTGATTTCCCCTTCTACTCCCAGGGGCTGAAATGACCACAAACAAGTTACTACTCATCTGTAAATGGATGTTGTTACCCACAAAGACATCCAGCAGCCCACAGAACACAAAGCGGAGCGCAAGGACCCTGTGTTGATGCTGTGGCTCTCTTCAAGTCTGACACTACCAAGCCTGACATTTCCCTCTCTGGCATCATACTTGGCGTTGTCCCAAGCTTATCTTACACTTCTCCTCATGGAGAAAAAAAAAAAAATATATATATATATATATACACACACACACACACACACACACACACACACACACATATATTACATATACATATTAATAGCTCCTGAACCTCAATTCCCCAAGCAGGCTTTGTTTTTCCCGTGTGTCTTCCAATATATTACCTAAGAAATAACAGTGAAGGAACAATCCCTGTGACTGTGCCCTGCAGGGAGAGAGGGAGAGGGCCCCCTTCAGTTTGTAGTAAACATGGTAACAGGACCTTTCCAAGACTCACCCCAGACTCTGCTCCCCCACACAAGGATGGCCCACACATGGCTATCAGTTAACATTTTTCCTGGTAAAGGAACAAGACTGTAAAGAAAAGCCAGAGCAGGATCTGTTTCGTGGTAGGCCCAGACCCTTCATTACCTTCAAATCACCTCAAGCCAGCAGCTACCTACCTCATAAAGTCCCTGCTGGAGATGTTTTTCAGAGTGTTTATTAGACTATCCTAAATATGTAGTCATTCAATAAAATTTGTTTGTCTAAACACTGAGACTTATGAAAGGTTCTTTAACCCAAGGGCAGAGAGAACTAGACAGCTGATCCAAGACACTATCTGATGCCAGGTGGCCACTGGCCTGGCTGACATTTCTTCCACATACCATACAGCCTCCCAACTTGGCCACACAGCTAGGAAAATTAACCGTCTGGCCTACACTCCCCATGTCTGATGGCTGCAATGATGCTGTTTGGCTGAGAGATGCATATTTTATTTCTCATCTAGACACAGTGTCTAGGGAAGGAAATTAGTCCAAGGTAATGGAATAGAAAAATATGGCCAAGAAGAACCCCATCAAGAAGGAGTGGAAAAGAAATAAACAGGAAGAAATGGCGTGCCCTGTAAGTAGACAGAGGAAGACGGGCACTCAAAGCCTTACTACAATGAGAGCAAAGGCACAAAGGGAGACAAGTATGGGTTATTTTTAACTAAATCTTGAATTCAAGTCCTATATAAAATTCTTTCAGAAAGGAAAATTGTGAGATGATCTATTGCATGATTTTTTTTTAAAAGAAACCCTTTATTAAAAATACCTACACCCAAGGAACAGAGATAAAGGGAAATTAACTTGCCACTAGATGCCGTTTTGTCCTTTGAACTTGGAACCATGTATTACTACTGAAAAATTTTCAATTTAAAAAAGTAAAACTAAATATGAAAATAAAATAAATTTAATGTAATGTTTCCCAAAGAAAAATAATGCATTGTATGTAGTTTCTCAGAGATGATCATTTTTCATAGAACACATTCTTCCTTGGCTTTGCAGCAAAAGTTGGAAATAGCATTTATTTGTTAGTAGATAGCAAATGTGTGAAGATTTTGATTAAATGAAATAACTCATCTGTCTTTCTGTGAACTGTTCACAGAGAGCTCTCTGAAGAAATTGCCGAGTCACCACCCCTGAACCAAGCAGATAGAGAGCTTGAATCCTAAACCTACCTTTAAGCAGTGTTGTAAATATAGGAAATTTACAACCTCAAAAAACTGTCTTGCTTATTAAAAAAAAAAAAAAAAGAATAAAAACAAACAAAAATCACCCACCTCTGAAATAAATTCTTCTACAAGTTTCTCATGATGGGAGCTGGAAGGATCCTGCAGTTCTTCCCTGTATTGTTCCCCCAAAAGGTGGATACTGAATTCTGCAATCTGCTCAGCTGCTGGTTTTGTGGATTCTTCAATCAAAGTCTCAATTTCATTGCTAATCTGAATTTTTAGGGAAAGAACAATAAATGGCAATGTTTACTCATTCAGACAACAAATATACATGTTGATTGCCTACTCTCTGCCAGAAACTATGCCAAAGACAACTTCTGATGATGATCTTCTACATAGTGTTTTACTTTGGAACTAACTGGGTAGACTTTAAGACATAGATTAATATTAAAATGACTGTGCATTGCCTGGCCAGTGTAGCTCAGTGGTTGAGCATTGACCTATGCACCAAGAGGTCACCAGTTCAATTCCCAGTCAGAGCACATGCCCAAGTTATGGGCCAAATCTCTAATGGGGGGCATGCAGGAGGCAGCCAATCGATGTTCTCTCTCATCGATATTTCTATCTCTCCCTCTTCCTTCCTCTCTGTCTAAAATCAATAAAGAAAAAAATTGATTTAATTACTGTGCATTTGTACATTCCTTTCAACACACAATGATAGTTCAGGGAAAGATAGAAAATTTTTCAAAGATAACCAGCGTATTTGACCATTTGTGAGTTAAAACAGAGTTGACTATACTAAAATTATCATCTAAAAATAGTCTGGAAGCATGGTTCTCAACATTGTTTATACTGTTACAAATTTTTAATGTCTGGTTTAATGCATGATATCTGGATTCTCAAATCTGCTTCTGCATTAATCAGTTCCAATATGTTGTTTAAGTTTACGTATGTGAAGAATACCTAGCCATACAGATAAGTATTGTGGAAGGAAGGACTATATTAACAGCTTTTTCAGGTGATATGGTTGGTTGCTGCATGGAATCTCAAACCATATCAGCAAACTTTTTGTATTGTATATCATTAGAATCCAGGTTTTCCAGTGACCAAAGCTGGAATAATTAGAGCAACAAAATGAATACTGAATTACAATCCAAAGAACAAAATAACCATTCATGAGTCTGTACTAATATGATTTAAAAAATAAATGTGAGAGGGAGGTCCCACCATTTTGGAAGATCCCAGATCTTCCCTGGGAGGAGGCAGTGGGAGCAGCTAGTGCCCAGCCACCTGAGCCCATTATTGCTCCATCGGCACCATTGGACCAGTGGACGCTCTGTGTCAACACAGACCAGTGCACAGTAGTGGAGCTCCTAAGATGCTGGCTGCAGAAGCCGCAGACAGCCAGGAGCCCAGCACCATCCCCCACAGTAGCAGCCTGATTGGAGTTGAGATATACCCCCAGCAACAGAGGCTGGGGAGCAGACATTTATCCCCAGACAACAGAAGCACAGACCAGCAGCAGAGACCCATTCCCAAAAACTACAGCAAAAGCTGAGCAGGAGTTGAGCCCCACGGGGCAGCAGCATACCCCAGCCACCAGTGGCAGGACCTGAGGCTCCACAGAGGCCTGTTCGGACCAGCAGCCCACAAGAGCGGTGGGAAGCCGGAGCCCAAGAGGGACTGGTATGATCCAGCTGCCCATGGGTCCTGCCGGATGCTGGGACACCAGAGAGGCCTGTGCAACCCAGCAGCTCACAAGAGTGGTGGGAAGCCAGAGCCCAAGAAGAACTGGTGCAATCCAGCTGCCTGCCCATGGGACCTGCAGGGTGCAGGGGCTCCAGAGAGGCCTCTGCGACCCAGCAGGGACTGTGCGATCCAGTTACCCACAGGAC
Organism: Molossus molossus; assembly: GCF_014108415.1. Taxonomy (NCBI): domain Eukaryota; kingdom Metazoa; phylum Chordata; class Mammalia; order Chiroptera; family Molossidae; genus Molossus; species Molossus molossus. Next base: position 86,584,620 of record NW_023425388.1, read on the forward strand.
TTGTGGAGTGCTGAAGCACCAGAGAGGCCTGTGTGACCCAGCAGCCCATAAGATAGGCATAGAGCCTGGTCTCCAAAGGGACTGTGCGATCCAGTTACCCATGGGACCTATTCACAGAAAACTACATGTCATTGAAAAAAGAAATAGAGGAAGATATAAAAAAGTGGAAGCACATACCTTGATCATGGATTGGAAGAATTAACATCATTAAAATATCCATATTACCCAAAGCAATCTATAGATTCAATGCAATCCCCATCAAAATATCAATGACATACTTCACAGAACGAGAATAAATACTTCAAAAGTTCATGTGGAACCAAAAAAGACCCTGAATAGCCAGAGAAATCTTGAAAAAGAAGAACAAAGTAGGAGGGATCACATTACCAGATTTCAGGTTATACTACAAAGCCACTGTAATCAAAACAGCCTGGTACTGGCATAAGAACAGGCAGATAGATCAATGGAACAGAACAGAGAACCCAGATATGGACCCAAGACAATACGCTCAATTAATATCTGACAAAGGTGGCAGGAGCATACAGTGGAGTAAAGACAGCCTCTTTAATAAATGGTGTTGGGAAAACTGGACAGCTATATGTAAAAAAATAAAACTAGATCATCAACTTACACCCTACACAAGAATAAACTCAAAATGGATAAAAGACTTAAATGTGACTCATGAAACCATAAAAATCCTAGAAGAAAATGTAGGCAACAAAATTTTAGACATCATATACAGCAGAATTTTCACTGATACATCACCTAAGGCAATAGAAACAGAGGAGAAAATGAACACATGGGACTACATCAAACTCAAAAGCTTCTGCACAGCAAAAGAAACAACCACCAAAATGGAAAGGCAACCCACTGTATGGGAGAGCATAATTGCCAATGATGTATCACATAAGGGGTTAATTTCCAATATATAGAGAGTGCTCATACAGCTCAACAAAAGGAAGACAAAGAACCCAATTAAAAATGTGCAGAGGAGCTGAATAGACACCTCTCCAAACAGGACATACAAATGGCTAAGAGACATATGAAGAAATGCTCAACATCACTAATCATCAGAGAGATGCAAATTAAAACAACAGTGAGGTATCACCTCACACCTGTCAGAATGGCCGCCATCAACAAATCATCAAACAACAAGTGTTGTCGAGGGTGTGGAGAAAAGGGGACTCTAATACACTGCTGGTGGGAATGCAGACTGGTGCAGCCACTATGGAAAATACTATGGTGTTACCTCAAAAAATTGAACTTCCATTTGACCCAGTGATCCCACTTCTAGGAATATACCCTAGGAAGCCTGAAACACCAATCAGAAAAAATATATGTACCCCCATGTTCATAGCAGCACTATTTACAATAGCTAAGATCTGGAAATAGCCCAAATGTCCATCAGTAGATAAATGGATAAAAAAGCAGTGGTACATATACACAATGGAGTACTACACAGCTGTAAGAAAGAAAGATCTCTTATCCTTTGAGATGACATGGGGGAACCTGGTGGGTATTATCCTAAATGAAACAAGCCAAGGAGAAAAAGACAAATATCACATGATCTCACTTATTTGTGGAATATAATGAACATAACAGTCTGAGGAACGGAGTAATCCCAGAGATGTGGAAGTGGGGTACAGACTGACAATCCCCAGAAGAGGAGTTGGGGAGGAGAGATAAACCACAGAACTTATATGCATGTATGCATGAACAATGGACATGGACAATAAAACTGGGGACAGATTGGGGAGGGAGGAGGTGGGGGTATCAGATGGGGAAAAAGGAGAAACATCTGTAATAAAAATAATTAATTAATTAATTAAAAAGTAAATGTAAGATAAGTGACAATAAATTTCTTACAAAAGAATTCCAATTAATTAATGTAGAAGGAATGAGGAAACTAGAACATCAGGACTAGAACATACAGTAATAATTGCTACATGCAAGTTACACTTGAGCTCATCTAATCCAATCTCTCCTTGATACACAGGAAAACTAGGGATTGGGTAGAAGAATGGCTAGCCTATGGGCTCATAGCCAATCGCAGAGTAAGGAAAAGAACACAAGGACTTTTTTCACTGTGTCAATTTCATCCCTGATGGATCATATCATTAGAGACTTTCAAAACTTTAGGAGATCCCGCCATGGCTTCTGATGCTTGAATTCTCTCCCCACTATCCGGAACAAAGGACTGCTCATCCTCAATATAAGTGGCTCTGATGAGAGTCATGACTTCCAAAAGCAGACCATTACATTTCAAAATAAGCTCTCATGGTTGGAAAGTTTTTAATATTAAACCCAAATTTATTTCTTAGTAAGTGTTAACCGTTGTTCTCAGTTCTATAACCTGGGAAATCTATATGTGATCACCAGAGAGCCTTTCAAATAAGTACAGGAGACTATCATGTCATCCCTGACTTTTGACTAATTCCTCTCCAGATACCTCTTGGGCATTTAATGGCTTCCTTGGACAGTGTGTATTTTTTAAAGAACCTGAATATGGTAGACAGTCAACTTATGTTGTATTATGGCCAGGTTAGTATTAATAATGATGTATGTGAAAAGAATGATGCTTCTTGATTTTTTAACTACATAAAATCTATCTTTTACTCTGAAGAAGAGGAAGCTAGGTCCTGATCAATTTAAGGACAGAAGAATATAGGCAAAAATCCCCACAGTAAATTATGTCACATAGCCCACAAGAGGCCATGAGTGGGCTTACCACAATGACAGTTCCCCAAGCCCCGAGTCATTTCATTTACAATGTGAAGCCCTCTCATCAAAAGCAGTTTTACTTGACTCTCCAAGGAATCTCATATTCTTTTTAATGCACTGGTTTTGGAATGCAAATCCATTAAGAAACCACAGGAAGTCTCGTATCCTCTGCCAATGGAATAATAATCTTTCTTACCCTGTTCATCTTAGAAACTAAAGCAGAGCGTCACTCACACTCTCCTCGGGCCTCTCCAAGCTGCTCTCTGAGCTGCTTTCATAGGACATCACCCCTGGCTGTGGAACACTGAGGGCAGCATCTGGGTGGAAAAAGAAAAACGTGTGCATCAATCTGGTCCATGACGAAGTCAGAATCCATATCGGGAAATACGGAACAGACTACAAAACACTCCTATAATTCATTTGCTTTTTCATTCTGAAAATTGTCTGCATTCTTACCTTATGATGTATTTGCATATTCTTCCCAGGACAAGAAATAGTTATGATTTATTCATTAATTCAACAAGCATTTACTGAACACCTAGTACATGTCAGGCTCTACACAAGATGCTAGGAAATCAGGCAAAGTTCCTGTTCTTAAAGATTTCTCTAGTAAAGGGGACAGAGGCTGAAAGAAATAACACTGCCAGAGAGGGCAAGTGGGTAAAAGACTAACCATGAATTGATGTTTTGAAGCTGGTCCTCATTAAGTTATTCTAATTTTTGTATATGTTTGAAACTTTCAATAGAGAGAAGCTTTTCAAAAATAATAAAGAAAGAAACCACTGCCCTGGTAGGTTTGGCTCAGCGGTTAGAGCGTCAGCCCATGGACCAAAGAGTCACGGGTTTGATTCCAGTCAAGGGCTCATACCTCCGTTGCAGTTCAGTCCCCAGCTCGGTCAGGGTCCTGGGGGAGGCAACCAGTCAATGTGTGTGTGTGTCTCTCTCTCTCTCCCTCCCTCCCACTTTATCTAAAGATAAATAGAAAAATGTCCTTGGGTGAGGATTAAAAAAAGAAAAAAGAAAGAAACTACTAATTTATAGGAAATAGAGAGGTCAGAGGAACATGTTAAAGTACACAGCAGAATGCAATCAGAAAAAGCCTTATTCTGGGAACCTCTACATGGCAAATAATGGGCTTAGGAAGCTTCTACCTGTTGACGTAAGCAGTGATTACAGAGTGTTTGCCTTAAAATAATTCTTTTGGTTGTACAATTTGTTTTAAGCAGTTTTCTGATTTGTATCATACTCAATAATCACAGATTTTTAAGTACCCACAACATAATGCCATAAAATTAAAAATTTTTAATTACTTTTTCTTGAGGCTCTTGAACAAAACACAAGGAGAGAGAAACAGTACTTTTTTTATTATTAATTTATTTTTGTTACAAATGTTTCTCCTTTTCCTCCCATTGACACCCTGTTCCCAATTCCCCTACCCCCACCCCAGCATTGTTGTCTATGTTCATTGGTTACACATACATTCACATAAATGCTTTGGTTTATCTCTTCCCTTCCCCCAGCTCCACTCTTCTGAGGTTTGTCCATCTGTACCCTACTTCTATTTTGCTAAGCAAAATAAGCCAATTAGAGAAAGACAAACATCACATGATCTTACTTATTTGTGGAATATAATGAACAAAATAAGCTGATGACCCCAAGAAACAGTATTTTTAAATGCGAGCTGAAAAACATTTGGTTGCAAGATCGTGTTAAACCATAAATAATGTTAAAAGAAAAGTAAGAAAAGGTACAAAAACATACCTCCCAATGTTGAGGCATCACCAACAGGAACTAGAGATGACAATTCAGCGCTAGGGGGAAAAAATGTTTGGAGTTTATAAAATGATAGAAATGTGAGGATTTACTTGTTTGGGTTCTTTTTTCCAAAAAGGAATTCACTAGATTTTCTTTTCTTTTTAAATATTTTTTAAATGGACTTTTAGAGAGAGAGGAAGAGAGAGAAACACTGTTCAGCTGCCTCCTGCATGCCCCCAACCAGGGAACCAACAACCTTTCAGTGCATGCAGCAATGCCCAACTGAGCCACATTGGCCAGGCAGGAGTTCACTAGATTTTCAAACAAGGGTTCCAAACCAAAGTAATGAATAGCAAAGTTTTTAAAACATAGTCTTCATAATTTATTTATATTTATTGATTCCTACTCAACTAGAATCACACTAAACAAAGTACTTACCTACTTACTATATCATCCCTCCTCCATTTTATTCTTCTCAGTTCCTAACACTATGTAAAACTATTTTGTTCATTTATTATCTATTTCTTTATTTCTGTCTCCATCCCCTTAATCCTCTAGAATGGCATTGTCTAAGTTGGTAGTCACTAGACATATGTGGCAATTTAACTAAACTTAAATAAAGCTTAAAATTCAGTTCCTCAGTCACATTAGTTACCTTTCAAGTGCTCAGTCGTCACATGTGGTGAAAGGCTACCACACTGGACAGCACAGTAAAGAACATTCCCATCACCGCAGAACGTTCTGTTCAGTAGGACTGCCTACAAAACTCCGTGAGATTAGGGGCTTTACCTGCCATGTTCTTGCTGTATTGCCAGCCTAAATAGTACCTACTATTTAGTAGACATTAAATAGATATTTTTAATTATTTTTTTATTAATTTGGTTTTTTTAACAGATGTTTCTCCTTTTTCCCTCATTGACACCCACCTCCCCATCCTTCCCCCCCCCCTCCGCCCTTCCCCAGCTTTGTTGTCTGTGTCCATTGATTATGCATACATGCATATAAGTTCTGAGGTTTATCTGTTTTCCCCCGCCCCCCTCTTCTGGGGATTGTCAGTGTGTACCCTACCTCTATGTCTCTGGGTAAATTTTGTTCATCAGTTTGTTTAGTTCATTATATTCCACATATAAGTGAGATCATGTGATATTTGTCTTTCTTTGCTTGGCTTGTTTTGCTTAGCATAATACTCTCCAGGTCCCCCCATGTCATCTCAAATGATAAGAGATGTTTCTTTCTTACAGCTGCATAGTATTCCATTGTATATATGTACCACAGATTTTTTTATCCACTCATCTATTGATGGACACTTGGGCTGTTTCCAGATCTTAGCTATTGTAAACAATGCTTCTATGAACATAGGGATACATATATTCTTTCTGATTGGTGTTTCAGGCTTCTTAGGGTATATTCCTAGAAGTAGGATCACTGGGTCAAATGGCAGCTCAAGTTTTAACTTTTTGAGGTAACACCATAGTGTTTTCCATAGTGGCTGCACCAGTCTGCATTCCCACTAGCAGTGTACTAGAGTCCCCTTTTCTCCACACCCTCACCAACACTTGTTTTTTGATGATTTGTTAATGGCGGCCATTCTGACAGGTATGAAGTGATACTTCATAGTTGTTTTAATTTGCATCTCTCTGATGATTACTGACATTGAGCATTTTCTCATATGTCTCTTGGCCATTAAGTAGATATTTTTGAGTAAATAAGTAAGTAAATATATTGCCAAAGTAGTGTAGAAGTCACGTGTCCTATAGTTGCGAATAAAATATCCATGGTCTATGAAAGTTAGTCTTATGAAATAGACACTAAATAAATTATTATAAATACAACCAGTAGTATAGACTGGAAAGCACTGGCTTCTAAGGGGAACATATAAGCACCTATCTCATCTCGTTTGAGAGATCATGGAAATCATTACATTGTTTTATGTCAAGTCAAGCTTGGAGAAATGACTTGCTGTAGGCCACATTGCTAGCAGGCTTCAGGTCAACCTGTTGTCCTTTAACCACGCAACTGCACACAAAGATCAAGATAATCAGAGAAAGTCCCCACTGTAAAGGAAAGAAAGTGGGTTTCTGCAAGTCCAAATTCCCATATACTCAAAATATACAAAAATTAAATTATAGTAATTTGGGGAAGTTTTAGGACTTTGAAGTTTGTGTGTATGTCCTAAGGTAACGGGGTGTTCCATTACCCTTTTTCAGAGGAGCTGGATGGTGATGACAGCAGTTTTCAACTCAGAGCAATTGAAAACTCTTCCCAACTTTACACAAGTCAGCCTCCTTGAGGGATTCAATCACAGTAAAAAATGTTTCCATCACAGACTTGCCAATATGCCACTGAGTCCCATCTTTAGAACAACTCCTTTGGATTACCCTGCGGCTCCAAATGAGCTCATGGTGGTGAGGGGGCCTCAGAGCCAGCAGACACACGGCACACATCTTGAGGCGTTAGTTCTACTTGACACAGAGGCTGTTGGAGAGCAAGTAACAACTGATATGTAATTTAACATATTTTAATATTTTTTTAATGTGACTATATTATGGATAGTATATGAAGTATAAATGAATATTAAGATAAAATATGATAATTCAAAGACATTTCATGCCCAGAACTGGAGTGAGGGAGTCAACTAGGGTTTTGATCCCTAAACCTTCATGCTTGGGTGGAAATTCTGAAAAAGACGGGTTCCCTTTTTTGGTTTTTGGTTTTTTTAAGTCTTACCATAATGATTCTTCTGGTTTTTAAAAATCCTTTCTAGAAAAATAACATATTGGACTTCCAGTCAGAATTGAGGCATAGTTAAAAGCAATACTTGCCTCCTCCTACAACCACATCAAAATTACAACTAAACTACAGAACTACCATCATTCAGAATCACCTGAAATAGAGCTAAATGGAAGTCCTACTACTACAAAATTAAAGCAGCCACATCTAGACTGGCAGGAGGGGTGGAGGTGTGGACAGGCTGGTCCCACACCCCATGTGCAGGATAAAAATCAGGAGGGACATCTCAGCTCAGAAGGTCCTCCCTGAGAAGTGAGGGGTCTCTGTCCCACACCAGGCACCCAGCTCAGGGTTCCAGTGCCAAGAAGAGAAGCCCTATAATTTCTGGCTGGAAAAACCAGTGGGAATTGAGGCTGAAAGAAGCTGAAATTGCTGGAGCACCAGGCAGTTCCTCTTAAAGGACTTACTTGGCTTCACTCCCTCCAGGCTGGTATGGAGGAAATAGCTCAAAAGACACCAGAGACATACAGGGAAGAACTGAGTCATTTGGCATTGGGGCAACAGCTGGAGGGACAGCTTTCTCCTGAGCAGACATGCTGGTGGAGGCTGATGTTCCTTTGGTGAGCCATTCCCCAACAGGGCAAGTAAACAGGTGATATATCTGGGACTCCAGCAACCTGGTTCACACTGTTTGTGCCCCCCGCCCAGGTGATTCCCTGAGGCCCCGCCCCACCCAACTTTCAGGCCCACCCAAGCTGTTTCCAGTGGCTTTACCATAGGATTGGCCTGTCTTGGCTCCTGCTTCAGATTTTCCAAAATTCTCTCAAGTAAACAGCATCTGGTCTCAGTGAGTCCCATACTTCTAGCTAACTGGCCCCAGGCCTGGCACTAGAAGCAGCCAGCCTTGGTTCACAGCTTGGCTTTGCCTGGGTACCTCCAAGCCCAGCACAAGAATAAGCCATCTGCAGATCGCTTTGTAGCTTATGCCTGGTGGCCCCAGGTAGAACACAGGCAGTGGCTGACCTTGCTTCAGAGCCAGCACACCCAGTGGAAAGCTTCAGACCACGTCCAAGCACCACCACCCAACCACCTCCAAAAGTGACACACTCAAGGAGTGGACTCAGTGAGTACCAGAGCCCTGCTGAAATAAGTCTTGCTCTGTGTGATGGGCCCCTACAAAGCTGATCCTCCAAGGTAGTCAGAGATCAGTGATCAGTGGGCGCAGCCAGATCTTGCAGTTGATTAGCCTGGGTAAATCCTTCCCATTGATATTCCAATAGCAATCAAGACTCAATTACAACGGAAGGGTGTACAGTCCCCACTAGGGGTTCACCTTGAGGGCCCAACTGGGGTGACCAGGGAAGCTGTGCCACTAGACCCTACAGGACACCTACTACAATAAGCTACCCTAAGAAACCTAGGAGACATAGCAACTCTACCTAATATATAAACAAACACAGGGATGCAGCCAAAATGAGGAGACAAACAGACATGCCCAAAATGAAAGAACAGAACAAAACTCCAGGAAAAGAAATAAATGAAATGGAGATAAACAATCTAACAGATTCAGAGTTCAAAACACTGGTTATAAAGATGCTCAAAGAACTCAGTGAGAATTTCAAGGAACTTAGTGAGAACATCAAGGAACTTAATGAGGACCTCAAGAGCATAAAAAAGAACCAGTCCAAAACGAAGGATGAACTAACTGAAATAAAGAATAATTTAGACTTCTGGTCAAGATGGCGGCGTAGGTAAACGCAGTATCGTGTCCTCCCACAACCACATCCAAGTTACAACTAAACTACAGAACAACCATCATTCAAAACCGCCTACATTCAAGCTGAGTGGAAGTCCTACAACTACGGAATTAAAGCAGCAGCCACATCCAGACTGGTAGGAGGGGTGGAGGCAGATAGGCTGGTCCCACACCCACGTGTGGCGGATAAAAATCAGGAGGCTCCCGCGGCTAGGAAGGTCCTTCCTGAGGACTGAGGGGTCCTTGTCCCACACCAGGTGCCCTGCTCAGGGTTCCAGTGCCAGGAAGAGAAGTCCCCATAACTTCTGACTGGAAAAACCAGCAGGAACTGAGGCTCAGGGAAGTTGAAGCGGTTGGAGCCCCTCGCAGCTCCTTAAAGGGCCCGCGCACAAACTTATCAGACTCTCTCCCTCTAAGCTTGGAGGGGAGGCAGCTCAAGGGGCACCAGAGACATACAGGGGAAAACTGAGCTGTTTGGCACTGGAGCGAGGGCTGGAGAGGGGCCTTTCTCCAGGACAAATGTGCTGTCAGAGGCCTTTGTTCCTTTGGTGAGCCCTTCCCTGTGGCGGCAGACAGCCACCATATCTGGGACTCCAGCAACCTGGCTCACACTGGTAGCCCCGCCCTGGTGACTCCCTGATGCCCCGCCCCACCCAACTTTCAGGCCCACCCAAGCTATTGCCACTTGCTTAACCATAGGATTAGCCTGTCTTGGATTCTGCTTCAGGTTTTTTCTAAATTTTTTCAAACGAGCAGCATCTGGTCTCAGCTAGCCCCATACCTCTCGTTAAGTAATACACAGAAACAAACACAGGGAGGCAGCCAAAATGAGGAGACAATGAAACAGGTCCCAAATGAAAGAACAGAACAAAACCCCAAGAAAAAAACTAAGCGAAATGGAGATAAGCAACCTAACAGATGCTGAGTTCAAAACACTGCTTATAAGGATGCTCAATGAACTCAGTGAGGTCCTCAAGAGCATAAAAAAGGACCAGTCAGAAATGATCGATGCACAGTTAAAAACGAAGGAGGCTTTAACTGAAATAAAGAATAATTTACACAGATTCAATAGTAGAGTACGTAAATCCATGAAGCAAACCATTGATTTGGAGTATAAGGAAGCAAAAAATGCCCGATCAGAATAGCAAAAAGAAAAAGGAATCCAAAAATATAGGATAATATAAGGAGCCTCTGGGACAACTTCAAACGTGCCAACATTTGCATCTTGGGAGTGCCAGAAGGAGAAGAGAGAGAACAAAAAATTGAAAACCTGTTTGGAACAATAATGGCAGAAAACTTTCCTAACTTGGTGAAGGAAAGAGACATACAAGTCCAGGAAGAACAGAGAGTCCCAAACAAGATGAACCCCAAGAGGCACACACCAAGACACATCATTATCAAAATGCAAAAGGTTCAAGACAAAGAGAGAATCTTAAAAGCAGCAAGAGAAAGGCAGCTAGTTACCTACAAGGGAGTTCCCATAAGGCTGTCAGCTGATTTCTCAAAAGAAACTTTGCAGGCCAGAAGGCAGTGGCAAGAAATATTCAGAGTGATAAAAACCAAGAACCTACAACTAAGATTACTCTATCCTGCAAAGCTGTCATTTAGAATCGATGGCCATATAAAGACTTTCCCAGACAAGAAAAAGTTAAAGGAATTCATCACCACCAAACCTTTATTATATGAAATGATGAAGGGTCTTTTTGAAGAAAAAGATAAAATATATGAACAAACAAAATGGCAATAAATACATATCTATCAACAATGGAATCTACAAACAAAATGAACAGGTAGAACAGAAACATTCTCACAGATAAAGAGAACATTTTGTTGGTTGCCAGATGGGAGGGGGCTTGGGGGAATGGGTGAAAAAGGTGAAGGGATTAAGAAGTACAAATTCATTGCTATTCTGACAAACCTCAAAGGGAAAGGGGTTGGAGGGTGGGAAGAAATAAACCAAAGATCTTATATGCATAACCAGTGGACACAGACAATAGTGTGGAAAAAGGCGGGAGGGGGGCGGGAGGGGGGAGGAGGGGGGTTAATGGGGGAAAAATGTGGAACATCTGTAATACATTCTACATTCAACAATAAAGATTTAAAAAAATAAAATAAAAAGTAAAATATTTTTTAAAAAAGAATAATTTATAGGGAATCAATAACATAGTAGGTGAAGCCAAGAAGCAAACCATTCATTTGGAATATAAGGAAGCAAAAAACACTCCATCAGAACAAAGAATCCAAAAAATGAGGATAGTGTAAGGAGCCTCAGGGACAACTTGAAATGTACCACATTCACATGATGGGTGTGCCAGAAGGAGAAGAGAGAGAGCAAGAACTTGAAAACCTGCTTGAAAAAATAATGACAGAAAAATTCCTTAATTTGGTGAAAGAAACAGACATACAAGTCCAGGAAGCACACAGAGTCCCAAACTAGATGAACCCAAAGAGGTCCACACCAAGACATATCATCCTCAAAATGCAAAAGGTTAAAGACAAAGAGAGAATCTTAAAAGCAGTTAGTTACCTACAAAGAAGCTCCTATAAGACTGCCATTCGATTTCTCAAAAGAAACTTTGAAGGCCAGAAAGGAGCAACAAGAGATATTCAAAGCAATAAAAAGCAAGGACCTACAACCAAAATTACTCTATCCTCCAATGCTACCATTTAGAATCAATGGATATACGTATGCAGAGTTTCCCAGACAAGAAAAAGCTAAGGGAGTTCATCACCACCAAACCATTATTATGTGAAATGTTGATGGGTCTTCTTGAAGAAGAAGAAGAAGAATATAAACAATAAAATAGTAATAACTACATATCTATCAACAATTAAATCTATAAACAAAATGAGCAAGCAGAACAAAAACAGACCCATAGATACAGAGAACTTTTTGTTGGTTGTCAGATGGGAGGTTATTGGAGGGATGGGTGAAAAAGGTGAAGAAATTAAGAATTACAAAGTGGTTGTTAGACTGATGAACCTCAAAGGGGGGTGGGGTGGGAAGAGATAAACCTAAGAATTTATATGCATATATGCATAACCAATGGACACAGACAATAGTGTGGGGAAGGCAGGAGGCAGCCAGGATTTGGGCGGAGGGGGTCAATGGGGAGAAAGGGGAGGGACATCTGTAATACATTCAATAATAAAGATAAGTTTAAAAAGAAAAAAATAACATATTAAACCATTACACCAAACCTATGACTATTGGTTATTCATAGTGCATTTGTAGGAAATTGCTTGCTAAGTGAGCTGTCATCTAGAAGGACCTATAGGGATATGATATCTGGATAAGTCATTATGATGTGTGACGAGTGGAAGAAGGCCTGGATGATGAGGAAGCATCAAGAGGCTTCTTGGGTTACAGGAAGTGGAGTTTTAAAAGATGGGATTCGGCTCGGCTGGTGTGGCTCAGTGGATTGAGCGTTGTCCCATGGACTGAGAGGTCCCAATTCAATTCCCAGTAAGGGAACATGCCCAGGTTTCGGGCTTGATCCCCAGTAGAGGATGTGCAGAAGGCAGCAGATCAACGTATTTCTCTCACATGGATGCTTCTATCTCTCTCTCCCTTCCTCTATCTTTTTTTTTTTTTAAGGGATTCAGATGCATTTGTAACAGACGTGAACATAATCAGGCGTAAATAAGGTCTAACAATTGTCCACAAGGTAGAACCCCTTCCCATACCCTCACTTGATAGATGAGAAAATGAGGCCTGCATGGGTAAAACCATTTTCCCAGGGTCACACAATAATGCAATATAACTCAAGGCCATACCTAAAATTACTAACTGCATCCAGTTCCCTTTTCAATAATAATAACAGCAAGAATGATTGTTTACAACTAAATTTACCAAGTCCCCGTTAACATGTCAAGCACTGTGCTAAGTAGTTTATCTTAGTTAATGCACAACAATCTTAACAGGAAGATACTACGATCCCCATTTATACAAATAAGGAAACTAATGCTAGAAGTGGTTAAGAATTTGCTCAGGGTCACATAGCTGGCCAGTGGAAAAGCTACAATGTAAAATAGGCCCATTTGATTCCAGAAACTGCACTCTTACCCACCTTAATTCCTCACAACGTGGCCTTTATGTGACCCATATTCTCCAGGAGGGCAACCAAGATGGTTTCACTTTATTCTAACAATAGTGGCCTACATAAATTAAACAACCTGGAAGTCGAAGGGTATAAGGTCCCAGAAAGAAGAAGGGAAACCCAGTCAGAGTTGGAGAGCCACGAGGAGCAAACATGTATGAAGAGCAAAGAGGCAAAGTAAGACAAAGCAGCCAGAGCACAACACAGTAACTAGAACAGGAAGTTGGAATGACAACAGAGAAACCAGACCTCACCTGGGGTTGGTCAGATTGTCCCCCACATCCAAATCAAATGTATGCTAATTTCCTAAGTAAGCGATCAGAATGGAGAAGTTTGCTTACTTCATAAAATTAGCTTTACTTACTGAATTCAAAATAGCATGATTTTAATGATGGTAAGAAGGCAACTCTCAGTCATTCAAATTACTTGTCTAATACTCCAACACTTAATCCCACACCCTCCCACTCTCTTTTCAAAAGACAGTAAAGAACACTTAATAACAAGAACCCTTTCACATATTCTCATTAGGTAGGCCTCCTGCAGGGATCCCCTGAGATGTCACTCACAACAGAACAGAACCAGAACACAGAGTGGTGTTGAGTTTGGAGACAGAAATGCTAGTTCATGTCTAAGCCAAACCACAAATGTGAAGTTCTTCAGCGAAGACCTTTAGTTTAATACCTGCAGCAAACAGCCCCCTGTGGTCTCGTTTCCTCAGCTCATCCAGCACATAATTTACTTCTCACTGCTGCTGCCTAATCATGTCAGTGGAATTCAGGTGGGATTGTGTCAGAAAATATCATAGCCACACGGCATAGAAATTTGAAAATAGAGTGAAACAAGCCAAGCATAATCTCCTGTCTAGATCACTATTCCCCTTGACAGTTTTCTATATTTTACTTTGTTCTTAAATCTATTCATTGCAATCAGCATGTGACGGCAAAAGAACTCAAGGCACAAAGCCAGGAATCCTGGGTGCTAGTCCCAGATGCATCATTAACTCTGTGTATGACTTGGAAAAATACCTCAGTTGCTCTGGTCTCATCTCCAAACAGAACCACCTCCCTATTTCACAAAGGTATTGATGAAAACTAAATAGAATATTATGTGCAGAGTAATGTGAAAAGTACAAAATGCTAAACAAACATAGGAGAAAACGGATTACTGAAGCGGTGACGTGTTATCGTGCACAGAAAAAAACCTTTGCTAAAACAAAAATATGTATGTTTGTCTTTGTGATCTGTGCTAGGCACTCTCAACTATAAAGACAGTTAAATGAGGAATGACAACAACAACAAAAGTCCCAAAGAACATCCTTACACTGAGACTATCACCAGAGGCCTGATAATTGGATTTGGGCAGAATTTCAGTAATTCATTTAAAAACTATTTAATGAGCACATATCCTAAGCTGAGCTTTTTCCTGGTCGTTGAGGATACAACAGTACAACCAGAGAGCAGGGGCTTACGCAGTGACTGGAGCTACGTGAAAATGCTTCCAAGATGCCTGGCTGTAGCGAAGACAAGTGCTGGAGGGAGGGCCATTTGTAAAATAGGTAACATGGGAGAAACCTGAGCACGTTTAAATGCTAATGGGAATGAGTTAATAATAGGACATGTTGAAGACTCAGGAGAAAGAGAGAAACAATGACAGGCAGAGATTTCTGGTAAGATGGGAAATGCTTTTTTTTTTTTTTTTAAGAGACTTGGCAGATGACAGTAGGGGAAGCTTAAAACAACACATAGCCGAGTATTTGGTGTAAGTCATAAGTCAGCAGACGGGTAAGAGTTCCCATAGAAAAAGCAATTTAAATTACAGGAAAGAACTGTGGTAGGCAGAACAGTGGCCTCCCAAACACCTCCACATCCTAATCCTCAGGACATGTGAATGATCTAATTCACAGGGAAATTAAGTTTAGAAGTAAGGTTGCTAATCAGCCAGCCTTAAAATAGAGGACATATTCTGGTTTATCCAGGTAGGTCCAATGTAATCATAAGAACCTCTAAATGCAGGAGAAGGAGCAGACGGGTATCAGAGTGACAGAGTGTGGGAAAGACTTGACCAGCTGTAGCCAGCTGTGAAGATGGAAAGGCGTCAGGAGCCAACCAGTGTGGTCAGCCTCTAGCAGCTGGAAAAGGCAAGAAAACAAATTCTCCCCTAGAGCCTCCAGAAAGGAAGACAGATGTGCTAACACTTTACGGCCCGTGTCAGACTTTTAAACTATGAAATTGTAAGATAAATTTGTGTTGCTTTAAGCTACCAAAGTTACAGTGGCAACAGGAAGCCAATGCAAGGGTCTCTCAACAAAGAAAATATGAAAATAATCTCAAAAAATCATCAAGATAAAACTGAACATAGAAAAATAATAGGCAAATTCAGGGTTTTAGGGGATCACTAGAGTGCTCAAGGTAAAGAAAGATGGACCCATGATCACGTCCATGGTCTCATTCCCAGTGTTACCTAACTCCAGGTCACCGCATTTCAGCAACTACCTCATTCGACAGTTTTCACCCTAGCCCAACCTGGTCTGCTCCAGTTTCATGGGAAGGATACAAACTTTTAAATTCTCAAATTCCAAATATGTGTGTATATATATACACATTATATATGTATACACACACACTCACACACACACACACACACACACATACTTTTTTTTAATCATATGACATACAGTCTTTGGTATCTGGTGTCTGATGCCTTTCACTTAGCATGATGCTTTTGAGGTTGACTGTGTTGTTATCAGTCACACACAGTGCAAGTATCAGCTCTTCGTTCATTTTTTTTTTTTTATCCTCACCCGAGGATATTTTTCCATTTTTTGTACAGCTAGAGTGGGAGGGAGAGAGAGGAAGGGAGAGAGAGAGAGAAACATCGACGTGAAGGGACACATCGAGTGGCTGCCACCCACACGACCAACCAGGGCCGGGGACAAATTGCAACCGAAGTACGTGCCCTTAGCGGGAACCGAACCCGGGTCTCTCCGGACCGCAGGCCGACGCTTTAACCGCTGAGCCAAACTGGCCAGGGCTCTTCGTTCTTTTTTAATGTTGAAAAATATTCCGTTGAATGAGAAAAATGCAGTTACATTTCAGTTCATATGTACTGTTGATTTTACCAATGCCTTATTTTCTGGGAACAGTGCACAATATTTTGAGTCCCCTCATATACCTAGTACAGACAGTGCCTGATCTATTAAAATATATGATAGTCAGTTCTGCAATGATGCTTATTTGTGAATGTGTCCCAATAGAATTAATATATTAGGGGATAATTGAGCATAATGCACATTTCTCCCTTATGTATACACAATTTCATTGCAAGAAAAACTGTGGTGAAGGCAGAAAACTGCACCCAGTTGAAGTGAGCCACACGGGAACACACAAAACACACATGTGCACTACACCTCAAACATCTTCTGTTTACCTCAGTTCACCCCACGTGCTATGAGCCACACATATCCTCCAATAGAGTTACAACTTTCCACCCTATTTCAGATAACCCTCCTTCTGATACCATTGTAATAACCTAGTTATTAATTAACAGGAAAGAAGCAAAGGCAAGGCTAGATAACACAGGCATGCCATTTGTACAGCTTTGCCAGAAAGCTGCAGTTTCAGACTTTCCAGGTCTGTTCCCCACAGACGGCTGGGGAAGCAACTGGACAATAGATGCATGCCCAGTAAGGTCTGAGAGACATGGGAAGATACTTGCCTGTCAATCACACCTGGGAACAGGTAATTGACCAGAATAGGCGTGGCCACTGCAAATGTGGGAAGATTTAATATTTAAACTACTACTAAACAAAGGGGTTCCCACCCACTTACCTCTTGCCTCTCTTGCTCTCTTGCTTGCCTGTGCTCCTGGCTCTCCTGTCACAGGGGGTGTGCTCCCCTGCACTGGACTAATGGACTGCAATGAGTCTGATGCTCCAATGGACTTAACTCCACCATGGAACAGAAACTGGGCACTGGCTTTGCTTCTGACTCTACTTTGGACAGACAAACTGTCCTTTAGAACTCCAGATATGTAACTGTACACAAAGAAAAACCACCATATCTCTCATTCAAGTCTCAGAAAATTCTTTTTCTCAGGATATCGAAAGAACCCCAGTCTCATCAGTAAAGAAGAAAGGCAACCCACACAATTTTCCAATAACACTTACACCACTTTAACTCACAAGCTATAATCTGTCCAACATCCACTTCCACAAGCAAACTTCAGGGCTTCTTCTAGGTTAAGAGCCATATTTATTCAGTATTTCTGTACTTCTTAACCTTATATGATCTGTAAAATGTGCTATCACTCTTATCAGGTACAGCCATGAAGATTGCTGGCTCTGGCCAGACACCAGCCTATTCAATCCACTGCCTGTGTGCAGCAATGGCAATCAAAGGCAACTCTGAGCTCTGCCTCTCGGCAGTGAAGAGCCCACCCTCAAGAAACCACATGGTCCCACATCTAAGCAGGTGAGCAATCTTAGGCCTCAGCATAGACTCAGTGACAATATTAGCCATATGAATAAGTGGGACCACAAAGAGTCCTATTTCCCTTCTGTGTACTCATATTTGATTTTACTTACATATACCACACTACTCCCCACACGTATACCTCAACTGTGCTTTTGCCTGGAGTCTGCTGCCTAGGCTGGATCTCAGGGTACAGACTCACCTACTCAGTTTTTCAATGTCCTTCCCTTTAATTTGAGGCAACCTTCTGGACTCTAACCTGGATTGCATGCCCTAGCGAGGTTTTTCTAAATAATCACTCATATGCTGGCATTAAACCAGATATTCTGAGTATGGATAGAACTGGAAATCTTTGGCCCCAAATCTCTTAGCTTCCATGATCTATTTGTCCTGCTACTGTTCAGGAGCCAGAAGTGACCTTGACCCTAACCTTAAAGTCCAGCGAAGCCAAGACTCACAACAGTGGAGGATTCATCAAGGTTGTGCAATTCCTATACTTCAAAATCATAATTATCATTCCTTAATAAAGTGACCCACACCACCACCCATAATTTCATAAACTATCCTCCACTAAGTTGTACCATTCAGAGCACTTTTATCCTTAGCCTTGACAACAGTAGGTCACTCCATATTTTATTTCCAGAAATCTATTTCCTCACCCAAGAGACATCAACAAGTCTACCTCCTGTAAGGCCAGACAGTAAACAAGCACAGTGGCTGTGGTGGTGGTCTGGAAAGGGAAGTGGCCTCCAGGTGAGGAAAAGCCTTTGGGACCTACCCACAGGCCTGGTCACTGCAGGAACTGGCAAGAAAATAGAAAGTGACCATTAAATTTGGGGTGAGTCTTGGAGTAGGTGTGATACATCTCATTGCCAAACATGAACTTAGGGGAAAAAACGACACTTACCGGCTTACAGTGTCCTTTGTGTATGCCAGTTTCTAAAGAAAACAAAGAAAAAACAAAAAGACTGTGTGAGTTAATGACCATTAATAAGCTGTAAACAAAACTTATTGCATAGAGAACACAATGTCCTAACCTTGTAGAATCTATGGTATTATTCTCTATAGTTAGACAAATAGGTAAAGCAGTGTACTGATGACAAGTTTGTTTTGTGACCGTGAGAACGCCCTATATACAATCTCTGTTTATGTGCCTAAAAGCTCTCTTTCAATAGACAGAGATTAATAGATTCTACCTGCTAATCATTCCAAATGGTCTACGGATCAGAGATTGGTACCTTAACCTTCCATGGACTTAGAATCAAAGTATTTTGTGATCTAACCTTATAGTAGTTCTCATCCTACAATAATATAAACATGTACATAAAACAACTGATAAATCTGCCTCTCCAGAATTCAGACAAATCGTGTCAATTGTTGGATTATGCCTCAGTCTCATTCCAAAGAAAATTGTCCTCAAATTTCCTCTAAATTAGTGGTTTTCTTTTGAGGCCAGTAATAATAATAAAAAGCACACAAGTAACTAGGAGTCAAAGACCTGGTTTCAAGTCCCACAGAGGCAAGTCCCCATATCTCTCTGATGTGAGGCCCCAATTTCCTCATCTGTAAAATGGGGAAGCTATTACTCCAAGTAACTCTTACGATATTTATAAATAACTTACCTACCGCTCTTCTTACTCTACAGATTCTCCTAGAATAATCTCAGCCACTCTCGTGGTTTTAATTACCACCTGGTTATTCCTGTAGCTATATTTAGAACTTTATACCTAAATATCAAGCAATGCATATTTCACAGATGGCTCAAATCAATATATGTGAAAGTTGAGTCATTCTCCCTCCACCCCCCATCTCCAAGGCTACTTCCCTGAGTTCTCGCAGTTCAAGTCATCTGAGCTAGAAAATGGGAGGCTTCTTGGGCCACGTCTTCATCCTATCCCGCTCTCACCAATCCATAACTTTAATCCAAACAAGGCTAGACATAATTAATCTTGTTTCCCACTATGTCTCTCGAGCTCCCTTAATCTATCTCATGGTCCAGTTAGGACCTCATCACCTCGGGCCTGCAGCAGTGAAGCAGCATCTAACTGGTCTTGCTCTCATCTTGTCCCCTCTATGCCATCCTCTGGTGTATAGAAACCATAATGACCAATTTAAAATCAAAAACTATGAAATCAGCCACTGTGACTCACCTACTTAAAACCTTTCAATAGTTTCCTATTATGTAGAGAGTTAAATACAAACTTGTTATCTATTTTCCAATCTGATCTGTCACTTCTGGTATATTGGCCCAAGTCATTCCCTACAAACACTTGGCTCATGTTGCCCCTTCTGCCTGAAATATCCATCCCAAACTCCTTCTCAAGAGCTAATTTGTACTTGTTATTTAAGATGCCATCCAGGTAACATATTACCCCCTTTGTCTGTATGTTCTACTAAGTAATTATTTGAAGTATATTTCTTATGCCTTTAAAACTAAACTTACTAAACTTTCCACTTATAAGTGACACTTTCCAACTATGGACCCTGAAAAAAAAGATACCTACTAAAAAGGGCTCCTGGTGGCTAACTGGGCTGTTCTGCACAGGGGCTCTCATGCAAACGCACTACCGGCAGCAGCCTACACTGAATTGCCTGCCTGCCTGTGTTCCTGCCTACTGAGCTAACCCTTACAAAGGAGTTCCTGGAATCCTATTTCAACCAGTAAGACTGGGGCTTTCTCCATCCAATCAGAACTGCTAGCTCAATAGCCCCATCAGCTTCTTTACCAACCAAACAGAGCAGTTCCATTCTGACCAATCAGGACAGTGCCTTTTGGACCGATCAAACTGCAAGGATTTGGAGTCCTCACTTGCATGAGGACAGACCAATCAGGAACCAGGGGCAGGGACTTCTCTCTATATAAGTCAGCTTCCCTCTGGCTCTGGGAATGTACTTTCCCCTTCTACTGAAGAGTGTGTTTCTCTGGCTGAGATGAAATACTGACGGTATCTTACTGGAGCAGAGTGGAACAGATTAGCACAGGGCAAAGCAGACCAGCTTAAAGCAGAGCAGAGCATACCAGTGAGGAGCAGAGCAAGCTGTCTAGCCAGAGAGGGGCCTGGCCCCAAGGCTACCTGGCCCCAGGTGGCCTTACAGCCTTCCTGTATCACAATTGAGTTATGTGCACTGAATGAAGTTTCCTTCTTCACTGTACCCCACATTGGGGATTTCTGTTGGCATTGAATTGGCACCAACAACCATCAGTTGACACAATGTAACATCACAGGAGACGGCTGTTATGGTAATGACTCTACATCATAATATTTGCTACCCTATCAGTTGATTCGGTATCAGGAACACAATGAGATGGACGTGTGTGTGTGCGTGTGTGTGTGTGTGTTTTCCTTGAACAGCCATTCCAGATTAGCCACTGCAATAGTAAAACTGGTAATGACTAGGCAGGGAGGCCCAATGGTTTAAAAAAAAGAACATGGATTTTGGAAAGACAACAGGATCTGGATTTCAGCTCCAGCCCATGTGGTTTTGTGATATAGGATAAGAGATTTAGTAACACTCAGAGATTTATATTCTTAGCCTAAATCTTTACTGAGTACAATTTCCAAGTATTTACATTTATAAATCAGGCTGAGGCTCTTACTAAATTAACAATGTTTATTATAATGGCCAGAGCTAGGGTTATGAAGACTAGGCAGTGCCCTATGGCACCTCACTCAAATAGTCTAATTCAACAAATAAGAGTGATGCAGGGATTTGACACTTGTTCTTTCTTCCTCCAGGGGTGGGGAACATCCATCCTGCAGGCCACATAAGGGCCACAAAATCAATGCCAGCTGACATCACACGCCTCACCAAATTAGCCTGACCAAATATAGCAGGCTGATTTTTAAGTTGATAATTTTAACCTGACCAAATATAGCAGGCTAATTTTTCAGATGAT
The DNA here is from genome assembly GCF_014108415.1 of Molossus molossus. NCBI lineage: Eukaryota > Metazoa > Chordata > Mammalia > Chiroptera > Molossidae > Molossus > Molossus molossus. The sequence goes on from NW_023425388.1 coordinate 86,606,049, forward strand.
AATTTTGTATGGCCCAGGAATGATGTTATAAATATCCAAATGGCTCTTGGCAGAGAAAAGGTTCCCCACCCCTGGGAGGCCCTAGCTAGGAATACACACTCCAGCATTTCCTTCCCTTGTTACTACTCTTACCTTCATAATTAAGCTTCTATGTTCCACAGACTGACTAAAATTTGTGCCCATTTCAAATATAGTTGTGATTCCATCTTCACACAAATTCATCCAGTAACGATATTCCTCATGCTCAGGAAGTCGATCCCAAAAAGTCCTGAAGGCTTCCCAGACAGCTTCTTGACACACTAAAAAATAGAGAGGTGTTTTAATAAAAAGTCAACACACTTTGGGGTTCTCACAATGACTATGGACCTGTTTGTTCAGATTCCTGAGACACTCTTGTGTACAGTGTCCTTTCTGGAGGGACATGGGAATGATTCCCAGTCAAAGCCCTTCTGTTTCTTCATGTCTAGCTTAGACTCTTCAACTCTGAAGAGAATTTCTAGTCCCCATTCCTTCCTCTCGCAAAGGGGATTGATTCACCTCCTAATAGGCAAGGTTTTTTGTTTTTGTTTTTGTTTTCCATCTCTTAAAAGAATTCATGTTTATGTTTTAGAAAAGTGGAGCTGATGTTGAGCATACTTCAATAGGTGAATGGATAAACAAACTGTGGTACATCCATATAATGAAAACTTATTCAGCTATAAGAAGAAATGAGCTTTCATACTATGAAAAGACATGGAGAAGACTTAGATGCATATTGCTAAGTGAAAGAAGCCAACCTGAATGCATGATTCCAACTAAATGACATTCAGGAAAAGGCAGAACTGTGGAAATTGTAAATAGCCCAGCAGTTGCCAGGGGGTGGGGTGAGGGTAGGGAGAGATTATCAGATAGAGCACAGCAGATTTTTAGGGCAGTAAAATTATTCTGTATAATAATCTAATAGTACATAGATTATACATTTGTCAAAACCCACATAATGTAAAACACAAGGAATGAACCATATGTAAATTATGAACTTCAGTTAAGAAAAATGTGTCATTCTGGCCGGTTTGGTTCAGCAGTTAGAGCATCGGCCCATGGACCAGAGCATCCCGGGTTTGGTGCCCATGAAGGGCAATACCTCGGTTGCAGTTTGTCCCCGGCCGGCGTCGTGTGGGTGGCAACCACTCAATGTGTCTCTCTCACATCAATGTTTTTCTCTCTCTCTCCCTTCCTCCCTATCTCCCACTCTATCTGAAGATAAATGCAAAAATATCCTAAGGTGAGGATAAAAAAGAAAAACGTGTCAATACTGGCTCATCAATTGTAACAAATGTGACACACTAATACAAGATGTGAATAAGGGGGAATGTTATGGGGGGACGGTGGCAGTATAAGTAATTCTGAACTTTCTGTTCATTTTTTCTATAAACCTAAAACTACCCTAAAAATTAAAAATTATTAATTAAAAAAGATATGAGAACTAAAAAGAACAGAAAATGATATTCAGAAGAAATGTCCTATAGTAGTAAAATAAGAGCAAGTATAAAAAATATTATGAGACCAAATAACTATATATCTGTATGGGAAGAAAAAATAAATCTCAATAACTTCTTCACAATATACAGAAAAAATAATTTGAAATAGTAAAGCTAATACTATGAAAGTCCTAAAAGAAAACACAGAAGAATATCTACATGATTTGAGGATAGGTAAAGATTTTGTAGACAGGACACAAAAAGCAACAACTATAAAAGAAAAAAATGAAATTAAAATGCGTTAAAACAAAAAACTTCTCATCAAAGACACTCATAATAATAAATATCCAAGCCATAGCTCTAGCTGAAAATGTTCAAAATACATACATCTGACACAAAACTGGGATTCAGAATATTAAATTTCACTAATTAAAAAAAAAAGCAAATAATTCAATTTTAAAAATAGGTAAAAAAAAAAAAATGGGACACTTTACAAAGGAAGAGATACAAACAGGCATGCTTAAGATTTATGCATTTCACCTTTAAAAAGGTAAACAAATTTTAAGCTCTAGTTAATGATATTCATGCTAAAGTATCTAGGGGAAAATGTATTGACATCTTTAACTTATCAAATATGTCCAAGAAATAAAATAATTACATAGAAAGACATGTGATAAAGCAAATATAATAAAATTAACATAGAACTAGGTGGTAAGAATGTGGTGGTCATTATATCATTCTTTTCACTATTCTGTATGCTAAAATTTTTTCATAAAATCTTAGAAAAACATTATTATATGATGAATAAATGTAGTTGGAGCATCCAGAAGTGATAGAAATCATAACAAGTTTTATAGCAGGCCTTCTCTTGTCTCTTTCATGGATTTACAGAATACAAGCCCTCAGCAATTCAATGCTTGGTCTAAAATATTTCCATCAGAAATTCATCCTTTTAAGTCAAGCTTAACCATTTTATATGTAGTCTATTAAAATGTAATTCCCAGAGTTCAATTTCCAACATGAGAGAGTGAGGAGTTACATGGACCTACTTCCCAGCAAAACTAGTAAAAGTTATTTTTAAACTAGCCATTCAAAGTCTCTAGAAATGGTCCTGAGGGCATACAATAAATGAATAAACATTTATTCAGGAAAATCTACTAAACCTTGGTAAGAAAAGTGAGAGTCAGTGGTTCAAGCCAGGGTAATTAGGCAAGAAAAGAAAATAAAAAGCATCAAAATTGAAAAAGAAGAAGTAAACTCTCTATATTTGCAGATGACATGAGCTTGAATATAGGAAATTCTAAGGAACCCACTTAAAAACTAATAGAACTAATAAACAAGTTCAGCAAGGTATCAGGATACAAGATTAATATACAAAAAATCAGTTGTGTGTCTATACACTAGCAATGAACAAACCAAAAATGAACATAAGAAAACAATTCAATTTACAAAAGCATCAAACAAAATAAAATACTTGGGAATAAATTTAACAAATGAAGTACAAAACTTATACTGTGAAAAAAAAATTGTTAAAGATTTTAAATAAGTGGAAGAACTTCCCATTTTCATGGATTGGAAGACTTAACATTATTAAGATGGTAATATCTCCAAACTGATCTATCAGAACACTGGCTGACTTCTTCATAGAAATTGACAAAGTAATCCTAAAATAAAATGCAGTTTCAAGGACCCAGAATAGCCAAAACAATTTTGAAAAGGAAGAATAAATTGGAATTCATCAAAATAAAAAAATTACAAATGTTCATGAAAGACACCATCAAGAAAGAGAAGGCAGTCTTGGTGCTGTGAGGTGTTTGGGTGCCAGCAAATCACACCCAGGATGTAGACCCGGCACTGCCCACTGTGTCTGAGGCCGAGCTGGGTGAGGTGGAGGGTGGGGGTTGGTAGTCAGGATGATGGGAGAAGGAGGAGGTGGTTGCAAATCCCTATAAATGGCACTGAAGCAGGACCCAAACCCTAAATTCCAGGAGAGTGAGCAAGAGCTGTCCTTTCATAGGCCTCTTCTTTACAAAGCAAAGTATGTCAAGTTTGACATGAAAGACAAACAAGTGAAATACTTCATACATTACAGTGGTTGGAATAAAAATCGGGATGAATGGGTTCCAGAGAGCAGAGTATTCAAATAAGTGGACACCAATATGCAGAAACAGTGATAACTCTAAAAAGCAATCAGGAGCAATATGCAGAGGGAGAGATGAGAGGGGCTTCCCCAGGAAAGAAGACATCTGGTCCACACCAGAAAAATATCAAAGTGAAAACAAAAATAGAACAAAGAGGAAACACCTAGAAATAAAGTTGGTGGCAGAACCAGTGAGACACCTCAGCCTCCTGGCAGGCAAAGAGCCAGAGAGGATCCCCATGTTGAAAACGAGGAAACATTTATGAACAGAGCTGAAGTTAAAGATTCTTGCAGAAGGATACAAAATTAACATCAAGAAATCGCCAGCATTCTTATACAGCAATAATGAACTCATAGAAAGAGAAACTAAAAAAGAAAAAAAAAAAAAAAAATTCCATTTACCATTGCAGCAAAATAACTGAGATACCTAGGAATAAACTTAACCAAAAAGTAAAGGACCTGTTCACAGAAAACTACAGGACATTTAAAAAAGAAATAGAGGAAGATATAAAAAAAAAAAAGTGGAAGCATATACCTTGTTCCTGGATTGGAAGAATTAACATAAGTAAAATGTCCGTACTACTCAAAGCAATCTATAGATTGAATGCAATCCCCATTTAAATACCAACAACATATTCCACGGAACTGGAACAAATACTCCAAAAGTTTATATGGAACCAAAAAAGACCCTGAATAGACACAGCAATCTTGAAAAAGAAGCACAAAGTAGAAGGGATCACAATACCGGATATCAGGTTATACTACAAAATTACTGTAATCAAAACAGCCTGGTACTGGCACAAGAACAGGCACATAGATCAACGGAACAGAACAGAGAACCTAGAAATTGACCGAAGACATTACGCTCAATTAATATTTGACAAAGGTGGCAAGAACATACATTGGAGTAAAGACAGCCTCTTTAATAACTGGTGTTGGGAAAATTGAACAGCTAAATGCTAAAAAATGAAACTAGACCACCAACTTACACCATACACAAGAATAAACTCAAAATGAATAAAAGACTTAAATGTGATTCGTGAATTCATAAACATCCTAGAAAAAAATGTAGGCAGCAAAATTTCAGACATCACATGCAGCAGAATTTTCACTGATACAATGCCTAAGACAAAAGAAACAAAGGAAAAAATTTATACATGGGACTACATCAAACTAAAAAGCTTCTGCACAGCAAAAGCAACAACAATCAAAATGGAAAGGGAACCCACTATATGGGAGAGCAAAATTGCCAATGATACATCAGACGAGGGGTTAATTTCCAATATATAGAGAGAGTGCTCATACAACTCAACAAAGGAAGACAATCCAATTAAAATATGGGCAGAGGACCTAAATAGACACCTCTCCAAACAGGACATACAAATGGCCAAGAGACATATGAAAAAATGTTCAATGTCACTAACCATCAGAGAGATGCAAATTAAAACAACAATGAGGTATCACCTCACACCTATCAGAATGGCTGCCATCAACAAATCTTCGAACAAGGGTGTGGAGAAAAGGAGACTCTAGTACACTGCTGGTGGGAATGCAGACTGGTGCAGCCACTATGAAAAACAATATGGTGTTTCCTCAAAAACTTAAAAATTGAACTGCCATTTGACCCAGTGATCCCACTTCGAGAAATATATCGTACGAAACCTGAAACACCAATCAGAAAGAATATCTATACTCCTATGTTCATAGCAGCACTATTTACAGTCGCTAAAATCTGGAAACAGCCCAAGTGTCCATCAATAGATGAGTGTATAAAAAAGCTGTGTTACATTTATACAATGGAATATTATGCAGCTGTACGAAAGAAAGATCCCTTATCCTTTAAGATGACCTGGAGGGACCTCGAGAGTATTATTCTAAGTGAAATAAGCCAATCAGAGAAAAACAAATATCACATGATCTCACTTATTTGTGGAATATAATGAACAAAATAAGCTGATGAACAAAATAGACCCAGACACATAGAAAGGAGTATGGCTCAGACTGACAAACCTCAGAGTAGGGGGGTGGGAGTGGGGGGATGGATGAGATGAACCAAAGAACTTATATCCATGTATGCATAACCAATGGACATAGACAACAGTGCTAGGGGGATGGGGGGGCAGGCTGGGGAGGAGGGGGTTTAGGGGGAGGAAAGGAGAAACATCTGTAACAAAAATAAATTAATAAAAATTAAAAAAAAAAAACATTCATGTTCTTAGTCCTTCTCTTGTACAAATGATGTACTTTGAAAATGTTACTGTACAACAGAATTGTGTGTTTTCTGTTTGATTTTGAAAAGAGAAAATAAATGGTATTGCTCCTTTTTCTTTCCTTTCTTTTTTTTCATTTCAAACTGCTACCAGTGTATTGATGAACAGTGGAGAGACATACTGTAGTGTTTTATTGCCTAGTTGACAAAGCTGCTTTTGAATGCTGATAGTTCTATTCCTTTGCTATGACACACTTTAGTTAATGTGTTAATGTTATATGGGAAAATGCTGATTCCTAGTGCCAAAGGTTCAATTCAATGTATATAACTGATTACACTTGTCCATATATGCTCCTTTTTTTCTTCTTTTTTTTTTATCAGTACTTAAAGAGCCCATCCTTTGCAATTCATTCATGTGGGTCCTTAAGCATTTGATCTTTGCTCAGATTGTTGAAGTAAGGTGGCTCATTTTATGGTTTTTGTATTTGTGTCTAATGCATGTTTTAACATGATAGACACAATGCATTGTGTTGCTACAGTTTTCTGGAAAAGTCAATATTTTAGGAATTGTTTTTCAAATCTTCAATAAATTTTTTTGCTAATTTTTTTTAAATGTGAAAAGACAACCCACAGAACAAGGGAAAATATTTTAAAATCATTTGTCTAAGGGATTTGTATCCAGAAATATGAAGAATTCTTACAACTCAATAATAAAAAGAAAAATAACCCAATTCACAAATGGACAAAGGATCTGAAGGTATTGATATTAAATGATCAAAAAGCATATAAACTCTGGCTGGTTTGGCTCAGCCGTTAGAGCATCAGCCCAGGGACTGGAGAGTCCCGGGTTTGGTTCCCGCTAAGGGCATGTACCTTGGTTGCAGTTTGTCCCCGGCACTGGTTGGGTTGTGTGGTGGCGGCCACTCGATGTGTCCCTTTTACATCGCTGTTTCTCTCTCTCCCTCTCTCTCCTTCCCGCTCTATCTGAATTTTTAAAAAAATGGAAAAATGTCCTCAGGTGAGGATTAAAAAAAAGATGATATCATAGATAAAACCTATGTTTGCGTTTTGAGGAAGCAAATAAAGAATGAAGTGTCTTGAAGGATGTACAGGTATATAACCAGGAAAAGAGTATTGAATGAACAAGGGAAAAGTTGTTTAACATAATAAGTAACAACATCTGTATTTAACACTTCTAGGTCGGAGAGATGCCAAGGGAATTTCTTATAACTGTATGGCTCTAATGCAATACTAGAATTGTAAACCATTTATATCCACTGTGAGGTAAGTATTGTTGATTATCCACTATATATTACAGGAGCTTTAGCAGAGGAAACCACAAAGTAAGCATAGGAGCAAGATATTATGCATGCTTCCGGAATTTTGCAATTCAGCTATGGAGGTAAAACCACTATGGGAAACTATACTCAGAATTCTGAAATGCATACCCACACGTCTCTACATAGAAATGCATATACATAGCAAACCTCATGTTCAAATTAGAGATGCTATTGATGTTCACAAGCTAAAAGAAACTAAGACAGGCTGTACTTGTCTGGAGTGACTCCAAGTATGAGTGGGATCTGAACCAGAAATTAGATCAAAAGCATTGAAAAAAATGAAGGAAGAAAAATATAAGGAATATAATAGTAAAAAAAAATATCTCAGAGTGGAATGGCATAAGAATTAAAATTTAAAAGATTACAGCCCTGGCTTGTGTGGCTCGGTTGGTTGAACATATTCTTGTGCACCAAAGGTCACTGGTTTGATTCCTGGTCAGGTCACAAGCCCGGATTGTGGGTTTGATCCCCAGTAGAGGGCATGCAGGAGGCAGCAATCATTGTTCTCTCTCATCAATGTTTCTCTCTCTCCCTCTCCCTTCCTCTCTCTCTCTCTAAAATCAAGAAAAACACATTTTTTTAAAATAAAAAAGATTACAAAGTCCAACAAAATCAATGAAAAAATATTCACCTTTAAAACAAATCTTTTAGATATACTAAAGAAATATATTGGTACACCAAGAAAAAAAAATACAAATCTAAATACTGTAGAGAGTTGAAAACAAAACAAAAAGACCTAAGTCTAATGAAACAAGTAAAGCATAGGAAATATAGTCAATAATATTGTAAAAATTATGTTTGGTGTCAGATGGGTACTAGACCAATCAGGATAAACATTTTATGTTATATAAATGTCTATCACTATGTTGAACAACTGTAATTTTTAAAAATTTTAAAGGAGAAATAAAGAATTATACTATAAAAAAAAATGTCTTTAACTGGTTATTAAAAGACAATAAGAAGACCGCTTCCAAGTTTAAGGGAAAATAATTTGAACTGATAATTCTAGTTCCACTTACCTTTCTTTGATCAAACTTTAGAACCTTTTTCCCCCAGTAAAACTAAGGAATAAAACAAGAACAAAGACTGAAGGAAGGAGTGGGTCACACTCACGACAGTGTTAAAGAAAGTCCCAGGAAATCTAGTGCTCCAAACAGTTTGGGATCTCCCCCACCCCCCACCCTGCCCCAGTAAATTCAGACTTTTGGTAGTCTGGAGTCAAGAAGGACAAAGGAGCCCTGGCTGGTTTGGCTCAGCGGTTAGAGCGTTGGCCTGAGGTCCTGAGAGACCCGGGTTCGGTTCCCGCTAAGGGCATGTACCTCGGTTGCAGTTTGTCCCCGGCCCTGGTCGGTTGTGCGGGTGGCAGCTACTCGATGTGTCCCTTTCACATCGATGTTTCTCTCTCTCTCTCTGTTCCTCTCTCTCCCCCCCACTCTACCTGAACAAAAAATGGAAAAATGTCCTCGGGTGAGGGTTAAAAAAAAAAAAAAAAAAAAAAGGACAAAGGAATATGTGATTGGTCCTAGTCAAAAACTCTTAAATAACATATTCATAGCTATAATCATCAGTCCTTGGCTATCAGAGTAAAACAGTGTTGTTTTGTTTTATTTTGTTGTATTGTCATAATATTTTATTATCTTATATCTTTACCAAAATAAAATGCCTTAAAAAAAGTTTAATAATAAAATGTCAGCTTCTATATTAATTAGGCTATAATTTGTTGTAACAATAAAACCTCAAAATTCAGACACTTAAATGTATTTATGAAGTGTATTTCTGTCTCCCAGAACAGACTACTATAGGTAGACAGTTAGTCACATAAGGGGTTACCCTCCATGAGGGTCTCCAGGCACCGGGGTTTTATATTCTTATTGCTCTGTTCTCCTCCTAGGTATCTTTCTCACTTGCTTAATAGAATCTAGCCTACTAGCAGCACATTCATTTTCTTTGGGAAAGAAGAAGAAGGGAAATAGTGAGCCATCATTTAAATTTTGTAAATGTATGCACCTAAGCTGCTCCTATACCATTGGCTTGAATGTAGTAGCATGGCCACATCCATGCTCTTGCAAATAGAAAAAAAAAAAAAAGAGAAGGAAGGAAGGAAGGAAGGAAGGAAGGAAGGAAGGAAGGAAGGAAGGAAGGAAGGAAGGAAGGAAGGAAGGAAACGAAACTAGACCACCTTCTTACACCACATACAAGAATAAAGTCAAAACAAATTAAAGACTTAAAATGTAAGATTCAAAACCATAAAACTCCTTGAAGAAAACATAGGCAGTAAAATCTTGGACATTTATCAGAGCAATATTTTTTCTGACATATCTCCTTGGGCAAGCGAAATAAAAGAAAAAATAAGCAAATGGGACTACATCAAACTAAAAAGGTTTTGCACAGCAAAGGAAACAACAAAATGAAGACAACCTACTGAATGGAAGAAGATATTTGCCAATAATACATCCAATAATGGGTTAATTACTATTTAAAGATTTGAAATAGATTGCATCTTACACAGATGGGAGGAAATTATGAATTTTGGATAGCAATCCATTATTGGATGTATCATTGGTAATATAAAAATTCAGTATAAAATGACAATCTAAACAAAATAATAATTATTATTATATTGAGTAAAAAAAGCTAGACACAAAAAGAATTCCTAGTATGATTACATTTACATAAAAAAGGGTAGAAATAGCCCTGGCCATTTTACTCAGTTGTTAGAGCGTCGGCCTGTGGACCAGAGAGTCCCGGTTCAGTTCTGGGTAGGGGCATGTACCTCGGTTGCAGTTTGTCCCCGGCCCCAGTTGGGATAATGCGGGTGGCAACCAGTCAATGTGTCTCTCTCACATCGATGTTTCTCTCTCTCTCTTCCCCACTCTCTCCCTCTGAAGATATCTGAAGATAAATGCAAAAAATGTCCTCGGGTGAGGATTAAAAAAAAGGGTAGAAATACAAACTACTATCTAATGATAAAAAGCTGATTAGTGGTTGCCTCAGTACTGAGGTAAATGGAGGTGGTAAGGATTACAAAGACACATGAGAAAATGTTTGGAAGTGATTGATAAGTTCACTATCTTAATTGTAGTGATAATTTCAAGGGTAAATATATCTGCCAAAACTAATCAAATTATATACTTTAAATATGTGCAGTTTATAATCCATCAAAGTATGTCTTGATAAAGCTATATTTTAAAAGGTCCAAGTACAAATGTGATTTTTAAAAGAGATACTAACAATTACATTCTACTCAAAGCACCCTAAATATGTTTAATTTTCAAATCATTAGATTAAATGTTGTTGCTTCTTCCTTAAATGGAGATATTTTTCAAATCTGTTACACCAACTAGCAACTAATGCCAAATACTCTATGAAGTAAAAATTAGTTAAACCATTAGATTGAATTAGCTTGGTGGAAAGAACTAAGATCATTGGTTGAACATGAAATGAATCTCGCTTTCCAATTCCCAAACCTTTGGTTCTAAGGGAATAATCCAATTATCTCTTCAGGATGTCTTCAGAATCAAGACCTATGCTGAAATATTCTTTTTTCCTAATATTCAAAAATATAACAAATAAACTATTTACACTTTATCATGACAGTAACAGTTATATCAACATTATTGCAGTCTTGATGTACTGTCCCAGCCCTTTCTGTAGAAGGTCTTTTTCTAATAATCCCTTTTGTAACATCTGTATCCTAAAGTCAGTTATTCTAGGAATGCTTTGTTTTTCTTTTTGCTGGCTTCTTTTTCAATAGTACCTCTTAAATTTATAAACACAAAAGTAGAGCAATTAAAAGGCATAATAACCACATTCCTTCAATGATTGGTTATTTTCTCTTTACTATTTAATAAGCAGCTATCTAGATATTCTGATTAATTTTTAAATAATATCTTTAAAATTCCAGGTAGTAGAAATCATATTTTCATAAATTATGATCTGTCATTCTCATTCATCTTCAGTACATTCATTTTCTTCCTACTCTCTGGAATTTGCTATTTCTGGCACATGCTCTATACACAAAAGGTCAGGTCAATGGGTTTCCATTAAAAAAGTAAACCTGTTTGATCCCCGGGCCCTGTCCAGGTTGTTTGGGAGGCAACCAGTCTATGTGTCTCTCTCTTTTGTGTTTCACTCTCTCTCTCTTCCCCTCCCTCCCATCCACTCTCTCTAAAAGTCAATGGAAAACTATCCTCAGGTGAGGATTAACCAAAAAAAAAAAAAAAAGGTAAACAAGAGGCTTATTGCTTACGAATGTTTGAAAGCCCCTAAATACAATCAAGAGATATAAATATATGCAAAAATTATAAGGTGCTGATACATTATGTCACTTTAACAAAAAATCAAATATATAAATATATGTGATATCTGTTACTAAATTTTTTATTTTAAAAACACTTGCTTTAGTGAAGGAGGAAGAGGAGATGGACAAATGGAAGAAAATAAGGAGAAGATAAAGTAGCAGCTCAGATTGAAGGTTCATATAGCCCTGAAAAACAGCAAGTGCTAAATAAACATTTATTGACTGTATATTCGTGAGTGAACAAGCCTGACATTACTGTCATTTCATCATCTATCTCCACTTTAGTTTACTAGCATCACATCCACATTATGGCTTTTTATGGCTCTTGAGGGGCAAAAAGCAGAGTTTGGGAGTCCTCCAAACGTCTAAGGCATATATTAGGGTCAATTAAGCAATTTTGATTAGTAAATAGAGAAAACAGAGAATGACTTCACACAATAAAAAAAGTATGAAATCAAGGATAATACCATTTGATTAAAAATAAAATAAGCCTGGCCAGTGTGGCTCACTGGTTGAGCATCGGCCCATGAATCAAGAGGTCACCAGTTCGAATCCTGGTCAGGACACTTGCCCAGGTTTTGGGCCCAATCCCCAGTGAGGGGCATGCAGGAGGTGGCAAATTGATGTTCTCTCTCATCGATGTTTCTAACTCTCTCTCCTGTTCCCTTCCTCTCTCTCTAAAAATCAATTTAAATTTTTTTTTTAATCCTAGTTTTGTTGTATGAGGGTTCATTGTGAGAAGTACATTCATTTTAGACATCAAAAGTTTTATGTGTACCAACTAGAGAATAACCAGAGTCTATAGAATGTCTACATTATAAAATATTGAAATTGGTTCTATTTTTATGTATATAAAATAACAAATTACTCAAATAGGTAAGTATAGCTTGGTAAATATAATTTGTGAGTATATTTAGGCAAATTACTGTAATGAAGAAGTAAAAATTATAATTAATTTATCCCATAACATAAATTGGTATTTTTGATGGGCTTAAAAAGATTTAAATCATTTTCTGTCTTAAAGCAATGTCAACTTTCCTCTGAAGGTATATAAATACTGTACTCTTAGTAAGTCCTTTTTCCATCGCTAGAAGAAAGATTTTTGGCTCAGTTTCTGTCTAAATTATTACAGATTTTGAATTATAATGAGATACACCAAATGTGATAAAACCATGCTTGAATTCTGTTACAGAGCCCGAGGGTTTGGATGTTTGCTCACCTCGTACTTGAAAATACTTCACATGGTTTGCCACAGCCTCTGTAACACTCTCATCTGGGCAGATTCTCACTCCATTAGGAAACAGAGGAGATCGCTTCCTTCTGAGCAACCACTGTCTCTCTGCTTCTCTGTGGTCCTGAGGTTGTTTCTTTCCACTGGACAGAGAAAGATCTGCAGATTCTGGGTCAGTCAGGAGAAAAGAAATTGTACTCTTGGGTTCTTGGATCTCTTCTAAAGATAAGTAGGTCTGTGCTATAGAGTGAAAGCATAAACAAGGGTGCTGGTGATAAATGAAAAGACAGTACAAAAGGGGACTGAGGAAAACCGACGTTTGTGCCACGTTAGGGTTTTTTTAGTCAATCTCAGGTTATAGACATGCATGCCTAAGGAGAGGAACGGAGCATTCATTCTATTCTCCATTTAATTCCTACTCCTTCATTTCTAGATTGTTCATTATTGAAGTCAAGCATACATCCAATTCAACACAAGAAATAAAAGGAAATAAGGTTTGAACCAGGAAATACTAAGGAAAAGGAAAACCAAAATTATTGGAGAGATTTGCAAACGGTTTAAATGAGGCAATATCAAAGGTTAATAGGGTAGCATTTGATTCAATTTCTTACAGCAGTCACATCAAATATTATTTTTAGAGAGAATATAATACAGATATTAAAAAGAATAAAAACAATGTCGATTTTTAAATACCTGTTGATGATGGGAGGTTTTCTTCTATCAGGACAAATATCAAAATACCCAAAGAAATCTTCCCAAGATGAGGAAACATAATCATTTGGCCAAAACCAAAGAAATGAGCTGAGGCCAAATCCTTAACTGAGCACCGAAAGCCTTGAAACTTCCAATAACAATTGTTACAGGCAAGATCTAACCTTTAAAAGTTTATGTATGAGAATTGGCAAATATTCCAAAACCATTATAAATGACCTTAAATAAAAATGATGTCCTTTCAAACTACCTCTCACTTCTCTGAAATAACCAGCATGCTATGAAAGCAGGAGAGATAAGCTAATTAGAACAGATGGGGAGACAATTTCTTTATTCTAATCTAGCCAGCTAAGCTCTTTACTAACGCTCTCCTTGCCTTTAACAAGCAGTTCATTTAAAAATAATGTTTCATATGTATTTCACTAAGTTTTATAATTTTTCTGAATCTATTAGTTGAACCATATAGATTCGCATGTTCTCTGGGTTCTTCTGGGACCTACAATTTGTAAACATGAAATGCCCAAACTGATTGTACCTGTCTAATTCAGAAGTACAGAGCTACATACAACAAAATTGGTTTTCTTGGAGCTGATTCTCTTTGTAATAAATTTACTGTCCTTAAATTTCCATCTTTGATAAAATATTTGAAAGTTTATCACTATAATCACTTACTATGTCTCCTTCCTTATCTATAAAATGGGATTGTAGTAGTAAAGTTAACTCATAATAAAGCTATTGAATTAGGTAATATATAGAAAATGCTTAGAATACTGCCTGGTGCATACTACACACACAGTAAATATGATAGTTCTATGATAATAACTTTATTGCTTAATTTGGTATTAAACATGAGGTCCAGTGTGTTATCCCTTACCCAATAGGACCAGACAAAATCCTTTGTATTAGGACAGCTGTTTTTTATCAAATAAACCTAGTAGAAAGCAATTAAGTTAGTTAAAATCCTTGTGGGAGCTAGAATTGACTATCAAATAGCAATCTTACGTCATATACCTCTGGAGAAATTCTTCTTATAAAAATGTTTTGTAAAGACCTAAAGCACATTTCTCTGGAGAATCCTAAACTAATTGTGTCGGTTAAATTATCCTGTGTTTTAAGTTTTAGGAAAAGCTCATCAAGCATATTTTCCATACAAACTCATACCAACCACATTTTTAGCCCTTATATAAGCTAACAAGTATAAATGACCATTAAATATATGTGCACAGAAGCATTTGCAATATACTGATAATAATTTTATTTCCCAAACTTGATGGAGAGGAAAAAGTTGAAAATTTTACTAGCTAAGTGAAATTTTACAGTTCAAAGAAAAGTTTCATGCTGACAATTCAGACCAAAGGAGAACTTTGAAGTAACAAATATTAGTTGGAAATTATTTTTGATGACCTACTCCAACAGGCCAGGAAATATTCTGAGACTCACAGTATTCTGGAAACATTTCTGTACTTAAAATGAGAAAAATCCTGGGCAACCCTGGGTTCAAATCCTGTTCTTACCACTTAATATTTGATTCTGGTAAACCTAAATTCTTAGAACTGGTTTACCACTAAAAAAAATAGGTATGATGATCTCTGCCTAAATCACAGAGTTGTTGGGGAAAATTAGGAAATATGAAAATTCTTTGTAAATTAATGTATATACTAGTATTTTGTTACAAGTGTTCATAAAGCAAAAAGAGGTTTCAAACTTTGTAATTCTCTTTTGTTCAAACTGTAGAATGAAATAAATTTTCCCTAATTTATATTACAAGTATTTACTTAAGAACTCTAAAAATGGTTGTTATATCTATAAAATATAGTTTGCAAGAATTCAGGAACATGTACTTTAAAAAGCAACACCTACCTCAAAAAATTAAAAATTGAGCTTCCATTTGACCCAGTGATCCCACTTTTAGGAATATACCCTAAGAAGCCTGAAACACCAATCAGAAAGAATATATGTACCACCATGTTTGTAGCAGCACTATTTACAATAGCTAAGATCTGGAAACAGCCCAAATGTCCCATTAGTAGATAATTGGATAAAAAAAGCAGTGGTACATATACACAATGGAGTACTATGCAGCTGTAAGAAAGAAAGATCTCTTATCCTTTGAGACAACATGGACGGACCTGGAAAGTATTATCCTAAGCGAAACAAGCCAAACAGAGAAAGACAAATTATCATATGATCTCACTTATTTGTGGAATATAATGAACATAACAGTCTGAGGAATGGGGTAGTCCCAGAGATGTGGAAGTGGGGTACAGACTGACAATCCCCAGAAGAGGAGGTGGTGGGGGAGAGATAAACCACAGAGCTTATATATATGTATGTTATGAACAAAGGTCATGGACAACAAAGCTGGGGACAGGGCAGGGAGAGAGGGGGAGGGGGTAATCAGTGTGGGGGGGGAACATCTATAACAAAAATTAATTAATTAATAGAAAGGAAGGAAGGAAGGAAGGAAGGAAGGAAGGAAGGAAGGAAGGAAGGAAGGAAGAGAGAGAGAGAGAGAGAGAGAGAGAGAGAGAGAGAGAGAGAGAGAGAAAGAAAGAAAGAAAGAAAGAAAGAAAGAAAGAAAGAAAGAAAGAAAGAAAGAAAGAAAGAAAGAAACTCAAAAAAAACACACCCTGGCCAGTTTGGCTTAGCAGTTAGAGCATCGGCCTGCAGACCAAAGAGTCTTTTGTTCAATTCTGGTCAAAGGCATGTACCTTGGTTGCTGTTTGTCCCCGGCCCTGGTCGAGGTCGTGCGGGAGGCAGCCAGTGGATGTGACTCTCTCTTTCTCTCCCTCCCTCCCACTCTATCTGAAGATAAAATAGAAAAATATCCTCAGGTGAGGATTAAACACACACACACACACACACACACACACACACAATAGTATAAAAACGTCACCTGGGTTCATTTGCTTCTAAATAGGTTTACCATTTTATAAATTCATTTTAACTCCCCATTTAATATAACTTTTAACTGCAGCATTCTTAGAATAACTGCAAGTGTGATACAAGGCAATAGGTGATCACTACCATAGGAACCCAGAGACAAGATAAATTCCTACTGGAAAACTAAGGACATTTATTAGAGATAACATTTTAGCTAGACCTCAAATGTCCTGGTGTAGTGGGCAGAGTGGACAGCGTTAGAGAGAGGGAATGGGAGTTAGGAGAAAAAAACCTAGGCATGATCAATAGGTAGAAAAATACACCATTTGTACAGAAACTAGAAACATCTTTGCTAAAGCATGAACAGGAGCATAGGGCAAATAGGTTGGAAATGAAGTCTGGACAGGTGGAGGTAGTCCGTGAAATACCTTGAAAGTCTTAGCAAGAATTTTGGATTTCCCCTATAGATAAAAAGATTATCTAATTTTTAATTACTAAAAAAAAATATTCCTTGATTTTTTATTGAGATTCTTTTTAGGAAATATTTCAAAATCTCATCTGATGGTCCTTATACAGTAAGAAAGATCCCCAAAATTATAAACTGGTAAGAAACTCAACATAAAACTTGATGCTTAGAAATAATAAGTACAATGTTCTTTCATCCATGCCTTATTTCCAAATGAGTTGACAATCATTTATTGACTCAGCAAAATTTTCTGAGTGTTTATCATAGGCTACTAATCTACTGAATACAGGAAATGCAAAATGTTTGTCTTTTAGGAGCTAGTAGTCTACAGGGAAAAACATGTATACAAATAATTGAATAAAATTGGTAAGAGAGACTTCCGGTCAAGATGGCGGCGTAGGTAAACGTGGTATCACATCCTCCTAAAACCACATCAAAGTTACAACTAAACTACAGAACAACCATCATTCAGAACTGTCTGCAATCAAGCTGAATTAAAGTCCTACAACTACGGAATTAAAGCAGCAGCTACATCCAGACTGGTAGGAGGGCGGAGGCGGTCAGGCTGGTCCCACACCCACGTGTGGCGGATAAAAATCAGGAGGACACCTCGGCTGGGAAGGTCCTCCCTGAGGACTGAGGGGTCCCCGTCCCACACCAGTAACCCGGTTCAGGGTTCCAGTGCCAGGAAGAGAATCCCCATAACTTCTGGCTGGAAAAACCAGCGGGAACTGAGGCTCAGGGAGGCTGAAGCGGCTGGAGCCCCAGGCAGCTCATTAAAGGGCCCGCACACAGACTTACCAGACTCTCTCCCTCTAAGCTTGGAGGGGAGGCAGCTCAAGGGGCGCCAGAGACATACAGGGAAGAACTGAGCCGTTTGGCACTGGAGCGAGGGCTGGAGAGGGGGCTGTCTCCCAGACAGACATGCTGTCAGAGGCCTTTGTTCCTTTGGTGAGCCCTTCCCTGGGGCAGCAGACAGCCACCATATCTGGGACTCCAGCAACTTGGCTCACACTGGTAGCCCCGCCCTGGTGACTCCCTGAGGCCCGGCCATGCCCCACCCAACTTTCAGGCCCACCCAAGCTGTTGCCAGTTGCTTAACCATAGGATTAGCCTGTCTTGGATCCTGCTTCAGGTTTTCCTAAATTCTTTCAAACAAGCAGCATCTGGTCTCAGATAGCCCCATACCTCTCAAGTAATACATAGAAACAAAAACGGGGAGGCAGCTAAAATGAGGAGACAAAGAAACAGGTCCCAGATGAAAGTACAGAAAAAATCTCCAGGAAAAGAACTAAGCGAAATGGAGATAAGCAACCTAACAGATACTGAATTCAAAATACTGCTTATAAGGATGCTCAATGAACTTAGAACCTCAGCAAACTCAGTGAGGGCCTCAAGTGCATAAAAAAGGAGCAGTCAGAAATGAAGGAGGCACTAACTGAAATAAAGAATAATTTACACAGATTCAATAGTAGAGTAGGTAGAGCCAAGAAGCAAACCATCGATTTGGAATATAAGGAAGCAAAAAATACCCAATCAGAACAGCAAAAAGAAAAAAAAAAAATAAGGATAATGTAAGGAGCCTCTGGAACAACTTTAAGCGTGCCAACATTCGCATCTTGGGGAATACCAGAAGGGGAAGAGACAGAACAAGAAATAGAAAACCTGTTTGAAACAATAATGGCAGAAAACTTCCCTGACTTGGTGAAGGAAACAGACATACAAGTCCAGGAAGCACAGAGTCCCAAACAAGATGAACCACAAGAGGCCCACACCAAGACACATCATCAAAATGCAAAAGGTTCAAGACAAAGAGAGAATCTTAAAAGCAGCAAGCGAAAAGCAGTTAGTTACCTACAAGAGAGTTCCCATAAGACTGTCAGCTGATTTCTCAAAAGAAACTTTGCAGGCCAGAAGGGAGTGGCAACAAATATCCAGTGATGAAAAGCAAGAACCTACAAACAAGATTACTCTATCCTGCAAAGCTGTCATTTAGAATCACTGGCCATATAAAGACTTTCCCAGACAAGAAAAAGCTAAAGGAGTTCATCACCACCAAACCGTTATTATATGAAATGTTGAAGGGTCTTTTTGAAGAAAAAGATAAACTATGTGAACAAACAAAATGGCAATGATTACATATCTATCAACAATGGAATCTACAAACAAAATGAACAGGCAGAACAGAAACATTCTCATAGATACAGAGAACATTTTGTTGGTTGCCAGATGGAAGTGGGGTTGGGGGAATGGGTGAAAAAGGTGAAGGGATTAAGAAGTACAAATTGGTTGCTAGACTGACAAACCTCAAAGGGAAGGGGGTTAGGAGGTGGAAAGAAATTAACCAAAGAAATTATATGCATAACCAATGGACACAGACAACAGTGTGGGAAAAGGCGGGAGGGAGGTGGGAGTGGTTAGGAGGGGGTCAATGGGGAAAAAATGAGGAACATCTGTAATACATTCAACAATAAAGATTTTTAAAAAAGGAAAAAAAAAGATAAAATAAAATTGGTAAGAGAAATAGAAACAAATCATTATGGGGCAACAGGAGCGGTAATGAATTATTCTGTTTAAGCAAGTGTTGGGAGATGACATTTGAGCCACATTTTGAAAAAAATAAAGTTGATAAGAAGTAGTGAGAGCATTCCAGGAAGAAGGAATAGCATGTGCAAGACCTGATGTGTGTAGGTACAATGTTGCAACGCCCATTCCTAAAATCCACCTGTGATCTTGGGTTCAAAGTGACTTTCACATTCACATGACAATAGTCCATAACCTAGCACCTTTCATTTGTGTTAGAATACAGCCCAGAAAACAGTGTATCAAATAAAGCATATCTTCAACTGGAGTCCCTATAGGAGTCCTGACCTTGATGTCTTCAGCCCCCCAAAAAGATGCACTCAGTTTAAGAGATCACCTTATGCAGAGCACACCAGCATAAGGAAGCCTCATCCACACAGACAATGTCTTTTTTAAAAATATGTGTTTATTGTTTTTTAAAGAGAAAGGAAGGGATAAAAGCATCAATGTGAGAAACATCAATCGGCTGCCGCCTCCTGCATGCCGCCTACTGGGGATCGAGCTTGAAACCTAGGCAAGTGCCCTGACTGGGAATCAAACTGAGACCTCAGTCCATGGGACGGAGCTCAATTCACTGAGCTCCACTGGCCGGGCAACACAGAACCACGTCTTTCTATAGCCTGTGGGCAAAGTTTCCAGATTTTCACAAGGACAAGCCCAGTTACAAGAGACTACAGAGGGAAACAGGGGCCTATGTTTTCCAGCAGGTTTTTAAACAATCTGGTCAAACAGGCCTTCCGAGCATGCATGTCCACTCACAGTTCTCCAGTCCAGACACAGCCAACAATCAAAGGTCTTTTTTGCCATTCAAAAAAATGTTGAATACAGGTGACATTTCACATTTATTTTAGCTCAGTACATTCCCAAAGAAACAATATTGAAAGAAAGAAATCCCAAGATAATTTCCTATGAATAAAAGGCTTAAGCTTGGTGTTAAGCCAAAAGTAATTGAAGTGTAAATTAATAATTTATATGACTAAAAAGTAGGTGACAGTGCAAAGATGAGGATAGAATAAAGATTGAAACCAGATTAGAAAACACTCTGTATGACAAGTCAAGTCCTATTTTCCCCTTAACAAAAAAGAAAAGCTGATTTGCCCTGGTTGGTGTGGCTCAGTGGCTGGAGCCTCAGCCTGTGCACTGAAGGGTCACCGGTTTGATTCTCAGTCAAGAGCACCTACCTGGGTTGTAGGTTCGGTCCTTGGCCCCCGTCAAGACATGTGTAGGTGGCAACCAATCAGTGTGTCTCTCTCACATCGATATTTCTGTCACATCAACGTTCCTCCCTTGCTCTCTCTCCACCCCACCCTCCCTTCCTTCCTTTCACTCTCTCTAAGAAAATCAATGAAAAAACTATCCTTGGGTGAGGATTAACAAAACAAAACAAAAAAGCTGATTTAATAAATTCATTTTAATAAACTTTTGTAAGTTGGTTGGATATGACTATTTTAAAAAGCTATCTTTTTATTTTAATCCCAAGAGTTGAGAATTAAAAGTAGTATTTTCTTCTTTAGGAAGGCTTTCCCTGTCCAACAACCCTCTTACTACTCTCCACATCTCAGGAGCTTGTGTACACACACACACGGCTGAACTCCCTCTTATGCTCCCAAAGAAACTCTGATGGTTTTTACCAGAGAATATTAAGACTGTTCATATGTCCACTTCTCCTGTTAAACTATAAAGGATTCAGAAATAAGATCTGTCATTCATTTTATTGGACCTAGAAAATTGCTAAATGTTCCCTGAACTGACAAATTAACTGTATTCTTGTTAAAACAGAAAGAAAACTAATCTAAGCATCAGTTACATGATAGAGACTGGCCACTGTACAATTCAAAATTTATTTCTAAGACTGGCACACAATTCTTTAAAAAATTACACCTCAATTTAATGAATTGGAAATATGTTTAATATAAAATGTTGATATTTTCAAAGCATTTCCACATGAATTTAGGAAAATGAATTTTAAACAATCTTCAAAACATGATAAAAGACAGTGGTATCTCTGAAAAACATACAAACAAAAAAAGTTAAGAAGTCACAAGATGATGTATTATATACTTGCTTTCCCAAAATTAGATGTACAAAACAATAGTCACCTAAAAAAGTCCCCTCCCACACACACACACACAAATTGGGAATGAAACATGTAATTATAAGCATCTTTATAGGAAACCTCCAAAAGACAAATATCTTTAACAATAAAAGATGGTGACGAGATTAACAAAAGCTAAAGAACACTGAGGCTTAACTGACAATATCAATTCACATGATTCTAAAATAAAATGTTCCTACTTTTAGCTTTATCTGAAATTGCCTTTGCTTCACTGCTTTATATACAGTTACCATGTAAATCCAAGCGACGCTTAAAACACAAGATTAAAATATTTTTAAAAAAAAAAACATTTTTCTTATCTGAGAAAATACATTATAATTGTCCCCTCAAAATATTCCTGATACCATTAGGAGGTTGTGAAGTATTTATATAATACCACCCTCAGCACATGAATTCATAACTGTTACCTGAACATTTAATAAAAAAGTAAGCTCCATGGGGATTATAGGTCTCTAAAAAGTACAATTCAAAAATATAAAAGCAATGAGAGCAATCTGGCTTTGCAGATGAATACTGGGTAACAGAGCTATAAAAATTATATATTTAGTTCTACAATAAATAAGACTTTGAGGGTATTTTTAATTAAATTATAAGGACACCAATTTTATCTTACATAAATTGTGTACATATATTCTGGGACAATGGAGAAGTCAGTATATAGCTATAATTCAAATAAACTATGTTGGGTAACATATATCATTTTTTAAAACCTATTTTGTATAGCTAACTTTTTTTGTTCCAAATTTCACCCTGAATGAATGAATTCAATTCCCAGATCCTCACATATTACATCAAAAAAAAGGAAAAAAAATTACAGCAGAGTAATGGTTTCATTTAGCAATTGAGAAAAATAAGCTGCGCTTTGAAAGACTGATTTTTTATCATCTTGCTATCATTTGTCTTCTTTTACACTATACAGAAGGAATGCCATAAATGGCATTTTCTGAAGCCTTAATACTAAATTCTTTAAAAAGAAAAATACACAGTATTCATACTGCATGCTTGAGCTGCAAAGAATAGAATTACAATATAATGTGACTTGTCAACAAATTTGACAGTCACTGGGGCTGGCATCAGGGAGGACCTAACTCCCCTCAACTCCCGCTATGTGGAAGTACAGATCACATAGTTTTATTACCTACAAAAACATTCCCACATTACATATGCTATTGCATAATCCAAGCATTTTAAATCAGAAAAATATCAAATATTTATGAAATTTTAATTTCTATCTAATAAGATTATGTATATCACACCCATTTCCACTCCATCTATGAGATCTCAACAATTCTAATAATACACCTTATATATTTTAAATAATGTTCAATGACACACACTACTGCAAGCTGTCTTCTCTGTGAGCTGTCTAACACAAATGCTGGTAAGCAGCTTCCCAGTAATCGTGTAGACCATCTGTGTCATCTTTGTACAGATTAACTAGCTACTGCTGCCCTTCTGTTGCTGTAAATGAAGTTTCAAAATGAGCTCTCGAATATCCTCCCGTTTGGTCTTTATTACATGACGAGGAAACCATTTCTCCAAATGAATTGGAAGTTCAAAGTTAACAATGGGATCCTAAAGAGATAAAAGAAAGAACACAATAACGTCAGCGGTATAATTCAAATTTGTTTGAGTTTCATTTTTACAAGAAATGAGAAATTGCCAACTTTATATAAATAAGAGCTTTACTGAGATACCATTCAGATATAATAAAATTCACCTAAAATATTCAATTGAATGGTTTTCAGTACATTCAGAGTTGTGCAACCATGACCACAATCAACTTTAGAGCATTTTCATTAAATTGCTAACTTTTGAACATCAAAATTAAATCCTGTTTGTTTAAATGAATAATTCAAAGCAGAATTAGTAAAGAGAAAATGGTTCAGCACAATGCAGAAGTCAGGTTGGTTTGAACACAGTTTTTTCCAACATGTTAATATTCTGAAATAATTAAAACAAATAGAAAGCCTGAGCAGTAAATGAAGAATCTCAAATTAAAAAAAACAAAAACAAGCATATAAAATCCTACAGAAGTACCTTTTTATAGTGCAACAAATGGCCAATCTAATGGCTATATTTTCCATTATGTTAAGTTTAACCAAGAAGTTGCAAGTTACAACTGCAAAGACTTTCCTCTGTGTTTAAAAAAAATAAATAACAGCTGAAGACGGCTACCCCTAGATCATGTTTATAAATCTGACGAACCTATTAAAGGCCAGATGTAAGAAGGACTTACATCTTGAAGAAGAAATTAAGAATCTCAGGGTATAATGCTGAAAGAATGAACTGACTATGATTCTCAGGGCAAATGTCAGCAGAGATTTAACTATAGAATTATTTTTATTAAAATTAATATTGTTTTTGTTAGGGTTTAGTTACAAGTTCCACAGGTTTTGAGTGGTCCATCCCAAACCTATTATTTTCCCACCAAAGCTCAGTTAAATTAGATTACAGATTTTACAAATCTGTAAAACACAAGGTTTAGTTTTTTTAGTTTTTCCCCCAGAAATCTTAAATGGTGCTACAACCTATATTAGAAGTATATTCTCCTGACTGAGGATATACAAAGTAGAATTATGTAACAATATCAGAATATGTTATGTGACAAGGCACTTTGAATATTCTAAATATAAACCAAATCTCTTTGGAAAGAGTATTAGAAAACCAGAATTGTCTCCCTTTAAGAAGTTCCAATGTGAAAAATATATATATATTCTATGACTTTCATAACGTATACCATATTCTGTTACATATTATCATTCTTCTCCAATTATAACAAAAGTTGTAACTGCACCTTATGATCCGTACACTTTGAAAGAAACTTTAAAGGATTTTCCAAGCCAGTATAAATACCATGTTCAATATACCAATAACACTGGTAATGACTGAAGTAATAAGCTGACAGCTCAAAAAGCAGAGTGATTCTTTGCTATTTAAAATTTCTCCTTTAATAGTGCTACAGTTTCTATACAGTCTCTGATGAGCTAGAAAATAACACCCATGCTTGCATTGTACTTAACTAGTTTATGATTTTCTGAGCTACTTGAATACATGAATCCAGTTCTGAAATTCCTTTGAATTTCCATCTGCCTTACTACTCTCTGCACACACTCCCTGTCCCCATGTAATCATTCTGGAACTCCAATTATATGCAAATTAGACTTTTTGACTGTATTACACTTGTCTCTTGCTCTGTTCTTTTCTTTACATTCTCTTTTCTCTCTGAGCCAACTGGATACTTTCTTTATATTGTCTTTTTTTGAAGTTCACTAATTGTGTCTTCTACTGTGTCCAGTCTGCTATTAAACCTATACAATAAATTCTTAATTTCAGATATATCATTATACATTTTCAACTCTAGAATGATCACTTGATTTTTTAATAGATTTTATCTCTTCATTATTTTGTTCATTTTTGACTATTTTCTCTAACATATTAATCAAATCATTTCTAAGTTCTTATCTGCTAACTCCAATATCTAAATTATCTGTGATTCCATTTCTTTTCTTTTCTTTCTTGGTTACCTATAACATTTGCTGCTTCTTTGCTTGCCCAGTAATTTGTGATTGTATATTGGTAACTGTGAATAAGAAACTTATTTACATCTTTACATACCTTAAAGAAACTTTCCACATATTGCAGTAAATATACTCCACAATCACTGCTATTATCTTGTTTAGGAACTTTAGGGCATAGGTCCACCATGTTTGTTTTGCTGAATTCACGATGAGTTTTTCGTTTAACTTCCCACTCTACCTCTAAATACCTTAAATCATCAAAAAGTACAATGACTTGAATAGAAATCTCTTTACTATTTTGCAACACTTTCACAATAGTGTAAAAACATTTGCTTCCAGATATGCTGGCTCAGGCCAAATTCCCAAAGACTGAACTTTAACAGTAGGAATTATAATATGTACTGGCATAAGACAGGAATGCCCCAACTCAAAAGAGCCACATGTGAAAAAAGGCAAGAAAACATATGGTCATCCCAGCAGGGGGTCTCATACTCTCGCAGAGAGTGCACCCAGGCTTCAAAAGTCCTACTTTTAAGAAAATCATCTTAGTTTCAAACTAAAATCTAGACCTTTTTCAACAACTCAACTTCCACAACTCAAAAACATAAAATCGTTTATATCACAAGGTAAACCAATTATTTAAAAACTTTAGCTGCTAGTTTTGTGAGATCCTTAAATTATAAAATTACACAAACACACATATACAAACATAAGAATGGGTTACTTTTTTAAGTATTACTTTTGATAACCATTTAACATTTGCACTGCTCCTTTGTAAAATTATGCTTTTGTTCAATTACGAAAACAAATTCTGAATTTACTTTTGATATAATCCTTGAGAAATAGTAATACTTGAATATTATCACATAATAGGAGATGTTTATTATTGATTTGTAGGCCTTATCTAAATACATAATAAAATGTAATTCTGATATAGTCTTTTAGGGAATTCTTAAGGTAGCTTCAAAATTATTGAGATTTTTAGGTAACAAGCTGAAGGGCAAGTTGTCATTACTTACTCTCGTAAATTCTGAACTGTGTTTTGTATGGAAGCAGCTTTCAAGGAGTCTAGTATGAGAATGCATGGCCTAGAAAGAGCAAAGGAAGAAATCACGATGCACATATTTATATATGAAGTGAACCTAAATATCTAAAACTATTAGTATAGCGTGTACCTACCTTTTACACATTTTCTTTGGTATTGACATATTCGTCTCAGTACTCTGAAATAACATGAATTTTTATGAATTTACAATTAAAGTTAGCTTGAATAAATTAATATTTAATTGTCTGAAACTCTAAAATGTTTCAAACAATTTTGAAATTAAAATTTCAATTAAGAGTTCTTTTCATTATCCAAAGTGAGCTAATTTCATTCCTCAAACTTCACTGATTAATTTTCTTATACTGGAGAAACAGTAGTTTATATAGTTTTCCATGTGGCCCCAAGAAGTTATGAACATTTAATATGCCCTAAAAACCAACCTGGAACTGTAATTAATTACTTCTATTCAGAGTTATCATCTTCAGCAAAGATAAACAAGTTAATTTATATTCTTACATACACTGTCTACCTCAATAAATAATGTTGCTAGAGATAGATTTCTTCCCTCTGAAGCACAAAAAGCCGAGTATTAATGTATGTTAAAGGAAAAGGGATGGGTTTTATGTTGGTAAATTTGAGAAACAATAGTTAAATTTAAACATTTCTTTAAAGCAGAACTTCTCAGTGTTTTTAATATTCTAGTGTAACAGTGAATCTCTAAGACAGGAATAGCATATAAAATTTACCCAACTTACCTGACTTTAGAATCTCTTTATAATAAAATCATAAACTGCACCTTAGAGCAAATATTCCAAGGAACCCAATTTGGGAAACCTGGCTTAGAAGCAAGAATGAACTCCCCTATCCGGCCAGCAGAAAAAGAAACCACCTTCCTTCTGCCTACCCTACACCAGTGACAGTAAAGACACAGGCCTGTGCCAGGGAGGCTGCTGCTATCTATGCATACCAAAAATTCATTAGATGGCTACCCTAATTAATTAAGACACCAAATCTAGACCATGTATACTAGTTTGAAGAAAAGTCAATGGTAACTATCTTAGTCTCAAAAGTCATGTGGATGACCTTGAGTCTATTTTGAGTCATTTTTATCAACAATTCACAATAGAAAGTAGAATATAAAATATGTTTGCTTGGCTCATTAATTACACTAAATTCAAAAAATTGCTAGCATAAGGAAGAATAAAAGTAAATCTGACCCACCGAAGTTAAAAAAGTAGTCCACTAAGATGATCAGATAAACTACTAAACAAAGAAACCTTGAAAGTTAAAATAATTTAAACAGACAAAAAGTATGATAATTTCTCATGTTCTCTTTTATACCCCCACAAAATCCATCAAAAAATCATAAAGCAGCAACATTTAATTATGGGTCACCAATGTTCCATAGCCACCTAGCTATGCTGTATTTTACAGATTCATGAGTTTTCCTTCCTTCACATCTATAAAGAACACACTTACTTGGGAATCCGCTATACCCAAGGATAGTGCTGAAGCAGTGTGTAGATCATTATCTAGTTAGAAATAACAAAGCAGTTATGAGTCTTTATGCCTAATACAAAGTATTTAGATAAGCTTAAATTCTAATTTGTATGCATGTAGTATTTAAAGGGAAAAAAATACCTGGGATCTATTTAATTTTTTTCATGGTAAATGTTATAAGCAAAATCCAATCAACAGATAAAACTGACAATGGTCAGCTATTATCAGACAATACATAAACCCCAGAGCCAACACCTGAAATACCAGTTAGCTGGGCCAGTCTCTCATAAAGAGACAATCTTCAAAGATGATCACTAATCAAAATGTCTGTTGTTTTAATGTAGAGGAGAATTAATCTGCCTAGTAATGCTTCTTATAATCTATGATCACAGAGTATTGCATAAATATGTTTTTGAAGAAGATGATTATAAAAAATTGAAAAAAATCAGTTGCTTTATCAGATATGCCCCTACTCCCCCAGGTTTTGGTCAGTATTAATGATAATGACGATTAACTCTGCTTGCTGCTTAGGCTACAGCTATAAAATACATAATTTTGATTCTTTTTTCCTTCAAAGAAAGTCAGCTTATTTGCTTGCTTAATTAACATTAGGATTATAATATAAGAAAAACCATGGAAGAATTATAAGATAACTCATATCACCTAGCCAAATTACTAGTGTCAGCAAGAACTGTGTTACTTTATATTAAGAAAAAATGGGGGATTTCCAGCTACGCCTGAAGATTCATGGCATGGATTCTTAGTCCTGTCAGCAAGACTATTCTATAAAAAGTGCTATGATGAAACTTGATATAAAATTACAACTTAAGAATTACATTTTCTTTTTACCGGAGGCTGGGCATCTAACATTAAAATGTCAGATTTCTTATTCTTCTAATAAGTTTAATGATAATAACTATGTTATCTTTTAACACTGTTCCCTATAATCATTCCATTCCACTATTGTCACCATTTTTAAAAACACCATTTACATTAAGTTTATCACCTATTGTTTTGTTATCATGTTGGGACGGCTGAGCCTGGGATTGCTGGGATGTAGTTTGTGGGAAATCTTCATACATAGCTTCTTCTAACCATGGAAAACAAATGACTGCAAGATACCAGTGAGACCTGTTGAAAAGAAATGCAAACTTAATAACACAATACAATCTTTTTTTTAATCCTCACCCGAGGATATTTTTTCATTGATTTTCAGATAGAGTGGGAGGTAGGGAGGGAGAGAGAGAGAGAGAGAGAGAAACATCGATGTGAGAGAGACACACCAATTGGTTGCCTCCTGCAAGACCCCAACCAGGGCCAAGGATTGAACTGTAACCAAGGTATATGCCCTTGACTGGAATCGAACCTGAGACCCTTTGGTCCATGGGTCAATGCTCTAATTGCTGAGCCAAACCAGCCAGGGCCACAATACAACCTTAATAACAAAAAACCTAAACAATGTGAAAGAGTACGTCCTAAAGCTACAGCTAAGCAGGTATGACAAACTTTGTATCAATTTTGGAAGAGTCAATTGTAATATCTGATATAATATGGAGCACACATTCCAAAACTAATTAAGAAGACTACTTAGGATAAAAGCTGAGTAATTCAAACTTATTTACTTTCACATAGTCAGTGTTTTCTATGAGGATCTACTTTAATAGACTCATAGCATCACCTTTTTTTCTATTAGTGTTTAAAGGGCCTATTCTCTTAAATATTTGAAGAGTCATCCTAAAATCTTTCAATCTCTTATTTCAAAAATCTTTTCTTGAGTCCCCCCCCCAAAAAAAAAATTCAATGTCTCGGTCATTACAGTCTTGTGGTCATTTGTCATTTTATTTTTTCACTATATTTACAATATAACAACTGTCAAACCAAAATCCAAGATAAATAGTTCATTGTTTTAGCTAACTCTTTTTTTTCCTTTACTAATTTTTAGAGAGAAAGGAAGGGAGAGGGAGAGAGAGAGAGAAATATCAACAAGAAAGAACATCAACTGGCCACCTCCTGCATACCCCCCCCACTGAGGATTGGGCCCACAACCTGGGCATGTGCGACTGGGAATCAAACCAGCGACCTCTTGGTGCATGGGTCAACACTCAACTACTGAGCCACACCAGCCAGGCAGTTTTAGCTACCTCTTAAAAAAGATTTAAAATAATACCTGGGATTTATGTATCCATACTTTTTACTGCTTATTAATCTAAATATGCCCAAAATACTTTTCTCTGCACTCTCTCCAATTTTGTTTTAAAATAATCTTAAATACTCACGACTCATTTACAGGCACAAAGATGTAATCTTTATTAAAGATGTTTATGTTGCGAGTCCATGTTCTTACCCTTTTATGTCTTCTTTGTGCCATTCTGGGAATACAAAAGATAGATAGATTTGATACATTAAAAAGATAATAATTTAAGATAAGGATTTCAAGAGCCATTTTTATAACTGAAAATTGCTAGGTTTAGTTTACTTAACCATCCTTTTCAAGATATACAATATATATAACACACAAGAAAATTATCTCCTTTTATTAACTCTTGGGTATTCTTAAATCTGATCACTACTTATAAATAATGTAATAGATAGAAGAAAGGCAACAATTTATAAAATGTTTTGTAGATTCCAAAAGTGGCACAACAACTGAATATAAGCAGTTATGCCTATATTTATTCTATTTAATTCCATCTGGGCATGATATAAATTACTATTATTAAACCTAAACAGAATTGTCCAAATGTTATATCTGTAAATAGAAAGGTATTTTAAAACATAATGAAAGAGGAGAAAGGAAGCATATATTCTTAGATTTTTAAAGATGAAACTGATCTCTATTTCATATATAAACTATAAGACAATGAGTTAAGTATAGCCACAATTTATCCATATTTTATTTTATTTCTTCAACAAATATTTACTAGGTTCCTTAGAATAAATAATGAAAATCAGCCACACTGCCCAAAGGAATTTATTTTAAAATGAGGGCAGAAAAGAAAAACACAACAAATAACTAAAATGGAATCGTTACAGCATCTAGGAAAGCCACTTATAAAAGGGTTGAGACACACACACAAAGCAAATAATCGTTTCTTTTCTTTACACCATCAGGGAAGTTAAGGAAGGAAGACATCAGGCCAAGTTTAGATGTCAAAAAATAATTTTCTGGAAAAATATCCTTGGATGAGGATTAAAAAGTAAGTAAATAATAATTTTAGGAAGGGGATGGCATTTAACAGTGGCATAAAGGAGGTGGTATGTGATTTCTGGGTCAGGGATCCATCCCTTGAAGGACCTCTTTTTATGCAGGGAATTAAACTAATCATTAAGTTCTTAAAGATGTATATACCAAGAGATACAAGAACAGACATTTCTGCCCAATCCCTGTTCATCTAACCAACCAAACTCACAGGGGTAGATGGGATCCAGAATGGACTAGAAGGTGTGGTAGGAATTAACACTATGTGGAAGACCAAGTCACATGTTTACTAAATTTTCTTACTTCAGAATGACCCAACCATTGCAAGATTATAAACAATTTTTTTCCACTAGTGCATAGCCTGTTAATTTTCCATTTGAAAATCACAAGGATAGATACCTAGGATTCTGTTTTGTCATGTTGGTGTTTGGTAGATTTCCTGATTATGCTAACTTTATTTGATTGGGGATATATTACACATAGGATGGGGCAAGGAGGCTAGGAGAGAATATGGGAGCCACAATTTAATCTTTTTCTCAGTTTCTAACTGTATAGAAAATCCTCAATTAAATGTCTAACAGTTCTCCCCATTCAATAATATACATTATTATTTATGTTCTTCAAGTTCCTAGTATGTTCCCAGCACTGGGCAAAAGGCACTAGAGATAGAGTAGAAAATATGACAGATGAAGTCCCTGATTCCATGGGTCTTATACTCTAGGATGAGAAACTGCCAGAATTACTGCCCAAGGCAGAAGGTAAAGAAGACATAACCTAGCTTTTCCTTTCCTTACTTTCCAAATTCCAATGTTCCCCACAGGTCATGCCATTGGAAATGCAGCCTGCAAGAGTCAGCCTCCTTATGACAGGGAGCAGTGCCATGGAAGGGTGACAAACGTCTCACAGAGCAAACAGACCCAGGACCTATGCAAGTGGTGATACTGCTCACTCTAAAGAATTATATACGAAGTTAGAATTTCATGAGGAACGTCAAAATGGTATATTTGCCTCTCAAAACTTAAGAACATTGGAAGATTGACTTACGAAAGATTTGGATTATCTTCTGTTAAGTTATTTTCCTTTCTCGTCAAGCATTTATAGAAAAAGCTACTAAAAATGTGACTTCGTTCAACAAGTTCACTTGATGCCTTCTCCAATATAAGATACCTGGTAAAGTAGCAATACCACAAAAATAAGTTATTTTTTATTTTACCTGGTCTTCCCCCAATTAGCTTATGTGTTCTGGGAATCTTCATTTTTATATACAATTAGATTCAAAGCAATCTTGCAATTTGCTCTGATTTCAGTTCTTTTTGTTCTTTGGTTATCTCACCTGTATCAAGACTGTTTAAAGCAGAAATTGCCCACTTACTCATTTATTTACTTAACAAATATTTATCAAATTCCTAACATGTTTCGAGCACCATATTTACACTACAGACAGAAAGGGAGGGAAAAAAATGTACCTTTCTCATAGAGTTTATAGTCCAGAGGAATGAGGGTAGACGAAAATCTTTACCAAATAATCACACAATCAAATATAAAACTAAAACTAATATTCCTATATAAATCTAGAAAAATCTTAACTCTGAGACATGACTAATCTCTAAATTCTTATTCTATTTTTATACTAAAAATTCTTCAACATAGGATTATAATTCAATCATTTAATAATTAAAGCCTTCATGATTATAGAACTCTACTGTTCTTAATGTTCAAAAATGACGTTATAATTGCTTTTTTGAAAAGCATAAAAGAGAAAGACAACGTGAAGTTTATTTTATAAAGTGATTATAAGGTCAATATACTACATGGAAGAAGATACAAAGAATGCTTGATCTAAATTATGATTACATGGGTGAATACATATGTGAACGTTCATTAGCTGTACACTACTACTTGAAAGTTATTCATCAATTTAAAAAATAAATAGAAAGTAGCTTTAAAAACAAGGTTAAAATCCCCTCTGAAAATAAGGGTCAGAGATATAGGCAGCTCTGTTAAAAGGAAGTATGAAAAATACTATTAGAACTGCATTAAAAATAAAATTTTACCAGTTAATTCCAATAAAACATTAAAGTTAATACAGAAAATGATCTAATTCATCTCACAAAATATAAATTTGATACTATCATAGGGATACAAAAATAAGATTCAAGATGCCTAACCTTAGAGGGAGAGTGATCATCAAACCACCAAATAACTTTAAAATAAGGCAAAATATAAGTACCATAAAAGAGATGCAAATGAAGTTTTATGGGAGTTAATAATATCTGCTTAGATCAGCAAAAGTTTCACAAAGGTATGGCTTGAGAGGAACCTTGAAAGAGGAATAAAATTTTAATGAGAGATAAAAAGGTCAGAATTCCAGCAAGCAGGAAACGGGGCGTTAATACAGAAGAGTGAATATGGTTGGGCTTTGTTTAGCAAAGTATATATAATTCAATTTAGCTGAACTATGTACTATATGCAGATGGCTAAAAAGACAGACTGGTGTCAGATTACCAAGAACCTCAAATGCCAGACTGTGTTTGAACTCATTTTGACAGGTAATAAGACATTATTACTAAGTTTCTAAGAATTTCTTTCTTAGAGCATTTTAAGACAAATAATGGTTGTAAAAATATACTCAATGGACAGCACAACAGAAACAAAAGATACAAGGAGACTACTTAAAAAGATAGAAAGACAGCCCTGGCCGGTTTGGCTCAGCGGTTGGAGCGTCCGCCTGCGGTCCGGAGAGACCCGGGTTCGGTTCCCGCTAAGGGCATGTTCCTCGGTTGCAGTTTGTCCCCAGCCCTGGTTGGTCGTGCGGGTGGCAGCCACTCGATGTGTCCCTTTCACATCGATGTTTCCCTCTCTCTCTCTTCCTCTCTCTCCCTCCCACTGTATCTGTACAAAAAATAGAAAAGTGTCCTCGGGTGAGGATAAAAAAAAAAAAAAAAAAAAAGATAGATAGAAAGACAATTTAGGTGAGATAAGGAAAAATCATGATGACAAAAGAGATTAAATGAATTTGAGAGACAGAATCTACTAAAATTGGCAACTGAATATGTAGAGAGCAAAGGAAGGGTGAAGAACCCATGACAATGGAGACTTTCACTCCCAGCCTAGATGGACCCAATTTACTCTCCTGCTTAAAACAAACAAACAAAAAAATCAAACAAAATATATAAAATGATCTTTTTCAAAACCCTGGACATCTGGCAACAAAGAACAGTGATCCTTGAGAAAAGTGAAACAAAGCAAGTAAGTTCCACTAATGCCCCAGCTTACTGCCTTGCTAGTTTCCAAGCTGCAGCACAAGAAGGAGTAACGCACTGAAGCCTGGCAGACTCCCTGAGTTGAAGAGATAATGAGAATCAGGAGAGACCAAGGCAGCTAGAGTTCACAGATCTCAATACTGGAAAGATAAGAACTGTATGCATAAAGAACTCCAAACATCTTCAGAAAGTCCTCCTCAAGTAATCAGCAGAATGTTGATCATTGTACAGGTATAAGGAAAATACTCAAGGTTGGAAAAAGAACTTCCTGAAAGGATTACATAGAATGGTATCCAGCATTTCCATAGGCCATGGGAATATACCCTTTTTCCTATCAGCCAGGCTTAAAAACCACATGATTCTGAGGCGTTGGGTAGAACACTTAAAAAGGTTTTTCATCAAAGGTGGTGATTAATTTGTTGGTCTCAGCTAACAAATCATAAAAATCATGACCCTTAAGAGCATCAAATTGCTTTTAAATAATCTGTGTTCCAGAACAAAATTCAAGAATATTTGTAGAAATACAAAAATACTCAGCACCCAATAAAAAATCAGCAGACATGCAAAGAAGCAAAAAAAAAAAACCACTCACAATGAAGAGAAAAACTGACACAGAATAACTAGAAAAGGACACTGAAACAGTTATTATAACTAAATAAAGACATGGAAGATATATTTTTAAAAAGACCCAAATTAAACTTCTAGAGATTAAATCCACAATGTCAAGGATAAAGAGTAAATAAATGATACTGTAAGATTTGAGGCCTGAGTGACTGGAAAATTACTAGATTATCAGTAAAACAATAGGGCTAAGGTAACATGATAATAAATTTAGTTTGAGAGAGATCAACAAAATAATTAGAGACATCTCGAAGAAATGCTGGAAATATAAGTCTAGGGATACAGTATAAAATGAAGGCTACAAACCAATTACCTTTGCATGAAAGTTGATAAAACTTTCCTATCTACTCCTTCAGCTTGGCTATACAAAAATTTGAAAACTATTTTTTAATAGAATAATTATATGAATTTTAAAAATAACTGTTAACTCTTATTGTGCTTAAAGATACAATAGATAACTATACACACTTGCTTCTCATTTAGTTCCCAAAGTGATTTGTAATTATGTCAGTACTTGCTTCACCACAATAATAGTCAAAGAAGAATAAATCAAAAACTAAAACAAACAAAAAGCAGTAGCTCTTCTGAAGTATATAGTGTCCATCAGAAGTAAAGGAATGAAACCAAATTAGTCAACTCTAGAAAACCTTGATACGCAAAAATTTTTTAAATCTGATATCTTGTCGGGCCGGTGTGGCTCAGTGGTTGACCAACAGGTCACACCACCAACAGCTGCACCAACAGGTCGCCAGTCAGGACACATGCCCAGGTTGTGGGCCCGACCCCCAATAGGGGGCATGCAGGAGGCGGCCAATCAATGTTCTCTCTCAATATTTCTATCTTTCTGTCCCTCTCCCTCTCCCTTGCTCTCTCTCTAAAATCAATAAAGAAAATGTATATATATATTTTTAAATCTGGTATCTTGGCAGGTTGCATTCATCTATAGTTAAATACTTCAGATATAAAAACATTTACTTTAAGATTCACATCAAAACCTGTACAACAAATGAGAAGATCATTTAGCATCGTACTTACTTAAGGTAGAAGTCAATAATTACATCATTAAGAAATTCCCCTTCTTCTAAGCATTCCAGATCTTCATTAGTTACCCCTAATCCCCCTTTAGTAGGTGGTGGAGGATATACAATCAACCTTAAAAAGTAAAAATAAAGTATATTGGTATTGAAAATTCTAGTATTAAAACATTTTTATTATATGGTACAATAACAGGGCAGTAATATTTAATAACTAAAATATGTAGAGTAAAAAATTTTGACAGGACACAAGCAATTATATTTTCCTTCCTTTATTTTCATATGCTACTTATAGTAGTCTCATTGAGTATCTTTTCATTTCCAATCCTTCTCATGTGGGCTGGTCTCAATATATGTTAAATCAGTAGGTTACTTCTCACAATCCATTAAATACCATTGAGGATGTCTTTCTTCTGCATAATTTTTAACTTTCAATAAATTGATGTACCATACAAACCAACAAACCATAGAAGATTTTCCTATGCTCTACTTTCCAACTCTAAGTGAATCCCTATTCAGATTCCTAGTTCCTTTCAATTCAGAAGAGCCAAAAGTCAAAAATGCTCTGCCGGTGGCTAGTCTAAAACTACATCTGGGTAATACAGAAATAACATGGGAGCTTTAGGAGGCAAGTTTCCCTTAATAAAGTGCTTACAATGTAAAACTTAAGAGAACATAAGGGAAATAAATAGAGTACATCCAAAAAGTAGTAGAAAAAAAGATGACAACTAGTTAAGCATCTTTCTTCTGGCACCCTCTCCTGAAATTCATAAATAAGAACAGTTGTGAACTCCTGGATATAATCTTGAAATAGACAGGGTGAGACTCATTGCACAAATGTAGGCAATAGTAAAAGTATAATATGAACTTCTAACAGTCATCTTCAATTGAATTAATCTTGATACCCACAGCACGTACATGTGAACATGTGAAAATTTTAAATGCTAATATTATAACTTCTATTTTATTGGCTATTTTCCTATCCTTTCATGTTTGTGTGTGTGTGTGTGTGTGGTTTTCCCCTAAAACACAGAAAACACATAGAGGAATAAAATCACCCTCAAATGCACAGTCTCCCGATTCTATCTTCCCACCATAATAAAATATATAAAAGATGAAAAGAAAAAATTTCTAAAAGGAAGGTCTGATAAACTCCAAAGTACCTTAAATTGAGGCACACTCTAGTAAATAATTTCATTTTCCTATTATATATTCAGATATAAATATATAATCTTAAAAGGCATACAGTGCTATTCAAATATTTTCAATAAATGCTTTAATCTTACCAAATTTGAGAGTTTGGCTGCTATTTCTGTCTTATTAACATAAAACTAAATTAAATGGCACCAATTGTTTTCTTAATAAAATTTTTTAAACTTTCTCATAAATTTTTTAAAAACATTATTTTTATTAGTAGCCATCAGCATAAAAGTAAAACTCAAAATATTTAAAAAGATAAGCTACTTAAAATAAGCAACATGAATGAAAACGACTGGTGTGCCCACCTATTACAAATGGGACATGACACAGTACATACTTCTGAACAGGTCCAGTGTGCCTGACTTCTCGCCATTCTTCATCTGGGTTAGATGTAATAGAAAGTGAGTAGCAACCACTACTTTGCTTCTGCAGGAAGGTGTAATTAGGTTTGGCTGTATCTATATTTGAGGGCTGACAGAAAATGGCAAAAAAAAAAAAAAAAAGTCTCCTTATAGATACATAAATATGTATTAACTCTCAAAAGAACAGTCAAAATCTAGACTTGTAAGAAAAAAATGTAACTAAAAGAAATCCAAATTAATGAGTTATATCTATATTTTTCAAATTTCCACAAAGATATAAATATCAAAATAATACTTTGATCAAAAGATATTGTACATACAATAGTCAAAGTTTTGATACCGTTACAATTAGCTAGTTATTAATAATTGAAAAGGAGCAAAGGGAAGGCCAGACATTATAGGCATGTCATTTGGGCAGCTTCACCAGGAAGCTGCAATTTCACACTCCCCAGGGAACCCCTGGCCCATTCTATGCAGGTTACTGGGGGAAGAGGTCCAACAAAGGGGAGATACATGCATATGCAGGAAAGTTGGGGTGAGTAGGAAGGGCCTGTCAGTCACACCTGGGAACAGAGATCATTAGCCAGAATGGATGTGGCCACTGCAAACCCATGAAAATCTGCGAATACATAATCCCCTAAACAAAGGAATTCTCTCTCTTGGCTCTTGGCTCACGGGGCTCTCATTCCTACTTCCTTGCATTCATTCGCCCATGTTTCCTCCATAGCCATGTGGCCCTGTGGACCCCACATGCAATGGACTGATAGACTGCAGTGGGGAACACAAGCTAAGCTAGCCTGATGCTGGATTGAAAACTGCTCCAATGTGGAACAGAAACTCTGGACTCTCACTCTAGCCCTATTGAAGCCACAGCTACATTTCTTCCCTGGTGGGAAAAGGGGAAATGGGATCTTGGAAACTCCGAGATATAATTCCACAGAAATAAAAATCACTCATTCTCCTGTGCAAGTCTCATTCATTTTCT
Organism: Molossus molossus; assembly: GCF_014108415.1. NCBI lineage: Eukaryota > Metazoa > Chordata > Mammalia > Chiroptera > Molossidae > Molossus > Molossus molossus. The sequence goes on from NW_023425388.1 coordinate 86,644,215, forward strand.
TGGGAATTATATTCCCAGAAGCAACAGGTAGGAATATAAAATACGTAATCTTTTTTTTTTTTTTTTTATCCTCACCCGAGAATATTTTTCCATTTTTTGTACAGATAGAGTGGGAGGGAGAGAGAGGAAGGGAGAGAGAGAGAAACATCGACGTGAAGGGACACATCGAGCGGCTGCCACCCGCACGACCAACCAGGGCCGGGGACAAACTGCAACCGAGGTACGTGCCCTTAGCGGGAACCGAACCCGGGTCTCTCCGGACCGCAGGCTGACGCTCTAACCGCTGAGCCAAACTGGCCAGGGCAAAAATACGTAATCTTAAAAATCATACATTGCTATGATATATTGGTAACAATTTCACTTAAAGTGTTATTTACAGATCTGGGCTTTATAATTAAAGGAGAATCTGAAAACTGCAGTTCAAATGAAATTACCATGCAAAAATTTCACAACACATACATAAAGAATGATAGTGGTAGTCTCATGCCTTATTCCTAACATTGCTTCTTGCAAGCTTTTTAAGTAACAGATTAGCCCCAGATCAAACTGTCATGTGTGTGCTTGTACATGCGCATCCATGCACTACAGCAAATTAATGAACACTTCTGTCTAGAAGTATTCAGCAGATATACACAAGCCACATGTATATTACCAATGTCCTATTTTTTTAAAAAGACATACTTAAACTTACTATAAATTGTTTCAAGATAATTTTTCTTATAGAACAGTTGCAAAAAAACAAACAAGCCTCTTCCAGATTCCAGTAATATTAATATCTTATCTAACCATAGAATAATTGTCAAAACTAAGAAATTAACCTTAGTATAATATTATAAACTAAACTACAGATTTTATTCTGATTTCACTGGCTTTTCCACTATCTTTTTTTCTGTTTCAGGACCCTACAATGCTTGTCTTTTCTTGTCTTTCATAACCTTAATATTTTTAAAGAGTATCAATCAGTTATTCTGTAACTAGGTTTTTCTGATTTTTCTCATGGTTAGACTCAGTTTATGCAATATTGGGAAGAACACCACAGAAGTGAGGTACCCTTCTCAGTGCATGATATGACAGGTGCATTATGTCAAAATGTCCTGTTACTGGTGGTATTAACTTGGATCACTTGGGTTAAGGTGATGTCTGCCAGGATTCTCCACTGCTACTTCTTTTTGTAATTAATAACTATATTGGGGAACAGATTTTGAAATTATGCACATATCCTGTTTCTCCTTAAGTTTTCACCCATTAAATTTGGCATCTCTTGGTGGACCTTGCCTGCAATAATCATAACTATGGTTTTTCTTTTTTTTTCTCTTTTTGGTGGTATGTGCCCCTAGCAGGAACCAAACCCAGGACTCTGGCCCGCAGGCTGATGCTCAACCGCTGAGCCAAACTGGCCAGGGCTTAACTATGGTTTCTCTAATGGTGCTTTTATATTTCTATTCTTTTTATATTTATTAATTGGAATACTTTTCTAAAAAAGAACTGTCCTTTATCCATCATTTACTGTTTATTTATTCATCCATTAATTCAGTTATTTATCTATATCAATATAGATTTTGGGATATTCATTTTATTCTTGGTTAATAATCACACTATCATTATTGATTTTGCTGATTAAACTGTTCTAGCATTGGTACTGGGAGTTCTTTCAGGTTGGCCATTGAGCCTTTTAGACAAAACAGCATTTTTTGCCCTGGCCAGTGTGGCTTAGTTGGTTAGACCATCATCCCATAACAAAAAGGCTTCAGGTTGGATCCCTGGTCAGGGCACAAACCCAGGTTGCATGTTTGATCCCTGCCTGGGTGCATATGGGAGGCAACTGATCGATGTTTCTCTCTCTTTCTCTCCCTTCCTCGCTCTCTAAAATCAACATTTTTTTGTAAAAACCAGCATTTTGAAATCAGCCTAATTTCAATGAAAGTATTTTTACCAAACTTTTTCCCTTCCCCTCACCAATTACATTAATCACATGCTAACCTGAGATACTGATTTCATCTTCATTTCTTCAGCAGCAGCAGCAGGAATTGAACAAGTTGAAGCACAGTAATAATGAATAAAAGAACTTTCTTTTGAAGAGAGGTTCTGAAATAAAGGAAGTGCCTGAACCCAAGACAATGAATAAGAAAGCTCTGATTCTCCAGTGGTTGTACTTATTTCTGTCATAATATCTTTCAATTTCAATTCTTCTCTTTGTGAAATAGGATTGTGTAGCTCAAGGAAAATGAATTCACTAGATTTTGCTATTAAAAAAAAAACAAAACAATTTTTATCAATATTATTATTTTTCAAGGGTATTATAATTAACTTGATTATTAATAATAGTAAGGTTGGTATATAAGTACTAGCAAAGTAAAAACCAGGCAAATTAAATCACAAAACAGGCCGATAGTAACCTAAAACAAAAATTCACAATTTTTAGACTCCTGCTACATTAGAATGAAAATTCCTCAATGGTACTGACCTCTGTACTTCCAAGACCTGGCATTTAGTAGGTGCTAGTAAATATTTGTTACTGAATATTTGAATAAATGAATGAATGATAACTAAGCAATTAATTATTTCTTTCTACCCTCCTCCATATATCAAATCTATTAATTTAAAAAAATCCCGATCAAACACTTCCTTCAATATCATTTTCTTTAATCATTTCAACAGTGGTCTCAAATGACATTCTTTTCCCCCACTATAAATGGCTGATTTTATTTCTCCAACTTCTCTGCTATGTAATCACAAATTTTCCCAATTAGTTATGATAGCAAAATAATTTACTATATATATAATGATATATATATATATATATATATATATATATATATATATAATGGGAGCATACAAAAAAATACTCAACCCACTCCTAGAGAAAATATATATAACTAAAGTGAGTTTCTCTTTTAGAAATTAAAGAAAATGTTGAAAATAAAGACTTCTGTGTTTTATTTAACTTTGCCACAGTTCATTATAAGGACCAGAAACTCCTAAGAAAGGTGGCCAAGAATGGTAAATGACTAACACATAAGTTATTCCATTTATTTTAGGAAATAATGTCATTTGGTTGAACAAAAGTATCAGGAGAAATTATGTGAATAAATAAAATAATTTATCTTACATTATATTAAATTTTTTAATTCAATGAAATTACATTCTATTAATTTATTTTAGAAGAAAACTACTTTATTTACAGGACTTCTCAAGTTATCCTGAAATTTAGAAGTTATTTTATACTCACATTGCTGGCTTAACACAGAGTTTTCTAACTGGGTCTGAATCTCCTGAAGATATTGTGAAGAGACCCAGAGGAAAAGGACAGCATGACTCCTTTTACTGTGCTCATCATCCTTACTTTTCCATAACCCATATCTCTTTAAATGTGTGGTATCCACTAACAATAAAACCTCATTCAGGGACACTAAAACAAACAAAATATAACAAATTAATAAATTAATTTAGAAATACAACACTAATGCACTAACTGTAATATACTATATTTTCAAAAAGAATTATCTGCCATTTTTTTCAAAAATATAATTTCCAGCACACTTCACTAAACTTAGCTGAAATACCCCAAACGATATTATTAGAGTAAAATAGATCACATTACAATTAGAAGGGGCCAAATAATTATTGAATAATTAAACATGGCAACTTAGTCTCTCACACTATATAATCTCCGTTACATCCAGGAATGGAAAATATAAAATTAAATTTTCATAGCATAAAAACCTTGTCCAGAGAGATTTCTTTCTTTTTTTTTTCTTTATCCTTACCAAAGAACATTTTTCCATTTTTTGTTCAGATAGAGTGGGAGGGAGAGAGAGGAAGGGATAGACAGAGAGAAACATCGACGTGAAAGGGACACATCAAGTGGCTGCTACCCACACAAACAACCAGGGCCGGAGACAAACGAGGTACATGCCCTTAGCGGGAACCAAACCCGGGTCTCTCTGGACTACAGGTCGACTCTCCAACCACTGAGCCAAACTGGCCAGGGCTTCTTTTTTTTTTTTATCCTCAACCAAGGACATTTTTCCATTTTTGTTCAGGTAGAGTGGGAGGGAGAGAGGGAACAGAGAGAGAGAGAGGAACAAAGAGAGAGAGAGGAACATCAACGTGAAAGGGACACATTGAGTGGCTGCCACCCGCACGACCAACCAGGTCCGGGGACAAACTGCAACCAACGTAGGTACCCTTAGCAGGAACCGAACCCAGGTCTCTCTGGACCACAGGCAGACTCTCTAACCGCTGAGCCAAACCGGCCAGGGCAGAGAGATTTCTTACTAAGAGTTCCAATATCACTATCAAACAGGAAAAAAAAAAAAGACGACGACGACAAGTACCTTACCAATGCAGAAAAGTAAGCATTATATAACTCAGACAATTATGTATTTCTATCTTGGTCAATACTATCAACCAAGCCTCCAAATGCTATCATGAGCCAATTTATGCCTATCTTTCTTCTCCCAAAACATCATTCTACTACATAGATTAGCCACTACCAAAATATTCTCAAGACTAGTATGAGCTTCTGAGTGGTCTAAGGTGATATTTCTTTTAAAATTCTTATAGGTTTTACGTCTCAAATTGTCAAGGTAATCACTCTGAATTATTACTCTTCCTCTTGCTGAGCTAAAAGAGTCTCCTCTGATGACTTTTTTTTTTAACTCAAAGAAGTATATGAAATTGATATAAAGAAGTCCCAAAGTTCATTCAGATCAACTTTAAGAAAACAAGCAACTAAATTAGGAATATAATATCAGCTAAGTTTAAACCCAAGATGGCTACTGACTTGAAACACATTTCTTAGTACTCCTCCCCTCATCTCCTGGCACCTTGCTACTCAAAACATAGTCCTCAGTCTCTGACATTGGCATCACCTGGGAGCCTGTTAGAAATGCAGAAAATCAGGGCCCAACCTAGATCTACTAAATCAGTTTAACAAAATCCCCAGGTGATTCATCTGAACATTAAAGTTTGAAAGCATTTTAGAAGCATTCCAATAATTATTAACTACTTATCTTAATGTTCTTATGCCAGCCACATTTTTTTTTTTTGCTTTTTCTTATAAATTAGCCCATTTTATTTATTTTTTAAAATATGTTTGTATTGATTTTTTAGAGAGAGAGGAAGGGAGAGATGGAAACATCGATCTGAGAGACAATCACTGATCGGCTGCCTCCTGCACGCCCCCTACGGGGTATCTAGCCTGCAACCCGGGCATGTGCCCTGACCAGGAATGGAACTGGACCTCTCAGTCCATGAAATGATGCTCAATCCACTGAGCCACATTGGCTGGGCTAAATTAATCCATTTTAAACATCTCTTTATTTCTTTCATATTTCCTCCTCCTTTCCTTCATTCTTTCCTTCACTTATTCCATTTCTCCATGTCTTTTTTTTGTTCCCTTTCTGTATTTTTATTTATCCTCTGTGCTTGTCTGCATGCATACCAGCCTGCCTTTCCTCTCTTCCTATCCTGTCCTATCCTACCCTATCTCCCCTTTCTTTTACTCTCTATTTACTGGCTCCTTTCAATAAATTATAAATCGATCACCTATCTATGGCTCTGTCTATATTTTATATACCTACTTACCTAACCTTCCTATCTACCTGTATCCATCCATCTTATATTTTACTATAATATTTTAACTAACTTTATAGATTTCTTTCCCCATTGTCCAAAATTGTGCTCAACTTTCTTACTATCTCCTTTTCAAACCCTTGTCACTCATGCTCACATTCTTTCATTTCTTTTATATTTCACTCTTTCCTACATAGACTCATCACTTTATTTAAACTTCTCTTTCTTTCCTCCCACTTCCTCCCTCTGAATCTTTCCCTTTCCTTCTTTCTTTTGTAGCCTTTTTCTATCTTTCCTCACTCCATTTTGTTCCTTGTCCTTTTCTTTCTCTATTCCTAGCCTGCCTGTGCCCTGCATGCCTGGCTGCCTTTTCTTTCTTCTTTCCTTCCTTCCTTATTTCCTTCCTTCCTCCCTCCTTCCCTTCTTCCCTTCCTCCCTCCTTTCCTTCATTCCTTTATCTCTCAATTCCTCTTTCCCGCTTCCATTTCTCTCTCCCTCCCTCCCTCTGTCCCTTCCCTCTTTCCATTCTTTCTATTGGTTCTTCTTTTTATTATTTTTTTTTATTATTCTTTTCCTCTCTATCTCTTTTGTTCTCTTTCTCTTTGCATCTACTTCATACAGTCTTTCATATTGGCTTATATCTTTTAAAATCCATTTTCTCTCTCCTAAACTATCCTTGTTTATTTTACTGTATTTTTTAATACTGACTTCCACTCTTTTCCAGCTTAAGATATAACTGACATATATCACGGTGTGAATTTAGGTATAAAAATGTGTTGATTTGATACTCTTACTTACTGCATTGCAATTACCACCATATGTTAGCTAGCACCTCCATCACATCACATAATTATCACTTCATTTTTGTGGTGAGAACATGTAAAATCTACTCTCTTAGCTACTTTCAAGTATATATATATATAGTATTATTAAATATAATAACCAATCTGTACATTAGACCACCAGAACTTAGTCATCTTATACCTGAGTTTTTACTCCAACATCTCCCTATTTCTCCCAAGACCATCCCCAGCCTCTGTCCTCATAACCACCATTCTAGTTTCTGTGAGTTCAGCTTTATTAGATTTCACATATAAGCAATATTATGCATTATTTGTCTTTCACTGTTTGGCTTCTCTCACTTAGCATAATGCCTTCAAGGTCCATCCATGCTGTCCTGTTTCTCATGGCTGAAAAATATTCCAGTGTGTGTGTGTGCACCACATCTTTACCCATCCACCTGTTGACAGACACCTAGATTGTTTCCATACCTTGGCTACTGTGAATAATGCTGCAAAAACATGGAGTACAGATATCTCTTCAAGATCCTGTTTTCATTTCCTTTGGATGTATAACCAGAAGGATTACTGGATCATATGATAGTTCTATTTTTAATTTTTTGAGGAACCTCCATATTATTTTCCATAGTGGCTGCACCACTTTATATTCCCACCAACAGTGCACAACACTTGTTATTTCTTGTCTTTTATATGACAGCCAATCTAACAGATGTGAGGTGATACCATGTTGTGGTTTTGCTTTGCATTTCCCTGTTGATTAGAGATACTGAACATCTTTTCATGTGCTTATTGATCAATTGAATCTCTTCTCTGGAAAATGTCTATTTCATTCCTCTGCCCATTTTTTAATCAAATTTTTTTTTTTTTTTTTTTTTTATCCTCACCCGAGGACATTTTTCCAATTTTTGTACAGATAGAGTGGGAGGGAGAGAGAGAGAGAGAAACATCAACGTGAAAGGGACACATCGAGTGGCTGCCACCCGCACGACCAACCAGGGCCGGGCACAAACTGCAACCGAAGTACGTGCCCCTAGCGGGAACCGAACCCGGGTCTCTCCGGACCGCAGGCCGACGCTCTAACCGCTGAGCAAAACCGGCCAGGGCTAATCAAATTTTTTTTGTTGTTTTTTTTGGGGGGGGGGGGTTGTTTGTTTTCTATTGAGTTGTATGAGTTCTTTATATATTTTGGATATTAATCCAAAATCAGATATGTGATTTGGAAATATTTTTTCCCATTCTATAGGTTGCCTTTTCATTTTGTTGATTGTTTCCTTTGCTGTGCAGAAGCTTTTTAGTTTGATGTAGCTCCACTTGTTTATTTTTGCTTTTGAGTCTTTTGCTTTTGGTGTCAAATGCAAAAAAAAGCATTGCCAAGATGGATATTAAGGAGCTTACTTCCTATGTTTTCTTCCAGGGGTTTTTTCTGAGGGTTTCAAGTCTTATGTTCAGACTTCAATCCATTTTGAATTGTTTTTTATGTATAGTAAAGGTAGGGGTTCAGTTTCATTCTTTTGGATGTGGCTGTCCAGCTTTCCCAACACCATTTATTGAAGAGACTATCTTTTCCCCAATATATATTCTTGGCTTCTTTGTTAAAAATTCATTGACCAGCCCTGGCTGGTTTGGCTCAGCGGTTAGAGCATCGGCCTGCGGTCCGGAGAGACCCAGGTTCGGTTCCCGCTAAGGGCACGTACCTCAGTTGCAGTTTGTCCCCGGCCCTGGTTGGTCGTGCGGTGGCAGCCACTCGATGTGTCCCTTCACGTCGATGTTTCTCTCTCTGTCTCTTCCTCTCTCTCCCTCCCACTCTATCTGTACAAAAAATGGAAAAATGTCCTCGGATGAGGATAAAAAATAAAAAAAATTCATTGACCATATATGTGTGGGTTTGTTGCTGGACTATCAATTTTGTTCCATCAGTCTGTTTTTATGTCAAGACCATACTGGTTCGATTACTACAGCCCTGTAATATAGTTTGAAATCAGGAAGTATGATGCCCCCAGCTTTGTTCATCTCAGGATTGCTTTGGCTATTTGGGGTCTTTTATTGTACCACACAAATTTGGGAATATTCTTTCTATTTCTGTGAAAAACACATTGGAATTTTGATAGCAATTACATTTAATCTGTAGATTGCTTTTGGTAATATAAACATTTTAATATTAATTATTCCAACTCATAAACACTATAACTCCCTCATTCTAAAAACTGTCAGTGAAACTAGCAGCAAAAACAAATTTAAAAAAAAGAGGAGTGAGACCCTTCAGCAAATTTCTTCTCAGCATTTCTTCCTCATGCAGTTCACAGCCCAAATAGTTCATACTATTCCTGTGAAATCTAGACAATTATACCTAATCCAAATGTTCCAAGTTTTTAGTATGAAAGCTAAATTTTATTTAGAAACACTGCTTTAAAATGTTTTCCTTAAGCCTGGCCATTGTGGCTCAGTGGATTGAGTGTTGCCCCATGCACTGAGAGGTCCCAGTTCAATTCCTGATCAGGGCACATGCTCGGCTTGCAGGCTGGATCCCCAGTAGGGGACGTGCAGGAGGCAGCCGATCAATGTTTCTCACACTGATGTCTCTCTCTCTCTCTCTCTCCCCCCCTTCCACTCTAAAAAATTTCAATTAAAAAAAAACATATTTAAAATTTTCCCTTAAAAAAGAAATTTAACACTACCCTGGCTGGTGTGGCTCACTCGGTTAGGCATCATCTCGTGCACCAGAGCTGGTTCAATTTCCAGTCAGGGTACATGACCAGATTGCTGGCTCGATCCCCAGTAGGGGGCATGCAGGAGGCAGTCAATCTTTGGGATGATTGGTGTGTCACTCTCACAGTGATGTTGCTTTTATTCTCTCTCCCTCGCCCTCTAAAAATCAATTTAAAAAGTATTTTAAGCCCTGGCCGGTTTGGCTCAGTGGTTAGAGCGCCCGCCTACGGTCCGGAGAGACCGGGGTTCGGTTCCCGCTAAGGGCATGTACCTCGGTTGCAGTTTGTCCCCAGCCCTGGTTGGTCGTGCGGGTGGCAGCCACTCGATGTGTCCCTTTCACATCGATGTTTCTCTCTCTCTCTCTTCCTCTCTCTCCCACCCACTCTGTCTGTACAAAAAAAAAAAAAAAAGTATTTTAAAAAAATAAATTTAACATCACAAGAAATATTTACCTCATTACCAAAATTTCCCCTAATATTTGTTTTATTCTGTTATAAAGCTATGGCAGACATTGAAAGTGGGAATTGCCTATCACTATTCCTACACACTGATAGGGATCTTAGTAACAGGACCTCAATTTTATTTAGGAAGCAAGATACCAAGATTTCAAAAGCTCTATTTCCTTGCTTCCTTTAAAAATAGCTATGTGGCCCTGGCCGGTTTGGTTCAGCGGTTAGAGCGTCAGCCTGCGGTCCGGAGAGACCTGGGTTCAGTTCCTGCTAAGGGCATGTATCTTAGTTGTGGTTTGTCCCCGGCCCTGGTTGGGTCATGCGGGTGGCAGCCACTCAATGTGTCCCTTTCATGTCGATGTTCTCTCTCTCTCTCCCTCCCACTCTATCTGAACAAAAAATGGAGAAGTGTCCTTGGGTGAGGATAAAAAAAAAAAAAATAGATGTGCGGTCATATGACTAAGTTCTAGCTAATAATATGTAAGTAGGTTAAGTGGCATGCACATCTAAAAAGACTCATTAAAAGGGCAAGAGCCCTGGAGTTTGGTTCAGTGGTTACAGAGTCAGCCTGCGGACCAGAGAGTCCCAGGTTCAGTTCCTGCTAAGGGCACGTACCTCGGTTGCAGTTTGTCCCCAGCCCAGTTGGGGTTTTGTGGGTGGCAACCACTTGATGTGTCTCTCTCACATCAATGTTTCTCTCTCTCTCTCTCTTCCTCCTTCTCTCCCTCCCACTCTATCTGAAGATAAATGCAAAAAAGTCCTCGAGTGAAGATTAAAAATAAAAAGGCAAGAGATACGTGGTATATGCTCTGTTAACCATTTTCTCCTTCCTCCTGCTCTCTGCCTGAAAGACTAACATGATGACTGGAGTATGAGCAGCCATATGGACCATGAGACGAACTTGAGGATGAAAGTCATGTGTCAGAGATGACAGAGTAGAAAAATAAAAAAGCCTGGGCCCCAGATAACCAGAGAAACACACTTTTCAGCCTACTTCTGGATTTCTTCTATATGAAGAAAAAATAAACTATTTTCTTTAAGCCACAGCCAAACATAATTAATAACTAATACAAATATGGATAAATTAAATTTTTCCTCAGCTGCTATAGAAAAAGAATAAACATTTAGATCCCTAGTTTCCCCATCTACAAGAAAAAAATTATATACATGTCCTGCTTTTTAAAAAATGTTGCATATAGGAACTTAGCATAGACCAGATTTGGGGAGGAAGATTAATATTTTCTTCTTCCATTATAAAATCAAAAACCCATACCCACTGACAGAGTATTTTCCCACCATTTTTAATTAAGTCTTTTAAAAATCATATGGCAAATAGAGGCCCAGTTTCACTTTTTCCCAACTTCCCCAGTATTTATTAAAATAAACCTTTTCAAAGATTTTTTAATCATATAAGAAAGTTATAAAAGCAACATTTGAGACAAAGTAGAAATATTAACTATGAAAATCTAAAATACAATTTTTGAGGTTTGTATCATAAGAATTTGAGAGATAGCTCTGCTACACAGGTAAAACTACATCGAACTAAAAAGCTTCTAAACAGCAGAGGAAATCAACAACAAAATGAAAAGAAAACCTATGAAATGAGAGAAGATATTTGCAAATCATGTATCTAATAAGGAGCTAATGTCCAACATATATAAAGCACTCATACAACTCAATAGTAAAAACAAATAAATAATTTGATTAAAAAGTAGGCTGAGAAAATAAATAAATATTTTTTCAAAGAAGACATACAGATGGCTAACAGGTACATGAACAGGTACTTGACATCACTACATGGAAATGCAAATCAAAACCACAATAACATATCACCTGACACCTGTTAGAATGGCTATTTTCAAAAAGATAAGATGTATATGTTAGCGAGGATATAAAGAAAAGAGAGCCCATGTGCACTGATGATAGAAACGTAAATTGGTGCAGCCACTATGGAAAATATTATAAAGGTTCCTCAAAAACTTAAAAATAGAACTACCACATGATCTAGCAATTCTACTCTGGGTATTTATCCAAAAATACTAATTCAAAAAGATATGTGCACCCCCATGTTCACTGCAGCATTTTTTACAATAGCCAAGATATGGACATGACCTAAGTGTCCATCAATAGATGAATGGATAAAGATACACACACACACACACACACACACCATTTAGGAATACCATTTAGCCATAAAAGAGAATGAAATCTTGCCATCTGTGACAACAAGGGTGAATCCTGAAGACATTAAGGTAACTAAAATAAGTCAGACAGAGAAAGACAAATACCATATAATAGTACTTATTATGTAGATTCTAAACAACAAAACAAAACAAAAATCACCAATCTCATAAACTGAGAAAAGATTGGTAGTTCCCAGAGGCAGGAGATGGAGTAGGTGAAATGGGTAAAGGGGATCAAAAGTTTATAAACCTCCAACTATAAAATAAATCACGGGGATTTAATGTACAACATGGTGACTATAGTTAATAATACTGTATTGCATATTTGAAAGTTGCTAGAAAAGGATATCTTAAAAGTTCCAATCACAGGGAAAAATAACTTTTTGTAAGTTAGTATAGGAATGCATGTTTACTAGACTTATTGTGGGGATCACTTTGCAATACAACTGACCTTTGAACAACACAAGGATTAGGGGCACCAGTATCTAAGACTGTTTTTGATCCACAGTTGGCTGAATCCACAGATACAAAACCCAGAAATATGTAGGACCAACTGTATTTTTACTGAAAAAAATAATCCATGTATATGTGGACCCATGTAGTTCAAATCCACCTTGTTCAAGGGTCAACTGTATATACAAATATCAAATCATTATGTTGTATACCTGAAATTAAATATAATATGTCAATTATACTTCAATAAAATTAAAAAATTTGATAGGCAGCTCTGTTATACTGGTCTTTATATCACTACCTTTTCTGAAATTATTTCCCTTTAAATCATAGGTCTTTGTTTATGCTAAATAGCTAATGTTATATTATTCCATAATAACTTATCAAAATTTCCTAATTAGGACTATCAATATATTTATTCTGTGCCTTATACATTCTTACTACTGACAGTAGCTTCCTACTTATTAGATTCATTATTGTAACACATACATTATTGTGGTTTCTGTACGTGGGTATCTGGGGAGTCCAATCAGTTATTTTGATTATATTTTCAGTCTTGAAACAAAAGCTTTCTGTTACCTGGTTCATTTCTGAAATGCTACTTGTATATATATTTTCCTTTTCATTCTCCGCTCTCACAAGTCATCCTCTATATGCTTATTATTTGTTTTCTTGACATTATTTATTCTGAATGATTTTCAGTTGGAGAGAGAATGAGACAATGGCCTGAGTCTCTACAACTTGCAGGTATATTTCACAATCTGTTTTGCATTATTCAGATAAAAAATGGTATTTTTTTAAATCTCTCTTAACCCCCATGCAAAACTATTTTACCTATTTGTTTACAACATTAAAATTTTTCCTTATGCTTCTTTCCTCTGGACCGCAGGCCAACGCTCTAACCACTGAGCCAAACCGGCCAGGGCTATGCTTCTTTCCTTACAGTTCCTATGTGTTCCCTTTTATACACCAAAACTTGCCTTGCTATCAAAACGTTATTCCTGTTAAACCCAAGAAATTATCATGAGTCCCTTAATATTACTTGACTTGAAGTTATTACAAGAATAGTATACCATTTCCAGTATTTTAAAACATTTTAACTCATTTTGAACCTGCTTAAAAAAAAAGTGTTAGGTTGAAAAGCATTTTTTTAAACCTCACCCGAGGACATTTTTGCATTTATCTTCAGATAGAGCAGAAAGGAGAGAAGGAGGAAGAGAGAGAAACATCGATGTGAGAGAGACACATCGACTGGTTGCCACCCACACAACCCCAACTGGGGCTGGGAACAAACTGTAACCAAGGTGCGTGCCCTTAGCAGGAACCGAACCCTAGACTATCCGGTCTGCAGATTGACACTCCAACCGCTGAGCCAAACCAGCCTGGGTGAAAAACATTTTTAACCTTGTTTTTACTTAAATTCTATACTGAGAAAAAAATTACTGAAAACTTATTACAAAAAGATATCAGAATTTTTGCTGAACAATTATCTTATCCTCCAAATTACAGTGAAAAGAGGCCATAAGACAATGATAACTTACCTTGAAATGGGATCCTAACATACTTCGGTGTGAACTAAAGGAAAAATACAAAAGCAAAAACTGAGTTACCACTCAAAATGCTGTTACTATTCAAAATTCTCTTTTTTTCTTTTTTCTTTTTTTGTCCTTTTCAAACCACAACTACATATTCAAACTCTACACTAAAAGTGCTCAAGCCTTTTTTTTTTCTTTTTTATTAATTAATTTTTGTTACAGCTATTTCTCCATTTTCCCCCACTGATTCCCCCCTTCCCCACCCTCCCTGCCCGGTCCCCAGTTTGTTGTCCATGTCCATTGTTCATGCATACATGCATATAAGTTCTGTGGTTTATCTCTCCCCCACCATCCCCTCTCCTGGGGATTGTCAGTCTGTACCCCACTTCCACGTCTCTGGGACTACCCCATTCCTCAGACTGTTATGTGCATTATATTCCACAAATAAGTGAGATCATATGATACTTGTCTTTCTCTGCTTGGCTTGTTCCACTTAGGATGATACTTTCCAGGTTCCTCCATGTAGTCTCAAAGGATAAGAGATCTTTCTTTCTTACAGCTGCGTAGTACTCCATTGTGTATATGTACCACTGCTTTTTTATCCATTTGTCTACTGATGGACACTTGGGCTGTTTCCAGATCTTAGCTATTGTAAATAGTGCTGCTACAAACATGGGGGTACATATATTCTTTCAGATTGGTGTTTCAGGCTTCTTAGGGTATATTCCTAAAAGTGGGATCACTGGGTCAAATGGAAGTTCAATTTTTAATTTTTTGAGGTAACACCATACTGTTTTCCACAGTGGCTGCACCAGTCTGCATTCCCACCAGCAGTGTACTAGAGTCCCCTTTTCTCCACACCCTCGCCAACACTTGTTGTTTGATGATTTGTTGATGGTGGCCATTCTGACAGGTGTGAGGTGATACCTCATTGTTGTTTTAATTTGCATCTCTCTGATGATTAGTGATGATGAGCATTTCTTCATATGTCTCTTAGCCATTTGTATGTCCTGTTTGGAGTGGTGTCTATTTAGTTCCTCTGCCCATTTTTTAATTGGGTTCTTTGTCTTCCTTTTGTGGAGTTGTATGAGTGCTCAAGCCTTTTTTAATCAATAAACCAAGAATATGTTTCACTGTAAATACTTAGTTTTATGAAAGTTTAAGACCCCTGGACTTCCAGTCGAGATGGCAGCACAGGTAAATGCGGTCTTGCCTCCTCCCACAACTACATCAAAATTACAACAGAACAAACATCCTCAGAACCACCTGAAATTAAGCTGAATGGAAGTTCTACAACTTCGAAATTAAAGAAGCAGCCACATCAAGACTTGTAAAAAGGGCTGAGGCATGGATGGGCTGGTCTCACACACACGAGGTAGATAAAAATCAGGAGGCTATCTTGTCTGTGAAGGTCCTCCCTGAGGAGTGAAGGGTCCCCGTCCCACACCAAGCCTCCAACTCAGGGTTCCAGTGCCAGGAAGAGAAATCCCCCATCATTTCTGGCTGTAAAAACCAGTGGGAATTGAGCCCGAGGGAGGCTGAGGCTGCTGGCCCCCCAGGCAGCTCCTCTCAGACTCACTCCCTCTGAGCTCCAGAGTGGAGGAGAGGTGGCTTGAAAGGCACCAGAGCCAAATGGGGAAGAACTGAGTTGTTTGGCATTAGGGCGAGGGCTGGGGAGGCAGCTTTCTCCTGGACAGACATGCTGACAGAGGCTGTTCTTCCTCTGGTGAGCCCTTCCCCAATGAGGCCAGAAGATAGGCACCATATCTGGGACTCCGACAACCTGGCTCACACTATTTGCCCCGCCCTGGTGGTGCCCTGAGGCCCTGCCCCACCCAACTTTTTGGCCCATCCAAGCTTTTTCCAGTGGCTTTACCGTAGGATTGGCCTGTTTTGGCTCCTGCTTCAGATTTTCCTAAATTCTCTCAAACAAGCAGCATCTGGCCACAGGGAGCCCCATACCTCTTTCTAAGTGGCCCCAGGCCTGGCACTAGAAGCAACCATCTTGCAGATCATGTTGTAACTTATACCTGGTGGCCCTGGGTAGAACACAGGCAGTGGCTGACCTTGCCCCAGAGCCAGGACACTTAGTGGACAGCTTCAGTTCACGTCAAAGCACAAACCCAACCACCTTCACAAGTGACACACTCAAGGAATGGACTCAGCCCTGGCCAGTTTGGCTCAGTGGTTGGAGCATCAGCCTGTGGACCAGAGAGTCCCAGGTTCAGTTCCCGCTAGGGGCACGTACCAATAAATAAATAAATAAATACATAAATACATAAATACATAAATACATAAATACATAAATAAATAAATAAATAAATAAGAAATGGACTCAGTGCGTACCAGAGTCTTGCTCTGTGTGGTGGGCCCCTGCACAGCTGATCATCCAAGATAGTCAGAGTCCAGCAGTGGGCACAGCCAGTCCTTATAGCTGATCAGCCAGAGTAAACCCTCCCATCGATGTGCCAACAGCAATCAAGACTCAATTACAACAGAAGGGTATAAAGTCCATATGACGGGTACACCTCAAGGGCCCAGCTGAGTGACCAGGGAGGCTGTGCCACTGGACCCTACAGGACACCTACTATAACAGGCCACCCTCAGAAGCCAAGAAGACAGAGTAACTCCACATAATACATAGAAAGAAACACAGGGAGGCAGCCAAAATGAGGAGACAAGGAAACATGTCCCAAATAAAAATATAGAACAAAACTCCAGGAAAAGAACTAAATAAAGCAATCTAATAGATGCAGAGTTCAAAACACTGCTTATAAGGACATTCAATGAACTTAATGAGAATTTCAAGGAACTTAGTGAGGACCTCAAGAGCATATTAAAAAAAAAAAAAAACAGTCAGAAATGAAAAATGCACTAACTGAAATAAAAAAATTTTTACAGGGAATCAATAGTAGAGTAGGTGAAGCCAAAAAGCAAACCATTAATTTGAAATATAAAGAAGCAAAAAACACCCAATCAGAACAGCAGAAAGAAAAAAGTATACAAAAAAATGAGGATAGTGTAAAGAGCCTGTGGGCCAACTTCAAGTGTACCAACATTTGCATCATAGGAGTGCCAGAAGGAGAAGAGAGATAGCAAGAAATTGAAAATCTCTCTGAAAAGATTTGGAGAAGGAAACAGACATACAAGTTCAGGAAGCACAGACAGTCCCAAACAAGATGAACCCAAACACGTCCACACCAAGACACATCATCATCAAAATAGCAAAGGTTAAAGACAAAGAGAGAATCTTAAAAGCAGCAAGAGAAAAGCAGTTAGTTACCTACAATGGAGCTCCCACAAGACTGTCAGCCGATTTCTCAAAAGAAACTTTTTCAGGCCAGAAGGGAGTGGCAAGAAATATTTAAAGAGATAAAAAGCAAGGACCTACAACCAAGAGTCCTCTATCCTGCAAAGCTATTATTTAGAATCAATGGCCATATAAAGACTTTCCCAGACAAGAAAAAGCTAAAGGAGTTCATCACCACCAAACCAGTATTATATGAAATGTGATGGGTCTTCTTAGAGAAGAAGATAAAACAATATGAACAATAAAATGGCAATAAACACATCTCTATCAACAATTGAATCTACAAACAAAATGAGCAAGTAGAACAGAAACAGACCCATAGATACAGAGAACTTTTTGTTGGTTGCCAGATGGGAGGAGGGTTGGGGGGATGGATGACAAAGGTGAAAGGATTAAGAAGTACAAATTGTTTGTTAGACTGATGAACCTCAAAGGGAATGGGGGATGGGCAGGAAGAGAGAAAAGAAAGAACTTATATACATATATGCATAATCAATAGACACAGACAATAGTGTGGGGAAGGCAGGGGGGTGGGGGGAGAGGAGGAGGTCAAGGAGGGAAAAAACAGAGGGACATCTGTAATACATTCAAAAATCAAGATCAGTTAAAAAAAAAAAAAGTTTAAGACCCCTATGCAAGCATTATTTACAATAGCCAAGATCTGAAAGCAGTCCAAGTGTCCATTAGTAGATGAGTGGATATAAAAGCTTTGGTAGCCGGGCCGGTGTGGCTCATCATTTGAGCATCAACCCATGCACCAAGAGGTTGCTGGTTCGATGCTCAGTCAGGGCACATGCCCAAATTGTGGGCCAAATCCCCACTGGGAGGCATGCAAGAGGTGGCCAATCGATGTTCTCTTTCATCAATGTTTCTATCTCTCTCCCCCTCTCCCTTCCTCTCTCTCTAAAATCAATAAAGGAAAAAAAAAATTTTTTTAACTTTGGTACATTTACACAATGGAATACTATTCAGCTGGGGAAAAAAAAAAAAAAGAAGAAATCTTACCCTATGTTAAAGCACGGATGGACCTGGAGAGTATTCTGCAAAGTGAAATAAGCCAGAGAAAGACAAATACCATATAATTTCACTTACATGTGAAATCTAATGAACAAAATAAACTAACAAACAAAATAGAAACAGTCAACCAAGATACGTGCCCTTAACCAGAGTCAAACCCACAATTCCTTGGTCAGTGAGCCAACACTCTAACCACTGAGCAAAACCAGCCAAGGTATAACATAACTTTTTTAGTTTTTGCAGAATTCCTCTGTCTTTGCTCACATGCATATATTTCTCCTGCATGCATTTGCTTTTATTTACTAAGCCACTTTCTTATAATTAGACATTTAAGGTTTTTACTTTAATTACAAGAAGTGTTCCAACAATCAGATAAAATTTTAAAACCTACTTTATGACATTTATTGAATATTTGTAGTCTCCTACTATTTGTAATAGCAAAATACTAGGAGAACTGAAATGTCCAACAGTCAGAAATTAAGGACAACCCAAGTATCCTAAAACAGGTACATGAATTAAATTAGTTTAACATAATCATGATGAGTTACAAAACAGTATGTGTATCATATTCTTTTTTTTTTTTTTCGATATTTTGTTCAGATAGAGTGAGAGGGAGAGAGAGAGAGAGAAACATCGACGTGAAAGTGACACATCGAGTGGTTGCCACCCACACGACCCAACCAGGGCTGGGGACAAACTGCAACCGAGGTACGTGCCCTTAGCGGGAACCGAACCCGGGTCTCTCCGGACCGCAGGCCGACGCTCTAACCGCTGAGCCAAACCGGCCAGGGCTATTCTTTTGTTTTAAACACATGCCCTACACTCTTGCCTATCTCTAGATAAGCAAGATTTTAGGAGTTCTTTTAATTATATCTTTGTTTATTTGTTTTTAAAAATCACCCAAGGATATTTTTTCCATTGATTTTTAGATAGAATGAAGCGGGGGGGGGGGGGGGGGGGGACACAGATGGAAGAGGGACACATTCATTGGTTGCTTCCCACATAACCCCAGCTAGGGCAAGGCATCAAACCTGAAACCCAGGTAATGCGCCCTTGACTGGGAATTGAACCCTTTGGTTCATGGGCTGATGCTCTAACTGCTGAGCCAAACTGGCAAAAGCTTAATTATATCTTTACTCAAGTGTAGTTTTTTGTTTGGTTTTGTTTTTTTGCCCATAACGAGCCCACCTGACTATGTAATAACATAATTAATATATTAACAAATGAAAACCCATTGTTGGATATTTGTGTTGGATTTTCCTTCCCAGCTAATAAATTATTGTCATATATTGAACTTACCTAATTTTTTGCTACTACAAAGAACTCAACAAAAAATTGGTTAAACCTGAATTTAAAATTAAAAACAAAATGTAGGGGTTGTGTGGTGGGGGACAAAATGTGAACAAAATTCCGTAAAGAAAAAGAATTGTAAAATCACCCCAAGCATGCCAAAATCATCAATATCTGAAAACTAGTGACCAAGGAATATTAATTTTAAACGCTATTGCTCTTGTGCTTTCAATCAAAGCGATTTTAACTATATCACAAGCTATCATTATTTGTAGTTCCCAGGATTTTTTGGATTTGTACCTAATGTATACTCTATTAGGATTAGGTCTTCCCCACTTTGCTACCAAATAAACATCTACTTTATGTCTTAAATCATGCACTGTCTTCTCTGTGAAGTCTTCCCTGATTCCTCCACACAGATACAGGTACTCATTCCCATATGTACCATTTTTGTACATATTTCTATTGTACATTTTACCATAATGTAAATATATATCTATGGGCCTGTTGCTTCCATTATACTGCAAGTTCCTTAAAAGCAGAGACCATGTCTTAGCACTTTTATATTTCCTGCCCTATTCCTAACACAGTGAAACATTAATAAAACTTCTAGGAAAATACCTGAGTTATATTCTGATGTAGTCAATTCAATTTAACTAAAGTTTATAGGGCCTACTTAGGTTTCAGCCATTTTTGGAAAGATCAAAGAGAATAAAAGCATGGCTCTTTACCACAAGATGCTTAAAGGCTAAAAGGGGGGTTCAGGCAGGAATATAAACAAGCATGAACACACAGAGTAAATACTACAAAAGATGTACAAATGAAGTACTATAAGTACACAGTAAAGGGAGAAGTTGATTCTGGCTAGGAAGGAGGAATCAAAAAAGGATTCCTGGAAAAGGAAGTATTTCAGATAAGCCTTAACAGATGACTAGGATTTTAGCAAGCTAAAATGCTGAGAAAATACAGAAAACTGAGTAAAATCCAATCTGGCTTTCATATATATTATATAAGGAGGAATACTGGCCAAAAAAAGTGGAAAAATAGAGTAGGAACGGTTCTTGGAGATCCTTACAAGTTTAAGAATTTGGAAAACTCAGCTTTTAAGAATTTAAACCAGCAAAATGAGACTTCTTAGTTGTGCTCCCAACTACACCAGGACCAAAAATATACTTTACCACTAAATCAGTTTTAGAGCCCAAAGATTATCAATATGTAGTTTTTATACATGATTTTTATTAGATTAGAGCAGTTAGATCAGAAATATAACTTTAGGACAGTACCCTGTGATTTTAGGACCCCCCTCAATTAAAGAGATGTTTCAAAGTATGTATAATAACATATATAGTGTCCCACATAAAATTATTCTCAGTTTTATTTTCATTTACACTAGAAAAAGAGAAGTCAATCTGAAATACCTTGTCCAAGATCCAAAACTAAAAAATATACATATATTTTAAATGTACTTACTGTAACACAACCTTTAGAAGCTCCTTTTATTTTACCAATATAAACAGAAGTAAATATAAAATCCAGTTGTAGATCCATCTCATTACTAGGTATAATACAGGAAATATTTTCCATGGCAGGACACAATTCAGATGAAGCCTAACAAGAAATAAATTATAAAATGCTTAAAACCCTAAATATTGTTACATAAATGTTGACAATGATTTTCCAAAGTCAAATACTTCTTTATTATTAATGAAGCTGAAGAATTTTATACTGTTCTTACAGTGAGGAAATAATTATCTAGATTATTTTTTCTTAAAAAGTACATAATTTAGCCTCAGCCAGTGTAGCTCAGTGTGTCTCAGTTGGTTGAGCATCATTCCATGCACCAAAAGGCTGCCAGTTGAATTTCTAGTCAGGGAATGTGCCCAGGTTGCAGGTTAGATCCCGGGGCGGGATGTTTCTCTCTTGCATCAGTGTTTCTCTCCCACTCTGTCTAACATCAATAAAAACACATTTTTTACAAGTATGTATTTACCTTGAGAAAAATCAAATAGTAGAACCCTAAATTCCATGTCTAAACTCTAGAAATTATCTTCCTCTGTATCAAAGCCATGATTTCAAAGTTAATATTCTCTTTTAACTCAACAGAAGTAAATTAAGGTTTATAAATTAAGGTTTATATGTTTTAGTTTAAAATGAGTTTTTAACTATATTCCCTCTTTTAATCACAACCACTCCATGAGGCAGTTTTCTTTCTTTTTTTTTTTTTTCCATTTCTTGACTTAATAGATGTTTGGATTGGTTAAGTGACTTGCCCAAGGTAATGCAGTTAGTAAAAAGCAAAGATAAGACAAATTCATGTCTCTATCTCCAAGGGTTATTCCAACCACATAAAATTGTTTCCATAAACCAAGATACGCTCTTATTATTGAGAGTTTAATGAGCAATGAAGGGCTATAAGTACCTAAAAACCATCTGTTAAATGAAATCTGTTTAACTATATGCTCCATCTCTGAGGGTAGCCAACCAGTTGTCTAAAACCTCAAAAATCATACCACTTCCACACAACTCTGCTTTTAAATTACAATAGACAACCAAGCAGTATCAGCAGTAGCTATTGCCCACAATCTCTCCTGAATTTCACACTGCTTTAATATGACATTTTCTTTTTTTTTTTTTTGGTACATGCCCCTAGCGGGAACCAAACCCGAGACTCTCTGGTCCGCAGGCCAACGCTCCAACCACTGAGCCAAACCGGCCAGGGCTAAAATGACTTTTTCAACTCCACATTTGCCTAGCCTTTGCACACTATCCCTCTTTAACCCTAACATCACAAGTAATCAAGTAAATTATCACTGGAGCAATTATGCATGTGTACTCTCTACCAACCTCTAGAAAATCTGATTAGTCCTCATCTGAAACGTATACAGTACTCATTATTTTTAACCCAGTCCATAATGGCATTAACCTGCAAAGTGGAATTTCTTTGACATTCTCTTCTTTTATTGTTTACTATACTGTTCTTATCCCCAAAGTAAAACAGGAAATCAAATCAACTACAGGTGGCTCTACTCAGCTGGAGAACTCTCTCTCTCTAAGTGATAAAATTACAAGATAGAGATAATTTCTTACTGGGCCTCACATTTTGTAAAGACTAACTGCCTCCTAAAAATAAGCAATCCATGTTTCTCATAACTTTATTTGAAACTAGAAACAAGAGAGAATATGGAGATGTTGTGATATTCTGTCTTATGGGTCTTGGTAGGTCTCCACAGTATTTGCTGTTTGGTTGTAATCATATTCCGTCAGTTCCACAGGAGATGCTATTTTCTTTTCATTTTGTATTGATTAATTTTAGAGAGAGAGAAACAATGATTTGTTTTTCCAGTTATTTATACATTTATTGGTTGCTTCTTATATGTGCCCTGACCAGACATCAAACCCGCAACCTTGACATATCAGCATGATGCTCTAACCAACTGAGTTACCTGGCCAGGGCCTGTTATGTTCTTATAATATGATCATTTTATACTGCATTGTAAACTTAATATGCTGCCAAAAGAACTATAATTCATCTAGAAGTTTGAACTAATTATCAACAATGACACTATTTTAATTACAGATACAACTAAGCCACCAAATATGCTATGGCTCATTGGGCAAGAATGGTTACTTTTTTTTGGTATGTGCCCCTAGCGGGAACCGAACCCAGGACTCTCTGATCCGCAGGCCGACGCTCCAACCACTGAGCCAAACTGACCAGGGCAAAAATGGTTACATTTTAACAAAAATTCAGAACACAGTTACTGAGTAATCTCTGTATGGAGTTCCTAATCCAATAGAAATAGTGGTGAAACTAATTTCACTATCAGACTGTTTTCATAAAACTGATCAAATTCTTCATCACACTCTACAGAATAGCCTCTGATATTATTTAAAAACAAACCAATGGAGCTAACCATAATTCTGTACTGGTGGTCACTGATAATTTCTTTTTTTTTATTTATTGATTTAGAAAGAGGAAAGGAGAATGAGAGACAGATAGAAACATCGATGAGAGAGAACATCGATTGGCCGCCCCCTGCATGACCCCCACTGGGGACTTGGCCCACAACCTGGGCATGTGCTCTGACCAGGAATCAAACTGGCAACCTCTTGGTGCATGGGTCGACACTCAACTACTGAGCCACACTGGCTGGGCTGATAATCATTTCTTAAATAACTTAATCAGAGGTTCACAATATGAATAAATACTGACAATAAATGACTTGAAACTTACTTTAGAGCTAGACTCTTCTAAGTGTTATGTCAAAAACACAAGTAGCTGACATTAAACCAACAGAGACTACCATTTATTATGTTCTATGAGAAGGAAAATACAAAGGACTTAACTGATAGGTTTGTGACATTGTTCTAAATCCTTCATGTTATTTCATTTAATACTCAAAATAATTTTGTGAGGTAGGCATCATTATCCTCATTTATCATATGACAAAACTCAGGCTTAAGGAAGGTAAGTTACCTGCCCAAATAGCAGAGACAGGATTTGAACACAGGTTTGTATATCTCCAGGAGCCATGCTCTTTTCTCTATATTATACTGCCTTAATAGCATGTGAGGAAAAGGAATAATTCCAAATAGTTATAGTATTACAAGACCAGATAAATATTGGAAACTTTAATTCTAGAAAAAGTTTTAATAAAGTACTTAAATATCTAATGAGAACCATTAAAATATACAAAATATACATAAAATATACATAGATGTAATTGAATATTTAGACTGAAAAAGTATAAAAGACCAGGAAAAATGGTATAATCCTTTCACTTCAAATAAAGACAATTACATCTGAAACTAATATGAAAGTTGTCTAAAAAAATTCAAACTAAAAATATTTGTAATTTTTATTACAATATTCTCGATGAAACAAAAAATAGTTATTAGCCAATAGTGAATATTTCATTATTTATCAGTGAGAAGGCAGAAATAAATTACCTGTACTGATTCACATGTAATCAATGGTAGTTCTGACAATGCTGATTCAGAAATACTCTCATTTTCATTAGTGATGCCAAGGTCTTGCTTAGATTGTAATTTAAGAATTTCTGAACTTTTATGTTCAATGGGTCCTTCTTCATCACTGGAAACAACAACTAAAAAGGAAAAATGTGTTTTTTTAAATGTGTCTCAATAATCACATATCAAAAAAAGAATTTTCTAATTCATGCAATATATCTTCAATAATCCCATTAGCTTTAATCATCTAACTTTATTCAGTTTAGAAACTGGTCTGTCTGATGTATACCAGTTATGTGCAATCTTTCCAAATCAGTACTATTATTTAGCAATTACCTGCTGGTCAAAGGATGAAGACATTTAAAAACATATAGAGCCAAGAAGAACTTAGGAACAAGTTCTAGGCTTGATAATGTATTGTACTTACTCTAAATTGTACTTTAAATCTTGTTACATTAGTTGCTTCCAGGAGGGGGAAATGGATGGCTGGGGGAAGATGTGGAAAACTATTCATTGTATATCCTTTAGAACCTTTTATGTACCATGTGATGACATCAAACACTCAAAAATTAATTAAATCAAAATTAATGACAATAATTAAATAGCACTTAAATTCTGTGTACTTCAGCTTCATCAACCAAATGACAATAACAATGGTCCTTATGAAATCTTTAAAAATCTGATAGGATGAATTACAGTACTCTAATCTAAAAAAAAATTACTTCTGCTTCCAAATACTCCTTTTTTTTTTTTTACTTAAATCAGTATTATAAACTTCATGAAGTCCCAAAACCCCAAGTCTTTTTTCCTAAAGTTAATATATTCCAGTGATGTCACAAGTGGCTGACTGTCTTTGCCAAATTTGTTCAAGAGTAGAAATAAAATAACTAAGTAGAGCAGAAAAACTTAAGAGCCTTTATAACCCTCCTGTTACTTACTTGGTTCAGCTGAGATCAGTGATTGGTTCCCTTCACTGTGTTCACTTAAAACAGGCTTTTCTATCGTGTTCAACATACTCTCATCCTTCTCAACCAGGGTAGAATTCCCCAAAGTATCAGTGGAAATAGAGCTCTCAAAAGTTTCAGTGACTGAACAGTCAGAGGTGCTTTTGGGAATAGTACTCAAAGCCAACTCCTGACTATTAAGTGAGGATAGTTTAGTTAAATCACTTTCTGTAGGTTCAGGTGTAATTTCTTCAAGCAGTTTTGGATCTTGATCATGATTTTCACTTGTCTTTTCAAACTCTGAAGATACTGTTGAGTCATTTTCTTGCTCTGTCTGAATATAAATAAATGCATACAAACAATTAGCATTTCTCTAATTTGGCTAGCATAAAGACTTTTTGTAAGTTTAAATTTCTAAAGAAGAATATAAAAGTAAAAATATTATATCATTTCTATAACTACAGGGATAGAAAACTATACAATTATACTACATTACTCTTGCCAGTGTCTCCCAAGTATAAAAATACAGAGTCTGATCTGTCCAATCTGATGCCTAAACAGTTTTTAAAATGATAGGATGGTGAAACTCCCATATTTACAAGTGTTTCAGATGGTCTTCCATGATGTAAGTCAACTTTAGAATGGGAGAAATTGTTTTTACAGTTTTATTTTACAAAAGTAAAGAAGCCATATGACATCACGTGGCTAGTAACAACAGCAAAAAATTCAAAACTTAAGCAGATAACAATATAAAAAAATTATGAAACTCAATCGCTGCCTTTACATCTGTATTAATGCATAAATCTAACTTATGTTTATAATTATAAGACAGGCCCTGGCCTGTTTGCTAAGTGGTTAGAGCGTCGGCCCGCAGACCAATGAGTCACAGGTTCGATTCCAGTCAAGGGCACATACCCCAGCTGCAGTTCCTCCCCAGCCCTGGTCAGGTCATGTAGGAGGCAACCAGTTAATGTGGCTCTATCACATCAATGTTTCTCTCTGTCTCTCTCTCCCTCCCTCCCACACAATTAACGATAAATGGAAAAATATCCTCAGGTGAGGAATAAAGTGTGTGTGTGTGTGTGTGTGTGTGTGTGTGTGTGTGTGTAATTATAACCGAAAGACACTAAAAATCCTGAAATGCCTTGTGAATCAAAGAATTCAAAAAGCTGTCTTCTTATATTTTTATTGTTACCCAATAGTAAGTCTTTGAAAATAGGTAATATATACACTAAATATGGTAATTCTTTACTTAGAAAAAAATTCCCTAAACTCTAGATAAGAGAATCTTAAAGTTGGTAAGTAAATTACTACTGATAAAAGAAATCTGATAATTTTACAGAGCAAGTGAAAAGGTAATTAACTGGGCAATACAAATAGTATTTGGTTAAAATAATGAAAAATAAAAGAAAACAAGTCTGAAGGATATACGCCAAAGTACTAAGGAGGGGGAGCAAACTTAACTTTTTTATTCATTCATAATATTTAAAATTTGTTCCAATAACTGTATTAACTGCAAAAATGTTTCATTTAAATCATTTTTTAAAAATCAAAAAATAGACAAAAATAAATCTGATAAAAGCAAAAAGCTAGAGAAACATCATTTAGCCATTGTCTATTCATTTTTATCATAGCACAAATTATTTC
Source organism: Molossus molossus (assembly GCF_014108415.1). NCBI lineage: Eukaryota > Metazoa > Chordata > Mammalia > Chiroptera > Molossidae > Molossus > Molossus molossus. The sequence goes on from NW_023425388.1 coordinate 86,671,097, forward strand.
ATGTGACATCTAAATACCTCTACTTACTGTCTGTTCTGCTGACTTATATAAAGAAGTAGAATTATGAGAATCAGGTAAATTATTTCTAAATCTTTTCTTTCTCTTCCTGGAAATCGGAGTGGGTTCCATTTTCGAATCGGAATATGTACCATTCTTGTTTCTGCTCCCCTCTTCAAGATGATCACAATCTCTACTTCCACTACTGAGGTCTTAAAAAACAAAAGAGACATACATAACCAAAAATTATAGAAAGAATTCCTTTAGAAGAACTCTCAGAAACATTATCAAAATTGCTATACTACTTCCAAAGCTAATATTAAAAAGAAGTCCACTGTTAAATTCTCATACTGACATGGATAAACATAAACAGATATCCTATTTTAAACTGCATACACAAAGTGAATGTACATTGCACAATAAATACAAAATATAAAAATACATTTTTACATATGTAAAAATGGAGTATTCATTAGTAACCAAAGCAAAGCAACCAAACCACGTTTTACCTTTTGCTATAACTGCATTCAAGCATAATATTAAAAGGGGAGGAAAGTGGAGATCTTAATAAAATTTGGAAAATTTATGTCTTAAAACATTTTGATAATTCATTGTGATTTCAGAAATTGTCTTTTAAGTTTCACACACACACACACTTGATGTGAGAAGGTACAATAATTCTAAAAAGTAGAGTATTGATCACTGTTTTTTCAAAAGGAGCCAAAATACCTTTCCTCAGCATCTGACTATGATATGTAATTATTCACAAGGCTATCAATTTCCTTTACAGTTAGATTCTTATTTTTACAAATCAGTATTAACACAGCTATATTTATAATTCTTCCAATTTCTAAATTAAAGTACACAATTTTCTTGCTTGTTTTAGCATTGTGATTGATTCTGGAAACATATGAAACCCAATTAGTATGAGAGAATTTATCTGGCTGTTCTGGAAGGTGCTATATTCCATTTTCTTATTTGAAGTACTTCTCAAAACTGTCCAGAAATAGAAAGATTGAATTTATCTTTAAAAACAAAAAATCGGCCCTGGCCGGTTTGGCTCAGCGGTTAGAGCGCCCGCCTGCGGTCCGGAGAGACCCGGGTTCGGTTCCTGCTAAGGGCATGTACCTTGGTTGCAGTTTGTCCCCGGCCCTGGTTGGTCGTGCGGGTGGCAGCCACTCGATGTGTCCCTTTCACATCGATGTTTCTCACTCTCTGTCTCTTCCTCTCTCCCTCCCACTCTGTACAAAAAATGGAAAAATGTCCTCGGGTGAGGATAAAAAAAATTTAAAACAACAAAAAAAAAAAACAAACAAAAAAAAAAAATCGGACTTCTGGTCAAGATGGTGAAATATGTAAACACAGTATCGCACCCTCCCACAACCACATCAAAGTTACAACAGAACAACCATGATTCAAAACTACCTGAAATCAAGCTGAATGGAAGTACTACAACTACTAAAGCAAAGAAGCCACCACATAAAGACTGGTAGGAGGGGTGGGGGCATGACGGCTGGTCCCAAACAAATGTGTGGCAAAAAAATACTAGAAGGATACCTCAGCTGAGAAGATCCTCCCTGAGGACTGAGAGGTCCCCATCCCATACCAGACACTCAGCTCAGGGCTCCAGTGCCAAAAAACAAGTCGCCATAACTTGTAGCTGGAAAAACCAGCAGGAACTGAGGCTGAGACAGGCTGAAGCGGCTGGAGTCCCAAGCAGCTTCTCGTAAAGGGCCCCTGCATGGACTTACTCAAACTCGCACCTTCCAGGTAGCTTGAAAGGCACCAGAGACATATGGGAAAGAACTGAGTTTTTTGGCATTGGAGCAAGGGCTGGGGAGGGGGCTTTCTTCTGGACAGATATGCTATCAGAGGCCATTGTTCCTTTGGTGAGCCCTTCCCTGGGGTGGCAGACAGTTGCCAAATCTGGCACTCCAGCAACTTGGCTCACACTGGTAGCCCCGCCCTGGTGATTCCCTGAAGCCCCGCCCTACTCAACTTTCAGGCCCACCCAAGCTGTTGCCAGTTGCTTTACCACAGGATTGGCCTATCTTGGACCCTGCTTCAGGTTTTCCTAAATTCCTTCAAACAAGCAGCATCTGGTCTCAGCTAGCCCCATACCGCTCGTTAAGTAAGTAATACACAGAAACAAACACAGGGAGGCAACCAAAATGAGGAGACAAAGAAACAGGTTCCAAATGAAAGAACAGAACAAAACTCCAGGAAAAGAACTAAGCGAAATGGAGATAACTTAACAGATGCAGAGTTCAAAACACTGCTTATAAAGATGCTCAATAAACTTAGTGAGAACCTCAATGAACTTAGTGAGGGCCTCAGCATAAAAAAGGAGCAGTCAGAAATGAAGGAGGCACTAACTGAAATAAAGAATAATTTACACAGATTCAATAGTAGAGTGGGTAAAGCCAAGAAACAAACCATCGATTTGGAATATAAGGAAGCAAAAAACACCCAATCAGAACAGCAAAAAGAAAAAAGAATACTAAAAAATGAGGATAGTGTAAGGAGCCTCTGGGACAACTTCAAGCATACCAACATTCCCATCTTGATGGTGCCAGAAGGAGAAGAGAGAGAACAAGAAATCGAAAACCTATTTGAAACAATAATGGCAGAAAACTTCCCTAACTTGGTGAAGGAAACAGACAGTCCAAAACATGAACCCCAAGAGGCCTACACCAGGACACATCATCATCAAAACGCAAAAGGTTCAAGACAAAGGGAGAATCTTAAAAGCAGCAAGAGAAAAGCAGTTAGTTACCTACAAGGGAGTTCCCATAAGACTGTCAGCTGATTTCTCAATAGAAACTTTGCAGGCCAGAAGGGAGTGGCAAGAAATATTCAGAGTGATGAAAAGCAAGAACCTACAATGATGATTACTCTATCCTGCAAAGCTGTCATTTAGAATCGATGGCCATATAAAGACTTTCCCAGACAAGAAAAAGCTAAAGGTGTTCATCACCACCAAACCGTTATTATATGAAATGTTGAAGGGTCTTTCTGAAGAAAAAGATAAAAATATATGAACAAACAAAATGGCCATGAATACATATCTATCAACAATGGAATCTACAAACAAATGAACAGGCAGAAGAGAAGCATTCTCATAGATACAGAGAACATTTTGTTGGTTGCCAGATGGGGCGTTGGGTGGGGGAATGGGTGAAAAAGGTGAAGGGATTAAGAAGTACAAATTGGTTGTTAGACTGACAAACCTCAAAGGTAAGGGGGTTGGGGGTGGGAAGAGATAAACCAAAGAACTTATACGTATATATGCATAACCAATGGACACAGACAACAGTGTGGGAAAAGGCAGGAGGGGGGCAGGAGTGGGGAGGAGGGGTCCAGTGGGGGAAAAATGAGGAACATCTGTAATACATTCAACAATAAATTTTAAGAAAAAGAAAAAAACAAGACCTTGTTATGTGAAGTCTCCAATAAATCTACTACTCTACAGAGAAAAATGTGCTCCCTTTTTTAAGTCAAGAAAGCATTCTTTTGAAACCCATAAAATTATTGCTAAAAATGCTTAGCATTTCAGTTATCAAATATATGTACTGTACAAAAATACCTTCTAATAGGTTCTACCTAACTGAAGGTTATTCTGAATTACTTTGCTTTCTGTCCTTATTCAAATACAAACTCAAAGTTTACTTGGCACAGCAAGTCCCAAATAGCTTCCTTGAATTCGTAATTTATAATTCATGTAACACTAACCAGCCTGATCTCTCCATTCACTCAAAGTTCCTTTACTACTACAAACTATTCTTGCTCTTACTATAGCTTCATAGACATCTAATGACTAACACTCATAATATCTTTGTTGTTGCTTAAAATGCAGGCACTGGGGCAGGATTGAGGGCAAACACTCCAAGACAGTCAACAACAGTCTTCCAATTTCCAAAGAAAATACTCTTTATTCCCTCCCACAGGAAAACAAACTCCCTCCAAATCATCAACACAGTTTTTTGAAAAGCACAATAAGTTTTATTTGTAAGTATATAAACTGTAAAAGTAATCCAATGCAATTTCTACACATAAAAACTGTATCACATTAAAATTCCTAAACATAGCCGGCCAGCGTGGCTCAGTGGTTGAGCATCAACCCATGCATCAAGAAGTCACACCGTTTCGAATCCTGGTCAAGGAACATGCCCAGTTGTTGGCCAAATCCACAGTGAGGGGCATGCAGGAGATGGCCAATCAATGTTCTCTCTCATGGATGTTTCTTCTCTCTCCCTCTCCCTTCCTTTCTCTCTAAACTCAATAAAGACCAAAAAAAATTTTTTTAAAGAGAGTAAACTTTCTAAACATAATACTATAGTAAAAAGACTAATGAAAGAAAAGTGGCCTAAAAAAAACTCTATTGTGCATGAATTTTCCTTTAAACAGGTTACTATTTGCACATCTGCCAAGACTATCACAAAGAAAATAAATACATTTATTAGACAGAGCTAGACATTGTAAAAATAGGATTCTACTTGTATCATATATATAATTTAACTTACAAATATTACTAGCATATAAAATCAAAGAGATAAAAAATTTCTCTAAACAAAAAATATTTAATATTTTCAAAGTATTATTTTCAACACAATTTCCACAAGGAAAACTTAATGTGCTACAAAAGAATGGTACACCTGGGGTTTAATTCAGAATTCCCATTCACTTATGGCCCTCTATTAAACAACTGGTATTAGACACAGGTATCAAAAGGATGAAAACATGGTGAGTTTTAATAAAGTTTCAATACCTAATTTTCCTAAAATCACTTTACCTATGAGGAGAACCTTCAGGAATACTGAGAAAATATAAAGCATTTCATTTATTACGTATTTTTTTTCCCTGCTATAAATCTAAAATTCCACTGGCATTTTGAAGTACTGAAGGGCACAAATCAGGAAGCTTTTTATTCAACTATTCTTACTCTACCGAGAAAAGCAATGGAATATAAGGGCTTAACAGTGTCTTGATAGTATCTAAATTGAGCCCACTTGTACAAATACTTATATTTGATAACCAAAGGTAATTATGGCTGAGAAAAGCACAATTCATAAGAAATGTCTTTCATCAGATGTAGAGAATATTTAGTGACAAATTCAAAGATTACAACTACAGAATCGAAATGTTTTCTCTAACGATTGCCCTCATAAGAGTTAAAGCAGGTTTCTTGTGTACATCAAAGTTATTAGTCTAGTGTGTCCTTTTAAGTTTGCTTCTTCTATGAGAAAGTTACTAAAAATCTGTCAATAGCTGTGTTTCAAAGGAAGTACAAAGAAATGTTGTATAGTGTCATTAAAGGACCATCTTTTCTTGTGAATAATTTAAAAATCATTTAGAAAACAAGATACCTCACTAGTTTGAGCTATCAATGATCCAAGAGACCCCTGGCTAGGTTAGTTTCACATATCACTATTGCAGTAAATTGTTCTTGTGAAAGTTTTTGTAAATTATTTTAAAATTTTAAAAGAGAAAAGACGTGAATTCTATAACCCTACATCCAGGAGGCCTACAAAACATTTTCAGTAGTCTGGGATATATTTACCTTTAAAAATGCTAATAGTGGCTTTTACTGGCATCCTCCTAGAGCTGAGAGAAATTCTAATGAATAAAGAATATATTTCACAGGAGGATAAACAGTGGAAAGCTAATAATAATAATCAAGTTAGCAGTAATATCAATCCCAAGCATATCCATGAAAATACTTAGAAATAGTTAAACTAACATTAAAACTCTTTAGATATATGACCAGCCCCAACAAAAACAAAAAATATTCTAATTTACTTTTGGATTTAATAAATAGATCAAGAAATATACACTACAGGATACAAATAGTAAATCTAACAATTTTCTTTGAGTTGCTAAGATCATTTCCCTTTATTTATTTATTTTTTTTTTATCTTTATTACTGAATGTATTACAGATGTTCCTCATTTTTCCCCCACTGAACCCCTCCTGACCACTCCCACCCTGCTCCTGCCTTTCCCCACACTGTTGTCTGTGTCCATTGGTTATGCGTATAGGTTTTTTGGTTTATTTCTTCCCATGCCCCAACCCCCTTCCTTTGAGGTTTGTCAGTCTAACAACCAATTTGTACTTCTTAATCCCTTCAACTTTTTCACCCATTCCCCCAACCCCTCTCCCATCTGGCAACCAACAAAATGTTCTCTGTATCTATGAGAATGCTTCTCTTCTGCCTGTTCATTTTGTTTGTAGATTCTACTGTCAATAGATATGTATTCATGGCCATTTTGTTTGTTCACATACTCTATCTTTTTCTTCAAAAAAACCCTTCAACATTTCATATAATAACGGTTTGGTGGTGATGAACACCTTTAGCTTTTTCTTGTCTGGGAAAGTCTTTATATGGCCATCGATTCTAAATGACAGCTTTGCAGGATAGAGTAATCATCATTGTAGGTTCTTGCTTTTCATCACTTTGAATATTTCTTGCCACACCCTCTGGCCTGCAAAGTTTCTTTTGAGAAATCAGCTGACAGTCTTATGGGAACTCCCTTGTAGGTAACTAACTGCTTTTCTCTTGCTGCTTTTAAGATTCTCCCTTTGTCTTGAACCTTTTGCGTTTTGATGATGATGTGTCCTGGTGTAGGCCTCTTGGGGTTCATGTTTTGGACTGTCTGTTTCCTTCACCAAGTTAGGGAAGTTTTCTGCCATTATTGTTTCAAATAGGTTTTTGATTTCTTGTTCTCTCTCTTCTCCTTCTGGCACCATCAAGATGGGAATGTTGGTATGCTTGAAGTTGTCCCAGAGGCTCCTTACACTATCCTCATTTTTTAGTATTCTTTTTTCTTTTTGCTGTTCTGATTGGGTGTTTTTTGCTTCCTTATATTCCAAATCGATGGTTTGTTTCTTGGCTTTACCCACTCTACTATTGAATCTGTGTAAATTATTCTTTATTTCAGTTAGTGCCTCCTTCATTTCTGACTGCTCCTTTTTTATGCTGAGGCCCTCACTAAGTTCATTGAGGTTCTCACTAAGTTTATTGAGCATCTTTATAAGCAGTGTTTTGAACTCTGCATCTGTTAAGTTATCTCCATTTCGCTTAGTTCTTTTCCTGGAGTTTTGTTCTGTTCTTTCATTTGGAACCTGTTTCTTTGTCTCTTCATTTTGGTTGCCTCCCTGTGTTTGTTTCTGTGTATTACTTAACGAGCGGTATGGGGCTAGCTGAGACCAGATGCTGCTTGTTTGAAGGAATTTAGGAAAACCTGAAGCAGGGTCCAAGATAGGCCAATCCTATGGTTAAGCAAGTGCCAACAGCTTAGGTGGGCCTGAAAGTTGGGCGGGGCGGGGCCTCAGGGAATCACCAGGGCAAGGCTACCAGTGTGAGCCAAGTTGCTTGAGTCCCAGATATGGCGGCTATCTGCCGCCCCAGGGAAGGGCTCACCAAAGGAACAAAGGCCTCTGAAAGCACACCTTTCCCGGAGAAAGCCCCCTCTCCAGCCCTTGCTCCAATGCCAAGCAGCTCAGTTCTTCCCTGTATGATTCTGGTGCCCCTCGAGCTGCCTCCCTTCCAAGCTTAGAGGGAGTGAGTCTGATAATTCTGTGTGCGGGCCCTTTAAAAGGAGCTGCCTGGGGCTCCAGCCACCTCAGCCTCCCTGAGCCTCAGTTCCCACTGGTTTTTCCAGCCAGAAGTTATAGGGACTTCTCTTCCTGGCACTGGAACCCTGAGCAGGATGCCTGTTGTGGGAGGGGGACCCCTCAGTCCTCAGGGAGGACCTTCCCAGCCGAGGTGTCCTCCTGATTTTTATCCACCACATGTGGGTGTGGGACCAGCCTGACCGCCTCCGCCCCTCCTACCAGTCTCTATGTGGCTGCTTCTTTAATTCCGTAGTTGTAGGACTTCCATTCAGCTCGATTTCAGGCGGTTTTGAATGATGGGTGTTCAGTAGTTTAGTTGTAACTTTGATGTGGTTGTGGGAGGACGTGATACAGGGTTTACCTACGCCGCCATCTTGACCGGAAGTTCTCAATTTCTCTTTATTTTCACATAGAGTTTAAACTTAAAATTTAATAAAGTTTTTCATAAATTAAAAATTATTACAAAGGTACCATGGCCAGTGTGGCTCAGTTGCTTGAAACATTATCCTATACAGCAAAACCTGGTGGGTTCCATTCCCAGTCAGGGTATATACCCAGTTTGCAGGTTCAAATCCTGCTCGAGGGGCAAGCAGGAGGCAACTGATAGATGTTTCTCTCTCACATAAATGTTTCTCTCTCTCTTCCTCTCGCTCAAAATCAATTTTTTGAAAACATTATTACAAATGTAATACACAAAAATTCACATAACAACAGTTTTCCAAGTTAACAAACCTTCAGACTGAGTATCAGACACTACAAGAGAAATGCCATCATCACCTCTTCTCTTTTCTTTGGTATGTGCAGCCCTCTTTGAATAATTCTTATCTATTGTTTTATCTGGTTGAGAACCCCTGCAAAACAAAATAATATTATATTCAATTCCTCCAAACACCAAGTAAATTTTGAAGCCACCTGGCATATATTCAAGACAACAATCAATGAGTTAAAAATACAGTCCCACATAGAAGAACATATGATCTGAATGATCAATAAATAATTAACTAAGATTTCAGAAATGAGTTCTCAGCCCTCTTCTTCCCTTAAATTCGCCATGTTTCTTTGGGGGGGGTGGGGTGCACAAGATTCCCACACCACAGGACTCTGCATATGCAAAATAAGCAAAAGAATAATACAGGTATTAAATACATCAAATCGGTCTAAAAGGTAAAAATTTCACAAACACAAGCACATGAAAACCACATCTACGTGTATTTTAAAAACTTGTAAGTCAAAGGTAATTGCTACTATGTTTCAAGCATGGTTCACATATCAAAAGTACAAAATAAAGTTTGGAGTGTGGTAACAAATTTTACCTACAGGACAAATAATTTTAAATATAAAGTACCAGTTTAATACATAAAATATAATGTTTATGAAAAACAAGTTTTGGAATGATGAGCACAATGTCATATCTCAATACCCCACTTTCAGTAATGCATAAATCATCCAGAAGAAAAAAAAGCAAAGAAGGAAACATTGGAATAGACACATACACTAGATCAATGGACCTGACATGCATTTCTAGAAAAGGCTGTTTCCAACAGCACCAAAATACACATTTTTCTCAAGTGTACATGAAACATTCACAAGGATAAATCATATGACAGGCCATAAAACAATTTTAGCAAATTTAAGAAGACTGAAATCAAACCAAATATCTATTCCTACCACAGTATTATGAATCAAGAAATTAATAACAGGAGGAAAGCTGGAAAACTCAAATATATGGAAATTAAACAATATGACCCTGAACAAACCAAATGGTCAAAAGGGAGATCAAAAAATACCATGAAAAAAAGAAAAATAGAAGCATAACACATTAAAACCTATATAATGGTACAAAAGCAGTTCTAAGAGGGAAGTTCATAGTGAAAAATGCCTACATTAAAAAAGCAAGAAAGAACTCCAATATACAATCTCACTTTACACCTTGAAGACAAGGGAAATAAAGAACAAACAAAGCAGAAGAAAGAAAACAATAAAAATCAGAGTCAAGCTCTGGCCAGTGTAGTTCAGTTGGTTGAGCATCATCCCATACACTGAAAGGTCACTGGTTCGATTCCCTGTCAGGACACATACCTAGGTTGCAGGTTCAATCCCTGGTTGGGGCGCATACATCGAAGGCAATGAATCAATGTTTCTCTCTCACATTAATGTTTCTCTCTCTTTCCCTCTCCCTTTCTCTAAAAAAAAAAAACAAAAGAAAATCAATAAAATAAAATACTCTTCAAAAAAAATAAATCAGAGTAAAAATTAAAATGAAGACAAGAAAAACAGTAGAAAAGATTAACAAAACTAAGAACTGTCTTTTTAAAACAACTGTCTTTTTAAAGAGACAAACAAAGCTGACAAACTTTTAGATAAACAAAAAAGAGATTCAAATAAATATAAACAGAAATCAAAGAGGAAACATTAAAACTGATCCCACAAAAATATACAGGATAATCAAGAAACTACTAAACTATTATATGCCAACAAATTGGATTACCTAGAAGAAACGGATAAATAACTACCAAGCCTGAATCATGAAGAGACCAATGAATAAGGAGATTTCAAAACCCTCCCAATACAGAAAAGCCAGGAACAGATGATTTCACTGGTGATTCTACCAAACAATTTTAAAAGATTAATGTCAATTCTTCCCAAATTCTTCCCAAAAACTGAAAAGAAGGGGACACTCCTAAACTCATTTTAGGAGACCATCATTACTCTGATACCAAAGCCAGGTAAGGGCACTACAGGAAAAGAGAATTATAGACCCATATCCTTAATGAATTCACATGCAAAAATTATCAACAAAAATGATATGATCACTCAAAAGATACAGAAAAAGCAGTTGATAAAATTCAACATCCTTTAATGACAAAACCCTCAAAAAACTGGGTATAAAAGGAACATAATAAAGGCCAACACAACAAACCCACAGGTAACATCATACTCAACAGTGAAAGAGTAAAAGCTTTTCTTCTGAGGACCAAGACAATGGTACCAACTCTCCACCCTCCCATTCAAAATAGCGCTGAAAATCCTAGCTAGAGCAATTAGGCAAGACAAAAAAATAAAGGTAACCAAATCAAAAAAGAAAAAAATAAAACTATCATCACCTGCAGATGATATCTTATATGCAGAAAACCCTAAATAATCCAAAAAAAAAAAAACTGTTAGAAGTAATCAACAAATTAAGAAAAATTGCAAGATACAAAATCAATATACAAAAATCAGCCCTGGCTGGTGTGGCTCAGTGGACAGAGCATCAGCCCTCGCATCAAAGAATCACAAGTTCGATTCCAGGTCAAGAGTGCGTAGCTGGGTTGCGGATTCGATCCCTGCTCAGGTCAGAGCACATTCAGGAGGCAACCAAATGATATGTCCTACATCATATCTCTCTCTCTCTCATTCTCTCTCCCTTCCTCCTTCACTGTTTCTCTCCCCCTCCCTCCCTCCCTCCCTCCCTTCCACTCTCTAAAAATCATTGAAAAAAATATCCTCAGGTGAAGATTAACAAAAAGAAACAAAAAATCAGCTCTGGCCAATGTGGCTGTATTGGTTGAGTGTCACCCTGGTCACTAATAGGTGGCCAGTTCAATTTCTGGTCAGGGCACATGCCCAGGTTTTAGGTTCAGTATCTGGTTGGGATGTTTATGGGAGGCAACCAATTAATGTTTCTCTCTCACACTGTTGTTTCTATCTCACTCTCCTTCTCCTTCTCTCTCTCTAAAATCAATTTTTTTAATTTAATAATAAAAAATAAAGTAGTTGCATCTCTAGCCCTGGCCAGCTAGCTCAATTGGATAGAGCACTGTCTCAATATGCCAAGGTTATAGGTTCAGTCTCCATCCAGGCACACAGAAGAAGCAACCAATGAATGCATAAATAAGTACAGTAAACAAACAAATTAATGTCTCTCTCTCAAATCAATCAATGAATTAAAAAAAAAAGTTGTATTTCTATACAGCAGGGGTAGGGAATGTCCAGTCCTTGGGCTGGATAAGGACCACAAAATCAATACCAGTTAACATCACATGCCTCACCAAGTTAGCCTGACGAAATATAGCAGGCTAATGTTTAAGTCGATGATTTTGTATGGCCTGCAAATGATGTTATAAACATCCAAATGACCCTTGCAGAAAAATGGTTCCCCATCCCTGCTACAGTAATAGCAAAGTATAAGAAAGAGAAATTAAGAAAACAATCCCATTTACAATTGTATCAAAAAGAAAAAAATACCTAGGAATAAATCTAACCAAGATAGAAAAAGACCTGTACACTGAAAACTATAATACATTGATTGATTAAAAAAAAAAAAAAAAAAAATTAAAGCCAACACAAATAAATAGAAAAACATTTTGTACTCATGGATTAAAAGACTTAATATTGTTAAAATGTCCAAAGTAACCTACAAATTCAATTCAATCCCTTCAAACATTACAATGTCCTTTTTCACAGAAACAAAACAATCCTGATATTTCTATGGAATCACAAAACACCCCAAGTAGCCCAAGTACCTTGAGAAAGACAAACAAAGGCAAAGGAATCAAACTTCCTGGTTTGAAACTATAGTACAAAGCTACAGTAATCAAAAGAGTATGGTAGTATGGTACTGCTAGAAAAACAGATACATAAATCAATGGAACAGAATAGTAAAAAATAAATTCACACAGAACTGTTATTTGACCCAAGATCCCAATTCTGGGAATACTGAAACACCAATCAGAAAGAATATATGCACCCCTATGTTCATTCTAGCATTATTTACTATAGTTAAGATCTGGAAACAATCCAAGAGCCCACCAGCAAATGAGTGGATAGAAAAGATGTAGTACATTTACACAACAGAATACTATGCAGCTGTAAAAAAAAAAAAAAAAAAAAAAAACTCTTACCCTTTGCAACAGCATGGATGGACGTGGCAATTACTGTCCTAAGCGAAATAAAGCCAGTCAGAAAAAAGACAAATATCACATGCTCACTTATGTGATATCTAATGAACAAAATAAACTGACAAACAAAATAGGACCAGAGATATGGATACATACAGACTGACAGATCTCAGAAAGGAGGGAGGGAGGGAGGGAGGACAGGAAGGGATTAACTGAGAAACATATATGCATAAGTGCATAGCTCATGAACCCAGACAATAATGTGGTGAAGGCCTGGGGGGGTGGGAAACAGAGGCTGGGTAGAGGAGGGAAAGGGGGAGAAATGGGGGACATCTGTAATAGTGTCAACAATAAAAAATAAATAAATCCACACATATGGCCAATTAACTTATGATAAAGGAGAAAAGAACATACAATGGTGAAATAAAATGTTGTTTGGAAAGCTGGAAAGCTACATGCAAGAAAATGAAACTGGACCAATAACTTAAATTATACACAAAAATCAACTCAAAATAGATTAAAGATTTGCACGTAAGACCTGAAACCATTAAACTCCTAGTAGAAAACATGGTGTTAAGCTCTGTGATGTTGGTCATAACAATGATTTATGGATGTTACACCATAGCAAAGGCAACAAACACAATATAAACAATATATCAAAATAATGTTTGTGTTCAGCAAAGAAAATGATCAACAAAATGAAAAGGCAATCTATGGAATGGGAGAAACATTTGTAAATCATATATCTGAAAAGAGGTTAAAAACCAAACTATATAAAGAACTAATATGACTCAGTAGCAAAAAAATCCAGTTAAAAAAATGGGCAGCCCTGGCCAGGTGGCTCAGTTGGTTGGAGCATCATCCCATACACCCAAAAGTGGGGGATTCAATTCCCAGAAAGGGCACATACTAGGTTGCAGGTTCAATCCCTGGCCAGTTTTGCTCAGTGGTTAGAGCACTGGCCCTTGGACCAATAGGTCACAGGTTCAATTCCCAGTCAAGGGCATGTATCTGAGTTGCAGGTTCAATCTCCATAGGATCTACACATGGACATATTTTTTAAAAGACTCACTCACTCTGAGCTCCAGGACTGGGGCAGTTGCTCAAAAAGTGCCAGGGACATGTCCAGCCAGTGTGGCTCAGTGGACTGAGCGACAGTCCCAGGGACTGAGAGCTCCTGGTTTGATTCCTGGTCAGGGCACATGGCCAGGTTGTGGGCTCCATCCTGGTGGGGGGGCGTGCAGGAGGCAACCGATTGATGTTTCTATCTCTTTCTCCCTTCCCCTCTCTCTAAAAATTCAATAAAAACCTATTTTTTAAAAAGTGTCAGGGACATATGGGAAAGAACTAAATTGTATGCCATCAGGGCAAGGGCTGGAGGAACAGCTCTATCCTGGAGACAGTGCTGCCCGGTGTCATTCTTCCTTTGTTGAGCCCTCCCCTCACCTAGCCTAAGGTGCATGCTAATGCCACAACTGAGTCTCCATCAATCTGAGTAACAAAGCTCACTCCACCATGATGATTCCCTGAGACCCTGCCTCACCCAACTTGTAGAACCACCCAAGCCACGTCCAGTGGCTTTTCCATTTAAACAGCCTGTCTCTGCTCGCACTGCAAACTTTCCTAAAACCTCTCAAAAGTTTGCAAACACCAAACATCAGCATCTGATCTTGACATGCCTTGTACTTCTTGTTAAGTGACTCTAAGCCTGGCATTAATAGCAACCAGGCTACGTTTGCAGCTTAGCCTCTCCCAGATACCTCTAAGCCCAGCAAAAGTGACAACCAACCAAAGATCACTTTGCAGCTCCTACCAGGTGGCTCTGGGCCAAGAATAGGCAGCAGCTGACTTTGGCCTGCACCAAAGTCCCTCCCAAGAGGTCCCCGAACCAACAATGGCCGGCTGCAGGCCACACCAGAGCAAAATCTAACCATCACCACATATGACACACTCAAAGGGCAGATTTGGCAAGCACCAGAACCCTGCTAAAGTATTCTGCTCCATGGAGACTGCCGCTGTACAACAGCTTGTCTGCTGTAGTCATAGCCATTCCTCACAGCCAATCAGCCTGAGAGTCAATACCTCCCACTGACATGACAATCAAGTCTCAACTATCACAGGATGGCACATACAACCAACAAAAGAGAAATGCCTGAAGCACCCAGATCAGTTGAACAGGGAAACTATGCCACTGGGCTCCACAGGACACCTACTATATAAGGTTACTCTACCAAGACCTGGAGACATAGGAGATTTACCTAATACACAGAAACAAACACAGAGAGGCAGCCAGAATGCGGACACAAAGAAATATGTCCCAAATAAAAGAACAGAACAAAACTGCAGAAAAAGAACTAAATGAAACAGACACAAACATTCTATCAGATGCAGAGTTCAAAATACTCATTATGAGGATGCTCAATGAACTTAGGGAAAGAGTAGATGAACTCTTTTGAGAAGTTTAACAAAGAAATAGGAAACATAAAAATGGAAACATAAAAGAAAAAAGAACCAATCAGAAATGAAGAATATAATAACTGAAATAAAGAAGATATTAGAGAGAATCAACAGATTAGATAAAGCAGAGGTTCAAATTAGTAATGTGGAAGACAAGCAAAAACACCCACCAGAAAGAATACCAAAAAATGAGGATAGTTTAAGGGCTTTTGGGACAACATCAAGCATAATAACATTCACATCTTAGGAGTACCAAAAGGAGAAGAGAGCAAGGATTTGAAAAACTGTCTGAAGAAATAATGACAGAAAACTTCTCTAACCTGACAAAGGAAATAGACATACAAATCCAGGAAGCTCAGAGAGTCCCAAATAAAAGGAATCCAAAGAGGTTCACATCAAGACACATCATAATTAAAATGCCAAAGGTTAGAGATAAAGAGAGAATCTTAAAAAGCAGCAAAACAAAAGCAGTCAGTTACCTACAAGGGAGCTCCCATAAGATTTCTCAACAGAAACTTTGCAGGCCAGAGGGGACTGACACAAAATACTCAAAGTGATGAAAAGTAAGGACCTGCAACTAAGATTACTCTACCCAGTAAGGCTATTATTTAGAATCAAAGGGCAGACAAAGAGTTTTCCACACAAGAAAAAGGTAAAGGAGTTTATCACCACCAAACCAGTATTACAATATATGTTACACAAATTTTTTTATGAAGAAAAAAATCAAAAACATGAATAAAATCATACTAATTATAGGTACATACATATATATTTTAAATGTAAATGGATTGAATTCTCCAAAAGACTTGGTGTGGCTGAATGGATTAAACATCAACACTCCTATACATGCTGCCTAAAAAGAGACTCACTTCAGACCAAAAGACATACATAGACTGAAAGGAAAGAGTTGGAAAAAGACATCTCATGGAAATGGAAAAAAGGCTGGGGCAGCAATACTTAAATCACACAAAATAGCCTTTAGAAGAGACAAAGAACGACCCAGCAATTCCACTTCTGGGTATTTATCCAAAGAAACCCAAAACACTAATTTAAAAATATATGTACCCCTATGGTCATTGCAGCATTATTTATAATAGCCAAAATATGAAAGCAACCTAACTGTCCACTGATTGACAAATGAATAAAGAGAAAGTGACCCTGGCCAGGTGGCTCAGTTGGTTGGAGCATCATCCCATACACCAAAAGGTTGTGGGTTTGATACCCAGTCAGGGCACATACCTAGGTTTCAGTTTAGATCCCTGTTCTGGGTGCATACTGGAGACAACCGATCAATGTTTCTCTCTCTCTCCCTTCCTCTCTCTCGAAAAATCAATTAAAAAAAAAAAACCCACATATTCTCCGCTGAGGATTTTTTTTTAAATCACAATAATAAAAAATAAATAAAGAGGAAATGGTATATACTACAATGGAATAGGACCCAGCCATAATAAAGAATGAAATCTTGCCATATGCAACAACATGAATGTACAGAGGGTATTATACTAAGTGAAATAAGTCAGACAGAAAAAGACAAATACCATATGATTTCACTTATATGTGAAATCTAAAAAAACAAAATAAATAAAACAGAAACAAACCCGTAGATACAGAGAACATTTTGATGGTTGCCAGATGAGATGGGGGTTGGGGGAAAGCTAAAAGGGAGAAGAGATTATGATGTAGAAATTGCACCTAGTCAGTGTGGCTCAGTGGACTGAGCGTCCTCCCGTGGACTGAGAGGTCCTGGTTCAATTCCCAGGCCCGAGTTGCAGGCTCAATCCCCAGTAAGGGGCATGCAGGAGGCACATCAATGTTTCTATCTCTCTCTCCCTTCCTCTCTCTCCAAAAAAATCAATAAAAACATATTTTTTTAAAAAGATGTACAAATTGACAGTTATAAAAACAGCCACAGGGATAAAAAGTAGAACATAGGGAACACTGTCAATAATATTGTAATAACTATGTATGGTTTGGGATGGGTACTACACCTATCGTGGTGATCACCTTGTAAGTTATAAAAAATTTCTCATTACTATGTTGTACACCTGAAACTAATATAATATTGCATATCAACTGTAATTGGAACATTAAAAATTAATTTTTTAAATGAAAAACGTATCCTAACAATAATACAAAAACTTAAGGGAGCCAATAGCCAAAATAATCTTGAAAATGAAAAATTTTGCTGTCTCACACTCCCTAAATTCTCAGCTTCATACAAAGTTACAATAATCAAACCAGCATGCTACTGACACATAGGTACACATATAGACCAATGTAATAGATAGAGAGCCCAGGAATAAACCATCATATGTATGGTCAAATGATTTTCCACATGGGTGCCAAGACCATTCACTTGGGAAAGGACAGCTTTCTCAACAAATGATACTGGGAAAATTGGTTATGCAAAATAAAGTTGGACCCTCACTAATACTATATACAAAAAATCAGTCAAAATGGATCAAATAACTAAATGCAAGCGCTAAAACTATAAAACTCCTAGAACAAAGAAACATCTTTACAACACTGGATTTGGCAATAATTTCTTGGATATGACACCAAAGGCACAGGCAACAACAAAATAGACAAACTAGACTTTATCAAAATTAAAACTTTTGTATATCAAAGGTCAATATCAATAGAGTAAAAAGGCAACCCACAAATAAGAGAAAATATTTGCAAACTGTATTTCTGTTAAAATATTCAGTTAATATTCCTGCTTGGCTGTATTTCTGTTAAAATATTCAGTTAATATTCCTGCTTGGCTGGTGTGGCTCAGTGGATGAGCATCATCCCATGTACTGAGAGGTCCCAGTTCAGTTCCTAGTTAGAGCACATGTCCCGGTTGCGGGCTCAATCCCCAGTAAGGGGCATGCAGGAGGCAGCCAATTGATGTTTCTCTCTCTCTCTTCCTCTCCCTTCCTCTCCTCTAAAAAAAAAAGTCAGTAAAAAAAATATATGTATATGTATGTGTGTGTTCATGTATATATGTGTGTGTGTATATATATATATATATATATATATATATATTTTTTTTTTAAGATACATGAGTACATGAACTTATCTAAGTACTTAATGAGTTATTGGCTCCATGTTCAAAAAATATCTGGATAATTATATCTTAGTAAAGTTATTTTTTTTAAAGGCTTGGAATATAAGAAGGAACAACTGTTACAGGAATTATATGATTTATAAAGTAATAGCTTTGTCCTGGCCGGTGAGGCTCCGTGGTTAGAGCGCCAGCCTGAGCACTGAATGGTTCGGTTCTGCTCAAGGGCACATACCTGGGTTGCAGGTTCAGTCCTGTGTCCTAGTCAGGGCAAGTTTGAGAGGCAACCAGTTGATGTTTCTCACATTGATGTTTCTATCTTGTTCTCCCTTCCTCTCTCTCTCTATAATCAATAAAGACACTTTTTAATCTTAAAAAAAAAATGTTGATATTAATATTCCCAATATATAGAGAACTCCTAAACTTAATATAAAAAACCTGATTCATCAATGGGCAAAAGACATGAATAGACTTTTCTTCAAAAATATATGAATGCCTGATAAGCACATGAAAAATGTTCAATGTCATTAATCATAAGGGAAATCCATATCAAAACCATAATAGATAGCATTTCATATCTATTGGGGTAGTCTTCTGCAAAAATAGAAAATAACAAATGTTGACAAGGATGTGGGGAAAATGGGACTCTTGTGCACTGTTGGTGGCAATTAAAATGGTGTAGCTGCTACAGAAAAGAGTACAGTAGGTCCTCCAAAAAGTAATAATAAAATTACCATATGATTTAGCAATTTCACAAAAGGAATTGAAAGTAGAGCCCTTGCTGGTCTGGCTCAATTGGCAGTGTTGTCCCATACACCAAATGGTCTCAGGTTCCATTCCCAATCAAGGCAGATAACCAAGCTGCAGGTTCAATCCCCAGTTGGAGAGCATACAGGAGGCAACCGATAGATGTTTCTAGCTCACATCAATGTTTCTCTCTCTCTCTCCTTTCTGCTTGCTCTAGAAAAAAAATCAATTAAAAAAAAAAAAAACATATCCTCAGGTGAGAATCCCCCCCCCCCCGCCCCTTCAGGTGAGAATTTAAAAAAAAAATTTTTTTAACTGAAAGTAGCCCAGCCAGAAAAAGAAATTAAGCCAATTGCCTGAGCTGCAATTTAAGCCTGTACTAAATAAGTTAATACAGGTATGGAATTTATTGCATTGCAATTATCATAGTAAATACAATAAATACTACTTAGAAGTTGTTATAAGAGTAATATAAAGCTTAATAAATAAATATATATGTTAAATAATTAAAGAGATATGTTTAATTGTTTAAATAATTTAGAGACAGAGGTTTATTGAATTGTTTTCCAGAAAATACATTAAAATCTCTCTCTCTCTCTCTCTCTCACACACACACACACACACACATACAACTCTCTTCAGCATTATGATGATTCCACTTAGGATTCATATTTTCATTAAGTCCTCTATATATATGTTAGATAATTATATGTTAAATATTATTTAATATGTTAAATAAGTATATATATGTTAAAATAATAAATTTTCATCTAGAAAAAAAAACAAATATGCTGCCTCAGGAAGACCATTTTAAATTTCCTACTCATCTTGGTGTTTTCTATTATTCCCTTACTTTTGGCATAAAATATAAGATTTTTCTGGCCTCAGTCTGACTACACACCACGCATGACATCACATCCACTGGAGTTTCCCACACAGTGTAAATCTGTGTATTATACAGATGATGTAGTATAATATCATACACTTTAAACATATATAATCTTATTAACCAATGTCACCTCATTAAATTTAATTTTTATTTAAAAAAAAAAAAGATTATTTTTCCTACATAATTCCATTCAAGTTGTCAAAATTGGTAACAACAGTTCTGAACACTGAAGACGGTCTAAGGTTAAAGTAAGATTTTTAGCCTTTATATGACATTTTCCCACATGTATCATCCAAGGCACAAGCTCCAGGTTTTCAGAAGAAACCTCCTCAATTTTCACAGTCATAGCCCACTTTCTTCAACCCACCAATTTTTAGTTGATTCTTGAAATTATATGTTTGTAACAAGAGCTGGTATAATCACAATCACTATAACAGGATAACAATAACGTCAGAACTTCATATCTCTTTTTGAGAAGATCTCAATAATTGTTATTTATTCTTCCTAATTTTGAGACAGGTAGGCTGAGATGAGGTTGGTTACAGAAGTCTCATCCCCATGCCTACCCTGGGCTCATACTGCATTTCAGTTGTAACGGGGCACATCAACTAAAGTAATGCTTGGGCCATACTTGCAATTTATTTCCATGGTGCACTCAAGATTCTCCACAAAATAAACTCATTTTAAGGGAGAAGAGAACTAAAGCTTGGTTTAAGGAGTGCAGTACTCCTCCTTTAATTAAAAAGAATTCTAGTATGGCTGTGACAATTGCCTTAGCAGCACAGGTAGCAGCAATAAAGGTAGCAAAAATTTCAGGATAAGACACTGGCATCCCCAACATAGATGATTTAAGTATCATCAACTACAACAACTTTTAATGCAATGTTTGATATCAGCAGTGATAAGAGAGAGAAAAATAATGACTATATTTATTAATCACATACTAAGTTACAGGCATTATATTAGACTTTACATAGCTTATCTCCTTAAATCTGCACAATAATCTTATAAATGTGCATTATCCCTGTTTTAAAGACAGAATAAATAACTTGCCCAAGATAAGTCAACTGTTAGAGGAGTACTGCTAAGATCTGAATCCAGGTGTCCGTCTCCAAAGCCTATAACATTCCAAATGTAAGAATCAAAGAAAATTACCACCAATAGAATGAATTTGCAGTGCCCATATCAAATACCACCTGGAAATTTCAAAATGTAAACCTTGAGGAGGAATATATCTGCCAAGAAGGACCCCTCATGGTTAACTGGGCACAAATTCATAACTACAGTCTAGCAGCCATTGCTAACAGAAGCCTCTCATGCATGCTGCATTTCAAGAAAAAACTTCAGACTGAGCCTTCAGCTTCCCGCCCTGTACTCCTGCCATCTAAATCAATCCTTATAAATGAGTTCCTGGTATCACCTTACAATCAATAAACCGAGACCTATCCTGCCCAATCAGAAGTGTGCAGCTATAGCTTCATTTGCATCTATACTGACCAATCAGAGCTGCTCCATAATGACCACTCTGACCAATCAGGACCATGCTACTTGAACCAATCAGAACTTTGCTATTTGGAGTCCTTATCTGAATAAAGAATGGACCAATTGGGAACCAGGGTATGAACTTTATAAAAGGCAGCTTCCACCGTCTTGGTGGAGCCCACTTTTGCTTTCCAATGGAGGCTGCCTTTCCCCAGTTTACAAATTGTTCATTTGAATAAAGTTTCTCCTCTTTTCATGCCCCATACTGGGGACTCCTATTGACATGAGCTTGGTGGCTGCAAATTTTTGTTGATCACAACTATTTAGAAAAAGTTGAGAAGAAATAGAGTTCTTATTGAATAGATTTTAGGAAAAGCCAGAATTTTAGACCTATTATTATTAAAACTTAGCCCCAGATTGGTATAAAGCCTGAAAAGTACAGATTTAATAAGATAGTTTCATAGAATCCTCACAATTAGTGCTCTTTTTCATAACAGCATTAATATGCATTGATGTCATTTGAATTCCATGATAACAGTAATCATAGTGATTACTTATGCTTACTTATCTAAGTAATTACTTATGATGTACTGTTATCATGGAATTCAAATGCCATAAGTTTTACATAAACCTTCAATAATAACAAATATTTATATATTTTACGTGCACAAGGAATTCTCACATGTGAAATTTAAGAAATAATAAACAATTTTGTGAGGTAAAAAAGTCACTCAAAATTATTTAACAACTCAGAAAACCAAAGCTTGAGGTTAAATGATACAAACGTTAACCCAAGTACACAAAATTCAAAATGTATTGAGCTAATCACTGGGTATAAATACAAGTAAGACATGATAACTCTCTTTAAGGAGCTCATGGTCCAGGAGAAAAGGCAGAAATAAACATCTCTAGGATAAAATGATAATGTACTTCTAATAACCTCTAATTATACATTACATTTATTAGTAACTAGATGATGCCACTGAAATTCTTCATTTTTCCAGAAAATTCAGAAAGAGATTTAATAAAGTATAAACTTAAAATTGTTATTGATAATTCACTAAGTGAACCTAGGTGAAAACATAAAATATCTTCCAAAAGGAGAAAAATTCATAAAATTTTTAAGTTCATAAGAAGTAAACAGTTTATAAAATGAAATGTGTTAGAAATGTAAGAAATTTGTTATAGATCTTTAAAGAGGCAGTTATAAATACTCTTTGATGTAATTAGGCTTACAAGAAAAATACAAACCAGAAGTTACCTCTGGATGGTTCAGGAGAAAAAAAAAGACTGGATCAGTAATTCTTCATTCATATCAAAACTATTTATTGTAGTGGCTGAAAGCGAGAAGTTCACAATAAAATGAAAGTTAAGCCCTGGCCAGTTTTGCTCAGTGGTTAGAGCACCAGTGGGGGACAGAGGTAGACTAAAGGGTCGCAGGTTCAATTCCGGGTCAAGGGCATGTACCTGGGTTGCAGGATAAGGTTGTTAGGGAGGCAATCAATCGATGTATCTCTCTCACATTGATGTTTCTCTCTCTTCCTCCCTCTCTCCCTCCTGCTCTATCTGAAGATACACGCAAAAATGTCCTCGGGTGAGGATAAAAAATTAAAAAATAAATAAAAATCAATGAAAAAATTCCCTGGGTGAGGATTAATAAAAATAAGAAAAGAAAGTTAAAACATCTATTAGTATTTACTAACTGATATCCCCTAGCTTTTCCACATAATTTTTCTTATTTACAATCCCGACTCTTCTAGAACTTAAAACAAAAGCAACTTCAAATTTCCATTTCTCTTATTGGCACGTAAGCCATGTTTACTAATAAAATTCAGCTATCTCAACCCATTTTTTTTTTAGTTTAAATATGTTCTTTTATTGATTTTTTTTTTAGAGAGAGAAAGGGAGAGAGAGATAAAAACATCGATGTGAGAGAGAAACATCGATCAACTGCCTCCTGCTTACCCCCTACTGGGGATCAAGCCTACAACCCAAGCATCAAACCAGTCTATGGAATGATGCTCAGCCCACTGAGCCACACAAGCCAGGCTCAAACCATTTTTGTGAGAAATGCGTTCAGCCATTCATTCAGCAAGTATTTACTAAGTACTAAGTGCCAGTACAGTCCAGAATCGGGATATAAAAACATTAAATAAGACAAGATGGAGAGGTGGCTGGATGAACAGACAGACAGATGAACAGGACAGAGAAGGAGGGGGAGGAAACAGATGTCAGGGGTATGGATTTCAATTATACCAGACAAATTAAGTAAAATAGGTAACTAAATTTTCATTAGGAGACTGCATCCATTTTCCCAAAGCATAAGTAGAGTAACCAGTGATTTTTAAACTGATTATTAGCCATGTATAAACTGTTGGTTCCGAAACCCATTCCAGCCGCCAGGAGAGAAAAACATCATACTAGCCATCAGATCACATTTGCCTCACATTTTGTAATAATGTATCTGTGGGGGAAGAGTAGAAGAGGGCTCAAGAAAATAAGTGTAATATTTATATTGAGTAAAGTTATCACTAAACATACCTTTCAGATAAAAAGAAGTTCTTGTGAGTATTTAGATTCTGACAAGATTCTAGGCTGCCATCAGATGATGAAGAAAGCTGCTCTGATTGCAAGTTGTCTGTATCACCCAAAGTGGCCTCAGTTACAGGAGAGGTCTTTATGTATTTTCTTCCTAACTCCGTTCCCAGGATATTCGTCAATATAACTCTGGGTATCCTGTCACACAAAATAACAAATACTGTACTGTACTGAAGTCTGCAGTAAAAATTATATTCTAGGAAGTTGAATTTTCAAACATTTTCATCTTAGCACAAGTGAGCTGTAAGAACTATACCACCCTAGAAATCAACCTGTAAATACTCAAAATTTTGGAGGTATACACTCTATTTTTGTTTCTAGAAGTACTTGTGTCTTATTATTTGGCATAGATTAGCCTACCACTACAATGGCTTTAACTGTCATAATGGCTGCTATTGAGGTGCTTAAAATTTTAAACAATTTTTCTCAAAAAATGCTTTCCTTCTCTTTTTCAATAATTATTAAAAATGCAGATTACTGGAAACCAACTCAATAAATCATTATTCTTCTCATTCTACATAAAGGTCCTCAGTAAGTAATATTTGTAATTGGCAAAGAGAGACGACAAACGCAAAATCCAACAAGAAAGAAGACATCATTCAGATTGCAACTAAGGTAATGACAGATTCCATAAGTAAAACAGCACATATATTGATGGCAATATATATAATTTATATAATAGCATCAGGGAAAAAGTCAGTAAATTAAATGTTTATAAAATGAAAGTGTATTTTAAAAGCTCTAAACTTTTCTTAATTGGCAGGGTTCATATCAAATGTACTATATAACCCTGGTATCTTAAACAGCAGAGGATAGTACAATCTTTTCTTGGTTAGCCAGTTGTATTATGAACAATTGATGTACCTTCTCATGCTACAATGATGCCCTTGAGGCTACCATTTGGCCCTGAACTGACTGGCCCAAGCCAAATTATTATAATCTTTTAGTGTCCACAACTGCATTTTTAAGTTTTCATATCACTGTTATCAATATGTCATTAGCAGCACTTTACTGACCCTTTGTGAAAGACAATAGATTAACACTCAGAACTGTCAAAGTACTTTGTTTAAGTGAATTTGTGACCATCTTTATATTTTATTATGTTTGCTGTAGTACTTAGAGAGGTACTCTATTTTTGCTACACGAAGGCACTATGTTCTTTTCATTATGTACAAAACAGCATAGGATTTCAAGTCTTAGGAGTACTTTAAGATAATTTGGTTTTCTGTTTATTTTAAACACGAAGAACTCAAAGTTCAGAAAAGTTAATTGCTTGCCTGTGTATAAGTAATTCTTCCTAGTAGAAGAATCTGGGCCTGTTATGTTCTGGTTTTTAATTTTATTCCATTACACTGTATCCACAACACTAACATGACAAAGGATCCACATAACTAAGCTTTTCTATCAGCACATCAAGAAACCTGTAGAAATATCCATTTCCAGTACAACCACCACACAAAAAAAAAATGTACTGCAATAATTACGTACTATCTATAATCTAAAAACCAAGATATAGCAAATACAGGGTGGGGCAAAAGTAGATTTACAGCTGGGAGTATGCAAAACACATAATTAATAAAGCTATTGTGTCCTGGCCAATAGGGCTCAGTTGGAGTATCGTCCCATACACCAAAAGGCTGGGGGTTTGATCCCCAGTCAGGGCACATACCCAGGTTACAGGTTCCATCCCTGGTCAGAGTACAAACAGGAGGCAACCAATCAATGTTTCTCACATCTATGTTTTTTTCTCTCTCTCAAATCAATAAAAACATATCCTCAAGTAATGATTAAGAAAATAAAAATAGTCCTGGTCAGTGGGGCTCAGTTGTGTGGGTCTCATCCCATGCACTTAAGGGTTACCAGTTAAATTCCTGGTCAGGGCACATGCTGGGATTGCAGGTTCGATCCATAGTAGGGGACATGCAGGAAGCAATTGATCAATGTTTCTCTCCCCTATCAATGATTCTCTCTCTCCCTCCCCTCTCTCTCTAAAATAAATAAAAACATCTTTAAAATTAAAATTAAAATAATAAAGCTATTGTAATAATCATAACCTGCATGTCTTTTTCCATACAAACAATTGTAAACCTACTTTTGCCCCACCTTGTACAACTCCTTGAACTCAGAGTTTAAGTGAAGAAAGAAGGGAAAGGAAGTCTGTCATCTACTACAACCACTAATTGTGAGGAGGAGAGGGGGTATATACATATATATATATATACACATATATATATTCTTTTATAATGTCTATCAGATCCTTTGCCCAGTTTTTTTTTCTTTTTTAATATGTTTTTATTGACTTTTAGAAAGAGAGGAAGGGGAAGGAGAGAGAGAGAGAGAAAAACACTGATGACAGAGAAATGTCAATCGGTTGCCTTCTGCACATCCACTAGTGTTGATCAAGACCACAACCCAGGCATGCGCCCTCACCAGGAATCGAACAGCAATATTTATGGTGCCGGGGTCCACACTCAAACACTGAGCCACACCGGCCAGGCAGCAGAGATATTTTTCTACCTCCTTGCATGACTTACATCTCTAAGGATCCTGTTTATTATTGTCTGCTTTGTATATCTAATGCCTGACAGAACCCTCTTTAAACATCTGGAATTGAAATGGTATTGGGGACAATATAGGACCAGTAAGGAGTCTCAAGATTTCTTTATCTGACCTCACACTAGAAATTGCTATGAAATGAATCATTAAAGAAAACTCAACTGTGGTTCTCAATACTTTAGGAAAAATACAGGAATATTAGCGGATACAATTTTTTCTTTGTTAATCCTCACACAAAGACATTTTTCCATTGATTTTTAGATAACGAGGAAGGGAGGGAGGGAGGGTGGGCAAGGGAGAGGGGGAGAGAGAGAGAGAAACAGAGAGAGAGAGACATCCATTGATTGTCTCCCACATGACCCCAATCAGGGCTGGAAATAAAACCTGCAACCCAGGAATGTGCCCTTGAGTGGAAATCGAACCCGCAATCCTTCGGTCTGCAGGCCGATACTCTAACCACTGAGCCAAACCAACCAGAATGTTTATTCAGGTTAAAACTATCCTTTTCTAGATAAGTATTATAGTGTAAATAAAACTGTACTTTAAGAAATGAGAGAATCTGGGGGACAGTCAAGATGGCTGAAGCCTAAGGAAGTTCTGTCCACTTGATCCTAGCACAGGACTGGACTTGAGGCTAAACTGCAGAACATTCAACTTGAAAAACCACCTGAAAATAGCTAGATTGAGCATCATCCCATGGACTGAGAAGTTCCAGTTCAATTCCAGGTCAAGGCACGTGCTGGGCTGCCACCTCAATCCCCAGTAGGTGGTGTGCAGAAGACAGCCGATGGATGTTTCTCTCTCTCTCCCTTCCTCTCTCTCTCTAAAAAAAAAAAAAATCAATAAAAACATATTTTTAAAAATAGCTGATTGGAAATACTGCAAGCAGGGAGCACAGAGAGGGGATAGGAGAAGAAGAAAAGTGGGTGGAGTGAACTTGTGCAGCTGCACAGCGTGGCTAAAAAGCCAGAAGGAAGGTATAGCAGATCAGCTCCTGCCCTTGGGAGTGGGGGGACTCATCCCACACAGAGATCCCCAAACAACAGCAAAAGAGGAGGAAAGGGGGCCCACATAGCATCAGACCATGGGAATCAGAGGTGACTAGGCCCACCAAGGGGACTCAGCACTACCCCTGGCTAAAAGCAAATGTGAGGTTACACCACCAGCCTGGGAAGCTCGCCCTGACTGTGGGTGCCAGAGAGGTCTGAGTGGATCACCCAGTAAATCTAACGAGCCGAGTATTCATTGAAAGAACTTTGACAGGAGCTAGCCAGAGTGCCCTGGGAAAGGGGCTCATTCCTCCCCACCTCCTCGAGCATAGAGGAGGCATCCTTTACCCGTCCCACAGAACAGCAATGGGCTGTAAACGAGCACCTCAGTAGCAGGGCCTAGCAGCGGTGGGAATTCAGACATCAGGCCAGGTGGGAGCCTGGGCAGAAGCTCCAGAGTCATGCTGAAAGATCAAAAAGTCAAAGCAGGCCATGTTTTGTTTTGTGTTGTATTGTGCTGTGTTTTGTTTTATTTTGTTTTTCTTTATTCTCCCCTGCTTGGGTGGCAACCACAGGTTGCCAGCAATACAGGCAGAACTGAAGCACTGGAAGAAGAGGAAGAGACTGCCTTGCTCCTCCTATAAGCTATAGGCATTACCCCTAACACAAATCTGTTTAAACCATCCTGACTGGACCTGATACCCAACAGAGCCAAGTGCTGTGGAGAAAGGGAAAGCAAACCAGAACAAATACATTCAACTTGCAAGCCCAGAAGACAACTATGCTCTGAGTTAGGGAAGCTCCACCCACCAGACTACCTGGGACCCTGCCCTGCAGGGCTTCAGCCAGGAGGCCCAGGGCCAGACAGGGACAGCAATTCACATTGGCCTACACCAGAGAACTGCTCAAGACAACAGGGACCGACACCCAAGGGAACCAGATCAACAACACTGAAGCAAACTCCAGTGAGCTCTATACAGAACAGATCCACACAATACCGGATATTAGGTTATACTACAAAGCTATTGTAATCAAAACAGCCTGGTACTGGCACAAGAACAGGCATATAGACCAGTGGAAAATAACAGAGAACCCAGAAATTGACCCAAAACATTATGCTCAATTAATATTCGACAAAGGTGGCAAGAGCATACAAGGGAGTAAAGACAGCCTTTAGTAAATGGTGTTGGGAAAATTGGACAGCTACATGCAAAAAAATGAAACTAGACCATCAACTTACACCATACACAAGAATAAACTCAAAATGGATAAAAGACTTAAATGTGACTCATGAATCCATAAAAATCCTAGAAAAAAAATGTAGGCAACAAAATTTCAGACATCATACGCAGCAGAATTTTCACTGATACATCACCTAAGGCAACAGAAACAGAGGAGAAAATGAACACATGGGACTACATCAAACTCAAAAGCTTCTGCACAGCAAAAGAAACAACCACCAAAATGGAAGGGCAACCCACTGTATGGCAGAGCATAATTGCCAATGATACATCAGATAAAAGGTTAATTTCCAAAATATATAGAGTGCTCATACAACTCAACAAAAGGAAGACAAAGAACCTAATTAAAAAATGGGCAGAGGAACTAAATAGACACCTCTCCAAACAGGACATACAAATGGCCAGGAGACATATGAAGAAATGCTCAACATCACTAATCATCAGAGAGATGCAAATTAAAACAACAATGAGGTATCACTTCACACCTGTCAGAATGGCCGCCATCAACAAATCATTAAACAACAAGTGTTGGAGAGGGTGTGGAGAAAAGGGGACTCTAGTACACTGCTGGTGGGAATGCAGACTGGTGCAGCCACTATGAAAAAACAATATGGTGTTACCTCAAAAAGTTAAAAATTGAACTTTCATTTGACCCAGTGATCCCACTTCTAGGAATATACCCTAAGAAGCCTGAAACACCAATCAGAAAGAATGTATGTACCCCCATGTTCATAGGAGCACTACTTAAAATAGCTAAGATCTGGAAACAGCCCAAGTGTCCATCAGCAGATGAATGGATAAAAAAGCTGTGGTACATATACACAATGGAGCACTATGCAGCTGTAAGAAAGAAAGATCTCTTATCCTTTGAGACAACATGGAGGGACCTGGAAAGTATTATCCTAAGCGAAACAAGCCAAGCAGAGAAAGACAAGTATCATATGATCTCACTTATTTGTGAAATGTAATGAACATAACAGTTTAAAGAACAGGGTAGTCCCAGAGACATGGAAGTAGGGTACAGACTGACAATCCCCAGAAGAGGGGGTGGGGGGAGAGAGACATAAACCACAGAACTTATATGCATGTACGCATAACCAATGGACATGGACAACAAAGCTGGGAATGGGGCGGGGAGGGAGGGGGAGGAGGGTGTCAATGGGGGAAAAAGGAGAAACTGCTATAACAAATATAAATTAATTAATTTAAAAAAAAGAAAGAATAGATCCAAGGTTTTTATGGTTGTTGTGATTGTTTTGGGGGGAGCAGTTGTTTTGTTTTTATTTAAT
The DNA here is from genome assembly GCF_014108415.1 of Molossus molossus. Taxonomy (NCBI): domain Eukaryota; kingdom Metazoa; phylum Chordata; class Mammalia; order Chiroptera; family Molossidae; genus Molossus; species Molossus molossus. Next base: position 86,700,885 of record NW_023425388.1, read on the forward strand.
TCCATTTTTTCTGTCTTTTTTTTCCCCATTTTTTACTTTCCTATTCTATATTTTATTCAATTTAGCATTATTACTTTCTAAAATAATAATAATTATTATTATTATTATATCAGTCATTATTTTCTACCTTTTAGTTTTTATACTTACTCTAGTTCAGGTCTCCATCTTCTTTGCTTTCATATTCTTTTTTTTTTCCTTCCTCCGTTTCCTAATTCATTTGGTCTCATACCTTCTAGTTTTCTTCGTGTGTGTGTGTGTGTGTGTGTGTGTGTGTGTGTGTGTGTTTACTGTCTGTTTGGTTGTCTTTTTCATTTTTTTGTTGAGGCTGGTGCTTTAATCATTGTTGATGCTGATATGTTTTTCCATTGCTTATTGGTTTGGTCTGGTTTTGCCTTGCCTTCTTTACTTTTACATTTTCTTCTAATTATTTTGGTCTCACACCTCCTAGTATTTGTGTGTGTGTGTGTGTGTGTGTGTGTGTGTGTGTGTTTCATTTGTTTCTCTTTTCATCGTTTTTGCTGAGGCAGTTGCTTTTATTATTGTTGATGCTGATATTTTGGGGGTTTTTTTGGATTGGTCTTGTTTCGCTTTCTTTTATTCTGTCAACAACTATATAACAGTTGGCACAACAGGGTCAGGGTTAAGACTCACAGACAACAACCCTGACAACTCAGCCCACCAACAAACAGTCAACAGCAATCAAGACCTAAATTCAACAAGAGTCCACATAACCCACACAAAGGTCATTCCTAGAGCACCCAGCTCAGAAGATCAAGGAGACTGTTCCACTGGGTCCCACAAGAAGGTAACCATACCAAGACTGGAAATCATAGCAATCTCATCTGATACACACCAATCTGCCTACACATCCCAGTACACCTGACCTGTTCCCGAACTACCAGACTACTAAAATGGTAAGACAAAGAAACAAGCCCCAAATGGAAAAAAAAAAACAGAGGAAGAATCACCAGAAAAGGAACTACATAAAATGGAGACAAGCAGTTTGTCAGATAAAGAATTCAAAGCAATGGTTTTAAGAGTGCTCAAACAACCTAGTGAGAATTGCAAGCAATTTAATGGGAATTACAAAATGCTCAAAGGGAACTACACTAGCATAAAAAAAAGAGGTAGACACAATGAAGAAAAATCAAGCGGAAATGAAGAAAGACATACCTGATATAAAAAATACCCTGGGAGGATTTAATAGTAGATTGGAAGAAGCTGAACACCGAACCAATGAGTTAAAAAACATGTAGAAAAACAAACCCAATAAGAACAACAAATGAATAATAAAATAAAATAAAAAAAGCAAAAGGAGAGTTTAAGGGAGCTTTGGGACAATATGAAATGTAGCAATATTCATATGTTAGTGGTAACAGAAGAAGGATCAGAGAAAGGAATAGAGAACCTGTATAAAGAAATAATGACAGAAAATTTCTTTAACCTGGTAAAGGAAAAAGTCACATTAGTCCAAAAAACACAGAGAGTCCCAATCAAGATAAACCCCAAAAGTCCTACATCTAGACACATCATAATTAAAATGGCAAACATTAAAGACAAGGGAATAATCTTAAAGGCAGCAAGAAAGAGACAAAAATTTACCTACAAAGGAGCTCCCATTAGACTGTCAGCTGATTTCTCAATAGAAACACTGAAGGCCAGAAGGGAGCAGCATTAAAGTATACAAAGTAATGAAAAGCAAGGAAGAGAAACATTTGTAACAAAAATAAATTAATTCATTAAAAAAAGAAAGAAAGAAAGAAAAGCAAGGGACTGAATCCAAGACTACCCTATCCAGCAAGACTATTATTCAAAAGTGAAGGTGAAATAAAGAGCTTCACAGACAAAATAAAAGCTAAAGAAATTCACTACCACCAACCACTGTAAGAAATGCTAAAGGGACTGTTGTAAGAAGAAGAAATAGAGGGAGAAGAGGAATGCAGGCATAAAGAATAAAAATGGCAACAAATAAGTACCTATCAATAAAAACCTTAAATGTAAATGACTTAAATGCTCCAATCAAAAGACATAGGGTAATGCATAACCAATGGACATAGACAACAATTCTGTAGGAGGGTGGGGCAGGATCAAGAAGAGGGTGTCAATGGGGGGAAAAGAGAAACATCGGTAACAAAAATAATTAATAAACAAAAATAAATTTTGAAAAAGACATAGGGTAGCTGACTGGATAATAAAACGTGACCCATATATATAAGCTGTCTACAAGACACCCGCATGAAAAAAGAAAACTCACACAGAATAAAAGTGAAGGAATGGAAAAAAATTTTCCTTGCAAATAGAAACAACAACAACAAAAAGGTTAGGGTAGCACAACTCATTTCTGATAAAATAGACTTCAAAACAAAGGCCATTATAAGAGACAAAGAAGATCACTACATAATATTAAAAGGGCTGATCCAACAAAAGGATATAACTCAGTGAACATATAAGCACCAAATACAGGAGCACCAAAATATATCTTAAAACTTCTGTAGAACTTCAAGAGAGAGATCAATAGCAATACAATCATAGTAGAGGACCTTAACACCCCACTGACATCACCGCATAGATCTACTAGACAAAAAAATTAACAAAGAATCAGAGACTCTAAAGGACACACTAGATCAGATGGATTTCATTGATATTTACATAAAATTTATCCCAAAGCAACAGAATATACATTGTTATCAAGTATACACAGGACATTCTCAAAGACAGACCACATGTTAGGACACAAACTAAGTCTCTACAAGTTCAAGAAGATTAAAATCATATCAATGATCCTCGCCCTGGCCGTTTGGCTCAGCGGTTAGAGCGTCGGCCTGTGGTCCCGAGAGACCCGGGTTCGGTTCCCGCTAAGGGCACGTACCTCGGTTGCAGTTTGTCCCCGGTCCTGGTTGGGTTGTGTGGGTGGCAACTACTCGATGTGTCCCTTTCACGTCAATGTTTCTCTCTCTCTCTCTCTCTCTCTCTCTCTCCCTCCCTCCCTCCCACTCTACCTGAACAAAATATCAAAAAATGTCCTCGGGTGAGGATTAAAAAAAAAAAAAGGATCCTTGTGGATCACAACAGCGTGAAGCAAGAAATCAACTACAATAAAAGCACTCAAAAACATTCTAATACACAGAAGCTAAATCGCATGTTATAACACAATGAATGGGTTACCAAAGAGATCAAGAAATAAATCAAAATATTCCTGGAAACTAATCATAATGAACACACAACAACATAAAACTTATGGGACCCAGTTAAAGCAGTCCTGAAAGGAAAGTTCATATTACAGGTCTACCTCAAGAAACAAAAAAAATTGCAATGAACTATTTAACCATACAACTTAAAGAATTAGAAAGAAAACAAAAACAAAAACCCAGAGTTAGTAGAAGAAAGGAAATTTTTTAAAAATCAGAGTGGAAATAAATGACATAGAGATTTTTTTTAAAAATATAAAACATCAATAAAACCAAGAGCTGCTTCTTTGAAAAGCTAAACAAGATTGATCAACCTTTAACCAGAGAGACCCGGGTTCAGTTCCCACTACGGGCATGTACCTTGGTTGCGGTTTGTACCTGGCCCTGATTGGGTTGTGTACGTGGTGGCCACTCGATGTGTCCCTTTCACGATGATGTTTCTCTCTCTCTCCCTCTCTCTCCCTCTCTCTCCCTCCCACTCTATGTGAACAAAAAATGGAAAAATGTCCTCGGGTGAGAATTAAAAAAAAAAAGAAAGAAAACAGAATAAGTAATCAATAAACTCCCAGCAAAAAAAGCCCTGGTCTGGACAGCTTCACAGGGGAGTTTTAACAAATATGTAAAGAAGAACTAACACTAATTCTCCTCAAATTATTCCAAAAAATTCTAGAGGAAGAAAAACTTCAAAGCTCTTTTTACGAGGCCAGCATAATCATAATCCCAAAAACAAATAAAGACACTACAAAGAAGGAAAATTACATGCCAATATCCCTGATGAACACAGATGCCAAAACCCTCAACAAAATATTAGCAAATTGGATCTAGCAATACATTAAAAAAATTATCCACCATTACCAAGTAGGATTCATCCCAGGGATGCAAGGCTGGTACAATATTTGCAAATCAATGAATGTGATAGATCACATTAATAAAAATGAAAGATAAAAATCCTATGATCATATCAATAGGTGCTAAAAAAAAAATATTTGACAAAATCCAGCACCCATTCTTTTTTTTTTTTCTTTATTGTTGAATGTATTACAGATGTTCCTCATTTTTCCCCCATTGACCCCCTCACCACTCCCACCTCCCTCCCGCCTTTTCCCACACTGTTGTCTGTGTCCATTGGTTATGCATATAATTTCTTTGGTTTATTTCTTCCCACCCCCCAATCCCTTTCCCTTTGAGGTTTGTCAGTCTAGCAACCAATTTGTACTTCTTAATCCCTTCACCTTTTTCACCCATTCCTCCAACCCCCCTCCCATCTGGCAACCAACAAAATGTTCTCTGTATCAATGTGAATATTTCTGTTTTGCCTGTTCATTTTATTTGTAGATTCCATTGTCGATAGATATGTCTTCATTGCCATTTTGTTTGTTCACATAGTTTATCTTTTTCTTCAAAAAGACCCTTCAACATTTCATATAATAACAGTTTGGTGGTGATGAACTCCTTTAGCTTTTTCTTGTCTGAGAAAGTCTTTATATGGCCATCGATTCTAAATGACAGCTTTGCAAGATAGAGTAATCTTGGTTGTAGGTTCTTGCTTTTCATCACTCTGAATATTTCTTGCCACTCCCTTCTGGCCTGCAAAGTTTCTTTTGAGAAATCAGCTGACAGACTTATGGGAACTCCCTTGTAGGTAATTATCTGCTTTTCTCTTGCTGCTTTTAAGATTCTCTCTGTCTTGAACCTTTTGCATTTTGATGATGATGTGTCTTGGTGTGGGCCTCTTGGGGTTCATCTTGTTTGTGACTCTCTGTGCTTCCTGGACTTGTATGTCTGTTTCCTTCACCAAGTTAGGGAAGTTTTCTGCCATTATTGTTTCAAATAGGTTTTCGATTTCTTGTTCTCCCTCTTCTCCTTCTGGCACCTCCAAGATGCGAATGTTGGCACGCTAGAAGTTGTCCCAGAGGCTCCTTACACTATCCTCATTTTTTTGTATTCTTTTTTCTTTTTGCTGTTGTGATTGGGCGTTTTTTGCTTCCTGATATTCCAAATCGATGGTTTGCTTCTTGGATTTACGTACTCTACTATTGAATCTGTGTGAATTATTCTTTATTTCAGTTAGTGCCTCCTTCATTTCTGATTGTGCATCCTTCATTTCTGACTGATCCTTTTTTATGCTCTTGATGCCCTCACTAAGTGCTGAGGTTCTCACTAAGTTCATTGAGCATCCTTATAAGCAGTATTTTGAACTCAGCATCGGTTAGGTTGCTTATCTCCACTTCACTTAGTTCTTTTCCTGGGGTTTTGTTCTGTTCTTTCATTTCGGACCTGTTTCTTTGTCTCCTCATTATGGCTGCCTCCTGCGTTTGTTTCTATGTATTACTTGAGAGATCTGGGGCTAGCTGAGACCAGATGCCGCTTGTTTGAAAGAATTTAGGAAAACCTGAAGCCGGATCCAAGACAGGCCAATCCTATGGTTAAGCAAGTGGCAACAGCTTGGGTGGGCCTGAAAGTTGGGTGGGGCGGGGCAACCAGTGTGAGCCAGGTTGCTGGAGTCCCAGATATGGCGGTGGTCTGCTGCCCCAGGGAAGGGCTCACCAAAGAAACAAAAACCTCTGACAGCACGTTTGTCCTGGTGAAAGCCCCCTCTCCAGCCCTCCCTCCAATGCCAAACAGCTAAGTTCTTCCCTGTATGTCTCTGGTGCCCCTCGAGCTGCCTCCCTTCCAAGCTTAGAGGGAGTGAATCAAATAAGTCCGTGCGTGGGCCCTTTAAGAGGAGCTACCTGAGACTCCAGTCGCCTCAGCCTCCCTCAGCCTCAGTTCCCACTGGTTTTTCCAGCCAGAAGTGATAGGGATTCTCTTCCTGGCATTGTAACCCTGAGCGGAGCACCTGGTGTGGGAAGGGGACCCCTCAGTCCTCAGAGAGGACCTTCCCAGATGAGGTATCCTCCTGACTTTCATGTGCCACACATGGGTGTGGGACCAGCCCATCCGCCTCCGCCCCTCCGACCAGTCTAGTTTTGGCTGCTGCTTTAATTCCGTAGTTGTAGGACTTCCATTCAGCTTGATTTCAGGTAGTTTTGAATGATGGTTGTTCTGTAGTTTAGTTGTAAGTTTGATGTGGTTGTGGGAGGACGTGATACAGCCTTTACCTACGCCGCCATCTTGATCGGAAGTCCAAGCACCCATTCTTGATAAAAACTCTTAGCAACGTGGGAACAGAAGGACCATACATCAACATGATGAAGGCCACATATAACAAACCTATAACCAACAACATACTCAGTGGGCAAAAACTAAAAGCATTTCTCTTAAGAACAGGAACAAGACAGGGATGTCGCTTTTGCCACTCTTATTCAACATAGTACTGGAAGTCTTAGCAGAAAGCAATCAGACAAGAAGTAAACATAAAAGGCATCCAAATTGGAAAGGAGGAAGTCAAACTGTCATTATTCACAGATGACATGATATTGTACATAGAAAACCCTAACGACTGCATCAAAAATCTACTCGTTTTAATAAATGAATTTGCCAAAGTAGCATAATACAAAATAAACATCCAGAAATCACTGGCATTTTTATACCCCAATAACACACACCCAGAAAGAGAAACTATAAAAATAATCCTATTTACCATAGAAACAAAAACATTAAGATACCTATAAATAAACTTAACCAAGGAGGTAAAAACCTGTTCTCAGAAAACTATAGGACACTGAAAAAAGAAATACAGAATGATATATAAAAAAAAAAAAAGTGGAAGTATATACCTTGTTCCTGGATTGGAAGAATCAACATCATTAAAATGTCCATACTACCCGAAGCAATATATAGATTCAATGCAATCCCTATTAAAATACCAACAGTATATTTCACAGATCTAAAAAAAATACTCTAAAAGTTTATATGGGACCAAAAAAGACCCCAAATAGCCACAGAAATCTTATAAAAGAACAAAGTAGGAGGAATCACAATACCAGATATCAGGTTATATATACTACAAAGCCACTGTAATCAAAACAGCCTGGTACTGACACAGGAACAGGCATATAGATCAATGGAACAGAACAAAGAACCCAGAAAGTGACCCAAGCCAGTATGCTCAATTAATATTTGACAAAGGCGGCAAGAGCATACAAGTGGAGTAAAGACAGTCTCTTCAATAGATGGTACTGGAAAAATTGGACAGCTACATGCAAAAAAAGTGAAACTAGACCATCAACTGGCACCATACACAAGAATAAACTCAAAATGGATACAACACTTAAATCCAACTCATGAAACCATAAAAATCCTAGAAGAACATATAGGCAGCAAAATCTCAGACATCACACGTAGAAGAATTTTCACTGATAAATCATCTATGGCAAGAGAAACAAAGGAAAAATGAATAAATGGGACTACATCAGCTTAAAAGCTTCTGCACTGGAACAGAAACTAGCATCAAATGAAATGGGAACCCACTGTATGGGAGAACATTTTTGCCAATGATACATCGGATAACAGTTTAATTTCCAAAATATAGAGTACTCATACAACTGAACAAAAGGAAGATAAGCAATCCAATTAAAAAATGGTCACAGGACCTGAATAACACTTCTCCGAACAGGACATACAAATGGCCAAGAGAGATATAAAAGAAATGCTCAATGTCACTAATCATCAGAGAGATGCAAATTAAAATGACTATTAGGCATCACCTCTCACCTGCCAGAATGGATGCCATCAAAAAATCATCAAATGACAAGTGCTTGTTAGGATGCGAAGAAAAGGGGACTCTAGCAAACTGCTGGTGGAATGAAGAAGACTGGTGCAGCCACTATGGAAAACAATATGGAGTTTCCTCAGAAAATTAAAAATGGATCTACCATTTGACCCAGTGATCCCATTTCTAGAAATATATCCTAAGAAGCCTAAAACACGAATCAGAAAGAATTTATGCAACCCTATGTTCATAGCAATGCTATTTATAATAGCTAAGATGTGGAAACAGCCCAAGTGTCCATCAATAGATGAGTGGATAAAAAAGCTGTGGTACCTTTACACAATGAATACTATGCAGCAGCAAGAAAGAAGCCAGTCAGAGAAAGACAAGTATCACATGATCTCAATTATTTGTGGAATATAATGAACAAAATAGATCCAGAGACATGGAAATGGAGAACAGACTGACAAACCTCAGAGGGAATGGTAGGGGGACAGGGGGTGGGAGAGATAATCCAAGGAACTGATATGCATATATGTATAACCAATGGACACAGACAACAGTGCAGTAAAGATGGAGAGTGAGGGCTGGAGCAGGAAGGAGGGTGTCAATGGAAAGAAAGGGAGGGTCATCTGTAATAAAAAGTAATTAATTAATTAACTTAAAAAAAGAAATGAGACGATGTGATATACTAAACTGGACATTCATTTTAAGAATTATATCTTTATTATGGTCCCCTATCATTACCAAATTCTAAAATGTGTCCCATAATAAAAATATCCAGAGACTACAACATTCAAGTAAAGAGAAAATCTGAGACAGAAGGAAATCCATCAAAGAAATGTTAGCTATCATCTAGTATCTCTTTTAAATGTTTGACTATATAGTATGTTTAAATTTGTTTTAAAACATTATCTCTTAAAAAAAAAAAAAGCTATCTCTCCAAATAGGGAATATCTTGTCCATAGAAGATTAGTCCTATACAAAGTTAAAGAGAATCAACAACAACAACAACAACAAAAGGTAAAACCTCAACAAGAAAGTGAAAGTCTTTAAAGATTAGAATTCTCTTCTAAAGTATAAATCATCCTATTCTTGTATGGTTTGTTTCACTGTTAGATTTTTTTTTAAAAAAAGCAAAGAATAGATATGAAAAAGAACTTTGGCGGAGAAATCAAACCTTTTAAGTTGAACAAATAGCTAAAAGTCTTTCCTAGAAGAGAAAAATGTCAAAATGCACCCAAAAAACATTTGAAAAGATTATATACCAAACTGCAGTAGAATCTGCATCTTTAAAGCACAAGAGCCCTGGAGGGTCTCTGAGGCTATCAGAAAGTTCAAGGAACTATCTCAGCATGTCTACCACGGTATAGCTTTCAATTAGAAAGCACTCAATTACAAGGTGAACCAATTTCACAAGAAAAAACTTAAAGAATACATAAAATATTTAAAGGTTAATGAAACAGGCATCATATAAAATATATAATAAAGTCCAGTTCCTAGTCTACTTATAAAAACAAAATTAAAGTTCATTAGCATGATAAGTAGTTTGGAACAAGCGCAAGAGCAAGGATTCTGGAGTCAGACAAACACAGGGTCAGGTTAAGATTTCAGCACCTCATGACTACATATCCTTAGGTTACTTACCTTAATGTATGCCTCCTAGCATTACTCTCATCTCTAAAATGGGGAGAACAGCCCTGGCCGGTTTGGTTCAGTGGTTAGAGCGTCGGCCTGCGGTCCTGAGAGACCCGGGTTCGGTTCCCGCTAAGGGCGCGTACCTCGGTTGCAGTTTGTCCCCAGCCCTGGTCGGTTGTGCGGGTGGCAGCCACTCGATGTGTTCCTTTCACATCGATGTTTCTCTCTCTCTCTCTCTGTTCCTCTCTTTCCCTCCCACTCTACCTGAACAAAAAATGGAAAAATGTCCTCGGGTGAGGATAAAAAAAAATAAAATAAAATAAAAATAAAATGGGGAGAACACTATCCACCGTACAAAGTTGATAAGATTAAATGAAATAATAGATATAAAGCAGTTAGCACCAGTCCTGGCACATAATAAGTACACAATAAATGAAAACTCACTTTAATTTTCCTATTATTGAAGTCTTGCTCAAAGTTATAAATTATCCTTTTATAAATAGTGCACAATTGTCATAATTTATCTTGTTCAGCAATCTTGATGAAAATATTCTATTAGATAAATACCTGATTAAATTGTTAGCAATGCCTACAGTTCACCCAGCTGGTCATAACACAGAGCCACAGCCCAATCATCTTTCAGCAACTATTGGCAACTTATCCAAAGTGAGTACCTTGATGAAACAGAGAGCTTTGTGTGACAGACTTACAGAATACAAATCTATAAAGTGATGACTAAGTTAATACCAAAATTGTCTTTTGGTGTACAATTATATAAATTAGCATTAGAATATAAATTCCAGAGACAGCCAGCATTTCAAGAGATTCTGATTTGTCTTGTTTTGTTTTATTAATCCTCATCAGAGGATATTTTTCTCATTGATTTTTAGAGAGAGTGGAAGGGAGAGAGGGAGGGAAGAGAGAGAGACACACACACACACACACACGCATAGATCAGTTGACTCCCACAGGTGCCCCAACCAGGCTGGGGATCAAACCTGCAACCCAGGTATGTGCCTTTGAACAGGAATTGTACCCAAGACCCTTTAGTGTGCTGGCTGATGCTCCAACCACTAAGCAACACCAGCCAGAGCAAGTTTCTGAATTTTTAAAAAAGAAATTTATAGCCCAAGCCAGTGTGGCTCAGTTGGTTGGGCATTGGTTATCCCGTGCCCTAAAGCATTGTCAGTTCAATTCCCAGTCAGGACACATGTCCAGGCTTCAACTCAATCCTCAGTAGGGGACATGCAAGATGCAGCCAATCAGTGTTGCTCTCACATCAATGTTTCTCTCTCGTTCTCTCTCTCTCACTCTCTAAACATCAATAAAAAATCTTACAAAAAATAAAAGAAATATGTAAAAGTACATACTTTATTTCTTATATTATTTCAATATAGAAGGACTGAAAATTGTCATTAAATAAAGTCCATCCAATTGTTTTCCCAAGTATGTAAAATATTCGTAAAATAAAACAATGTTTCACTGTAATAATATTTTGAAATCACACTTAAAATAAAATATGCTAAACCAAAGTAGAGACAAATTTTGTAATGCAGTGAGATAAAGCAGAAAATATACGGGCCTGAAAAGTACTGTCATATATTAATTGTATCTCTGCATGGTTATTCTCTCTGATTCTTAATTTTCTCAATTACAAATTGTCAAGACTTTTCCTGCACAAGTAGCAAGGTAAATGTAAGATTCAAATAATTAGATAAATGTGGGAAAACTGAAAAACTGATAAGAGCTATTAATATAAACTTCAGGTCAACAGCAAATTTTTAAAGAAATGGAACCCTTGTTGAAAGAGAACAAAGTTATATCTGGTAAGAAAGCTATAATATAACAAGCAAAAAAAATTATAATACCCCTGATCTGGTAGTTCAGATGTTTAGAGGGTTTTCCTGATACACCAAGGTTGCAGGTATGATCCCTGGTTAGGGTTCATATAAGAATCAACCAGTGAATGCATAAAAATAAGTGGAACAGCCCTGGCCAATGTTGTTCAGTGGTTAGAGCACAGCCTGCTCACCAAAGTGTCACAGGTTCAATTCTCAGTCAAGGGCACATGCCTGGATTGTAGGTTCAATCCCTGGCCCTGGTTGGGACATGTGTAGGAGGCAGTCAATTGATGTGTGTGTGTGTGTGTGTGTGTGTGTGTGTGTGTGTCCTCCTCCCCTTCTACTGTCTCTAAAACTCAATGGAAAAAAATATCCTCAGGTAAGAATTAAAAATAATAATAATAAAAACAATAAGTGGGCCCAGCCAGTGTGGCTCAATGGTTGAGCATGGACCCATGCACCAAGAGGCTGCCAGTTCAAATCCTGGTCAGGGCACATGACCGGGTTGTGGGCCCAATCCCCAGTGGGGAGCATGCAGGAGGCGGAGGTGGCCAAGCAATGTTCTCTCTCATTGATGTTTCTATCTTTCTCTCCTTCTCCCTTCCTCTCTCTCTGAAATCAATAAAGAAAAAAACATTTTAAAAAAATAAGTGGGACAACAAATCTCTCTCCCCCCTCCCTTCCTTTCTCTCTCTCAAATCAATTAAATTTAATAAAAAATAAAATAGCATAAATGTAGAGGAGTAGACAGACACAAGGATAGAAACAAGCAAAGGTGAGATCATTAAGAACCTTATATGCCAAGCTAAGGAGTTTAAACTTTACCCTGACGGTACACAGGGCCGCAGAAAAATGTTAAACTAGAGAATGACAAGTAATATCTGCTTTTAGAATGAATACATGAAAAAACAATACATGAAAATAATAAAGAGGAAAAAGACTATGCACAGGAAGCTTAATCCAGTTAACTATCATAGTGATAAAGGCACAAAGTTATTAGGGTTTGAACTGAGGTAGTGCCAATGAACATGGATAGGAAATAGTTTCCAGACTTAGGAGGTAAAAATAACTAGACATGATAAATGACTGTATATGAAGGGTAAGGAAGAAAGAGCAGTCAGGACAATTACAAAGTTCTAAATTGTAGATCTGAGTGTATAGAGGAGTCATATACTCAGACAGGGAGGGGATACAGATACAGGAACAAGTCTGAAAACAAAGATGATGCATTCACTTTGAACAACTTAAATTTACAAATCCTGGAGCTCAGGAAATAGTTCTGTAATAACTGGTAGTTCAAACAAAAATAGCACGTGCACACACACACAGTAAAAACAAAATTAGAATCTTATTGAAACTCTACTTCATATTATATTTAAATTTCATGAACACATAATCTAGCTACTAACAATTCCTGGTGAGAAAAACTATTCTTTTTACAGGATGAAACATTATACTCTTTAGCTGGAAAAGGACAGATGAAATGAGGGACTGATGAAATTGTCATCTGAAAGAGAGCTGAAGCTTCTTTTCAAGAGTTTCAGGCATTGAAAGGGCCATTCCTTTAACTATCCCTTTTATCTATCAGCACAGTAAGGGAATAGTTCACCCATACTAAAAAGGAAAAATGCTAGATCCAGAAGAAGGAGAGAAAACTGCTTCATAAATTACCGAAGCTAAGTTGTCTGACTCTAAGATTCAGAGTGCTTTAGAAAGTTAAATTTACATTAGGTATGGTCTGTAAAGAAAATTCTTGTTACTTGGCTTTTTATATTTTTGCCTTTTTTTTTTTTTTTAATTCTCACCCGAGGACATTTTTCCATATTTTATTCAGATAGAGTAGGAGGGAGAGAGAGACAGAAGCATCAACGTGAAAGAGACACATCAAGTGGTTGCCACCCACATGACCCAACCAGGGCCGGGGACAAACTGCAACCGAGGTACATGCCCTTAGCGGGAACAGAACCCGGGTTTCTCTGGACCGCAGGCCGACGCTCTAACCGCTGAGCCAAACCGGCCAGGGCTATTTTTGCCTTTTTTAAAAGAAGCATCCTGCCTGGCCAGTGTTGCTCAGTAGATTGAGCATCATCCCATGGACTGAGAGGTCCTGGTTCAATTCCTGGTCAGGGCACATGCCTAGGTTGCAGGCTCCATCCCCAATGGGTGGCATGCAGGAGGCAGCCAATCAATGTTTCTCTCTCACATGGATGTTTCTATCTCTCCCTTCCTCTCTCTCTAAAAAAAATCAATAAAAACTTTTTTAAGAAGCATCCTTTTTTAAATTAATATATATTATGTTCAGGTGTTCTGATAGAGTTTTACTTTTATTTTTTAAATAACCATGTTGAAAGTTAGTGGTTTTTATCTAGATCTTGGCTTAAAACACTTATATAGAGTGTCATTCAGTTACAGACCATATAACCAAAACACTAACTAGCTAATGACAGGTTATTCTAAAGTACCTCCTCCAAAATCTATTCATTTAAGGATTAAAACTATACATGGAAATATACTAAAAATATGTTACAGATCACAAATTCCCAGAGCTAATTTATAATTTTCAGCCCCAAACTCCACATACAATTCTTTTAAAAAATACAAAGCAAATCTGGTTGTGTTAGTTTTCAAAATTAAACTGCATGTTTATATTAAAAATCTGGTGGTAATATTTCAATATCACCTCCTTTTTTTAAAAAAATGCACTTACAATACAAGTAAGTTCAAAAGAGTTGGAAGTGGTAAGTGCCTAGATTAAATAACACCTAAATAGTATGTTAAAGATGCAGAAAATAGAAAAGATATGTTAACACACCCTCTAAATATTATTTAACCTAAGTCGTTACCTATATGTATATCTCTTCATTTTATATCATAAATGAATCTTAATATATGTATATGTGAATCATAAAGTAAGTTAAATGTATTGATACTTGTTTTTAAAAATAATTCTGTCAATCTACTTAATCAAGCATTGAACTATCGTGAAGTTTGTAAATTAAGATTGTAAACTTTAAGATTTACTTTCAAATGGGGCACACCTGCATATGCAGATTTTCTTAAAGATCATTTCCAAGAATCTTATTTTTAATACTATTGGACTTATTTCTAAATGTGGTAAGTTGAACAAAATCAGCACTGAACAACATACCTTTCAGATAATTTAAGGCTTTGGTGAAGAGGTTCTAATTTTTGACATGTCTCTAGGCTGTCAACAGATGTCGAAGGCAATGAGTCTGATTGCACCTTGTTGGCATCACATAAATTAGCATCGTTTCTAGGTGGGATCTTTCTGAATTTTCGTCCTAAATCCGTCCATAGGACATTCGTCAACATAACTTTGAGTTGCCTGTTATACATATAAATAATTAATACATACAGTACTAAACATTGTATAATACATGAATGCATCACAAACAATAACAAATAAAAACCTCCAAGAATTCTAAATTTCAGTTCTTCAAGCAATTAAATAGAATAGTAAACATCATGAGTAAAAATTTTGCCTAACCATTCTCGAATATACATGAAAAAGTAAAGCCTATTTCACTTAAATTGGGATTTTCTTCAGAATTCTGTCTGTTTTACTACAACTGTAGTCACACACATGTATAGCTGTTGGATTCCTGGTAACCAATCTGGACCTATTCTCCATTAGTGGAACAACAACACATCTGCACATCTCATCACAGAGGCAACCACTTTCTGCACTAAAAATGTTTTTCGTTTGCCCTGCCTGGTGTGGTTCAGTTGGTTGGAGCATCTGGGTATGTTCCCTGACCAGGAATCAAGCCCAAAAGGTGGTGGGCTTGATTCCTGGTCAGGGAACATACCCAGGTTGTGGGTTTGATTCCTAGTTGGGGCATGTGCAGGAGCCAACCAATGGGTTTCTCTCTCTCTCTCTCTCTCACCTTCCCTCCCCCTCTATCTAAAAAAAAATCAATGGAAAAATATCCTCAGGTGAGGTGTTCAAAAAATTAAATAAATAAAAATAGGTCAATTTAAAACATTTACTTTAATTGTACCTACACCAATTCAAAAGTAAAATGATAAATGATAAATGAAAACAGTTCCAGCTTTTTGCCTCATTACATTTTTTCCCCATTACTTTTTCAATACATCTGTGGGCTGATAATACTGGAACCATGGAATATAGTTTTTGCAGTATTGTAAACAGGCTACCAAATAGACTTGAAACAATGTAAAGTGATGAATGGCTGAAAGAACTGGAAATATTTAATCATAAGAGTGTCTATTCTCCTTGGTACCAGTTTGTTTGTTTAACAAATATGAATATTAAGAAACAGAAAGCAAAGTGCTCATGTATTTTAAAGATAAAACAGATCTCAAATAAATCACGTTTTTGCGGCAGCCACTTAAGGCAATATACCTTCAAACCATCTGGAAGGAGGGGGTGTTACCAGTCTTCAGGAGATCTCCACAGAACGCACAGAAACTCCAAACATTTTGAGATTTTAAAAAATTAATCTACAGGTTTTAGGATTATTATTATGGAATAAAGAGATGAGTGACATTCTGCATGAATAAGAATTCATTGTTTTTTCAATAAATACATACTGAATACCTGCTCACAGAAAAACCCTAGAAACTGGAAATATAGCAATGAATAAGATGGTTATAGTTCTGCCGTAATAGAGCTTACATTCCGGAGGAGAATTACCCAACTAATTACTTAATTACAATTTTGATGAGTGATATAGAGGAAAAATACAGATGGCCGTACTTCATTTGAACCAAATCAGGAGAGGTTTTAGTGAGAATATGGCATTTAAGCTAAAAACCTCAAAGAATAGACACTATCCAAAGGAAACAGGTGGAAAATGTAGAATTATCTGAAATGGGGGACAAAATGCAAATGGCTCTGATATGAGTAATGCTTTCAAGGAAATTAAAGGACTTACCTGGTTCAACTGCTTAGAGTAAAAAGGAAATTTATACAAGATAAGGATGGGTAGTTGGGTGGGACCTTGTGAACTCTATTAAGGATTTGAGACTTTATGTCAACAACAGAAATCTACTAGTTTTAATAAGAGAATGATAAGATCAGAACACATTTTTAAAAGATCACTTTTATGTTTTATGAAGAATGAAATGAAAGCACTAAAGTCAAAGGGTAATAAAAATGAATTTAGAGAAATAATGGTAACTTTATTGGGGGTAAGTTAGCAGAATGGTGGCAGCAGAAACCAGAATAAATGGGATGAGTAAATGGGAAAGGAGGAAAGGCATACAAAAATATAGGCAGTTGATATATGGCCATGAATAGTGGATACAGGACAAAAGCTAAAGATAGATGTGAGGTGCAGGAAAGGTTTCTTAGTAATTGATTGATTAGTTAGCTTAAGACAAATATCTATGTAAGTGCTTATGGGAACAGGTCAGCAGAGTGGGAGAGGCTGAAGCTACAGGAGACAGAATAACTAACAAATAAAGTGTCCTAAGACATGATATAAGAAGAGTTAAGCCCTGGCCGGTTTGGCTCAGCGGTTAGAGCGTCGGCCTGCGGTCCTGAGAGACCCGGGTTCGGTTCCCGCTAAGGGCATGTACCTCGGTTGCAGTTTGTCCCCGGCCCTGGTTGGTTGTGCGGGTGGCAACCACTCCATGTGTCCCTTTCACATCAATGTTTCTCTCTCTCTGTTCCTCTCTCTCCCTCCCACTCTACCTGAACAAAAAATGGAAAAATGTCCTTGGGTGAGGATTAAAAAAATAAAAATAAATAAAAAAATAAAAATAAGAAGAGTTAATATTTGCCTGGCTAGGTGGCTCAGGTGGTTGGAGCATTGTAACCATACAGCAGGGGGTTGTGGTTCAATTCCCGGTCAGGACACTGCCTAAGTTGTTGATTTGATCCCCAGTAGGGGTGCACATCGGAGGCAGCCAATTGATGTTTCTCTCTCACATTGATGTTTCTCTCTTCCTCTCTGAACATATCCTTGGGCAGGGGTTTAAAAAAAAAAGACAAGCGAATATATCAGGCATTTTACAATAATTTACTTCATTTAATCTTCACAACTATTCTACGAGGTACAATGGTAACACTTTTGTAATTGAGAAGACCAAACAGAATGATTAATAACTAAGCCCATAGTAAAATGGGTGGGTACTAAAAGTGGGATCCAGAACCATATATTCCTAATTCTATTACCAGCACTTTAACTGTTCAATCATGCTGATTTGTGATGGGAGAAGAGGCACCCCTTTCCCTCTTCCAAGAAGTAGAAGGAATCAAGATCATCTTTCCAAAGTGATATGAAAGGTAAAGGAAAACAGGCTTGAAAAAAGAAAAGGTTTCAAATCATCATTGTGGAGAGGGGGAACGTAAGCTAACTAGAGAAACAGAGTAAGATTATCTTGCAGTTTAGGAATCTAGTGATATTAATAATCATGAACTTTAGGCACTGGCTGGGTGATTCAGCTGTTAGAGCATTGTCCCAATACACCTAAGTTGTGGTCTGATCCCCAGTCAGGGCACATACAAGAATCAACCACTGAATGCAAAAATAAGTGGAACAAATCTACATTTCTTTCTCTCTCTCTCTCCTTTCCTCTCTCTAAAATCATTAAAAATTAAAAATAAAAATGGGGAAAATAATAATCATGAATTTATAATGCCACAAATATACTGTTCTGTGACTTCTTTTCATCAGTGCTCAGCCACCGTGGTGTCAACACAATGCAAACAGATAATTAAGTCACAGGTGACTATTAATTACAAATAAGAAAAGCACCTTTACAATGGAGAGATTCAGCAGCTACCACCTTAACTAAGTGATCAAATACAGGACCAACAACAACAGTGAGACAAGCAAACATTCTATATTCTCTGATATGATACAATAAGCAAATGGCATCATCTTGCAAAAATGTGACATGAACCTAATTATGAGGGCAATCCCAAATAAATCATAAAAATCTAGAATGTAGGACATTCTAGAAGACAACTAGCCAGGACTCTTTAAAATAGTCAATGTCGTAGTTTCAAAAAGAAAGAGACAGAGACAGAAACAGAAAGAGACAGGCAGGGGCTATTCTAAGATTAAGAGACTAATGAGACATAATAACCAAAAGATACAATGCAAGAACTTCAATTTGATCCTAGATTTTAAAAAATAAAATAAAAGGCATTTTGGGGACATTCACTGAACTCTGATTCTAGACTTAATATAAGATGATAATATGAAATCGTTAATTTTCTTCACAATGTATAGTGGTTGTTATATAAGAGAATATCTGTTTCTTACAAAGTGCAGACTGAAGTATTTAAAGGTGAGGTATCATGATGCCTGCAACTTACTTTCAAAGGGTTCAAAAATGTGTAATATATGTGTATATGTGATATGCACTTACATAAACGTATGAAGAGACTGAGAGAAGGCAAATGTGGAATAATGTTAACAATGAGTGAATCTAGATGAAGGATAGAGTATGAGAATTTATTATACTCTTGTCAAAATAATTCCATGTCTGACATTGAGTGGTCGCCACCCGAACGACCCAACCAGGGCCCGGGACAAACTGCAACTGAGTTTTGATCTCTAGAAAGCTCAGATCAAATTTGTGGCCCAGATCAAGCTGAATGGAAGTCCTACAACTACAGAATTAAAGAAGCAGCCACATCCAGACTGGTCGGAGGTGCGACGGGCTGGCCCCACACCCACGTGTGGCACATAAAAATCAGGAGGAAGGTCCTGAGCTGGGAAGGTCCTCCCTGAGGACTGAAGAGTCCCCATCCCACAGCAGGTGCCCCGCTCAGGGTTCCAGTGCCAGGAAGAGAAGTCCCCATAACTTCTGGCTGGAAAAACCAGCAGGAACTGAGGCTCAGGGAAGCTGAAGCAGCTGGAGCCCCAAGCAGCTCCTTAAAGGGCCCGCACACAAACTTATTGAACTCACTCCCTCTAAGCTTGGAGGGGAGGCAGCTCGAGGGGCACCAGAGACATACAGAGAAGAACTGAGCTATTTGGCACTGGTGCGAGGGCTGAAGAGGGGGATTTCTCTGGGACAAACGTGCTGTCAGAGGCCTTTGTTCCTTTGGTGAGCCCTTCCCTGGGGCGGCAGACAGCCACTATATCTGGGACTCCAGCAACCTGGCTCACACTGGTTGCCTCACCCCAGTGATTCCTTGAGACCCCACCCCACCCAACTTTCAGGCCTACACAAGCTGTTGCCAGTTGCTTAACCATAGGATTGGCCTGTCTTGGATCCGGCTTCAGGCTTTCCTAAATTCTTTCAAACAAGCAGCATCTGGTCTCAGCTAGCCCCAGATCTCTCGTTAAGCAATACACAGAAACAAACACAGGAGGCAGCCAAAATGAGGAGACAAAGAAACAGGTCCCAAATGAAAGAACAGAACAAAACCCCAAGAAAAGAACTAAGCGAAATGGAGATAAGCAACCTAACAGATGCTGAGTTCAAATTACTGCTTTTAAGAATGCTCAATGAACTTAATGAGAACCTCAGTGAACTTAGGGAGGGCCTCAAGAGCATAAAAAGGACCAGTCAGAAATTATGGATGCACAGTCAGAATTGAAGGAGGCATTAACTGAAATAAAGAATAATTTACACAGATTCAATAGTAGAGTACGTAAATCCAAGAAGCAAACCATTGATTTGGAATATCAGGAAGCAAAAAACGCCCAATCACAACAGCAAAAAGAAAAAAGAATACAAAAAAATGAGGATAGTGTAAGGAGCCTCTGGGACAACTTCAAACGTGCCAACATTCACATCTTGGGGGTGCCGGAAGGAGAAGAGAGAGAACAAGAAATTGAAAACCTGTTTGAAACAACAATGGCAGGAAACTTCCCTAACTTGGTGAAGGAAACAGACATACAAGTCCAGGAAGCACAGACAGTCCCAAACAAGATGAACCCCAAGAGGCCCACACCAAGACACATCATCATCAAAATGCAAAAGGTTCAAGACAAAGAGAGAATCTTAAAAGCAGCAAGAGAAAGGCAGCTAGTTACCTACAAGGGAGTTCCCATAAGTCTGTCAGCTGATTTCTCAACAGAAACTTTGCAGGCCAGAAGGGTGTGGCAAGAAATATTCAGAGTGATGAAAAGCAAGAACCTACAACCAAGATTACTCTATCCTGCAAAGCTGTCATTTAGAATAGATGGCCATATAAAGACTTTGTCAGACAAGAGAAAGTTAAAGGAGTTCATCACCACCAAACCGTTATTATATGAAATGTTGAAGGGTCTTTTTGAAGAAAAAGATAAAATATATGAACAAACAAAATGGCAATGAAGACATATCTATCGACAATGGAGTCTACAAACAAAATGAACAGGAAGAACAGAAACATTCTCATAGATACAGAGAACATTTTGTTGGTTGCCAGATGGGAGGGGAGTTGGGGGAATGGGTGAAAAAGGTGAAGGGATTAAGAAGTACAAATTGGTTGCTATACTGACAAACCTCAAAGGGAAAGGGATTGGGGGGTGGGAAGAAATAAACCAAAGAACTTATATACATAACCAATGGACACAGACAGTAGTGTGGGAAAAGGCAGGAGGGGTCAGGAGTGCGGAGAAGGGGGTCAATGGGGGAAAAATGAGGAACATCTGTAATACATTCAACAATAAAGATTAAATAATAATAATAATAATAGTAATAATTCTATGTCTGAAATCCTGTGCCACAAAAAGTATGAAATAGAGGGGGAGAAAGCTATGAACAAAGATATTCATTGTGGCATTATTTCTAAAAGCAACAAGCTAAAAGCAACCTTAAATGCCCAACAACAACACAACGGTTAAGTAAACCATGGAATATTACTTACTAGTCTCTTAAAATCTTCTACTTAAAATTTTAAGAATGGCTGATTATCTCTGTGGGGTTTTTGTTTTTTTGTTTTCTACTTGCCTTTATTTCTGTTTTCCATACTAAACAAGTACTATTTATATAAAGACAAATGTCAACTAATATTTTTTAGAGAAAGGTAAACATTTGGTTTACCTAACCAAAACCTATCAACCATGGAGTGAAATAAATATATATTTTTGGCATTCTGAAAAATAAGACTATTCTTTTGTAAGGTTTTATAACTGTACAACTTAAAACTCTAAATGATCAAATAAAAATACTTTTAAAATCTTTAAGATACAGACAGTATACTTTTAGTCTAACAGGAAAATTATTATTTATAATTTACTAAACGATTTGGGAAATAATCTCAGTGGTAATTTTAATTAAAAATATCTAATGTTGGAAAAGGCCATTTTTCTATTCACCCAGATAAATTAGAATTTATGTTAGGGAGCTGCCCTTCCACTGGTCACCTCATGTGGATGCCCACACCCAGCCTCAGTTTCCCCATCAGCTCCGCAGAGGGTGGGGACCACTGGGAACATGAAGGAGATATCTAAAATACCACCCAGAATGAAGAAGCCGCCCATGCAAATAAGAGAGCTGCTTCACAGCCCCAGCACTGAGAGTGCCCGCAGGATTGGAAAGCCCGGTCCCTGTACCTGTACCTATACCTGTATCTGTCCTTGTCCCACTGACTCTGGGCTAGCAAGCCCCCTTGGGAAAGGGACTTCACCTCCCTGAATCTCTGTCTGCACCTCTGTAAGTGGGGTAATAGCCACCCTGCCTCCAAAGGCTGTGGTGGGGTTGAAGCAGTCCGGCTAGCTGAGTGCCTGCAGGCTAACAAGCACTCAAGTTCACCGCTGTTTGTTGTGCCCCATCTTGGGCAAGCTGCTTCACCTATCTGATGGCATGGGCCTCCATCCTCAGATTCCCTGTAGGAGTCAGAGGCCTGGTCCTTGGCAGCTCCCACCTGCTTGGGTATATGTGGGCTCCTCGCCCAGGAGGCCCTCAGGCTGGCCAAAGGCTGGTGAATGATTAGCCTCCACACATTATGCCTCCTCCACCTCCCACCTGCACACAGGCTATTACGGAGAGGACCAGCCATCTGCTGCACCTAACGACTTGGGCCCTGCTCCCACCTAACTGTCCATACTGGGCTCCCCTCCCGGGTTTGCTGGCCTCCACCTCCATTTCCAGGCAGGCTCTGAGGGCCCCTTCCCACTGCAACCAACCTTCACCTCTGACTACAGCTTCCCTACACCTCCCCACAAAGAGTATCTATCCTGCCTCTGAGCCTCTGTTCCCAGTGTCCTTGCCAATTACTTTTTTGGCAGTATACAAGGCCACCTCCTCATCTTCCCAGACTTCTCTCTGCACCTCTGTGCAGCTCCCACTGCTTCCTCTCAATTTCCTCCTCCACTTTCAGTCCCTTCCCTCCATCACCTCCACTCAGCACATTCTCTAACATATACACCATTCCCATCACTTCCCTGTTCTAGATCTCCAGGGCCTCCTCAAGTCCATGTGGCCCTACTGGATCCCTCACAGCTCTCCCCCTGCTCTCTACCTTCTGTAATCATTCAACAGCCAGACCCATAACTCCCCTTACCCAAATCCACCAGGCATCCTCCTCCAGGCTCTCCTCCAGCTTCCACTGCCTGTGATTGCTGAACTAAGTCAGCCTCAATGAGCACCAACCCTTCACAAACTCTTCCAAAAACAGAAAAGGAAGGAACTCATTCTATGAGGCCAGAGTTACCCTGATAGCAAAACCAAAGACATCACAAGAAAAGAAAACAGATCAATATCCATCCTTTAGGGATGTGGACATGAAAATTCTCACCAAATACTAGCAAACTGTTTCTACACCATGCCAAGTGGGATTCATCCCAAAAATGCAAGGTTGGCTTACTATTCAAAATTCAATGAGTGTAATATATCATATCAATCGAATAAAGGATAAAAACTACCAAAAAAAAAAGGGTTAATGTTGCAAAATATCAAATTGTTGATAATTTCATTGATTATTCTAATAGGGAGGCTCTAAGTGAAAAAAACAATTGGATTCTCTAGGAAAATACTTATTCCATGTTTATAAATTTGGTTTTATAATAATTTGGCTGCCTAATATCCTACAGAGGAAATCAGCATTCTTTTTCCCAAAAACCATTAAAATGAATTTTTTTTTTTTAACTGTCCATTTAAATTCCACAAGATTGCTATGGATACTGGAAAAGGAACTTAAGAGTAAAGAACAACATTCAAACCAGACTAAATAAAACCTCAGCTTGCCCTGGCCGGTTTGGCTCAGTGGTTAGAATGTCGGCCTGCGGTACGAAGAGACCCGGGTTCGGTTCCCGCAAAGGGCATGTACCTCGGTTGCAGTTTGTCCCCGGCCCTGGTTGGTCGTGTGGGTGGCAGCCACTCGATGTGTCCCTTTCACATTGATGTTTCTTTCTCTCTCTCTGTTCCTCTCTCTCCCTCCCACTCTACCTGAACAAAAAATGGAAAAAGGTCCTCAGGTGAGGATAAAAAAAAACCTAAGCTTAACATTTAGAGAGACAGACTTAGATGATAACATTATTTAAAAAAAAAAAAAAGTAAGTAGTACCCTGAAAGTTAGGAGATAGACTAGTTTTATAGGGAGGAAAGGAGTTGTAAATGCAAAGGCACATGAGAACTTCCAGGGTAGTTTTCTACTTTGTACCTAGATGATGGTTACATGAGCATATTTGCCAAACAGAAAATGTATTAAATTATAATAAATAATATATTAAACTGCTTACCTTTTATTCATCTTTTGGGTAGGTTCATTATACTTCAAGGTAAAAATAAAGAGTAGAGGACAGCTAAATAGAGAGCTCCATCTAACCCAACATTCTATATACTATCCCTACTAAAGAACTTACCTAGACTATTTAGAACCATACAATTATCTACTTGAGAAATGTCCCTTTCAAGCTATAATCCATTATACTACTTTTCATTTAATTTCATTTATAAGGGGAAATAATTACTGATCTATGTACTCAGAGTCTAAAAATATTCCTAGAAAATAATAGCCCTTTGCCCAGGCTGGTTTTGCTCAGTGGTTAGAGCATTGGCCCATGGAGCAAAGGGTCTTGGGTTCAATTCCTGGTCAAGGGCACGTACCTAGGATGCAGGTTTGATTCCCAGTTCCGGTCAGGGTAGTGCAGGAGGCAACCAATCAATGTGTTTTGCATCAATGTTTCTCTCTCTCTCTCTCCCTCCCTCCCTTCCACTCTATCTGAAGATAAAATGAAAAAATATCCTCGGGTTAGGAATTAAAAAAAAAAAAAGAAGAAGAAAGAAAATAATAGCATAATAGCCCTGGCCAGTGTGGCTCAGTGTGGCTTCGAGCGTCAGCCCACACATCAAAGTGTTGTGGGTATGGGCACGTACCTGGGTTGCAGGTTCAATCCCCAGCCCCAGTCAGGGTGCATGCCAGAGGTAGCCAATTGATGTGTCTCTCTCACATAGATGTTTCTTTCTCTCTCTCTCCCTCCCTTCTTCCCTCCCTTTCACTTTAAAAATCAATAGAAAAAATACCTCCGAGTGAGGGTTAACAAAAAGTAAAATAAAATAATATACTAGATCTCTTCTGTAGCACTATTTTACACATCTGAAAATTTTCAATTGTAGGAAAACTCAGTACAACCACAGCAAAAGAAAAATATCATAAAATATTTTTGTCTAGGAACAAAACATATAGTTTCTAGAAAAGCTCAAATTTTGTAAAATTTAAATTATTTAATACAAGCAGTTCATTCAATGAATACATAACTATAACTTAATTATAGAACTTGGTTAAATTAATTCAGAAATCAGAAAAAATAATCCTTTCTCAAACTCTGAGTCTTGTGTTTTGGTTCCGGAAACTGATGATTGGAATAAAGGTAGTGTTTTTTTTTTCCCCCTCATAATTTGGAGTATTTCTTTCCTCTAAGAAAATAGGTGTAGAAAATTAGAATATGCTACCCCAAAATATGTCACTTTGGCATAAGTATTATTTTGATGTAAAGATAACTAAGAAACAGCAGATGTCCAAAAAAGCTCTCTGTCCCCACTTGCCTAAAAGCAGGCTTGGACTGTTCATCACCAGACTCTTAACAGCCCAGAGTTGAAATCCACGTAACAAGTCTTACTTAAAAAAAAAAAATAGACCATTATGTTTCCCCCATATGTTTACCATCCACAGTTTGCCATCTCTGGAAAACTAAAACCTTTTTCCTTTGTCTTGTCAATTCTCTAGAAATTTATTGTTCTTTGTTGAAACAATATATAAACCCAAGGTCTAACAATCCTTTGAGTTACTCATCACTGATTCCTCCCACAAATATGCACAATGCATGTGCTAAGAAACTGTTTTTCTCTTATTAATGTGTATTTGCCAGTCCAAAACGCAGAATCCCAGTGAGAGAACCTAGGGTGACAGAGAAAAAAGATTTTTTACCTACTCTACATAAACAAAAGACGTGGACACTCACCCTGGCCAGTTTGGCTCAGTAGTTAGAGCATCAGCCTAAGGACCAAAGGGCCATGGGTTCAATTCTAGTCAAGGGCACGTACCTGGGTTTCAGGTCTGATCCCCGACCTGGTCAGTTGTATGGGAGGCAACCAATCAGTGTGTCTCTCTCTCATCAATATTTCTCTCTCTTTCTCTCTCCCTTCCTCCCTTCTACTCTATTTAAAGAATCAACGGAAAAGTATCCTTGGGGGAGGATTAACAAAAAACAAATAAAAATAAAAATAAATAAATAATTTTAAAAAGGGAGAGAGGTAACAAAAGATTTCAACACACTTTAGAGGAGATACAAAAGCCAATTAACACATGAAAAGATGCTCAACAACATCATGCACCAGGAAATGCATTTAAAACCATAATAAGGTACCACTACACATCAATTAGGAGGGATTATGATAAATAGACTGACCACACTAGTGTTGTCAATGTTGTAGAGGAAGTAAAATCTCCTATACCATCAGTGTGAATATAAAATGGCACAATCATTTTTGGAAAACAGTTGGCAGTTTCTTAAGTTGAAAACACAATTTCAATGACCCAGCAATCCATCTCCTAGGTATTTACCCAAAAGAAATAAGAACATGTCCACTTATACATGAATACTCATAACGTCTTTATTCATAGGAACTCAAAAAACTGGAAACAACCCAAATGTCTAGCTGAAGGAAGTAAGACTATGTCACCTCAAAATATGCCACTTTAGCATATTGATTATTTTGAGCTGAAGGCACCTGAGAAACAGCAGATGCAGGAAGGCCTCTTTGACCTCCCATTTCTACCTGAAAGCAGGCCACAAAATTTTCCATGAGAAAGTGCCCTCTCTGTACCACAAAGACATTCTTATCACTAGTAACTGGAAACCAACACTATAATGGAACTATACAAACAAATCTACTAAAATAACCCTTATCATCCATTAGTTTCTCCCATGTATTTCTTTTTTTTTTTTTTATCCTCACCCGAGGACATTTTTCCAATTTTTGTACAGATAGAGTGGAAGGGAGAGAGAGAGAGAGAAACATCGACGTGAAAGGGACACATCGAGTGGCTGCCACCCGCACGACCAACCAGGGCCGGGGACAAACTGCAACCAAAGTACGTGCCCTTAGTGGGAACCGAACCCGGGTCTCTCCGGACCGCAGGCTGACGCTCCAACCGCTGAGCCAAACCGGCCAGGGCTCTCCCATGTATTTCTAGTCACTTGACAACAATTTACTGCACCTAGAAGCATAAACCCTTTTCTTTAGTTTTATCACTTTTCCACAAATTTATCATTCTTTGTTATAAAGGTATATAAGGAGAGAGGTGGAAGAGGGTAAAAGTGGGGATAAATTGTGACAAAAGGAGACTTGACTTTGGGTGGTAAACACACAATACAATATACAGATGATGTATTATAGAATTGTACACTCGAAACCTATCTAAGTTTATTAACCAATGTCACCCTAATAAATTCAATAAAAACTTAAAAAAGGGGGGGCGGGGGGGCCTGGCCAGTTTGACTCAGCAGTTAGCGTCGCTCGTGGACCAGAGAGTCCCAGGTTCAGTTCCCACTAAAGGTGCAGTTTGTCCCCAGCCCTGGCTGGGGTTGTGTGAATGGCGACCGGTCTATGTGTCTCTCTCACATCAATGTTTCTCTCTCTCTCTTCCCCCCTCTCTCCCTCCCACTCTGAGGATAAATGTAAGGGTGTCCTTGGATGAGGATTGAAAAAAAAGGGTACATAAACTCTCAGTCCTAACCACATCTTCAAGTCTTAATTTTTCCTACAAGGGTTCTAGGTGCACATAAAAGTAGTAAATGTGTATGCCTTTTTCCCATTAATCTATCTTCTGCCAATTTAATCCCAGGCCCAGCCACAGAACCTAAGAAGGTAGAAGAAATGTTTTTCCTCTGCATCTGATAAAATATAGTATTTTTAGCCCAGCCAGTGTGGGTCAGTGGATTGAGCATTATCCCATGGACTGAGAGGTCCTGGTTCGATTCCTGGTCAGGACACATGTTGGGATTTCAGGCTTGATTCCCAGCAGGGGGTGTGCAGGAGGCAGCTGATCAATGTATCTCTCTCATATCAATGTTTCTCTCTCTCTCTCTCTCTCCATTCCTTTCTCTCTAAAGAATCAATAAAAACATATTTTTAAAAAATATATAGTATTTTCATATAATGGAATACAACTCAGCAATGAACAGAAATAACTACTGATACATCCAGCACTATGGACAAATCCCCAAAACATGCTCAGTGAGAGACGTTAAGACACAAAAAGAATATACATACTATGTTCTTATATATTTACAACTCTAGGAAGACAAATCTAACCTTTGGTAACAGAGAGCTGGGGTTGGAGGTGGGTGGGTTGGGGGATAAGTGGGAAAGGTCACATGAAAAGTATTTGACATATTGGATGTCCCATAGATTGTGGTGGTGGTACTGTGGCTGTGCAAATTTGACATTCATAAAAACATACACATAAAATGCATATATCTTATTATATGTAAATTATACATCAATAAAGGTAATTAACAGTAAGAACATGCAAAAATATTTATATTGCCTTAATAAATCTACCTAATTACTTTTCCTCATCATTTGCCAAATCACAAATAATCAAATGACTAACATTTTTATTAATTTATACAAGTATACTTTGCTAAAATTTGGATTGAAAAATCCATAAGAATAATTTAAGGGACTCTAAAAAATAATGATTACTAGTGTCGGCCTTAGGCACCAACTTCCCAGTACAGGAACGTGTTACCTGGACACTTACCAAATGTGTTGGCAAGCATCTTTTGAATAAGAAAGGTACTGCAGCTGATTCTGTAAAATTAAAACACTGATACTGAACATAAGAGTACACTGCTATGGACTTTAAAGTACTACATAAATCACCAGTCGAATGAATACTTTTAATCCATAATCCATATAGTTAACAGAATGAACTGCATACCACTGTCCTAGTCCCCTTTCACAATGCCTTAGTGAACTCAAGCTATAACAAAATACCACAGACTGGGTGGCTTAACAACAAACATGCATTCCTCACAATTCTGGAGGGTAGGGAGTCCAAGATGAAGGCATTGGCAGATTCAGGATATGGTAAGAGCTTATTTTCTAGTCCATCTTCTCACTGTGTCCTCACATGGCAAAAGGGATAAAGAGCTCTCTGGTGTCTCTTTCTTAAGGGTGTGAATCCCATTCATGAAGACTCCACCCTCATGGCCTAATCACCTCCCAAGGGCTCCATCTCCTAATACTATCACATTGAGGATTAGGATTTCAACAGATGAAAGGAGGGGGGGAGGACAACACAAACATTCAGTCCATAACACATACTTAATTTCAGCTATACTATACTTCAAGTTTCTTTATCACTTATTGATGATAATCTTGATTCTCCTCTGAAGCTGCTGTTAGTACCCATTTCTATCATATTTCACTTGCATCCAGCACCAGCTTCATGAACATGCAATCTGAACAGCATGGAGGGCCCTGAGCTCAAGGCCCACACATATTATAATGGTCTGCAATTGCTATTTTGAAATTCTGAATAATTTTATCTTTGAACTTATGTTTTGTAAGTGAAATTCATAGGACAAAGGAACATGCACATGAGCAGAGAAGATATTCATAATATGAATGTCCACTGTTCCTGGCTGCTCCATTCACATATAGTATTTGAGATGTCCATGGGGAGAATATTCTGGTGAACTCACCATCTGTGAGAGTTCTGTGAGATTCAAAGTGAGTATGAGACAAGCAGAGGTACTGAAAGTCCTGAAAGACTACATATTTTATTTAAAGCACTAAATGGTTCCAACACACACAAAGATAATGCCATCCTGTGAAACACGAACAACCAAGGTACACTACTATATCCTTTCTTAATTGCGTTAATTCCGCCCTGGCCAGTTTTGCTCAGCGGTTAGAGCGTCGGCCTGCAGTCCAGAGAGACCCGGGTTCGGTTCCTGCTAAGGGCATGTATCTTGGTAGCAGTTTGTCTCCGGCCCTGGTTGGGTTGTGCTGGTGGCAGCCACTCGATGTGTACCTTTCACATCGATGTTTCTCTCTCTCTCTCTCTCCCACTCTATCTGAACAAAAAATGGAAAAATGTCCTCGGGTGAGGATAAAAAAAAAATTTAATTGCGTTAATTCCTTGTATTAGGCCACCACTTATACTGAAAATGATGACACTACAGGCAATTCTGGGTTGCTTTTACTTTCAGTCATTCCTTAGTCATCAGTATGCCAAAGGTATAGAATATTAGTAAAATGCAGATATATCAAAATGTAAAATGAGCCTTGGCAGGTGTGGCTCAGTTAGCTGAGTGTCGCCAGTTTGATTTCTGAACAGGGCACATACCCAGGTGTCAGGTTCAATCCACGGTTGGGGTGCACACAGGAGGCAACTGATGTTTCTCTCTCACACTGATGTTTCTCTCTCTCTCCCTCTCCCTTCCTCTCTCTCTGAAAAAAAAAAAAATCAATAAAAATATATATTTTTTAAAAAGACTTCTCTGAATTTCTGGAATAAACCACTTTAAATTTAAAAAGTAAAAGGAAAGCAGCTGAGTTCGTTTTGTGCAGCATTTCCACTATTATAGTAAAAACAAAATATACATGTACAAACTATGAAACATAGATTATATATTTCGTAAGTTCTTATACAGCTCCAATGCTCTTATATCTAAATCTAAAACTGGCAGTTCTCAATATAAAGGTGGACAGTATAATTATTCCTAATAATTTAAATTTTTTATTTTTTTAACTTAGAACATATAACTATAAATAACAATGCATCATACAAGTTGAGACACAAACAAATGAAGAAAAAAGTTTTATAGTTTAGTGCTATGATATAATAAAAAATATATAGTTGGTCTTTGTCTCTGGTAAACACATCAAGATGCTGGAAGGGTAACACACCAAAAAAGGTCAGGGAAGCTCCACACTCCAAGGCCATACCTTGTCCTATGTTATCTCTTCCATTTGGCTATTCCTGAGTTTTATCCTTTATAATAAACCTGTAAATGTATGTACTGTGTTTTCCTGAGTTTTGTGAGCCATTCTAACCAAATATCAAACCTGAAGAGGGTATCATGGAAACTCCCAATTTATAGCCAGTCAGTCAGAAGTACTAGGGACAACCTGGGGCTTGTCCGTAGTACTTGTAACTGGCATCTGAAGTAAGTGTAGATTTGTGGGGCTGAACCCTAAAGTTTAATCTGATGCTAACACAGGCAGATAGTGTCAGAATTGACTGACCTGTGTAGTACATCCAGTTGTATCCTGAGAGTTAGAGAAATGGTGTTAGAAAACATACCATGCACTTTGGTGCCAAAGTGTGAGAAAAAATACTTTGTAATTACCTTTATGCTACAAAAATTTTTACAGCTTTTTTAAAATCTTTATTGTTGAAAGTAATACAGATATCCCTCCTTTTTTCCCCCATTAGCACCTCCCTGCCTGCTCCTTCCCCCTCTACCTTCACCGCACTGTTGTCTGTGTCCATTGGTTATGCATATATGCATATCAGTTCCTTGGTTTATCTCTTCCTGCCCCCGCAACCCTTCCCCTCTGAGGTTTGTCAGTCTGTTCCCCCCTTCCATGTTTCTGGATCTATTTTGTTCATCAGCTTATTTTGTTCATTATATTCCACAAATAAGTGAGATCATGTGATACTTGTCTTTCTCTGACTGGCGTATTTCACTTAGAATAATACTGTCCAGGTCCCTCCATATCATCTCAAAGGGTAAGAGATCTTTCTTTCTTACTGCTGTATAGTATTCCATTGTGTATATGTACCACAGTTTGTTTTGTTTTTTATCCTCTCATCTATTTATGGACACTTGGGCTGTTTCCAGATCTTAGCTATTGTAAATAGCACTGCAATGAACATAGAGGTGAATAAATTCTTTCTGATTGTAGTTTCAGGCTCCTTAGGATATATTCCTAGAAGTGGAATAACTGGGTCAAATGGTAGTTCCATTTTTAATTTTTTGAGGAAACAGTATATTGTTTTCCATAGTGTCTGTACCAGTCTGCATTCCCACCAGCAGTGTACTAGGGTCCCCTTTTCTTCACACCCTCACCAGCACTTGTTGTTTAACCATTTGTTGATGGCAGCCATTCTGGCAGGTGTGAGGCGATACCTCATAGTTGTTTTAAATTGCATCTCTCTGATAATTACTGATGTAGAGCAGTTTTTTAATGTCTCTTGGCCATTTGTATGTCCTGTTTGGAGAAGTGTTATTCAGGTCTTCTGTCCATTTATAATTGGACAAACTGCAACTGAGGTACGTGCCCTTAGCGGGAACCAAACCCAGGTCACTCTGGACCACAGGCCAATGCTCTAACTGCTGAGCCAAACCGGCCAGGGCTAGGTATCTTCATTTTTTATTGGTGCAATGGTAAATGGGATTTTTTTTGTTTGTTTCTCTTTCTGAGTGGTCTTTATGGGTCTATAAAAATGCCAATGATTTGTGGTTAATATTGTATCCTGCCACTTTGCCAAATTCATTTATTAAATCTAATATTAGAGTTTTGGTGCAGTCTTTAGGATTTTCTATGTACAATATCATGTCATCTGCAAATAATGACAGTTTGACTTCCTCCTTTCTAATTTGGATGCCTTTTATATTTTACTCTTGTCTTATCATTGTGGCCAAGACTTCCAGTACTGTGTTGAATAAGAGTGGCAAAAGTGGGCATCCCTGTCTTGTTCCTGTTCTTAAGGAAAATGCTTTTAGTTTTTGCCTGTTGAGTATGATGTTGGCTGAAGGTTTTTCATATATGAACTTTATTATGTCGATATATAATCCCTCTATTTCTACTTTGCTGAGTGTTTTTATCAGAAATGAATGGGTTTTGTCAAATGCTTTTTCAGCATCTATTGATATGATCATATCATTTTTATTTTTCATTTTGGTTGTGTGGTGTATCATATTTATTGATTTGCAAATATTGTACCAGCTTTGCATCCCTGGGATGAATCCCGTTTGGTCGTGGGGAATAATTTTTTTAAGATAATACTGGATCCGATTTGCTAATATTTTGTTCAGGATTTTGGCATCTATGTTCATCAGAGATACTGGCCTGTAGATTTCTTTCTTTGAAGTGCCTTTACTTGTTTTTGGAATTAGGATTATGCTGGCCTCATAAAAAAAAAAAAAAAGCTTGGAATTATTCCTTCCGCTTGGATGTTTTGGAATAGTTTGAGGAGAATTGGTGTTACTTCTTCTTTGAATGTTTAGTAAAACTCCCCTGTAAAGCTGTCCAGACCAGGACTTTTGTTTGCTGGTAGTTTCAATTTCCTTAGTTGTTATTTCTTCAATTTCCTTAGTTGTTATTAACCTGTTCAGGTTTCCTAACTCTTCCTTGCTGAGTTTTAGAAACTTATGATTCTAGGTAAATGTCCATTTCATCTAGGTTGTCCAATTTGTTGGCATGTAAGTATTCATATGTACTTTCTTACAATCTTTTGTATTTTTCCAGTGTCTACTGTTACTTCAACTCTTTCATATCTGATTTTCTCAATTTGGGTTCCCTCTTTGTTTCTTGGTGAGTTAGGTTGAAAGTTGATCAACCTTGTTTATCTTCTCAAAGGCCAGCTCTTAGTTTCATTGATATCTGTACTGTGTTTTAGTCTCTGTGTCATTTATTTCCACTCTGATTTTTATTATTTTCTTCCTTCTACTAACTTCCTTCTCTTTATAACTCTTTAAGTTATAGGGTTAGATAGTTCACTGAAATATTTCTTGTTTCTTTAGGTAGGACTGTAACGCTACGAACTTCCCTCTCAGGACTGCTTTTACTGTATCCCATAGATTTTGTGCTGTTGTGTGTTCATTTTCAATTGTTTCCAGAAAGTTTATTTCTTCCTTGATCTTGGTACTTATTTGTTGCCATTTTTATTCTTTATACCTATATTCCTCTGTCTGTTTCTCTATTTCTTCTTCTTACAACAGTCTCTTTAGTATTTCTTGCAGTGCTGATTTGGTGGTAGTAAATTCCTTTAGCCTTTTTCTTTTTTCTTTTTTTTTTGTCTGTGAAGCTCTTTATTTCACCTTCAATTCTGAATGTTAGCCTTGCTGGACTGGACAGTCTTGGATTCAGTCCCTTGCTTTTCATTACTTTGTATACTTCATGCCACTCCCTTCTGGCTTATAGTGTTTCTATTGAGAAATCAGCTGACTGCCTAATGGGAGCTCCCTTGTAGGTAAATTTGTTTTGCTCTTGTTACCTTTATGATTCTTTATTTGTCTTTAATGTTTGCCCTTTCAATTATGATGTGCCTAGGTATGGGTCTTTTGGATTCATCTTGATTGGGACCCTCTGTGTTTCCTATATTTCTATGACTTTTTCTTTTACCAGGTTAGGGAAGTTTTCTGTCATTGTTTCTTCAAACAGGTTCTCTATACCTTTCTCTGATTCTTCTCCTTCTGGAACCCTTAGTATTGTTATGGTTCATGTTATCCAAAAGCTCCCTTAAACTCTGCTCCTACTTTTTAATTTTTTTTCCATGCTGCTCTATTTGGGTGGTTTTTTCTAACTTGTCTTCTATCTTGTTGATTCAGTGTTCAGTTTCTTCTAATCTACTACTGAATCCTTCTAAGGTGTTCTTTATTTCAGCTATGTCATTCTTCAATGCCACTTGACTCTTATTAATAGCTTCTACCACTTCTTTCAAGATCCTGCTGAGTTTTTCAGAGTTCTCATTAAGTTGCTTATAAGTCTCACTAACTTGTTTGAGCACTCTTACTACCATTACTTTGAATTCTTTATGTGAAAAACTTGTCTTTATTTCATTTAGTTCTTTCATTTGGGGGTTGTTTCTTTGTCTCACCATTTTCATGGTCTGGTAATTCAGGGTGCTCTGGTCACATTGGCAGGTTGGTGTGTCCAGGGTTGTTGGGTCATGCTGGGGCCAGATCTCACATCTAGTACAGTCATCTAGCAGTGCTGGTGGCTCTTGGCAGCATCAGCAAAGCAGGGCAGTTAGCTTGTGGCTGCTGCAGTGTTGTGTGGTCAGTGGCTCTGTGCTGGTGCATGGCCATCAAGTCTGGTCCCTCTCATCTGCTATGGGTCCGGGAAAATTGACAGCTGGTGGCTCATGCTTGTATGTAGTTGTAGGCGCTGCTGGGGTGTGTGGGTAAGCTGGTGCACTGCTTGGGTTTGCGTATTCCTGCGTATCCCAAGGTACCAGTGCTTCCTGATGACACTCAGTTCCCAGCTGTCACCATTACTGCTGCCAGGGGTGGGGGGTACCACTCCCAAGCCACCGTCACTGCTGCTGCTGCTGCTGCTGCTGCTGGGGTGGGGCTTGGCTCACAAAGCCACTGTTGCTACTACCAGGCAGGCTGTACTACTGAGCCTCACCACTGCTGCCAGGCACAGGTGCCTCAGCATTTCAGTTACTGTGCATGGGCCAGTATTGGCAAAGCAGAGGCTGCTGGTCTGATGGTGCAATGCGCAGTCATGGCCATGGGGCACTCGGCCCTACCCGCTCCCCATTGCCTCCTCCCAAGGAGTACCCAGCAGATCTTCCAAAATAGCAGGGCCAGCCCCAAGCAGAGAGAAGCGCCCTGCCAATCAGCACACAGTAGTAGCTGGCTGCTCCCCTGTCCACAGCACCAAACCATCTGTCCTAAGTTTCTGCACAGCTGTGTAAATGCTCATTCACACTCACACCTACTTATACTCTCTCTCACACACACTCAGCCTCTCACATACTCACCCTTTCTCTGGTCATGCCCGCCACCATGTTCTTCTCCCTTTTTTCAGCTTTTTCAACAAGGAGCAGCCACTGGAGTTGCCCCTCCTCCCACTGTTGTAAGACCCATCTATCTAGCAGAAGTGACTTCTAGGGGACTTAAAGGGCCAGTGACCCTTTTTCCTCTTCATTTTTATTTTTCCCTTTTTGAAATCCAGATATTTAAAACTGTAACATTCAAAAGTAAATGCATAAAAGGAGGAAATCAGAAAGTTACCACATATACACAGGAAAAGGCTTAGGCTCAAAAAAGATCTAATATGACCTTAAGTTTACATCTCATGCTGAACTCTGACAAAGAGACAGTCTATAACAATCAATTTAAAAAAAAAAAAAAAAAAAACCTGGCCGATGTGGCTCAGTGGTTGAGTGTAAACCCATGTACCAGGAGGTCACTGGTTCAATTCCCCGTCAGGGCACATGCCCAGGTTGTGGGCCCAATGCCCAGTGTGGAGCATGCAGGAGGCGGCCAATAGATGTTCTCTGTCATTGTTATTTCTCTCTCCATCTCCCTTCCTCTCTCTCTAAAAATCAATAAAGAAAAAAAAGTTTTTTAATAAAAATTTAAAAAACAATTTATAAAAATCCACAACCATAGACTTCCAGTCAGTCAATGGGGTACTCGCCTCCTCCCACTATCACATCAAAATTACAACTAAACCACAGAACAAACATCCTTAAGATCCACCTAAAATCGAGCTGAATGGAAGTCCTAAATTATGAAATTAAAGAAGAAGCCACATTGGGACTGGTTGGAGTGGCAGAGGCACAGATGGGCTTGTCCCATACCCACCTGTGGCGGATAAAAATCAGTATTACCTTGGCTGTGAAGGTCCTCCCTGAGGAGTGAGTGGTCCCCATCCCACACCAGGCACCCAGCTCAGGGTTCCAGTGCCAGGAAGAGAAGTCCCCATAACTTCTGGCTGTAAAAACCAGAGAGAACTGAGGCTGAGGGAGGCTGAGGCTGCTAGAGCACCAGACAGTTCCTCTTAAAGGGCTCACGCATAGACATATTTGGACTAGCTCCCTCTGAGCTCCAGCGCAGAGGGGAA
Organism: Molossus molossus; assembly: GCF_014108415.1. NCBI lineage: Eukaryota > Metazoa > Chordata > Mammalia > Chiroptera > Molossidae > Molossus > Molossus molossus. The sequence continues at coordinate 86,737,406 of NW_023425388.1, forward strand.
GCAGCTTGAAAGGCACCAAAAATATACAGGGAAATATACAGGGAAGAACTGGGTTATTTGGCACTGGGGTGAGGGCTGGAGAGGCAGCTTTCTCCCGGACAGACGTGCTGGTGGAGGTCTTTATTCCTTCAGTAAGCCCTTCCACCACAACCTACAGACAGGAGCCATATCTGGGACTCCAGCAACCAGGCTCACACTGTTTTCCCTTCCCTGGTGACTCCCTAAGGACCTGCCCCACTCAACTGTTGGGCCCACCCAAGCTATTACCAGTGCTGTTATCATAGTATTGACCTGTCTTGGGATCCTGCTTCAGATTTTCCTAAATTTTTTCAAACAAGCAGCATCTGGCCACAGCAAGCCCCATACAACTTGTTAAGTGGCCCCAGGCCCGGCAGTAGAAGCGTCAGCCTGGGTTCACAACTTGGCTTTTCCTGGGCACCTCCAGGCCCAGAACAAGAAGCAGCCATTGGCAGATCACTTTGTAGCTTATGCCTGGTGCTTCGGGTAGAACACAGGCAGTGGGTGACCTTGACTCAGAGCCAGAATACCCAGTGGACAGCTTCAGACCACATTGAAGCACCACTACCCAACCATATCCACAAGTTACACACTCAAGGAATGGACTCAGTAGATACCAGAGCCCTGCTGAAGTAAGTCTTACTCTGTGTGTGAGCCCCTACACAGCTGATCATCCAAGGTAGTCAGAGGTCAGTGGTTAGTGAGTACAGCCAGTCCTTGCAACTGATCAGCATAAGTAAAACCCTCCCATTGACATGCCAACCACAATCAAGACTTAATTACAACAGAAGAGTATAAAGTCTACAAGATGGGTGCATCTTGAGGGCCCAGCTGAGTGACCAGAGAGGCTGTGCCACTGGACCCTACAGGACAACTATTACAACAGGCTACCTTAGGAAGCCTAGGAGACATAGTAACTCTACCTAACACATAGAAACAAACACAAGGAGGTGGCCAAAATGAGGAGACAAAGAAACATGCCCCAAATGAAAGAACAGAACAAAATTCTAGGAAAAGAACTAAATGAAATAAAGATAAGCAATCTAACAGATGCAGAGTTCAAAACACTGTTTATATGGATGCTCAAGAAACTTAGTGAGGACCTCAAAAGCATAATAAAGAGCCAGTGAGAATTAAGAATGCACTAACTGAAATAAAGAAAAATTTACAGGGAATCAATAGTACAGTAGGTGAAGCCAAGAAACAAACCATTGATTTGGAATATAAGGAAGCAAAAAACACCCAATCAGAAAAGAAAAAAGAATCCAAAAATAATGAGGATAGTATAAGGACAACTCAAGCATATCAATATTTGCATCATGGGAGTGCCAGAAGACAGACAGCAAGACATTGAAAACCTATTTGAATAAATAATGAAAGAAAAATTCCCTAACTTGGTGAAGGAAACAGACATGCAAGTCCAGGAAGCACAGACAGTCCCAAACAAGATGAACCCAAAGAGGTCCACACCAAGACACATCATCATCAAAATGCCTAAGGTTAAAGACAAAGAGAGAATCTTAAAAGCAGCAAGAGAAAAGCAGTTTGTTACCAACAAGGGAGTTCCCATAAGTCTGTCAGCTGATTTCTCAAAAGAAACTTTGCAGGCCAGTAGGGAGTAGCAAGAAATATTTAAAGTGATGAAAAGCAAAGACCTACAACTAAGATTACTCTATCCTGCAAAGCTATCATTTAGAATCCATGGCCATATAAAGAGTTTCCCACACAAAAACAAAGTTAATGGAGTTCATCACCACCAAACCAGTATTATATGAAATGTTGATGGGAAAAGGGAGGAGGAAGAGGAAGAGGAAGAGGAAGAGGAAGAAGAAGAAGAAGAAGAAATAATATGAACAATAAAATTGCAATAAATACATATCTATCAAGAATCAAATCTACAAACACAATGAGCAAGCGGAACATAAACAGACTCATAGATACAGACAACTTTTTGTTGGCTGCCAGATGGGAGGGGGGTTAGGTGAAAAGAATGAAGGGATTAAGAAGTTCAAATTGGTTGTTAGACGGAAGAACATCAAAGGGAAGCGGGGAGGTGGAGTGGGAAGAGAGAAACCAAAGAACATATATGCATATATGCATAACCAATAGACACAGACAATAGTGCGGGGAAGGGAGGAGAGGGGGTGAGAGTTGGGAGGAGGGGGTCAAGTGAGGGAAAAAGAAGGGACATCTGTAATACATTCAACAATAATGTTAAGTTTAAAAGGGGGGGGAGCATTAGAAGAGAAAACCACTTATTAAAAAAAAAAAAATCCACCCTGGCCGGTTTGGCTCAGCGGTTAGAGCGTCGGCCTGCGGTCCGGAGATACCCGGGTTCGGTTCCCGCTAAGGGCATGTACCTCGGTTGCAGTTTGTCCCCGGCCCTGGTTGGTCGTGCGGGTGGCAGCCACTCAATGTGTCCCTTTCACATCGATGTTTCTCTCTCTCTCTCTCTCCTGCTCTATCTGAACAAAGAATGAAAAAGTGTCCTCGGGTGAGGATAAAAAAAAAAAAAAAATCCACAACCATGGGGAAGGGAGAGAATCTCATTTCCAAAGTTACCACATTATTAGTTTCAAAATCCATTTTTCATTAAAAAATATATATCACAAGATATACCAAGAAACAGGAAAGTATCATTCATTTAAAGAAACAAAAATTATCACTGAAAAAGATCTGATAGCAGATCTACTGAAGTGTCTTTAAAACAGCCATCTTAAAAATGCTCAAAGAACTAAAGGAAGATCTACAGAAAGTCAAGAAAATGATATATAAACAAAATGGAAATATCAACAAAGAGGTAGAGGAACACCTAAAAAAAATCCAAAAAGAAATTTTAGATCTAAAAGGACAGTAATTAAAATAAAAATCCAAAGTAATTTAAAAGCAGATTTGAATAGGCAGTAGAAAGAATCAGCAAAGTTGGAAGGCTGCCTTAATGACTGTCATCCCAATTTTACAGAAAACCAACTAAGGAATCGAGGTTATATTACCCTTGATAAGCAATAGCTATACCACAGGAATAAAGCATAATAACCCAGAGCCAGTAGCCATCAAAAATGTACCACCAAAAGAGAAAAATCACTTGGCAAACATAAAAATCAGACATTTGAAATGATCAGGTCTGAGGAACAAAAAGAAAAAAGACAGAAGAAAATTAGCAGAGCCTAGGGGACCATTGAGACACCATCAAACTGACCAACATACATTCTGTGGGATTGCCAAATGAAAGAGAAACAGAAAAAATATCTGAAGAAATAATGGCTAAAAACTTCCCAAAAATTGGACACATGAATATTAACAACCAAGAACTTTAAAGAATTCCAAGCAAGATTAACTCAAAGAAACCCATATCAATGAGATACATTAATATTAAACTTTCTAATAATAAAAAGAGAATCTTGAAAGCAGCAAAAGTGATTTGTCACATATAAGAGATCCTACATAAGACAATAAAAAACTTTTTCATTAGCTATTTCAGAGGTCAGAAGGCTGTGGGCTGATACATTGAAAATTCTAAAGGAAAAAATACTATCAACAAAAATCCTATATTCAGCAAAACTGTCATTCAAGAGGAAGACATTAAGACATTCCCCAACAAACAAAAGCTGGTGGAGTTTGTTACCATTGGGACTACACTGCAAGAGATACTCAAGGGAGTCCTGTAAGGCAAAATAAAAAGACACTACACAGGCCTGGCCAGTGAGGCTCAGGGGTTGAGCACTGACCTATGCACAAGAGGTCCCCAGTTCAATTCCTGGTCAGAGCACATGCCCAGGTTGCTGGCTCGGTCCCCAGTAAGGGGCGTGCAGGAGGCAACCAATCTATGTCTTCCTCATCATCATCAATGTTTCTCTCTCACTCTCACTCTCCTTTCCTCTCTGAAATCAATAAAAAATATATTAAAAAAAAAAAAAACCCACAAGATAACTAGATGCCACAGTTAAAAAAAAAAAACACGCCACACGCAGCTGGTGTGGCTCAGTGCTTGAGCATCAACCCATGCATGAAGAGGTGGGCAGTTCGTTTCCCATGCAGGGCACATGCCCAGGTTCTAGGTCAATTCCCAGTGGGGAAAATGCAGAAGGCGGCCAATCAATGTTCTCTCTCATTGATGTTTCTATCTATATCTCTAAAAATATCAAAAAGAAAAAAAATTTTAAAACTAAAGACCTCGATAAATGTAAATACATGGGCAATTACAAAAGTTCTCATCACCACTTAGGTTTGTAACTCCACTATTTATTTTCTATATGATTTAACAGACCAATACATTTTCTTAAAAAAATAATTAGTCTAAAATCTAATATTACTGCAACATTAGTTTATAACTCTAAATTGTATTTTCTACATAGCTTAAAGAGAAATGCATTTAAAATAATTACTAATTTATGCTTTTTAAGCATAAAACACATCATGATGCAGTTTTCTGACATCAGGAACTGAAAGAGTTGGAAGTGGGACTGTAAAAAAAACAGAAATTTCTCATGTTATTCAGTTTAAGCAGGCAGAGATTCAAATTAGAATGCTATAACTTTATTTCTTTAGTTTTATTCATTGATATTTATTGCAAAACAAAATATTGCTTTTGTCTGCTGATTTATTCTCTCTGCTTGATAGGAATTTCTTTTTTTTTTTTAATTTTCTTGGCAATTTTTATTAATTTATTTTTGTTACAGATGTTTCTTCTTTTTCACCCCTAAACACCCTCCTCCCCACCCTGCCACCCACCCTACCCCAGCTTTGTTGTCTATGTTCATTGGTTATGCATATGTGCATGTAAGTTCTTTGGTTCATCTCATCCCTCCCTCCAACTCCTCTCTTCTAAATTTTGTCAGTCTGATCCATACTCCTTTCTATGTCTCTGGGTCTATTTTGTTCTTCAGCTTCTTTTTTTTTTTTAATCTTTATTGTTGGATGTAAAATGTATTACAGATGTTCCACATTTTTCCCCCATTGACCCCCTCCTCCCCACTCCCGCCCCCTCCTGCCTTTTCCCACACTATTGTCTGTGTCCATTGGTTATGCATATAAATTCTTTGGTTTATTTCCTCCCACCCCCCCAACGCCTTTCCCTTTGAGGTGTGTCAGTCTAGCAATGAATTTGTACTTCTTAATCCCTTCACCTTTTTCACCCATTCTCCCAACCCCTCTCCCAACTGGCAACCAACAAAATGTTCTCTGTATCTATGAGAATGTTTCTGTTCTTCCTGTTCATTTTGTTTGTAGATTCCATTGTTGATAGATATGTATTCATTGCCATTTTGTTTGTTCATACATTTTATCATTTTCTTCAAAAAGACCCTTCATCATTTCATATAATAACGGTTTGGTAGTGATGAACTCCTTTAACTTTTTCTTGTCTGGGAAAGTCTTTATATGGCCATCGATTCTAAATGACAGCTTTACAGGATAGAGTAATCTTGGTTGTAGGTTCTTGCTTTTCATCACTCTGAATATTTCTTGCCACACCCTTCTGGCCTGCAAAGTTTCTGTTGAGAAATCAGCTGACAGACTTATGGGAACTCCCTTGTAGGTAACTAGCTGCCTTTCTCTTTCTGCTTTTAAGATTCTCTCTTTGTCTTGAACCTTTTGCATTTTGATGATGATGTGTCTTGGTATGGGCCTCTTGGGGTTCATCTTGTTTGGGACTGTCTGTGCTTCCTGGACTTGCATGTCTGTTTCCTTCACCAAGTTAGGGAAGTTTTCTGCCATTATTGTTACAAACAGGTTTTCGATTTCTTGGTCTCTCTCTTCTCCTTCTGGCACCCCCAAGATGCGAATGTTGGCACGCTAGAAGTTGTCCCAGAGGCTCCTTACACTATCCTCATTTTTTTGTGTTTTTTTTTTCTTTTTGCTCTTCTGATTGGGCATTTTTTGCTTCCTTATATTCCAAATCAATGGTTTGCTCCTTGGATTTACGTACTCTATTATTGAAGCTGTGTAAATTATTCTTTATTTCAGTTAATGCCTCCTTCAATTCTAACTGTGTATCCATGATTTCTAACTGGTCCTTTTTTATGCTCTTGAGGCCCTCCCTAAGTTCACTGAGGTTCTCACTAAGTTCATCGAGCATCCTGATAAGCAGTATTTTGAACTCAGTATCTGTTAGGTTGCTTATCTCCATTTCGCTTAGTTCTTTTCTTGGGGTTTTGTTCTATTCTTTCATTTGGGACCCGTTTCTTTGTCTCCTCATTTTGGCTGCCTCCCTGTGTTTGTTTCTGTGTATTACTTAATGAGAGGTATGGGGCTCGCTGAGACCAGATGCTGCTTATTTGAAAGAATTTAGGAAACACCTGAAGCAGGATCCAAGACAGGCCAATCCTATGGTTAAGCAAGTGGCAACGGCTTGGGTGGGCTTGAAAGTTGGGTGGGACGGGGCGGGGCCTCAGGGAGTCACCAGGGCAGGGCTACCAGTGTGAGCCAGGTTGCTGGAGTCCCAGATATGGCTTCTGTCTGCCGCCCCCGGGAAGGGCTCACCAAAGGAACCAAGGCCTCTGAGAGCACGTTTGTCCCAGAGAAAGCCCCCTCTCCAGCCCTCGCTTCAGTGCCAAACAGCTCAGTTCTTCCCTGTATGTCTCTGGCGCCCCTGGAGCTGCCGCCCCTCCAAGCTTAGAGGGAGAGAGTCCGATAAGTCCATGCGTGAGCCCTTTAGGGAGATGCCTGGAGCTCCAGCTGCTTCAGCTTCCCTGAGCCTCAGTTCCCTCTGGTTTTTCCAGCCAGAAGTTATGGGGACTTCTCTTCCTGGCACTGGAACCCTGAGCGGGGCACCTGGTGTGGGACGGGGACCCCTCAGTCCTCAGGAAGGACCTTCCCAGCCGCGGGTGCCTCCTGGTTTTTATGTGCCCCACGTGGGTGTGGGACCAGCCCGTCGCGCCGCCTCCGCCCCTCGCGCCTCCGCCCCTCGCGTCTCCGCCCCTCTGCCCCTCCTACCAGTCTGGATGTGGCTGCTGCTTTAATTTCTTAGTTATAGGACTTCCATTCAGCTTGATTTCAGGCAGTTTTGAATGATAGTTGTTCTGTAGTTTAGTTGTAACTTTGATGTGGTTGTGGGAGGACGCGATACCACGTTTACCTACGCCGCCGTCTTGACCAGAAGTCCCCATCAGCTTCTTTTGTTCATTATATTCCAAATAAGTGGGATCATGTGGTATTTGTCTTTCTCTGATTGGCTGATTTCGCTTAGGATAATACTCTCCAGATCCCTGCATGTCATCTCAAAGAATAAAAGATCTCTCTTTCTTACAGCTGCATAGTGTTCCATTTGTATATGTACCACAGCTTTTTTATCCACTCATCTATTAATGAACACGGGCTGTTTCCAGATCTCAGCAATTATAAATAGTGCTGCTCTGAACACAGGAATACATATATTCTTTCTGATTGGTGTTTCAGGTTTCTTAAGATATATTCCTAGAAATGAGATCACAGGGTAAATGGCAGTTCGATTTTTAATTTTTTGAGGAAACACCATATTGTTTTCCCTAGTGGCTGTACCAGTCTGAATTCCCACCAGCAGTGTGCTAGAGTCCCCTTTCCCCAAACCCTCACCAGCACTTGTTGTTTGATGATTTGTTGATGGCAGCCATTCTGACAGGTGTGAGGTGATACCTCATAGTCATTTTAATTTGCAGCTCTCTGATGATTAGTGCGGTTGAGCATTTTTTCATATGTCTCTTAACCATTTGTATTTTCTGTTTGGAGAGGTGTCTATTTAGGTCCTCTGCCCATTTTTTAATTGGACTCTTTGTCTTACTTTTGTTGAGTTGTATAAGTACTCTATATATTTTGGAAATTAAGCCCTTATCTGATGTATCGTTAGCAATTACACCCTCCTATATAGTGAGTTCCCTTTCTATTAGATGCTTGTTTCTTTTGCTGTGCAGAAGCTTTTGAGTTTGATGTAGTTCCGTGTATTAATTATTCCTTTCTTTCTCTCACCTTCAGCATTCTATCAGTAAAAATTCTGCTACATGTGATATCTGAAATTTTGTTGCCTACATTTTCTTCTAGGATTTTTATGGATTCATGAGTCACATTTAAGTCTTTTATCCATTTTGAGTTTATTCTTGTGTATGGTTAAGTTGGTGGTCTAGCTTAATTTTTTTGCATGTAGCTGTTCAGTTTTCCCAACACCATTTATTAAAGAGGCTGGCTTTACTCCATTGTATGCTCTTGCCACCTTTGTCAAGTTTTAATTGAGCATAATAATGTCTTTGGTCAATTTCTGGGTTCTATGTTCTGTGCCATTGATCTACATGTCTGTTCTTGTGCCAGTACCAGGCTGTTTTGATTACAATGGCTTTGTAGTGTAACCTGATATCCAGTATCGTGATCCTTCCTACTTTGTTCTTCTTTTCAAGATTGCTGTGGCTATTCAGGTTCTTTTTTGGTTTCATATAAATTTTTTAAGTATTTTTTTTACTTCTGTGAAATATGTTATTGGTATTTTAATGGGGATTCATTGAATTAATAGATTACTTTGGATAATATGGGCATTTTAATGATGTTAATTCTTCCAATTCAGGAACAAGGTATATGCTTCCACTATTGATATGATCATAAGTTTTTATCTTTCATTTTGTTTCTGTGGTGTATCATAGTTACTGATTAGCGAATATTGTACCAGCCTTGCATCCCTGGGATGAATCCCCCTTGGTCTTGGTGAATTATTTTTTTCATGTATTGCTGGATCTTATTTGCTAACATTTTGTTCAGGATTTTGGCATCCATGTTCATCAGGGATACTGCCCTGTAGTTTTCTTTCTTTGTAGTATCTTTATCTGGTTTTGGAATTAGAATTATGCTAGCTTCATAAAACAAGTTTGCAAGTCTTCCTTCTTGGATCTTTTGGAATAGTTTGAGGAGAATGGGTGTTAATTCTTCTTTGAATGTTCTGTAAAACTCCTCCATGAAGCCATCCGGACCCGGGCTTTTGCTTGCTGGGAGATTCTTAATTATATATTCAATTTCCTTAGTTGTTATTGGTCTTTTCAAGTTTTCTAACTCTTCCCGGTTCAGTTTCGAAGACTGTGTTTCTAGAAATGTGTCCATTTCACCTAGATTGTCCAATATGTTGGCGTATAATTGTTCACAGTATTTGTTAACGATCCTTTGTGTTTCTGTGGTGTTAGTTGTTACTTCTCCCCTTTCATTTCTGATTTTGTTTATTTGGGTCCGCTCTCCTTATTTCTTGGTGAGTCTAGATAAGGGTCCATCAATCTTGTTTATCTTTTCAAAGAACCAGCTCTTTGATTCATTAACCTTTTTAATTGTGTGGGTTTTTGTTTGTTTGTTTGTTTGTTTTTTAGTCTCTATGTCATTTATTTCTTCTCTGATCTTTACTATTTCGTTCCTTTTACTTGTTCTGGGTTTTTATCTTTGTTTACTTTCTAGTTCTTTAAGTTGTGAGGTTAGATAGTCAATTAGAAATTTTTCTTGTTTCTTGAGGTAGGCCTGTAGTGTTATGAACTTCCCTGTCAGGACTGCTTTTGCTGTGTCCCATAGAATTTGTGTTATTGTGTGTTTATTTTCATTGGTTTCCAGGAAGTTTTTAATTTCTTCCCTGATCTCCTTAGTAACCCATTTATTTTTTAATAACATGCTATTTAGCCTCAATGTGTTTGAATGTTTTTGCATGTTTTTGTTTTAATTGATTTCTAATTTCATGCCATTGTGATCTGAAAAATGCTTCATATAATTTCCACCTTCTTGAACTTGTAGAGACTTAGTTTGTGTCCTAATATGTGGTCTATCTTTGAGAATGTCCCATGTGCACTTGAGAAAAATGTGAATTGTGCAGTTTGGGGGTGTAATTCCCTGTAGATATCTATTAAATCCATTTGATTTAGTGCATCATTTGGAGTCTCTGTTTGTTTTCAACCTATGTGAGTCTTTTGTTGTAAGGTGTATCTCAACATATATATGAGTCATGCTTTCTTATCCAATCAGCTATTCTGTATATTTGATCAAAGCATTCAATCCATTTCATTTAAGGTTTTTACTGATATGTATTTATTTATTGCCATTTTTGTTTAGTGTGGTTATCTTTTTCTTCCTATTTCTTCTAAGTAAAGCAGTTCTTTTAACATTTCTTGCAGTGATAATATATTCCCTTAACCTTTATTTGTATGGGAAACTCTTTATTTCACCTTCTATTTTGAATGATAGCCTTGCTAGATAGAGTAGACTTGGATTCAGATCCTTGTTTTCATTACCTTGATTACTTCGTGCCATTCCCTTCTGGCCTGTAGTGTTTCTATTCAGAAATCAGCTGAATGCCTTATAGGGGTTCCTTTGTAGATAACCTGTTGCTTATCTCTTGCTGCCTTTAGGATTCTCTCTTTGTGTTTCCTTGAACTTGAATGCCTTTTTTGTTCATCAAATTAGGGAAGTTTACTGTCACTATTTCTTCAAATATATTCTCTAACCCTTGCTCATTTTCTTCTTCTTCTGGAATTCCTATATGCGAATATTGTTACATTTCATGTTGTCCCTCAGTTCTCTTAAGCTGTCTTCCTGTTGTTTAATTGTTTGTTTGTTTTTCTTTTTGGTTTACTGATTGGGTGATTTTTTTTTACCCTGTCTTCTAATTCACTGATCCGGTCCTTGGCTTCCTCTACTCTGCTAGTTATTCCATCCACTGTGTTCTTTATTTCTGCTATATCATTCTTCATTTCCAACTGGCTGATTTTTCAGTATTTCTATATCTTTACTCATGCTGTTGAGCTCTTCACTCATGCTATTGAGCTTCCTCATTATCATCACTCTAAATTCTACCTCTGTTAACTTGCTTAACTGTACTTCTTTGGTCAAGTTCTCTTGTTCCATCATTTGGGATTTGTTTGTTTCACCAATTTGGCTGTCTCAGTGGGTTTTGGAGCCTGACAAATTTTCCCTGTGGGTGTTGGTGTTCTGTTGGTTGTGGTTCCCTCTACTGGGTTTCGATGAGTATGGGAGGACCCACGTTGAACCCCACTGTCAAGTCTTACGTTCCTGGGTATATTTGCAAACCCAGGAAAGGTTCAGTTATCCTCAGGCTTTTTGCCTGGAGGCAATTAGTCTATGTTATTTGATGATTCTTGGGTTGTAGTCTTCACCTGAATCATAGTGCTATAACTTTAGAATGTTAAATGTAATTCCCATGGTAACACACACAAAAAAATAGCTATGCAAAAGAAAATGAAAAGAGAATTTAAGCATTTCACTACAAAAAAAAGTCAAACAAAAGACAGTAATGTAGAAAAGGTGGGACAAAACAGCTCTAAGACAAAAAAGTAACAATGACAGAAATAAGTCACTCCTTATCAAAAATTACTTTAAATGTGAGAATTAAACTCTCAAGTCAAAGACAGAGTAAAAGAATGAATAAGAGAACATGATCCAACTATATGCTGTCTATACAAAACTGACATTCCATCCAAAGAAACAAATAGGTTGAGCCCTGGCCACTTTGGCTCGGTAGTTAGAACATTGGCCCACAGACCAGAGAGTCCTAGGTTCAGTTCCCGCTAAGGGCACGTACCTCAGTTGCAGTTTGTCCCCGGCCCAAGTTGGGGTCACATGGGTGGCAACCAATCGATGTGTCTCTCTCAAATCGATGTTTCTCTCTCTCTCTCTTTCCCCCTCTCTCTTCTCCAGCTCTATCTGAAGATAAATGCAAAAATGTCCTCGGGTGAAGATTGAAAAAAGAAACAAATAGGTTGAAAGTAAAAGGATGGAAAAAAATATTTCAAGCATATATTGCCAAAAGGGAGCAAGGTTATATTAACATCAAACAAAACAGACTTCTAATCAAAAAAATCTATGAGAGCCCTAACTGGTTTGGCTCAGTGGTTGGAGCACTGGCCTGCAGACCAAAGATTCCCAGGTTCTGTTCCCACTAGGGGCACATACCAAAAACAAAAAATAAATAAATAAAAATGTGAAGTTAAAAAAAAAAAGTCTATAAGAGATCAAGCACAGTGTATATTAATACAAGGTATAATACAGCTAAAATATAACCATGGTAAGTATTTACATGTCTTGTACCTGTGGCAACAAAGAGGTAAGAACCAAATATTGATTGAAGATCTACTTTGTGCCAGATCCCCTTTTTATATAAAAAGACTAGTGAGAAATATCCATCCATTGTCTCAATAAACTTACATAAAACACATACTATATGCCAGGTATGTGCAGTGTTTCAAGTGAAACTGAATAAATAAAAGGGTATAATCTAAGTAAAAATAAATATTTAACAAATCTTATAAGACTATCAAAAAATCTTAAGCAAAAAATTGACAGAACAGACAACAGAGATCGTTCTACAATTATAGTTGAAGATTTCAATACACTACTCTCTTTTTTTTTTTTTAATCTTTATTGTTGAATGTAGAATGTATTACAGATGTTCCACATTTTTTCCCCCATTGACTCCCTCCTCCCCACTCCCGCCTCCCTCCCACCTTTTCCCACACTATTCTCCGTGTCCATTGGTTATGCATATAAGTTCTTTGGTTTATTTCTTCCCACCCCGCCAGCCCCTTTCCCTTTGAGGTTTGTCAGTTTAGCAACCAATTTGTACTTCTTAATCTCTTCACTTTTTTCACCCATTCCCCCAACCCCCCTCCCAACTGGCAACCAACAAAATGTTCTCTGTATCTATGAGAATGTTTCTGTTCTATCTGTTCATTTTGTTTGTAGATTCCATTGTTGATAGATATGTATTCACTGCCATTTTGTTTGTTTATATATTTTATCTTTTTCTTCAAAAAGACCCTTCATCATTTCATTTAATAACGATTTGGTAGTGGTGAACTCCTTTAACTTTTTCTTGTCTGGGAAAGTCTTTATATGGCCATCGATTCTAAATGACACCTTTGCAGGATAGAGTAATCTTGGTTGTAGGTTCTTGCTTTCCATCACTCTGAATATTTCTTGCCACTCCCCTCTGGCCTGCAAAGTTTCTTTTGAGAAATCAGCTGACAGCCTTATGGGAACTCCCTTGTAGGTAACTAGCTGCCTTTCTCTTGCTGCTTTTAAGATTCTCTCTTTGTCTTGAACCTTTTGCATTTGATGATGATGTGTCTTGGTGTGGGCCTCTTGGGGTTCATCTTGTTTGGGACTGTCTGTGCTTCCTGGAATTGTATGTCTGTTTCCATCACCAAGTTAGGGAAGTTTTCTGCCATTATTGTTTCAAACAGGTTTTCGATTTCTTGTTCTCTCTCTTCTCCTTCTGGCACCCCCAAGATGCGAATGTTGGCATGCTTGAGGTTGTCCCAGAGGCTCCTTACACTATCCTCGTTTTTTTGTATTCTTTTTTCTTTTTGTTGTTCTGATTGGGCATTTTTTGCTTCCTTATATTCCAAATCGATGGTTTGCTCCTTGGATTTACGTACTCTATTATTGAAGCTGTGTAAATTATTCTTTATTTAAGTTAAAGCCTCCTTCGTTTCTAACTGTTCATTGATCATTTCTGACTGGTCCTTTTTTATGCTCTTGAGGCCCTCACTGAGTTCATTGAGCATCCTTATACGCAGTATTTTGAACTCAGCATCTGTTTAGGTTGCTTATCTCCATTTCGCTTAGTTCTTTTCTTGGGGTTTTTCTGTACTTTCTTTTGGGACCTGTTTCTTTGTCTCCTCATTTTGGCTGCCTCCCTGTATTTGTTTCTGTGTATTATTTAATGAGAGGTATGGGGCTAGCTGAGACCAGATGCTGCTCGTTTGAAAAAATTTAGGAAAACCTGAAGCAGGATCCAAGTCAAGCCAATCCTATGGTTAAGCAAGTGCCAACAGCTTGGGTGGGCCTGAAAGTTGGGTGGGGCAGGGCCGGGCCTCAGGGCGTCACCAGGGCGGGGCTACCAGTGTGAGCCAGGTTGCTGGAGTCCCAGATATGGCATAACAAAGCCCTCTGAGAGCACGTTTGTCCCAGAGAAAGCCCCCTCTCCAGCCCTCGCTCCTGTGCTAAACAGCTCAGTTCTTCCCTGTATGTCTCTGGTGCCCCTAGAGCTGCCTCCCCTCCAAGCTTAGAGGGAGAGAGTCTGATAAGTCTGTGCTCGGGCCCTTTAAGGAGCTGCCTGGGGCTCCAGCCGCATCAGCCTCCCTGAGCCTCAGTTCCTGCTGGTTTTTCCAGCCAGAAGTTATGGGGACTTCTCTTCCTGGCACTGGAACCCTGAGCAGGGCACCTGGTGTGGGACGGGGACCCTTCAGTCCTCAGGAAGGACCTTCCCAGCCGAGGTGTCCTCCTTATTTTTATCCGCCACACGTGGGTGTGGGACCAGCCCGTCGCGCCGCCCCTCCTACCAGTCTCAAATGTAGCTTCTTTAATTCCGTAGTTGTAGGACTTCCATTCAGCTTGATTTCAGGTGGTTTTGAATGGTGGTTGTTCTGTAGTTTTGTTGTAACTTGGATGTGGTTGTGGGAGTACACGACACGGCGTTTACCTATGCCGCCATCTTGACCAGAAGTCCAATACACTACTCTCAATAATAGATAAAGTAGCAAGAGAAGTAAGAAATAATACATAATCATCTAACAAAATAATATTACTGTACACTAAAATTGAAAAATAATATTTAAATTTAAAAAAAGGAATGAGAAGATGAGAAAAGGATAAACCCACTAGATATAATAGACATATACTGAATACTCTACCCAACAACAGAATACACATTCTCCAGTGCACATAGGGCATTATCCAGGATAGACTATATTATAGGCAACAAATTAAGTGTCAATAGATTTAGAAAGACAGACACTGAACAAAGCTTTTTCTCTGACCACACAAGATAAAACTAGTAATCAATAACAAAATGGACACTAAAAAACTCATCAAGTCATCAAACAACAAGTGTTGGCAAAGGTGTGGAGAAAGGGGGACTCTAGTACACTGCTGGTGGGAATGCAGACTGGTACAGGCACTGTGTAAAACACTATGGTGTTACCTCAAAAAGTTAAAAATTGAACTGCCATTTGACCCAGTGATCCCACTTCTAGGAATATACCCTAAGAAGTCTGAAACACCAATCAGAAAGAATATATGTACCCCTATGTTCATAGCAGCACTATTTACAATAGTGAAGATCTGGAAACAACCCAAGCGTCCATCAGTAGATGAGTGGATTAAAAAGCTGTGGTACATGTACACAATGGAATACTATGCAGCTGTAAGAAAGGAAGATCTCTTATCCTATGAGATGGCATGGAAGGACCTGGAGAGTATTATGCTAAGCGAAACAAGCCAAGCAGAGAAAGACAAATATCATATGATCTCACTTATTTGTGGAATATAATGAACTAAACAAACTGCTGAACAAAATTAACCCAGAGACATAGAGGTGGGGTACAGAATGACAAGCCTCAGAGGAGGGGGGGGTTTGTGGGGGAAGAGATAAACCACAGAACTTACATGCATATATACATGACCAATGAACATAGACAACAAAGCTGGGCATGGGGCAGGGTGGAAGGGGAAGAGGATGTCAATGGGGGAAAAATGAGAAACATCTGTAACAAAAACAAATTAATAAATAAAAAAATTTTAAAAACTCATGAAGAACACATTCCTTTTTTTATTTTTGTATTTGTTAAAGAGAGAGGGAAAGAAGGGGGGGGGCACTGATTTGTTGTTCCACTCATTTATACATTCATTGGTTGATTCTTGTATCTGCCCTGACTAGGAATTGAACCCACAACCTTGGTATATGAGGAAAACACTCTAACCAACTGAGCTACCTGGCCATGGCTGAACACCACATTCTTAAACAAGCAATGAATCAAAGAAGAAATCACAAGGGAAATTAGAAAATACCTAGAGGTAAATGAAAACAAAAGCACAAAGTACAAAAATTTATGGGACACACAAATGCAGTACAGAGGGTAACTTGTAGCTAAAAATGCTTACTTTAAAAAAAAAATCTCAAATCAGTAACCTAAGTTTACAGTTTAAGGAATATTTTTTTCATGTTTAACAATCTTTCATTCAAATGTAAAAGTTCAGTACAAGCCTTTTGCAGGGCTTGGGACTTATTCTTTTAAAAATAAGAATGGAGCCCTGGCCGGTATTGCTCAGCGGTTAGAGCGTCCGCCTGCAGTCCGGAGAGACCCGGGGTTAGGTTCCCGCTAAGGGCATGTACCTCGGTTGCAGTTTGTCCCCGGCCCTGGTTGGTCGTGTGGGTGGCAGCCACTCGATGTGTCCCTTTCACATCGATGTTTCCCTCTCTCTCTCTCTTCCTCTCTCTCCCTCCCACTCTATCTGTAGAAAAAATGGAAAAATGTCCTCGGGTGAGGATAAAAAAAATAATAATAATAAAAATAAGAATGGAGGAATGCAACAAAATGATCTTTCCACTTTTTCTTCAGAAACTTTCAAGGAAAGGATAGATCATAGGGCCATAAAAGATCCATTTAGTCATATCCGCTTTCTCCCCCTACTAATAGTCTTATACCCATTCCATAATCTTAAATCACATTCCTGAATGAAGATTACAGTTCAGCTTTACTTACATAATCATTTAAAAGTACTTAGCAATTAGAATAACAACAAACTAAGGCCAAAGCTAACAGAAAGAAGGATATTATAAAGGTTAGACAAGCGAAAATGAATTACAGAATAGTAAAGCAATGTAGAAAATTAATGAAACCAGAACAGATCCAACAAACTTGACAAACCTTTCGATATATGGACTAAAAAGAAGAAGAGGAGGAAATGAAAATTACTAAAATCAGAAATGAAAGTGGGGATGTTACTAATGATTCTACAGCAGATTAAAAAATTATAATTGAGTAGTATGAAAACGGTATGTCAACAAATTAAATAATCTGAATGAAATGAACAAATTCCTAGAAGCCCAAAACCTACCCAGATTTTTCACGAAAAACCAGAAAATCTGAATAGTAAGGAGATTGAATCAATAGTCTGAAAGAAAAAAGAAAAGCCCTGGACCTAATGGTTTTGTTGCTGAATTCTAACAAACATTTGATAAAGAACTAACACCAATCCTTCTCAATGTTAAAAAAAATAATGGAAGCAAAGGGAACAATGTCTAACTCATTCTATCAGACCAACATTACCCTCATACCAAAGCCAGACAGATGCCACAAGAGAAAAATAAAATAGAGAGCTTCCGGTCAATGTGGTGGCAGCATAGGTAAATGGGGAATTCGCATCCTCCCACAACCACATCAAAATTACAGCTAAACTGCAGAACAACCATCATTGACAACAGCCTGAAATCTAGCTGAATTGGAAGTCTTACAACTAATGACAAAGAAGAAGCCACCCTGAGTCTGGTAGAAGGGGCAGAGATGCAGAGATGCAGAGTGGGCTGGTCCCACATGCACATGTGGCGGATAAATATCAGGAGACTATCTCAGCCGTGGAAGTTCTCATTGAGAAGCAAAGTGTCCCAGCCCCATACCAGGTTCCCCAGCCCAGGGTTCCAGTGCCAAAAAGAAAAGTCCCCATAACTTCTGGCTATAGAAACCAGCGGGGATTGTGGCTGAGTGAGATGGAGGGTGTCTGGAATTCCAGGCAATTCCTCTTAAAGGACCCAGGCAGGGACTTACTGAGACTCACTCCCTCTGATCTCCAGTGCTGAGACAGCATGCAAAAAGCACTAGGGACATACTGGGAGAAGCTGAATTGTCTGGTAGGGGTGAGGGCTGGAGGGACAGCTTTCCCCCAAACAAGAAGTGCTGGCAGAGGCCATTGTTCCTTTTCTGGGCCCTCCCCACACAGAGCTGAGCTGGCAGTCGTCGTATCTCAGTCCCTATTAACACGGCTAAATCTGTTCACCATGCCCTGGTGAGTCCCTGAAACCCTGTTCCACCCATCTTGCAGGCCTATCCAAGCTGTTTCCAGTGAGTTTTCCATATGGCCTGTCTTGGCTCATGCATCAGACTCGTCTAAAATCTCTCAAACAAGCAACATCTGGCCTCAGAATGCCCTGTACCTCTCACTAAGTGGCCCCAGGCCTGGCACTAGCAACAACTGGACGTGATGCACAGCCTGGCCTCTCCTGGACACCTCCAAGCCCAGCAGCAGTAGCAGCCATCTGCAGATCACTTTGTAGCTTAAGCCAGAAAGCGCCAGACAGAAGACAGGCTGTGGCTGACCCTGGCCTGCACTTCCCAAGAGGCCTCCGAGCCAGTGTACCAGGTGGACAACTTCAGACCACATTGAAGCACCACCCAACCACCTCCATAAGCCACAAACTCAAGAGGCGGATTCAGCAAACACCAGAGTCCCGATGAAGTAAGTCCTGCTCCATGGGGTGGGCCATTGCACAGCTGATCATCCAAGGTGGTCGCAGCCAGTCCTTGCACCTGATCTGTCAGCCTGGAGGTAAATCCCTCCCATTGATGTACCAAAAACAATCAAGGCTCAAGTACAACAGGAGGGTGTAAACAGCCTACACAGAGTTGGGGGGAGCACCTAAAGTACCCAGGTTGGG
Organism: Molossus molossus; assembly: GCF_014108415.1. Taxonomy (NCBI): domain Eukaryota; kingdom Metazoa; phylum Chordata; class Mammalia; order Chiroptera; family Molossidae; genus Molossus; species Molossus molossus. The sequence goes on from NW_023425388.1 coordinate 86,755,860, forward strand.
TGAAAGGGGAGGCTTTGCCACTGGACCCTACAGGACATATACTACCTTAGGCTACTCTGTTAAGCCCAGGATACATAGCAGCCCTACTTAACATATAGAAACACAGGGAGGCTGCCAAAATGAGGAGACAAAGAAACATGTCCCAAATGAAAAAACAGAACAAAATTCCAGGAAAAGTACTAAACAAAATGGAAACAAACAATCTACTAGATGCAGAATTCAAAACACTAGTTACAAGGATGTTCGATAAACTTACGAGAAGAGTAGATGAACTTAAAGAGAACTACAACATCATAAAAGAAGACATGGAGCCCTAGCCAGTTTGGCTTGGCTGGTGGAAGCATCATCCTATATACTGAAAGATTGTGGGTTTGATTCCTAGTCAGGACACATGCCTAAGTTTCAGGTTCGATCACTGGTTGGGGCACCTACAGAAGGCAACCAATTGATGTTCTCATTAACATTAATGTTTCTCTCTCTCTATCTATCCCTGCTCCCTCCCTTCCCTTTGCTCAAAAACCAATAAGCATATACTCTGGTGAGAATTCTTTTTTTAAAAAGCCTTGGCCAGTTTGGCTCAGCAGTTACAGCATCGACCCGGGGTCTAGAGAGACCCGGGTTAGGTTCCGGATGGGGTTGTGTGGGAGGCAGCCACTCAAGGTGTCCCTTTCACGTTGATGATTCTTTCTCTCTCTCTCTCTCTCTCTCTCTCTCTCTCCCCCCCTGCTCCCTCCCTCCCTCCTTCCCACTCTATCTGAATAAAAATGGAAAAATGTCCTTGAGTGAGGATAAAAAAATATTTTAAATAAAAAAAAGAGGACATTGAAACCATAAAAAAGAACCATTCAGAAATTAAGGCTACACTAACTGAAATAAAGAGTAATTTAAAGGTAATCAACAGTGGAATAGATGAAGCCAGGAATCAGATCAGTGCTTTACAATGTAAGGAAGCAAATAACAATCAGAAGAACAAAAATAAAAACAAATCCAAAAAAAATGAGTATAGCCCAGCACCAAGATGTTGCTGGTTCGATTCCTGGTCAGAGCACATGCCCAGGTTGTGGGCCCGATCTCCAGTGGGGGGCATGCAGGAGGTGGCCAATCAATGTTCTCTCTCATTGATGTTTCTATCTCTCTCTCTCCTTTCCTCTCCCTCTAAAACCAATAAAGAAAAAAGAAAAATAAATTTTTTAAGTGACAAATTGAATACAGAAACAGACATACACAGAGGGTAGACAATGTGAAGATACACAGGAGAACATGTAAACATGGAGGACTGCAGTGATGCATCTAAAAGCCAAGCAATGTCTGAAAGAAGATAGGAGAGACATGAAGCAATCCTTCCCTAATGTCTTCAGAGGAAGCCAGGAAACCATGGCCCTGCAGACACTTGTGATTCACATGAAATGCAAATAGATTAAACAATCAAACCAAAAAGCAGAGATTGCCAGAATAGATGAAAAATCTATTTCTCATCTATTGCTATGTTCTAAATATTGGTTTCACCCCCACAAATTCTATGTTAAAATCCTGCCCCACCCCAAAGTGATGACATTCAGAATGGGGCCTTTGTGAGATGATAAGGTCATGAGCCCTCATGAATGGGGTTAATGCTCTTAGATAAGAGGCTCCAGAGAGACCCCTCTACCTTATGAGGAAAGACACAGAGAAAAGATGGTCATCTATAAACTAGGAAGCCCTCAGCAGACACTGAATCTGTCAGCACCATGATCCTAGATTTCCCAGTCTCCAGATTATAAAAAATAAATATTTGTTGTTTTTAAGCTGCCCAGTCCATGGCACCTTGTTATAGCATCCCAAATAGGCTAAAACAAAATCCATCTACATGCTCTCTACAAGAGACACACTTGGGATTCAAAGAAATGCATAGGTTCAGAATTTTTAAAATGGAAAACCATATACTAGAGAAACAGCAATCCTAAAACAGGTGAAGTGGCTATATTAATATCACACAAAATAGGCTTTAGAACCCTGACCAGGTAGCTCAGTTGGTTAGAATCAGGGCACATACAATAAGAAACCAATTAATGCATAAATAAGTGGAACAACAAAATCAATGTTTTTTCTATCTATCTATCCTATCTACCTTTCTCTCTCATTCTAAAAATCAATAAATAATTTTTTAAATAGGCTCTGGAGTAAAAAATGCTAGTAGAGACAATAAGGGACAGTTCACTGGTAAAAGGCTTACTTCATCAGGAAGATATACCAATAATAAATAAACATACACCTAATAACATGACCACAAAATACATTAAGCAAAAACTGACAAAACAGAGAGAAGAAAATGATAATTCAACAATAACAATTCAATGCTTTAAAACCCTAGACTCATAATGGATAAAACCATTAGACAGAAAATCAGCAAGAATACAGAACACCTGAAAAATACTATCAACCAACTCAACCTAACAGACATGTATTTATCTCCACCAAAGCAACAGAACACACATTATTCAAATTCATAAAACATCTCCAAGAAACACCATACACTAGGCCAAAAAGTTCACCTCAATATATTTATAAGAAGTGAAATTATACAAAAGGTTCTCAGATGACAATGGAATTCATTTTAAAATTAACAACAGAAAAATAAGTCATGGAGATGTAATGTGCAACATGGTAACTATAGTTAATACTATATGGCAACTGGTACAGCCACTATGGAAAACAATTGGTGTTTCCTCAAATAATTAAAAATGGAACTGTCATTTGACCCAGTGATCCCACTTCTAGGAATATATCCTAAGAAGACTGAAACACCAATCAGAAAGAATATATGCATCTCTATGTTCACAGCAGCGCTTTTTACAATAGCTAACTAAGATCTGTAAACAGCCCAGGTGTCTCTCAGTAGATAAGTGAATGAAAAACCTGAATTACATTTACACAGTGGAATACTGTGCAGATGTAAGAAAGAAAGATCTCTTGCCCAGCCAGTGTGGCTCAGTGGATTGAGCATCGACCCATGGACTAAGAGGTCCCGGTTCAATTCCTGGTCAGGGAACATGCCTGGGTTGCAGGCTCAATCCCCAGTAGGAGGCATGTAGGAGGCAGCCGATAGATGTTTCTTTCTCACATCAAGATTTCTATCTCTCTGTCCCTTCCTTTCTTTCTAAAAAATCAATGAGAATATATTAAAGAAAAAGAAAGAAAGATTTCTTACCCTTTGAAATGACATGGAGGGACCTGGAGAGTATAATGCTACGTGAAATAAGCCAGTCAGAGAAAGATAAAAATCAAATGATCTCACTTATTTGTGGAATATAATGAACAAAAGAGGCTGATAAATAAAATAGATTCAGAGACATGGAAGTAGGGAACAGACTGACAAACCTCAGAGGGAATGGGGGGTGAGAGGCGGAAAGAAAACCAAAGAACTTATATGCATATATATATAACCAATGGACACAGACAACAGTGCAGTGAAAGTGGCAGGGGGTGGGGATCGATGGGTGAAAAAGAAGGGATATCCGTAATACTTTCAACAATAAAGATTAAAAAGCTGAATACTGTTCACACAGAAATTTATATTAAGAAAATAAATTGTCTAACAAAAAAATTATATACTGTATATTTGAAAGTTGCTAAGAAAGTAAATCTAAAAGTTCTTATCACCAAAAAGAATATGTAACTAAAGTGGAGATGGATATTAACTAGACTGTGCCCAAAACAAGCAGAACAAAGAAAATAAGATAATGAAACAGAATATAGAAAACCAATACAGAAAGTTGATGAAACCAAAAGTTGGTTCTTTGAAAAAAATCAACAAAATTAACAAATCTTTAGATAGACTGAACATAGAAAAGACTCAAATTACTGTAATCAGGAATGAAGGAGGGGTCATCATGAATAATATTACAGCAATTAAAAGGATTATAAGGGAATACTATGAAAAAAATATGACATAAAATTAGATAACATATAAAATGCACAAATTCCTAGAGACACACGCTACCAAAACTGATTCATAAAATTAGAAAAACTGAATACAGCTATAACGAGCAAACTTTGATTTGTAATTTGAAAACTTCACACACACTCAAAGGTTGGTGACCAGATAGATGGTTTCACTGGTGAATCTACCCAACATTTTTTTTTTTTAACTGAATTCATCTTTAAAAAAGGATTAATACCAATTCTTCAAAAACTTTCAGAAAGCAGAGAGAACATTTTCCAACTCGTTCTATAGGTCAATATTAGCTTGATACCAAACAATGTAAGAAAACTGTAGATGAATTTCCCTTCTGAATACAAATATAAAACATCCTCAACAAAATCTTACTTAACTGAATTCAGCAAAATATAAAAGGGATCATAAATCAGATTCAAGTGGGATTTATACCAGGAATGCAAAGTCAGTTTAAGATCTAAAAATTAGTTTATGTAATAATTATTTTAATAAAAGATACAAATCACATTATATAAATGCAGAAAAGCCATTTAACAAAATCTAGCACACATTCATGTTAAAAAACCTCCAACAAATTAGGAAAAGTTAACTTTCTCAACATGAAAAAAGGCATGTCTTAGTCTGTTTGGGTTGCTATAACAAAATAACATAGACTCGGTGACTTATAAACAACAAGCATTTATTTCTCACTGTCTGGAGGCTGGGAAGTCCAAGATCAGGGTGCCAGTCAACATGTCAGGTCCTAGTGAAGGCCCTCTTCTGGGTTGCAGACAGCCAACTTCTCAGTGTCCTCACATGGGACTAGGAAACTCTGTGGAGTCTCTTTTATAAGAGCACTAATCCAATTCATAACAGCACCACCCCATGCTTTAAACACCTCCCCAAGAGCCCCACCTCCAAAAACCATCACACACACCACATGGGGGATTAAGATCTCAACATATGAATTTTAGGGAGCCACAACAAAGCAGGGCATCTATAAAAAAAACCCATTGCTATTCCATGTAGTCATGCTTCTGGTTCCATTTTGTTTGTCAGTTTATTTTCTTCATGAGATTCCACATGTGAGTGAGATCATATAGTATTTATCTTTCTCTGACGGGCTTATTTCACTTAGCAAAATGCTCTCCAGGTCCATCCATGCTGTTGCAAACAGTAAGACTTCTTTCCTTTTTAGTATTCCATTGTATATATGTACCACAGCTTTTTTATCCACTCATCTGCTGATGGGCACTTGGGCTATTTCCAGATCTTGGCTATTGTAAATAATGCTGCTATGAACATAGGAATGCATATATTCTTTCTAATTGGTGTTTGGAATTCTTAGGATATGTTCCCAGAAGTGGGATCACTGGGTCAAAAGGTAGTTCCATTTTTAATTTTTTGAGGAAAATCCATATTGTTTTCCACAGTGGCTGCATCAGTCTGCATTCCCACCAGCAGTGCACAAGGGTTCCCTTTCTCTACATCCTTGCCAGTACTTGTTGCTTATTGATTTATAGGTAGTAGCCATTCTGGCAGGTATGAGGTGATACCTCATTGTAGTTTTTATTTTGCATCTTTCTGATATTTAGTATCCTTGAGCATTTTTTCATATGTCTATTGGCTCTCTGTATGTCCACTTTGGAGAAGTGTCTATTCAGGTCCTTCACCCATTTTTCAATTGTATTGTTTATCTTTCTGGGTTAAGTTGTACAAGTTCTTTATATATTTTGGATATTAACTCCCAATGTATCATTGGCGAATATATTTTCCCATATAGTGGATTCTCGTTTCATTTTGTCAATTATTTTTTTTGCTGTGCAGAAGCGTTGTAGCTTGATGTAGTCCCACTTGTTTATCTTTTCCAGAGTTTTCCTTGCCCTCGGAGACATATCAGCAAAAATATTGCTGCAAGAGATGTCTGAGATTTTACTGCCTATCTTTTCTTCTTGAATACATGTAACAGACTGGCCAGTGCCCAAGGGGAGCAGGGTGGGGCTGCCTGGATAAAGAAGGTGAAGAAAATAGCTAAAGAACATATATGCATAACCCATGGAAACAGACAATAATTTGGCAAAGGCCAAGGAAGGGGTAGGGTGGAGGTGGGCAAGAGGGGGTAGGGAGATTCCTGCAATAATATCAACATTTAAAAATTTTTTAATCCCTGGCCAGTTTGGTTCAGCAGTTATAGCATCGGCCTTTGGGCCGAATGGTCATGGCTTTGATTTCCAGTCAAGGGCACATACCTAGGTTGCATGTTCAATCCTCAGACCTGGTCAGGGTCATGGGGGAGGCAATCAATCAATGTTTCTCTCCCCTGCTCCCTTCCACTCCCTCTAAAAAGCAATGAAAAAATATCCTCAGGTGAGGATTAACAACAACAACAACAAAATTTTAATAAGTAAAAAAAATACTGAAAAAAAAAATATGGCTAACTTCATACTTAATAGTGAAAGACTGATGAGTCTGAGAGTGGGAACAAAACAAAGATGTCCATTCTCACAACTTCTATTTCACATTGTACTAGATGTTTTAGCCAGAACAATTAAGCAAGGTAAAAAAAAAAAATGAAAGGCATCCAGTAGGAAAGGAAGAATTAAAACTGTCTTTATTTGCAAATGACATAACCTTATATAAACAAAATTCCAAGGAATCTTACTAAAAATTCTAAAACTAGTACGACTTAAACAAGATGGCAGCATATAAGGTCAACATTCATAAATCAACTGAATTGCTATACACTAGCACTAAACATTCTGAAAATAAAATTAAGACAGTTCCATTCACAACAGCACCAAAAAGAAGAAAATACTTGGGAATAAATTTAACACAAAAAAAGTCTAAGATACACTGCAAAACACTGTTGAAAGAAATTAGAAGACCAACATAGGGTGGAAAGATACCTCATGTTCATGAATCAGAAGACTTAATATTGCTAAGATGGCAATACTCCTAGTCTACAGATTCAAACATCCTCTAGCAAATCTTTGTTGCCTTTTTTTGTTAAATTGACAACCTTATTCCAAAATTGAAGTGAAAATGCAAGGAACCCAGAATAACCAAAACAATCTTGAAAAATATAACAAAGTTGGAAGACTTCTGATTTCAAAACTTACTACAAAGTTGCAATAATCAACACACAGTGGCACTAGCGTATGGAAAGACATATAGAACAATGGAATAGAACTGCATATTCAGAAATAAACCCTGATATTTACAGTCATTTTATTTTTGACAACAGTACCAAGAAAGTTGGTACCTTTTCAACAAAGGTGCTGGGATAACTGCATAATCACAAATGAAAATAAAAATTTAAGTTCCTATCTCATATAATACCCAAAAATTAACAAAATGGATAAAAGAACTAAATCTAAGAGCTAGAACTATAAAATTCTTAGAAGAAAACACAAGAGTAAATTGTCATGACCTCAGATTAGGCAACAGTTTCTTAGATATGACAACAAAAGCACAGTAAAAAAAAGAAATATAGATAAATGGGACTTCATCAAAATGAAAAACGTTTATGCTTCAAAGAACATCATCAGGAAAGTGAAAAGCTGAATAGGAGAAAGTATTTGCAAATCATATATCTAATAAAGATTGGTATCCAGAATATACAAATGACTCTTATAACTCAACAACAAAAAGAAAAACAACACACTTTAAGAATAGGCAAAGGATAAAAAGAAAAAAAATTAAACGGGAAAGAATTTTAAAAAACAATTTATTAAAAATAAAATAAAATGAGCAAAGACATTTCTCCAAAGATATAAAATGACCAACAAGCACATAAAAAGACTTAATGTCTTTAGAAAATGCATATTAAAACCACAACAAGATACTATTTCAAACCCACTAGGATATCAATGAAAGGAAAAGAGGGAAGGAAGGAGGAAAAATAAGTATAGTAAGAAAGTGGAAAAATCAGAAAGCTTATACACTGCCAGTGGGAATATAAAATGGTAGAATTGTTTTGGAAAACAATTCAACAATTTAATTCCAATCCTAGAATTCCAATCCCAAGAGAAATGAAAACACGAGTCTACACAAAAACCTGTATAGGAATATTTTTGTCAACATTATTCACAATAGACAAAAAGTTGAAATAACCCAAATGTCCATTAACTGGTAAATAGATAAACAACAAATATCCATGCAATAGAATCTTATTCAGCAATAAAAAGAAACAAAGTACTAATATATGCTACAACATGGTTAAACTTCAAAACATGCTTAGTGAAATAAGTCAGATACAAAAGAGCATATTGTATGATTTCATGCATAAGAAATATCCAAAAAAGGCAAATCTACAGACAGAAAATAGATTGGTGGTTACCTTGGGCTACAGGTGAGAATGGATAGTTTTGGGGGGAGGGGGAGCTGAAAAGATTCTAAAATTAGATTGTGGGAATGATCACAGAACTCTATAAATGTACTAAAATTGTTATAGACTTTAAATGAGTACATTTTAAAATATGTAAATCAAATTGCGATAAAACTGTTCATTTTTTGCCCTGGCCAGTGTGGCTCAGTGGGTTGAGCATCCTCTCATACACCAAAAAGTCTCAGGTTCAATTACAGGTCATGGCACACACCTAGGTGTCGGGTTCCATCCCCGGCCCTAGATGGACGTGTTAGGAAGACAACCATTTAATGTTCTTTTCTCACATCAATGTTTCTCTCTCTCACACACACTTCCACTCTCTCTCTCTCTCTCAAATCAATGAAAAGAATATCCTCAGGTGAGGATTTTTAAAAAATTTTAATTTTTAAAAAGACATTGAAAGGTATTACAATCTTCAAAATTGAGATCAAACACAATAGATAGGATTAGAAGTTTTAAAGTCATGCAAGTCATGCAAATATAAAGGGATTTTTTTCCCTCTCCAGATATATTTTTATTGCTTTTACTTCCCTGCACAGTAGCAACTTATAAAATGTTTCACATAGCCTACCAGAACTCAATAATATATGACTAAAACAAAAAAATTAAGTCTACTAATATTAAAAGAGGTTTTCCAAGAATATACTAACAATATTCCTCCACATTATACTTAATTAGAAGACCTAATTTTCCTCATCTGTGAAATAAGGCCAATACTATTTATTTCTCACAAACTTGTGAAAATTAAATGAGATAATGTAGGCTTAACCAAATTCCTGGCATGTAATAATAAACACTCAATAGATGTTAGCTGCCATAATTATAAATAGAGAGTATTCAGATCCAGCCGGAGAATGGATCTGTACTCCATTATTCATAAGTCAAGACGAATAATTAGTGGAGTAGAAAGAATAGTGACTTGATAAGAATATTGTATTACCAGAGAAGTAAGTAAGTCCATGAGTACAAATTCTATAAGCTCGTTGGTGTTGAAAATGAGATCAACAGAGGAAAAAAAATTCCTGGAGAATAAGCAAGCCAAACTAGTTCTTGTCTAAAAAAAGTTAAGAATAAAAGCTCCATAACCTTCAGTAAAGGTAGAGAAAAACTAGTTTAAAGTAGAGAGAGGGCCCTGGCCGGTCTTGCTCAGTGGTTAGAGCGTTGGCCCACGGACCAGAGAGTCCCAGGTTCAGTTCCCACTAAGGGCACGTACCTCGGTTGCAGTTTGTCCCCAGACCTGGTAGGGGTTGTGTGGGTGGTTGAGGCTGTGTGGGTGGCAGCCAGTCAATGTGTCTCTCTCACATTGATGTTTCTCTCTCTCTCTTCCTCCCTCTCTCCCTCCCACTCTATCTGAATCTGAAGATAAATGGAATAATGTCCTCGAGTGAGGATAACAAAAATAAAAAAATAAAGTACAGAAAGGTACACCCTCCTAAATTTATGCCACCAGGATTTGGTCAGGTACTCTCTACCATAATTAGAGATTATTCTTTCAAAATTCCTCTTTAAATATGCAAGCACCGCCCTGGCCAGTTTGGCTCAGCAGTCAGAGCATCAGCCTGTGGACCAAAGGGTTGAGGGTTCGTGCCCAGTCAAGGGCATGTACCTAGGTTGCAGGTTTGCTCTCCAGTCTGCATTGGGGTCAGGAGAGAGGCAACCAATCAATGTCTCTCTCTCACATCGATGTTTCTCTCTCTCCTTCGCCTCTCTCTCTCTCCCTCCCTCTCTTTCTTCCACTCTATCTAGAAAATCAATAGAAAAATATCCTTAGGTGAGGATTAACAACAACAAAAATTAAATATGCAAGCACATTTCCTCACAGATACAATACAGAAGCATCATATGAGCATTTTAACTTTGTGAAACTGAACTAATGTAATATAGCTACAAATTGTGAAATAATACAAAGCCTCCAAATTTAAAAAATTTGTCAGTAATCACATTTGTATTATTCCAAAACTGCCTAGTTGAGTAAACTATAAAAATGCTTACACTATTGCCTAGTGGTTGAATCACTTTGACCAATTAAAAGAACCATATACCCTCCTTTGTTAGAACCATCAAAAACACTGATATTTCTGTTTTAAAAACATGGTGATCTTGGTCACTGCTGTGCTTTTAGTTCAATATCTACTGCTATTAAATTTTTAAATATTTTTTTACCCTCTAATAATGTCATTGAATGAACATCATAGTGCTAATGCAGATAATATGTGTGAAAATCGATAGCTTTGGAACATAAGCTAGACATGGTAAATGGTATAAGAAAAGAGAAACAATTGCCACTTATGCTGGGCTGATAATTTAGGAAAGAACAAACTGAAAAATATTACAGATAATGCCAGAAAATTAAAAGGCAATATTAAAGAAATAACAGATTGATATCCTCAAAGATCCTGTTCCCACCACTTAAAAAGTACACTTATGGGAAAATGAGACTTGAACGATATAAATTTTGAAGTATGCAAAGTTTTTAGGCTATCTCTCCCATAAAATAAAACAACCTTGTTCATGATAGCTCTCAGAAAATGTTGACTATTTTCATTTAAAAAGGATTCCTCAACTTCTAGTATTCCATCTCTCAAGTCAAATATGACTTTTGACATGATCATAATAATCTTTGAAGAAACCAAGTCTATAAATTGAGTTCATGGTTACTCTGAGGCTCAAAGCAAAATCATTGCATATTCACCATGACAATTTATCCCTTATATGGTAGAGGGTCAGGTGGTATATAAACTTCTCTGGAGTCACCAATATGTTTTTATATTTCCTATAGACAGGGGAGAATAAGTAGTAGCTTATAGAGTACTCTGACATAAATTCAAGAACTCCAATTAGTCTTCTAATTTGTGTGATCTCCCAACAATTGTAAATTTTACCTTGCTATTATCATTTTGTTATTCATTTGCTATTCCAAAAAAGAAAATCCAATATTCTTTTGTAAAATAACAACTTTCTAATCATTTACTGATGTCCAACCCTGAAATGTTCTAAGTTCCTTCTGATAATAATGGCAATCTGAATCCTCCATATATTTAATTCCAGTATATCTGTATTTCATTAATACTATGACTATAGGACCACAGTTGTTAAATGGAGCCTCTTTTTCACTGCAGAGTACAAATGATAAACCAAGAATTATAATCAGTCTATATGTAACTTTTGCATTATCAGCCAAAGCTTATCAAATTATTCCAAATGCACAAATACAAGGAGTTAAGAGAAGGAGTTAGAATCACAGAAAGATAGCTTGTAAGGAACCTCAGAGGCCACTGAATTTAATCCTTATATTTTAAAGGTTGCTTTAATTGAGACCCAAAGAGAACAAATCCATCACTCATGATCACACTACATGTATAAGCCCATCCTAGTCATATACACATGTATCTTACCTTTCTGATGACGTCTTAGAAGTGACAGGATGCCCACGAACACCTTTTTTACTTTTATGGTCTAGAGAAAGAACCTTGTTTCTTAGGCTTCTTTGCCACTAGGGGAAAAATGGAATTTTAATAATAAATATAGCACTATGATAATAAATAGGCACTTAAAACTTTGTTTTATTTAGAAATTCAAAATAAACAGTCAAATTCATAGTAGTGCACAGAGGAGGGAAAAAAATACAACCTATGAAACATTGGCTCTTTTGTTAGTGTAGAAATATAAATCCACCAAAAAATAGTAGGAATAAATTTTAAAATTTCAAGGTAACTTTAGTTAGGAAATCAACATTTTGAGATTCTAAAGCTTACATAACTATAATTTTTACTGTATCTAAAGGAAATAATAAAAAGTATTACATACAAAGATAAATACTGCCTGTGATTAACTGAGTTTATAATATTCAGAAGGGATTATAGTTGGTCTCCTATGAATTGCTGCATGGAAAATTTTAGGAAAAAGTTGACATCCTACTGACAGTTTAGATTTAATCTGACTAGAAACAAAAGTTAAAATTGATTTATTTAATATACAGTGTGGCCCTGGCCAGTTTGGCTCAGTGGTAGAGCGTCAGCCTGCGGTCCAGAGAGACCCGTGTTCGGTTCCTGCTAAGGGCATGTACCTCAGTTGCAGTTTGTCCCCGGCCCTGGTTGGGTCGTGCGGGTGGCAACCATTCGATGTGTCCCTTTCACATCGATGTTTCTCTCTCTCTCTCCCTCCCCACTCTATCTGAACAAAAAAAAAAAAATGGAGAAGTCTTCGAGTGAAGATAAAAAAAAATCAGTAATATACAGTGTGAATGTAGACAAGTAAATTATTTATCTTATTTCTATGCATTAATCTCCTATTTGAAAATAAGTGTAATAGTAGATATCTCACAAGGATGTATGATGATTATATACATAGTAAATTTAAGACACTGTCTTCCTTGAAGAGATATTTGTACAGTCATGGTCATAACAGCATTGTTCACAATAGTTAAAAGGTAGAAGCAAATCATGTCCATCAATGGATGAATGGATAAACAAAGCGTGGTATATACATACAATGCAATATTATCTGCCCTTGAAAAGGAAGGCAATACTGACACATTATATCACGAATAAACCTTGACAACTATGAAATAATAGCAAAAATACATTTTGGGCTCTGCCACCAGTTCTGGCACAGAGCTCCTAAAATTCTTGTAAATTGCCTAAGTGATAAAAGAACTACATAGTACATGTCAGCAACAACGTGACTTTTTTCCCAATATTTTCAATTCATGGTTGGTTGAATCTACAGATATGGAACCCACATATATGGAGGACAAATTATATATAAACAACAAAGCATAGAACAATATGTATTTCATGATCCCTTTTTGCAACAATCAAAAAATAACATATGGCCCTGGCCAGTTTGGCTCAGCGGTTAGAGCGTCAGCCTGCGGTCTGGAGAGACCCGGGTTCGGTTCCCGCTAAGGGCATGTACTTCGGTTGCAGTTTGTCCCCGGCCCTGGTTGGTCGTGCGGGTGGCAGCCACTCGATGTGTCCCTTCACGTCGATGTTTCTCTCTCTCTCTCTCTCCTTCCTCTCTCTCCCTCCCACTCTTTCTGTACAAGAAATGGAAAAATATCCTCGGGTGAGGATAAAAAATAAATAAATAAATAACATATGCATTGGTGTATGCATTTATTTTTCTTGAAAAGAATGAAAGAAAACAGTGTTAATAGTGGTTCCCTTTAGGAAGAAGGAACAGAGAAGGATTCTTTATTACCTTCACCTTACACCACCTTTCTATACAGCCTAAATTTCCTAATGTTATGTACATATTTCTTCTTTTTATGTCAACAGAAGTCATATGGTCCCATTTATTCCCTTTTTTGCAACTTCCATACAAAACAAAGTAATCATTTAATAATTACATGTTTAAATAATGTTAAAGCAACTAATATGAATGACAAATCTTTCCTATGAGAATGCTATAATAAATGGTTAATTTTTCTTGTCTACAACATAAAAATACATGTAGTCAAGGTGATTTAAAATTTATTACCTCAAAATAGTACTGTTATGAACTTGAATTATGTCCTGTCCCATCAAATTTATATATTGAAGTCCTAACTGCCAGTGTGACTGTATGTGAAATGGGGCCTGTTCAGAGGTAATTAAGGCTAAATGAGGTCACAAGGGCAGGGCCCTAATCCAACAGGATTGGTGTCCTTACAACAATAGAAAGAAACACCAGGGATGTGGGGGCACAGAAAAAAGGCCATATGAGAACACAGCAAGAAGATGGCCATCTGTCATCCAAGGAGAGAGGCCTTAGGAAAACCAACCCTGTCAGCACCTCGATCTTGGACTTCCAGCCTCCAGAATTATAAGAATATAAATATCTGTTGTTTAAGGCACCCAGTCAGTGGTATTTTGTTATGTTATCAATGTGGTTGGAGATTACTAGGTCTAAGGAATTTTTATATTAAGTTTTAATAAATATTGCAAAATTGTTTCACAGAAAATTTGCACTAATTTATATTGCCACTGATGACAGCTCTGGGTGTTATCACACAGTAGGATTGTTGCCAATTTAATAGAAAGAAAAAAATTATTATTATTTTTAATCCTCACCTGAGGACATGCTTAGGAAGGGAGGAAAAGAGGGGAAGAGAGACAGAAAGAAAGAGAAACATTGATGTGAGAGAGAAATATGGATCATTGCCTTCTGTTCGTACCCTGACCAGCAATCAAACATGAAACCCAGGTATGTGCCCTGACCGGGAATCGAACCAGCAACCTTTAGATGCACAGGACAATGCTTAACCAAACTGAGCCACTCCAGCTAGGCAAAAAATACTATTTTAAGAAAATTTTGTCTCTTTGCAGTTATGTATTTTATTTCATGTTTTAGCATATTGAATTGTGGAATAACAATTATATATATTATATATAGTTGGCCCTCCATATCTGTGGGTTCCATATCCGTGGATTCAACCAACCACAAACTGAAAATATTTGAAAAAAAAATTCTATTTTTAAAAAATTGACAATGAGCTGTGCCAGGCAAGAGAAAAAAACAATACCTAAAAAGTGCTATCTTACACCTCATTCATGAGATCTCTATAATAATGCTTAATAATGATAAAACTAAAGTCCTGATGTATAATCAAAATGTCTTTTAAAAAATAGTTGTGTGACACTTTAAGATAAACCCTCTCGCCCTGGCCGGTTTGGCTCAGCGGTTAGAGCGTCCACCTGCGGTACAGAGAGACCCGGGTTCGGTTCCCGCTAAGGGCATGTACCTCGGTTGCAGTTTGTCCCCGGCCCTGGTTGGTCGTGCGGGTGGCAGCCACTCGATGTGGCCCTTTCACATCGATGTTTCCCTCTCTCTCCCTCCCACTCTGTCTGTACAAAAAATGGAAAAATGTCCTCGGATGAGGATAAAAAAAAAAAAAAAGATAAACCCTCTCAAATTTACAAAACAAGAGTAAAAGAGCAAATAATTCTAATAAGCTTAATATTCGAATAGATTTAAAATATAATTTATTTTATAATAATGAAATTTAAATTTCATGAAGAAAAATAATGCATAATAAGGTATACTTAAATTTAAACTGAAGACTTTAACCTCAAAGTATCAGTTTAATATACACCTGAAATAAACTAACTTAAAATCTAGAAATAAATAACCAAAAAAAGAAAGAAAGAAACACAAAGAACATATAAGAAAAAAAATTCAGTTTCACTAAAATATTTTAAACACACCAAATAATACAATATACTTAAAAGAACTAAGTTTTTATTTACCCCCTGCAAAGGGAGATCCCACCGTTCTGAGCTTCTGAGTTTGTACAGCGGTGATTTGACATGAACATCCTCTGATTTTGCATTTAACATCTTTGTTATCTGAAACCAGAATGAGAAAATAACGTTTAATTAAAATATAAATAAGAGATGAATCAGCTAACATAACCATTATTTTACTCTACATTAATATGTTGATATTAGTTTTAAAGACTTTTAAACTAATGCTTACTTTATAGGCAGTTAAGCCCTGGCCTGTTTGGCTCAGTGGTTAGAGCGTTGGCCGATGGACCAAAGAGTCGTGGGTTCAATTCCAACCAAGGGCATGTACCTTGGTTGCGGTTCATCCCTGGCCAACCACTCAGTGTCTCTTTCACATATATAATTTTATTTTAAAAAACCTCTCACTCTGTATAAAGATTAATAAATGAAGAATCACAATAGCTTCATAAATATTCTCTTACCTACAGTATCTTCCCCTTCTAATCTTTCAAACTTTATCCCCAGAGTTCTCTAATACACAAATATTAAATATGGCTACAATATTTAAAATATAACAATGATACCCATTACCTATAGTTTATCTATACAATCTAGGCTCTTTCACATCATGCAACTCTATACCCCAACCACATTGAGTTTACTCAACCTTCTTCAAACATGTCATGGGATTTTGTATCTCCAGAACTTTGCATGTACTGCTTCCTCAATCTAAAAAGCCCTTCTTTCTGCTTCTCCCTTGTGAAATACTTCAGATTCTGCTCAAATTATTATTTTATCCATACAACCCTCACTCCCACACCATTCCTTTCTCTGGGTATGAGTACTTGGTACATTTCTATTACATTATTTATACTAAATGTAGAATACTATATCTATTTGTCTACATATCTGTCTTCTTCTCCAGACTGTGGAAGTCCTCTTAATGAGAGGGTCCTCATTTTGTCACTTTTATATCTCCAATATGTATGGCTCAAGGTATGCTGAATAAACAAATGAATGAGTGCATCCATCTTACCACAAGTTTGAAATCATTTGTTTAGAACCTAAGTAACTTTCATATTAAGAGAAAGTTATAAATGATGGTTAAGCATCAAGTTCAGCCTAAAATATATAGCATATAATAAGCACTATGTCAACTACAATTAATAACAGTCTATAAATTGATTTCAATAAGAGTAAAGCACAAGTCAAAAGGATAGAATAAATTTGAAGAAAGTGTACCTCAACTCTTTTATTTCTTTTTTTTTTTTTTATCCTCATCAGAGGATATTTTTGCATTTATCATCAGATAGAGCAAGAGGGAAAGAGGGGGTAAGAGAGAGAGAGAAACATTGACTGGTTGCCACCCACACAACCCCAACTGGAGCCGAGAACAAACTGCAACTGAGGTGCGTGCCCTTATAGGAACCAAACCCAGGACTCTCTGGTCTGTGGGCCGACGCTCTAACCACTGAGCAAAACTAGCTAGGGCTCAACTCTTTTCTTTCACAAGCACCTCTGAGTTAATCCTCCTGGGCACTAGTAACTTCTTAATTATTTACACCTATTCTGTATAAAAAGGTACCTCTTTACCCTGGCCAGATAGCTCAGTTTGTTAGAGCATCATCCTGATACACCAAAGTTGTAGGTTCAGTCCCCAGTCAGGGTACATACAAGAAACAACCAATGAATGCACAAATAAGTGGAACAACAGATAAATGTTTCTCTCTCTAAATAAATAAATAGCCCTGGCTGGTGTGGCTCAGTAGGTTGAGCATTGTCCTATGCCCCAAGAGGTCGCTGACTCAATTCTCAGTGAAAACATATGCCTGGGTTTCAGGCTGGATTCCCAGTAGGAGGCGTGTAGGAGGCAGCCAATCAATGTTTTCTCTCTCATCAATGTTTCTCTCTCCCTCTCCCGTCCTCTCTCTCTAAAATCAATAAAAATATGTCTTATAAATAAATACCTCAAATTAAAATTTATTTTTTAAAAAGGTCTCTATAATTCTTCATCTGCAAAAGACAATGTTATCTCTAAATCAGTTATTTCCTTCATATTCTTAATTAGGGAACAGTTGCTTTTTCAGGGGGTTAAGGCAAGGGCTTCAGGCTGTTCATACCCATGAATCCTTTGTGGGTAGTTTATTTAGCCCACATTGAATACTGTGGAATATTGTATTTACCAAAGATGCCTACACCAATGATCCACATCCCACATGCTCTTCTTACAATGTAACACTGACAATGTTCCACCATCAGGTGTGGTCTATGATCCTTACCCTTGAACCTGGGAAGGCCTGTGACTTCCAAAGATAGATCACCCAAAGCAATAGAGTTTCTGCCTAGCTCTCACAGGCTTGTGTGTTTTCCCTTCCTTCCTCTCTCTCTTTTTTTTCTTCTCTGTCTCTCCATACTGTGGAGGAAATACTGTTTTCATGACATGACCACTGTCCGACCAGAGAGAGACAAGGCCAGACAGGAGACTGTTTACCACAAACCCCAACCCTTAAAGACTATCTGATCATAATCAATGTTCATTCTAACATAAATCAGCACCCCTCTCCTGCTTCCTACTATGTGCTCATTCCTGAACAGGCTGTTGTCCTGACTTGGTCAAGCATACAAAGTAATTTCCTGTACCTGGTGACATTCACATACTAGTACTTATGACTATCCCCCATTTTACCTTCTATAAATGTCACCTGTCAGGTGGCTCAGGGAACCCACTTCATCTTGTAGCCACCCAAGATGTGCCTCAAATGTAAATTTCCCTTAATAAATTCTGTGATTGCCAGATTGGAGTAGCCAGCCTCTGTCTTCAGTCTTTCCTCGCCCTCCACTTACAGAGGTAGATTTTGATTTTGAGGTTTTTTTGGGGTTTATTTTATTGATTTTAGAGAGAAAGGAAGGGAGAGGGAGAGAAAGAAAAACATCGATGAGAGAGAACATAGATTGCCCACCTCCTGCATGCCTCCACTGGGGACCGGGCCCACATTCCAGGCATGTGCCCTGACTCGGAACCAAACTGGTGACCCCTCGGTGCATGGGTCCATGCTCAACCACTGAGCCACACTGGCCAGGCAAGGTAGATTTTCATTCTTAAGACTTCCCCATGGGTCTGCATGTACCAATAGATACACAGATCTTAGGGGCCCTAAGGCAACAGGTTAAAAGATCACATGGAAAGTATAAAAAGAGACTTACGGTCAAGATGGCGGCGTAGGTAAATGCGGTATCACGTCCTCCCACAACCACATCAAAGTTACAACTAAACTACAGAACAACCATCACTCAAAACCGCTTAAAATCAAGCTGAATGGAAGTCCTACAAGTACAGAATTAAAGCAGCAGCCACATACAGACTGGAAGGAGGGGTGGAGGGGTGGAGGGGCGGAGGGGCAGAGAGGCGGAGGGGCGGAGGCGAGACGCACTGGTCTGAAACCCACATGTGGCGTATAAAAATCAGAAGGATACCTCGGCTGGCAAGGTCCTTCCTGAGGAATGAGGGGTCCCTATCCCACACCAGGTGCCCCACTCAGGGTTCCAGTGCCAGAAAGAGAAGTCCCCATAACTTCTGGCTGGAAAAACCAGCAAGAACTGAGGCTCAGGAAAGCTGAAGTGGCTAGAGCCCCAGGCAGTTCCTTAAAGGGACTCTCTCCCTCTAAGCTTGGAGGGGAGGCAGCTCGAGGGGCACGAGAGACATACAGGGAAGAACTGAGCTGTTTGGCACTGGAGC
The DNA here is from genome assembly GCF_014108415.1 of Molossus molossus. Classification (NCBI taxonomy): domain Eukaryota; kingdom Metazoa; phylum Chordata; class Mammalia; order Chiroptera; family Molossidae; genus Molossus; species Molossus molossus. The sequence goes on from NW_023425388.1 coordinate 86,775,104, forward strand.
GGGGGCTTTCTCTGGGACAAACGTGCTGTCAGAGGCCTTGGTTCCTTTGGTGAGCCCTTCCCGGGGGCAGCAGACAGTCGCCAAATCTGGGACTCCAGCAACCTGGCTCACACTGGTAGCCCTGCCCTGGTGACTCCCTGAGGCCCCGCCTCACCCAACTTTCAGGCCCACCCAAGCTGTTGCCAGTTGCTTAACCATAGGATTGGCCTGTCTTGGATACTGCTTCAGGTTTTTCCTAAATTCTTTCAAATGAGCAGTATCTAGTCTCAGCTAGCCCCACACTGCTCGTTAAGTAATATACAGAAACAAACAAAGGGAGGCAGTCAAAATGAGGAGACAAAGAAACAGGTCCCAAATGAAAGTACAGATCAAAACCCCAAGAAAAGAACTAAGCAAAATGGAGATAAGCAACCTAACAGATGCTGAGTTCAAAATACTGCTTATAAGGATACTCAATGAACTCAGTGAGAACCTCAGTGAACTTAGTGAGGGTCTCAAGAGCATAAAAAAGGACCAGTCAGAAATTATGGATGCACAGTCAGAATTGAAGGAGGCATTAACTGAAATAAAGAATAATTTACACAGATTCAATAGTAGAGTACGTAAATCCAAGAAGCAAACCATCGATTTGGAATCTAAAGAAGCAAAAAACACCCAATCAGAACAGCAAAAAGAAAAAAGAATACAAAAAAATGAGGATAGTGTAAGGAGCCTCTGGGACAACTTCAAGCGTGCCAACATTCGCACCTTGGGGGTGCCAGAAGGAGAAGAGAGAGAACAAGAAATTGAAAATCTGTTTGAAACAATAATGGTAGAAAACTTCCCTAACTTGGTGAAGGAAACAGACATACAAGTCCAGGAAGCACAGACAGTCCCAAACAAGATGAACCTCAAGAGGCCCACACCAGACACATCATCATCAAAATGCAAAAGGTTCAAGACAAAGAGAGAATCTTAAAAGCAGCAAGAGAAAGGCAGCTAGTTACCTACAAGAGAGTTCCAATAAGGCTGTCAGCTGATTTCTCAAAAGAAACTTTGCAGGCCAGAAGGGAGTGGCAAGAAATATTCAGAGTGATGAAAAGCAAGAACCTACAACCAAGATTACTGTATCCTGCCAGGCTGTCATTTAGAATCGATGGCCATATAAAGACTTTCCCAGACAAGGAAAAGTGAAAGGAGTTCATCACCACCAAACTGTTATTATATGAAATGATGAAGGGTCTTTTTGAAGAAAAAGATAAAATATATGAACAAACAAAATGGCAACGAATACATATCTATCGACAATGGAATCTACAAACAAAATGAACAGGTAAACAGAAACATTCTCATAGATACAGAGAACATTTTGTTGGTTGCCAGATGGGAGAGGGGTTGGGGGAATGGGTAAAAAACGTGAAGGAATTAAGAAGTACAAATTCATTGCTAGACTAACAAACCTCAAAGGGAAAGGGGTTTGGGGGGGGTGGGAAGAAGTAAACCAAAGAACTTATATTCATAACCAATGGACACAGACAATAGTGTGGGAAAAGGCGGGAGGGGGGCAGGAGTGGGAAGGAGGGGATCAATGGGGGAAGAAATGTGGGACATCTGTAATACATTCTAGATTCAACAATAAAGATTAAAAAAAAAGAAGAAGAAGAAGTATAAAAAGGAATAGATTTACGCCAACATATTTGAGTCTTCCCAACACAGGTATCAAAATACGTGAGTGAGCCTTTAAGATGATTATAAGGAGAGGTAGGTGCCATGTCCAGCCATGAAGTGGCAAAATGAAGCCCCTGAAGCAACTCAAGAAGCAGGCCAAGGAGATGGACAAGATAAGACATTCAAGCAGAAGCAAAAAGAGAAGCAGAAGAAACTCAAGAAGCTAAAAGCAAAGGCTGCAAAAAATGGCCCCCTAGTCAGCAGTGGAATTAAGAAATCTGGCAAAAAGGGGAGAGGAAAATGGCTATAAAGTGAATGGAAACTACACAGACCGCCTCCCAGGACCAAACTGAAATTACAACTAAAATAAAGACAAGTCATCTGGAAAAACCAACTGAAGAGCAGCTGGAGAAAACCCTTATAACCAGGGATGTAAAGAGGACCCCAAATCAAGACTGATAGGAGCTGCAGAGGGACAAGAGCGCTGGCTGGGTACCAACGGGCAGCAGCTAAGGGCTGTCTTAGCTGTGAGCAGTTCCCACTGAGAAGTGAGGGTTTAAAACCCCAAGCCGGCTCCCTAGCACAGTGTGGCAGAACAGGAAAAGAAGCCCATATAACACCTGCCTGAGAAAATCACCAGAGCAAAGGTTTGTCTGAGAGAGGCACAGGGACCACTAGCACTTCCCTTAAGGGCCAGTGCACTATGTAACAGATACAGCCACTCACACCGGGCTCCAGCTGAGGGAAGGTGGACTGGACTGGAGTTGTGTGAGGAGAGTCTGGGGTTTGTGGCACTGGGGAGAGAGCTGGGAAGGAGGCCATCGGGAGCTCTATGCTGAGTCACTCCCCCACAAGACAGTAGACATATTCCTCAAGAAGCCCCTTCCCAGAGCAGCTGTAGCCAGTGGAGAAGCAACTGCCCCTCACTCAAGAATTTAATACCACCCTGACCAGAGAAGTGCAACCTGAGGCTCATTAGCAACCAGAGGCTACCTGCCAGCCAGGAGGCAGAGAAGAGCCTCTGAAAGCTTTGAGCTTGGAATCTAGCTCTCAGTGTTGGGGGTCATGGCTCTAGGGACTGAGCTGTGAAGGTTGAGGCCTGAGTCGCTGTGCTGAACCATTAAGCCACACTGCAAAAACCATTTTCTTCCCAAAGCAACTTTAGCCCATGGGAAAGCAATTGCCCCACCCACTGGAAATCCACTTACCCTGCCCAAATGTAAAATTGTTCTTTCAGCTGAGGGCTACAACTTGAGAATCATTCAGTAACTGAGACTAACAGTCAGCCTGCAGGTGAAAACTCTAGGATCAATGAATCTTTGGCCTGCAACTCGATCCAGGAAAGTGAGACTAAACATTGGTGTTTAGCCCTGGCCGGTTTGGCTCAGCGGTTAGAGCATCGGCCTGCGGTCCGGAGAGACCCGGGTTCGGTTTCCGCTAAGGGCATGTACCTTGATTGCAGTTTGTCCCCGGCCCTGGTTGGTCGTGTGGGTGGCAGCCACTCGATGTGTCCTTTTCACGTCAATGTTTCTCTCTCTCTCTCTTCCTCTCTCTCCCTCCTACTCTATCTGTGCAAAAAATGGAAAAATGTCCTCAGGTGAGGATAAAAAAAATAAAAAATAAATAAAATAAAATAAACATTGGTGTTTAGCATAGTCCCTTACATACTCATTCAAACCCAGCAGAACAACAACATCCACATGGAAATTTTGGCATGCTATAAAACCCGGAAAGACAGTCAAAATGGTGAAACAAAAAAACAAATCCCAAATGAAAAAACAAGAAAATTCTACAGAAGAAGGGCTAAATAAAATAGAGTAAAGCAAGTTATCAGAGGTAGAACTCAAAGTAATAATTATGCAGAAGCTCAACAGCATAAGTTAATATATAGAAACAATGAAAATCAACCAACTGAAAATGAAAAACCACAAGCAGAAATGAATAATGACATACCAGAAATAAAGAACACATTGGAATGAATAACAAGCAGATTACAGGAAGCTGAGGATCGGATCAACGAATTAGAAAACAGGATAGAAAAAAAAATCAATCATGCCCGGGCCAGTTTTGCCCAGTGGTTAGAGCGTTGGCCCGCAGACCATAGAGTCCAGGGTTCGGTTCCCGTTAAGGCACGTACCTCGGTTGTGATTTGTCCCCAGCCCTGGTGGGAGTCGTTTAGTGGCAACTACTCAATGTGGCTCTCTCACATCGATGTTTCTCTCTCTCTCTCTTCATCCCTCTCTCCCTCCCGCTCTATCTAAAGATGAATGCAAAAATGTCTTCGGATGAGGACTGAAAGAAAGAAAGAAATCAGGATCCCCTTATTGAAGATGGTGGCAGGCAGGACCGGAGGGAGGGTGAGTGTGTGACAGAGTGAGCTATTGTGTGAGAGAGTGTGAGTGGACGTGAAGGTGGATGACCAAACTCATGCAGTACAGAGACGCAAAGCAGAAGGTTCCTGTGCTGTGGACAAGAGGAGCTGCCTACTGAGGTAAGCAGCTCTTCAAGGCGCTTCTCCCTGCGCTGTGACAAAGTCCAACCATTTTGGAATATCCTGGGTCTTCCCTGGGAGGAGGCAGTGGGAGCAGCTAGGACCCAGCAACCTGAGCAGACCAGCATACCTGGCAATATCAGACCAGTGGACACTCTGTGTCAACACAGACCAGTGCGCAGTAGTGGAGCTCCCCATGTGCCGGTGGCAGAAGCCGCAGACAGCCGGAAGCCCAGTACCATCCTCCATAGTAGCATCCCAATGAGAGTCAAGATATATCCCCAGCAACAGAGAGTGGGGAGGAGACATCCACCCCAAGCAACAGAGGCACAGACCAGCAGCTCAGACCCATCCCCAAAAACTACAGCAAAACCTGAGCAGGAATTGAGCCCCATTGGGCAGCACCACTCCCAGCTTCCAGCAGTGGGACCTGCGGATCCACAGAGGCCTGTGCAGTTCAGCAGCTCACAAGATCAGTGGGAAGCCAGAGCCCAAGAGAGACTGGTAAGAATCAGCTGCCCACCCGCGGGATCTGCAGGGTGTGGGGGCACCAGACAGGCCTGTGTGACCCAGCTGCGCACAACATAGGTGCAGAGGATGTGACAATGAAGGAGGAGTGAATGGAAGTTACACAGAAAATCTCCCAGGATTAAAGGGAAATTACAACTGAAATAAACACAAATCCTCGGGGGGAAAAAAAACAAAACAAAAAACAAACAAACAGAAAAGCAGCAGGACAGGATCATATAACCAGGGACACTGGTAGCATCTGAGGAGGCACAAGAGGGTGGCGGGCTGGGAGCCCATAGACAGGAGCAGTCTTCGCTGTGAGCAGCACCCTTGGGGAATAAAAACCAACCCACACCACAGTGCAGAGAGCCGGGACAGAGTGCTAAAATAGCCACAGCCACTCTGGAAGCTACTGCAGTGGGAAGGCAGACTGGGCTGGAACTCTGTGGGGACAACCAGGAATTTGAGGGCACTCAGAGTTTTTTAAGAGTTTCAGCCACAAAAGACGATGGCCACTGTGCTCCTTCCAAGAGCTATGGAGAAAAGCAGCAGCCCCCCACCCCCACCCCCACACCTGGGAGATTCAGCCTTTCCCAGGTGAGGCAAGGAAATAAAAACTGAGGCTCATTAATAACCAGCATCTATCCCACCCTCTGGAAATCCTCTAATGCAGAACATCAGGGCTACATTCCAAGGCACTAAGTAACTGAGACTACCAGCCACCAGGAAAAAGTGAGAGGATAACTGACTCTTTCCTGCTTGCAAATCTACCCAGGAAAGTAAGACTTGAAAGTGGTGTTTAACGTGGGCCCACCAGGCCCATCCAAACCCAGTAGAGGGAGCCACAAACAGCAGAACACCAACACCAACAGGGAGAATTTGGCAGACTCCAAAACCCACTGAGAAAGCCAAAATGATGAAACAAAGAAACAAATTCAAAATGGAAGAACAAGAGAACTCTATCAAAGATGAGGTAAATGAAATGCAGTTAAGCAAATTATCAGAGGTAGAGTTCAGAGCCATGATCTTGAGGAAGCTCAACAGCATGAGTAAGGACATCAACACCATGAGTAAAGACATAGAAACACTGAAAACCAACCAAGTGGAAATGAAGAATGACATAGCAGAAATAAAGAACACATTGAAACGACTAAACAGCAGAGTAGAGGAATCCGAGGACTGAATCAGTGAATTAGAAGACAGGGTAGAGAAAAATCAACCAATCAGAAAACAAAAAGGAAAAAACCAATTAAAAAACAGGAAGACAGCTTAAGAGAACTCTGGGACAACTAGAAATGTAATAACATCCGCATCATAGAAGTCCCCAAAGAAGAAGAAAATGGGCAAGGATTAGAGAATATAATTGAAGAAATAATGATGGAAAACTTCCCTAACTTGGGGAAGGAAGAAGGAATTCAAGTTCAAGAAGCACAAAGAGCCCCAAGTAAGAAGATCCCAAACAGGCCCATAGTAATTAAAATGCCAAAAATTAAAGACAAATAGAGAATCCTAAAGGCACCAAGAGATAAGCAACAGGTTACCTACAAAGGAAACCCCATAAGGCTCTCAGCTGACTTCTCAACAGAAACACTACAGGCCAGAAGGAAGTGGCATCAAGTAAACAAGGTCATGAAAAACAAAAATCTGAATCCAACTCTACTCTATCCAGCAAGGCTATCATTCAAAATAGAAGGAAAAATAAAGAGCTTTCCAGACAAAAAAAAAAAAAAAAAAAGGCTAAGGGAATATTTTAACACCAAACCAGCACTGCAAGATATGCTAAAAGAATTGCTGTAATTAGTACAAGAAATAGAAAGAAAAATATAACCAAACTAAACAAAAATGGCAATAAATAAGTACATATCAATTATCATCTTAAATGTGAACAGTTTGAATGCTCCGATAAAAAGACACATAGTAGCTGACTGGATGAGAAAGCATGACTCACATATGTGTAGTTTACAAGACACTCACCTCACAACAAAAGACTCACATAGGTTGAAAGTGAAGGGACGGAAAAAAATCTTTCAAGCAAACAAAAAGAAAAAAAAAAGCTGGGGTACCAATACTCATATCTGATAAAGTAGATTTCAAAATGAAGACCATAAATAGAGACAAGGCCAGTACATAATATTGAAAAGATCTATTCAAGAGGAAGATATAACCTTGGTAGACATATATACACCCAATGTAAGAGCACCAACATATATTTAAAATCTTCTGGAGGACTTCAAAAGAGAAATCAACAACAATACAATCATAGCAGGGAACTTCAACACCCCGCTGACATCACTTGATAGATCCTCCAGACAAAAATTTAACAAGGAAACACAGACTCTAAATGAAGTGCTAGATCAAATGGATTTACTAGATCTCTACAGAGAATTACACCCCAAACTGCAGAATTCACATTCTTCTCAAATGTACATTGAACATTCTCAAAGACAGACCACATTTTAGGGCACAAACTAAGTCTCTACAAGTTCAAGAAGACTGAAATATCAAGCATATTCTCAGATCACAATGGCATGCAACCAGAACTCAATTACAACAAGAACATGCAAAGACATTAGAAAACACAAAGGCTAAATAGCATGTTATTGAACAATGAATGGGTTACCATGAAGATCAAGGGAGAAATTACAAACGTCCTGGAAACCAATGAAAATGAACACACAACAACACAAAATCTATGGGATGCAGCGAAAGCAGTTCTGAGAGGGAAGTTCATAGCACTACAGGCCTACCTCAAGAAACAAAAAAAATTTCTAATAGACTATCTAACCTCACAACCTAAAGAACTAGAAAGGAGAAAAAACAAAACAAAACAAAAAAAAAAAACCCAGAGCAAGTAGAATGAAAGAAATAGTAAAGATCAGAGCAGAAATAAATGACTTGGAGACCAAAGAAAACAATTCAAAGGATCAATGAAACGAACTGGTTCTTTGAAAAACTAAACAAGATTGATTGACCATAAGCTAGACTCACCAAGAAACAAAGAGAGAGAACCCAAATACACAAAATCAGAAATGAAAGAGGAGAAATAATACCTGATACTACAGAAATACAAAAAATCGTTAACAAATATGAACAATTATACGGCAACAAATTCAACAATCTAAGCAAAATGGACAAATTTCTAGAAACACATAGTCTGCCAAAACTGAACCAGGAAAATATAGAAAACCTGAACAGACCAAAAACAACAAAGGAAAGTGAAGATGTCATCAAGACTCTCCCAGCAAACAAAAGCCCAGGCCCAGAGGCTTCACAGTGCAATTTTTTCAAACATTCAAAGAAGAACTAATACCCACTTTCCTCAAACTATTTCAAAAAATTCAAGAAAAATAAAGACTTCCAAACTCGTTTTATGAGGCCAGCATAATTCTAATCCCAAAACCAGAAAAAGACACTACAAAGAAAGAAAACTACAGGCCAATATCCCTGATGAACATACATGCCAAAATCCTGAACAAAATACTAGCAAATCGAATCTAGGAATATATCAAAAAAATTATTCACCATCACCAAGTGAGATTCATCACAGGCATGCAAGGTTGTTACAATATTCGCAAATCAATAAATGTCATACACCACATAAACAAAATGAAAGATAAGAATGATATGATCATATCAATAGACATTAAAAAAGCATTTGACAAAATCCAGCACCCATTTCTGATAAAAATGCTCAGCAATCTGGGAATAAAGGGATCATATCTCAACATAATAAAGGCCATATATGAAAGACCTACAGCCAACATCATACTCAATGGGCAAAAACTAAAAGCATTTCCCTTAAGAACAGAAACAAGCCCTGGCCAGTTCGGCTCAGGGGTTAGAGCGTAGGCCTGTGGTATAGAGAGACGCAGGTTTGGTTCCCGCTAAAGGCACATACCTCTGTTGCAGTTTGCCCCTGGCCTTGGTTGGGTCATGCAAGAGGCAGCCACTCAATGTGTCCCTTTCACATCGATGTTTCTCTCCACCCCCCACCACTCTATCTGAACAAAAAAAGGAAAAATGTCCTCAGGTGAAGATTAAAAAAAAAAAAAACAGCCCTGGCCAGTTTGGCTCAGCGGTTAGAGCGTCGGCCTGCGGACCAGAGAGACCCGGGTTCAGTTACTGCTAAGGGCACGTACCTCGGTTGCAGTTTGTCCCCAGCCCTCTTTGGTCGTGTGGGTGGCAGCCACTCGATGTGTCCCTTTCATGTCAATGTTTCTCTCCCCTCTCTCTCTCTCTCCCTCTCCCTCTCTCCCTTCCTCCCTCCCTCCCACTCTATCTGAACAAAAAATGGAAAAATGTCCTCGGGTGAGGATTAAAAACAAACAAAACAGGAACAAGATAAGGATGCCCACTTGCACCACTCTTATTTAACATAGTACTGGAAGTCTTTGCCACAGCAATCAGACAGGAAGAAAAAATACAAGGGATCCAAATTGGAAAGGAGGAAGTGAAACTGTCATTATTCACAGATGACATGATACTATACGTAGAAAACCCCAAAGACTCCATCAAAAATTTACTAAACTTAATAAATGAATTTGGCAATGTACCAGGACACAAAATTAATGTCAAGAAATTTACAGCATTCCTATACAACAATGATGAAGTCACAGAAAGAGAAACTAAAAAACAATCCCATTACCATCGCAGCAAACAAATTAAGATATCTAGGAATAAACTTAACAGAAGAAATAAAGGACCTATTCACAGTAAACTACAGGTTATTGAAAAAAGATATAAAGGAAGATATAAAAAAGTGGACACACATACCTTGATCATGGATTGGAAGAATTAACATCATTAAAATGTCCATATTACCCAAAGCAATCTATTGACTCAATGCAATACCCATCAAAATACCAATGAAATACTTCACAGAACTAGAACGAATATTTCAAAAGTTCATATGGAACCAAAAAAGACCACAAATAGCCACAGCAGTCTTGAAAAAGAAGAACAAAGTTGGAGGGATCACATTACCAGATTTCAGGTTATACTACAAAGCCACTGTAATCAAAACAGCCTGGTACTGGCACATGAACAGGCAGATAGATCAATTGAACAGAATGGAAGACCCAGAAATGAACCCAAGACGATATGCTAAATTAATATTTGACAAAGGTGGAAAGAACATACAGTGCAGTAAAACAGCCTCTTTAATAAATGGTGCTGGGAAAATTGGACAGCTACATGCAAAAAATAAATAAAACTAGAACATCAACTTACACCATACACAAGAATAAATTCAAAATAAATAAAAGACGTAAATGTGACTCATGAATCCATAAAAATCCTAGAAGAAAATGTAGGCAACAAAATTTCAGACATCATACACAGCAGAATTTTCACTGATACATCACCTAAGGCAACAGAAACAGAGAAGAAAATGAACACATGGGGGCCTACATCAAACTAAAAAGCTTCTGCACAGCAAAAGAAACAACCATCAAAATGGAAAGGCAACCCACTGTATAGGAGAACATCATTGCCAATGACACATCAGATAAAGGGTTAATTTCCAAATATATAGAGCACTCATACAACTCAACAAAAGGGAGACAAAGAACCCAATTAAAAAATGGGCAGAGGAGTTGAATAGACACCTCTCCAAACAGGACATACAAATGGCCAAGAGACATATGAAGAAATGCTCCACATCACTAATCATCAGAGAGATGCAAATTAAAACAACAGTGAGGTATCACCTCACACCTGTCAGAATGGCCGCCATCAACAAATTATCAAAGTGTTGGCGAGGGTGTGGGGAAAAGCAGACTCTAGTACACTGCTGGTGGGAATTAAGACTGGTGCAACCACTATGGGTAACAATATGGTGTTACCTCAAAAAATTAAGAATTGAACTTCCATTTGACCCAGTGATCCCGCTTCTAGGAATACACCCTAAGAAGCCTGAAACACCAATCAGAAAGAATATATGTACCCCATGTTCGCAGCTGCACTATTCACAATAGCTAAGATCTGGAAACAGCCCAAATGTCCATCAGTAGACAAATGGATAAAAAAGCTGTGGTACATATTCACAATGGAGTACTATGCAGCTGTAAGAAAGAAAGAGCTCTTATCCTTTGAGATGATATGGAGGGACCTGGAGAGTATTATCCTAAGCGAAACAAGCCGAGCAGAGAAAGACAAATATCAGATGATCTCACTTACTTGTGGAATATAATGAACATAACAGTCTGAGGAACGGGGTAGTCCCAGAGATGGGGAAGTGGGGTACAGACTGACAGTCCCCAGAAAAGCAGGTTGGGGGAGAGATAAACCACAGAACTTAATGCATGTATGCATGAACAATGGACATGGACAACAAAGCTAAGGACAGGGTGGGGAGGGGGAGGGTGTCAGTGGGAAAAAAAGGAGAAACATCTGTAACAAAAATAAATTCATTAATTACATTTTAAAAAAACAATCAGAAAACCAAAAAGGAAAAACAATTAAAAAACAGGAGGAGAATATAAGAGAGCTGTGTGACATTGTGAAATGTAACAACATCTGCATCATAGGGGTACCAGAAGAAGAAAATGAGCAAGGGTTAGAGAATATATTTGAAGAAACAGTGGCAGAAAACTTCCCTAACTTGGTGAAGGAGAAATGTATACAAGTTCAGGAAGCACAGAAATCCCCAAGTAAGAAGAACCCAAACAGGCACACACCACACATCATAATTAAAATGCCAAAAATTAAAAACAAAGAGAGAATCTTAAAGGCAACAAGAAAACAGCAATAGGTTACCTACAAAGAAGCCGCTGTAAGGTTATCTGCTGATTTCTCAACAGAAACACTATATGCCAGAAGCAATACTATAGGGCATGAAGTAATCAAGGTAATGTAAAACAAGGATCTGAATACAAGACTACTAGATGCAGCAAAGCTATCATTCCAAATGAAAGGTGAAATAAAGAGCTTCTCAGAGAACACCAACAAAAAAAGACTATGGAAATATATTAGCTCAAAACCATCACTGCAAGAAATGTTAAGAGGACTGTTCTAATAAGCAGAAGACATAGAGAGAAAAACATAGCCATAATAAATTTAAAATGGCAATAAATAAGTACATATCAATAATAACCTTAAATGTAAATGGATTAAATGCTCCAATGAAAAGACACAGAGTAGCTAAATGGATAAGAAAACATGACTCACATATATGTCATTTACAAGATACCCACCTCACAATAAAAGACTCATAGGCTGAAAGTGAAGGGATAGAAAAAAATTTTCCAAGCAAATGGAAAGGACAAAAAAGCTGGGGTAGCAATACTCATATATAATAAAGTCATGGTCTTTCAAAAGGAAGACCACAACTAGAGACAAAGAAGGCCACTACATAATATTGAAAGGATCTATCCAAGAGGAAGACATAACCTTGGTAAACATATATGCACCCAATATAAGACCACCAAAATATATTTTAAAACTTCTGGAGGACTTCAAAGGAGAAATCGACAGCAATACAATCATAGCAGAGGACTTTAATACCCCACTGAGATTACTGGATAGATCCTCTAAACAAAAATAAACAAGAAAACAGAGACTCCAAATGATGCACTAAATGAAATGAATGTAATAAATATTTACAGAGAATTAAGCCCCAAAATTGCAGTACTCACATTATTCTCAAGTGCACAAGGGACTTTCCCAAAGATAGACCACATGTTAGAACACAAACTAAGTCTCTACAAGTACAAGAAGATTGAAATCATGTCAAGTATCTTCTCAGCTCACAATGGCATGAAACTAGAAATTAATTACAATAAAAATACTCAACATCATTCAAACACATGGAAGCTAAATAGCATGTTATTCAAAAATGAATAGGCTACCAAAGGGATCAAGGAAGAAATTAAAAACATCCTGGAAATCATTGAAAATGAACACACAGCAACACAAAATCTATGGGACACAGTGAAAGCAGTCCTGAGAGGGAAGTTAATAGTACTACAGTCCTACCTCAAGTAACAAGAAAAATTTCTAATTGACTATCTAACCCCACAAGTTAAAGAACTAGAAAGTAAACAAAAATAAAACCCCAGAGTAATTAGAAGGAAGGAAATAGTAAAGGTCAGAATGAAAATGAACAACATAGAAACTAAAAAACAATACAGAGATCAATGAAAAGAACTGGTTCTTTGAAAAGATAAACAAGATTGATCAAAGTTTAACCAGACTCACCAAGAAACAAAGAGAGAGGACCCAAATAAACAAAATCAGAAATGAAAGAGAAGAAATAATAAGTTACACCAAAAAAATATAAAGGATTGTTTAAAAATACTATGAACAACTATATGCCAACCAATTGGACAACCTAGGCAAAATGGACAAATTCCTAGACACATCCAGTCTTCCAAAACTCCACCTGGAAGAATGAGAAAACCTGAATAGACCAATAACAACTGAGAGGACTTCCGGTCAAGATGGCGGCGTAAGTAAAGGCAGTATCGCGTCCTCCCACAACCACATCAAAGTTACAACTAAACTACAAAACAATCATCATTCAACGCCACCTGAAATCAAGCTGAATGGAAGTCCTACAACTACAAAATTAAAGAAGAAGCCACATCGAGACAGGTAGAGGGGAGGGGGTGCGACAGGCTGGTCCCAAACCCACATGTGGCAGATAAAAATTAGGAGGATACTAATTTTTGGGAAGGTCCTCCCTGAGGACTGAGGGGTCCCCGTCTCACACCAGGCGCCCCACTCAGGGTTCCAGTGCCCCATAACTTCTGGACAGAAAAACCAGCTGGAACTAAGGCTCAGGAAGGCTGAGGGGGCTGGAGCCCCAGGCAGCTCCTCTGAAAGGGCCCGCACACAGATTTACTCAGACTTGCTCCCTCTAAGCTCAGAGGGGAAGGAGCTTAAGGGGCGCCAGAGACATACAGGGAAGAACTGAGCTGTTTGGCATTGGAGGGAGGGCTGGAGAGGGGGCTTTCTCCAGGACAGACATGCTGTCAGAGGCTTTTGTTACTTTGGTGAGCCCTTTCCTGGGATGGTAGACAGCCGCCATACCTGGGACTCCAGCTACTTGGCTCAAACTGTTTGCCTCCCCTGGTGATTCCCTGAGGCCTTGCCCCACCCAACTTTCAGGCTCACCCAAGCTGCTACCAGTTGCTTTACCATAGGATTGGCCTGTCTTCGATCCTGCTTCAGATTTTCCTAAATTCTTTCAAACAAGCAGCATCAAAATGAACAAGCAGAACAGAAACACTCTCATAGATACAGAGAACATTTTGTTGGTTGCCAGATGGGAGGAGGGTTGGGGGAATGGGTGAAAAGGTGAAGGGATTAAGAAGTACAAATTGGCCCAGGCTGCTTTGGCTCAGCGGTTAGAACATCGGCCCGTGGTCCAGAGAGACCCAGGTTTGGTTCCCGCTAAGGGCATGTATCTCGGTTGCAGTTTGTTCCCAGCCCTGGTTGGGTCGTGAGGGTGTCAACCGCTTGATGTGTCCCTTTCACATCGATGTTTCTCTTTCTTTCTCTCTCTCTCTCTCTCTCTCTCTGTCTCTCTTCCTCCCACTATCGGATCAAAAAATGTCTTCGGGTGAGGATTAAAAAAAGAAAAGAAGTAGAAATTGGTTGCTAGACTGATAAACCTCAAAGGGAATGGGGTTTGGTGGGTAGGAAGAAATAAACCAAAGAACTTTTATGCATATATACATAACCAATGAACACAGACAACAGCGTGAGGAAAGGCAGGAGGAGGGCGGGAGTGGGGAGGATAGGTTCAATGGGGGAAAAATGAAAAACATCTGTAATACATTCAACAATAAAGATAAGTTTAAAAATAAATAAATAAATATTTAAAAAAAAACTAATGAAATTGAAATAGTAATCAAAAAAATCCCAGCAAACAAAAGTCCTGGATCAGATAGCTTCACAGGCGATTATTACCAAACATTCAAAGAATGAACACCTATGCCTCTCAAACTGCTCCAAAATATTCAAAAGGAAGACTTCCACGCTCTTTTTACAAGGCGAGCATTATCCTAATTCCAAAACCAAATAAAGACACAGTAAATAAATAAAATTATAGGCAAATATCCCTGAAAAACATAGATACTAAAATCCTCAAGAAAATATTAGCAAATTGGATCCACCAATATATTAAAAAGATCATACACCATGATCAAGTGGGATTTATTTCAGTGATGCAAGGTTGGTACAACATTCACAAGTCAATAAATGTAATACATAACATAGCCAAATGAAGGATAAAAATTACATGATTATATTAGAAGACACAGAAAAAGCATTCAAGAAAATCCAGCACCATTTATGATAAAAAATCTCAGCAAGCCCTGGCCAGTGTGGCTCAGTTGTTTGAGTGTCATCCCATGCACCAGAAAGATAAACAAGCTTACATGACCTAAGAGTGATCCCTAGTAAATAAAAGCTACTTTAACTTTGTTGATTTAAGTAAATTAAACATGACTTTACTTTGGCTTTTACAAAAAATAAATCCATGTTAATAATTGACATTTGGACTTCCGGTCAAGATGGCAGCATAGGTAAATGTGGTATCGAGTCCTCCCACAACCACATCAAAGTTACAACTAAACTACAGAACAACCATCATTCAAAGCCGCCTGAAATCAAGCTGAATGGAAGTCCTACAACTACAGAATTAAAGCAGCAGCCACATCGAGACTGGTAGGAGGGGTGGAGGCGAACAGGCTGTTCCCACGCCCAGGTGTGGCACATAAAAATCAGGAGGATTCCTCGGCTGGCAAGGTCCTCCCTGAGGACTGAGGGGTCCCTATCCCACACCAGGTACCCCACTCAGGATTCCAGTGCCTGGAAGAGAAGGCCCCATAACTTCTGGCTGGAAAAACCAGCGGGAACTGAGGCTCAGGGAGGCTGAAGCAGCTGGAGCCCCAAGCAGCTCCTCTTAAAGGGCCCACGCACGAACTTATCAGATTCACTCCCTCTCAGCTTGGAGGGGAGGCAGCTCGAGGGGCACCAGAGACATTAATGGAATAACTGAGCTGTTTGGCACTGGAGGGAGGGCTGGAGAGGGGGCTTTCTCGGGGACAAAAGTGCTGTCAGAGGCCTTTGTTCCTTTGGTGAGCCCTTCCCTGAGGCGGCAGACAGTTGCCATTATCTGGGACTCCAGCAACCTGGCTCACACTGGTAGCCCTGCCCTGGTGACTCCCTGAGGCCCTGCCCCACCCAACTTTCAGGCCCACCCAAGCTGTTGCCAGTTGCTTAACCATAGGATTGGCCTGTCTTGGATCCTGTTTCGAGTTACAGTGATACCTCGGTTCTCGAACATAATTCGTTCCAGGAGGATGGTCGAGAACCGAATTGTTCGAGAACCGAAGCAATGAAACCAATAGGAAAGCGGACTCCACAAAGCGTGACTCTCTCTCTGCACTCACACTGATGACGCAAGCAAGGCGCGCTGGGCCGAATGAACGCCATTCGGCTCAACTCGGAAGTTCGAGTTCCAAATATTTGTTCGGATTCCGAGACAAAAGTTTCTCGAATCCTGATTTGGTCGAAAACCGAGGCGTTCGAGAACCGAGGTATCGCTGTATCTTAAATTCTTTCAAACAAGCAGCATCTGGTCTCAGCTAGCCCCATATTACTCGTTAAGTAATACACAGAAACAAATACAGGGAAGCAGCCAAAATGAGGAGACAACGAAACAGGTCCCAAATGAAAGAACAGAACAAAACTCCAGGAAAAGAACTAAGCGAAATGGAGATAAGCAACCTAACAGATGCTGAGTTCAAAACACTACTTATAAGGATGCTCAATGAACTTAGTGACAACCTCAGCGAACTTAGGGAGGGCCTCAAGAGTATAAAAAAGGACCAGTCAGAAATAAAGGAGGCACTAACTGAAATAAAGAATAATTTACACGGATTCAATAGTAGAGTAGGTAAAGCCAAGAAGCAAACCATCGATTTGGAATCTAAAGAAGCAAAAAACACCCAATCAGAACAGCAAAAAGAAAAAAGAAGCCAAAAAAATGAGGATTGTGTAAGGAGCCTCTGGGACAACTTCAAGCGTGCCAACATTCGCATCTTGGGGGTGCCAGAAGGAGAAGAGAGAGAACAAGAAATGGAAAACCTATTTGAAACAATAATGGCAGAAAACTTCCCTAACTTGGTGAAGAAAACAGACATACAATTCCAGGAAGCACAGAGAGTCCCAAACAAGATGAACCTCAAGAGGCCCACACCAAGACACATCATTATCAAAATGCAAAAGATTCAAGACAAAGAGAGAATCTTAAAAGCAGCAAGAGAAAAGCAGTTAGTTATCTACAAGGGAGTTCCCATAAGTCTGTCAGTTGATTTCTCAAAAGAAACTTTGCAGGCCAGAAGGGAGTGGCAAGAAATATTCAGAGTGATGAAAAGCAAGAACCTACAACCAAAATTACTCCATCCTGCAAGGCTGTCATTTAGAATCGATGGCCATATAAAGACTTTCCCAGACAAGAAAAAGTGAAAGGAGTTCATCACCACCAAACTGTTATTATATGAAATGTTGAAGGGTCTTTTTGAAGAAAAAGATAAAATATATGAACAAACAAAATGGCAACAAATACATATCTATCGACAATTGAATCCACAAACAAAATGGACAGGCAGAACAGAAACATTCTCATAGATTCAGAGAACATTTTGTTGGTTGCCAGATGGGAGGGGACTAGGGGGAATGGGTGAAAAAGGTGAAGGGATTAAGAAGTACAAATTGGTTGCTAGACTGACAGACCTCAAAGGGAATGGGGTTTGGGGGGGGTGGGAAGAAATAAACCAAAAAACTTATATGAAACCAATGGACACAGACAACAGTGTGGGAAAAGGCAAGAGGGGGGCAGGAGGGGGTCAATGGGGGAAAAAATGAGGTACATTATACATTCGACAATAAAGATAAAAAATAATAGTAATAGATAAATAAAATAAAAATAAAAAAAATAATTGACATGTGTCTGTGAGATTTGTTTCTAAAGGTTATAAAAATGTTCAAGTTAAAGAATGCTAATTGATTACTTCTTAGTTTTCATTAGATATTGAGGGCTTAAGGGTTAAAAAAATACATACATATAGGATATACTGTATAGGCAAACAATAGCTGTAAAATAAACGAATAGTCAGGAATATGGGGAAACCCAAGACAGCTGCTTGGGTCTTCCCTGCTCCCTGGCTCCTCACTTTTTGTTTTTGCATTCCTTCGTGCACCACAGTCTGTCTTTCAGTAATTTATTTCCCTAACCGGCTTGAGAAAAAAAATATATAAAATACTAACATGAATTTAATATGCTAATTTTCTAAGAAATCCTACATTTGCATTTATCTTCAGATAGAGCATGAGGGAGAGAGTGGGGAAGAGAGAGAGAAACATCGATGTGAGAGAGACACATCGACTGGTTGCCACCCACATGACTCCAACCAGGGCCGAGGACAAACTGCAAGGGAGGTACATGCCCTTAGTGGGAACCAAACCTGGGACTCACTGGTCCACAGGCCAACACTCTAACTGCTGAGCCAAACTGGCCAGAGTGAAAGCCTACATTTTAAAAATGCAATAGCACAGGCACACTCTCCCTCCCAGGAGCACACCCGCACCTTTCCCCTCCCTGTCTTCTTCCCCCACAGGCATGCATCTCCTAAACTCTAAGGGACCCATGTGAGGAGCAATGGGAGCAATCGGCTGTGGCAGCTCATCTCAAGCTAACCTGCTGAACCTCTCCCCAAAGCCCCTTCCTCTGACTTCTTAGTGAGCCAAAGCAACCCAGCCTAGGCTGTTTCCCTACCTAGTCTCTTTCCTGTTGCTTCTTCTGTCCTAGGCCCTTCCTTGTTTCACTGTCCCCAGCTTTAATACACGTCCTCAAAAAATCACAAATAAATACATAAAAATAAAATGCATTGGTACAGCCCTGGCCAGTTTGGTTTAACAGTTAGAGCATTGGCCCACAGAAAGAAGGGTCTCGGGTTTGAGTTCCAACCAAGGGCACGTACCTGGGTTGTAGGTTCCATACCTGGCCCTGTCTGGGTCATGTGGAAGGCAACCAATCAATGTGTCTCTTTCACATCAATGTTTCTTTGTCTCTCTCTCTCTCTCTCTCTCTCAATCTCTCCCTCCTGCCCTCCCTTCCACTCTCTCTAAAAAAAAAAAAAAAAAAAAAAATCCATGGAAAAATTCTTCAGGTAAGGATTAACAAAAATAATAAAATATTAAAGTTTTTAAAATGCAGTAGTACAACTTTATGTGTATATCACTGTTGAACAACTAGGTAAATATATTGTAGATAATGAGAGACATTAATAAAGTTAAAAGTAAGGAAAGGGGGCCCTTAGCTGGTGTGGCTCAGTTGGTTGGAACCTCAGCTCATACACAGAAGAGTGGCAGGTTCAGTTCCCAGTCAGGGCACATACCTGGGTTGCGGGTTTACTCTCAATTAGGGCAAGTAAGAGAGGTAACCAATCAATGTCTCTCTCGCACATAGATGTTTCTCTCTCTCACACACATAAATGTTTTTTTCTCTCTCTCTCTCTCCTTCTCCATTCTCTCTCTAAAATCAGTACAAACATACCCCCAGGTGAGGATTTAAAAATAAAAATTAAAAATTAAATTTTTAATTAAAATGTTAATGACAGGTTTGGCTCAGCAATTAGAGTATCAGCCCTTGGACCAAAGGGCTGTGGCTTCATTTCCCGGTCAAGGGCACATACCTGGGTTCTAGGTTCAATCCCTGGCTCCAGTCAGGGTCATGTGGGAGGCAGCCAATCAATGTGTCCCTCTCACATCAATGTTTCCCTCTTTCTCTCTCCCTCACTTACTCCCTTCCACTCTATCAAAAATTCCATGGAAGAATATCCTCAGGTGAGTGGATTAACAAAAAAAGGAAAATCACCAATAGAGTATCACATATATAACTGTTACAGGCAATATCCCACTTCAAGATGCTAAAACAGTGGTTGAATGCTTAAGAGAAAGCACACTTGCACAGATTCAAAGTATCTCTCCCAAGGTATCTATTTATTACAAAGGGAAGTAATTTTATAATAAAGTAACCAAGCAAACAGCATCTTGAGTAGGTGATCCAGACTGACAACAAAATAATAAGACATATGATCATTGTGTAACCTGTGATAGAATACTCTGAGAAGAGCACGTCACTTCTGTTGTATTCTTCCCAAAAGGTCATAACTTTAATCTAATCATATGAAACTTAACACCAACTGAGGGATATTTGACAAAATACCAGCATTCTTTAAGTGTCATAATCATGTAGGAAAAAGAAACTGAAGAACTGTCATAGACTGCAGGAAATCAAGAAGACATGACAACTAAATACAATGTGTGATCCTTGACTGAATCCTGGAACAGAAAGCTGACAATTGTAGAAAAACTGAAGAAATCCAAATAATGTCTATAGTTTAATTTAAAATACTGTACCAACCCAGGGACACCAAAAATAAATAAATAAATAAAATAAACTATTGTTTCCCTGGCCAGGTAGCTCAGTTCATTAGACATCATCTCAATATGCCAACATTGCAGGTTTGTTCTTTGGTGAGGGCACATACAAGAATCAACCAATGAATGCATGACTAAGTGGAAAGACAAATCGATGTTTCTTTCTCTTTTTCTCTCTAAAATCAATAAATTAAAAAATAATAATAATAATAAATAATATGCCCAGCCAGTATGGGTCAGTGGTTGAGCGTTGACCCATGCACCAAAAGGTCATCAATTTGATTCCTGGTCAGGGCACATGCCAGGTTGTGGGCCTGATCCCCAGTGGGGGACATGCAAGAGTCCTCCAATTTATGTTCTCTCTCATCGATGTTTATATCTTTCTCTCCCTCTCCCTTCTCTTTCTCTAATATCAATAAAGAAAAAATAAATAATAATAAATAATAAAGTATTATACCAATGTTAAGTTCTTAATTTTGATCACTGAACTAAGGTTATCTAGATATTAACATTGGGGAAAGTTGAGTGAAGGGTAGACAAGAACTGTACTATTTCCGTAAATCTAAAGTTACTTGAAAAAAAAGTTAAAATTACTGTAGGACATCTAAAACTAAGACAGAGAAATGTAATTACTCAATATTATGAATTTATAATGGTGGAATTGCAGATTAAATTGCATGAAGCAATAGCATAAAGCAGAACATTTCACTGCACTGAAGATATTAAACAGAAAAGAAGAAAGTCAGTACACAAGTATTTAAAACTGGGTACAGTAACAATGAAGATTTAATTTTATTTAACCTCACATTTACCTCACTTAAGAATTTTACATAGAAAAACCACATCCCAGTTCCAACATATTGAGTTCAGTTCAGGCCAGCTTCCCCGTTCTGTTAATTAAACTTTGGAACACTAAAACACAGGCTAAGGGAGATGATTAGATAGAAAGCATTGTTCTATTTATTTACCTCCCAGCCAAGAAAGAAAGAAAGAAAGAAATAAAGAAAGAAAGAAAAGAAAGAAAGAAAGAGAGAGAGAGAGAGAGAGAGAGAGAGAGAGAGAGAAAGAAAGAAAGCAAGCCCGCCCGCCCGCCCGCCCTGGCCAGTGTAGCCTGGTTGGTTGGGCATCATCCTTGCACCAAAAGGTTGCCAGTTCAATTCCCAGTCCAAGCACATGCTAGGTTTGCAGGCTGGATCCCCCATAGGGGGCTTGCAGGAGGCAGCTGATAGATGTCTCACTCTCACATCCAGGATGTTTCTCTCTTTCTCCCTCTCTTTTCCTCTCTAAAAAAAAAAAAGAAATAGGGAGAGAAAGAAAAGAAATCACATTCCCAAAAATCTGAAGTAAGCCAAGGTAGAAATAGAGTACCTAAAGCCATGTTCTTTGTGTAGTCTTATAAGATTCTCTTGATTCACTCTCATAGCCCTCCTTGTTCCACAAAATGTACCAAACTTAAAGTTCTCTGCCAAATTAAAGTCTTCTGTGCATAATTTGGAATGCTTCAGAGAAAAGCATCTAATAAACTATTATACTGTAAATCAGGATACTACTGCATTTAAATCACAAAATTCTAGAGGAAAAAAAGATTATCTTTCTAAAAATGGATTAATTTTTGCCCTGGCCAGTTTGGCTCAGTGGTTAGAGCATTGGCCTGTGGTCCAAAGAGACCTGGGTTCAGTTCCCACTAAGGGCATGTACCTCGGTTGCAGTTTGTCCCCAGCCCTGGTTGGTCGTGCAGGTGGCAGCCACACGATGTGTCCCTTTCACGTCGATGTTTCTCTCTCTCTCTTCCTCTCTCTCCCTCCCACTGTATCTGAACAAAAAATGGAAAAATGTCCTTAGGTAAGGATAAAAAAATAATAATAAAATAAATAAATAAATAAATAAATAAAAATGGATTATTTTTAAACACTTCTTAAGTAGGTAGAAACTTCATCTTGCTTGTTTTGCTACTCTTGGCTTATAGAGAATGAATTAATTAATATAACATATTCCAAATAGTAATTTCAGCACATAACTTGAGTATAACACTTACACATTTACAGTATTATAATAAATGAAAGTGAGGCACTCTATTGCATTCACTCACCAAAAAAATACTGTCTTATGTTTTATATAAAGTCTAAAATGAGGCCTAGAAAGTATACTGGTACATCTTACAATGACTTAAACAAGGCTGTCCCAGAGAGAGTTTCTTAGCTAACTCTCGGTTAATATACCATTCCCCAAAAAAACATTAATTAGTTACAGTTTTACAGTATTTTCTTAAAATTTTATTTTAAAAACAACTAGCCAAATACTTTCAATGTTAGTAGGCTCTAAAGATAATGAACTGGTTAAAAGAAAAATTCATGCATACCTTATGTAACTCAGAAGATGAAGACTTTTTCCTTTTTCCTTCTGTGACAATTTCTACAAAGACATGATAAAAGTTATCATTTAATATCTAAATGAGATAAACAAGATAATAAAAGTAAATCCTTTCACAGCCATCCTTTGCTTTAAACTAACTTCTTGATAGAGTTAGAATTTATATTGATACCTTTTACAGAACCTGACACACTAAAAATATAAAGGTCAAAAATTAATCAAAAGAGTAGCAAATTCTCACAAAATGTCTCCATTAAATAATATATGTATGATGACAATATTTTTTAAAAAGAGGCAAAGTTGGCTCTAAGAACTAAATAAGAAATCATCTGGCAAAAGTCCTAACATCCAACAGGTGTTTAGAAAATATTCACTGAACCACATAACCAGACAAATTATCAAATTCCTGTGATTGCAGGGTAGGGGAGTACAAAACAGAAAGTTGAGAGCTAGAAATTGAAAATATTTCACAAAAACACTTTTAATTCTACTACATATTTAATTATCTATGCATATAGGAAAAGCTTAAGTCTTTCCTTACCAACATTTTTCATACTTCCTGTAGATTTTTTTTATGATTCTTTCTTTCAATCAGCAAATACTGATTGAATGGAATGTCTATCATTTGCCTGGCACTGTGTTAGACAATGAGTACAGTGCAGTGAGCAAACTAAACACGTCCAAGCTTTCCTGGAACTTATAATTTACTAGAATATATCACATGATATTATATTTCATAATAAAAATGAGTGGTAGAAATCCACACATATATGGTCATCTACTGATGACAAACATACCACTGCAGTTCAGTGGTAGAGGGATGGTCTTTTTCAATTAGTAATACTGAAGCAATTGGACAACCAAATGGGAAAATAAATAAACCTAGACCTCTACCTCACACTATACACAAAAATTAATTTTAAATGGATCATAGTTTCAAATGCCAAAGAGAAAACAAATAAAGCTTCTAGAATTAAAAGGGAATATCTTCATGACCTTAAGGTAGGCCAAGATTTCTCAAACAAGATACAAGTAGTACTAATCGAAAAGAAAAAGATTCATAAACTCAACTTCATTTAAAATTAAGAACTTCTGCCCTGGCTGGTTTTGCTCAGTGGTTAGAGCATCAGTCCATAGACTAGAGAGTCCCGAGTTTGGTTCCCTGTAAGCGCACGTACCTCAATTGCAGTTTCTCCCCGGCCCCGGTTGGGGTCATGTGGGTGGCAACTACTCGATGTGTCTCTTTCACATCGATGTTTCTCTCTCTCTTCCTCCCTCTCGCTCTAAAACAAAATTAAGAACTTCTGTTCATCAAACCTCATCATTGAGAGTGAGAAGGAAGCCACAGACTGAAAAGAAACATTATTTATAATACATACTTCTATGTACAGCAGGATGACTATAGTTAATGATACTATATAATTCATACACCTGACTCAAACCAGAATATATAAAGAACTCATACAAAGCAAAGGCAAGACAACCCAATCTTCAAAATGAACATATGTTCTAAATAGGGAGTACCAGAGGAGTGAAGAACTATTGACTGGGACAGGATACAAATCAGCCTTCTGAGATGCTGGAAATATTCTATATCTTGATCTAGGTGATAGGTATATGTATATAAGTATAAAAAGTCATCAAATTATATATTAAAGACATGTATAGAATATTTTTAATTAAAAAAAATAACATTATTCAAAAAGTAAAAAATGATATGAATACTCTGCTGTACGTAATACCTCAACCTAAAATTTTTTTAATTTAAAAGTTTTTTTCTTCACTGATTTTTAGAGAGAGAGGAAAGGAGAGAGATAGAAACATCGATGAGAGAGAACATCGACTGGCTGCCTTCTGTATGCCCCCCACTGGGGATCAGGCCCTGGGTGTGTGTCCTGACAGGGAATCCAACCAGCAACCTCTTGGTACAGGGGTCAACATTCAACCACTGAACAACACCAGCCAGGCAAATTTTTAAATAACAATTATAATAAATGAACTATAGTTTATCCAGAAATCTACATAGTGAAAATAATTTCTCTTAAGTTCATAATAGATAACATTAATTTCACTATACTCATTTCTTGAAGTAAACACTCTTGTAAAAATTATTTTAACCTCTAAATGTAAGCTTTGGATCATTTATTTTTTTTTTTAATTTTTTTTTTTTTTAATCCTCACCCGAGGACATTTTTCCATTTTTTGCACAGATAGAGTGGGAGGGAGAGAGAGGAACAGAGAGAGAGAGGGAAACATCGATGTGAAAGGGACACATCGAGTGGCTGCCACCCGCACGACCAACCAGGGCCGGGGACAAACTGCAACCGAGGTACATGCCCTTAGCGGGAACCGAACCCGGGTCTCTCCGGACCGCAGGTGGATGCTCTAACCGCTGAGCCAAACCAGCCAGGGCTGCTTTGGATCATTTAAAATAGTTTTTTGTGGATTGTATTTTTTTAATCTTCACCCAAGGATATTTATTTTCTACTTATCATCAGATAGAGTGGGAGAAAAAGAGACAATCAATTGGTTGCCTCCCACACCACCTGACCAGGGCCTGTGACAAACCACAACCAAGGTATGTGCCCTTGACCATAAATGAACCCACAACTCATTGGTCCACGGGCCAACGCTCTGACTGCTGAGCCAAACCAGTCTGGGCTTAGTTTTTAATAAAGTAGCATTCCTTAGAGACAACCAAAAAAAAAGTAAATAATTTTTAAATAAATGGTAAAAAAAAAACTCAGACAGACAACAGTGTGGTGATTACCAGAGGGAAAAGGGAGTTAGGGGAGAGGTAGGAGAGGAGAAATGGGGGGATTAATGGTGATAAAAGGAAACTTGATTTGGATGGTGAACACACAATACAACATACAGATGATGTATTATAGAACCGTACCCCTGAAACCTATATAATTTTATTAACCAATGTCATCCTAGTAAGTTCGATTAAATAAATGGTAAGAAAGCCTTTACCTTATATAAGTTCACCTTCTAGTCAATTTTTTTTTCCTAGAGAACACTGCACCTCCTCCTCATGGTTTCAGGTACTCTACACATTCAGAAAAATACCTCTCTAGTAACAAACTATAGAAATGATCCCTGAAGGTGTAGTCTTTCTCTAGTCAATTTTAAATTTAATAAAACATGTATTTTTAAAAAGGAATGTCGCCCTGGCCGGTTTGGCTCAGCGGTAGAGCTTTGGTTTGCGGTCCAGAGAGACCCGGGTTCAGTTCCTGCTAAGGACGTGTACCTCGGTTACAGTTTGTCCTCGGCCCGGGTTAGTCATGAGGGTGGCAACCACTCGATGTGTCCCTTTCACATTGATGTCTCTCTCTCTCTCTCTCTCTCTCTCTCTCTCTCTCTCTCTCTCTCCCCCTCCCTCCCTCCCTCCCTCCCTACTCTATCTGAACAAAAATGGAAGGATGTCCTCGGGTGAGGATAAAAAACAAAACAAAACAAAATAAAAAGGAATGTCAATTGCTTAAATTATAATTTATACGTTACTATTCTCAAACTGATTCATTGAGTTAAAAGTGCTGCCCTGGCCAGTTTGGCACAATGGTAGAGCGTCAGCCTGCAGACCAATGAGTCGCGGGTTCAATTCCAGCCAAGGGCAGGTACCTTTGTTGAGGTTCGTCCCTGGCCCTGGTTGGGGTCATGCAGGAGGCAACCAGTCGATGTGTCCCTCTCATGTTGATGTTTCTCTCTCTTTCCCTTTCTCTCCCACTCTCTCCCTCCCACTCTATTTGAAGACAAATAGAAAAATACCTTCAAGTGAGGATTAAAAAAAGTCCTTCTATGGTGTTTTGTAGCATGTTACCTTATTTCTTTAAGTAATACTATTGTGACTTCTCAAAATTTTAGGGGTTTTTATAACTGAGTTGCTCCATGTTATACTAGGTTGGTTTGGGAGCATTTTAATAAACATATGATGTGATGATGTGCCTCTGCTTGTGATTATCTGGTATAGCATAGTGCTCAAGAGTACAGACTTTAAAGCCAGACAACCTAAATTTATATCTTGCTCACTAGCTGTCACTTATCTAAGACTCAGTTTCTCATCTCTAAAACAGGGCAAGATACCCAGCTTTTTTGTTTGTTTGTTTGTTTGTTTGTTTTTGTTAGAGAGAGTCAGACAGACATCGACGTGAGAGAGAAACATAGATCAGCTGCCTCACGCGTGTATCCCAACTGGGGATCAAGCCCATTGCCTGGGTATGTGCCCTGACCAGGCATCAAACCCACTACCTTTGATGTCCTGGATGATGCCTCAACCAACTGAGCCACACAAGTCTGGCCAGGATACCCAGCTTTTCAATTGTTACGATTAAAGTGAGATAGTCTATAATAAAGTATTTAACATTATGTCTGTCATACAGTTAGTGCAAAATAAATGGTAACTATAATTATTGTATTTTATATTTAAATATACCTCTTTAAGAGACTTTGGTACATACATTAGTATTAGCATATAGAAAAATCTCTCTAATTATTCTCCTTTTAAATATATGAGTCAAACAATTAAAAAGCATGACTTTTTCCCAAGTAACTTCTGGAACCACTCATTCACTTATTTATTCCATAAACATTTATTAAGGATAATAGTAATTACCACTGCCAGGCACTATGCTAAGTACTTTACACAAATTTTATTTAATCCTTATAAAATCCTCATAAGATCAGTAAAAGTATTAGCTCTATTTTACATATAAAGAATTTAGGTTTGAAGAATCCAAATAATTTGCCCAAGGTCACCATGTTGATCCATCACTGATCTGATTACAGGTGGTATTCTTTATTTTTTTAAATATGTTTTTATTTATTTTAGAAAGAGAGGGAGGGAGAGGGAGAGAGAAACATCAATGAGAGAGAAACATCAATTAGCTGCCTCCTGTACTTCCCCTACTGGGGATGAAGCCCAAAACCAGGGCATGTTCTCTGACCAGGAATCTAACCAGCACCTGTTGGTTCATGGAATGATGCTCAACCAAGTAAGCCACAATGACCAGGCAGAGGTGGTATACTTAAGCAGTATACCCTAGGCATACTGGATGCTATGGGAATTAAAGATGAATAAGACAGTACCTGTCACAAGTTAATAGTAAAACAACATACACTGAACAATTCAGCAAGCTAGAATACATGATGGAATCTGATAAACATCATGTAGGAGGTGCAAAGACCCCTGGAAGTTCAGAAATAGGTATAATTTTTTTTTAAGTTTGAGTTAAGAGATAGTTCTTAGAAAAGCATAATTGAGCTGAACTTTGAGGTACATTAAAGATAATAAGTAAGTTTTAGACAGGCAGCTAGGATGAAGCAGCTCACATCAGCCAACCTCCTAAATTAAGAAGATTCACATTAGACTTGCCCATCTGGGAGGCAGGTTTGAGACAACACCATAACAAAGTGCCAGTCTAGATCTTTGGAGTTGCTCAATCCTACCCATAACCTATTTCCTGTGTTACCACTTGCCTCTAGTCTACTTTCCAATCCTCTTTCTTCCATCATCAGGCCTGGGAATCACATTCATCACCCTAGACACCAATCCCTACAGCCTTACCCTACAGCCTTACATCTCTTAATATAACTCAACTCTATTTTTCATCAACATTCTTCTCTCTCTTCTCTAGTCCACTAAATTCCTTTCTAGAGTAACACAATTTCCTTAAATTCTGAATCATTTCCTTGAACATTTGCTCCACCTTAGTTTAACTGAATGCTACCTTTTTACTGACTACACTATTTTTTTTTTAATCCTCACCTGAGGACATTTTTCCATTTTTTGTTCAGATAGAGTGGAGGGGAGAGAGAGGAAGAGAACAGAGAAAAGGGGGGGGGGGAGAGAGAGAGAGAGAGAGAGAAACATCGACGTGAAAGGGACACATCGAGTGGCTGCCACCCGCACAACCCAACCAGGGCCAGGGACAAACTGCAACCGAGGTACATGGCCTTAGCAGGAACCAAATCTGGGTCTCTCTGAACCGCAGGCTGTTACTCTAACCGCTGAGCCAAACTGGCCAGGGCTGACTACACTATTTTTAAGACACTTTTTCTAGAAGATTCTTCTCCTACTTACAAAATTAGTAGTTAACAATCTTCTCCCCCAGCCACCATTTCCAATGAATATTCTATCTTTATTGTAATAATTCCTTTTTTAAAGTTCCCATAAATTGGATATATTATCTCACTCATAATTGTGATTGCCATGTACTGAGCCAAGACCAGCTCTAACATTCCTAGAATATTCTGATACTTGATTTATAGTTTTCCTTTTCATCATTATAATACACCATCATTCTGAATCTCTAACACTTCTATTAATCAACTCATGCAATACAAAGGACTCACCTTAATTTACTCTAACAAACTTCCTCTACACATCCCCATTTCAGAAACAAACACTTATGAATGGATTTAAGGAATAGTGTTGCACCTTTCAAGGTCTCAAATGAGAACTTCTCATTCTACAACATACTGTTCTTTGACCCTTCCATTTTTTTCTCACTCATACTGAACCCATTTTTGCCCCCCCCCCGTTTGTCATACCCTTTAACCCTAATTAATATTAAATTCATTTCTTTTCCAAATTCTTCTTCCTGCACTACTTAGCACAACTGAAGGAAGTCATATAATTGTAGTAACTGCAGCTACTACTACTGCAAACTCAAACTTGTTTTAACAAAAATTTTTCAATTAAATAGTTCTTATATTTATCCCTAATTGACCTCCTACTCTAGTTTGACCTCCCAAAACCACTTGAAAGTCTCTTTCTCAAAAGATGATATTGCCCTGGCCGATTTGGCTCAGCGGTTGGAATGTCAGCCTGCGGACCAGAGAGTCCCGGGTTTGGTTCCCGCTAGGGGCACATACCAAAAAAATAAACTAATTAATTTTTTAAAAAAAGAAAAGATGATATTGCCTCCTATTTCACTAGATACTCAAGATGAAACTGGGGAAGGGAGGGAAGAGTTCCAAATTTAAGCAAGTTTGCCCAGTCGGTGTGGCTCAGTGGATTGAGCATCACACCATGCACCAAAAGGTTGTCGGTTCAATTCCTGGTCAAGGCACATCCCCAGTATGGGACATGCAGGAGGCAGCCAATCGATGTTTCTATCTCTCTCTTCCTCTCTATCTAAAAAATCAATAAAACTATTTTTTTTTTTAAAAATCAAGTAAGTTTGAGAAATACTGCACACTTGGTCACTCTCTGAGAGAGGCCTAATGTAGCATAGCAAAGGCTCTGAAAAAAATCCTGCAGTAAATAAAATTTTCTTGTAACTACAGTTGTCAAACATAATTGTCCACAGAACTTTCTTTTTTCCAAGTAGGCTTAATAGTGCCTGTGACAGTAGAAGAGGTTAAAATTATAAATTTGTAGTCAGAAAGACCAGATTTTGAATCCTGGATCTGCTTCTTACCGTTAAGAGTTGCTTACCCTCCCTAAGTCCCAGTCTCATCTGTAAATTAGAAATAATAACCACCTTATAAGGCTTTTGAAAGAATAGTTTGTAAAATTTTTAGCACACTGCTTAGTACCTAAGTACTCAAAAAAAAAAAAATATATATATATATATATATATATATATATATGAACAGCTCGGCTGAGTAGCTCAGTTGGTTAGAGCACCGTACCCATAAGCCAAGATTGCAGGTTTAATTCCCAGTCAGGGCACATACAAAGCAATCAATGAATGCATAAAAAAGTGAAACAACAAATCGACATTCTCTCTCTCTCCAGCCCCTCTTTTAAAAACATGTACACCACCGGGCCGGTGTGGCTCAGTGGTTGAGCGTCGACCCATGCACCAAGAGGTTGCCAATGTGATTCCCGGTCAGGACACATGCCCAGGTTGTGGGCCAAATCCCCAGTGGGGGGCATGCAGGAGGCGGCCAAATGATGTTCTCTCTCATTGATGTTTCTATCTCTGTCTCCCTCTCCCTTCCTCTCTCTCTCAAAGCAATAAAGAAAAAAACAATTTTTTTTTAAATAAAAACATATACACTTAACTCAAAAGAAAGCGAACACAGATCGTGAAGAATGTTGCCTAAAGCAACCAGTTGAAAATCTAAAGTTTACTTGAAATTTCCTGTCTTAATTCAAAAACCCACTTATAAATTGTGATCTATAACTCTAATATATGTTATACTTTTGTTGTTGTTAAACATTTCTAATGGTCATTCTCCCTTAAATAACCCATGGATTTAATAATTATTTCATTCATTCAACTGTTGGTGAAATTGTTCCCGGTACCAATACTTTTTTTAATCTGTCCTCATCTAACTCTACCTCCTGCTTTTGATATGCTGTGAACTTGGAAATAAGATAATCATGGTTATAAATAATTTTAAAATACAGATTCAATGTACTCTGAAGAAAGGCTTCAGGAGCTTCTGGGTGAATTTTAAACTGAAGTAATAAGCCCAGCCAACGTGGCTCAGTGGATTGAGCATCCTCCCAAGGACTGAGAGGTCCAGGTTCCATTTCCAGTCAGGGCACAAGCCCAGGGTTGCAGACTTGATCCCCAGTAGGGGGCATGCAGGAAGCAGCTGATCCATGTATCTCTTTCACATTGATGTTTCTCTCTCTCTCTCCTTCCCTCTCTCTAAAAAGTCAATGAAAACATATTTATAAAATAATAATAATAAAATAAATAATCTGAGGTAAAGACTATACCTAAAGCTGTGTTAGGAAGCACAAAAATGACATCACAGAAACGGTGTGCATTTTCCTAATGTGTCCACTTTACTTGAAGGTTTTAGGGGAGGAAGTATTTGAAAACAAATATTATAATCTATTGTATTACACACAATCTCTATTATATCTATATATGTATTTTCAAAGGCAAAACGATCTCTAAAATACATACACACACACACACACACACACACACACAGGATAACATTGGTTGCTTATGAAAGGGACTTCAGGTTTTCAACTGCTGCAGACAATGTCCCAGGCAATCTCTGTTCATTCTCCTTTGCAAATAAGGACCAAAAAAAAACAGTTTGAGATGCACTGCCATTAGGGCACTCCTAAATAAATTTGGAATTGTTAAGGCTGTCTCTGAGAAAATAAACGGTACAATAAGAAATGAGAAAATTAAACAAAATAATTGATTCATCAGTTTGTAATGTAGTACCAAAGACTGAAGATAGTCATTTAAATCGTAAAGCATCCCAGGCGGTGTAGCTCAGTTCTTTATTTAGAGCCTGGTCCTGATAGCCAAGGTTGAGGGTTCAAGCCCAGTCAGGTCAGGGCAGATGCAAGAAACAACCAATGAACGCATAAATAAGTGGAACAACAAAAATCGCTATTTCTCTTTCTCTCTCTCTCTCCCCCCCCCTCCCAAAAATAAATAAACCATAAAGCAATTTTTAAAATGCTGAGAATAAAAACACAACGAAAAGACGGCTTTAAATCCCCTGTTCGACTTTTTAATCACTTTTGGAAGAAGCACGAGGAGGCTGGAAAAGTAAGGTTATTCAGCGGGCCAGTTCGGGAGACGCGTTGCAGCATTTAAGTGACGAAGAGTCAATTAGCAAGCCCCGCCTTTCCCCCTTTGCAGCGGCTACTACCTGCACCCAGGTAAGGGGGTAAGAAAGAGGCCGAGTGGAGAGCAGAGGAACAGGAGAAAGTGGGGTCCAGCGCTGAGAAACTGGAAACAAAACTGGAACCCTGGTAGAATTGCGAGGAAGGCGTGGCAAAACAGCAGGAGCAAAGAATGAAAGGGTGCTGGGGTGAAGGCTGCCCAGGCTTCGATGACAGCTGGGCTCGAGGTTGTCTCTCCGGGGAGAGGGTGACCTCGGAACCTTCCATTGTGCGCGCCCCTCCGCTCCCCCGTCTCCACTTCCCACCCCGCCCCCGCCCCAGCCCGAGCCCGAGCCCGAGCCTCGCAGCTCCGGGGCCGCAGCACCGGGCCGCCAGTGCCTCCCATTTGCCCAAGGTAGGAGACAGTCTGCTCAGCCTCCTGCGACGCCCCCTCACCGGATGAAGACCGACGTCGCCCGGCCTTCCCCTTGTCCATCTTCTCCTGCAGCTGTAGTCGCAGTTGCAGTCGCTGTCACCTCAAGACCCCTCAGGCTGGGGGAGGGGGGGAGGGGAGAAAAAAAAGAAACAGGAAAGTGTCAACCGCGCTTGCGCAAGCGTCGTCGTGTGCCCTCAGACCGGAAATCAGCGTCCCTCCCACCTCCACCCCGAAATTGCTTCCTGGCACTTGTTTTCTGTGCGGGTTGCTGCTTGGAGTGTGGTTTCTTTCGTTGTTGTTGTGTTTGTTTTTGTTTGGTGTTTGTTCGTTTTAGTGGCTTGGTGGGGGTTTTTTTATTGTCTGCCCTAGTGACAAAGTAAGTCTGGGTGCAGAGTTTTGACTCGAGATCTTAAAAGGCTTTGCCGACTTGAAGACGCTAGGCTAAAAAACGGGGAGGAACATTTGAGATCTTGTCCCCTGGCGATCTCCCTGGCATATGTCCTCAGTTTGGCTCAAATAAACTCTTATAAAAATTATAATTAAAAAAAAAAAAACAAAAAAAAACAGCCGGGCAATGTTGCTCAGTGGATTGCGCATGGCTCGGTCCCCCATCGACTGAGAGGTTCCCCCATCGACTCCAGGGCACATGCCTGCGTTTCCGCTAGATCCCCAGTAGAGGGCGTGCAGGAGGCAGCCGATCAGATGTTTCTGTCTCACATGATGTTTCTATATCACTTCCTTTCTCAAAAAAAAATCAGTAAAAACATTTTTTTTAAGTAGGAAAAATAAAAAATGGGCAACTTTAGGAATTCCACCAGTTCACTGCACCTCGTGAGGTGGCCCCAGAAATATGAGAATAAAACATTATTCCTTTTGAAGTATTGTTTTCCTCAAGATTTCTCCTATACATTTGTCCTCATCAAGCTTCCTCAAACTGGGAAACAAGATCTAGCAATTGGTTTAGCAGTTTGAGTGGAAATAAATTAGGTCAGCTGAGAGGGAAAAAAGTCAGGACCTATTTAAAATTCAAGGTTCTTAATGTTTAAAGTAGGGAAGGACATAAGCTGAACATCAGTATTTTCAAATAAAAGGCTGAAATGATTGAAAGTGAGCAGGTGTACACTGGAATTCATTCAACTAAACTAACTTTCATTATTGTACTTCAGGACATAGCCTTGTCCTCAGTGAACTCAGCTTTTAGACTGATTTTTTTATTTTTTGTCCTTTCAAAGGACCCATCAGTTTAGAAAATTGACCTAAAATCATTATTTGGCCATATTTGAATCATTTTTTTTAATGTTTAAGTTTTAATCGCGATAACTTGAACGAAATTCAGCAGAGCACTGTAGTCAGAGGCAAAATGACTAGGCTTGCACTCTTCCAAGCTAGAAGGAGCCCTGGAAATCCTTCAGTTTAATATCAGCTCCCCTCTACCCACTTTACCAACGTCAACAAAAGGACTTCCCCAGATTACCACTAAAGCCCAGTTTCCTGCTTATTGAGTCCTGCGTCTTAATTACTGTGTGGTCTATGCTAAAAATCTAGGTAAGCCTCCAGGTGCTAAGGCCTATTGGGCTAGGGGGAGTGCCTTACAGGGCAGGAATGGCTGAAAAGCAGCAATACTTAAGGGGTTGCTGAGATGGAAATTCACTCCAAGGATTTCATTTTGAGGCACTCGTTTATTTGTTTAACAAATAAAAACTTTACTTTCTGAAAAATATCTGAATTTTAAGTTTACTGATGAATCAACCTTTTTAATTGAATAATTTAATTAACGCAAGAACTGAACCAGCTTAGCCAATTTTATGAGAAACAAATTAACTGCAAAAGATGGAAATAGAGCTGAGAGATGAAAACATAAAAAAAGAAAGTGTAAGTAAGCCTAATCTGTTTCCATCCACAGTAGCAGCTTCCATAAAAGTGTTTTAAACTTTAGCAGTAAGAAGTAAACCTAAGAAAAATGAAATTATAAGAAGTTAATCAAATTATTCAGCTTGCCAAATATATAATTTATACTTGTCACTGAACCAAATAGAGTGTTTCTGCTAATAAAGACTTAGTAAGCCAGTTTGTTTCTTTAAATTGGACCTTGTTTTGAATAACATATTTGAAGATAAATGACCTTTAAGCCAAGAATTTCAAAGAATAACAGGAAAAGGCAAAGAACAGCATACCACTTTAACCAATATTTTTATTGTTTTAGCTTGAACAATCTCTACTACATAGTTGACTGTATTGCAAACAACTAAAGGACTAAAAAGTTCAGTTTCTACTTTTGAGGGTCATTTAACAATCTCATTTTGCCTTTTATGAAAGACTAATTAAAGGACCTTTTATCTTACAGTGTTTTGTGATGTTCAGAGAAAAGCTTTCTTAATTAAAAAATATGAAGACCCCAAAAAGTGATTATTTTTCTTAGTATATTTAAGGATACGGTCATTTCTTTTATGTATGTTTAGAGCCATTTTTTGGTTTTTTGTTTGTTTGTTTGTTTGTTTGTTTGTTTTGAGAGACAGAAACATCGATTCATTGTTCCACTTATGTATTCATTCATTGGTTTCTTCTTGACCGGAGATTGAACCCACAACCTTGGGTTATCGGGAGGATGCTCTAACCAACTGAGCTACTCAGCCAGTGCTAGAGCCTTTAAAATCATTTAAAATTAGCCTTGGACAGCATTGCCCAGTGGTTAGAGCATCGGCCCATGCACCAATGGGTCTCAGATTCGATTCCCAGTGAAGACCAGTACCTGGGTTGCAGGTTCAATCCTCGATGGTCGGGCGCTTGTGGGAGGCAACCAATCCATGTGTCTCTCTCACACTGATGTTTTCTCCCCCCCCCCCCCCCATCTAAACAAAAAATGGAGAAATGTCCTCGGGTGAGGATTAAAAAAAAAAAAAGTAAAAAAATAAAAACCCTCAAAAAAAATAATTTGAAATTAGAAATCCATCAGCCCAGCATTTGTAAGAAGAGGAAAGAGGATGGACTGGTTTGATCTTAATGCGCTTGGTTCTTTATTGAGTGTTAGAAGAGTGTATTAAGTATTTAAATTAGGTATTCATTGTATTTTTGTTTTAAAAGCAGTGGGTATGATTTTAACAGTTTCAAGTCATAGAGGCAGTGTGAAATTAATCAACCCTTTATTTTACTCCTTGACTAACAGTTTCTTTGAAGAGAAATTAATGAAATCTACAAAAGCCCCTTTCTCATCACAAGTGAATTAACTTTAATCCTTACCAGAGGACATGTTTCCACTGATTTTTGAGAGACAAGGAGAGAGATTTGATTTGGAGTAGTGTGTCATGGTGCTATTCACCTCATTTTCACTAGTAGTTGATTCCTATCTTTAAAATATTGAGAATTTTTATGTGAAGGAAGTCTTTCTTCCACAGGTAAATGAAGTAACGTGATTAATTAAAAGATGCAAAAAGTTTGTTGGGTTTCAAAGATAACTTTCCCCTTTTTTTTAAGTTGCCTTCATTTGTATTAAATTTATTGGGGTGACATTGGTTAATAGGATCATATAGGTTTCAAGTGTACATTTCTATGATATAGGATCTGTATATGACTTTGGGTGGTGGAAACATGTTACTTCCCTTTTAAGGTAATCAATATTTGCAACTGCCCTAAAATGGAATAGCCTGTTCCCAGAAGTTATGAAAACCTGCAGTAACTTAGGGTATTTGAGCAGTAGAGTAATCTTTTGTCCAGGAAGTTATAGAAGAAATAGTATATGCACAAACTTTAACCTGTCATTTGGCTCTGGGACTGAGCCCAAGGTAAAATGTGTTTATTTAGCATTTCTACACCTTAATATATTTTGTTAATTTTAATAGAAATTTTTATTTCATGTTATAATTTAGTAAAATTGAGACTTTGGGTAGTCTAGTCTTCTTTATCCTTTAACTTTTGGTACCCACTTACCTCTCCATAATCCAAATCCTGACGCATAGGATCTAGATTGGACAAAATTAGTAAACCCAAAATGTAGCTGTGAGGAATACTTGGGAGCAACTTTTTTTAAATTACCTATTTCTAAGTCCTACCTCAGACCTTTTGAGTCAGAATCTCCTAGAAGTGTGGTCTAATCTTGTATGTTTAAAAGGTTTCCAAGAAAATGTATCAGGCTGTTGTTGTTTTTAAGTATAAAACTAAACTAAACTATAGGCCCTAGGGCTGCACACTGAGGAGATAAAATCATAAAGAAATACAAAGTAATAGTTACTCTTCAAGGGAGGCATAGAGCACTTGAAGGCACATTAGGGATGTCTGACAAAGCCAGCCTAGGGTTGTTAACAAGGGTGTTTCTCTTTTTTATTTATTTGTTTGAAGAAAAAGCTTTAATCACCAAATAAATGTGCAATGAAATATGAGACTCCTCTCGCTCCAGGAAGCTCCTGTCCCAGTTCCTCTACCCAAAGGCAACTGCTGTTAATGGTTTCTTGTGTATCTTTTCAGAAACAAGACATTCTCTATCCACACAAATATATGTGGTCCCCTACTTTTATTGCTCAGTGACAGCTGTGTGGTGTTTCTCTTTATAATAGTTCACTAAACTATTAATTTTGAAAATTTCCCTAGGGGATTCTGTTGCATACTCAAACTTGGGAACCCCAAGATTTGGTGTCATCTGATTTTTTTTTCTTTCTGTCCCCAATATCCTATTTTCTCCAGGTCTTTGTCTCAGGAGGATTAAATTCAGTTTCTTTCATCTTTCCTGCAGAGAGGTAGGAAGAGGAAAGAAATACTATTTAGTTTGCTCTTTTTTGAACACCTGCATATATAACTTAATAAGCTCTATTATTTTCTACCATTTTCTACATTTGCTAAATAGAATTGTATACAGGCATAATTATTTTTCTTTTAAAAAACCTCATAGTTGCATTCTGTGTTGGAAAATAAAAATAGTAATAGTTTTTCTTAAAAAGTTTTTCAGTGGGTTTTTTGTTTTGTTTTGTTTTGTTTTTCTAAATACATTTGTTAATATATGCTCATTTTTTTAAGTATTTTTAGATATTTTAAATATTGTAGAGGTATCCTTCATTCTGTGCTTCTTAATGGCATAGGATATACAAAAAGACTTCTTCCTTAAATATACCAACAGACAGTAATTACTGTAATAAGGTATTACTATGTAACCAGGGACTAAGAGGAAATAAGGGTTTATTACTAATGAATACAAAGTTGCAGTTTGCAAATGAAAATGTTCTGTGGATTGATAGCAGTGATGGTTGCACAATAATGTGAATGTGCTTAATGCCACTAAACTGCACACCTAAAAATGGTTAAAATGTTAAATTTTAGTATTTTTGCCACAATTATAAATAATAACCAGCCCTGGCCGATTTGGCTCAGCCGTTAGAGCGTCGGCCTGCAGTCCAGAGAGACCCGGGTTCGGTTTCTGCTAAGGGCCTGTACCTTGGTTGCAGTTTGTCCTCGGCCCTGGTTGGGCAACCACTCGATGTGTCCCTTTCACATCGATGTTTCTCTCTCTCTCTTTCTCTCTCTCCCTCCCATTGTGTCTGAACAAAACACGAAAAAATGTCCTCGGGTGAGAATAAAAAAAAAATGTTAAAAATAATAACCAGCCCTGGCCAGTTTGGCTCAGTGGTTAGAGTGTCAGCCCACGGACCAGAGAGTCCCCGGTTAGGTTCCCGCTAAGGGCATGGATCTCGGTTGCAGTTTGTTTCCAGCTCCATTTGGGGTTGTGTGGGTGGCAGCCAGTTGATGTGTCTCTCTCACATCAATGTTTCTCTCTCTCTCTTCCCCCTCTCACCCTCCCTCTGTATCTGAAGATAAATGCAAAAATGTCGTTGGGTGAGGATAAAAAACAATAATAATAATAAGAATAACCACATCTACAACAAAACATAACAGCTGTGTCACCACCTAATCCAGATTACTAGAAGGACCTAATTTGAAATTCTCATTAATTATTGTATACTCTTCTTTTTTTTTTATTTCATTAAATGTAAAATGACTAGACTACTTAATATAAGAAACTGTCTAACAACTGCCCTCACTAAATTTTTGGTGAATGAATGAAATAAACAGTCAAATAATATGCATTTTTAAGATCATGGTAAAAATTAATCTTCAGGCTCTTAGACCTGCTTGAGTTTCTTTGAGCATGTAACTTTACCTTTGAAAACCTTACTTCTCTATAAAAGAAATATATTAGCTATGAATATCAGTAACATCCCTTGTAGCTCTAATAATCTTATTCTTGAAGCTAAGCTATCTTGTTCCAATCCATTCTTTAGAAAACTAAGCACGTAAAACAGTTTGATTCTCTCCTTTATTTTAATGGGCCATCTTGATTTGCAAAAGAGAAAACATATATATGCATAGGATATTCTCTAAAGTAATTCATAAATTGACTTTTTAAAAATGTATTTATTTTAGAGAGAAGAAAGGAAAGAGAGAGAGAAGCATCCATTTGTTGTTCCACTTATTTATGCATTCACTGGTTGACTCTTGTGTGTGCCCTGACTAGGGATTGAAATTGGGGTATTGGGATAATGCTACAACCAACAGAGCTGTCTGGCCAGGGCATAACTTGATGTTAATTAACTTTAAAATTATAGAAAAAGTCTCTAAATTTTTTTAAGCTATGCATGCATCTTTCTTCTATATATACAGCTACAGGACTTTTGCCCTTCTTATGCCCTTAGCAAAAATCTAAAATTCTAACAACAGTATTTAACTACCTACTATTCACCAAGCACTATTCCAAGAACTACAGCTACAGTAGTGAGCAAAACAACGTCCTTGTCCTTGCTTTCATGGAACTTACATTCTAATGGAGGAGAAACAGATAATAAGCAAGTATATGTCAGTTGGTAATAAGTGGGAAAAGAGAAGAAAAGGGGGAGAAGAAAATGAAAGAAAAAAGGAGAGAGAGAGAAAGAAAAGGAAAGAAAAAAAAAATAATGAATCATAGATAAGGAGTGAGAAAGGCTTGGAGGGGATTACCCTTTCGGATAGAATGCTCAGAGAAAGTTTCCCTGATTAGTTAAAAGGTGGATAGAAACTTTAAGGAAATGATACCCTATAGATGTCTAGGGGAAGAGTGTTCCAAGCTGTGAGCATAGCAAGAGGGAATGCCACTAAACAGGAGCTTTTTCCACAAGTTGGAGGCAAAGAGGCCAGGTGTGGCTAGAGTGAAGTAAACAAGAGAATGGTTGAAAATGACACCTGAGAAAGAGCTAAGAGCCAGGTCATGTAGCTAGATGAGTAAGAAAGTGAGAGAATGGAAGGAAATGACACTGGAGAGCTAAGGGCCATGTGAGACCTTGTAGGCCATGGTAAGACTTAATCTTTTATTCTGAGTGAGAGGGGAAACCATTGAGAATTTTGAACAAGGGTGTGAGATCCTATGTGGATATTTTTAAAAGATAGTTCTGGTTGCTATGTGGAATACAGACTGCAGGGAGATAAAGAGCTTAGGCTACTTGTTGGAAGTGGGTTGTGGATTGCCAGTGTCAATGTTAAGAAATTAAGGAGAGTATTAATGTATTTATTAAGAACATGAATTTTAGCCCTGGCCAGTGTTGCTTAGATGGTTGGGCATCGTCCTGTGCACTGATTGCCCGTTCAATTCCCGGTCAGAGCACACGCCTGGGTTTTGGCTCTACCCCAGTAGGGGGCATGCAAGAGGCAGCCAATCAATGTTTCGCTTTCACATTGATGTTTCTCTCTCTCCCCCTCTCTTCCTCTCTCTCTAAAAATCAATAAAAATAGCCCTGGCTGATTTGGCTCAGCAGTTAGAGCGTCAGCCTGCAGTCCAGAGAGACCTGGGTTCAGTTCCCACAAAGGGCATGTACCTCCGTGCATTTTGTTCCTGGCCATGGTTGGGTCGTGTGTGTGTGGGGACCACTCAACGTGTCCCTTTCATGTCAGTGTTTCTCTCTCTCTCTTCCTCCCACTTTATCTGAACAAAAAACGAAAAAATGTCCTCGGGTGAGGATAAAAAAAAATCAATAAAGATATATTTTTTAAAAGAACATGAGCCCAGCTGGTGTAGCTCAGTGGTTGAGCATCGACCCATAAACCAAGAGGTTGCTGGTTCGATTACCGGTTAAGGCACATGGCCAAGTTGTGCACTGGATCCCTTGGGGGAGGCATGCAGGAGGCAGTCAATCAATGTTCTCTCTCATCAATGTTTCTATCTCTCTCTCCCTTCATCTCTCTCTAAAAGCAATAAAGAAAAATAGAAAAGAACATGAATTTTTGAGTCAGCCACCCTTAGTACCCATTGTTTATTTAATAGTTGTTTGGCTTTAGGGAAAGCCACTTAACCTTTTCAAGCCTTTTCTTTTCCCTTTAGATTTTGTCTACAATAATTCTAAATTAATTTCTTAGCTGCGTTTTTTCTTCTCAAACATCAGAATAACCATATCATTTATTATTAGATAAATTGATCATAACCTACACTGCCATCCCCTGTATAATTTAGTAAATGCTTACTGTGGAAATAAAGACCAACCAAATAAGAAAAGTAAAACCTATTTATTCTGAGTTCCCAATAGCAGAGACTCAGAGGCAGTCAGAGGAGTGGGAAGGCTTTATAGTGGAAAAGGGAAAGTAAACTGTCATGGGGAAGCTGTAGGCAGGCTAACCAGAAGTGTCATCCTGTGATTGGTTTGGGAGTGCATATTTGAGAAATCTTGTAGGTTCTAAATTGAAAGTGGGGATTAAAATTAGGAAAGTGAGGCCCTGGCTTGTTTGGCTCAGCAGTTAGAATATTGGCCTGCGGACCAAAGAGTAGCAAATTCAGTT
Organism: Molossus molossus; assembly: GCF_014108415.1. NCBI lineage: Eukaryota > Metazoa > Chordata > Mammalia > Chiroptera > Molossidae > Molossus > Molossus molossus. The sequence goes on from NW_023425388.1 coordinate 86,816,327, forward strand.
CCAGTCAAGGGTGTGTAACTCAGTTGTGGTTCGTCCCGGCCCTGATCAGGTCATGTGGGAGGCAACCAGTTGATGTGGCTCTCTCACATCAATGTTTCCCTCTCTCTTTCTCTCCCACTCTATCTGAAGATATATGGGGGGAAAGTATCCTTGGGTGAGGATTAAAATAAAATAAAATGTTTAGAAAAGTAAATAAATAAAATGAGTACAGTGAGGGGGGAAAGGAGGAACATTTGTAATACTTTCAACAATAAAGATAAAAAATAAAAATTAGGAAAGCTGTCAGTTATTAATCAATTCCTGGCCATTTGGGGCCAATTGTAACAAATTACTGTTATAATTTAACTTCCTGGTCACTAGAGGTAGTAGTCTGACTTCCCACAAGCCTGATTTACAGCAGGCTAGCTTTCTGAGCTGTTCATTATAAATAAAGTGTTGGTTTCCTGGGCAAGTTGTTGTAGGTTGTGGGTCAAAGTTTTATTTTTGTATATGTCTGGCTATTGTCCTTTAGTATGTTCAGTCTCTCGTTACTTTGCATCATTCACAATTATTTTGAATTAAAGTCTTTACCATAGACTAAAAGGTTTATGTCTTTGTGAAGTGCTTACTTTAGCATTATTTCCCACCAGAAGAATTTAGCAAGCTGAATTTTGTTTTTGTTTTTTGTTAATCCTCACCCAAGGATATTTTTCCATTAATTTTTAAGCAGGGTGGAAGGGAGGGAGGGAATGGGGAGAGAGAGAGAAAGAGAGAAACATCAATGTGAGAGATCACATTGACTGGTTGCATCCTGAGCGACCCCAGCTTGGGCCAGGGAGCAAACCTGCAACCCAGGTACGTGCCTTTGACAGGGACTCAAACCTATGACCCTTCTGTTTACAACCCTACACTCTAACCTCTGAGCCAAACCGGCCAGGGCTGAAAATTTTATTTTTTTCTAGCACTAACATATTATTTATTTTTACTTTCAGTGGCTACAAATGACACAGGAACTGAGCTTCCAAAAATTTATTCAACAATCTGACTTACTAGAAGAACTTAAATATGACTTCAATGAAAAAGCTGAGTTGAGACACATTGAGACACAAAGGCCTTTTGTCTTTAACTATTATAAAAATGTCCCTGAGAGGAATAGCAAGCGCTACCAGGCCCTTGGCCATTTGCTTGAAAAATACATTTATGAGCTTTTGGAGAAAGTATGCAAATTACAAAAAGTATACATCTCACCAGAGACTGATAAGGAATCAAGAAGCTTCTTTTTTATGAGTGAGAGAGCATTAACAAATCATCATTCTGCTCTTCTTGTCCTTCTTCAAGACCATGGGGTCTTTCGAGCTGGTCAATGGAGTCAGCAGGCAATAATACATCATGGTCTACAACATGGAAGTCAGATACCATGTATTCAAATGGCATTGCAGGCACATTATGATGTAATTGTGCTAAATCCCAATGACAATTTTGTGGACCTAAACATGGCAAAAGAGCGGAAAGGCCTTTTAACACAAAATATTGAGTCCTCTTCCCTAAAAATGGTTCAAGCTGAGAGCTTTGTATCTCTCCAGCAGCCTCTCCAATGTATTCCAAAAGGAGGCAGCGACACCCCTGAAGAACACATGGCTTACATTTGGGATTGCTTCATTTCAAAGACTGAAGGCAAGGATGTTGCCTTCATTGTACATGGTTATGGAGGCTTGGTTTTTATGGACTTGCTTGTTCATAGGAAGTGGGAAGTGATGAGCAAAGTATATGCTGTTGCACTTATTGACTCTCAGCATCATGTAAGACACCAGCTGGGAAGTGATGTACAGTTATCAGCATGGGTAAAGCATCACTGCCGTGAATGGGTGACAAGTCCTAAGCCTTTGGATAGACCTGCAACTACTGTTTTGAAGAAGGAGTTTCCTATGGTTTCTGCTGGTACAGAAAAACATGATTTAGCCATTTCCTCTAGCCTTCAGTCAGTTTTCAAATACTTTAAAAAAGCTCTGAAAGCCAAAGCAACTATTAATTTTTCTCATGTGCCAATAGTAACTAGAAGTTCCACAAAAATAAAGCAAAGTGCTTAAGTTACTTTTTTGTTATGTATGATTTTTTTTTTTTTTGGCCCACTAAAACTTTAGATACTGGAAGAAAAGGAACACTTCTAGCTCACACACAGTATTGTATTTTAGATTAAGGTTTGATTTGTTAATTTTTCTAAAGTGAATATGTTCTTTTGTGTCCTATTAATGAACCAGGAAGTCAGATACCATCATTAATATTTTACAGTATTAGTCAAGGTAGAGGATCTTTCTTTTGAAAAGCAATTTTCTTATAGTTTAATAGAATGGCAGCAAAACTGTGGTCAATAGAAATTAAATATCAAATCAATCTTTGATTTCTATATTATTAATGCCATATTAAAATTACAAGTGAACATAAAAATTAAATATTGTAAGCAAATTCCATTCTTTGTATGTTTGTGTTCTTTTGTTTAAAGTTTTTGGTCATGTGTGTGTTTATTCATACCTTCAGCTAGTATTTGAGTGTTGACTATGTGCCAGTCAATAGCAGGTGTTGGGGATGCTGGCAAACAAGGCCACGTTGCTTTTATCCATATGGAGTTTACAGTGAACAACAAACTGCAAGTGTGAAGAGTGTTAAGAAAGAAAAGGTGCCATGGAACATCTAGTGTGAGAGCTAACAAAGCTTGGGATTCAAAGAATACTTCCCTGACAAAAAAAAAAAAAAGAAAGACAATGAATACTTCCCTGAGAAAACAGTACTCAGTTTGAAGAACAGTAGTAGTAGTAGTTAGGTAGGAAAATGATCATAGCCAAAGGAACAGTATATGCAAAGATCTTAAGGCAGGAGGGGAACATCCAGTTCAGCTAAAGCTAAAAGTTATGAGGAAGTAGAGTTAAAGAAAACATTATTCATTGACATTTGTTAAAGACAATAAGGAAGATGATATTCAAGAGGCATTGCTGCAATGCGGATTTTGCAGTAAGAGATAGAGATTAGGATCAACTTCAATTTCAAAGAGGAGTGGAGGGGATTTGTAGCCAAGGATCAAGGTAAAGGTCAATAAATGCAAAATTACTAAGAGATAACATTAAGGGGTATGAGAGATTCTTGCTACACAGAATGAATGGATTCTTGCTGAAGGAAAGCCAGGGTGATATGATGTTGAGAGTGAAGGATGAGCCCACCTGGTCTGGCTCAACGGATTGAGCATCACTTCATGGACCAAAAGGTCCCAGTTTGATTCCCAGTCAGGGCACATGCCCGGGTTGCAGGCTTGATCCCCAGTGGGGGCTGTACAGGAGGCAGCTAATCTATGTTTCTCTCTCACATCAATGTTTCTATCTCTCTCTCCCTTCCTCTCTCTCTAAAAAAAAATCAATGAAAACATATAAAATGATAGAGTGGAGGATGAGGTATTTTTTTCCTTTTATTGATTTTGGAGAGAGGAAGGGAGAGAGAGAGAGAAACATCGATGAGAGAGAACATCGATTGGCTGCCTCCTGCATGCCCCCACTGGGGATTTGGCCCACAACCTGGGCATGTGTCCTGACTGGGAATCAAACCAGCGACTTCTTGATGCATGGTTCCACACTCAACCACTGAGCCACACTGGATGAGATATTTTATCAGATACCACAGGATGAGGTATTTTATCAGATACAAAGAATGATTCAATAACAAGGGTGAGAGATTTTCACTAGACTGACTCAGCAGAATTCTTACTAAAACTGTACTTAACCAACTAAGGACAGAGTCCAACATTAGGGCCTAGTTGATAGGAGGGCTCAGAGGTGTCAGACTCAGATTTGGCTAAGGGGAGAGGGTTTTTTATCAATAGCTGGAAAGTTAAGTTAGAGAAATAAGCAGAGGTAGGCAGCTTACACATGGCTGCATTATCCATAGTTAAGATTTACAACTTTATTCTAATACAATGAAAGCCATTGGGTGGTTTTAGACAGAAGAATATTATCAGATTTACTTTTTATTTTTTATCCTCACCCAAGGACATTTTTGCATTCATCTCCAGATAGAGCAGGAGGGAAAGAGGGAGGAAAAGAGAGAGAAACATCAATGTGAGAGAAACACATGGAGTGGTTGCCACTCACATGACCCCAATTGGGGCCGGGGACAAACTGCAACCGAGGCACATGCCCTTAGCAGGAACCAAACCCGGGACTCTCTGGTCCGCGGGCCGAGGCTCTTATGGCTGAACCAAACTGTCCAGGGCCAGATTTACATTTTATATAGAATATCCTGATAGCAGTTTGGAGAATATTTTAGAAGGAGGACAAGATTAGAAGCAGGGAAACCAAATTAATTTTGGCAGTAGAATGAGAAATATTTAATACTCCTAATAAACAACATTCTGTGATTGATTGGAGGTCAGAAATTAGAAGGAAATGGCAAAGATTACTCCCAGATTTTTGGCTTGATTATTGAGAAATACCATTTGCTGACATAGGGACTACTAGTGAAAAATGTATTTTGGCTATTCCAGAAAGTTTTAAAAAGAAAAAGCAATAGCTCACAAATTATCATTTAGCTCTGCCCATTGATGAGTAAAAGAGGGACCTACCAGCCGGTGTGGCTCAGGGTTTGAGCATTGACCCATGCACCAAGAGGTCGCTGGTTGGATTCCTAGGCAGGGCACATGCCCAGGTTGTGGGCCCAATCCTCAGTGGGGAGCATGCAGGAGGCGGCAAACTGATGTTCTTTCTCATCAATGTTTCTCTCTTTCTCTCCCTCTCCCTTCTTCTCTCTCAAAAATTAATAAAGAAAAATAATTTTTTTTAAGAAAGAGGGACCTATACTAAACAATGCATTTGAAAAATTGACTCCACCATTTCTACTAGGACATACAGATGTCTCTGTACATAGCTATACCTAATATCTACTTTTTAACCTAGTATATGCTCTATTCTTGTTATGGGCTGAATATGTATATACCCCAAAATTCATGTTGAAATCTTAACCTCCAATGTGATAGTATTAGATCGTAGGGCCTTTGAGAGGTGATTAGATCATAAGAATGGAGCCCTCATAAATGAGATTAGTGCTCTCAGGAGAAAGACTCCAGAGAGCTCCCTTCCACCATGTGAGGACACAGCAAGAAGAAAACCATCTGTAAAGCAGTAAGAGGCTTTAACCAGACACTGAATCTGCTGGTGCCTTGATCATGGACTTCTTAGCTTCTAGAACTGTGAGAAATAAATGTTTGTTGTGTAAACCTCTTAATCTGTGATATTCTGTTATGCCAACTCCAATAGACTAAGATAATTCCTTTTCAGCAAAGGCATAAGATGTCAAATTTTTCTTCTTTCTACACTGTGCACCATAATGGAAAAAAAAAAAAAAGGCACAGAATTGTAAATCAAGATGTGCAAATTTTAAATAAATCTCAGCTTTGACTAAATCATTTAATTTCTCCCAGCTTTCATTTACTATTTTGTAAATGAGGTGAGCTTTGAATGTACTTAATTCACCTGAATGAAAAGCACAAAAAGAGTAAAAACTTAAAGTGTCACCATTAAAGCTATTCTATCTTACATTTACTTAACCAAAAGCTGATATTTCTCATAGCACCCCAATTACTATTTTATCTGGTAGTCAGGTGTGTTACTTGTCTATCGTTGCACAATAGTTTACCCCAAAACTTGGTGGCTTAAAACAAACATTTATCTCCTAGTTTCTGTTAGTTAGGAATTCAGAACTATCTTAGTTGGGTGATTCTGGCTCAGGATCTCAGGGAGAATACAGTAAAGGTGGATATGCAGAGATCTGAGCTTGACTGGATATTGGCAAGAAGCCTTAGTTCTTCACCATATGGACCTCTTACACAGGCTGATTGTGTTAAAGCACCAGGCCTCATTCTGCGGGTTGCAAACTCTTTGCGAGCCGAATGATCCTTTCACAGGGGTTGCCTAAGACATAACAGTAGCAAAATTACAGTTATGAAGTAGCAACAAAAAAGATTTTTTGATTGGGGGTCACCACAACATGAGGAACTGTATTAAACGGTCCCAGCATTAGGAAGGTTGAGAACCACTGTGTTAAAGAAAAAGTTATTCTGACACTTGTTAGAAATGGTGAGAAAGACTTTATACAGGGATATTGCAATAGGAAGGAGTGATCAGGCTCAACTCTGAATACAATAGGGACAGCCAAGGAGTAGAGTGAGGGGATCAGTGGGTGGAAAATTACTGAGAGGAGACGTCAAAGGTAGAGGGATTCTTGCTAAAGGCAGGCCAAGGGCTTAGATATCAAGGGTGGGGAGATGAAGTAGCAGGACTCTTGCTAAGACTGAGCTGTGCAGGTCTGACAAGGATCAGATGTTACACATGAGGCCTCGGTTGTGAGGTTGTGGACTAGTCCAGAAGAGGACTCAGAAGAGCCTAACTAAAGTTTGATCCAGGAGAAAGTCTTTGTCACTTGAGTGTCCTCTCAACATAGTCACCACCTTCCTCCAGGTCATGGTGGGTAGGCATGCTTCAGGCCTATAACTTCCCTAATAAAATATTATTTTTGCCTTAAGCCCTGTATACTGTTTTTGTGCATCTAAGTTAAGGCACCCTTCAAATGCTTCTCTTTTTGACCTCTGGGAAGTATAACCACCTTCAAGAGAGTACATTATATTGTTAACTATTTTGTAATCCAATAATAGATATTTCTCTGTGTTGTTACATTCATTGTTTATGTAAATCTTCCTTACCTTCCCTCCTTAATTCCAAATATATAAAAGAAACTGCAAAAAGTGTCATTTCCCAAAGAGTTTGAGATCTTGCTTTCTGACATATCAGCAGTTTGGCTCAAGTAAACCCTTTTTTAAAATCTCTTCAGGCTCACCCTGGCTAGGTAGCTCAGTTGGTTAGAGCATTGTCCCAGGACACCAAGATTGTGTGTTTGATCCCTTATCAGGGCTCATACAAGAATCAACCAATGAATGCATAAATAAGTGAAGCAACAAATTGATGTTTCTCTCTCTTTCTCTCCCTTCCTTTCTCTCTCTCTCTAAAATCAGTAAACTAAAAAAAAAAAATTTTTTTTTTTGTATGTGCCCCTAGCAGGAACCGAACCCAGGACTCTCTAGTCCACAGGCAATGCACCAACCGCTGAGCCAAACTGACCAGGGCAAAAAAAAAATTTTTAATCCCTACAGGTTTTAAGGTTTCTTACTTGGACAATCCAAATAAAGGAACAAGCAGGAAACTGCATTGCCTTTTATGACCTACTCTCCGAAGTTGCATGCTGGTCCACTTTTTTCCTACTTGCTAGAAGTGATTCACTAAGTCCAAGGGAAGGGGAATTAGGCTCCACTTGAAGAGAATGTCAAGGAATTTGGGGACATATCTTAAACCACCATATCAGAAAGGACACCAATTAAAACTAATGATAAAGCAGCTCAACTTAGTTATAAAATTATCTTTGCTTTGGAAGATTTATCACATTGTTTTACATTTTTCTTTTTTGATAAACAGCTCTATGTATTTAGAAACTGGTTTTCTCTTTCTCTGCAAAACATCAGCATTCTTGTCACACACAAATGTTGATGTTGAAAACAAAGCTTATTTTAAGCTGTCTCTCCCAGGAGCCACCCTACTGTTATTTCCTTACTCTGACTTCTGATGTCAATCTATTTTTGTAGCTAAAAAAAAAAAAAAAGCCCAGCCAGTGTGGCTCAGTGAACTGAGTGTCATCCCTTGGACTGAGAGGTCCAGGGTTCCATTCCAGGTCAGGGCACATTCCTGGATTGCAGGCTCCATCCCCAGTAGGGGGCGTGCAGGAGGCAGCCAATACATAGTTCTCACATAGATGTTTCTCTCTCTCTCTAAAAAAACAATAAAAACTTTTTTTTTTTTTTTTAAGGTGTGGTGGGAGACATCTCCAGTTTTTTGGCTATAAGCTGAAACCCCAAACTGTGTCCTGGTAGATGAAAGACAGATGCCAGATATGGGAGGTCTTCAGGAAAATCTTAAGACCTTCTGACATCATCATGCGATTTTTTTTTTCCTTTCTTGTGAAAAATAGTCAATAGACTGTGGTCATTCTTCATAAGCAAAGTACACCAAGATTTGTGTCATTTCTCAATACCAGACTAAACACATCTTAACAATAACAAAGAAAAACATTGTTAGCAAATTTGCTATGAAAAGTCTTTAACTGAAAATTCTCTTGCTTGCTTTTCAACTTTTCTTCAAAAACTAATTCTCTAACTTTATAGTGCATTAAGATAATCTGGAGATCCTGTTAAGACAAAGATTTGGGGGCATCACTGACAGAGTCTCTGGTTCAGTAGAGTTGGAAAGTGGGGCCCTAAAATTTGCATTTCTAACTTGACCAGGAATCAGACCAGCAACCTTCCAGTGCATGGAACAAAACTCAACCAGCTGAGCCACACCAACCAGAGCAGTTTTCATTGATTTTTTTAGAGAGAAAGGGAGAGGGAGAGAAAGAAACATTGATCCATTGCCTCCTGTACATTACCCAATCAGGGATCAAACACCCAATATGGTATGTGCCCTGACCAGGAATTGAACCTGCAAACTTTTGGTGTACAAGACAAGGCTCCAACAAACTGAGCCACTTGGTCAAGGTGGGTCTAACTATGTTTAGCACCATTCATTGAAAAGACTGTCCTTTCCCCAATAAATGATGTTTGTAGGTCGTGTTTTCACAATGACAACTAAATGAAAACACTTTAAAATGTGCTAGATGAAAAAAAAAAATGTTTTGCTGGCTAAACAGAACACTGACAGACTTGATTTTGGCCCAAAGGCCACTAATTTATAGTAGTGCCTTAATTTCATTTTCACATTAGATTTTCTAAATGAGCTAGGGAGAGGGGTGGATATTTAGTGTTGCCTATCAGGTCTAAGCATTGTACCAAGAACTGGTGATAAACTGGTCAAAATGGTTAGTAAGTTAAAGTTGTAGCACCAAGGAGTTTAAAGCTCAGGGAGACTTGAGAAAACATTGTTTTATTTTACCACTGGGAATAAATGCTTATAAATAAAGAGACTAGGCAGAGAGTAGGTTAAGAGAAGACGATTAGCCCTGGCAGGGTATCTCAGTTGGTTAGACCGTCAACCCTATAGCCAAGGTTTCTGTTCCCATCACTGTTCAAAGCACAAACAAGAAACAACCAAATGCCCAGGCGGTGTGACTCAGTGGATTGGGCTAATCCCAAGGACTGAGAGATCCCTGTTTAGATTCCGGTCAGCTCACATGCCCCGGTTGTGCGTTTTACCCCTGGGCATGCAAGAGGCAGCCAATTTAAGTTCTCTCTCATGGATGTTTCCATCTCTCTCTCCCTCTCTCTCTCTAAACAATAAAAAATAAATAAATTAGCCCTGGCCAGTTTGACTCAGCGGTTAGAGCATTGGCCCACGATCCAGAGAGACCAGGGTTCAGTTCCCACTGAGGGCACGTACCTCCTTTGCAGTTTGTCCCTGGACCCAGTTGGGATCGAGTGGGTGGCAACCAGCCCATGTGTCTCTCTCACATTGATGTTTCCCTCTCTCTCTCTCTCTCTCTCCCCCCCCTCTCTCCCTCCTGCTCTATCTGAAGATATATGCAAAAATGTGGAGTGAGGATTTAAAAAAAAGCAACCAATGAATGCATTCCCTCTCCATTCCTCTCTAAAATCAATAAATGAGATGAAAAGGGAAAAGGATTACAAAGAGTTTTAATTAATGGGGGAACAAAAAAAAGTAAAGAAAACAAAAGAAACAATATAATGGAACAACAGAGCAGCAACAACAAAAAACTCAGCTACCTAGCCCAACTCTGCTGAAAGGGTTGTTTCCAATGGCGCAGGCGAGAGCAGCCAGCCTTCCCTTCCACTGCGCTGCTTACCGGGCCTGAAAACGTCCCCCTGCGCCCGCCGTCACGCGACCACGCTGGAGGAGAGGGCGGGATTTCCGGCTGCGCGGCCTGGGTAACTGACACTGCGGGAATTGATGTAGGAACTGTGAGCTCCGAGAAGCCGCACTTCAGCAACCGGCCACTTCTCAGGTGCCTGCAGCTTCTGCGGTGGGAGCCACTGTCTCTGCAGTCCTGGTACCAGCGTTTCTTGTCCTCTCCCAGTGTGCGTGTTGAGGTGGGAGGACGCGGGAGACCGAAGTGGCATAAGACTTAGTGGAGCATGTGCGTTCAAAAGGCCCACAGTTCAGAGGAAGCCCATATTTGATGCATTGAACATGTTGCTCTTAATCGAAATATTGCTGGTTGGGTTCCAGATCACCTCAATAAAGCAAATTGTGATTTTTTTTGCTGGTGAAGGACCTTGCCGTCCGTTTGTAAAAATGTACACTGTGTAGAGCAATCAAACCAAGTCTGCCTGTACAAGATTTGGGTGCATTTATGCACACATTTCTGTCAGGGATACTGTGGATTGGGATTGCTGGGTTGTTGGGGGTGTGTGTGTGTGTAATTTGAATTTTGAGGAACTTTATCTGTGCTGTCAACTTTGGGAAAAGTATCCCAGTTGTGCTGTGTTGGGTTGGCATTATACAGAAGTTAAAAGCCATACTGGTCTAGAAACAAACATAATTTTTTGCATTCGTACAGGGGTAATGCACTGCATTAAGTATGTATGGTCTTATCTGCAAGATTTGATTACAAAAATTAATAAAGTATTCTTTGAATAATAATAAAAAAGGAAACCCAGTGATTTAAGAAACTATAAATAGTACAATATCTGGAACAAAAGCAGTGTTTCCCAAAATAATGTCCTTGTTTGCTTTTTTATATTTGGGGTTTTCATTTCTATGATATCCTGAAATTCTTGACCAGTTACAGAGACAAAACTTTAAAAACTTTTGTTTTGAAATTAGTGTTTCTCATATTGGGGCTGAGGACTCCCAGTTAAATATTCCAGGAAGTCTAAAGTAAATTGTTTTTATTGAGCCAGGGTATTTATTTGAAAAATACTTGAGGAGCATTTGAGAACTTGCTCCCTGCATATGTGGTCAGTTTGGCTCAAATAAAGAGCCCTGGGCCCTGGCCGGTTTGGCTCAGCGGTTAGAGCGTCGGCCTGCGGTCCGGAGAGACCCGGGTTCAGTTCCCGCTAAGGGCACGTACCTTGGTTGCAGTTTGTCCCCGGCCCTGGTTGGTTGTGCGAGTGGCAGCCACTCGATGTGTCCCTTCACGTCGATGTTTCTCTCTCTCTCTACCTCCCTCTCTATCTGTACAAAAAATGGAAAAATAGCCTCGGGTGAGGATAAAAAAAAAAAAAAAGAGCCCTGGCTGATGTGACTCAGTTGATTGGAACCTTGTCCCATACATCAAAAGGTGCCAAGTTTGATTCCCAGTCAGGGCACATTCTGGCACATTCAAGAGGCAACCAGTCGATGTGTTTCTCCCCCGCCCCCGGCCCCCTTTCTCACTCTAGAGCCACACCAGCCAAGGCAATGCTTGGTTTTAAAAACATTTTTAAAAAATTATAAAAGAAAAATACTTGAGTGATTTTTGAGAGTCATATACCACTGAGCATTGAGTTCAATGTTAATGTAAACACAATCCTTGGCCTGATAGTTTACTATCTACTGGGGCAAATAAGTAAAGAGGCAATTACAATGTAGTGTTAAAATGGTCAGGGCACATGTCTAGGTTGCAGGCTCTATCCCCAGTAGGGGGTGTGCAGGAGGCAGCTGATTAATGTTTCACTCTCCCTCTCCCTTCCTTTCTCCCTAAAATCTATTGAAAATCTAAAAAAAAAAAAATATATATATATATATATATATATATATATATATATGAGGTGAATTACTAGAGAGGTGTAGCTAAAGAGGTTGAGCTAAGGATGATTTCATGAAAAACTGTAAACCACATTTACACATTTGGACTTTAACCTGGCAGCAGTGGGCTCAGAAAAGCGCATTGGAGACAATATGAGTTCATTGACCAGATTTTCACTTGCTCCAAATGGCGTAAAGATGAAGGAGAGCAAATCTGGAGTCTAGGAGATGCAATTAAGAAAATGGGGTTGAAGAGAAGTGAATTAAAAAAGTATTTAGAAAGTAAAGTGACTATAACTCAAATGAACACTGTGTGTGAGAGAGGACAGTAATGAAATGACTTCCAGTTTCCGGCTTCAGCAAATAAATGGATAGCAGTGCTCCCCCCTGAAACAATGCAGAGGGAGGAACAGATTGGGAAGGCAAAGGGGAGAGATTATTTCAGTTTGTTGCATTTGAGGTGTCTTCTGATTCATGGTGATTGAAGCCACTGAGGTAAATCTAACCTCATAGGGAAAATGTTTAGATTGAAAAAAGAGCTAAGGTCAGAACTCAGAGGCACATCCACCTTTAAAGGGGGTGAGGGGATGGGGCATCTGAACATCGATCGGTGCACAGGTCAAAGAGGCAGGAAACCCAGGAGCACGCAGTCATTAGAAGAAGAAAATTTTCTTTTCAAGTATTTTAGTTGCATTTTATACAAAGTTGATTTCCTTTTATTCCCTTCAAATCCAGCACTAGTTTCACATTTTTAAGCATCTTCATTATTTTGTGGACATCCAGACCTTTAGGATAAAACTGTGAAGCTTATATATATTTGCCCTAATTTTGGACATTTTGTTTGGCAGTAACATTATTTGCTGCAAAATAAAGTCTGAACTGAAGAAAGGAGGTTTGCTTTGTTTTAAAATCAGTAGACCTCTCTATTTCTGTTTTCAAAACATATAAGAGCATTGGTACAGCAGCTCCTATGCTTTTTTACCAGTTGCCATATTCTGTAACTTTCAGCCCTTTATCTTCAGGTGTTGCTTGTTACAGATCTTATGTTTGGGTCTGTACAGGGTGGGGCAAAAGTAGGTTTACAGTTGTAAATATGTGAAACACAGAGTTTATTTTTGTTTTATTTATTAATTATTGCATTATTTTCCATGAACAATTATAAAGCTACTTTTGCCCCACTCTGTATCTGGATTAGTATAGAATGGAAAAGAATATAGCATCATGATCTCAGCAACATCGGTGGTATATTACTTTGTTATCTACTAACATTGACTTTCTGGGCCCCTGGATTCATATTTCAAAAGGGTCGTCAAAGTATCCTTTTGCCTAAAGCAGTGGTTCTCAACCTTCCTAATGCTGCAATTCTTTAATACAGTTCCTCATATTGTGGTGACCCCCAACCATAAAATTATTTTTATTGCTACTTTATAACTGTAATTTTGCTACTGTCATGTCTTAGGCGACCCCTGTGAAAGGGTTGTTCGACCCCCAAAGGGGTCGTGACCCACAGATTGAGAACCACTGGCCTAAAGCAATCGTGAAATTCATGTCTGAAATAAGAACCCAAGTAAGTTTTATACTTTTGCCTAGTGAGCGGTCATAAGTTCTAGGCCACAGGAGTCTAGGAAAAATTAATGGTGCAGCAAATAAAGTTGTACTAAGATTCCACTTTGTGTTTCAGAAATTTTTTGCATTTTGATGTCTCAAATTTATATTTGTACAGTTAGTTCAGATGTTTTCAAAATTTTTACCTAACTTTTCATTACATTTTTCTTCTTTTATAGGGGTTTTCTTACATGCCTGTTTTCCTCAAAATGGGAATTAGTATCACCTTCATAAGACCTTTTGCCAGAGTTTTGGTGCCATTTACCCTTAATAGGAAGAGAAGGGTTTTACATTCAACAATTCTGCAGGGATACATGTCTTCCAAAATACCAGCTATGTACTATTCTAAAAAGGAAAGTACATCACCTGAACAGCTGCAATTGGATGGGTGGAAAATTACAATGAAATCTAGTGTGCAAGAAGGTGTTTCAGCAGACTCAGAAGATCCTGTAACTGCCACTAGGGAGTTAATTGAGATGTGGAGATTGCTTGGCAGAGAAGTACCAGAACACATCAGTGAAGAAGAGCTCAAAACTGTTATGGAATGTGTTTCTAAATCATCAAAAAAAAAATATTTAAAATATTTATATGTTAAGGAAAAAATGAAAAAAGCTAAACAAATAAAAAAGGAAATGAAAGCAGCAGCAAAGGCAAAAGCAAAAGACCAGGTGTTAGAAACCACTCAGGAAGATAAACAGCAAAACTTTCTATTTCTACGACTTTGGGATAGGCAGATGGACATAGCAATGGGCTGGAAGGGTGTCCAGGCCATGCAGTTTGGACAACCTTTGGTTTTTGACATGGCCTATGATGATTATATGAAATCAAAAGAACTGCAGAATACTGTTTCCCAACTTTTAGAAAGTGAAGGATGGAACAGAAGAGATGTTGATCCTTTCCATATTTATTTCTGCAATCTTAAAATAGATAGCCCTTTTCATAGAATGTTTATTAAACGTTATGGAAAAAAATGGAACAAATTGCTTTTCACAGCAACAGAAAAGTCTCACGTAGATTTATTTCCAAAGGACAGTATTATATATTTAACTGCAGATTCTCCCAATGTTATGACTACTTTCAAGCATGACAAAATTTATATAGTGGGATCTTTTGTTGATAAGAATATGCAGCCAGGCATATCCCTAGCCAAGGCAAAACGGCTGAATCTGGCAACAGAATGCCTTCCGTTAGATAAATATTTACAGTGGGACATTGGTACAAAAAATCTCACCTTAGATCAAATAACGCGTATTTTGTTATGTCTGAAAAACACTGGTAGTTGGGAAGAGGCTCTGAAATTTGTTCCTAAGAGAAAGCATACTGGTTATCTGGAGATTTCCCAGCATTCTCAGGAGTTTGCCAACAGAGAGAAGAAGTCAAAGACTGTGAATTCATTTCCAAAAGGTTCTCTAAATATATATAAACAGAAAAGGTGACTTGAAAGAGAATATTTGATAGCTTAAAAAGTAAATGGGTTTGATATACAGTTTTGTTAGTCTCTTCCTGGATGGAATTCACTTGCTCTTTAAAGAGTTACCTTTCCAAACTAACTGAAGTATTGTATCTTTCCCCAATTAATTATCTGTAAAACTTTGGAAATATATTGTTTAGTATAAAAAGAAACTTAATCTTAGAAAATAAAAAGAGTTGTTCAAATTTGTTGAAGCCATTAAAACAGTTGTATCATTAGTGTGGTTTTTTTATGAATCTGTTAAGTCCATTTTCCTTCTAAAATGTTCTTTTAGCCATGTCAGCAACTACCCTTTCATCAAAAATTGACAAAATATTTCTAAACCTCAGGTGGTCATTCACTTATTAAAGGAACATTTGATACAGTGCTGGACATGTCATAGGACTAAGGTATATTGTTTAACTGAGTATTAAAATGTTAAGCAATCTCTTGGTGTGTCATATGAAAATGTATGATGAAAAATGGATTTGGAGGGATAAAACTCATTTCTTTTCCTCTTAAAAGAAAAGGATTTATTTGATAAGTGTTCCATACAGCACTTTCCTACTATAGTGTATATGGCTTTTCTTTTCTAGGAAATAGTTCCTTTTCTCCAGCCATATGATTTGAATGAAATTTGCCCTATTTTTAGAGACTTGACTCTCTTGGCCACAGCTGATTATCTCAAAGGAGACAACTCACTCAAGCTGAGAGGTGGGCATCTGACTTTAAGATAGGCCAGTCACAACACATTTCCAATACTTTGGGGGCTTGAGAAGTAAGATCGGTGGTGTTAGTTCCTTTCTGGTGATGGACATTGACAGGAAGTTCCAGAATTGGTGGTGGACATGTCACTTTCTATGACGGAAACCAGGAGAGAGTGAAGCTTACCTTCAGAAATAAGACCAATTTCTGGAGCTATTCAAATCTCTGCCTCCGATTATCTAGCTGTAGATTTCCTTTAGCATTTATTGGTTGGTCAAACCTCATATGATATCCTGGTATCCCTCTAATAATTCCCTTTTGCTTAAGCCATTTTGAGTTGGGTTTCTGCCACTTGCTACCTAATGAGTCCTAATATGCTTGAGAAAATGTATACTTATTTCCTAAGAAATGAACTTTAGGAACCATGTTTATTGTAGACTACCTGCGCCACTGAATTTTTTTTAAAACATAGGAAATAGGGATGTATGGCCAAGCATTTCTTCCTAGTTTCTGAAATGAAAACTAGCATAAGATGCTATCCAATATATTTCTTAAAGCGAGGCCTAACTTTTATTTTATTTTTTTTATCCTCACCCGAAGACATTTTTCCATTTTTTGTTCAGATAGAGTGGGAGGGAGAGAGCGAGAAACATCGATGTGAAAGGGACACATCGAGTGGTTGCCACCCACATGACCCATCCAGGGCTGGGGACAAACTGCAACCGAGGTACGTGCCCTTAGCGGGAACCGAACCCAGGTCTCTCTGGACCACAGGCCGACGCTCTAACCACTGAGCAAAATCGGCCAGGGTGCGAGCCCTAACTTCTACCAAATACTATGTACCTACTTTGTGCCAAACAGAATGCAGTTTACCTGAATTATTTAAACAACTAGGTTACAGGTACTATTAATACGTTTTTTACAGATAAGGAAAATTTACTCAAAATAATTCGGCCTTTGCCCTGGCCAGTTTGGCTCAGCGGTTAGAGTGTGGACCTGAGGACCAGAGACACCCGGGTTTGGTTCCCGCTAAGGGCACATATCTTGGTTGCAGTTTGTCCCCGGTCCCAGTTGGGGTCATGTGGGTGGCAACCAGTAGATATGTCTCTCTCACATCGATGTTTCTCTCTCTCTCTCTCTTCCTCCCGTTCTCCCTCCTGCTCTAACTGAAGATAAATGCAAACAATGTCCTAGGGTGAGAATAAAATAAATAAAAATAATAATTTGGCCTTTAAGTATCATCTCAAAAAATCTGTCTGACTTAAAATACAAGCTTTTTGCCCTGGCCAGTTTGGCTCAGCCGTTAGACCGTCGCCCAGCGGACCAATGAGTTGCAGGTTCGATTCCTGTCAAGGGCACATACCTGGGTTTCGATTCATCCCCAGCCCTGGTTGGGGTCATGCGGGAGGCATCCACTCAATATGTCCCTTTCACGTTGATGTTTCTCTCTCTTTCCCTCCCACTTTATCTGAACAAAAATGGAAAAATGTCCTTGGGTAAGGATAAAAAAATAAATTAAAAAAATAAAGTACCAGATTTTAATCTACATAAGTATAAAATGCAATGGAAAAACAGGGTATGCCTAACCTAAACTTTTGGGATCAGGAAGGTCCTTGACGAAGTGATGTGTAAATTTAAAATTGATATGAATTCCAACTGTTAGACCCTATTATAGTAAGGTGTTAATACTTGAATTGCTTGAGATACATTGAAGTTAAAACAGCATAGAGGTTAAAGTGTAAAAGGTTAAGGTTGCCTGGCAGGACCAGCACTAGAGTGAGGTAAATAAGGCTCAGAGGGCCCAGCCAGTTTGGCTCAGTGGTTGAGCACTGACCCATGCACCAAGAGGTTGTAGGTTCGATTCCCGGTCAGAGCACATGCCCAGGTTGTGAGCCAAATTCCCAGTGGGGGGCATGCAGGAGGCGGCCAGTCGATGTTCTCTCTCATCGATGTTTCCATCCCTCTCTTCCTCTCCCTTCCTCTCTCTATAAAATCAATAAAGAAAAAATTGTTTTAAATAAATAAGGCTCGTAGGGGCACCTCACTGGTCTCCCAGCCTTGCTCCCTGGGTTCCAGCTCAGTTCCATCCTCACAGGCTCTGACATTGCTTAAATTGCTTAATCTCTTGAAATGTGTTATCCTTATCTATAAAAGGATTAGAAATAGTTCTTAAGTAAAACACTTAATATAGTGTCTGACACATAGTGCTAAGTAAATATTCAGTCTACCTATTCAAATGGAATGGAATTTTATTGGAATGTATGGAATTTCTAGTAGTATATACAAGTTATTGTGTCCCTTAAGGAGTACATTATTATTTCTGTGTAACAATATGCTGTTATTTCAGTAATACAACACTAGAATTAAAAGGAAAATACCCTTTCCAAATAGCCAAGCAAGAACTGATTTCTAAGACTGCTTTTCTCTTATGTAGATAAATCAATGTCAATCTCATCCAGCTTGAACTAGCTGATTTTAATTTTCCAAATTCTAAAATTTTCTTAAAAATTCTAAAAACAGAATCCCAGATGCTGCTTCAATTTCTCCAAACTTTCACAGGGAACTAAGTAGGAAGTAATGTCTTTTACATTACCTCAAACACCCAATTATTTATTCTATATTCTATTTTGAAGGCAACTTTTGTTGCCTATGTTGTGATTGTCTCCCCTTTTTACATATCACAGACATTTTTATGTAATACCATTTCTAGTTCTCTCCTTTTGCTCTTTTCAAACATGCCACCAACTTCCCAGCTTTTAATAATTAAAACCATTTTATTTTTTAATTGGTGAGAGAGAGAGAGAGAGACATCAGTTTGTTGTTCCACCCATTCATGCATTCATTGGTTGATTCTTGCTTGTCCTGATTGGGGATTGAACCACAACCTTGGTGTATTGGGACAATGCTGTAACCAACTGGGCTACCTGGTCATACTTGCTATTGTTACCCCTACAATATTACCTACTGGAATTTAGTTATACTTAGGCCAGATCCTTTAAGCAAGCATTCCAAGTGCTTAATAGCCACATGTAGCTAGTGGCTGCCACACTGACCAGTGCAGCTCTAGAGCACTACTTGATAACCCTGTGATCTGCTTTGTGCTTACATCAATTCTATAATTTCTAGCCAGATTCAGTGGCCATTTCCATAACATATCTACTGAACTCTTCTCTCTTTAAAGTACTTCTTCCTTGATTTTCATATCACAGCAATTGTTTTATTTTTCTCACTCTAGCAGCTTAACTTCCTCATTGGCTCATTCATTCATTTAGCAAATATTTATTGAGAACCTAGTATGTGCTCAGAAGTGTTTTAAATGTTGGTGATTCATCAGTGAACAAAGTACTCCCAGCCTTCATGGATATTATATTCTGGGCAGAGAGGAGGCAGACATAAATATGTAAAATGTCAGATGGTAATAAGTAATATTAGTCTCTCTCTCTCTCTCTCTGTCTCTCTGCTATGTGAGCAATAACAAAGGTGATAGTTACCAAATAGCAAAGAGATATTGGAGATAGTGAGTATAAACAAACCTTTCAAAGAGTTTCTATATGAAGGGGGAAAGTAATGAACTAGAGGGAGACAGGAGACTAAGAGTCTTTTGTTTTTATTTTGTAGATAAGAAATATATAGTCATGTATGTATGCTGTTGAGAATGATCCAATAGTGGGGGAGGGGGTTCTGATGAAACAGTGGAGAGGAGTGAAACTTTGTGTAAATAAAAAGAATGGGATCTACTGCCTAAGCAACAGAAAGGAAGATAGAAAATATAAGGACAAATGCAGGTACCACCATACATATGGAGAGAATATATAGAATTCGTTTTGATTTCTATTATTTGTTCAGTGAAAATAAGAAGAAACATCATCAGCTAAGGGGGAGGAGATACTGGATGTTTTTGGATCGTGCAGAAAGTGTGAAATAGTCTAGGAAAATGAATGAATTGGGGTTGGTGGTTTTCAAAGTGTGGTCCTCAAAGCAGCAGTATCAACACTGCTTGGAAACTAGTTAGAAATGTACATTTTGGGCCCCACCCGAGTCTACTCAATCAGAAACTGGTGTTAGAGTTTTAACTTTGGGTTTTGTTTTGTTTTTATCCTTACCTGAGGATATTTTTTAGCTGGAGTGAAAAGGAGGGAGTGGAAGAGAGAGACACACATTGATTGGGAGACCGGGGCCCGGGATTGAACCTGCAACCCAAGGACATGCTCTGACCAGAATTGAACCCACTACCCTTCAGTCCACAGGCTCTAACCACTGAGCAAACTGGCCAGGGCTAGCTTGACATTTTAACAAGCTTTTCAGGTGGTTCTGATGTGTATTAAGTACACTAAAATTTAAGAATGGTACAGGGAAATATAATAGGATTACAAGGCTGCATTAAGAAATCACTCAAGGTTAGTGAAACCACAATTCCTCTGATTTTGTTGTAGCTCTCTGCTTGAATTCCCAGTTCAATTCCACCTCTTACCTTTTCAGTGATCCAGTTTCCTCTTCCATAAAAGTGAGAGTAATAGTAGAACTTAATTATTTGGGTTGTTGCAAAGATTTAACGTACTTGACATCATGTTAAAAACTTGCAAACTGCCCTGGCCAGTTTGGCTCACAGGTTAGAGTGTCGGCCCAAGGACCAAAGGTTTCAATTCCCAGTCAAGGGCACAAACCTGGGTTGCAGGTTCAATCCTTAGACCTGATCGGGGTGTTGTGGGAGGCAACTGATTGATGTGTCTCTCTCACATCAATGTTTCTTTCTCTCCCCTCCCCACCCCCTTCCATTCTATCTAAAAATCAATGGAAAAATATCCTCGGGTGAGGATTAACAACATCAACAACAACAACAATAAATTAAAAAAATAACTTGCAAACTGTGTTGGCCAATGTGGCTCAGTAGGCTGGAGTGTTGTCCTGTGCACCAAAGGATCAAAGGTTCGATTCCCAATCAGGGCACATACCCAGGTTTCGAATCCCTGGTCGGGGCGAGTTTGGGAGGCAACCAATTGATGTTTCTCTCTCATGTTGATATTTCTCTTTCTCTCTCTCTCTCTCCCCGCCTCTTCCTTTCTATCTCTCTATAATCAATTACAAAATAATAATAAAAATTTTAAACTTGCAAGCTATGATTGGCATATAGTAAGCATGAGTATTGGATATTATAGTAGTCACTTCACAAATTACACATTTAAATTAAAATAATTGTGCATATTACCTGCCACTTCCACCTGTTTAAACCATTATTAGAGTATCTCTTAGAGGTTACAAACAATAGCTACTATTAAGCAACAGCCCACCAGGGGCTAAGCACTGTATTACAAATTTTGCCTGTATTATCTCAATCTTCTCAGTAACACCATAAGTATTACTACATTTTTATAGTTAAAACATGATCAGTAAAATTGCTTTATCAGTTCAAACTCACAGAATTAGCAAATGGCAGAATTAGAATTTAAATTCAATTTTGTCTGATGCAATGCTATTGTTCTTTGCCCTGCCTTTTCATTTCCTAACCCGTTTGTTGGGGGTTACTGGAGCTTGCATTCATTACCTTAGTGAATATTTATTGAAACTGGTATAACTTAGGTTCTGGGAAACAAAGGTGAGCAAGATAAGACTTCATGGAGAACTGACAAGTGAATGGATTAATACTGTCCATCCTTAACTTCTACAGTGTGGTATAAGGAACCTGATCTGTTCTTAAATATCTGTACCTGACCTTTCTGAACTTAATTTCCCTCATTTAAAAATACAGGCATCGCCTGACTGGTGTGGCTCATTGGTTGAGCGTCGACCCATGCACCAAGAGGTCCCCAGTTCGATTCCAGGTCAGGGCACATGCCCACGTTGTGGGCCCAATCCGCAGTGGGGGCATGCAGGAGGCAGCCAATTGATGTTCTTTCTCATCGATGACTCATTCTCTCTCTCTGTCTCTCTCTCTCTCTCCTTCTCCCTTCCTCTCTCTGTAAAAATCAATAAAGAAAAATAAATAAATAAAAATAAAAATACAGGCACATTCCTGGCCAGTTTTGCTTAGTGGTTAGAACATCGGCCTGTAGACCAAAGAGTCTCAGGTTCAATTCCGGTCAAGGTATGAGCGTACCTTGGTTGCAGTTTGGTTCCTAGCCCTAGTTGGGCTCATTTGAGAGGCAGCCAATCTATGTGTCTCTCTCACATCAGTGTTTCTCTCTCTCTCTCTCTCTCCCTCCCACTCTGAAAAACAAATGGAAACGTATCCTCAGGTGAGGGTTTTATAAATAAATGAATAAATAAATAAATAATAATACAGGCATCTAGCCCAGCCAGGTGGCTCGCTTGGTTGGCGTGTCATCCCATGCACCAAAGGGTTGCAGATTCGCTTTCTGGTTGGGATGTGTAAAGGAGGGGACAATTGATGTTTTTCTCTCACATTGATGTTTCTGTCTCTCTCTCTCTCCCCTTCCTCTCTTGAAATCAGTAGGAACGTATCCTCGAGTGAGGATTTTTTAAAAAGTACAGGCATCTATAAATAAATACATAATTACACATTTAAACATCTCATGTTTATGTCTCTTTTAAAAATTATAAAAGCGAGCCCAGCCAGTGTGGCTTAGTGGTTGAGTGATGACCCATGCACCAAGAGGTCATCGATTGGATTCCCGGTCAGGGCACATGCCCAGGTTGTGGGCCAAATCCCCAGTGGGGGCATGCAGGAGGTGGCCAATCAATGTTCTCTCTCATGGATGTCTCTCTCTCTCCCCCCCTAAAATCAATGAAGAAAAAATTTATAAAAGTGAGAGTCTCAGTGATTAATAACTAGTGAAGATCAAATCTGGGGAAAAATAAAACAAACTTGAATTAATTACCTGCTCTATGTAAAATATTTTGCTGGGCATGTTTACATATTCTGTCATAAATTGTGGACCAGGGACTTACATCACCCAATCCCTAAACCACCCTGCTTTCGTCATGAGACATACTGTAATTCTTTCTCCATTCTCTAGAGTTGGAGCCTGAGGAGTCATCCAACTACAAATACTAAGCTCCTTTCATATATGAAATGCACAATACAAAGTGCTGTGAAGAAAAAAAAAATAGGTCTCTGTTGGGGGGAAAAAAGGTCTTTGTTGTCAAAGAACTTTTGAGCCATCTAGGGAAACAACTTTTTTTTCTTAACACATACTGAAGGAAGTATAAAGTGACCAGACAATGGTAAACAGAAACTATCTCACTTGATCCTTATGACCACTCTTTCAGGGGATACTATTATTTCTATTTTATAGAGAAGAAAATATAGGTCCTGTTGACAGTAAAAAACCCTCAGGGTTTACTCAGCCAGTAAGGGGCAGATCAGGGTATTCAAACCCCAAGTTCTGACTCCTTAAGAACAGTTTCTGTAATACTCATGGTATTAGTAGGGCAAACCCAGAACCTCCAGTTCCCTAGGCAAGCAATAAACCCTGTATGACAAAAGGGCAGTATAATAGAAACGGAAGATGAGGCTGAAAAGTTAGGCAGGGGCCAACATAATGCTTGAACCTCATTCTGCAAACACTGGCTCCACTGAAGATTTCCAAGGCAGAAATTAATTACTGCAGTCTTCACCTAATCAAGTTGTTAAGGACAAACACATGCTATGTGAACATACAGTAGATTTTTTCCATTAAGCAAGGAAGGAGCTACACATCAGCCAGAGTTAACCAATTGTATAATTTATCCCTCAGGCGTAACAGCTAACCCATTGTATAGTTAATTTATCCCTCAGGCATAACGGCTAACCGCAGATATCTGCTTCTGTACGTGCTTGCTTGCTCGCAAACCTTTAGCCCAAATTCCTTAACAGGGGCTAAGACAACTATATAAGCAACCCTCCCCAAGCTCGGGGCTGCCCTCTCCTCTGTGTAGGATGGGACAGTTGCCGTGCAGCTAATAAAGCTCTCTTAATTTGAACCCAGTTCAGAGTCTGAGCCTGGTCTGTTGGTCTACAACAAAGTAACTTCTGATAACTTGATTGCAGCCTTTAGAAAAACTAGTTTTACCACTTGGCTACTGTCCTTGGACAAACTACTCTGGCCTCAACCCACAATTAAAAGAGGATAATTCCACAACGAACTATTCTGGGGAATCAACGGAATAGTGTCTAACACAAGAGGGCGCTCAATAAACGCTAATTTCCCTCTTAAGTATCCAAAAATACGGCCCTACTTTTTTTTCTTTGAAATGAAAGTCGGCTAGCTTAAATTGCAACCACACCCTAGTCTGCAGAAACCTTACACGGTTCCCACCAACGTTTCCAAGGTGATGCTCCCACCTCCTGTCACTTGTGTGGGCCCGCCACTGGACTATGAAAACTTAACCGAACTCTAGTCACTCAAGTCCCTAACTAGTCCTCATGGAGTACGCCCAACCTCCCCCGCCCTTCCTTCAGAGTCCGCTCCTCGATGATGTCACATCCACTTCCGGTTCCAAAGGGCCTCTTTTCACTCTAGGGACCGCTCTAGGCTGCTGCCTCGCCCGCCGGCTCCGCATCTCGACGATTTCTGGGCGGGGCCGTGACGTCCTTGGCGTGGCTGCAGGGAGGCCGCGGCGGGCAAAATGGCGGACGGGAAGGCGGGAGAGGAGAAGGCGGAGAAGCCGCAGCGAGCTGGAGCCGCCGGAGGTGAACACAACCCCAGCGTTGCGGGATGAGTGGGATGCTCTGGGCCTTCTTTGAGCTTCCTGGGGTGGAGGGCTAGGGTGGGGCGAGAATGGGCGGATCTGGCGTTCACCCGGCCAGGTGCAGGGCCCAAATGAACCCCGGGCACGCCTGGTGCGGGCCGCTGGGATCCGGGCCCACATCGCCTTCTCCACGGGGGATACTCGGCCACAGTTCATCACCTCCTGGCCCCAGCAGAGGCCCCGCTTCCGAGGAGAAGGGAGATGGGCACCAGAATGGGGAACCGAAGTCGGGGTGGGACCCGGGGCGGCGGTGCAGGAGCCGCTACCACCACACTGGAGACGCACATTACACGAAACACTGGCACACTCGTAGTGGGAGTCGCCGGGCAGTGGCCGCAGGCCAAGTTTCCGACTCTGCCGGCCTCTCAGTTACATCTAGGGCTTAGTTTGCTGCTTCTCGTCGAAGAGGTGGACGACCCCGGCCTTTTCTCTTTATTTTCAAGCTGAATACTGACCCTTAATGGGATGGGTCCAGGCGGTGGAGGAAAGGGGGAATGAATACCATTGTCTGCTGGCTGGTTGAAGCTGCGGAGGCTAGGGTTAGGATTTGGTTGTCTTTCTTTGGAGTGTCTACCTTTTCTGTTGCCAGCTATCTGCATGCCAGGGATTTGGGTGTTTAAATAGGCTAGTGTGGCTCTTCCTGTATCGTTAGGATATAAGCTTAGGCTATCTTTGTTTTGTCTCCTCCACCCTGTAAATTTGGGTCTCATGCATTAAGGAAAAGAAACGTAAGATCTGCAGCCACCCATTGTCGTAACAAGGCAACTAAATGAACACGTGCGAGCTGATCGTAGTATCTTTAGAACGTTTTAAGTATTACTCTCTATTCTAACTCCCTGAAGTTCTTATTCCTGAAGGTATTTAACAAGGAAATACAGAACATTAATAGCATTTGAAAGCAAGAACTATTAATGTGATGTCTAATGTGAATTGCCTTGGAACAAAAATTGAGAAAAGTGAAATATTCAGTTACTTGGACCCAGAAATTTCCTTTTAAAAGCTTATGTACAGCCCTGGCCGGTTTGGCTCAGCGGTTAGAGCGTCAGCCTGCGGTCCTGAGAGACCCGGGTTCAGTTCCCGCTAAGGGCATGTACCTCGGTTGCAGTTTGTCCCCGGCCCTGGTCGGTTGTGCGGGTGGCAGCCACTCGATGTGTTCCTTTCACATCGATGTTTCTCTCTCTCTCTGTTCCTCTCCCTCCCTCCCACTCTACCTGAACAAAAAATGGAAAAATGTCCTCGGGTGAGGATAAAAAAAAAAAATTAAAAGCTTATGTACAGTGCTATTAGTTGAGCCAAACTTTCCTCTCTCCCACGCGCCCCTGGTTTTACTACCTCACTAGGGACTTTTTTCCTCCAAAAGTTGTCCTGGAAATTATTGAATAAAGTTACATGAAAAATTAGTTATTTGAGGAAAAATAAAAATCTGTAACCTAAAGAATCTTATCTGGCTTTTAAACTGGCTTTTTTAATTGTCTTGACTGAGAGTATAGGAGATAATTTAATGTGCTGTCAAAGTGTACTTTTTAAGTATTAGGATAATTCCATTTTATAATTTATCCACCACTCTTTCAGTTAGGGATAATTAGTTCTAGTATAAATATTAATGTTTCTGTTTTAGCATGTTTTTGTGGGGGGGAAATAAAATTATCTTTACTAAATTGTTACTAAAAATTATTATGGTTTCTTTGTAGGTAGGTGACTTAGAATAAGTAATATCCCTTAACGCCTACATAATTTCTCTCAGGTGTGCCTTTCTTTGCAAGAAAAGAGTGTTGTTACATAGAAACTTTTTTTTTAAAGAGGTACCATTTTATTTATTTATTTATTTATTTATTTATATTTGAGAGAGAGAAAAACATCGATGTGAGAGAGAAACATCTGTTGCCTCTTGCATATGCCCAGCTGGGGATTAAACCTGAAACCTTAGGTATGTGCCCTGATGGGGAATGGAACCCACCACCTTTTGGTGTACAGGACCATGCTCTAAAGCAGCAGTTCTCAACCTGGGGGTGGAACGACCCTTTCACAGAGGTCGCCTAAGACCATCGGAAAACACATTTCCCATGGTGATTCATAACAGTAGCAAAATTACAGTTATGATGTAGCACAGAAAATAATTTTATGATTGGGGGCCACCACAACATGAGGAACTGTATTAGGCAGCATTAGGAAGGTTGAGAACCACTGCTCTAAACAAATGAGCCACAGTGGCTAGGGTGCATATAAACCATTTTTGCATGTCAGATTTTTTTTGGGGGGGGGGGTGTGCCCCTAGTGGGAACCGAACCCAGGACTCTCTGGTCCGCAGGTCGATGCTCCACCCACTGAACCAAACCGGCCAGGGCTGCATGTCAGATATTTCTAATGAAGTTGTACAAAGGAATCATTAGAACATTTAATACAATGGAGCCCTGGCCAGTGTGGCTCATTTGGTTGAGCATGGACCCATGCACCAGAAGGTTACTGGTTCATTCCTGGTCAGGTCACCTGCCTGGGGTTTTGGGCCCAGTCCCCAGTAGGGGGCGTGCAGGAGGTTGTTTCTCTTTCACATCAATGTTTCTCATTTATATTGATGTTTCTCTCCCTCTCCTTCCTCTCTAAAATCAATAAAAACATATTTAAAAATTAAAAGAAAACATTCACTACAGTAGATAATGCTAAATTGATCATATTGTGGCCAGTAGGCACTGTTTTGAAACACTATGAAGTTTATTGTAAGGGCTTATTTGGAGAATATTCTGATTTTTAATTCCTATTGAACAGTCCAGTAAATTGGAAGTATAAGTATATTTTATGAGATTACTTGCATAGTTAACATGAATTTATGTGAATAAGAGAAGCTACTTACTTGAACTACCTGCTGTCACCTTAAAGAGGAGCAATAATGCTAAGGGTGAGGCCTAAGGTAGATTTTTTTTCCCTTTCTCCCTTTGGCTAGATTTTTTTGTAGCTTCTTGAAATAAATAGGAATTTTAGCGAAGAACTATTCATATCATAATCATGACCATTTCAGGATATTGTAGGTTATCTAAGATCTACTTTAATGAAATTGACATTGATTATGCCAAACACTAGGCAGGTCTTAAATATGTTCATTCTCATTTAACCTGCACATCTGTCCTGTTAGAGAGGTAGCAGCATGCCCCCCCCTCTTTTTTTTTTAGCTGAAACTATCAGTGTGTAAATGGGTCGTGAAGGGTACCCCTAAACTTTCTTAATGGGTAATTTTTTTTCAACGATACCTTTGTGCTCCAAGGCCCTCCTCTTCCCAACTATTCGGGGGGAGGGAGGATACTTGTACAATGTGTAATTTGGCTTCACATTAATCTACACATTTTGTTTGCTCAGAATAAATATAAACTAGATAAAATCCCTTTTATTAAAATATTTCTTGGTAAAGAATACAAGTATACAAGTTTTGTTTTAAATTATTTTCTTATTTTTAAAAAACTGACTACATACTTATCCATCCTTTATAAGCCACATTGCTAAACATTTTCAAAAATCTATGGTCATCCAAAATTTTGTTTTCCAGTTTCAAAATAAAAAACATTTCATTAAACATTGAAAACACTAGTTTTTATTAAAATTTCTAAATATTAAAGTAGTAGTACATGTTGTGTTTAAAGGAAAGTACTTGATGGACTTACGAATTGATGTTGAGCCCCGACCCGTTAGAGCGTTGGACTGCGGTCCAGAGAGACTCCGGTTCTGTTCCCCCTAAGGGCACCTACCTCGGTTGCAGTTTGTCCCCAGCCCTGGTTGGGTCTTGCTGGAGGCAGCCAGTCGATGTTTCTCTCTCTCTCTCCCTCTCTCTCTCTCTCTCTCTTTCCCCCCTCCCCCTCCTTCTCCCTTCGTCCCACTGGTATCTGAACAAAAAATGAAAAAATGTCCTCGGGTGAGGATTTAAAAAAAAAAATTGATGTTGATATTTAATGCTATGTTTCAAAGCTTACATTAGGTTGAAATAATTTTCTAATGAGCTATATATAGAACTGTAAATTATAACAATCACACTGTAATATGTAAATTTGGCTGTTATATTTTCCCTTTACATAATTGCTTATTTTATTTGCTTTCTTTCCTAAATGTGTTAAGTATCTTACTACATAATTGTTAGAAGAGGATTACATGAAAATAACAGTTCAGTGCACGCAGAGTAATGAGTACTAATACGCACCCACTTTCCTTCACTCCCCCCGACCTTTTTACTTTTTACTGAAGAATAGATGTTTTCTAAAGCAACTGAGTGTTTATAATTGTTTACAAACAAATAAACAAAAACATCTTGAGAGTGAGCAAGGCCAGTTTTTTACTATATCCAGAAATAAAGTGCTGGAAATGTAATCAGGCATGTGTAGACATGACCTAATACACCTAGTATGTTTAATCTTCAGTGTGCACTTGAGGTGTAGGTGGTCTTAATAGTTTGCCTCTTCAGATGACAAAAACACAGATGTGAATAAAATGGAGTTGCTGCAAGTTGATTACTTAATTATAGTTTTCCCAGCTCCCCTTTTCATCCTACCTTTTTTTTTTTTGTACGTGTCCTAGTGGGAACCGAACCCGGGACTCTGGTCTGCAGGCCGATGCTCCAACCACTGAGCCAAACCGGCCAGGGCTCATCCTGCCTTTTTCTAGAGCAGTCTTTAGAAATCTTCCCTACAGCATCATGCATTTGGACATATACGATTGTATACTTGTTCAGCCAGTTGTCACACTTAATGTTAACATTATGGTAAGAATTGTGTTTTCACTTCTTATCATTTATGCTTTAGTTTTTCTAGATTTTTTTGTTTATTTCAAAATTATTTTCTGGATAATAGGAGACCTAGAATTAGGTAAAGATAGGTTTCTAAAGAACAGGAAATCTTGACTAATTATAGCCCTTAAGTCACAGTTCAAAGAGCAGTTACACTACAATCAGACTAAATGTTCTTTATTTCTTTTCAGGGTGTCTGTATGTTCCAGTTTATAGAGTTTTCCATTTTAGCTGTGTTTAGTGATAACAAAGAAGTTATCACTATTCAGGTTGACTAAAATTTATGTGATTAAAACTATAAATAGCATGCAGAATAAAATTTAGCATTGATGATGATTTTAATTATAAACAGACTTTGAAAACTCTGTTTACAGAATACTTTTTTTAAATTTAATTCTTCACCTGAGGTTATTTTTCTTCTTATTATCAGATAGAGTGGGAGGGGGGGAGAGAGAGACACAGATAAACATCGATGTAATAGAGCCACGTCAACTGGTTGCCTCTTGCATGACCCAACCAGGGCCGGGGACAAACCGCAACCAAGGTACGTGCCCTTGACCAGAATCGAACCTGAGACTCTGGTCTGCAGGTCGACGCTCCAACCACTGAGCCAAACCGGCCAGGGCATACAGAATACTTTTTAAAAAGAAATTCTGAATTGAGTTCTGTATTTCAACTATTAAATAGCAGTTTATCTTTCTTCAGGTGCTTTTGAAATTTCATTTCTGTGTAAATGAAGGGTACCTCCTGGTGAAATCTCAAAACCTAATCCTGCTTATTAATTCCTTTCCTACATTGCCATTACAACTCTTACTTCTTGTCCGTGGAAATAAAGAGTTCCTTTTAGTTTTCCTCTAAACAAAATCAGTTGTTCTGTTCAAAGTGTTTATTAACTAGAGATCCTATAATTCCAAAACTATATAGATGGAGATCTAGAGCCTCCTGTGTTTTAATCCATTACTTGTCAATTTGTGTTTCATTTCTTCCCTTCCCCTGCCTCCAAGCTTTTTGTACTGTTTCAGGGCTATCCCTAGAGCATTTTATCTTTCTCCATAAATAAACCATCCAGTGTAGCAGAATACATTCTATAGAGTGAATTGGTAAACTAAGAAAAGAATATAAGGATTTTAATAATAGCCAATATGTTCTTAACTAGCCTTGTATAACATATCTAAGATATCCAAAATGTGAATTAATTTCATCATTAATACACACGCAAAATTACTGAAAGACATACTGTATTCCAAACTTATGTATGTATGCCCTCTGCTTGAAATTATAATTAGCTCATCTTTCTTTCATGAGAAAAAGTAACATATAAATCTATGTATGATTGTTAAAAGCACTTAAGGGTAGCATAAAACAGGTGATAACCAAACCTTCAGAGTAGAATTATTCAAAAGGTGATGACCTTGTAGTCTTCCTTGAAGTTCCTTTACAAGTAAAGGTTGTGTGAGATTTACATGAGGAACATATCACTCAAGAAAATTACTCCAGGTTTTATTAACATAGCAGTTCAGGTAATAATGGCCTGCTCATAACCAGGTACTTTGTATAACTAATAGTATATTATTGAAGAATATTAGAATTTATTTGTCAGATGTATTATCCTATGATGTTACTACTTGCTTACAAACTAGTTTGTGTAGAACAATTTACAGACCTTAATTTCTAAAAAACAAAATCTCACAAATAACTAGATTATTGTACAATTTACAGTGTTTAGTTGAAAGATCTTTACTTTTTTGTGAACTCTCTGGTTATTTTAAATTGCTCTGCATTTTATGCTAGTTAATTCATGGGAGCCTCTTCTACTGCCACACAATCTCAGTTCCTGCTGTATACTCTAGCAAACAGTGGAAGAGACTGTTGGGTCAGTAGGTGACAGCTGCAGAGGTATCTTCCTTATAACTATGCTTTTTGAGGTTGCTGCTCCCATCAGTCTGCTCAGTAAAAATAGCTCATCTTGGTAAGTTGTTTCGACTTCACCAGGACCTGAAGAAGAAGCAGAAAAACCTGTGAAAACTAAGACTGTTTCTTCCAGTAATGGAGGGGAAAGTTCCAGTCGCAGCGCTGAGAAGCGATCAGCTGAAGAAGAAGCTGCAGAACTCCCATCAAAGCCTACAAAGATCTCCAAGTTTGGATTTGCCATAGGTAGTCAGACGACAAAGAAAGCCTCAGCCATATCCATCAAACTTGGATCAAGTGTGAGTTGTTATTTTGTATTTGATATTCGTAATGGGTCTTAAGATTTGTTTTGGAAACGTGCTTTTATTGAATTAGGTAAATTAAGTATAAAAAGATACATGAGCCAAGCAGATGTAGCTCAGTGGATTGAGCATCATCCTAAGGACAGAGAGGTCCCAGTTCAGTTCCTGGTTAGGGCACATGTCCGGGTTGCAGGCTCAATCCCCAGTAAGGAGCATGCAGGAGGCAGCCAATTGATGTTTTTCTCTCTCTCTCTCTCTCTCCCTTCCTCTCCTCTAAAAAAAAATCAGTAAAAAAATATATATTTATGTGTGTGTGTGTATTTTTTTAAGATACATGAACTTATATAAGTATTTAATGAGTTATATATAAGTATTTAATGTTCAAAAAAAAGATCTGGATAATTATATCTTAGTAAAGTTATTTTTTTAAAAGGCTTGGAATATAAGAAGGAACAACTGTTACAGGAATTATATGATTTATAAAGTAATAGCTTTGTCCTGGCCGGTGAGGCTCCGTGGTTAGAGCGCCAGCCTGAGCACTGAATGGTTCGGTTCTGCTCAAGGGCACATACCTGGGTTGCAGGTTCAGTCCTGTGTCCTAGTCAGGGCAAGTTTGAGAGGCAACCAGTTGATGTGTCTCTCTCACATCCAGGTTTCTCTCTGTCTCTGTCTCTGTCTCTCTCCCCCTCCCCCTCTCTCCCTCCTTCCCCCACTTTTCCCTCTCCCTCCCCCACTTTCTCCCTTTCCCCCTCCTCCCCTCCCCCCTCTTTTCCCTTTTCCCTCTTTCCCTTTCCCCCTCCCATGCTTTCTTCCCTCTCCCTCCATCCTTCCCTCTCCATCCCTCCCTCCTCCCCGCTCCCTTAAAATCACTGGAAAAAATATCCTCAGGTGAGGATTAACACAAAAATTAAAAATAAAGTAATAGCTTAGAATTTTTCTTAGTTGAGCAAAACCTCTAAACATTTTCAGAAAGAATTTCAGCTTATTTTTCATATCTTTCAATTCTACCAATATTAAAAAGAATCTTCCTAGAAATTAGTTATTTTATCTTAAAAGGTTAATATTAGTAAAGTATTTCTCGATAAGAAGTTTCCTGATTACCTTACTTTGGAGCTGCACATGGACATTTATTGATATTCTGTGACTAGGTTCATACAGATCAACTTTCGATCCCTTGTTTTAATATGTAAAGATTGAATTAATACTTATGAACTATGGGGTATCTGGAAAGTATTTGAAGTATTAGATTGAAGCACATGAGGTTTAGAAAATTGACTATTTCTGACTATTTTGTATGGTTTAGCCAAGTAGATCTCTTTACTAAAAAAGGTTACTTATATGTAGAAAACAGTTGCATTCTTGTGTAAGGAAAGAAATCTTAAAATTGCTTTTGAGTTGTTTATTCATCTCTTTTGTGCAAATTAGTGCTCCATTGCTAGATGCATACAGCTTTTTTCTGCATTAGATGCTCATTCAAAGATCTTTAAAAATATGATATGGATCAAGTTTCTATTATAAGTGTGAGCCACACTTATAGTTTTATAAGAGCTACCATTAAGGTGTAGGATATAAAAAATAGTTGGAATTGTTGCTTTTGATTATATGGTATGAAAAGATAGTCAATCAACCAACAACTACTTGTGTCTTATGTTGTATCTACAACAAATACATGACTTCTTTTTTTTTTATCCTCACCCGAGGACATTTTTGCATTTATCTTCAGATAGAGTGGGAGGGAGAGAGGGGGAAAGAGAGAGAGAGAAAAACATTGATGTGAGAGAGACACATTAACTGGTTGCCACCTACACGACCCCAACTGGGGCTGGAGACAAACTGCAACCAAGGTACGTGCCCTTCGCAGGAACCGAACCCAGTACTCTCTGGTCTGCGGGCCGATGCTCCAACCACTGAGCCAGACTGGCCAGGGCTACATGACTTCTTCAAAAGATTAGAATGTTTCTAGTGTTATTATGCATAATCTCAAAATTAACCTTTTTTTTTTAAATCCTCACCCAAGGATTTTGTTTGGTTGGTTGTTTGTTTGTTTGTTTTTTTAAAGAGAGAGTGGAGGGGAAGGAGGAAGAGAGAGAGAGAGAGAGAGAGAGAGAGAAACATCGATGTGAGAGAGACACATTGATTAGTGGCCTCCTGCATGACCCTGACCAGGGCCAGAGATTGAACCTGCAACCCTGGTACATGCCCTTGACCAGAATCAAACCCATGGCCCTGCGGTCCACGGGCCAACACTCTAACCGCTGAGCAAAACCATCCAGGGCTCCAAATGAACATTTTTTTATTCCTTCAAAAGTAGACATTGTTTATAAAAAGTATTTGTGTATGTAATAGAAAAGGGGATGGTTAATTTTGTTGCAGCAGGTCAAAGGAGATTTCACTGATGAAGTGGTCTGTGAGTTGGCCTTAAGTGCAAGCAGGAGGCAAAAGGGCATCTCAGATAAAAGAAATTTCATGCAAAAGCAGTTTAGATATGAAGTCACATGGTACATTCAGGAAATTGTTTATACTTGGAAAGTGTTTCGAAGGCAAATACAAGATACAGAAAGCCCCCAAACTGAGACCATAGGACCAAATCTTGAAGGACTTGAATTCCATAATATAGTTTTGCTTTATTCTTTTGGTTCTGGCAGAGCCTTAGAACATTATAAGGAGTATTGACCCTTAAGCGGATTTGCATTTTAGAAACATCACTGTATGGATCACTCTGTACAAAGGATTGTAGTGGAAAATAAGGTAAATCTAATCAACAGGACCTAACAATATAACATGCAAATTGAGGAAAAGCTTTTCTGGCTTTAGTACTTGTAAACGCTATGAATCTAAAGTACCTCTGTGAGCTCTAAGTGGACATCCTGTTTGAGAGTAGACATAGGATTTGGTAGTTCTTTGTTTTTTTGTTTTTGGTATGTGCCCCTTGTAGGAACCGAACCCGGGACTCTCTGGGCTGCAGGCCGATGATCCAACCGCTGAGCCAAACCGGCCAGGGCAGATTTCGTAGTTTAAACTATTTAAAACTTTGGGAATGAATGAAGTTGACTAAGGAAGTATAGATAAGGAAAGGTCACTAAGGACGGGATTTGGGGTATCTGTCATTTGAAGGGGGGACGGGGGGGAGAGAGAGAGAGAGAATAAAAGGTCAGAATTAGAGGAGACTAGCCAGTTAAAACTGTCACAGAAGCCAAGGTATAGAGGTATTTTCAAAAAGGAGCTGCTGATTAGAGTCAAATGCAGAACACTAGTCGTTGGTGACTAGAGAATCAGGGTCACCTGATTCTAGTTGAGTCAGGAATCCTGGAGATTGGTAAGGGAGGAAGCCAGATTACAATCGATTGAAGGCTGAATCGGTGGTGAGAGGATTGGAGACAGGACAATTTACTTCAAAAAGTTGGGTTAGATAGAAGAATGGTATGAATGAAGCATGTTTATGGGCTATGTGGCAGAAAGCTAGCTGGTAGAAAGATGCGTCTTGGTGTCTTAAGTTCCCAAGGCACACTGTACTTAATTTTAATGTTACTATGGGAAAGTATTACTAATCACTTTCTCTCACCTGTACAAGTGCCCATTAGCTAAATTATAGGTCCTAAGTAGGAAATCTTTTATAGAAGGGGAAAAATGGACAATAAAGTAAAGCTACCCATTGATAACCAACATTTTCAAAAATTTGTCCGAAGTTCTGAGTTTCTCACTATTTCTACGAAAACGTGAAGTTGAATATTTGAGGATAAATTATTTATATTATTAAGCCTGTGTAAATGCTTTGTCATATCCTTAATATGTTTTTTTTCTCCAGAAACCTAAAGAAACTGTTCCAACTCTTGCTCCAAAAACCCTTTCAGTAGCAGCAGCTTTTAATGAAGATGAAGATGTAAGTTGACATCTTGTTTTGTTTACATTACTTTAACCAGTTCTTTAAGGAAGATATTACTAGTATATTATAGATTGTATTAATAATGGTACTAGTGAATTTTCTTTGCAACTCTGATCAGTTTTGTGTGTTTGTGTGAGTGACACATCTGCAAAATCTGGATATTTCTATTTGGTTGTAGGATTATTTAAAATATTGTTGACTCTGGGGGCAAGGAACTTCAAAATCAAATCAATAAATACCTATTATAATTAATATATGTGTGTACTAGGAAGCATGTAGTATCCCCCCAAAAAAGACTGCTGCCTTTGATAATTTTTATAGCTGAGTCTTCAGTGATGAGACATACATGCATTCAGCTTACAAAAGGCAGCTATAGTGGTTTCTCCCTTTGTCACCATGAGGAGTGACAAATAGTACAGGTGATTCTGCTAGAAGTTTTACTCAAAGTTGTGTTCCATAGTAAGCATAAGATGCTTATCTACTGTCTTAGGCAGTCCTAGTCCCCTCATGTTTCTCACAGGGTCCCTCTCTTACCATACTTATGAAGGACTATGGAACTTTAAGCATAATTTTGACTTCTTTCCTTAGGTTCTGACTTTAGAACCTAACCCTCATTTAAGATGTGACCCCATTGTATAACAATTAAGTGTTACTGGGGACATGAGTAATTGCTCCCAAAAGGAATCTGGATAAGAATTATACATTCAGAGGAGCACACTGTGGTAGGAGTTATTGGGAAGAATATATAAGAGAAGAAATATGAATTGGGTGCTGAAACATTAGATAGGGTTTTGACAAACCAAGGAATACTTTTGTTAAGCTAAGACATCAGCCTTCAAATTGCAAGTGGTAAGTATTAAGCAGCTGCATTTGACTGGACTGGAGGTTTTTGTAGAGGAGTTTGGAGCAAGGATAAATGTGAAATAATTGGAGCCAAGGTCAGTAGGTAAAGAATAACTGGGGTGGATCACTCTATTCTCCTTTGGATGTTTACTCATTGTACACATTGAGTGCTGCTAGGCACAGTGAGATTACAAAGATCAGACATATTCCTTTGGGAATTCAGTCGTCTAGAGCAGAGACTTAACTAGTAGAAAGCCTGCGAATAAATTGCTTTTCCTTTTTGGAGCTTTATTTTGTTTGTTTGTTTGTTTTTGTATATGTTCTTTTTTTTTTTAAGAGAGAGGGGAAGCCAGATGGCGAGAAAGAGAGAAACATCAATTGGCTGCCTCCTGCACTTCCCCTACTGGGGATTTGGCCCACAACCTAGGCCTGATTGGAAAATTGAACTGGTGACGTCTTGGTCAGAGCTCAGCCGCTGAGCCTTATTGGCTTGGCTGGAGCCTTAATTATTCAACTATTTTTTAGAGTTCTGGGATTCCCTGGAAATGTCGCAGGAGCTACTGTGCTGGAAGGTGATGATGCCTAACAAGCAGGGCTCTGGTCTCCTGCCCTTTTTACTTACAGAGATTCTTTTATCTGTTTGATAATTGGGAACCCAAATAAGGTTTTGTTGAGTTTATAAAGTTGTAACTTAAATAATACTTACTGTTTCATGTCATTCTAACATCCTAAGAGATTAGGTAGCATTTTGGTGTGTGCAGATTGTATGAGGACAATATTGGAAGAAGGGAACAGCATGTGTAAAAGTAGAGAGGTTAGAAATTATAAGCACTATATAATAGTAATTGGTTACTTTGAATACCTAACAATTTGGATATCTTTTCACATAAATTTGTTTTACCATCCATATATCCCTATAAATCATGTAGTACAGTTATTTCTATTTTGCAAATGGAGAAATTAAGTAAATTATGCTCAAGTATGTGCTAATGCACACAAATGTTGAACTAGAACTTAGGTCTTCTGGTTTCTAGTCTTTTGTTCTTACATCATCCCTTACTGCTTTCCCTAAGTACTTTATCAAGAAATTTTTAGACAGGTTCAGGCTATAAGATGGTAATGATAGGAAAAGATCCCTGGCCAGTGTGGCTCAGCGGTTGAGCATCAACCTGCGGACCAGAGAGCCCCGGGTTCGGTTCCCGCTAGGGGCACGTACCACCAAAAAAAATGATAGGAAAAGATAAGCTTGTTTCTTAGATAAAAGAATGCATGCATCTAAAAATTTTACCTGGGGAGCATTTGCTATTTCCCTTCCCTGCATATGTTATTAGCGTGGCTCAAATAGACTCGTAGAACTTTTTTTTTTTTTAATCACAAACCCTAAGTAAGTAAAACTGACTTACTAGATTTATACCAAAATTAAGGATTTCTGTTCAGTGACCAAGATAATTAACAGAATTAATGATGGAAGTTGGGAAGAGAGATTTGCAATGTCTAAAACCAACAAAGAGGGGCTCTGGCTGGTATGGCTCAGTTGGTTGGAGTGTCATCCCATACACTAAAAGGTAGCAGGTTCGATTCCTGGTTGGGGTGTGTGTAAGAGGCAACCAATATCTCCCTCTCCCACTCTTCCCTCTTCTCTCGAAAAATAAATAAATAATATAATCAATCAATCATAAAATAAAACCAACAAAGGGAAGCATTTGAGATCTTGGTCCCTGGCATATGTCATCAATTTGGCTCAAATAAACTAATAAAAATTCTAAAATAGCCCTGGCCTGGTTGCAGGCTTGATCCCTGCTGAGGCATGTACTGGAACAGCCTATCGATGTGTTGCTCTCACATCAATGTTTCTTTCTCTCCCTCTCTAAAAAAAAAAAAAAATCAGTAAAAAATATTTTTAAAAAATCTAAAGTAAGCCTGGCCACTGTGGCTCAGGGGTTGAGCATTGACCCATGTACCCATAGGTCACCAGTTTGATTCTCAGTCAGGGCACACCTCCAGATTGTGGGCCAGATCCCTAGTGTGGTGCATGCAGGAGGTGGCCAGTCGATGTTTTCTCTCATCAATATTTCTCTCTCTCTCCCTCTCCCTTCCTCTCTCTCAAATCAATAAAGAAAAAAAAAAAATTTTTTTAAATAAAAATCTGAAAACCAACAAAGGACTAATATCTGAAATATATAAAATAAGATATTTTTCTGTAGAACATGGTTAAGTAATCTTGACTATATATCTGAGTCTGAAATATATTGGATAAAGAAAGCATTCATTTAATTAACTTTTAAATTAAAAAATATATATATTCATTGTATCTCTTTAGTCTCCTTTAGTTTGGACAGTCCCTGGGTCTTTCTGTATATTTTATGGCATTAATATTTTTTAAGAGTTCAGGCCAGTTATTTTGTAGATAGTCCCTCAGTTTGGATTTGTCTGGTGTTTTATCATGATTAGATTCACATTTTTTTTAGCTGGAATACCACAGAAGTGATGCCAGGTTCTCAGTGCATCATATCAGGGAGCACATGTTACCAATATGTCACATTACAGGCAGTGTTAACTTTGATTATTTGGTTAAAGTGATGTCTGCTAGATTACTGTCAAAATACTATTTTACCTTTTCTAATTGAAATTTATCTGATTGGAGATATGGTTTGAGAATATGTGAAAAGAATTTCTTAAGCATTTACTCTTGAGTGTTAAAAACCATTGGTAATTCTTGTGGGAATCAATTACTGTGTTTGCCAAATGATGACTTTTCTAAATCTTTCATCCTCTCAATGCTTATTGTCTCTTACTGTAAACAAGAGCTTTCCCTTATGTATGTAAGTGTGGGTTCATGGATTCTTACTTTATTAAACAGGCTATAATGCTCAAATTGTTCCAGATCTGACCAATAGAAACCCCCTTTTTTTTCTCTCTTGATTTTAGAGAGGAAGGCAGAGGGAGAGAGATGGAAACATCCATGAGAAAGAATATCGATTGGCTGCCTCCTGCATGCTCCCCACTGGGGATCGGGCCCACATCCTGGGCATGTGCCCCAATCAGGAATTGAGCCAGCGACTTCTTGGTACATGGGTCGACGCTCAACTGCTGAGCCCCATCGGCCGGGCAAGAACACCTTATATATTTATTTATTTTTAATTGATTTTTATTGATTGATATTAGGGAAAGAGAGAGAGAAACATCAATGAGAGAGAACATCAATTGGCTGTCTCCTGCATGCCCCCCACTGGGGATTGGATCCACAACCTGGGCATGTGCCCTGACCGGGAATCGAAACGGTGACCTCTTGGTGCATGGAGTCACACCTGCTGGGCAAGAGCACCTTTTTAAAAAAAGAATATTTAGCTCTGCAGTAATATTTATACATAAAAACATATATAAAAGGAATATGACTTATATCAGTAGGTAAAGGTAGGGAAAAGTAGTAAGCAGTGAACTTTCAAAATATCTTAATAGTCAAGGAGACATTTTTTAGATGGAACAATCCAGTACACTAGTTAAGAGTCTTTGCTTTGGCATTCAACTGCTTTGCTGTTCATTAGGTTGGATACGTTAACCTTGTTTATACCATCTACAAAGTGAGAGTGATGATAATCATGCCCACCATGTAGGATTGTTAGGGTTTTAAGAGATCATGCTTATTAAAGTATTTAACACAGTGTGTAGTACATAATAAAAAATTGTTTTAGTTCTAAATATCTAGAAATTTTAATGCAAAACCAGCACACCAGGAGAAATGCACTTCTTTTTAAAATGTAGTTAAGATAAAGAATTTTCTTTTTCTTTTTTTTAATTTCCCACAACTTTATTGAGGAATAATTGACAAATATAATTACATATTAATTTTTATTTTACCAAAATTTACCCTATTAAAAATGCTAAAAGTCTTAGCATATTAGTAATTAAGTGAATTTAATAAATCTATGTGCAGTCATCTCTGTTTACTTCTGTTTTTTTCCTCCAGAGCGAGCCAGAGGAAATGCCACCAGAAGCAAAGATGAGGATGAAGAATATTGGAAGGTATAATTTTTCATAAATATTGTAGGAAATATTGGTGAATTAAGAGCAAGAATACATTGGACCAA
The DNA here is from genome assembly GCF_014108415.1 of Molossus molossus. Lineage (NCBI taxonomy): Eukaryota > Metazoa > Chordata > Mammalia > Chiroptera > Molossidae > Molossus > Molossus molossus. The sequence continues at coordinate 86,856,302 of NW_023425388.1, forward strand.
ATGGAAACAATAAAGCTTTTTGCAGCAAAAAAAATAGAATCAATTACACATAATCTTTTAGTATTGAGGCTTTTCTTGAGAATTTGGGCAAAACAGTTTTATTTTGTGAGTTATCTATCAGTGATCTTATGAATATCTTAAGAAAAAATATTTCTTTTCAGATACATGTAATCTGTATATATATTTTGCAAATAAGAAATAGCTATGAGAAATGTTCCTGATTTAAAATGTAAAAATTTTTTCTAGTGTAAAAAATGGCTTACACTTGTTTATGATATCATTCTCACCACTTAATCTTGATCATAAATGTCCTTTTTTTCCTTGGTAACTTAGATATCAAATACCAGAATAAAACAAAAGTATTTTAATTTTCCTTTATTGTTTCTGTTGTCATGGAAATAATGTTAATTTCACATTAACCTGATGTTCAGTTTCTTGTCTTTGTATGTATAAATGGATAATTTAGAGGCTAGTAAGAAAGCTTAGCTTTATTTATTTGTTTTTTAAACATATATTTTTTCTTTATTGATTTTAGAGAGGAAGTGAGAGGGGCAGAGAGATAGAAACATTAATGAGAGAGAGCATCGATTGGTTGCCTCCTGCATGCCCCCCACTGGGAATTGGGCCCACATTCCCAGTGGGAGTGTTAGGTCCTGTGCCTTCCTTTGATACTGGGACCTAAGAAATAGATCTGACATTGTAATCCAATCTAAACACCCATTATACATTTATATAAACATGTAAAATTGAAACAGAGTTCATAAAGTGACCTGAACCTTTCTGTGTGTGGTACATCTTCGTAGGTTTTTTTTTCTATTTAATTTTTATAAATGCTGATGGCAAGTCAGCAGATTAATTTCATGACCTTATTAATGGGTTGTAAGTAACAATTTTTATAAACTATAATGGTTGCCACCCTTAACTATGTATTAATAATCACCTTAAATGTGTGTTAAAACTACAAATTTACCTGTTCCCTCTCAGGCCTACTGAATCTGAAATTTTAGAACTAGATCTGTATATTTTAAAAACCTTTTTAGGGGCTTCTGATGGTCAGCCTATGTTTATAAGTGCTAAACAGATGTGTTTTAAATAAGTTAAAACATGGCCCAAAAGCCTTTGTATAATATTTTAAACATTTTTTTTTTTCTTTTAACACAGGGATACACCAACATCAGCAGGACCAAACTCCTTTAATAAAGGAAAGCATGGGTTTTCTGATAACCAGAAGCTATGGGAGCGAAATATAAAATCTCATCTTGGAAATGTCCATGACCAAGACAATTAAATGATATGTTGTGAAATTGGGGTCTAGGGTGGGTGTAAAGTTAAAAGGAACAGTTTCCTTTTTAAGAATGATATAAGACTATCTTTGGAGCCGCCCTTTTTTTTTTTTTAAGATTGAGTGGTACACTAATAAATGAGAGTTTGAAATTAGACGTAATTTATGTTTTATATACAGATTTCAAGACATTTGCTAATTTTGTAGTTTCATGTGATTAGTTTCCAAAGGTTACAGATAATTTAAAGAAAATCAGAAATGGTACCTTTCTAAGAATTGCATATTTTTTTAGACACAACTATTAGCACATTAAGAGGGAAGCAAAAAGTTATTATCTGTTGAAACTGCAAGCAATTAAACTCCCTTATTAACCTAAACTTTCTGGCTCCCAGGAACAGCCTTATAGAGAGGGAGTAGTATTGTATTGGGAGGAAAATGTTACTGGAGTATTGACTAAAAGTAAATTAGATAAAATTAAAATATTGCTTTTTTTCCAATGGGCATTTGTTTTGTTTCAAGTCATAAACTAGATATTGCATTGCTATCAGTGAATACAGAGGCTTAGCTCTTTAAAATTTTGTTTTTAATTTTATGTAAACTGTTGAGTATTTGATATAGCCCATTTCATTCACCTTAACGGGTCTTGTCTACCTTTATTAGTCTTCAAAGAACAACCATTTGCTACCAAAGTAAATCAGTATTTTGAATGTGCTTCTCTTGGTTTTTTGTTATTTAAGCTTGGTTTCTGTAAGCATTCCCACCAGACTTGAGGCAAGTCATAGGAAGCTGTTTCTTTTAAAATACAAACCACCACCAAAAATTTTAAATGTACATAATACTTAAATATTTGACTTCTTTTATTTTTTAAAAGGTAACAGCAAAAAAGCAACATTGTGTGAAGATGCAATGAGATGAAATGAGAAAGATGCACTTTCTGTAACTTTGTCATAACATTTAAGTACTAACTTGTGAAATCCAATTTGATTTGTACTTAACTACAGGAATTCTTATTTAATACAATAAAGTGGCTTATTTTAAGTGTACACATATTAACCAATGGCCTCTCAAAAGCACATTTTAGATACTGAAAATAGAAGGAAAGAAAATGCATCTTCAAACATTTAATGGAATCTTTGACCACATATACCTTGTTAGAGCTATGTATTGAAGGGTTTTGGGTTTGCTTTGTTTTGTTGTGGGTTTCTTTGTTGGTAGTGTGGTCTTTTTGTTTTTGATTTTGGTTTTTTTTTTGTATTTTTGTAATGTATATGAATTCTTTTTTAATGTGACGATTAAACATATCGTTAAAGGCATAGTCATAGATAAAAGAAAAATGCAGTATAATGATTTCCTTGAAAACTTCTACAATGTTAAATTTGCAGGCAGCTTCAGACTGTCTTAATGGTGGTAACTACTCGCTCAGCTCTTTTAAAAGGTAATAACTCCAGAGAAGCAGCCTGTATATATTCCTAACACTTTGTTCACTTTCATTTATTAGAGTAAGTCCCAAGTAAAACAATGGAAATGTATATAGAACTATTAGTTCTTTCTTACTTGATTTAATGATATCAAGATACATGAATTTAACTTGCTTTAACGTAGGCAAACTTGTCATTTTTGTCTATTTTACTGTTAAATAACATCCCCTCTCCTGCATATTCTTTTCTTGACTCAAACGAAATATTAACCTATGGTCAAGATGGGAGAGAGAAACGACTGAGATGAATGTCTTTACTAAAATACCAATAAATTTGTCAAACTCAGTAGTGTTCTTTTTTCTATTACGCTTAATTGTTGCTGGGGTTTTTTGTTTTTTAACAAAGAAGAGACAAATGTTACCATTGTTGCTCTTGCCCAGATTGTTGGCCAAGGTAATGGGAGGTTTTAAATTATTATTTATTCGACTATTTAATTTAGCATTTAATTCAGTAATATCCTCCTCCTCCTACTCTGCCAAAGTGTGGTCTGCCTTGTGCTGTAGAAAATCCTGCTAAGGCATATTTAGGTGTTAGAAGGTATTCTATTACTATTGTCTGCCATCTATTAATTAGCTCTGTATATTTTCTTTTTTTTTTTAATCCTCACCCAAGAACATTTTTGCAGTTATCTTCAGATAGAGCAGGAGGAAAAGAGAGAGAAACATCGAGTGATTGCCACTCATACACCCCAATCGGGGCCGGGTACAAACTGCAACCAAACTACGTGCCCTTATTGGGAACCGAACCTGGAACTCTCTAGTCTGCGGGCTGACGCTCTACCCACTGAACCAAACCGGCCAGGCCTCTGTATATTTTCTTAATGTTTATAATGCTGTTGCCCAATAGGTCAGATCTTAGTAAGTGAAATGATTGAACTTAAACTACATTTTAGAATTAAGATTCAAATCTAGTTTGACTAATTACAAATGAAGGCTATGAGTATCAAGTGCTTCTTTTTTGTTACTCCTCACCCAAGCATATTTTTCCATTGATTTTATTTATTTATTTTTCCATTGATTTTTTTTTTAGATAGAGTGGAAGGGAAGCGGGGGAGAGAGAGAGAGAAACATCAATGTGAGAGACACATCAATTGGTTGCCTCCCACAGGAACCCAACTGGGGCTAGGGATTGAATCTACAGCCCAGGTACATGCTCGTGACTGGGAATCAAACTAGACCCTTTGGTCCACAGGCCAGTGCCCTAACCACTGAGTCAAACCAGCCAAAGCCAGGTATTTTTTTCTTTATGATCAAGGTTAGCTTGACGTACTGTGGAGGGGTTGTTGAAGTTACTTTTCTAGTCAAATGAAAATACTTTTAAATTTAGTAAAATAAATTTTAATAAAAATAAATTCTGAAAAAATTTCAGACTTAAATATAAGGTATTTCCATGTTCTCCAAATATTAACATAGGACAATTATCCAAATCAGGAATTAACATTATTACACTACTTTTATCTATTATTTTATACTGTTCTACAGACCTTACTCAGATTTCATCATTTGCTCCGTCCACTGATGTTTTTTCCTAGTCAAAGATCCACTTCATTATCACACATTGTCTTCTCTCTTTAACTCCTTTAATCTGGGATACTTCTTCAGTGTCTGTCTTTTATGACCTTAGAGTCATAAAAGTGGTTCTCAACCTTCCTAATGCTGCAACCCTTTAATACAGTTCCTCATGTTGTGACCCACAACCATAAAATTATTTTCGTTGCTACTTCATAACTAATTTTGCTGCTGTTATGTCTTAGGCGACCCCTGTGAAAGGGTAGTTTGACCCCTAAAGGGGTCGCGACCCACAAGTTGAGAACCGCTGCCTTAGACTTTTTGTAAAATACAGGCCAATTATTTATAGAGGATCTGTTTTTGAGGTTGATAATAAGTATCTTGTGGGGAAAATCTTGGTACAATGTAAATATCATTTTTCATCATACTTTTGTCCACTAATTGGCAGGTATTTGTACTCTACCCCTTGGTTCTTTCCTGAAACAATTGCTAGTGAGCTAGTTACCAAATGATTTTATTTCTAAAATGTCTTCTACTTTAGTAGTTGAAATTCCAATGTAAAGGAGTTTTCTTTTTCTTTTTTTCTTTTTAAATTAATTTTAGAGAAGAAGGGAGAGGGGGAGAGAGATGGAAACATTGATAGGCTGCCTCCTGCACATCCCCACCGGGGATCTGACCCACAACCCTGGCATGCCCTCCAACCAGGAACCAAACTGGCAACCCCCTGGTGCATGGGTTAATGCTCAAACACTGAACCACACCAGCTGGGCTGAAGAGTTTTTTTTATTTTATTGATAGTGGGCCCAAGTATTCTTTATTCTGTAGGTTATAACCCATTATTACCATTATTTTGTTACTCAAAATGTCCTAGATTTGCCCATGCAAACTCCTTTCAGTTGACCCTCATGTCTTTTTGACATGTCCCATCCTTTAAAAAAATACTTTCTTGCCTCGCTGGTGTGGCACAGTGGATTGAGTGTCATCCCGTCAACTAAGGCCCCTGGAACGGTTTCCTAGGGCACATGCCTAGGTTGTGAGCTTGAACCCCAGTAGAGGGGCATGCAGGAGGCAGCCAATTGATGTTTCTATCTCTTCCCTCTCTAAAAAATCAAAAACTTTTTTAAAAAAATACTTAATTTTTGGCACCAGAAGATATAGTGGGCTATATTTTCTCCCAACTTTGGAATTAGTGCTTTCTCTAGGCATCCATGGTTTCTCTTACCAGAGAAAGGTAGTCAGAAACCAAAATTGCCATTAGGTGTATTATTGGGTACTGAGTTGGTATTGCTTCTAGGCCTATATGTATGTGCATGTGTGCAGGTATACGATGTGTCTCTTCATGAGTTCAGATTGATACTTCCTATGCTAGACCAACAGCACAATTCATTCTAATCTTCCTTTCTGTATTTATAACTCTTATCCAGCTGTAAGAAATCTGACTTTGACTATTCATAATATGTTTACTTATTTGCTTAATTTCTAGAATGCACATAAAATAGTTTTCAGAAATACCCATATATTTTCCTATGAAAAATAACCAATGCAGAACTTGTATATAGTTTATTTTTGTTTTAGTTTCACAATCCATGATCAAAAGACTGTTTTACGAAGTTATATAAGTTGGTTCTTTTTTCTGCTGCTCCTCCTTTCAGTATGGTTATATTATTCATTTGTAATGCAATTAGTCAATTTGTATTTCATAATAAATGCCTTCCTATTCTTAATTATTTTTACATTTAAAACATTAGCACAGTTCTAGAAGAAATACGCAAAAGTATCACCCCATCTTTTCAATCTTATTCTCTTTCCCCTGTCCTTTTCTATCCTGATTGCCTATAGCTAATCTATATCTATGGTTTCTAATTTATCTTTTTTTTCAGTGAATGAATATAGATGTTTATTTTCTATATATTACTTAACGAGAGGTATGAGGCTGAGACCAGACGCTGCTAGTTTGAAAGAATTTAGGAAAAACCTGAAGCAGGATCCAAGACAGGCCAATCCTATGGTTAAGCAACTGGCAACAGCTTGGGTGGGCCTGAAAGTTGGGTGGGGAGGGGCCTTAGGGAATCACCAGGACAGCGCAACCAGTGTGAACCAGGTTGCTGGAGTCCCAAATATGGCAACTGTCTACCTCCCCAGGGAAGGGCTCATCAAAGGAACAAAGGCCTCTGACAGCACGTTTGTCCAGCAGAAAGCCCCTTCTCAGCCCTCGCTCCAGTGCCAAACAGCTCAGTTCTTCCCTGTATGTCTCTGGTGCCCCTCGAGCTGCCTGCCCTCCAAGCTTAGAGGGAGTGAGTCCAATAAGTCCATGCGCGGGCCCTTTAAGGAGCTGCCTGGGGCTCCAGCCGCTTCAGCTTCCCTGAACCTCAGTTCCTGCTGGTTTTTCCAGCCAGAAGTTATGGGGATTCTCTTCCTGGCACTGGAACCCTGAGCGGGGCGTCTGGTGTGGGACGGGGACCCTTCAGTCCTCAGGGAGGACCTTCCCAGCCGAGGTATCCTGATTTTTATCCACCACACGTGGGTGTGGGACCAGCCCATCTGCCTCCGCCCCTCCTACCAGTTTCGATGTGGCTGCTGATTTAATTTCGTAGTTGTAGGACTTCCATTCAGCTTGATTTCAGGCGGTTTTGAATGACGGTTGTTCTGTAGTTTAGTTGTAACTTTGATGTGGTTGTGGGAGGACGCCAATACCATGTTTATCTACCCACCATCTTGACCGAAAGTCTTTTTTCTCTTTTTAAAAAATTTGTTTTCAAATATATATATTTTTATCCTCACCCGATGACATTTTTATTTTTTTATTCAGATAGAGTGGGAGGGAAAGAGAGGGAGAGAGAGAAACATCGACGTGAAAGGGACACATCGAGTGGCTGCTTCCCACACGACCCAACCAGGGCCGGGGACAAACTGCAACCAAGGTACATGCCCTTAGCGGGAACCGAACCCGGGACTTTCCAATCCACAGTCCGACGCTCTAACCGCTGAGCCAAACTGGCCAGGGCTGGAGAATATTTTTAAATTCTCATGGAACATTTACAAAAATTGACCATGTATTTGTCCATAAAACTACCTTCAGCAAATTTCAAAGCTTAGAAGATACACAAAATATCTTTCTGACCATAGTAGAATTATATTAAAAATCAGTAACAATGATACCTCCCAAAAGCCTTAGGTTTAGAAACAGAGCAATATTCTTCTAAAGAAAATGTGTCTAAAAGGAAATTAAAAAAAGAAGCCCTAGTCAGTGTTGCTCAATGGTTGGAGCACTGGCCCAAGAACCAAAGGGTTTCAGATTCAATTCCCAGTCAAGGGCATGTACCTGGGTTGCAAGTTCCATCCCTGACCCTGTTTGGGGTGAGTGTGGGAGGCAACTGATTGATGTGTGTGTCTCACATCTATGTTTCTCTTTCTCTCTCTCACTCTCCCCCCACCTCACCTCCTTCCCTCCCTTTCTCTTTTTCTAAAAATATTCTCAAGTGAGGATTAACAAAAGAAGAAGAAGAAATTGTAGATCCAGCTATTCCACTTCTGGGACTATATCCAAAGAAACTTGAAACACTACTTTGAAAGAATATATGCATCCCTGTGTTCATTGCAGCATTATTTACAATAGTCAAAGTTTGGAAATAGCCCAAGTGCCTATCAGTAGATAAGTCGATAAAAAAGCTGTGGTATAGCCCTGGCTGGTTTGGCTCAGCGATGAGAATGTCAGCTTGCGGACCAAAGGGTTGCGGATTTGATTCCATTCAAGGGCACATACCTCAGTTGCAGTTCAATCCCTGGCCCTGGTTCAGGTCATGTGGGAGGCAACCAATCAGTGTGTCTATCTCACATCGATGTTTCTCTCTCTTCCTCTTTCCTTCCCTCCCACTCTATCTGAAATCAATGGAAAAATATCCTCAGATGAGGCTTTAAAAAAAAACAGCTACAGAATGAAATACTGCTAGGCCATGAAAAAGGAACTCTTTTGCAATGGCATGAATGGACATGGAGAGTATTATGCTAAGTGAAATAAGCCTATCAGAGAAATACAAGTACAATATGATTTCACTCACATGTGGAATCTAATGAACAAAATAAACTAACAAAATAGAAACAGACTCATAGATACAGAGAACAGACTCACAGCTGTCAGAGGGGAGGGGGGTTGGGGGCTGGGTGAAAAAGGTAAAGGGATTAAGGGGGGAAAAAACATAGACATCAGTATGATGATTACCAGAGGGAAAGGGGAATAGGGAGAGGTAGAATAGGGTAAAGGGGAGATAAATGGTGATGGAAGGAGATTTGACTTGGGGGAGTGAATACACAATACAATGCACAGATGATATATTATAAAATTGTACACCTGAACCTATAGAATTTTATTAACCAATGACACCCCAATAACTTCAATAACATAAAAAAAATTATGAAAACTAGAAAATATTTTGAATCAAGTAGTGAAAGATATTTTAAAATATGTTGATGTCCTAATCCCCTCTACCTATGAATGAGACCTTAACTGGAAATAAGGTCTTTGAATATATAACCAAGTCAAGAGAAGGTCATACTGCAGTAGAGTGGTCCCTAAATCAAATATGACTGTGGACTTTATAATAAAAAGGGAATTTGGACAGAGACATAGAGGAAACACACAGAAGGAAAAGGCCATTTGAAGACAGAGGCAGAGACTGGTGTGATGACACTCCAAACCAAGGACGCCAAGGATTGCTGGCAACCACCAGAAGCTAGAAAAGAGGCATGGAGCAGATTCTCCCTGTCCACACCTTGATTTTAGACTTCAGGCCTCCAGACTGTGAGAGAATAAATTTCTATTTCAAGTATAAATACATACATATATACATACATAAATAAATAATATTGAAAGAATACCATATTCAAACATGTAGAATGCTACTAAAGCTGAGAGAGACATTTATAGCCTTAAGTGCATACATTGGAAAAGAAGAAATGTGAAATCAATAAACTTTACCTGCAATGCAGTAAATGAGGCAGCACCAGCCGGGCTATATTTGAGGTTTTTAAAAACTGATTGCTCTAGAGCAGTGGTTCTCAACCTTCCTAATGCCGCGACCCTTTAATACAGTTCCTCATGTTGTATGTGGGAGTATCTGTATGTGGGCAGACCCGCCTGGAGATGGATAGAGGAGCGGTGTCTCCATTCCTAAGACCATCGGAAATATGTGTTTTCCAATGGTCTTAGGCAACCCTGTTGAAAGGGTCATTTGACCCCCAAAGGGGTCGCAACCCACTGGTTGAGAACCACTGGAGGTTATCATACACATTTTAACTAACCAGAATTACCTTCAGATTTATACTGGTTTAATTCACTATACATAGAAAGATTATTCCTATATAGCTCTATTCCCTTTTCCTCCTCCTTGTGGTATTGTTACATTACACCTATTAATGTTGCAAACTCAGTAATACATTATTTTCTCAAATCAATAAAGAAAATTTTTTTAAATAATACATTAGTTATTTACCATCTGTAGTCATTTCCTTAGCCCAATAAAGCTTTTCTCCCACCCACCTCCTTTGTGCTATTATTAGCATATATATTATACATATTTCTCTGGACCGCAGGCTGACGCTCTAACAGTTGAGCTAAACCGGCCAGGGCCACACATATTTCTATATGTTATTGGCTCGATAATACATTATGTCCATATTATTTTATTTATATTTCATTCTCACCCAGGACCATGCTTTTATTGATTTGAGAGAGAGAGAAACACTGATGTGATAGTGAAACATCAATCAGTTGCCTCCCACATGTTCCTGATGGGGGGACTGAACCAGTAACCTGGGTATGTGGCCTGATCAGGAATCAAACCCAGGACTTTTCGTTGTATGGGACTACTCTCCAACCAACTGAGCCACACCAGCCAAGGCATCTAAATATTATTTTATACAATTGCTTGTTAAATCAAGAGAATGAAGGAGATTTTAAAAAGATCATGAAGAATATGCATAATAACCTGTCATGATTTTATAACTACTTTTACTAGTGTTGTTTTATTAAAATATGTTTTTATCAATTTTAGGAAGAGAGAAAGGGAGAGAGAGAGATGAAAACATCAATGAGAGAGAAACATTCATCTGCCTCCTGCACACCCTGTACTGGGAATCCAGCTGCAACTCGGCAAGTGTCCTTTCCAGGAAGTGAACCAGTGACCTCTCGGTGTGTGGGAGGACGTTCAATCCACTGAGCCACACTCGCTTGGCATGCTCTTTGTTCTTTCACGTGAATTTGAATTACCATTAGAGTTCACTTTTTTCACTTTTTAAAGTATTTTCCTTAGTATTTCTTGTAAGGCAGGTCTGCTAGCAGCAAATTCCAAAAGTTTATTTGACCTCAGTTTTGAAAAACTGCTTTGGTGGATATAAGGTTCTTGGTATACAGATATGGTTTCTTTCTTTGAGCCCTTTGAATATGTTATCCCACAGCTTTCTGCCCTCCATTCTTTCTGCTGAGAAGTCATCCATTAATCTTTTTTTAAATTACTGATTTTGAGAGAGAAATTGATTTATTTTGCCACTTATGCATTCATTGATTATTATATGTGCCCTGAAAATAAACACAAATAGATTCACAAACTGACTCGTCAGAGTAAAAATGCTAAAAATCAAAGACAAGAAAAAATATTATGAAAGCAACAAGAGAAAATTAGTTTGTTACTTTCAAGAGAACCCCAATAAGATTAACAGGTGACATGACCCAGTAGTTCGGTAGGTTACAGCATTGTCCTGATACGCCAAGGTTGTGGGTTTGATCCTCACCCGAGGATATTTTTTTCTTGATTTTTAGGGAGAATGGAAGGGAGGAAGGGACAGGGAGAGAGAGAAAAAAACATCGATGTGAAAGAGACACATCAATCAACTGGTTGCTTCCCTGAACCCCCTAGACCAGGCCAGGGATGGAACCTGCAACCCAAGTACCTGCCCTTGACCAGGAATCAAACCGGAGATCCAGCTCTTACCACTGTACCACACCAGCCAGGGCAATAATGGGTTTCTATTTTTTTAAATTGATTTTATTAAAAAACATTTTGTGTGTGTGTGTTTTTCTTTATTGATTTTAGAGAGAGAGGAAGGGAGAGAAAGAAACATCGATGAAAGAGAACATCAATAGGCCGCCTCCTGCACGCCCCCCACTGGGGAGTGGGCCCACAACCTAGGCATGTGCCCTGACCAGAAATGGAACTGGCAACCTCTTGGTGCATGGGTCCACACTCAACCACTGAGCCACACCAGCTGGGCTACAGTGGGTTTCTAAAAGAAAATTGTTATAAATTAAATATAGAAGTTTCCCCTATGGTAATATAAAACTGAATTTTTGGAACCTTAACATTTTTTCTACATATAATTTTTTTTATTTCTGCACATTTTAAGTTATCCAAACTTAGTTAATCACACTTCTTTAAATTTTGTGGATAGATTATGTTTAAGAGTAAGAAGTTTTAATATTATTATGCATTTCCCCAATGGTTATTTTTTACTGTGTTTGATTCCCCTTCCCTTTAAAAATAGATTAACTTAATAACATATCAAATAACAGCAACTGATTTATGAATTGAAAATAGTGACCAGCTCAACTCCAAAGCTTATGCTTTTAAACAAGATTCAACATCTTTTATTTACATATTTATTACATACATTAATGGCCTTATACAATTAACTAAATCTAATAACAATGGAGAGGATGGAACAAAAAGACACAATTCCAAATTTCAGTCAGGCTGAAATACATTTTCACTAACTGAAAGATACAATAAACGAACAGCCATTATAGAGTTCTAGACTGTATGTCAATTTACTTAAAATTGAAAGTCAGCCACACAGCTATTGAAATAATGGGAAATTTGCAAATGCAAATATTACATATGCAAGTATAATACATGCATGGCATCACATTTATTCTTTATTAAGCCATTTTTAAAGTAAACTGGAATAAGTATCTTAATATATGTACATCAAGGCACATTACTTTCTTGTGCTTTAGGAATGATTTACATGTGATTTGCTTATATCTTAATTTTATACCTTATATTAGTTTTTAATACTTAAAAATTTAATTTTAAGAATTATAGCTTGAGTTGTAGTTTCCAAGAGGAGAGAAATGTGGCATCTCCCTATGGTAATTTTGAAAATCAGAAAATTAGATAGCGTAGGAGGTGGAAATTTAAAAATAAAAAACACAAATTAATATAATTCAATTCCCGGGTAACTTTTTAAAATAATTTACTTTCAACAATTTGGTGGACTTAATCTATTTAAGTAGTATACTATAATGAGGGCTGAATGAGGACTTTTCAATATTTTTAAATTACTTGTACAATTATATAATATCCACAGGACCACTATAGATGTCTAAATTGTTATCCTATTTCTAAATTGCATTTTTCCAACAAAATTGAACAATAAAACATGATACAAAAAAGCAGAAAAAAAAAAAAAAAAACCCAAAAAAACCCATGATACAAAAGATGCAAACATACAAAGCCTAGTTTTAACTTGTTAATTTTCCAGCAAAAGAACGAGATTCTTTCCTCCCCAACCCCCATGTATGGCCCTATGTTATCAAAGAGAAATTTCTCATCAACAGTGCTTAATAACAGTGTTCTTTGCTTATGGTCTATTTACTTGCCTTGAAGAGATAGTATAGTAAGGCTTTAATAGGCATTTCATGCATTTTTATGGCATATTTAAAATCAGCTAGTCATTTAAGGGTTCCCCACATAGATAAGTATACTGTGCAAACTTGATTACAACATGTAACTCATTAAGTGCTTTAAAATAAAATAAAGAATCCCTGACTTATAAGGGCTTAAAATAAATAGTAAGTCAAGAATCACAGATTTGAAGCATTAAAAAAAAATGTAACATACCTATGCATCCTACTAAAATGCTTTATATTAGATTTTTTTTTAAATCCATATAAAGGGCAAATGAAATCACAAATCTTTTGTATTTTGAGAATAAAAGAGAAGAAAAGCTGACTGGTGCAGCCTTTTAAACTCAAAGTATATAACAATGTTAAATCGTAAATGAAACTGTACAGTTTTTCACTTAGTACAGTCCTTTACAAACATTAATTCATAAAAAGTATACCATGATAAACCACTGCCATCAAACTGATGTTTTCAATTTCTTTACAGTAAATGGAATTTAGCCAAACCATTCAGAAATGTTAAAACATCATCAAACAATCCACAGTCTTCACAAAGTCTAGGCAGATAGTCACATAATATTGTAAACAAATGTTCTGTGAGTTCAGTATACATGAGATGTCTCTTTAAAAAATCTCCATTACTATATTCATTCTGCTTCTGAAATATGTGCCACCTCTACTTCAACAGTTTGAATAGCTTCTGCGACTTCAGATAACTTCTGTCCTTGCTGTTGTGCCAACACATAATTAACCACTTGCATAATACTTTGGTCAGAAAGTGTAGATACAGATGGATACTCTTCAGTAGCTGCAACTGCTTCAAGAGCTTCCATAGTTTCTCCTGTCACTACCACAGTCTCAAGTTCTTGAGGGCCACTGCTTTCCTGTTCATGCATGTCTGCTGTTAAGATGCTAACAGCATGCTCCACTTGAGTTCCTTGGTTATGAAACTGAAGGGTATCTTTTTCCAGCATAATTTTGCAAGGCACATAATCTCTGTGGAATTTAGTCATATGTTTTCGGAGTGTTCGTGCATCTATGTAGGCTTCACTACACACAGGACAAACATAGGGCCGTTCACCAGTATGTGTTCTGACATGGCGTTTTAGAGATCGGGCATCAGCCCAAGCTACTCCACATGTTAAGCACTCAAATGGCTTAACTCCTATTAAAAAAAAGAAGAGGAGGTGTGTGTGTGGTGAGGTGCAAGTACCAAAGTATATTAAAGTTACCTCATAAATAATGCTTTTTAAGAAAATACAGTAACCCTTATATAAGCCTTTCTATGTTGACTATGGATAGAAGTTACTGAGAGGCAATTCTGAGTTTCTGTGCATGGTCTCACTTAATTTTTACAGCAATCCTATAATCCTAAATAAGAAAACAGGTTCCAAGGAGTCCATAAAAATGTTAATAGGGGATATTAACTTCACTAAATTAGGTAGTCAGGTTCAAAATGACCTCTATCAGCCCTGGCCGGTTTTGCTCAGTGGTTAGAGCGTCGGCTTGCGGTCCAGAGAGACTCGGGTTTGGTTCCCCCTAAGAGCCCGTGCCTCGGTTGCAGTTTGTCCCCGGCCCTGGTTGGGTCGCATGGGTGGCAACCACTCAATGTGTCCCTTTCACATCGATGTTTCTCTCTCTCTCTCTCTCCCTCCCTCCCACTCTATCTGAACAAAAATGGAAAAATGTCCTCAAATGAGGATTAAAAAACACACACAAAAAAACAAAATGACCTGTATCACTTGAAAAAAATCTATGATATGCGCCCTGGCCAGTTTGGCTCAGCGGTTAGAGCGTCGGCCTGCGGTCCGGAGAGACCCAGGTTCGGTTCCCGCTAAGGGCACGTACTTCGGTTGCAGTTTGTCCCCGGCCCTGGTTGGTCGTGCGGGTGGCAGCCACTCGATGTGTCCCTTCACGTCGATGTTTCTCACTCTCTCTCCCTCCCATTCTATCTGTACAAAATATGGAAAAATATCCTCGGGTGAGGATAAAAAAAAAAAGAAATATCTATGATATGCAATACTTCTGTTATCAAGGAAGACGAGGTAATAAGCAACAGGGCTGATAAAGGCAGAATCAGTATTGGATTGGCTTTTATTCTTTATATATTTATCTATAATATATAGCTATATTATATATGACATTGAGTAAAGTTACCTTCATGATTGTTCATGTGTCTCCTATACTCTCTCAGTTGAGTGAATTTTCTTCCACATCGTTCACACACCCGTTCCAGGTTTTGCTTTGCTCTTCCTTTTTTCCCATGGGTAGCTTTCTTTACATGCCTTCTGAACAATGCTTTTTCATAAAATTCTTTGCCACATATGTTACATCTAAATTAGGGAGGAAAAAACCTAAAAGCATTAGTATCCAAAAGGATGAATCCAAGTACATACATATACCTCAATTAAGTTCAGATCCTCATATTTACCCACCTGTAAGGCTCAGTGACAGAATGAGACTTCACATGAGAATACCAATCTTTCTTCCAACTATAGCACTTATCACAAAATTGGCACTGGAATGGCTTCACACCAAGATGTTTGTTCATGTGCTGGCGAAGATCTCTAGCTTCAAAGAAACTTTTTTCACATCTGCAATAATAAAATTCAATCATCCAATTGGATCATCTTATTATTCTTTTAAAATAAGTTTCCGAGAGTTTAGTATATTCTTACATTTCTAGAACTCCATAGGATGACCCCAATTTAAAACAAAAGAATTCACTAGTATTCCAATCTTGCAATAAAAGGCTGTAGGATGTTACGTACTTTTGGCCCCAGACACTACAAACATTTTGGAAAGAATCATGCAGATCTCCCAAAGATTACTACAGAGGACATATACTTTGTCTCTTCCTCAGTCCCATCTGATCTCCTTTTTTATTATTTTAACTTATTAATTTTTGTTACAAATGTTTCCTCCCCCTCCCCCCAAATACCCTCCTCCCTATCCTGCCCCCCTCCCTGCCCCAAGAATTGTCTATGTCCATTGGTTAAGCATACATGCATATAAGTTCTTTGGTTTATCTCATTCCTCCCCCCCACCCCGCTCTCCTCTGAAGTTTGTCAGCTGAACCATACTCTTTTCTATGTCTCTGGGTCTATTTTGTTCATCAGCTTTTTCTGTTCACTTATGCTCCACAAATAAGTGAGATCACGTGGTATTTATCTTTCTCTGATTGGCTTATTTTGCTTAGCATAATACCTTCCAGGTTGTCTCAAGGGTAAGAGATCTTTCTTTTTTACAGTAGCATAGTGTTCCATTGTGTATTTGTACCAGTTTTTTTATCCACTCATCTCTTGATGGATACTTGGACTGTTTCCAGATCACAGCAATTGTAAATAGTGCTGCTATGAACACAGGGGTACACATATTTTTTCTGATTGGTGTTTCAGGCTTCTAAGGATACATTCCTAGAAGTGGGATCACTGGGTCAAATAGGAGTTCAATTCTTAATTTTTTGAATAAACATCATATTTATTTCCATAGTGGCTGCACCAGTCTGCATTCCTACCAGCAGTGTAGTAGACTCTCCTTTTCTCCACACCCTCGTCAACACGTTTGATGATTTGTTGATGACAGCCATTCTGGCAGGTGTGAGGTGATACCACATAGTCCTCGTCGTCTTTTTTTTTGGTACTGCCCCCAGCAGGAACCAAACTCGGGTCTCTCTGGTCCACAGGCCGACACTCCAACCGCTGAGCCAAACCAGTAAGGGCAGTCCTTGTTTTTTAAACTCATCTTTATTGTTGAATGTATTACAGATGTTCCCCTCCATTCTCCCCCCTCCTGCCTTCCCCTATTGTTGGTGTCCACTGGTTATGCATATATGCATAGGTCTTTGCTTTATCTCATCCCACTCTCCCTCCCCCATTCCCTTTGAGGTTCATCAGTCTAACAACCAATTTGTACTTCTTAATCCCTTCACCTTGTTCACCCATCCCCCCAGCACCAACCCATCTGGCAAGCAACAAAAAGTTCTCTGTATCTATGAGTCTGTTTCTGTTCTGCTTGCTCATTTTGTTTGTAGATTCAATTGACAGATATGTATTAATTGCCATTTTATAGTTCATATATATAGCTATATCTATATCTATATATATCTATATATCTATATATCTATATATATATATATATATATATTTTATCCTCACCTGAGAATATTTTTTTTGCATTTATCTTCAGATAGAGCGGAAGGGAGAGAGGGAGGAAGAGAAAGAGAAACACATCAATTGGCTGCTACCCGCACAACCCCAACTGGGGCCGGGGACAAAATGCAACTGAGGTACATGCCCCGAACTCTCTGGTCTGTGGGCTGACGCTCTAACCGCTGAACAAAACCGGCCAGGGCTATTGCTCATATTTTTGTTCTTCTCCTTCAAGAAGACCCTTCAATGTTTCATATAATACTGCTTTGGTGATGATGAACTCCTTCAGCTTTTTCTTATCTGGGAAATTCTTGATATGTACATAGATTGTAGATGATAGCTATGCTGCATAAAGTAATCTTAGTTGTAGGTCATTGCTTTTCATCACTCTGAATATTTCTTGCCACTCCCTTCTGGCCTGCAAAGTTTCTTTTGAGAAATCAGCTGACAGACTTATGGGAACTCCTTTGTAGGTAATGAACTGCTTTTCTCTTGCTGCTTTTAAGATTCTCTCTTTGTATTTAACTTTTGGCATTTTGATGATGGTGTGTCTTGGTGTGGACCTCTTTGGGTTCATCTTGTTTGGGGCTGTCTGTGCTTCCTAGACTTGTATGTCTGTTTCCTTCACCACGTTTGGAAAGTTTTCTGTCATTTTTTCAAATAGGTTTTCCATTTCTTGGTCTCTCTTTTCTCCTTCTGACACCCCCATGATGCAAATGTTGGCTCTCTTGAAGTTCACAGAGGCTCCTTACCCCATCCTCATTTTTTTGTATTTTTCTTTTTGCCATTCTGATTTGGTGTGTTTTGCTTCCTTATATTCCAAATCGATGGTTTGCTTCTTGGCTTTACCAACTATATACTATTGATTCCCTGTAAATTATTCTTTATTTCAGTTAGTGCATCTGACTGGTCCTTTTTTATGTTGTTGATGTTCTCACTAAGTTCCTTGGAGGTCTCACTAACTTCATTTAATGTCTCACAAAGTTCCTTGAGCAACCTTGTAATCAGTGTTTTGAACTCTGCATCTGATTGATTGCTTATCTCCATTTTGTTTAATTCTTTTCCTGGAGTTTTGTTCTTTTCTTTCAATTGGAACGTTTCTTTGTCTTCTCATTTTGGCTGCTTCCCTGTGATTGTTCCTATGTATTAGGTAGAGTTTCTATGTCTCTAGGCTCCGTAGGGTGGCCTATTATTGTAGGTGTCCTGTAAGGTCCAGTGGCACAGTCTCCCTGATCACCCCAGCTGGACCCTCAAGGTGAATCCCCTAGTGTGGACTGTACACCCTTCTTTTGTAATTGATTCTTGATTGCTGTTGGCACGTCAATGGGAGGGATTTACTCAAACTGATCAGCTGCAAGGAGAGTCTGTGCCCACTGACCACTGACCTCTGACTACCTTAGAGGATCAGCTGTGTAGGGGCCCACCACACAGAGTAAGACTTAGTTCAGCAGGGCTCTGGTACCCATTGAGTCTGCTCACTACATGTGTCACTTGTGGAGGTGGTTGGTTGGTGGTATTTCAATGTAGTCTGAGGCTGTCCACTGGGGTGCTGGCTCTGGGGCAAGGGCAGCCACTGCATGTGTTCTATCTGGGGCCACCCGGCATAAGCTACAAAGTGATCTGCAGATGGCTGCTTCTTGTGCTGGGCTTGGAGGTGCCCAGAAAAAGCCAAGTTGTGAACCAAGGTTGGCTGCTTCTAGTGCCAGGCCTGCGGTCACTTAAGAAGAGGTATGGGGCCCTGGCCAGTTTGGCTCAGCGGTTGGAGCATCAGCCTGCGGTCCCGAGAGACCCAGGTTCAGTTCCCACTAAGGGCATGTACCTCGGTTACAGTTTGTCCCTGGCCCTGGTTGGTCGTGAGGATGGCAGCCACTCGATGTGTCCCTTTCACATCGACGTTTCTCTTTCTCTCTCTCTCTCTCTCTCTCTCTCTCTGTGTGTGTGTGTGTGTGTGTGTGTGTGTATTCCTCTCTCTCCCTCCCACTCTACCTGAACAAAAAATGGAAAAATGTCCTCGGGTGAGAATTAAAAAAAATAAAGAAGAAGAGATATGAGGCTGAGACCAGATGCTGCTTGTTTCAGAGATTTTAGGAAACTCTGAAGCAGGATCTAAGATAGGCCAATCCTATGGTAAAGCCTTTGGAAACAGCTTGGGTGGACCCAAAAGTAGGGTGGAGTAGGGCTTCAGGGAATCACCAGAGCAGGGCAAACAGTGTGTGCCAAGTTGCTGGAGTCCCAGATATGGCAGCCTTCTGCCACCCCAAAAAAGGGCTCCCCAAAGGAACATTAGCCTCTGCTAGCACACCTGTCCAGGAGAAAGCCACCTCTCCAGCCCTCGCTCCAAAGCCCAACCTCTCAGTTCTTCCCTATATGTCTCTGGTGCCCTTCAAGCTGCCTCCCCTAAGAGCTTAGAGAGAACAAGTCCCAGTAAGTCCTTGCGAGGCAGGCCCTTTAAGAGGAACTGCCTGGGGCACCCTCCCTCAGCCTCAGTTCCTGCTGGTTTCTCCAGCCAGAAGTGATGGGGACTTCTCTTCCTGGCACTGGAACCCTGAGCTGGATACCTGGTGTAGGACAGGGACCCCTCTCTCCTCAGGGAGGACCTTCCCAGCCAAGGTGTCTCCTCTGATTTTTATGCACCACAGGTGGGTGTGGGACAAGCCCGTCTGCACCTCCTCCCGGATGTGGCTGCTTCTTTAATCTCACAGTTGTAGGACTTCCATTCAGCTCGATTTCAGGCAGTCCTTAATGATGACTGTGTTATAGTTTAGCTGTAGTTTTGATGAGACCGTGGGAGGAGGCGATATCGTGTTTATGCTGCCATCATGACCAGAAGTCCCCTCATACTCGTTTTAATTTGCATCTCTCTAATGATTAGTGACATTGAGGATGTTTTCATGTCTCTTGGCCATTTGGATATCCTGTTTGGAGAGGTATCTATTTAGGTTCTCAACCCATTTTTTTTATTTTATTTATTTTTATTTTTTTTATCCTCACCCGAGGACATTTTTCCATTTTTTGTACAGACAGAGTGGGAGGGAGAAAGAGGAAGAGAGAGAGGGAAACATCGATGTGAAAGGGACACATCGAGTGGCTGCCACCCACACGACCAACCAGGGCCGGGGACAAACTGCAACCAAGGTACATGCCCTTAGCGGGAACCGAACCTGGGTCTCTCCGGAACGCAGGCGGATGCTCTAACCGCTGAGCCAAACCGGCCAAGGCTCAACCCATTTTTTAATTAGATTCTTTGTTTTCCTTTTCTTGAGTTGTATGAGTACTCTATATATAATTTTGGAAGTTAATCCTTTATCTGATGTATTGGTGGCAATTATGCTCTCCCATATGATGGGTTCCTTTCTCATTTTGATGTGTTTTTCTTTTTTTGCTGTGCAGAAGCTTTATAGTTTGATGTAGTCCCATACATTAATTTTTTCCTTTGTTTCTCTAGCTGTAGGCATTGTACCAGTGAAAATTCTGCTGCATGTGATGTCTGAAATTTTGTTGTCTACATTTTCTTCTAGGATTTTTATGGATTCTTAAGTCACATCTAAGTCTTTTATCTACTTTGAGTTTATTCTTGTGTATGGTGTAAGTTGCTGGTCTAGTTTCATTTTTTTACATTTAGCTGTCCAATTTTTATTCTTTCTTTTTTTTTTATCCTCACCCGAGGACATTTTTCCATTTTTTATTCAGATAGAGTGGGAGGGAGAGAGGAGAGAGAGAGAGAAACATTGACATGAAAGGGACACATCAAATGGCCGCCACCCACATGACCCTACCAGGGCTGGGGACAAACTGCAGCCAAGGTACATGCTCTTAGCGGGAACCAAATCCAAGTCTCTGTGGACTGCAGGCTGATGCTCTAACCACTGAGCAAAACCAGCCAGGGCTAGCTGTCCAATTTTCCCAACACCATTTATTTAGAAGGCTGTCCTAACTCCACTGTATGCTCTTGCCACCTTTATCAAATATTAACTGAGTGTAATGACTTGGGTCAATTTCTGGATTCTTTGTTCTGTTCCATTGATCTATATGCCTGTTCTTGTACCAGTACCAGGCTGTTTTGATTACAATGGCTTTGTAGTATAACCTGATATCCGGTATTGTGATCCCTCCCACTTTGTTGTTCTTTTTCAAGATTGCTGTGGCTATGCAGAGTCTTTTTTGGTTCCATATAAATTTTTTTGTTTTTCTTTAATGATTTTAGAGAGAGAGAGGAAGGAAGGAGAGATACAAACATGAATGAGAGAGAACATCGAATGGTCACCTCCTGCATGCCTCCCAGTGAAGATTTGGCCCCCAACCTGGGCATGTACCCTAATCAGGAATGGAACCAGCAACCTCTTGGTCCATGGGTCGATGCTCAACCACTGAGCCACACCAGCTGGGTCCATATAAACTTTTAAAGGTTTTGTTCTATTCTGTGAAATATGTCGTTGGTATTTTAACGGGGATTGCATTACATCTAGATTCCTTTTGGTAGTATGGACATTTTAATTATGTTAATTCTTCCAATCTATGAACAAGATATATGCATCCACTTTTTTATATCTTCCTCTATTCTTTTTTCAATGACCTATAGTTTTCTGTGAATAGGTCCTTTACTTCTCTGGTTAAGTTTATTCCTAAGTATCTTAATTTTTTGCCGTGATGGTAAACGGGACTGTTTTTTTAGTTTCTCTTTCTGTGAGTTGATCAGTGTGTAAGAATGCCGTTGATTTTTTTACATTAATTTTGTGTCCTGCTACTCTGCCAAATTCATTTATTAAATCTAGGAGATTTCTGGTGGAATCTTTAGGGTTTTCTATGTACAATACCATGTTATCTGCAAATAATGACAGTTTCACTTCCTCCTTTACAATTTGGATCCCTTTTATTTTTTGCTTTATGTCTAATTGCCATGGCTAAGGCTTTCAGTACTATGTTAAATAAGATTGGTGAAAGTGGACATCCCTGTCTTGTTCTTGTTCTTAGGGGAAATGCTTTTAGTTTTTGCCCACTGAGTATGATGTTGACTGTAGGTTTGTCATAAATGGCCTTTATTATGTTGAGATATGATCCTTCTACCCCCAGTTTGCTAAGAGTTTTTATAAAAAATGGATGCTGGACGTTGTCAAATGCTTTTTCAGTATCTACTGATATGATCATATGATTTTTATCTTTCATTTTGTTAATGTGATGTATCACATTTATTGATTTATGAATATTGCATGAGCCTTGCATCCCTGCGATAAATCCCACTTGGTCATGGTATATAACTTTTTAAATATATTATATTGCTGGATTTAAGATTTTGCTGAGGATTTTGGCATCCATGTTCATCAGGGATATTGGCTTATAATTTTCTTTCTTTGTAGTGTCTTTATCTGGTTTTGGAATTAGAATTATGCTGGCCTCATAAAACAAGTTTGCAAGTCTTCCTTCTTCTTGGATTTTCTGGAATAGTTTGAGGAGAATGGGTGTTAATTCTTCTTTGAATGTTCAGTAAAACTCTTCTGTGAAGCCGTCTGGGCCTGGCTTTTGTTTGCTGGGAGATTCTTTTTTTTTTTTTTTGTACAGATAGAGTGGGAGGGAGATAGAGGAAGGGAGAGGGAGAGAGAGAGAGAAACATCGACATGAAGGGACACAACGAGTGGCTGCCACCCGCACGACCAACCAGGGCCAGGGACAAACTGCAACCGAAGTACTTGCCCTTAGCGGGAACCAAACCCGGGTCTCTCCGGACCGCAGGCCGACGCTCTAACCGCTGAGCCAAACTGGCCAGGGCTGCTGGGAGATTCTTGATGACATCTTTAATTTCCTTAGTTGTTATTAGTCTGTTCAAGTTTTCTATCTCTTCCCTGTTCAGTTTTTGGAGACTATGTGTTACTAGAAATTTGTCCATTTCACCTACATTGTCCTATTTGTTGGTGTATAATTGTTCATAGTATTTATTAACTATCCTTTTTATTTCTGTGGTGTCAGTTTTTACTTCTCTTGTTTTGTTTCTGATTTTGTTTATTTGGGTCCTCTCTGTTTCTTGGTGAGTCTAGCTAAGGGTCCATCAATCTTGTTTATCTTTTCAAAAAACCAGCTCTTTGTTTCATTGGTCTTTTGAATTGTTTTTTTAGTCTCTATGTCATTTATTTCTGCTCTTGTCTTAATATTTCTTTCCTTCTACTTGCTCTGGGTTTTTCTTTCTTTTTTTTTGCTTTCTAGTTCTTTAATTGTGAGGTTAGATAGTCAATTAGAAAATTTTCCTGTTTCCTGAGGTAGGCCTATAATGTACTTCCCTCACAGGACTGCTTTCGCTGCATCCCATAGATTTTGTGTTGTTGTGTGTTCATTTTCATTGGTTTCCAGAAAGTTTTTAATTTCTTCTTTGATCTCCTTGGAAAGCACTTAATTGTTTAATAACATGCTTTTTAGCTTCCATGTATTTGAATGTTTTTGTTGTAATTGATTTCTAGTTTCATGCCATTGTGATCTGAGAAAATGCTTGATATGATTTCAATTTTCTTGATTTTGTAGAGACTTACTTTGTGTCCTAACATGTGGTTTATCTTCGAGAATGTCCTGTGTGCACTTGAGAAGAATATATATTCTGCAGCTTTGGGGTAAAATGTTCTTTTTTTTTTTTTTTTTTTTTTTTAATCCTCACCCGAGTATATTTTTCCATTTTTTATACAGATAGAGTGGGAGGGAGAGAGAGAGAGAAACATCGACGTGAAGGGACACATCGAGTGGCTGCCACCCACACGACCAACCAGGGCCGGGGACAAACTGCAACCGAAGTACGTGCCCTTAGCGGGAACCGAACCTGGGTCTCTCTGGACCGCAGGCCAACGCTCTAACCGCTGAGCCAAACTGGCCAGGGCGGGGTGAAATGTTCTGTAAATATCAATGAAGTCCAACTGATCTAGTTCATCATTTAAGGGCTATCTCCTTGTTAATTTTTGTCTAGATCTATCCAGTGGTGTCAGTGGAGTGTTAAAGTCACCCACTATGATTGTTATTGCTATTGATCTCTCCCTTGAAGTCCTCCAGAAATTTTTTAACATATTTTGGTGCTCTTATATTCGGTGCATGTATGTTTACCAGGGTTATTATATCCTCTTCGTGGACCAACCCCTTTAATATTATGTAGTGACATTCTTTGTCTCTTTTTACGATCCTTGTTTTGAAGTCTATCTTATCAGATAAGAGTATTGCTACAGAAGCCTTTTTTTTTTTTTCATTTCCATTTGCCTGGAATATTTTTTCCATCCCTTCACTTTCATCCTGTGTGAGTCTTTTGTTGTGAGGTGAGTCTCTTGTAGAGCATATATATGGGTCATGCTTTCTTATCCAATCAGCTACCCTATGTCTTTTGATTGGAGCATTTAAGCCATTTATATTTAAGATTATTATTGATAGATACTTATTAGTTGCCATTCTTATTTTATGCCTGTATTCCTCTGTCTGTCTGTCTGTCTCTCTCTCTTATTCTTATAACAGTCCCTTTAGCATTTCTTGCAGTGCTGGTTTGGTGGTGATAAATTCCTTTAGCTTTTTTGTCTATGAAACTCTTTATTTCACCTTCAATTTTGAATGCTTGCCTTGCTGGATAGAGTAGTCTTGGATTCAGACCCCTGCCTTTCATTACTTTGTATACTTCATGACACTCCCTTCTGGCCTGCAATGTTTCTATTGAGAAATCAGCTGACAGTCTAATGGGAGCTCCCTTGTAGGTAGTTTTCTGTCTCTCTCGTTTCCTTTAAGATTGTTTCGTTGTCTTTAATGTTTGCCATTTTAATTATGATGTGTCTAGCTGTACACCTTTTTGGGTTCATCTTGCTTGGGACTCTCTGTGTTTCCTGGACTTGTGTGACTTTTTCCTTCACCAATTTAGGGAAGTTTTCTGTCATCATTTCTTCAAACCAGTTATATATTCCTTTCTGATTCTTTTCCTTCTGGTACCCCTATAATGTGGATGTTGTTATGTTTCATATCATCCCAAAGGTCCTTTAAACTCTCCTCCTGCTTTTTAATTTTTTCCCCCATTTGGTGCTCTATTTGGGTGTTTTTTTTTTTCTGCCTTGTCTTCTACCTCACTGATTCAGTCTTTAGCTTCTTCTAATATACAATGGAATCCTTCCAAGGTATTTTTCATATCAGCTATGTCATTCTTTATTTCCTCTTGATTTTTATTAAATAGTTTCTACTTCTTTTTTTAAGTTGATGTAGTTCCCACTGAGCTCTTTATAATTCTCATTAAGTTGCTTGTAATTCTCACTAAATTGTTTGAGCACCCTTAAAATCATTGCTTGGAGTTCTTTATTTAACAGATTGCTTGTTTCCATTTCATGCAGTTCCTTTTCTGGTGGTTCCTCCTTTTCTTTCATTTGGGTGCTATTTCTTTGTCTTACCATTTAACAGTAGTTCTAGGTCTGGTGAGGGATACTGGGATGTGTAGGCAGATCGGTGTGTATGAAATAAGGCTGCTTTGCCTTCCAGACTAGTTTGCTGTGTAGTACCTCTTGCCTGCTGTGGGTCCTGCAGGATTGACAACCGGCCGCTAGTATTGGTCTATCATGGTAGGCGCTGGAGGGGTGCATGGGTCCAGCTGGTCAGCTGCTGTGGTGTACTGCTGCCTGGTGGGGCTCAGTTTCTGATCAATCCCTGCTGACGCTGCTGGGGATGAGTGTCATCTCCCGATTTGCGCTGCTACTGTTGCTGCTGTTGCCAGGGAGTGCTCTCAGCCCCCAATCCTCTGCTGCTGTTGGGGACTGAGGATGCTCAACTCCCAGGACTTTGCTGCTGCTGGGGGAAGGGCTCCACTCCAAATCTGTTTCTGCAGTTGTCAGGGGTGGGTCTCGGCTGCCCAAGCCTTGCTGCTGCTTGGGTTGGGACACCACTCCTGATCATCCTCTGCTGATGCTGCTGGGGATGGATCTCAGGGGCCGATCTATGGTGCTGCTGCCCTGGGATGCATGTCCTCTCCTGAGCCTCTGATGCTGGGGGTGTGTCTCAGCTCTCAAGCTTCAGCTGCTGTTGGGGGTGGGACTCCACACCCATCCAGTCACTGCTGCTGTGGGGGAAGGTGCTGGGCTCTCAAGCTGGTGCTACTGCTGCTGGGAGTGGTGCTCAGCTCCAATCAGACTGCTGCTGTGAGGGATGATGCTTGGCTTCCAGCCTGTTGCAGCTACCACAGCAGGCACCTTGACGGTGCTGCTACTGTGTGCTGGTCCACATTGACACAGCGGGGTCCACTGGTCCGATGGTGCAAGGCGTAGTGGTGGTCTCAGGTTGCTTGGCCCTAGCTGCTCTCAGCTGCCTCCTCCCAGAGAAGATCAGGGATCTTCCAAAATGGCGGAGCCTTCCTCCGTCGCATCCTGACAAGCGGCTTACCATGTTAGCCAGCTGCTCCCCATCCACAGCACAGGAACCCTCTGCCCCATGTTTCTGCACTACTCAAGGCTGCTTGTCCACACTCACGTCCATTCACACTCTCTCTCACTCTCACACGCTCACCCTCGCTCTGGTCCTGCTCGCCACCATCTTTTTCAACCTAAATCATTTTAAATGAGTAATTTTTATGATATGTGATTTATATCTAAATAAAACTTTAAAAATAATAAGTAGAAACATCTAGGCAAAAAAGTAATTAAAATCAAGAATAAACAAATAAGAGTCTAATACTATTTTCAAGTATTTTCTCCCCCTACCAGTTTTATCGAGGTATGACTGACAAAAAAATTTAAACATATTTAAAATGTACATGATGATGATTTGATATATGTATACTACATTGTGAAAGGATTCACTCCACCTAGTTAATTAACACATCTAGCCCTTCAGAGATGTGTGTGCATGTATGTGGGTGGGTGTGTGTTTAAGTTCAACTCTCTCAGCAAATTTCAACTATACAATATGGTGTTATCAACTATAGCCGCCTGAAATATTTTCTTTTGAAAACAACATTCAAACATTAAACAAACCTAGTATGAACATAAAGTTAACTGCATGATTCACCTATTAAATACTTACTGAGTACAATGATAGCCTCGAACCTCAGGCTTTGGCTGGTGTTTCTTTAGGTGCTTGCTGAGTCCAGAGCCCCTGTGAAAAGACTTTCCACAAACTGAGCAGTGGTACTTGGACTCTCCTATAAAAATAAAACCATGTCACAAATCCAGCAATCATGTGCTCTTCCAATAGAATATCTTATATCATATTTCAGAAGTTATTTTATCAAAGGGACATGGAAGCTCTAACATTTGGCAGCCACCTTCTAATAAAAACAACAAACCATGTCAAAATTCCTATTTCCTCTCAACTACAGCGCTAACAAGGCTACTGCTAGCCAAAGAATGTGACACAGTTGCATCATCATCTGGATTACAATAGTAAGAGTTGAATACAAGTTCTACAGCTGATATCCACCCTTCATATGCCATTTCCACATAACTGCTTTGAGCATTTGAAAATAAGCATGTGTGCCCTGGCCAGTTTTGCTCAGCGGTTAGAGCGTCGACCTGCGGTCCTGAGAGACCCGGGTTCGGTTCCCGCTAAGGGCACGTACCTCGGTTGCAGTTTGTCCCCGGCCCTGGTCGGTCATGCGGGTGGCAGCCACTCGATGTGTTCCTTTCACATCAATGTTTCTCTCTCTCTCTGTTCCTCTCTCTCCCTACCACTCTACCTGAACAAAAAATGGGAAAATGTCCTCGGGTGAGGATAAAAGAAAAAAAAAAAAGAAAAGAAGCATGTGTGATCTAATGAAATTATAAGCTAGATATCATGTTGACAGTTCCATCGGCCTACTGCTTAACTTTTTAAAAGCATGACCATTTCACAACCCTCATAAGAGGGGGTTGTGGGGGAGGGAAGAGATAAACCACAGAACTTATATGCATGTATGCATAACTGATGGACATGGACAACAAAGCTGGGGGGGGGATGGGGAAGGGGGTAAAAAAGGAGAAACATCTGTAACAAAAATAAAATTAAAAAAAAAATAAAAATAAAAAAATAAAAGCATGACCAGTTCTTTAGGTGTCTTGATCTAAATTACATGATTTAATATTCAGTACAATTTTTTTCTATACTGAGGGAAACAGTATTTTTACACAAATAAGATAGCTCTAAAACTAGATTTAAGAACACTTTTTAACCTTACTCTTATTAAAAAACTGCACACATATAGCCATCATTATATCTGTATAATTTATGAAATAATCACAGCATAATTAATGTAATGGTAAATTAACAGTATATAACATGCACAAGGTGGAGCAAAAGTAGGTTATGATTGTTTGTATGGAAAATACAATAGTTATTACATAATAATACAAGAATAAACTGTTTTGCATGCTTACAACTGTAAATGTACTTTTGTCCCACCCTGTAATTATGTCAATATAAACTGCTTATTACCTGTGTGAATACTCATATGTTCCTGAAGACTCCGTTTGGTAACAAATGACTTCACACATAGTTCACACTGGAACTGCTTTTGTGATTGATGGAGACTCTGATGTAATTTTAGACCATGCTTGTAGATGAAAGTCTTTCCACAAACCTAAGACAGCACAGGTGTTTAAACCAGTAAAAGAGAAAAGGAGACAGGGACTCTTTCTGAAGAATGAAGACGAAAACATTGATTGGTGCCTCCTGCATACCTCCCACTAGGGATTTGGCCCACAACCTATGCGTGTGCCCTGACCGGGAATCGAACCGGTGACCTCTAGGTGCATGGGTTGACATTCAACCACTGAGCCACACTGGCCAGGCTTATACCTATGTTATCAATGGCGGAACTCAAAGCAGTACAAAAAAACCTGTCCTTTTGAGATTGGCAAACAGTATTTGTACCTTATATATTAAAAGAGACATGGGAGCCCTGGCCGGTTTGGCTCAGTGGTAGAGTGGTAGCCTGCAGACCAATGAGTTGTGGGTTTGATTATGGGGAAGGACATGTACCTCAGTTGCAGTTCGTCCCTGGCCCTGGTTAGGATCTTGTGGGAGGCTACCAGTCAATATGTCCCTCTCACATTGATATTTCTCTCTCTCTCCCTTTCCCTCTCCCTCCCACTCTATCTGAAGATAAATAGAAAAATATCCTGGGGTAAGGATTAAAAAAAAAAAAGAAAGAGATGGGAGCTTAACAAAAACAAATATACTAATTTCCTGCTAGAATAGTGCTTCTCACATTCTCTGTGATGAAGAACCATTCCCCCACCCCCAATCCATTTGGGAGAGATTTTTGTTAAACACAATAAAAATGTCACAACAATGTCAAATTGCCATGACTTTCTAAATGCTTACTCTCAATTTATGTACTTATTTTCCATAGACCACACATTTTAAGTAGTGGTACACTAGAAGATCAGAGGACTAATTAATACTTAGTTTTTAAATTTGTGAATGAAATGATGGTTAGGGCTTGGTTGACCCTATGTTTATAACTACTGAATCTGAATGAAAGGTCCACGAGGACCTATTCTATTCTCTTATATTCTATTCGCATATATCAAAAAGCTAAAACAAAACAAAAAACGAGAGAGAGAGAGAATAGCCCAAAGTTGGCTAATCACAGGATCCTTTACCTAGGAGTCATATTTTGGCATTTAGGTAGCATCAGTCCTTAGCATTAGAGAAGGATACACAGCTTATGCAGAATTTTTGCTAAGGAGATCTGTTTAAACCCTGGGTTCTTTTCTAGTCCAGGCTGGTCCTGCTGAAAGTTAAATATGACTGGGATGATGACTCTCACCCAGCACATCCCCTGAATCCTAGTAAGTTTCATGAACATCCTAAATAGATTCATTTCAAATTACAATCAATTAGACATCAAATTAATGAACACAATTGGGAATCACCCTTTACCCAGGCAACAAACTAAAAAAGTCAGTTTATAAGAGTAAAGGTGACTCCAGAGTCAACCAGTCTCATCACCACTTAGTTTTAATCTTCTTTATATAACAAATAAATGTCATGGCTTTACCTGGCATGCATGTGGCTTTACACCAGTGTGCTTTAACATATGTATTCGAAGAGAATATAATTTAGGTAATGTCCTTCCACATATGGAACATATAAATTCTCGTTTGGTTCTGCCCTTCTCAGATGATGTTCCTGATGCCTCATTAGATGTGGAATTGGAAGATGATGAAGTGGGTGTAACTTTTCTGGTATGTCGAATAAGGTGTGCTCTCAAGGAGGCACTGTACTGAAACTGTTTTTTACAGAGCTAAAAGAAAAAGTAAACAAAATTCTGTCTAAATGTAATTTCATTACAAATGTTAAGTGAAACGACTCATATTTCTACTTTCCATTTCTTTGTTATAATTATATAAACCAATAAACACATATACTATATAAAAGACAATATGCTAGGTACCAGATTATAAAGATGAAAGGGAAAGTCCCAGCCCCCTACTCTGGAGAGGTTTATAATCTAAGCACAGAAATAGGACTTATACATAAATTAAGGTAAAATATTTAAGAAGGAGTAATCTGAACAGTAAGGAAAGGCCTCATTGGGGAGGCTAGATCTGTCTTGAAGGAACTGTAGGACACAGAAAAGACACAAGAATGCTATAGGAGTATTAATAGTTAGGTGGAACAAAAATAGGGGTTGGAAAAGGTAGAAAAATAAAACTAATGGTCCTTGGATTTAATCCTCTAGTTGTCGGGGATTCATGAAATCAAAGTTATATATATGCTCACCATCTACAAAACTTACTTAAAAAAAAAAAAATAAAGCTTGTCTCTTGATCTACCACCTCCTCTTCCACTTGTTTTTGTTTTGTTGTTTACTCTCTCATGATGATAACTTATCTTTGTAACTCTAAGTAGGAATAATGCTCAATGAAGCTTTTCTTTTACAACCCCCAAAACACCCCCCCACACACATATGCAAATCCTTCCCATTACCCTACTTATTCAATACTATAGTTCTATCTTAACTTTGATTAGATTTACTTCAGTGTTTACATTACTTGGATGATGTGGTACACCATGATTCTCTTTCCTTTCTGTTTTCTGTTTTGCTTACTGTTTTGTATTTACTGGTAATTCATCACCAAACCCTTTCCTCAAATGTCTTCTGAGGGGAGATTTAAAACACATCATCTTATGAGAGATCTCTATCAAAGCATTATGCCCTGTTCCAACCTGGGCTGTTTGTTTCCTACTCTTGGACTCTGCAGAATTGGACCCAAGTTTCCCGTTTCCCATATCTTGCTCGCTTTAGTGGAACACCTCTGCCAACAGTTTCCTGAGTAAGGGAATTTGGGAGGTAATACGTTCCAGACCTTGAATGCCTGAAAATGTCCTTATTCTACCATCACAAATGACAGTTTGACTGGCTATAGATTCCAAGTTAGAAATCATATCTCTTTTCTCCACATCCTTATATCTGATAAATTGCTTGCCTCCACATCATTTAGCTCTTTTTCTGGAGATTTCTCTTCTTTCATTTGGGGCATGTTTCCTTGTCTCCCCATTTTGGCTGCTTCTTTGTGTTTCTATGTATCTGGTAGATCTATGACTCCCAGTATTTGTAGGGTGGACTTATATAGTAGGTGTCCTGTGGGACCCAGTGGTGAAGTCTCCTTGATCACCTGATCTGGGTGTTCCAGGAATATCCCTTATGTGGATTATGTGGGCCCTCCTATGATAATTGAGTGTAGATTGCTATTGGCCCCTTCATGGAATTTTAAAAACACTACGCCTTTGTCTTTTAGCTTCTATTGTTGCTGCTGAAAAGCCTGAAGCCATCCTGACCCTTACATTCTTTCTATGAGACAGCATCTATTTTCTGCCTTGCAATTTATAAGATTTTTTCTTTGTCCCTTGATTCTGTAATTTTATAATATATCTTGATATAGATTTATTTTCATCCATGGTTCTGGACATTCCACCTGCCCTTTTAATCTCTGAAATTTTCTTTATTGCATCAATGATTTCCTTTTCTCCATGTTCTCTGTTTGAAATTATGTGGATATTAGATGTCTTAGACAATCCTCTAAATTTCTCTCACTCTCATTTCTAACTTGTTTTTTTGCTTTATTTTCTGAGAGATTTAGTCAATTCTATTTCTCAACTTTTCTGAGATTTTTATGTTTATTACATATTTTATTCCTAAAAACTCTTCTGTTCTCTTAATGTGCCCTTTTTAAAATACAGTACCTGGTTACTGTTTGATTGATGTAACTTTTTCATTTAATCTCTGAGATCAATCATACTTTGTGATTTGGTTCTTTGGGGGTGGAGGGGGCATTATGTTTTTTAATTTATTTTTAAATTGTTGGCACTATTACAGATGTCCCCCAGTTTCCTCCCTTTTGTTCCCCTCCACCCAGCCCCCCGCCCTTCACCACACTGCTGTGTCCATGGGCTATGTATATATGCAATATATGTTCTTTGGCTAATCTCTTCCATACTTTACATCTCCATGACTATTCTGTAAGTATCAACTTGCACTTCTAAATCCCTTCACTTTTTCACCCATCCCCAAATCCCTCTCCTATCTTATTTATTACCATTTTATTATTCATTTTCCCCCCCTTCTTCTTTTTAACAAAAAACCTTTAACATTTCATGTAATACTGGTTTGGTAGTGAAGAACTCCTTTAGCTTTTTCTTGTCAGGGAAGCTCTTTATATGTCCCTGGATTCTAAATGATAGCTTTGCTGGGTAGACTAATCTTGGTTGTAGGGCCTTGCTTTTTATCGCTTTGAATATTTCTTGCCACTCCCTTCTGGCCTGTAAAGTTTATGTTGAGAAATCAGCTGACAGCCATATAGCAGCTCCCTTGTAGGTAACTGACTGCTTTTCTCTTGATGTTTTTAAGAGTCTCTGTCTTTAACCTTTTGCATTTTAATTATAATGTGTCTTGATGTGGGCCTCTTTGGGTTCATTTTGTTTGGGACTCTGTGCTTCTTGGATTTGTATGTCTATTTCCTCAACCAAGTTAGGGAAGTTTTCTGTCATTATTTTTCAAGTAGATTTTCAATTTCTTGCTCTCTTTTTTCTCCTTCCGGTAACCCCATGATACAAATGTTGGTATACTTGAAGTTGACCCAGAGGCTCCTTGCACTATCTTCATATTTTTGGATTCTTTCTTTTTGCCTTTTTTTGGGGGGAATGTTTGTAAGAGAACATTCCAAACCACTGATTTGATTCTCAGCATCATCCACTCTACTATTGATTCCCTGTAAATTATTTTTTATTTCAGTTAGTGCAGCCTTCATTTCTGACTGGTTCTTTTTTATGGTTTCCATGTCCTTTTTCATGCTGTTGACATTCTTACTAAGTTCCTTGAGCATCCTTATAACCATTGTTTTGAACTCTGTAGCTGGTAGCTTGCTTGCCTCCATTTATTTTTCTTTCTGGAGATTTCTTCTGTTCTTTCACTTGGGACCTGTTTGTCTCCTCATTTGCTTGCTTCCCTATATTTGTTTCTATGTATTAGGTGGAATAGCTTTGTCTCCTAAACTTGGTAGAGTAGCCTTGTGTAATAAGTGTCACATAGGGCCCAGGGGCGCAACCTCTTCAATCACCAGAGCTGGGTGCTCCAAGTGCACCACTATGTGGGCTGTGTGTACTGTCCCGTTATAGTTGAGCCTTGATTGCTGTTGGCATCAGTGGGAGGAAATGACCCCTAGATCAATTGGCTGTGACTACAGCGAGGAAGCTGTTGTGCACAGTTAAGTCTATGGAGCAGGACTTGCTTCAGTGGGGCTTTAGTGCTCACTGATTCTGTCACTTGAGTGTGTCACTTATGGAGGTGGTAGGGTTGTAATTCAACGTGGTCTGAAGCTGTCCACCAGGTGCACTAGCTCTGGGGCCTCCTGGGTGAGGCAAAGTCAGCCACCACCTGTGCCCTGCCTGGAACACAGCAACAGAGTGATCTGCAGATGGCTGCTACTTGTGTTGAGCTTGGAGATGCCAAAGAGAGACCAAGCTGTGAACCAAGGTGGGCTGCTGCTAGTGCTGAGCCTGCAGCCACTTAGTAAGAAGTACGGAGTATACAAAGGCCAGATGCTGTTTGTTTAAGAGATTTTAGGAAAGTCTGAAGCATGAGGCAAGAGAAGCCAGTTGTATGGAAAAGCCACTTGGAAATGGCTTAAATGGGCCCACAGGTTGAGTGAAGTGGGGCCTTGGGGCAATTACCAAGGTGGAGCAAACAGTGTAAGTCAGGTAATGGAGTCTCAGATATGGCGTCTGCCTCTTGGCTCTGTGGGTGGGGTATCTCAGAAAAGGAACAATGGACTCTGCCAGCTTTTTTGTCTGGCAGAAAGTTGCCCCCTCAACTCTTGCCCTGATACAAGAAAATTCAGTTCCTTTTTGTATAACCCTGGTTCCTTTCAAGCTGCTGCCCTAGTGCTGAAGCTCAGAGAAAATGAGTCCAAGTCCATGCATAGGCCCTTTAAGAGGAACTGCCTGGGATTCCGGCAACTCAGGGAGTCCATTCACTCAGCCACACTCCCTACTGGTTTTTACAGCCAGTTCTCATCCTGGGCTGGGGGGGTCTGGTGTGGGGCTGGAGACCCTTGTTCCTCAAGGGGGAACCTCTGCAGCTGAGATATCCCTCCTGATGTTACTTTTTAAAGTATGTTTTCATTGACTTTTTTAGAGAAAGGGAGAAAGAGATAGAAACATCAATGTGAGAGCAAAACTTTGATCGGCTGCCTCCTGCATGCCCCCTATTGGGGAATGAGCCCACAACTCCTATGTGCCCTGACTGGAAATTGAACTGGGACCTCTTAGTCCATAGGATGATGTTCAATCCACTGAGCCACAATGGCCGAGCTCCCTCACAATTTTAAACTGCCACACATGGGTGTGAGACCAGCCTGTTCTGATCTCCACCCCTCCTACCAGTCTCTATGTGGCTGCTTCTTTAAATCCCTAGTTGTAGACTTCTATTCAGCTAGATTTCAGGCAGTTCTGAATGATGGTTGTTCTGCAGTTTTGTTGTATTTTTGATGTGGTTGGGGAAGGGTTCAAGTACTGCATTTAACTATGCCATCATCTTTTTTTTTATCCTCACCAGAGGATATTTTTTCGTTTTTTGTTCAGATAGAGTGAGAGGAAGAGAGAGAGAGAAAAACATCGATGTGAAAGGGACACATTGAGTGGTTGCCACCCACACAACCCAACCAGGGCCAGGGACAAACTGAAACCGAGGTACATGCCCTTAGTGGGAACTGAACGCGGGTCTCTCTGGACTGTAGGCCAATGCTCTAACTGCTGAGCCAAACCAGCCAGGCCTATGCCACCATCTTGACCAGAGTCTGGATTGTTGTTTTCAAAGTTTTCTTCTCTCCGCACAATCTTGGATTTCTCAAAACTGCTTTTTTTTCTTGAAATATTAATCATGAGTCTGATTATCCCTAATGTGTATTCATATTTCAGAATAAGACATTAAAAATCTTGATTGGAACTTCTGTGTAAGTGGGGGAGTGGGTTGTCAACCACACACATTAGTCATCAGTATCTTTAGGTCTTTTGTTTATGGACTTTGGATTTCTCATTTCTGAAAAATCTTTTTGCTTTCAGGTTAAAGACCTGACTGTTAGGACTTGATCAGGGAGGGAAAGACAACTTGAAATATCTCAATATTCAGTAAGCAAGCTTTTACTTTTCCCTGTTTTGAGTACAGTACATTCACCCTCTCTGTGCATAGTGTTCCTCAGAGCAATTATAATTTTCTTTTCTAAAAAGTAGAGAATGGCCCTGGCCGGTTTGGCTCTGCAGTTAGTTGTTAGAGCATTGGCCAGCGAACCAGAGAGAGCCAGGTTCAGTTCCCACTAAGGGCACGTACCTCGGTTGCAGTTTGTCCCCGGACCAGGTTGGGGTCATGTGGGTGGAAGCCAGGAGATGTGTCTCTCTCACATCGATGTTTCTCTCTCTCTCTTCCTCCCTCTCTCCCTCCCGCTCTATCTGAAGATAAATGCAAAAAAAAGTAGAGGGTGGGTCTTTGTCCGAAGGAGTGGTGGTAGGGACTTAATTGCCTCTCACTGTAAGCCAGGTTGCTGGATTCCCAGAAATGATGTGGTTGTGGGAGGAGGCAAATACTGCGTTTACCTATGCCTCCATCTTGACAGGAATTTCTGGGCTTATATTTTTTATTTTTCCCCCTTGGTTGCTGTGTGTGCCCTGTTAGAGAGCTTACATTTTTTAAATAAGAATTTTACTGTTGTCTTACTGGTATTAGGAGGAAGTAGAGGTACATCACCAAATACTTTTGTGAAGGAAACAACAAGTAAAAATCAGAAGATGACTCTTATAGTAATATAAGGGAGACGGAGACATAGAGAGAACATAAATGACAGAATAACAACGAAGCAGCAAGTTAGATTCCACTTATCATGAAGTTAGAGCCATCTTCAATTAGTTTTCCAGATACTTACCGGGCATTTGTAATCTCTAGCTCTTTCATGTTTCAGTGTGTGCATTATAAGCGTGTATCTTCTCTGGAAAACCATTCCACATTCCCCACATTTATGAGATGCTTCTTCTTCAGTATGCTCTTTAGCATCTCTTTTTGGCTGTTTCATCTTTTTTCCTCTTTGAACTAATTTCTGGGCTACCTAAGTAAGGGATAGAAAACACAATCTAAGTAAATATAAGCATTTTTATTTTTAAGTAATGAATCATAAATATTGCAAATTCACAGTATCTTATTAATATTGGTATTTAAAACATTATGTTGCCTTCCGGTACTTATTTCCATTCACCCCAAAATAATTTTCACTATAGGCATAAGTTTATCAATAGAATGCTTTCAAATTAAAGCTACAACTACAAAAGTCAACTCTTCATCATACCTGTTGAACTGCTGACTTGGGAATGGCTTTTCGTTTCTGCAGTTTTTTCTCCATTCCTTTGTGTAGTCGGATATATCCCCCTTCATTAATAGAACGCTGTCGAAGTCTGCTTCTATAAGTATCATCATCAGGGCTGAGGTCTGTCTTTGCAACTAGATTTTCCTGATCTTTTAAAGATTGGTCAAGGTTCTGCCTATGCTCTGGAATGTCTTCATCACAGATATCCTCATTTGATGTATCATTTCCCATATCACTGTTTTCTGGAGAACCACTGATTACATTCTCTTTGGAAAGTTTAGGATAAATATTAGAAACTGTGTTATCATCTCTGCTGTTTGTTTCTAGTTCTGTCTGATTGTTTTTTGTTACTAAATCAACAGACTCCATTTCAGGATGAGAATCAGTTGCACAGCCTACAGGTGAAGGTGACAGAGTAGCTTTAGCCTCTGAAGAAACCTGGGGCTCAGGCTGTTGTCTGAGCTCTCCATTCTGCTCAGCTTCTGGCAATTCTCCATTCACCAGCAGTACAATTTCACAATCCCCAAGTTCAGTAGGTAAAGTTGTGGTGGTTCCCTCATTGTTAACAACAGGAGGTGCTGTACCTCCATTTTGTTCTGGTAAGTCCTGGGTTGATGCAACTGTTTGTACTTCACCCTTCTTATATACTGTTAACTGCTTCTCTTCCATTAGTTTATGTACACTTTCACAGATTTCTAAAACTTCTGACATGAAAAGATGCCGAGCCAAGATGGCTACATCAGCCATGCTACAGAAATCAAAACTTAGCACAGAAGTATAGGCAAATTCCAGTAAAGGAAGGAAGCTTGCTTTACAGAAACCTATGTGAAACAAGACAGATAGGGGACAAGAAAGTCAAATCAGCAATAAAGCATCTTGTAAGAACAATTAATATATGATTATGATAATATAAAATAGAATATAAAGGCAAACATGACCATTTATTCTGCAATTAAACACCCTGGATTTGTTTTTGTGTTCTGGTTGCTTATTAAGCCTGACTAACTCACTTCTATAAGCCGAGTCTCTCAATACCTAAAATAGAAAATAATATCAGACTTACTACCTCAAAGAGTTGTTGTAAGGCAGTCATTTTCAAACTGTACTCCTTAGAACCCCGGGGGTTCCTCAAATTCCCCTCAAGAAACAGCTGCTGGAGAATGGAGGGTAAAAAAAGAGAGGGACGCAGGTGAGTAGGCAGGGTTCAACCAACTTGTCTCCTAACCTCACTTCATATGTATAGCTGTATATTTTAATAGAAGTCCATATAAACTTTTGATTGTGAACAAAGGGTTCTACTACTAAAATTCTAAAAACAAGGTCTAAGGCAAGAAGTCAGCAAAATTTTTCTGTAAAGAATCAGATAAGTAATAGTGCAGGCCATAAGATGTCTGTTGCAACCACTCAACTATGTCACTGTAGCTAGAAAGAGTAGCCATAGATAATACATACACAAATGGGTTTGGCTGTGTTCCAATACCACTTTATTTACAAAAAATGAGCGAAAGAAGGATTGGGCTATAGTCTGTCTATCCCTAATCTAAGGAATAAAATAATTACTATACACATGAGATATTACATTATTTTATGTGAGAAAATAAGAACAGTTTATTTTCTAAGTTCTCAGTATTTAGCTTTCAAAAGCCATTTTAAATATTCACAATTCAAAAATCAGAAAATTATAGTGATATGTCCAACTCCATCTCCATAACCTGTATGATTAAGAATCTGTATAGCTTTCTAGAATTTCTTTATAGAGTCAAGCAAATATTCTTACTCCCCTCTTTACAGTAGATGTTTTATTACATTATACTGTGCTTACTTTTCATATACAATAATTTATCTTAAAGATCTTTTATTAAAACAGAGAGCGCCAAAGCAAACTTTTAAAACCTCACATTTGCTGTGTTTTTCAGTTTTGACTCAAGGTTCATAAAATGTGGTCCTTTTACATAGACAGACAGGATGGATAAGTATACAGGGAATCTTAAACTCTAAGATACATTAGGACTCAGGTTGAAAACTGAGGGAACTACACATCAACATGATCATCATGGCTAATTCTGCCATTCCTATGAAAGCTGTAATTAAATAGGCTGTAGCCATATTAATCCTGCTATAAATTAAGAGATCAAGTTAAATAAGCTTGAAGTAAGTAAAAATATTTCTTTGAACACATACCACAAAATAATGTATATTGGTCTTTTGCCTAGCATCTTTTTAATTTCTAAGTTTGAAGTCATATAAAAACTTTCCCATAAAAGAATTAACACTGTTCCAAATAACATTCTGAATGTCTAAAACCATTTTCTTAAAGATACAAGTTATATTCTATTGTAAAACTCTGTAAAACACACAAAAAATAAGAAAATAAAAATATCACTCACAATCTTTCTGCTAAAAGATAACAGACACATTATTTTGGCATTCTGTTGTTATCCCTAGCCTTTTTACATACACATATATACACTCTGTAAATAAAAACAAAATGGATAATTCTGCAAAATGAAAAAGTTCTAGACAACAATGTGAATATAGTTACTACTACTGAATTGTACGCTTAAAATTCATTAAGATAAATTTGTAAAATATGTTTTTATTTATTTTTAGAGAGGAAGGGAGAGGGAGAGAAATACTGATCAGCTGCCTCCTGCATGTCCCTTTACTGGGGATTGAGCCCGCAACCCAGGCACGTGCCCTGACCAGGAATCTAACATGACCTCTTGGTGCA
This sequence comes from Molossus molossus, assembly GCF_014108415.1. Lineage (NCBI taxonomy): Eukaryota > Metazoa > Chordata > Mammalia > Chiroptera > Molossidae > Molossus > Molossus molossus. The sequence goes on from NW_023425388.1 coordinate 86,895,943, forward strand.
AGGGATGACGCTCAATACACTGAGCCATACCAGCTGGGCATCTATTAAATTTTTTTAAAATTGATTTTAGAGAGAGAGGGAAAGGGAAGGGGGGAGGGAGGAAGAGAGGGAGGGAGGGAGGGGGAGACAGAGAGAGAGAGAGAGAGAAAGGAGATCGATTTGTTGTTCCACTTATTTATGCATTCAGTAGTTGATTCCTGACTGGGGATCAAACCTGCAACCTTGGCTATGGGGATGACACACTACCTGACCAGGAAATTTTACATTATATGTTTTTATGAAAAATTTTTTAAAAATTTTAAATGGACAGCAGGTATAGATTTTAAAATTATGGTCTGACCAGTGTGGCTCAGTGGTTGACTGTCGACCCATGCACCAAGAGGTCGCCAGTTTGATTCCTGGTCAGAACACATGCCCAGGTTGTGGGCCCAATCCCCAGGGGGGGACATGCAGGAGGCGGCCAATCTGTGTCCTCTCTCATCGATGTTTCTCTCTCTCCCTCTCTCCTTCTCACTTCCTCTCTCTAAAACTAATAAAGGAAAAAATAAAGAAATAAAATAAAAATTTGACAAGTACTTCCATAGCCAGCAATATGGTAGACTAAGATGCCCGGAAGGACCCATATACTTTTTTGGGTTGATCCTCACCTGAGGATATTTTTTCCACTGACTTTTTATTATGGGGGGTGGGTTGGGGGGGGGACAGAGAGGAAGAGAAACATTGATATGACAAAGACACATCAATTGGCTGCCTCACCACAGTCCCACCAGGGCCAGGAATCGAACCTGCAACCCAGGCATGTGCCCCTGACCAGGAAATCAAATCCTTGACCCTTCAATGCACATGTGACATTCCAACCACTGAGCCACACCAGCTAGGGCCCCATATACTTAAAAAATACTAGATAAAAATATTTTAGGGGTTGGAGGGATGAAAAGAGATAAACCAAAGAACTTATATGCATAACCAATGGACACAGAAAATAGTTTGGGGAAGGCAGGAGGGAGGGAACAGGGAAGAGGGTCAATAGGGGAAAAAAAGGGCCCGGCCGGTATGGCTTAGAGGTTGAACCACTGACACATACACCAAGAGGTCACCAGTTCAATTCCCAGTCAGGGCACATGCCCAAGTTGTGGGCCAGACCCCAGTGGGGGGCAGGTAGGAGGCGGCCAATCGATGTTCTCTCTCATAAATCTTTCTTTCTCTCCTCTTCCCTTCCCCTCTGTCTGAAATCAATAAATAATAATTAAAAAAATTTTTTTAAATAGGGGAAAAGAGGGAGGACATCTGTAATACTTTCAACAATAAAGACAAAAAACATATTTTAAAAAAATATTATTTTAAATATACTTATTGACCCACCAAATTACGCCAAGCTTAATTTAGCATTTTGGTAATCATAAAAAAAATTCAAGATTAGAATTTCAAGTGGTCCCAGACTGCTAATGCCCTCAGTATCCAAAGAAGCAAATGTTTTCTCCGTGGAAAGCACCTTTCAACCTAGGACTCAAAAGATTTCCCATAAAATTCTAAAGACTATGAATTCAATGTATATAGATTTTTTTTGTTTGTTTTCTTTTTGTTGTTAATCCTCACCTGAGAATATTTTTCCATTGATTTTTTGATAGAGTGAAAGGAGAGAGTATGAAATGGAAACATCAATGTGAGAGAGACACATCGATTGGTTGCCTTCTGCATGACCCCTACTGGGGATCAAACCTGTAACCCAGGTACATGCCCTTGACCAGGAATCGAACCTGTGACAATTCAGTCTGTAGGCCGACATTCTAACCCCTGAGCCAAATCGGGTAGAGCTATATAAATTTTTTTTCTTTTTATGTCACAAAAAAACAAGGCACCATGAACAAAAGTGAGCAGAAACAAACAGCATAAGTCAAAGCAGCAAAGATTTTTAAAAAATGTTTTAATATTGTTTTTTATTGATTGTTTTAGAGAGAAGGGAGAGAGAAAAAAATCTATGTGAGAGAGAAACATTGATCAGCTGCCTCCCACACATCCCCCACAGTGGATTGATCCCGCAACCAAGGCATGTGCCCTGACCAGGAATCAAACCAGTGACCTCTTGGTGGATGGGACAATGCTTAATCCGCTAAGCCACACAGGGCAGGGCCAAACCAGCAAAGATTTTAAGTACTGTTATGATCAGACAAGGAAAATAAAAGGTGGCATACCAATAGAGCAAAAGATCATAAAATGTAGCTCCCTAAAAGAGACATTTGAAATAAAACCTCTAAAAATAGAAAACATAAATGGGAATAAAAAACTCAAATTTCATAGCAAATCAGACCCAGCTAAAGAGAATAGAATTTTCCGCCCTGGCCAGTTTGGCTCAGCAGTTAGAGCGTCGGCCTGCGGTCCGGAGAGACCCGGGTTCGGTTCCCGCTAAGGGCACGTGCTTCGGTTGCAGTTTGTCCCCGGCCCTGGTTGGTCGTGCGGGTGGCAGCCACTTGATGTGTCCCTTTCACATCGATGTTTCTCACTCTCTCTCCCTTCCTCTCTCTCCCTCCCACTCTGTCTGCGCAAAAATGGAAAAGTGTCCTCAGGTGAGGATTAAAAAAAAAAAAAAAGAGACTAGAATTTTCTAAAATAATCTACAAAGAAATGAACAAAATATAAAAGAGAGATTAAGAGACACAGAATATAAAGTGAGAATATCCATCTATTTGGAATTTCAGAAAGGTAGAAAAAAGAAAGAGGCAGAGACAGTTTTTGAAGAGATACTGGCTGAGAGTTTTTCTCAACTAATAAAAGACAACAAACTCAATTACTGGGTTCAGGAAGCCCAACAATTTCCATGCAAGACAGTTTAAAGTCAAAGATCCTTTTAACCAGATAAAGAACAAAATCCAAATATATGACGTTTAAAGAGACTTCTAAAAGTACAGCAAAGGGCCCAGTTGGTGGATCATCATCCCATGCACCAAGAGGTCACCAGCTTGTTTCAGATCAGGGCTCATGCTCAGTTTGCAGGCTCAATCCCCAGTAGGGGGAGTGCAGGAAGGCAGCTGATTGATGTTTCTCTCCCACATCCATGTTTTTCACTCTTTATCTCCTTCTTCTCCCTTTCTCTCTCTCTAAAATCAGTAAAAACATATTTTAAAAAAATGTACATACAGATAGGAAATATAATCAATATTATAACTATGTACAGTGCCAGGTGGGTACTGGAAATATCAGGGCGAACACTTTGTAAAGTATATGATTGTCTAACCGCTATGCTGTACACCTGAAACTAATAAAATAATATTGTATGCCCTGGCCGGTTTGGCTCAGTGGCTAGAGGATCAGTTTGATGACAAAAAAGTTGAGTGTTCAATTCCTGGTCAGAGGCACGTACCTGGGTTGCAGGTTTCATCCCAGGCTCTAGTCAGGCTAATGCGAGAGGCAACTAATTGATGTGTCTTACATTGATGTTTCTCTCTGTCTCTCCCCCTCCCTCCTTTCCACTCTATCTAAAAAAATTAATGGAAAAATATCCTCGGGTGAGGATTAACATCAACAAATAACAATAATAATATTGTACATAAGCTGCATTTTTTTTCTTTATTGGTTTTAGAGAAAGAAGAAGGGAGAGGGAGAGAAAGAGAGAAACATCGATGAGAGCGAACATCAATTGGCTGCCTCCTGCATGTTTCCCCCCTGGGGAGTGGGCCCATAACCTGGTATGTGCCCTGACCAGGAATCAAACCAGCAACCTCTTGGTGCATGAGTCAATGCTCAACCACTGAGCCACACCAGCTGGGCTGTAAACTGCAATTTTAAAAAAATAAAAATAAATAGCCCTGGCTGGTTTGGCTCAGTGGTTAGAGAATCTGCCTGCGGACCAAAGAGTTGTGGGTTCGATTCAAGTCAGGGGCATGTACCTCGGTTGTGGTTCAGTCCTGGCCCTGGTTGGGGTCGTGTGGGAGGCAACCAGTTGATGTGTCTCTCTCACATGGAAGTTTCTGTTTCTCTCTCTCTCTCTCTCCCCTCATCTCCCTCTCTCCCTCCCACTCTATCTGAAGATAAATGGTAAAAAAGATATACTCGGGCCCTGGCTGGTTTGGCACAGTGATTAGAGCATCAGCCTGCAGTCCAGAGAGACCCAGTTTCAGTTCCTGCTAAGGGCACATATCTCGGTTGAAGTTTGTCCCTGGACCTGGTTGGGTAGTGCAGGACGCAGCCCCTCAATGTGTATCTTTCACATTGATGTTTCTCTCTCTCTCTTCCTCCCACTTTATCTGAACAAAAAATGGAAAATGTCCTCGGGTGAGGATTAAAAAAATTAAAAAAAAAAAGATACACTCGGGTGAGGATTAAAAAAGATACAAAAAAAGCCCTGACAAGTTTGGCTCAGTGGTCAGAGTGTCAGCCAGTGGACAAGAGAGTCATGGGTTTGATTCCAGTCAAGGGTACGTACCTAGGTTGCAGTTCAGTCCCCGGCCCTGGTCAGGGTTGTGCAGGAGGCAACCAGTCGATGTGCCTCTCACATCTATGTTTCTCTCTCTCTCCTTCTCTCTCTCTCCACTCTGTCTGAAAATAAATGGAAAAATATCCTTGGGTGAAGATTTAAAAAACAAAACAAAAAAGATTTAAAAAAGGTTGAAAATAAGAGATAGAGGAAAGATATCCTAGGCAAATAGTAACAAAAATATTGTTTGCATAACTAAAAAATATCTACACTCGTAGGTAAAATGGAAAATATTATTTACAATAGCATCCAACATCGACTTTAAGAGTGCCCCTGGCTGGTTTGGCTCAGCAGTTGGAGCGTTGGCCTGTGGTCCACAGAGATCCGGGTTCAGTTCCCGCTAAGGGCACATACCTCGGTTGCGGTTTGTCCCTGGCCCCAGTTGGAGTTGTGTGGGTGGCAGCCAGTTGATGTCTCTCTCTCACATTGATGTTTCTCTCTCTCTCTCTTCCTCCCTCTCTCCCTCCCGCTTTGTCTGGAGATAAATGCAAAAATGTCCTTGAGTGAGGATAAAAAAAAAAAAAGTGAAAAGCATCACTAAAGAGGGTCACTACATAATGATCAAAGGCTGTTTTATCATACAGCCATAATTCTAAATTTATATGCATGTAATAACATGGCCTCAAATACATAAAACAAAAATTAAACTCAGTAAGAAATAGACAAATGAATCACACTAGTTAATATTCTAAAGCACCTGTCAGCCATGGATAGATCAAGAACACAAAATAATCAGTAAATAAAAGTAGTAGCAATTAATCATCTTGAGTTAATTCACAATATACTGCATATTGCATCCAAATGAAAAAAAACTCACATTCAATTTAAGCAAAGTGAAATGTAAAAACAGACCACTTGTAGAGTTAAAAGCAAGTGTCAACAAATCTGCAGTATTAAAGGGAAATTTATAGCCTTGAATGCTTAAACTAGAAAAGAAGAAAAGGTGGGAGTTAATGGGCTAAACCACTTAACAAAAGAAGAGAGCATATGCCTCCCAAAAGTAAGAGAAAGATAATAAAGAGCAGAAAATAATAAAAGAAAACAACTGGCCCTGGCCAGTTTGGCTCAGCAGTTAGAGTGTCGGCCTGCGGTCCAGAGAGATCTGGGTTCGGTTACCGCTAAGGGCACGTACCTCGATTGCAGTTTGTCCCTGGCCCTGGTTGGGTTGTGCGGAAGGCAGCCACTCTATGTGTCCCTTTCACGTCGATGTTTCTTTCTCTTTCTCTCTCTTTCTCCCCCTCTCTCTCCCTCCCTCTCTCTCCCTCCCACCCTATCTGAACAAAAAATGGAAAAATGTCCTTGGGTGACTAGATTATTTTGCAATTCTGTAAGAACTAACTTATATAAAAGTGATAGCAAATGTAAATGAATTGTGAAAGACTGAGAAGCTATTTCAATCATGGTAGGAAAGTTAACCCAAAACTTATAGTTTATTTCCCTGTGGGGTTTTAACCAGTCATCTACTGGCAAATTCATTTCAACATTCCTTTGGCTAAAAGCAATTCTTTTCTTGAAAATTCTATTAGAAACAGTGTTAACATCTTACTGATTTCCTCAATTAATTACGCAAAAATTTTGGACTATACTTGCATAAAAAGCAGGGGGTTTCTTGTTTTAATTTTTTTTAGTGATCAGTTTATTAATGTCTAACCAAAATAGTAACAGGATGCTTAGCATTTAAAAAATTTTTTCCTTTACTGATTTTAGAGAGAGATTAAAGGAGAGGGAGGGAGAGAGAGAAACATCGATGAAAGAAAACATTGATTGGCCGCCTCCTGCATGCCCCCCACTGGGGATGGGGCCCACAACCTGGGCACGTGTCCTGACTGGGAATTGAACCGGCAACCTCTTGGTGCATGGGTTGATGCTCAACCACTGAGCCACACTGGCCGGACAAAAAAGCAGGTTTTTAACGTTTAAAAAATTATGCTTTGGCATAGGAGTAAGGAAAGTTTTTCTGTAAAGAGCCAGATAAGCAAATATTTAGACTTTGTGGGTCATTAATTTATGTAGCAACTATTCAATTCTGTCCTTGTAAACTCAAAACCACCTTTGGCAATATGTAAATGAATGAGTGTGGTTGTCTCCCAATAAAACTTTATTTACAAAAACAGGCAGTGGGCCAGATTTGGCCTGCAAACTATACCTTGCTTTAGCAGAGTTAGAAAAGAAAAGTAAACCTTAATAAAAAAATTTTTTAAGTGACAGAAAAGGCACAAAATATTGGTATCAAAAAATAAAACAGACATATCTAAAGTCACTGGAGACATTTAGAAGAGACTATTAGTAAAAATTTTTATGCCAACAAACTTGAAAATTTTGATGAAATGGACAAATTCTGGTAAAAATATAACTTTTTATAAATTACTCAAGATGAAATAGAAAACATGAATAATTCCCTAACCATTAAACTCGTCAAATTAGAAGTTAAAAGTCTTCTCAAGTCCGGCTGATGTGGCTCAGTGGCTGAGGGTAGACCCATGCACCAAAAGGTCGCCGGTTCAATTCTTGGTCAGAACACATTCCCAGGTTGTGGGCCCAATCCTCAGTACAGGGCCATGCAGGAGGAGGCCAATTGATGTTCTCTCTCATCAATGTTTCTCTCTCTCCCTTTCACTTCCTCTCTCTCTAAAATCAATAAAAGGAAAAAAAAATTAAAAAGTCTTCTCAAAAAAATATAAATAAATAAAAATAAAATTTTCTCCCCAAATTCACTTTAGGCGCAGGCAATTTTAGCCACCATTCTACCAAACATGCAAGAAACAAACAATTCTAACCTCATAGAAACTATTCCAGTATATATAAAAATTGCAGGGAACACACTTTTTTTATCCCCCAAAAAACCACTCAGACTTCATTTTCTCCCTCTGACTCCCCCAGTGAGAGAGAAGAATCATCATCAATGGCCAAAGGCAGTTGCATAAGCAATACCAGAAGCTGGCTTCACCCTCAGGAGAAAACACTGCACACCTCCTCCTCGTGATTTCAGGCGCTCTACACATTCAGAGAAACTTCTCTAGTAATGAACTATAGAAATGATCCTTGAAAGTATGGTTTTGGAACACACATTTTTTAAGAACCACTTCTGATATCAAAATGTGATTGAGCCCTGGCCGTTTTGGCTCAGCGGTTAGAGCGTCGGCCTGCGGTCCAGAGAGACCGGGGTTCGGTTCTTGCTAAGGGCATGTACCTCGGTTGCAGTTTGTCCCTGGCCCTGGTTGGTTGTGCGGGTGGCAGCCACTCGATGTGTCCCTTTCACGTCGATGTTTCTCCCTCTCTCTCTCCCACTCTATCTGAACAAAAAATGGAAAAATGTCCTCGGGTGAGGATAAAAAAATTTTAAAAAAAGTGATTGAAACAATGTGAAAAAATAAAATCTACCCATGAAGATTGATGCAAATGTTTTAAATAATATTAGCAAACTAAACAGCAATTTATACAAAAGGCCAGGACTATAAGAGAATTTGCATGATCTTTGGGAGGGAAGAGAACAGAGTTTTCACTTGTCTCAGAATGGTTCTGAGACAAATGATGATCAAAATGGGGGGGGGGGGGGTTGATATCAAACGCTTATCTCACACCAAAAAGAATATTCCAAATAGATTAAAAGTTAAATATGAAAAAAAAACACAGAAAAATTTCAAAAGACAATATATGAAGTATCTTTGAGTAGGAAAGAATTTTTTGTGTTTAATCGTCACCTGAGGATATATTTTTTTCCACTGATTTTTAGTTAGAGTGGAAGGGAGAAAGGGGGGAGGAAAGGAAGAGGGGGGAGAAAGAGAGAGACATCAATGTGTGAGAGACATATGGATGAGTTGCCTCCCACATGAGCCCTAACCAGGGCCGGGGATCGAACCCCAGACCCTTAGGTGCTCAGGCTTATGCTCTAAGCACTTAGCCACACTGACCATGGCAATACATTTTTAAGTATAAACAACATAAAGAAAAGCAATGGAGACTTCCGGTCAAGATGTCAACATAGGTAAACACCCTATCACGTCCTCCCACAACCACATCAAAGTTACAACTAAACTACAGAACCACCATCATTCAAAACCGCCTGAAATCAAGCTGAATGGAAGTCCTACAACTACGAAATTAAAGAAGACGCGTGAAGACTGGTAGGAGGGGCAGAGGCGGACAGGCTGGTCCCACACCCACATGTGGCGGATAAAAATCAAAAGGATACCTTGTCTGGGAAGATCCTCTCTGACGACCGAGGGGTCTCCGTACCATAGCAGGAACCCCGCTCAGGGTTCCAGTGCCAGGAAAATAAGTCTCCATAACTTCTGGCTGGAAAAACCAGTGGGAACCGAGGCTCAGGGAGGCTGAGGCGGCTGGAGCCCAAGGCAGCTCCTCTTAAAGCGCCTGCGTATGGACTTATCAGACTCACTCCCTCTAACCTTGGAGGGGAGGCAGCTAGAGGGGCAACAAAAACATACAGGGAAGAACTGAGCTGTTTGGCATTGAAGCGAGGGCTGGAGAGGGGGCTTTCTCCCGGAAAAATGTGTTGTCAGAGGCCTTTGTTCCTTTGGTGAGCCCTTCCCTGGGGCAGCAGACAACCACCACATCTGGGACTCCAGCAACCTGGTTCACACTGGTTGCCCTGCCCTGGTGATTCCTGAGGCCCCGCCCCACCCAACTTTCAGGCCCACCCAAGCTGTTGCCAGTTGCTTAACCATAGGATTGGCCTATCTTGGATCCGGCTTCAGGTTTTTCCTAAATTCTTTCAAACAAGCAGCATCTGGTCTCAGCTAGCCCCATACCTCTCATTAAGTAATACACAGAAACAAACACAGGGAGGCAGCCAAAATGAGGAGACAAATAAACAGGTCCCAAATGAAAGAACAGACAAAATCTCCTAGGAAAAGAACTAAGCAAAATGAAGATAAGCAACCTAACAGATGCTGAGTTCAAAATACTGCTTATAAGGATGCTCAATGAACTTAGTGAGAACCTCAGTGAACTTAGTAGGGGCCTCAGGAGCATAACAAAAAGACCAGTCAGAAATGAAGGATGCACAGTCAGAATGAAGGAGGCACTAACTGAAATAAAGAATAATTTACACAGATTCAATAGTAGAGTAGGTAAAGCCAACAAGCAAATCATCGATTTGGAATATAAAGGAAGCAAAAAACACCCAATCAGAACAGCCAAAAGAAAAAAGAATACAAAAATATGAGGATAGTGTAAGGAGCCTCTGGGACAACTTCAAGCGTGCCAACATTCGCATCTTGGGAGTGCCAGAAGAAGAGATAGAACAAGAAACCAAAAGGCTATATAAAACAATAACGGCAGGAAACTTCCCTAACTTGGTGAAGGAAACAGACATACAAGTCCAGGAAGCACAGAGTCCCAAACAAGATGAACCCCAAGAGGCCCAAACCAAGACACATCATCATCAAAATGCAAAAGGTTTGCCCTGGCCGATTTTGCTCAGCGGTTAGAGCATCGGCCTGTGGTCCAGAGAGACCCGGGTTCGGTTCCTGCTGAGGGCACTTACCCCGGTTGCTGTTTGTCCTGGCCCGGGTTAGTCATGTGGGTGGCCGCCACTTGATGTGTTCCTTTCACGTTGATGTTTCCCTCTCTCTCTCTCTTCCTCTCTCTCCCTCCCACTCTATCAGAGCAAAAAATGGAGGGGTGTCCTCAGGTGAGGATAAAAAAATAATAATAATGCAAAAGGTTCAAGACAAAGAGAGAATCTTAAAAGCAGCAAGAGAAAAGCAGTTAGTTACCTACAAGGGACTTCCCATAAGACTGTCAGCTGATTTCTCAAAAGAAACTTTGCAGGCCAGAAGGGAGTGGCAAGAAATATTCAGAGTGATGAAAAGCAAGAACCTACAACCAAGATTACTCTATCCTGCAAAGCTATCATTTGGAATCGATGGCCATATAAAGAGTTTCCCAGACAGAAAAAGTGAAAGGAGTTCGTCACCGCCAAACCGTTATTATATGAAATGTTGAAGGGTCTTTTTGAAGAAAATGATAAAATATATGAACAAATAAAATGGCAATGAATACATATCTATTGACAATGGAATCTACAAACAAAATGAACAGGCAGAACAGAAACACTCTCATAGACACAGAGAACATTTTGTTGGTTGCCAGATGGGTGGGGGTTGGGGGAATGGGTGAAAAAGGTGAAGGGATTAAGAAGTACAAATTGGTTGCTAGACTGACAAACCTCAAAGGGAAGGGGGTCGGGGGGGTGGGAAGAAATAAGCCAAAGAACTTATATGCATAACCAATGGACACAGACAACAGTGTGGAAAAAGACAGGAGGGGGGCGGGAGTGGGGAGGAGGGGGTCAATGGGGGAAAAATGAGGAACATCTGTAATACATTCAACAATAAAGATAAAAACAAACAAACAAAAAAGAAAAACAATGATGAATTCAAGTACATTAAGCTAGGTAATTAAAAAAAACAGATGTACATTTTAAAAATACTGCACACATTTTATAAACACTCTTTACATACTTAGTATTTAAATCAAACTAAAATATTTTAACAAATTTTTTTTTCTTTATTGATTTTAGAGAGGAGGTGGGGGCTAAACAAAAAATTTTAATGTCTACTTCACCTACTATTGGCTTACATCATATTTGCTGAACATACATAAAAATAAGCACATGGATTGAATAAATGAGCTGGGTTTTTTTTAATATTAGGAGGCTGTATTACAAATTTTTTTTTTTTTTAATCCTCACCCAAGGACATTTTTCCTTTTTTTTTTTTTAAATTTTATTTTATTTCATTTTATTATTTTTTATCCTCACCCGAGGACATTTTTCCATTTTTTGTTCGGGTAGAGTGGGAGGGAGAGAGAGGGAGAGAGAGAGAGAGGGGGAAACATCGACGTGAAAGGGTCACATCGAGTGGCTGCCACCCATACAACCAACCATGGCTGGGGACAAACTGCAACCGAGGTACGCGCCCTTAGTGGGAACCGAACCCGGGTCTCTCGGGACCGCAAGCCTATGCTCTAACAGCTGAGCCAAACTGGCCAGGGGTATTTTTCCATTTTTTGTTCAGATAGAGTGGGAGGGAGAGAGAGGACGAGAGAGGGAGAGAAACATCGATGTGAAAGGGACACATCGAGTGGCTGCCACCCGCACGACCAACCAGGGCTGGGGACAAATTGCAACCGAGGTACATGCCCTTAGCAGGAACCGAACCCAGGTCTCTCTGGACCGCAGGCCGACGCTCTAACCGCTGGCCAAACCGGCCAGGTCTGTATTACAATTATTTTGGGGCAGAGTAACACTCATGCTTCCTTCTACTTCAGATGCATGAAGACAGGAAAAAGATTCCAGAGCTAACATAGCAAAAGACTATACCTGTGATGAGTTTTATTATTCATAAGGCCCACTATAAGACATATGTTTCTCCTGAATCATCAAACCCAGAGAAAAGCAAACACCACTAATCTAGAATGTAATGCAACTCTGTGCTCCATAAAAGCTTTTGCTCACCATTGTAGTCCCAGAGCCAAGCTAGTTCCTCAGACAATGGATGCGTAATAAATAATTTTTAGTAATTAAACATATAGATACTGCTAAGAAAAAATACATGTATTTGTCTTCCCAGAAGAAATGAGTTTAAAAATTATAAGGTAGATACCCAGCTGGTGTGGCTCAGTGGCTTGAGAGTTGTCACATGGACTGAGAGGTCCCAGTTCGATTCTCAATCAGGGCACATGCCCAGGTTGTGAGCTTGATCCCCAGTGGGGTGCATGCAGGAGGCAACCAATTGATGTTTCTCTCACATAGATGTTTATAGCTCTCTCTCCCTTCTTCTCTCTAAAAAGTCAATAAAAACATTTTTTAATTAAAAATTATAAGATAGAAAAGGATCAGTGGTTAACTAGGTTAAGTGTTTATATACCTGGATAAAGTCATTTTTTTGTTTCAGAAAAAGGAAATGACACTTTACACAGTGATGTCAATAATTCAAGAGTTGCAGCAAATTAATATTATGAGAAAGTGAATATATAAGGTTAGCTATTTTAATTCTTCCTAAATTTTCATTTATTGACTCCTAAGCCCTTATATAAGTTCTAGTAAGGCCAAAAACAAAAGTCAAATTACTCATTTACAATGACAAAACAAAAGAACAATGACAACAACAACAAAACCCACACCTAGAATTCTCATTATTCTACAATGACAGTTTGATTATTGATCCTAATGAGTTCTAATGATTAATCTTAAAAAACAAAAACCAGACCTACAAAAGTGCTCTATAATTCCATGTTCCACAACATAATACTATATAGGTAGTCACTTTTTTTTTTTAATCCTCACCCGAGGACATTTTTCCATTTTTTGTTCAGGTAGAGTGGGAGGGAGAGAGAGAGAGAGAGAGAAACATCGATGTGAAAGGAACACATCGAGTGGCTGCCACCCGCACAACCGACCAGGGCAGGGGACAAACTGCAACCGACGTACGCGCCCTTAGCGGGAACCGAACCCGGGTCTCTCAGGACCGCAGGCCGACACTCTAACCGCTGAGCCAAACTGGTCAGGGCGGTAGTCACTTTTTAAATAACATAATCAGTATAATAACACTGACACAGCCATGGCTTTCCTCAAACTGTTTTTTTTTTTAACTCTTAAAATATGTTTTCATTGATTTTTTTTAGAGCGAGAGGAAGGGAGAGAGTGATAGAAACATCCATCCGAGAGAGAAACATAGATACATCGGCTGCATCCTTCATGCCCCATTCTGGGGACTGAGCCCACAACCCAGGCATGTGCCCTGACAGGGAATGGAACCAGGACCTCTCAGTCCATGGGACAACACTCAATCTACTGAGCCACACCAGCCAGGCTCACACTGTTTTTTTTTTTATTTATTTTTTTTTTTTTATCCTCACCTGAGGACATTTTTCCATTTTTTGTTCAGGTAGAGTGGGAGGGAGAGAGAGGAACAGAGAGAGAGAGAGAGAGAGACATCGATGTGAAGGGACACATCGAGTGGCTGCTACCCGCACGACTGACCAGAGCCGGGGACAAACTGCAACCGAGGTACATGCCCTTAGCGGGAACCGAACCCAGGTCTCTCAGGACCGCAGGCTGGCGCTCTAACCGCTGAGCCAAACCGGCCAGGGCTCACACTGTTTTTAACTGTGTAAATTCCAGATATTCTACTGCTACAATTGTCTCACCTAAGAGCAGTGATATGAAATGACAGCCTTCTCCATAAATCTACTTTGAAAACTTTGCTAACAGAAAGGACCTTTCCAGTTCAGTTTACTCTGCGGCTATAAGTGGGCTTCTCCCACTTTAGCATAAATCCTGAGTTTGTAAGAAGCACACACACATACACCCCTCTTCCAGTATGTATTTATAAACAAAAAACAAGAGTATTAGAAAATTCTTACCAGAAAGATCCACCACTGCCTCATGACTGGAAATAGCTCCTTTCTCAATAAAAAGATCTCGAAAATATTCACTATTAGCTGACAAAACAGATTTGTGAGCTTTGTATTCTTCTCCTTCAATTAACAAAGTAACATCACAGAACTGGTTGGAGAGTCTCTGTTCATTCAGCTGTTTTAAGACAGCCTGACAATGTTTTGGAGAAGAACGTTTCACCACTCCTTTGGTATCAACCTATCAAAATAAGTTTGAGACCAAGAGTTGTATTATATATCATCTGTATTTCTATCCTTAACAAAATTTAAGACAAGACACATCCTTCCCTTTTAACATATACCACTAATTAATATAAAGAAACAGCCTGATATTCTTTCTTTATTACCTACATATTTAAATGAAAAGATCCGCTGTTCTTACTCTTTTCTGCTATGCTCATGCTTCTTGACCTCATGAAACCCTGCATCTCACTTCTTGCTGCCTCTTATTGGCCTGAAATATGATGACATATGAAACAAATGCAGGCAAAAATCAGAGAGCTAGTCAGCTTAATTTTACCTTGCTGCATGACCCAGAAATGTATTCTACATGTAACAATATACCATTAGAAAAGAAGAGAGGAGTGATTAACTAGTTACATTCTGAAGAGAATAAACAATAAGAATATTTATGATTAATAAAGAGTATTAGCATTCTATTATTGTTTGTAACAACATAGCACATTGCCTTAGACACAGACCTGCTTAAATCTTCAATGCTCAAGCAGTTTTAGTAGTTTAAGAAAAAAAATCACAAAGCCTACAATCACTAATATACTAGTTACACATGTTAAAGCTGAATGAAAAGTTCCACTTACAAATACAAGTTCATGTTTAGATATTGGCTTCTTTTTTGCAGGCTTGGAAGCTGTAGTTGGAGTTGAAGTAAAGTTGCTCAGGTCGTCCTCTGATTCATTACTTTCTTCTCCAGATTCAAGGTCTAGTCCCAATTCTTCCAACATTTCTGAAGCATCTGATATTGGACGGGAACGATCTAGTTTCTCCTGGCATTTGCTACACTGTTTAATGTAATCTTTGACTTGCTTTAATATACCTACAGTAAAAATAAAAATTACAAGTCAAATTTAATACTGCTCTCATTTAAAAACTGAAAATTATATTGATGATTATTTACTCTGTGTGTACTTATTATGTATGTTCCAGTGCATATGTGTGGACACAAACATGCCCCATACAGTACATATAGTGAATAAGTTCTTTAGAATATAAAATACTTATTTTTAAAGATATAAGGTTATAAATGATGGTTTCTTTTCATGCTAAAGTAGACTCTTGTTGTTTATTCCTAGTTATTCACTTCACCACCACTATGTAGCACTGCCCATTTTCATGTGAGTTACTACTCATTCACACAATAGGAACTACATAAAACTGCTAATATTCAGCTGTTTTTGACCTTCATAAACAGTAATATAATGTAGCTCAAGTTAATACCCCTCCACCCTACTAACATCAGGCTTGACCATGCAATTTGCTTTGGTCAATGGATATGACATGGGCCATGTCTCATTAGAAGCTTAAGAGGCACTGTTTTCCATCAGTTTTCTGAATTTTATCCCCTCTCACAGAACATGTTCCAGATGAATGCTGTCCTTTAGCCTAAACTACAGATAAAAAAAGACAGTTGGGGACAATCTACAACCAAACCTTGTAATCATATTATAAAATAAATCTCGCCCTGGCCAGTTTTGCTCAGTGGTTACAGCGTCGGCCTGCAGTCCAGAGAGACCTGGGTTGAGTTCCCGCTAAGGGCGCATACCTCGATTGCAGTATTTCCCCAGCCTTGGTTGGTCATGCAGGTGGCAGCCACTCAATGTGTCCCTTTCACGTTGATGTTTCTCACTCTCTCGCTCTTACTCTCTCTCCCTCCCACTCTACGTGAACAAAAAATGAAAAAAAATGTCCTCGGGTGAGGATAAAAAATAAGTAAATAAAAATAAATCTCATGTTTTCGAAAGCTATGAGATTTTAGCCTTTTTTTTTTTTTTTTTTTTTTATTGTTAACACTATTACAGATGTCCCCTTTTCTCCCTTTCCCAAGATTTTAGGTTTATATGAAATAACAACATGCACAACTAATAAACATTGAATGTACACAAGCCACTCTCAAAACCCCATTTTGAATTTCAACTTCCAGGCCAGCATGTTGGGGTGGGAGCAGGGATCAGGGAAGAACACTTTTTATACATAGCAGGTCTTTGAAGAACATGGTTTTGTTTAATGTTGGTTCATTATAACACTGATGAGATGAAGAGTTAAACAGAAACTTAGCTCTTGTTTATATCAATTAGCCTATGGTAAAAGTGATTTGGTTATACATTGTTTTGCTTAAAGTCGAGGACATTAAATGAGGATTTACTACACACACAAACACCCATCATCCTTATAAATTAGGACCAATTAATTCTCATTCTACATAGTGGGACAATGAAGCCCTAAGAGGCAAGTAACTTGTCCAAAGTCACATCTAGTAAATTGCATATCTGGGCCGCCAGAAGCCATGTAATTTTCAGTATATTACACTACTTACCCAGGAACACATTTGTCCATCCCTGTGTCAGACACTTCTTCCCCCACAATCCCCAAATAAAATGGCAAATGAAAAGGCTCATTAATTAGCTATAATGATACAGAGGTATATAATAAATTCCTGAAAAGAGTTTCAAGATATCAAAATATACCAAGTTCCTTGCTTTCAACTTTCAGAGTAGTCAAGCAGTATTCCTCAAATTATATTATATCCCATACTTACTAAAAAAGTATACACTGGACTAATAAATTCAGAAATTATATTCTCATTTTGGATACACACAATAGATATTATCATATTAAAAAGCTCTAAGTTCTACAGTAAAAAAAAACCTGTTTAACCTAGAAATTCGCCAAATTTGTCTGTTCACAGAATACCATTTTTGAGCAGAACATAACTTGGAAAATAATACATTAAGATTAAATATAACTCATTTAAAAGGCATTTACAGCCCTGGCCGGTTTGACTCAGCAGTTAGAGCGTCGGCCTGCGGTCCGGAGAGACCCGGGTTCGGTTCCCGCTAAGGGCATGTGCCTCGGTTGCAGTTTGTCCCCGGCCCTGGTTGGTCATGCGGGTGGCAGCCCCTCGATGTGTCCCTTCACGTTGATGTTTCTCACTCTCTCTCCCTTCCTCTCTCTCCCTCCCACTCTATCTGTAAAAAAAAAAAAAAAAAAAAAAAAAAAAGGCATTTACATATGCATAGATTTAGAAAGCAACAGAAGTTCTACTCTAACATCTGAAAATATTGAAGTCCATAACAAGTCTATATCTGTATGAGATACAGTGAGTAGGTTTTAAAAAATAAAACAATAAAAACGCTGGATGGATATATATTTTACATACAATTAAGAGTAAATGAAAATGATGTTCAGCCCTGGCCATTTTAGCTCAGCAGTTAGAGCGTCGGCCTGTGGACCAGAGAGTCCCAGGTTCAGTTCCCACTAAGGGCACTTACCTAGGTTGCAGTTCGCCCCTGGCCCGGGTTGGGGTCGTGGGGGTGGCAAACAGTTGATGTCTCTCTCTCACATCAATGTTTCTGTCTCTCTCCTTCTCCCTTTCTCCCTCCTGCTCTATCTGAAAATAAATGCAAAAATGTCCTCAGATGAGGATTAAAAAAAGATGTTCATTTTCTGTTAAAAAAAAAAGAAAAGATGAAAGATAACTCATTCTCTTTGTAACAACAAATAAGAGTAAATAGGTTGGGATGAAGAAAATTCCTAAAGATGAATGGTTGTGATTACACAAAAATCTGAATGTACTTAACTCCAGTGAATTATACACTTAAAATGGTAAATTTTGTTACGTATATTTTGCCACAGTAAAAAAAGTAAATGAGTGTGTGAATGTGAGAAGAAAGATATAACAGAAGATAGCTAAGTATATTTCTAAGTAAAAAACACACTTAGGGCTGCTATGGAAATTTCCATGTCCAAAATAAACTAAGAAGACAAAAACAGGCAGTTTTTCTAATTAACTTTTATTGTATTTCTAAACATTTTATGACTCTACACAATTTAGTATATTCTGCATACAGCAGAGGTTTGATTAAACTATTAACTAGTTGAGTTCAAATGGTATTCACACAGAAGCATTTGAACAGGAAGAAAAATACTGCAGGGAAAAAATGGTTTTAATGTATGATAGTCAACTGTCCCAAAAATCACCCTATTATGTTTTATAAGTCCTTTAATTTGAGTATTAGTGTTTTGATGGGATCATTTAAAATCTAACTTTACAGATGCAGAGTTGATAAGGTGAAAGAATCTAACTCAAGTTAACCACTCAAAATACATCAATGTGTAAACATAGTTAATTTACTATTTAAGAGTGGGAAATTACTGCAACAGGCTGAAATTACTTATGTAGCAAAATATGAATCTTCTAACTAGCCTTGCGTCCATGGCCAAGTCTCCAATCCTCTCTGTGCCTGTGTGTCATCAACTGGTTTAAATGTTACTATTCATAAACACTTTGAACAGTGTCTGACACACAGTAACTACTACACAAGTGTGTTAAATAATGCTCACCGGTCAACTTCTCTGGTACAGACAAACAAGCCCCCATAAAACACCAATTACCATTAAAAGTCTTTATTCAGTGAAGACTCAGAACAACTAAAAAATGAGTGATCTTTAGTGAGTAGTTCTCTAATAAAACAACTTGAATAAGTTACTCCAAGAGCAAGGTTTCGCAACTTCAGCAGAGCTGACATTTGGGGCCAGATGACTCGTGTGGGGGAGGGGGGCTATCCTGTCCTGTGCATTGTATGATGTTTAGCAGCCCTGACCTCTACCCAACTGAATGCCAATAAAACCCCGGTTATGACAACCAAAACTGTCTCCAGACATAGCCACATGTCCCCTGGGGGACGAAATCGCCCCGGGCTGAGAAGCACTGCTCTAGAGATCTATCTACAAAGTTGAACAATTCGCTCCTGTCAGCTGCTCAAAACCTCCCTCCCAGTGTGTGGGATACAATGACCGTTCCCGTTCCGTGACTCCAAAGGCTCGTGCTCCTCCCCTACACTGGTTCCCAAGGAGTCAGAACTTTAGAGCTCTACTTCGACTATAACAATCACGGTAACCGGATTTTCCCAGATATATACAGTGCCTCAGTTTCCAAAGCGCTTTTCATCGTTAAAAGGAAGAACATTAAAACAGGAGAATCTGCTATTCTCCACATTGAATTCTTGCCCTAAAAAACGAAGTTCAAGATGACTGTTTCCAGTTACTTCAAATCACTTCAGCACATAATTACAATATCCCTTATTTACGCCGCAGCACCACAGCTTGAGGAATACGGGTAAGCGGGTCCAGCGAACCTCAAACCCGCTGCCTAAAACCCGAGCGGAACACGCCAGGAAAAGGAGCCGGGCTTTGGGCCGACCGTCACTCCCCCATCCATCAGCACAAACAAGGTTTTAAAAGGCACAACGCGCAGCCTCGAGCAACCGCCGCCTGCCGCCCAGAACCTTCCCCTGAGGGAAGGAGGCGGGCCGGCACCACTCGCGAGTCCCGCCCCCACCCCGCGTCCGGCCCGCCCCCGACGAAGCCCCCATCGCCCCACCCCGGGTCAGGGCCCGCCCCTAGCTTCCCAGGCCTCCTTCCTGTGGGAAGTGCGGCTCCTTTCCCGTCCCTCACCCTCTCGGCTCCGCCTGGCAGCCGCGCCACCGCGAGCGTAGGCTGGGCCGGCGGGGGGCGTCTGAAAAGCGGGGTGAGGGACCCTCAAACTTGCAGTTCTGCAAACAGGCCCAGGCCCGCCTCAGTCGTCGGGCCTTGTCTGGACAAGCCGCCAGCCCGCCCCCTTGCCGCGGGCGAGATCCTACCTCGCCACCAGTACGTCTTGGACAAGTCGTGCCAAGTCTGATGCTGGGTGTGGTGAGTGCCGCCCGGGCCCAGGTGCGCCGCTTCGATGAGCCCCCAGCGCCGCTCGGGCTGCAGCACCACCTCCAGCTCCGCGAAGGTCTTGCGGTGCCGCTGCCGCCGCTGGTAGTACAAGGTTCCGTCCCGCACCACGTAGCAGGCGGCCGCCTTGCGGATTTTACGCTTGACATTGCCCTCTGTGCCCGGCGCGTACGGTTCGCACTCGTTCGTCAGGTAGCGCAGTATTGCCCGGTAGCTTTCCTCGCTTGACATCGCTGACCGGGGCTCCCTAAGGGCGCCTGTCAGTGGCAAGGGTGGAAGACAGCGGCACTAGCTCCGGGCGGATGTTACAGCTGCGGCGACACTGAAGGGAGGAACGGCTACGTCTGTGGTGAGTGCTCTTCGACCGCGCCCGCAGCGCGAAGGGAGAACTGAGTTGGTAACTAGGGGGAACTGCACTTCTCCAGCGCGCGGGATCCGCTGGCGACTGACAAAATGGCTGCTGCACCACCGGAAGTGACGTAAATCAAGGGCAGTGGGTGAGGGAACTGAGCCCTGATTGGAGCACAGTGTCTTTCTGGCTTGATGAAGCCCTTCGAATGACGTCAGGACTGCGGGAGGACATTTTGGAAGCGGGTAGGCCCTTCCTGGGAGATCGAACTGGCTTTGGCCAGACATCTTAAGTCCTGGCAGCTACCCTTTCTACGTTACTCTTCTTTCCCATACTCTGAGCACGTGTAGGAACTAGTGGGCAATTGTTGTTCCGTTCGAGATACCCCAAGGTGTAAAGGAGTCTGTCCCTTCACAACTTTCTGAGACACCAGAACGTAAAAGCATCAGATTTTAAGGCTCCGAGTAAAATATTAGCCTGTGGACACAAAATCAAAGAAACCCCATTCACACAGAAATGTAGCTTCCAGTTAAGTGTTATAAAAATCAAAGTCCATTTATTGATAGAGGAGTTATAATTTTTAAACTTAAAACCATTAGCTTCAAACTATTAATGGAATAGGGTTTTTCAGGAATAGATTATATAGAAATGTTTTCTACATATGAAGACAATTATGTTGACAAGGAGTGGGGGGATAGCTAACTACTTTTAACACTTGATTTGCATATTGTTTATGTATGCTTACTAGGAAATATTCTCAATTTTACACCTAACATACACTAAATACACAGAAGTCCAGGACACTTGAACTGTGTTTTACAATGTGCAGTGTAGGTCCAATTTCATATTTTTAGCTGGTAGTCCAGAGCTATGACCCTGGTCATCTGTCCCTGAGTTGGATGTACAGTGCAGACAAGAGCCACAGACCTGGCATTACTTATCTGGATCCTGAAAACTCCAGACCAACACCATCCTCTCCCAGCCAGGAGTCTGCAGTAGACGGTTGAGGTCCTTTGTGGAGACAGATGGGAGGCAGACAGGTGTATGCAATGGGTACACAAAACAGGATGCACCCTGTCCCAGTGGTACTTGGGGTGGGGGTTGAGGAAGTTTCCAGATGACCCAGAAACCTGAGGCAGCATTCTTGAAAGATTGTGGCTGTAGGTACATGAGCTCTCAGGCCCAGAGGAAAGACAAACTACCAAGTCTAGGATTTACTTAAGGCCATTCAATCATAAGACAGACTACAGCTGGGGAAGGGAGGAGGCATTAAAAGGTGGAGGTACACCCTTCTTCCCCCAAGGATAGATGTTCCTATCCACTCTCCAAAGGCTGTGTACGTGCCCAGCTAGCACCATCACTCTTCTACTCTGAAATCCATGCTCTTTGAAGATCAGTTTGGCTCTGCATGGGTGTCTTAGTTGGTTGGAGCGTTGTCCTGTACACTGAAAGGTGGTGGGTTCCATTCTCAGGGCACATACCCAGGTTACCAGTTCATTCCCAAGTCGGGACATGTGCAATGTTTCTCACATCAATGTTCCTCTCTCTCTCTTCTCCCTCTCTCCCTCTTTCTTCCTCCCTCTCTCTAAGAAAAAAATTAATAAGCCCTGGCTGGTTTGGCACAGCGGTTGGAGTGTCAGCCTGCGGACCAGAGAGTCCTGGGTTTGGTGCCCGCTAGGGGCACATACATACATACATACATACATACTAAATAAATAAGTAAATAAATGAAAGAAATTCAATTTGCCCTGGCCAGTTTGGCTCAGTGGTTGGAGCATTGGCCTGCGGACTAGAGAGTCCCGGGTTTGGTTCCCGCTAGGGGCACGTACCAAAAAAAAAAGTTCAATTTAATATAAAAAGTAAGTCTATTAACAAAATTTTAAGTAAACAAGTCGTGGAATGGCAAAGAACTAAATTAAAGGAATCCCCTGCCCTGGCCAGTTTGGCTCAGCAGTAAGAGCATTGGCCCATGGACCAGAGAGTCTCGGGTTCAGTTCCTGCTAAGGGCACGCACCTCAGTTGCAGTTTGTCCCCTGCCCTGGTTGGGGTCGTGTGGGTGGCAGCCAGTTGATGAGTCTCTCTCATGTCAATGTTTCTCTTTCTCTCTTCCTCCCTTTCTCCCTCCCATTATATCTGAAGATGAATGCAAAACTGTCCTCGGGTGAGGATTAAGAAAAAGAAGAAATCTCCCTACACCCAATTCAGTTTCTGCCAAAACAATCTTTGAGTGGGACTAAATCAGTGATGACCACAGTGATGGGAGGAGGCAGACAACTGCTTAGGAGGGTTGATGGGGTGCTGTCTAGGTATAGCACTTCCCTCTTCTCAGATTGGCAGCCCTGGACCTTCTGTGTGATGACCCTTCTTGTTGGAGTTTCCCCTCTGTCCTTGCCCAGGTCACCTGCACCCTGCAGTCAGATCTCTTTCTCTGAGGTCGCATCCTGGGAACCAGCTATCACATGGTGGCAGCAAAGAGAGCAGCTGAAACCTCAGGATCCAGGGAGCCTGTAGTATCACCATGGAAACCTCTGGACTAAGGACCCACACCGCATAACCAAGAACCTGCTCTGGGATCTCCCATTCCCCACCCCACACCACCCCCTAGTTTTGAAATGAAGGCCCTACATTGGGAGAGGGATTTAGATGCTGCAAGGGGCAAGGCCTGGATTGGGCACCAGTCCTTGTGTAGGGGATGAGGGAGGGCTTCTGGTCAGTGGCTCAGGAAGGCCCCTGGTGAGAGCCCCCTGGCATCTGGGCAAGGGCATGAGGTGACATCCTGGGAGGCTTTCTCAGGTGAGCTGACTATGAAAGCCAGTGTGGAGGCCAGAGGCTGCACTGAGCAGAGAGATGGTGCTCCTGCCACACCTGTTGTTGCCAAGATCTCCACCTGGTCCTGCTGCACCTACCTGGATGGTTCGCTGGTGCACTGCTCACTTGATCACTCTGTCCCAAGCTCCTTGCCCACTCCCTGAGCTACACCTTCCTGTTGACCCCCACCTTTGTGTCCCTCTGTGGTCCCTTGAGTCCTTATCCCCCCACCCAGCACCTCCTGGAACCCCACCCTGTGGTAGGGCTGGCTAGACTATTCAACACATTGCCCCCATTAGGTGGGAGGGCACTGGGGTGCCAGAAATCTGAGCGCATTGGTCCCTCACCCAACAGCCCTACATTATTGAAACACGGCTCCGCCAAGGTGGGCAGAGTACCCCTGACATCAAGCAGACAGTGAGGCCTCCAACCCAGTGCCCTGTCCCTAATGCCACATTCAGAAGACAGCAGCCTTGGGACATCACTGGGACACTTCTCAACCGTGGACTGCTGTCAGATCCCATATCCAAGATCTCCACCTTGGACTTCCATTTCCATCAAGGGTAGCTGCTGACCCCTGAACCCCTGTGCACTTCCACACAAACTCTTCCTTTTTTTTTTTTTGGTTAATCTCACCTGAGGATATTTTTTCCATTGATTTTTTTTTTTTATCCTCACCTGAGGGCATTTTTCGATATTTTGTTCAGATAGAGTGGGAGGGAGAGAGAGAAACATCAATGTGAAAGGGACACATTGAGTGGTCGCCACCCACACGACCCAACCAGGGCTGGGGACAAACTACAACCGAGGTACATGCCCTTAGCGGGAACTGAACCTGGGTCTCTCCAGACCGCAGGCTGATGCTCTAACCGCTGAGCAAAACTGGCCAGGGCTTTCCATTGATTTTTAGATAGAGTGGAAGGGAGGGAGGGAGAGAAACTTTGATGTGAGAGAGACAAATAGGTTGGTTGCCTCCTGCACAACCCCCATCAGGGCCGGGGATCAAACCTGCAACCCAGGCACATGCCCTTGACCAGGAATTGAACCCAAGACACTGCAGTCTGTAGGCTGATGCTCTAACCACAGCAAAAATGGCCAGTGGAAATAAAACCCAGTTGAGGGCAACCACAGAACAGCAGTCAGCGTTGTGTCCCCTGGTTCACCTAGGGACCCCAAGACCAAGACCAATATCTGCCCCTTGGACTCAACTTTGGACTCCTACTCCACACATGGCAGTCAGTGATCAACAATGAGAGTGCCCTTGTCTCCTGCCCACCTCCATACAAGTTCTCAGTGGACTCCAGACTGAGTGGAGGGCACCCACAGAACAGCAGCCATAGCATTGTATGCCCTGGTTCACCTAAGAACCTTAAGACCAAGGTCACCCCCTTTTACATACTGCCCCACCGAGGACAGTCAACAACTCCTGCTCCTGGACCCCACTCAACATGTATGCTGGGAACATAGCCCTAAAGTGTCCCTTGATGTTCCCTGGGTGGTTGTCTGCTTGGAACCATCAGGTGAGATTGGTGGGAAAGGCTGCTACCTGGTTGAGGAAAAATACCTAATACCAGTTCTCATTCACCCCATCACCAAAGTGTCCACCAAAGGTGCAGGGAGTGAGAAGAGTGGCCCCACTGCCTGCTCGCAGCCTTCGTTCTGGCCCTGTTCCTGGCTCAAAGGTGGTACCCCCAGTAGCCTGAAGATCTTTGGTCTGGGACCAACTTCAGCCTGATCTGCAGGTATCACCTGGGGAGCCCTTCTTATCTGGGGAGTTGGATGATTTAGTGGGGCCTTTGATAAAGACCAGGCCTCCCTGGACATGCCACTAGTTGAGGTGGGGTACTGGGAGCAAGATCAGAGCAGGCCCTGAGCACAGGGGCATTCCTGGCTGAGCTCCAATGGGCTAAGGACAGACACTGCACCCTGGGGCTGGAGGTGGAGACTACAACAGCAGCCCCAGCAGTTGTGTGGGGGGCAGGCAGAAGTCCCTGCTCTAGAGAGCTTTAATTGGCAACTCCTGGAAGATTTTGGCCAAGCCTAAATGGGCAGGGGTTATGTCCCCAAGCACGCCCAACTCCAGGACAACACATAAGGGGAGCTGGGGGGTGAGGTGGCATTAACCAGCAGGGTGCCATGTTCATTCACATCTCTGCTGCTCACACTTAATCTCGTGATGGTTATTATTCCACCAGAAATTATACTCTAATTTTGACCTCTTGAAGATACATTATTGTGGTTTAACTACCTTTTTTGTCACATCCGCAGAATTGGGGATGTTTTAAGGCAGTGTATTTGTGCAACAAATGTATATTTATTCATTTTTTAACCAATGCCAAATGTCAACTGTGGAACTCAGGTCAAAGCTGAGGGTGTGGGTGGGAGAAGCCCAGATCCCCTCACATGGGAAGGGGTATCTCTCCTACATGGGAGGCAGCCCTGCACTTCAGCCCTGCCTCTCAGTGGACTTTCTGGAAGCAAGATCTCAACATGCTCCAGTCCCTCACTTGATCCCATCTTTCATCTGTCATCAGGGTTACTCTGTCCTCTATGCCCAAACTTCCTGGGAGCTGTGTCACTTCCCATGATATGCTGTGGGTCTTGTGTGTCCCCAGCCAGCTCTGTGATTACTCCACACCCAGATTCCCTGCAGCCCAGCTCTGCCTCTTGGGCTCCAGCCAAACGCTGGAAGTGTCAGAAGTGTTCACCATACTACAGTGGCAATCATACCATCATACACAAATCAGTATCTGTACACTGTAAACTCCTACAATGTTCTATGTCAAATATTTCTTTTTTAAAATTAACATCTTTTTATTGATTTTTTTTTTTTAGAGAGAGGAAGGAGGAGATAGAAACGTTTCATGTGAAAGAGACACAGTGATCTACCGCCCCGTGCATGGCCCCTACTGGGGATCAAGCCCACAACCCAGGCATGTGCCCTGACCGGAAATCGAACTAGGACTTCTCAGTCCATGGGGCAACACTTAATCCACTGAGCCACACTGGCTGGGCTCAAATATTTCTTAATTAAAAAAAAAAAAAAGTGTGGCAAGTTCTGTGAATGGAGAGAAAAGATTTGATGCCTGCTTGAATGCTCAAATCGCAGGTTCCCATTGGGGAAAGTACATTCAAATAACTTCTGGATACATTTTACTGGCCACTTAGAATGAAAAACATTTTATTTGTAAACTCCTGAAATCTAAAAACAAGATAACCTAGGTTATATAGTTTCCCAAAGTGAGTGTTTGGGGCACCCACCCACATGCTTCTAAGCTGTTTGCAGTCAAGCCCCCACTTAGCCAAGGATAGCTTGGGGCCACCAATCAGAAGCAATAGACTTCCATCCACCTGCGGATCCTAAAGCCAGCGGGCCCCGTAGTAGACCCCCTTGTCAGAAAATAGCAACAGGTGGCCCATATTCAGAGCCTTTGTTCTGGCACTCTGACTCTGACCCTCCACGCAGCAAAGGACAGTTGCCAAACCCTGCTCCCTGACTGGTAGGGCTCCACCCACAGGCACATAGAGTGTCCAACCCCAAGGTGTTTGTTCCTCAACATCCCCAAGTCTGCAACTGCCTGTGGCTAGAAGAAGCTGCTACCTGGTAGAAAAGAAATACCTCACACCACTCCTTATTCACCCCATTATCAAGGTTCCTCAGAGAATCTGAGCCCAGATCCTGCAGAGTATAGAGAGAGCAGCTTCACATGCATATCCTCCACCTTCTCCTGGCAGCCTTGGTCCTGGCCATGTTCCTAGTTCCCAGGTAGTAAGTACCCCAACCACCAGAGGGGGAAGAAGCAGTCCAGAGGCCTCTCCCACCTTAAAACAGAATGATCAAAGACCAGGAAACTGGGCAGGAAGAACAGCCTGAACTCAAAAGAGCTAACAAAAAGTCACATGCCACTGGTCTTGGCAGAAAGTTATCTTCCAGGTCAGGGGCCAGGTCAAGGGCTGTGTGTGAAGGTCGAGATTGTGCCTGTGTCAGGAGGTGGGCTCCTGAACAACAGTGGTTGTTGGCCAGGTGCCAAGACCTGGCCTGTGCTTGGAGCCATTCACAGCAAGGTCCTTCCTAGGGTGGAGGTGGAGTGAACTTCATAATGTACAGGGTTTTAAAATAAGTAATGGTGTTGGAATGCCAAAGAAGTGTCCCGCGTGGGTGTGCTGTACAGCGTGGGACGGCAGTCACTGCACCCTGCCACACCCCACGAGGCGCTGCACTCTCCAGCTAGTTGGGTCTCCACAGGGCCACGTTATAATTTGCTCCTCGGAACATGCTGTCAGGTGGGCCTAGGTGGGCCCGGGTCTCCACAGTGGTGAGAAAGTGACAGTGAACTAGAGAGCTGACACTAAACACCATCTGCATGGCCCTGTCCACTCTTTATGGGACACCCTAGCCTCACCGCACTGACAACTTCCACTGAAAGGGAAAGGAGCATTTCCCCCTCGCCCCTAAGAGCACACTGTGCTCTGGATACCCCTCCTACAGCAGCCTCTTTGTGCCTCAGTTTTTGTTTGTGTTTGTTTTGTTTTTGTTTTTTTTTTAATCCTCACCCGAGGATATTTCTCCATTTTTTGTACAGATAGAGTGGGAGGGAGAGAGAGGAAGGGGGAGAGAGAGAGAAACATCCATGTGAAGGGACACATCGAGTGGCTGCCACCCGCACGACCAACCAGGGCCGGAGACAAACTGCAACCGAAGCACGTGCCCTTAGCGGGAACCGAACCCGGGTCTCTCCGGACCGCAGGCCAACGCTCTAACCGCTGAGCCAAACTGGCCAGGGCTGTTTTGTTTTTTTATCTTCACCTGAGGACTTTTTTTTTTTTTGCATTTATCTTCAGCTAGAGATGAGGGAGAGAGGGAGGAAGAGAAAACGAAACATCAATGTGAGAGAGACACATCGAGTTGTTGCCACCCACACGACCCCAACCAGGGCAGGGCCGGGGACAAACTGCAACCGAGGTACGTCCTCCTAGCAGGAACCGAACCCAGGTCTCTGGTCCGCGGGCTGACGCTCTAACCGCTGAGCCAAATCGGCCAGGACGTGCCTCAGTTTCTTAAAGTAACAATGAGAATGTAAAATGAGAACTTGTAAATAATAATAATAATAATAAAAATAAAGTGAGACCACATACTTGTTTTCAGCTCTCAGGATGGCACATAATAAGTTTTCACATTTTGGTGATTGTTTTTAGAAACCCGTGTTGGGGCACCGTTTAGGGAATAGTGAATAGGAGAGAATATCTTCTTTAAAAGCACTTTAACTTTGGTTAAGGAGCTGGGAAGAAGACCCAAAAGGTAGTTAGCAAAAGCAAAATGGGAAGTAAGGAAGAGGTGAACTGGTCTGCAGGTCCTGGGAAGGAGCTGGTGCTGAGGGGCCACAGCCTCGCCCCTCCTTTCGGATCCCACCCCCAGTACTTGTTGGCGGTTTTGCCGGCCCTCCACCAGCAGCCACAGGAGCTGCCAGGCCCAGCGGGCGGGAGGGGACTCAGAAATCTTGGAAGGCCCGGCCACTTCGCTCCAGCTTCCCCGGGACTCCGCAACCTCAGGGAGCGGACAACAGTGGGTGTGCCGTTAGGTGTTGGTCTGAGGGTCCGCACGCCGCACTCACAGACACCTGCCTTGCAAAAGCACACACACACCTGCACCGCCGACCCACACCAGCCAGGTTCTACGCTTCCCCCCAACCCTCCAGCCCCAAGTGCTGCACCTGCCCTGCACATGCACCTGCCCAAGCACACGCAACCACCCTGCCGCACCTGCCCTACAGCCACACACGCACCTGTACTGGTACCTGGCCTATGCCCACACGCCGGGCTGCGCCTGCCCACATGGCGTGGCCTTGAGACACCAGGAGGAGCTTCCAGAGCAGGCCGTGAACAAAGCGCCAGAAACCAGAACAGAGACTGAGAATCTAGAGAAGACAGGGGCTTTCTCCACCTGCGCTGGAGTTAGGGGGTGGGGGTCCCTGGGAGGTGACCAAGTGTGGCTGAAAAAGGGTCCACTTCCCAGGCTGTCTGGCCACTGTCCCTGAGCGAGAGGGGGAGGGGAAGAGGAAGAGAGAGAGACCATTGTTTAATTGCAAAAGTTCAGAGAAAACATCTGGCCCTTGAAGGAACTAGCCAGGACCCAAGGCTAGGTGGTCCCTGGCATTTTTGGAGCATCCCATACTCATGCAGTGGGCCACAAACATCTAGCATATGGGCCACCTTTCTCCACATAGAGGTAGGGCAATGGATAAGTTCCTTTCCACAATTAGATATCTATGTTCTTCCACACAACTGCAGGTCCTCCACTACAATTCTCTACCTAGGACACCCCTGAGCAAAGCATTAGCACCTAAAAAAGCACCAAGAGTCCCATGAATGCCCCTTCATTTAGAGACCTGAACTCCAAGATCTATGCTTTGGTCTCCCCACAGAGCACTGGGGAAACCTCTAATAGAGGACACTTGCACACTTCTATCTAAGCTGTCTGCAGCCAAGGGTAGCCTAGGACCACCAATCAGAAGCCCATGGACTCCCTGTCTACCTGCAGACCCTAAAACCAGGGTCTCTGTCATGGACCCTCTTGTCAGGAAACAGCAACAGCTGGCTCACAGAGTACCCACCACCCTCCATCCCAGCTTTCTGCACCTGACTGCACACTCCGCAAGGGGCAGTCTCCAGCCTGCCATCGGAAAGCCATTTATGCCTGTCCACCTTCAATATCCAGTTCCTAGGTTTCCAAACTGGTCAGCTCACTTGACCAAGGTTAACCGCAGGCCCACAAGGAGAGCCACCTGTGTCTTTGTGCCCAGGCAGACCCTTTATCCTGGCACTCCACCTCTGACCCTCCACGAAGCAAAGGGCAGCTGCCAAACCCTGCTCACCCACGAGCAGAACCCCACCTACATGCACACCCAGTATCCAGCCCCAAGGTGTTCCTCATTGTTCCCCCAGTCATCTGCCTATGGTGATGTCAGGTGAAGTGGCCTCATAACCAAGATATTCTCCAGGATTCTAAGTCCAGAGGTGCAGGGAGTGAGGAGAGTGATCTCATACCGCCTTCATCACCTCCTGGCAGCCTTGGTATTAGCCATGTCCTTGGCTCCCAGGTGATGCCCCAACCACCAAAGAGGGAAGAAGCAGTCCCAGTGGTAGGACAGATAAAAGGCCAGGAAACAGGGCAAGAACAGCCTGAATCCAAAAGAGGAGTGCATCCTGATGCAAATATGAGAAAGCTGAGGCCACTGGCCCAGGTAAAAATCCAATTTCCAGGTCATAGGCTAAGTCGGGGACTCTGTGAATGCAGAGGTTGCTGCCTCTGTCAGAGGCAAGTTCTGAAACATCAGTGGTTGGTGGCCAGGTGCTGAGGCCCAGCCAGTGCTTGGAGGCATTCACAGCATGGCCTCTTGGAAGACTCACTGTGCCCAGGTGCTGGTGGGGCCATGGCCTGAAGATCTTTAGCCTGCAACCAACTTCAGCCTGATATCTTAGTGTCATGTCACTTGGGGAGCCTTTTTATTCTAGGGAGTTCTTTTGTCCAGAGGGAGCAAGATGCCATGCCTCAGAACAAAACCAGGCTGCCCTGGATCTGGCATCGGATGGGGGTGGTGGGGTGGTGGCTGAGAACAAGTTCTGGAGGAGATCCAGTCCCAGGCTGAGCTCCATCAGGCTAAGGAAGGACAGGCAATGGGCCCTGGGGCAGGAGGTGGAGGTGTTACAACAGGCCCCGCAGTAGTGTGGGCAGGTGGCAGGCTGAGGTTTGTGCTCTGGAGTTTTTATAGAAAGGTACCAGGGCTCCTGGAAGATTCTGCCTTATAGGCAACATGCCAAGTTGGACAGGACTGACATTTGCAAGTGTACCCCAGCCCAGAACTGCACAGAAGCGTAGTTGGGGTGAAATGTAGGTCACATTCTAGGGTGGAGGTGGCATGAGCTTCATTGTATACAGTCGGCCCTCGTTTATCACGGTTAATCAGTTCCAGACTCTACCGCGATAAATTAATTTCTGCAAAGTAGGATTTTTTTATTTATATACAGTTGTCCCACACCACTTTGCGCGTCGACTTTCGGGGCTTCACTCTATCGCGGTTTTATTAGAAAAAACCGCGATAGAGTGAAGCTGTGCAAGTCGTCGCGCAAAGTGGCGAGGGATGACTGTGTATGAGTTTTAAATAGATGGTGTTGGAAAGCCAAGAAATGTCCCTGCACGGGTGTTCTGTACAGTGCGGGATGGCAGCCACTGCATGCTGCCACACAAGTTGTGGCCCTGTCCAGAGCCTAAGGAATCCCAGGTGCACAGAACCATCGGGGCTTGTAACCACAGGCCAAAGCTCCATCTGGCGCCCAGGTGAAAATGGTTACCATTAGACAATACGATCTCTCACACAGTGGGCATTCTGTGGCTTCGAAGCCACATGTATTCTCATTTGGTAAGTTGTCACAAGTTCCAAAATGTGCCCTGGGTCAAAGTAAAATCACTTTGGATTTTAGTTTGTTAATTCTGAGAGACTGAATCACCTCACTCCAACAGGAACTTGGAACTTGAAGTCTGTTGCGTCAACTGGCATGCAGGTCTATGTGCTGCTGACCATGGAGCCTAGCTGAGTGGCAAGGGGGTGCTGGCTGGGAACCCAGCTTGGCCTCGGAGCACCCGCAGTCCTCAAACCCTCTCCTCCTGCTCAGGGCATGGAGGCCTCGTGCGGCATTTGGGAGCTGAACCAACTGCCCCACAAAGGCACTGGTCACCCTGTCCACATTGGTCATCACATTCCATGAAAGCAGGCAGCCTGCAGAAAACCCAGGCAGAGATGTCTCATATTTAATTCTTCTCAGGGCAGTCTAGATTGTGGCCATAAGGCTGGCTCTGCCCATAGTCCTCTGGGTTGAGGGTGTGGGGGCATCAGGAATTCAGCTGATGATAAAGGCTCATCATTCCACCCAGGCAGGCAGGATTCTGGGGCATTTTCTGTCAAGCAGGCCGAGCCTCCCTCAGGGGCTGCAGGCTCAGCAGCAGCAGCAGCAGGGCCCGAGGTCTGTCCCCTGGCAGCTGTCCTTCAGTGACCTGGAGTCTGTTTCCACATCTGTAAGGTGGACCCTGGTCACCCACTGGCAGGCAACCAAGAGAATCAAATGAGGTAAGGGTTGCGAAAGCCCTCTGGGAAGCAAAAGTGGCTCAAAAGGCCAGTGGCGGGCATTCTCCATGGGCTAGGAGGGTGTCTGCCGCCACTTTCATTAGGTCCTCGATGCTGTAGAATGTGTTGCTGCATGTCTGTGTTATGTTCAGGAGGCAAGGACAGCTGGCCAGCCCAGGGGACATATGGGTGGGAGGCCTGATTTGCTGGCTAGGATGGGAGCCCACCGTTAGAGGTTGTAGCCCACCCAAAGGCAGAGCCAGCGGTCCGCCATGTAGGAGGCTTCCACCACAATAGTCAGCAACTGCTGGTACTGAGGCACCGACAGAACCTCCTAAGTGAACAACTGCTTCTGGGGGCTCAAAATCTGGGAGATACAGGCTGGAAGGGGCTGGGGGGGGGGGGGGCGAGGCCAGTGGGCAGAGGGCAAGAGCCTCCAGATGAGGATGCTCAAGGCCCCTGGAGGGCTGAAAACATGGTGCCAAAGCAAGGTTGGGGGACAAAAGCTCCCAGCACACACCCCTAGATCAGTCTGCAGGGCCCATGGCAGTCAGCAACCCGAACCATCTGACCAGTGGGTCCATCCCCAGGAATCTGACAGTTTCTCCTGAGTAGTGACAGCACATAGGGGCAAAGACAGTAATAAATACAGAAAACAAGGAGGCATTTAGAACACAGCAGAACCAATACTGTGATTCACCTGAGGTCCCCAAGAGTCAAATTCCCAGGATAGAAAGCAGGTGGGTAGCAGGGGCTGGGAGGTAGGGGGTGGGAATGTTAATGGGGACAGAATTTCGGTTTGGAAGGATGAAAACATCCTGGAGATGGATGGTAGGGATGGTTGCACAACAGTGTGGATGTACTTACTACTACTGAACTGTGCACTTAACAACGGTTAAGACGGCAAATCTTGTGTATTTTACCACAATCAAAAAAAAGGAGCAAGCTCCTATTAAGTTTGTCAAATGAATGATTTAACATCCCCAACTCCCCTTGAAAAAATGGCAAGCAAGGAAAGTCTGGAGAGGTCTGGTCAAATATACAAGCCAGATGGAGATGACCAGGTCACATTTTGGGAAGGGAACAGGTGCTGGAGAGACTGACTTTTCCCCACTTACCCTTTGGAGCAGTTGGGGGTTTGTAATCTGTGTGTCATGCATCACCTATTCAAAAATGTATTTAAAGCCCTAGCCAGTATGGCTCATTGGTAAGAGCGTCATCCACAGACCAGAGTCCCA
Source organism: Molossus molossus (assembly GCF_014108415.1). Classification (NCBI taxonomy): domain Eukaryota; kingdom Metazoa; phylum Chordata; class Mammalia; order Chiroptera; family Molossidae; genus Molossus; species Molossus molossus. The sequence continues at coordinate 86,929,306 of NW_023425388.1, forward strand.
GGTTTTGTTCCAGCCAAGGGAATGTACCTAGCTTGGTTTGTCCCTGTCCCTGTCCCTGGCTGGGGTTGGCAGGTGGTAACCAGTCAAGGTGTCTCTCTCCCGTGGATGTCTCCCTCCCTCCAGCTCTATCTGAAGATTAATGTAAAAAAAAAAAAAAAAAATTCTCAGGTGAGAATTAAAAAAAAAAACAAACATAAAAAATAAAAAAATAGGTTTTAAGTTTTAAAAATAAGAAAAGAAAGATTGAATGTTGCCAGCATAGTAGTCAGAGGCTGGTGGGGATGGATGCTATTGAATCTTTCCCGAAAGCAATTTTGAAATGTTTGAAGAACCTATTTTCCATGCCCTTTGATTCAGTCATTACACTACTAAGGAGCTAAGACAACTACCCCAAATGCAGAAAATGTCCACATACAAGAAGTTTTGGGCAATGGTATATGCATTAGTGAAAGTAGTAACAATCTAAATGTCAACAGGGAATTTTGGGTCAATACTCTATCCATGTCATGAGTATGATGCAGCAGTTAAAATGCCATTCCTGAAAAACTTAACAATGAGAAGACAAAATAGTGGAAAGTGGGAATGTAGACCAGGATCCCAGCAGATCCAAAACATCAAAATAAGCTGTCACTAAGCAGTGACATGCCAAAATATTTTTTGATAATCTGTTAAATTTTAGTAGCCCATTGTTTTGTTTAGAAAAATATTTTATTGATTTTAGAGTGGGAGAAACGCCAACTTGTTATTCCTCTTATTTATACATTAAGTGATTGACTCTTGCATGTGCCCTGACTAGGGATTAAACTCACAACCTCAGTGAATTGGGATGACCCTCCAACCTACTCAACTACCTGGACAGGGCTATTTGAAATTTACTGGACATTTATTTGTATTTCTCTTCTGTGAATTATCAATGTATATTCTTGGGTAACTTTTTAAATTGCGAACCTTTTCTTATTGAGTTCTTTATATATTAAGGCTATTAACAGAGTAATTATGTGTTATTTGTCACAAGTCTGTAACATGTATTTTAACTTTGTGTAAAACTTTTTGGCATATAGCTGTACCTATTTTTGTAGTCTAATCTATCTTTTCCTTTGTGATTTCTTCCCTTGTTTTTATGCTAAAAGCAGTCCAGTAAGGTCACCTGAGGGATCCTGTATAAGCCACTGGACCTGGGGGAGCCTGTCTCTACACATGGAAGTGGGACTACCTGGACAGTGTTTTTTCATAGCTCCAGGGTTGCTACCCAGCATTAAAGGGTACTCAGAACTGGCAGTTCCGCCTTGGCTGGTTTGGGTCAGCGGTTAGAGCGTCAGCCTGCGGTCCAGAGACCCGCTAAGGGTGCGTACCTCGGTTGCAGTTTATCCCCGGCCCTGGTTGGGTTGTGCAGGTGGCAGCCACTCAATGTGTCCCTTTCATGTTGATGTTTCTCTCTCCCACTCTATCTGAACAAAAAAATGGAAAAATGTCCTCAGGTGAGGATAAAAAAAACAAAAACTGGCAGTTCCAATTTATTAAGACATCTAGACCAGAAAAGTAGTGCTTCAATGAGTTTATTCTGTGGCCAAAAATTAGAATACATAGCTCTGCACGAAACTTGGGTATTTCGCCTTTTTTTAAAAAAAAGCTTTCCTTGTCCCTAACTGAATAATGATCTTATTTTCATAAAGAAAACATTAAATAAAATTTTCCCAAGCAAAATCTTAATAGTTCTATGTAGCCCTGGCCAGTTTGGCTCAGCGGTTAGAGCATCGGCCTGCGGTCCGGAGAGACCCGGGTTCGGTTCCCGCTAAGGGCACGTACTTCGGTTGCAGTTTGTCCCCGGCCCTGGTGGTCGTGTGGGTGGCAGCCACTCGATGTGTCCCTTCATGTCGATGTTTCTCTCTCTCTCTCCCTTTCTCTCTCTCCCTCCCACTCTATCTGTACAAAAAAAAAAAAAAAAAAAATGGAAAAATATCCTCGGGTGAGGATAAAAAAAAAAAAAAAAAAATAGTTCTATGTAAAAGCTAGTCAGTATATCCTGCATATTTATGTTGATTTTACCTTTTTAGTTTAAGTCCTCCAAGAAAAATGCCTGAATGTAACATGCATTAAAAATAATAAACTGCATCACCTTGGATAGAATGGCGGTGGGGGAGTACTGATGTCTGATTTTGCCTTCACCTAGTCTTTTATGTAAAAGCATGTTTCTCAAGAGGATGTGACTTGTTCATTGTATCCTTGAAACTGGGAACATGGAACAGATAAGATGACCTACTTTCTGTAGAAGACTGTATCACGAATATGATTACTATTTTCTATAACACATTTTGTATACATATCTCTTGAACATCAGCAGGCTACTCAGGCATTTCTGCAATTAGAAAAAAATCTTGTGGGATGGTGGGGCACAGGCAATATGGTAGCCTTTTGTTTTATTGTTTCTTTTTCCAATAAAAGGACTTGCTCAAAAAAAAAAAATCTTCACCCAAGGATATTTTTTCCATTTATTTTTAGGAAGAGTGTAAGGGAGTGAAGGAGGGAGGAGAGAAACATTGATGTGAGACATCAGTTGGTTGCCTCCTGACCCCAATTGGGGCTGGGGATTGAACCTGCAACTCAGGTACATGCTCTTGACCAGAATTGAACTCAAGACCCTTCAGTGCAAGGGCTGACACTCTAACTGCTGAACCAAACTGGCCAGAGCCATTTCTGCAATTTTTCCTATGGCTCTCTCAAACTCTCAGTTCAACCAAGTGCTTTGGGAATTGCTCATCACTTAAACTTTTTGGAAAATAGCAGATTAATACACCTGACAGTTTTAACCACTTAAGACTCAGCTATTGCCCGGCCAGTGTGGCTCAGTGGTTGAGCATCGACCCATGCATCAAGAGGTCACCAGTTCCATTCCTGGCCAGGGCACATGCCCAGGTTGTGGGCCCAATCCCCAGTGGGGGGATGCAAGTCAGCCAATCGATGTTTTTCTCTTTCCTTCTCCCTTCCTCTCTCTCTAAAATTAATAAAGAAAAAAAAACCCTCAGCTATTGCCCAGCCAAGAGTGGCTCAGTTAGTCGAGTATCCTGTGCACAGAAGAATTGCCAGTTCAATGCCTGGTCAGGGCACGTGTGGAAGGCAACCAATATGTATTTCTCTCTCTGCTCCTCTCTCTAGGCATATCTTCCAGTGAAGATAAAAAAACAAACAGTCCTGGCCAGTTTGGCTCAGCGGTTGAGCGTAGGCCTGCGGACCAGAGTCCCAGGTTCGGTTCCTGTTAAGGGCACGTACCACCAAACAAAAAACAAACAAACAAAAACCCCCAACAAACTCAGCTATTAGCTACTGGTAAGAGATGAGATACCAATGAACCTAGGGCAAACCCAACATAAAATAAACGTGTCTACTTATCATGGAAAACAATAATTTAACAAGAAAACATACAGATCTTATTATTATTTATTTTTGTAAATCCTCCCTGAGGATACTTTTCTATTTACCTTAAGATGAGGGGGCAGGAAGGAGGGAGAAAGGAGGGGAGGGAGAGAGGGGGAGAGAGATATCGATGACATGAGAGACACTTTGACTGGTTGCCTCCGGCAAGACCCCCACCAGAGCTGGGACTGACTGCAACTGAGGTACGTGCCCTTGAGTGGAATAGAACCCGAGACTCTTTGGTCCAAGGGCCGACACTCTATCCTCTATCAGCTGAGCCAAACCGGCCAGGGCCAGACAGATCTTATTTACATCATTTGGCTTAACATCTCTCTAACTAGGAGACCTGAACTCTTTAAAAAATGCCTAACTCTTAAATTCTTAACCTTTGTAGTTCGGCTATTACCGTGTAGGCACAACAGGCCTCTATTTTCAGAGTAAAAGAAATCCACCACAGTGCAGTTATAGCCAGGTCTTTATTTAAAAATCTGATCTGCCAACTTAGCGTTTGCCACCAACACGAGGAGCAGAAACCTTCACAGGCTTCACAATCTTTTGCTTAGGTGCTGCCTTTGTGGGAGCCTGTAAAAAGATATTGTATTATGTGGTATTATTCCACGCAACTTTTCTTTTTTGTAAGACACCACTGCACTCAGACCAGCCCATGCAACTTTCTTTTTTAATCACCTCTCTCTTATGTCCAATGTGGGATACTGAATTATATCATAACAAAAAAAGAACATTATTTTTGTTAGTCATATAGGACCAATAATAATTTCCTGTTTTTTTACTATGGTTATCTAAATGAATAAATGAATAACATTGAGGAAAAGCTGTGTAAGCTCTAGTATTATTGAAAACTTTTCTATAAATTTAAAATTTCAAAATAAACTTTAAGAAACAAAACACTCACCTAGAAACCAGTTATGAACACCATTTCCATGAGAGCCTTGCACTAAATTCTTTAAAAATTTGTATTTACCACAATTTGGAATAAAAGTAAAATTTCCTGTTGTTTTAAATAAGAAATCCAAGACAATCCCAAAATTACCTTTGCAGCAGCCATTGCTGTTTTTTTAGACGCTTGCTTAGCCTTTTTTGCTTCCTTGGCAGCCCTGTAGGATTAAAAATAACTTAAGGCAAAGTGCTTTACTCCTTAAGGATACAGCTTTATCAACAAGGAGCTAGAATATTTTGGAAAAGTAGAATGATCATATTCCTTCCCCACCCCCAATTATTTTTAGGATGAATCCAAAGGGGTTGTCAATGTTATTAACCACCAAGTCAGTCTAACTTATATTAGAAATGGTACAGTAGCATTCGTTGCATATAGAAATTTCAACAAATCATTTAGACTTTATAAACTTCTGATTATTAAACCTAAATAATGCTCATAATGAAGGTTTCCTCACCTGATAGCCTGTTCTCGTTGTGCCTTCCTAACTTCAGGTTTCTGATTCCTCTTGGCCATTATATCAGCAAGAGATGCACCAGTGATGGCCCTCTGAAATTTGACTGCACGGCGGGTTCTTTTCTTTTGAATTTCTTCCTGAAAAAAAAAAACAAACCCAAAAGATGGGAGGACACTTATGAACCTTGCTTCATGAATCTGGCTGAGAAATGAATTAAGTCTTTGAGGCAGGGAAAATAAAATCTTTTAAGATTAGTATTTGGCCCAGCCCATCTGGGCTGTTATAACAAAATACCAAATACCAGACTGAGTGGCTTATAAACAACAGAAATTTATTTCTCACAATTCTGGAGACCATAAATCAGGGTACCAGCATTAACTGGTAAGAACTCTCTTCCTGCTGTAGCTATATACATGTTGGAAGCAGGGAGGGGAGCTCTCTCTTGGACCTTTTTAATTATGTATTGGTCAAACCATCTTTTACAAATCCTGGCCATTTTTTATTACAAAAAGGCAAACTCTAAGAAAGTTAACTAGATAGCACTTTTAAAGTAACTAATTTACTTTAAAGACTTTACTTTTGGAAAAAAGTATCAAACCTCAATTCCCCTCTTTTGTTTTTCCTCAAAGTACTGTCACTGGGATAAATAGTCAAATTAGAAAATTATTAGAAAGCCACCATGTGTTAGGAAACGTCTGGGAATCAAGACAGAGTATAATTCAAACATTTGCTACAGATTCTATATTAAAAACCTATGCTATAGTGCTTCTAAGGAAAAATATCTTGCAGTAAACCTCCAAATCCAAGAAAAATTAAAATACACTCAAAAAGTGTTTACTAAGGCAGAGATATGCTTTATGTATCTTTAAAATTTTAAGCAGAACACATGGAGAAAACGAGACATTTGTGGTTGATTAACTAAAATGTTTACGTTTTTTACCAAGATGAAATTTTATAGAAAACTTCACTATTTTGCCTGTATATTTTTTCTTATCCCAAATATATTTTAAAAACATTTTCCTTGCCCTGGCTGGTTTTGCTCAGTGGTTACAGCGTTGGCCCGCGGTCCAGAAAGACCCGGGTTTGGTTCCCGCTAAGGGCATGTACCTCGGTTGCAGTTTGTCCCCGGCCCCAGTTGGGGTCCTGTGGATGGCGGCCAATCGATGTGTCTCTCTTCCTCCCTCTCCCCCTCTCCTTCTATCTGAAGATGAATGCAAAAATGTCCTCGGTGATGATTAAAAAAATATATATATATTTCTTCTTCTTTTTTTAATCCTCACCCGAGGACATTTTTCGATATTTTGTTCGGATAAAGTGGGAGGAAGAGAGAGAGAGAGAGAGAGAAACATCAATGTGAAAGGGACACATCGAGTGGTTGCCACCCACTCGACCCAACCAGGGCCGGGGACAAACTGCAACGGAGGTACATGCCCTTAGCGGAACCAAACCCGGGTCTCTCCAGACCGCAGGCCAACGCTCTAACCGCTGAGCCAAACCGGCCAGGGCTATATATATATTTCTTATTGTGGTAAAACATATACAACATTAAGCTGACTATTTTAAAGCATTTTTAATGTGTAATTCAGTGGCATTAAGTATACCCACAATTATGTGCAACACCACCGCTAATCTCCCAAACTTTGCACCCATTAAATAATAGCTCCTCACCCACCACACCATTACCACTACCTTTTGTCTTTATGAATTTGCCTACTTTAGATAATTCACGTAAGTGGAATCACACAATATTTGTCCTTGTGTCTGGTTTATTTCACTTAGCATATCTTAAAAGGTTCATCCACAATGGTTGCCGGCTTTTAAGGGCAAATAATATTCCACTGTAGGTATATACCACATTTCGTTACTCAGAAATCCATGGATGGAACATCTGGGATGTTACCACCTTTTGGCTATTGTAAATAATAGTGTTATGAATATCAATGTACAAGTTATCTGCGTAAGTTTCTGTTTACAATTCTCTTAGGTATACTTAGAAATGGAATTGCTTAGTTATAATTGTTTAACCTTCTGAGCAGCTGCCAAATGTTTTCCACAGTGTCTGTGCCATCTTACACTAAGCAATGCACAAGGGTTCCTGTTTGTCCACATCCTCACCAACATGTAATTTCCCTTTTTTGATAATGGCCATCCTATTGGATGTGCCAAATCCTCTTGCCTAAATATTCCAAGCCTCCTGGATACTACTAATCCTGCTGTCACAGCACTCAAACCTCTTCTCAAAACTCTCCATCAAGCTAAAAGAGCACTTAAAAAAAATACACCCAGCCTTGAGAACAAACTACTATATTGGATAACTCCACTGATATCTATGTTAGGACTAATCCTATAAATATAATAAAATTCAAGTTTCCATAATATTCACTTAGTTCCCATTCACTGTAACACCTTAAGTTCTTCCAAGGTGCCCCATAACCCAAGCATGCTTAATTTAATTTACCTGACTTTGACAAAGGAATACTTTCAAATTTCAACTTGACATTTACTGTGAGCCTAAGATCTATAAAGAGACACTGTTTATATCAATCATTTTCACTTCACTGTTTGATGATTTACAGTTTAAGAACACTTTCGCATACTCTCATTTAGTTACAATTTTATGGAGCAGCAACTGATCATCAGAGTTTAAACCACTTAAGAGAGAGCCCCACGATATCAACGTGCATTTCACTTACCGACTGTCCCTTTTTGTGCTTTCTTCTGTAGAGGACGGTCCAGTTTATCTGTCGAGGATTCCTCTTGGAAAGGAATGCCGATTCGCATTTTGCATTAAGAAACTGGAAAACCTGTCGCAACAAGTTCCAAGTACAGAAGTTACCTACTCAACTATACTAAGTAGAAAAAGGCTGAGCTTGAAATCCTTAGCAAACTAAAGTTCCAAACTCCTCATTTTACTACAGTGAGGCCCACAGAAACCAAATGGCTTGTGTCACACAACTGGCAGTTAACTGGGTGGCACCTCCAAGATCTTTGCATTTGGTCCTGTCTTTCAAGAGCAGGCAGAGCTGAACTGACGTCGCAGGGGAGGGAGGGGTGTCACCCTCCGGGAGGCATCCTGGTTCCTGTCTGTCCCAGGATTCCAGGCGGCCGTGTGCATAAAATAGCCTGATTTTACGGCCAGTTTCTCTCACACCGGGACATTAAAGTTATACAAACTCTTAATTTCCGACTTGACTCACACTAGACCGAAGCTCAAGAATGGTTCATTTCAAATTTTAGAGGCTTCTGATCCCTACAACCACTGCACATGGAGTCGCCGAAGCAGGCTTTTCAGGCACCAAGAATGGTGCGGTAAATGAACCCGCCCAGACCGAAATGGACCGCTCGTTACTATTAGGAGCACAACTCGCGTTTAGCCGACGCGGTCTTTCACCTTCCCGTCGGTTCTGGCGTAGCGCCTCCCGTGTCCGGGGTAGATCTTGTACCCACTGAAACTGCACAGCTCGACCCTGTAACGAAAGCCACAGTCCGTTAGGGAGGGTGTCTACGGCAAGGACAAGCCATGTGCAGGACGCCGGAGACGCGATCTGCCCGAGATGGAAAAGGATTGGGATTCAAGGCTCTTGCTTACTTCATGGCTGCGGCTGCCGGACACAAGAAAAGATGGTGAAGAGGAGAGGATCATGGGAAGGGGCCTTAATGACGAAGTGAGGGCAATCTCCGCCCCCATTGCCTCAGTAACCCGGGCGCTCGGTGATGACGTCACGCTCGCCAGGCGCCCGATTTCTGTTTCCCGAGCAGCCGTCTTCTTTCCGGGAGTTCTGTAGGAAGTGGCGGGAGCTACGGGGCTGAGAGGAAGGGGCCGGTTATGCATGTCGCTAGGCGGTTGGTTTTAGAGTCGTTCTCTTTTACGTTCAAGTGTCCTACAGCCATCAAACTGCTGCAGGAAAGTGAACTCTCCCTCTCATATTTTAATGACCCACAGACAAATACACCGCAGGTAAAACTTAGAATCACTTTTGCCCTCCGTGTTGGCCCATTTACGCAATCAACAACGTTAAATTTTAATAGTTTTGCAATTTAATACAAAGTAATGACATCTGAATCGTCTCCTAGGCCGTGCTGATTGAACTGTGCGTGATGGCGCTTTGCATTAGTTGTAATTAACATTCATTGAGTGCAAGGACGTATGCTAAAGCGTTTACATACAGTAGTTCATTCAGTTTACAGAATCCTTGGTAAGTGAGCGCCAAGGTACCGAGGCCATTGGGGAAGAGCTAGGTTGCGGGCCGCTGCATAACGGAGCCCAGGGACCGATGGTTGCGCCGAGAAAGGCAAAGCCCTTGCCTGGAAGTCTGGAAAAGTGAGGTCTGGCCAGACCCACAGGAGGGTCAACATCTCAATCTCTTGAGCCCTTCTGTAATGCTAGGTACTTCAGCATATTATATGATGGATGGGAAGTGGCAAGAGGCAATACTGGGAAACAAATGTAATGATTGGTTTATGCTATCTATACAAGCAGCTTACCCCTAAAAATGTTCTGTAAGTAGGTAGTTGAAGAGGTTTGGCAAGTCGCCCCGCCTGTGTGGCTCAGTGGATTGAGCGTCCTCCCATGGACTGAGGTCCTGACTCCATTTCTCTCAGCGCAGTGCTGGGGTTGCTTCTCAGTTCCCAATGGAGGGCGTGCGTGCAGGAGGCAGCTGGCCAATGTTTCTCTGTCACGTGGATGTTTCTATCCATTTCTCCCTTCCACTCTCTCTTTTAAAAAATCAGTAAAAATATATTTTTTTAAAAAGCTTGAGAGAGAGACTTGGAAAATCCAATAAGATGGTTGATTAATGTTAAGAAAGCTGTAAGGCCCTGGCAGGGTAGCTTAGTTGGTTAGAGCGTTGTCCCCATATGCCCAGGTTGCAGCTTGATGGTTTGATCCTCGGCAAGGCACATACAAGAATCAACCAATGAATACATAAATGAGTGGAACAACAAATGGAAGCTTCTCTCTCTCTCTCTCAAAATCAAGAGAAAAAAAAGAAAAAAGAAAGCTGTACAATTATGCTAGAACCAGTCTCAAGAATGAGTTAACAGAAATCTGAGTGGAACTGAAAAGCAAAGAGGAAGAATTTGACAAGACTGGCCAACTCTGACCAGCAGTTGAGAATACCTGGTATACTTTGGGAAGGTATGTCTAACTAGACTATAGGCAGATGAATGCCTCAAGCTTCCATGAACTTCATCAACTCTGACATTCATCCCACTCTCTTTGTTTTAATTCATTGCTGATTAAAGAAATGTTTGATCATTAAAAACATTTCCCCCCCTGGAATAGTCCTGGCTTCTACAAACTCGAAGTCATGGCCGGATGTGAGTAGAGGGTGGAGCCAAGATTTACCTGCAGGAATTTGGTTCTGTTTATTCCACAGAACCCCACCCAGCATTTATAGTTTCTCCCCAGGCATCTTACAAATATTTTGTTTTATTAGTATTCAGATTATGTTTGGCTGGACTAACTCTGTGGAGGAAAAGCAGGAAACTAGGTTTTAAGAATTTTATCTTTTACTCTTGAGCTAACATTCTTGAGCTGGCATTTCATGGCTCTTTGTGAGACAGGCTAGTAAGCCAGGACAAGTGGAATAGGAAAACTGAAATACAGTTAAACAACGGTTTTCAGCCATCTAGTAAATCCTATCTTTCCTAAACCAAGGACATGCCTGGCCAGTGTGGCTCAGCGGATAGAGCATCACTGTGTGCAGCAAAGGGTCATAGGTTTTTTTTTTTGTGGTACGTGCCCCTGGTGGGAACCGAATCAGGGACTCTCTGGTCCGCAAGCTGACGCTCAACCGCTGAGCCAAATTGGCCAGGGCAGGGTCATAGGTTGGATTCCTGGTAAAGGGCGCGTTGCAGGTTCAATCCCTAGCCCCTGTTGGGGTTGTGTGGGAGGCAACCAATTGATGTGTCTCTCTCACATTGATGTCTTTCTTTCTCTCCTCCTCCCTCCCTCCCTTCCACTCTCTCTAAAAATTAGTGAAAAAAATATCCTTGGGTGAGGATTAAAAATAAAACAATGAATAAAACTCTAAAAACAAAAAAACTCCACAAAGAACACTTACGAGTAAATGGTTTGTACTTCTCCCCAACCAGAGGGTAAATAGGTTAAATCACCCTAGTCAAGGAGACAGATAGCAGAAATCCAATTAGCGCCATTTGCAAACAACACCCAAGGACAGATGAAGTTAAGAGAATAAATCTCATTTTGCTCCATAAGCATAAAGTAATTGAATATTCTATTGATCCTTCCCTAAAGCCTTTAAAACCCCTCAAAATGAGGGTCTCAGTGCCTGCTCTCCTACCCAGGAGCATGCCCATGCCCATGCCTCCCTCCCCCTCTTCTTTCCCCACAGGCATGTATCTTCTAATGAGCCATAGCAGCAAAGAGCAGTGGCAGTTCATCTTGGGCAAGCCCCCTGCACCTGTCCTCAAGGCCCCCTTTTCTCTGACTTCTTAGTGAGCCAAAGCAGACCAGGCTAGACTCATTTCCCCAGCCCTTTCTTGTTTCACTGTCCCCAGCCCTTTTTGTTGTTGTTGTTGTTCATCATCACTCAAGGATATTTTCCCATTGGTTTTTAGATAGAGTGGAAGGAAGGGAGGAAGAGATAGATAGATAGATAGATAGATAAACATCAATGTGAGAGAGTCACATTGGTTGCCTCCAACCGGGACCAGGGGTCACACCTGAAACCAAGGTACATGCCCTTGACTGGGAATTGAACTGGAGACTCTTTGGCCCATGGGCCGATGCCCTAACTGCTGAGCCAAACCGGCCAGGGCTCACTGTTCCCAGTTTAGTAAACGTTCTCTCATAATCACCTGGACTCATATTGTGAATTTTTTTCTGCATAAAGTCAAGAACTCACACATTACCAGCCAGCCCTAGGCAGACTCACCAAGGGCCAGGTCCCCTTTTCAGTAACATTTATAACATATTAAGTGTATCACACCTTAAACCAAACACTCCTAGAATAAGAAGAAATGTTACAGAAACTTTTAAAAGCATTTTACATAGTGTCATAAAACACAAGTTTACAACACCATTCTTAAATTTTTGCTTGACTTGATCCTTACATGCGCTTGGCAAAAGGCTCAGCTATATTCTATTCCCTTTATTTATGGAGCAATTCTGAACCAAAGTTGGTGCTCTTCTCAGATCTATCTATCTACTCAGATCTATCTATCTATCTTCTCTTCACTGCTTCTTCACCTTTATACATACTTCACCTGCTGTATTAAAATCCTGTGGTTGCTGTTACAAATTACTACAAAATTGGTAGCTTAAAAAATCGGAAATGTATTCTCTTTCAATTCTGGAGGCCAGAGGTCTGAAATCAGTATTGCTGGACTGAAATTCAGGTCTCTATGCTCGCTTCAGAGGCTCTGGGGCAGAACGTGTCCCTTCCTCTTCCAGTTCCCATCCAGACAAACCCTCTTGAATTCCAAACCCATAGAACCTGTGAGATCATAGGTGTTTATTTTTTAAACTGCTATGTTTGGGGAATAATTTGTAACATAACAATGGGCAATACAGGAGGTAAGGCAGTTGTGGAAATGGGGACTTGGTGAATAGTAGTTCATTTGTCTAAAGAAGACAGATACCAAGAAGGAGCATGTTTGTGGGGGAAAGGTCAGTTTGGGCAAGACTTCGTTTAAGGTGCCATACGACATTAAGGTGGAGCTGTGTCGTGGGAAGTTGAACAAGATCAGAGGAGTGTTTGGAATAGGATATGTTTTTGGAGTCGTGTACCTGTGGTAGCAGATAGTAGAATATGTGGAGAAACATCACCCAGTGTCACAGGCTGGCCTTTCTGGAAGTGTTTACTGAGGCTGAGTTTAGGGCACAAGACATTTATTAGGGACCAAGTCCTGTGAAAGAAGGGGGAGAAAGCAGGATTAGGCAGAAGGTAGATGCCCTGCTGGCCCAATGAAACCTCAGTCAGCCCTGCCAGGAGCTCTGCTACAATTACTATGTGTCAGAGTATCCTGTGTTGGGCCAAATGATCAACCCTTTATATACCTGTGTCACTTTGTCACCAGATGTGCATTGCCCCGGAGAGTCAGGACCTAAGGGAGGTGGTTCTCAGCAGCTGAGCCAGACCCTCCTGACAGCTGGAGGATGCTGCTGTCCTTGATGCCTGTTGCTGGGCAGCAAGCTCTTGCTTGAAGAGGGATCTGGGTAGTGCATCTCTGTGTTTACCGCCCCTGGAAACCAAGTACAGGCATTCTGAGTGTTTTCTTCCAGGAACTTTCTTTTCTCAGGTGTAGGAGGGATCTTTCCTTTTTTACCGTCTATCACCAGAGTTCCCAGCAGGCTGGTCAATCCTAAGACTCTCAGGATTGACCTCAAGGAGGGCTTTGAAAGCAATGCCCAGTAACTAGGTTAGAGGATTACTAGGTTTAAAATTATACAGCATTATGAAGCTTTCTTTCAATTTATGAAGCATTATTAAAATAAAAAATGATTGCCCTGGCTGGTTTGGCTCAGCGGTTAGAGCATCTGCCCGCAGACCAAAGAGTCTCAGGTTCGATTCCAGTCAAAGTCACGTACCTCAGTTATGGTTTGGTCCCCGGCCCTGGTTGGGTTGTGCAGGAGGCAGCCAATCGATGTGTCTCTCACACATCAATGTTTCTCTCTCTCTCCCCCCTCCCACTCTGTCTGAAGATAAATGGAAAAATATCCTTGGGTGAGGATTAAAAAATAATTATAATAAAAAAAGTAAAATAAAAAATTATGAAGTACTGTCAAAATTAAAAATTATAAAGCATTCTTTTAAAAATATACATCTAATCAAGTCTTCATATCTACCAATTATGTGAAATATAGGGGACAAAGGGATACATGAAATGACTCCACAGGGTTGCAAGGGGCATGACTTAATTTTGAGGGGAGGATTATTTTATTTTTATTTTTTCCAATTTTTATTAATTTATTTTTGTTACAGATTTTTCCCTTTTCCCCACTAGACACTCTCCTCCCCATTCTACCCCGCAACCCCCAGCATTGCTCTTCATGTCCATTTGTCATGACTTAATTTTTTAAAAAATAAGTTATTTTAAATTGGTTTTTTAGAGAGAGAGGAAGGGAGAGAGAGAAAAACATCTATGAGCGAGAAACATCAATCAGCTGCCTCCTGCACACCCCCTGCTGAGGACTGAGCCCAAAACCCGGGCATGTGCCCTAACCAGGAATCATAACAGCAACCTCTTGGTGCATGGGTCAGTGCTCAACGACTGGGCCACACTGGCCTGGCTGTGATGTACTCTTTTAATTACTTTTCCATGGTAAAAAGTTTCAAACAATGATAATCTCCTTTGGATGAAAAGTTTTAAGCCACACAATTCATTCCTGAAATATAGGAATAGTAAGCACCACCTATATTATTTTGTAATTTAAAAAAATTTTAAAGCAAAAAATAAAAACATAACTTCATACAATAATGTGTATAGCATTTTTATTCACACTACCTACAGGGAACACATCTAGGTGCCCCATCAATAGGTGAATATAAGAGCAAACTATAATATATATACTTATACAATGGACTGCTACTCAGAAATAAAATGGAATGAACTATTAATTTTACACTTCAACATGAGTTCTAAAACCATTAAGCTAAGTGAAAGAAGACTTAAAAAAAAGTTTAAAATGTATGTCTCCGTATATATCAAGTTCTACACCATGCAGAACTAATCTGTGGTGAAAAAAGGAAGATTAGAACAGCGATTGCTTCTGGGTGCGAGAGGAAGGGTCAAATAGGGAGGCGTATAGGGAACTTTCTGTGTTAATTGGAATGTTCTATATTTTTATGGGCTCAGGGTTAATTACACAGTTTTTCAAAATTCAGGAAATGTGCATGTAAGACTTGAACATTTCCCTGTATGTAAATATTACTTTAAAAGAAAGGAAATTGTGAATAAATATTGAGCACTAGTTAATGAAACACTTGCTTAAGTATAGGGGGAGGTGTACTGATACATCAAAAACAAGATGGGTGGAGGGATAGATAGAGGATAAAACAAGCATAACAGAATGTTGATAAGAGAATCAAAGTGAGTTTATGAGTGTTCACTATAATAATCTTTCAAATTTTCTCTATGTTGGAAATTTTTTCATAATAAAAATTTGGGAAAACAAAGGGAGTCATCTTCTGGAAGAAACTGGTATTACTGATGGGCTGAAAAAGGTGAGAAGAAGGAAGCATGTTTATATGATTTGGTATTGGTAACTTGACTATTTTTCACATGCTATTGGTTGTCTCTCATACACCCAAGTTGTCTTTTTTGGCTGGAAATCTTTCTTCCCGTCCACTGGCTCACCTCCTACTCAGATTTTACTTCCTCTAGAACAGAGGTCTGCAAATAGTAATTATTTTAGGATTTGTGGGCTAAGGCAAAATTGAAGATATTTTATAGGCATTTATATAGCAAGAGAGAAAACAGATTTCCAAATTTTCATTTGAAATTAAAAATATAATAATAATATTGAGTACAAGTTTTTTCTTCTTTTTTCAAAATATGTTTTTATTGATTTTTTTAGAGAGAGAGGAAGGGAGAGGGAGAGAGAGAAACCTAGATTGGCATGCTACCTACTGGGGATCAAGCCCACAACTTGGGCATGTGCCCTGACTGGGAATCAAACCTGTGACTTCTTGAGACATGGGATGACGCTCAATCCACTGAGCCACACTGCCCAGGCTGAATACAGGTTTTTGTAAAACAGGTCTACTAAAGAGAAGAATGAATTTTTTTTTTTTTGGAAAGGCGGATAACATTTCTCTTAATTGGGGTTCAAAGTTATTCCCTATCATCAAAATTGATTGCAAATGTTCATCTGTTAATCTTGATCTGTAAGGAGATTTTACACATTTAATCTTTACCCAAATTTAGCCTCTTCACCCAGATAAACACTGCCTAATACTGAGAGCAATTCAAGGGCACATGATTTAAATTGAGCATATTAATCTTTTGGAAGGCAATTATATAATTATATTAGATTATTCTCTGGACATTTTTCTTTTAGCACATGAAATCCTACCACCTCTTATTTAAAGTTAAGTGAAAGCTGCTCAATGGCACAACGAAATGGGTCTTGAAATATGAAAATTGTCTTTGCATTTGCATTAAGGTCTTTATAAACTGCTGAAACTGTAGTTTGAGCTAACAAACATAACCACTGAAAATTTGTGTGAGAATGGAGACCTTGATTTTATTGTCAAAGTTGCTTGACCACAGCCCTGGCCAGTTTGGCTCAGCGGTTAGAGCGTCGGCCTGCAGTCCGGAGAGACCTGGGTTCGGTTCCCGCTAAGGGCACGTACTTCGGTTGCAGTTTGTCCCCGGCCCTGGTTGGTCGTGCGGGTGGCAGCCACTCGATGTGTCCCTTCACGTCGATGTTTCTCTCTCTCTCTCCCTCCCACTCTATCTGTACAAAAAATGGAAAAATATCCTCGGGTAAGGATGAAAAAAAAAAAAAAGTTGCTTGACCACAGAGTAAGTTTTGCATGTAAATGCAGTGACATTTATTGTTGACACTACTGGTTTGGTGACACATGGAAGATCCAAATGTTTTCCACAGAGTAAGTGATGACTGATAATACAGTACAATGATGTTATAACCATAGGACTTAAATACCTTACATTTTACCAAGTAGAAATCTGTCACTTAAGCCTGTTTCTGCTTACATAAGTTGTAATACATCATAGCAGATTTCACCTCAGGTATATTGATTAGAGTTTTCTCAACTTCTTTAAAAATATTCCACCTGTTGTGTGCAGCCGATTCACAGAGGCTATTTCTTCAGTCACTCCAAACATTGACTCCTTGGATAAATAGGCACAAATGAGCAGTATCAATAACACCTATCAATTTATTAAGTACCAAGGAAACCACTCAAAATAATTTACAAGATAAATTAAATCGACTATTGATGTTGTTTCCAGTGGCCTCAACACTTTAAGCAGCTGTTATCACCCAAATGATACAGTTGTAATTTTTATTATTATTATAGGAAAGGAACAAATTTGGGGTGACATAGGGAAGATACTTGCCTGTCAGTCACACCTGGGGAACCATGGGTTGGCCAGAATGGGTGTGGCCATTGCAAGCAAGTGAAAATTTAGGGAAGGCCAGACATTATAGGCTTGTCATTTGGGCAGCTTCACGGGGATGCTGCAATTTCACACTCCCCAGGGAACCGCCAGTCTATTCCCTGCAAAACGCTGGGGGAAGGGGACTGGACAAAGGGAAGATAGACAAATGCCCAGTAAATTTGGGGTGACATAGGGAAGGTACTTGCCTGTCAGTCACACCTGGGGAACCATGGGTTGGCCAGAATGGGTGTGGCCATTGCAAGTGAGTGAAAATTTAGGAATACATAATCTCCTAACAAAGGAGTTTTCTCTCTTTTGGCTTGTGGCTCATACTTGGCTTCCTTGCATTTGCCCGTGTTTCCTCCATAGCCACGTGGCCATGCAGACCCCACACACAATGGAGTCATGAACTGCAGCGGGAAACACAAGCTAAGCTAGCCTGATGCTGGACTGGACCTGGCTCTAACATGGAAAGAAAACTCTGGACACTGGCTCTGATTTGAGCTCTGCTGAAGCCCCAGCTACACTTCTTCTACGACTGGATTAACGGAAACGGGACTTTAGAAACTCAGGGGTGTAATTCCACAAAAATAGAGCTTTCTACTTATCTCATCTTCTTGCGGGGGGGCCTCTGGAAATGCTTATTTCAGTGGTATCCCAAGAACTCCACTTCCACCAGCAACCGGGGGAGATGAGGCCCACTCCTATCCTGTAACACAAAGTCTAATGGTCTTTAAACAGGTTTACTTTTTTCTGATTATATTTATTTATTTATTTTTAACTTAAAGTTAAAATTTTTTTTAATTGACTTTTTAGAGAGAGAGGAAAAGAGAGAGAGATAGAAACATTGATGTGAGAGAGAAACATCTATCTGCTGCCTCCTGCACGCCCCATACTGGGGATTGAGCAGGCTCAATCCTGCAACCTGGGCATGTGCCCTGATGAGGAATCAAACCAAGACTTCTCAGTTCATGGGATGATGTTCAATCCACTGAGCCACAACGGCTGGGCCTGAATACATTTCTTCAGCTGCTGCAATGAATCATCATTTAATCCACATGCCATAAGTAAATAACTTCCTTGCATAGCTAACAAGCCACTTGGAAACTCACTTTGGTTGCAGCCTCATTTCCTTCCTTTCTTTTTTACCTTTTCTCCTTCTTTTGTGAATAAATTTTACTATGATGAGATAATATATTTAATTTGCATCACTTTTCTCATCACTTTTTTGATTTGGGGACACTAAAACTTCTTGGTCTGGTAATGTCGATATATGTTGTATTCTTGTAGCACAGATATAGGCTAATTGTCTAATAAACAGAATGCTTTGCCATCGTATTACAAAGTAACAAAATAATCCACAGTTCATTGTGCCTTAAAGACGAAATATTTTATTTTATTTTTCTTTATTGATTTTAGAGAGAGAGGAAGGGAGAGGGAGAGAGATAGGGAAATGGATGAGAGAGATTATCTATTGGCCGCCTCCTGCATGCCCCACACTGGGGATTTGGCCCACAACCTGGGCATGTGTCCTGATTGGAAATCGAACCAGCAACCTCTTGGTGCATGGGTTGATGTTCAACCACTGAGCCACACTGGCTAGGCAAAGATGGAATGTTTTTCTTTTTTTTTTATCCTCACCCGAGGACATTTTTCCATTTTTTTGTTCAGACAGAGCAGGAGGGAGAGAGAGAGAGAGAAACATCGACGTGAAAGGGACACATCGAGTGGCTGCCACCCGCACGACCACCAGGGCCGGGGACAAACTGCAACCGAGGTACATGCCCTTAGCGGGAACCGAACCCGGGTCTCTCTGGACCGCAGGCCGATGCTCCAACCACTGAGCCAAACTGGCCAGGGCTATAGCTTAGTTTAAAGAGATGATCACTCATATTCCTTCTGTTTTATAGATTTTGTGCTGTATTTAAATATGAAAATATAGCTTTTTTATCCACTCATCTACTGATGGGCACTTGGGCTGCTTCCAAATCTTGCCTATTGTAAATAATACTGCAATGAACATAGGTGTGCACATATACTTTCGAATTAGTGTTTGGGTTTCTTTGGATATAGTCCCAGAAGTAGAATTGCTAGGTCATAA
The DNA here is from genome assembly GCF_014108415.1 of Molossus molossus. Taxonomy (NCBI): domain Eukaryota; kingdom Metazoa; phylum Chordata; class Mammalia; order Chiroptera; family Molossidae; genus Molossus; species Molossus molossus. The sequence continues at coordinate 86,948,323 of NW_023425388.1, forward strand.
GGCAGATCCATTTGTAATATTTTGAGGTTAACTCCATACTGCTTTCCACAGTGAATGCACCAATCTTCATTCCCACCAACAGTTCAGGAGGGTTCCCTTTTTTCTACATCCTCACCAACACTTGTTTGTTGATTTATTGATGATAGTCTTTCTGATAGGTGTGAGGTGATATCTCATTGTGGTTTTAATTTGTATTTCTCTGCTGATCAGTGATGTTGAGTATCTTTTCATATGTCTATTGGTCATCTGTATGTCTTCTTTTTTTATCCTCACCTGAGGCTATTTTTCCATTTTTTGTACAGATAGAGTGGGAGGGAGAGAGAGAAAGGGAGAGAGAGAGAGAGAAACATCGACGTGAAGGGACACATCGAGTGGCTGCCACCCACACGACCAACCAGGGCCGGGGACAAACTGCAACCGAGGTACGTGCCCTTAGCGGGAACCGAACCCGGGTCTCTCTGTACCGCAGGCCGACGCTCTAACCGCTGAACCAAACCGGCCAGGGCTGTATGTCTTCTTTAGAGAAGTATCTATTCAGGTTCTTTGCCCATTTTTAAATTGGATGATTTGTTTTGAGTTTTATAAGTTCTTTATAAATTTTGGATGTTAACCTTTTATCAGATGTATTATTGGTGACTATGTTCTCCCATTCAGTGGTTTGTCTTTTCGTTTTGTTGGTGGTTTCCTTTGCTTTGCAAAAACTTTGTAGTTTGGCCTTGGCCAGTTTGGCTCAGTGGTTAGAGTCAGCCCATGGACTGGACTGAAGGGTTTGATTCCCAGTCAAGGGCATGTACCTGGGTTGCAGATTCAATCCCTGGTCCCAGTTGGGGTCCTGCGGGAGGCAACCAATTGATGTGTCTCTCTCTCCCTCCCTACCTTCCTCCCTGCGATTCTATCTAAAAACAAAAAACAAAAAATCAGTGGAAAAATATCTTTGGGTGAGGATTAACAACAACAAAAACTTTTTAGTTTGATGTAGTCCTTTTTCTTTTTTTATCCTCACCCAAGGACATTTTTCCATTTTTTGTTCAGATAGAGTGGGAGGAAGAGAGAGAGAGAGAAACATCGATGTGAAAGGTACACATCGAGTGGCTGCCACCAGCACAACCCAACCAGGGCCGGGGACAAACTGCTACCAAGATACATGCCCTTAGTGGGAACCGAACCCGGGTCTCTCTGGACCGCAGGCCATTGCTCTAACCGCTGAGCCAAATCGGCCAGGGCTGTTTCTTTTTCTTTTGTTTTCCTTGCCAAGGAGATATATTAGAAAAAAAAAATATTGCTATGAGAAATGTCTGAGACTTTACTGCCTATGTTTTCTTTTAGGATATTAATGGTATTGAGTCTAAAATTTAGTCTAACTTATTTGTATATGGTGTAAGAAGGCGGTCTAGTTTCATTTTTTTGGATGTATCTGTCCAATTTCCCCAACACCATTTATTGAATAGACTATCGTTACTTCATTGTATGTTCTTGCTTCCTTTGTCAAATTTTTGTTGTTGTTAATCCTCACTCAATGATATTTTTCTATTGATTTTTAGAGCGAGCAGAAGGGAGAAAGAGAGAGCGAGCGAGAGAGAGAAACATCAACTGGTTGCTTCCTGCATGACCCTGACTGGGGCTGGTGATTGAACCTGAAACCCAGGTATGTGCCCTTGACTGAAATCGAACCCTCAACTCTTCTCTCTGTGGGCTGATGCTCTAACCGCTGAACCAAACTGTCCAGGGCTCCTTTGTCAAATATTAATTGACCATAAAGGCAAGGGTTTATTTCTGGATTCTAGTCTGTTCCATTGATCTATATGTCTGTTTTTATGCCACTATCATGCTGTTCTGATTACAATGCCCTTGTAGTATAGTTTGATACCAGGTAGCGTGATTCCTCCAATGCTGTTCTTCTTTCTCAAGATTGCTGTGGCTATTTGGGGTCTTTTGTGATTCAGTATAAGTTCTTGGAATATTCTATTTTTGTGAAATATGGCACTGGTAACTTAATAGAAATTGTATTGAATCTGTAGATTGTTTTGGGTAGTATGGACATTTAAATTATATTAATTCTTCCTATTCATGAATGCAAAATATGCTTCCACTTATTTATATTTTCTTCAGTGTCTTATAATTTTCTGAGTACAGGTCTTTTACACCCTTGGTTAAGTTTATTCCAAGGTACTTTATTTTATTTTTTTGATGCAATTATAAATGGGATTGTTTTCTTTGTTTCTCTTTCTTTTCAACCTTTGTAAATAGTCTTTATTTATTTATTTTTATTTTTTATCGTTATTGTTGAATGAATTACAGATGTTCCTCATTTTTCCCCCATTGACCCCCTCCTCTCCACTCCCGCCCCCCCCCCCCCTGCCTTTTCCCACACTGTTGTCTGTGTCCATTGGTTATGCATATAAGTTCTTTGGTATATTCTTCCCACCCCCCAACTCCCTTCTCTTTGACGTTTGTCAGTCTAGCAATGAATTTGTTCTTCTTAATCCCTTCACCTTTTTCACCCATTCCCCCAACCCCCCTCCCATCTGGCAACCAACAAAATGTTCTCTGTATCTATGAGAATGTTTCTGTTCTACCTGTTCATTTTGTTTATAGATTCCATTGCCGATAGATATGTATTCATTGCCATTTTGTTTGTTCATATATTTTATCTTTTTCTTCAAAAAGACCCTTCAACATTTCATATAATAATGGTTTGGTGGTGATGAACTCCTTTCACTTTTTCTTGTCTGGGAAAGTCTTTATATGGCCATCAATTCTAAATGACAGCTTTGCAGGATAGAGTAATCTTGGTTGTAGGTTCTTGCTTTTCATCACTCTGAATATTTCTTGCCACTCCCTTCTGGCCTGCAAAGTTTCTTTTGAGAAATCAGCTGACAGCCTAATAAAAACTCTCTTGTAGGTAACTAACTGCTTTTCTCTTGCTGCTTTTAAGATTCTCTCTTTGTCTTGAACCTTTTCATTTTGATGATGATGTGTCTTGGTGTGGGCCTCTTGGGGTTCATCTTGTTTGGGACTCTCTGTGCTTCCTGGACTTGTATGTCTGTTTCCTTCACCAAGTTAGGGACGTTTTCTGACATTATTGTTTCAAATAGGTTTTCGATTTCTTGTTCTCTCTCTTCTCTTTCTGGCACCCCCAGGATGCGAATGTTGACACTCTTGAAGTTGTCCCAGAGGCTCCTTACACTATCCTCATTTTTTTGTATTCTTTTTTCTTTTTGCTGTACTGAGTGGGTGTTTTTTGCTTCCTTGTATTCCAAATCAATGGTTTGCTTCTTGGCTTTACCTACTCTTTTATTGAATCTGTGTAAATTATTCTTTATTTCAGTTAGTGCATCCTTTGTTTTTGACTGTGCATCCATCATTTCTGACTGGTTTTTCTTAATGCTCTTGAGGCCCTCACTAAGTTCACTGAGGTTCTCATGAAGTTCATTGAGCATCCTTACAAGCAGTATTTTGAACTCAGCATCTGTTAGGTTGCTTACCTTCATTTTGCTTAGTTCTTTTCCTGGAGTTTTGTTTTGTTCTTTCATTTGGGACCTGTTTCTTTGTCTCCTCATTTTGGCTGCCTCTCTGAATTTGTTTCTGTGTATTACTTAACGAGAGGTATGTGGCTAGCTGAGACCAGATGCTGCTTGTTTGAAAGAATTTAAGAAAATCTGAAGCAGGATCCAAGACAGACCAATACTATGGTTAAGCAACTGGCAACAGCTTGGGTGGGCCTGAAAGTTGGGTGGGGCGGGGCCTCAGGGAATCACCAGGGTGGGGCAACCAGTGTGAGCCAAGTTGCTGGAGTCCCAGATATGGCGTCTGTCTGCCTCCCCAGGACAGGGCTTACCAAAGGAACAATGGCCTCCGACAGCACATCTGTCCTGGAGATAGCCCCCTCTCCAGCCCTCGTTCCAGTGCCAAACAGCTCAGTTCTTCCCAGTATTTCTCTGGTGCCCCTCGGGGGGCCTCCCCTCCAAGCTTAGAGGAAGTGAGTCTGATAAGTTCGTGCACTGGCCCTTTAAGAGGGGCTGCCTGGGACTCCAGCTGCGTCAGCCTCCCTGAGCCTCAGTCCCCTGCTGGTTTTTCCAGCCAGAAGTTATGGGGACTTCTCTTCTGGCACTGGAACCCTGTGCACGGTGCCTGGTGTGGGACAGGGACCCCTCAGTCCTCCAGGAGGACATTTCCAGCTGAGGTGTCCTCCTGATTTTTATCCACCATACGTGGGTATGGGACCAGCCCACCTCCGCCCCTACTACCAGTCTCAGTGTGGCTGCTGCTTTAATTCCATAGTTGTAGGACTTCCATTCTCCTTGATTTCAGGCGGTTTTGAATGATGGTTTTTCTGTAGTTTAGTTGTAACTTTGATGTGGTTGTGGGAGGATGCGATACCGCATTTACCTACGCCGCCATCTTGACCAGAAGTCTTGTTTCTCTTTCTGATAGTTTATTATTGGTGTATAGAAATGCAGCTGAATGACCAATGGACATGGACAACTAAGCCGGGGACAGGGCGGGGGTGGGGTGGGGAGGGGGTGCCAATGGGGTAAAAAAGGTAAAATATCTGTAACAAAAAAATAAAAAATAAATAAAAAAATAAAAAGTTAACAAGAGGAAAAAAAGAAATACAGCTGATTTCTAGATATTTATTTTGTATCCTGCTATATTACTGAATTGATTTATCAGTTTTCGGTAGAATCATTAGGGTTCTCTATACTCGGTATCATGTCATCTGCAAATAATGAGTTTTAATTCTTCCTTTCCAATTTGGATGCCTTTTATTTCTTCTTGTGTGATTGTTGTGACTAGGACTTCCAGTCACAACAATAAGAGCGGTGAAAGAAGACATCCCTGTCTTGTTCATGTTCTTAAGGGAAATGCTTTTAGTTTTTGCCTGTTGAATATGATGCTGGCTGTGGGTTTGTTTTATATGGTCTTTAGTATGTTGAGGTATGTTCTCTCTATTTCCACCTTGCTGAGAGTTTTTATCATAAATGGATGCTGGATCTTATTAAATGCTTTTTCTGCATCTATTCATATGATCATGTGATTTTTATCTTTCATTTTTTTATGTGGTATATCATGTTAATTGATTTGTGGATATTGTACCAACCTTGCACCCCAAGAATAAATCCCACTTGATAATGGTGGTATGATCTTTTCAATATGTTGCTGGATCCGGTTTGCTAATTTAAAAAAAAAATACGTTTTTATTGGTTTTTTAGAGAGAGAAGAAGGGAAAGGTAGAGAGAGATATAGAAACATCAATGTGAGAGAGAAACATTGATTGGCTGTCTCCCGCACTCCCTCCCCTCCCCCACTTGTGGATCTAACCCACAACCTGGGCACGTGCCCCACCAGGATTGAACTAGCGACCTCTTGGTGTATGGGATAACACTCAATCCACTGAACCACACCTGCTGGGCCCCACTTTGCTAATATTTTGTTGAAGATTTTAGCATCTATGTTCATTAGGGATATTGGCCTATAATTTTCTTTCCTTGTAGTGTCCTTATCTGGTTATGAAATTAGGATAATGCTGGCATTGTAAAATGAGCTTGGGAGTCTTAGTTTATGAAAGATAGGTGTTAATTCTTCTTTGAACGTTTGGTAAAATTCTTCTGTGAAGCTATCTGGTCCAGGACTTTTTGTTTGTTGGGAGTTTTTTAAATTATCTCTTCAATTTCACTAGTTTTAATCTGTCTATTCAGATTCTCTGATTCTTCCTGATTCAGTTTTGAAAGATTGTTTGTTTAAAGGAATTTATTCATTTCATCCAGATTGTCCAATCTATTGGCATATAGTAGTTTGTAATATTTACTTATAATCCCTCGTATTTCTATGGAGTCAGTTGTTATTATCCTCTTTCATTTCTGATTTTTATTTATTTGGGTCCTCTTTCCTTTTTTCTTGATGAGTCTGGCTAAAGATTGTCGATCTTGTTTATCTTTTCAAAGAACCAGCTCTTGGTTTTATTGATCTTTTGTATTTTGTGGTGTGTGTATGTGTGTTTGTGTGTGTTTTTAAAGACTCTATTTTATTTATTTCTGCTCTGATCTTTATTATTTCCTTCCTCCTACTCACTTTGGGCTTTGCTAGTTGTTTTTTTTCTAGTTCCTGCAAGTGTAAAGTTATATTGAGTTTTTTCTTGTTTGTTGAGATAGGCTTGTAATTCTATGAATTTTCCTCTTAGGACTGCTTTTTCTCTGTCCCACAGATTTTTGGGTTGTTGTGTTCTCATTTTCATTTGTTTCAAGGTATCTTTTGCTTTCTTCTTTAACCCATTCATTGTTTAGTAACATGTTATTTAGCTTCCATGATTCTCTGTGTTTTTCTTTTTCTCTTTTCTTGTGATTGATTTCTAGTTTCATGTCATATGGTCAGAAAAGATGCTTGATATGATTTCAATTTTCTTAAATTTATTGAGACTTGTTTTGTGTACTCATATGTGGTCTATATTAGAAAATGTCCCATGTGCACTTGAAAAGAATGCATATTCTACTGTTTTTGGGGGTGAAATGCTCTGAAGATATCAATGAAATTAATCTGATCTAGTGTGTTCACTTAAGGCTGCTGTTTCCTTGTTGATTTTCTGCCTGGAAGATCTATCCATTGATGTCAATGGGATGTTAAAGTCCCCTACTAGGATTATATTAATGTCAATCTCTCCCTTTATGTCCATCAAAATTTGCTTTATATATTTAGGTGCTCCTATGTTGGGTGCATTAATGTTCACAAGGGTTATACCTGCTTGTTGGATTGCCCCTTTTATCGTTATATAATGCCCTTCTTTTTCTCTTTCTATAGCCTTTGTTTTAAAGTCTATTTAGTCAGATATAAGTATTGCTACTCAGCGTTTTAAAAATTTACATTTGCTTGAAATATTATTTTCCATCCCTTTACTTTTAATATGTGTGTATCTTTCCTTCTGATGTGGGTATCTTGTAGACAGCATATATATGGGTCTTGTTTTCTTATCCATTCACAGCTACCATATGTCTTTTTGTGGGAGCATTTAAGCCATTTACATTTTAAGTGATTATTGATGGGTACATATTTATTGCCATTTTATTCTTTATAACTTTCTCCTTCTCCTCCTTCTCCTTTCACTTCTTCCTCCTCTTCCTTCTTCTTCTTCTCCTCCTTCTTTCTTCTTCTTCTTGACCCTTTAACAATTCTTGTAATACTAGTTTGATGGTAACAAACTTCTTTAGCTTTTTCTTGCTTGAGAAGCTCTTTATTTCTCCTTCAATTTTAAATGATAGCCTTACTGGGTAAAGTAGTATTGGTTATAGGTCCTTTCTTTTTATCACTTTGAATATTTTATTCCAATTCCTTCTGGCCTGAAATGTTTCTCTTGAAAAATCAGCTGACAGTCTAATGGGAGCTCCCTTGTAGGTAACTATCTTTCTCTTGCTGCTTTTATGGTTCTCTCTTTGTCTCTTACTTTTGCCATTTTAATTATGATGTGTCTTGGTGTGGGCCTCTTTAGGTTCATCTTTTTGAGGGGACTCTGTGCTTCCTAGACTTGTGTATCTTTTCCCTTCACCAGGTTATGGAAGTTTTCAGTCATTATTTCTTCAAATAGATTTTAAATCCCTTGTTCATTCTTTTCTCCTTCTGGTACCCCTGTGATCCAGATGTTGTTATGTTTCATGTTGTCTCAAAGGTCCCTTAAATTATTCTTATTTTTTAAATTATTTTTTCTCTTTGCTGGTCTGATTTAGAATTTCCTTCTACCTTGTCTTCCAAACTGCTGATTCAGTGCTCTGCTTCATCTAACATACTGTTTATTTCTTCCAGTATATTCTTCATTTCAGATACTGTAGTCTTCATTTCTGACTAGTTCTTTTTTATGGTTTCTATCTTATTTTTTATGTTTACTATTTCTTTGGTTCTCATTGATTTCATTTATTATTCCCCTAAGTTTCTTGAGCATTCTTATAAGTTGCTTGCCTCCATTTCATTTAGCTCTTTTTCTGAATATTTCTCCTATTTTTTCATTTGGTGCATTAAAAAAAATGTTTTTTATTATGCCCTGGTCGGTATAGCTCAGCGGTTAGAGCGACGGCCTACAGTCCGGAGAGACCCGGGTTCGGTTTCCACTAAGGGTGCGTACCTCGGTTGCAGTTTGTCCCTGGCCCTGGTTGGGTCGTGCAGGTGGCAGCCACTCGATGTGTCCCTTTCATGTCAATGTTTCTCTCTCTCTCCCTCTTTCTCCCTCCCACTCTATCTGAACGAAAAATGTCCTCAGGTGAGGATAAAAAAAAATTTTTTTTAATTATTTTAATTTTTTTCATCTTTATTGTTGAATGTATTACAGATGTTCCTCATTTTTCCCCCATTGACCCCTTCCTCCCCACTCCTGCCCCCCTTCTGCCTTTCCCCACACTGTTGTCTGTATCCATTGGTTATGCATATATGCATATAAGTTCTTTGGTTTATTTCTTCCCGCCCCCTAACCCCCCTTCCCTTTGAGGTTTGTCAGTCTAGCAACCAATTTGTACTTCTTAATCCCTTCACCTTTTTCACTCATTCCCCCATCCTCCCTCCCATTTGGCAACCAACAAAATGTTCTCTATATCTATAAGAATGTTTCTGTTCTGCTTGTTCATTTTGTTTGTAGATTCAATTGTTGATAACTATGTATTCATTTTCATTTTGTTTGTTCATATATTCTATCTTTTTCTTCAAGAAAACCCCTTCAACATTTCATATAATAATGGTTTGGTGGTGATGAACTCCTTTAGTTTTTCCTTGTCTGGGAAACTCTTTATATGGCCATCAATTCTAAATAACAGCTTTGCAGGATAGAGTAATCTTGGTTGTAGGTTCTTACTTTTCATCACTCTGAATATTTCTTGCCACTCCCTTCTGGCCTGAAAAGTTTCTTTTGAGAAATCAGCTGACAGCCTAATAAAAACTCCCTTGTGCCCTGGCCGGTTTGGCTCAGCGGTTAGAGCGTTGGCCTGTGGTCTGGAGAGACCCGGGTTCGGTTCCCGCTAAGGGCGTGTACTTCGGTTGCAGTTTGTCCCCGGCCCTGGTCGGTCGTGTGGGTGGCAGCCACTCGATATGTCCCTTTCACATCGATGTTTCTCTCTCTCTCTCTCTCTCCCTCCCACTCTATCTGTACAAAAATTGCAAAAATGTCCTCGGGTGAGGATAAAAAAAACAAAAACAAAAAACAAACAAAAAAAACCTCCCTTGTAGGTAACTAACTGCTTTTCTCTTGCTGCTTTTAAGACTCTCTCTTTGTCTTGAACCTTTTGCATTTTGATGATGATGTGTCTTGGTGTGGACCTCTTGGGGTTCATCTTGTTTGGGACTCTCTGTGCTTCCTGGACTTGTATGTCTGTTTCCTTCACCAAGTTAGGGACATTTTCTGACATTTCTTGTCAGAAGGTTTTCGATTTCTTGTTCTCTCTCTTCTCCTTCTGGCACCCCCAGGATGTGAATGTTGGCAAGCTTGAAGTTGTCCCAAAGGCTCCTTACACTATCCTCATATTTTTGTATTCTTTTTTCTTTTTGCTGTTCTGATTGGGCGTTTTTTGCTTCCTTATATTCAAAATCAATGGTTTGCATCTTGGCTTTACCTACTCTACTATTGAATCTGTGTAAATTATTCTTTTTTATTTTATTTTTTTTATCCTCACCCGAGGACATTTTTCCATTTTTTGTTCAGATAGAGTGGGAGGGAGAGAGAGAGAGAAAAGAATTGACATGAAAGGGACACATCAAGTGGTTGCCACCCGCACGACCCAACCAGGGCCGGAGACAAACTTCAACCAAGGTAAGTGCCCTTAGCGGGAACCAACCCAGGTCTCTCTGGACTGCAGGCCGATGCTCTAACCGCTGAGCCAAACCGGCCAAGGCTGTAAATTATTCTTTATTTCAGTTAGTGCATCCTTCATTTCTGACTGGTCCTTTTTTATGCTCTTGAGGCCCTCTCTAAGTTCACTGAGGTTCTCACTAAGTTCACTGAACATCCTTATAAGCAGTATTTTGAACTCAGCATCTGTTAGGTTGCTTATCTGCATTTTGCTTAGTTCTTTTTCTCGGGTTTTGTTCTGTTCTTTCATTTGGGACCTGTTTCTTTGTCTCCTCATTTTGGCTGCCTCCCTGTGTTTATTTGTATGTATTACTTAATGAGAGGTATGGGGTTAGCTGAGACCAGATGCTGGTGGTTTGAAAGAATTTAGAAAAACCTGAAGCAGGATCCAAGACAGGCCAATCCTATGGTTAAGCAACTGGCAACAGCTTAGGTGGGCCTGAAAGTTGGGTGGGGCGGGGCCTCAGGGAATCACCAGGGTGGGGCAACCAGTGTGAGCCAGGTTGCTGGAGTCCCAGATATGGCAACTGTCTGCCACCCTAGGGAAGGGCTCACCAAAGGAACAAAGGCCTCTGACAGCACATCTGTCCTGGAGAAAGCCCCCTCTCGAGCCCTCGCTGCAGTGCCAAACAGCTCAGTTCTTCCCTGTATGTCTCTGGTGCCCCTAAAGCTGTTTCCCCTCTGAGCTTAGAGGGAGCAAATTTGAGTAAGTCCATGCACAGGCCCTTTAAGAGGGGCTGCCTAGGGCTCCAGCCCCCTCAGCCTCTCTGAGCCTCAGTTCCCCTGGTTTTCCAGCCAGAAGTTATGGGGACTTCGCCTCCTTGCACTGGAATCCTGAGCAGAGCACCTGGTGTGGGATGGGGACCCCTCAGTCATCAGGGAGGACCTTCCCAGCCAAGGTATTCTCCTAATTTTTATCTGCCACACGTGGGTGTGGGACCACCCCTCCTACCAGTCTCAATGTGGCTGCCGCTTTAATTCCGTAGTTGTAGGACTTCCATTCAGCTTGATTTCAGGTGGTTTTGAATGATGGTTGTTCTGTACTTTAGTTGTAATTTTAATGTGGTCGTGGGAGGATGCGATACAGCATTTACCTAGGCTTCCATCTTGACCAGAAGTCCTCTGATGCATGTTTTTTTTTTTTTTATCCTCACCCAAGGACATTTTTTCTATTTTTTGTTCAGATAGAGTGTGGGAGGGAGAGAGAGAGAGAGAAACATTGACGTGAAAGGGACACGTCGAGTGGTTGCCATCCACACGACCCAACCAGGGCCGGGGACAAACTGCAACCGAGTTACGTGCCCTTAGCGGGAACTGAACCCAGGTATCGCAGGACCGCAGGCTGATGCTCTAACCACTGAGCCAAACCAGCCAGGGCTGATGCATGTTTTTTTATCTCCCCATTTTGGCGGCCTCTTTGTGTTTATTTCCATGTGTTAGGTAGGTCTCCTATGGCTCCTAGTCTTGGTAGGTTGGCCTTATGTAGGAGGTATCCTATGGGGCCTCGTGGCACAGTCTCCTAGATCACATGTGCTCCAGGAATGTTTCTTGTGTGGGTTATGTGGGGCCTCATATTGTAATTTAGGCTTGATTGCTATTGGCCTATTTGTGTGTGCGGTCAACCCTCAGGCTGGATGACTGTGAGGATCAACCCCAAACATTGCGGGTGAGCTGCTGTGCAGTTGCTGACCACTCAGAGCTGAATTTGCCTCGGTAGGGTCTAGTTCCTGCTGAAATCTCTCTTTGAATATGCCACTTGTGAAGCCAATTGGATCCTGCTCTGATGTTGTCTGAAGCTGGCCACATGGTATGCTGGTTCTGGAGCCTCTTGGGAAGGACTGTGATGCAGGTCAATGTCAGACGCTGCCTTGACCTGCCCTGGGCAACCTGTTTGGAGCTACAAAGTGATCCACAATTTCTGGCTGCTTCTGCTGAGCCTTGGTGTGCATGGGAAGGGGTCAAGCTGCACACCACGGCTGATTTTACCAGCACTGGGCCCTGGAGCAGGTCTGTAAAAATTCCTAGCCCCCGCCCCCAACCCCCCGCAAGGTCTGCTTCTGTCTACCTCCACCTGCTGGCTGCCTGTGAGGTTTAGTCACTGAAAGAGCCTCTGGTGGTACTTGAGTTGAATGCAGTAAGTTCTTAGTGAGTCACCAGGTAGGGGCGAGAGGTATTCTCTAGAACGGGTTCAATCTTGGAGCCAGTTTTGGGTCTGAAACTACTCAGCAAATGTCCCAAAGTATACCAAGTTTAGCTGTCACCTGCTGGTTGCTCATACCTTTATGGTGGGGCAGGGTCTCAGGAGTTTATCAGGGTGAGGCCAGCAGAGTTTATTAGGTTAAACAGACCAAGATTTGGCCATGTGAAGGGAAGGCTCTATACCAGTTGGGCATGTGAGGGAAAATTTTTCCTCATTCTAGAGCCACTCAACTCTGTCTCAGATTCTGCGAGGAGCTGGATCTCAGCAGGGAGAAGTAGTGAAAATTGAGAGAGGGGGAGGTGCCAGTCAGAACTGGGGGAAGTAGGGGTGTGTAGCCCCACCCCAGAGCCACACAACGGAGACTATTTCAGATTCTGCCCAGACCTTGGCAGGGTGGAGCCACCAAGAGTCAAGAGGGTGGGGCTAGGGGATCTATCATGAGGGGGAGATACCAGCCAGGATCATGGGAAAGCCGTGAGAATGGCCTCCGCCCCTAAGCCACATGGCTCATTCTCTGACACCTCTTGAGTCTGTTCAGACCTCTACACCTGGGCCCAGGCCACTCACCTTAACAGTGGGGAAGCTCATGTGGGTCAACAGGGAGACCAGAGGGTGGGGTTATTGCTTTCCCCCAGGCTGATGCTATATGAAGGGGCATGCTCCACCTAAGAAAGATGTTGTCTGCAGTGTGGTAGAGTGACTCAGCACAGGGGTCCCGGTGGCTGTCCCCCAGCTCTCTCCCTAGAACCACAACCCCAGTCTCTCCTCGAATTATTCCAGTTTGCTTCACTTTCCCTTCGCCAGAACCCAGGGTGAGTGGCTACAAAAGAGAGTTTATGCATTTGCCCTTTAAGAGGGTGCCTGTGTTTTCAGTGGACTCCTGTCTCTAACTGGCAGATAGAAACCCTGCTGCTGTTCACAGCCAGATGTGATGTGGGCACCTTCTCCCACTCCAGTGCTCTGGGCTGGGGAGCTGGCCTGCGTATGAGATCCCACACTTATGAGGGGTGGGGGAGCCTTTGCAGATATCCCTACAGAACCTCAGATGCTGGTTGTGGAAGCAGAGCCAGCCCTCTTGCTCCTCTGCACTTCTTGCAAGTCTTTTTTTTTTTTATCTTCACCCGAGGACATTTTTTGATATTTTGTTCAGATAGAGTGGGAGGGAGAGAGAGAGAGAGAGAGAGAGAAACATCAACATGAAAGGTACACATCGAGTAGTTGCCACCCGCACAACCCAACCAGGGCCGGGGACAAACTGCAACCGAGGTACACGCCCTTAGCGGGAACCGAACCAGGGTCTCTGGGGACCACAGGCCGACGCTCTAACTGCTGAGCCAAACCGGCCAGGGCTTCTTGCAAGTCTTGATGTGGTCCTTTAGTAAATCTTGGTTATAAGATTTTTCGTCAGCTAGTCTTCATTTGGTTATTCAGGTTGATTGCTCTAGAGTTGGATGGACTTCCAGTTTGGTCCTGGGAGGAGTTGAGTGCAGCTTCCACCTACTCCGCCGACATTTTGGATCTCTCATGATGTATCAGTGTAGATTCATCAATGGCAACAAATATACTACTCTGGTGGAGGTTCTTGAAATTGAAAGTTATACACATGTAGGAAAAGAAGATATATGGGAACTCTCAGTACCCTCCTCTCAATTTGCTGTGAACTTTAAAATGCTCCAAAAAACAAATCTTAATTTAAAAAGAGAGAGAAAATTTTGGAGATAAGTGCAGGTGATTATTGCACAATAATTTGAATCTAGTTAATACCCCAAACTGTACAGCAAAACTTGATAAGGTGGTAAGTTTTATGTTATATATGTTATTTACCACTATTTTGTATTTATTTAATTATTATTATTTTATTTTTAAAAAATCCTCACGTGAGTATATTTTTCCATTTATCTTCAGATACAGTGAGAGGGAGGGAGTGAGAGAGAGGAAGAGAAAGAGAGAGAGAGAACATTGATGTGAGAGAGATACATTGATCAGCTGCCTCCTGCATACCCCATACTGGGGATCGAGCCTGAAACCTGGGCATATGCCTGACTGGGAATTGAACCAGGACCTCTCAGACCATGGGATGATGCTCAGTCCACTGAACCACACTGGCCAGGCTTTACCACTATTTTCTTTCTTTCTTTTTTTTTAAATCTTTATTGTTGAATGTAGAATGTATTACCGATGTTCCTCATTTTTCCCCCATTGACCCTCTCGTCCCCACTCCCGCCCGCCTCCCGCCTTTTCCCACACTATTGTCTGTGTCCATTGGTTATGCATATAAGTTCTTTGGTTTATTTCTTTCCACCCCCCAACCCCTTTCCCTTTGAAGTTTGTCAGTCTAGCAATGAATTTGTACTTCTTAATCCCTTCACCTTTTTCACCCATTCCCCCAACCCCCCTCCCATCTGGCAACCAACAAAATGTTCTCTGTATCTATGAGAATGTTTCTGTTCTACCTGTTCATTTTGTTTGTAGATTCCATTGTTGATAGATATGTATTCATTGCCATTTTGTTTGTTCATATATTTTATCTTTTTCTTCAAAAAGACCCTTCATCATTTCATTTAATAACGGTTTGGTGGTGATGAACTCCTTTCACTTTTTCTTGTCTGGGAAACTCTTTATATGGCCATCGATTCTAAATGACAGCTTTGCAGGATAGAGTAATCTTGGTTGTAGTTCTTGCTTTTCATCACTCTGAATATTTCTTGCCACTCCCTTCTGGCCTGCAAAGTTTCTTTTGAGAAATCAGCTGACAGCCTTATGGGAACTCCCTTGTAGGTAACTAGCTGCCTTTCTCTTGCTGCTTTTAAGATTCTCTCTTTGTCTTGAACCTTTTGCATTTTGATGATGATGTGTCTTGGTGTGGGCCTCTTGGGGTTCATCTTGTTTGGGACTCTCTGTGCTTTCTGGACTTGAATGTCTGTTTCCTTCACCAAGTTAGGAAAGTTTTCTGCCGTTATTGTTTCAAATAGGTTTTCAATTTCTTGTTCTCGCTCTTCTCCTTCCGGCACCCCCAAGATGCGAATGTTGGCACACTTAAAGTTGTCCCAGAGGCTCCTTACCAATCCTCATATTTTTGTATTCTTTTTTCTTTTCTGATTGGGCGTTTTTTGCTTCCTTATATTCCAAATCGATGGTTTGCTTCTTGGATTTACGTACTCTACTATTGAATCTGTGTAAATTCTTCTTCTTCTTTTTTTTTTAATCCTCATCCGAGGACATTTTTCCATTTTTTGTTCAGGTAGAGTGGGAGGGAGAGAGAGGAACAGAGAGAGAGAGAGAAACATCGATGTGAAAGGAACTAATCAAGTGGCTGCCACCTGCACAACCAACCAGGGCCGGGGACAAACTGCAACTGAGGTACGTGCCCTTAGCGGGAACCGAACCCGGGTCTCTCCAGACCGCAGGCCGACGCTCTAACCGCTGAGCCAAACCGGCCAGGGCTAAATTATTCTTTATTTCAGTTAATGCCTCTTTCATTTCTGAGTGTGCATCCATCATTTCTGACTGGTCCT
Organism: Molossus molossus; assembly: GCF_014108415.1. Lineage (NCBI taxonomy): Eukaryota > Metazoa > Chordata > Mammalia > Chiroptera > Molossidae > Molossus > Molossus molossus. Next base: position 86,963,855 of record NW_023425388.1, read on the forward strand.
TTATTATGCTCTTGAGGCCCTCACTAAGTTCACTGAGGTTCTCACTAAATTCATTGAGCATTCTTATAAGCAGTATTTTGAACTCAGAATCTGTTAGGTTGCTTATCTCCATTTTGCTTAGTTCTTTTTCTCGGGTTTTGTTCTGTTCTTTCATTTGGGACCTGTTTCTTTGTCTCCTCATTTTGGCTGCCTCCCTGTGTTTGTTTCTATGTATTACTTAATGAGAGGTATGGGGCTAGCTGAGACCAGATGCTGCCTGTTTGAAAGAATTTAGGAAAAACCTGACGCAGGATCCAAGACAGGCCAATCCTATGGTTAAGCAACTGGCAACAGCTTGGGTGGGCCTGAAAGTTGGGTGGGGTGGGGCCTCAGGGTGTCACCAGGGTGGGGCTACCAGTTTGAGCCAGGTTGCTGGAGTCTCAGGTATGGCAACTGTCTGCCGCCCCAGGGAAGGGCTCACCAAAGGAACCAAGGCCTCTGACAGCACGTTTTTGCCCCTCGAGCTGCCTCCCCTCCAAGCTTAGAGGGAGCGAGTCTGATAAGTCTGTGCGGGGGCCCTTGAAGGAGCTGCCTGGGGCTCCATCCGTGTCAGCTTCCCTGAGCCTCAGTTCCTGCTGGTTTTTCCAGCCAGAAGTTATGGGGATTCTCTTCCTGGCACTGGAACCCTGAGCTGGGCACCTGGTGTGGGACAGGGACTCCTCAGTCCTCAGGAAGGACCTTCCCAGCCGAGGTGTCCTCCTGATTTTTATCCGCCTCACGTGGGTGTGGGACCAGCCCTCACGCCGCCGCCCCGCCTACCAGTCTGGATGTGGCTGCTGCTTTAATTCCGTAGTTGTAGGACTTCCATTCAGCTTGATTTCAGGCGGTTTTGAATGACGGTTGTTCTGTAGTTTAGTTGTAACTTTGATGTGGTTGTGGGAGGACGCGATACCGTGTTTACCTACGCCGCCATCTTGACCGGAAGTCCCATTTACCAGTATTTTAAATTGAGGTAAAAAATCAATTGTATTTCTATAAATAATATTGTACAACTGGAAGCCAAAAATTTTAAAAATCAATGTAATTGTAAGTCAGTGTGGCTCAGTTCGTTAGAGCATTGTCCCTTGCACTGAAGGGTTTTGGGTTTGATTCCCAGTCAGGGCACATTCCCACGTTGCAGGTCTGATCCCTGGTGAGGTCCATGTGGGAGTGACTGATCGATGTTTTTCTCTTATATCAATGTTTCTCTCTCTCTCTCTCTCTCTTCCCCTCTCCTTTCACCTCTGTATAAAAATCAATAATATTCTCAGGTAAGGATTAAAAAAAAATCAATGCAATTGTAACTCCAAAGACATAAAGTATTTAGGTATTAATCTAACAAACTATGTACAAGAAGATACTGAACACTGTAATACTTGGATGAAGGAAATCACAAAAGACCTAAGTAGAGGCATACTATGCTCATTGTTTGGAAGATTCAACATAGTAAGATGTCAATTCTCACCAAATTGACCTCCAGATTTAAAGCAATGCCAATCAAAATCCTAGCAGAATTCATTGTAGATGTAGAAAAGCTAACTCTATAACATATACAGAAGGACAAAAGAAGTAGAGTAACTGAAACAACTTTGAATAAGAGTAAAGCTGAAGGATTTTAAGATTTATTTACTATAAAGGTACAGTGATCAAAACAGTATGGTACTGGTAAAAACAAAAAGCTTTTCCTTTAAGAACAGAAACAAGACAGGGATGTCAACTTTCTCCACTCTTATTTAACATAGTACTAGAAGTCTTAGCCACAGCAGTCAGACAAGAAGCATAACCAATGGACATAGACAAGAATGTTGGGGCAGGGGGGTGGGAACGGGAGGAGGGTGTCAATGGTGGAAAAGGAAGAAATATCTAACAAAAATAAATTAATAAAAAATAAATAAATAAATTTAGAAATTTTCCTATGCTTACCACCAAAATAACTAACTAACTAAATAAAAAAGTTTTAAAAAGAAAGTAAAAATGAATGTGTATGCTATGCAACATTTAAAAAAAAAAGAAAATGTAGAGTACATTAATTGAAATGAATGAAATTGTCAGTTAACATTGTGTTAATTATTATATTTGCAATGCACCAGATATTGCCCTAAACACTTGGTATTATCTCATCAATTCTGACTATAATCCAAAGAGATAGGTCCTAGCAATGTCATCTCTGACTCAGAGAAAAATATTAAGCCATTGTCAATATTCACACAACTAGTAAGTGGAAGAATTAGGATTTGCACCTAGGGAATCTGATGCCAAAGATCACATTCTATTTATTTATTTATTTATTTATTTATTTATTTATTTATTTATTTATTTTTCTTTGTTGATTTTAGAGAGAGAAGAAAGGATAGGGAGAGAGTGTTAGAAACATCGATGAGAGAGAACATCATTTGGTCACCCCCTGCATGCCCCCAGTAGGTATCTGGCCCACAACCTGGGCATATGCCCTGACCAGGAATTGAACCGACGACCTCTTGGTGCATGGGTCGATGCTTAACCACTGAGCCACACCAGCTGGCTCAAAGATCACATTCTTAACCACTATATTTTATTGTCACGTAGGGGATTTCAAAGTCACCTAAATTCATCTGCCTAGTGATTGTAGAAGAAGAAATGAAAGTCCAGGGAGGTTAAGAAACTTTCTAAAAATCATACAATAAGCCCTGGCCAGTTTGGCTCAGCAGTTGGAGCGTCGGCCTGCGGTCCTGAGAGACCTGGGTTCGGTTCCCGCTAAGGGCATGTACCTCGGTTGCAGTTTGTCCCCGGCCCTGGTCGGTCGTGCGGGTGGCAGCCACTCGATGTGTTCCTTTAACATCGATGTTTCTCTCTCTCTCTCTGTTCCTCTCTCTCCCTCCCACTCTACCTGAACAAAAAATGGAAAAATGTCCTCGGGTGAGGATAAAAAAAAAAAAAATCATACAATAAGTATGCCATGGTCTCTTTCTAGATCCAAATCTCCCAGTTTCTTATATCATGTCTTTTTATTTTTAAAAATGTTTTTATTGATTTTTTTAAAGAAAGGAAGAGATAGAAACATCGATGTGAGAGAGAAACAGTGTGGGCTGCCTCCTGCACACCCTTTACTGGGGATCGAACCCACAACCCAGAAATGTGCCCTGACTGGGAATTGAACTGGGACCTCTCAGTCCATGGGATGTTGCTCAATCTACTGAGTCACACAAGCCAGGCCAGGCCAGGCAATTTATTTTGATAGAACGTTTCTTTTTCCTCAGTGTTTACCTCTATTCCCAGAGAATGCTGCTCTTCTTACCTCCAGGAAAGAGATGAAATCTTACAAATATGCTCAGCGTCTCGAAAATCAACATCGTCAGTGAATCTTAATTCAAGATAAATAATTGCATTTTCATCGATAACTGCCGTTTCCTTTTTGCCCGAATCATTTGGCATCACATTATTACTCTTTTAATTTAATTCGCCTGTGTTGGTTAGCATAAAGCATTGTGGTTTTCTTTTTATAAGGAAAATACTGACTACTGTAGTGTGGTCTGGCTGGGAATGTGTAATCTATGCTGCCATCTAGCGGTGCTATTGTACTATTACACCGTGATGAATTTCGTTTTCATGACTTCCCACTTTTCTCCAAAGCAGAGCAAGATTTTTCAGATTCCTGGTTCCTATCACAACCAGTTCTGTATCTTAGGAATGGAGTGGGATGAGAATGGAAGAGGGTAATGGAAAGGAAAGATACTCTACTGGGACTCTAAATTCTGGGAAACGGAAGAGAAAACACCATTTCTGAGTGAGAGCAAGGTATTTTCCAGGGATAGAAAATACTCCCTACTGGCTGATCTTGGCACAGACAGGTTATATTATATTTCCAATGAACCAAGGCAAAAAAAAACAAAAAAACGTAAATAAATTGTGCACTTAATCTCTTCAGTCTTGGTTTCCTTGTATATAATAAAGAGAATGATGGGGGTAGTCTAAATGTTCTCCAAAAATCTTTACATATCAATGTTCTATGACTTTATAATTTCCTACTCAAAATATTTGTTTATGTGACATCACGCAGACACATTGGGAAATTTCTAGAGGCTTAGATTTGTTGTTTTTGGCCGATGTGCTTGATCCAGTCTAAATAAGACCTCCGCTTTCCTTTTGTTTTCTCTTTGTAAGTGAAATATTAGCTACGTATCCCAAAATGAATACTGGGGACACAGCCATGCTATCCGTTTTTCTCTTTGGCTCCCTGCCAAAGGAATGAAACTGGCTGGTGTCATCAGAGTGGAAGAAGCATGAACAGGGGGCAGTTTACTCCAGGGAGAGCTTAAACCACTGCAAAATTCAACAGTGACCCCGTGATTCATTTTTTTTCTTGGAAGTTAACCACTTTCTAATTTTGACAGATATGATTTTCTGACTTTTTGTTTCTTAAGAAGCTTACTGAGTTTGCAAAGAAATCACTAAAGGGATAAGGTTGAGGGGCTGACTCAGCACTAACAGAATCAGATGCCTTATGGTAATTAAATGGAAACTCTAACAGTGGTTCTCAACCTTCCTAATGCTGTGACCCTTTAATATAGTTCTTCATGTTGTGATGACCCCCGACCATAAAATTATTTTGTTGCTACTTCATAACTGTAATTTTGCTACTGTTATGTCTTAGGCGACCACTGTGAAAGGGTTGTTTGACCCCCAACGGGGTTGCGACCCACAGGTTGAGAACCGCTGCAAATCTAAGGTCTTCTGTGGACCAATTCTTATAGCCTATGCCAGTGTCTTCTTTATTTTATGCAAACCATTTCCCGCTTAAGATCCATAACTGACAAAATACAACTGCTTTTATTCCTCACTTATTGTTGATATTGATATAAGTAGTTGGTCTGGCAAAGATTGTTCAATAAAGAGGTCAGATGGATTTGCATTATTGACTCATCTCTACATTGTGGAAATGGGCACCCAGGACACCCTGACATGATAAGTGATGGTAAGGAGGCATATTTGCCAGATAGTTTTGAAAAATGTGTACCCCCAAATAGCTTCACTGCTGACCCAAAAAGTGGACAACTTCTACTTTAGTACTTCATTCCTTCAGGTCAAAGTTTGCTTCAAGAAGTTTCTTAATGTCAACATTGCTTAATCTTTCTCAGCTACCAATATTTCATTGTGAACTTAAAAGATCAGCAGTCATCAAAATTAGTCTCGATCCTTGGCCAGTTTGGCTCTGCAGTTAGAGTGTCAGCCCTTGGACTGAGTGGTCGCAGGTTCGATTCCCGGTCAAGGGCAGGTTGCAGGTTTGATCCTTCTTCTGGGTCATATGGGAGGCAACCAATCGATGTTATCTCTCTCCCATCAATGTTTCTCTCTCTCTCCCTCCTTTCTTCCCTCCCTCCTTCCCTTCCACTCTTTCTAAAAATCAATGGAAAAATATTCTCAGGTGAGGATTAACATAAACAAATAAATAAATAAGAGAAAACAGCTCAGCGGATGTGGCTCAGTGGTTGAACATTGACCCATGCACCAAGAGGTCACCAGTTCAATTCCCAGTCAGGGCACATGCCCAGGTTGTGGACCAAATCCCCAGTGGGGAGCATGCAGGAGGCAGCCAATTGATAATCTCTCTCATCGATGTTTCTAGCTCTCTCTCCCTCTCCCTTCCTCTCTCTCTCTAAAATCAATAAAGAAAAATAAATAAATAAAAAGAATGGATCAGGCCAGGGTGACAACTAGTGCAAAGGCCCTCAGGTGGGATGGTGTTTGGTATGTTTAAGGAGCAGCAAAGAGGTGAGTGTTTGTGGAACAGCTGGCTAGGGGTGGGGTGGGGGGAATAGGGGAAGTCAGAGAAGCAAAGAGGAGGAGGGAGTTGCAGATTATGTGGGGCTTTCTTAGCCCGTGGAAAGACTTTTTCAATGGATGGAAATGAGGAGCAATTGCAGAGTTTTGAGGAAAAGAGTAAATTGATCTGACGTATTTTAAAGGATCACTCGTTGCTGTGTTGAGAGTTGACTGAAATAGTGCAAGGGAAGAGGCAAGGAGACCAGCTGGGGCAATGCTGCAGTGATTCCAGCAAGAGATGACGACTAAAAGACTAGGGTAGTGGCTGAGGTAGTGGTGGGAAGCACTTGGATCCTGGATATATTTTTAAGGTGGAGTGGATGTGGAGTGAGAGAGAGAAAAGTCAAGAAAAGACAGTGTTGTCATCTCCAGTTGAGATGGACAAGGTTTTAGGTGGATTGGAGGGAAATGTTAACAAGCTTACCTCTGAACACGTTAAACTTCTCAGACATCCAGGTAGAAATATTAAGCAGCCAGTCTGATCTATTTCTCAGTCCATTCAGGCTGCTATAACATGATACCATAGATTGGGTAGCTTATAAACAACAGAAATTTATTTCTGACAGTTCTGGAACCTGAAAGTCCAAGATCAGGGTGCCAGCATGGTTAGGTAAGGTCTCTCTTTAAACAAAAAAAATTTTTTAAATGTTTTTGAGAGAGAGAGAAATATCAATGTGAGAGGGAAACATTGATCAGCTGCCTCCTGCACCCCCCCCCCCCCAGTGGGGATCAAACCTACAACCAGGACATGTGCCCTGACTGGGAATAGAACCAGGACCTCTCAGTTCATGGGAGGACATTCAATCCACTGAGCCACACTAGCTGGGCAAAGGGCTCGCTTCCAAGTTGCAGGCTTCTTGTTATATCCTCAAGTGATGGAAAGGAGAAGGCAGTTCTCCGGGGTCTCTTTTATAAGGGCACTAATCAGATTTATGAGGACTCCATCCTCATGATTACAGCTCCCAAAAGCCCGACTTACTAAAACCATCACCTTTTTGTGTCTTCAATGAACATAGGAATTGGGGGGTGGGGACACAAACATTCCAACCATAGCAGTATGAGATGGAATTTTGGGAGAAATACCTGAACTGACAACATAAACTAGGGAGTACTTAGCATTTGTATGGCTTTTAAAGCCTTGAGACTGGCTGAGATCAATAAAGAAAGGAGTTGATAGAAAAGAGCAAGTACTCAAGTACCGAAGTACTGAGCTCCAGTGAGATCTGATAGAGCAAGGGGAAGCAGACAACAGGACTGAGGGGTGATGACAAAAGAGGTAAGAGGAAAATAGGAGAGTACAGTATCCTAGAAGGTAGGTGCAGAAAATGTTTCAAATGGGAGGGAGAGATGGGGTAGATCAATCGAGTAAGGTAGAACTAGGCCTAGACCCTTGAAAGAACAGCCTCCACATTGCTGAAGGACAGAGAGAGAGAGAGAGACAGAGACACAGACACAGACAGAGACTCTCTCTGTGCATGCTGTGGAATGTGAACTGTGAATCCCTGAGCGTGTAATAAATGTATGGAGTTTCCCAAACTTAGCCCAGAACACTTCACAAAAGATCTCCAGTGTAGCCAAAACTACTTCGGAAAATGTTGGATAGTGGCAATGAATGGAGAGAGTAGGCCTAGGTCCAGAGTGCTGGGTTCAGGGGTCAGGGCCCTGGGTCTCATGACAACACTGAGCTGGAAAACAAACTTGACCACAGTGGAGTCCTGCAGCAGCGGCAGGAACAGTAGATTAAAAGCAGCACCTTTTCTTACATTTCTTCTGTGGCTGGCTCTTTGCAGAAGAGGATACACTTACTGGCCCAGAAATATTTGAAAAAAAGGTCAAACTTTAGCTAGTAGGGAAATTAAAATTAAAACCACCACATTCATTAGATTGGGTAACAACTAAAAGCCTGATAAACTGATGTTAAAAATATTTTAATAAATGAGAAGTCTCATTCACTTCTAGTGGGGTTGTAAATTGGTGCTATCACTTTAAAAAACAAAAAACAAAAACAAAACAAAAAACCAACCCTAACTTTAAAAAAAATTGATTTTAGAGAGAGAGAGAGACAGACAGACAGACAGACAGACATTGACTTGCTGTTCCACTTCTTTATGCATTCATTGGTTGTTTCTTGTATGTGCCCTGACTAGGGACTGACCCCACAATCTTGGCATATCAGGACGCTGCTCTAATGCAATCATTTTGATGTATACAGTAAATTTGAAAATGTGAAAATTGTTCAGCCTAGTAGTTTTACTTCTAGGTATTTACCCTAAAGAAGCTCCTACATATGTGTACAAGGAAATATTACTGCAGAACTGTTTATAATAGATTATGACAGAAAAATAAGAAATAATGTCTATCAATCAAAGAACGAATACATAAAATGTTTTGTATCCACACACTGAAATAACATATAGCAGTTAAAAATTAATTAACTAGGGCTATTCGCTGTATCTATGAGATTGTTTCTGTTCTGCTTGTTCATTTTGTTTGTAGATTCCATTGTTGATAGATATGTATTCATTGCCATTTTGTTTGTTCATATTTTTTATCTTTTTTTTAAAAAAGACCCTTCAACATTTCACATAATAACGGTTTGGTGGTGATGAATTCCTTTAACTTTTTCTTGTCTGGAAAACTCTTTATATGGCCATCGATTCTAAATGACAGCTTTGCAGGATAGAGTAATCTTGGTTGTAGGTTCTTGCTTTTCATCACTCTGAATATTTCTTGCCACTCCCTTCTGGCCTGAAAAGTTTCTTTTGAGAAATCAGCTGACAGCCTTATGGGGACTCCCTTGTAGGTAACTAGCTGCCTTTCTCTTGCTGCTTTTAAGATTCTCTCTTTGTCTTGAACCTTTTGCATTATTATTTTTTTTATCCTCACCTGAGGACACCCCTCCATTTTTTGCTCAGATAGAGTGGGAGGGAGAGAGAAAGAGAGAGAAACATTGACGTGAAAGGGACACATCAAGTGGTTGCCACCCACACGACCCGGGACAAACTGCAACCAAGGTACGTGTCCTTAGCGAGAACTAAACCCGGTTTCTCCAGACCGCAGGCCAATGCTTCAACCGCTGAGCCAAACCAGCCAGGGCTCAGCTGACAGTCTTATGGGAACTCCCTTGTAGGTAAATAACTGCTTTTCTCTTGCTGCTTTTTAAATTCTATCTTTGTCTTGAATCTTTTGCATTTTCATGATAATGTGTCTTGGTGTGGGCCTCTTGGGGTTCATCTTGTTTGGGACTCCTTGTGCTTCCTGGACTTGTATGTCTGTTTTCTTCACCAAGTTAGAGAAGTTTTCTGCCATTATTGTTTCAAATAGGTTTTCCATTTCTTGTTCTCTCTCTTCTCCTTCTGGCACCCCCAAGATGCGAATGTTGGCACGCTTGAAGTTGTCCCAGAGGCTCCTTACACTATCCTCATTTTTTTGTATTCTTTTTTCTTTTTGCTGTTCTGATTGGGTGTTTTTTGCTTCCATATATTCCAAATTGATGGTTTGCTTCTTGGCTTTACCTACTTTACTATTGAATCTGTGCAAATTATTCTTTATTTCAGTTAGTACATCCTTCATTTCTGACTGGTCCTTTTTTATGCTCTTGAGGCCCTCACTAAGTTCACTGAGGTTCTCACTAAGTCCACTGAGCATTCTTATAAGCAGTATTTTGAACTCAGCATCTGTTAGGTTGCTTATCTTCATTTTGCTTAGTTCTTTTCCTGGGTTTTTGTTCTGTTTTTTCATTTGGGACCTGTTTCTTTGTCTCCTGTTTGTTTCTATGTATTACTTAACGAGAGGTATGGGGCTAGCTGAGACCAGATGTTGCTTGTTTGAAAGAATTTAGGAAAATCTGAAGCAGGATCCAAACAGGCCAATCCTATGGTTAAGCAACTGGCAACAGCTTGGGTGGGCCTGAAAGTTGGGTGGGGCGGGGCCTCAGGGAGTCACCAGGGTGGGGCTACCAGTATGAGCCAGGTTGCTGGAGTCCCAGATATGGCCACTGTCTGCTGTACCATGGAAGGGCTCACCAAAGGAACAAAGGCCTCTGACAGCACGTTTTTCCTGGAGAAAGCCTCCTCTCCAGCCCTCACTCCAATGCCAAACAGTTCAGTTCTTCCCTGTGTGTCTCTGGTGCCCCTCAAGCTGCCTCCCCTCCAAGCTTAGAGGGTGTGAGTCCAATAAGTTCGTGCACTGGCCCTTTAAGAGGAGCTGCCTGGGGCTCCAGCAGCCTCAGCCTCCCTGAGTCTCAGTTCCTGCTGGTTTTTCCAGCCAGAAGTTATGGGGACTTCTCTTCCTGGCACTGCAACCCTGAGCAGGGTGCCTGGTGTGGGACGGGGACTCTTCAGTCCTCAGGGAGGACCTTCCCAGCTGAGGTGTCCTCCTGATTTTATCCGCCTCACGTGGGTGTGGGACCAGCCCATCTGCCTCCGCCCTCCTACCAGTCTCAATGTTGCTGCTGCTTTAATTCCGTAGTTGTAGGACTTCCATTCAGCTTTATTTCAGGCGGTTTTGAATGATGGTTGTTCTGTAGTTTTGTTGTAACTTTGATGTGGTTGTGGGTGGATACGATACCGCCATCTTGACCCGAAGTCACCATTTATACAGTTTTGAAATGTGCAAAAAGTTTGTACATTATTTATGAATACATTTACAATAATGATACAACTGTATATAATGATAAACACTTAATAGAGGATTAGGGGAGAGACAAGGATTTATTTCTTTATTCTGCATATTTGTGTTATTTCATATTAAATATATCTTTTAAAGAAGGAAGACATGCCTAATAAACACAGCAGGAGATTTTAATGCCTGGGCTAAGAGAAGATGTAACCCAAGTCATAAATTAATGTGATAAAGCTATAACACAGGATACAAGGTGTCAAGGAGACAAATCAATTTGAGGAAATTTAAGAATTTCTTTCACACTATATATGTGGGAAGAAAATAGCATTCTTCTTAAACCCTGGTAACAGTTCAGCTGTTGCTATATTGCTCAACTGGTGATATTCCATGAAGAAATTTAATTTCACTGACATGCCCATTCATTGGTGAATTTCATACATAGAGGGAACATTCCTACCCTATGTATGCAAAGTACCTTTAGGAAAGTGTGTGGCCATAATTTAACAAGACTTATTTTTTAGTTATCAGGCTGCTTACAATATTAAATCTAAAATAAACCACTCTGATATCAGTGGAATAAACAATCATCTTAAATTATAATTATTAATTTAACAAAAATAATAATTTGATTTTTTTGTTTGGACTATGGCAATCGGTATGCATTTAGAGAGCTAAAGTTTTCTTTCTGGGAAAAATAAAACACCCATGGGGTAAAGGAAAAGGTCTTCAAATGTGTAATTAAAATTAAATTAATCATCTTTGTTCTCATTAAGCATATTATTTTGCCAAGTCATTAAATACATTCAAATGATATTGTGTTGGATTAAGGGGATTTAATAACTAACCTCATTTCTTTGTCTGCCAAGGACTGCAGCTGAGAGTTTATTGAGTAGAGGATCAAGCATCTCAGTAGAGAAGCTTCCCTGGAAAGGGTAACCAAAGGATAGAAATGGAAAATGAAAGAAGTCTGCTTTGTGTTCCCTAAATTGCTGATGATCCAGGCAGATGTTTGCCTGTAGGTAATCTACTAAAACAAAGGACCAGCATTGAAGGCAATGTCTTTCTTTTTTTCCTTGATACCTTTTACCTGGCACACTTTTTTTTTTAAGACACAGAAGCAATTTTGATAACAGTATTGGTTGTATCCCTCTGCGTTCCTTTCTTTGGAAGAGATGATCCCGGCTTCCCAGTCCGTCTTCTTCACCTGCATCTGGGTCACTCTGATGCCAAATCTTTGTGGTGGTGACTGTCTCTAGAGATGGCATTCACTCATAAAAACAAATCACCTCTGGTTGGCGTCAGAAAGAGCAGCATCTTGGTTCTTGCTGGCATGTGTTTGCTTATTTTTGGAGACAAAAGATAAAGGGCTCACACAGAAATATTTTTTTAGGGAATATAGTTCTTCAATGAGTAATGTATTACCAAGGAAACAGAATGTTTCTTCAGATTTTTTTTTTGAGTAGTAGTCTAAAAATCAACTTTGAATGTCAAGTACTTATAGGGTGTATAGTTTCATATATTGATGAGATAGTAGTGAAAGGTGTTATAGCCATTTGTTGTCTTTCAAGAATAGTTCCCATGCCTTTGAAACATCATTGAATGCCAATACATCATTATTATTATCTATCATCAATAATTGAGAGTGTGTTTGAATATGCTAGTAAGGGAGCATAGCTAACTAGTAGACTGAGCAGTTCATCCAGTTTGCTGGGGATTTTATGGGTTTTAGCACTAAAAGTCCTAGGAATCCCCTCTGTCCTAGGTTGGAACAACTGTTTCCCTATTACCCATGTACCTTTAATAACTGAAATGACTTCCTATCAGGGAAAGACGTTCCTTTTCACCAAGCACAAGATTTCCAAAATGACCCAGTAGGAGAAACTGAGGAATGAAGGTAAACACTACCACCCAGCCAACCTTGGCAATCAATGGGGTGACAGATGTTTCAGCCAGATTGCCTTCACAGCTTGAATATTTATGAAGTACTCACAGTGAGATCAGGAAAGAGAACAGAAAATTTTAATAAATCCTTCTGAAGACTCAGGTTTAATGACCAAAAAAACAAAAGAGGTGTGTTGTAGGGGGAGGAAGAGGTCATCAGGTTCCTGACTCCTGGTCTGCTCCTGAAAATCAAGGACTACTTCCCACACTTTCCTTCCTTGTGTCTGCTCCTACACTCAGATCTGAGATGATATGAACTGTTGCCAGTTCAACCACTTTCTGAGTCTTCTTTAAGACAATCAGGCAAGGCAATATTTGGGAAATATGGAGTTATTCCATCAGACTATATATTTTTTAAGGTTGCTTATAACATCTGTATAGTATATTTTATTTAATTTTGAAATAGATGGAGACTGCTTAAAATATCATTTACTACTCAAACAGATTCGTCCAGTTTGTTCGGTGACTGTGTGGACAAGAAGGGCGATTTTCATAGGAGCTAACCCAGCACGTTGGCCCACAATTGACTGCAGAATTGCTGCATGAAAATCTATTATGTGTATTTTTAAAGTGTTATTTAAGAGACAAAGTTCTTTGTAGTGGAGTAGGGATTTTTTTCTTATGTTAGATTCTCATTGTTAGACCCTATGTAATTAAAGAGAGAACCTCAGGGTTTCTGCTACATGGGGCCAAGCAGGCTCATTTTCACTTCTCTATATCCTAAGTGAAGTACCTCTTTCATTAAAATTTATATCAGTTTTTTTGTTCTTCAAAGAAAAATCCTCTAGGGCACGAGGGATTGAGTAAACCGTCAGCCCTGGTTCGGAAGTAGTACTGAGAATGAAAGCCAGGCATTTCTGAGTGAACGTGTAACCCAGCCAGCCCATTTCAGGGCTGTCACTTGACACATTGTTATGCAGATTCTTGAGGCATTTTGACAAAAATACAGAAATTACTTTATGGGATAGTTTCTAGAGCAAGTAGCCCAGGATTCTTCAGACCTTAGTATGTAACTAAATACTGTGAGGTTCTTTGCCGCACACCCAGTCTGATTATTAGTAACTAAATAAGTAATAAATGAACAAATACTCCACTCTTTCATAACACAAGAGAACTAATAGAATGAACATGGAATAAAGGCACGATCTTCCTTTGAAAATTATGAAGTAAATGCGTGTTCATTACCTTGCACTTAATGTGCACTATTTTGAGCCAGTTTTCATATAATCAATCAGGCCCTTAAATGCTTTGTTATTAAATATTTTCATTCAGAATATAATCTTACTCTTTATCCCCCAAATTCCCTTTTTATCCAGACATTTTTTAAGGTCTTGCATCTAATGTTTCCCTTTGTTTCTTAAAAATGAAATGGGGGTGGTAGTGATGGATGAATTCAGTTACGGCAGGTGAAAAATGTTTTTCTTTTGCCTAGGGAAGAGATTTGGCTCCTTGGTGGTGCAAAGAGGATTAGACATGTAGACTCACTGAATATTAATTTGTTCTCTTCACAGTTGTACTGAATGCCTTTTATATGCCGTCTTCTGGGTTGGGGGTTAGGGATACCAGGGGAACATCACCCTGCCTCTGGCCTTAAGAATCATGAGCAGAGTATGAGGTCTGCTTAAATCAGCTTGCAAGAGCCAACTGCTAAATTTTCAGGAAATCTACTAGCTGGCTGTTAAAAAAAATTATTAAAAATTAAATTATATAAACATACAATTAAATAAATTATTTAAAAAACTAAGGTAATAAATATTTAAAACTTACCACTTCTAATTACTACATTTTACTGTTACCTATTGTTTTGAGGTTATTTATATCTGTATGGTAGAAAACTACACTATATTGTGCCATCCTATTCTATAAACTATAGCATAACATACTACAATAGGTTATTATATGATATGACATGACACTACACTATGGGCTGTGCCTATCTCTGTCATGTCAGTAGTTTGAAAGCAGCCATGGTGGGAGTATTTACATCATGGAAATCAACAAATACTACAAATAGGGCTTTTTTTTTTTTCCCTGGAGAGCGAGCAACTTATTAAACATTTACCAGCACATGCGTGAACCTAATGTAAAAACCAAGAAGGTCCTAGGAAAGCAAATGCAAGTAAGACAGAAAAGAAACTGCCAACTGCAGGCTATATGCTCCTCTGGGAGCAGGGGCTGCTCCGGTCCAGCCTTCTTTTGTTATAAGAGAACTTGAGTCCAGTGTTGCTCACTTTTCTAATTTTGCAAAAGAAGTAGAAAAATTTCCAGTTTAGTACAGCAGATGGGTTACCCAAAAAGATATCTGCAAATCAGTTCCTACTGTGGTCCAATTTCTTCATTTCACAGGTGAGGAAACTGAGACCTCATTACTGAGCTCATGATCTGAGACCCAAGTAAGACTAAGGAATGATGGGACATGCCCTGTGGCGGCTCTTCTGCAAAAATGTTCATCTGCAATGATTCTTCCTTTATGAGAGGCTGTTGGCTAAAGTCAAGCATATACTCCCAGAATTCAGGTGTTCAGGGGCAGTTCAGTCAAAGGCACAGATCCATCTGGTTAATGCCTCATGTTCTCTCTTAGAAATCTCAAAAGCATCAGGGACCTAGTATAAATATTGGATCCAGAATTATAAACGTTTCCTTAGTGAATAAAAATTAGATCAACTGATTTTCCCACAACTTTACTGCATTTCTTGGATTTGCATCTATGTAGCCTAATAGAACATTTTTGTTGTTGTTGTTAATCCTTATTCGAGGATATTTTCCCATTGATTTTTAAAAACAGAGTGGAAGGGAGGGTGGGGAGAAACAAAGTATTTAAACTTGTTTTTTTTTATTAATTTGAGAGAGAGAGGAAGGGAGAGGGAAGGAGGAAGGGAGAAGGAGGGAGAGACAGAAACATTCATGAGAGAGAACATTGATTGGCTGCCTCCTGCATGCCCCCCACTGGGGATTTGGCCCATAACCTGGGCATGTGCCCTGACCAGGAATTGAACCAGCAACCTCTTGGTGCATGGGGTGATGCTCAACCACTGAGCCACACCAGGCAGGCAAGACAAAATATTTTATTTGTTTTGTTTTATCTGAGGACATTTTTCCATTTTTTGTTCAACGGGAGGGAGGCAGAGGAAGAGAGAAAGAGGGAGGGAGGGAGGGAGGGAGAGAGAGAGAGAGAGAGAGAGAGAGAGAGAGAGAGAGAGAGAGAGAGAGAAACATCTACATGAAAGGGACACATTGAGTGGCTGCTACCCGCATGACCCAACCAAGGCTGGGGACAAACTCAGGGTATGTGCCCTTAGCGGGAACCAAACTGGTGTCTCTCTGGACCACAGACTGATGCTCTAACCACTGCGCCAAACCGGCCAGGACAAGACAAAATATTTTAAAATAAAATATAGGGGACTTCCGGTCAAGATGGCGGCGTAGGTAAACGCCCACAACCACATCAAAGTTACAACTAAACTACAGAACAACCATTCATTATTCAAAACCACCTGAAATCGACCTGAATGGAAGTCCTACAACTACGGAATTAAAGAAGCATCCACATTGAGACTGGTAGGAGGGGCAGAGGCAGATGGGCTGGTCCCACACCCACATGTGGTGGATAAAAATCAGGACACCTCAGCTGGGAAGGTCCTCCCTGAGGACTGAGGGGTTCTCGTCCTACAACAGGCACCCCGCTCAGGGTTGCAGTGCCAGGAAGAGAAGTCCCCATAACTTCTGGCTGGAAAAACCAACAGGAACTGAGGCTCAGGGAGGCTGAGGCGGCTGGAGCCCCAGGCAGCCCCTCTTAAAGGGCCCACGCACAGATATATCGAACTCGCTCCCTCTAAGCTTGGAGGGGAAGCAGCTCGAGGGGTGCCAGAGCCATACAGGGAAGAACTGAGCTGTTTGGCATTGGAGCGAGGGCTGGAGAGGGGGCTTTCTCGGGGACAAACGTGCTGTCAGCTGCTTTTGTTCCTTTGGTGAGCCCTTCCCTGGGACAGCAGACAGACGCCATATCTGGGACTCCAGCAACCTGGCTCACACTGGTTGCCCCACCCTGGTGATTCCCTGAGGCTCCGCCCCAGCCAACTTTTAGGCCCACCCAAGCTGTTGCCAGTTGCTTAACCATAGGATTGGCCTGTCTTGGATCCTGCGTCAGATTTTCTTAAATTCTTTCAAACAAGCAGCATCTGGTTTCAGCTAGCCCCATACCTCTCGTTAAGTAATACACAGAAACAAATTCAGAGAGGCAGCCAAAATGAGGAGACAAAGAAACAGGTCCCAAATGAAAGAACAGAACAAAACTCCAGGAAAAGAACTAAGCGAAATGAAGATAAGCAACCTAACAGACGCTGAGTTCAAAATACTGCTTATAAGGATGCTCAATGAACTCCGTGAGAACCTCAGTGAACTTAGTGAGGGCCTCAAGAGCATTAAGAAGAACCAGTTCGAAATGATGGATGCACAGTCAGAAATGAAGGAGGCACTAACTGAAATAAAGAATAATTTACACAGATTCAATAGTAGAGTAAGTAAAGCCAAGAAGCAAACCATCGAATGGGAATACAAGGAAGCAAAAAACATCCAATCAGAACAGCAAAAAGAAAAAAGAAACCATAAAACTGAGGATAGTGTAAGGAACCTCTGGGACAACTTTAAGCGTGCCAACATTCACATCTTGGGGGTGCCAGAAGAAGAAGAGAGAGAACAAAAAATCGAAAACCTATTTGAAACAATAATGTCAGAAAACTTCCCTAACTTGGTGAAGGAAACAGACATACAAGTCCAGGAAGCAGAGAGAGTCCCAAACAAGATGAAACCCAAGAGGCCCACACCAAGACACATCATCATCAAAATGCAAAAGGTTCAAGACAAAGAGAGAGTCTTAAAAGTAGCTAGAGAAAAGCAGTTAGTTACCTACAAGGGACTTCCCATAAGGCTGTCAGCTGATTTCTCAAAAGAAACTTTGAAGGCCAGAAGGGAGTGGCAAGAAATATTCAGAGTGATGAAAAGCAAGAACCTATAACCAAGATTACTCTATCCTGCAAAGCTGTCATTTAGAATCGATGGCCATATAAAGACTTTCCCAGTCAAGAAAAAGTTAAAGGAGTTCATCACCACAAAACCGTCATTATATGAAATGATGAAGGGTCTTTTTGAAGAAAAAGATAAAATATATGAACAAACAAAATGGCAATGAATACATATCTATCAGCAATGGAATCTACAAACAAAATGAACAGGCAGAACAGAAACATTCTCATAGATACAGAGAACATTTTGTTGGTTGCGAGATGGGAGGGGGTTTGGGGGAATGGGTGAAAAAGGTGAAGGGATTAAGAAGAACAAATTGGTTGCTAGACTGACAAACCTCAAAGAGAAGGGGGTTAGATGGTGGGAAAAAATAAACCAAAGAACTTATATGCATAACCAATGGACACAGACAATAGTGTGGGAAAAGGCGGGAGGCGGGCGGGAGTGGGGAGGAGGGGGTCAGTGGGGGCAAAATGAGGAACATCTGTAATACATTCAACAATAAAGGTTAAAAAAATAAATAAGTTAAAAAATAAAATGAAATATAGAGCTCTGGCCAGTTTCACTCAGTGGTTAGAGCATCGGCCCGCAAACCAAAGAGTCA
Organism: Molossus molossus; assembly: GCF_014108415.1. Taxonomy (NCBI): domain Eukaryota; kingdom Metazoa; phylum Chordata; class Mammalia; order Chiroptera; family Molossidae; genus Molossus; species Molossus molossus. Next base: position 86,981,862 of record NW_023425388.1, read on the forward strand.
CAGGTTGACTCCAGGTTTGCAGGTTCGAATCCAGGTTCACAGCTTCGCACATAACCTTGGTGCAGTTCCATCTCCGGCCCTGGTTAGGGTTTTGCAGGAGGCAGGCAATCAGTGTGTCTCTCGAATGTAGATGGTTCTCTCTCTCTCTCTCTCCCCCCGCCCCCGCTTCCACTCTATCTAAAATAATCAATGAAAAAATATCGTTGGGTGAGGATTAACAAGAACAAAATAATAAACAAACAAACAAACAAACAAACAAACAAATAAGATATATATGGAATAAGGCCAGAAAGCTCTGAGCTAAAGTTGCTGCTCTATCATGAATTAATCCCTTTGTTAAGCATGTTTGCTTTTCTTGTCTTTAACTGTTCTCTTCAGTCCTCACTTTATTAACTTTTCTACATACAGGTTGGGGCAAAAGTAGGTTTCCAGTTGTATGTGAAGCAGAGTTAAAGCGATTGTAATAATCATAACCTTGTATGTCTTTGTCCATATGAACAACTGTATCCTACTTTTGCCCCACCATGTATGTCTTTTAAAAATAAACCAGGGATCTTCGAATAGGGTACCTATACTTCAAGACTCTAATGTACCTCTCAGGGTGCATGCAACCTATCAGAGGGGCATGTGAGCATGGATAGTTTGAAAACAGTCATTTCTGGATCTTTGCCTTTCTTTGACCTCTTTGCTAAAATTGAACCACCTGAAAACTCACCTGCAGTATTCTTTATAGCCTCCCTTTAATAATTGCTCTGACCCATTTGGCTAAATGAAGGCATACTTCTCCCTCTTCCTGAATTTTACTACGTGTATTGCCCCAGTGTATAAAATCCTCCTGGATACAAAGAGACCATTATAAATGTTATTGAGGTAGTGAATGGCTTTAATTTAAATAACACATTCTTTTCCAAACTGGGTGATTTTCTTTCTTTTGTTTTTTTGTTTTTTACTTTCAATAAAACTGAAGGAAGAAAATAATTTGTCAGGGTACAATCATTACAAATAATTGTTAATGATAACAATGTGATCACAATGTGAATTTCAGAATATACAAAGAAATTTAAATAAGTAAGTTACATTGCTGAAACAAAATTTTTTCAAATTCTATGTACTTACATATATCTGAACAAAGTTTTCAATATTTTCATCTATAAAAGTTAAAAAAATAGGATCAGGAAAATGTAAATCCAAATCACAATGAGATATTGCCTCACACCTGTTGGAATGGCTATTGTAGATAAGACAAGAAATAACAAGTGTTGGCAAGGATGTGGAGGAAAGGAAACCCTTGTGCACTGTTGGCAGGAATGTAAATTGGTGCACCTACTGTGGAAAACAGAATGGAAGTTCCTCAGAAAATTAAAAATAGAACTACAATATGATCCAGCAATTTCACTTCTGGGTATTTAAAAATATTTTTTTTCCTTTATTGTTTTAAATTTTGTTTCCCTTTATTTTATTTTAGAGAGAGAGGAAGGGAGAGGAAGAGAGAGATAGAAACATCATTGAGCAAGAACATTGATTGGCCACCCCCTGCATGCCCCCACTGGAGATCAGGCCCACAACCTGGGCATGTGCCCTGACCGGGAATTGAACCAGTGACTTCTTGGTGCATGGGTCGACGCTCAACCACTGAACCACATGGATCAGACTCACTTCTGGGTATTCAAAGAAAATTAAAAGACTATCTCCAAAAGATATATATACCCCTATGTTTACTGTAGCATTATTTACAATGGTCAAGATATGGAAACAACATAGGCATTTATCAATGAATGAATGGATAAAGAAGACGTGATATAGCTATAGATATAGATATAGAAATCGATATAGGTAATAAAATATTACTGAACCATAAAAAATTGAAATCTTGCCATTTGTGACAACATGGATGGGCCTTGAGGACATTATACTAAGTGAAATAAGGCAGACAGAGAAAGACAAATATTTGTTTTCACGTATATGTGAAATTTGAAAAACAAAACAATGAAACACAAGCTTATAGATACAGAGAATGGCAGGAGGTGAGGGTGGGCAAAGTGGGTAAAGGGAGTCAAAAAGTACAAACTTTCAGTTATAAAATAAATAAGTCATGGGATTATAATGTATAGCATGGTGTCTATAGTTAATAATACTGTGTTGCATATTTTCAAGTAGCTAAGAGAGTAGATCTTAAAAACCTTCGTAACAAGAAAAATTTTTTTTGTTACCATGAATGCGATGGATGGCCATTTCATAATATAATATTATGTTAATTATACCTCAATAAAAAATAATTTATTAATTTTTAATATATTTTAAAAATGGATTTTAGAGAGAGAAAGAGAAAGAGAAACATCCATCAGCTACCTCCTGCACTCCCCCTATTGGGGATTGAGCCCACAACCCTGGCATAAGTCCTGACCCGAACCAAACCTTTTAGTGCATGGGATGATGCTCACCAACTGAGCCACACTGGCCAGGGCAAAAATATATATAAATTTTTTTTTTTATCCTCACCTGAGGACCTTTTTGCATTTATCTTCAGCTAGAGCGAGAGGGAGAGAGGGGGAAGAGAGAAAGAGAAATATCGTTGCAAGAGAGACAAATCAACTGGTTGCCACCCACATGACCCCAACAGGGGTGGGGTCAAACTGCAACCGAGGTATGAGACCTTAGCAGGAACCGAACCTGGGACTCTCTGGTCTGTAGGCCAATGCTCTAACCACTGAGCACAATCAGCCAGGGCTATATAAATAAATTTTAAAGTAAAAATTAGTAATAGAATTTATGCTAGATCTGGTTTCAGTGTAGCAATGAGTAATATACATATACAGATACAAAAAACAATTGGAGATAATATACCACCACTTCATTAAGGTTTACTTTCTTTAAAATTGTCACCCGAGGATATTGATTTTTTAGGTAGAGTGGGAGGGAGGGAGAGAGTAAGAGAGAGAAACATCAAAGTGAGAAACATTGACTGGTTGCCTCCCGCACGACCCCTAATGGGGTTTAGGATTGAACCTGCAACCAAGGTACATGCCCCTGACTAGGAATTAAACCCGAGACTCTTTGGTCCTTGGGCCAACACTCTAACCTTTGAGCCAAACTGGCCAGGGCAAGATTTAAATTTTTAATAAAGTTTAATTTATACTTTTAATAATAATTTTTCAACATGTATATGAGGTAAGTTTTGTTCTATTTGTAATAGCTTTAAAAATTATTTTCAATGTGTATACATATATCTTTGCAAAGAAGTATAATGGTGTGATAAAATTCTAGGAAGGAAATAAAATGGAAATGCAAATTCAAAGAAAACAAAGAATGAGATAAAACTTCTGATTTTAAAAAAGAAGATTATTGCCCTGGCCGGTTTGGCTCAGCGGTTAGAGCGTTGGCCCAGTCTCAGGTTCGGTTCCCGCTAAGGGCACGTACCTCGGTTGCAGTTTGTCCCCAGCCCCTGTTGGGGTTGTTTGGGTGGCAACCACTCGATGTGTCTCTCTCACATCGATGTTTCTCTCTCTCTCTTTCTCCCTCCTGCTCTGTCTGAAGATATATGCAAAGATGTCCTCAGGTGAGGATAAAAAATAAAAAAAATAAAAGAGAAGATTATTTATATATTTAAAAATGCATAATGTGGGTATTTACAGTCAATGGATACATTAAAAGCAGGAATATAAGTTTTATTTTATATTATCAATATTTAGATAATTTAAAATTTTTTGATAAAAAATTGTAGATGTCTACTTAAAAATGTGTGAAGGAGTATGTAGATTTTTCAAAATTGTTTTAGATGGTATATAAGCTGCATAATCCTTTTTGAAAACAGATGAGGTATAAATCAATTCAAATGTGAATAAACATGTTCATCTCACTGTGCATCAGAAGAGCCTCGGGTAAGGACATGTGCTTTCAGATACTGCCAAGAGTGCATTTTATAGCACTGTGTTCAGTGTTCTTAGATTTTTAATTAAGATTTATTTTTTCCCATCTCATGAAGAGTTATGCTTGTGAAATGACACATTAATGATGTGCTATTTAGTTATATTTTATTACCAAAGGAGTTCTCAAATTTTCATGAGTTTCCGTCCAAAGTTACACTACATTTTTCTTAAAATAATAACTAGCTAGCTTTTATTAAATGTCTACTATTTTCCAGACTAGTGGTTCTCCTGAGAAATTGTTAAAAATGTAAATTCTCATACCTCAGACCTATCGCATCTGAAACTCTGGGCTGGGGCCCAGCAACCCAGGAGTTTCAGATGCCAAAGGAGACAGTATTTATAAAACAACTGGCATGGGCTCTTGAACATAGTAGGCATTTAATGAAAATGAGTTGGTATTACTTTTTTTTTTTTAAATCCTCACCTGAGGATATGTTTCCATTTATTTTCCAATAGAGTGGGAGGCAGGGAGAGAGAGAGACAGAGAGACATCGATGTAAAAGAGACACATCGACTGGTCGCCCACCACTCAACCCCGGCCAGAGCTGAGGGAGAGAGAGGGGGAAGAGAGAGAGAGAAACATTGATGTGAGAGACCCATTGACTGGTTGCCACCCACATGACCCCAGCTGGGGCCAGGGACAAACTGCAACCGAGGTACATACCTTTATTGGGAACCGAACCTGAAACTCTCTGGTCCTCGGGCTGGCGCTCTAACCGCTGAGCCAAATTGGACAGGGCTAATTGTTTGTTTTTACAGAGCATTTCCCACAGTAATTGAAACAAATTTAAGACTTTAGAAGCCTCAAAATTAATCAGGTTTGAAGATGTGCCCATTTTTTACTTCTAAGACTCTTTCTCTTCTTTTTCTTTAGACCACTACTTCTCAAATGTGGCATCCTTACCACAATTCTAAATTGTCTGACCGAACTACCATTCTTAATAGATCCGTTTCTCCCGCAACCAAATTTTCCCAACGTTTGGTTAATATACGCTACAGCTATCTAGGTGTTCTGTCCCTTGGTCTCTATGGTTCTATAAAAAGTGTCTAAAACTCCCCTACCACCCTTTAGTTGGGGAAAACATGATCAAGTTGCCCGGCTATGGGCCTTTTCAGCCACAAGGGGCGCCAATCTCACAGGAATGGCTTGAAACTGGCATCTCCGGAGCCGCAGTCGGAAGTTCAAAACGACCCACAGGCTCTGTTCAACGCCAGTCCACAGGGCTGCCCAATTCCCCTTGGGCTAGGTTCCTGGGAAAGGGGTTTTATGGGTCCATTTTAGGCTGCTGAAAGACAGAAAGATTGATAGAAAAATGACTGTCTTTGAATTTGAACCTTGGAACAAAATCACTAGAAAAGCTTTGTCGCTCAAAGTGGTTCAAGGACCAGCAGTAGAGTCGCCGGGGAGTTAGTTAGAAATGCAGAAACTCGGACCCCACCCCAGGCTTTCTGAGTTAAAATGTTCATTTTAAAAGATCTTCAGGTGATGTGAGTATATTATACAATCTGAGAAACACTGCTGTAGATTACCGAGTGCCTTCTGTTTTTACAGTATTTTAAAACATTTATACCTTTATTCTCCTCTGTATCATCCCCACTCCCCTAGAAAAACATAATATTGATCATAAATTTCCAATTCTCTTGATGGGTTATAGATACATGTAAAAAATTTTTTGTTTTTAAGTGAGAATGCTTTTAAAAACAAAAACAAAAACAACCCCCTACCCCAGGGCTGTTAAAAATTGTTATTAAAATGTGCTATTTAGTGGCAGGTGGCAAATGATCCCACGATGAAGAAGTTTTTCTGACAGTCATGGTCTGGGGCTAAATGGTGTCCAAATGGTCTGTGTGTTCAGGCAGAAAAATCCATAAATTTTGTCAGACATGTCAGTCTGGTAGGTCTGTGAAATAGAGTCCTTAACCTTTTCTTGTCTTGGTTGGAACAGCTTCGAGTGTCAGTGACCGTTTCTCTGGTCTCTCAAGGCTGCCTTCCTGAGGAAATGAGACTGCAGGATATAAAAGACAAGCTTTAATTTATCTTCTCTTTCCTTATGCTTGTCCATAACACAAACACATACTTCTTTCCTTTTGAGCTAAATGTAACTTCAGCACTTCTGTTGCCTTAATGTGTTTTCCTAATTAGCTTTAACATTAGAACCAGCTGCTGCAGTGCTTGTTCCTTCCACAAGGCGTTAGAAGATTAATGGACTCATTCTGTGGAAACAGGAGGATAATAATTTAGGGGAGCTTTTTGTTTAACTTGGGTTATAAATTATGGCTCATTTTCCTTATTTATGTTTTCCCTACCCTTTACATCTACCATCAGTTACGACGTTTTTGTTTTAGTCTAATAGATGATGATTTCTTTGTTTCTTTAAAGTGAAATCAATTCAGCATCTAATACAAAAGGTAAAGTTGTAAAAGCTCTTGCACAGTATAGTCAACAGTAGGACTAGATTCGGAGCCTAGAGGACCTAACAATATTCCTGCCTTAACCAGCTTTTGATTTCAGGACAGTCTCTAACCTCTCTGAGCATGAGTTCCCTCAGATGTCAGATGGAGCTACAATAGGTTCTACCTAGCTAACTAGCAAATGGCTGTAATGAGAACATTAGAAAATGTATTACATAATATATTTTAAATGCACTATTCAGATAAGATGTGCATGCAACTTTCATTATCCCAGCATCCATACAAACCAGACTGATGTTTTTAAAAAAGACTATAAATGCATGTGGTACTATCTAGTTAGTGATCCTGGGAAATCAACACCATAATCATAATGGTTAATGTTTACTTAATTTTTACTATATTTCAAATGTTTTCTGTACAGAGTTAATAGTATTTATGAAATAGTACTATTCATGTTGTTATATGTATTACTGATCCAATAGATAATGAATAAGTTGGTTGTTAAGATATTTGAATGGGATAAGCTAGGGACCTGACATGCATTCTTTGTTTTAGTCTCACAGCGACCCTATTAGGTAGGTACCATATATTTGTTTCCCCTATTTTACAGAGGAGCAAACTGAGCATTTAAGGGATTTGCAGAAGTTTGGCTTTTACTTGGGTTTATATGACTACAAATTCCACTACATTTAACCTATGTGCTTGACTGCCACCTTCTCTCTGAGACTCAGCATTTCATCTATGAAAAAGAATGAGTTTTAGCCCTGGCCAGTTTGGCTCAGCGGTTAGAGCATCGGCCTGTGGTCCAGAGAGGCCTGGGTTCGGTTCCCGCTAAGGGCATGTACCTCGGTTGCAGTTTGTCCCCGGCCCTGGTTGGTCGTGTGGGTGGCAGCCACTCGATGTGTCTCTTTCACGTCGATGTTTCTCTCTCTCTCTTCCTCTTCCTCCCACTCTCTCTGAACAAAAAATGGAAAAATGTCCTCGGGTGAGGATAAAAAAAGAAAGAAAGAAAGAAAAAGAATGAATTTTAGAGCATTTATCCAGCTCCAAAATTCTATGATTCTGCATCTTGCTTTTACATTCCCCCTTACCCCCCACCCCCCCGTCCTCAAGAATGTCAGGGCACAGTATAGATTCCTAGACCCAGGAATAAGACATACTCAAACGTGGAGTTCAAAAGATTTAAAAAAATGTAGTCAGATGACACCCAAAAGCAAATACTTTCCTTGCAAATAGAAGAGCTCATCACAAGAATAGTATAAATCAGAGGGAGGAAAGAAAAAAATCTAAGATGTTCCCAGGATCCCATTCCTAATGGACAGGCCATGTTTTTACAGCACTTCACACCACCCTTCAAGCAACCCTGAGGACTCCGTGCTTGTCCAGTGTGGCACAAATATGTCCTTGTATGGTGGCTTTATAGGACTGTCCCCAGGCTTGCAGAGACAGTTATCAGCAACTAAGATCTACTTACAAGTCACGGGATCCTAAATCCAAGTTGTTCTCAAGTTCTGTCATAAAATACATGCTCTATGAGGAGCACTATATCATTTTTCAGGGAGAAATGGACTGATTATATGAATGTTTGAGCGTAGGACTGGGAATAGCTGCTTGCTTTTCTAGGGAACAGGTTCACATTTTTGCTGAATTGCAGTAGCATTAGCATTAATTTAGTGTCATTTATTAAGCACCAGTTAAATTTACTGTGTATTATTTCTAGTCCTCAAACGAGTCTCCAAGGTGATACTACTACTTGGGTTTTCTAAGTGAGGAAACTAAACTTAGAGGTGTTTCTTAGCCTAAATCAATGAGAGGGGAGCTGAGCTCAAACTCTGGTCTGTGACTCCGATGACAGGATTCTGTTCAGGATCTTGTGCTGCTGGAGACCTCTCCAGACCTTTCTTGCCCTTGGGGTGATGGGCTTAATGGGAAGATTTACTTGTACTGAAAGGTCAAGTAGAACCATGGATGAGATCTTTCCATGAATTTTAATTTTGATATCTCTACTAATTAAAGAGAAAAGGCACACAGAAAGCATCAGAAATGAATCCTATAAATAAGTAAGGTTGAAGGGAAAATTTGGCAGGCTCCAAAACCCACTGAGATAGCCAAAATGGTAAAACAAAGAAACAAATCCCAAATGAAAGAACAAGAAAACTCTATCGATGATGAGATAAATGAAATGCAGTTAAGCAAATTATCATATGTAGAGTTCAGAGCCATGATCTTGAGGAAGTTCAACAGCTTCCTCAAGGACATGAGTAAGGACATCAGCACCATGAGTAAAGATATAGAAACACTGAAAACCAACCAAGTGGAAATGAAGAATAATATAGCAGAAATTAAGAACACATTGGAAGGACTAACCAGCAGAGTAGAGGAAGCTGAGGACCAAGTCAGTGAATTAGAAGATAGGGTATGAAAAAATCAACCAATCAGAAAACCAAAAGGAAAAAACAATTAAAAAACAGGAAGACAGCTTAAGAGAACTGTGAGTCAACTGGAAACATAATAATATTCACATCATAGGAGTCCCTGAAGAGGAAGAAAATGAGCAAGGGTTAGAGAATATATTTGAAGAAATAGTGACAGAAAACTTCCCTAATTTGGTGAAGGAAGAAGGCATTCAAGTACAAGAAGCACAGAGAGCCCCATGTAAGAAGAACCCAAACAGGCCTACACCAAGACACAAGGTAATTAAAATGCCAAAAATTAAAAACAAAGAGAGAATCATAAAGGCAGCAAGAGATAAGCAACAGGTTGCCTACAAAGGAAACCCCATAAGGCTCTCAGCTGACTTCTCAACAGAAACACTACTTGTCTTTCTCTGTTTGGCTTGTTTTGCTTAGGATAACACTTTCCAGGTCCCTCCATGTCATCTCAAAGGATAATACATCTTTCTTACAGCTGCATGGTACTCCATTGTGTATATGTACCACTGCTTTTTTATCCATTCATCTACTGATGGACATTTGGGCTATTTTCAGATCTTAGCTATTGTAAATGGTGCTGCTACAAACATGGGGGTACATATATTCTTTCTGATCGGTGTTTCAGGCTTCTTAGGGTATATTCCTAGAAGTGGGATTACTGGGTCAAATGGCAGTTCAATTTTTAATGTTTTGAGGTAACACCATATTGTTTTCCATAGTGGCTGCACCAGTCTGCATTGCCACCAGCAGTGTACTAGAGTCCCCTTTTCTCCACACCCTCTCCAACACTTGTTGTTTGATGATTTGTTGACCATTCTGACAGGTGTGAGGTGATACCTCATTGTTGTTTTAATTTGCATCTCTCTGATGATTAGTAATGTTGAGCATTTCTTCATATGTCTCTTAGCCATTTGTATGTCCTGTTTGGAGAGGTGTCTATTTAGTTCCTCTGCCCATTTTTTAATTGGGTTCTATGTCTTCTTTTTGTTGAGTTGTGTAAGCACTCTCTATATATTGATATATATCTGATATATCATTGGCAAATATGCTCTCCCATACAGTGGGTTGCCTTTCCATTTTGATGATTGTATCTTTTGCTGTGCAGAACCTTTTTAGTTAGATGTAGTCCTATGTGTTCATTTCTCCTTTGTTTCTGTTGCCTTAGGTGAAGTATCAGTGAAAATTCTGCTGCAAATGATGTCTGAAATTTTGTTGCATACATTTTCTTCTAGGATTTTTATGGATTAATGAGTCACATTTAAGTCTTTCATCCATTTTGAGTTCATTCTTGTGTATGGTGTAAGTTGATGGTCTAGTTTCATTTTTTTGCATGTAGCTGTTCAATTTTTCCAACACCATTTATTAAAGAGGCTGTTTTTACTCCACTGTATGCTCTTGCCCCCTTTGTCAAATATTAATTGAGCATATTGCCTTGGGTCCATTTCTAAATTCTCTGTTCTCTTCCACTGGTCTATATGTCTGTTCTTATGCCAGTACCAGGCTGTTTTGAGTACAGTGGCTTTGTAATATAACCTGAAATCTGGTAATGTGATCCCTCCAACTTTGTTCTTTTTTTCAAGATTGCTATGGCTATTCAGTGTCTTTTTTGGTTCCATATGAACTTTTAAAATATTTGTTCTAGTTCTGTGAATTATGTCATTGATATTTTGATGGTAATTGCATTGAATCTATAGATTGGTTTGGGTAGTATAGACATTTTAATGATGTTAATTCTTCCAATCCATGAACAAGGCATGAGCTTCCACTTTTTTATATCTTCCTCTATTTCTTTTTTCAATGACCTGTAGTTTTCTGTGAATAGATCCTTTATTTCTTTGGTTAGGTTTATTCCTAGGTATCTTAATTTTTTTGCTATGATGATAAATGGGATTGTTTTTTTAGTTGCTCTTTCTGTGAGTTCATCATTTGTGTATAAGGATGCCATCGATTTATTGACATTAAGTTTGCATCCTGCTACTTTGCCAAATTCATTTATTAAGTCTAGTAAATTTTTGATGGTGTCTTTGGGGTTTTCTACGTATAGTATCATGTCATCTGCGAAAAATGACAGTTTCACTTCCTCCTTTCCAATTTGGATCTCTTTTATTTTTTCTTCCTGTCTGATTACTGTGGCTAAGACTTCCAGTACTATGTTAAATAAGAGTGGCAAAAGTGGGCATCCTTGTCTTTTTCCTGTTCTTAAGGGAAATGCTTTTAAGTTTTGCCCATTGAGTATGATGTTGGCTATAGGTCTTTCATATATGGCCTTTATTATGTTGAGATATGATCCCTCTATTCCCAGATTGCTGAGCGTTTTTATCAGAAATGGGTGCTGGATTATGTCGAATGCTTTTTCAGTGTCTATTGATATGATCATATGATTTTTATCTTTCATTTTGTTCATGTGGTGTATCACATTTATTGATTTGCAAATATTGTACCAGCCTTGCATCTCTGGGATGAATCCCACTTGGTCTTGGTGAATAATTTTTTTGATGTATTGCTGGATTTAATTTGCTAGTATTTTGTTCAGGATTTTGGCATCTATGTTCATCAGGGATATTGGCCTGCAGTTTTCTTTCTTTGCAGTTTCTTTTTCTGGTCTTGGAATTAGAATTATGCTGGCCTCATAAAACGAGTTTGGAAGTCTTCCTTCTTTTTGAATTCTTTGAAATAGTTTGAGGAGAATGGGTATTAGTTCTTCTTTGAATGTTTGGTAAAATTCCCCCATGAAGCCATCCGGGCCTGGGCTTTTGTTTGCTGCTAGAGTCTCAATTACATCTTCAATTTCTTCTGTTGTTATTGGTTTGTTCATGTTTTCTATCTCTTCCCAGTTCAGTTTTGGGAGACTATATGTTTTAGAAATGTGTCCATTTCATTTAGATTGTTGAATTTGTTGCCGTAAAATTGTTCATAATATTTGTTAGAAATTCTTTGTATTTCTGTGGTGTAAGTTATTATTTCTCCTCTTTCATTTTAGATTTTGTGTATTTGGGTTCTCTCTCTTTGTTTCTTGTTGAGTCTAGCTAAGGGTCCATCAATATTCTATATCTTTTCAAAGAACCGGCTTTGTTTCATTGATCTTTTGAATTGTTTTCTTGGTCTCCATGTCATTTACTTCTGCTCTGATTTTTACTATTTCTTTCCTTCTACTTGCTCTGGGGTGTTCTTTTTCTTTGCTTTCTAGTTCTTTAAGTTGTGAGGTTAGATATTCTGTTAGAAACTTTTCTTGCTTCTTGCAGTAGGCCTGTAGTGCTGTAAACTTCCCTCTCAAAACTACTTTCGCTGCATTCCATAGATTTTGTGTTGTTGGGTGTTCATTTTCATTGGTTTCCAGGACGTTTTTAATTTCTTCCTTGATCTCCATGGTAACCCATTCATTGTTTTTTTTTTTTTTTTTATCCTCACCCGAGGATATTTTTCCATTTTATGTACAGAGAATGGGAGGGAGAGAGAGAGAAACATCGACGTGAAGGGACACATCGAGTGGCTGCCACCCGCACGACCAACCAGGGCCGGGGACAAACTGCAACAGAAGTACGTGCCCTTCGTGGGAACCGAACCTGGGTCTCTCCGGACCGCAGGCCGACGCTCTAACCGCTGAGCCAAACTGGCCAGGGCCCATTCATTGTTTAATAACATGCTATTTAGCCTCCATGTTTTCCAATGTCTTTGCATGTTCTTTTTGCAATTGATTTCTAGTTTCATGCCATTATGATCTGAGAAGATGCTTGATATGATTTCATTCTTCTTGGACTTGTAGAGACTTAGTTTGTCTCCTAACATGTGGTCTGTCTTTGAGAATGTCCCATGTGCACTTTAAAAGAATGTGAATTCTGCAGTTTTGGTGTGTAATTCTCTGTAGATATCTATTAAATCCATTTGATCTAGCACTTCATTTAGAGTCTGTGTTTTCTTGTTAATTTTTTGTCTAGAAGATCTATCCAGTGATGTCAGGGGGTGTTGAAGTCTCCTGCTATTGCTGTTGATTTCTCCTTTGAATTTCTCCAAAAGATTTTTAATATATGTTGGTGCTCCTATATTGGGTGCATATATGTTTACCAAGGTTATATCTTCCTGTTGGATAGATACTTTCAATAGTATGTAGTGGACTTCTTTGTCTCTAGTGATAGTCTTCATTTTGAAATCTACTTTATCAGATATGAGTATTGCTACCCCAGCTTTTTTAAATTTTTTATTTGCTTGGAAGTTTTTTTTTCCATCCTTCACTTTTAACCTATGTGAGTCTTTTCTTTTGTTGTGAGGTAGGTCTCTTGTAAAGAATATATATGTGAGTCATGCTTTCTTATCCAGTCAGCTACTCTGTGTCTTTTTATTGAAGCATTCAAACCATTCACTTTTAAGGTGATAATTGATATGTACTTATTTATTGTCATTTTTGTTTAGTGTGGTTATATTTTTCTTCCTATTTCTTCTACTAATTACAGCAGGTTTTTTTTTTTTTTTTTTAGCATATCTTGCAGTGCTGGTTTGGCATTAATATATTCCCTTAGCCTTTTTTTTTGTCTGGAAAGCTCTTTATTTGACCTTCTATTTTGAATGATAGCCTTGCTGTATAAAGTAATCTTCAATTCAGATCCTTGTTTTTCATGACCTTGATTACTTCATACCACTCCCTTCTGGCCTGTAGTGTTTCTGTTGAGAAGTCAGCTGAGAGCCTTATGGGGTTTCCTTTGTAGGGAACCTGTTCCTTATCTCTTGCTGCCTTTAGGATTCCCTCTTTGTCTTTAATTTTTGGCATTTAATTACTATGTGTCTTGGTGTGGGCGTGTTTGGGTTCTTCTTAGTTGGGGCTCTCTGTGCTTCTTGAACTGGAATGCCTTCTTCCTTCACCAAATTAGGGAAGTTTTCTGTCACTATTTCTTCAAATATATTCTCTAACACTTGCTCATTTTCGTCCTCTTCTGGCACTCCTGTGATGCAAATATTTTTACGTTTCTAGTTGTCCCACAGTTCTCTTAAGCTATCTTTCTGTTTTTTAATTATTTTTTCCTTTTGGTTTTCTGATTAGTTGACCTTTTTCTACCCTATCTTCTAATTCACTGATTTGGTCCTCAGCTTCCTCTACTCTGCTGGTTAGTCCTTCCAATGTGTTCTTAATTTCTGCTATGTCATTCTTCATTTCCACTTGGTCGGTTTTCAATGTTTCTATATCTATACTCATGGTGCTGATGTCCTCACTCATGCTGTTGAGCTTCCTCAAGATCATGGCTCTGAACTCTACCTCTGATAATTTGCTTAGCTGCATTTCATTTATCTCATCTTTGATAGAGTTCACTTGTTCTTTCATTTGGGATTTGTTTCTTTGTTTCACCATTTTGGCTATCTCAGTGGGTTTTGGAGCCTGCCAAATTTTCTCTGTGGGTGTTGGTTTTCTGCTGTTTGTGGCTCCCTCTACTGGGTTTTGATGAGCCGGGGTGGGCCCATGTTAAACACCACTGTCAAGTCTTACTTTCCTGGGTAGATTTGCAAGCCCAGGAAAGGTTCAGTTATCCTCTAGCTTTTCCCATGTGGCTAGTAATTGTAGTCTCAATTACTCAGTGCCTTGGAATGTAGCCCTGGTGTTCTGCATAAGAAGATTTCTAGAGGGTGGGATAGATGCTGGTTGTTAATGAGCCTCAATTTTTATTTCTTTGCCTCCCCTGGGAAAGGCTGAGTCTCCAAGGGGAGGGAGCTGCTGCTTTTCCCCACAATTCAGGAAAGGAATACATCGGCCACCATCCTTTTTGTCCGCAACTCAGGAAAAACTCTGAGTGCATTCCCAATCCCTGGTGTCTCCACAGAGTTCCAGCCCAGTCTGCCCTCCTTGTGCCGTAGCCCCCAGGTGATTGTCTGTGGCTATTTTAGCTCTCCGTGCTGGATCTCTGGGCTGTGGAGTGGGCTTGGTCTTTATTCCCCAAGGGAGCTGCTCACAGCTAAGACTGCTGCTCTCCATGGGCTCCCAGCTCACCACCCTCTCGCACCTTCGCAGATCCTACCAGTGTTCCTGGTTATATGGTCCTGTCCTGCTGCTTTTCTGTTGCTTTTTTCTGAGGATTTGTCTTTGTTTTAGTTGTAATTTCTGTTTGGTTCTGGGAGATTGTCTGCATCGCTTCTATTCACTCCACGACCTTTTTCATGTCTTCTAAGCCTATCTAGTGCACAGGTGGGTCGCACAGTCCTTTCTGGTGCCCACACACCCTGCATGTCCCAAGGATAACTGGATGGCACAGTCCCTGCTGGGTTGCACAGGCCCCTCTGGTGCTTCAGCACCCTGCATGTCCTGCAGGTAACTGGATGACACAGTCCCTGGTGGGTTGCACAGGCCTCTTTGGTCCTTTAGCCCCCCCACAGGTCCCATGTGTAATTGGATGGCACAGTCCCTGCTGGGTTGCAAGGGCCTCTCTGGTGCTTCAGCACCCCACAGGACCCACAGATAACTGGATTGTACAGTCCCTGCTGGGTTGCACAGGCCTCTCTGGTGCCCCTGAACCCTGCAGATCCCATGGGCAGGTTGCTAGATTGTACCAGTCTCCCTCAGGCTCGGGCTTCCCACTGCTCTTGTGAGCTACTGAACCACACAGGCCTTTGTGGAGACCCAGGTCCTGCTGCTGGGGCCTGAGGAAGTGCTGCTGCCTCGTGGGGCTCAACTCCTGCTCAGCTTTTGCTGTAGTTTTTGGGGATGGGTCTCAGCTGCTGGACTGTGCTTCTGTTGCCTGGGGATGGATGTCTGTTCCCCAGCCTCTGTTGCTGGGGGTATATCTGGACTCTGATCAGGCTGCTACTATGGGGGATGGTGGTAGGCTCTGGGCTGTCTGTGGCTTCCGCCACCAGCACTTTGGGTGCTCCACTACTATGCAGCGGTCTGTGTTGACACAGAGTGTCCACTGGTCTGACGGTGCCAGGTGAGCTGGTGGGCTCAGGTTACTGGGCTCTAGATGCTCCCACTGCCTCCTCCCAGGGAAGACCTGGGATCTTCCAAAATGGTGGGACCTCCCCGCAGCACAGGGAGAAGCGCCCTGAAGAGCCATTTACCGAGGTAGCCGGCTGCTGCGTCCACAGCACAGGAACCTTCTGCTCTGTCTCTGCACTACTCGGGTTTGGTCATCCACCTTCACATCCACTCTCACTTTCTCACACACGCGCTCACACTCTCACACACTCACCCTCCCTCTGGTCCTGCCTGCGGCCATTTTCCTTTGCCCATAGCTTTAATTTTTAAAAATTAATTCTCACTCGAGGATATTTTTCTATTGATTTTTATTTTATTTTATTTTTTCTTTATTGATTTTAAGAGGGAGAGGGAGAGAGAGATAAAAACATTGATGAGAGAGAACATTGATTGGCCACCTCCTGCATGCCCCCCACTGGGGATTGGGCCCACAACCTGGGCATGTGCCCTGTCTGGGAATCGAACCAGTGACGTGCATGGGTCGACGCTCAACCAGTGAGCCACACCGGCCAGGCTCCATTGATTATTAGAGAGTAGAAAGGAGGGAAGAGAGGGGGGAGAGAGAAAGAGGGTAACATCAATGTGAGAGAGACACATTGATTGATTGCCTCCCACATGTGCCCCAACTAGTGCTGTGGATCGAACCTGCAATGCAGGCATGTGACCAGGAATCAAACCTGAGACCCTTTGGTCCTTGGGCCGATGCTCTAAATACTTAGCAACATTGGCCAGGCTGGCAAGGCATATTTTGTTTTATAATGTTTTGTGTATTTAGGACACAATATCAGGTGCTTATTGAATTATATGCAGATATATGTAGCACATCCAGACATTAAGTGACCTTCAATAAGAAACCTTTTCTGGCCTGATTCTTTGAAATCCCAGAATCTTGATTAAAATAGCCACCACTAAAAATACCAAGATTTCTAAAAAGTGTTGTTGTTTTTTTTTGCCTGGCTGGTGTGGCTCAGTGGTTGAGTATTGACACATGCACCAAGAGGTCGCAGTTTGGTTCCTCATGCCCAGGTTGTGAGCCAAATCCCCAGTGGGGGGCATGCAGGAGGCAGCCAATACATGTTCCCTCTCATTGATGTTTCTAGCTCTCTCTCCCTCTTCCTCTCTCTAAAAAAAAAACCCAAAAAACAAAAAACAAAAACAATAAAGATAAAATATTTTTAAAAAATGAAAGTGTTTTTTATCTCAAGACTATACAGAGACAATGAAGTTTAATTGAGAATTGGTTACTATGGAAAGAAAACATGATGACTATATGTATAAATTATTTAAGCATATATATGCATTAAATTTCATACCCAATACTGATTAATGAAGTTATTAACATCAGCATCCCTCACACAGGAACTGTTGAGACTCTCTGTGAGGTATAACAAGGAAATGTCTTGGTCTCAGTCTGGACTGGATTCTCTTGCATCATCATTCAGGTTCTTTGGGCCCATGGACCTGATTCTGAGACCCAGCTGAAAACGAAGCCCAGCAGTTCCTGTTTGAAGTTGCTCTGATTCTGACTTTTAGCATATTCTCATCAAAGGCATTTCTAAGAATGTTTGCTTCATCCCGAATGCAGGCTGTGGTCACTGACGACCCGGGAAGGGCCATTTCTCAATATGTGGTGTCCCAGTGTGATAATGTACTGTCATCATTGCTCCTCTGGCCTGCCAAGCACTGCTCAAGAGAAAGAGGCTGATTTTTTAGCATTTCCCAGAGTCATGAACTTCATTACATCTCCACTCCCTGAGTATAAAATATGATCATTTATCATAAAGAATACAGAATACTACATACTTTAAGACAGTGTTGTCAAACTATTGTTCATTTTAAAATCACTATTAGTTAAAAAACAACAACAACCCAAAACCAAAACACTGGAAACACCACTTTGTACTATTAGTATACTATAAAAGGGAAAATATTGTTCTTAAGCAAATATGTATTAACATTTATTTATACACGTGCCTTTATTGTTATAATTGAATGTATAATAATGTCTCACTAGACAATGGAAAAATGTGTTGTTAAAAAAACTTGAAAATATATTTGCAACATTGCTCTCTCTCTGCTTTGAATGTTTGCAAAATAATTTTAATAACTTCTCAGTATATTACCCATTCTTCTTTCTGAAGGGTCTCCAGGGCCATGGGAACAGATGTCCAGACTGAAACCATTGACAGCATTTCAGAGGTTAACATGGTGAGTTTCTCCATGAGATATTGGTCCTTTTTGTGAAAGGATGGAGATTCAGTAGTGTCAAAATCACTAGTATTTTTACAAATCATTTTAATTACATATATTGTTTATTTTTCCTATTTTGCTTAATAGAGTTTTAGTTGCTTTACTCTCTTCTATCCACTTATTTCTGCCATTGTTTTCAATTCTTAATCCTTTCCTACTCTTCTCTTTTCCTTCTAACAGTTTTATGGTGGTGGAGCCTATAAGACAACATGATCTATTTAGTTATGTAACATGAACCAACAACAGTTATACAAGAAGAAAGGATGATCTAATACATATGAAATATGAACTCACAATCATTAATCTTTACCTATAAAATGACAGACAGTTGAACCACACTTGATGGACTGCTTCCCAATGTTTCCATTAATATTAATTTGGCTTATCTGTAGATAAACAACAGCAGAGAGCAAGGATTTTTTAAACAATTCATGGGAACCAAAAATTTAAATGAAGAAAATATGGACCATTCCCTTATATTTTCTAGAAATCTAGAAAAGACTGCCATTAGTTTACAGTGGAGAATGGATTTTCACAGAGTCTTATTTGCAAACCATTATCCCTAAAACATTAAATTGATCAATTATTATTCCTCTCAGCCTTTGTATCTTTGCCATTTTGTATGTCTGCTTCCCCTTCCCTTAATCTGTTTCTAAAAATCATTTTAGCTATTTTTATGTTTTAATGTTCCCTACCATGATTTTTTCCCTTTTTATTTTTTTTCATATTTTATCATTTTATTAGGAATAATTCCAAATGGGTTATGAAGAAGACTTATTCATTTGAGTTTGATGAGTTTTCCAAAAACTCTTAAGATATGTTCACCAATAAACAATAAAACATCAGCAGAACTATCATATACTGGGCAAAGAGTCAGGCTGATACCAAAAGCAACATACAACATAAAAAAGATACAATATAATGACAGACAATCTGCTGGGTAAAAAATCATCTCAATGTGAACTCTTTGCTACCAGCACAGAAGTAATTAGCTATTGAATCCAAACCACACCAAGGTAAGCTTGGCTGATGGAAGCCAGGAGTCAATAATGAGGGGGAAAATAATAAGTTTCTCAGCACAAGAGATCTCAATAGTGTTTTGGAGTATTTCCCTGGCTGGTACAAGTAGTATTAGAAAATCTTTTTGGCAAGGGAGAAAAATAAATACAAATGGAATGCTACATTTTGTTTTTAAATCAGCAGACTGTCCCAGGATAAAGGTATCAGTAAAGTAGCAAGTGGATAACTTTAAAACATTATTTGTTGTGGGCTCCAAAAACATTCAAAACAGATTTATTTTAAGTTGTCACAATAGCTAAGTCCAGGCATTTAGGCTTAAGGGAAGTAAAATTAAAAGAGGATATTTCTTTCCCCAAGTTAAGAATTTTTTTTAAAACCAAGCATATTGCTAAAGTGCAACATTATACTTGGTAAACAATAATTGGCAACAAAATTAGTTTAAACGCTGTAATATTCTGCCCAAACCGTCCCAGATACTGTTTAATAACCAAGATGCAAACTAATTTTGTTGTAGCAAGCCTAGACCAATTCTATCAAACATGTCCTTGGTTAGATATCCAGTTTCATTTAACGTTTTGAAAGCTCATTCGACAGCCAGTCAAGTCCCTCATACAGACCAGTTCCTTGTGTAGCACAAGTAGCTTGAACATACCATATTCTGCTACGAAGAGACTGAAGACCTAATTTATCTGTCATTTCACTGATGGCCATAGCATTTGGCAAATCCTGTTTGTTTGCAAAAAGCAGCAACACTGCATCTTACAACTCATCTTCCTGAAGCATTTTTTGCAGCTCTTCAGCTCCTTTCTGAATTCTTTCATGATCATTGCTATCTACCACAAAAATAAGACCCTAGGTATTCTGGAAGTAATGCCTCCAGAGAGGCCTTATTTTATCTTGACCACCAACATCCCATACTGTGAAACAAATGTTCTTATATTCTACTGTTTCCACATTAAAAGCAATAGTAGGAATGGTGGTGACTATCTCCCTTAACTTCAGTTTATACAGAATGGTCATCTTGCCAGCAGCATCCAATCCAACCATCAAAATGCTCATCTGCTTCTTGCCGAAGGGGGAGGAGATGGGGAGGCCCATGGCGGTAGTTGCACTTGCGATGGGCAGATGGGCAGGAGCAGAAGGGGTTTGGAGCCCCCCCCACCCCCCCCCCCCCCCCCCCCCCCGCCGCCGCCTTCTCTTTTCAGGTTCCCGGCAAACTGAGCGAGAAGGAAGAGGAGCTCAGGAAGAAAGAGGGCGGCAGGGAAGGCCCGCTAGCCGGCGTGTCAGACGAAGCTCTGGGACAGGAATTAGCGGGGCGCGGACCTGCTCGACTACTGCCGGGCAGCTCCGGCTCTAGTCGATTTTTTCCCTTTTTAAAAAAATTGTAATTAATTTATTTTTGTTATAGATGTTTCTCCTTTTTCCCCCATTGACACCCTCCTCCTGTTCCCACCCCCCTCACAGCATTGTGTCTATGCCTACCATAATTTTTTCATTTTGTTTTTTCTATTCCTTAGAATCACCTTCTTTGTCTACATAATCACCAGAGCCATGTTTCACATAAGTAATTTTTTTTTATTTTATTTTTTTATCCTCACCCGAGGACATTTTTCCATTTTTTGTACAGATAGAGTGGGAGGGAGAGAGAGGAAGGGAGAGAGAGAGAGAAACATCGACGTGAAGGGACACATCGAGTGGCTGCCACCCGCACGACCAACCAGGGCCGGGGACAAACTGCAACCGAAGTACGTGCCCTTAGCGGGAACCGAACCCGGGTCTCTCCGGACCGCAGGCCGACGCTCTAACCGCTGAGCCAAACTGGCCAGGGCTCACATAAGTAATTTTAAGGTTTTTCAGGATTTTACTTTAAGAAATATGTTTATTACCATGGCTAACTTATATGCACAAGCATATACATTATTTGTTTTCAGATGTTTTTCCTTTTTGCCTACTACTATTCTGTTAATTTATTAATGTCTCAGAACCTTTTTGCCTACTACTATTCTGTTAATTTATTAATGTCTCAGAACTTTGTATAGCCTGTTTTAGTATATTTTTCTATGCCAAATAAAGAATGCCTTATAGTGCCAAGTTTTCAACATCCATTTCCTTGTTCTTACCTAATCAATGTATATTCTTTTTTTGTTTTTTTTTTATCCTCACCCGAGGACATTTTTGCATTTATCCTCAGAGTGGGAGGGAGAGAGGGGGAAGAGAGAGAGAAAAACATCGATGTGACAGAGACACATTGACTGGTTGCCACCCACATGATCCCAACTGGGGCAGGAGACAAACTGCAACCGAGGTACGTGCCCTTAGCGGGAACTGAACCCAGGCCTCTCTGGTCCGCCGGCCGACGCTCCAACCGCTGAGCCAAACCAGCCAGTGCCTCGATGTATATTCTTATATATGGATCACTCTTTTTTTATTTTTTTAAATCCTTGCCTGAGGATATTTTTCCGTTGATTTTTTTAGCTAGAGTGTGAGGGAGGGAGGGAGAGAGAGAAAAAGAGAGAGGAACATCGAAGTTGCCTCCCGCATGACCCGTACCAGACTGATCCCACACCCGAGGTAGTGCCCTTGACCAGGGACTGAACCGGAGACTCTTTGGCCCTGGGGCTGAGGCTCTAACCGCTGAGCAAAACTATCTAGGGCTGGATCACTCTTCCATCCAATTTTGTTCTCTTCAATTGTGCTGTCTTTTCCATTATCTCCCATAGTTGCATTTCTTCTGTGTCCTATCAACACTATACTATGTGTAACTGTTCATGACAAGGGCCTGAACAAGTACTTACTGGTAAGATGCAGCTTTGAATGCATTTTATTTGGATTTAGTTTTCAGTTTTGGATTGGTTTTGAAGTTTTGTTCCTACCTCCCCCCAAAAGTATCAAATAATTTAATTGTGAATGCCTTCAGATGGAGCTGTTTGCCCTGGCACCCAGGCCTGCTTTTCTCTTAGATTCATTCTGCTTTGTTCATTGATGTTGCTCATCTGGTCCTGGCAGTCATTTGAGGCTGTAACCCTTAGCAAAATGCTTGTTGTCCTTCATTTTCTAGTTGGTGTGTGTGTGTGTGTGTGTGGGGGGGGGTTAGAAATAAAACCAGGAAATACCTCTTCCACAAATAGGGAAAATTTAAATTACTTTCATTTCAAATTCCATTTTCCATCTGGAAAGATTTAGTTTGCTGTTTATCCAAGCTAGTCATTCATGTACATTGTTATGTGCACTGATCCTTGTGTTTCATTCTCTTTTCTGGAATCTTTTTATATGTGTATTCTTGCAAAATTTTCAAAAGATGCTTTGGGATATTTTTTGGAATAAAAGTATTTTTGATGTATACACTGTAGCTTATATAGTGTTTTTCATAGAATTAAGTTTAGAAATTTAGATTCTATATATTGTTTTTGTAATATGTGAATACCACAATTAAAGATAAAAATATAGAAAGAGCCCCGGCCTGTCTGGCTCAGCAGTTGGAGCGTCGGCCTGTGGACCAGAGAGTCCCGGGTTTGGTTCCCGCTAGCGGCACATACCAAAAAAAAAAAAAAAAAAAGAGAGAGAGAGAGAAAGAGAACAAAGTAGGGATGTCTTAAGGAAGCAGGGCCCAGAAATGATAAATTACTTTTCATATGTATCTTAATGAGTAATTTTATTTATAGTGTTTCTACCAACTAGTTATTATTATCCAAATGCTAACAGGAAAAATCACAGGACACACCTAATATCCTTCTAGTCCTTATCATTACCTAATTTAATACTTATTTCAGTTCAATATCAAGCCTTAAATGAACTGCTTTCATTTTAACCACCCGACTCCTCACGGGAACAACACCAATAGCACTCACTGCTCAAAAATGCCTTGTTTAGAAAGTTTCAGCTCTTCCCTGCTCAAAGGCAACTTTTACTGGCATTTCCTTGACTCTTGTGCTCCAGGAATACACTCTCATTTCCCCTTTCTGGGAATAGTCTAAGTCACTCCTGAACGACCCAGTGTGCAAAAAAATTCTCATTGTCTCCATCCTGCTGACCCCAAAACTGAACCTCATTCTTCTCCCCTGAATAAGGTCAGCTTTGGTACTTCGTATCAGCTAAACTGGACTGGGTTTTCCATACCCAATTTCAAAAGGTTTTCTAATTATCAGTGACCCTTGGGGCTGGCTTCTTTTGCTTCTCATTTATCATCTTCCCACTCTCTCTTGTCCTACGCTGGATTCACTTTCAATCCGTTTAAATTTTGCCCCTGCTCTCCTTCCAACATTCTGTTCAGCCTGCATCTCATACTTAATTGGTGACTTATTTGTAGCTTACTGGGACTTGTCCTTTGCTTGCATAATAAATGTCAAAGTTCTATTATATGTTAATTCAACAAATTTTGAGTATTGTTGAGAAATAAATGATAGTAAGGAGTAAACAGTTGTGAAAAGTGAAACATATTGTCATTGTCCACACCCAGTGACTTGGATGAAGCCTAGAGAATTTCTGTTCAAACAAACAAATTATTAAATGTAGCATCTGAAAGCCAAACAAATGATTGACCAAACCAATTTGCTTTTTCTGCTAACATGATGTTAAATATAGCCCCCCCCCCCTTACCTGGGGTGCACATTAACAATTCAAATCCCTAAACCATAGTAGCTTCTGGGGAATGTGCCATTTTAACAAATTCACAGGTGATTCTTTTGCACACCTGAATGAGATCCACTATTTCGTGGTACTTTCTGTCTCTCAAGCTGAGGAAAACTGTTGCCTCTGATCCAGGACCTCTGACAACTTCCTTTCCACTAACAGCTCTAATAGATCTAGTACCCAGGTTTTTGTGGGACTATGGTTTATTCAATTTGGTGGGTAGTGGTGGTAGTTCTTGAACAAAAATAATAAAATTTATGGATACAAAATCAGTTATAAAAGTATTTATTCACAATGAGAAATCAAATGAAATACTAGCCCTGGCCTGTTTGGCTCAGCAGTTAGAGCATGGGCCCTTGGACCAATAAGTTGTTTGATTCCGGTCAAGGGCACGTACCTTGGTTGTGGTTCGTCCCTAGCCTTGGTTGAGGTTGTGCAGAAGGCAACCAATCGATGTGTCTCTCTCACATCGATGTTTCTTTCTCCCCCCACCCCATCTCACTCTATATGAAGATAAATGGAAAAATATCCTCAGGTGAGAATTTAAAAAAAGAGAGAGACAAAATGAAATACTAGAGCATGGAGTTTCAGGTTCTTTTCTTCTGAGATCTCTTGAGGTGATGTACCAGAGAGGTTATGTAGAAATGCTTCCCAGTTATAACTGGCTTCCCTCCCTCAGCTTGAATGTGCGGTACTTTTCAGAAACTCTCAACATTCACTGGGGTCCAGGTGAGGGCAAGGCTCTGCAACCGAAGCTCATCCGGAATCTACCTGGAAATACAAGAGAAGCCATTTACTCACAGGCCATTAACACCCATGGCAATCAGCCGGGATTAATGGTGTTGAGTGGTCATCCTGAACCAGATTCCTACTGCCTTTGACTTGTCTCTTTTTTCTCTGCCCACGACTTTACAATGACTTTTTATCTCAGGCACTACTGGAAAGATGAAAGGCTCTCCTTTCCTAGTATAACCAACAAAAGCATGACTTTTGATCATAGATTGATCAAAAAGATTTGGGTGCCTGTTATCTTTTTTGTTCATTCTAAAAGATCCTTCATCCATGATACAACTGTGAAGAATGTCATGCTGCACACACACCCTGATAGAAACGTCCTCTTCAGTCTCAGGTGAGGAAGGCTGTCTGCTGCCTTTGACCTCCTGTCCATGGCCATCTGCGCCACAGCCTGTGTCACTTCACAGGAAGCTCACAACATTGCTGTCTGCTTAGTGATGCTGGATATTGGGACACAAGCAAAAGATGTGATATTTTTCTTGGTTTAACTTCCAGATTTTGAAGAATGGTTTCCTAGTGTAACTATACCCATTCTGGGTATATGGTGGGGACTGATAGGAAGTAAGGTTGAACAAATAGAGTGGAGATGAATTATGAAAACCCTTAAAAGTCTGGCGCACAACTTCATAGGTATGTAATACGGCTTTTCCTCCTTGCCAGCTCACCCACCCCTGCACCCTGCCAAGCAGTCTTGGAATCTTGGATTAGCTAAATAGTTTTCTTAACTATATCCTGCATTTTTCAAGGGAGGGTATAGCCATCATACAAGTTCCTATTAATTTCCTCACTTCCCTTTTCATGTTTTTTTATTCAAAACTTCACTTCTGACACTATGGTTTAACAGTCCTCCATGTTTAATGTACCACATGCCACTTAATGAATCCCAAGTGGCTTATCATAGGTAATTTTTAAAACGTTTGACAAATCTAAGCAATTAAATTTTTTTGCATGTCTTAGAAATCCCAGAAAGATACAGAAGTAAGCTGAAAAAAAATTCTCCCCCAATGTCTTAATCCCTGGAGTCTATCAAGGTGACTGTATATGGCAGAAAAGGGATCTCTGCAGAGGAGATTAAGTTAGGAATCTTGGGATAGGGAGATTGTCTTGGATTAGCTGGTTGGGACATTAATGCAAAACCGTAAGCATCCTTATAAAGAAAAGGTAAAGGAAGAGTATAGGCCACGTGACCCCTAAGACGAAGATTGTGGGGTGCAGCCACCAGCCCAGGAATGCTGGCAGCTCTTCCAGAGCTGTAAAATGCAAGGAATTTCTCCCTAGGGACTCTGGAGGAGCAGGGCTTTCATGACTTCTTGATTTTAGACTTCAGGCCTCTAGAATTGTGAGATAATGGTCTGTTCTTTTAAGCCACCAAGTTTGTGGTGATTTATTACAGTGGCCATAGAAAAATAATATCGATTCTTTTTGCTCATTAAAAACACCCTGTTCACTTAAGTACAAAGGTGCTATTGCCAGGTATTTCATGAAGGCTGTCAGTATTTTTCAGAAATGCAATGAAAGGGCCCTGGCCATTGCGGCTCAGTTGGTTGAGCACCGTCCCATGCACCTAAAGGTCGCCAGTTCCATTCCTAGTCAGGGCACATGCCCAGGTTGTGGGTTTGATCTCTAGTAGGGAGTGTGCAGGAGGCAGCCAACTGGTGTTTCTCTCTCTCTCTCTCTCTCCCTCCTTCCCTCCCTCCCTCTCCCTTTCTCTCTCACTAATATCAATGAAAACATATTTTAAAAAATCCAATTAAAGGAAAGTACTACTTTCAATAGGACTTTAAATCAGGAGTAAAGTAGGACTAATTAAGTACTGGAATCAAGCTTCACTGGGAATCAACTGTTTTAAATTAATTATTTTGATGAAGGGACATCCGTTAAAGAATTAACTCAGTTGATTGTCCATAGCCTGCACATTCCAAAAAAAATTTGGCCCTGGCCCAGCTCCTGGGAGGTAACCTCCAAGCCCTTGGAATATCCTGTCTGATAAGAGTGTCTGTTTACCCGAGGCCTTGGGCCATGCCAGCTTGTCTATATGATTTATGATAGGGGCTGTGAGCCACATGTGATAATACCTCCGGAGCAGCCATACCTTTGTGCCAACCCTCAGTTAATTCTGTGAACCCCAAGGCTCGGTACCTTCCCCGGTTGGCAATACTCCATGCGTGTGGTCACACATCATTGCTAGGAGAGCGAAGCAATGTCCATATGACTCTGCTAGGATAGGGCAAGTGGGAACTTGTTTCTGGTCTCTCCTGGACCCTGCCCTATGCACTTTTCCTATTGTTGATTTTAATTTGTACTTTTTCATTGAAATAGATAGACTGTAACTGTTTGTTTGTTTATTTTATTATTATTTTTTATCCTCACCTGAGGACATTTTTGCATTTATCTTCAGATAGAGCGGGAGAGAGAGAGGAGGGAAAAGAGAGAGAGAAACATCAATGTGAGAGAGACACATCAACTGGTTGCCACCCACACAACCCCAACCAGGGCCAGGGACAAACTGCAACTGAGGTACGTGCCCTTAGTGGGAACCAAACCTGGGAGTCTCTGGTCCACAGGCTGATGCTCTAACCGCTGACCCAGACTGGCCAGGGCTATAATTGTATTTTTAAGAAATATGTTTTTATTGATTTTTTTAGAGACAGAGAAAGGGAAAGAGAGAGAGAGAAACATTGATGAGAGAGAAACATCAAACGGGAATCAGCCTCTTGCATACCCCATACTGGGAATCAGCTCGAAGCCTGGGCATGTGCCCTGACCAGGAATTGAACCAGGACCTCTCAGTCCATGGGCCAACACTCAATCCACTGAGCCACACTAGCTGGGCTAAACTGGAACTGTTAATATAGTAGCTTTGATGAGTTCTGTGAGTCCTTCTAGCTAATCGTTGAACTTGAGAGTGGTTTTTGGGAATTCCTGAACACAGGAGGACTCGGTTATTGTCTACACAGCTACTCCAGCTGACAGCAAAGTCAGTTCAGGCCCAGAGCCAGGTCACCTGGTTCCAGGCTTGGTCCTGGTACCATTTAGTCACAAAATCTTTTTCTTGACCAAACTCTACTCAGGCTCCTCTGAGCTCTCTCCTCACCTAGACCCTGACTTCTGAGCTTTATATATTTGTGTCTGCTAAGTCAATTTAGCCAGAATCTGCCATCCTCAATATCTGATCACCCTTCATATCTGATCAGGCTCCTCATCTTCCACCACCCCCAGATGATGTCTGATCACCCAGGTCTCCCTTCAGGAACAATTCTGTTAGATCTATTTAGCCATAACCTCCCCTTACCACTGACGTTTCCTCTGAGTAATTTTCTATCCACTGACCCCCATCCTCCTCCTTGGATATAAATGCCCACTGTCCCTTGTTCTCTTTGGAGTCATGCCCAAGCTCTCTCCTGTATCAAAAAACCACACTACTGTAGTTAATAAAGTCTTCCTTACTGCTCTTTAACAAATACGAATAATTTTTTTTAAACACCACCCACTGAACCTTCTTGGTTGTTAATTTATTCATGTGTACTATGAAGAAGATGGACTCAAAGACTTCAGAGGTCACTTCCCTCTTTAAAGTACTAGGAATGTGCCAAAATGAGTATGTTTTGTGACACAAAGTCATCCAGAAGCCTCCCTGGCATGGCATTTTGCTAGGTGACTATTGACAGTAGAATTCAATCCACGGAAGATAAAAGAGTTCCACTTCTCTGATTAACTTGAGAGCACCAGGGGTAGGAGCAGCTGTTGCCTTCGTGTTTTGCAGAGTCGCTCAGGGGCCCTTTATGAACCTCTGATCTGCTATTGTGGTAGCAGAGTTTCTACTATGAGGTAGGATCATAGTATCTCAGCATCTGCCTGAAGCCAGGAAAATCCAGGAGAATGTGAAGTTTGAAAAGACAGTCCTTATCAGTATGTAAGCCTTTTGACTTAACAGCACCTGAGTTATGCACTATGCACATGAATGTACCCCTGAAAATGCTCCGGGCTTTTCCCTCTCTCCTGCAAAGAGAATTTCTTCAGTAAACTTGCTTTGTGAGAGAAACCTTGATGCATAGGTTTCGATTACCAGCAGTCCAACCCTTAATTACTAGACACTATTTCAGTTTAGGTTTTCCAAAAGGCAGAAAATATTTAAATCTACTTAAAAGTATTCTCATTTTGCCTGGCTCAGAGGTTGAGCGTCCACCCGTGCTGGTCAGGGCACATGCCCAGGTTGTGGGCCTGATTCCCAGTGGGGAGCATGCATGTTCTCTCTCACTGATGTTTCTCTCTCTCTTCCTCTCCCTTCCTCTCTCTCTAAAAATCAATAAAAAAGAAAAAAATATATATATATATTTTATTTATTTATTTTATTTATTTTTTGTTCAGGTAGAGTGGGAGGGAGAGAGAGGAACAGAGAGAGAGAGAGAAACATCGATGTGAAAGGAACACATCGAGTGGCTGCCACCCGCACAACCGACCAGGGCCGGGGACAAACTGCAACCAAGGTACGTGCCCTTAGCGGGAACCGAACCCGGGTCTCTCAGGACCGCAGGCCGACGCTCTAACCGCTGAGCCAAACCGGCCAGGGCAAGAAAAATATTTTTTTAAAGTATTTTCATTTTGAAGTGTGTTTGTCTGAAGACTTCAGAGCCAGAAGATGTAGAGGGAGCTGACAGGAAATGATGAGGTCAGAAGCAATTATTAGAGTAGGAATTCACCCATGAGCTCTGTCTAAACTTGCAGCGGTTCTCAACCTGTGGGTTGCAACCCCTGTGGGGGTTGCACGTCCCTTTCACAGGGGTCGCCTAAGACCACCAGAAAACACATATTTCCAATGGCAATTCATAACAGTAGCAAAATTACAGTTATGAAGTAGCAACAAAAATAATTTTATGGTTGGGGTCATCACAACATGAAGGACTGTATTAAAGGGTCTCAGCTTTAGGAAGGTTGAGAACCACTGGTCTAAAACAAATCCTCCACCTTCCTGGGTTTGTTTCCTTCTACGTTATCTGGATAGAAGATGGTAATGCCTGTTTTGCATTATTCTTGAAATCCACACAAAACAAGCGAACAGTAAGAGAACTTCAGTATTACGTGCTTATTTGGCCGTATGGCTCCATGATCTGCAGTTTTCCTTTTCTTCTTTTTCTAGGATAACTGTTTCAGCCATGTGCTTTATGGGTTTCAGCAGGTTTCCTCTTGACACTCCGAACTGTTCCCTTGAACTGGAAAGCTGTGAGTCTTACTTCCTGATGCAGTACACACATATGACGTGAACATACCATCACAAACCTGCATCAAATAAGCATGCACTTAGGATTTACGAATCTTGACAGAAGTTAAATATATTTACACCTGGCCCGAGTGGCTCAGTGGCTGAGTGTTGACCCATGCACCAAGAGGTCAGTGGTTCGATTCCCAGTCAGAGCACATGCCCAGGTTGTGGGCTTGATCCCCAGCAGGGGGCATGCAGGAGTCGGCCATTAGATGTTTCTCTCTCATCTATGTTTCTATCTCTCCCTCCCTCCCTTCCTTTCTAAAAAATCAATAAAAACGTACAACATGTTAAATATATTTATGTAAAATATGTAGTTGCTTTTTTTTTTCCTTTACAAGGATGATGAAAAATAGTTTCTCAAATGAGAAGAATCAGGGAAAAAATTATGGTTTGCTATATTTTTAGGTTTCCACAATGGTTACAAAGAAACAGCTCCCTATAAAGGGCTATTCTTGCTAATGTTATTAACATAGACTGACACAGATTTTCCAAATTTGAAAAGCTCTGGAATTCATATTCCCGTATTAGTCACAATCTTTCAATAAAAACCCAGCTCTAGATGTAGATCCCCTAATCAGAGCCCTGTCAAGGGCCTTTGAGCTAGCTCCCTGTCAATCACTTTGACCTACCACCTATTTTTGATATGACATCTTAAAAGCAGTTTTTCATAATGAGGCTAAAATGCTGGGAATCTTAATAGATGGCTCCTACACAGATGCTCCTCTCCCAGATCCATTACAAACCTTCTATAACATATTTGATTATAGAAGAAAATTCTTTATGACCTCAGCTCATTTTGGAATTTTATCCCTGAGATCTATAAAACTAAAGGGGCCTAGAGAGCTGGCGTCAGGTCAATGACTGCAAAGCACTGCTGTGACCTTGCTCAGTGCACACAGACATGGGAGCAGCTATTTGGAGAGTTAAAAAAACTTTTTTTTTTCTTTACTGATATTAGACAGAGAGAAGAAGGAAGAGGGAGGGAGGGAGAGGTAGAAACATCAACGAGAGAGCATATCGATGGCCACCTCCTGCATGCCCCTCACTGGGGATCAGGCCCACAGCCTGGGCATGTGCCCTGAGTAGGAATCGAACCAGCAACCTCTTGGTGCATGGGTCAACGCTCAACCACTGAGCCCCACTGGCTGGGCATATTTGGAGGGTTTTAAATTTTTTTCTTTCTTTCTTATTTATTTTTAGAGAGAGAGGAAGGAATAGGGAGAGAGAGAGACAGAAACATCGATGAAAGAGAACATCAACTGGCTGCCTTCTACATGCCCCTCACTGGGGATCAGGCCCACAGCCTGGGCATGTGCCCTGACTGGGAATCGAACCAGTGACCTCTTGGTGCCTGGGTCGATGCTTAACCACTGAGCCACACCGGCCAGGCCATATTTGGAGAGTTTTAAGTCATCGTGTGGGCACAGGAAAAGACTCCACACTACGCCATTTAACAGGGTCTACTTTTTGGAGATTATTTTCTTTTGGTAGGTGAGGTATTAGCACAATTTTTTGGCACCTAATATATACATGTCATTGGACCAGGCATGAGGATATAGAGACCTCATGGAGCTTATAAGAGCTTGTTCTAAGAATATTATGTTCTTATTTTAGATGCCTGCAATGAAGAGGATCTCATGCTGTACTGGAAACGTGGAAACAGGTCCTTAAACACTGATGAGCATATCTCCCTTTCTCAGTTCTTCATCGAGGAGTTCAGTGCATCCAGTGGATTTGTCTTCTACAGCAGCGCAGGTAAAGTATTTCATGTGGACAATTAGTAAATATTTGTGCACCTACTGTTCGCAAAGCTATATGTGAAGAGACCTGAATCCAAACAAGGGTC
This sequence comes from Molossus molossus, assembly GCF_014108415.1. NCBI lineage: Eukaryota > Metazoa > Chordata > Mammalia > Chiroptera > Molossidae > Molossus > Molossus molossus. Next base: position 87,013,387 of record NW_023425388.1, read on the forward strand.
CCATTTGGCCAATAATATCATCCTTCTTTTACAGGTGGCCATTTCCACCTGTCTGGTACCTTATTTCTTTTCTCATGTAGCCACTTCTATCTAGGGCCTTGCTTCCATTCTTGGCCCCTGCAGTCTACTCTCAATGCAGCAGATAGAGTGATCTTTTCAAAACATAAAGATCACAATTTTTTGTTGCTCAAAACCCACCCTGTGTTTTTCCATTCACATACATAAAAATTCAGTCTTCTCAGCAGGACCAACAAAGTCCTACGTGATCTATCTCTGACCTTTCCCCCTTCCCCTGACTCTCTACCACATCTTCCTCTCCCATCCTGGCCTCCTTGCTTGTTCTCAAACACACTTATCTCATTCCACCTGCAGGGCTTCTGCTCTGGCCTTTTCCTCCCTCTGCGCAGGGTGCTTTCCCCCCAATCTTCTCATGACCAGCTCCCTCATTTCATTCAGGGCTCTGTTCAAATACCATCTCTTCAGAGTATTTTTCTAACCATCCTATCTAAAATAGGCCTCTTTCCTCACTATTCCTTATCTGTATTTGTCTTCACAGGTATTACTACTGCTGAAACACCTGTTTATTTAACTGCTTTATAGTCAGAGTGCACAACTAGGAAAAGGCAGGGAATATGTCTGCCATGTTCACCATTTCTTCCCTGGCACCTGGCATGTGTCTGGTACATGCTTGGTGCTCAGTGAAAATATCAGCTGAATCAATGAATCAATCAAGTACATCATTGCCCCAAATAGAAAATAGAAAACTTTTTCAAAATTGGGCCGATATTGTGTGCTCTTGACTATGACAGATGTATTCTTGGCAGCATTTATCCAAGGTGCTTTTTTTAAGAAAAAAGTTTTTAATCTTCACCCAAGGATATATATTTTATTGATGCTGAGAGAGAGAGAGAGAGAGAGAGAGAGAGAGAGAGAGAGAGAGAGAAACAATGATGTGAAAAACATCAATCAATTGCCTCCTGTACCCCTCCTGACCAGGGATCAAACCCACAACCTGGGTATGTGCTCTGACCAGGAATCAAACCCATGACATTTTGGTGTACAGAATAATGCTCCAACCAACTGGGCTACGTTGGCCAGGGCCAAGGTGCTTTTTATTACTATTTTATTATTATTTTTGTTGTTAATCCTTACCCAAGGATATTTTTTCATTGATATTTTTGGATAGAATGGAAGGGAAGGAGAGAGAGAGAGAGAGAAACATTGATGTGAGAGAGACACATCAATTTAGTTGCCTCCCACATGGGGATCGAACCTGTAACCCAGGTATGTGCCCTTGACCAGGAATTGAACCTGCAATCCTTCAATCTGTGGGTTGAAGCTCTAAACACTGAGCCAAACTGGCCAGGGCCCAAAGTGCTTTTTAAAATGATATATGATTCATTCTAACTAAAGTTAGAAGTAGCCTTCTCTTCTCTGGTTGTTAGCATTCTGGGTGATTTCAGACAGAACCCGTATAAGATACCATTTTAGATTCTTGAAGTCATGCTCAGGCCAGAGAGTGTGTCATTAGCTGCCTCTGGGTTCAGCGCTGCCCTGGTGGAATCCTTGCCCCCATTCTGCTTTGATGGTAGCGGCTTTCTCTTCAAAGGTGCTCTACTTTACCCTTAGCCCTTGGAAAGATGGTATTCAGTTGTTATCTAGAAGCCTCCGTCATTAAGAGAGAAACCAACATTTTTTTTTTTTTATCCTCACCCGAGGATATTTTTCCATTTTTTGTACAGATAGAGTGGGAGAGAGAGAGAGGAAGGAGAGAGAGAGAGAAACATCGACATGAAGGGACACATCGAGTGGCTGCCACCCGCACGACCAACCAGAGCCAGGGACAAACTGCAACCTAAGTACGTGCCCTTAGCGGGAACCGAACCCGGGTCTCTCCGGACCACAGGCCGACACTCTAACCGCTGAGCCAAACTGGCCAGGTCGAGAGAAACCAACATTTATATCACAGAGAAGCTAGAGGACTTTCTAGGACCAATGGCTATTTAGTTATTTAGATCCTGAAGAAATGCTCTACTTCACTCCATTATTTGTCTACATTGCTTGGGAATCTAAGCTATGTAGACAATTCTGTGCTATGCAGATAATGATATAAATTATAATAATACTGATTGCTTTGCTAATTTTATAAGTAACATCGTTTTTTTGTTTTGATCATTTGTGTATCTCTGGCACATACTAGATGCTCAGTAGCTATGGTTGAATGAAGGAATGAATGGTAGATAATTTGAAAAGAAATTAGAATTCTTTGTAATCCCACCTCATAGAGATAACTACGTTATTATTTTGATATATTTTCTGCTCCTCCTCCTCCTTTTCCTTCTTTTCTTTGTCTTTCTTAATATAAATAAATATACATGTTTTTAATCAGTATTTTTAAAGTTTTTAGTCTTAAATTAAATCAATATTTAAACAAAAGAATGCATGCAATGAACAATAATACATATTAAAGTATAATTTATAGCTTTTTCCACTTTAATTTTGTTATAATGAAATAACTTTGGCACATAATAAATTGTAAATAGGACTTTATAATGTTTGATGCTATTAAAATGTGATGAAGCATAGAAATCCAAGAGTATTGTTTCCTGCACACTATATATATAACATATATAATAATAATAGCAATGACATTTCTTCTGATTTTGAAGCACAAGTATCCATTAGTATATATCCAAGTATCCTCTTAAAAATTCTAGAGTCACTAATAAGCCATTCCATTGGCTCCATACTGTCTTTTTATTTGTGCTTGTCAGACTTCTGAAGCCCTACCAAGCAGGGCCAACACTAATTGATTTTCTATCTCCTTCTGGTCATGTTTTAGAATCAGTCAAAAGCCAGACAAAATACTTGCACGAAAAAACATACTGCACAGAAATAAACTTGTAAGTGTTGTTAAATGCACTAAGAATTCTTATTATTCCAGTGTAGTTACATTTTAAAGAAATAGAATTTTGATGTTTTTTAAGAAAAAAAAATTAGATTCAAATATACATGGTTTATGTAGCATTAATAGTTATCCATAATAAATTTAAAAATTAAAAAAAACAAGTTATAGTAGAAGATTCATTATTTTAAAAGGATTTATACAAATATATTTTAATGTATATACAAATTAACAATAGGTACTGCTGAAAAGAAGGTATACCCTGGAAAATTTTTATTTTAAAAAATATATTTTCATTTGATTAAAAAACTTTTTTTGGGGGGGGGAGAGAGAGAGAGAGGAAGGGAGAGAGAGAGAGAGAATCATCAATGTGAGAGAGAAACATCATCGGCTGCCTCCTGCACGCCCCCTACTGGGGATTGAGCCCACAACCTGGGCATACACCCTGACAGAATATTGAACTGGGACTTCTCAGTCCATGGAACACGACACTCAATCCACTGAGCCACACCGGTGGGGCAAAAAAGCATTATTAAAAAATCATAAGGAAGAGAAAATGCATTTACAGCAGTGGACTATATTTATTGATACCATAAGTTTACACCATCTGTTTACAGGATGAAAGAAGCTCATGTGTGAGTGGACTTATGCAATTCCAACCCGTTTGGTTACGGTACTTCAGCTTCTGTCTGAGAGCGCAACCGCCAGGTCCTCGCTTTCCCCGTGGCCCTGCCTTCACCACTACTTGGCAATATCAACAATCTGGAAAGCGTTTCTGCCCCCCCTTTCCTTTCAGTGTCCCTCGAAATCATGCACTATAGATTTGCAAAGGAAAAAGAAATGAATCCTGCCCCAAGGGATGCGTTGAACGCTGTTCTTTTTTTGTTTTTTTGTTAATCCTCACCTGAGGATATTTTTCTATTGATTTTTAGAGAGAGTAGAAGAGAGCGACAGGGAAATAGAGAGAGAAACATTGAAGTGAGAGAGACACAACAATTGGTTGCCTCCTGCATGACCCTGACTAGGGCAGGGGATAGAACCTGCAACCCAGGTGTGTGCCCTTAACAGGGAATCAAACCCACAGCCATTTGGTCCATGGACCAATGCTCTAACCACTTAGCAACAGGCCAGGGAAAACAAGTGTTATTATAGCACAATGTAGTGGCTAGGTGTTCAAGTTCTGAAGAACTGCATGAGTTCAAATTGAGACTCTACCACTTATTAGAAATGTGACCTTGGACTAGTTGTTTGACCTCTCTATGCCTCAATTTTCTCATCTTTAAATTGGTTTCATAATATTCTCTACCTTGTGGGGTTGTGAGGATATATGATTTAATACTTTTAAATAACTTAGAATACTGACTGCATAAATAACTTAGAGTACTGTGTGCCATTATGATGAGTGCTCAATAAATATTAGCTAGTTGCTATCAGCATCATTACCATTTCATCAACATCATCATCGTGATTCTTTTGACACAGGATGAGGCCTTACCATGAACAGGCCACTGATGTGACAGTTTCCAGGAATAAAAACCATCTTGAACCTTGTTGTAGGGTTGACTCCCATTTAATTTTTCTCTCTTCGACATTCCTGGCGTCCAACTCCCCAGCTCTTTTCTCTGTTTCATGAAAGGCCCTTCTTTCTACGCTGTGGCAACCTGATTGAGGCAGACGGACCCATCCACCTAAGTTTTTGTTCACATATCAAAACTTATGATGCCACACACATACCAAAAGTAAATAAAGAGATTTACTGCTCACATAATGAGGTTTTCTAGAAACTGCAGAGTAGGCTCTCAAGCAGGTCTGAAAATGGCTTTCGGGACTGGAAGGGTGGGGCTGGGTGAGGGTTCTCTTGCACCGGCAGGGCTTGCACAGTTTGATGTTAGCACTCGGGGAAGTTCTGTAGATGGTCCAAAATTTGGCTTTAAGCTTCCTTGCAGTCAGTGTGAAAAGGGAAACCCAAACAAAGTACGTATGTGGATGTGCCCACAATTTGTGCTTTTGATGAGCATGCATTAATCCACATCACCAACACGAGTTTATATAATTCTAACAAGAAGCAAAGAAACATCATTGTTTGGTTACTTTTTTCCAGATTTATCATAGATAAATTAATGGTGTCCATGAGGCTTTGAAATAAAAACAGTTTATGGATACTCCTTCTCTCCCCCTCTCCCCTTAAATTCCTAACTGTCTGGATTCCAACTTTGAATCCAATGACCTAGTAGCTACTGTGAATCTTTGCCTTCAGATAAAATGTTTTATTTAATTTGTCATAGCTAATAAAAGGTTTACTGATTATTGCATGCACTCAGTGTCCATGTATTGAAGACTTGCCTACTTGCAGAAACACTGCAAACACAATATATTTTGGAGAAAGGTCTTTAAAGTCCATCCCACAAAATACAATTACCATTCATCCATGAACATCAGGTTTGAAATTGAAGGGGGATCTTTGAGACACATGATGAAACAGACTGCAGTGCAGTTCAGTTCATCCCACAAACATCGAAGGAGTGCCAACCCCAGGCCCTGTGCTGGTGCTGGGTTAACAAGGCTGAGTGTTGAGTTCCGTGTTCCCTAAGAGCTTGGAGTACACAGAGGCAGGTCGTCTCTCTAAGTGTGGGGTTTCCATGAGGAAGCCTGTTCTCATGAAAGCTTTGCCTTTTTCTCATAGGTTGGTACAACAGGCTTTTCATCAACTTTGTGCTAAGGAGGCATATTTTCTTCTTTGTGCTGCAAACGTATTTCGTGGCTACGATGATGGTAATAGTTTCCTGGGTTTCATTTTGGATTGACCAGAGAGCTGTTCCTGCAAGAGTTTTGCTGGGTAAGTCTTTCCACACCTTTGTGAAATGTTAATATGGGAGGAAGGTAAATGAGAATAGGTGCAGTGAGGGTTTAGTAGGGGTAGCCTGAGACATGCACTCAGGTCACAGTGTTTATTTTAATAGCCTCAAGAGCTAATTGTAACTGGACTCTTTCCTTGGGAACCCAGACAGCGTGTATGGAGGCTACACCTGACCAACAGCTGGATGACAGTAAGGGGAGAGGAAAAAATTATGAAGCATCAACTGCTTCATTTTACAAATTTATCTCTTCTTCCTTTCGGGGAAACCTCCCTATGCCTTTCCCAAGTCTATTTTGCTTTGCTTGACAAACCTTTACATCATAGGAGAAGGAAACTTCAAACTAATTCACGCTATACTTTTGGTATTTTAATTTTTTTTTTAATCTTCACTCGAGGACATTTTTTTTGCACTTAATCTTCAGATAGGGCAGGAGGAAGAGAGAGAGAGAGAATCATCAATGTGAGAGAGACACACGGAATGGCTGCCACCCACACAACCCCAACCGGGCCGGGGCAAACTGCAACTGAGGTACGTGCCCTTAGCGAGAACCGAACCTGGGTCTCTCTGGACAGTGGGCCGACGCTTTGACTGCTGAGCCAAACCGGCCAGGGCTACTTTTGGTATTTTAATAAGTTACTTCTTGGGGAGAGGGGAGCTTGAATTTGGAAACACTGTTGCTAGTTAAATTAGGGCTAAACTTAAATGCCAAAATCAGAATGAGCCACAGAAATTTTAGGTACGGTGGCACTTTAGCTGGCGAGAGATTTCGAGTGGAAAGGTGTCAGCCTCACTGAGTTTCCACCTCGGTGTTGATCATCTACTCCATCTGGCGTGTGATATACCACTGTCACACATTCTGCTTTGTAGGGACCAACACAGACCCACTAGCTGTAACTGAGGTGTACAGAGTGGAATGTGCCAAGCTAAGCACTTAGATAACATGTTACTTAATGAGAACCCAAGAGTCTTCTTGGCTGGTTCAGAGCAGAACTCCTTCGTTTTGACTGATTTGTTCTTTCACCTATAATGCTCTGTCTGGAGAGAAGATTGTTATAAGTGGTTCACAGTCATTGTAATTAGCATACAATTCATTCCAAAAATGGTGATTTCTGAGTTAATGTTCACAAATTATATGCATACTTCAAAAGATAAGTGGAAAGACATAAATGGGCATTAATATTAATATTTAGTTCACCTCTTTCCCCCATTAAAAGCTTCAATCTATGAGCATTTAACACTTGAATCTCTTCAAGGGAAAAAGTGCCATCTGAATGAGTAATGAAATTGCTGTGGCTGTTACTTCATGTCAGAGCAGCCGTGCCCTGACCTCGGTGGGGCAGTGGGCAGTGCAGACCCCGGGGAGGACTAAGGCACGTCTCCAGCTCCTGATGAGAAAGTCATTTCATTCTAGCCGTTTATGAACATGATTTGCAATCAGAGTCCTGAAGCTACTGCTCAGCCTTTTACACTGTGGCAAAGACAGAATTAAAGCTGCTTCCAGGGCAGGTTGGGGTGAATGGAGAACACTGAAGTGCATTTCAGTTGCCCCTGAAATTCTGTGCTTCTTGCATCTACATGGATCCCTCAGGATAAGGAAACTGCTATGCAGATTTATGTAAAATAATATACAAATCAAAGTGTCCCTCTCCCACCCCCGCTTTAAAAAATAATTTATTGTGTGGTTTGTTTTTTTCGGTTAATCCTCACCTGAGAATAGTTTTTCATTGCATTTTAGACAGAGTGGAAGGGAGGGAGAGAGGGAGGGAGGGAGAGAGAGAGAGACATCGATTGTTTGTCCCCTGCACAGCTGGGCCAGGGATTGAACCTGCAACCCAGACCCGTGCCCATAGAACCTGAGACTCTTCCATCCTGGGGCTGACACTCTAACTGCTTAGCCAAACCGGCCAGGGCTCCCCTACCACTTTTAAATAAAGAAACTGTAGTATGTCAACACTGCTGTCCTCTCAGGCTTTTGCTCCCTACAACCCTCAAGTCTTTTCCAAGCTACTTGGCCCTCTGCTTTGCTCCCTCTTCCCAGTTCTGTGGCAGGTCCCTCTGACTGTGTCTGTCCCACTTGCCTTTTCTCAGTTCCCCTTCTTCACTTTCTCTGAAGCATTTGATACTATTAATCATCCTCTCCAAATTCAGAACAAAGTGCTGTGGTCAGGAGCCCAGCCTCGTCTTCCTCACCAGGACAGTGAGATTATTAACACTGCCTTCTACAGGTCACCGGGAGAGTACAGAGCAGCATCCACGTGGACTCGGCGATGCCGGCCCGCAGCGCTGGGTCAAATCAACTGAACAGGAAATTTGTTTTCATTACTCTGCACTACTCTAGTTTCTTCTCCTTTAGACTTCTCTTTCATTTATCTTCCCACTCTTTACTTATTTCTTCCACTCCCTCGAAATTTTTTTCATTTTTGATTCTCTCATCAAATGGAACAAGCCTCTTCTAACTAACTGTCCTTATGGAAGTAAATCCCAAATCTGTGTCCTTATCGCAAATCTTTCTATCAAAATCCAGACAGGTGTTTCTAGCTGCCTTCTGAACTTCATCTTCAGTTGGGGGCACTTCGCATATTTAAAACTGAACAACTGCTGTTTCCCCTGTGTCTGGATCCCACTTTTTTTTTTCCAGGTTCTATTTAAAAATTTATTTGTTTATTTTTAAACTTATCTTTATTGTTGAATATATTACAGATGTTCCTCCTTTTTCCCCTATTGACCCCTTCCTCCCCACTCCCGCCCCACTCCTGCCTTTCCCCACACTGTTGTCTGTGTCCATTGGTTATACATATATGCAGAGAAGTTCTTTGGTTAATTTATTCCCACCCCCCAAACCCCTTCCCTTTGAGGTTTGTCAGTCTAACAACCAATTTGTACTTCTTAATCCATTCACCTTTTCCACCCATTCCCCTAAACCCTCTCCCATCTGGCAACCAACAAAATGTTCTCTATATCTATGAGAACGTTTCTGTTCTGCTTGTTCATTTTGTTTGTAGGTTCAATTGTCGATATATATGTATTTATTGACATTTTGTTGGTTCATATTTTTGATCTTCTTTTTCTTCAAGAAGACCCGTCAACATTTCATATAATTATGGTTTGGTGGTAATGTACTCCTTTAGCTTTTTCTTGTCTGGAAAACTCTTCATATGGCCATTGATTCTAAATGACAGCTTTGCAGGATAGAGTAATCTTGGTTGTAGGTTCTTGCTTTTCATCACTCTGAATATTTCTTGCCACTCCCTTCTGGCCTGAAAAGCTTCTTTTGAGAAATCAGCTGACAGCCTTATGGGAACTCCCTGGTAGGTAACTAGCTGCCTTTCTCTTGCTGCTTTTAAGATTCTCTCTTTGTCTTGAACTTTTGCATTTTGATGATGATGTGTCTTGGTGTGGGCCTCTTGGGGTTCATCTTGTTTGGGACTCTCTGTACTTCCTGGACTTGCATGTCTGTTTCCTTCACCAAGTTAGGGAAGTTTTCTGCCATTCTTTTTTCAAATAGGTTTTCAATTTCTTGTTCTCTCTCTTCTTCTGACACCCTGAAGATGCAAATGTTGGTGTACTTGAAGTTGTCCCAGAGGCTCTTTATACTATCATCATTTATTTGGATTCTTTTTTCTTTTTGCTGTTCTGATTGTGTGCTTTTTGCTTCCTTATATTCCAAATCGATGGTTTGCTTCTGGGCTTTACCTACTCTACTACTGAATCTGTGTAAATTATTCTTTATTTCAGTTAATGCCTCCTTCATTTCTGATTGGCTTTTTTATGCTCTTGAGGCCCTCACTAAGTTCACTGAGGTTCTCACTAAGTTCATTGAGTATCCTTAAAAGCAGTGTTTGAACTCAGCATCTGTTAGGTTGCTTATCTTCATTTCGCTTAGTTCTTTTCCTAGAGTTTTGTTCTGTTCTTTCATTTGGGACCTGTTTCTTTGTCTCCTTATTTTGGCTGCCTCCCTGTGTTTGTTTCTATGTATTAGGTAGGGTTGCTATGTCTCCTAGGCTTCCTAGGGTGGCCTATTGTAGTAGGTGTCCTGTAGGTCCACTGGCACAGCCTCCCTGATCTCCCAATTGGGCCCTCGAGGTGCACCCCTCATATGGACTTTACAACCTTCTGTTGTAATTGAGTCCTGATTGCTGTTGGCATGTCAATGAGAGGGTTTTACTCAGGCTGATCAGCTGCAAGGACTGGCTGTGCCCACTCTCCACTGACCTCTGACTACCTTGGATGATCAGCTGTGCAGGGGCCCACCACACAGAACAAGACTTACTTCAGCAGGGCTCTGGTACCCACTGAGTCCATTCCTTGAGTGTGTCATTTGTGGAGGTGGTTGGGTGATGGTGATTCGCAGTGTTCTGAAGCTGTCCACTGGGTGTGCTGGCTCTGGGGCAAGGTCAGCCACTGCCTGTGTTCTATCCAGGACCACCCGGCATAAGCTACAAAGCGGTCTGCAGGTGGCTCCTTGTGCTGGGCTTGGAGGTGCCCAGATAAAGCCAAGTCATGAACCAAGGCTGGCTGCTTCTAGTGCCAGGCCTGGGGCCACTTAACGAGAGGTATGGGGTTCGTTGAGACCAGATGCTACTTGTTTGAAAGAATTTGGGAAAATCTGAAGTAGGATCCGAGACAGGCCATTCCTTTGGTAAAGCAACTGGCAATAGCTTGGGTGGGCCTAAAAATTGGGTGGGGCAGGGCCTCAGGGAATCACCAGAGCAGGGCAAATGGTGTAAGCCAGGTTGCTGGAGTCCCAGATATGGTGGCTGTCTGCCACCCCAGGGAAGGGCTCACCAAAGGAACAAAGCCTCTGATAGCATGTCTTTCCAAGAGATAGCTGCTTCTCCAACCCTCGCCCCAAAGACAAACAACTCAGTTCTTCCCTGTATGTCTCTGGTACCTTTTAAGCTGCCTACCTATGCTGGAGCCTGGAGGGTGCAAGTCTGAGTATGTCCGTGCGCGGGCCCTTTAAGAGGAGCTGCCTGGGGCTCCAGCAACCTCAGTCTCCCTCAGCCTCAGTTACCGCTGGTTTTTCCAGCCAGAAGTTATAGGGACTTCTCTTCCTGGCACTGGAACCCTGAGTTGGCAGCCTGGTGTGGGAGGGGGACCCCTCACTCATCAGGGAGGACCTTTCCAGCCGAGGTATCCCCCTGAATTTTATCTGCCACAAATGGGTGTGGGACCAGCCTGTCTGCCCCTCTGCTCCTCTGCCCCTTCACCCCTTCTACCAGTCTTGATGTGACCACTTCTTTAATTCCATAGTTGTAGGACTTCCACTCAGCTTGATTTCAGGCGGTTTTGAATGATGGTTGTTCTGTAGTTTAGTTATAACTTTGATGTGGTTGTGGGAGGATGTGATAATGCATTTACCTACGCCGCCATCTTGATCGAAGTCCTGGATCCCACTTTTCTCTTGACTTTCCTTTTTCTAATAAGGGCCCTTAGTTGGTTGAGTCTTTCATTTTTGCACCCTCAGTATCCTTCTTAGTTTTTGGCACTTTGGTCTTAAATCCACTTACACTAAAAAAACTTACTTTAAGGACCCTAGAAAGCTTTTGTTTCTGTGGGTTATATCTATCATTATTAAACATGGCTATTAAAACAGAATTTTTTGAATATATGTATTAGTCCAGTCAAAAATAGTAATACTAAACTCATTACAAGTAACATAATAGCACATATGAAAAATAACTGTTTTTTCTAAAACAAAATAATGTAGTGAGAAGAGTGGCATTTTTTCACATTTTTGCAAACCTTTAATGTCTGACTTAATGGAGGGCAGCTGGATTCTTAGCTCTGCTTCTTCGTTCAATAGGTTTTGGTTGAAAATAGAAAAAAAATATGGGCTCACTCAGAAGTGCAGTTGGAGAGCCAGCTGGTATAGCTCAGTGGTTGAGCAGTGACCCGTGCATCAAAAGGTCAGTGGTTCAATTCCCAGTCAGGGCACATGCCCAGGTTGTGGGCCTGATCCCCAGTGGGGGGCATGCAGGAGGCGGCCAATCAATATTTTCTGTCATTGATGTTTCCATCTCTCTCTCTAAAAATCAATAAAGAAAAAAGTATTAAAAAAAAAAGAAGTGTAGTTTTCAGGTAACTGTGCCCATTTTTTTTTGGCACTGTACCAGAAGTCAGCAAGTGGCAGTTTCTTAGAGGTTAGTTGCAATGTGGACTATGAAACCATATCTATGATTTTTAAAAAATCTGTTAGATTAAAATCCATTCATCTATTTAGCACTTTGACCAGATCTTTTTACCTATGTATTGGTCATTTGACAAATATTGAGTTATACATGTCTTCCCAATGTTCATGTAATTTATTATGTTACTGGTCCAAAAGTACACGTGCCCAGTGCTTCAAAAGGCCAAAACTAAAAGGCACCAAATCAAGAAGATGGTGGCCTTAGTGGCTTCTCAAATCCATCGTCAGAGAGCAGAGTTCAGGCTTCTTTTATGTCAAGGGAAAGGAAATGGGAGGGGCTGTTTTTGTAAAATCTCAAGCCACAGACAGAATTCCTCTAATGATTAGCACGTGTAAAGGCGGAGCTATTAGCCTGAAGGCCATGGGAATAACAAAGGCCCAAGTAACATGGAGTCAGAGAGACCCAGCGCTTCACTCTGATACAGTGATACAGTATAAAAAATCACATTCGTTAATATCACCACTAACCCCATCAAAAAGTCTTTGAGTACTGGGATGCTTTCAAGCTTATAGTGATGGATACAGGTTTAACATCATTCTAGTTTGGGCTTGAAAACTCAAATTTTATCATTTGGCAACAAATACATTAGTTGTTTTACTACAAGTGACAGGCTTACTTGACTCAGTTTTGAGGAAATGTCTGCCAGCTACTCAAATCTGAACAACTGTAGTTTGTCTGTCAGTTGTTCTGAGTAAAAGTGCAGTTCCGTTTAAAAGTGTGTAGTGTTCAGCTCACAACTCAATGACCTGGCTGCTTTTCCTCAAACAGCCACTGCACGTTGTATGCAGGAGAGCTTTATATATAAATATCATTTCATCAACCAGACTGTTAAGAAGGCATGTATTCAATTAATAAAATGAATTACTGATTTTGTGTATGTATGTGAGTCTGGGAATTGAAGAATACATGACTGCTAGGTCATTCAGGTACTGCTGCCCTAATTCATGCTAAGGCAACAGTAGTTTTTTCCACCATTGCCTTGTACCGGGGTGGGGGATGTCCTGCCCGTGGGCCATATAAGACCTAAGAGTCATTTGGTCTGGCCCTGCCAAGGCAACCGCAGGTGGGACTCGAAATTCAATAAATGTCTAGGAGCTTTTTTCATAGCAACATAAATGTATATTAAGTGAATCATAAGAACAATGTAAGTTTGGAGGGACAGGCAAGGAATGTCCATTATGGGACAGGACACACACAAATACCTGATGGGACAGACACATCTGCTTCTCCTCGGCTGCCTATGGCCCGTCTGCCTATATTGCAGTGACTCAGACAACAGTCAGTGCCAGGCAGCCTGGGGGTGTGCGCATTGTGAAAGTGTTAACACAATGGGGCAGAACTATGGCGATCCAGTGATGATGAGATACAATGAGATGATTCGTCAGGACGTTGATGACTTTGCCTCCGATGATTGACGACGATGTTGTCAACTTCTTTGTCGACACAGACAGTAACTCCAATCCAGCCTTTATCCACACATCCACAATCAACAATCCTCACAAAAACTGAATCTCAGATGAAGATTAAGGAAATTACAGTACACAGAAAAAACCTCAAGAGTCGATGATATGAATGTCCGATATGTTCCAAATCCAAGAAGCAGGATTAGAACAGCGATCAAAGCAAAATTATAGTGTCACTGGTGACACACACACTGGATAGTTAATAAAACTTAAGTGGTGTGACATCCTACAAATAGCGACCCAAAGAAAAGAAAAGTTGATCTAAAGTGTCAATCTTTCCAAGAGAAATGGACAAATGATTATTTTTTTTGCTGAAGTCAAAGGTAAACCTTGTGCCTAGTTTGTGGTGATGTATTAACATCTAAACATGCTAAACTCAGTGAATTGGGAGGCCAAATGCATCTGGATAAAATCAATGCTCTTCAGCGGAAAATCAACTCCTCTTCAGCGGAGTTTGGAATCACAGCAAGCCACTTTCACTAGGCCTCGTTGTGACAGAGACAACATTATTCAGACGAATTACGTAGTGAGCAAGCTCACAGCAGAGAAGCTGAGGCCTCATGTAGAGGGAGAGTTGGTGAAAGAGTGCCTAGTGGCTGCTGAGGAGTTGTTAGCACCAGACAAAGTAAAATTGTTTCAGAGGGTTAGTTTGTCTTGGAGAACCGTCTCCAATCAGATTATTGACTTAGCACAAGACATTGAGAAAACCCTGAAGGATTCTGCAGGATATTTCCAGTTTATCCCTGTGGTTTGTGACAAGACAACAGACAACAAATACTGCCCAACTGGCCATTTTTGTTGGTGGGATAACTGCAGAGTTTGACATGCGAGAGGAACTGTTGTCACTAGAAGCCACACATGGCACTACAGGAGGTGAGGAGTTGTTTGATAGACTTGTTTTATCAGTGAAAAACTTGAGCAAACATTTGAAAAGTTAAGTGGTCTTACTACAGATGGAACTCCAGCCATGGTTGGCTCACAAAAAGGGTTAATTGCATTTGTCAAGAAAGAACTGAATCATCTCAGTCTTGATTCAAGTCATTTAATTATATGCCACTGCTTCATATACCAAGAAAGTCTCTGGGCACAGTCATTGAGGCTCAATAATATGATGTCAACAGTAGTGTCATGCATAAATTTTGTCAAAGCAGAGGTTTTAACAGACGCCAGTTAAGGAGTTACTGAATGACCTTGACTCTGAGTGCGGTGATCTTGTTTATCAACTGTGAGTATGGTGGCTGAGTCGCGGGGACATGCTCATGAGGTTTTTAAGAACTTTGGGATGAAGTCAAGCAGTTCATGGAGATGAAGGGAAAACCTGTCAGCGAACTCAGTGATAGCAAGTGGCTGTGCAATTTAGCATTCATGGTGGACATCACCAAGTACCTCTCAGAGTGGAAAGTCAAGCTTCAGGGCCCCACCAGCTTCTCAGCTCTCTGCTTTCAAACATGAAATCATCTGAAGCTAAATTAAGGCTGTGGAAAGTGTGAAAGGAATAAAATGGTTCCTTTCCCCACTCTGAAAGGTCAAAAGCTTTCTACGACCCTTGAATGTGCAAAACTAATTGAGGCATTTAATGAAGGGTTCAAAGATGTGGAAAGTAAACAAATGGAATTGAACATCTTTGCTACACCATTCAACGTGGAACCAGCTGATGTGCCTGATAATCTACAACATGAAATCATTCAGCTGCAAAGCGACAGTGAGCTGAGAGCTAGGTACAAACACCCACTGCTTGAGTTCTATAAGTGTTACATAAGCAATGATGAATTTCCCACTTTGAAGAGACATGCATTGATATATGCATCTGTGTTAGGAACAACTTACTGCTGCCAGCAGTTCTTTTCAAAACTTACCATTGCAAAGAGTCAACTGCATTCCAGACTGAGCGATGCAAACCTGGAAAAGCAGTTGCGAGTAGCAACATCATCAATACCAGCTAACATCACACGCCTCCCCAAAGAGAAGCAGTTACAGCCATCACATTAGGGTTGTGCTCATTAAATGTTTGACCAAATATAGCAGGCTAACTGTAAAGTTGATAATTTTGTATGGCTTGCCAATGATGTTATAAATATCCAAATGGCCCTTGGCAGAAGAAAGGTTCCCCACCCCTGCCTCACACCATTAGTAGAAATGTCAGCACAGTGAAAAAGGCAAATAGTGCCCTAGTGTTATGAAGTTTATTTTCACTGTACAGACCCTCTGAAGATGTCTGGGCGATCCCAAACAGTCTGTGACCACACTTTGAGAACTGTGGCTTTGAGGGGTCTAACTCTTTAAAGTCAGCCTCCTCTATAAAAAGTCTTTCTTTTTAAATAAGCAGATTCTTTCTTTTCCTTTCCTCCTGCCTTGACCAGTGCTGGGACCCTTGTAAACTTTGCCCTGGATGGACCTAACAGACCCTGCCTGCCCAGGGCCATCTTACAAGGCTTTTATGACATCCAACCCAAGGGGCAAGAGGGGTTGTAACTCCAGCCCAAGCTCCCTGGGACATGGTTTGGGTTGACATGCTACAGAAGATGGGGCACATTTTACTAATATGCACAAAGCTAGAGCAGGGGCTTGTAGGCCCTGTAATTGCTTGTTTGACCCCCCATTCTTCCAGCCCCAGTTTAATCCTACCACCAGAGTAATATCTTTAAAACATGAACGGGGTCACAATACTCTCACTCAAATGTCGTAGGAGTAGAGAGTCTCGGCTTGGAATCCAAAGTGCTCCTCCAGGGCTGCCAGAGGAAACACAGAACATTTGGGAAAATCTGAATTTTAGACAAGCACCAAGGTATTGCATCCAGGTATTGCATCGTACATACTTATACTAACATGTGATTTGCAGTTTATCTGAAATTCAAATATAAATGAGTGTCCTGAATTTTTATTTCTTAGACCTTTAACCATACCCCTGCCCCTATATACTTGCCATAAGCCTTAACCAATTTGAACATTCGGTGTTCTCAAACAGGCCCTCATGCCTAACTGCTTATCTCAATTCTGTGCATTTGTTCTGGTTCTCCCTCTGCCTGGTATGCCCTTCCTACTTGTCTTTGTCAAAATCTTGCCATCACCCTGGCCGGTTTGGCTCCGTGGTTAGAGTGTTGGCCTGTGGTCCAGAGAGACCTGGGTTCGGTTCCCTCTAAGGGCATGTACCTCGGCTGCAGTTTGTCCCCGGCCCTGGTTGGGTTGTGTGGGTGGCAGCCACTCGATGTGTTCCTTTCACGTCGATGTTTCTCTCTCTCTCCCTCCTCCCTCCCACTCTATCTGAACAAAAAATAGAAAAACATCTTTTGGTGAGGATAAAAAAAAAAAAATCCTGCCATCCATCAATGGCCAGAAGCCTTTACTGATGGCTCCAAACAGATGTCTCTCTCATTCTTGAACCACATGGCACTTTGTATCTCTCCTAAGGTACCTTAATTCCTCTAATTTGTGTTTAGCTATGGGACAGGTTGGTACCTTATGTTGTCTCCACTATTAGAATGTGCCCTGGCTGGTTTGGCTCAGCGGTTAGAGGGTTGGCCTGCGGTACAGAGAGACCGGGTTTGGTTCCCGCTAAGGGCACGTACCTCGGTTGCAGTTTGTCCCCGGCCCTGGTTGGTCGTGCGGGTGGCAGCCACTTGATGTGTCCCTTCACATCGAAGTTTCTCTCTCTCTCTCTTCCTCTCTCTCCCTCCTGCTTTATCTGAACAAAACATGGAAAAATGTCCTCAGGTGAGGATAAAAAAAAAAGAATGTGAGTTCTGTGACATGAAAATATGTTCAACGTCACTAATCATCAGAGAGATGCAAATTATAACAACTATGAGGTATCACCTCACACCTGTCAGAATGGCTTCCATCAACAAATCATCAAACAACAGTGTTGGCGAGGGTGTGGAGAAAAGGGGACTCTAGTACACTGCTGGTAGGAATGCAGACTGGTGCAGCCACTATGGAAAACAATATGGTGTTACCTCAAAAAATTAAAAATGGAACTGCTATTTGACCCAGTGGTCCCATTTCTAGGAATATATCCTAAGAAGCGTGAAATACCAATCAGAAAGAATATATGTACCCCTATGTTCATAGAAGCACTATTTACAATTGCTAAGATCTGGAAACAATAGATGAGTGGATAAAAAAGCAGTGGTACATATACACAATGGAATACTATGCAGCTGTAAGAAAGATCTCTTATCCTTTGAGATGACATGGAGGGACCTGGAAAGTATTACGGTAAGCGAAATAAGCCAATCAGAGAAAGACAAATATCACATGATCGTACTCATTTGTGTACTATAATGAACAATACAAGCTGATGAACAAAATAGACCCAGAGAAATAGAAGTAGGGTACAGACTGACAAACCTCAGAAAAGGGGGCCAGGGGGGAAGAAAGAGATAAACCACAGAACTTATATGCATGTGTGCATAACCATGGACAGAGACAACAATGCTGGGGATAAGGGGGGGGGGATCAGGAGGAGGGTGTCAATGGGGGAAAAAGGAGAAACATTTGTAACAAGAATAAATTAATAAAAATTGCAAAAAAAAAATAGCCCTGGCCGGTCTGGCTCAGCGGTTTTAGAGCGTTGGCTTACAGTCTGGAGAGACCCGGGTTCGGTTCCCGCTAAGGGCATGTACCTCGGTTGCAGTTTGTCCCCAGCCCTCATTGGGTTGTGTGGGTGGTAACCACTCGATGTGTCCCTTTCACATCGATGTTTCTTTCTCTCTCTCTCCCTCCCACTCTATCTGAACAAAATATCAAAAAATGTCCTCGGGTAAGGATAAAAAATAATAATAATAATGTGAGTTCCTTAAGGGCAAGAATCATCTTTTGTGTTCCTGCAGTGCCCTACACACACACACACACACGTGTGTGTGTGTGTGTGTATATTTTATCCTCACCTGAGGACATTTTTTTGCACTTATCTTCAGATAGAGCAGGAGGGAGAGAGGGAGGAAGAGAGAGAGAGAAACATCAATGAGAAAGAGACACATTGACTGGTTGCCACCTGCACGACTCCAACCGGAGCTGGGACAAACTGCAACCGAGGTACGTGCCCTTAAAAGGAACCGAACCCAGGTCTCTCCGGTCCACGGGCCGATGCTCTAATCACTGAGGCAAACCAGCCAGGGCACCCTACATGTATTTTGTGCCTAATACATCATTGTTAAATTGCTAGTGTTTAGTCTATCATGTTCCCAATGACTGTATTTTAGGTACTAACTGAAAACAATGATGACTCACTGCCGGTTAAGATCCTTCCACATTTGTCATGTTTCAGATAGAAAACAATAGAAGCTGTGCATATATGCACAACCAATAGACAGAGACAAGAGTGTGGGAAAGGCAGGAGGGGGGCCAGGAGCGGGAGGAGGAAGCCAGTGGGGGGACATCTGTAATACTTTCAGCAATAAAGGTTTTTTAAAAAAGGAAAAAAATTAAGTAATTGTTGATAGATTAAAAAAAATAGAAGCTGAACAGCACAGTAGTATCAATTGGGATTAGGTAATTCTTGTAAGGGATAGCAACAGCCATAACTTGGAATGTGTGACAGGTTAAAAACCTACCCTATCTTTACATTTGACTGTGTGGAGAGAGAGTAAGACTAGTACAAAGCCGTTCAAGGATGTGTTAACTCTCATGGCAGGAGGAGCAGTATTGTAAATTCTTCTCTCCTTTCTGGCTCCCACCTTCTTTCCTCGTCCCCATCTTTTCCCCTTGGCCCCTCTGCAAGGGGCCTGCCACTCCTGGACAGTGTATAAAGTGATGGGGTCGTTTACTACGAAATAGATGGGGCAGAAAAAAGACAGCTGAAGCTTTCATATATGTAGTCACTCATAAAAAATATCTCCTGCCAGAGGAAATGCCATATACCTGGAAAAGTAATTAGTTACAAGTGATCCATTTAGCCATCATAGAGGTTACCAGGACTTCTAGGCACTGGATTTGTGGGATACAGTTGTTTGTTTCTGGCCATAACTATATCCTGCCTATCTTCCTTTCCCTCACATCACTTAATGTTTTCTTTCTGCCTGGGCTTACAGAGAAAATGTTTGATACTCATTTAAAAGTGATTGTAGATACCTGTCCCTTCAAAAGAGCTATCCGCAACATAGTTCCTGAAGGGGTAAACTTGTTATCAGTGAAAGTGGGGGGTCCCCTTCCCCACTGGGTGCTGGGGGTCTGGTCCTTATGATATCTCAAGAAAAAGAATTTTCTGAGACTTGCCTCAGAGAATGAGTGATTTTTATTTGTGGAATTTTATCCTTGGGTTTCCAAAGTCCCAGTTCCCTTAATCCAGACCTGGAAGAAGTGCAGCTGGGGATTCAGTAGAGCTAAAAGCAAAGCCAGTGTCCAAGTTTCTGTTCCATGGTGGAGCTGGGTCTGGTGTAGCATCAGGCTAGCTGTAGTCCATTAGTCCATTGTGTGCGGGGTACACATGGCTGTGGGCCATGTGGGCAAATGCAGGAGCACGAGAGCCCTGCAAGCCAGGAGTCAAACATGAGCAAGTAAGAGAGCAAGAAAGAGCCAAGAGAGCAAACTCCTTTGTTTAGGAGACTAAATATCTCAGATCTTCCTGTGCTTGCTGTGGCCACGCCTACCCTGGCCAGTGACCTGTCCCCAGATGTGACTGACAGGCAAGTACCTTCCCTGTGTCACCCAGACTTTACTGGGCATGCATCTGGCGTGCCTATACTATTTGGCCTTCCCTCTGCCCCTTTCCAGTTATCCATAACTAGGTTAACTTACAACCGCATCAAACTGACTCACTGGGATGCCTGCACGCCCCGCTGCTGCTGCACTGGTCAGCGAGCCTCTCCATCACGAATGGCAACGGACATGCCAATGAAACACAAGATAAATAACTCTCCCCAGACAAAAGGGTTCTTAAGACCCCATACGTGTCCTTAAGAGTTAATATGGTGAAACCACAGGGCTCAGGGAAGTCAAGGCCCATGGGCCAGACTAAGTACTGTCTCATAATGCTTTTCTAACTGTGCCAGGCAGTATCGGTGGGTGAGAAGGTACTTTTCTAATCCCAACACAGGCCTTTTCTTTGACTAAATGGTCACTTCATAAAATTCAAAACTCCTTTATTGAGATGTTATCTTTAATGGGTTTGGAAGGAATACTGTTTGTCAAGATTGATGTATTTCTAAGGGGTGGCTCAAGACATAGTGTGTTTAATGTGCTGCAGTGCTCCTTGGCTCCCAGTTCTGTTGCTTGAGGAATATACATTGCAGTGTCCTCATCCTTCACTCCCCGGACTCAACAATCCCTCCGCCCACTCTCTATTTCTTTCTTTTTATTTTTTTTCAGGTCTATCATAACACAATTAATTTTTGTTTTGTTTTATTTTATTTTATTTTATTTTTATCCTCACTCGAGGACATTTTTCCATTTTTTGTTCAGATAGAGTGGGAGGGAGAGAGAGGATGAGAGAGAGAGAGAAACATCGACGTGAAAGTGACTCATCGAGTGGTCGCCACCCACATGACCTAACCAGGGCTGGGGACAAATTGCAACCGAGGTACGTGCCCTTAGCGGGAACTGAACCCTGGTCTCTCTGGACCACAGGTTGACGCTCTAACTGCTGAACCAAACTGGCCAGGGCTTATTTTATTTTTTAATATTTAAAAATTTATTTATTTATTTCCCCCCCTCAATTATTATAACCCAATGTAAAACACACTTTTTATGTCAATCCAGTTTTAAAACATTTAAGTGTAAAGAGTTTGTCTAGACTTCTGCTTGAACTATCTTCTTTAGAACTTAAGTAGCTAACAGTATAGATCCTGGAGTCATACTGCTTCCAAATTCAAGCCTTACTATGTCCTGTGTGACCCTCAGCAAGTTACTTAGCTTTTTTAGACCTCAGTTTCCTTATCTGTAAAGTGGATATTTTATTTTTAATCATTGCATTATTGTAAGGATTGAGTGAGTTTATACAAGTAAAGACCTGAGAACAGCTCCTGGCGCACAGAAAGTAGAATGGATTAAACAGAATCATTTGTTTGTAGGTCTCTGTATTAAATAATTGCCAAAATGATCTCTGTTGTCAGAAGTGTCTCATTTCTTTTGGGCTGTGTTTTTACCTTTCAGATGAAGTTTGTCTTTTAAGTAATCTGGCTTTGGTCCCCATCTTGGTCATCTATATTTATAAAACCCAAACCAAAACAAACAAAACATTTGTTAAAAAATCCAAACCAAGCCCTGGCTGGTTTAGCAGTTAGAGCGTTGGACCTTGGACCAGAGAGTTGTGGGTTCGTTTCCAGTCAAGGGCATGCACCTTGGTTGCAGTTCAGTCCCCAGCCCTGGTTGGAGTCATGCGGGAGGCAACCATTTGATGTGTTTCTCTCTCTTTCTTTCCTTCCCTCCCACTCTATCTGAAGATGAATGGAAAAATATCCTCAGGTGAGGATTTTAAAAATCCAAACCAAAACTTTTCAACTTTGTTAAATCTATCTTTTAGAAAAAACATTTTTATTGATTTGGAGAGAGAGAGGAAGGGAGGGGAAGAGAGAGAGAGAGAGAGAGAGAGAGAGAGAGAGAGAGAGACATTGATGTGAAAGAGAAACATCCATTGGCTGTCTCCTGCACAGCCCCTACTGGGGATGGAGCACGCAACGTGGGCATGTGCCCTGACCAGGAATCAAACTGGCAACCTTTCAGCATGGGATGATGTTCAACCAACTGAGCCATACCAGCCAGGGCAAATCTATTTCTTTTTTATTGCTCATTTTAAACAAGGAAAATCTGGTATTCTGGTTTCAAAGTAAATAAAGCTATAGTAAATTAGTTGGACTAAGGGCACTTTTAAAGAAATAACTGATAATTTATTGCTCTGTGGCAAATATAGATACTGCAATTCCTTTTTATTGGCCCAAACAGTCATCAGTTTTAAACACATAACAAGACCTATCTGGCACGTAAACTTGTGTGTTTGTTCTAAACCCTATTTTGTCCATTAAGAAAAAAATAAGTTCTATTTTCCATGTCATAGGAAACCAGTAAGAAAAGACGTTTTATTATTATTTTTTCCTTTATCGAATTTTTTTTTTTAGAGAGAGAGGAAGGGAGGGGGAGAGAGAGATGGAAATATCAATGAGAGAGAACATCGATTGGCCGCCTCCTGCATGCCCCCCACTGGGGATGGGCCCACAACCGAGGCGTGTGCCCTGACTGACCTCTTGGTGCATGGGTCAACGCTCAACCACTGAGCCATACTACGTGGACAAGAAAAGACTTTTAAAAATTTTAAACTGATGAGGTAAGCTAATAAATAGGAGCGTAAGTTAGGATTCATTCAGTTTCACCAGTGGCATCCTGAAGGGAGCATGACTTTTGGTCTTTTGAAAAGCACAAAATGCCTTCATGCTTCCTGACATAATTCTACACTCATTTTATAGTGTCTTGACTCAGAGATGCCCCATCTATAGAGACTGGTTTGTAACCTTAAAAACGGAGGAAATTTCCTTTACAGGTTCAGACTGAGAGGCAGCGGGTTTCGTGTAAAAAGATGGGTTCTACACTCAGAGAGAAAGGTTCAATCCTGCTCCTGACAAAACTCAGGCTAATTAAGGAGCCACTCTCAGCCTGTGTTTCTTTCCTGTGGCACGTGGCTCCTACTCGCCTAGGTCTGTGGGAGTAACTGTGCCACAGAGGCAAGCATGTTTTACTGACTGGTCTTGGCGTCAGCTGCACATACATGTGTAGTGTTAATAAAATTTCACATCTCCATATTTGTGTAGCAAGGGATGCAAACGGCATCCACCGACATGCAAATAGTCGATATTACCATTGTTAGGGAAACCTGAAACCCAGCAAGACGGGGCCTGCATTTAATGGTAGGAACTAGAAGGGCATTTAGGTTCAAAGCAGTGTGAAGGTGAGATTCGTGGCCTTCCCATGGTGACTGTGTTGGTCTTGATCAGAGGAACAGAAAAACTTCATTTGAAGTGAATAGCTCTGTGGAGTTGTCTCAGTCTGTGAGGGGGCCTCTCTCAGATGAGAACCTTGCAGTTTTTGCAGGAAGGGTAGAATGTGCTGGGGAAAGCTGTCCACATGCTGTGTGTGCGCATTAGGAGTAAATCACGGTGCTCTTCCTGCTGTTCGGGACTCTATTGACATTAAAATGTGCTCACAACTTATAAAAATCATTAAGGATTCCATTTGCACCTCCCTGGTGGGAAGTTAAGAAAGAAAACCATGCCAGCCAATGTACATTTCAAATATTTACAATTCTACACGTTCTCTCCAGGCATTACTCTGGCAGTATCCCTCTGAGAAATTAGTGTCGACACAGAATAGCCTTCCCCAAGGCCAGCATTTTATTAAAGAAACCTCAGCCACTTCTTTCTCCATTGTCCCCCAGAACCCTGATCTCTTACCTCTGACACGCATGCTGGAGAATAAGAAGGGGAAGAAAGGGCAGGACAAAGAAAGGGAGGGAAGGCAGTGGGAAGGGAGAGGAAGGGAAGAGAGGAAGCACGAAGGGAAGGGAAAACAGTAACTGGCATTTAGCAGCCTGCTCAGTAAATGTTTACACCAAGCCTCCACCGGCACCTTCCATTCTGAACCTCAGCTGAACTGTAGTTTCAGTAACGAGGGACAAAGTATAGCAATAATGATGGCTTGTACATGTTCTACATGGAAGAAAATATGGAGAATAGCAAACTTTAATGCTCTAAAGATCACTCCTGGACAAATGAAAGATTAAAGGGAGACACAAAGACAATTTCTTAGGCCCTGGCCGT
The DNA here is from genome assembly GCF_014108415.1 of Molossus molossus. Classification (NCBI taxonomy): domain Eukaryota; kingdom Metazoa; phylum Chordata; class Mammalia; order Chiroptera; family Molossidae; genus Molossus; species Molossus molossus. The sequence goes on from NW_023425388.1 coordinate 87,037,546, forward strand.
TTTGGCTCACGGGTTAGAGCGTCGGCCCAGGGACCAGAGAGGCCCGGGTTTGGTTTCCGCTAAGGGCACCTACCTCGGTTGCAGTTTGTCCCTGGCCCCAGTTGGGGTTATTTGAGTGGCAACCAGTCAGTGTGTCTCTCTCACATCGATGTTTCTCTCTTTCTTCCCCCCTCTCTCCCTCCTGCTCTAATGCAAAAATGTCCTCAGGTGAGGATTAAAAAAAAAAGACAATTTCTTAGCAGTAAAATTTGTCAACTGATGGAGAAGGGCAGTGCAAATGATTTTGGAATTTCTTTTCTAGAAGAATATTTTAAAATTGGATAGGTTTTTACTTTTCTGGCATGGTTAGAAGAAGCCCACCTGAGGGCGAGAAGCACTGCATCCTGAAAGACTGTGAAGTCTTGTCCGGCCGGTGTGGCTCAGTGGTTGAGCGTCAACCCATGCACCAGGAGGTCGCCGGTTTGATTCCCAGTCAGGGCACATGCCCAGGTTGTGGGCCAAATCCCCAGTGGGGGGCATGCAGGAGGCAGTCAGTCGATGTTCTCTCTCATGGATGTTTCTATCTCTATCTCACTCTCCCTTCCTCTCTCTCTAAAATCAATAAAGAAAAAAAATTTAAAATGACTGTGAAGCCTTTAGATGGAAAGAAGGAAACTTTATGGACAGTGGGGGTGTGGGTAGCAAAAAGGGGTAGAAAAGGGAATCCAAGGAGAACTGCTTGTTTCGCTTCAAGATGTGCACTAGCCCTGGCTGGTGTGGCTCCGTTGGTTGAGCAATGTCTTGTGCACCAAAGGGTCTTGGGTTTGATTCCAGGTGGAGGCATGTGCCTGGGTTACAGCTCAATCCCCGGTGGGTGGGGGGCAGGTCAGAGGAAGATGATCGATGTTTCGATTTCTTTCTCTCTCTCTCTCCCTTCGTCTCTCTATAAAAACTCAATACAATCATTAAAAAATGAAAAGATGTGAACTAGGTTAACATGCAGGGATTCCTCTTCACCCCCACCAGATTGATATTGTTCTGAAAATATATCTGATGGTGTATTCCAGCACCAGAACTGGGGACTGAATGGTTATGTCACTATTCTCTCTCTCTCTCTCTCTCTCTCTCTCTCTCTCTCTCTCTCTCTCTCTTGTGGTACGTGCCCCTAGCGGGAACCGAACCCAGGACTCTCTGGTTTGCAGGCCGACGCTCAACCACTGAGCCAAACTGGCCAGGGCTATGTCACTATTCTCAAATGACAGGAATCACCACAGTGCTGACCATGTCCACGATTATCTCGGGCATGAGTGCCTCCATGCCACAGGTGTCCTACATCAAGGCCGTGGACGTGTACCTGGGCGTCAGTCATTGAGTACGCAGCTGTGAACTACCTCACCACAGTGGGAAAATGGAAACAGTTCAGGAAGTCCCGAAAGGTACTGCCTTGCCTTGGTGATCACACCCCTTTAAGAATGTGAAAATCATTATCCTCGTCAAAAATACTCTCCTGCCTCACTGCTATGGCTCAGCCGGCTGAGCTTCTCCTGTGCACCAAGAGGTCTCAGGTTTGATGCACATGCCCAGATTGCAGGCTGGACCCCCAGTAGGGGACATGCAAAAGGCATCCTATTGATGTTTCTCTCATTAGCGTTTCTATTTCTCTTTCCCTCTCTCTCTAAAAAATCAGTAAAAAAATATTTTTAAAAAATGCTTTCCTGATAGTGTTGTCAGGCCTTGTATTAAGGACACATCTCTTGTTAAGATGCAAGTTTACATGAACTGGACAGTTTAACATTGAACTTGCCTCTCTGTGCTCTGTGTTGACTGGTTTCCTCAGCATCCTCATTCACCTTTGCCAGGTGTTTTTTTTTAATGTGAGGATTTTTGCTCACTGTGCTAACTCAGTCACTGGGAAAAAGGGGGTAGATGTACAAACCACATCCTTTCAAGTAGATGACAATGATAATAATAACAGCTAACATTTAATGAGTATTTATTGGGTATTGGTATTGTGCTAACCATTTCACATATATTATGCCATTTAATTCTCAATATAAACCCAAGTAAACTTTATCACCTCATTTTATGGCAGGTGGGTAGTAAGTTGGCTGAGATCACAGAGCTCCAGAGGAGTCAGGATTTGCTTCTGGGTCTCCCTGACTCCAGATGTGCTCTCAACCAACAAATGACATGTTTCTCTCTGCCAAGAGCTAGGATTCCCTTTCTCTTCTTGTTTCTTGGGAGAGTGGGAGCACGAAGGGAGGATCTCCCCACGGTACACTGGAAAAAGGTGCCTTCTGGGCTTTAAATGTTATGACATGGTTTTGTGATGTCGCTTAACCAATTGGATAGATCGATCTCTATCTGCTTCATTTCACAAAGGATTGGGGCACCAGTCCCCTGTCGTCACGAGAACTGACATACGATACTGTACTTTAGACACCTAACTGATCAAATTAATTCATTTGCTAACATATACCTAAGGGAATAGATATGTAAATATACATATATGTACATACTTATACACAGGATTTTAATGTAACATATTCACATTGGTTTAAGAAATTCTTATATGAGCCCTGGCCGATTTGGCTCAGCGGTTAGAGCGTCAGCCTGCGGTCCACAGAGACCCGGGTTCGGTTCCCGCTAAGGGCATGTACCTTGGCTGCAGTTTGTCCCTGGCCCTGGTTGGGTCATGTGGGTGGCGGCCACTCGATGTGTCCCTTTCACATCGATGTTTCTCTCTCTTCCTCTCTCTCCTTCCCGCTCTATCTGAGTGAAAAATGGAAAAATGTCCTCGGGTGAGGATTAAAAAAAAAAAAAGAAAAAAAAGAAATTCTTATATGAGCATTTATAAACACCCAAAACATTATTATTATTATATTTTTATCCTCACCTGAGGACATTTTTCGATATTTTGTTCAGATAGAGTGGAAGAGAGAGAGAGAGAAACATCGACGTGAAAGGGACACATCGAGTGGTCGCCACCCACACGACCCAACCAGGGCCAGGGACAAACTGCAACCAAGGTAGCGCCCTTAGCGGGAACCGAACCCGGGTCTCTCTGGACCGCAGGCCGACGCTCCAACTGCTGAGCCAAACCGGCCAAGGCCCAAAACATTATTTTATATATTTTGTATTTCTAGTGAGAGCAGTCATACTTTTGAGAATGTTTTTATGTCCTCTTCTCCAACTGAACCCTCATATCAGCTTCCTGATGTAGGCCTTGCAGAGATTATTATTTCTGTTTTAAAAATGAAGAAGTAGAGTTTTAGTGAAGTAAAGCGATTTACAGCCAACAGAGCTTCGAAGGCAATTCAATCCTTTTGCAATACTTACTTAAATCTTTCATTTTATGTCCTTGGAGTTGAAGCTGTAACAGCATCTTGTTTTGCATTATTGCAGATGCTCAATTTCTTTTGTTGAAAGCATGTGACTCTGTGTCCCTGTCACAAACATACCCCACAGGGACTGGTATGCAGGGTGAGAAACCCAGAGCTTACAGACAAATGTGCAGTGATGGGTGCACAGGCATTGCGAGGAGCCTGTCACAGCTTCATTCAGTAGGTCTGGGGTGGGACCTGTGAGTTTGCACTGTTAACAAGCCCCGGAGGCTGCTGATCCATTGCCCACACTGTGAATAGTAATGATTTAGATCATCTGTGAAGTGAAAGGTGACAGAGGAAGATGCGTGACAAGGGAAAGAATTTGCTGTTACTGTTGTGTGCTCTTGTTTTCCTTTTATGTGGGAAGTGGTGAACCTGAGACAGAGACAGTGAAGGGTTGTGTCCCTCTCATCTGGCTACTATCAGTTTGTTCTCTGTGTGTCCTGTGACTTTAATATATCTATGTCTCCTCACCCCCACCTGCCACACAACACGTGATCACCCTGGATTTCCTTTCCCACCTGACGGGATTGTACACAATCTCCTTGTGTGCCACTAAAAAGAGATTCTTTTAGGTTAATAAACATCATTGCTTTTTGCCTTCTGTGCCCCAACTGGGGATTGAACCCGCAACGTAGGTATGTGCCCTGACCAGAAATGGAACCCACAGCCTTTTGGTGTACGGGATGATGCTCCAATTGACCGAAGCACCCAGCCAGGGCAATTACTTTTTGTTTCTAATTGTAGTAAAATACAAATAAGATAGAACTTACCATCTTAACCATTTTTAAGTGCATAGTTAAGTAGTTAAGTATATTCACATTGTTGTGCAACCCATCTCCAAAACTGTTTCATCTTGCAAAATAGATTCTGTACCCATTAACCTTCCCCCCACTCCACCTCCCCTCAGCTTCTGGAAACCACCACTGTAAGCATCTTCCTTTAAAGGTGTAATTATCTCAAAGAAATAGTCTACCTGACATTCATAAAGTGGTTAGACGAAATGAAAGAGCACACGATTTGGAGTCAGAAGAAGTGATGCCAAACCTAACTCTACCACTCCTAGCTTTGTTTTCAGGTTATTTCTCCTAAACTTCATTATACATTTGCAAAATTGTGGGATTTCTTCCCTCTTTATTTCACAGGGCTGTTGTGAAGATCAAATGATATAATAAAAAGGTCAGAAACTTTTGCAAACTATAAAGTGCTACACAAGTGTTATGTTCGTGTTGTGATTAGTGCCCAGAGCACATGATGGGAAGGACTAGGTGTGCTAATAGGGATAGGGGAAACAGCTGTCTGAGACGAGCAGCCTTTCGAGGGGTAGGATGCCCTAGTGAGGAGCAGGGCAGGAATGTATCTGTGGGTTTAGGGCTAATCAATGATACCCCTCTCCTCATAACTGGGACACCAATTTTATTTTTTTTTTAAATATGATTTTATTGATTTTTTTAGAAAAGGAGTGGGGTGGGGTGGGAAACATCGATGTGAGAAACATCCATTCGCTGCCTCCTGCACGCCCCCTATGGGGATCGAGCCCACAACCCTGGCGTGTGCCCTGACTGGGAATCGAACCAGGACCTCTCAGTCCGTGGACGACACTCAATCCACCGAGCCGCACGGCCAGGGCTCCCTTTCCGTTTTCACTCAGTCCTCCGACTTCCCTCTCATCTGGCTACCCCCAGTTTGTTTTCTATATCTATGAATCTCTTTCTGTTTTGTTTGTTTATTTTGTTTTTCAGATTCCACATACTAAGTGAAATCATATGGCATTTGTTTTTCTCTGACTGACTTATTTCTAGTCTCCATGTCTTTTGAATTAAGTAAAATATTAGGTTTTTCAATACTATGAACCAAATACACATTTTGGCAGAATTTACTCTACTTCCTCCAACTTGAATTCTGAATAATTTCATCTAGTAGTGGCCTGTTCATATTTGTTCATTTTTTAACTCCCCTATAGATCAAGAAGTGATTGTTGTCTCAGAAAGCAATTAGTAACAGCTGCTTCCTAGACACTGCTCTGTACCAAAGAGAATCACTGTCTCCCTCAGAGTTAAACCTTAAAGAGAAATGGTAGTTCACGTTTAACCAGGCGCTGGGGCCAGAAAGCAACGAAAGTGCGCTCCTTCCAAAAAATAAGCTAATTTCAAGTTATTTATTTGGGTTATGTTAGTGTCATTTCTAGGTACTTTTCAGCAAAAATGGGAAGGCTTGGCCAATTTGCATTTTAAAAGAGCAACTAAAATATTCCTAACCCCCACCCCAAATTTAAGCATAAATGGATCACCAGCTGATACTGTTGTTTTTGGACAAAACATACCGACTGGGCATACTATTATGTTTTCTCTGAAGAGGAAAAATACATCGAAAAGCAAACCAAATTGGCTTATGTTGCTCTTCTGATAAAACATGTTCAATTTCAAGTCAGAAACTTATGCCAAGCATTTCACACTACTCAGAAAGGAAGGGGGAAAGCCAAAACTGTTTCCTTCTAGTTAGAAAACACTGACATTATAGTTTTGTAACATTTATTTATATAATGCTCAAATATCTCTATGGAAAAAATTATAAACCTTGTTAAACCCCTATTAAAAATGGATCTCCAAAATAATGCTTTCCATTTATTATTAAAATGACTTTTAGTCAGACACCAGAAGCAAAACCAGAATTCTTTAAAAATAAGCAAAACATTCTTAGCATTTATTGAAACTATTTTAAAATCCTTAATATTTAGATTTTCACTGTAATTTCTATTCATAAAACCATATTTAAGACTTACTAACAGCCCTGGCCAGTTTGGCTCAGCAGTTAGAGCGTAGGCCTGCAGTCCTGAGAGACCCGGGTTCGGTTCCCGCTAAGGGCACGTACTTCGGTTGCAGTTTGTCTCCGGCCCTGGTTGGTCGTGCGGGTGGCAGCCACTCGATGTGTCCCTTCGCGTCGATGTTTCTCTCTCTCTCTCCCTTCCTCTCTCTCCCTCCCACTCTACCTGTACAAAAAATGGAAAAATATCCTCGGGTGAGGAAAAAAAAAAAAAAAAGACTTACTAACAGAAGTCTTTTTTATCAGATTTCTGGAATGTACAATATTGATGCAGTTCAAGCTATGGCTATCGATGGTTGTTACTAAGACAGCGAGACTGACATGGACCAGACTTCCTTTTCTCTCCACTCAGAAGAAGACTCCATTCGAGGAAGAAGAGTCACAGACAGCCCCAGTGCAGATTCATCTCAGATAAAGAAAAGAAAATCTCTCGGAGGGCAAGTTGGTAGAATTGTTCTGGAGAACAACCATGTCATTGACACCTGTTCAAGGGTTTTATTTCCCGTTGTGTATATTATATTTAATTTGTTTTATTGGGGTATATATGTATGAAGAGGAATTCCCAGTATATAGAAACTCGTTTTGGAGTCAGATTATATTGAGCAACAACAAGTGACTATAAACTGGACAGTGCTAGATGGAACTGAGAGTCAGCCAGCCACAACTCCGGGCCTAAAGAATATTGGAGTCCAGCCAGTGTGGCTCAGTGGTTGAGTATCAACCCATGCACCAAGAGGTCGCCGGTTCAGTTTCTGGTCAGGGCACTTGCCCAAGTTGTGGGCCTGATCCCCAGTGAGGGGCATGCAGGAGGCGGCCAAATGATGTTCTCTCTCATGGATGTCTCTATCTCTCTCCCTCTTCCTTCCTCTCCCTCTAAAATCAATAAAGAAAAAAAAGAAAGAAAGAATATCCCATTAAGGTGGTACCATGGACACTCATACAGCTGTGATTCCATGCAGACTTTCCCTCTACCATCTCCAGCCACATCGTTTATCTATGTCACTGACATGTCTGTTATGTTATCTAGTCCAAGGGGGACAGAGAGCTGTAAACCTCACTCAGTCCTCCATACTTCCCAAGTTAAAATAATACATCACACTTCAATAATGGCCTCTTATATTTTGTAGTTGAGGTATCATTTTCATAGCTTTTTGGATGTATTTAATAAGTTACTTTATTCACCAAATGTTTATTGACCTCCTGCATGTGCCAGGCACTTTATTAGGTGCTATATACTAACAAAAAGAATACAAATCGGCATTCCTACCATCAGTGAGTGCAAGAACAGTGAACTGGTAGCCATGAGAAGTGACAACTGTAATAATGGATATTACATCTGAGGTATGCTTGCTGCCCTGAGTTCTGGAAAGGGGGTTCCAAAAGAAGGAAAATAACATCCATGAAGGAAAGTGGACTTTCAATTTATAAGCAACTGAAGATGCTTCCAGATGTGGTATTGAGCGACAGATTTAATAAGATATACAGAACCTGTCGTAATCTTTGGTAACTTTGGTTGAATGAAGTAAATCAGGTCAAGTGGATATTAAATAGATGTTCATTAAGTAGAAAAACATCCAATGACCAGCATTCATTTTGCACACTGGCAGTGCATACTTTTATGTTGAGTATTTTGTAAAAAAGATTCTATTTAGAGGTAAGCCCTTCATAGGAAGTATAAAATATCTCCCTTCCTTTTTTGATTTCTGGGATTGAATTAAGGGAAATAAATTAAGCAGTATTATTTTCAGTGCATTGTCATTTATTTCACCACAAAGTGAACCAAAATGATTTGAATTATTTCATGCCAGGTGAAGAGGCAAATAACTTTCTTCTTGTTTCCCAATAAATTAGTCTTGATTCTCTGCTGTGAATGACATAGTGTTCTAGAAACTTACCTTCCTCTTGGGTGCAAAAGATTTAGAAGCAAATTATTATTTTTTATTATGGCTTCCTTCATGGGCAGATTAATTCTGGGATACTTCATTTTATTTTCTTGATACAACTTTTCCAATTCTTTCAAAACTTTCCAAGGATTATATTTTTCTAGGAGACTGTCCAAACTTGAACTAATATAATTTATTTAAAATGTTTCTCCATTTTATTTATTTAAGTCTCCATTAAATAAAATTTATAACTATTTATTTAATAGCTTTTAAGCTTGAATTAAAAAGGGATAGTATTTTTGCAGGATATTTTCAAAATACAGAACAGATTAATATCTTTGGTGATTCTTTAGGAATTTATTGCTATTATTTAAGCAGAGTACTACAGTTGGATCAACATTTCTGATTTTGATGTACTCTGTATATAACTGGTGTTTTTTTTTTTTTTTTTTAAAGTACAAATCTATAAATAAACAGAACAAATCTACACTCTTCCCTTCTTCCAACTCTAGTTCTTCAGACATTGCTGTTTTTCTCATGCTTTGAACTAGAACATTCAGGATGTCACATGTTTTCCCTGGGCATATTCGATGCACAGTTTTAAATCAAATGCATCACTCAATACACTGGGCAATCTTGGCTACAAGGATGGGTCTCTGCCATGCTGCACATACACGTGGCGTTGCTCTTGAGGAACATTCATGCACAGTTGTTGGCCAAACATAACTTTTGTTAATGGCTAGAAATGCAGGCATTGTATTCTTTAGTAATAAATGTCTAACTCTGAGAAATAAACTATCTTTACTACTCAAGGGAAATATTAGATCATTCAGAATGAGCTCCTAGGTTTCTAGCCAGTTTCTTCTCAAATTGGTGGTTTGTGAAGTCTGTGAACAGAGCTGTTCTTGTGAGCATCACTTCGGTTAGGGAGCAAAAAAGTTTCTGATTTGGGTCTTAGTTCAAGAAGAATGAAATCACATTTACATGGGAAATATATGAGTGACAGACAAATGAGTTACCTCATTTTGCTTGTTACTTCATTTACTGATTACACTTTGTAACAGACTGTTGGTGATTGCTCACTGAGGGGTAAGCTTGGATAAAATGCAAGGATATCAGAAAATAAGCTGCTTTCTAACATTAAGAAATAGCCAGCCAGCTCTAAACTGCCTAAATATAGAAATGGGCTCTTTTTCAGAACTGCTCTGGAAATGTGTGTGTGTACTTTTTTAAAAAATAAGAATGACCAGTCTGGGGTGGAATGAATTTTATTTATTTTAATTTTTTTTTTTTTATCCTCACCCGAGGACATTTTTCCATTTTTTGTTCAGATAGAGTAGGAGGGAGAGAGAGGAAGAGAGAGAGAGAGAGAGAGAGAAACATCAATGTGAAAGGGACACATTGAGTGGCTGCCACCTGCACAACCCAACCAGGGCCGGGGACAAACTGCAACAGAGGTACGTGCCCCTAGCGGGAACCGAACCAAGTCTCTCTGGACCGCAGGCCGACGCTCTAACTGCTGACCCAAACTGACCAGGGCATGTAGAGATACATTTTAAACTTAATTTTATCATTTTGTTCTGATTACAAAAGAAATACAATTTCATTATAAAAATTAAAAATATCAATTGGCAAAAGAAGAATCATCCACTCAGAATTAAACAGTTAACATTTTAATGTATAGCCTTAGAGTTTTTCTGTGCATGACATGTATTTTTCTAGTGGAATCATTTTGTATATACTTTAATTATTGATTTAAACACAGATCATAACAAGCACTGTGTTGGGGATACAGTAATAAAAAATGGACCTAGTCCCTGACTTATTGGACTTGCATTCTATTCAGAAATGTGTCTAAAGTAAGCCATTTGTAATCAAATGTTCTTTTCTGGATCATAAACAAGTTTCTTTTATTAAAAATTTTTTTTCATAAACAATTGTTATACAATTTTTTCTTCCTGCAAACTAACTTTTATATGCTGCAGAGCAGTCCCCTGATTGGGTTCACCATAGTTTCCTTAACCTGTCTCCTCCTGCGGACATTTGCTTTATTTCCTATTCTGTGCTATTATAATGGGTTACAAGTACCAACCTAAAGAATATTTAGACATAAAATTATTTTATTTATTTTTTTTCCTTTTTTTTTTTTTTTAAATTCAGATAGAGTGGGAGGGAGAGAGAGGAAGAGAGAGAGAGAGAGAAACATCAATGTGAAAGGGACACATCGAGTGGCTGCCGCCCGCACCAACCAACCAGGGCCGGGGACAAACTGCAACCGAAGTACATGCCCTTAGCGGGAACCGAACCCGGGTCTCTCTGGACCACAGGCCGATGCTCTAACCGCTGAGCAAAACCGGCCAGGACTAGACATAAAATTATTTTAGAAACAAATGAAATTCCTAGCCATATCCAAATTTCAGCATTTATTTCCTTGGTAAGAATCCCTGTTTGCAACTATAATCTGCCATGTCAGATTCATTCACTTATCTACTCAGAAGCTCTGGGGTATGGATTACTGTCGTTGAGAAACCTTTTCATTTTTAATTTATCTGCGCCCCACCCCCAACAAAGCCTCCATCATATTGTATTGTGCCACTTATAAGTATGTTCAAATCACACACACACACACACACACACACACACACACACATTTTGTTGTTGTTAATCCTCACTCCAGCATATTCTTCTATTGCACACACAATTTTTTAACATGGAGATTAATGGGGAAAGGAATTATACTTAATTTTATAATCATTATTAAGGTCAAAATTTAGTTAGATTAAATAACACCTTCAAATAATCAAGAGAACAAGGTGGTAAGGAAATTGTTATTTCAAGTACAATCCTGTACCTGATGTTGCTCATATTTCTATCAGGTCCTTAGGCACAGCAGTCCATGTTATACTCCATCTATTGGACCAGAGCCATCTCGACTGTTCTTGTAGACACTGCTTTAAAACACCCAATCAGACTGTAAAGTTCTGGTCAATTTCAAAGTCCTATCAATTTCTAATTGCGACTTGATATCCCTCGATTTAACAAAAACTTGAACCTTTTTTTCTCATAAAGAAATCTTGAAGGACAAAATGTACTAGATAATTAAAGAGAAGATTTTACAGGCTATGGACATAGGAAGAATTTCATTAATGAGGAATGTTTCCAAGGAAAGGAAGGAGCCTAGAAATCCACATGAGCAGGTAAACAAGAGTCATAGTCAGTGAGGAAGAGGAGTGAGTCTTATCTTGGAGATAAGAGAGCATGTGGTCACTTCGCAGAAAAGAAAAGGGTGTGGTGGTGGTGGGTGGATTTCTCTATTCTTGCTGCTCTCCAGGTACACAGGGGCCGAGTTCAAGTTCAACACTGTCTGTTGTTCTTCCGTTTCAGTCAACTGCTCACTTATACTTTTTGTTTCACAATGGGGCCAGGTGTGGAAGAGAGATTTCACAGTCGCTGAGAAAAATAATAATGGTTTTGTTTTCAATATATTGATACTTAATTTGTTGTAAGAAACATTGATCTACATTTTATTATTCATTAGGTCATTTGAAAGATGAGCTATAACTTTTAGTCCTAAAGTCAATACATTATAGAATTTATTTTCTACAAGAGTGCTTCAAAAGCTCCCTACAAGGTTGTGTAGTTGATCACTCCTTCCTTGCCTTAGCCAATTAAAAGTAGATAAAAGTTGGAAAGTCTTTAGCAACTTTTTAAAAAAATATTTTCCATTGTGAAGTGATAAGACTTTCTGAAGTTTGGCAGATGAGCCTGAGTCCTTTAAAAGTGACATACAGGTTCTGATCTTGCCAAGATGACTAGCTAACTGGATGAGGCATCTTAAGAAAGGAAGTGCTTGCACCCATTCATTTCTCTACTTTTCAGAGAACATTAATGCTGGTGTTTCAAGTGTTTTGCACTTTGAAGAAGTGTTATAAACATAAACCCACACATCAAATACATTTTTAGAGCAATCACACCATCCCCAATGTTTTGTGAATTAGGTTGTATCTTGAATGAGGTCATATTTAAGTTAAATGGTGAACCAGTGTGAAAGGAGGCTTGTTCCAGCCCAGTCCCCCTCCAAACACATTGTGGCACTACCAGTCTAGGGCACAGAAACACTGTGGGGTGTGCACCCCATCCCAGCCCTCCCTGTATCTGTGTACAGCGCCCTGCCAGAGGTGGAGGGCAGCTGTGGGCAAGGGCTTGGGTGGGGGAAGGGTACGGGAAAGGAAGAACAGATCCCATCCCACAGGCAGGAGGCAAACTGCAAGTGCCAAGTGCCAGGGCATGCTCTCTTGTTCCAGCAGACGTCACTTACAGAACAAAATCAAAATGGTGGGCCCTGTGTGACAGTGCACCCCGCTGGAAGGTTCACCCATCAGCTGTGGGGTGGGGGGATTCAGGCCATGATCAGTTCACCGGAGAGACTGGGTTCCCACCCCTGCTCGGGGAACAGCAGTGTTGGTCCAGTGGCTAGCAGAACTGAGCTATCTATGATTGTGAGAAAAAAATTACAGAAACAAAAATAACTATTTAATGACCCTTTGGAGTAAATTAGTTGGGGACTCGACAGTAATTTGCTTCTTGTCCTCTGGAAGAGCTTTTTTTTTTTTTTTTCCCCTCACCCGAGGATATTTTTCCATTTTTTTTTGTACAGATAGCGTGGGAGGGAGAGAGAGGAAGGGAGAGAGAGAGAAACATCGACGTGAAGGGACACATCGAGTGGCTGCCACGCGCACGACCAACCAGGGCCGGGGACAAACCGCAACCGAAGTACGTGCCCTTAGCGGGAACCGAACCCGAGTCTCTCCGGACCGCAGGCCGACGCTCTAACCACTGAGCCAAACTGGCCAGGGCTGGAAGAGCTTTTAAACTTAAGGACTAAAAGCAAAAGACAAAGAAAAAACAAAATACTTTAAACAGTACATTAGAAATGTCATAGATTCTAGAAGCTCCCTAGGCAAAATAATAGGCTATTCTCAGTCACAATGTCCCTCTTCCTCACTTTCTCTCCCTCTTCCTTTTCTTTAGACATGACAGGCACTCTATTTAGGTTTAAAGATGGAATGAGCATAACGGTTTTGTGTGCCATGCTAAGAAATCTGGATTATAATTAAATATTGCACAGAACACACTGAAAGACTAATTTTGCATCAGGGAAACTCCTATACAAGATATATGATTTCGCCCTGGCCAGTTTGGCTCAGCGGTTGGAGCGTCGGCCTGCGGTACAGAGAGACCCGGGTTCGGTTCCCGCTGAGGGCATGTACCTTGGTTGCAGTTTGTCCCCCTGCCCTGGTTGGTCGTGCGGGTGGCAGCCACTCGATGTGTCCCTTCACATCGATGTTTCTCTCTCTCTCTCTCCCTCCCTCTCTCTCCCTCCCACTCTATCTGAACAAAAAAATGGAAAAATGTCCTCGGGTGAGGATAAAAAAAAAAAAAGATATATGATTTCCCTTGTACTTGTTCTGTTAGACATCCTAGAGGCTTTTCTATGTGAGGCAAATGGTTTTTTGTGTTGACATTGGAACTTTACGGCAGACACAAAGTACTGCTTTCCCACATAAAAGACATATGTGAGACAGAATTCACCATTTTCTGAACCCCTGTAACACCAAGACGGTTATATATTATCTCGAGTAAAGGGGGGGGAGGGGAGGGAGAGAGGGAGAGAGAGAATGGAAGAGAGAGAGAGAAACATGGGTGTGAGAAAGACACATTGGTTGCCTCTGTATGTACCCCAACTGGGGCCAGTGATTTAACCTGCAACTTAGGTAGGTGCCCTTGATTGGGAATTGAACCCATGACCCTTTGGTGCATGGGTCGACACTCTAACCACGCAGCCACACTGGCCAGGGCTTGAGTAGACGTTTTGAAGTCAAAATAAAGAGCAAAGTATATTACCAATATATCATTTCAAGTAGATTAGAGGTGGTTTTATTTTATTTTTTGTAGTCTTTACTTAAAAGGCTAAATTTTTATGGTCTTTATTTACTGTTGACAGTATTACACATGTTCCCCATTTTAAAGGGCTACATTTGATGTGAACTCTGAGTTTCCCCGACTGGAATCTGACAGGAAGCTTGTGAGTTAATAATGGGAGGTAGAAAACAATGAAAAAGGACTAACAGTTGAGTGGTTTGGCTTCAATCTTGTTTGTGTTACTGCCTACCTGTGTGACCTTGTGCAGTTACTTACTCTTTGCTCACCCGGTTTCCCCAACTATACAATGGAGTTAAGCGCAGGATGTAGTGAGGATGAGGTGAGGGGTCGATGAAACACCTAGCTAGCATGGTGCCTGACAGATGGGAAGAATTCGGTTCAAGGCTTGCTATTGTCGTTAGTTCAGGACAAGTGCTAAACAAGGGTATATACTTTGTTCCCATCTGCTCTTGTGTCGCTGGATCATCAGAAACAGCCCTAGGCCTCAATGACCTTGACAGAGTGAAATGACTTCCTTTGGGTGGCTCTTCTGGGTGTCCACAGGGCAGAGACAGTACAGGCCGGAGAAGGGGTGTGTCACTGATACCCCTGCCCACTGCTTCGAGCCTCCCTTCCCAAATTAGAGCCAAGGGAGAGACTTAGGCCTCCATTACTTAAATAATTGCTTTTCTTCTTTGGTTGTATAGCTACAGTAACAAAGAATTTTCAGTATCGTTTTAAACCAGGCTTAATTCTCTCTCTGGGAGCAAAGTGACATAAATTTCAGTTGACTTAGTATAAAAAAGCACAGCTAGCATAGAAAGCCCCAAGGAAAGCGATGGAGAACCTGGACCACCAGCTCCCTAAACTCCCTTCCGCTCTCCGGGCCTCAGTTTCCCCACTCATTAAAGGAACAAGATGGACTAGAACGCATTCCCAAATCCAGAGCCTCATTCAGCCCTCAACTCAAAAAAAAGCAACCAATTTATTTCCTTTAACATCAAAGAAAGAAACCCGTGGGGTGAGTACCGAGCCCCTGGGGTGCGGGCGCCGGAAGCACCACCCCGCGGGCCCCGGAGGCCGGGAGCGGGAGCCGGCCCAGCCCCAGCGCGCCGCCCGGGAGCGTGTGCACGCCGCCCCGCCCCGCCCCGCCCCGCCCCGCCCGCGCGGCCACGCGCAACAGGCCACGCCGGTGAGTGGAGCGGTCCGGCCCGCAGTTCCGCGCTGCCGCAGGCGGGTCCGTGCTCCGGGGCGGGGGGGAAGGTGGGGGAGGTGGGGGGGCCGCGGGGCTCCGGGCGGCGGGGCCTGGGTCGGCGGGTGCCGGTCGGCGCGGGGCTGGGGGCTCCCTCCGACCTGCCGCGTGGCCCCGGGGACGGGCCGCGTGCACACGCCTGCCGCTTCCCGCCCGGAGTGGCTGGCGAACGGCCCGGGCACCGGGTAGCCCACGTGCTCGCGGGGGTCCGCACGCAGACCGGACGCTCCACGGAAAGTTGGAGGTTGGCAGGGAGGGGACGCGCCGGGCTGTGTGCGGCCGGGCCGCCGCGTGGGAAACCCGGCCTGGGGCGAGGGCGGCGCGTCTCCTTCGTCCACCCCGACTTTAACATCACCCTCCTTAATCAGCCTGCCCTTCCTAATCCTTCATTTGTCACCAATATTTCTAGAACAGCTGCCCTACAGTTGGGTTGTCCAACAGGTTAGTAAGACCAGGTTGTTGGCTGTTTTCCGGAAGTACAGTCCTGGGAGTCACCGGGTCTAATTACTCCACTAATTAGCTTCAGTTCGGCGCCAGGCCTTTGATTTCACTGGGCTCATGTTTAAGTTTAAGTGGAGGAACCTGCTACCATTGCTTGGATGGATTTTCTCTCTCTGGCCGCCTCCTTGGTAACGTCATGGTTCCTAACGTACATTAATGAGGTGTAGTCCATTTTTTTTTTTTCTAAAATTAAAGACAAAACTGCTAATCACAGCTTTAGGTAAACAACTAGTTTTCCCTCTCTGAATCAATAGACATTTCTGTGGGCCTAAGCAACCTTGTTACTGGCAGTATGTCCTTTATGACAGGTAGGGTGTGTGTATGTGTTTAATTGAGCTGTTTGACTACTATCCTCTGTGTTGGTGGATCTAAAATTTACCTAGAGAACATACTACATTGATGCAGGTTTCTGGGCCCAGCTACCAGAAGTGCTCATCCAGTAGGCTTGATGTGGGGCCCAGAAACGCATGTTCACAAGTGCCCTGTAAAATACTGCTCTGCTCTTTTGATTATAAAGACACACCTCCTTCCCCATGGGTAATAACCACTGATGGCTAAGATGCCTTTCAGCTCTGACAATACTGTTGAACACCCAAGGGCCAGCTGCTGTCAGAATAATTCCCACTGAACAAACCATTTGTTTCCTCCCAACTTTGGTTTCTGTAAGGCTTTTGAGATTTTTCTCTAAAATTATATACCAAAGATGAAAAGGAAAAAGTGTCAGCAAACTTTTTTTTTATTTTTTTATTTTTTTTCTTTATTGATTTTAGAGGGAGAGGGAGAGAGAGATAGAAACATCAATGAGAGAGAGCATTGATTGGCCGCCACCTGCATGCCCCCCACTGGAGACCTGGCCCACAACCTGGGCATGTGCCCTGACCGGAATCGAATCAGCGACCTCTTGGTGCATGGGTCGACGCTCAACCACTGAGCCACACCGGCCGGGCTAAAAGTCTCTTTTCTTTTCTTTTCTTTGTTTTGTACATGCCCCTAGCGGGAACCAAACCCGGGATTCTCTGGTCTGCAGGCCAATGCTTCAACCGCTGAGCCCAACAGGCCCAGGCAGCAAACATTTTTGAGGGACCTCCTTATGTACCACTCACTCTGCTAGATTCTGGGTGTGTGCAAATCTCTGTCCCTTCCCCCAAGAAGCTGTGTTTTGACTTCCTGTCAGTAATTTCGCATAGACAAGGTTAGAACACTTGACAATAGAAAGGTTCTGTTTGTATTTGTTGGCTGTAGAATGGGTCTCAATATTGATTTTCCTGTAGAGTTGTAATCCTTCAGAGTTGTTTAGTTAGTGGTTTTTTTGTTTGTTTTAATTTCTAAAATCTGGGCAGTTAGTAAAATATGAACCTTGAATCTTTTCTTTTGATTTAATCACTTTACATTTTAATGATTATAGTCAACTCAAATTGTACAATTGCTTTAAAAAACTTTTTCTAATTGACATATTGTATGTCAATTATATGTTAAATATGACAATAATTGACATATTTCAATTAGAAATATGTGCAGGCTGTACTTTTCTGGACAAAGCATTCTTTAGCTTAATTATCGTATTTCTTAGATTGTAAGATATTTTACTTTTTACTGTTTCTGAAATTATGATGCATCTTATAATTTTTTTGTTGATATTTTTTTTTTTAGAGGGAGGAAGGGGGAGAGAGATGGAAACATTGGTGTCAGAGAGAAACATTGATTGGCTGCCTTCTGCATGTCCCCCACTGGGGATTGAGCCCCAAATCCCGGGCATGTGTCCTGACAGGGAATCGAACTGGGACCTCTCAGTTCATGGGATGACGCTCAATCCACTGAGCCACACTGGCCGGGCAATATTTTGTACGTTTAGTGTGGTATGGAATGTCATCTCTTCTCCTCTCCACTTCTCAGAGCCTATTAAAAAGAATTATTTTACAATATGGATAGTGTGAGAATCGGAGAGATAGTATATTTTCCCAGTAACCTCTAAGCTAGGTTCCAGTGAACTGAGCCTCAAATCATTTCAGTATGAACATAGAGAAACATAAATGATGTCATGGCAGTATAAATAATGAAATGTATATTCTAACAAAAGTATTTGTTATATAGTGTTAGGGTTTGTTAGAGATCATAGATGGAAAAATGCTTTAAGTGATTATATTTTTGGCTTACTTATTCTGTACACTTTGTCTAACCAGGAGTGTGCTTGTACTGTATTCATATGTTATGCTTAAAAGCCTTTCAGCCCTCGCCAGTATGGCTCAGTTGGTTGGAGCCTTGTACATCAAATGGTGATGGGTTCGATTCCTGGTCAGGGCACATACCCAGGTTTTGGGTTCGTTCCCCGTTGGGCCCATGTGGGAGGCAACTGATTGATGCTTCTCTCTCACATCAGTGTTTATCTTTCTCTCTCCCTTCCTCTCCCTAAAAATTAATTAAAAAAAAAAAAAAAAGAAGAAGAAGAAAAGAAAAGCCTTTCAATTGCATTTTTCTGCTGCTGATATTCCTTTAATTTTAACCTGACCGATTGTGAGGGATAAGAGGATGTGTGGTTGAATATGAAACTACTTTTTCATCATAGGGTACTTTTAATGATACAAGCCTTTTGAGCCAGTTTAACTGTTTTCATTTTAATTTTTTTATTAATAATTTTGTTAAACTTCACCCAAGGATATTTTTTCCATTGATTTTTTTTTTTTTTTTGATCCTCAACCAAGGATACTTTTCCATTGATTTTTCAGATAGAGTAGGAGGGAGGGAGGGGGGGGGAGAGAGAGAGAGAGAGAGAGAGAGAGAGATGCATGTGAGAGAGACACATCAATTGGTTGCCTCCCGCGTGTGCCCTGAACCACACTGGCCAGGGCTAAGCACAGTGAGTCACTCTTAACATTTAAATGGTGGTATGGATGCTCCTGAAATCAAAGTTCCCTGATGTGAGCCATAAACTAACCTTTCATAGGATAGCAGTGCCCTTTACTAATCTGTTTTCTTATCTGGGTTCCAAGTACTAGCAGTACTTTGTCTCACTGAAGCCTTGATTCTTTCGTTGAGAAATCAAAATAGTCTGGAAAACTTAAAATGAATAGGAAACATTTTCAGCAAATTTTTGTCTCATTGATGACATATTGTAAAACACTAAAGTTAATTTTTTCCCTAAACTTAAGCTCTTACCCTTCCAATGCAGACTTTTAATGTCTATTTTTATTAGCTTTCCACCATCATCCTATTTTCCCACCAAAAGCACTTGATCTGAGCTATTTGTGGGTACAAAATTTAGAAGCTAAAATGAGGTCACTAGAGAGTTTGGTATTTTGAATTTTCTACTTTCTAATTTTAGTTCAGTTTACATTTGGGTTGCATTCCAAAGGTTTATTTATAAATTAGTTGTTGCAATATGTAACAAATTATTCCAGGGTTTACTCCTAGGTCAGACCACTTACTTAGTTCATATTGTAGCTGAGCTGCAGCTTGGTTATAATGACGAAGTAGCAGAAAACAGTGTTCTTGCAATTCTGATAGTCCAACAAGATGGGAAACTGTAACATCTATAAATAAGTTACTGGACTCTGGGAAAAACTGTTTTTTATCAGTGCAGGTTTTAACAACCTTTTTTAGGGGGACAGAGACTCCTTTAAGAATCTGGTGAAATCAGTAAATTCCACAACCCCCCCCCCCCCCCACTGCCTCCCAGAAAAAAAGTTCAAATAGAAATTTGCATTTTCAGGAAATACATCTAATATGAATGACTATTTTGAACCCCAAATGACGGACACTTGCATGATAAGTGTGACTATAGATGTGGTTTGGACAATTTTGTGAGGTTTGGTAGTGTTTGGGGGTGTTGCTCCCCTCACTACTGCAGTGTGGTCTGTGGACCAGCAACAGCTGCATTGCATGGGACCTTGTTAGAGATGCAGAATCTCAGTCTGACCTCCGATCTAATGCCCAGGTGATGTGTGTTGCACATTCAAGGTGGAGGAGTGTTATGGTAGAGGTCAATGATGTGGGGATTTAGTTATGTTTAACAGTTACAGCTTTTTAGAGATTTGGGATATACCTATTGTTATTCTTTTCAGCTTCTAATTATTATTAGTATTATTTTTTAAATGGGAGAGAGGTTTCCGATAAAGTAGCACTTTTTAGGAATAAGCTGAGATTTGGAAGTGAGGAGGTTCACGTGGTTGAGGAAGACTTGGGAGTGGGCGACTTCTTGCTCTGGCCACCGGCTAACACCACTGGCCCAGGACATGTTGGTTGCTGTCCTGAGCAGCAGTTGGGGGTGGTGCTGGGTGAGGAGCACCTGGCAGTGGGCAGCTATTGGTGGCTCCCAAGTCAAGTGTTTATAACCCAAAATACATCTCATTAGATTTGAGACCTGGTACTGATGGAAGCTAAATGAAAGGTTTTTGATTTCGCTGTGTTAATGGCCACAGGCTAAAACTGACTGGGAACCACTGAGATAGTTGAATCATTTAAGTTGGGATAATTATACTTCCTAATAAACAAGGAATTCCACAATGTGGTGCTTGTGTGCAAGGAAAACACACTTTCCTTTAGATGAATGTGTGAGCTAGTGTTTGAGGCTGAGTCACATTTGGGAAAAATGGGGTTGGGCTGAAGGCTCTGTGGCACTCTGGAGGAAAGGCCTTGACTACGGAGTCCCATGAGGGCCCCGGTCCTGTGGCTGTGTGCATGATCTGCGAACCCCAACACATGTTCTTTGTTCTTTTGTAGGTTTGCGTTTCCTCACAGCTTTGTCTCAAAGACTGAATGATGCCAAAGAAAGCCAAGCCTGCTGGGACTGGGAAGGAAGAGGGGCCTGTTCCCTGTAAACAGCTGAAAGTGGGGGCAGCTGGGGGGCCCTCCACTTTAAACTTCGATAGCCCCAGTAGTTTCTTTGAAAGTTTAATCTCACCCATCAAGGCAGAGACTTTTTTCAAAGAATTCTGGGAACAGAAGCCCCTTCTCATTCAGAGAGATGACCCTGCGCTGGCCACATATTACCAGTCCTTGTTCAAGCTATCAGATCTGAAGAGTCTGTGCAGCCGGGGTATGTACTATGGAAGAGACGTAAATGTCTGCCGCTGTGTCAATGGGAAGAAGAAGGTTTTAAATAAAGATGGCAAAGCTCACTTTCTTCAGCTGAGAAAAGATTTTGATCAGAAAAGGGCAACAATTCAGTTTCACCAACCTCAGAGATTTAAGGTAACAGGTTCTCCCCACTGTAGAATCCTTGTATGTTTCAAGTGTTAACATTTGGCCACAGATCAGCTCGGGATGAACCTGTGCTTTGATGTTGATTTGTCTCCTGCCAGCTTAAGAAGAGGTAGCACCTGTTTGGTCTTCAAGTGCGTCCCAAATTAGGAGATTCTGTGGTATCTTTTGGCTAATTGGTTAGAAGATGTCCATTCAGGGTGGACATGGTTGGGTATCATAGAGCTGCAAAAACTAAATTACATTGATAGTTTATAAAGTTTATTAAAGTGATATTATGCCTCCAGGAGCATGTTCTGTGGGCTGGTTTATGTTTTGGTATATAGTAGACATTTCTTTTTTTTTTTGTCCTTATAAATTTAAGGTTGTAAGGTAGCATCCAGGTGGTCATTTTCTTCTTCACGTTGCCTCCGTTTACTGCCTGCATCGACCTAAGTAGAGGCTTCAGAGCCATGACCAGGTCACATGCCAGATGTATGTTCAAGAAACAGATTTTACCCTTATGCACAGCAGCCCACCCATGTGCAGTGAAGGGCTGGGTCCTGCAACTTCCCCCGGGACTGCAGTCATGTGTGTAGGATAGCTTCGATTTGCAAGTGAGACTGGCTAGCTTTTTATTTATTTTTCTATATCAGTGATTGAAGTTTGAGAAATAATTTGCTTCCTCTGTGCTCAGTTTCTGCATTTATAAAAGGCAGACTCAGGATGAACTAATATCCTTTTTTTTTTTTTAATCCTCACCCCAGGATATTTTTTTGTTGCTTTTTAGATAGAGTGGAAGGGCAGGGGGTTGCAGGAGAGAGAAAGAAAAAGAGAAACCGATGTGAGAGAGACACATCTACTGGCTGCGAATTTCTGCACGACCCCCACTGGGGCTGGGATCAAACCTGCATCCCAGGTACGTGCCCCTGACCAGGAATTGAACCTGCGACCCTTTGGTCCACAGGCTGATGCTCGAACTGCTGTGCCAAACTGGCCAGGGCTACTTTTAAATATTTTATTTTAGAGAGAGGGAGAGAGAGAGAGAGAGAGAGAGAGAGAAAGAGAAAGATCGATTGGTTGTCTCTGGCCTGTGCCCTGACTGGGGATCAAACCTGCAATTTGGGTATGTGCGCTGACTGAGCATCAAACCACCACATTTTGGTGCACGGGACCATGCTCCAACCAACTGAGCCACATGGGCCAGGGTTGAGCCAATACACTTTTGTAGAGGTTTGAGATCTTTACGTGACAGGTGGTCCAGAACAATCAATGGCTGCTTGTGAGTTTTGGGTAGTCTCATTCCTATTCAGAAGTCCCCTCCTATGACCCATGGCTGAATCCAGGTGGCAGCATGGGAGAAGGAAGAGCGGTTCGTGAGGTTCCGTACCGAGGGGGGCAGAGTCTGGTTGTGTTGGTGGTTCCTGGGACTTGTCAGTTCCCAATAATGTTTCCTGCTTCTGAACTCAAGAGTCACCTTGTTAGATCCCCTTGTGCCGGTCTGGTGCATAATTGGGAAGATTCCCTTTCTTGTCAAAAGCAGTGGTTCTCAACTGTCCTAATGCTGCGACCCTTTAATACAGTTCCTCATGTTGTGGTGACCCCCAACCATAAAATTATTTTCGTTGCTGCTTCATAACTGTAATTTTGCTACTGTTATGAATCACCATCGGAAATATGTGTTTTCTGTTGGTCTTATATGACCCCTGTGAAAGGGTCGTTTTGACCCCCAAAGGGGTTGCGACCCACACACAGGTGAGATCCTTTCAAAGGATCCTGAGCCTACCTGTGTTCTAGATGAAGTTTAAGTACTCTCAGATTTTTCAGTACAAGTTATGATTCCAGATACTCCATCTCAATCATACCAAGTTGAAATGTCCCTGAAATGCCAACCTTTTGGCCTAAACACCCAAAAGGAATGTATAAGTCACTCGCCAACCGCGTCGAGTTGAATTAAGAAAATGTGGACACTGTGGGGCTTCTCTCTGAGCCAGTCTTTGACTCTTGACCTGGATAGAAGCAGCACTTCTATTTTTTATGTTATTATTTTCTTGAAACAACATTTTTATTAAAAGAGTGGGTTTTAGACACCTAAGAACTATGAACATAAAAGGTCAGCAATGTGGTCACAGACCAGTAGAAAGTTGCCATTTGTCCTGTGTGTGGTGTCCTCTGCGGCTGTCATTCTGTACTTTAGAGTCATCTTGGGCTCTTCCTGCTCATCATTAGGCCTTCCACATTCCTCCCCCCCAATTCCAGGTGGCCAAGAATGTGTTTTTTGTTTTTTTCCCTGTGGACTCAGCTCTTTGGCCCTGTTTATTGAAACAGGAAGGATGAGCTTTCTGTCTAACCTCAGCCCCCGCGCTGTTCAAGGGCACACCCAGTGTTGAGAGACCGGTAGTTGTAGGAGCTCGTGCTACCCCACTAGAGCTGGGTTTTCCAAATACAATGGAACCGTGCTTCTTGAACTGCAGTTCGTTAGAAAACCGAATCATTTCTTTTCCTGTTAGAAATAATGTAAATTGAATTAATCTGTTCCAGCCTCCCTAACGATTTTCTGTTTTAACCTTTCTTGTATACAGTACATGTTTGATGTACTGTTTAATCTGTAAACAAACACTTTAGAAACAAAAGGACATGAAATATAAATGAAAATTTAACAACAGGGAAATGAACTGTATAGTAAAAAATGAAAACCTGTATACACACTAGAACTCACCTTTCATGTTGAGAGCTTTTGATGACTGAATATGGAGAGGGGGGTGGAGGGATAGAGGGAGGTTACTGTTTGGAAGGGAGTCCCCTTTATGAAAATGTCAGGTAGCTGTTCTGGGGTTCTTTCTCTTGTTTCTTGGCTCCACTAGAACTTGCTTCAGGCTCACTGGGCCTCTGTCTCACTGAAAACCTATCCAACGATGTGTGTTTTTACATCTGCCTGAGGTGAAACTGCATTGTCATTGAACCTGTTTCTCGCACACTTTGCTACTTCTTTGTCAGGGTGATATTTCTCTATAAATATTTACAGCACAATATCCTCAGATGTTAACACAAGGTTTGGGGTACACTGACTCATACTCGTGCATTCTCCTTTGTGTGTTACCTGCGAGACATGCGACTGAACATACAGATATCAGCATGAAAAGGTTGTTGGTTTGCCAACCAGACATTTTTTCCCTGAACAACTTGGTCGAGAACCGAATTGTTCAAGATGCGAGAAGGTCGAGAACTGAGGTGTGACTGTATTTACACAATGAGGAGATTGAGTGCTGTGTGTGTGGGAACGGGCATGTTGGTATCAGGGTGGAAAAGGTCTAGAGGCAGGTCAGCGCGCGTTTACTGGGTGTTAGCTTATTCTCGTTAGTCTGGAAGTGTGCTAACCAGAGACCATAGTTGTGTCCCTCCTGCTTTGTGTAATTCATGTATTCACCATCTGGGTGAGTTTAGCAAACACTCACACAAGTGTTAATTTTTGAGTCTTCCAACAGACATTTGAAGTAGGGCAGTCAGTGTGGTCTCCATTTTACATGTGAAAAAACGAGTTCTCAGGTGGGACTTTTCCATAGCTACTCAGTAAGGACTTCTAACTCCAAATTTAAGGCATTTTCTTACTATAGTTTTAAAGATGTTAATTGAAAGGTAGGGCTTTTGTTGTTTGTTTTCGCCTCTCCAGGAATACGCAGGGGCAACTTGTCTGAGCCTTGGCATTCGCTTTTGATCCTTGTGGGTGGGGCAGTGGAGACAGGAGGTTGTACCCAGCCAGGAGAGTGGCTGCTACCTTCCCGTTTTTGTTGTTCTGGTGTCCTTCTTGGCACCTCCAGACAAGAGTTGGGAGTCATGAGTTAAAGGAGAAGACAGATTTCAGGAGCTTTGGTTGTGCTTTAGTTGGTGAAGCAGTAATACTTATGTACTGCTTTGCAATTTAAATAGGATTGGAGATAAGTTATTCTATGATGTTCCCCACAGTCTTAGGGTGGGAGTCTTCATTTTACAAATTAAGAAGCTGAAGTCACCTAGCTGGTAATTATAAGCTGGACTGAAATTGACTGACTCCATATCTCCTTGTAGTAGGTCACACTTAGCAGATGCAGAAGCTAAAGGTCCAGGGGAAAAGGGGAAATATTGTACAATTGATAAGGTTTCTGGTAATCTTTAAGAAGAGACAAACTCATTAATTATATACCGAGATGCTTGAGTTGGGAGCCATAAGTCACCCACATAGACCTGAGACACCTCTCAGGCCACTAGAAAAGAGGGAAGCCCTGGTTTTCAGTGGATTCAGTCACCATTTAAATGTAATTAGTCAGGTCCGGCTGCCCCCCCCCCCCCCATACATGACTCCCTTGGAGCTCTGATTCTTTGCAGCTGTTCAGATGCCATTAAATTATTCTTCCTGTGTTGGGTAGAACCCTTGAGTCCTGAGACCAATCAATACGGTAGTCCAGTGGTCTTTGTAAAGATGTCTTCCTTTTTCGTTCCATGGTAGGACTGATTCTCAAGCTGTGGCCAATGACTTACCCAGCAAATACTTTATATGTTTTAGTGTTTTCTATGTTTTGGTCACATTCATATGCTTGAAACATAACTCTTCAGTGTCCTTTGACTGTCTTTCCTTAAGTCCTTAGAGTGGCTGTATAGTTGTAGTTAGAGATACTGACTCCAGAACTTGGTTGCCTGGATTTGAATCCTGGCTCCATTATTTACTAGCTCTCTGTTCTCGCCTTGGTTTCTTCATCAGGAAACTGGAGATGATGATATAACCCACCATAGAGACAGGGTTGTTGGGAAGGTTGTATAATTAATATAGGTAAGCACTTAGAGACAGTGCCTGGCACATGGGAACTGCTGATGATGTCCACGTGGCCTACTTCCTCCCTCCCTCTTCACATCTGCCTTGTAGGAAGTGCTGATGATGTCCGCGTGGCCTACTTCCCACCTCCCTCTTCACATCTGCCTTATAGGAAGTGCTGATGATGTCTGCGTGGCCTACTTCCTCCCTCCCTCTTCACATCTGCCTTGTAGGAAGTGCTGATGATGTCCGCGTGGCCTACTTCCTCCCTCCCTCTTCACATCTGCCTTGTAGGAAGTGCTGATGATGTCCGCGTGGCCTACTTCCTCCCTCCCTCTTTACATCTGCCTTGTAGGAAGTGCTGATGATATCCATGTGGCCTACTTCCCACCTCCCTCTTCACATCTGCCTTATAGGAAGTGCTGATGATATCAATGGGCCTACTTCCTCCCTCCCTCTTCACATCTGCCTTATAGGAACTGCTGATGATGTCTGTGTGGCCTACTTCCTCCCTCCCTCTTCACATCTGCCTTATAGGAAGTGCTGATGATGTCCGCGTGGCCTACTTCCTCCCTCCCTCTTTACATCTGCCTTGTAGGAAGTGCTGATGATATCCATGTGGCCTACTTCCTCCCTCCCTCTTCACATCTGCCTTATAGGAACTGCTGATGATGTCTGTGTGACCTACTTCCTCCCTCCCTCTTCACATCTGCCTTATAGGAAGTGCTGATGATGTCCGCGTGGCCTACTTCCCACCTCCCTCTTCACATCTGCCTTATAGGAAGTGCTGATGATGTCCGCGTGGCCTACTTCCTCCCTCCCTCTTCACATCTGCCTTATAGGAAGTGCTGATGATGTCCGCGTGGCCTACTTCCTCCCTCCCTCTTCACATCTGCCTTGTAGGAAGTGCTGATGATATCCATGTGGCCTACTTCCCACCTCCCTCTTCACATCTGCCTTATAGGAAGTGCTGATGATATCCATGGGCCTACTTCCTCCCTCTTCACATCTGCCTTGTAGGAAGTGCTGATGATGTCCGCGTGGCCTACTTCCTCCCTCCCTCTTCACATCTGCCTTATAGGAAGTGCTGATGATGTCCATGTGGCCTACTTCCCACCTCCCTCTTCACATCTGCCTTATAGGAAGTGCTGATGATATCCATGTGGCCTACTTCCCACCTCCCTCTTCACATCTGCCTTATAGGAAGTGCTGATGATATCCATGGGCCTACTTCCTCCCTCCCTCTTCACATCTGCCTTGTAGGAAGTGCTGATGATATCCATGTGGCCTACTTCCTCCCTCCCTCTTCACATCTGCCTTATAGGAAGTGCTGATGATGTCCGCGTGGCCTACTTCCCACCTCCCTCTTCACATCTGCCTTGTAGGAAGTGCTGATGATGTCCGCGTGGCCTACTTCCCACCTCCCTCTTCACATCTGCCTTGTAGGAAGTGCTGATGATGTCCGTGTGGCCTACTTCCCACCTCCCTCTTCACATCTGCCTTGGGAAAGTCAGGTTTCTTTCTCTGTCCCAGGAATATATGGCCCCTCTCTAGGCCCCTCAGTCTGACTTATATTCTGAAGAGCAGATTAGTCCCCTTTCCTCCTCCTCTGTTATGCCCAGTCTCTAGGTTATCATTTCTTCTCCAATGCTTTAAATATCACTTTTGTACAGGGTATTTCCAAATGTAAGTCTTTGGTCCTTTTGCCAGAACTTCAGACTGAGATAGCAAGAAACTTGAAACACCTTTACATGGGGGTCCTAGCAGATTAAACTCCACATTCCTAATCTAGAACTCTTTTTTTCCTCTTCAAAAACTCATTCTCTAGCAAGTCTTTCCCATTTCAGTGAATGGAACTGGGAGCTAACTAACTATCCAAGTCAAAACCCCAGAAGTATCTTTTCACTCTTCCCATTCCTGTTCCTCTTTGTATGTAGTCCATCAGCAGGTCCTGTTGGTGCCATTTCCAAGTGCATCTCGACCTTTCTACTTCTTTCTCTCCCCGCTCACCACCCTGGCCACTCCTTGCCTGGGCTGCTGCCTTTGCTTCCCTTCCCATCTCTCTTGCTTTGGACAGCCCATTCTCCACACAATGGTCAGTGAGCTTTTAAAAATATAAATTGGATCATGTTATTTTCCTGCTTAAAATCCTGCCCAACTCCAGATCGCCCACCTTGCCAGTCTCCGTGATGTGCTCCAGTCTTCGGTGGCATTGGTACTAGAACAGAAGATTCCTGAGGGTGGAAGTGCTGGCTCTTTCACTGCATGTGAATTCTCAGTATCTGGAACTTAACTGCAGTCAAGACTTCACACACACATAAGAACATGTTCCACCTGTTAATGTAGTTTTCAACTCTCCCTCTTTTTTTCTTTCTTTGTTTTAAAGGATGAACTTTGGAGGATCCAGGAGAAGCTGGAATGCTACTTTGGCTCCTTGGTTGGCTCGAATGTGTACATAACCCCTGCCGGATCGCAGGGCCTGCCACCCCATTTTGATGATGTCGAGGTGAGAGGAAGGAGGTTGCCTGGCTTGGGGAAGGCGTTGCTGTGAGCCCGGGTTAGGGTAGGTGTCAGGGTTCAGTTCAGCTCTTGGGCCAGGTCTCTGTCCACTCTTCCTGTGCAGTCTCTGGAGATCTTGACCTCACCTAGATGTTGGGCCAGAACTACTCCCACCAAACTGGTTTCCTTCCTGCTCCTTCTCCACCGGGAGAGATTGTTTTCAACCTGACTGATGTGAAGAGCCACACATTCCTGTTGAGTTTATCTACAGAGAAGTGTGATTGGCTTTTTTTTAAATTACACAGCGCATGGTCTTTAATAAGGTGAAGTCACAAAGCAGTCCTTATATCTGCTTTCATTTGGTCCTTTTTCTGTAGCTGGCAAAAAAATACTTTTTTCCATTTGTGAAAATCTTGGGGCAGCTTGAATGAAGGCCGTGGTCTCACGTAAGCACTGGCACCTTGACAGCCTGATCGCACTCTCCTGTGGCTGCCAAACAACTTAGCTCTTTGGCTTAAGTATTTTGTAGTTTTATTTTTGTATCAGTACAAGGTGTGAACACAGTAATTAGTAAAAAGTCATTTTTTCTTCCTTTGAGAGCCAGTTGCTATCAATACATTTTCTAAAAGTTCTTGGTTCTTTTTAACAGAGGAGTATTAAAATATCTTTGGCCGAATGAAGAATAAAAACCTTGAAGCTCTCCTACCTGCTATAGACTAAACTCAGGATTTCAGATGTTCGGTCACACCCGAAGCTTGGCTTTTGCATCAGAGATTGTGGCTTCTAGCTGATAGAAGATTGAAAGGGACGAGAGTGGACATAGAGAACCCTGCGAATTTTCACGGAAGGGAAAGGATGGATATCCTAGTCTCAGGGTTCATATGACCTGTTTTTAAAAGTTAAAACCAGTAGTGGCACCTTTTAAGTGTGGAGTGAAATGTGTCTCTGATCTGTCATTTTTATTTCTTTATCTGAAACTTACAAGTCATCTGAGCCCTTGGAGGCCTCATACTCTAAAGCAGTGGTTCTCAGCCTTCCTGATGCCGCAACCCTTTAAATCAGTTCCTCATGTTGTGGTGACCCCCAACCATAAAATTTTGTTGCTACTTCATAATTGTAATTTTGCTACTATTATAAATCGCTGTCGGAAATATGTGTTTTCTGATGGTCTTCGGCGACCCCTGTGAAAGGATCGTTCGAGCCCCAAAGGGGTCGCGACCTCCAGGTTGAGAACTGCTGCAAAGCACTTTGCCTCGTGCGTTGTCAGGAAGCGCTCACGCTCTGGTCCTGTGACTGTCTGCAGGTTTTCATCCTGCAGCTGGAGGGGGAGAAGCACTGGCGCCTCTACCACCCCACCGTGCCCCTGGCGCGCGAGTACAGCGTGGAGGCGGAGGGCAGGATAGGGAGGCCGGCACACGAGTTCACGCTGAAGGTACGGGACTTCCCCTGTGGGCGCCGCTCCCCAGACCAGCCCAGGTCTCAGGGTTAGTGTTCGCGTCACGGTCTCCGTGGGGGTGTGTGCAAGCGTTTCGGGGCAGGGTGGCTCCTTCAGTCGGCTAGCATGTGCAGCTTTCCCAGGAGACCTGGTGACGTGTACTTGTAGAAGTGAGCCAAGGAAGTACTAAGTTTATTTTCCAAATAACCTGTCTCCAAACAATCCACGTTCAACAGGACTGGGTTTTGAGTTCATGTCCTCTGACTTCTCTCGAGTGAAAGTGGAAGGTGTGGTCTTGGCAGCTGTGCGGGGTCTAGGATAGCCGTCAGCACTGGGCCATAGGCCGCTGAGGCAGACAGAGCACAGCCAGGGAGGGGCCCCTTAGCTTTGTTGGTAAAATTCCAGAATATCTCATTTTCCTCCTGATTGTGCAGCTGACTCGCTCTGCACTCTCCTCCATTCCCCCTGTGTATAGTCACCAGAGGAATAGGAATTATGATAGCCCTTGGGGAGTCCTCCTCCAGGAAGCCAGGTGGCTTGATCATGTCCTGGCTCGTAGGCATCTTGCTGCTGAGAAAGTCTGCCTTTGAGCAGTTAGCCTGGGCAGGGTCATGGCCACCTGTCCCCAGCGGGTGACGTTGTTGAGAAAAAGTCTTAGAGGGATAAGAATGGTTTCGTAATTAAACTTTAAAAAAAATGTTTTTATTGATCTATTAGAGAGAGAGAGACACGTCAGTGTGAGAGAGAAACATCAATTGGCTGTCTCCTGCACACCGCCCCCCTGGGGATCGAGCCTGCAACGCGGCATGTGCCCTGACCGGGAATCAAACTGGGACCTCTCAGTCCGTGGGACAACGCTCAGTCTGCTGGGCCACACTGGCCAGGCCATAATTAAACTTTATACCTTTTCCTACAAAACAAATTTAACTGCTTTCAGTGTCAGTAAGATCATAATTAGTTCAGACCATTCCAAAGATTCTGCCTACCTGATATACTTGCATATGGTTATTTTTAATTTCTTTCTTGCATCTTGAAGTTATAGTTAGTGTCCAGTTCTTACTCAGTGCCTTCTGGCTCCTTCTTGATTTTAAAATCTTTGCCTGCCTACCAATAACTGGGGGAACAGTCTCCCTTGTTAGGATGGATGCCTATATTGTAGGAGATGTAAATAAACACAACAATGAAGGTAACTTTCACTTTTTATGCTCTTGGTCAGCAGTCAGCAAACTATGGCCCATGGGTCAAAATAGGGCCTGATGCCTGTTTTCATAAATAACGTTTATTGGAACACGGCCGCGCTCATTCCTCACGTACAGAGAATGTGTTCACATTACACCACAGGGTAAGCTGGTTGCCTTAGCGACCACGTGGTCCACAAATTACAAATATTTAGTATCTGACCCTTTACAGAAAGAGTTTGGCAATCCCTGGTCTTGGAGAAGCATGCTTATCTAGGATCTTTGTTTATTATTGAAGACTAAGCCATCTGTGGTCTCTGAGGCCGGGGCTAATTACCCAGACTGAGGGCTGGGCTTCACAGCAGGCTTCAGGGCTAGATGGGCGGGACTTGGAGGAGGGGGCGCACTGCTCAGTAGTCACACCCACCCTGATCACAGTTCATTAGGAGCCCTGGCTCTCCTGGAAGGAGAAAGACAGCGTCATGTACTCCTGGCTCTCCAGGTGTATGTCTGTGTATCTGTGAGTTTTTAATCAGGGGAAGCCTTTGAAGGAATCTCGTCTAAATGTCCAGTGTATGAAATAGAAAAGCTGAGTGGCCCTGGTGGGTGGCCTGGGGGTGCCGTGGACTCCTCCTCACCCCCTCCTCCCTACTCCAGTGGCAGCCAGTGTGGCACGTCTGCCAAAGTCAGGACCTCGGGGTGAGCTCGCTCTGTAATGGAAACTCCCCTGTGGCTTGGGAATCTGACAAACCTGAGTTTGAATCCATTGGCTGTCACTCAGGAGCTGTGTGTCCTCGGGCAAGTTATTTATTTAAATCTGTTTCCTTATGTAGGTTGTAAGGATTGAAAAATAATACTTTCATGCTTCCCTTACAGTGAAATTCCCTGTAAGTGATGAATATATGTCAATATAGTGCTGCTTATCACATGACCACAAATTAACTCAGTTACTTAAAACAACATAATAAATGTATCACCTTCTCCTTCTGCAGTTCAGAAGTCCAAAGGGGATTTCACTTGGCTGAAATCAAGGTATCAGCTGGTCTGCATTCCTCTGGGGGCTTCTGAGGGCCTGTCCTTTGTCTCCAAGGCCAGTAGCCTCATCCTTCTCATGCTGCCTCCTCTCTGGTTCTCACTTCCAGTACCTGCTTCCACTTCTGAGAATCCTTGTGATTACCTTGGGCCCACCTGCCTAATCCACAGTAATCTGCCTGTCGGCAGCCTTAATTCCATTTGCAACCATGGTTCACATTGGCATATAACTAAGTATCCCCAGGAGCCCGGGTTAGGAATAGACATCTTCCGGGACCCTGCCACAGTGCCCTTGGTTCCATCTCCTCTCCTCCTCTTGGGAGCCCCTCCCTGGTAGGCTTTCTTCCCGCCGTTCCTCCAGAGCCATGCTTCTCAAGTTTCCCGGTGACCTCCGTGCTGCCAAGGACAGTGGTCAACTCTGAGTCCCCATCTCAGTCTTCCTGTTGGCAGCATCGACAC
This sequence comes from Molossus molossus, assembly GCF_014108415.1. Classification (NCBI taxonomy): domain Eukaryota; kingdom Metazoa; phylum Chordata; class Mammalia; order Chiroptera; family Molossidae; genus Molossus; species Molossus molossus. Next base: position 87,069,856 of record NW_023425388.1, read on the forward strand.
TGGGACTCTCGCCTTCTTCACTGGGTTCCAGGATGCACCTTCTCTTGGTTCGTTTTCCACATGACTGTTGCTGGTCATCCTCCTTTGCTGTTTGTCCTCAGTCTTCCCACCTCTGCAGGTTAGGGGCCAGAGCTCACTTCCTGGACCTCTTTGCTCGGTTCGTGGCCACCTCCAAGGTTTTAAATACCCTCCACACTGAGGTATCTTAAATACTGTGTTGTGTCTCTAGTCTGTGTCTCCAAACTCTAGACTCATATCCAGCTGCCTACATACTGTCTCCATTAGAAAGGTAAAAGTTATCTCAAGTTTAATATTCTGCAGATCAAAACCAAGTCCCACCCTGTCCACAGCCTCCTTGTCTCTGTAAACATGTCTCCATTTTTCTGCTTGTTTAGGACAAGCCCTTGGACATGGATTTATACAGAAGTCTCCTATCTGGTGTTCCCTTCACAGACTTTTCTGATGTCACCCCTGTAAGGATCCTTTTGCCCAGACCTCCAGTGACTTTCTGTTAAACCCAGAGTAAAAGCCAGACCCTTAAAAAGTCTGCAGGGCCCTGTAATAATAGGCCCCTTTGCTGCCTTCTCACCTCACCTCCCATCATTTCCACCTTTACTCACTACTCCGAGCCACACTGGCCTAATGTGCCGAGCACGTTCCAGTCTCAGGACCTTTGCACTTGCTTCCCCTGCTCCCCAAATCCTTTCTCCCCAAGTAGTCACTTGGTGGGCTCACTCATTTCCTAAAGTCTCTAATGACGTCTCTCTAGCAGAGCGAGTCTTCACTGACCATTCTGGTTAAAATAGCACCTCTTGCTCGAGGTGGGGACTGCGCCACCCTCCCCACTTCCCTCAGCATCATTGCCCTCCTCCTTCCTCTGCTTATTGTGTTTGCATTGCATTCACCTTGACATTATTTGCTACTTTTTTTTTAAATCCTCACCTGAGGATATTTTTCCATTCATCTTCAGACAGAGTGGGAGAGAGGGAGAAACATCGATGTAAGAGAGACACATCAAATGATTGCATCCCGCAAGACCCCAACCAGGGCCAGGGATTGAACCACAACTGAGGCATGTGCCCTTAACCGGAATTGAACCCGTGACTCTTTGGTCTAAGGACCGATGCTCTGACCGCTGAGCCAAACTGACCAGGGCTTATTTGCTACTTTTAAAGAAATCTTTCTTGCTCTACTGTTGTGTTTATGATATCTTTTTCCTTCTCAAACATTTGTCTGATCTTTGGAATGTACTACATGAGGGCAGGTCCTTGTGTTGCTCAGTGCTTAACATCGGGCCTGGCATGGTGGAGAGAGGGCAAATGTTCATCAGATGTTTGTGGGATGAATAAATAAATGAGTTAATGAAGTATGTGTGTGAGGGCCTCATTTAGTAGCTCTGATTATGAGGAAAGCATTATGTACTTGAACTACTGATTTCCCATCAGTGTGGTTCATGGCAAGCCACCAAGATAGTTTTTGAATATAGTTAATTGTATATTGTTTCTTGCTTTAAGTCCAGTCTTAACATTTACAAAAACAGTTTTTAAATCTGGTGTTTCCTGACCACTGAGCCCTACGATCCCGTGGTTGCAGAGACCCTGTCCTCCTCCAGTAGTTGCTGCAGAGTGAGGGTGGGATTGGGGAGGAGGTAGCTCAGGGCAGGAGTGATCTGGGGAGAATCTGTCTGCTGGCTTGGGGTGAGCCAGAACAGGGTGGAGGGGCTCACCTGCCCAAGGAGGTGCCTGCTCTTTAGTTCCGTCTAGTTTTTAGGTTCAGGTCGGGGCATATGGGGTTGCATCCTTTCATTCAAACATTTTTTGAGTCCGTTGTGTGTGCTGGGTGCTCTGGTAGCTTAGGTCCTGGAACTGTAAGACAGTCTGGAAGAGCTCACAAGCTCTCAGGGACTGATGGGTAAAGCAGTAATTATAACAGCCCACACCTGTCATTGCCATGAGAGCTTTGTGTGGTGTCTCCTTTAACCCTCAAGGAAATCCTGTGGGATTTGGCGCTGTTGCCTTCATTTTACAGATAAAGAAACTGAGGCTTCGGGAGGATAAGTAATTTGCTGTGTGACTCAGCTCCTACTCTCCAGCCCCAGTGAAGGGTGGAGAGGGAGGGAGCAGGCTTCCCAGGCCCGAGCACCACCTCCCTGACCCCTGGGTCTGGGTGGGGTAGTTTCAGGTATGTCTGGTCTCAGTTTGTGAATAAAGTGACCTCAGGCACCTACAGCCTCCCCAGGATGGGGTCACAGTGACAGCCTCACAGGCACAGGCCACTAAGCCAGCAGGGTCCTCCAGGAGCCCTGTCACTAAGGAGAGGTTTCTGGAGTGGAAAAGTGAAACTCAAAGCCTGTGTTTGTGTTCATGAAGCACAGAGGACAGAGAAGCTATCCTTACTGACTCCTTCCCCTTTCTCTTCCTCCTGGAGCCTGGTGATTTGCTGTACTTTCCCAGAGGGACCATTCATCAAGCGGACACACCTCCGGGGCTGGCCCACTCGACTCACCTGACCATCAGCACCTACCAGAACAGGTGAGCCCTCTGCTCCCACCTGGCTCAGGGCTTGTGCCTTCAGGAGGACTCGCAGCTGGCCACGACCCTCACACCTGTCCAAGCCCAGGGGTCAGGCTCCTGTGCTGTCTTCCTATTCTTTTGGTGTCCTATCCGGGCTTCCTTGTGGGAATGTCCTGAACTGACTATGATGCTGGGAGTTTTCCAAGTTAAGGCTCCCATAGTTTGGGAAGAAGGAACCATGACTGTAGGAATGGCTGTGTGTTAGTGATGTCAGGCGGGACTTACAGTGTGTGTGTGTGTGTGTGTGTGTGTGTGTCTGTATGACTCTTTAAAATATATTTTATTGTGGTAAAATATATACAGGGCTGGGAAAAAGTAGGTTTACAGTTGTGAGTACTCTATTGTGATAATAATAAAGCTATTATAATAATCCTAACCTGCAGGTCTTTTTCTATACAAACAACTGCAAACCTACTTTTGCCTACCCCTATATAGCATAGAATGTGCCATTTTAACTTTTCTTTTTAAATCCTCACCCAAGGACATGTTTTATTGATTTTAGAGAGGGAACAGTGGCGAGAGACGGGGAGGGAGGGAGGGAGAGAGAGAGAGAGACAGACAGACAGACAGACAGACAGACAGACATGGATGTGAGAGGATCTCGACTGGTTGCCTCCTGTGTGTGCCCTGACTGGGAATCGAACGGAAACCCGGGCCTGTGCACTGACGGGGAGTTAGACCCGCAAGCCGCCTGGCCAGGGCTACGTGTTCTGAGTGCACAGTTCGTGATACCAGTCACACTCGCACTGTTTGCCGCCGTCACCGCTGTCTGATTCCAGAACATTTTCATCACCCCAAACTCGAACCATTGAAGCCTCTGAGTCCCTGTTAAGGTTTCCACTTTGTGCAGTTCAAGAAATAAAGCAGGACAGGTAGTCTGGGCGAGTCAGCCCTAAAAGTACACGTGCTGAAGACCGTTCCAGTTAAAACCTTGTCCTGTTTCGACAAGTGCCTTGTCACAGGACAGGACCTGGGCTGTGGCACCTTGTGAAGGATTTCCTAATAGCAGCAGCCTTTCGAGTTCAAGTCCTGTTTAAACAACAGTCATTAGTTTACCCCGGCTGCAGGGGTGCAGGCTCCAGATCCTGGCTACAGGGGTGCAGGCCCCAGATCCCGGCTGCGGGGGTGCAGGCCCCAGACCCCGGCTGCAGGGGTGCAGGCCCCAGATCCCGGCTGCGGGGGTGCAGGCCCCAGATCCCGGCTGCGGGGGTGCAGGTGTTGCACTGAAGGGGCTCTGAGAGAATGTGCACCCGGAAGTGGGGGGTGGACAGAGGCTGTGACAAATCCCACCCCAGGTCTGCAGGGACCTGTGGGGCCGAGAGGAACGCACTAAGCAGAGCTGGGCAGCAGGGAAGGCTTCAGAAATGACCTGACACCCAAGCTGAGGGAGACAAATTAGAAGGTGAGTCAGAAGGTCAGAGGAGGAGAGGTCAGCCCAAGAGACAGCAAGTCTCCTACCTTCAAGACTGTAACTTGCACAACGAGTTTGTGAGCCTACCTCTGCTTCCGTGTCTGGCTTTTCAGTGTAAAATTAACCCTGTGTTTAAGAGACTGGAGGAACAGCTGGAGCCTGGCCTGAGCTGGGGCCATCCTTGCCCACACACCAGCAGAGGGCCAACACTGCTTTAGGCTTCCTCTGTGAAAAATGCCCTTGTTACTGTGTTCAGGTTCCTTGGGTAAGGAACGGGAAGTCACAGAGGCCACAGGAGCAGGGACACTTGAAGGAGAGTATAGGGACGGGAGCAGGGCAGGCCACAGGGAGGCTGGGCCAGAAGTTCATTCTGAATCCAAAGGATGGTGGGCCTTGGCAGTCGTGTAGTTTGACCCGTGGACATCCATGTGTCTTCTGGTGTCATGCCATTAACATTACTGGGCTACTTCCCTTTCCCAGATTCTCTCGTCTTTTTCATTTCTCTTATTGCCACCATCTGGTGTTTAGCCAATGGTTTCCTTCCTCAGCTTCTGTCTGCGCACAGTGTGCTCTCATCATAGGCCATCGTCACTTCTCCGCCTCCGTCTCACTGAGCCCATTGCTGTGCTTCTGCTGAGTGCTGACTCGCTGTTGCCCGTCCTGAGAATGGGGTCTGGCAGCCTGCCCCTGCCCCCTCCACCCCCTTTGGTCAGCTGGGGCTGGGGACGAGCTAAGTTATGGACGTCACTGTGGACGGCACCATGACCACTGTCCAGGCTGGTCTGGGGTCTGTCGGTGGTGCTGGTGCTGGAGCTAGAAGGGAAGTGTAACTCGGGGCCCCCGTGCCCTGAAGGTGTCCCTGTGCTCTGGGCCTGCTGCCCCTTCAGGCGCTGTGGCGGGGTGGGGGCCTGCTGGGTGGGACAGCAGCAGGTGATTTGGCTGTTTTACCAAAGTGAATTCCTTAAGAGTATGAGTCCCAAACTTTGGAAAGGCCCAAGATCCATTCTGACTCCTAGAAGAGCCCGGAGCTCTGTTGAACTGCAGTTACATCCCTCCGGGAGCTTTGCCCATGACTTCCTCCTGTGCCTGCAGAGGAGGAGCTTGCTTTGTGTTGCGGACCGAAGTTCTGTCAAGGGTGTGAGGTTGGGTGACAAGTCGCAAAGCGGGGGCAGCGGGTAGTAGCGGGGTCTTCCGTCCTCCCTTGTTACTTGGGCTTCCTGAGTGCGAAGCAAAGGCCGTGCTGTGAATTCCCAGTTTCCACACAGCCCTTTGAAATCCGCTGGTGACACCGAGGGAGATTTTAAACAGCTAAGAAATGTTTAAAGAGAGCAATCCCCTGAATGCGTTTCTCACTCTAGCATTTTTAGGGGTGAGCCAATGCTAACTGTCCCCGAGAAACAAAAGTAATTGGACACTGAATTGCCTCCCTAGGTGTCATTTTTGGCCACTGGCTCCTACCCCAGTAAAGCCATTGCTAGAGTTTAGCAAGTTGCGGGATCAGTTATTTTGAAATTGATGGATATTTTACTGAGGAAGAGTGCCGCTCTTTTAAGGGGCGAAGGAACATGGAACATGGAACCGCGGATAATCGCACAGCCTAGAGATCTTGCTGTTACCCTAAATGTATAGCTTTTGGAGTTTTTGCCCATAAAATTTATTTTTTATTTATAATGATTGAGTGTTCAAGTTTCCCTACAAAGTTCTCCTGGTAGACACTTGTTACAGTTAAACATTAAAAAAAAAAATTGGTCCCTTAAACTTTTTACTTTGTAACAGTACGTGTTTAACTCTGGTATCGTTAAGAGAAATCACGAATAAAGCCACGCTTCCCACCCGTAGCTTCGGAGAGTCTGGGCTGGAGAGGGAGAGAACAGGGCGAAGGGGCAGCACCTGGGTTATGCTGGGCAGGGGCTCGGCCTGCAATGGAAGCTTCCATTTGTAGCATCTGGCTTTACTAGTAACCAGTTTTTCTGTCTATTTTGTGTGTTCACTGTTTGGTGGTGGTGGTGTGTATTCAGTTCATGGGGAGACTTACTTTTGGACACCATTTCGGGGCTTGTGTTTGACGCCGCAAAGGAAGACGTGGAGTTCCGGGCCGGCATCCCCCGGCAGCTGCTCCTGGTAAGGAGTCAGGCAGGTGGGAGGCGTGGGACTCTGACCTGGGCCAGCTCCGCCGTGGCCAGCCTCCTAGGGACCCCAGGGCCCTTTTCACGAGGCACCTTCCCGTCTCCGGTGCTGACCCTGCTGAGCTGGGTGTTTGCCAGACGGAGTGCCGCAGTGACGTGGGACCCTGAGGACCTGTGGTGCTGTCCGCACGGTGGTGAGAACAGGCCCTGGGGGTGTCGGCTGGATCAGTGCTGCCTGCAGACGTGGCTGGCACTGTAAATCCAGCACGAGATTGCCAGCTGGGAGAGGCCCGGTGGAGGGCCAGGCCTCTGCTTCTCCAGCTTCCTGTCCGTCCTGGTTTCACGGGGGAAACGGCAACAGTGTGGCTGGATTTCAGATAAATTAGTGCTGAGCGGGGCAAAGGCTGCTTCCGCCGTCTGAAGCAGTCACCTTAGGATAGTGACTTGCCTTCGAAAGGCAAGAGCCAAGACTGTCCACTTCCAGGGATCCCTTTCCAGGTAAAATCCTGAAAGTGGACCTTTTTTTTTTGGAGGGGGCGGGGCAAACAATAGGCGGCTTAAGATGAACCATGGTTACAAGGAAATAGTGGGATGTTGTTCTCGGGGGCGCTGGTCTTGCTCAGCCCTCGCTCTCTGGGGTGCCACGGATCTGCGGACACCAGGGACCGCTCTGGAGACGGGGCCTAGGCAGTGAGTTCTGCTGGAATGGGCCAGGACTCCTCTGTTTCTAGCAGGTGGAAACCACAGGTGAGGCAGTAAGACGACTAAGTGGCTTTCTGAGGACACTTGCAGACCATCTGGAAGGCACCAACAAGCTGCTTTCATCAGACATGAAGAAGGATTTTGTTATGAACAGACTCCCACCTTACCATGTGGGAGACGGAGCAGCGCTCTCAACGCCAGGTGCAGCTTGCTGTTTCCCTCTGGTGGTGAGGGGTAATGGGGGGCCTCCCTCTGAGCACGTGGAAAGCAGAAGCATTCAGAGTGAACACAGAGCTGGGTGTTCCTCGTGTGTGTGGACGGACACCACGTGCTACACTTCCTGCACCCACCCCACATGATGGGGAGGAGAGCTCTGTTTCTGGTGAGAAACGTGTGTTCACATGTATTCTGGTATTCGTCATCTTCAGGATGTTTTAAGAACTTGAACACTGAGATAATCTCGTTGGAATAAACTCAGGGATGGGTAAAATGTTGCCATCAGCAGGTGAAACAGGAGAGTGCCGGTTATCACTGACCTTTCCCAAGTCCCAGGTGACTATTTTGCGACAGGTTTAGGCTGCAAATGAGATAACACGCTTCTAGGTGGATGGTGATTTTCATGTCCTGTAGCAGAGGCTAGCAACACCAACTGCTGTGGTCGGACAGTCAGGTTTATTGACTTGTTGAAGTGTAGACCAAACACACCATTGGGAGCCGTGGACATCTCAGTAACGGCTCGAGCGAGGCGATTTTCAGGAGGGTTTGAAGCAGGGCTTTGCTCTGGGTTGCGTGGTCAGGACATAGGGGATCCTGTGTCTGGGTCTTGCGGTACATCTTACCTAGTAGCAGCGGGACTAAAATGAGGCTGAAGTGATGACCAGTAAAGCAGTAGCGGTCTCAGGTGAGCCAGCAGAGGGGCTGTCTGAACACGTCTTGCCCGAGGCCCGATATGATTAGGCCTGTTTCTGTCTCGCTCCCTCGCGGTCACAGTGGCCTTGTGCACTATGCGGGCCTCGGTGGAGCTGACTGATGTCTGTGTTCAGCTGTGGGCCAGCCACGCTCAGGCTGCTTTCCTCGTCCTCAGTGGGGCTGGGGAGGGTCATTTTCACTAACTTTTACCAAAGCCTTGTTTATCACCAGTTGAGAACCACTGGAATAAGCAACCTCTAAAGTCCCTTCTAACACTGATTCTGTTTATATTTTTTTTATAGTTTAGGATTTTTTGTTGCATATATTCAAAATAGCAAATGTTTTACCAGCACATATTTTAATCTCTAACAGAATAGTTTTCTGAGTATCAGTTAATGGCTCAGAATATTTTTCTCAAGTTTCCCTTGTCTTAGCCATTGTCTTAGTCAATAAAACTATGATCTTTAAAGACTCTTTAAGGCTAGTCTGTCTGTACTGGCTGCTTTTTCACGAAGTCAAATCTGGTTTGGAAAAGTGTTTTTTTCCCCTGCAAATGTTACTAGGTGGCCTTTAAAGGACACTGTGCTTGACCTACACAGACTGAACAGTTTGCCAGAGTCACTAATTGGTGGCGTGGTCCGGGCTGAACTCGGGGATTCCTTCTGGAGTCCACGTGTGAATAAGAAGCAATAGGAGACACAGTGGAGGCGGAGTGTTCTGTGCAGAAGGGCAGGGGCCCATCTGTTTGTTTAATGTTCTCTTATGGCACGTCTGTCTTTACCATGAGAACGGCTCCGTAAAGATGTAAACTATGTTTTATCGGTATAAACATCTGGGTAAACAAATACCTGAGTTGGAGAGGGCCCTCCATGTTTGGATTCATTGCAGGTTGTTAGTAAATGTGTTCCTTAAACAGTTGCACCTGCAAACAAGTTGGATCCTGCTGGTTTCCACTTTTGAAAGCAGGCTGTCTCTGGATTCTCTAGGTGGACAGTTACCAAGGCTGGACAGCATCGTGAGGCTGCAGTTCAAAGACCACATCGTACTCACGGTGATGCCGGATCGGGGTGGATCTGTGAGTATCCGGAAAAGATGAGGTCTCCTCTTGGGGCATTTCCATCACAGGTCTCAGGTTACAGACTAACAGACGCCCCTGCCCTTCCCCTTGGGATCCATCTGCTTTCACAGCCCAGAGCCATTGCTTAGAGCTGATACTTCCCAAACCTCACTGTTCCAGGTTTTCCTGCCTGGTGGGCATTTGAGGGTACCCCCTCATCTCCCACAGAACCCTTGTCATTCCCCTCACGTAGCGGTTAATGTCTGGTCTTTGCCCCTGGTTAGATTTCCGGCCATACTGCTCAGACAGCTGTGGACCCTGTTCATGGGACTCCTCCTTGTCCTGTACGCCGTGCAGATCTGTCTTGACATGTGGTTTTGTTGATGTTCTTAAAAAAAATCTCTGTCTTGTAGAAAGATATTCTACTTTCCATAATCTGGCCCAGTAGTTCCCCAGACTGGCTGATTGTAAGGTCAGCTAGAAAAGTTTTAGATAAATTCCTGCCCTTGGTCTGGGACCTCTGCATTTATTGTTCCAGCTCCCTGTACAATCCTGAGGACCTTTGGGGACTGTCCCATGCCCTAGAGCTTCCTCCTCGGGAGGGTACCCCATGAATGATGATGGCAGGGTACAAGAGGGGCACCTACATGTCTCCATAACCAGACTGCTCCAGCCATCAGGGCCAGACCTGGAGAGGACATATATACAAAAACCTCAAAAGTACACACCTTCATTAAAACAAAATCCTAGTTATGCTGATAACCATTTTGGGGACATTCTGTGTCAGGCCAAGGTGACAGGGTGACTGAGGCTCTGAAAAAGTGGACAAGGGAGGTAAGGAGGTCGAGACCATGTGGGGGGCTGCTGTAATTGGAATGCAAGTTTGTATGGAGCACACAGCTGGTATTTCTTGAGAGGTAGTGTTTACTCCATGGTCTTCATAAATTGTCAATTTATAGATACCTAGGAATGTCAAATTTTGATGCAGAAGTGATTAAATGTAGACACTTGAGTGTTAAGCTGCTACGGAAACGGCTTTTTCATTAAATCAAGTTTCTGAAGCTACTGTAGCACGTGTGTTCTAACTCCACACTAGTGACGACTAATGAAAATGTACACAGATATATCACACTGTTCTGCCAAAAGGATTCTTACAGTAGTCAGTACATTTCACTAAAGCACTGAGGTTTTAAGATTTTTCTTGGAAAACTAGTAATGAGGTCCTCAACATTCTGTTGATTCAATGCTTTTTCTTTTTAAAGGATGAAACTCAAGAAAAGATGGTTTACATCTACCATTCCTTAAAGAACAGGAGACACACACACATGATGGGAAACGAGGAAACAGAGGTTTGTTCCAGCCTAAGTGAGTGGTTTATGGGCAGTGTACCATTTCATGACTGCAGTGGGCTAAACATTCCATACGCTCGGACACGTAGCTGCTGTAGGAAAGGTGTGAAGCATTCAAGTAGGCAGATTCTGTAAGTTATCCGATCCTAGTTTATGTGAAGAGTATCAGTGTGGGACGCTTATATGAAAGTGCCACCTCTGGGACAGAAGCAGCATTTGACCTGACTAGTCCATCCTTTTTCAGGCTCACGGACTTCGCTTTCCTTTATCTCATGTGGATGCACTGAAGCAAATTTGGAACAATTCAGCTATTTCTGTCAAGGACCTGAAACTTTCTACAGACGAGGAAAAGGAAAACCTGGCATTGTCCCTCTGGACAGAGTGTTTAGTCCAGGTGGTCTAGTATCTTACATACACACGTGAAAAGCAAAGATTCATGTGCTGGGAGGGTTATATACAACTTTGTATCTGCTAACATGAGACGAGGGGTTGTATGTACTAATAGGTACATAGAAAGAGACAAACCATACTTTTGACAAGTTTATTTAATCCAGTGTGGCAGAAAATGCACAACTACAATAAATGTATCATTTAAATTTAAAAGTTGTTACCTGGCTTTGCTCTTTGGAAGAAACGTCTTTAAAGAGCCTCATTGGCTCCAGAAAAATTTTAAACAATTAACATGAAAAATATTAATTTTCTTAGTGACAATATACATACCTTTTTGTATAAAGTTACCCCTATAAGTTTCATTAAATAACTGTCGCACTAATGAGAGGCACTAGGCTGTGGGCGCAGGGAGTTGCGCAGGTGCTGCTCGAGAGATGACAGGAGAGCCTGAGAGGAGGGAGCTCAGCAATATTTACATGGAAAGACCAATCTCTATAAAAAGTACTCAAAATAGTGGGTCTTTGAGTTTAAACAATTCACTGTTATTTTACATTCTAAAGTGCATATAGGTTGGTATTTTTAAAAATACCATTGGAGAAGTTAATCTGCGTGAAAATAGAACATCTTTCTGCTGGAAGCTGGGGATGAAGAGGGGACAGTTGTGTCAGTTTAAAACCAGCTCAGGAGGGAGGTGCTTGTGAGCTGTATCGTTAAAGGTGGTAATGATTACTTGAAACTAAGTCCAAGATGAGATCCTATCTGCTTCTGCTTAAATAAAAGCTATTTAAAATGGGAGTAGAAAGCTGTTTTCTATCTTTTCATAGAAAAATCAACTACACTTCTACTCAAAGTAAAATGGCATAGTCAAGTCTCAAATACTGCTTGGTTTTAATTTGAACATGTGAAACTTCCCTTTAGTTCAGGCAAATAAAAACTGGACTATCTTAATAAACCCTTCTTGAGGGCAGATCAGGCAAAATCCAGGGTGAGGGCTCAGCACTGCGATCGGAAACACTGGCTGGCGTTCCATGGCCCAGAGGGTGTCTCTGTTAACAGTGCGAGGATGGCTGCAGAACACTCCAGGACTGGAGCATGTTGCTAATAAAGCTGAGGTCCCTCCCTAGGGTCAGTGACAAGTACGAATACTTACGGTGATTCAGTTATAAAAGCCTCAATGGAAAACCTTTAAGGTTGAGCCAGTGTAGCAGCTTAACAGGAAGGTTTATTGAATATGTCTTCAAATATTGCTAGAAATTATTCGTCTTTTTGCAAAAGTATGACTTGTCCTACAGGAATTCATTTTCCTGTGTCTTTCACTCGTCCCCACATATGCTAGGACATTAATAACTCCTACAGGACAGCGCCACCTCCAGAGTCCTAAATAATGGTTACCCGCAACGAGAATCGTATTTGGAGAAAAGGAGAGAAAACAGACTTCAGTAAACTTGCTCACCCAAAACGGAGATCAAGTAGGACTAGAACCTCTCCCAGAAATTGTAATGTATTCTTCATAGGAACACTGAATAATTGGCAAGAATATTCTGAGCTTTCCCCGTGGTGAACAGCAATGGTCTTGTCTTGGAGCTTCAGAGAAACGCTCCTTCTCAGTGACCCAGGAGCGCGAGTGAGGACAGGCAGCTTCCTTTCCGCAGGAGGTGAGGGTGCTTCTCCTCCGCTCTTCCTAGAGATGCTGCCGACGCCCTCACAGTATCTCAATGTCCCATTTCTGTGTTTCTTCACCCTCCAGGGGCTTACTTACAATTACATGAGTCTTGTCATAATAATTTCCCCCTAAAATAGAAATTCCAAAAGGAAAGATTATTTGTTCACCCAGGTGCTTAATAGCTTCCACAAGCCTTTTGTTCAGCCTGCTATTGGGGTAGATTAATACGCCATTTACAAAGCGGTCTGAAATGGGAAACTGAGTGTAGATGGGCTGGGCTATTGTTCACCTCAAATAGGACCTTATAATGACTCACACTGAAAACTCAGAGGTGTAGCCGAGCATGGGCTGTGCGGCCCGACCATGTGAGTCTCGAGAACAAAGTGCTTTGAGAGCGCCGGCTGAATGCCAGGTGCTGTTTTTGTTTCGACACCAGCAGTGGCCATGACTAACCCAATTAAAGCAGCAGCCCTGAATAATACTGGCCCTGACCTTGCTGGACTAAAAACAAGTTTAAATGCCTACCATAAGTTAATAGCTAAGGGCTTTTAAGGACTATAGCAATCTATGGCAAAAAGTTGCTGGTTTGTAAGAAACATGTTATTTTATGGTTTGATGTTCAAATTTCAAATTGTTTGCAAAGATCCTAAGATGAACAAATAAAAACTTGACAACTGTACAAAAACCTTAGACGTTGTCCTTAGCTTGCCTCTGCTTGATCCACATAGCTAATTGTTTTGTTTGTTAAAACAGCATGTCTTAACTTCTTTAAAGCATAATTTAAAGTGACAATATTTCTCTTAGGAGGGGGAGAGCTTTAACCTAAAATGGTATCCATAAACCCCGCACATGGGGCTCATTGCTGGCCCACCTTTCACGTCGAGGACAAGCTGGTCGCTGAGATAGGAGCTGATGGTGCCGTTTCTGTTCAGCCTCCACTTCTGCCTGAACTGCCCGTGCTCCGTCCACAGGGCAACTCGAGCTCCGGGCACATCCCGGCCACCAATCACATCCAGACATGTGTCACTGGCCTAAAAGGGTTAAGAAATATATGGGCAGTACTGTGTTTGTTAAAATAAGTTGAACTGGGTCCCTTTTCCTTATCAAATTATAAGAGAAAGTTTAGAAAGTTACAGAGGTAGAGGTGAGCTAGCTGGGCTGCACAGGCTCAGGAAACAAATAACAGAAGCAAAAGAAGGGCCCTTGGCACTCAGGAGAGAGAAACAAAGGTAAGGAGCCGGGGGTGGGGAGGTGGAGTGGGGGAAGAAGGTGCTTCTGAGAGGGGGAGAGAGCTCCGGGTCCTTTTTCTTTCCTGTGAACAAATCATTTCATTAAGTGACTACGTCTTACCTAAAGAGAATGCTGTACATTAAAAAGTCGTCTTTATGGCCGAGGGGAGGGAAATCGTACTGAAATAGAGGTACTTGTTTTTAAAAGGATGCTTACATCTGACAACAGATGCTCATTCAAGGTTTGTTAAAGTGGAGTTAAAGGTTAATCCTTGTCAGTTTACATGTGTTATTAGGTCAAGCTTACTTTTCTTAATGCTTTTCATTTTTGTTGAAGCATGAGAAAAAGGTAGATAATCCATTGGTGAGACAACAAAACACACTTAGAACGTTTTAAAACCTTTCTGTTCTCCATAGCATCACTTCACAGAGAAACCTAACATTTTATTTTCTAGGCTTTCTCCAGTAACAGCTTCTTTCTTCTCTACATCACTGTACATTTTGAAAAGGAGATGATTCCACCATGTTTGGAATCAGAAACAGCCAGTCGTATCTGGGCCATAAATGAACGTCTCACCTGAAAAAGCACCTTGCCCAATCTGGGTCCAGTGACTGCTACCATGGTTTTAAAAAATCACTTAGGCTTATCCATAGTATGTGACAGCCTTAGATTTTACTTTAAAATAGCAACTGAGTTTTCTAGGTCAAAAAGTTCTCTAAGTCCAGTTTACTTCATTCATTAGTAATATAAATACCAGTATCTATATAATCACGGGACAAACTGTTTCTAGAACAGTGGCATTATTTTATCATGCCATTTGCTCTGGCAAGATTCTGGTTTCCAAAAGAAAAAGCCCAACCAAACAGCAGGGCCCGGTATCAGCGGGCTGGTTACCTTGGATTTGAAGAGTCCTCGGCAGTAGTACCAGACCTGAGTGTTCTTCCCGCTGTAGGGAGAGGTGCACACAGAGGTGGTCCGGGTGTCCGCTGCATTTCCAGTGACCGTCAGATACTCATTCCGGGCCCGGTTCTTTATCCTAATGTACACTGCAGGCTACGATGGGGAGAAACAGGCATTTAGGAAAAAATCTGGCCCTGGCCGGTTTGGCCCAGCGGTTGGAGCATCGGCCTGTGGACCAGAGTGTCCCGGGTTTGGTTCCCACTAGGGGCATGTACCAAAAAAAAAAAAAAAATCTGTTGAATCTGGAAATCAGTCCTTCCAGGCAAGGCTTGGAGGGGAAGTGAGAGGTGATGGAATATATGTATGTGTGTGTGTGTGTGTGTGTGTATTATATATATATATATATATATATATAATATATATATTCCACTCAGTCCCTTCAGCAAATATGTATAAACTAATATTTCTATTGACAAATCTGAAGACTACTGAGCATGAAGCTCCAACTGTACCATCTCTATTATGTTTCTGAAAGATGTCCTTTGGGAAGTCAAGGTAACCCTTTCATTCTCTGGAATCCCATGTGGCAAGTGTGGTGAACCATCAGGGACTGGACAGGTTTAGCTCAGTGACTGCTCTGCTCGCGCTGTGCTTGGGGAGGAGGGGGGGCCAGGCACTGCCTGCTGGGATCTGACGACAGCTTAGGACAACAGTCAGACACACCGTCCTGAGTATGACTACGTGCCAGCTGACTGCTCTGGGAGGTCTTAAAAGACCCAGGTAGCTGAGGACCGTAGAAGCTGTGGCAATCTCTTGGTTGACATATGTACTTTGTTGGCCTTTACACTTCTTCAAAGGAAGAGACCTTGCATATTTATTCACTACTTATTCAAAACTGGGTCACAAAGGACTTCATCCCCTGGACCTGAAATATACACAGAAAGTTTTACAATAAAATATTAAATCTAGGACTTGCCTCTAAGGATAATAGCTAATATCAAAAGCTTAGTATATGTCAGTGTACTAAATGCTTTAGTGTTATCTGGGCTACTGTGTTATCTGTCAGAATTAATAACCAGACAACCCTTTAAGAAAGTGCCGTTATGACCTGAATTTTATAAATAAGGTTAACACAGATGAGAAGCAGCAAGGTCTGTCTGCACCCAAACCCTCCCTTTTACCAGCATGCTCTAGCCTGTGCGGAAAAGCACACACTGCCCTCAGACACGGAGTAAGAGACCAGCTCCAGAAGCGCCAGTGTGAACTCGGAGCAGCGATGAACGGACGGCACTCTATGGGAGCCTCTAGTCTCCATGTGACCAAATACAGGACACACCCACCCTGGGTCAGGTGTGGCCTCTCAGTTAGGACCTTGCTAAATACTAACAAATGGTCTGTAATCTAATGGAGGACTTTCACTCTGAGACACGGAAGTGCTAGGTCAGTGTAGCAAGGAACCATGGCAGAACCAGCAATGACTGTTCTACTGTCCTGACATGATAGATCAACATGAGGCCGCTGGGATTTGGGTACACTGCTGCCATGTGTAGCCCTCCTACGGAAATAAACACTCTGAACACTTAAGCCAATGGACAGATCTTTATCTGGCCATTGAAAGCAAGTGAAAAGGACCTCTACTTGGCAAAATGTTTTACATGTTTCAAACCACAACTTCCGTATTCAGAATGCAACAGTAATATATTTAAATGTCTAGAATTCAGCATGGTCTCCCACTGCAATTATTAATTCTTGAGGCTTCAGTATATTTCTTATATGTGTAAGAAAACGGGCATGACCTTCACAGAGGACAGAGTCCCAATTACGTTAGGAACAAATATCAGTTTTAATCAACTCAAGCAAGGCACTAATTACCCTTATTACACACCTGTATTCTGACTCGTCGGTAATTATACTGTAAAACACTGATATGCATTGTAAGTACCTTGGTGACTTCTAATTCCCAACCTCAAAGAGAATCACACTGTAATTATTCCTTAATATCTAGACAAGAATATGAACTTGAGCAGCATCAATAGCCTTACCCAAAAGACTAAGACCTACAACACCATTTTAGAAACCCAGAATTCCTTTGCTGGGTTTCAAAGCTGTGACCTAAATGAACAACAGGAAAAACTATCCCTGTTAAAATATTATTTTGAAATTAAATGTTTAACCAGAATAGAAATCAGGTACTTCTTAAAGCACAGTGGAAGAAGACTAACACATGTTAATCGTCAAAAAACTTCTATGTAAAATCAGAGGCCACTATTCTAGCTATCTTTAGTTCTTAGGACCCTGAACAATGGACAGGGACATCCTTCCCCAGCAAGGAACCACCTTTCAGAAGTGAGGGAAACATTCTCGAGTTTCTAACAACATTAGGATTAAACATTATTGGGTGGTTGGTAAAAGCTACATGACAGTCCCACTTATGCCTTCTTTTTACCATGGCTTTTCAATGGGATTACTCATCATCCAACGTGCCAGGAGTGGGGAATAAGCAGGACGTGAAGGTCATGAAATCCTGTACCACACATTCTGCCAGGAAGGCCCACTGATACCCAGCATCTCAGAAGAGCATCTCAAATTCTCTCCAGGGATGCTGTGAATAATACTTTCAAAATAACTGTGTTACCATAGTAATACGAGCCAGATGCATGTCAAGCTCTTTACATGTATTATCTTATTTAATCCTCACAATGCTAGTGAGAGGGAAGCAACACGGTCACTGTACCAGTGAGGAATCTGAGGTGCCAAGAGATGAGGGGACATAACCAATCTGAAGTCACACTGCTTAAAGTGGCAGGGCTGGGATTTGAACCCACAGAACCAGCGTGGTGGGAATGAACATGGTAGGTGTGTGTGTGCGTGTGTGCACGCACACAGCAAGACCAATCAGGTTACTTTTTATTCGCTATCATCTACTTGACACTGAACATCAGAGCCTCCGCCCTTTGTCCATGTGCCACACAGAGCTCAGTGCCTGAAATGTGTGGTGCCGCTCTAAAAATGGATCCTATTTTGCAGGGAAGTGGGGTGTGGCTGCTGAAGAACACATTTTTAGAGCACAATTTGGTTCAAATCCGGTTCTGACACTTGGATGACTCTTGCCAATTTGCTTTACCTCTCTGAGCCTTACTCTTCCATCTAGAAAATGGGAATAACAACTCCTGCCTTAAAGATCTGTTGTTGGAATCAAGCAAGAAAGGGTTTCTAAAGGGTTAGAGAAAAGGACAAATGGCATATCCGCTGACCATCTGACCCGACAGCCTGGCCTGGATTTCCCACACACCCTGGACACTCCACCACTCCCACACATGCTCACACTGCCCTTCTGTGAACCAGGCTCTGCCTGCAGCTTTGTGATGATCACACACAGTTTTGCATTTTATGTTACTGTTGTGAACTGGATATTTTACGCCCCCAAAATGTAAGCTTTAATAATGCAGAAATCATGTCTGTCCTTAAACCTCCACAATTTTTTGCATAACATCACACATCCATTCATCCACTTTTACTTCCATCCCTTCATTAAATAAGTGGTCCCTGAGCTCCAGCCCCTGCATGGGGCCTGCAACAGAGAGAGCACCCACTCCGACCACAACTATATGGCTACAAACCGCATGCAGGGGCTTGTAGAAGAACAGGTCTTAGATTGGGAGAGAGGGTGAAAGAGGCATCCTTGAGGACCTGGCGCACAGCTGACTTCAGAGCAACGAGTAAGAAATACAAGGCAAAGAGCGAGGGAGAACCTTGCAGAACCTGGCATGGCCTGAGCTAAGAGCTGAGTGGGACAGCACTCTGTATGCTGGAGCATGGGATGAACCATGTGAGTGAGGAGAAGACCCGTGAGTGAGGCGGCTGGAGAAGCAGAGGGAGTCGGACCACACGGGCCCCACAAGGGTTTGGATCCTACCTCAGTGCAGTGGGAAGCTTCTGAACAGAAGACTGACCAGCAGTACTTACGCAGTAAATATGATTTTAATTAAACTGCCAGGATCCATCCTGAGTATTATATAAGTGGGGGGAAGAATTCAAATACTTAGAAAGTAAAACTAGCACAGTCTCAGAGTTCATCTTGTTCCTATTGCCTACCACAGAGCTGCTATAATGTGACTTTCCATCAGCCGGGAACATGGTCACCAAGACTTTGGACTGAAAGCTAAACACCAACATTGACCGTAGACAGAACTTTATGCTTTGGTTAAAATCTACAATATTTCCCATCCTAATCCACTCCCCCTGCTACGGAAATGGCAACAGAAATGAATTGGTCATTCTTTCGGATGCTGGGGTTTACGACTCTTCTCCCAGAAAACCGAGCTCTTGTGGGTGGCACACTTCTTTTCTCCTCACCTGCTTCACAGGACGGAGAGAACCAACTGTTTTCCATCCACTGAATGCTGTCCAATTTGGGATCTCATTGGGCTCGAGTAGGATTTGTCGTCCCAAGAAATTAGATCCTTCATAAGCTATCCACCTATATGAAAGAAGAGACAGTGAAGGACTTCCAAACCACAGGCAACCCCTGTATCACACCACAGAGGGTTCATTCTTCAACACCTAGCTTCGTGTGTGTGTGTGTTTATTGATACACACACACACACACACACACACACACACACACACACACACACACACACATATTTTTTCCAGAGAGGAAGGGGGAGAGAGAGAGAGGAAGATTGATGACAAACACTGGCTGCCTCCTGCACACCCCCTACCAGGGATCAAGCCTGCAACCCAGGCATGTGCCCTGACCAGGAATCAAACCAGTGACCTCTTGGTGCATGGGTTGATGCTCAACCACTGAACCACACCTGTTGGGTACTTTGTAGATACTTTTAAGGAAAAAGCATAATTTTATTTTTTTAACCGAAAAAGCAGGGATGACTAAGAAAAAGCCTGCTGGACTGGGGCTCAGAAGTTTTGGTTTCCAGTTAGGATTTAAAAAAAAAAATTCCAAACCAAGGTTCCCTCCAGCTCTAAGACTGTGTTCCTTTGAGAATACAAATCATTGTGCATAACATTTTAACTTTCAAAGACAGACCCCCACTATCAACAGCTAGTTTACTCGTAGGCTCCTCATCACAGGCCCTGCAGGGCCTCCCCAGCTCTCCATGTCCTCTGAGGACACTGACCATCATGCACAGAAACCCCATCCCACCCTTACTTTAAGGCCTGGCTCCTGCACGAATCCTCAACACCCTGGGGCCTCGACGCGGGCCAGGGGAAGCTGCAGCCTGGCAAGGGGCTGCCAGGTGTGTGCTGGAGTCGACATTCAGGGAACAGCCATTCCTTTATGGATTCACACTGGCTGTTTTTCCACAACAATGACCAGTTGAACATCTGTGACAGCGATGACTCACAGACTGAGAAGATCCCCTGGGCCTTCACAGACAAGGTCTGCCACGCCCTGCTTTAGGTGGCTATCAAGCTGGACAGCTAAAGAGAATAGGCCTGGATGGCCAAGAGAACCTGAAATTCTCAAGAGGTCAAGGTCACCTCAAACAGCACTTTCAAGAAGTACATGTGGAAGACAAGGGGGCTGCTTTGGTTGGTTCCCACTGAGTACCTGCTCCCCGAACTGAGATCAGGCTACATCACGGACGATGCCTCATGACCATGGAGAGGCTCATCCACATCTCCAGCTCTGCAGGTGCCTTAAAAAGGCAGGGACGTTTCAGTTACAAAACCCAGGCGAGACTTTAATAAACCACCTCACTGTATGCCAATCTGAATGCACTGCAGGCAAAAAGCTGTGAGAGACGGTGCACTAAAGCACGGCCCTCATCACTATCACCCATCAGAGATACGGAATAACATGGGATTCACCAAAACCAAACAGAGCCTGCCCGAGGGCAGCTGGCTGGATGAGCACCAGGTAGCCCTGTACCAGCCAGCTCTAGCCAGGGGGCCCTTCAGACAGCCTTCCTTACGCCTTACTCTAGCGCCAGTCTCTCAGAGCCTTGACAACAGTGACAGCAGGTGCACAACAAAAGAAATAAGCAAGCCAGGGTAAAATGGCACCAGCTTTCTACAAAAGAGTGAAGTGAGATGGTGCGCAGCCTTCAGAGATAAGTCAGTAAATACCAGTTCCACTCAGGAACGTAAAGAAAAGAAATGCATAAGAATGCTGTGAAATGTATAAAAACCCGGGGGCAGGGAATTCAGTTCAGCCTTAAATAACATACTGGAAAACAATATGAGGATTATTACACTTGGAGTAAATTAATTTACGGTTAATGAACACCAAACCATGTGAAGTGCTTTGCAGAAAAAAATGTAAACTGCTATTACATGTGAATAATACAAAAGTCATTCATTATAACAGTTGACAATTTTCACATCAATTTATATTCTTGGCTTTCTCTTTCATTATCCCCAGATAGTTAAACATGCAGAGTTGATTATCACACAATTTAAAAGTCATAACAAATAAAAACAGTCCTCTTCCGTATTAGTCACCGAGGGCTGTGTGTTCTTTTAGTGTGGACTCTCGGTCCCAGACACCAGCCGCACGGAGGAGGGCAGGTCAGGTGCTGCTCTTCAGAGGCCCGAGAGCAGACTTCTAGGGAGAAAGTGAGCCTTAGCTTCACAGCCCCCCATCTGCAAGGCCCCCCATCTGCAAGGCCCCCCATCTGCAAGGCACCCCCATCCGCAAGGCCCCCACCTGCAAGGACCCCCATCCACAAGGACCCCATCTGCAAGGCCCCCCCATCCGCAAGGCCCCCATCTGCAAGGCACCCATCTGCAAGGCCCCCCCCCATCCGCAAGGCCCCCATCTGCAAGGCACCCCCATCTGCAAGGTACCCCATCTTCAAGGCCCCCATCTGCAAGGACCCCCATCTGCAAGGACCCCCATCTGCAAGGCCCCCCCATCTGCAAGGCCCCCCATCTGCAAGGCCCCCCATCTGCAAGGCCCCCATCTGCAAGGCCCCCCCATCTGCAAGGCCCCCATCTGCAAGGCCCCCAACTGCAAGGCCCCCCCATCTGCAAGGCCCCCCATCTGCAAGGCCCCCCATCTGCAAGGCCCCCCCATCTGCAAGGACCCCCATCTGCAAGGACCCCCATCTGCAAGGACCCCCATCTGCAAGGACCCCATCTGCAAGGCCCCTTACCATTGTGTTCAAAGTAAATATGCACAGTTCACACCTAATTCATGTGTCCTTAATTTTTTTTTTTTTCTTTTCTTATGGTGGTCTCTCCAGACTGTAAAGAGCAGATCCCGGACAGCCAGGGTCCACACTGACTGACACCACCTGAATGAGCAGCAACGCTAGCAGACAGGCTGTCAAATGAGGGTCCTCACAGCTCAGAAATAAGTGCCTGGAGCAAACAGCTCTAGAGCACAAGATGTCAAATCAAACCATGCAAAACACTATTAGTCTTACAAATACTTGCTTGTCTTAAGCAGCCAATGGTCTCAACCCAAGCTGCTTATTTAATAAAATTTTTTCTGAAAGGAAAGTGGGCCAATGGTTTGGTCGTCTGGTCGACCTGCTCTGAGACATGCTCTGAACACAAGGCAGCCCTTCTCTCCCAATGGGCTCTTTCCCCAGGAGGCACGGTCCAGTCTTCTCTTATTTGAACAGAAACTATTATTAGTATATTGAGAAAGAAAAGGAGTAAGATTACCATCATATCAAAAACCAACAGCAGGGGGGGAATGAAGAGCAACTTTGCGACTGTCCTAAAACAGTGGCTGAGCCAGGCTGATCCTCTCCCCCGAACTTACAGTCCACTTTTTATCCATACAGACTGGGTGTAGAAGTGCAGGTCCTTGTTCAGAACGGAGTTCACAGCCTCTTCCAGATGTAACTCTCTTCCCTCACAGTGCTCCAGGGCAAAAAGGCTGATGGAGGGCTCTTCAAAGACCTGGCGGCAGGAGGAAGAGGAAGTGTCAGCAGGGGGTCCGCCACATCCCAGGTAGTGTGGGGCCCTGGCTCCACCTATTCTCCAATACATCGAGCTCTTCGCTCTACCCTCTGAATATGTTATAGTCAGAAATGCACCAGTGAGATTTGGTTCCATTAATTTTTATTCACTTCTTAAAAATTAAAATAGAAGTTTCAGGGAAAAACGGGTGGCATGCTCATTTCCCAGAAGGCCACATGAGCAGCCACCGAGAGTGCAGACTGTATGGCTCTAGGCCCTTAGAAACATTCCTAGGAAGGAGAAGAAGGCATTAAAAAAAAAAAAAAAAGTGTCATCAATGTTTTACAGAGAGATAGAAACATCAATGTGACAGAGAAACATAGATTGGCTGCCTCCTGCACGCCCCCTACTAGGGATTGAGCCTGCATGTGCCCTGACCAGGAATCGAACTGGGACCTCTCAGTCCATGGGACGGCACTCCATCCACTGAGCCACACCAGCCGGGCAAAAGAAGGCATTTTTAATTTAACAATAACAAGCCAGAATGCACAGGGACGGGGTGATTTAGTATTCCCCTAAACCCTTCATATTAGACAAGAACAGAATCAATATTACTCTTTTTCACTCCTCAGTATACGCAAGACACCATGCCAGGAGACTTTTGAAGGGTGAGAAATCAAATTAATTATGATCTCTTTCATGGTAGATATTTAAAGTCTCTTGTGAGCCAAACATCGTTTTCTCTATCTTCTGTGTGGAGTATATTCAATATTCATTTGTTAAGGCAGATTAACTCTTGTTTTTCAAATTTTTGAAACCTTAGGACAAGTCCTGGTGAGGATGTGGAGAAAAGGGAACCCTGTACACTGTTGGGGGAATATAAATTAGTGTAACCACTAAGGGGAAAGTCTGGAGATTCCTCAAAACTTTAAAAACAGAGCTGCCATATGATTCAGTAATTCCACTTCCGGGTATTTACCTGATGAAAACAAAACCACTAACTGGAAAAGACATCGGCACCACTATGTTCACTGCTGCATTCCTAGTAATAGCCAAGATATGGAAGCCACCAGGATGTCCATCGTTAGATGAATGGATCAAGGAAATGTGATACACAGAAATAGTTTTCAGCAAAAGAAAGTAATGAAACTTGCCATTTGCGACAATATGGATGGACCTAGAGGGTATTATGCCAAGAGAAATAAGTCAGACAGAGAACAAATACCATATGATCCACTTATATGTGGAATATAAATAAAATAAAGGAACAAAAAAAAGAGAAACAGACTCACAGATATAGAGAACAAGCTGATGTCTGCCCAAGAGGGGTGGTGGGGGCATGACTAAAAATAAACAGGAAATTAAGTAAAAAAAAGTGAAATATAAGCTAACAGGCCCGCTCCACACACGGGCGGTGGCTCACGGCAGGAAGCCGCTGAGGAAGGTGCTCGGCGGGCGGGCTGACTCGGACAGCACTCTCAGCACGCCTTGTTGGAACAGGGGCACCTGTGAACGAGGGACCAGCCCTGCCCAGGAGCCCCCAGTCAGAGACCTACCTCTGGGGAAAATTTTTTTGATGAAGAGAAATAAAAGAGTTTGACCTGAGGTGATGAGGAAACATAAAAGCAGACACAGAAGAAATCACATCCAGGCACCAGGCTGTGTCCAAGGCATTCCTAACTAGTAGCTATGTCAGGACAACTGCAGGTGCTGCGACCTGGTCCAGGCAGGAGAGGACACGCCCCGTGCGAGTCCTCAGTGGAGGCTGGATTCGAGCAGGAAGGAGCAGGAATCGAGGACGTTTCCTGGATGTGGTGGCGTGTGAGCCTGTCGAGAGGCTGCAATGGATGTGGAGAGGCCAGGAGAGCGCAGAGGGAAGGCACCCTGTGTAAGGAAGGGAGACTGAAGTGCCATAGGACACAGTGTCACGTGCTCCCAGTTCGCTCCTGTCCACTGAGCTGCCTGCTTCTCCTCCAACGCTGACAGGGCAGAGGCCAGCTTACTGCTGCAGGACTGGGGACTTGGACTGGGCTGAGTATGTGACCCGGTACACGAGGAGCACAGCCCCCGCAGCAGGCACTGTGGAAGGTCAGTGAACGGTCAGCAAACAAAGAACTGACGCACAACTGACCTGCACATATACTTGCACAAGAGCAAAATGAATTATGAAAGCGTTCTTCCTCGCAAACGTGTTAGGAACAACAAAGGATCGTGAAGGAGTTCCACGTCCATCAAGAGGGACTGCTTACATAAATACGGTACACTCACTGGGGAATTCTATACAGCTGTGAAAAACAAGGAGATCTTTGTGAAGGATATCTAAAACTTATTCTTTAGAAGCACATACTAAGTGAAGAATAGTGTGGAATAGCACACTTCCTATGCTACCATGACAAAAGGAAGGGAATTTCATACACATGCACACACATATACAGAGTATAGCAAAAGTGTGTTTACATTTGTGAGTATGCAAAAACAGTTTATTCTTGTATTTTTATTTATTTATTATTGTATATTTTCCATACAAACAACTAAACCTACTTTTGCACCGCCCTGTATGTGTGCTTGTATACATATTACAAATGTTCTTCAAAAGATAAATAGGAAGCTAAGCATGACTACCCTTCAGTAGGACAAGATCTGAGAGGATAAAGGGCACAAGTAGGAGCCAAGTTGTTTACTACATGCCTTTTGATTTTTGAATCATGAGAACATATTGTTTATTCAAAAATTTAAATTGGTAATTATTACACATGTTTGCATATATAGATGTGTTTGTGTGTTACTTATAAAAAAAGGTCATCAGGAACTGTATCTGGCGACAACGTGCAGCGTGGAGAAAGGAGAGCGTGGAAGTAGAAGTAGCAGCACACGACGGGGGGGGGGGGGGGTCCAGGTCAAAGACAGAGAACAGACCCACCTGCCGGTGGGGGTGGGGGTGGAAGGTGAGGACGGCCGAGTAAGGGACGGGGTAAAACGACCGACAAGTGGAAGGGGTGAGTGAGGACAAGGGGCGAGGAGTGTGAAGAAAGGTGGCTGGGGGCAAGGTGGCATGACTTGTCATGTCCAAGGAAACCTGGAGGGGAAACATGCTTGGAAGCTAAGAACTTATACGTAGACGTGGACATTTTGACATTGAGATAGAGGTGGGATAATCTCTTTTTTTAAAAATCCTTACCTGAGGATGTTTTCCCATTTATCTTCAGATAGAGTGGGAGAGAAGGGTAGAGAGAGAGAGAGAGAGGAGAGAGAAAGCGAGAAACAATGACATGAGAGAGACACATTGACTGGCCGCCTCCCGCACGACCCTGACCAGGGCTGGGGATGGAACCGCAACCCAGCTCTGGGAGCCGCCACTAACGCTGAGCCAAACTGGCCAGGGTGAGGCGGGATCATCTTAACAGAGGTGTTCAGCAAACCCTGGTCCTTCTGATCTGGAGTTCAGGGGAAAAGCAAGTGTGGAGTTGGTGAGTCTGGGAACCCTAGAACCTGGGTGACAACTGGGGCCAGTCGTGGGTGGACTGGGAGTGGAAGGACGGAACTGCACTGACTGGATACAAAGATGGTGGCAGCCCTGCTTGGCTCAGCAGTGAAAGCATCGGCCTGCAGACAAAAGGGTCTCGGGTTCGATTGCCGGTCATGGGCACATACGTGGGGTATGGGTTCGATTCTCTGGGGTTGTGCAGGAGGCAACCAATCGATGTGTCTCTCTCACATCGATGTTTCTCTCCCTCCCTTCCACTCTATCTGAAAATCAATGGAAAAATATCCTCCAATGAGGATTAACCAAAACAAACAAACAACAACAAAAGACGGTGCTGAAGCCAGATGGCCTGTGGAGCTGACTGACATGGCCTCAGGGAGCCGAAAGAGGAAAGGTTGTGGAAAAGGGAAAACTTAAGTATCAAATAGTTCTGCTACCTTGAGGAAGAGGGAGTGTGAGGCGGTCTGGGTTTGGCCAGTAGGAAGCAGCTGGTAGGTAACCTGCCCACGACTGTCCGAGCAGTTTGTTGGAGACGGCGCGTGGCATCGAGGTCGCAAGGGCAGAGGAGTGAGTGGGGAGAAAATGCACATGGGTGACCAGTCTATTTACCAGAAACAGTTTGAGAAGGAGGGAGATGAGCTAGTGCCTGTAGGCAGGCCTGTGAGCACTGTGGAAGGTGGCAGGGCGCAGAAAGGAGCTGAGCAAGGCAAGAGGGGTGGTTCCAGGGAAGGAGTGAGGGGTCCAATGCATCAGTCCAGAGCCTCTGATGGGAGTCAGGCCATGAATAAAAAGATGAAAAAAGAATGCCAAGAAATTTTCAGGTTTCAAAAACAAGTAAGTATATGAGTTATTTTCTCTCTCTGTTACTTGGCAAAGGTTACCTTCTGACCAGGAAAGGTATGGAGCACTGCCCACAGAACTTTCTGCAGGGGAGAAATGCTGCCATATGTAGCTGCCGGCCACATGCGGCTACTGGGCATCTGGCTCCTGTGACCAAGGGACTGAGTTCGTTTTGTCAATTCATTCAAATTTAAAGAACCACATGTGGCCAGTGCTAGGGTACTGAATAGTGCAGACCTAGGGATCGGAGAGAATGGGAGAGAATGTACTGAGCACGGTGCACAGGGAGACAGCAAGCTAGGAGAGAAAAGGTACCAAGAACACAGATGTCCCTCAGTAAACGCCATCAACCAGGTCAGAAATAGAAATTCATCTCCAGTCACTGAGTGACTGCAGGCAAGACTAGGCAGCTCTTCTGCTATCTGAAAAATAAAAGCTGGAAGCACCCCAACAAGTGTACAGAACAAATGCACTCACAGGAGTCGGAACAGCAACAGGCCAGATGTGCAGCAAACTCAACGTTACCCACTGAAACTGCTGACTGGAAACCAACGGGCCATCATTATCCAGAGATAAGCTTCTGGCTTTATTGTTGAACTCTGTCTACATCTTCACCCTTAAGCTTTTAAAAAAGCATTTCAGCTTAGCTCGTCACACTCTATTACTTGTTGAGTTACTCATTTGTAAGGAAGGGCAGACAGGCAAGCAGCCTGGACAGGGCTCACAACCGACCATCAGCACCTGCCCTAGCAGAGCGGGCTGTGGTAAGAGCCGCAGGCACCTACGTTACAAGCAGTAATGGCTAACATTTAATAGTATGCCTGTTTTAAATCGCAGGGAGGAAAAAAATTAGGAGATTATGAAAATGTGATTTAAATACTAAGCATTATTCTAAGAAAAACAGTACCTGTGTACATTTCCCTCTTCCTTTTGCAGAATGCCCACAAAGACATTTTTTTAAAGGCTGGCATTACCGCCCTGGCCGGTTTGGCTCAGCGGTTAGAGCATCCGCCTGCGGTCTGGAGAGACCTGGGTTCGGTTCCCGCTAAGGGCATGTACCTAGGTTGCAGTTTGTCCCCGGCCCTGGTTGGTCGTGCGGGTGGCAGCCACTCGATGTGTCCCTTTCACATCGATGTTTCCCTCTCTCTCTCCCCCTCTCTCTCCCTCCCACTCTATCTGTACAAAAAATGGAAAAATGTCCTCGGGTGAGGAAAATAAATAAATAAATAAATAAATAAATAAATAAATAAATGCTGGCATTACCCCTCAAATGCCATTGAATCATTCACAAACTCAAAGATGACATAGCAATCCTACACCTGGACATTTATCTTAAGGAAACAATGGAAAGTTTAATGGAGGGGGAATCACAATAAGATAGTTTTAAAATGACAATGCAGGCAGTTTGAGAAAGAACTGCGGAAAATGACTGAGATGATAGTTTTATGAGCTTATATAAAACAGTAAGGCTGCACGAAGAAACCCTTGTACAAAGGTGCAAAGAACAAAACCAATAGCATTAAGCAAGGGTAAAGTATGACTGGCTGGCTGATGCAGACAGATACTCCACTCTCCATTATTATTTAAAAAAAAATTTTTTTTCTTTATTGCTTTTAGAGAGAGAGAAAGGGAGAGGGAGACAAAGACAGAAACATTGATGAGAAAGAACATCGATTGGCCGCCTCCTGCATGCCTCCCACAGAGGATCGGGCCCACAATCTGGGCATGTGCCCTGACCGGGGATCGAACTGGCAACTTCTTGGTGCATGGGTTACCACTCAACCACTAAGCCACACCGGCCGGGCTCCACCCTCCATTATTAACAACAAGATATCAGCGCATAGTCCAATCTTTCAAACTTCTTTCATTTGAGAACATCTACTGTTTCTAAGCTTAAGGTCATCTCCCCCCACCCAGAAGTGTGACATATATTGAACTTGATTTTAAACTATTTAAATTGTTTTAATTTAGATGGTCTTAATTTAGAGGTATACTTAAATTTATAACTATACTTCATTTATAAATGTGCTTGAAGGTTAGGGAATCATAAGGTCACCGTAAGTGCGAATGTGAGCCAGAAGGTGCGCTGGTTAACAGGCAGTCCTTCAGAAATGAAGAGTGCTGAAGAACTATTTTAAAATCATATTTTTCTGATACATTTTCAAACACAAAAGTAGGAAGAGATATAAACTATTAATAGTATTCAACACTGAAGATGACATAGTACTCTAAACTATCCAAGGACAAGAGAAACCACCAGAATTTAATTACAATTTGAGCTCTACAAATCTCTTGGCCTCAGTCCATGCCAACTTAGAAAACAGCCAACCACTCGGGGCCAAAGACTCTTCTTAGGTGTCAGCAGTCACAGGACATTCCTCCTGGGTCAAGTCTGAGCCATGCAAAGAGGATACAGTTTCTAAAGGGTGGATGTGGTTAAGCAAGAAAAATACTTGAACAAATTTTATAAATGAAATTGCAATAAGAAAAAAAGAAAAAACCCTTGTTACTCCTCCTCATCCCATAAACTAAACTAGTATTTAAAACGACAATAGTAATAATAATATATGCCACTTAATAATATGTGCCAGGCATCATCCATCCATCCACAATCCCTTGTCTATAGTTCTGAAATCCCAAAAGCTCTAACACCCCAATTATTTTTCCTAATTCATCTGGCAACAAAACTGGACCTGAATAAGTAGAAGACTATTTATAGTATTTATCCAATTTGTGTAGCTATAAATATATTTTGATACAGAAATAGAAACGTGTTTAGTTATGGGTGCTGCCCAAAACCTTTCTGGGAGTATTTTCTTATATGCCACAGACAAACTGTATTATTGTTTAAAATATAAAAAATTCCAACTCCCAAAATACATTTAGATAAGGGATTGCAGAACTGTATTCACTCATTTAATTCATACAACTTCCCTTCAGCATGGGTATCATTATCATGCCCACTTCACTGACGAAGAATCAAGACCCAGGTCACACACAGTAAGTGGAGGAGATGGCATTTGAATCCAGACAGTATGGATCCAGAACCTGTGTTCTTAATCTCTCTACTATGGTTCTAAGTAACAGTACTTGTATCATTTGGAATATTTCTCATTGGCAGGTGTGATATTATCTGAAGCACTTGACTTCATCTTGCGCAGCTGGGCTCTATGTGTGAGCCCAATTCTTACCCCCGTAGCTTAACAAACGAGTCTGCCCCCTGAATTTAAAGCTCTGAGGACTACATTTATGCCAACATTTCTTCAACATAATTAGATAAAAGTTTTAAATCTAAGTACTAATTTTTGACATTTAAAAACTACAGAGACTTGGACTTCGGCATTGTGTAGTTCTCCGAGTTTCAAATCACCGCTTGTATGATAAAGGTGCCGAAAGTAGCTCAGGGTTACAGTAGTTGTTTAGATTCCAGAAGTAACATGCTATAATATTTTACAACTATATAGCAACCGGCCCTAAGAGCCATAACTGTACAGCCCAACAGCATCATTTCACCCCCGTCTTTGCTAAATGAGCCATGGCTAAAAAACTGAGAGCACATGAACTGAATTCAAGGAAAGTTATCATAATGTATACTTCAAATACCATTCCATTCCAGAGAAATACCAAACAGTGTTCTGGAAAAAAAAAAAAAAGTTATGTGGCCTGTTTAAAACACTTTCAGCCTATCAAATCTTGATGTTGCACAACAGATTCTAATTATTGTCTATGTGCTTTACAATAGTGAATGCATCATCCTGTGCTAAAGGCTTAACATGCAATAGCTCATTTAATCGACATTTTATTAGAAGAGAGAGTTAAGGCTTAGAGCTGTCAGAAGCGTGCCCTGGTTACTCGGCTAACAAATGGGTCTGTCAGACTCCCAGACCAGACTCTAGGCCGTGGACTGTGACCCTCCACACACAGCCTCTCATTTGGCTTAGAAAATCAGTTTCATTGTAGCGCTATGTTTCTAACAGTCTTCCTTTTCCCTCTTTTTTTTAAAAAAAAGTTATGATACATTTCAAAAAGACTAAATAATATATAGATGATCATGTATCCAGCCCCTAAAAATAATACACTTTACTTTTACTATAGTTGTATAAAACTGTATAAATAAGTAAAACCTAACAAGTGTCGCTGAATTTTAATTCCCCTCTCTCCCTAGGGGTAACCACTATGCTGAAGTTGTGACTCTTTCCAGCTCACGTTTTTATACTTTACTAATGACTATGCATCCTTTGTTTTCAATTTCACAGAAATGTACCTTACTGGCCACATTTCTCTTGCTGCAACATCCTTTAGCAACACACGCAGCTCAGCTCCTCTCATTGTAACTACTGTGTTGCATTTCCTTATAGGGATGTGCTGCAGTTTGTTCCATCCATCAGCGGGGCAGCAAACACCCCTACTTTTCCTCCTCCATCATAACTGACGCTCCTTCCGCGGGCTGTGAATGAATAATCCCACCTCTCTGCCACTAAATCCTACCTTGGTGTTGTCAGATTTTCGAATGTTTGTATCTAAAATAAGGTCATGTGACCCAATGATGGTTTTAATTTGCATTTACTTTATCACTAGTGAGGTTTAGCACACTCTGAAAGTCCTCAGCCATTTTTTTTCTCTCTTCTATGAACTGCCTATTCATAGTCTGTCGAATTTGGAAACAGGTTTTTCTTTTTTCTCAACTGAATGGGAAAAGCTATTTTTATATTCTGTACACTAAACTTCTGCAGGTTAGAAGGGATGCAGATATCTTCTCCTAGTCTGTGGCTGTGGGAGGCCGAATAATTCATATTCTCTCACCCCACATCCTAATCCCTGAAACCTGTGGGTATGTTACTGGACATGGTCAAGGGACTTTGCAGATGTTATTAAGAGTTAAGAATCTTGAGGTGGAAATATTAGTCTGAATTATCCAAATAGGCCTAATACAAGGGTCAGAGATAGAAGACAGAGAGAAGTGAATGATGCACTTTGAAGAGGGCCTGGAGCCAAGGAATACTGGGGAGGGACCTCTAGAAACTGGCAAAGGTCTGGAGAGGGAGCCCCAGCAGCATCTTCCAGAAGGAATGCAGTCCTGCCCGCACCTTAACTTTACCCCAGTAAGACCCTTTCAGACTTCCGGCCTCCAGAGCTGGGAGGCGCTTGTGCTGTTAAACCACAGCTCGCACTCATCTGTAGCAGCAGCAACAGGACATGAACATGCTCACCTTTTGCTGACTTGTACATTTGTGATTGATCCATCCTACTTACTACAGCATCATCAGGGTGGCTTCCTGTGCTTTCTTCTAAGTTTTAAAGTTTGTTTTTCACATTTAGGCTGCCATTAATCCATCTGGAACTTATTTTTGTATTTGAAGTAAAGCAAGATTCTAAACAATCTTTTTCTTCCATGTAAAGGGCCAATTGTTTCAACAGCCCCATGGTAATGCTGTTTCTGTCATGTCCCAGTTCCACGACTGATGTGGGTCAATCTCCTGTGCTGTCCTGTTCCACTGCTGTCTGTGTCTCCGGTACCAGCACCCAGGATCTCGGTTATCAGCTGTATGATGAACTGTGTTTGGTAGGACATTTGATCCACCTATTGTTCTTAATATCTTGGCTAGCTTGGTCCCCTATTTTTTTCAAATTAATTTTAAGCTAAGCTTATCATGTTTTACTACCCTCTAAAAACAAAAGACAAAAGTTTCTGTGAGCATTCTGCCTGAAATTATATTAATTTGAGGGAAGACCACAACTTTACAATATTGAGTCTTTTCATCCTATAAAAATTTATATTCCTCCATCTTTTATGTCTCTCAATAAAGCTTTTATAATTTTCCCCATATAGGACTTACTTGCCTTGTATTAGATTTAATCCTAAGTATCCTATGGTTTGATATTTATCTTGCGCTCTGTCACTTTTAAAAAATTCATATTAACCCTAATAAAGGATCTGTCGTAGATAGGCTAGTAAGTATATGTGGGCTGGGCTGAAAATTTAATAGTAACCAAACTCTTCCAGCCTTTACACACTCACTGCTGCTTTCACTCTGTGCTTAGAGTCTTCTCTTCACAGCTCCTGCACTGAACGAACTGCCAGTGCCACCTTCTTAAGATCATTTATGTCATCACCGTCATAATTTCGCTTGAAGTTTTTTCTCAGCCCCTTGTTCTGACATTTATTTTGCTGTGCTGCTCACAGCTGCCAGGGCTGGATCATTATACTTCAAAGGAGGCCCATTTCCATGCCAAGCCACCATGGAGACACCAATGTGTGGACTGCTCCTCCCATGGAAACATGATAAAACAGGTTACCCCAAACACTGCTAGGCCAGTGCTAACACTTTTTATTTAGGTTTCCTACCCACCTCCAGCTCCCAACCTGCTGTTCTGGGGACAGTTCTACAGCAGAACCTTAATGAAAGCTCACACCAATGTACTCCCTCTGACCATGTCAGCCCTAAGGATGGATACATTCTTTTTCATTTCCACTTAGAAATATTCCCCAAATACTTATTTGCAACAAAGCTGGAGGCTGTCAAAGATTTAAAAATACTTGTCCTAACAGTTTATTTACATATGAGTTAACTGAGTCCAAAAACTTTGATTTGCCCAAGGTCACATTAGTGAGAAGCAAAATTATAAACCATGCTCCCAGCATTCTTCACTGTAGAAATACTGCAAATGACGTACCCAGGGACCTCTGGACTGTCACATGTCCGCACATATAAAAATCAGCCTGGAGCAAAGTGTCACCACAGACATACTGATATGTATAAAGATAAAATCTTAAGACTCCTCACAACTATACCATTATTTCTCTTCAGCAGTAAGTCACAGCATGTCGGGGAATGCCAGCTATACACAGGCAACACTCTCCGATTCTACAGTTTCAACTTTCATAAAAGCAAAATCAAAGGATTAGCTCATATATATGTAAGTCAACTCAAGGGGACAGAAACACTTCCCCGAAGGACCGCAGAGTTGCACTGGACTGGGCACAGGGCACGGCACCAGCAAATGCAGGGCAAGCGGCACATCAATCCCTCAGGGAGGACACAGGGGTGTGGATTACTTTGCAGCCTTTCAGACTTATCAATGATTGGAACAAATGACCAGACTGTGTTTTTTCTCTCTATCCATTACCCTTCCACAGACAGGAAGCCATCAGTAGCCACTTAGGCTTTCCAAGCTGGTGTCGAAATGGTCACTGAGAGAGACCAAGGATTCTATTTCTATTCTTGTTTTGCAGCCAAGACTCTATTCTTAGCCTGATACCAAGAATACTCTATCCAGGAATGCCCTGTGAAATAAGACCACATTGCTTAGTTTGGGATCAAAGATCCTGAATGGCCA
The DNA here is from genome assembly GCF_014108415.1 of Molossus molossus. Taxonomy (NCBI): domain Eukaryota; kingdom Metazoa; phylum Chordata; class Mammalia; order Chiroptera; family Molossidae; genus Molossus; species Molossus molossus. The sequence goes on from NW_023425388.1 coordinate 87,103,706, forward strand.
TCACCCCTGATGTTAACTCTGGCTGAAAGGTCTGAGTGACTCCTGCCACTGTGCACGGCTGTGACCACATGCTCCCAGGGAATCACCATAACCAGACATTTTGGAAACATCCCAGAGCCTCACTATTTCCTTTGCATAGACCCTGCTAACGGAACTGATGTCCCAGAGCAGTGATCCTGTTTTTCTCATGTTTAAAATTCTGAGTAAATATGATAGAAGGGAGAAACCACCTACTGTAAAATGTGGGCCTACAAGGTGACCTAGTTAATTCTGTACACTCCAGGCGGGAAAGCCCTAGTTCTCCCCAAAACAAAGTTTGAAATTCATACCAGTAATGGGCCATGACCTAAAGTAACACTGTAAACCCGAATAGCAGGAAAATGATATGATTTATCTAATAATAAAAGGATCAATTATTTTTCTTAAGTAGCTATAACAATTATAACCATGATATTAATAGCTCAACTTATCAAATGCTCACCATGCACTGGGCACTTTACAAGCATCATCTTATTTAATATCCCAGGGTCCTTATAAAGTCGTTATCTTTTACAGATGAGGAAATTAAACAACTCTGTCAATGTCACCCAAACTGGTTAAAGTATCAAATGGATTTAAACCTAGGCCTATGTTACTCTAGTTCCCGAGTTAGCATTCCTGCTCAAAAAAAAAAAAAAGGAAAATATCAATGTGACATTTTAGTTGAACTTCATGAGTGATTCTCAACTTTACACAATTAAATTAAATTAATTTATGCTCCCAGGGAATCACCATAACCAGACATTTTGAAAACATCCCACAATTAAATTATTCATATTTTTATATCTGCCCATGTATCGTTTCTTCCAACTTCCCATTCTCATTCATGGTAATTAAAGTGGACAAGAAAAGGTCTAACAATTATGCTTTCAGCAAAGCACTTACATAGTCAATAGGCTTGAGGGATCTGACTGCAGATGTCGGGCAGCCACAGGAAGTAAGGTCAGCATAGAGACCTTCTTCTAACACACACTGGTTATCGGAGACGTCCTCTTGGTAACCCAGGAGCCAGCTGCAAAGACAAGCCGTGAGACATTGTCAGGCTGCATCTGCTGGCAGTGTCGGCTCATCAGCACGCTGTGGGGACCGGGCAGGAGCACAGCGTAAAAGTTGTGTGAACACCCATCACCAGTTTAAAAAACACAGCTACCACTATCATGTATTGGCTGCTTACCACATGCCAGACATAGGCTAAATACTTCACATAGATTATTCCACTGTGTCCTCAAAAATTCCATGAGATGTATGGGGCAATGCTCTAACCACTGAACCACACTGGCCAAGGCATAAAACCATATTTCTATTTATAGGCAATACAGTGAAGGCTTAGAAGGTCAAATGGTTTGCCCAAGGTATCCCAACTTATCAATGATAGAACTGAAATTTGAAAGAAGACACATCTGCTTTAAGCAAAAGATATTAACTTCATTTATGCCTTCAAGAATAAAACTCTGAGATCAAATTACTATAGTGATTATTAAGGTCTTGAATATATTAGAAGTTTTTTTTGGGGGAAAATTGTATCCTTATTTAACAATGAGCTAGCCCTCTAGACTGGGTGGGTTAGAAGCTAGACTCCTATAATCATCCACCAGTGTATAAAATTTGTCACCTGCACACCTGGTAACTAATTAAAATGATAAAAAAGAAAGAAACCCTTTAGAATCTTTGATATTGAACTGTCTTCAATATAGCAACCATGAAAAGCTTGGTTAAGACTTCCCTTTTGTTTTTGTTTTTTTTATCCTCACCCGAGGATATTTTTCCATTTTTTGTACAGATAGAGTGGGAGGGAGAGAGAGGAAGGAGAGAGAGAGAAACATCGATGTGAAGGGACACATCGAGTGGCTGCCACCAGCACGACCAACCAGGGCCGGGGACAAACTGCAACCGAAGTACGTGCCCTTAGCGGGAACCGAACCCGGGTCTCTCCGGACCACAGGCCGACACTCTAACCACTGAGCCAAACTGGCCAGGGCAAGACTTCCCTTTTGAAAGGAGCCCAAGGGATCAGTGAACTAGCTGTTACTACTTCGGTTTCGGTGCGTTAAGTTCTAGTCCTGTATTTCTTTTCAAAAATTTTTTTTCTGTATTGATTTTAGAGAGAGAGGAGAGGGAGAGATAGAAATATCAATGAGAGAGAACATTGATTGGCTGCCTCCTGCATGCCCCCTACTGAGGATTAGGCCCATAACCTGGGCATATGCCCTGACTGGGAATTGATCCAGTGACCTCTTGGTGCATGGTTCGATGCTCAACCACTGAGCCACACTGGCTGGGCTAGTCCTGTATTTTAAGATCACCATAACTGTGCTTTGGCTAGACCAGGCTAACTTTGGAGAACCACAGAAATGCTCTGTGGCATTATAACTTACTACCACAACTTCTAGGTAATAAACATTTTATAGCCAACATTTATCAAAGGGTTTCATTGTGTCAGGCATGGAGTTAAGCCCTCCATGTGCATTCTTTATTTAGCCCTTATAAGAACTCTTTGAGGTAGGTACTATTATTATGCCTCCCTTACAGATAAGGAACCTGAGGCTCCCAGAGATAATCAGTATGCTTAAGGTTACAGAGCTGGGACATGATTGAAATGGGCTCAAATCCAGACCCTTCAAGCATTCCAGGTACTGAAGCAATCGCCATGGTGCTTGTATTCTTTTAACAAACTGGGTTTTGCATGTTTAAATGGTTTAAAGAAATTAAAAGAAGCATATTCATGGCAGCCATGGTGCCGGTGGCAGTGTGGAGCCGGGACACGCCTGCAGGGCTCACAAAGCTGATCCACGTTGCTGACTCCTGGTATGGAGGGTAAGGTGGGACATGCACAGCTGAGCAAATGCTGGCAGAGGAGAAGATGGGGAAGTATAAGGCTAGACTGGAGAATAAAGAGGGAAAATGAGACAAGTTGATGGTAAATCCTGGAAGAGTTTGAACATCTGACTGGTATAAGAGAATGACTGTGGGATTTAAAGCAGAGCAGTGAAAATGTTGAACTGAATTCTGGGGCAAATAAGTGGGCAATGATTGCTTTGTGGTAACCAATGGAAGTAATACTATACTGGAGTGGGGTTGATTAGGAGACTAAAGTTCCACAAATGGAAAATAAAAGACCCTAGTCTCCACTGGTTCAGGAGAGAACTGATGAATCAAAGGTATCTTGGAGAACAAATGAAGAGACTTTGATGAGTTATTAGGTAGATATGCCACTGAACTATATACTTAAAATAATTAAATGGTAAATTTCATGTTACATATATTTTACAACAAAAAATCAATACATAGAGAATACATACACACACACACACACACACACACAAAATTAGCTTTGAGAAATTATATACGGTTTTATATACTTGTGAGAAAGATCCAGTATGTTGCTGCAGCTGGAATATAGGATTTATTTATTTTTTTTATTTTTTATTTTATTTTTTTTATCCTCACCCGAGGACATTTTCCCATTTTTTGTACAGATAGAGTGGGAGGGAGGGAGAGGAAGGGAGGGAGAGAGAGAAACATCGACGTGAAGGGACACATCGAGTGGCTGCCACCCGCACAACCAACCAGGGCCGGGGACAAACTGCAACCGAAGTACGCGCCCTTAGCGGGAACCGAACCTGGGTCTCTCCAGACCGCAGGCCGACGCTCTAACCGCTGAGCCAAACTGGCCAGGGCTGGAATATAGGATTTAATAAGAAATGACCAAGCCATGCTGGGTCTGACTGGGGTGTGATCCCGGGGAAACCTAGCTCTGAACTAGTGATCCGCATCAGTGACATGAGGATGTGGGATGATAAATGCTCTAAACAAACAAAAAGATTTTTTAAAATTTAGGAATATCTTATCTAAACAAAAACACTAATTTTATAGCATTCTAATATGCTATACAATAAACATATAATATAAACATTCATAATATTTAGAAAATAATGTGATAGTAAGAAAAATAATCACCCAAATGCACCCAAAGTGGGCTAATCAGTATATTACACAATGACTCATAATACAAGTTGGAAAAGTTAATATAAGCTAATTAGCAGTTAATGAATAAAAACATTTTTTAAATTTTACTATGCAAGCAAAAAATAATACAGGTCAACTCTCTGTAAATTTGAAAGAAATTAATTTTAAACAATAGTAGAGAACACTCAATAAGCATACTTACCAACCCCGAAGAACTTTGAAAGAACGTGGAGTGAAGGAAGTCATATCAGAAATTCCTTTTGTAAAATCTACACATTCACCTTGGAACCCTGGTTTACTGAATGCTTTGAGCTAAAACAAACAAAAAACACCAACACAACAATTATACAGAAAAAAACTCTGACATTATCACAAAAGCAAGCCTTTAGCTTCATGTCCTTATAAAAAATTCAGTGACATAATAGACTCATGTTTTATCTATTATCAATTAATCCATGCTAAGGATAATATTTCCTAAAATTCATATTTTTTCCCTCACATGTTTTCAGGAATGTCAACATTTATTTACCATTTTCATCTATCTCTTGCAGAAAATACTGGGCACTGAAGCCCAGAAAACAATTCTACCTGTAAGAGTAAATCAGAATCCCTCCTCCACTAAAATGTGGCCCTGTCCATTGTATCAAACAGAATTACCCCGTCATGACACTAGAGGTATAAAATAATACGCAGTTTAGCACTAAACACAAAGGAGGCTTGGGTTAGTATGAGGAGTGGTTGGTATGCCTCTTCTTTCTCCAAGTCTTCCTTCCACAGTCAATAAAAGGCAGGAGGAGAGACCATGAGCGCACGCCCGTGGTGAGCTGCCTGTGAGGGCGGGGTAGCTGACGGTGCAGGTGATGGCGAGGGATCACTGGAAGATTCATGGTGAAGACAGATTCCTGTGTCATGCATTTCAGCACACAGGATTCAATTTACTGATAAGAATACCTTAAATGGGAAGCTTATATACAGCTACATTTAAATTTTAGTTCTTTCTGTCAAGAAAAATCCATGAAATCTCAACCATAATTCCCTTTAGATCAGAGATATAATGTTTGAAACTCTAATGACCTTGGATCTCTAATAGGTGGGAAAATATTAACGAGCCCTATAAATACTTAGTGATCCACCAGAGCCTTCAAATACCATGGCCCCCAGGTCCACCCTGCACTGTGCTGAGAATGCATCATAATGACCTGCCTGCAGCATCACCCTCTCCTGCTCACATGGTCGTGGTGCAAAAGGCTTCTTGGAGCATCGGACGCTTGTCTCCTTCATCTTCCCAGGGCCCTCCTAGAGGCTAAGCTCTCTGAGTTCTAAGGAAACTTTCTTGACTGTATCATTCTGCTTTAACCCTGCTTAATCTGATATCGAAGATCACTCAAAACCAGGGAGGTCAGAGAAGCAATGCCCCCTGACCAACTGCGGCTTCCACAACATGACTCCTATGGTGAACGCAGGCTGTACTCGGGCATTAAAACACCAAGGACTCCCTGACACACGGAGCTGTTACCCAGCAAGTTTCTACCACGGTCCTTAGTGCACCCAGAGGACAGCAACAAAAAGGAAGTCCAAAATGAGACAGACTTCTGGGACCATCTCCTGCATAAGGACAATTCTTAAATTCCTTGATAAGAGCATGTATTAGTGGATTTTCAGGCTATATGTTTTTTTGTTTTTTTTTTTTATCCTCACCCGAGGACATTTTTCCATTTTTTGTACAGACAGAGTGGGAGGGAGAGAGAGGAAGAGAGAGAGAGGGAAACATCGATGTGAAAGGGACACATCGAGTGGCTGCCACCCGCACAACCAACCAGGGCCGGGGACAAACTGCAACCGAGGTACGTGCCCTTAGCGGGAACCGAACCCGGGTCTCTCCGGACCGCAGGCAGACGCTCTAACCGCTGAGCCAAACCGGCCAGGGCCAGGCTATATGTTTTAACTTAAATGTTTAGACAACATGAGTCTGAAAGCAAATCACATTTAACTTCCAAAAATGTCATTTGCCCTACATGCAGATCTTATCTTAATTCACAATAGGACTTGGAAAAGCCACATGAGAACAGAGATCAATGATGGTTTCAGTCACTACTTGTATTCCCAGTTGGTTTAATTATTTTCATATTGTTGAGCTTAAGATTTATACTTCAACATTTCACCATAAAATGTCAAATCCTGGACAACTGACAATGCAAGTTAAACATACCTCAGATGATGTGTACAGTAGCCACCTCTACTTTTTAGTCTCAGTGTTCATGCCCCGAAGCATTAATTAAAACACACACACGCACGCACACACACACACACACACACACACACACACAATCTGCCATAAAGTATCTTTTTGATTTATGGGTTAAACTATTCTTTACCCAAACGAAAAAATGGCTTAATGTGGATCTCAGTTTATTTTCACCCTTAAAATGAGATTTGGTTCATCTAAAATTTGAACAACACTAGAAAAGTAACACTTGTAACACTTCATTCTGACTACCTTACAAATACCTCAGAATAGAACAATTCTCATAACCATGTTCTGAGGACAGTCATACTGAAACCAACACTTACAAATTACAATAATTAAACTGTGGTTTCTACTCTTGGTGAAATTAAGTCCTGTGAAATGCTGGCTGGATAACTATTCTGGTTTCCTTTCTAGATTAATGTAGAATAAATGTACAAAACAACTCGGATAGGTTGCTTAGAACATAGGCAAGTAGTCAGATAAACAAAAGATGAGTTTATTTCAAAGCACACCCAGCCCTCTGGGCCATCTGGGCATGGCTCAATCCCTACAGGCCCCCAAATAGAACTGTCTGGGAACAAAACACAAAACAAAACAATGTACCATTGATTTGCAAGGTGCCTTTTTGCATGCATTATCTTATTTCGGCTTTAGAACTATACTTTGAGGCAGAAATAATCATGTCTTTATGATGAAGATTTACAGAAAGGCCTTTTACTATATATCTTTTATTTATGATATATATGAATTAATGTAATTGGTCTTTAATCTAATAGGACAAACTAAAAACTCAAGAGCTTATTTTACTGATCAAACACAGATGTACTCAATTTATCCATAATATCACAATGATTTTGAATATTTTATTTACTCCAATATTAAAAGAATTCCTATTAGAAACACTCTAGCCTGGCCCTGGCCAGTTTGGCTCAGTGGCTGAAATGTCAGCCTGCAGACCAGAGTCTGGGGTTTGGTTCCCGCTAGGGGCACGCAAAAAAAAAAAAAAAAGAAGCACTCTAGCCTGTTTACAAAAGATATTCTGCTGCCCTTTGGACCTCCCTCAAACAAACCTGCTGACTATTAAACAAAGAACAGTCCTGCTTCCAGCCTTCTGACACATCACACTGCCTTATTTTATAGTGATATGTACTTTTCCCACCAATTATGTATTCTACAATAACTGTATTTTCCTGATTACCCTTAGAAAAGCTTTCTTTACTTGGAGAAGTAGTACTTCCTTAGTATTTCTGGCCTTTGGATTCTATAAAGATGACCTGGTCACAGTGACATAAAGGATTTTTCTCTAATGTTCTTGAATCTTAATGATATTTGACTGAAACTTGTCTTCCTGTCCCCCATTAATGATAACAGTAACCACAGCTATTAAAGATCCTGTAATCACTCTAAAATTCAATGTGGCCAAATTATGCAATACAAGAAAACATCCAGTTGCTTTTTCTCAGCCAGAATCATGCATAAAAATGAAACAAGGGCTCAGTAGTTAAAGAAATCAAAATTTCTATTTATATTTGCAAAGAGACTTGAAAAAGATTCTAAGAAAGCAAAGTCCTTGGTTGGGTCAAAGGAGGAAACTGGTTAGAACTTCCAGAGAATAGTGCCTGACTACAACATCCTTCAAAACTAAACCAACGGTTACAAGATTAATTTAGTGAAACTTCTGATCTGGACTTGCTGGGGGACCAAGTGTTGACATTATGAACATAATCTACATGGTTTGGGTTTTTTTTGTTTGTTTGGGGAAAGAAATAAAAATAAAATGCCACCTTCTGAATAGAAGAACTCAATAATGATCCTTTATATTCTGAGTTGGCAATTGCACTTGGTGACTGAGCTTCAGTCCAAAACGATCTTCTCTATGAAAGGAGGTGTTCTATGTCCCATATAAGACACAGCTCATCATGACATACTTACACATCAACAGTAACATTCTTATTAGCGTAATTCACATGATGTGCATTAATCTTTATCCACGTACATTTTCTGTTATTTTCTTTCTAAGGATGCTTGAGGCTCCCTTTCAAATCATCATCATTAAAAAAGCATTCTGGGGTGGGAAAATGGAGGCGGAGTGAATGGAAGCTATACAGACGATCTCCCAGGACCAAACGGGAATTACAACTAAAATAAAGACAAATCATCAGAAAAAAGCAACAGAAAAGCAGCAGGACAGGACCATATAACCAGGGACACTGGTAGGATCTGCAGAGGTGTGAGAGGTGGCGGGCTGGGAGCCCATGGACAGCATCGGTCTTAGCTGTGAGCAGTGCCCTCAGGGAGAAAATACCAAGCCTGCTTCACAGCCCAGAGGGCCGGAACAGAGCACTGGATTGGCTACAGCCACTCATCTGAGGCTCCAGCAGAGGGAGGGAAGACTGGACTGGAACTCTGTGGGGACACCTGGGATTTGGAGGGCACACAGAGTTCTTGCTGAGTCGCGGCCACAAAGGCCAGTGGCCAGCTTGCTCCTTTTCCCAGAGGTGTGGGGAAAAGCAGCAGCCCCTCCCTCGGAGATTCAGCCCCTTCCAGGAGAGGCAAAAAAAAATGCAAACTGAGGCTCATTAACAACCAGCATCTATCCCACCCTCGGGAAATCCTCCTTAGCAGAACACCAGGACTACATTTCAAGGCCCTGGGTAACTGATACTAATAACCTCCAGGCAAAAAGTTAGAGGCTAACTGAACCATTCCTGGGCTTGCAAATCTACACAGGAAAGTAAGACTTGACTGTGGTGTTTAACGTGGGCCCGCCCACACTCATCCAAACCCAGTAGAGGAAGCCACAAACAGCAGAACACTAACACCCACAGGGAAAATTTGGCAGACTCCAAAACCCACTGAGATAGTCAAAATGGTGAAACAAAGAAACAAATCCCAAATGAAAGAACAAGAGAACTCTATCAAAGATGAGATAAATGAGGTGCAGTTAAGCAAATTATCAGAGGTCGAGTTCAGAGCCATGATCTTGAGGAGGCTCAACAACATGGGTAAGGACATCAACACCATGAGTAAAGACATCGAAACACTGAAAACCAAGCAAGTGGAAATGAAGAATGACACAGCAGAAATAAAGAACACATTGAAAGGACTAAACAGCAGAGCAGAAGAATCTGAGGACCAAATCAGTGAATTAGAAGACAGGGTACAAAAAAATCAACCAATCAGAAAACCAAAAGGAAAACAAAAAACAGGAAGACAGCTTAAGAGAACTGTGGGACAACTGGAAACGTAGTAACATTTGAATCATAGGAGTCCCCAAAGAAGAAGAAAATGGGAAAGGGTTAGAGAATATATTTGAAGAAATAGTGACAGGAAACTTTCCTAACTTGGTGAAGGAAGAAGGCATTAAAGTACAAGAAGCACAGAGAGCCCCAACTAAGAAGAACCCAAACAGTCCCACACCAAGACACATAGTAATTAAATGCCAAAGATTAAAGACAAAGAGAGAATCCTAAAGGCAGCAAGAGATAAGCAACAGTTTACCTACAAATGAACCTCCATAAGGTGATCAGCTGACTTCTCAACAGAAACACTACAGGCCAGAAGAGAATGGCATGAAGTAATCAAGGTCATGAAAAACAATTATCTGAATCCAAGACGACTCTATCCACCAAGGCTATCATTCAAAATAGAAGGTCAAATAACGAGCCTCCCAGACAAAAATGGCTAAGGGAATATATTAGTACCAAACCGGCACTGCAAGACATGTTAAAAAAAAAACACACACAAAAAAAACGAAAAAAAAACTGCTGTAATTAGTAGAAAAAATAGAAAGAAAAATAGAACCACACTAAACAAAAATGAGAATAAATAAGTACATATCAATAATCACCTTAAATGTGAATGGTTTGAATGCTCCGATAAAAAGACACAAAGTAGCTGACTGGATAAGAAAGCGTGACACACATATATATTGTTTACAAGAGACCCACCTCACAACAAAAGACTCACATAGGTTGAAAGTGAAGGGATGGAAAAAAAATCTTCCAAGCAAATGGAAAGGGAAAAAAAGGTGGGGTAGCAATACTCATATCTGATAAATTAGATTTCAAAATGAAGGCCATAAATAGAGACAAAGGCCACTACATAATATTGAAAGTATCTATCCAACAGGAAGATATAACCTTGGTAGACATATATGCACCCAATATAGGAGCACCAACATATATTAAAAATCTTCTGGAGGACTTCAAAGGAGAAATCAACAGCAATACAATCATAGCAGGGGACTTCAACACCCTGCTGACAGCACTGGAGAGATCTTCTAGACAAAAAATTAAGAAGAAAACACAGACTCTAAATGAAGCGATAGATCAAATGGATTTAATAGATATCTACAGAGAACTACACCCCAAAACTGCAGAATTCACATTCTTCTCACATGCACATGGGACATTCTCAAAGATAGACCACATGTTAGGGCACAACCTAAGTCTCTACAAGTTCAAGAAGATTGAAATCATATCAAGCATCTTCTCAGATCACAATGGCATGCAACTAGAAATCAACTGCAACAAGAACATGCAAAGACATTGGAAAACATAGAGGTTAAATAGCATGTTATTGAACAATGAATGGGTTACCATGGAGATCAAGGAAGAAATTAAAAACGTCCTGGAAACCAATGAAAATGAACATACAACAACACAAAATCTATGAGATGCAGCAAAAGCAGTTCTGAGAGGGAAGTTCACAGCACTACAAGCCCACCTCAAGAAACAAGAAAAATTTCTAATTGACTATCTAACCTCACAACTTAAAGAACTAGAAAGCAAACAAAAAGAAAACCCCAGAGGAAGTAGAAGGAAGGAAATAGTAAAGATCAGAGCAGAAATAAATGACATGGAGACCAAGAAAACAATTCAAAGGATCGATGAAACAAAGAGCTGGTTTTTTGAAAAGATAAACAAGATTGATGGACCCTTAGCTAGACTCACCAAAAACAGAGAGAACCCAAATATACAAAATCAGAAATGAAACAGGAGAAATAATAACTGACACCACAGAAATACAAAGGATTGTGAACAAGTATTATGAACAATTATACAGCAACAAATTCGACAATCTAAGGAAAATGGACACATTTCTAGAAACATATAGTCTCCCAAACTGGACCGGGAAGAGACAGAAAACTTGAACAGATCATTAACAACAAAGGAAATTGAAGATGTAATCAAGACTCTCCCAGCAAACAAAAGCCCAGGCCCGGATGGCTTCATGGGGGAGTTTTACCAAGCATTCAAAGAACTAATACCTATTCTCTTCAAACTATTTCAAAGAATTCAAGAAGGAAGACTTCCAAACTCGTTTTATGAGGCCAGCATAATTCTAATTCCAAAACCAGAAAAAGACACTACAAAGAAAGAAAACTACAGGCCAATATCCCTGATGAACATAGATGCCAAAATCCTGAACAAAATACTAGCAAATCGGATCCAGCAATACATCAAAAAAATTATTCACCATGACCAAGTAGGATTCATCCCAGGGATGCAATGCTGGTACAATATTCGCGAATCAATAAATGTGGTACACCACATAAACACAATGAAAGGTAAAAATCATATGATCATATCAATAGATCCTGAAAAAGCATTCAACAAAATCTAGCACCCATTTCTTTTCTTTCTTTTTAAGAATTTGATATGGTAATATTTATTGTTTCAAATCCATGTTCAGGTAAGGCCCATGGGCAATTTTTAATATTGTTCAATACGTTTTCATTATTAGGATACAGTGAACTAGACTAACCTTAACATTTTCTTTTAAGGATTTTGGTGAGCTGATTGTAGAACAGGAACTCAGTTAGCTTTACCAACCAAGGTGTAGTCTGAATAAAGAACGGTAAGGAAGTGAATCCATCTTACTTACACACAGTGATCTATTTGAATACTGAACTTTTCCACTTAGGCACAGGAAAATGAAGGTGCCCTTTAGAGAAGTGCTGACATGAAAAGGCAAAGGAATACATAGTAGTTCAAATTAATACAGAACAAGACTGTATCAAAATGTTATGCTAAGTAGATGGAGGTGAAGCCTTCAGCAATGACTAAGTGAATAAAAGATGTATTTTCCTTTTCATACCTCAAATTATAATAGTAAGGAACTCTGCAAGATGTGTTAGGAGAACAGTTCCCTTTCTTTCTTTTCTCATGCTTCATATTTAATTCTGCACCTGCTGGTAAACTCATTCCCCAGGTTTTGTTGTAATTCAGTTCATGCTTTGTAATTACTATGATGGGTCTCCATCCTAAAAGTTAAGTTAGGTATCCTCAGGTCTCTTTTGAGGGCGAGAGAATAGAGACCCAGGCTTAATGCCTGGTATTAATTGATTGGGTAAAAATAGTCTTTCCTTCAAATTCTGCATGCTAATGGCCTTCATTATAAAGCCTTAGGCAAACAGTTAATTCTGGCTCTGAAAGAAGTGAATGTGAAACACTCCTGTGTTTTGTTCATTTGGGCATAATATACATCAGTGATGTGACTACAACTCATTATGAACAAAAATTGGTTATTTTTATATTCTTCTTTTACTACCTTTAGCCCTAATGATGACATAGACCCATAATTAAAAAAAAAAAAAAGTTTTTAAAGGCCAGGTGAAAATAATCTCTCAGAATTCTAACAGTGGGCCAAAAGGACTAATATGGAGAACTGGATGGCCTTCCCTGATGTTAACCTGCAAATTCAACAGGACAGCATCCTGTAACTTTCCTTGTATGGAATCAGGATTATGAACATAATACCTCTATTTGTGACTGCCACTGATTTGCTGTTGACTCTCAAATCTAGATTTCCAGTTCCAAACTCAAATTTCCAACTGCCTTTTCCCTGGCCCATGCCAGCACCCATCTCTGACAAAAACACTCAGCAATGTGGGAATAGAGGGATCATATATTGACATAATAAAGCCCATATATGAAAGACCTACAGCCAACATCAGACTCAATGAACAAAAACTAAAAGCATTTCCCTTAAGAACAGGAACAAGACAAGGACGGCTACTTTTGCCACTCTTATTTAACATAGTACTGGAAGTCTTAGCCACAGCAATCAGACAGGAAGAAAAAATAAAAGGGATCCAAATTGGAAAGGAGGAAGTGAAACTGTCATTATTCGCAGATGACATGATATTATACATAGAAAACCCCAAAGACTCCATCAAAAATTTACTAGACTTAATAAATAAATTTGGCAAAGTAGCAGGATACAAAATTAATGTCAAGAAATCGATGGCATTCTTATACACCAATGATGGACTCACAGAAAGAGAAACAAACAAAAAAAAAAATCCCATTTACCATCGCAGCAAAAAAATTAAGATACCTAAGAATAAACTTAACCAAAGAAATAAAGGACCTATTTGCAGAAAACTACAGGTCATTGAAAAAAGAAACAGAGGAAGATATTAAAAAGTGGAAGCTCATGCCTTGTTCATGGATTGGAAGAATTAATATCATTAAAATGTCCATACTACCCAAAGCAATCTATAGATTCAATGCAATCCCCATCAAAATACCAATGACATAATTCACAGAACTAGAACAAATACTTCAAAAGTTCATATGGAACCAAAAAAGACCCTGAATAGCCACAGCAATCTTGAAAAAGAGGAACAAAGTTGGAGGGATCACATTACCAGATTTCAGGTTATACTACAAGACCACTGTAATGAAAACAGCCTGGTACTGGCACAAGAACAGACAGATAGATCAATGGGACAGAGTAGAGAACCTAGAAATGGACCCAAGACAACATGCTCAATTAATATTTGACAAAGGGGGCAAGAGCATACAGTGGAATAAAGACAGCCTCTTTAATAAATGGTATTGGGAAAATTGAACAACTACATGCAAGAAAATGAAACTAAACCATCAACTTACACCATACACAAAAATAAACTCAAAATGGATAAAAGACTTAAATGTGACTCATGAATCCATAAAAATCCTAGAAGAAAATGTAGGCGACAAAATTTCATACGCAAGACATCATACGCAGCAGAATTTTCACTGATACATCACATAAGGCAACAGAAACAAAGGAGAAACTGAACACATGGGACTACATCAAACTCAAAAGCTTCTGTACAACAAAAGAAACCACCACCAAAATGGAAAGGCAACCCACTCTATGGGAGAGCATAATTGCCATCAATATATCAGATATGGGGTTAATTTCCAAAATATATAGAGTGCTCATACAACTCAACAAAAGGAAGACAAAGAACCCAATTAAAAAAATGGGCATAGGAACTATACAGACACCTCTCCAAACAGGACACACAAATGGCTAAGAAACATATGAAGAAATGCTCAACGTCACTAATCATCAGAGAGATGCAAATTAAAACAGCAATGAGGTATCACCTCACACCTGTCAGAATGGTTGCCATCAACAAATCACCAAATAACAAGTGTTGGCAAGGGTGTGGGGAAAAGGGGACTCTAGTACAATGCTGGTGGGAATGCAGACTGGTGCAGCCACTATGGAAAACAATATGGTGTTACCTCAAAAAATTCAAAATTGAATTGCCATATGATCCAGTGATCCCACTTCTAGGAATATACCCTAAGAAGCCTGAAATACCAATCAAAGAATATATGCACCCCCCTGTTTGTAGCAGCACTATTTACAATAGCTAAGATCTGAAAACAGCCCAAATGTCCATCAGTAGACGAAATGATAAAAAAGCTGTGGTACATATACACAATGAAATACTATGCAACTGTAAGAAAGAAAGATCTCTTATCCTTTGAGACGACATGGAGGGAGGGACCTGGAAAGTATTATCCTAAGCGAAACAAACCAAGCAGAGAAAGACAAGTATCATATGATCTCACTTATTTGTGGAATATAATGAACCTTACAGTCTGAAGAACAGGGTAGTCCCAGAGACATGGAAGTAGGGTACAAATTGACAATCCCCAGAAGAGGAGGTTGGGGGAGGAGAGATAAATCACAGAAATTATATGCATGTGTGCATGAACAATGGACATGGACACCAAAGCTGGGGACGTGGCAGGGAGGGAGGCGGTGGAGGGTGTCAATGGTGGGAAAAGGAGAAACATCTGTAACAAAAATGAATAAATAAATTACATAAATAAATAAATAAATAATAAAAAAGGAAAAAACAAAACAAAAAACCATTCTGTCTCTGACCTGAACTCTAAGACAAAACTTTCTCCTTATTCTGAAGAGAAAATAATGACTTCACCTGAACACGGCACCTGAATGGTCAGTCTGACTATCACAGAAACTTGTAAAGAAGAAAATACTTTCTAGTTACTGAATGGAATCTAGTTACTGAATGAAAGTGAGTGTCAGCCAATCCTTTTATTTGAGTAAATAAAAACAAGCAAAATGTTCTGAAACCGGTCCAGTGGAAATAATAAGAGCTTTCATACTGGGTAAACTAAGAGGCTTTGTCTGATATCCAGCTATCATTTACCTGCCAGAAACGTTTATTTCACAAGGCAATAGCTGAGCCACAGCCAGAGAAACGAAGTGGGGTTGACTCCACCTCGGGTGTTGTCTGCTGCTTCCTTTTCTCTTCAAGTTGGACTGGAGATACTATGAAGAAAACCCTCAGAGCAATTGCCCCAAATAAGGACGTCCATACAAAGAACAGGGATGTAGGAGGGGGAGACACAGAGCTTAAAAGAATGTGACTTCTAACTGCACTTAATACTCAGAAATGTGCAGTTAGGAATTATCCCTATTTAACTCTTTAACTACTTAGGTTATGTTGATTCATGTGAACAAGTGCTTTGAAGGTCCACAGTTGGCGTTTACAAAGATTCAGAATAAACATCTGGCAGGAAGTATCTCCAAATATAACCAGCTCAATTATGCAGGATGAGCAAAAGTGGGTTTACAGTTGTTCGTATGGAAAAAGACATTTGGCTAGAATTATTACAATAGCTTAACTCTGTATTTCACGTACTCACAACTGTAAACCTATTTTTCCCTGCCCTCTATTTAGAAAGGAAATATTCCCAACAGACCTGAGTTCATCAGAAAATGAAACCTGAAAGCCCTGTGGATAGAAACATGGTTAAACTAAGCTGGTTTGAAATATATAAATACTGACATAAACACAAACAGCATACATTTGAAGAGAAGGATTGAGCATTATGTAAAGATAGCAAATGTCATTATTAAAATTAATCAATATATTTGACTTTTAATAGAAAAATTTCCAAATGTGTTATTTAAAATGAGACAGAGAAAGCAATCTCCCCCATCCCCTCTTCCATCTATAGTTGTGCTGCTCATATCATGAAGTGTCTTTCTTGATGTAAAATCCTAAAAATGTGGTTAAGTGACGTCAGATACTAGAAAATGCCTGTTTTGCTACTTCTTGTTGTGTGAAATGACACAAATTCTAAATCTTAGTTTGCTCATCAATAAATGCAACTGATCCCGACCTGACACTTATCAGAAACACTAAATAAATACAATTCCTTTTCACCTGGCCCTGTAAACCTCCTCCCCTGACAGCTGTCAGTCTGTTCTCTGTGTCCATGAATCTGTTCTATTTTGTTAGTCTATTTTGTTCATTAGATTCCACATATGAGTGAAATCATATGGTACTTGTCTTCCTCTGTCTGGCTTAAGGCAGTAAAGGAATTAAGGCAAAACAACAACAAATACCTCTTGGACACAGACAACAGTGTGGGGATTACCAGAGGGAAAGGGGGTGGGGAAAGGCAGAGGAGGATATAGGGGGGATAAATGGTGATGGAAGGAGATTTGACTTGGGGTGGTGAACACAGTACAATATACAGATGATGTATTATAGAACTGTACATCTGAAACCTATATAATCTTATTAACTAATGTCACCCCAATAAACTCAATAAAAATGTAAAATAAATCATAATAAGCACAATTTTTAGTCCTCAAGAGATAAAACAAAAGTTAGGTTCCAGAGTACTGCCCAATCCTTCGAACCCCGAACACTAGAAATAAATAAGGTTGTAATTTTACTAGTGCTTTTAAGAAATACCTGATTTAGGTATTAAGAATATATTTACATAATAATCATGTCAAGACAGCTAGCCACTTCTCCACGTGCTGAATAACACACTCAAGAACAGATGGGCAACAGGGAAGACAGAGCGGCTGGGGTTCACAATGGCCCCCGATTAGTCAGAGCGGAATCCCTGTAAGAACAGAGATGCAGCTGGGGTTCGGGCAGGCCAGAGCGCCCAGTGCCAGCCAGGGTCTCGTGCTTGCAGGAACGGAGCCTGGGGCAGCCCGCCCTGACGCACAGCCACGACCATCTGAGGGGAAGGAGGGTTTCAGAGAAAGGGCACAGATGCTTGCAGTAAACAATTTAATAATCCCAAGGTAAGGCTATTTTTAAACATACCAAATGTGGAGGCTCATTTATCCCAAGTGGTTCCTGAAAAACATATGAAAACATTAAAAAGAATTGTAACCATATAATCTTACTTGTCTTTTTGAAAGTTTTGAAAATATCCTTTTAAAAAATGGAAAAAAAAAAAAAAAAAAGGTCTAGCCAATTTATTAGACTTCATGAATTGGCCATGACCCTCAAATAACTTACTAAAGTCTCTTACAGTAATTCTGTATTTATTACTAATTCACTTTGAATAATACTGTAGCTGGAAGAAAAATCTGCCCCATACCCACGAGAACAAAAGCGTCTGAACGTCCCACCATTCTCTCTCGGGTAACTCTCACGGGCGCCCACACTGTCCCACCGTGGAAGTTATCACACAAGCTGTTTGTGGAATGCCCTTTCTGCCCCACTTCCCTGTCCCTTAAGATATCACTCAGTGCGCTATCTTCTGTGACACGGTCCCCAAGTGCCCAGGCTCCGAGTGTTCCCTGTCCCCTGCTCCCCTCCCACTGCCTACACACTTCATTCTCTCACTAATCATCCTGCAGTTAATTATCCACACGTCTGTCTCCTCAAGGAGATGGAGACCCATCAGGGCAGTCTTACTCTTCTGTCTTCCGTGAGCCAGTATGGGGCCTGGCATATCGGAGGCACTAAATAAATGCTGCTCAATGAACAAACGGATCAAATGACAGAGTCACTTCCTCAATGTGTTAATTCCACACATGAGCTCTCTACGAAGTCTACAGCAATTCATGTGCTGTGTCACTTTCTCTACGTGCACGTATAAGAGAGTCCTCCATTCCACTCTGAAAGGGCTTGCTCCACACACTCGACCGGACAGGCCACTGGCATTAGCTGTGTTCACACTTAACTCACCAGTTGGATAGGTCGTATTGACATGATTATGTTATTCGATCCTCCCCAGTCAAAAAAGCACTTGTATTTCCCTTTCTCTAAAATGTACTGTTCTCCACAGAAGAACTTCTGCTGGTAGGCAACCCACCTAGTAGGGGAAAGGAAAAAGAACAGATGTGAAGTAGAGTTGAGCAGCCAACAGTGTGAACACAAAGAACCTGTCAAGTTCTCAAGGTGAGGAAACTTACACTCCACTTTTAACATGGATGGATCTGGTTTCGCTGCCAAAGCCCATTTCTTCTAAGTCAGAAATTTCCTGATTTATAATGTCAATGAACTTCCCACTTTCCAGGTCGGACTCAAACAGTGTGATGGAAGATTCTATAAAATTCTAAAAAGAGGAAGAGGAAAGTTTAGAAAAACGCATGAATTTTGTTTAATGGATTGCTAAATCTCTGCACAATTTTCACATACTTGTGGGATAATATTTACACACATAACTCCAGAAAGGAATTTTAAGTGGAATTGGAAACAATTTTAATAGTCACTGTTCTTAAACATTAAAAAAAAAAAATAAGCCTCAGTTTTTACTTTAATCAGAAAAACACAGCATTTTTATGCAAATGGAGAGTAGTCGACAGAGGGTAGCTCGCTGGCACTGGACAGGAAATCAGGTCTTACTTGTTCCTAAAGACGAAGCTGCACGGAACAAAACGGGCCGCGAGGGAGGGGGTTTTATGTGCTCAAATGAAACAGAAAAAAAAATAAAGTCTGCTTGACAAAAGAAAAAACTATTAAAAAATTTAATTAAGAGAAAATTTTAAATATTTTTAGTCAGACAACATATTTGAAACAAGATGATCAAAAATCTAAGACCCAAACTGATGAATCAGCAAAACGCAGACAATTCACACACACACAAAAGCAAATGTCTAATTTCACTAATAAGAATAAATTAAAAATAAAACAATTGACATAATTTCCACTTTTTAAATTAAGAAGGATCTTAAAATCCAGTTTTGTCAAGGAACACTGCTGGAGGAAATACACACTGGACAGTAACTTTAGACAATAAATATTTAGAAATATATTTAACAGACTGCAGTTGTTCACACTCTTTGAGCCTGAAATTAATTCTTTTTTTTCTTTTTTATTTATTTATTTATTTATTTATTTATTTAATCCTCACCCGAGGACATTTTCCCATTTTTTTGTTCAGGTAGAGTGGGAGGGAGAGAGAGGAACAGAGAGAGAGAGAGAAACATCGACGTGAAAGGAACACATCGAGTGGCTGCCACCCGCACGACCGACCAGGGCCGGGGACAAACTGCAACCGAGGCACACGCCCTTAGCGGGAACCGAACCCGGGTCTCTCAGGACTGCAGGTCGACGCTCTAACCGCTGAGCCAAACCGGCCAGGGCTCCTTTTTTTTCTTTTAAAAGTTGAGTTTCTTAAATAAACTTAATGGTAGGCAATTTATGTGCAAAGATGCACTATTTGTAATAGTGAAAAGCTGTAAACAAGGTAAATGTCCAAAAAATGTATCAAGATAGACTTTCATGCTCCCACCACTTGATGGAATAAATATAATTATGAAGAGGATTTTTTTGTTTTGATACTCCTCACCTGAGATATTTTTTCCATTGATTTTTAGAGAGTAGAAGGTGGGGGGGGGGAGGTGGATGGAGAAGAAGAAGGAGAGGGAGGGAGAGAGAAACATTGATGGGAGAGAGACACATCGATTGGTAGCAAAACATGGTATAAAATAATAAAAGACAAACAAAGAATCCTTTCAGCTCTCTTGTTCAGAGGTGACTACAACAGGCACTCAGAGTGATGTCCTAGTGAGCCCTACGAGGTTGCTAGGTACTGGCATTCCCACTTTATTAGGCATAATTAAATAACTTTGGAAGTCACACTGATTTAAGTGGCAGCTCAAGAAGAATGAATAATGATGGAATGACCTCAAATCTATATTCCACTTTATTTCTTTTAAAGCACCAAAATTCAATGAAAAAATTGGAATAGTTTGATGTAGTCTCAGGTACAGTACTCTCACAGCTGCAGGACCAAAAGTCAGTCTTAAGGATCAGTAACTGGACTACTTTAAAACTCCATAAAATCTCTCAGCTGACTGGGCTCCAGAGATCCTGTGCTACAACCCCCATGGGCGATGTGACATGAGACACCAGTGGAGATCTGGGATGTATACCCATTAATTTAGGAGAAATACTGATCTCCGCTGCATTCCACCTGGTTTCAGAGATCTGAAAAGAGGCCCAAAGTCTGAAAATCATGACAAAAGCAAATCCAAAAGCTAGTGAAAAACTGAGGAAAAACAAGTCCACTAAGACAGTTTTGTGGAGGAAGCCAAAAAATAAAAATTCCTTCTTTAATCCCTGGAGTTTAAATACTGCTATTTTCCTTCTAGTCTTGTCCTATAAAAAAATAATCAACTCCAAATCAACACATGTGCCTGACTCATTTGGAATTAGGAACACATTTCTGGCTGTACTATCCAAAACACACCAGGACACAGATCACAGTATTCCTAAGGAACTTGTCCAGGGTTTGACCTTAGTAGACCCAGAGCGTTCTGTATACTGGAGCCAGGGCATTAGGAAATTGCATTGTGAATTTTATATTACTTCAGCTTAGATCTTAAATGTAGCACTTCACTCTTTCCAAGGTTAGAGACATCTGAGTCTCTGGGGAAAAGATGTCATACATTAATTCTACCTGCTACCTTATGTATGTTTTTGACAACCACAAAGCTTTAAATCCTATCAAATACTGTACATAAAATTTTCGAAGAGGGTAGACCTTAAGTCTTCTTGTTACACACAAGAAAGTAATAATAAAGGGGACATTAGAAAATTGGGGGGGTGATGACTATGTCTGTGGCCTTGGTGGTGGTGATGGTTTCATGGGTATAACTTATCCCCAAACTCACTGACTTGTATACATTAAATATGAACAGCTCTTTACATGTCAATCATGCCTCAACAAAGTGTTTTTTTTTTCTTTATTGATTCCAGAGAGAGAGGGAGAGATAGATATAAACATCGATGAGAGAGAACATTGACTGGCTGTCTCCTGCATGTTTCCACTGGGGATTTGGCCCACAACCTGGGCATGTGCCCTGACCGGGAATGGAACTGGTGACCTCTTGGAGCATGGGTTGATGCTCAACCAATGAGCCACATGGCCGGGCAATAAAGTGGTTTTTTAAAAAAGAGAATCCCCCAGTTATGTGCTGTGTCCAGTGAATGTATAAAATTTTTAGATATAACTGGATAAGCAAATTTCTAAAACATTTTCATAATATATACATATTTAAATTCTATGCTTTCTAAATATGTATAGATTTTTTGGTATATTTCATCTGACAATATTTTGGTGAACATAAATTTAAGTTATAAACTGAAAGTTCATGTAAATAATTATTTATTATGTGTATGTGCATTGGTCTGCACCATGACCATGTATTTATAGCTACAAATGAAGTGCTAATAAACTTGGTTGAATGAGATCCAGTTTTCCATTGTTATGGTGTTTTTCAGTCTGACGTTTGTGAAAGAGGAAAATGAATTATACGGCACAAGTTCCAGAGAAGGCAGACTTGCCCTCAGATAACAACTCTCACTCGGGCACAGTTCTCTCCGGACCTCAGTTTCTGTGTCTGTACGATGGGAATCAGGAGTATCTCACTGTCTTTGTGAAGATTAAGTGTAAGAATGAAGTCAAATCCTTCACAAATGTTAGAATATCATAATGAGGATTATGAAAAGGTCTTTAAACTGTAACCAAACAACTAACCTTTTAATTTAAAAAAAATTTAATTTAAAGAGGACAGATTTTCTTTGAAGGGTATTTTTACTTATTTACATAAAAACTGTGTCATTTCTGTAAATGCTGTACATTTTGTGTGCAGACTAACTGACATGCCAATTTATGCCAATTTTTCCAATGTAGATTATCAGAGACTCTCTATTTGAATCTTTCCTAATTATTTAGCTCTGCAGGGTGGGGTAAAATAGGTTTACAGTTGTATCCACTTTCAAATGCAATAATTAAGTAAATAAAAACACAAAAATAGTAATTATTGTGTCCCAGAGTGGATACAACTGTAAACCTACTTTTCCCCATCCTGTACAGTACAGCTTTGCTATCTTTTCATGTTTTCCACTCTTGGTAGTTTCAACTAGTGACACACGGTTTTGTGTTTTGTTTGCTTCTTTTAGTCACAGTCACCTTTGGAAGATACCATCACATTCATTGCTAAACATTTCTAGGATCAGCAATGCTTCCATTCAACTTTCTTGTTTAAATCAGGAGGTAAAAGCTAAGTGTTTGATACTAGGTAGGAGATGCATCAAATTGTGACCCACAGTTTCCTCAAAGTATGTGGTCACCATGACCTTAAAATAAAAAAGATGAGGTTCTATCTTGTTTTGTCTTGCCTTTTAGTAGCCAGGTAAGGAGTGGTTAGGTAGAGAAAACCTGAGCTCACTGTATAGTGGGGACCAAATACTTCAGTGATGTATCCATTGCTCAAGTAACCTGCATGCTCAGTCTTCAGTGGACAGCCCTGTGTTTCTTTCAGGAAGAACTGGTTCCCAACTTTCTTACTGACAAGGATCATTCATGGGGAAAAAAAGCTCCCTTGTTCCCTGTGCTTCTTTTCCCATTCTGGCTCCTCCTGTCTGACCAGGTGAGGGTTGTAGCAGAGCTGCTGCTGGCCCTGACAGAGACCTACAGGGCCAGAGCACACAACCCCTGTGTTCATCCAAAGTCCATGTGGACCCAGTAACCACCCTTCACATCATTTTCAATTCCTTCAGAGAGGGCTTTGACTATGCCAGAGATTTCAGAGTTTAAATGGGTCAAGATTATTTGGGAAAGAGACTACAGTCTCTGAGCATATTAAAGTCTGCAGGGCTGGTCAGAGAAATGAGCAACACTTGAAAAGCCCTGATAGCCTATAGAACTCTAACACTTACCTCCACTTCTCTATGCCCTCATCACCGTTCACCGGGAGTCCCATAAGGTTCTAGTCCTCTTCCCCAGACTTCCTTCCTTCACACCATGCCATTTCTTCATACAGTCACCAAAGAGATCTTTCTAAACCACTCATCTGATCATACTCACTAGGTCTAAAAGCCGTCGATGACTCATGGTCAAGTCAAGAAAAAAAATCTGAACTCTTCAGCATGGCATATAAGGCCCTTCATTATCTGGCTCTGGACTCATCTCCCCAAAGTTCTCCCTGACACCCTGACTTCACTGCATTTCCCAGACACACCCCCTTTTACTTTACATGGTGGTTTCTCAACCTCATCACCATTAACATTTTGGGTCAGATGATTCCTCCTTTTTTGGTGTATGTGTGTGTTCTGTGAATTGTAGGTGTTCAGCAGTACCCCTGGCCTCCACCCACTAAACATCAGTAGTACCCACCCCTGCCAAGTCATGAGGATACAAAATCTCTCCAGACACTACCAATGTCCCTGGAGGGTAAAACCACCCCATGCTGAGAACCACTGGCTTCCATCCTTGCCTTCATATATGTTACTTTTTTGCTACAATAGCACCTACCTCTCCCCTTCACCCTGCCCCGATTACTTCACCTGGCTAACTCCTGAGTTCAAAATTTCAGCTCAGCTGGCATCTTAACTTCCTCTCACTTCCAAGCAGAAGTCACTGACCTTTTACTGAGTACCCGCAGTACTCTGTGCTCAATCCAAGCACAAACAATACCAAACACTGATGTAAGCGTTACTTTCCTACCAGGCTGCATGCTCTAGCCTGGCACAATACAGCTATCAAAGCAGGTGCTCAAAAGCTGTGAAATCGATAGATGAAAAGTAAATATTAGTATTCTAGAATAATCATGGCAGTTAAGAAAAACAGGCAACAGCAGGGGGAGGTAGAAGAAGGTAAAGGGGGGATGAATGGTGATGGAAGGAAATTGGACTTGGGGTGGTGAACACACAATATAAGAACCAGATGATGTATTACAGACTTGTATACCTGATACCTACATAGTTTTATTAACCAATGTCACCTCAATTAATTCAATTAAAATAAAACCCCTAAAACAGGTAAGTCACATAAGCAGTTAAGTTTAGTGCCCTCAGATTTTAGAAACATTTTATAACCTCATGTTCTATCAGAGGTGACATCCAGTTTTTATGGAAAGGTAGAGAGAAACTAAGAATTGGGAACGAACTCACAGCTTGTAGGTACCGGAAAGACAAGATGGGGCTGCTCAGCGCCCCACAGGCAGTACTATCCTCAAAATCGCCTTCTTCAAGCAAGAACTGTTGGCCTTTGAAATGTTCTTTTTCATAGGCAACCCACCTAGAAATACAGAGGACACCAACTGAACCATCAATAAAAGTGTAGTCAAGAAAGCAAGAGAAAAATCATGATAAAGCACCTACTTCCACATTACCGTGTTTTAAAAAGCAACAATTTGTGCCCTGGCCAGTTTGGCTCAGCGGTTAGAGCGTCGGCCTGCGGTCCAGGGAGACCCGGGTTCGGTTCCCGCTAAGGGCGTGTACCTCAGTTGCAGTTTGTCCCTGGCCCTGATTGGGTTGTGCGGGTGGCAGCCACTCGATGTGTCCCTTTCACATCGATGTTTCTCTCACTCTCCCACTCTATCTGAACAAACAAACAAACAAAAAGCAACAATTTGTTTTGTTACCATTTACAAAGAGTAATGGTGTATGCTTCATGGATCAATAATTTTTATAGTTTGGAGGCTTTTCCCAAAAAGAGGTTAACTACTGTAGAACTGTAATAAAGTGACACCCATTACACGTATGTGGTGTGGCCCTGACACCGCACCTCTAAGTTTTTGGAGAACAGTTTGCCAAGTAAAAAGTAATGGGAAGCACAAACAGGCAAAGAGACAAGTTTCAAACCTACACGAGAGTCACAGATAGATATTTCTGTTTTACTGATTGAGTCCTTCTGGAATCACAGAATGGTTACTATATTAAACATTTATTTATGGTTCAGGTCAAAGTAGCCTCTCATCAGGCTTCAGATCTGAAACACACTGGGGGTGGGGGGCTAGCAAAGAGAAACTGGGATGCGACAGAGCTGATATTAGCCCCTTGGCCTCCAGACCCCTGTAGGTGTTTATGGCGGGAAGTGCTGTTCCCACCATCTTATCAGTACGTTTCAAGGACACAAGTTTCTTGACTTCTAAGCTAATCCTGTCAGCACAGAACACAAAGAAACACTAGGCACCAAGGTCCTCCACAGAGCTTACATTTTATGGAGTAACCGGAGTGGCTAATGCAGTGTGGGCACAGACGGTTCACAGTGTGTGGGGGCCTGTTTAAACAGGCCTGCAGCCGCACGGTGTGGTTAGAGTGGGACCTGCTCCTAGGAGCACATGACCAGGAGGACTGTTTTGGGCTCCTGGGCTGGTAGTCTGAACTTTGGAGTCTGACAAAATGAAGCCTGGTGGGGCTACTACAATGTCTTCCCTTTCTCCATCACTACTACAGTTGTAAAGATATAAAAAATATTCCAAAGAATTGTTTCCACAGGGTGCAGAATTACAGCATCTGCTCAGTGATTGTGAACCATTCCTCACGCAGTGCTGTAGGTGTGCACAAACGTTTTATACATCTTAGCATATTTGTAATATGTGATGTGTAAAGAAACTAGTATTATTTTATTCTTAAGCTATTATGTAAAAATAAATCTCACAAGAAAACTTTCAAATTTTAAGCTTTCTTCTACATAAATAAGGCTACTTGAAACATGCTTTTAATACATCTGAGTGGGAAAAAGAATAAAAGGTATAGAGGACCTTAATATTAAAGAAGAGATCAGTAAAATTTTACATAATGAACAGTTCAAAAATCTTCTGTCCAGTTTTTCTTAATAGATTTTATTAAGATTCAATTTATATATCCATCTGAGATATTTAAAAAAAAAAATAGATGTTACCTGAGAAAAACTGAGAAACATCAACCTCACTTTCTCCGGATTCCTTAAGATGGGAGAGAAATGAGGAAAAGTCCATACCACTTACAGATAAACAGCTAACAAAAGTGAAAAATGGTAGAAATGCAGGGGAAAAAAGAAGTCAGCTGTTCACCTTTCAATGGGACATCACATTTTCCTCCTGCAGTTGCCATATAAAAATGAAAGTGTGTATGTTGTACTGTACACCATAATCATTTTCTTGAGATTTTTATAAAATAATTGTAAAAAAGAACAATGCAAATCACAATCTAGTTAATGGGGAAAACATTCAGATCCCAGAGGGGTAAAAAGGCAAAAATATTTAGCAAAGGAATAACAAGAAGCATGTGTGTTCACAAAGCAAACACAGCAAATAAATATAACACAATAAAAATGTGTTTCTCCAAAACATGTTTTTTGAGCCCCTAATAAAATCTTAAAATTCAAGAATCAAGAATTACAAAATAAAATTGAAAGAAAAAATATATTTTTTATGAAAATCAATATATTTACTAAAATAAAAAAAGAATTAAATGATTACCAAAATGTCAGACCAATTATGGGTATGACCCACCTATCTACCATATTGCATAGTCTCTTATATTTCCATTTTGGCTGGTATGGCTATTGCTTGATTTTCTGTTGGAAACTGCAAAGCCTAAGTCTCTAAATGTAGATGCTTGAGTGATCTTATATAAGTCACTTAATATCTTTGAATAAAATATTTAAGTAGCATCTTTTGCTAGAATATCATGAACAAGTCACACAATGTAACCACAAATATCAAGAGGTACCCAGGCTTAAATTAAAATAAACCAACATTCCAACCTCCCCCCCCCCAACATATCAATAAAGAGACTTGTAACAAGTGCCTGCACTTGTGTTTACACTTAGGAGTTCTTCGGGGGCTTCCAAAGCAGTTCAGGGCCAGAGGTTAACCAATATCAAAAATGCCTGCCCTGGCCTGTGTGGCTCAGTTGGTTGAATGTCGTCCAATGCACCAAGAGGTCACCAGTTCGATTCTGGCCGGGCACATGCCAGGGTTTTTGGCTCGGTTCCTGGAGGGGGGGTATGCAGGAGGTAGCTGATCGATGTTTCTCTCTCTTTCTCCATCTCCCTTCCACTCTCTCTAAAATCAATGAAACATATAAAAAATGCCTGACTTTGAAACAATCAGGATACTTTGTTAATGAGGGAGGCTCACTGTTAATGTCCTCAGCAGAGAGTCAAGTAAGATCAACAGAAGAAAGGATTAAAACTAGGGCTCTCATTTATGTTCATAATCTGTGAGAAAATCATTTTATTTGCAATTCTTAGTTCTGTATTGTGCTCAGCAATACTAAGTGTTGAAGTTTTAAAAACTGTTTTCTATATTTAATCTATCTCAACATCTGTAATACCAAGAGTTCACAGAGAGCTATCAGTAATTAATATTTTTTTATTTCCCATATGATCAAAGCAATTCATATTTTCAGGCTAAGGCAGGTGGTTTTTGCTCTGCTTAGCACATTTTCTGTACTGACCTTCAAAAACAGACTACGAAATCACTAATGAAAATATGACACTCACACTCCACCGATGACACGAATGGATCCAATTCTGTGAAAGTCCCCATCGTTTTTTAAAAAATTAGGGACAGAATCTATATGTTCACTAAACTCTTTGGCCTGTCCATGGAAGTGAGGTTTTTCATAAATAATAACCTGAAAAATATGAAAGAAAATTATTTAACATGTGCATATGTTAGAATAGACACACACTAAAGACAGCATGAACAGGGATCACTGTCTGTTCTTTCATTCATATATCCTTACAATATAGCAGTGTCGATTGTCACATGGAATGAGATTTCAGCATCATAAAGATAAAATGTCTTAATAGCACACTTCCCTCATATTAATATAATCAAGTCTGATCTCACTGTTCTGGTTACCCACATCTTAAGACCATCTCATAGGATAAACTGTCCTGTAACTGGTTCTTGAATTATCTTTCTAAGCTTATCCCTCCGATTAGAATTTAACACAAACCTGCCTTATATTTACTTAATTTCCACTATAAGAAATAAAAGCTCTCATGAGGTTCCAGGGCACACTAATGCATTATCTATGGATTTGAGAAAACATAAGCTATTTCTTATAACACTGCTTCTAAGGCAGTTACTATTCAAGAGAAGAAAGAAACAGACAAATTCGTGAATCTACAAAATTTCCGGGCTTCCGGCCAAGATGGCGGCATAGGTAAACGCGATATGGCCTCCTCCCACAACCACATCAAAATCACAACTGAACTACAACAAAACCATCATATAGAACCGCCTGAAATCAAGCTGAATAGAAGTCCTACAAAATTAAAGGAACAGCCACATCGAGACTGGTAGGAGGGGCTGAGGCGGATGGGCTGGTCCCACACCCACGTGTGGCAGATAAAACTCAGGAGGGACACCTCGGCTGGGAAGGTCCTCCCTGAAGAGTGAGGGGTCCCCGTCCCACACCAGGCTCCCAGCTCAGAGTTCCAGTGGCAGGACGAGAAGTCCCCATAACTTCTGGCTGGAAAAACCAGTGGGAAATGAGGCAGAGAGAGGTTGCATCTGCAACTGCGGAGCCCCAGGGAACTCCTCTTAAAGGGCCCATGAACAGACTTACTGTACTTGGATTTGCTCCCTCTGAGCTTGAAGGGGAAGCAGCTTGAGGGACGCCAGAGACATACAGGAAAGAACTGAACTGTTTGGCCTTGGGATGAGGGCTGGAGGGGTAGCTTTCTCCTGGACAAAGGTGCTGGCAGGGGCTGATGTTCCTTTGGTGAGCCCTTTCCTGGGGCAGCAGACACCGCCACATCTGGGATTCCAGCAACCTGGCTCACACTGTTGGTCCCACCCTGGTGATTCCCTGAGCCCCCTCCCCACCCAGCTTTCAGGCTCACCCAAGCTGTTTCCAAAGGCTCTACCATAGGATTGGCCTGTCTTGGAGACTGCTTCAGAATTTCATAAAATCTCTCAAACAAGCAGCATCTGGTCTCGGCGAGCCCCATACCTCTTGTTAAGTGGCCCCAGGACTGGCACTAGAAGCAGCCAGCCTTGGTTCACAACTTGGCTTTTCCTGGGCACCTCCAAGCCCAGCACAAGCAGCAGCCATCTGCAGATTACTTTGTAGCTTATGCCTGGTGGCCCTGGATAGAACACAGGCAGTGGCTGACCCTGCCCCAGAGCCAGCATACCCAGTGGACAGCTTTAGACCACATCGAAACACTACCACCCAACCACCTCCACAAGTGACACTCAATGAGTGGATTCAGTGGGTATCAGAGCCCTGATGAAGTAAGACTTGCTCTGTGTGGTGGGCCCCTGCACAGCTGATCCTCCAAAGTCATCAGAGGCCAGTAGCCAGTGGGCACAGCCAGTCCTTTCAGCTGATCAGCCTGAGTAAATCCCTCCCATTGACATGTCAGCAGCAATCAAGACTCAATTACAACAGAAGGGTGTACATTCCACACTAGGAGTACACTACAAGGGCCCAGCTGGGGTGATCAGGGAGACTGTGCCACTGGATTCTATAGGACACCTACAACAATAGGCCACCCTTTGAAGCCTAGGAGACATAGCAACTCTACCTAATACACAGAAACAATCACAGGGAACTAAAGAAACAAAGTCTTTACGAGGAGAAACAAAATGAGGAGACAAAGAAACAAGTCTCAAATAAAAGAAAATAACACAACTCCAGGAAAAGAACTAAACAAAATGGAGATAAGCAATCAAACAGATGCAGAAAACAGGTTATAAGGTTGCTCAAGGAACTTGGTGAGACATTCAAGGGACTTAGTGAGACCTTCAGAAAACTTAGTGAGAATATCAACAACATAAAAAAGGACCAGTCAGAAATGAAGGATGCACTAACTGAAATAAAGAATACTTTATAGGGAATCAATAGTAGAGTAGATAAAGCCAAGAAGCAAACCATTGATTTGGAATATAAGGAAGCAGAAAACATCCAATCAGAACAGCAAAAAGAAAAAAGAATCCAAAAAAATGAGGATAGTGTAAGGAGCCTCTGGGACAACTTAAAGCATGCCAACATTTTCATCATAGGAGAAGAGAGAAAGAAATTGAAAACCTATTTGAAACAATAATGACAGAAAACTTCTCTAATTTGGTGAAGGAAACAGACATACGAGTCTAGGAAGCACAGACAGTCCCAAACAAGTTGAACCCAAAGAGGTCCACACCAAGACACATCATCAAAATGCCAAAGGTTAAATACAAAGAGAGAATCTTAAAAGCAGCAAGAGAAAAGCAGGCCATTACCTACAAAGGAGCTCCCATAAGACTGTCAGCTGATTTCTCAAAAGAAAGTTTGCAAGCCAGAAAGGCACTCCAGTCAGAAATGAAGGATGCACTAACTGAAATAAAGAATAGTTTATAGGAATCAATAGTAGAGTAGATAAAGCCAAGAAGCAAACCATCTATTTGATTGCTTATCTCCATTTTGTTTAGTTCTTTTCCTGGAGTTGTGTTATTTTCTTTTATTTGAGACTTGTTTCTTTGTCTCCTCATTTTGGCTGCTTCCCTGTGATTGTTTCTGTGTATTAGGTAGAGTTGCTATGTCTCCTAAGCTTCAAAGGGTGGCCTATTGTTGTAGGTGTCCTATAGGATCCAGTGGCACAGTCTCCCTGATCACCCCAGCTGGGCCCTTGTAGTGTACTCCTAGTGTGGACTGTACACCCTTCTGTTGTAATTGAGTGGCAAGAGATATTCAACGTGATGAAAACCAATGACCTACAACCAAGACTACTCTATCCTGTAAAGCTCTCATTTAGAATCTATGGCCATATCAAGAGTTTTCCAGACAAGAAAAATCTAAAGGAGTTCATCACCACCAAACCAGAATTATATGAAATGTTGAAGGGTCTTCTTGAAGAACAACAACAAAAATATGAAGAATAAAATGGCAATGAATACATATCTATCAACAACTGCATCTACAAACAAAATGAGCAAGCAGAACAGAAACAGACTCATAGATACAGAGAAATTTTTGTTGCTTGACAGATGGGTGGGAGCTGGGGGGATGGGTGAGAAAGATGAAGAAATTAAAATATACAAATTGGTTGTTAGACTAATGAACCTCAAAGGGAAGGGGGGAGAGAGGGTGGGATGAGATAAACCAAAGAACTTCTATGCATACATGCATAACTAATGTACACCGACAATAGCGTGGGGAAGGCAGGAGGAGTGGCTCAAGGGGGAAAAAAGGGGAGGGACATCTGTAATACATTCAACAATAAAGATGAGTTAAAAGAATAAAAAAATTAAAATTAAAAAAACAAAACAAAAAATTACAAAACTTTCTAAAAATAAGAAATGATTGAAAATAATTATAGTATTTTTACTTCATATTTGATTTAAATTGGAGGGTGGGGAGAGGTAAGTATAGAAGGACATAAGTTTCTAGCATTTCACTGACTTCAAATTTAGATCAGTACAAGTATTTCCCTCCTACCCTTTCGATGCTCTTTATCCCAAGTATGAGTGGCCCTCAGCATGTTAAGTGATACGGGCGCTAGTCTATCTATTCTCTAGCACCTGGTCCTACCTGTGGCCGATGGCATAACATGCGCACAACTGGCAGCCCATGACCTTGTGAGTAGTTCCCATGCTTAAACACATTGAGCCAGCACTCTTATTTTAAAAAAACATGACAAAATTACACAGACGTTAAGTAAATAGGAAGTACTGCTCCTGCAGTATTCTACGTGTTAAGTCTTCACCAGATGCTGGAAATAATGAAGTGTTATTTGGGTTTAATACATATGCTGAACACACTCAAACTACGAAAGAAGCGATACCTCTTTGATGAGTAAGCCATCAACCAACATCTGACAACTTGAGGAATTCTGACCATCTAGGACAGCCATTCCATTCAAGCACCTCTACAACCAAACTGCAGCCGAGGAAGACCCAGCCAGCTGCACCTGAAGTTCTGATTCAGCAACAAGGAGGCTGAGACAGGAGCCACTCAAGGAGTGAGTGTCACAACTAATTCTCCATCTTTTAGTCCCTGGTTTGAAGCTTTAGTTATAAGTCAGTGTCATTGGGGAGCTCTGAAAAAATATGACCACACCCCAGACCAAAATAGTATCTCTGTGAGTGGAACCCAGGCATATGTATTTTAAAAATAAAACTCAGATATGTATGATTCCATAATACAGTCAAGACGTGTTAGGTGCACTCAGATATTAAGTTCCAAAAGGCTCCATCTAAGTGACTGAGTGAATGGTAGTCAATTCCATAAATTAGGAAGCCGCCAAATGGTAGGGGTTTGGATGACGTCTCTTGTTTTGGAGGAAAGGAGAATGGATAAATCACTGTCTCCACACCTGCCTCTGGAGGTGCTGTGACCTCGTTACACGGAGGTCTGTTTGCAGCTTTGCTCACTGCATTTTATTTTCCCACCTCTCCTTAGACACATTTTATAACTGTTTCTTCCTTTCTTTCCCAAAATGTGCTTAATCGTGGCACTACTACCATTTCAGTTTTCACTGCCCCTACCCTTCCCTTCAAATACTCATGATTAAAGAACTGGCATCTAACAAGAGCAAATGATACCTTCTGGCCACCCCTGAGCATCACCCCAAAGGCCTGCTAGCCACCTATACCCCACCCCGAATAATCAAACTGACCACCTCTTCACCTGTCACTAGGTGCTTCCTGGGTTCCACTGGCTGTCAGTGCAGACCTCAATCTTTGCCTCGGACCCCACTCCGCACTCAGCCCGGGCCCTCAGCAGCCACTTCATCACTCCCCCACCACAACATCTGTGAGCAAGGCACTGCTAACGTATGTTCAGGTAACTGTTTTCTATCTCAACAGTTCAAAATACTTAAAGATGAATACTCATACATTTGAACCTACTACAAAAGTCTGTTCAAACCTACCTTCAAGTTCATAGGCATTTCCACTTTCAGTCCACCCTGAGGATGACAAGAAGTTTTAACGTGAGATACATCAATATTTAAAACAGCTGAAAGTAACCACATGATGTATATAGGTTCTATAAAGTTGGATTAGTGAAGATTACATACCAGAGTTAAGCTGTGATAAATTTAAAAATTTAAGGATAGAACTCTACAATAATTAAAACCAAGTTAGACTTCTCTACATCAGTGTAGATGGGGCAGGAGGTATTAAAAAGATACTTTCCAGATTACAACTACAAGGAAGAACACTGAACTTGAGTGAGCAACACGTGAGCAATTCAAGATTGGATCCCACTACAGTGTTTCAAAAATAAGAGTGGAGTCACTAGTAGATTTAACAGCCTCATTTGGCAGAGGGAATTTCTAAAGCACTTACTACTAAATGTCTTCTCAATAATGCTTGGGTTTTCTAAATTAAAGAGAGTACTTCCTCTTCCACGTTGTCAATACCTTTGATCATATTTAATGTCTTTGTGACCTCAAGGTTGTAGAGCATAAAAAGCACCTCTCGCCCTGGCTGGGAAGCTCAGTTGGTTAGAGGGTCTTCCCGATACACCAAGGTTGAGGGTTTGATCCCCTGTCAGGGCACATAAGGCAGCCAATGAAAGCATAAATAAGTGGAACAACAGATTCATGTCTCTCTCTCTCTCCTTTCCTCTCTCTAAAACTCAATAAATAAAAAAAAAATTTTAAGTATCTCCTTCCAAAACACCTAATTCTATACTCTACTTGTTTCGAATGCTATCCTGAACTATGTCATTTCTTAAAATTTCTTAGTTTGGTCTTAATTTTTAAAAAAAGACACAAAATAACCAAATATGGTTTATCACACAGGTAACATTTAACTAATAGTTTGTCCCTCAAATAAAAATGTTTGTAAGGAAATAAGCTCTGCAGGTATTTCTCTTTAAGAAAGCCACCACCAACAGAGCTGCCCATTTACTGTTAATGCTGAGCTTAGCATGCACTGCTACAGTGGAAGAGTATCATTTACAAGTGATTTATAATAAGCATCAAAAAACAAATTCAGAACTTTATTAAATAGTCAAAAATTGCACAGAACAACACTTATAAAGAAATTGCATGACTGTCATAAATTTAGCACAAAGTAAATTCAGACATTTGTCTTCAGGAAAAAAAAATCAAAACTTTTACAGAGAAATATTCTCTACAACATAGAGAAACAGAAAAACAATGAACTAATAGTTTGTTAATTCAGTAGTGATCACAGTAATTTTTCAGGATTGAGATGCATGAGCAATCATCATAGCTATTTAACTCTGGATTCACGGGTACTTGGAAAAATGTTTCCTTTTACATTTGCTTACCATCTGAAGTGGGTGCAATGATTTCACGTCTGCTGCAGAAATCTCAAAGAGTCCATGGTCTTCCTCCAAAACTGTAGCTTGCCCCTTAAAATTAATTTCTGGGTAGGCAAGCCAACTAAATAAGAAAGGAATGGTTGGTCAAAGCATAAAAGGAATTCCTTAGTCTGGTTCTATAAAAGTTGAAAGTAAAAAGGGCTACATAAAAAACAAAAACCTATCCCAGAATTATGCTAATAAAACACACTCAAAGTGACTTTGCCAAGCAGCATACAAGTTAACATGCTATTAAGTACTTACCTTCAAACACTAGTTATCCTATAATAAGTCTATCATATGTTTTCCAAGCATTAAAATTTTCCAATACTTAAAAGGTGTGAGCCCTGCCCTGGCCGGGTGGCTCAGTTTGTTGGAGTGTCATCCCATGCACCAAAAGGTTGCAGGTTCGATCGCCAGCCAGGGTGTCTACAGGAGGCAACTGATTAATGTTTCTCTCTTACATAGATATTTCTCTCTCTCTCTCAAATCAATAATTAAAAACAAAAAACAAAAAACAATTAATGTTTCTCTCTTACATAGATATTTCTCTCTCTCTCTCAAATCAATAATTAAAAACAAAAAACAAAAAACAAACATATCCTTGGGTGAGGATTGGGAAAAGAAAAAGGTGTGAGCCCTCTAATTCAAAGAAAACATAAGTGAAGTATCAATACCATTCCACTCTTTAAAATTGGAGCAATCAGAGGTAGGGATTCTACCAGACATCTTACATCTTTGACCTATGTTTTCAGAATCAATATCAGTTTTACCGGCTGCCTCAGGAACAGTATATGATAAGAGATTCTCAAAAGACTCATCTACCTTCTACCTAAATTTGATAATTATAGACACTGCTCATGAATAGGGTTAATTACTGGGTGTGCCCTAATCCATGGTTGGGGAAGACTAGGAAAGATGTCCTACAATGACCCGAAAATTCTACAGCACCATCATCAAAGGAGATAAAATCAGTGAATGAGAAAAAAGGGATCCATGTGGAACCAGAAATCACAGAATTTGTGATTCTAGCCAATCTGCGACTGACTTAACACTAAACTCAGACACACCCTTCCTAAAGATACCTATGGAATCAGAAAGGCCTAGCCTGGGACCAACGCCGTAATTTCCTCATTTATAACACGAGTGCAGTTCCACTGGCCTTGTAGGCACAGAGGAGTAATAAGCAAAAAGGCACCGCGTGCCTGGCACTGCACAGCACTCAGCAGCTACCAACATGAGACATGCCAAAAACAGTTCGGGCTGTGGAATTTTAGGCCAGGGACATATTTTCATTTCTCAGTCCTAACATTTGGTGGAGAAAAACAGATTGATGTATCTATCAAGAACGATGTGTGAGACTCTGTATCTGCTCCTGTGAGTCATACATCAAAGACTTAATAGGAGCCAAAGACAGAATCTGATCCCTGCAAGTCTTTCCTGGGTACTTAGGAGTACAAATGAAATTAACTAACAGTTACTTCATAAATATGTATGTTGCCTACTGAAATATAAAACAAGTAGTTAACTTTGGTGGCCATCAATCACTGTAATGAAGAGAAACTGATACGTACACTCCTGACTTCACAGTGAAGGTCACAGATTTGGGGATATTCAGCTCTTCCAAATTAGGGACTGCTCGCTGTATGTAGACTGGACAACATTCTGGGTCAGACTGAGGGCAAAGTTCTATCTCTGGAATACTGCAAACCTGAAAAAAAAATTGGCTTTGAAATCATCTAAAGAAACAGATAGTCCAGTATTCTCAACACCTTGGACATGCAGTTACAATTATTCTTATTGTTCAGTTAAATTTCTTCACAAGAACAACATAAAGAAAATAATATTTCTCCATACCAGTGTTTTAAAATAAAAATTTTTTAAATTTACATTTTTCGATTAGAGTTGATATTCAATATTATTTTACATTGGTTTCAGGTTTACAGCATAGTGGTTAGACATCTGTATAATTTATGAAGTGATTCCCCCAATAAGTCTAGTATCCACCTGGCACCACACATAGTTATTACAGTATTATTGACTAAATTCCCTATGCTGCACTTTACATCCCATCACTGTTTTGTAACTATCAATCTGTACTTTTTAATCCCTTTACTTTTTCACCCAGTCCTCCAACTCCCCTCCTATCTGGCAACCAATAAGTTTTTCTAAGGAGTTACGCTGATAACATGAAAATTATAAATATTACTCATTGAAAAGTATTACTCCAATATTTTCTGCTTTGTTTTTAAAAGTCTTGTTCCAGCCTGGCCAGTGTGGCTCAGTGGACTGAGTGGTGTCCCATGGACTGAGAGGTCCCAGTTTGATTTCCAGTCAGGGTACAAGCCTGGGTTGCGGGGAGCATGCAGGAGGCAGCTGATCAACGTGTCTTTCTCACATCAATGTTTCTCTCTCTCCCTTCTTCTCTAAAAAATCAATAAAATTATTTTTAAAATAAATAAATAAATAAACAAATAAATAAATAAAGTCTTGCTCCATTAAGCAATTCTCAGAGTTACCAAACTATCCGAGTGCCCCAAATCTGTAAGCCTTCCTTCTTAGCAGCACAACAAAGCCATACGGAGGAAGGGAGTTAAATAAAAGCTGATCTCATGGGGAACATTAAAAAATAAATAGCAGAGAGGCACGCCACCCTCAGTGTGCTAATTTACACTGACAAAAGAGGTAGGAATTAGAGGTGAGGGTAAAGGAAGTCTGTTTTCCTACTTGTGGAATTCTATTTATTTTCTTTAGTACAAGTTGGATTAAAGAAGAAAGGCATTATGAAACTTGACCCTGCATTCCAGCACACACCCTCTGTCATCTTGTCCTGTCAAACCTTCCCTAAAATTTCACTTGTGTATCTCTCTTATCTATTCCCACAGTCAAGGGCCTTCATCAAGGCCAAGACTCTGATTATGGGCCTATACCACCAGTCGGCGACTAGCTACTCTTTATACAGTTGGGCTTATTGGACACCACTTTCCTCGTGACACTCCTTGGCTCAAGACCCAAGCAGGACAGATTTATATCTGTTTCCCTTTCTACACTATGGCACCAATCTAGGAATCTGGGCTAAATGCCCACAACTCTTCAGCCAGATTGGTCTCCATGCTGCCTTCACTCTAAGCTTTGTAAATGTTTCCGTCATTGAAATTAAAGAGATAATTCTCTGTATTCTTACTTATGAAAATCTTTTAATAGTCGAATTCTAACTCAAAATGACCTCATCTTTTCTTAGGGAATCGAAACCATAGTTATTTTTCCCTTCCTACAATTACATAAATGCTTCTGTTTGAATGTACGGTCTATGTCAGTAGTTGTGGATGGAGCATAATCCTCATACAAGACACTGTGAAATTCAAATGACTATGCTTTAATGACACAGGTAAATGCAGTAACAATCAGAGGTTACACTTATTGGACTAAAAAATTGTATTTTTTATTGTAATCAGTTTTGCAATTTTAAAACTACAATTTTATAAAAAAATTTTTTAATCCTCACATGAGGATATTTTTCCGTTTATCTTCAGATAGAGTGGGAGGAAGGGAGGGAGAGAAGGAGGGAGAGAGAGAAAAAGAAACACAGTCATGAGAAACACACATCACCTGGTTGCCTCCTGCACAATCCCAACCAGGGCTGGGGACTGAACCGCAACTGAGGTACGTGCCCTTAACCCGTGACTCTTTGGTCCATAGGCCGCCACTCTAACCTCTGAGTCAAACCAACAAAGGCAATTTTCTAATTTTTTAACCTTTCTCCAAACTGAGTTTTCTTATTAATCATTAATAATTCTTCTCTATATGCAAAAGCAAGCAAATTGATACATCTTATTTTCAGAATTAGTTCTAAAATGCAATACAGTACAAAAACATTACCAAAAATATTTTTTCATGAAAATGTATTTTCCTTCTAAAGTTTCATTTCAAAAATAGCCAGAAATGTCCAGAATAGTCACCTGTCAATCTTCAAGGCTCTTTTGTTTGCTGTTAATAATGGAGTTTTAGTAACAGGACCACATTCATGGCCCCCAGGGATCTGAGGGGCAGCAACAGAGGACATAACTAAGTGTCTCACACAAGTAAGTTTCCTCTGCATTGTGTTATACAAACAATGTTTGGGTGGTGTACTTTAAAATGGAAAACGCTAAGAGGCATTCAAATCCACCACAACACGGAAACACAGCATAAGGAACAAGCATGACAATGGCTAAAAAAAAAAAGGAAAATAAACAAAAATAAGAAAGCCTATGTTCTCAACTGTCTTTGCTGGAGGGCCACTTTCTTTTTCTCCAGTTGACTGAAAAAGATTTCACTGATAAGTTCTATCTTCTTCATGGTGGCTACTCACAGAAATAATGTCTTTCGCAAGACTTGTATACTTCTTGATGGTCCAAGGCAGTAAACACTAGCGACTGAAGGGTGCTTTATGGTAGCCTAGCAACAATAAACAGTTTACTCTCAGTAAGGAAAAGTTTATATGGCTTCCTCCCAGACTTTTCTAGCCACGATATATATTTTACAAATATATTTTGGTAAAATTTGTCAGCTTAGACTATTACAGCAATTAGTTGGAAGGAGAAAAAGCTCCAGGAGAGAAAAAAGAACGGGAATGAACTACAGTTTAAAAAATAACAGTAATAAAATCTATTTGTCTCCACTTTACGTAAACACCTTCAGTCACTAATCTAACAACGGATCTCTTTCTTCTTGGCTCATTAATGTGGGCACAACCTAAGTGACTTCTGATCATAAGAGAAAACAATTCAGTGCACAGTAAACAGAGTAACTGGCAAGATCCATTTCTTCTATTTGAGAAAAGAGAGCATTTGACTCAAGATTCACTGCACTGCTGCCCCACCCCTCCGTTATTTCTGCTGGGGGAAAGATGAACCCGGAGTAGAATCTACAACAGCTGAAACCGATGGTATCTGCAGAATCTATTCACAACAAAGTGAAAAACACCACTAAAAGTATATCTTTTTATTATTTTATTTGTCTTTATTAATTTTTAGAGAGAGAAGAAGGGAGAGGGAGAGCGAGATATAAACATTGATGAGAGAGAACATCTATTAACCGCCTCCTGCATGCCTCCCACTGGGGATTTGGCTGACGACCTGGGCATGTGCCCTGACCAGGAATCAAACCAGTGACCTTGTGATGCATGGGTCAACGCTCAACCACTGAGCCACACCGGTCGGGCTGAAAGTATATTTTTAAAGAACATTCAAGTTTTGACTAGTCAGATTAGAGCAAAAGATGATGAAACAAGATAAATTGGTGTAGGCCTAGTGAATTTGGAACGACCACCATGAAGTCAAGTAAAGCTATCCACAGCCAGCATTTTGACACAGTTGGAGAAAGGAAGCAGTTTGAGGCTTGATTCTTACTTTGTTAAATATTTAGAACAATGCTAATGCCTTTTCCATTCAATGCTCAATCGTTTTATTTTCCTTCCTCACGAAAAGTTGCTAGCCTGTTCAAGGTACGTGGGCACTGACACAGCCATTTAAACAAGACTCCAAGAACAAACAATGGACGAAGGAAAAAATGCCAGCATGAGTTATTCTTTCTTATAATAAATTCTAAGCAAATAGCAGATGTGCAAATACCCCTTTATATTCTCATTCTTAACAGACAGACTTTTTTGTTTGATTTTACTGTTGTTTAATTAGGGGGGTGAGGAGGTTGCTGCTTACAATATCTTATTCTTTTTTTCCCCACCAGGCCTGGCATGGTGCCTGGCATTCACAAGGCAGGCACAAAACCATAAGTTATTTAAATCTTAGATGATTCTACCTACAAACTAATTATTCATTTCAAGGAATTTCTAGTGAGTCAGCCAACTGAGTGAGCACTGTGGAGAACACTGTCCCACACGCTGCGCCGCCAATCTCCTTGCAGTGCCATTGACACTCTGCCAGGACTCCCCGCACTTCCTCTGCTGCCCAGCTCCTGTTTACTCTCTCAAGATTCCAAGCTGGTGCCACCTCCTCCAGGCAGTTGCCTCTGCTTTGTGCACCCTTGGGGCTTGCAGAGCACTTCTCAACCTAGAGCAAGAGACCATATCTCACTTGTATCTCTATTCCCAGTGCCCATCACAGTACTGGGTCCAAAGCAGACATAGATATTTGTAGGCATAGATTTGGTACAGTTTTACAGAAAGTGTTAATTCACATAGAATACATGCAGACACTCCTTTATGATAATGAGTTTTTCTATATGCTATCTAAAACTCCCAAGGGTTTAATAACATCAAATTGTGATTTTCCATTTTAAGCATATAAAAGAAACTTACATAATTTGAAAAAAAAAATGTAATTAAACCAAATCATGTGCCACATTACTGCAGAAGGAACTCTTAAGAATACATGACGGATTCTCTCCTTACTGACACCTCATCATTAGCTTACTCCTTGAATCACCACAGCACTTCCCACCACACTGTTGTATATGGAAAGATTTTTCTCATCTTAGTATTAAATATTTTCTAAACAGAAAATTAAAAAAGGCAACACAGCCCTGGCCGGTTTGGCTCAGCGGGTTAGAGCGTCGGCCTGCGGTCCAGAGAGACCAGGGTTCGGTTCCCGCTAAGGGCGCGTACCTTGATTGCAGTTTGTCCCCGGCCCTGGTTGGTCGTGCGGGTGGCAGCCACTCGATGTGTCCCTTTCACATCGATGTTTCTCTCTCTCTCCCTCCTGCTCTGTCTGAACAAAACAAAACAAAAAAGGCAACACACCTTCCATTCCTCTCCCCATCCTTCCTTCTAACACTTCTCTGTCACACACACACACAGAACTACACAAAGGAGAAGAAATCTACACTAAAAAAAGATATTTGGAAATATCAACTATTTTCCTAAAGATGCTTCAGTGATATATTTCTACTGCTATTAAAAAAAAATACATGTTATATATATATGTGTGTGTGTATTATTTTATAGCCCAGATTACCAGTAATATTTTAAATTAACATTCATTTAATACTTTATATGTACAATGTGAAAAGATTATCATTAATATAATAAAGATGAATAAAATTATAGCACCCATTTCTAAACATAAATAGGCTAAAGTACAGCTTTATTATATGACAAGTAAGACAAAATGAAAAATCATCAGTTCTCTTACCTTTAAGATACGTTTGATAGAACCCAATACAAAGTTTTTTTGTGGATGCTTTCTGTTCTGAAGGATCCAGTCATGATTTAACACCTTTTCCCCTTCTTCTAACACACATTTCTGACCTTGGAAGTGTGGCTTCTCATATAAAATCCAGCTGAACAAATATAAAGGCATGAGCGGTTATAATTAATTTTCTCCGAAATGAGGCATAAAACAAATGACACTTAGTAAGTCATAGACCATCTTATCTATTTGCATTTTTAAATCTGGATTATTTTCCATTATTAGCATACAATCCTATTTGTGAAATGATGATCTATACTAGTTGAAGTACAAACAGTATAAGAAAGAATAAACTTGGAAATAATACTTCTTGAACATAATACTATAATCTATGCCTATTTTTATGTATA
The DNA here is from genome assembly GCF_014108415.1 of Molossus molossus. Classification (NCBI taxonomy): domain Eukaryota; kingdom Metazoa; phylum Chordata; class Mammalia; order Chiroptera; family Molossidae; genus Molossus; species Molossus molossus. The sequence continues at coordinate 87,146,069 of NW_023425388.1, forward strand.
TATGCACTTTATAGATGTTGTATAAACAAAGCTACACATTTGTATTAAAAACAATACCTTAACAATTCCAAGTTCCACTTCTACCCTGATTTTCCTGTCACTGGTTACCAGAGCACGTGTGTCCCACTGTATTACTTGAAGACAGCACTACACCACAGTGCTTACATGATTACTGACCAGTGGGCAACTGAAATACTGGACAAGGACGTTTTGGCTCCAACATATCCATGGGACATGGTCCGTAAGAACAAAAATTGGACACGGTTCAATTTTTACACCATACAAAGAATCCTTCGCTTTCTGAGCATTTCAGCTGCACAAATGAGTTTCAGTATGTGGCTTTCACATTCCTTAGCATCCCACAAATTTCTAACTTGTTTTCAAAGCTATGCTTCATTCAACTGAAGCCTTCAGCTCAACTTGCCAAATCTACCCTGCTAAGAATGCAGTTACACAACGGTATTGATTGTTACATTATACACATTAACTCTTGCTACTTACTGCTGGCTTTAAGCACTAAAAACAGCCTATGTTTTCTGCCACAGAAAACAGAACAATTAAGTTATAAACCACTAATAATGTTTCAAAATATTTTGTCAAAATATGAAAGGAAAGGAAATATGACTTTAATAAAAAATACAAAAGCATAAATGGCAACAAAACATTTAATTTGAGGGGAAATGCTATAAAATTTTAAGAGATCGCTTACCAGCCCCTTACAACTCTTATCAGCACCCCATTTGGAAAGGACCACGGTGTAGCATCTAGAATGCTACAATAGACCTCTTGTTTATAATTACTTCCGTGGAGATCATAGATAACCATCTGCAACACACAGAAAACAGGCACAATAACTAATTTTAAAAATGCATTTAAAATTGTGAAAAGTCCTAGAATACAGAAAACAAAATATTCTGAATATATAAAGGTAAACATTACTTTAGATGTTAAATCCTTCAGTAAAATAATCCTTTTCTAAGTCAGTTTAAAGAATTTACTTAAAACTTTTAAATTCCCAAATTTAAAAGTGATCGTACTTATATATTAGTCTATGTAAGAAACTTATACTTACTTTCCCAGGTCTTGGGTTATACCTCAGAGTTTGTCTGTCAACATTCTGAAATAATAGAAGTGGAGGAAGTAAGCCTTAAGAAACATCAGTGGAAAATACATTTTTTTTTTCTGTTTCTTAGCCACCACAAAACCAATTTCTCACATTTCCTTAATGACACTATGTGCAAGGTGTACCTCTAGGTGCTACAAGGAAATAAAGGTAAGTATAAAGAAAATGTGTTGTCTCTGCCCTCAAGAGGCTGATGGTCTAGACGGGAGAATGAGCTGACTGCGTGCTCATGACCTTCTGAGTGGGGTGTAGAGCTAAACCCACAGGTGACATACAAAGAAAATGCCTGGTGATGAAAGTGAAAGGAAATGGTACCAGCACGGAGGTGGGGTGGTGGCAGATTCAGAAGAGGCTTGTCTGAGGGAGTGGTATGGAAAAGATCTTGACAAACAGAATTTCAGTAAGTGGATAATGGTGACAGCAGAGAGAAAAGTCCAGGAAGAGAAACACCTTGAAAAAAAGTATGGTGGGAGGAAAGACAAGCCGTGTAACCAGAGCATAGAAGGTTGGACAAAAATAATTTGGGGGCCTTGTAATACAGAGCTTGAGGAGGTTCCACTTGATTTGGTAGGCAACAGGGAACCATTAAGGAAATATTTCTTTAAATCTCATCCTTTTTTTAAAAAAAAAAGACTGCCTTGCAAGCTATTGGTTGTTATTCAAGTATTACTATTTGCTCCTTAAGGCTACTCCAGGTAAAGATGAAGGCCTTGAATCTTTGGGACTCCTAGAGAAAGTCCCAGAATCTTGGGAATGCCAGAAAGTCCCACATTCAATGAATAGTCTACATTAGTCAAACATTTCTAAGTCAAAGAAAAATGTAACTCAATTTCAAAACATTTTCCAACTACACTGTTATCAGCTCTTTTTCTTTGAATTAGGCTGTTCATTGCCCTGCTTTGAATGAATACATGAACAACTAAAGTGAGAGGAGGTCGTCAAGAAAACAGTTAATGTATTTTTAAGTATCTAAAATGTTTTAACTAGTATGAAATATTTTCACGAGACACTTAAATTCAAGTGAAAAGCATCAATTTTCTCACATACAGTCCCTTGAGAAATTCAGAATCTTGTCATTTATTTTAGTTTGAAAACTAATATAGCCCTGGCTGGTGTGGCTCAGTTGGTTGGAATGTCGTACCATACACCAAAGGGCTGGGGGTTCGATTCCTGGTCAGGGTGCACACATAGGTTGCAGATTGATCCCTGGTCGGGTGTGTATAGGAGGCAACTGACTGATGTTTCTCCCTCTCTCTCAAAAAATAAAAAATTAAAACAGAAACAAAAACTTATCCTCTGGTGAGGATAAAAAATAAAACTCAGTATAGCAAAGAACTGGAAAATAACTTGCATCTCTGCTTTTACATTTTGAGCAATTTTTTTCTCAATGTAACAGTGCAGCTAAAATATATAAATTTATGATACAATTCAACCAAAGAATAAAGTATCTGTGATATTTTTAAAAACAATCTTTACATATAAAAACATTGACTTCCTTAAGCTTTTAGATCGTTTTATGACCCAAAGCGCTACTTCACTAATCAAAATAACTTACCTCTGTGAATGGGCTTAATCTGCCCGAGTTGTCTTGAGCACAGAAATATTTTGACACTGGTCCCTGCAAAGTCCCACTGAAGCTGGCTCCTTTTTCTGAGGAGTGGGTTTTGGAAGTCTGCAAATACTGATGATAAGCACTCTTTACAGAAGAATGCAATTTCGAAGTGAGGTCAGATTTTTGTAGAAATGAGGCCTGTTCTGGCCACAGACCAATTTGCAGATTGGGGGCAGTAGGTTCGTTTGTCTTTACAGATGAATTCTTAGGAATTCCAGTCCTTTCCTGGTCATCATCAGGGTAATACGTGATGGAAGGATCTGGCAGCTTGAAGGTAGCAGTTTCCCTCCTCCTAGCTCTCAGACTTCCTTTATGCAATGATTCTTCTTCCTCTTCCCCTAACTCCTGCCTGTCATCTTCATCAAAATTCATCTTTAAACGCTCTGACACTGACTGGAGAAGCGATAAAACAGAAGAAGGCTGGTTTGCACTGTCTCTAGATTTGATGGAGCCATGATGGCCGGGGGAGACCTCATTGGACAGAATGTCCTCCTGAGAGCTGTCATCCTCATAAATGGGAGACAAAGCTAAGGGATAAATTTTGTACCTTTTGGCCTCCACTGATAAGAACATTTCTGAACTATCACTATCAAATGTCTCCCCTAATTTAGTACCTCTTTCAAAATGATGGACCAGGTCAGTTCTACTCTCAGACCTCTCACATGTGACAACAGGCACGCTGTCAGGGGGGGTGTCAGGAAACAAGAGAGAGTGTGTTCTCCTTGCTTCGGTGGTAGCATACCTGTCCTCATCCTGAAGGGGTTCTTCATATAATATAGTGAAGGAAGGATTTTCCTGCTCATCCTGAGAAACGAAGGCTAAGTTAGAATCTTCTTTTTCTTCGCTATAGTGCCTTAGCTCTCTTGTTTTGTTATCTACAGCCATAACAGATGTTCTTCTGTCTAGCCTTCCTATGGTATCCACAGGTTGAAGATCTGGCATTGCTAAGGCAGGGTAGCCTTCAAAATCCTTACTTAATGTCGGTGACTCATACCCCCTGAAATACAAAGCAAGTCTACTGTCATGTGCTATCAAGCCTTCCTTTACTTCAGGGGGCTCTTCCTCCATTTCTCCAGCACTCTCTTCATACTCTTGGGGCACTTTTTCAGGTTCAAATATGGGAGGCACAGCCTTCACTTGTGTAATGGGCAACGCCGGTCCCACCCCATCTGTTTTCCCCACATTTACCACTGCAGGTACCACTTGGTGTTTCTGGACAAACCCATTAAAATCTTCTGGGGATGTTCTTTCCATTTCCATCACAGAGGGCATGGACACAGTCACTCGGACCATCTCTTCAGCATCCCGCTTGCATGCCTTTTCCATTTCTAAAGAGGCAGGGGCTGCCTCCTTGGGTGCATTTTTCACTTCCAATGCAAAAGGCACCATTTCAGTCTTGCTCGTAACTCCTTCAGCATTCTTCTGGTAAACGTTTTCCATTTCCAACCCAGGCCTTTCTGTCTTTTCAGTGACCCCCTCGGCATCTTCATGGTAGATGTTTACCACTTCTAACGTCACGGGCAACCCCTCGGGTTTGTTCGTATCTCCCTCCGCATCCTTTTGGCAAATCTCTTCTATTTCTAATGCAGGAGGAATCACTTCAGCCTTTTCAGTAATCCCCCCACCGTCTTTTTGGTACATCTTTTCCATTTCTGACACAACTGATGTCACCCTGGTCTTGCCAACATCACCTTCCGCATGCTTTTGGTAAATACTTCCCGTCCCTAATGTATCAGATACCACTTCAGTCTTTCCAGTAATTCCCTCGGTATCTTTTTGACAGATATTTTTCACTTCTGACATAACAGGCACCATGTCAGTTTTGTCAATATCCCTTTCAGTGTCCCCCATCTTAGAAGCTTTTTCCATTCCTAAAAGGGCAGGTAATCCCTCCGTTTTCTCATGGTCCCTCTCAGCTTCCACTTGGTAGACTTCCTGCACTTTAAAATTGTCAGCTATTGGCTCAGTTTTTGTGATATTCAATTCATCATCCCCTTTATGTGCTCCTCCCATTTCTGACATAAGAGGAACTACCTCCCGTTTTGTAATGTCCAATTCAGCATCCTTTCTGTTTGCTTTTCCCATTTCTAACATGGAAGGGACAAGCTCGATTTTTCCTATATTTACTTCAGTGTCCTTTTTGTGCACTTTCCCTACTTCTGACATTGCAAGGGGCATGCTTTTACTGCTGTGTCCTGGCAAGCCTTTTTCGGACATACACACAAGACTATCAGACAAACTGCTTTTGGAGGTCCCGGCTACATGGATGTCATCCTTTGCAAACGGAGGCCATTGGACATTTAATACAAAGGTTCTAGTATCCTCTGTCCCAGTTTTGTGAGTATCCACACACTCCATTTCTATTTTCTCTTTAGAGTCCTCTTTGAGAAGTAAATGTGTTTCTACCCTATCATCTAACCCTTTATGGGGCAAGTCTTCAGCTAGTAAAACAGCATCTGGTCCCTGCAAGTTTATACCATCAGACTGTCTAGCTCCATTTCCAGAAAATGGAGATTTTGGGTGGGGAACAATTTCTCTTCCTTTAATTGACTCCGTGTCACCAGGCAAGTTACTTACAGAGAAGAATCTACCTAATACTTTATTTTCACTGATTTCACACGTGCTTGGCTTTCCTGCCTGTTCTGACACCAAGAGCTCCCTGACAGGAGGCTTCACACTGTCACTGTGCAGAGTTTTTGGAGTAACAGCCTGAAGTACAGAATCCCAGGTAGTCTCAGTATCTTCAAAAGCACTTGTTATATTTTCTTGGACTGAATAAATAATCTCATTAACTAATTCCCTAGCTTGTTCTTCTAACTCGCAAGATACATTCATTCTATCAGAATCAAAAAGGAGACTCTTCTCACCAGGTGTAGGCGAAACACAGGCCTTTTCTGCCCCCTGGACTCCTGCCATGTTTTCCAAATCCGGCCCTTCCAACGGCTCAGCCAGGTGGACCCCTGTCAGTGTCACACCTGATGAGTTTTTCTCAGACGTGCCTTCTTTCAGGGCACTGGCATTCATTATGCTGTCTTCGGCTGGATGCTCCTGGCAGGTGTCAACTGTGGATTTGGATTTTAGTTCTTCCCTTACAGAATTTAAAATCTCACCAATCAGTGTATCGGCCTGTTTGAGTAAACCACTTCTGAGGCCCCAAAGCTGGTCACGTGCCCTCCTCCTTGTGCCTGTGTGCTCAGCAGATACCTCAGAACCCTGCTGGCCTGGGCTGTTAACTGACGCCGGGGCCCCAGCAACTGCTCCTGCCTCTGCTTCCAGGGGCTGGTCACACTGGGCAGCAGCTGGGAAATCAGGAGAGACCTTCCCAGTATGATCACCAAAATGTTCCTGAAATGGGGTCACGCCTGCCTCCGGAGGCACAGCTGTTTCAAATCCCAAAAAAGATGTATCAGGGTACAGCTGGTTAGTTAAGAAGGCAACCTCAGGTGTGACGTTTATGGTAACTTTTACAGAGCCAACATTGTTTTGGGGAGTGTGTGAAGTTGTATCCATGCTGACTTCTTCAGCGTTCCCAGGGGAAGACGAGCTGTCAGCTCGACCACGCAGGAAGCGAGCCTTCTCTCTCTCTCCACGAGACGCGGCTTTCTGTTCAGATCTCAGCACAGAAGGGGCGTTAAGAAAGCCAGAATCCTCAGGTGCAAAAGTGGGTTTTTCCAAAGTGATGTCAGAACCCAGAAAAGGTGAATTTACTTTTGTGCTGTCAGTTTCTTGGAATTTGGGGCAAGTATTAGTTAAGCTGTGTTCTGCCACTTCTGAGAAACCTGAGATATTTTCAGTCCCGCAAATATCTGAAGGTTCATAAATCACACAAGTGTTGGCTTTTTCATCAGGAACAGGAGGTAAAATCCCAGGTGGGTTACCGTTGAGAAAAGGAGGAGGATAACCTAACGTTTCTACGTCTGTTTGCTTTTTACCTTGATGTGTGGAGACAGAAGGAGAAGCCTTAGTTTGGCAGTTCTCTCTCTGCCCAGTATCTGAATATTTCTCTTGAATCTCATTATGATGCATCAATTGATAGCATTTGTCCTGTTCGGCCTCTAGGGAGGTTAATTCTGATAAAACAGGCTTTGTTGGCACATCTGTAATTTCTAATGGAGAAGAAATTATATCCTGAGAAATAGATATCTTGGAGCAGGCGGTAGTTTTTCCTCTTCCAGAATGTGACTCAACAGGAACACTGTTCTGACCATCAACTTCAGCTTCTGATAAAACTTTAGCAGTATTATCAGTTTTGGTGTCCAAGGAAAGAGAGCTAGACTCCTCTGTAGTGCTCTTCCTTGCTTTACTGTTTGGAAGCATAAAGTCTGCTTTATTAAGGTCTTGAGATGAAATGGAACTGTGGTCCTCAGAGAGGCTTTCGTACTCAAATCTCGAGTCCACTCCACACACGTGGGTGTCACTGGCTTCAGGGTCTAGTGGAACCTGGCAGTTTTCACTGTCAGGAACAATGTCCTTGGATTCAATGATCACAGATGCATGCTCAAGGGAAAGGCAAGCTGTACGACTCTTTCTGTCTGCAGCCTCGACTTGACTCACCACATTTTCTTCTTGACACTCATTAGGCTCTCTGGGATCACCAACGATGTCGACATTCCCAGTTTCAACAAGCATAGAAGACCCCTCATCCTTTAAAACAGGCATATCCAACCTGTTCAGCATGCCAATTCCAGAAACAAAGGCAGGAAATGAAGCATTGGAATTTGATTTTTCACAGTCAAGGGTAAGAGAGGTTCTGGTATCAGGTGATACTTTGGCTTGTTGAGGACTCTGAGAGTCAAGAAAAGATTCTGAAATGTGATTTCTAGAAAGTTCTAAAGCCAGTTCAGGGGTTATTTTGTTTTCTAGGCATGCTACGACTGTTGATTCACTGATACATTTTACAGCAGCAGGGCCCTTTTGACTTATTCCAAGAACATGAGGCATTTTTCCATGGGGCCCAAAATCAAGCTTTTTGGTTTCTGTTTCACACAACTGGTCAGGATTTTTGGGTAATGATTCAAGTCTATCTTCTGGAGCTTTTGCACAACTTGAAGTTGTGGGTTCACCAACCGAGATACTTTCTGTTTCTTGCCTGGTTTCTGTAATAGCTAAATTTTTCTGTGCATCTTGGGCAGACAACCTGTTCCCTTCACTTACCAGTTCTGTGTCTGTCACAGCATGTCTCTGAAGAGCAATGGTGTGATTGGCAGCCTGCTTGGATGCATTATCTACAGTTGGCTTGTCAGAACACTCATTCTCTGGTGATTGCACGTCTTCATGCCTAATTGATGTATCTGGACTTGGCAAATCTGTTCTCTTCTGCTTGGTAGTATCTGTTCCATCAGATTTACTACAAGACAAGTCAGAAATAGCAGGGCTCTCTGGCTCGACATGCTCTCCCCTTTGCACCCGGGTCCCATCACCCCTGACGGAGCTGTTTTCTTCTGTTGTGGTCTCTGTGGAGGATATCCTCAGAACATCTGGACTGCCAGGACCTGTGCCGCTGCAGCTCCCTGTAAACGCTGAACATGCCAGATTTCTGTCTGTCTGAGAAACTGGTACATGACTTACATGGTGCTGTGAGTCAGATTCTCCAACAGCAAAGTGGAAGCCAGTCATAGAAGAAGGGCATGATCTACTTCCCTCAGGTCCCCCAGGACCGTTTTTACTTAAAACATTCTTAGAAGAAGCAATATTCAGCATTTCCGGGCTGTTTGTCAGATGGCTTTCTGTGTTGAGACTTATCCCACTATAATCAGAGTCTTCTAATGGGTCTCCAAGCCTACGTCCTTCCACAGATCTGTCTGTGCTAGACGATGACAGCATCCCAGCCTCAGTCGCACTCCCAGACCCAATATGTGCACTTGTACTAGAGTCAGAACTTTCATTTTCGTCGTCGTCCAAGGGATTCACAGTTTCTAACACGGTCTGTTGCTTCAAACATTTCCTGATTTGTCTGGGGCCTCGATACGTTGCATATGTTACTGAAGGCCTCTCTGGTTTACCATCTGCTTGTCTGTGGGAAAAACACACAAACACATACACACACAAAGCATGAGAGTATGAGGAAATATAATTAGAAACACTCAGCAGTAATCCCAGAAACTGTGGTGAAGTATATCTCATAATAGGAAGGCTTTTAACTTTTCTATGTAGAGAAAAGCTACAAATCTAGCAACTTTTTTTTTTCAAATTACAATAAAGCTTTGACAATAGAGATTCTCATCGTGGATATAAATCTGTTGAAAATATAAGATTTAAAAAACTTTTTAAAGAATTTCAACTCAACAAAGAAGTAGCTTCCTATATATAAAGGCTTTCAGGATATTAAAAAGGAAATTAAATAGTCGATTATGCATAAAAACAATTACAAAGCTCTATTATTTTTAATTAAGTGAAAATAAAAATCATTGCAATGTCTTTTGATGAGACTGCTTTTAAATGTACTTCAAAATATAGGTAATATCTTATTTCAATCCTGTATTATTTGTGATTAATAGTGATAAAAATGTTTAATTTGATAGTAATAGACAGCATTATACAGCACAGGTTATTTTATTAACTTGCCTAAATTAAGCTATTAACCCTTTTAAATATACCTGATTATTTTTTAAAAACCTATAAAGAAAAAAAGTAGGTGCATTTTTACATGAGAAAGACAATGCAAACTTTCAGTTAATTCATTCATTCTTAAAATAAATAAAAGTTTTATGTAAAACTGAAGTCTCCTAGTAATTTCAAAAGTATAGGCTCTTAATGTTAAATATTTGATATCTGAAATATTCTCATTTCAATAAAAATTAAATATATCCTCCCTTGCAATAAATTTACATTACAGAAAAGACACAACTTTAATACTTAAAACATACATTCGCAAAATTATTATTAAATAGCTTCTCTAGATATATTTAAATAATATTTCAAATTAGTTATAAGAAGTCCTTATTCATACTGGCAAAATAAACTATTGATCAAAATGGTATTCCACCTTGCCCAGCCAGTGTGGCTCAGTGGTTAAGCATTAACCCATGCACCAAGAGATCACCAGTCGATTCTTGGTCAGGGCACATGCCCAGGTTGTGGGCCCGATCCCCAATGGGGGGCATGCATGAGGCAGTCAATCAATGTTCTCTCTCACTGATGTTTCTATCTCTCTCCCTCTCCCTTCCTCTCTCTCTCAAAATCAATAAAGAAAAGAATGGTATTCCATCTTTATACAATTCCTAAACAAATTAAAAATTACCAGAGTTACTAAAACTGTAATTCAAAACCTGTTAATCTGTAGGATTTCTAAAGTGGGGCTGGCAGAAGCCTGTTATCTCAGTCAAACTGGGAATCCAGCGGTCTTTTCCTTTCCTTGTAAGAGTCACTTTTGTTAGCACTGTAAAACGAAAGATCCAAAGATTGTAACAGCTGTGGTGGATGGTGGAATTTTCCAGTATGACCAAGTGATCTTGGGTCCCATAGCCAGTGTTTGCCCCTGAAACTGGACTTGGAGGAGTTTGAAACTTCTTACATAGTCTCTACCAGCTGTTCCTATTGTTATTAATTCCTATTATTAATTGTCATTAACTGTATGATTTTGGAATATTACTTAGCCTTCTGAGCCTTGTTTCCTTATTTAAAAAAGAAATACAGATGGAAAACAAAACAACAAAAAGAACCACCTTTCTTTGTTGAGGTGGTTCTGGTCAACTGCCTTAAGCAATTTTTCTATTAACAAGGGCTTTACTGGAGCTTAACTAATTACAAGGCACAGTATCGGGTCCCATTTTCTATTGTCTAGTACCAAAAGAATAAACCTGTCAAGGAGAAAATTCTGAGATGTTCCAAATTAAAATTACAGTGTCCAGAGAGTGAGAGAAAGAGACAGAAAAGTTTCCCTGTTAATAGCTGTGGACCAACTCTAACAAAAGACTACTATTTCTGGACCGCAGACCGACACTCTAACCACTGAGCCAAACCGGCCAGGGCTAAGACTACTATTTCTGTATGTCTATTGGAACTTCGGGTTACACTCCAGGTGGCTGTTTCTGCAGATACTTTAGTCAGGCACCACCTAGCTCCAGGAGCCTCCGCTTCCTGCCTTCCAGGGGGCTTTCCAGGCTGATGCCCACCGCCAATCCACAGGGGCAGCCTCTGCACCTATCCCAGGGCTGCCCGCCTCACCTCCTCCCGCCTCTACGCCTATGGCTAATGTAAATGTTTTCAGATAGTGCACATTTCTCCCCCTTTCTCTGTACTTGATGTATACAAATGCTTACAAACTCGGAAACAATGGACATGTCTTTCCTACCCAGCCATGCTGCTGGTGGTTTAGGCTCCATGCCCTAAGACCAGTATTCTATTTTTGCTACCAATGCCTAATAACACACTTTATTCCATTTTAATATAAAAATGAGATAATCCCTGGTTAGTTTGGCTCAGCAGTTAGAGCATCGGCCTCCAGACCGGAGAGATAAGCATACAGCTTTTATATTTTTCTCCAAATTGTTAACCAATTTTCCCAAGTCTTCCAAGAATATGTAATGCTGTCATTCTCAAGGGTTCAAATCATAAATATACAAAGGGTCTATTTCCAGACTGTCTATTCAGTTCCATTTAAAATATTTTTTTATTTATTGACTTTAAAGAGAGAGAGAGAGATAGAAATATCAATGAGAGAGAACATCGACTGTCCGCCTCCCGCATGACCCCACTGGGGTTTGGGCCCACAACCTGGGCTGGTGCCCTGACCAGGAATTGAACTGGTGACCTCTTGGTGCTTGGGTCGATGCTCAACCACTGAAAGACACCACCTGCGCTATTCTGTTCCATTTAAATGTACAGCAAATATTACATCAGTATGACATGTCTTCAATTAATTTAGCCTTATTGTACATTTAAACAGCTGAGAAGGCACCCCCCCCCCCCCACGTCACTCTTGATAGGTAAACACAAATCTATCTGGGTGTCTCAGTTCTCACAACTGTAAGATGGATCGGGGCCCACCTCATAAGCCTACTACGAGGAATTAACTGAAAGCATATACATGAAGACACTCGGAAAGTACAGAGAAGTACACAGTCCTAAGTTATCACCTCTAACTGACTATAGTATTATTGATGACCTCTTCAAATAAAAATAATTCTCAGGTAGAGGTTAAAGTAAGACCAATAAAACAGATCCTTATTAGTTTTCTTTTTCCTTTATTGATTTTAGAGAGAGAGGAAGAGAGAGGGAGAGAGAGCTAGAAATACCGATGAAAGAGAACATCAACTGGCCGTCTCCTGCATGTCCCCCACTGGGGATCGGGCCCACAACCTGGGCATGTGTCCTGACTGGGAATTGAACCGGCAACCTCTTGGTACATGGGCTGACAATCACTGAGCCACACCGGCTGGACAGATTCTTATTAGGGGGTAGAAAATATTCCTTCTATTGCAAATTAATGCAGCCACTATGGAAAGCAATATGGAGGTTCCTCAAAATATTAAAACTAAAACTATCACATGACCCAGCAATCCCAATCTGGGTATTTATCCAAAGAAATCCAAAGCACTAATCCAAAAAGATATATGCATCCCTATGTTCATGGCAGCATTATTTACAATAGCCAAGATAGGAAAGCAACCTAAGTATCCACTGATAGATGACTGGATAAAGAAGTAGTAGTACATATATACAATGGGATTTTTTTTTAAGGAAGAAGGGAGAGACTGGAGGTGGGGAGAGGGAGGGCAAGGGGGAGAAGAAGGGAGATAGAAAGGGAGAAAGAGATCAGGGATCAAACCCAAAACCTGGGTATGTGCCCTGACAAGGAATCAAACCTACCACCTTTTGGTTTATGGGATGACGCTCCAACCAACTGAGCCACACTGGCCAGGATATACATAATGGAATATTACTCTTCCTTAAAAATGAATGATATCTCACCATTTGCAACAACATGGATGAACCTAGAGGGTATTATGCTAAGTGAATGATATCTCACCATTTGCAACAACATGGATGAACCTAAAGGGTATTATGCTAAGTGAAATGAGTCAGAGAAAGACAAATACCATATGATTTCACTTACATGTGGAATCTAAAAAACAAGCAAAACAGAAACACAGTCACAGATACAGAGAATAAACTGATGGTTGCCAGATGAGAGGGGAATTAGAGGGTTGGATGAAAAAGGTGAAGGAATTAAGAAGTACAAACTGGCAGTCATGGGGATGTAAAGTACAACGTAAGGAATATAGTCAATAATGCTGCAATAACTCAGGTGGGTACTAGACTTATTGGGGAGATCACTTCGTAAATTATATAAATGTCTAACCACTATGATGTACACCTGAAACTAATATGATATTAAATATCAATAATAATTGAAAAATAAAGAAAATATTCCTTCTAGCTCATCTGAGTAAATGAAAAATCAGTGACTGTTTACTAATCAAGCAAAGAATGTAGGGGTGGTGAAGTGCTCCTTAAATCTGTGCAAGATTTCAGTTTCTTAGAACTGTGGAAAAGGTTCATTAGGCTGGTTTTATAGAGAGAGTCAATTAAATTTCTTTTCTTTTTTTAATCCTCACCCAAGGATATTTTTTCCATTTATCTTCAGATAGAGCAGGAGGGAGAGGGAGGGGAAGAGGGAGGCACATCAACGGGGCTGCCTCCCGCATGACGCCGACCAGGGCTGGGGACCAAATCGCAACTGTGGTACGTGCCCTTGAGTGGAACTGAACCACTTTGGTCCACAGGCTGACGCTCTAACGGCTAAGCCAAACTGGCCAGGGCTAATTTCTTTTCTTAACCTCTGTAATTATACTCCACAAAGAAAAGATACTGATAGAATATGAGTACAAACCTAAGGACCATATTTGTTCCCCAAATGAAGACCCTGAACATACTGCCTGTCCTAACACAGGAAAAATTCAAACAGAAAAAACTCCCATCAAGGAAGTCTTTAATTAGAAATAAATCTTGTACTATGAAAAAGCTAGCACCTAAAAGTTATTAGTGTTACCCCCTAAAATAGCTTAGAAGGCCCCAGATTACATGTATGGTACACAGAATCATATAACTTTTTAACTACTAGCAGGAACATTACAGGATACTTTTTCCAATCCCTTCAATTAACAGATTTCAGGATCAAAAGCTAGGTCCAAAAACTCAAATTCTGGCTCAAATAAATTTTAAACTTACTTTAGGAAATCCCCAGTTTCCTGTTCACTGTCTTGTGTTGTAGTGTCCAAAGGAAAGGCATCCGAGAGTTCAGCTGAGCTGGACTCCTGTTCTTCCTTTGGAAGTGCCTGGGCTCCCAGGGAGCTGGTGGGAATCTCCCTCTCCCCCTTGGCCCCTTCGTCGTGATGGTCCCTGCGACTTCGTAGGTCTTTCTCTGTTCTGTCAAGGTCATCTTTTAGGGAAGACTGCTTGGCTTCAGCAAGAGATGACTTTCCAGAGATACTGAATAAGTTACCGAGAAACTGAAAAAAGCTTTCTTTTGGCTGCCGATCGCTTTCTCCTGTCCGGCCATCTGAAGTGGAACTGGAAAGATCATTTGGCTTTTTGGGATCTTCTGGCACTGGAAGGGCGATCAACTTCTCAGCATGGCTTCTATTGTGTTCACCTTGGGGAATCTTTGAAAACAAAATAGAGAAGAACAAGTGTCATCACTAAAAAATAACAGACTGATAACCTGTTACCTGGCACACACTGCACGAGACCCAGGGACGCGTTGATGAATGACTGTAAATGTCCCAAGGGAACAGAAGCCATCAATCCACTGAAGGGCAGTCAGCACAACCTTCCCAGAGCTACATAGTAAATACCACAGAGAGAGAGATACAGCACACCTGGCAAAGCCCGTCCAGATGTGGTGGTGGTGAGAGCAGCGGAGGTAACTCAGGTCCTTCCCAGAGGCAGTGACCCCTGAAGGAGACCTACAAAGTGACTTTGTGAGGATTGCGTGCCTTCTGCCCTTTCCCTCTATTCCTCCTCTTTCTCCCCTTCTGGGTGTTTAGAGAGGCATCAGCTTCTAAGGAGTTGAATATGACTGGAGGTCAGGGTACACAAAGAAAAGAGTGAGGGGTTAAGTATGGGGAGATAAGGAACAGATGCTAGCAAACCTTATGTGTATTTAAATTTAGCCTTTCTTTTTACACAGTTAATGGACAATATTTTCAAACACTCGGCACAGTGGACTTTATCATTTCAGCACTGCGTCAACTCATAAAGCTGCCAAATTGTGTAAAACTGATCCTTTTTTTTTATCCTATAAACTTTTATTAACCAATGTTACCCTAATAAATTAAATATTTTTTTAAAGTATGTATTTTTTCCTCTTTATTGATTTTATTTTATTTTTTAATTTTTAATTTATTTTTTTGTTACAGATATTTCACTTTTTACCCCATTGGCATCCCCCTCCCCACCCCACCCCCGCCCCGTCCCTGGCTTAGTTGTCCATGTCCGTTGGCCATGCATACATGCATATAAGTTCTGTGGTTTATCTCTTCCCACCCACCCCCCACCCCCTCTTCTGAGGGATGTCAGTCTGTGACCTACTTCCATGTTTCTGGGTCTACCGTAATCCTCAGACTGTTATGTTCATTATATTCCGTATATAAGTGAGATCATGTGGTATTTGTCTTTTTCTGCTTGGCTTATTTCACTTAGGATAATACTTTCCAGGTCCCTCCATGTCGTCTCAAAGGATAAGAGCTCTTTCTTTCTTACCGCTGCATAGTACTCCATTGTGTATATGTACCACTGCTTTTTTATCCATTTGTCTACTGATGGACACTTGGGCTGTTTCCAGATCTTAGCTATTGTAAATAGTGCTGCTATAAACATGGGGGTACATATATTCTTCTTGATTGGTGTTTCAGGCTTCTTAGGGTATATTCCTAGAAGTGGGATCACTGGGTCAAATGGAAGTTCAATTTTTAATTTTTTGAGGTAACATCATATTGTTTTCCATAGTGGCTGCACCAGTCTGCATTCCCACCAGCAGTGTACTAGAGTCCCCTTTTCTCCACACCCTTGCCAACACTTGTTGTTTGATGATTTGTTGATGGTGGCCATTCTGACAGGTGTGAGGTGATACCTCATTGTTGTTTTAATTTGCATCTCTCTGATGATTAGTGATGTTGAGCATTTCTTCATATGTCTCTTGGCCATTTGTATGTCCTGTTTGGAGAGGTGTCTATTCAGCTCCTCTGCCCATTTTTTAATTGGGTTCTTTGTCTTCCTTTTGTTGAGTTGTATGAGCACTCTATATATTTTGGAAATTAACCCCTTATCTGATACATCATTGGCAATGATGTTCTCCCATACAGTGGGTTGCCTTTCCATTTTGATGATTGTTTCTTTTGCTGTGCAGAAGCTTTTTAGTTTGATGTAGTCCCAAGTGTTCATTTTTTCCTTTGTTTCTGTTGCCTTAGGTGATGTATCAGTGAAAATTCTGCTCCGTATGATGTCCGAAATTTTGTTGCCTACATTTTCTTCTAGAATTTTTATGGATTCACGGGTCACATTTAAGTCTTTTATCCATTTTGAGTTTATTTTTGTGTATGGTGTAAGTTGATGGCCTAGTTTCATTTTTTTGCATGTAGCTGTCCAATTTTCCCAACACCATTTATTAAAGAGGCTGTCTTTACTCCACTGTATGCTCTTGCCACCTTTGTAGAATATTAATTGAGCATATTGCCTTGGGTCCATTTCTGGGTTTTCAGTTCTGTTCCACTGGTCTATCTGCTTGTTCTTGTGCCAGTACCAGGCTGTTTTGATTACAGTCACTTTGTAGTATAACCTGATATCTGGTATTGTGATCCCACCTACTTTGTCCTTCTTTTTCAAGATTGCTGTGGCTATTCGGGGTCTTTTGTGGTTCCATATGAACTTTTGAAGTATTTGTTCTAGTTCTATGAAATATGTTGTAGGTATTTTGATGGGGATTGCATTGAATCTATAGATTGCTTTGGGTAGTATGGACATTTTAATGATGTTAATTCTTCCAATCCATGAACAGGGTATGTGCTTCCACTTTTTTATATCTTCCTCTATTTCTTTTTTCAATGACCTGTAGTTTTCTGCAAATAGGTCCTTCTTTGGTGAAGTTTATTCCTAGGTATCTTAATTTTTTTGGCGCGATGGTAAATGGGATTGTTTTTTCAGTTTCTCTGTGAGTTCATCATTGGTGTACAAGAATGCCGTCGATTTCTTGACGTTAATTTTATATCCTGCTACTTTGCCAAATTCATTTATTAAGTCTAGTAGATTTTTGATGGAGTCTTTAGGGTTTTCTATGTATAATATCATGTCATCTGCAAATAATGACAGTTTCACTTCCTCCTTTCCAATTTGGATCCCTTTTATTTTTTCTTCATCAAGTCTGATTGCTGTGGCTAAGACTTCCAGTACAATGTTAAATAAGAGTGGTGAAAGTGGACATCCCTGTCTTGTTCCTGTTCTTAATGGAAATGTTTTTAGTTTCTGTCCATTGAGTATGATGTTGGCTGTAGGTCTTTCATATATGGCCCTTATTATGTCGAGATATGATCCCTCTATTCCCACACTGCTGAGCGTTTTTATCAGAAATGGATGCTGGATTTTGTCAAATGCTTTTTCAGCATCTATTGATATGATCATGTGGTTTTTATTCTTCATCTTATTTATGTGGTGTATCACATTTATTGATTTGCGAATATTGTACCAGCCTTGCATTCCTAGAATGAATCCCACTTGGTCATGGTGAATAATTTTTTTGATGTATTTCTGGATCCGATTTGCTAATATTTTGTTCAGGATTTTGGCGTCTATGTTCATCAGGGATATTGGCCTGTAGTTTTCTTTCTTCGTAGTGTCTTTTTCTGGTTTTGGAATTAGAATTATGCTGGCCTCATAGAACGTGTTTGGAAGTCTTCCTTCTTCTTGAATTTTTTTGAAATAGTTTGAGGAGAATGGGTGTTAGTTCTTTTTTGAATGTTCGGTAAAACTCCCCCGTGAAGCCATCTGGGCCTGGGCTTTTGTTTGCTGGGAGAGTCTTGATTACCTCTTCAATTTCCTTAGTTGTTATTGGTCTGTTCAAGTTTTCTATCTCTTCCGGGAAGAGTTTTGGGAGACTGTGTGTTTCTAGAAATGTGTCCACTTCGCTTAGATTGTCGAATTTGTTGGCATATAGTTGTTCATAGTAGTTGTTAACGATCTTTTGTATTTCCGTGGTGTTGGTTGTTACTTCTCCTCTTTCATTTCTGATTTTGTGTATTTGGGTTCTCTCTCTTTGTTTCTTGGTGAGTCTAGCTAAGGGTCCATCAATCTTGTTTATCTTTTCGAAAAACCAGCTCTTTGTTTCATTGATCCTTTGAATTGTTTTTTTGGTCTCTATGTCATTTATTTCTGCTCTGATCTTTACTATTTCCTTCCTTCTACTTGCTCTGGGGCTTTCTTTTTGTTTGCTTTCTAATTCTTTAAGTTGTGAGGTTAGACAGTCAATTAGAAATTTTTCTTGTTTTTTTGAGGTAGGCCTGTAGTGCTATGAACTTCCCTCTCAGAACTGCTTTTGCTACATCCCATAGATTTTGTGTTGTTGTGTGTTCATTTTCATTGGTTTCCAGGAAGTTTCTAATTTCTTCCTTGATCTCCTCGGTGGCCCATTCATTGTTTAATAACATGGTATTTAGCCTCCATGTGTTGAAATGTCTTTGCATGTTCTTGTTGCAATTGATTTCTAGTTTCATGCCATTGTGATCTGAGAAGATGCTTGATATGATTTCAGTCTTCTTGAACTTGTAGAGATTTAGTATGTGTCCTAGCATGTGGTCTATCTTTGAGAATGTCCCATGTGTACTTCAGAAGAATGTGTATTCTGCAGTTTTGGGGTGTAAATCTCTGTAGATATCTATTAAATCCATTTAGTCTAGTGCTTCATTGAGAGTCTCTGTTTCCTTGCTAAATTTTTGCCTAGAGGATCTATCCAGTGCTGTCAATGGGGTGTTGAAGTCCCCTGCTATGATTGTATTGTTGTTGATTTCTCCTTGGAAGTCCTCCAGAAGATTTTTAATATATTTTGGTGCTCCTGTATTGGGTGCATATATGTTTATCAAGGTTATATCTTCCTGTTGGATAGATCCTTTCAATATTATGTAGTGGCCGTCTTTGTCTCTAGTTATGGTCTTCATTTTGAAATCTATTTTATCAGATATGAGAATTGCTACCCCAGCTTTTTTTTGCTTTCCATTTGCTTGGAAAATTTTTTCCATCCCTTCACTTTCAACCTATGTGAGTCTTTTGTTGTGAGGTGGGTCTCTTGTAAACAACATATAGATGAGTCATGCTTTCTTATCCAATCAGCTACTCTGTGTCTTTTTATGGGAGCATTCAATCCAATTATTTAAGGTGATTATTGATATGTACTTATTTATTGCCATTTTTGTTTAGTGTGGTTCTATTTTTCTTCCCATTTCTACTGCTAATTACAGCAGTCCTTTTAACATTTCTTGCAGTGCTGGTTTGGTGCTAATGTATTCCCTTAGCCTTTTTTTTGTCTGGGAAGCTCTTTATTTGACCTTCTATTTTGAATGATAGCCTTGCTGGGTAGAGTAGTCTTGGATTCAGATTCTTGTTTTTCATGACTTTGATTACTTCATGCCATTCCCTTCTGGTCTGTAGTGTTTCTTGTGAGAAGTCAGCTGAGAGCCTTATGGGGTTTCCTTTGTAGGTAACCTGTTGCTTCTCTCTTGCTGCTTTTAGGATTCTCTCTTTGTCTTTAATTTGTGGCATTTTAATTACTATGTGTCTTGGTGTGGGCCTGTTTGGGTTCTTCTTACTTGGGACTCTCTGTGCTTCTTGAACTTGAATGCCTTCTTCCTTCACCAAATTAGGGAAGTTTTCTGTCACTATTTTTTTGAATATATTCTCTATCCCTTGCTCATTTTCTTCTTCTTCAGGGACTCCTATGATGCAAATATTATTACGTTTCCAGTTGTCCCATTGTTCTCTTAAGCTGTCTTCCTGTTTTTTAATAGTTTTTTTCCTTTTGTTTTTCTGATTGGTTTATTTTTTCTACCCTGTCTTCTAATTCACTGATCCGGTCCTCAGCTTCCTCTACTCTGCTTTTTAAACCTTCCAATGTGTTTTTCATTTCTGATATGTCATTTTTTTATCTCTTCTTGATGGTTTTTAATTTCCAATTGGCTTATTTTCAGTGTCTCTATGTCCTTACTCATGCTGTTCAGCTTCCTCAAGATCATGGCTCTGAATTCTAGCTCTGTTAACATGCCTAATTGCTCCACATTGATCTCATCTTCAGTGGAGGTCTCTTGCTCTTTCATTTGGCTTCTGTTTCTGTGTTTCACCATTTTGGCTATCACTGTGGGCTTTGGAGCCTGTCAAGTTTTCCCTGTGGGTGTTGGTGTTCTGCTGTTTGTGGCTCCCTCTCCTGTGTTTAGATGAGCGAGGGAGGACCCTCCTTAAACACCACTGTCAAGTCTTACTTTCCTGGTTAAAGTTGCTAGCCCAGGAAAGGTACTGTTATCCTCCAGCTTTTTGCCTGGAGGCTAGCAGTCGAGGTTACTTGATGAGTTTTGGGTTGTCAGTTGATTGAAAAACTCCCTCAGGTGCTCAGCACAAGGAGATTTCACGAGGGTGGGGCAGATGCTGGTTGTTAATGAGCCTCCACTTCAATGGCCACCAGGTGCGGTTGGATCTCTGTGGGAGGGGCTGCTGCCTCTCCCCAGAGCCCTGGGAAGGAGCAATATGCCCACAGTCCTGCGTGGCTGCACTCAGTCAAAGCTCTGAGCGCCCTACAAATCCCGAGTATCCCCACACAGCTCCAGTCCAGTCTGCCCTCCCTCTGCCGGAGCCCAAGGTGAGTGGCTGTGGCTGTTTCAGCCTCTGTCCCGGCTCTGCGCTGTGGAGCCGCCTGGGAGTGTGACCCGAGGGGGCTGCTCCCAGCTGAGGCCGCTATGGAGCTGCCGACCATGGGCTCCCAGCCCCCGTCTCGCACCTTCGCAGTCCTACCGGGATCGAGTCAGTGTCCCTAGTTATGTGGTCCTCGCAAGCTGCTTTTCTGTTGCTTTTTCCCGTCAATTTGTCTGTGTTATAGTTGTAATTCCAGTTTGGTTCTGGGAGTCGGTCTGTGTAGCTTCCATTCACTCCGCCGCCATTTTTCTTCCCCCAAAACTGATCCTTAAGTAGAGGAAAGACAGCAACCGAGGCCTTCCATTCAGAGGGAAACTCTTCATGGTAAAACAGAGTTCTGATGTGCGTATTAATGCCAACCACGGACACACGGGAATTCCTGCAGATGTCAAACGCTTCCAGAAGTGCTCTTCACCTGCCCATGACTAGGTCCGCATACGGCACACATTCATGTGTGCTCTGGGAGGAAGGTTAAACTGCATTCCACCTCACTCTCTTCCCAAAGCTTCACGGGCCTCAGGCCAGTGAACCAACGCACCCTGCCTTCCAAACACGCTCGCTCACCTTGCAAGAGGAATGCGGTCCTGACAGAAGCTGTCAGATGTGCTCACCAGGGCTTATAAAAGGAAAGCTCAAGTGTGACTCAGAAAAAGATGAGGACATGCAAGTAAAAGCCATCTTAGGGCACTGTAGGTTACATGACAAAGTGTTGTAGGAAGCTGATCTTTAGGAAGGCAAAAGCATCATAATTATGATGTCATTTGTTCACCTCAGTCCACATTTTATCCAAATTCAAAACAGTTCAAAGGGAGTGTTCCACTAACCACTAATAAAACTTAGCATATGAAAGGCCAAGAAAATGGTTGAGAATCCATTAACCCAGGAAATTAATTTTGAGCAAACAATATTTTAAGTTTGTTCCCACCCTGGATATCAGGGTATTTTTAAGTTAACACAAAGCATTTTTTCTTTGTGTCAGGACCTTAATATAACTTCTGAGTCTCTACATTCAGAATAGCACCAGCCTTCTAGAGCCACTAAAAGTCCCACATTTTACTGGTTTCAACTATAGCTGGATCCCCCTCATCTCCAGCTCATCCGCCTGACCCCGTCAGTGTGCGAGCCCACATTGTAAATCAGCTGCACCCTCTCCTCACATAAATCGGATAAACAGTCTCTCAGTTTGGCAGCTTTGCTAAGGTGACATTGTGAAATGCTCATGTGTATGAGAGAGACACAATTTTTGTCCTTTATTCCCTTTTTTGTTGTTAATCATTACCCGAGGATATTTTTTCCACTGATTTTTAGAGAGTGTAAGGGAAGGGAGAAAGGACAGGGAGAGAGAGAGACACACATTGACTGGCTGCCTCTGGACATGCCTAGACCGAGCCTGGGGATCGAACCTGCAACCCAGGTATGTGCCCTTGACTGTGAATCAAACCTGAGATCCTTCAGTGCGCAGGCTGAGGCTCCAACCACTGAGCAACACTGGCCAGGGCCTTTATTCCCTTTAATTGTTATAATTTCTACTTGCAATAGTTCTTCCTGAGCCAAATGAAGTAATATAACACGAATAGAACCATGATTTTTTGCTATAAGAATGACTGCTCATTCTGGGTAGCTACTCATTACATCATCACAGTTGTTCATATGGAAAATGATACTTAATAATAACATATGAATAAACTGTTTTGTGTACTCACAACTGTAAATCTATTTTTGCCCAAGCCTGTATTCTTAAAAAGTTTTATAGATTCAATCTCATAAAATTGAAGCAATGCTTTAAAAAGGTAGAATTAAGAGAACAAGGAGATTATATTCTTCAACTATCAAAAACTCAAGACAAATAATTTCTGTCAGAAACAGTATTTACTTCACTGCCTAAATTATTTTCACTTGACAATTCCTTTCAAAGTATAATAGACTAGTTTCTAAACTACTTTTGCTAATGTAATAAAAGCCTTCACAATTAACTTTACATATATATATAAATATATATATACACATATATACACACACATAAAATCATTGTTTTCTCTTTCCCCTCAATTTTTAGTTTTTGCTTTTCTAGAATTCCTATATCTTAATTTACTGAAGAGCATTTTTTTTCCAGTTTCCTAAAATGCCTTAATTTTTCCCTAATAATCTTATGAGAAATTTTTATCATTAAAATCCCCTCAACCAGAAAAAATTACCTAAATTTAGAAACAAAACCCAGCAGAAATGAACATTGCTATGCCTAGTAAACACAATAAGTTGTTTATGTAATTAACATTTTGTTTGATCTGAAACAGCTGCTCTTTGCCCTCCGCTTAGACAACAATATAGTTCAGCCTGGCACAAGCCAGGGCCAGCGTCGCCTGCCAACAGGGCTGTCTGTCTGCCACTGTTCCAACAAGTGAGTGAATGAAAGCACTGGGGATTCAAGCAAACACTAGCAAAACATCAATTCCAGTTGTTCTCAAAGACGTTGCTATTCTGCAAATAAAATACAAAGGTTACTGATGAAGGCATATGTATCTTAGAAATTTAAATTTTTTCCTTCATATTCAATTTGTTGTAAGGTAGTACTATTAGGTCCAAATTCATCTGTTCTCTTTGCTTTATGCCTATTGCCTGGAAATACAAGAAAACATTAGGTATACTGATTAATAAGACAGTAGCGGCTTCACAGGGTTTACAGTCCAGTAAGACTCATCATCCCATCACTGTGTGGGGCTTTCAGAGGTATGTGCACAATGGGAGACAAGTGACTGGACTGGGGATGGGGAGAATGCACTGCATAGAGGAGGACCCATCTGAGCTTGAGCCTGAGGAGTAAGAAGAGCATTCCAGACACAAAGTATGGCATGTACGAAGGTACAGAAGTGTGTGAGGTATGTCTATCATGGCCGGGCTGTGGCTGAAGAAGACTGGAGCACAGAGATTGAGGTTGATAAGATGACCAATCAGAAGTAGATGGTGAGGAATAACAGTCACAGATGATTGTTTTCTAAATTGGGCAACTACTTGAGTGGTTAAGACAAAAATGGATATGAAATTAGGAGCTTTTCAGGGAGGGGGCAGGGTTTACAAACTATTTATGTGTCAAATGAATTTTCTGGTTTCCTGGTCATGTACAAATTGGGATATCTGGTAAGCAGTCAGAACACAGTTTAAGAACCCAATCAGCAATACACAGTGTGGGCAGGGGGGAAAGGGGACCAACCAGACAGACTTAGGAAAGACAGATTAAAAGTCAGGCACATTTTTGTGTGTGTAGCTGTCCAATTTTCCCACCACCCTTTATCAAAGAGACTCTCTTTTTTCCATTGTATATTCTTGCCTCCTTTGTTGAATATTAATTGTGCATACTGTCTTAGGTTGATATATGGGTTCTCTGTTCTGTTCCAATGAACTATATGCCTGTTTTTTTTTTCCAGTACCAGGCTGTTTTGATTATGATGGCTTTGTAGTATAACTTGATATCTGGTATTGTGATCCCTTCCACTCCATTCTTCTCTTTCAAGACTGCTGTGGCTATTTGGGATCTTTTGTGGTTCCATATAAACTTCTGAAGTATTTGTTCTAGATCTGTGAAATACGCCACTGGAACTTTAATAGGAATTGCATCGAATCTGTAGATTGCTTTGGGTAGTATGGACATTTTAATGAAGTTGATTTTTCCAATCCATGAATATAGTTTATGTTTCCACTTTTTTATACCTTCCTTCAATGTCCTGTAGATTCACAGATGACATATTGTACACAGAAAACCCTAAAGACTCCATCAAAAATCGACTAGATTTAATAAATGAATTTGGCAAAGTAGTAGGATACAAAATTAACATCCAGAAATCGACAGTATTCTTTTTTTCTTAATCCTCACCCAAAACTATGTTTGCATTTATCTTCAGATAGAGCGAGAGGGAGAGAGGAAGAGACAGACAGAAACATCAACGAAAGAGAGACACGAGTGGTTGCCACCCACACAACCCCAACCGGAGCCGGGGATAAACTGCAACCGAGGTACGTGCCCTAGGTGGGAACCAAACCCAGGACTCTCCACTCCACAGGCTGACGCTCTAACTGCTGAGCCAAACCGGCCAGGGCTTAACAGTATTCTTATACACCAATAATGAACACTCAGAAAGGGAAACTAAAAAAAAAACAATCCCAGACTGGTTGTGGCACACTGGATTGAGTGTCATTCCGTAGAGTGAGAGGTCCCGAATTGATTCCCAGTTGGGGCGCATGCTTGGGTTGTGGGCTCGATCCCCAGTTGGGGGCCGTGCAGGAGGCAGCTGATTGATGTTTCTCTCCCGCATCAATGTTTCTCTCTCTCCCTTCCCTCTAAAAAAATAAGTAAAAATATTTTTTTTAAAAAAAGTTAATAATAATAAAACAACAGCAGCAGCAGCAGCAAAAATCCCATTTACCATTGCAATAAATAAATAAATAAAATAACTAGAAATAAACTTAACCAAGGAGGTAAAAGATCTGTTCTCAGAAAACTACAGGACATTGAAAAAAGAAATAGAGGAAGATATTAAAAAAGTAGAAAATGAAACTATACCACCAATTTACACTATACCCAAGAACAAACTCAAAATGGATAAAAGACTTAAATGTAACCTGTGAAACCATAAAAATTCTAGAAGAAAATGTAGGCAGAAAAATCTCAGACATCATACGTAGCAGAATTTTCAGTGATACATCACCTAGGGCAAGAGAAACAAAGGAACAAATTAATAAATGGGACTGCATCAAACTAAAAAGCTTCTGCACGGCAAAAGAAACAAGCATCAAAATGAAAAGGGAACCTACTCTCTGGGAGAACATATTTGCCAATGATACACCAGATAAGGAGTTACTATCCAAAATATGTAGAGTACCCATACAATTCAACAAAAAGCCAAACAAATTAATTTAAAAATGGGCAGAGGACCTTAACAGATACTTCTCCAAACAGAACAAAGAAATGGCCAGGAGACATATGAAGAAATGATCAACATCTGTAATCATCAGAGAGATGCAAATTAGAACGACTATGAGATACCACCTCACACCTGCCAGAATGGCTGCCATCAACAAATCCTCAAACAACAAATGCTGGTGAGGATGTGGAGAAGAGGATACTCTAGCATACTGCTGGTGGGAATGCAGACTGGTGCAGCCACTATGGAAACAATATAATGTTTCCTCAGAAAATTAAAAAGGAACTGCCATTTGACCCAGTGATCCCACTACTTGGAATGTATCCTAAAAAGCCTGAAACACCCATCAGGAAGAATATAT
The DNA here is from genome assembly GCF_014108415.1 of Molossus molossus. Taxonomy (NCBI): domain Eukaryota; kingdom Metazoa; phylum Chordata; class Mammalia; order Chiroptera; family Molossidae; genus Molossus; species Molossus molossus. The sequence continues at coordinate 87,171,970 of NW_023425388.1, forward strand.
GCACCCCTATGTTCAGAGCAGTGCTATTTACAATAACTAAGATCTGGAAACAGCCAAGTGCCGATCAGTAGATGAGTAGATAAAAAAACTGTGGTACATTTGCACAAAGGAATACTATGTAGCTGTAAAAAAGATCTCTTAACCTTTGAGATGACATTGAGGGACCTGGAGAGAATTATGCTAAGTCAAATAAGCCAGTCAGACTAAGATAAGTATCACATGATCTCACTTATTTGTGGAACGAAATGAACAAAATAAGCTATTGAACAAAAGAGATTCAGAGTCATGGAAGTAGGGAACAGACTAACCTCAGAGCGATGGGGATGGGAGGAGTGGGAAGAGATAAACCAAAGAACCTATCTGCATATATGCACAACCAATGGACACAGACTTTAGGTTGGGGAAAGCAGGAGGGGGGGGGTAGAACAGGAAGGAGGGGGGTAAATTAGGGGAAAAAGGTGGACATCTGTAATACTTTCAACCATTAAAATAAATAAACAAACATTAGGTAGTTTAATCACTAAATTCAGATAAAAATGTATTAATTCATTAACAATAACACCAAGAATAACATTATTTGACTTAACTAACTGTGTGTAGAAATAAGAATACATAATTGAGAGTAACTTTAAAATAAATAAAGGTATTATCTAAGTAGTAAAAAAAAAAAGACAGGCAGGCACAAAGAAGAGAAGAAATCAGGTTACCCCTCCAGAAGACTGGTCTCCAAGGGCACAGGGACAAAGATTATTTCCAGAAGCAAAAGGGAATACATGCCAAATGCTACTGTGAGGTCAAGAAAGGTGAGGATTTCCCTGGTCACTAGCCTTCAAAACCATCAGGCACACTCCTATCAGGGGAACTGGGCATTTACTCTTCTCTCTGCTTAGAAGCTCTTCTCCCAGATAGCTCCATGACTCACTCCTCCTTGCGTCCTTCAGACCTTCCAGCTCCTCACTGAAGTTTCTCCAGCCACCCTATTTAAAAGAATAAACTCTTCCATTCTGAAACTGCCTATATCCTTTCTCTGCTTTATTTCTCTTATTTGTTCTTGCCAGTATCAAATCACGCACATATATTATTTAATACCTGTTTCTTACTGTAAAACATAAAAGCCACAAGGGCAGGGAACTTTGCTTCATTCATTGCAGTATCTCTGGCACCCTAAAATGTGTCTGACGATAAGAGCCCAAATGCTCAAAGATTAGCTGGATTAATGAGTGAAAGGATGAAGAGTATAGAGAAGCCCTCGGCATGCAGGAGAGGTCAAGCAGGTGTGCGTACAGCCCCAACCTCCAGGTGCTAAGCAGTGAGTTAAGTAGCAAGGAAACAGAACGGTCTGCAAATGGAAGGGAACACTTTTGAGAGATTTTTTTAATTAGGAAAAACTGAAAGACATAAGGTGACAGTTGAAGGTCCAAGATACGAACAATGGCTTTTTGTTCCTGTTTTGCGGATCAGTGCCACACCTGGTGGAGGGAGTGACTGCCGCTAAAAGTGAAGGATGGCAGGTTCCAGAAAGAAAAGCCTTAGACAATGCAACAGAGACCAGTAGAGTCTCTAGTACTTTTTTTTAAAGTATTATATATTGTTTAATTAAATCTATTCGGGTGAACACTGGTTCATAAAATTATAGGTTTCAAGTGTACAATTCTGTGGCACATCATCTTTATATTGCACTGTGTATCTAATACTTTTATTTTTTCAGATAGAGCGAGAGAGTTAGAGGGAGGAAGAGAGAGAAGGAAACATTGATGCGAGAAAGACGAGTGAGAGAGAAGAGTGAGAGAGACAAGTGAGTGGTTGCCATCCACATGACCCCAACCGGGGCTGGGGACAAACTGCAACCAAGGTACATGGCCTTAGTGGGAACCGAACTCGGGACTCTCCGGTCCACGGGCCAACACTCTAACCGCTGAGCGAAACGGGCAAGGGCATCTAATACTTCTAATAAAAGGAATGTACTAGCCTGGGAGAGGAATAGGGACTTATCCTCTTCCAGGTAAAGAGGTAAGAAAGCGTCTAAAGCCTGAGGAATTCGTAAGCAGAGAAGACAAGGAAGGTCTGACAGTGGCCCTGACCTCGGTAAAGTGACAGAAGGGACAATAAGGCAAAGGAGGGACACCAAGGTAAAGCTGGGGCCTAGAGAAGACTTGGAAGAGTGTTTCTGGGAAATGCAACAGTAGGCTGAGAGCGGGTGTACCGAGGACAGTTAGGATCAATGTAAACTTTAAGTATTCACTCATTTCGTAAATAATGAACATCAAGATACTATTCTAGGTGCTTAGATGCAACAGTGAAAAATATACCCAAAGCCCTGCTTTCACACAGCCTACATTCCAGTGATGTAAGAACTGATTTGTGCGCCAACTGGCATCTTTGTCATCTCTTCCAGTAGCCTCTGGCAGATGGCGGGAGCTGCCCCAACATGGTGACTGGCACATGGAACAAGGTCAAGAAGATCAAGGGATTAAGAGTGTCATTAAATAAAAAGTATGTTGCGTGGAAGAGAGGGAAGGACCAGGTGCCTCTTCCTGTACTGTCTCAAGCACCTGGCTTGGTCATCTTTCTTCCCTTCATTGTATACAGTAAGGATGACCCTTCGGAACACCCTAACCCCCAGTTCCTCAGCACCCTCAACTCTAATGACCTCCAATCCACTGTGCCTCTGCCTGCCCCTCTGGCCCCTGGGCTGTCTGTGCCCACCACAGCCCCACCTCTGTACCTCCCCGTGTTCACAGCCTCTATCTTCCCAGCTCTGTCCCCTGTCCCAGGTGTACCCACCACCCCAGTTCTCTGCCTCCTGACAGGTTCTGTCTTTCTTACTCTGTCCTTTTCAGTTCCTACAAATTGTTCTTATTTTTTAGAACCAAACACGTAATGTGGACAATAACCTCAAAGCCTCTTTTGTTTGTTCCTTGGTCATCACCACCCAGAAAAATTCCAGTTTTATCTTTTCCATATAAGTGAATGAGTCTTGCATTAAAAACCCACAGGGCTATGCACAGCCATGCAGATACAGACTACCAACAGTTCACAACTTACAGCCCCTGCTGGAAATCAGTTTGCAACCTTCCCCATTCACCACAACAGCTAATTTAACCTTTCCCACATCCCTTACGCTACCTCCTCCCCTGTCCCAAACTCCCTCTCAGCTGAGGACCCGACCTTCTACTTCATGGAGACACTCCCTCTGAGCTTTGACTCCACCTCCCCTCTACCTGCATGACAGGTGCAGCCTCTGTACCCTGTTGGCTCACACTCACAGTGAAGGGGGGAAGGACTCCTCCCCAGGCTAATTCTTCTGCCAGGACACCACCCATAGTCCTCAATGCCTCGTCAGGAACCTCAGCTCAGCATCTGCCCCTCAGTAAGCACACCATTCAAAAGTGTATGTCTAGGGAAAGCCTTCTCCTCTCTTTTCATTACCAATCTCCTTAAATAGGAGTTACCCTTCCTCTCAACCACTCTTTAAGCCCCTACAATCTGGCTTCCTCCCCAGTGTACCGTGACCATGATCTCTCTCAGAGACACTGTTCCACCTGACAACTCAATGTAGTTACTTTTCTGACCTGGTCTCAGGTGATGTGCTTGCAGAATGAGACCTGTTCTCTTCTTTTGGCTTCTATGACATCACTGTAAGGTTTCCCTTCTTCCTCTCTGAATAGTCTCTCCACCTCCTCCAAGTTCACATCCCTCTAGCCATCCTTATATACTGTGTTCCTTTGATCTCCAGTCTGGTCCTGATTTACTTTCATTATCTTCTTATGAGCTCTCATTTCCTAGATTCAATGAATCAGATGATCCCAGATTTGTATTCTCAGCTCAGGCTGTGTATCCATCCAATGATCGACCAGACTTCCATGTCTACCTGATGCTTCACTGGAACCTCAAACTCAGTCCATCCCAAATGGAGGCTGGCCATGCTATGTCCCCATTCTTCCATTTTCTGTCAACAACATTCCCACTTGTTTAAAAAAAAGTCAGGCCATCAGGACACCATGTCCCGCCCCTAGAGCCCTGCCAGCAGCCACCTCACATGGTTCCTTGCTTCCAGACCTGCAACCCCCCAGCCTACCCTCCACACAAAAGCCTGAGCAATCTTTTTTTTTTTTATTCCTCACCTGAGGATATATTTTTCTACTTACTATCAGATAGAGTGGGAGGGAGGGGGAGAGGGAGAGAGGGAGGGAGGGAGGGAGAGAGAGAGAGAGAGAGAGAGGGAGAGAGAGAGAGACAGACAGACAGACATACATAGACATCGATGTGATAGAGCCACATTGACTGGCTGCCTCCTGCACGACCTGACCAAGGCCAGGGACAAACTGCAACCTAGGTACGTGCCCTTGGCTGGAATCGAACTCGTAACTCATTGGTCTGTGGGCTGATGCTCTAACCACCGAGCGAATTCGGCCAGGGCCTGAGCAATCTTTTAGAATTCAAATTTGACCATACTTAAGGCCTCCAATGGCCGTGCACCACCAACAGGACAAAATCCGAACTCCCCAGCATGGCATTCAAGGTGTCGGTGGCACTGGCTCCTGTGCCCTTCTCCGATTTCATCTCCTGTCACTCACTATGCCTGCAATGTCTGATGTCCCATATGCACCCTACTCCTTCCCTCCCTCCCGTTCTCCTCCCCTCCCTCCTAATCTGACAACAGTATGGCTCTGAACAGCGCTGTCCCTACACCACTCACCTCCGTTCACTGGGAAATACCTACTACAGCTCGTTTTTCAGAACGGAACTGCCTATATGTGATCTTCCAATGGATACCCCGACCATCTTTGGCTCCCCTGTCACCATGAGGTGAAGGCAAACAATTTCATATGCTTTCACCACGAGTAGGACTGTTGCCTAAAGTTATTAACAGTTACTAAAATCTGTCATTTGTACACAAAACCAGATGCTGACTAGAGAATGCTAGTAGCTTCCTCCTAAGACATCTGGCCAAAACAGATTACTTGGCAATTTGCCAATAACTTAAGTTCTACCACCAAGAATTGAAATTTCCTCCAGTTTGACGAAAGTATTTATTATCAATTTATTATTACTGATTATTTTGAGTTAGCTATAGTTTAAGTGGTGCTGAATTTTTAAATAAAAATCACTACTTACCTTTATCATAATGAATTTGTTTTGTGGTGGGTTGTCTGATTAACTCCATGTAGACTACTGACATATTTGCCTCAACAATGTTTTTCAGTAAGTGGATTTCACCATTAACATTAAGGTGATGAGCTATTTATCCCCTATTGTTAAAGTAATTTTGCTTGAAAGATAACATTATAGTTTTATCACAGAATTATTTTTCCACTGAAGAATTAGAACAGACAAGCAGGTTGGCCATCAACTACTTTGCTCCAAGCTAGGCATCATGCAACATAACGAATAAGTTATCTGCTACTTTATGTCATGACACACCAGGGTTGTGACCAGTTAGTTCTGAGATGTCACACATAATTTGTTATTCAATTAGTTAAAAGGCTGAAATCTCACTTTTCTAAAATGCTGTAGACTGGAATCAGGTTATATTATCTGTGGTATTACTTTCGATTTTTCATTTCCATGTAATTTCTGATAAAGGGATGTAGTTATATATAATGTGCAAAATAAGTGCCCTTCGCCCCAGGTGACCCAGTCATCTAGCGTGTGTCCAGGTAAAATGCTGGTCTGAGTGAGAACAGTCTGAGCTACGCTGTGGCAGTGGGTAAGGGCGGGAAAGAAGGCCTTGGCACAGACAGAAGGAAAATGAATTGTAGAGTCATCCTCAGGTGCGAGGATTGTGTAACTCGTGGCACATTTTAGCAGATGGGATACAGAAATTAAGATGAAATACACTGAATTCAACTTTTTGAGTATGTCAAATCTCATACCCAGTGACCCAGGAAAAGGCGATCAATGAAGTGGTTCTACCCCCTGAAGTTCAGAAATGGAGGGACAGATATGAGCTTTGCCACAGGCTAAGGTGCAGGTAGCAACTGAATCCACCAGGGCAGGTGTGTAAGGTGAGACCAGAAAGGAACAAAATGACATAACACAGGGCAGAAGCCATTCCTTCCTGTTACAGCATAAAGACTTCTCCAATGAAAACAATGTGCCAGAAAAATACATGCTTTTAATTCTATGAGAGCTCTTTGGGGTCCCCTGTAATGTGCTTAAAACCTGGCACTTACGGAAGCAAATTTACTCACAAAAATCTAGAGTATGTACACGACTCTTCATCCTCAGTTTCCATTTTGATAACATACTCCATCATACCACAAAGTAGGACCATTCCAGGACTAGGACAGGTTGGTGTAGCTGGAAACCAAACCAGATACCTTACAATATATTTAATACCCCCAAATTCTGAGATATCAATGTCTCAGACTGGCACCAGCCACACTGACAGGCTTAAGCCCGGGCTGTTCCTTCCGTCATCTGGGCTGCACGATGCAGTCTCCTTTTCAGGCTCCCTGACAGCACTCAGATCTTACAGAAGCAATCAGGGGTGGGGATTTTTGACTTCTGGCTAAAGTTCAATATGTATACCTTCATATATGCATGCCAACTTTTCAAATACTACAGAGAAACAATGTTTCTAATAGCTGATCTCTGTGCTTTTCACCCAGATAAAAACAGTATCACTCTCAAGCAAAGTTATTTCTAAGTGTCAGCCAGACTTCTATGGCAAGAAGTCAACTGTTCCCGAGTTACCTACTTTGTGTCAGGCATAGTGTAGAGTTGTATATGTAATCTTGGTTAATTCAAAAGCACTTCTATGAAATAAGTGAGCACCCTCCACTAAAGATGAGCAAACCAAAGTTCAGAGAGGTTCAGTACATTTTTCAAGGTTACAAAGCTACCATCACATAGAGATCTGGGATTTTTAGCCCAGATATGTCAAATTCCAAAGACTGTGTTCCTCCCATCACTGCACATCTAATGTTTTAAAATTATTTTCATTAATTTGGGCGGGATTAATAAATACTTTTATTAGTTTGTTTTTGTTACTGATGTTCTCCTTTCCCCCCCATTGACACCCTCCTCCCCATACCCACTGCCCCATCCCCAGCTTTGTTGTCTATATACATTGGTTATGCATACATGCATATAAGTTCTGTGGTTTATCTCTCCCCACCAACACCCAACATCCCCTCTTCTGACGTTTGTCAGTCTATACCCTACCTCTATGTCTCTGGGTCAATTTTGTTAATCAATTTGTTTAGTTCATTATATTCAACAAATAAGTGAGATCATGTGATATTTGTCTTTCTCTGCTTGGCTTGTTTCGCTTAGCATAATACTCTCCAGGTCCCTCCATGTCATCTCAAATGATAAGAGATCTCTCTTTCTTACAGCTGCATAGTATTCCATTGTGTACATGTACCACAGCTTTTTTATCGACTCATCTACTGATGGACACCTGGGTTGTTTCCAGATCTGAAATATTGTAAATAGTGCTGCTCTGAACCTAGGAGTACATATATTCTTTCTGATTGGTGTTTCTGGATTCCTTTTTTTAAAAAAAACATAATTAATTTATTTTTGTTATAGATGATTCTTTTTCCCCAAATAATTCCCCCTCCTCCTCCCTCCCCAACCTGTGGCCAGCTTTGTTGACCATGTCCATTGTTCATGCATACATGCATATAAGTTCTGTGGTTTATCTCTCCCCCACCACCCCCTCTCCTGGGGATTGTCAGTCTGTACCCCACTTCCTCAGACTGTTATGTTCATTATATTCCACAAATAAGTGAGATCATATGATACTTGTCTTTCTATTCGGCTTATTTTGGTTAGGATAATACTCTCCAGGTCCCTCCATGTCATCTCAAAGGATAAGAGGTCTTTCTTTCTTACAGCTGCATAGTACTCCATTGTGTATAAGTACCACTGTTTTTTTATCCATTTGTCCACTGATGGACATTTGGGTTGTTTGCAGATCTTAGCTATTGTAGATAGTGCTGCTATGAACATGGGGGTACATATATTCTTTCAGATTGGTGTTTCAGGCTTCTTAGGGTATATTCCTAGAAGTGGGATCACTGGGTCAAACAGAAGTTCAATTTTTAATTTTTTGAGGTAACACCATATTGTTTTCCATAGTGGCTGCACCAGTCTGCATTCCCACCAGCAGTGTACTAGAGTCCCCTTTTCTCCACACCCTCACCAACACTTGTTGTTTGATGATTTGTTGATGGCGGCCATTCTGACAGGTGTGAGGTGATACCTCACTGTTGTTTTAATTTGCATCTCTCTGATGATTAGTGATGTTGAGCATTTCTTCAATCTTGTTTATCTTTTCAAAAAACCAGCTCTTTGTTTCATTGATCCTTTGAATTGTTTTCTTGGTCTCCATGTCATTTATTTCTGCTCTGATCTTTACTATTTCCACTTGCTCTGGGGTTTTCTTTTTGTTTGCTTTCTAGTTCTTTAAGTTGTGAGGTTAGATAGTCAATTAAAAATTTTTCTTGTTTCTTGAGGTAGGCTATGAACTTCCCTCTCAGAACTGCTTTCGCTGCATCCCATAGACTTTATGTTGTTGTGTGTTTTCATCGGTTTCCAGGAAGTTTTTAATTTCTTCCTTGATCTCCATGGTAACCCATTCATTGTTCAATAACATGCTATTTAGCCTCCATGTGTTGAAATGTCTTTGCATGTTCTTGTTGCAATTGATTTCTAGTTGCATGCCATTGTGATCTGAGAAGATGCTTGATATGATTTCAATCTTCTTGAACTTGTAGAGACTTAGTTTCTGCCCTTTACATGCAGTCTATCTTTGAGAATGTCCCATGTGTACTTGAGAAGAATGTGAATTCTGCAGTTTTGAGGTATAATACTCTGTAGATATCTATAAAATCCATTTGATCTAGCACTTCATTTAAAGTCTGTGTTTCCTTGTTAAGTTTTTTTTTTTTTTTTTATCCTCACCCGAGGACATTTTCCCATTTTTTTGTTCAGGTAGAGTGGGAGGGAGAGAGAGGAACAGAGAGAGAGAGAGAAACATCGATGCGAAAGGAACACATCGAGTGGCTGCCACCCGCACGACCGACCAGGGCCGGGGACAAACTGCAACCGAGGTACGTGCCCTTAGCGGGAACCGAACCCGGGTCTCTCTGGACCGCAGGTCGACGCTCTAACCGCTGAGCCAAACCGGCCAGGGCTCCTTGTTAAGTTTTTGTCTAGATATTCTATCCAGTGATGTGAGTGAGATGTTGAAGTCCCCTGCTATGATTGTATTGCTGTTGATTTCTCCTTTGAAGTCCTCCAGAAGATTTTTAATATATGTTGGTGCTCCTATATTGGGTGCGCATATGTTTACCAAGGTTATATCTTCCTGTTGGATAGATCCTTTCAATATTATGTAGTGGCCTTCTTTGTCTCAAGTTATGGCCTTCATTTTGAAATCTATTTTATCAGATATGAGTATTGCTACCCCAGCTTTTATTTCCTTTGTTTGCTTGGAAGATTTTTTTCATCCCTTCACTTTCAACCTATATGAGTCTTTTGTTGTGAGGTGGGTCTCTTGTAAACAACATATATGTGAGTCATGCTTTCTTATCCAGTCACCTACTCTGTTTTTATTATTATTATTATTATTATTACTTTTTAAATCCTCACCTGAGGACATTTTTCCATTTTTTTGTTCAGATAGAGTGGGAGGGAGAAAAAGGAAGAGAGAGAAAAAGAGAGAGAGAGAGAGACAGAGACATCGATGTGAAAGGGAGATATCGAGTGGTCATCACCCGCACAACCCAACCAGGGCCAGGGATAAACTGCAACCAAGGTACATGACCTTAACGGGAACCAAACCTGGGTCTCTCCGGACCACAGGCCGATGCTCTAACCTCTGAGCCAAACCGGCCAGGATTACTCTGTGTCATTTTATCAGAGCATTCAAATAATTCACATTTAAGGTGATTATTGATATGTACTTACTTACTGCCATTTTTGTTTAGTGTGGTTCTATTTTCTTCCTATTTCTCCTACTAATTACAGCAGTCCTTTTAGCATAGCTTGCAGTTCTGTCTTGGTGTTAATATATTCCCTGGACTTTTTTTTTGTCTGGGAAGCTGTTTATTTGACCTTCTATTTTGAATGATAGCCTTGGTGGATAGAGTTGTCTTGGATTCAGATCCATGTTTTTCATGACCTTGATTACTTCATGCCACTCCCTTCTGGCTTGTAGTGTTTCTGTTGAGAAGTCAGCTGAGAGCCTTATGAGATTTCCTTTGTAGGCAACCTGTTGCTTATCTCTTGCTGCCTTTAGGATTCTCTCTTTGTCTTTAATTTTTGACATTTTAATTACTATGTGTCTTGGTGTGGGTCTGTTTGTGTTCTTCTTACTTGCGGCTCTCTGTGCTTCTTGAACTTGAATGCCTTCTTCCTTCACCAAGTTAGGAAAGTTTTCTGTCACTATTTCCTCAAATATATTCTCTAACACTTACCTATTTTCTTCTTCTTCTGGCACTCCTATGATGCAAATGTTATTATGTTCCCAGTTGTCCCACAGTTCTCTTAAGCTATCTTCCTGTTTCTTAACTGTTTTTTCCTTCTGGTTTTCTGATTGGTTGATTTTTTTTGTACCCTGTCTTCTAATTCACTGATCTGGTCCTCAGCTTCCTCTACTCTGCTGGTTAGTCCTTTCAATATGTTCTTTATTTCTGCTATGTCATTCTTCATTTCCACTTGCTTGGTTTTCAGTGTTTCTATATCTTTACTCATGGTGTTGATGTCCTTACTCAAGATCATGGCTCTGAACTCTACCTCTGATAATTTGCTTAGCTGCATTTCATTGATCTCATCTTCAATACAGTTCTCTTGTTCTTTCATTTGGGATTTGTTTCTTTGTTTCACCATTTTGGCTATCTCAGTGGCTTTGGACCCTGCCAAATTTCTCCTGTGGATGTTGGTTTTCTGCTGTTTTTGGCTCCCTCTACTGGGTTTGAATGAGCCTGGGTGGGCCCATGTTAAACACCACTGTCAAGTCTTACTTTCCTAGGTAGATTTGCAAGCCCAGGAAAGGTTCAGTTATCCTCCAGCTTTTTCCTGGAGGCTAGCAGTTTGTTACTCAATGTCTTGGAATGTAGCCCAGATGTTCTGCCTAAGAGGATTTCCAGAGGGTGGGATAGATGCTGGTTGTTAATGAGGCTCAATTTGCAATTTTTTGCCTCACCTGGGAAAGGCTGACAGAGTTCCAGCCCAGTCTGCCCTCCCACTGCCGTAGCGCCCAGTTGAGTGGCTGTGGCTATTTTAGCACTCTGTCCCGGCTCTCTGCGCTGTGGAGTGGGCTTGATCTTTATTTCCCAAGGGTGCTGCTCACAGCTAAGACTACTGCTATCCGTGGGCTCCCAGCCCACTACCCTCTCATGCCTCCGCAGATCCTACCAGTGTCCCTGGTTATATGGTCCCGTCCTGCTGCTTTTCTGTTGCTTTTTCCCGAGGATTTGTCTTTTAGTTGTAATTCCTGTTTGGTCCTGGGAGATCGTCTGTGTAACTTCCATTCACTCTGCCTCCATTTTCACATCCTCTACACCTATCTTGTGCACAGCTGGGTTGCACAGGCCTCTCTGGTGCTTCAGCACCCCGCAGGTCCCACAGGTAACTGGATCGCACAGTCCCTGCTGGGTCACACAGGCCTCTCTGGTGCTTCAGCACCCCACAGGTCCTACAGGTAACTGGATCACACAGTCCCTGCTGGGTCGCACAGACCTCTCTGGTGTCCCTGCACCCTGCAGGTCCTGAGGGTAGGCAGCTGGATTGCATCAGTCCCTCTCGGGCTCCAGCTTCCCACTGCTCTTATAAGCTTCTGAATCGCACAGGCCTCTGTGGAGCCCCAGGTCCTGCTGCTGGCGGCTGGGGAGTGCTGCTGCCCCATGGGGCTCAACTCCTACTCAGCTTTTGCTGTAGTTTTTGGGGATGGGTCTCAGTTGCTGGTCTGTGCTACTATTGTCTGGGGATCAATGTCTGCTCCCCAGCCTCTGTTGCTGGGGGTATATATCGATTCTGATCGGGCTGCCACTATGGGGGATGGTGCTAGGCTCCTCGCTGTCCGTGGCTCCCATGACTGTTACCTTGGCAGCTCCACTACTGTGCACAGGTCTGTGTTGACACCGAGTGTCCACTGGTCCGATAGTGCCGGGTGTGCTGGTGGGCTCAGGTTGCTGGGCCCTAGCTGCTCTCACTGCTTCCTCCCAGGGAAGACCCAGGATCTTCCAAAATGGTGGGACCTCCCAGCGGCACAGGGAGAAGTGTCCTGAAGGGCTGCTTACTGTGGTAGTTGGCTGCTCCCGTCCACAGCACAGGAACTTTCTGCTCCGCATCTCTGCACTGCTCGGGTTTGGTCGTCCACCTTCACATCCACTCACACTCTCTCACACCCTCCCTCCGGTCCTGCCCACCACCATCTTCCCCTGCACATCTAATTTGAAAATTGTTCTTAAGGTGCCATGGTTGGCAGAGGCAGAGAAAATAGTGGTGACTATGAGACTCCAGGCAACACATTCCTATCAATAGGGCAGTTTTGCCTGAATCTTTTATATGCAGAATTCCAAGAATGATTACAGTTGGAAATTTAAAAGAAAAGAGTTTGTGTGCTTAAAAAAATTGAAAACCTTACCTGGCTGGTGTGGCTCAGAGGTTTGAGTGTCGGCCCCTGGACCAATGAGTCGCAGAGGTCACCGGTTTAATTCCCAGTCAGGGCACATGCCCAGGTTGTGGGCCTGATCCCCAGTGGGGGGCATGCAGGAGGCGGCCAATTGATGTTCTCTCATTGATGTTTCTCTCTCTGTCCCCCTCTCCCTTTCTCTCTAAAATCAATAAAGGAAAAAAAAATTAAAAACAAAAACACTGTAGATAAACCACACACACTGATTTCTTCTTTTGTACAAAATACTCTAAAATGACAGTAAAGGGACTGTTTTCTTAAGTTATAAATACAAAGAGAGGAAGACAGTATATTAGCAGACAAGAGATTTCAGAACAGGTTTAGAAGGCAAGGCAGACAGAGTCCCAGTAACTGACCAGAGAAAGCTTCCACCCTTGTGTCTGTAACAGGGAACTCTGGTCACAGGGCAAACCATCCACCCACAGACAACCTGAAAAAGCTCTAATCTGAGGACATTAGATACCGCTAAGGCAGCATGAGAGGTGCATGTAAAAGTGTCCATATATGTATGGGCCTGTTTGTAAATGTTGTTCTGATGTACCACTCTGACACCACAATGTTTAATTAGTGATCCTTTATAATGTCTCAATATATGGTGGTTTGATTCCACCAATTTTGTTCAAGTTTATCTTAACTATTTTGTTCATTTTTATTTTCAAATACATTTTAAAATCGCCATGTCAATTTCCAGAATAAACTTCTGAGAATTAAAAAAAAAAAGTAAAGAGTATGAAGACCTTCAAGTGAAGTACTTGAGCCCCAGGGCATTTCCCCATCCAAGTACTTGAATGATCCTCTCTACCTCCCACCACCTCTGCCTCCCAACCAAATATATATATAGAGAACATCTCTGAAGATACTGAGACTGCAGGGCAGACTGGATTTGAGGTATCAAAGGCCATCTGTGTGGAAATGGCTGAACTGCTGACAATCGATTCTAGAGCTCCAGAGGGATGTCAGGTGAAGATCTAAGAGCCAAAAGATGAAGCAATACGATTGAAAGCATTACTCTGAGGAGGGCTGCAGCCTTAGAGAAACATCTACATGGATAGTAATTTAGCCAGAAGAGAAGCAGTGAAGGAAACAGAAGGAAATGGCCAGAGGCAGGAATTGAAACCAGAAAGTACAATATCATGGAAGCAAAGATAAAACAGAAAATTTCTGGAAGAGAGAAAAGTCTTGGAAAATCTAAATAAGGACTAAGGAAAGAGCACTGAATGTGGTTGGCAAGATGTCACCAGTTTCATGGAATGACCTTCACTCTACAACATGTGTGCCTGGCACAGTACTGGGTTTCCCACGCCTGAGGGAACTGGGGAGAGGCAGGAGTCAGGTTAGAAAGCATTAAGAATTAAACAGTGAGACTGGCTGGTGTGGCTCAGTGGCTGAGTGTTAACCCATGTACCAAGAGGTTGCTGGTTCAATTCCTGGTCAGGGCACATGCCCAGGTTGTGGGCCTGACCCCCAGTAGGGGGCATGCAGGAGGCAGCCAATCAATGTTCTCTCTCATTGATGTTTCTATCTTTCTCCCTCTTCCTTTCTCTCTCTCTAAAAAAAAATAATAATAATAAAATGTTTTTTAGAAAAAGAATTAAACAATGAGTAAGATAGACTTTCATTAAGAAATTTTGGGGTAAAAGGTAGGAATGAAGTAAAATGATAGACTGAAAAAACAAAATAAAACAAAAAACCCAGAGCCTAAAAATGAAAAACCAATTGTGTTTTAAAAATTTTATATATTTAGAGAAAAATGGAAGAAACCAGGGAAGACGGAGAGATAAGATGCAGTCATGGCAAGGCCCAAGAGAAGGCAGGAAGTAAGAGACCACGTTGCTAGGGAGTTTAGCCTTGGAAGGGAGTTTAGCCTTGGAAGGGAGAAAGGGATGAATATAATCCTCTAAAGTAGATAGAAGGGAGCCGAGCATTGTAACATGTCCCTCTCTTTTAAGTAACAGTGGACACGAACCCAAGAGTCTAGGGCTGCCATAGAAGATTGTAGACCTCATAGACCTCACAGAGAAATATAGAGTGTGGACCACCTGGAACTTTTGCCAGCTAAATACAAAAACCTGATTAATATAATAAACATTCATATTACAGTGGAATAGTAGATGCAAGTGTAACAAATAGCTCCATTGTTAGCAAAACAGCAAAATTTGTAGAGTCGTTCACCGCTTAACAGCGTTTTGGTCAACAATGGACCACTAATACGGGAGATTGTGATGAAGCTGGAAATCCCTATCACCTAGTGACACTGTAGCCCTCATAACGCTGTAGTGCAACGTATTACTCATGCTTGTGGTGACACTGCTGTAAACAAACCTACTGCACTGCCAGTCCTATGAAAGTACAGCCCATACAATTATGTACAGTGCATAATGCTTGATAATGATAATAAATGACTATATTACTGGTTATGTATTTACTATACTTTTTATTGTTGTTTTATAGTGTATTCTTTCTTCTTATTTAAAAAAGGTTGCTGTAAAAGAGTATGTCGTGGCCCTGGCCGGGTAGCTCAGTTGGTTAGAGTGTCGTCCCAATATACCAAGTTTGCAGGCTCTCTGGTCAGGGCACATACAAGGAACAGCCAACAGGGGCAGGAAGACATTAACCAAAGAACTTATATGCATAGATGCGTGACCCATGGACACAGACAATAGTTCGGTAAAGGCCTGGGGGTCGGGGAGGCGGAGGGGAGCAGGGTGGAGGGGGGTAATGGGGAGAAAAAGGGAATATCTATAATACTTTCAACAATAAAAATACATTTTAAAAAATACTAAGCAAAGAACAACAAAAGAAACAGCCAATAAATGCATAAATAAGTGGAACAAATTAATGTTTCTGTTGCTCTCAAATCAATAAATAAAAATTTAAAAAAAAAAAAAAAAAAGAGTATGTCGTGTTATGCCAGCAGCATCCTCATCTGGTATTTACATCTCCACCTCATCTGGTGTTTACATCTCCTGATTGCGTCATCTTGGCTTGAGCTTGATTTAATCTTATGTTTTGTATAGTGACATGCTGTACAGGCTTATAGCCTAGGAGCAATAGGCCATGCCATACAGCGTAGGTGGGCAGTACTGTCCCATCTAGGTTTGTGTAAGTGCACTGGAGGACATTTCAACAACAAAATCGCATAATGACACATTTCTCAAAATGTATCTGTCATTAAGTGGTGCATGACTGTATAGCATTTAAGTGATATTTTAAGAACTGAAAATATAATAATGTCCAAAGATGATATAAAGAAAGCTTCTACAGTCTCTAGTTGTTCGAAAAATACAATTAATTTTTGTAGTGTAAGCTTATAACCAAACAATCTTCAATATCTTGATTTGGTATCTCAAACTCAAATACTCATGAAAATAATGTGTAAGAATATTTATTATACATAAGTCTATTAACATTTCAGACCCGAGGACAATTGTACATTTTATTTTCTTATCACAGAAGGCATTACCATACAATTCAGGTTAACAAGATGGAAGTATGGCAAGAAACACCACATATCAGTGGAGTGCTACGTTGCAGAAAATTATTCATTAGAAAGAAAACAAATGCATGTTTTAAGACACCTGCTAAACGTCAAAACTTAAATTAAGACTATTTAAAATAAGATCATAAATATCACTGCTAACTTTGCCCCCCAAATTATGGGGCTGACTATTGGTATTATCAAAATACATATATTTTTTGTTCAGATAGAGCGGGAGGGAGAGAGAGAGAGAGAAACATCGATGTGAAGGGACACATCGAGTGGCTGCCACCCGCACGACCAACCAGGGCCGGGGACAAACTGCAACCGAGGTATGTGCCCTTAGCGGGAATCGAACCCAGGTCTCTCCGTACCGCAGGCCGACGCTCCAACCGCTGAGCCAAACCGGCCAGGGCAAAATACATATTTTTGATGCCTGGCAACAATAGTTCCCTGCAGAAATCCTACCAGTTGTTTCTGGAAGGGAAGAAACCAGTTTCATGGGCCAAAATGCTCAGGCTACCTCAGTGAGAGTTCCATGGTGCCCGTTCTATTACTGGCTAACTGGACTGCCCACGTATAAGTAACCTTATAGGCTTCAAATCGTACAGAGAAACAGTTTCATGATTGCGTCATATTTACCTGGGGACCCAGATCCCAAGTTGAGATTGTCCTTGGCTCTCAAAACAAGATACTAAGAATGGATAGAAAAGACTGTACTCACGAAGGCCTAGCCACTGTGTCTGCCCACCATATATATTTACGGAATCCACAAAGCTGTGACTTTCTAGATGAAATCTCTGCAGGTGGAAAGTAGCACTATTGGCAATTAAAGTCTGAAGGCCAAGTCTGGAGACAGGTTTCTGCGGTGAATCAGAGCTGAAGTAGCACACTACTTCAGTCACAGGCTGAGCATAAAAACAAGCCGAGAGCAGGAGGGGAGAAGGGAACAAGGAGGGAAAGAAGGTTTGGGGAAGGTCACGAGTGGGTACAGAGGCCATGAGGGATTGAGAGATGGAATGACAAGAATGGGCAGCCAAGGAAACTTCGAAGTCTGAGATCTCCCAGGGTAACACTTTCTGTGAAGCAATTCAAGGGCAAGGTTGTATGCATTGCATTAGAAGTGAGAATCTTGAAGCAGGTCAACTCAAAACATGTAAAAATAGGAGAGGAAGAAAGCTATAGAGTCTGTGCAGTGATAAACCAGCAGGCTGGCTAACAACTGGCCAAAAAAGAGGAAGTAGATGTTATAAAACTTGGGAACAGGATGTTGTAGCCAAACTCACAAAGGAATGAAGAAAGGTAAGAGAAGCAAGGTGATCCTGATTTTTGCTTTCATTAAAGTTCTACAAAAACCAGATGCTGATTTTTTACTTCAAAAAATATTTATATTGTTTGCAGCGATGAGGATGGCAGGATTAAAGAATGAAAACAGCTTTGTCTTGACCATATGTAACACGTTTGGACCTTATATAATGTTTAAAAGTGCCTCACATCAGTAATGAAAAATTCAGATGACTTTCTGGTCCTTCCACTGACCCAGCAAAGTTACCCTGAAATCCCTGGAAAGTACACGCTTTCTCCTTGACTGACTGCCACATATCAAGTGTAAGGGCAATAATTGGGACCAAATTCTATGAACGTGGGATGGCTACCAAAATGTGATCACATACCTGGCCTCACAGCACCAAACAGCACAAATACCTCTTTATAAAAAAATCCCCTTTAGTACAAAGAAATGTTACAAGGTTTTGTGATTTTCAAGGATTTTTAAACCACACTTGTCAATAACTATCTAGGTAGGTATATTATAGCTTATACACTTACGAAGCAAAGAAAATCAGTTCACATGTGAGCTGACCAAAGATATCATCACATATTAATGACATGTGAGAAACATTATTAACTTCTACCCTCGAAAGCACAATTAGGTCCTGGCCGGTTTGGCTCAGCGGTTAGAGCATCAGCCTGCGGTCCAGAGAGACCTGGGTTTGGTTCCCGCTAAGGGCGTGTACCTCGGTTGCAGTTTGTCCCCGGCCCTGGTTGGTCGTGCGGGTGGCAGCCACTCGATGTGTCCCTTTCACATTGATGTTTCTCTCTCTCTCTCTCTCTTCCTCCTCTCCTCCCACTCTATCTGAACAAAAAATGGAAAAAAATGTCCTCAGGTGAGGATAAAAAAAAAAAATAACACAATTAGTTGTCAGGAGCATTTGAAAAAACATAACATAAATCAAAGACCTTCCTTGAGAAAGAGGCTGTGGATGTCAGGTGGTCCAATTTACATATTAGAAAGCTAAGGCACAATGAAGTTCAACACCTCAGCTGAAGGCCACACAGCTGCTGGTGGCCCAGCTGGGACAAGAACCCCACACTCAGCTCCCTCAAAGCCCTTCTCCCCCCGCCTCCACCCACCCCAAGGTACAAATGTCTGACAGAGCTGTGTGGGACTTCCACGTAAAGTGCTCTTTTTATAGTATAAAATGACAAAATCTAAAAAATAAGAATGAGCAGAAATTAAGAAAAATATTTGCTTGATATAAAATATTAATTCAAAACTATACCTTTACTGCTTCTGATGAAAGTACATTTTCCTTTTTCTGACTTGTACCCATGGGCTCATTTTCAACACTGAAAAATAAAAACCACAATTTCTTTTGAAATTAAAAGAGAATTACTAAAATCCAACAGTTTCTGTTTAAAGCAAACAATGAAAGGTCCTTTACCTGCAACGCTCAAGAGATTCATATACAAATTGTTATACTAAGAATACGCTGATTTTAATCTCTACACTTGAAAAAACATTAGAAAATGCTCATCCAGAAAAGGTGAAGGAATGAAGATGTACAAATTGCCAATTATTAAAACAGTCATGGGATGTAAAGTACAGCACAGGGAGTATAGTCAATATTACTGCAATTACTATGTACGGTGTCAGATGGGTACTAGATTTACTGGGGAATCACTTTGTAAGTTACAGAAATGTCTAACCTAAATTTGGTGTACACCTGAAAATAATATTGTATGTTAACTGTAACTGCAAGTATTTTTTTTTTTTTATCCTCACCAGAGGACATTTTTCCATTTTTTGTTCAGGTAGAGTGGGAGGGAGAGAGAGGAACAGAGAGAGAGAGAGAAACATCGATGTGAAAGGGACACATCGAGTGGCTGCCACATGCACAACCGACCAGGGCCGGGGACAAACTGCAACCGAGGTACGCGCCCTTAGCGGGAACCGAACCCGGGTCTCTCAGGACCGCAGGCTGACGCTCTAACCGGCCAGGGCGAAAGTATTTTTTTTTAAATGCTCATCCAGGCTTCAAAAATTTTTGTGAGTCCATTATGTGTTGTATTTTCTTATGCTGATAATCAGCATCACAGTGATGAGCACCAATGTACAACTACTATAATCTTGGAAAGTACTAGCATTCTATCCTTTTATTTATCTTAAGGTTCTCCATAGCCTGATTTTTTTTTTGATGTCTATGCTGAGTGTTATTTGGAATATGTTTCTACTCAGCAAATTTTTATATACATAGAGGGTCACCTAGCGAGTCTGGGGAATACGCAAAATAGATGCAGGCATATCTAACCCCAATGTGTCCCAGATGGTACCCTAAGAATCTGATTTTTCATAGTCAGTTTTAATTTTCTTGTTTGGAATACTTTCACGGATGCCCTTTCAAATGACATAATAAACTACTTTGCCCATTAGGCATATACACATTTTAGGTCTAAATATTTATATCTCTAACTTTATGTTATCTTGTTTTCATACTTTCACAACCCTAGATAAATTAAGTAGCTCCACTCCAAAGAGTTCCATGACGGTCTTGATAGGCCGGGAATCATGCTTGGCCCTGAGGATGTAAGAACAGGGGCTTTGTAAAACCTGCTTTTGTAGGAAGGACTGACACAAAGTAATCATACAGTTTGGTACAAGTCAGGACCACTGAGTGAACAAAATGCTATGGAGTACAGCGGAATCGAGGAATAACTGTCTGCTCCGTGAAGTGCCCACAGAAGAAATACAAAGGCAGTTGGGTAACAGAGAATATGGCATTTTCGGAAAACCATATTTTGTTTGTTTTTAATATAAAACTGGAGCACAGGGAGTTGTGAAAGGCTAGACATGAGACTGAGACCACAGGTTAGTGAATGCAAGACTATGAAGAACCTGCCTGACCTGTGACAAAATTTGATCTTTGTCCTACCAGCACTCAGGGAGGGGACAAGCCTAGAGCAGAGTGATGCGAGAATGCAAAAAAGCACACGGTCGTGGGGCCTGGTGGGAGAGGGAATGGAAAGGAGGAGGTGGAACAGCTCAGATCAGACAAAGGCCACACAGAGCAGATGGGATGGAAAGAGAGGACACAATTTATGCTCCTTAGATTTCCATCCATACAATCCAGTTCAATTATGCAGTCAGGGAACAAATGGTAATGGAAAAAAACAAAACAAAGACAGAAAGATCATGAACACCTGGAAAATATAATGGATTAAACTTTCTTTAAAGTCTCAGACTCTGTGCAGGAATAGATGGACTAATAAATCACAGCCACCCTCTTAAACCTTTTAAATGTCAGTAAGAAAAGCAAGCATGTAAACAAGGGAGATATATGAACTGTGTGTTTAACATAAGGAAATCCTACAGAAAAAAAAGAGACAAAAGCAGAAAATAAAATAATATTGTACAATACAGAATTGTGACCTTATACATAGGTATATCTATAAAATAAGAACATCTCAAAATAGTTATTTTTAAAGTAAGTGGATTCTTATCTCTCTCTTTTCTCTATTCTACTAGCCTTTTGCCAGGGTTGTTTACAATTCAGGTTTGTTTTGGTTTTTTTGTAACTAAATGTCAATTGATACTGGTCTACTTAAGCTCAAATAAAAAAAGAGATTGGCAAAATACATGTAAAAAGAGCATGTTTTAACAATTTGGGGCATAATTAAGAATGATACTGACCTGATATTATAAGTGTACTATCTAACTACAGATTTTGAAATGATATACCTAAAATGATATACCTAAAATGGTTGTCCATTTGCCTAGCAAAATATGAATCTATTACATTCAGAAACGATATCATTCATGTTTCCATCTCAGGGCCTAGCCTTGTACATGGCATTGTAAAGGCACTCAACTATCATTTGTTAAATGAATAAAAAAGTAGTTGGTATCAAAGAGGTTCTCCATTTGTGCCTGCTTACCTTAATCAAAAACTTTTCCACTGTGAAGAGTATAATAACACACAATACTGTTTTTTTCTTAATGAAGTGCGTGCCTGTGTGTGTGTGTGTCTGTGTGTATGAAAGAACATTCTGTACCATCTTTCTCTAAAGGTATAAGGAGAGAGATGGGTCTGGGGGAAGAAAATACTCAACAGGAATAAGGTAATTTTCAGTTGATTTAAAAACAAAACACAAAAAAATTAGAATAGAGTAGATAACGATAATTAAAACAATGGATACACAGATGTCTGCTTGGTATCTCCCCCCCCCCCCCCCCAAAAAAAAACCCAGGAGACTCAAAAGCTTTGGAGTAGTACTCTCAGACTCTTAAAATTATGAGGAAAAGAAAAATGTTCAAATTCCAATAATTTCACACCATATGAAAAATGACAAGGCATTCCTATTTTTCTCACAATTTAACCCCCTTTGGAACCTGGGAATATTTCAACAGCAGTATTTTTAGAAAGCACACATTTCGCTCATAGCAAGGGGTGAGGGGCAGGACTCATAACCACACGTAGGCACAGAAAAGACTACCTTGCATTTTTAAACAGTTCCGTCTTACTTAGCTAACCGAACTTTGGAAATTAATCTTTTAAAATAACCCAGATAAATATCAAGGTCAAAGTAACACAGAAGTTCCTCAGTTTCAAACCAAACTTGTTTGGAACAGAGCTAAAAACCAGGAATCCAACACACAGACGTTAAGTGTCTACCTACTTTATGCCAGACCTAAAACAAACAAACCTCGGGGCCATGAAAAAAGGGACACATTAACATTCTAGAGTTCAAATGATTTACAGAGAGCAGAGCCCCTATCCTGTATCTTACAGTCTTTGTTTTTATTGGATTCTAACAAGATTCCCTAACCCACAGCAGAGAAGCGGCAGAAAATGGCACAAGTACACACAGACTCACTCACCAGGTATGTCCTGCATGCTTTTCAGGTGCCAGGCACTGTTCTTGGTGCTAGGGGTGGAGCAGTGAACATACAGACAAAATCCGTGCCCTCACTCCTTCAGAACCCCTGTCTGGATGCCCTGCAATCTCCTGGGCTATTGTGTTTATAAAACAGATTTCTGGGCCTCATTGTGAAGGATGCCAATTGGCGTGGGGTCCAGGAATTCACATTTTCAACAACTGACTCCCCCGTCCCCAGGTTGCTCTGGTACCGGTGGTCCACCTACCACATTTTTGATAAAGAATAGTCCAAAAGCTTTCCATACTCAGCTAAAACCAACAACTGAGAGTTGAATAGGGAAACAAAGGATCTGGTCAGAAGGCTCTCCACTTAATAGCTGAATGTGTTAAGTGTTGATACTTAAAGGGTAGATATTAGTTATTTAGAAACTCACTCCTGTGAAACATGACCTATCTCCCAACCCAATGCCAGGCAGAGCCCCCAGGAGCACGCTGAGCTCCGAGCAGTGTGGGGCCAAGGAAAGCATCCCGTCTGGTCTGGTAGCACGCACTGCAGACGGAGGCACAGACATGCCGCCGGCCTCTCCCAGTCAGTCCTTTGTGTGGTAAGAATACAGCTTCCTGTATGGCCAACAGATAGACACACAGAACAGTTCCACACTGCACTCAGACACAGGGGAGGGGGCACAGCCAAGGAGAGGACAGCTCTTCCCTCTTCCCTCTCCCCGAACAGCAGCTGGGGCCAGCCTCTTACTCTGCCTTTTCACCCACACATCATTACTGTGGCAGCATCAGAAAAATCTGGAAATGTTAAAGGACTGTGCACAGCTTCTGTAAGTGCCTTCCGGAGGTTTGCCCACTTCTCCACAGGTGCGGGAGTCTGGGATTCCTTGCCACTTCCAGAAAGAAGGGGATCTCTGATGCTGACCACACCCCTCGTAGTAATTCTGAGCATCCCTAAACACAAGATCACTTAATGGGAGGCAGTTCCCGACTGGGATGCCCCGGTATCTAAACAGTGCCCCCATGTCACTGTCCACAGGGACTGTCCACCCTACTTGCAGAGAGCCGAGGATCTCCCTCCCCTCCTTCCTCTCCATCCCACTCAGCTGCCTGAGATTACCTTCCCACGCCACAGTCACCTCCACTGCACAGGTGTGCTCTGCAGTAGAGACACTAGCAATATTGCTGAAGACAGGGAGAGAGAACATGTTCTCTTTCCACATTGACATAAAACTGCTGGTTCCAGAGGCGGGTCCACCAACCAGCCTTGCTCTCTATGGCACCTCGTTAGTCTTCCCTTCCTGGCATGTTGTTCCTCACCTCCAAGCCCCCTGGACACAACGCCTTTCCCTTGAAATGGGATCAATTCATACTTCAGTCCTCTAGGTGTGACTTGACTTTGAAGGACTAAATAAGAAAATAATATGGAACAAAAAGGAGTCTTTTACCTACCCACTCCCTTCCCCACTGTCATCAGTAATCAAAATTCTTTGCAAAAACTCAAAATAGACATGTGTCTGTTTTAGGGACAGTCCCTTAGGACAGCCCCTTAGGAACAGACATCTTTCTGGATCTGATTTTTCAAATATGAAAATTGAAAGGGTAAGACCAGCTCTCTGCTAGATCAGAAATCCCACATGATCCTTCAATACAGGGCAAGTGGAAAATGAAATAGGTAGACTAACCTTGAGGTTTTTGTGGTAAAGGAAGAGACTGACCAAGAAACCAACTCAGAATCAATATTAAGACCAGGGCATTATAACCAAGAGGCAGAAACAACTGGTCCTTGTTTTAAAGTTACCGAGGCAACTCAGGGCCTATCCTCTATCCCCTTAGACTCTACCCTCTCAGCCTTCCATTAGGTCTTTAAATACCATATGGACTCTATCCCCACACCCTCCTGAAGAGTCTGCTCATGCCATGAGGACCATCTACACTACTCTGGGGATTTTTTCTTAGAAACATAGCTTCACATGATGGCCTAGCATTCTCCTTGCCTAGTGACAAACTACTGATACATCATGGATCAAACTAACTTTTCCATACTGGCCTGAGCCCCATCCAGCATCTCCAACCCTGCTTCTATGGCATAAAGACAGAGTTCCACACTGATGATTTACAAACAACCATCTGGGAAACTGTCCACTCATAAATGGTGACAGCCAGTGGTTGAGTAGCACTTACATATTTTTTAATGACCATTAACAGAATATAAAACAGGTGGTTATGGCACTATTTCGGGGCTTCAAATTAAAAGGTAACTAAAAGCTGCAATCAAACAGCATGTATTTTAGCTCAAACATCTGGCACTAGGATTTCAGAACTCTTTAGAGAAAAACTGGGAGAAGGGAGGAGAGGTAACAGACATGATTATGAAGCTCTGCTGCCTTGCAATCTTAGACTCTTCTGACAGCCCTTTCCCCATAATGTCAGCCGCTCTCCTATAACGTGGGTGTCTTCCTTGAAGCAAATTTACTTCTTGTCCTCCATCTTATATGCCCCCCCAAAAGACCCACAATTACAGTTCAATCACAGGCTTTAGAGTGAGAATTTCAGTGTGACGTGTACCTGAGCTGTCTACCTGTACATGGCCTTAGTAACTGCTATTCTCCCCAAGTCCTCGACCTCATACCCTTTAGATTCTGAACATCAGTGACTCATCTCACAAGAACCAATACCCTGAATCTCTTGCTGTGATGTGAACTCAAACAGTATTCCAGCTGCCTTCTAAAATAGGCCACTCATTCATATCCCATTCAACACATCGTCCTGAGAAAGGACAGTACAGATGCAAGGACAGGAGCGACTGTGCCTTCCCGGAGCTCCCAGAGCCTCACCAAGGCTGACTTCGCCTCCAACCTCCAGTTCAAATCCTTTCTCCTCTGTAAATTCTTCCAGATACTGATAAAACAACAATCTATGTGAGAATTCATACATACATACACACGCCCATGCCCAAGTGATCCTTTCAAAAAGTAAATACTATTTTGAGGCCTTACCATAGCCTACCTCACCTGGTCCCCGGCTCCCTTCCCCATGTCATCAACACCTACTCTCCCTTCCATCCTGTTATCTCTGCCCCCTATGGCATCGGTGCCAACATGATCCTGCCCCAGGACCTTGGAACCAGCTGCTTCCTCTGCCTGGAAAGCTCTATCCTATTTGTTCAGGCCCCACTCGCAAACATCATCCAGATCTTTGCTCAGATGTTGTGCAACAGAGAGATCTTCTGTGACCATGCTGCCTACACCTTACTCCAGACACACTGCTTCCACCACGTCCCGCCCCTCACCCTGCTGCAATCTATTTCAAAGCACATTATATATTAGTTTACATAACTTAATTTTTGCCCTCTTCATTAGAACACAAACCCTATGTAATCAGACACACACTTATAGATTTTAAAAGCAATGGTATGGCTAAGATTTTTTTAAAGGATTAAATTAATATTATTTTTATAATTTGTATAAATATATGTACTATTGTAGAAAGTGTTACGGCACCATTGATAAGTGAAAAAATTCAAATTTCCAAATACTGAAGAGACCTTTATCTGTAAAAATATGTATACGTGTAGATACACACACAGGAAATGCTCTAGAAGAACAGTACTGAGTGGGTAGGGTTATGAGTTGTGCTTTATTTCTTTTTTGATTTTCTTATACTTTCATATCTGTTTTACAAAAGCATATATTACTATTAAAAAGAAAAAAAATACAAAGTAGTGCAGTTGATTTTTAAAAGCAAATAAAAACAAGTTTATGGGAAAGTACAAGCAATAAATTTAGACTAGACAAAAAAAATACAGTAGAAACACATCATAATTTCTTTGTATCATGATATACATAACATTGGCAAGTAAAATCCGTATCTGCATATCTATAATCAAAAGTCGAAAGCCTGACAGCCTCATTCCGGTTCTGACCGACAGAGCACGGTGCCACCCCCAGGCGGGGTCTGCTCCCTGGTGCTCTGCCAGTCAAGACAATAAAAGACTGACAGCCCACTTATCAAAACGTAAAATTTTAAATATTCCATCACGTGTCTTAAGAAGCATGGTAGTCATAAAAAATGATGATCTCCCACTAAGGCACTATCCATGTTTTGTATAAATTTTAATACAAAGAGTAAAGCAGAAATGTCTAACTTACATTTGGCAGAAATTCCATGAAACTAGTATTTGCGAGAGCGCCCAAATACTATTTTCATGTCATTTCTGGCACTGCCATTTGTACTGGTCACAGAGAACATATAAAGACACTCTCCTTAAAAGCATGCTGTAATAATGAAATCAAAACAGTATTTTACATAAATCTAAAGACTGGCTCTTGACTTACACCAAAATTACAACAATTATTTTGGCTGGAAGAGTAAAGTGAAGTGGGAGGAGGTGTAACATAGCTAGGTCCTCATCCACCATAATCAGAAGTCAATATAAATTGTCAAAAGTTTATAAGTCAAGGAAGAATAGTAAGGCATATAGACACACATACAGAAATACAAGAAACAGCTTAAATGAGATTAAAACAGTTTCCTCCGAGAAGAGTGTCTCAAGAATGGGCCGACCCCTGTTCAGTGCTCCATAGCCCCTGCGGATCACCTGGGTACTTATTTTAAGAGATGAAGAAAGAGCTGCGCAATGCCTGCCTTCCCCACAAATCTGCATGAGTGCTCTGAGCCCAAGACCACACTGCATGGTGTTCACTGCTGGATTCCCAGGAACTAGCACAGTGCCTGGTACAAGTGGTGCTAAATGAATTCTTGGTAAACACTGGTGAGGTTTTTCAATCAAATGATCAAAATGACAAGCTCACGTAGAGGAATTAACCAATAATACACTTTCATACATGACTTTTCCAGTAGAACAAATCTCCCTGATCTGAAAGTCATTTATTTTGTACCCTACAGAGTTTTAGCTGGTATGCTAAAGCTGGAAGAAACAGAGATGAGGGCCACCTCCCTTGCTTTATAACTCACGAGTCTGAGGTGGTTAATGACCTACTCAAAGTAGATGAAAGGTGATCTCACAAAAATGAGCTGAGTTGATACTTTTGAGGCTCTGTTGACTCCAGTTTCACAGTATAGACTAATAATATATACACCTCACTCATACTTACAGAAAGTATCAAAATATCAAATCATTCTGCACTATAAATATTACTTCCATGTATTTATAGCCTTAATTGTAATCTTTCTCACTTGAACAAATTAATGGAGTTCATTCTTTCTTTGGAGAATTTTTGCCAACTCAGGATCATAAATTCTTTTGTTTTTGTTTCTTCCTTTTTTAATATTAGGCACAAATAGTCATTAGGTCTTAAACCATTTTTTCCCTCAAATAGGTAAATCACATACCATTTTAAGTATAAAAAGGTATAAAATGAAGTCTCCTTTCTCTTCCTCATTTCTTCACCCAGTCTTCCCTCCCCTCTAAATAGTTAACACACTAGTAACAAACGTTATTTCATGCACTCCCCTTTTTAATATACAAATAGGAGCATACCATACACAATGGTTTGCATCTTTTTTTTTTTTAACTTAATGTATCTTGGAGCTATTTCCTTACCAGTACATAAAAAAGATTTCTCATACTTTTTGACAGCTGTGTAATAATATTCCATTACATGAATATACCATGAATTATCAGTTAGACCACTACTGATGGGACTTGACTTTATTTTTTATCTTTTGCTTATTAAAACAACACTGCAATGACTAAACTTGCCTGGCAACTTTGGGCCTGTTTGTAAACTGTACAAGCCTGATGGAATTCCAATGGAGGAACTGCTGAGTCAGAATACATACATGTATAGTATTGACAGAATTTGTCAAATTTCCCTCCAAAGTGGTGTACCTGTTTACACTTGGGTCAGTAATGTATGAGAGTCCCCACATCAAATTCATCAAAGTAGGTGAAACTGGTATCTTGCTATAGTTTTAATTTTTATCTGTTGAAGAAGATTGACACTTTCTGTGTTTAAATATGAAATTATAAATTGTATAAAAACATACATTTTATTTTCCTTTCTCTCAATTGCCAGGACTATAAATTCTTTATTGTACTGAACACTGACCAGGCCATCTGGGCAGACGTCCAGCTGCACACCATTGTCTTTTATATCCATTCGCAACCATTTTCTAAGGCCAGACTTTTTTTATGGGTCTTCCCAAGTTAAGCAGAGGAAGCTGTCACATACTGCTGGAGGCTTTGAATTCAGGAAGGAGAATTCGACTCCTGACTCTGCGAGACTTCTGATTAGCTATTGGACTTCTCCAAGACTCAAATTATATGTCTGTAGAATGGAGTAAAGATACTTCTCTCGTAAAGTTGCTCTGAGGATTAAGTGAACATACAAGGGTGGGCAAAAGTAGGTTTACAGTTGTTCATATGGAAAATAAATAAATGATACAAGAATAAACTTTGTCAAACAAGTGTTGGCAAGGGTGTGGAGAAAAGGGGACTCTAGTACACTGCTGGTGGGAATGTAGACTGGTGCAGCCACTATGGAAAACAATATGGTGTTACCTCAAAAAATTAAAAATTGAACTTCCATTTGACCCAGTGATCCCACTTCTAGGAATATACCCTAAGAAGCCTGAAACACCAATCAGAAATAATATATGTACCTCCATGTTCGTAGCAGCACTATATCAATAGCTAAGATCTGGAAACAGCCCAAATATCCATCAGTAGACAAATGGATAAAAAAGCTGTGGTACATATACACAATGGAGTACTATGCAGCTGTAAGAAAGAAAGATCTCTTATCCTTTGAGACTACACGGAGGGACATGGAGAGTATTATCCTAAGTAAAACAAGCCAAGCAGAGAAAGACAAATATTACATGATCTCACTTATGTGTGGAATATAATGAACATAACAGTCTCAGGAACAGGGTAGACCCAGAGACATGGAAGTAGGGTACAGATTGACAACCCTCAGAAGAGAGGGTGGAGGGGGGAGGAAAGAGATAAACCACAGAACTTATATGTATGTATGCATAACCGATGGACATGGACAACAAAGCCAGGGACGGGGTGGGGGAGATGGGGAGGAAGGTGTCAATGGGGAAAAAAGGAGAAACATCTGTAACAAAAATAAATTGATAAAAAAGGAAAGAAAGAAATATACAAAATATATGCAAAAGAAAAAATAAGCTTTGTGTTTCATATACTCATAACTGTAAACCTACTTTTGCCCACCCCTGTATTTAAAGCCCTAAACACTGGGCTTGGGTCTGATCAGGGCTTCAATAACGGGTGGCTTAGCTTTTGTCATCACTAATCAAGTCAGGCCAAAAACCACCTGACTAAGCAAACAGTTGTTGCACTGCTTGGAATACTTCCAATTAGATACTCCCGGGGGTTAAACACTGAGGGAGAGTGTGGCTAGAATTGTGCTATTACCTGGCCATTCACTGCTGCCAATTAAATAAATTAAGAATGAGTTATTTCTGGTTGCAAAATTTCAATCTGCTTCGCTGTCAAGATCAAACTATTTTGGATCTCCACTCACTCAGAATGCTGATTCCAAAAGGATGTGCTTTCCTGCCTCCATCCACTCGACTTGCTGAGCCTGCAGTGTCCAGGAGAAGCAGGGGGGACACTCACCTGCTGGCACAGCGACTGTCACATCGCCCCAGGACTGGCTTGGCAAAGAATGCAAATGACATCACACTCAGAGAGAAGTTAATAATGTGAAGATTCTCTGAAAGCCTAATTCAAGTTCTCGTACAATATTTGACAGTCACAGAACAGTAAGTGTTCTGAACCAAACACATCACATACACCAAAAACATCTTTGGCTCATAATGAGCTCATCTTGAGAAAAGACGTGCCCATGTTTATCTCTTCCATGAACTATGACCTCTTCGAGAACAGTTTTGGTCATTCATTCACCTACGTGTCCCCACTGCTTAGCACCATACTTGACACACAGCAACCACTCAAGTTAATGGACTGAAAAGACTCAAAATAAATGTGATTTCTTTAACTTTTATGTAATGCTGATCCTCTTTCTCAGGAGACAGCCCAGATTATTTTCCTGTATTTGAATTTATATCAACTTGTGTTCTCTTGCTACCACAGTTGTATTAGCATTTCTGGTATATCTGGGCTTCAGTGTAATTCATCAGAACTCTAGTTAGGAATTAGTTTATCCTGAGGTAATATTATTTTCCTCTTATTTTACAAAGTTTGCTATTACTTTTTTAAATAAAAATATCCAAAAATGTTATCATTGTTTCAATACAGTTAAAAGTTCTGATTACGTAACTTTATTGCAGGCCAATTTGAGGTACATGAGCAACTCCAACACATTTAGCAAACAACTGAGTGAGTTTTCAAGGAATGCCCTCAGCAAGAAACAGAATCCTCAAATTAGCCATCTGGCATACACCCTGTTAAACCCCCAAAAAAGATATTTCACTCGGGGAAAAAAACAAACCACTCTAGTTTCAACCCTTTAAAACAGTCTATATTTCTACTCCGCTGCCAAGAGTAGGTTCTGTGCTTTCCATTAACCTGGGAGCTCAAGATTCTCAGAGAAACACACCCTGAGGACATCTAGAATCTTCTAGTCACCTTTAATTACTGCAGGTATGAACTGCTGGTGTGGTCCTCCAACACCACACCGGTATATCGTAATCAACTAAACTAGTTACTCATTATCTGCTATGATGCTTTCAAATCGATGAAAATAGAGTCACCATGAAAATCCAGAGTACAGAGTTCCCTTTCCTCATATAACTGAAGATGGTTGGTACTTGCACTTGAAGGCCAACAGATCTCATGCATCAGGGCACTAATGACAGTTTTTATGAAACTACCTCCTACACAACAAGCCATTAGCATCCTGGCTTCACCCATTTAACACCCTCAGCTATGGTGACAAGCAAACATTCTCTGAACTTTAAATTGAGAGGCAAACTGTATGGAGACATTTAAGACCCTCCCTGTTTTTGTTGTTATTAATCCTCACCCAAGGATATTTTTTCCCATTGATTTTTAGAGAAAGTGGGATGGGGGGGGAGAGAGTGGGGAAGGGGGAAAAGAGTGAGGGGAGGGAGAGAAAGAGAAACATAGATGTGTCAGACACACTGATTGGTTGCCTCCCGCACTCACCCGGACCAGGGCCAGTGAACATCAGCCTGCAACCCAGGTACGTGCCCTTGACTGGGAATTGAACCCATGACTCTTCGGTGTGCAGGCCCACGCTCTAACCACTGAGCCACACTGGCCAGGACAAGATCCTCCCCATTTCTAAATGTTCAAGGATGGGGTGCATACGACCCCTAGCTGAAAACCACTAGTAAGTGCTTTAATGCTCCATGAACAGAGATTCACTCTTCACCTGACCTAGGTAAAGGAGACACCAGGATAAATAAGACACCACCCATCTTTGAGGCTAGTGATGCATTTTATCTTCATCAATAACACTATATTGGGACACTCAAAAAGGAGCAGCCTCAAAGAATATATCTGAAGTGGGGTTACACTGTCACGCATCCTTGAGCAAAGTAAAGAAAGGTCCAATTGACTTAGATATTAATGTGTTTTGAAGGAGCTCAGAAGGGTGGTGGGTGGGATGATGTAAGAAAAAGAATCAGAGTTTTGGAGTCAGTCAGAGAAACCTAAGTTCCAATCTTACCCCTGAACCTATTCCTCTCATAATCTGGGGTAAATCACTCTCCCTCCCACCTACCTAGGTGGTGTGTTGGATTATTACAATGACTGGAGGATGCTACTGGCAATTAGTGGCAGGGTCATAGATGCCAAATGTCTTGCCAAGGACAGAAGAGTCCAGTTAAACGAAGAATTATTCCACCCCACACACCAACAGTGTCCATCACTCAGAACTCTGCCTCCCGCAGTTTCCTTAACTGTCAGAATAGTGGTAAGCCTTCCAACCTTCCAGGCTGAAGGTGAGGTTTAAGTGAGATGCTGTAAGTAAAAGCACCAGTCTAGAAGTACAGTCAGCCCTTGAAAAAATGCTGTTCTCACCTTCCAACCCCCTCCCCAGTTACAGACATTGTACAGAGCTCATGATATACAGGTCCGTCACGTGTGGTATGGCAAAGAGAGTAGAGCAATCAGTTTCTCAAAGCGGGGGAAGTTAGAAGAAAGGTAGCCTCTATATTTCACATGGTAGCAGTATTTGCTTAACAGGTTTTTGCAAAAATTCTCTAAACATTAACTCGAGAGCCAAACACTCTGGTAGAGACCTTTATAATCCAGCTTCAATCTAACTTTCTTACCGCCTCTTTCACTCTGTCCCACTCATGTATATAGTCCCTAAAAGATCATAACCACCTGTAGGCCCTTGCTCAGACTAGAACACCTGTTCCTAATTTATCTCTATCTTCCTGGCTAAATTCTCTACCTGTAGAAACAGTACTAATGCCCTAAAAGCCCCATTAAAACCATCTCCACCACAAAGCCCTCCATGTTCTCCCCTATCACTTCCGATGAGTCTGTTATGTGCCATAAACTGGGCTAAACATTATAGCAGCGATTCTCAAAGTGGGAGCCACAGAACTCAAACTTCTAAGTTTCCCAAGTGTAAAAAAAAAAACAAAAACGTCAATTGCAGTTTTTGGTTCCATACTGGGGTGGGCAAAAGTAGGTTTACATTTGTGAGTTTGCAAAACAGAACATTAATTATTGTATTCCTATTTATTAATTATTGTATTATTTTCCATATGAACAACTGTAAACCTACTTTTGCCAACACTGTATAAGCTAAAGTAAATGAATATAAGCACTTTCTGGAATTGGCCAACCACTCAAGAGTGCAGACAAGCATTTGGAGTGCCCATACCTGAATTCACACATACAGCAGTGTCCATGCTAATAGGCTTCTTTAAAATAATTTCTTTGATTTTTAGAGAGGGAGGGAGGGAGAAGGAGAGAGACAGAAACATGGATGAGAGAGAACGTCAATTGGCCACCTCCTGCATGTCCCCCATTGGGGATCGGGCCCACAACCTGGGCATGTGCCCTGACTAGGGGCCTTTTGGTGCATGGGTTGACGCTCAACCGGTGAGCCACACTGGCCAGGCCTAACAGGCTTCTTTAATAGCTGAATGTTAATGAGACTCGAACAGCAGCAAACTCAATACTCAAATGATGTGTTCACAGCACATGAAGCACAAATAACTTAGAGCACACTATGGAAGCTTTACATCCCTAACCTATCAAGCACTTCATGTCTGCTGCATGACCCCTCTGCATCTAAAATCACCAGTACAGCCCTGGCGGGTTTTGCTCAGCGGTTAGAGCGTTGGCCTGCAGTCCAGAGAGACCCGGGTCGGTTCCTGCTAAGGGCATGTAGCTTGGTTGCAGTTTGTCCCCGGCCCTGGTTGGGTTGTGCGGGTGGCAGCCACTCGATGTGTCCCTTTCATGTCGATGTTTCTTTCTTTTTCTCTCTCTCTCTCCCTCCCTCCCTCCCAGTCTATCTGAACAAAATATGGGAAAATGTCCTCAGGTGAGGATAAAAAATAAAAAAATAAAATAAAATCACCAGTACAAGAAGGTAAACCTGGCTCCCATTAAGACAAAGTTTTTACTGTCTCTAAGAGAAATGGCCAAAATAACCTTTCATTTTGAAATAAGATCATAGTGACAAATTGCAATTCTGTTTCCAATCTTGTTAACACCAGGGTGTTATGTTACTAGGACATTTGGTACCACTAAGCATTTCCATTCGTTTCATTAAACTTTCAATAAGGGCTTTGTTTGTGTTTATATCCTTGAAAAGAAAGATTTAAGCTCATTTAAAAGGTAAAACACCCACACAAAGGACTATCTGCTATCCCCAAAACATCTGGCAAAGTCTAAAAAGGATGAGGACAAAATTAGTGTTCATATAAGCACAATTAAAATATGCATTGTCAAAAATTCACAGTCTGTGCCTACCTGGAGACAATGAGAAGGGGTAAGCAGACAACAGACTGGTTGGTAGAGTGGTTAGTTCCAGAGAAGAGATTAGGTTTGAGAAGTGCCTAAAAGCCAAAACAGGGCAGAAAGGCCGGCAGGGTTTCAGGACAATTCTGATATGAACCTGAAATTGGCCTACCTATTTCTTTCTAACAGGACTCAAGTTTCCCAGTTTGCTGAATCTACTTGAGATTTCTTTTAAACACTACTTCCATATCACCCAAGATTGTTAGTGTTGTTACAGTGAGAGCAGGCACCACAGGCTGTCTGCCCACAACCGCAGATCTGACATTCTGGTTGAGCCCTGTCAGACTTCAAACTATTTTTAACTACTGTGCAACTTTGAATTTTAAATTCTCTATTGACAGTCAGGGTAATAACAGCTGAAAGTTCTCAGGAGAAGTCTACCAATTTGGTAGGAACTTTCTTGGAAAGATGTGGGGTTTTATTAAAAGATGGTCACAATGTAAATGTTCCACAAGCAGGGAAACTGAGGCACACACAACCGACTGGAAAATCACAAAACGCATACTAATGGAACCAGCCCAGTCACAGTTACAGCTCTGTTTCCTATCCAGTTTTCTTTGAAGCCTTCTAGGAAGTCTTTAAAATTTGAAGTAAACATAGCTTTCGGAAGCCTGTCCTTCTAATCACATGGGTTACACACTTTTCTAGTGCAATTTGGGGGAGGAGGGAGTTCAAGCCTCTCTTCTCACCAACAGTTTAAAAGGAGTTGTAAATTTACTTTAACCCCTCTTCCTCCTTGAGGAAGATGAAAGACTCGGGAAAGGGTCTATTTTTCCTTTCTTTTTTCAGTGAGACACGTCAAAACAAACACACCAAACAACACCCCCCAACAAAAACAAATAAACATAAAAACATCGATTTTACAGCAGGTGGAGGAAGGAGAAAGGATTACAGAGAAGGGACACGTTTCCATTACCGAAACCGAGGCAGTTCGAGTGCTGGTTTCTGGAATCTGGGGAGGGAAAAGTTTCCGAAGACAGATGGGAAAGAAGAAAGAAAGAAGGGCGGCATCATTTAAACGCTCGGGCAATGGTAAATAAAACGAGCGAGGTTTCTATATTTTGATGAAGTCTTGGGAACTCAGTGTCACAATTTTTTAAAATCGTTTTTGAGAAAATGTAAGCAAGCCGGCAAAACCACAGCTGCGGCGGCGCTCCGCAGCCTCACCTCCCGGCGCTCACTCCAGCGGCGCCCGGACCGCGCTGTCTCCGGGGCCGGGCGGCCGGCTCCCAACTGTTTCCCATTGCTGCCTGCGGGACGCCGGGGACTCGCTCGGCCCAGGACGTGGCGAGCAGACGCGAGCGTGGTGCGGGAATCGAACCCCGGACGGGGAGGGGAGGTGGGAAGAGCGCGGGCTGCGCCGGCCGGGGCCAGGGGCGGGGGGGAAGCACCCGGCCGAGAGCCACCACCTTCACCCACGTTGAACAAACCCAGGACAAGGGAGAGGTGCGGCCCGGGAACTGGCGAGAAGGAGGAAACTTCAGCAATGGAGAAAGGAGAACTCGAAAGTGGCGGGCCCCGTGCAGCCGGGCACGAGAGGGCTGGCAGCGGGCGGGCAGGCTGGGAGCCCGATCCGGCGAGTCCGCGCAGGGCCCCCCTAAGCGTCCCCGAGGCTCCCACCTGGCAGCGCCCCGGCCCGGAGCAGGCGGGTGGCTCGTCCCCGACCTCTCCTCCTCTTCCTCTTCCTTGTCCCGGGAAGGGGTTCGGGAAGCGAAGAACCGGGAGAAGCTATGCCAGGGGGCGCCGCCCCTCCTCCGGCCGCCGGACATCTCCCCGCCGCGACTGCCGGTCCCGGGCCGTGTGCGGGGAATGGGCGAGGCGGCGTCCTGTGTCCGCAGCCCGGCCCGGCGCCGCTGGGCTCGGCGAGGGCTGGTCCTACTCCGCGCGAGCCGCCGGCGTGGCTCGGTCCATCCCGGGTGGGAGAAGTGCCAGCGAAACGCACTCCGCGCGCGGCTGCTCCTCCTCCCGCCCCCGCCGCCCCGCCCGGCCCCGCCCCGCCCCAGGGAGGAGCCAGAGGTCGTGGCCCCGCCCCACCTCGCGTCGGTCCGCCGGAGCTAGCGAGGTGCCGGTTGGAAGCGCATATTTGAGACCCTAAACCTGGAATGTGTCACCTGCGACGCCGGGCTCCGGCCGGGCTCCGTCCGGGCTTCCGGCACAAACGAGTTTAGGCGGCAGCTGATTTGGCTTTGGGCTCAGTATTGTTAACTGTAGGTACTGCACTGTACCTTAGAACTCTAGGACTTGCACAATTGAAACTTGGTATCCTTTGACTAATACTTCTCTTCCCTCTTCCCTAGCCCCTGGCAACCGCCATTCCAACTCTTTGCTTTTATATATTTGACTATTTCAGATTCATCATATAAATGGTATCATGTAGTATTTGTTCTATGTCTGACTTATTTCACTAATGCAGTAGTATAGACTTTCTTAGTTTTTTTATACCCTATTTGCTATTACAGAAGACATATGGCCCATTCACCCAAGGGTTTTGTTTTGGTTTGTTTTTAAAGCCAAACTACTCCTGAAAGGGTGTAGAAATCAGAGAAGTGATACGGTATTCTTGTTCATTAAAAACCTTATAATAAATAAATTAGATAAAAATGAAATGTCCAAGGCAGTTGTGGCTTGGGGAGGGGAAGAAATGTATCTTAGAGTCATCCCACCTCTGGCGTTGGCATGCTGGAGAGAGTTTTTTATGAGTAGATTGACAATCTATAAATTCTAGGTCATTTCAGCACCCTCTGGTGGCTGTTGAGTCAGTCTCTCTGCCACCCTACAACTGCCTCCTAGAAACAAACACTTCAGCTTCCACTGACTGCAGCAGAGCCCAAGGCACTCACCCTAATTTGTTCTGACTTGATGTAACCCACCCGAGTTAAAACAGCCCAGTTTTCTTCAGCTGGGTTTATCCCAGACTATCCCTCAAGATTGTTCTCTTTTGCAAATCTTTCCTCTTTCTCTGAAAGTCTGAGAAAACAGAAAAAAGCTAGAATAAGACAGATAAATCCCCAATTCTAACCTTATTTTAGGGGAGAATCTCCATTAAAGGCCCACTTACCAGGAAGCCCAGAGACTAGGAAATCAAGGAAGAGTATGAAGGCATCTGCTTCTTCCAACTAGAAGGCCCAGAGAATAATTTCTCTCCCCCCCCCCCCAAATATTAAATGACTACCAGATGTGTCTCCCACTGTACGGTGACCAAAGTAGGCCCTATCCCTAAAGGCTTATCCAGAGGGGGAATTATTCACAAATCTTTTTGGGGACAAAAGTAGGTGAGAGCCAGTA
Organism: Molossus molossus; assembly: GCF_014108415.1. NCBI lineage: Eukaryota > Metazoa > Chordata > Mammalia > Chiroptera > Molossidae > Molossus > Molossus molossus. Next base: position 87,209,509 of record NW_023425388.1, read on the forward strand.
AGATTTATTATTGGATTACAGTTTTAACTAATAATAACATTTCTCTAAGAATAAGAATTTCTCTAAAAAACAACTGAAAAGGAAAATGCTGAAATAGTTACATTTCTTCAGCAGCCACTATTCTTGCTAAGTGAGAAGGCATCAGAATCATGATGAGTAAAGTCCTGCATATAGGAATGTCCAACAGTGTTGGTGGTGATAGTATGAATAGTAAAAATGATGCAAACAGTCATTCAGCTAGAATCCCTTTTACTAATGGACAGTATGCAGCCGAAAAAGATAACATAAATGTTATTAGAGGCCCCTAAACTAAACAACTGGGCCAAATATAGACCTGTAATATATATATATTTTTCTTTCTGAAAAGCAACAAATTCATGAAAGAAACAATGACTATCTAATCTCCACTCTGTGGCAGAACAAAACACTTAAATGAAATGTAATGCATATGGTGTCCTGCCGCCTTCCAGGGAAACTTTGTCTATAAAAAATTAGCTTAAAGCCATAAAACAGTGACACCTAAAGTTTTATTTACTTTTCTAATGTTTATCAGTTCCTAGATGTGGTACATTCTTACATTGTGAACTCAAAGTAACATTTCTGAATACTCAGTTCTAAGACTGCATTAGGGAGTCTGTAAAAATGTTGAGTTGTGAGAATCTGAGAGATGCTAATTTAGCACAGTTGTCTTCATTCACACCCTTGTTCAGAGACAATTAGTGAGGACCAACAGAACCATATTTACTGTGAATCGGAGGAAACTGAAGCCTCAAGGCCCCTCACTAGCGTCTTTGCAATGTGAACTCAGGAATGTGATCACAGGTATATGTCTTTGTGAAATTTAGAAAAGTAAATGTTTTAACTGCAGTTTACTAAGACTGCAATCTCTTTCTACCTGGATTTTCCCTCCATCACATTATTCCTAGAGTCAGTTGGTATTGGAGTTAGTGGGGGCATCTTGGGATCTGCTGGGAAATTCAAGTTGGGAATACATTTAGTTTGGATTTGGTGGGATATATTTATGTGGTTCTAAATGTCTCCAAAGTTATTGCATTAATGTCAATTTATCCATTGTGCAACTCACAGCATTCCACCCAAGATATAGAACCAAGGTTTCCTATTCAAGATATAAACATATTTCTACTACCTAACTCTGAAAACGTGTGGGTAGTAGAGGTGAAACAAGATTTGAAATGTACAATAGGAAACGTGACCTGTGGAAAATTATTTCAGGCATCAAAAAACAAAATTGAAAGAGGAACGACGACTTTTAATTGATGTAATTTCCTAATTATAACATGCTCAGTAATGCAGTGTATACAATTTCTATATTGGTAAGTGCACCAAACTTTTAATAACTTTATTTTTATTAAAAAATTTTTTTTGTTAACCCTCATCCCAGGATATTTTTCATTGATTTTTTAGATAGAGTGGAAGGGAGGAAGGGAGAGAGAATGAACGAAACATCGATGTGAGAGAGAGACATCGATTGGTTGTCTGCCACATGACCCTGACCTGGGTGTGGGATCCAACCTGCAACCCAGGTACATGCCCTTAACCAGGAATCAAGCTTGTGACCCTTTGGTCCACAGGCCAATGCTGTAACCACTGAGCCAAATTGTCCAGGGCAGTGTAGCAAACTTTTAAATAAAAATCATGTAAAATAGAATCTATCAGAATTCTTGTTTGTAGGCACAAACCTGTAGCAGTAACACAAACAGTGAGAGTGAGTACATATGTTATATGTTTACATGCCCTGCTATCGATAATAAATAAGCTAAACAAACTTCAGGAAAGACTGAATTCTTTCCATTATATGTTTAGAAAATATTAAAAATCATTGTCATATGAAAGTCTATCACAGTATATACTACCAAAAATCTAAGAAAAAAGGTATTATAAAGGTATGCTGGGGAGTTAATGGGAAAAAAATTATTGCTTTCTAGACCTTCTACTTGTAATATTAGTCAACCTTTTATTTTTTATCATTTTATTATTATTATTATTATTATTATTATTATTTTAGATAGAGTGAGAGGGAGAGAGAGGGCGAGAGGGGGGGAGAGAGAGAGAGAGACAGAGAGAGAGAGAAACATTGACGTGAAAGGGACACATCAAGTGGCTGCCTCCCGCACGACCCAGCCAGGGCCGGAGACAAACTGCAACTGAGGTACATGCCCTTAGCGGGACCTGAACCTGGGTCTCTCTGTACCGCAGGCCAATGCTCTAACCACTGAGCAAAACCGACCAGGGCTCAACCTTTTAAATTTGGTAAGATGCATGATTTATTTTTTCATCTACTTTTTATTTTAAAATCATTTTTCTTTAAAGAGGACTCCCCAAATTGTAAAAATCTTCAGATACCGCAAAACTTAGATCTGTCCTTGAGTGCCAACTATTATCAGATACATGCTCATTCTTAGAAATAGATGAGTAAGACCAATTGTTTTCCCTCAAGGATCATGTTTGATGGAGGAAACATGAGCAGAGAGGTATGAAGGGGAACTCTTCTAAAGGAATATATAGGCTGGACCCCCAACATAGTCTGGAAGTTTCAGTGAAGGCTTACTAGAGGAGATAACTGTCAGTATGTTCTCTTTATCCCCACCTTCTGTGACCACCATAACTTCCACCGAAAGTCTGCAATTCTGTAGCTTATTCGACATGTCGGAAAACCTGAACTCCATCACACTATAACTCCTAAAGCACAAGCACTATACACCTCAAAAGTATGAGACTACACTGAAGGTACTGATCCCTGAAGCATTTACATAAGAGGCAGGTGGAATTTAGAGATGCTAAGCTTTTTTTCTTAGAAGTCCACCAGAGGGATAAACTTCTGTATATGTCTTAGAGCACAGTATTTACTATGTGGCAGGTGGCCCAGGAATATTAAGACAGCTGTCAACATCAAGAAAAGCACCAGCCCATGAAAAGCAAGCAGATGGACTGGGACACTTCACTAGCTGGCCTCCTAGAATAATAGTTGTTCGTGGCCGATGAGGCAATGTCATGCTGCCCAGGGCAGCAAAAGCTATTACTGGATATAAGCGTTCAATTAGGAGATGGGGCAGGGGAGTATCCTCCCCCTCCCTTTGTTTGTATAGCTCAAGTTTTTATTAAGAACCATCACAGCAAATAAGAAAGGGGGGGGTGTTTGAATTTCTCATTCTGTTACATTCTGACCATCGTGGTTTGTAACAGGAAAATGCCTGTCTTGCTGCTTCTATGAGAGCAGATGGTGAAATTTTTTAAGTCATTGGTTATTCAGACTTCTATGGGATTCATGAAGTTTTATTGTGTTATTGTCTGGTTTTTATTTCTAGAACATATGTAGATTGAGATCTTTCAAACACGCATCTTTTAATGCTTAAGATGTGTTAGTTTGATCTAAATTACTTCTTTCTTCACTTGATATGATGATACTTACAAAGAAAAACGAGTTCTTTATGAAAATATGACATTAACAATCACATATTTCCTTCTCCAACTGTGCAAAATTACCTAATACCAGCCACTGTATTCTAAAAAGTATAAATAGAAGAAGGATTTCTTTGGCAAACATAGATTATAAAATGCATTCCAAAATAGTTATTTACACCAATTCAATTTAATTTCTTGAGTCAAATGCTATCTAAAATATGAAGTTATGTAGGATATTAACTTTTATTAATGAAGCTTCATAAGCATCACACAGATAATGGCTCAGAATAATTATTTATTATTATATGAGAAACTCAGTTCCTATATTCTGTTTTCACAAAAAAAATTTCATCTAAGTATATAAGCTTTGTACTGTTTTGTTTATAGCTGACATATAATTTTAAATGGATCTATTCTGTAAAGAACAATTATTTTATAAATTTCTGAACTGTATTATATTAGCATTGATTACACATTTTATTTAGGCTTCATGAAACATAAAGCTTTAGAGTAGAAAGTCATTGGCTTATGAATTCACTTTCTTTTTTCCTTATTTTGAAGTTTTAGAACATACATGTCCCAGAATACCGAGTTTTCTTACTATGCAAACTGATTTGTTGCCCAGTTTAAAAGCAAGGCATAGATGCAGCTGTTCTTGTGGGCAAATGTTTTGATTAGAGAGAGAAAGCAGCTGGAAGCGAAACTTGCTGACATATAAGATGAACCACAGTTTTCACACGGGGACTTGACCTAATCTAAAATTGAGATGAGCGTTATTTCCCTTGCATGAGTTTTCTTTGTATATAAGAAAAAGTCTATTCACTTTGCTTATCACCTGGGGTGAAGTACTGAATATGGTGCTGAATATAAACTTGACATACTTATCCATAGAAATCTTACATACTCCATTATGAAATAATATTATCAATAAATTTTTCAAAATTTTTTATTTTAAAATATTGCTAACTGTAGTAACAAAAAATCCACATGAATTGTATAAAACCAAGTGTTACTGTATGTAGAATAAGTATAGAGGATGTAATTTCAATTTTTTAGAAATGTAGCAAGTATATTACTTAATGATCCCACTTTCATTTCAAAAGCTTTGTAAAAATTCATCAAACTATAATTTAAATGATTTTGCAAATAATAAACAAAAGCACCCTATAGAAACTGAATTCCTTCTTCACCTATTTTTGTCAAATTTCATTGGTAAAGAAAAAAGTTACATAAGAGATAAAACAGAAGACAAGAAGTTATACTAGGAATATTTTGACTCCAATGTCAATATAAAAAGACAATTCTCATAACTGATTTCATATTAACAACCATTAAAAAGTTTCATTCATTTCTATATTTTATCTTCTACTTTCTTTTTTCTTTTTTTCAGTTCCACAAATAAGCACCTCTAGGTAGACAGTTTCCATATGTCATTTGGTTTGCTTCTCATACAGGTAAATGTTTTGACATACTACTTTGAATTATTAAGTCTAGAAGACAATTAAATAAACTATTGTTTATATAAATGTCAAATTGGTATTAATTTTAAGTAAATAAAAAAATGATTAATCAATTTCCGTCTGGTTTGACAGGAACTCCACTTCAAATGATCAGACATGTACATCATCAAATGAAGCAGCTGACCACATCACAGTATAGAATTTGTCTCTATAAATGAAGTAGCTGACCACATCACAGTATAGAATTTGTCCCTATAAATGAAGTAGCTGACCACATCACAGTATAGAATTTGTCTCTATAAATGAAGTAGCTGACCACATCACAGTATAGAATTTGTCCCTATAAAGGAAGTAGCTGACCACATCATAGTATAGAATTTGTCCCTATAAAAACCGACCACATGCAGCCTGAGGGGAACAAAATTAACTTATTCATTTTGAATTCTGCCATTTTCATTCCAGTTCTTCCTACCATTTAAGGACATTCTGTAGGTATATTTGGTATCCGTAGCTTAAATAAAAATGTATTTAGAAAAAAATGTATCTTTAACTAAAATTTAACAAGGAGCTACTGGCAGAACTCTTCCTTGGTAGGCCAGGAAGGTAAAGAACTTAAAAATGTATATAATTACTGAAGAGTCTATTAATCAGTCCACAGTTCAGAAAAACAAAACAAAACAAAAACCAAGATAATGGAAAATTCTGAAATAGAGATCTAGAATCTAAAAATCATTTATGTAGTGTTTATTCCTCTAATAGTAGGTGCTCCAAATTTGATTAGGAAAGTTGGTGGATATATATATCACACACACACACACAAATAACAATATTCCATCTACAAGGTTTTTTATAGCCTCTGCTCACTTAATATACATTTATTGACTACTTCCATGCCCTGTATTTGGTCATTGGAATACATACTGTGGGGTCATTGATGGATTTTGAATTTCACAAATCACAGTTTCAGAAGCGTGGATCAGAAAATTCCACAACTACAACCAGTTAAAACACCAATTGAAACAGGTTTATATTAGGAAAATTACAGTAGTCAAAAGCAATATGAAGGCCCAGTATGAGTGCACACAATACTGGGCCAACAATAGATTATTATATATGTTTCTGTCTGATTTGGTGAGGAAATATTGCATTAAATGGGTTCTATTACATTGTGAATCATCAAATACTATGTGTAATATAGATATTCGATGGCTTTGGTATATTAATATGAAACTTTCTTTAAGTGAATTCTTCGCTACATTCTTTAAAATAATTGCACAGAAGTGGATAACAATAATAAAGTATAAATATCTCACTGTGGTTTTGACTTGCATTTCCCTGATGATTAGTGATACTGAGTATCTTTTTATATGTCTATTGATCATCTGTATGTCCTCTTTGGAGAGATGTCTATTTGGGACCTCTGCCCATTTTTTAATCAGATTGTTTGGGAGTTTTTTGGTGTTAAGTTGTAGGAGTTCTTTATATTTTTTGATATTAACCCCTTATCAAATGTATCAATGTAGAATATTTTCTCCCAATCAGTATGTTGTCTTTATGCATTTTATTGATGGTTTCCTTTGCTGTGCAGACACTTTTTAGTTTAATGTAGTTTCAATTGTTTATTTTTTTCTTTTGTTTCCCTTGCCCAAGGATATGTATATATCAGAAAAAAATATTGCTAAGAGTGATGTCAAAGAGTTTACTGCCTATGTTTTCTTATAGGAGTTTTTTGGTTTCAGGTCTTACATTTAAGTCTTTAATCCTTTTGTTTTCTTTTTTTGTTAATCCTCACCCGAGGATATTTTTTTTCTATTGATTTTTAGACAGAGTGGAAGGGAAGTGGGGGTGGGGAGGGAGGGAGAGAGAGAGAGAGAGAGGGAAAGAGAGAAAGAGGGAGAGAGAGAGAGAGACATCAATGTGAGAGACAGACACATGGATTGGTTGCCTCCCTCACACACCCTATCTGGGGCCAGAGATCGAAACTGTAACCCAGGTATCTGCCCTTGACTAGGAATCAAACCAGCAACTCTTGGTGTGCAGGCTAATGCTCTAACTACTGAGAAACACCAGCCAGGGCTAGTCTTTAATTCATTTTGAGTTTATTTTTTATATGGTGTAAGAAGGTGGTTTAGTTTCTTTTTTTTTTTATGTATTTCTCCACTTTTCCCAGCACCATTTATTAGTCTTTATCCCATTATACATACTTGACTCCTTTGTCAATTGATCATATAGGTGTGGGCTTATTTCTGGGCTCTTTCTTCTGTTCTGTTGATCTATGTGTCTGTTTTTATGCCAGTACAATGCTGTTTTAATTACTATAGGTTTGCAATATAGTTTGATATCAGGTAGTGTGATACTCCCAACTTTGTTTTTCTTGGTCAAGATTGCTTTGACTATTTTGAGTCTTTTGTGATTTCATATAAATTGTAGGAGTATTTCTGCAGGAAATGCCATTGGTATTTTAATAGGGATTTCACGGAATCTGTAGATTGCTTTGGGTAGTATGGACATTTTAATGATGTTATTTCTTCTTATCCATGAGCATGGTATATGCTCCCATCTATTTGTATCTTCTTCTATTTCCTTCTGAGTACAGATCTGTTACCTCTTTGATTAAATTTAGTCCTAGGTATTATTTTTCTGATGTAATTGTAAATAAGACTGTTTTCTTAATGTCTCTTTCTGCTAGTTTGTTACTGGTGTATAAAAATGCAACTGATTTCTGAATATTAATTTTGTGTCCTACTACTTTACTAAATTCATTTAAATAGTTTTTTTTTGGTGGACTCTTTAGGGTTCTCTCTATATATTATCATGTAATCTGCAAATAATGAGTTTTACTTCTTCCTTTCCAATTTGGATGCCTTTTATTTCTTTTTCTTGTCTAATTGCTGTGGCCAAGATTTCCAATAATATGTTGAATAAAAGTGATGTCCATCCTTGTTTTGTTCTTGATCTTAAGGAAAATGCTTTTACCTTTTTTTCCATGTGTATAATGTTAGCTGTGGGTTTGTTATATATGGCCTTTATTAGATTGCAGTATAGTCCCTCTAAGTGGATGCTGGATTTTCTGCATCTATTGATATAATCATATGATTTTCATCCCTCATTTTGTTTATGTGGTGTATCATGATAATTGATTTGCAGATATTGAACCAACTTTGCATCACAATTATATAAATCTCACTTGATCATAGTGTATGGTCTATTTAACATATTGCTGAATTCGGTTTGCTACTACTTTTTATTGTTGTTATCCTCACCCAAGGATATTTTTTCATTGTTTTTAGATACAGTGGGAGGGAGGAAGGGAGGGAAGAAGGAGAGAAAGAGAAAGATCAGTGTGAGAGAGACACATTGATTGGTTGCCTTCCACACAACCCTGACCAGGGCCGGGGATTGAATGTGTGACCCAGGTGCGTGCCCTTGTCTAGGAATCAAACCCAAGGCCTTTCAGTCTGTGGGTGGACACTCTGACCACTGAGCCAAACTGTTCAGGGCAGTTTGATACTATTTTGTTGAGTATTTTTGCATGTATATTCATCAGGGATATTGCCTGTCATTTTCTTTTTTGTATTGTCTTTGATTTTGGAATCAGGGTAATGCTGGCCTCATAATATAAGCATGAGAGCCTTCTTTCCTTTTCAATTTTTTGAAATAGTTTGAGAAAGTTAGGTAGAAATAAACAAACAAAAAAAATTAATGAGAAGAGTGGCAATGTTTTACATTTATGCAAATCTCCTTAATGTCTAGCTTCATAGAGGGCAGCGGGGTTCTTATATATGCGTTTGCATTCAATCTATTATGATTTGTTGTTTGAAGTATAGGAAGAAAATACAGTCTCACTCAGCTATAAACTAGTCAGTAAAGGGGAAGAATATTTTAATAGACTGTGCAGACAATTGTGAATGTTCTCCTTTGATACTACATCATAACTCAGCAAGTGGTAGTTTCCTAAAGATGAGATGCATGTAGAATCTGAAACCATATCAATGAACTTTTCATACTTGTTACATTAAAATTTATTGGTCTGTCATGCACTTTGAATGGATTTTTTAAAACTATGCATGATTTTTTAACATCATGTATTGGTGTTTTGGAAAATATTGGCTGAGTTATTCAAATCTTTCAAATGTTGTCACATTTCATTATACAAGATCATATTCATTAACATCACTACCAATCGCATGAGATAAGTCTTTAAATATTGGAAAGCTTTAAAGTTCTTAATATAGTTATTCTAATTTTCACTTGAAAGCTTAGATATTTTACCTTTAGTAACAAATACTGTATTTTCCTTGACAAGCTCATTTCAATTATTTTTGAGAATTTTTCTGCCACATGCTCAAACTGGAGTGACTATAGTTTTTGTTAAAAGATAATTTTAAAAGCGATATTTTTGAATATTGTTGAAATGCATGTGCAAATCGAACAAAACTGGCTTTTTTATAGTGGGGGAGGGGTATCCCTCCACCAGACAGAATTATTTGCATATCTATAGACAAGAATTACTTTGCATTGCTATCAGTTATCTACAATTGACAGAGTTGTAAAATAGGTCCATAGAATCAGAATCAGCTAAGCATGTGCTATAGACAAGGCACAGTTTTGATAGAGGGCAGCTGGGTTCTTATATATGCTTTTGCATTCATTCTATTATGATTTGATATATCTATTAAAATAAAAAAAATAATCAAGTATGAAAAATATGCAGGTAGAGAAACTGCTGCTCTGATCCTGAAGCAACCTACATAACCTGTTTACAGCTGTCAATTACCGACTGAGACAGGTTAGACCAGAAACTCAGGCTGGAGAAGACATATTACTAACCAAATATCTCATTTAGGACCAAAATCAAGTCTATACAGAATCAAACAGTTTGACAACTGTTTGACGTTCTTATACCAGTTGCTTTTCTCACAGCTTATCACCATGCATTTACTCTAAAAGTTGTCACGTTATCATTAGTATTGTAAAAGCAAGAAATTCATCTGGACCATCCTTACTGTTAGTGATTAAGGTGGGTTTTTATTCCTGCAGTACTGTACTGTCTAATATATCTACAAAGTTTAAGAATTCTGTATTTAAAATCATAAGTATGTATTCACATTTCCCATACTGGTTGCAGTTATCAACATATTTAGGCAGTAGACTTTTATAACGAGACAACGACAATGTCAGACTTTTTCTTGAAAATAAATTACTTGTTTACCATATTCTATTCTGGTTCTTATGTAAAATGCCATTTGCTCTACATTACTATTTCACATAAAATTATTTTTTTATCTAAAGATAATTTTTATTTTGAAATTAATTCACATTTATTGAAAAATTACAGTACAAAGAACTTCTTTTATATTCTGAGCCATTCAAAAGTGTTGTCAAAATCATATTCTATCACCCCTAAATACTTTTGATGTGTAACTTTTACAAACATGACCAATCTCCTAAAAATCCTAAATGACCATAATAAAACCCTCAAAATAATAAATTAATGTTGCTATATCCTACCATTTTATCCTTAGAACCCATTTAGGTTTTGCCAGCTGTCTCATTAATGCCCTTTATAATATTATAGGCCATGTTTTTTTTGGGGGGGGGGGAGTAGAGACATCCCTCCATTTGGGGATGTCTGGTGTTCTCTTGTGGTTAGATCCAGGCTACATATTCTTGGTAAAACTCTCACAAAATTAATGTTATGATATTCTTGTGGCTGGTGGTACATGATTTCAGTTTGTTCCATTACAGATGATTTACTTGGCTCACTCAATGAATTTCATTGGCTTTTTTAGCATACCTCTTTACATTTTTAAAACAATGAATTCTTAGAATTCTGGATCAATTTTTTTTCAACATTTTAAAAATTTTATCTTTATCAGGCATAGATCGTTTCTGATAAGAAATCCTCAGTAGTTTGTATCACTGTTATTCTGTGTATAAGGTTGATTGGCCCCCACATCCCCCGCCCACCTTCCATCCTGGATGTTTTCTTTAGTGTTCTATAATTTGCTATAATATACCCAGGATTTTGCTTGTTTTGTATTAATTCTATTTGGGGTCTGCTAGCTTTTTTGAATCTACAAATTATGTCTTCAATTTGATTTGGGAAATTTTCAGCTGTTATTTCTTCAAAAATTTAATCTGCACCATTCTCTCTTCTCCCTGTGGGACTCCAAATATATATATACACACATATATACATACACACAAAACCACAAAAACTTTTGATACTGTCCCACAGGATCCTGAGGCTCTGTTCATGTTTTTAAAAAAAATATTTCCCTCTTGCCTTGGCTGGTTTGGCTGAGCGGTTAGAGTGTTGGCCCGCAGACCAATGAATCCTGGGTTTGATTCCGATCAAGGGCACATAGCTCAGTTGCAGTATCCCTGGGCCTAGTCAGGTCGTATGGGAGGCAACTAGTGGATGTATCTCTCTCACATTGATGTTTCTCTCTCCCTTTCTCCCACTTTATCTCCAGATGGGAAAATTTCTATTGATCTATCTTCAAGTTCATTGCTTATTTCTTCTGTCATTTCATTCTACTCTTATTAGGTCTATGCAGTGATTTTTATTATAATTTATTATTTTCAATCTTCACCCAGGGATATTTTTCAATGTATCTTCAGATAGAGTGGGAGGAAGGTGGGGAGGGAGGGAGGGAGGGAGGGAGGGGAAGAGAGGGAGGGAGGGGAAGAGAGAGAGAGAGAGAAACATCAATGTGAGAGAGACACATTGGTTGCCTCCCACATGACCTGGACCAGGGCCGAGGACCCAAATGCAACTGTCAAACACATTTTCAAGAACACAAGATGTTCTTTGTTCCTTCTGGCATCACTTCCCATCTGAAGAACTTCGTTTAGCAATTCTTTTAGAACAGGTTTGGTGCAATAAAAGATCTTGCTTTTCTTACTCTGACAGTGTCTTTATTTCACCTTCATTCTTCTTTTTTTTATCCTCACCCTAGGAAACTTTTTGCATTTATCTTCAGATAGAGTGGGAGGGAGAGAGGAAGAGAGAGAGAGAAACATTGATGTGAGAGAGACACATCAACTGGTTGCCACCCACATGACCCCAACCGGAACCAGGGACAAACTGCAACCAAGGTACATGCCCTTAGCAGGAACCAAACCCGGGACTCTCTGGTCCATAGGCCGATGCTCTAACGGCTGTGCCAAACTGGCCAGGGTTCACCTTCATTCTTGAAGGATATTTTGCTGGATGTATTATTCTGGGTTGACAGCTTTTTTTTTTTTTTTTTAAAGCACTTTAAAAATGGTGTGCCACTTCCTTGTACAGTTAACAAATTCTAATGAGAAATCAGCAGTGTGTCATTTTTTCTGGCTGCTTTCAATCTGAGCTTCTGAAGTCTGTAGACTATGCCCTTCACCAAATTTGGTAAGTTTTCAGCTATTATTACTTCAAATATCTTTTATACTCTTTACTCTTTTCTATCTTTTTGGGAAACCAATGACAAGAATACAAACTTTTGATATTGTTCCACAGGCCCCTGGGGCTCTGTTAATTTTTTTATTCAATCTTTTTTTTCTATTATTCAGGTTGGATAACTTCTATTTTTTCCTTTTTATTAATTTATTTTTGTTACAGATATATCTCCTTTCCCCCCCATTGACACCCTCCTCCTGATCCCATCCCCTCACCCCCAGCATTATTGTCTATGTTCATGTTTACACATACATGCATATAAGTTCTGTGGTTTATCTCTTCCCCCTCTTCTGTGGCCCCCTCTTCTGAGGTTTGTCAGTCTGTACTCTACTTCTATGTCTGTGAGTCTATTTTGTTCATCAGCTTGTATTGTTCATTATATTCCATAATGAGTGAGATCATGTAATATTTGTCTTTCTCTGATTGGCTTATTTTGCTTAGCATAAAACTCTCCAGGTCTCTCCATGTTGTCTCAAAGGATAAGAGATCTTTCTTCCTTACAGCTGCATAGTATTCCATTGTGTATATGTACCACAGCTTTTTTATCCACTCATCTATTGATGGACACTTGGGCTGTTTCCAGATCTTAGCAATTGTAAATAGTGCTGCTATGAACATAGGGGTACGTATATTCTTTCTGATTTGGTGCTTCAGGCTTCTTAGGATATATTCCTATTAGTGAGATCACTGGGTCAAATGGCAGTTCAATTTTAATTTGATAACTCCTATTAATTCAGAGTCTTTCCTCTGTCATTTTCATTCTGTGATTGAACCCATGCAGTAATTTTGCATTCATTATTGTATTTTTAAATTTTAAAAATTTCATTGCTATATTGTCTAGTTTTATCCCGAGACTTTGTCTCCCCATTTATTTCAAGAGTGTCACCCTTACTTTGAATATTTTTATAGTAGCTGTTCTAAAGTCTTTGTTAGCTAACACCAACATCTGTATGACGTTGACATTGGCTGCTTTTTCCTTTCCCATGTGTTTTTCCTGTTCTTTTTTGGATTGTATACTGAGCATTTGAATATTAATACTAAATGAGAACCTGAGTCTTATTTAAATTTTATAGAGATGGTTGAAAATTTTGTTTTAGTAGGCATTCAACCTGGTTGGATTCAGGCCAAAATTTCCAACCAGCCTCGTCAGAGTTGTAGTTTCAATGTAATTTCTGCTTTCAACAAACTTTTCAGTTTCATTCATTTACTCTGTGTGTGCCACCCAGTGGTCAGTTTTGGATTTCGGTCCTAGTCTAAACTGTAAATTCATTTCTACAGGTCTGTATGCTATTTCCACCCTGAGGGGAGGGCTAAGAATCCATAAACAACTTTATGGGTTTGCTTTGCTGATCTCCTCCTTTCTCCAATCTTTCCCATTATCTGGGTTCCCCTTTTTTGGTCTTCCATCTAGAAAGTGGGGGCTTTATGTACCCTACTCTGCCACACACTTACTGTGACTGTGTTCTCATCTGGGCTGAGCGTGGGAAGACAGAGAGAACAAAAGTAATGAGGATTTACCTCAGCTCTTCTGATTGGAGTCTGGTTCCCCTTCCTCTGAGTTTTAGCTATCTGTGTGTTCCCCACTGCTGCTGCTGCTATTGTTACTGTTGTTGACACCCTCAGATTGTTTGGGGGCTGGTGCACAACAAAATGTAGATCATTTTGCTGATCATTAGGAGACTCTTTGCCCACTCTTTGAGCTAGCAGTAGAGAATTTCTCCTGGAGCTCTGCATAGATAACCAATTCTGGGTTTTAAGCAGCCTTCAGCCCAGGTAGAGGGGATACCAAAGGACAAAAAATGGACAAACTCACTGCTGACCTGGTGGCATGTTAAATTCCTGGTCTTCAATCTGCGTGCTACATTTGACTTCTTGTAGCCCTCAAGTACCTGGTCTGTATAGGTTTTTATAAAAAAACGTTCAGTGGGGAAGATAGGGTAGAGTGTGTTTATTCCAAGTTACCCAGAACCATAACTTCTAAGATAGCTTTTGACCAACTGAATACCACCATGCTTACCTGAGGGTGATGTTTATATGCTTCAACATCCTAGGACATCAGGATGTGGATAGTGGGGAAGGCTGTTCACATGTGGGGTTAGGAGTATGCGGAAAATCTGTGTATCTTCTGCTCAGTTTTTCTGTGAACTTAAACTTCTCTAAATATAAAGTCTATTTTAAAAGTAAAAAATAAAAAGTCCTAGGGAAATGCTTTCAAATGTCAGCACACGTATTTACTGTAAGTGACTCTGATCAAAGGTTGAGAACTAGTATTGGGACATAACCTGGGTTCCTCAAAAGGAACTGCCGAAGCAGAAGGGTTCTGTGCCACTGCTTTATTAGGGAACACAGTTATGGAAAAGGAGACTAAAACAGGTCAGGAGAGAGGTAATATGAGGACGAGTTATGGAGCTGGCTGCTGCTAAGTATGACTAATAGTTAGATTCAGAGGAACCATCCCAGAAGCTATATATAGTGAATCTGAAGACTGTCTGTGATCGATGGGAAACATAGGAAGAGGGAAGAATTTATACTGGCTCCTGTCTCCTACTGGTCAATGGTTTCCCTGCTGGGTATACATGAATTGACCTGGTGGAGACAAGGGAGCAAAAATAGGAAAGTTCTAAAACAGGAAGTGAGAGATGTGGGGCACAATCAAGTTGCACCTACATCTAGTTGGCTGGTGCCCACAAGGAGTGGCAGCTGACACAAGAGATGTTGAACCTGTGATATTCTGAAATGGCTCATAAAACATGTCTAAAGAAATATTTTGAAAAGTTAAGAAATCTCTCAGATTAGTGGTTAAGTTTGAGGCATGGAACTAACAAAGTATTATAGCCATATTGTTCACCACAGGTTTCTTTGGGGCAAGCTATGTTCTGGCTGCCCAGTATTCCCAATAAAATTGTTTGGTCCTAGAGAGGTAAGCCATTTGGAAGTTTTGAGGTGATCTTAAAGGAACCACACACAAGTGCTATCATCCTTCAGTCACTTTGGTCCTACAAAATGGCAATGACTTGTGGCTCAATTTAACAGAATATGTTGACTTTCCACAGAAGACCCTAAGAACTAATAATATACCTGTTTAGAAAATGTTTTGGACAGAAATAAGAATAGGATCTTAGATGGTGAGTGACTAAGATCACTAGTCAAAAAAAAGATGAAATGCATCAGTTTGCTCTATAAAAAATTGTAAGACTCAAACATTCAAAACACAATTGTAGCCCTTGCAAACCAACATCATGCACACCTCTCTAAAATAAGTAAAGTCTAGAATAATTTTGAGAAAAACAACCATTTTTTCTAAAAATAATATAGTCTGAGATCAGTGTGACATGATCATGCAGAGCCATGTCAAGCCCTAATGTGTTCATTTTCTAGTTCCCAGGCTGTGCCCTGGGATTACTGGGGTAAGCGAATGTACTGTCAGAGAGATCTACTCATTGATGGCTATGCAAACTTCAAAGCCATCTAAAGTCATGAGTTTTCTGGAAACCAGCCTAGATCAGACAGAGTTTTCTCCAGGGCACCACTGCCCTGGCCCCTCCCACACAATACTGTTCTCTGTAAGAAGAAAAGGCAAAGATTTAGGTTCCTTCTTTATAATTACAGTTTACACCTATAGTTACACCATTAAAGTATTCTTTTCTGATTGCCGTTGATTAAGGACTACCTTAATAGGTGCATATATACTGATACTAATTTAGGCCTTTTGAAGAACAATTTGAAGTAGGACTAAAGAAAAAAGTTTAAAAATGAATTAACTGAATAATTTCAAGGTTTTCTTAGAATAAGACACTCTTAGTAGTATGGTTTTCATTTTGTAATTAAGTGACCTTAGTATGTAGATACTCTTTCTCAGTTTGCTTCTGGGAGGTAGAATACAAAAATAGATACTTAAAAGAACCTAATAAAAATAAGGATGTAATTAAGTTAAATATAGAGTGTTATATAACCTTTAAAGCTAAAGTCTTCTCTTCAGTGCCAGTAAATTCTGATGTTATATTAAAAGGAAATATAATTGTAGGCTTCCTAAATACATTGTTACTTGAATGCTATTCCACTGTAGGGCAGGTCCTATTCATAAAAAGACTAAGAAGCTGTCTACTTAGTATGTAGTAGAAGCTGCAGGCTTGTTCTGATCTCTTTTTACAAAGGAGTATAGTCTATTCCTTGAGTTTCTTCCCATTTCCCACATAGATTAGCTCTGTGATGAGTTTGGAATATTTCTACTTGTTATATGCAGAAATCTAAATAGCAGAAAAATACTGCCTCTTCTGCCTATATAAAACTGTTTTAATCAGCAAGCATATCATTAACCCTTAAACATAGTCCTGCGATAGACATGTCATATTGTAATATTAGAACACTTTTTTTTTTTAATCTCTCCTGAAGATACGTTTTTATTGACTTTTTTTGAGAGAGAGAGAGAGAGAGAGAGAGAGAGAGAGAGAGAGAGAGAGAGACTGACTCAATGTGTGAAAGAAACATCACTTGGTTGCCTATATATACCCTGACTGTGGATCGAACCTACAACCTAGGTATGTGTCCTGACCAGGAATGGAAACCACAATCTTTTCGTGTATGGGACGATGCTCTAACCAACTGAGCAACTTGGCCAGGGCAGAAAAGACAACTTTTAACATTAATAAGATATACATTGATATAAAGTCTTGGAAATCTTTGTTATTTTTTTCTTTAAAAATCTTGTCCTGCTATGTATAAATGAAATAAAATTATTCACAATATAGGGTTTCACAATGGGAAAAGGAATAATTAGTGATATTTTGTGACACTATAAACTCAACTCACTGAATTATTGGGCAGTATTTAAGATACTAATAATCCAGGATTTCAAAATTTAAGAATAGGGTTCTAAGAAATGGTAAGAGCTGATAAAGAAATGATGTATCACACTTAAGAGTTATAGGTAAACTCTCCCTCCTGGGACACTCCCATGTTGTCCCCCTCTTCTCCTACAGGCATACATCTCCTAAACTCTAAGGGACCCCATGAGAATTGCAACTGGGGAGCAATGGGCAGTGGCAGCTCGTCCTGGGCCAACTCCCTGTCTCCAAGGCCCCTTTTCTCTGACTCTCCAGGGAGCTGACAGCAGCCCCACCTTGGCTCACTTCTTTCCCATAACGTTTCTAGAGCCAAAGCAGCCTTAGTTTCTCCTGTTGCTTCTCCTATTCTAAGCCCTTCCTTGTTTCACTGTCCCCAGCTTTAATAAATGTATTCTGAAAAAAAGTTACAAAAAAAGAAACAAAACAACAAACCCTAAAACATGGTAAGAATAATATACTTGCAAGATATGTCTATAAATCTGCCCAAGAAAGCCCTGGGACAAAAGTGAGTGAAGCCCTGGACGGTTTGGCTCAGCGGTCAGAGCGTCGGCCCAGATCAGAGAGACCCAGGTTCGGTTCCCGTTAAGGGCATGTACCTCAGTTGCAGTTTGTCCCCGGCCCCAGTTGGGGTTGTGTGGGTGGCAAACACTTGATGTTTCTCTCTCTTCCTCCCTTTCTTCCTCCTGCTCTATTTGAAAGATGAATGCAAAAATGTCCTTGGGTGAGGATAAAAAGAATAAAATAAGAGTGAGCAAGCTTCTTATGACCTCAGGATGGTGCATCCTGACACACACACACACTGCATTGCACCTAAGTGAAGAGACCTTGGATGTGATCTTGGCTTTAACTCCAACATTAGTGATTACATTCAATCGTAGTAAGCATAAACCTATTTTAGTAACATTTTATTTTATTTATTTATTTTTAAGATAGAGAGAAACATTGACGTGAAAGGGACACATCGAGTGGCTGCCACCCGCATGACCCAACCAGGGCTGGGGACAAACCGCAACCGAGGTACGTGCCCTTAGCGGGAACCGAACCTGGGTCTCTCAGAACCACAGGCCGGCGCTCTAACCGTTGGGCAAAACTGGCCAGGGCTTTCACAAAATATTTAGGACTTACAAACTTTTCCAAGAGAGACAGAGAGAGAGAGAGAGAGAGAGAGAGAGAGAGAGAGAGAGAGAGAGAGAGATATTGATTGATTTCTGGGCCTAGCCTTTCATGGATATATGCTATTTCTCTCTAGCTATCGTTTGTTCCTTGTGGTCATTTACCTTAAAATGCCTATGAGTAAACTGAATGATAAATGTTTTGACATTTTACCATATATATTTCAATACTATCAACACTAGCTATCATTTACTTCAAAATATTGGTAAAAATCATGAAATCTGAAGTCCAAGCCAGATGCATAGCATAATCTTTGTGTGATTCACTTAAAAATATTGTTGTTTCAGAATCTGCCCCATCTGTTGCCACCCATTTAAAGAAGAGGAAGGAAAGCCCAGCCAGTGTGGCTCACTGGCTGAGTGTCAACCCACACACCAAGAGGTCACTGTTTCAATTCCTGATCAGGGCAATGCCCAGGTGGTGGGCCAAATCCCCAGTGGGGAACATGCTGGAAGCAGCCAATCAATGTCCCCTTTCATTGATGTTTCGCTCTCTCTCCCTCTCCTTTTCTCTCTCTCTCTCAATTCAATAAAGAAAAAAAAATTTAAAAAAAAAAAAAGGAAGGAAGGAAAAACACGTCAGAAGGCCAAGACGTGAATCTTACTGGGGAAAAAAAGAGCATGACTTTTCAGCCATTTGGATCTATTTTTTTGTATTTCATACAATTATTTTTTTAAAAAAGATTTCAACTTGTTATATTCCATTTTAGAGGAATCTTTAGCTTTTCAAGAAGCCTTTAGAGGTCAAGAATATAGATTCTGTAGCCAGATTGTCTAGACTAGGGTCCGCTGTTCATTTGCAGACT
The DNA here is from genome assembly GCF_014108415.1 of Molossus molossus. Classification (NCBI taxonomy): domain Eukaryota; kingdom Metazoa; phylum Chordata; class Mammalia; order Chiroptera; family Molossidae; genus Molossus; species Molossus molossus. Next base: position 87,228,658 of record NW_023425388.1, read on the forward strand.
ATGGGAAAGTTATAATGTCTCTTGCCTCACTTTCATCATCCATGATATGAGTTGGCAAAGTTTTTATGCAAAGCACCAGGCAGTAAATAACTTTAGGTTTTGTGGGCTGCATATAGTATCTATCACCCCTCCTTTTTTTCAAGGATTTAAACTCTGGTCAAGATGGCAGCATAAGTAAATGTAGTACTCACCTCCTCCTACAACTATGTTAAAATTACAATTGAACAACAGATCAATCATCATTCAGAACTGCCTGAAGCCTAACTGAATGGAAGCCCTACAACTAGGGAATTAAGCCGCCAGGTAGCAGGTGCAGGAACAGGTTGGTCCTACTCGCATGTGTGGTAGATAAAAACTGGAAGGGATATCAGCTGTGGAGTTTCCCTTTGGGGAGCAATAGGTCTCAGTCCCACACAAGGCCTCCAAGCCCAGGATTCCAGTGCCAGAAAGAGAAGTCCCCATAACCTCTGGCTGTAAAAACCTGTGGGGATTGTGGCTGAGTGAGACCAGGGATGCTGGAGTGCTTGGCAGTTCTCCTTAAAGGGCCCGTGCACGGGCTTACCCCGACTTACTTGCTCTGAGTTCCAGCACAGGTGCAACAGCTTGAAAGGCACCAGACACATAAGGGGAGGAACTGAATTGGCTGGCAACAGAGCAAGAGTTGGGGGAGGGGGCAGCTTTCTGCCAGACAAGAAGCGCTAGCAGAGGCCATTGTTCCTTTCTAGCCCTTCCCCAACAAGGCTGGCAGGTGAGTGCTATATGAGTCTCCATCAACCTAGCTATCACGGTTTGCTCAGTGCTGGTGATTCCCTGAGATCCCGCCCAACCTAACTCATGGCCATACGCAAGCTGTTTCCAGTGGCTTTTCCATATAAATGGTCTGTCTGGATTCCTGACTCAAACTTGCCTAAAATCTCTCAAACAAGCACCATCTGGCTTCTGTGTGCCCCGTACCTCTTGCTACATACTTCTTGCTATGTGGGTCCAGACCCAGCACTAGCAGCAGCAGCAGTTGACTGTGGTTCTCAGCTTGGCCTCACCTGGGCACCTCCAAGTACAGCACAAGTAGCAGCCATATGCAGACTGCTTTGTAGCTCATGCCGGGTGGCATGGGCAGAACACAAGTGGCGGTAGACTTTGGCCTGCACCTCCTGGGAGGTCCTAGAGCCAGTGCACCCAATGAATAGCTTCAGAACATGTAGAAGCACCACCCAACTACCTCCACAAGTGACAAACTTAAGTAGAAGACTCAATGGCACCAGAGCCCTGCTGAAGTAAGTCCTGCTCTGTGGGGTGGGTCCCTGCATAGCTGATCCTCCATGGTGGTTGGTGGTTGTAGCCAGTCCTTGCAGTTGCTCAGCCTGGGGGTGAATCCTTCCCACTAACATGCCAATACCAATTAGGACAGCCCTGGCCGGTTTGGCTCAGCGGTTGGAGCGTCGGCCTGCGGTACAGAAAGACCCGGGTTCGGTTCCCGCTAAGGGCACGTACCTTGGTTGCAGTTTGTCCCCGGCCCTGGTTGGTCGTGCGGGTGGCAGCCACTCGATGTGTCCCTTCACATCGATGTTTCTCTCTCTCTCTTCCTCTCTCTCCCTCCCGCTCTATCTGAACAAAAAATGGAAAAATGTCCTCGAGTGAGGATTAAAAAAAAAAAAGACTCAACTACAACAGGAGGCTGTCCACAGCCCACATGGGGCAGGGTGCACATGCAGTGCCCAGCTTGGGTGACTGGGGAGGCTGTGCCATTGGAACCTACAGAACATCTACTGCATAAGGCCACTCTACCAAGGCTGGGAGACATAGCAGCTCTACCTAACTCACAGCACAAACACAGGAAGGCTGCTAAAATGAGGAGACAAATAAACATGTCGCAAATAAAAGAACAGAAAAACAAAACAAAACTCCAGCAAAAAAAAAACCAACTAAATAAAATGGAGACAAGCAATCTACTAGATACAGAGTTCAAAACACTGGTTATAAGGATGCTCAATTAACTTAGTGCGAACTTTAACAGAATAAAAAAGACATGGAAACCATAAAAAAGTCAGAAATTAAGGATACACTAACTGAAATGAAGAATAATGTACAGAAAATCAATAGTAGAGTAGATGAAGCCAATAATCAAATCAGTGATTTGGAATATAAGGAAGCAAAAAAACACCCAACTAGAACAGCAAACAAACAAACAAAAGTATCCAAAAAAATAAAGCTAGTGTCAAGAGCCTCTGGAACAACTTCAAGCATATATCAACATTCACATCATGGGGGTTCCAGAAGGAGGAGAAAGCGAGCAAGAAATTGAAAACCTTTGAAAAAATAATGACAGCAAATTTCCTTAACCTGGTGAAGAAAGTAGATATAAAAGTCCAGGAAGTGCAGAGAGTCCCAGACAAGATGCACCTAAAGAGGCCCACACCAAGACACATCATAATTAAAATGCAAAAGGTTAAAGACAAAGAGAGAATTTTAAAGCAGCAAGAGAAAAGCAGCTAGTTACCTACAAGGGAGCTCCCTTGTCAGCTGATTTCTCAACAGAAACTGCAGGCCATAAGGGATTGGCATGAAATATTCAAAGTGATAAAGAGCAAGGACCTACAACCAAGATTACCCTACCCTGCAAAGCTATCATTTATAATCAAAGGAGAGAGAAAGACTTTCCCAGACAAGAAAAAGCTAAGAGTTCCACCACCAAACCAGTATTACAATGAAATATTAAAGGGCCTTCTTCAAGAAGAAAAAAAGATGAAAAATACGAACAGTAAGTCCTGGCTGGCATGGCTCCGTGGTTAGAGCATCCACCTACCCCTCCACTGAAGGGTCATGGGTTTGATTCCTGGCCGGGTATGTACCTTGGTGGCAGGTTCGATCCTCAGCCCCAGTTGGGGTACTGGCAGGAGAAACCAATTGATGTGTCTCTCACATCAATGTTTTTCTCTCCTCTCTCCCCCACCTTCCACTCTCTCTCCCTAACAAAATAAAATCAATAAAAAAGATATCCTCAGGTGAGGATTAACAACAAAAAGAACAATAAAATGGCAATAAATACAGACCTATCAATGAGTGAATCTGAAAAACAGAACAAATGAACACGCAGAACAGAAAGACTCACAGATACAGAGAACTTTTTAAAAATCCTCACCTGAGGATACTTTTCCATTTATCTTCAGATAAGAGTGGGAGGGAGGGAAACATCCACATGAGAAAGACACATCGATTGGTTGCCTCCCACAGGACCCTGACCAGGGCCAGGGACCAAACCACAGCCAAGGTACATGCCCTTGACCAGAACTGAACCTGTGACTTTTTGGTCCGTGGGCTGATGCTCTAATTGCTGAACCAAACCGGCCAGGGCCAGAGAACATTTTGATGGTTGCCAGATAGGACGAGGGTTGGGTGAAAAAGATGAAGGGATTAAGATGTACAAATTTGTAGTTACAGAATAGTCATGCATACAGTAAAGTACAGCATAGTAAATATAGTCAATAATATTTTAATAACTATGTATGGTGTTAGATGAATACAAGGTTTATCAGGATGACCTCTTAGTAAGTCTAGTCACTGGGGTGTACACCTGAAACTAATACAATAGCATGTCAACTGTAATTGAACAATAAAAAATGATTTAAAGAAAGAAAACAAACAAAAGCAAATAAAGAAGCCTTTTAAAATGTAAAAGCATTTTTAGCTTAAGGGGTACACAAAAAGAGGTATGTGTTGATATAAGGTCTTGGAAATCTTGCTGACCCCAGACTGGTGTAATAGAGATAATAACAGCATTTACCTTGTAAGGTTGTTATGACGATTAAATTAATACAGGCATACCTTGGAGATATTGCAGATTTGAATCCAGACCACTGCAATAAAGTCACACATAATCCTTTTGCTGGTGGAGGATCTTGCCTTCAATTTGTAAAACATGCCACACCCTTGAAGGGCAATAGTGAAGCGCAATAAAATAAGGTGTGCCTATATAAGGGTCCCTGGGGCAAAAGTAGGTTTACAGTTGTTGATATGAAAAATAATACAATACATAAAAAATAATACAAAAATAAACTGTTTCATGTACTCACAACTACAAACCTTTTCCCCACCCATGTAAAGTGCTTATAAAGTGCATGACACGTAGTAAAAGTTATAAAAATGTTTGTTACTACATTTCTAACCAAAGTACCTATCATTCCTGTATGACTTCTAGCGTTACTCAGTGGCTTGAAATATGAAGGATTTATATTGTCTTTCTTGATTTATTCTACATCACCAGAAAACAGTTTCACACTGTACTGGATGAAGCTTCCAAGTGTGGCACTGAAATGGAGTGATCAGAAGGAAAAGCAATAGTCCTAAGGCAGTCCCTTGCTAACCCCAGCAGAAGCATCCTTATCAAGGAAGATTCACTATGAAAATAAAATAAGTTGCCTGAAGCAGTCAATTAAATACAATATCCATTTCTTAACCATTGTAGTATTTCTCTTCAGGCACAGAAATAAACAACCTATTTTAACATCCATTTAAATGACATTTTCATACCAGTTTTATTTTTTAAAAAAACTAAGAATAAGGAATAATCAGAAAATATGCACAAAGTCAGTTAAAATGCTATAATATTTTATTATTTATTATCCTCACCCAAGGACATTTTTCGATATTTTGTTCAGATAGAGTGAGAGGGAGAGAGAGAGGGAAACATCGATGTGAAAGAGACACATCGAGTGGTTGCCACCCACACGACCCAACCAGGGCCGGGGACAAACTGCAACCAAGGTATGTGCCCTTAGCGGGAACTGAACCCAGGTCTCTCCAGACTGCAGGCTGACGCTCTAACCACTGAGCCAAACCGGCCAGGGCTAAAATGCTATAGTATTTTAAATGTACTAAAGGATGTATATGTCTTAGCTACTTGCAAGACTAATTAACAGTGTGGTGTGCCAACAATTCCAAAGGAAAAAAATAACTTGAGCAATCAGGAGACAATTCATAATTTTTAGCAGGCAACCTATCGATGAAAAGCAAATATATAAAACTTACCCTTTCATGATTTACAAAGCACAAGTTAAATAGGGCCATAAATAAATATTTAAAAGCAAAATATACAATAGGAAAAGTTTTGAACACTTTGAGGTATTGTATTGAGATGTAAAGCTTATAAATTAAACTTTGTTACACACTGATGCCTAAACATAATATAACACCTGCTTGAGCTTTATAATGCAATAAATTTTAATTGCATAGTGTTAAATACAAACACAACAACCTCAGTTTATAAACACTTATAGGGCAACCTGTGGCTATTGTTGCCCAACTTGCTTCTACATAATCTTGTCTTGAAAGAGTAGAGTAAGAATGGATGTTTACAAAATCTATAGTTGAAAATCACAAAAACAAAGGAAAAAGTACTTCTCTTTTGCCTAAATATTTGCATAAGTATGAGTTACTGTAGTTTGTGAAACATCAATTGACTACCAACCTAAGAATTATTATTTATTTGTTAATCCTGACCAGAGGATATTTTCCAATTGATTTTTAGATAAAGTGGAAGGGAGGGAGGGGAAGAGAGAAGCATAGATGTGAAAGAGACACATTGATTGGTTGCCTCCTGCACAACCCTGACAAGACCCAGGGATCTAACCTGTGCCCTTGACTGGGAATGAAATCCCCCAACCCTTTGGTCTGCAGGCTGATGCTCTAACTGCTGAGCCAAACTGGCCAGGGTATAAGAATTATTTTGATTAGTCACTTATGCCCAGAATTTAAAATCTGAAGTGCTAATAGTCTTAAAACAATTAAAAAAAAAAAAGTTCCTTATCTCTGACCACCTCCCACCCACATCCCAGTCTCCTTACAAAGTGAGAACCTTTCAAATCCTTTTAGCTATTTTTATGGCCAACACCTCTAAATTTCTAATATCTGTAACACTCTTGTCTCTTGAATTATCCATTTTAAACAGACTGGTTCTGAATCCCAGTACCACCATTTATTAGCTCTGTGACCTTCAGAAAATGACAATGCTTTTAGGCTTTAGTTTTCTTATCTATAAAATAAATACTAGAACTTACCACAAAAATCTATTGTGAGGATTAAATGATATAAAATCACATGTGTGATATATTACTCAAAATACAGTGATCTTACAGTAATAACTATTATGGTTATCATTACTGTATGAGAGATGAGGACTTAAATACCTCTTTCTGCATTCTCCTAAAATAGTTCCAGAACACCAGTTTTTTGTTGTTGTTATATCACATTCAGTGTTTTCATAAGTCCTTTTTATATGTGAGTCAACTCAATGTATCTCACTTTTCATCCTTATCAAAACAATTTATGAAAGGCTGACAAACTGGCTTAAAATGCTGGAACACTGAAATATCCTGCATAACTTTCAGCTTGCCAAATTCCAAGTCACTGGGATTTCAGGACTATGAGAAAGTGGATTAAAGAACTTTTACTGTAGTTTTAAAATTGTTATTCAAATCTCTGAAACATACCACTACCAGTTACTATAACACATCTTTATTACTCACCTTTTGCCAATTTTTAATCATTTTTACAGTTAAAAATGTTTAAAATGTTGCTACACATTGAATATTCCAGTTTTTCTTTATATGTAATATTTTTCAGATGACATCACTGTTTTATACACTATTTCCCAGAGATTAATTTAAAAGCTTCTATCTAGAGTTCATAATTCTTAGTGATGTCTAAGTTGTGAGAATAGCACAATTTGCATACAGTGAATACCTGAGATACGTCTAAAATACTAAAGAACATTTATGTAGTGGTTTATGCTCAGAAAAAAAACAGTTTGGTGAGTCACAATCTATTTTAACAAAGTATTATAGTAAACTGGAGGAATTTTAAAGGAAGAAACAAGAAGTCAGTTATAATAATTATTGAAGAATCATATATGAATTCATTTTTATAACTGTTAAACTTAAAATATTTTCATTCAGCCAATGAAATAAAATTAAATATGATATATTAAAAGATTCTCAAATTCTTCCTCATTAAATTTTAAGTTCTCTGAGGATAAGGACCATGTCTTACTTACCTTGTATCACCACTGTGCAGGATGATGCCAGACTAGCACAGGTATAGAGATGTTCAAAACATAGTCACTGGATAAATAACTTCAGCGTGACTTGGTCTTAGATTTACAGATGTTTGACATTAAAGCACCAAGTACTGTATTAACACAGCATAAACAAAGCACACTAGCTGGTACATTACATTTTATGTTTTATTGATGGTGACATATAGTAAAAATCTAATATACATTAATTACCCATGGTCCCTTATAAACATTTAAAGTTCTTTTTCACAAGCACAACCACACTGCAGTCATACTATGAACTAACTTTTTAGAAGACAATTTAAAAAATAAAATACATTAAAGATACCATGATTCATGATGAGATATTGATACGGAGTTTAACTCTGACTTTAAACATTCTCATCACAATCAAGTGTAGACTTTTACTAAGAAGTTGATAATTCTCGGGAGCCCTTCTGAGGATTTATTTTCATATAATTAATGGCCAGATTAGCATATGTGAAAGGCCTATATTCTTATAAAGCTCATTCAGAGTCCATAAATGCAAGTAGATTATAAAGTACTCTTAGATGCACCAAAATTTTTTTAAAAAGTTTAACGTAGTCAGTTTGCCTTAAGATATGTTCCTTGAATTGACAATTGTCGAGATTTCCAAATACTATCTTTTCATGTCTTCACAGCCTGGATCTGATCTGGTAACAAAAACAGACAAGAAATTAGGGGTCTCTATAGTGCAAAATCTATTTTTTAATGTAATCTGAAACAAATCTATAAGAATACAATAAAAACCTATGCACATAGTTTTAAAAAAGCACAATTCATACTATAGTTTTTATTTTTCAACAGAATTGTATATAGTCAACTAGTTCTATATAACTGTATAAAAATTAGCAGTCCCTTGCCTCATCTCCTTCCTTTCATAGGCAACTACTTTTAACTCCCTTTTAGGTGGTTACCTCTTTGTCTCCAAATAATACACTTTTATTACTGTTTAAATATCAGTTCCTTCCATTTAGTAGGAGGCTTCAGCATTTATGTACCCCTATGCTTCTCTCTACAATGCTCATAATGCTTTCAATACTCCCATTCTCCTAACATAGTAATGCAGTCAATATCAACATAATGCCTCTGTAAGTGCTTTTCACAGTAGAGACAGGTGGTAGCTACCTGTAACTTTTCCTGTCTTCAACTACATTTTGTTTTCCCTTGAGTTAATAACTGTTCCTTTTCCCCAACCCTGCCTCTCTGCTTTCTATGCCTTACTTCAATCTCACTACTCTACACTGTTTAAACCTTTATTATGAAGCACATTACAATTTCTCTGAGCCTTCCAAAACTGTAATCTGGACCAGTTGCTTTCTGCACTTGCCATTTTCACACGAGACCTTTCGCTGTCATTCTAGGATCTCTACTATCATCCAGGGGATTCCTTCCCCCACTCTCTTGTGCTAGTTTTCTTGTTTCATGACCCCTTATTTTTTCTTCTTGGTTTATTCCCTTGTTTTTGAGGAGTACTTGTCTCCGTGGTTACCTTAGTAAAAGGTATGGAAAGTAAATCCTTGAGACTTTACATGGCTGAAGATGTCTTAATTCTACATCACAATACATTGATACTGCCTGAGAACATAATTCCATTATTTTCTCCTTGGACTGTTCAAGGCACTACCCAAATATGTTTCAGCTTCCAAGTGTTGCTGTTGAAAAGTCTGATGGTATTCTATATCCTTATTCTTTACATGAAACCTCTTATTTTCTTCTCATGAAGTTTGTAGACTCTTCCATTGTCTTCAGTGTTGACTGTTAATAATGATGTACCATGGTGTGAGTATTTTCATCCACTGCACTGAGCTCTCAAGACAGCTTTCAACTACAAAATCATTCAGTTGTTGAAAATACTGTTTGATAATTTATTTGATGATTTTTCTCCCCTCTATTTTCTATTCTCTTTCTGAAATTCCTACTATTTAGATATTGAGCCTCCTAAATATGACTTACTTTCTTACCTTTTCTTTCCAATTTTCTATTCTTTGTCTCTTTATTCTACTTTCTGAGAGATTGCCTCTATTTTATCTTCTTTTAATTGGGTTTTCGATTTCTACTATTCTATGATTATCTTCCAAGAACTCATATCTTGGTTCTTTGTTCTTGATACTCTACTAGTTTTTTAAAAATGTTTTTCCTAAATAAATTCTACTTCCTTTAACCTACCTTTCCTGTTTATGTTCTATAATTCATAATGTTTTGGTCCTCAAAAGCCTGGTGTTCCTCTGCTATCTTTTCAAACATATAAGTGAACACTGTAAAGCTGACTGGAATTTTGATTGTGTGTTAGGACTGTTCAATGTGGTCTTCATTCTAGTGTATCTAGCTAAGCCATTTCCTTGGGACTCTCTGGTATTAATACCGCTAGCTCTTTTCCTTAGGCTGGTCTGATTCCTCAAATATGACTTTCTATCTTCTGCCTACTGTCAGTGTCTTCTGGGAGAAGCAGGAGAAAGCAGAAGAGGGTTATAATATTTGGTATGAAAACTTCCAATTACTCATTTTCAGTTCAGTACTACCACACACAGTTGTGCTTGGTGTTCTCCAGTTCAGAGATACTCTGACTCTCTGCACAGAATGTGCCTTCAATCTTCTTTTGGGGTAAGGATGTATGACTGTGGCTTCTCTTTGCAGCCCTATCTTTCTTAGTTCCAATTTCCACCAATATTGAGCCTTTGAGGGGATCTACAATATAAATTAGCCTTCCAGCTTTCCCTGGTGCTAGCTTAGAATTCAGCTTTCTCTGTTAAGAGAAAGGGTCTTGAAATCTGTTAAGTCATTCAGCATTCATCAGATATCCAGCTTCCAAAATCTGGTTATTATTATTTTTTGGTTGCCATTTTTGTCACTCCCGTTCTTTTTGCCCTTGTGGGTTAATATCTTTAAACAAAAGTCCCTTAACTATAGTGAGATTTGAGGAGGGGATGAAAGTAAGTGTGTGTTTAGTTCTCTTTCATTGGAACACCCATATAGTTTATAAGTCTTATATTAAAACCTGAAAGCATGAACATTTCCCACACAGATAATATGATAAAATAAGTAAGTTTCCTTAGTCACATGGGAGAATGGTCTTTTTATAAATATCTCACTTCATAGTTTCAGAGCTAGAAAACTTCTACTTCTGCATAGGTTTCTGTATACTCTCTGTTGGTTTTTAAAAATACTTTTTAGTCTACTTATGAATTCTTGTCTTTGGGCAGCAATATATAGGTAATCATTGGGCATTCTTTCAAAAAAGAATGGAATCATGGCACAAAATGTGTCATTTAATATTTTATCCCTGATATTTCAGCCTTAAACTCTAAATAATAAAATTAAATAGGTCCAAGGGCCTTCTTATTTATCATAGTAAGAAATTTCAGAATTTTGGAAGCAAAATCAAGAGAGAAATTCAGAACATCTTCCATAGTTAGATTTATAAAAAAACTTTTAGCTAATAAATTAGTTAAAGGCACAGACAAGTCTCCTATATACTGTTACTATTTTGTAAAATAGGTTTTCTCGCCTCTTTTCAAATCCAGAGAGGCAGGAGCATCAAATCGCAAACTATTCGCCACTACATAAGAAATATGAACAGGATCTCCTATTTAAAACTAAACCAAAATACTTTCTAATCTACATACAAAGTTTCCTTCATTATTAAATAGAGCATTTAGGTAAAAGGGTACATTTAACATTTATTGAATGTTTTCTTGTGCTAGGGATTTTAACACATACAGTGTTTCATTTAATCTGTACCATTTTGACATTTTAATTTTATTTTATAGATGAAGACAATTATCTTTACAAGAAATGTTAATTAATAATAAGTAGTGGAATGAATCTGCTAGACTCAAAAGCCCACGTGCTTTTTAACTATATCCCATGATGCCTACATAAATTTGGGATACGACCAACTTACCTTGCAGAGAACTATTATAACAATTGTGTACAGAAATATGGCAACACTAGGGCACAAAAATACTTCCAATAATGTACACTCCTTACAAAAACTTGGGAGGTAAGATGCAAAGATAACAAATTAGAATAGTCAGAGACACAAAACTAAGTGACAAGACCTGAGTTGACAAGTGACACAGTGATGTTGTATTGTTACTGACACCTAGTGGCCTCACTATTAAAAGTAAAACAAAAACAAAGGGAAGAGAGAGCTAGAATAGAGCTATGATATAAAATTCAGATGGCTATATCAACCTATTTTTAGTGGTTACTGTGCTTTGAATTACTTTGTAAACAATAGTGGGGTTTAATCCATGCTATATCGTCACCGTGAGCAATAATAAGCACTTGTAAATACTAATCAAGGCTGAAAATGTGCTTTTGGTTTCTTCTCTGAAATGTTCTTCTGCAGCCTATGTTTCATGTGGGAATCAGTTCCTTAACTTTGACCACAATCTAAGGAACTAAGTTAGTATGTTCATAGAAAAATTCCAGTAGTTATTCTGAGAATTACTAGAGGTTCTCAATTAAGTTTCACTTAATTATAAAAATATGATTAGAATGTTTCTTGTAGTGTTTTTTAATGTTATTTTTTTAGTTTATTTCTTTCATTGTTTTTGTAGACAGAGGAAGGAAGGGAATGGGGGGGGGGAGAGACAGAGATTGGGAGAAACACTGATATGAGATAGAAACATCAATCCGTTGCCTCTTGCATGTGCACTGACTGGGAATGAAACCTGCCACATTTTGGTGTACTGGATGATGTTCCAACCAACTGAGCCACACTTGCCAGGGTGTTCTTTGCAGTTTAATGGTAAATGTCATGATGGCTACAAAACAGAAAAACTGATACTAGTCTGTGCAGTTAACTAAAATACTATATTTTACTGATAACACATTAAAAATATTTATCAGATATACAGTTGATACTTTGAATCAAAGAAATATTATGTTATTGTATGGATAAACAGGCTACTCTTCCCTATACAAAAAATTAGTATTTCTTTTGTTCAAAGATCTACCATGACAGCAAAGAAGGAAAAAGAATCACACAAAACTGGAACTAAAATGTCAGTGTAGCCTTGGCCGCGTTGCTCAGTTGATTGGAGTGTTGTTCTATACAACAAAAGGTTGCAGGTTCAATCCCAAGTTGGGGAGTGTACAGAGGCAAATGATTGATGTTTCTTTCTTTCTCTTTCCTCTTCTCTCCCTCTAAAAATCAATAAAAACATAGCCTCAGAAACACAGAATCTAAATGAAGCGCTAGAGCAAATGGATTTAACACATATCTACAGAGAATTACACATTAAAACTACAGAATTCACATTTTTCTCAAGTGCACATAGGATATTCTCAAAGATAGCCACATGTTAGGGCACAAACTAAGTCTCTACAAGTTCAAGAAGACTGAAATCACACCAAGCATCTTCTCAGATCACAATGGCATGAAACTCGAAATCAACTGCAATAAGAACATGAAAAGATATTGGAAAACATGGAGGCTAAATGGCATGTTATTGAACAATGAAGGCATTACCATGGAGATCAAGAAAGAAATTTAAAAATTCCTGGAAACCAATGAAAATGAACACACAACAACACAAAATCTATGGGATGCAGTAAAAGCAGCACTACAGAGATACCTCAAGAAACAAGAACAATTTCTAATAGACTATTTTATTCTGTTTTTTTTTTCCTCACCTGAGGACATTTTTCCATTTTTTGTTCAGATAGAGTGGGAGGGAGAAAGAGAGAGAAACATCGATGTAAAAGGGACACATCGAGTGGCTGCCACCCGCACAACCGACCAGGGCCGGGGACAAACTGCAACCGAGGTACGCGCCCTTAGCGGGAACCGAACCCGGGTCTCTCAGGACCGCAGGCCGACGCTCTAACCGCTGAGCCAAACTGGCCAGGGCTCTAATAGACTATTTAACTTCACAACTTACAGAACTAGAAAGCAAACAAAAAGAAAACCCCAGAGCAAGTAGAAGGAAGGAAATAGTAAAGATCAGAGCCGAAATAAATGAAATGGAGACCAAAAATCAATTCAAAGGATCAATGAAATAAAGAGCTGGTTTTTTGAAAAGATAAACAAGATTGATGGACCCTTAGCTAGACTTACCAAGAAACAAAGAGAGAGAACCCAAATACACAAAATCAGAAATGAAAGAGAAATAACTGACACCACAGAAATACAAAGGATTGTTAACAAATATTATGAATGATTATACGGCAACAAATTTGACAATCTAAGGGAAATGGACACATTTCTAGAAACATATAGTCTCCCACAACTGAACCGGGAAGAGACAGAAAACTTGAAAAGACCAATAACAACAAAGGAAATTGAAGATATAATCAAGACTCTCCCAGCAAACAAAAGCCCAGGCCCGGAAGGCTTCACGGAGGAGTTTTACCGAACATTCAAAGAACTATTACCCATTCTCCTCAAACTATTTAAAAAAATTTAAGAAGACGGAAGCCTTCCAAACTTGTTTTATGAGGCCAGCATAATTCTAATTCCAAAACCAGAAAAATACACTACAAAGAAAGAAAACTACAGGCCTATATCCCTGATGAACATAGATGCCAAAATGCTGAACAAAATACTAGCAAATCAGATCCAGCAACACATCAAAAAAATTATTCACCATGACCAAGTGTAATTCATCTCAGGGGTGCAAGGCTGGTACCATATCTGCAAATCAATAAATGTGATACATCACATAAACAAAATGAAAAATAAAAATCATATGATCGTATCAATAGACGCTGAAAAAGCAATCGAAAAAATCCAACACCCATTTCTGATAAAAACGCTCAGCAATGTGGGAATAGAGGGATCATATCTCGACATAATAAAGGCCATATACGAAAGACCTACAGCCAACATCATACTCAATGGACAAAAACTAAAAGCATTTCCCTTAAGAACAGGAACAAGACAAGGATGACCACTTTCGCCACTCTTATTTAACATAGTACTGGAAGTCTTAGCCACAGCAATCAGACAGGAAGAAAAAATAAAAGGGATCCAAATTGGAAAGGAGGAAGTGAAACTGTCATTATTCGCAGATGACATGATATTATACATAGAAAACCCCAAAGATTCCACCAAAAATTTACTAGACTTAATAAATGAATTTGGCAAAGTAGCAGGATACAAAATTAATGTCAAGAAATCGATGGCATTCTTATACACCAATGATGGACTCACAGAAAGAGAAACTGAGAAAACAATCCCATTTACCATTGCAGCAAAAAAATTAAGATGCCTAGGAATAAACTTAACCAAAGAAATAAAGGACCTATTCGCAGAAAACTATAGGTCATTGAAAAAAGAAATAGAGGAAGATATTAAAAAGAGGAAGCACATACCTTGTTCATGGATTGGAAGAATTAACATCATTAAAATTACCCAAAGCAATCTATAGATTCAATGCAATCTCCATCAAAATACCAATGACATACTTCACAAAACTAGAACAAGTACTTCAAAAGTTCATATGGAACCAAAAAAGATCCCGAATAGCCACATCAATCTTGAAAAAGGACAAAGTAGGAGGGATCACAATACCAGATATCAGGTTATACTACAAGAAGAAGATACTACTGTAATCAAAACAACCTGGTACTGGCAAAAGAACAGGCACATAGATCAATGGAATGGAACAGAGAACCCAGAAATGGACCCAAAATATTATGCTCAATTAATATTTGACAAAGGTGGCAAGAGCACACAATAGAGTAAAGATAGCCTCTTTAATAAATGGTGTTGGAAAAATTGAACAGCTACATGCACAAAAAATGAAACTAGACTATCAACTTACACGATACACAAGAATAAACTCAAAATGGATAAAAGACTTAAATGTGACTCATGAATCCATAAAAATCCTAGACAAAAATGTAGGCACAAAATTTCAGACATCAAATGCAGCAGAATTTTCACTGATACATCAAGTAAGGCAACAGAAACAAAGGAGAAAATGAACACATGGGACTACATCAAACTCAAAAGCTTCTGCACAGCAAAAGAAACACCACCAAAATGGAAAAGCAACCCAATCTATGGGAGAGCATAATTGCCAATGATATATCAGATATGAGGTTAATTTCCAAAATATATAGAGTGCTCATACAGCTCAACAAAAGGAAGACAAAGAACCCAATTAAAAATGAGCAGAAGAATGAAATAGACACCTCTCCAAACAGGACATACAAATGGCTAAGAGACAGATGAAGAAATGCTCAACATCACTAATCATTAGAGAGATGCAAATTAAAACAACAATGAGGTATCACCTCACACCTGTCACAATGGCCACCATCATCAAATCATCAAACAACAAGTGTTGGCGAGGGTGTAGAGAAAAGGGGACTCTAGTGCACTGCTGGTGGGAATGCAGACTGGTGCATCCACTATGGAAAACAGTATGGTGTTATCTCAAAAAATTAAAAATTGAACTTCCATTTGACCCAGTGATCCTACTTCTAGGAATATACCCTAAGAAGCCTGAAACACCAATCAGAAAGACTATATATACCCCATGTTCATAGCAGCACTATTTACAATAGTTAAGATCTGGAAACAGCCCAAATGTCCCATCAGTAGACAAATGGATAAAAAAGCAGTGGTACATATACACAATGGAGTACTATGCAGCTGTTAAGAAAGAAAGAGCTCTTATCCTTTGAGACAACATGGAGGCACCTGGAAAGTATTATCCTAAGCAAAACAAGCCAAACAGAGAGACAGGTATCATATGATCTCACTTATTTGTGGAATATAATGAACATAACAGTCTGAGGAATGGGGTAGTCCCAGAGATGTGGAAGTGGGGTACAGACTGACAATCCCCAGAAGAGGGGTGGAGGGGTGGAGAGATAAACCACAGAACTTATATGCATGTATGCATGACCAATGGACATGGATAACAAAGCTAGGGACAGGGTGGGGAGGGAAGAGGAGGAGTGTGTCAATGGGGGAAAAAGAAGAAACATTTGTAACAAAAACAAATTAATAAATAAAATAAAAAAATAAAATAAGATACATGTAAAAAAACAACAACAACATATCCTCAGGTGAGGATTAAAATAAAAAATGTTACTGTAGAAGAAATTAAGTTGATGGCTACAAGACTAAAATTTGAATTTCTAATATCTTGTTATTCACCCCTATTCAGAGCAGGGAGATGCCTACCTAACAGGAATGATCCTTAGTTCTGCTCACAAATAAAAATTTCTTGGCCTGACCCTCAGGGTCCTGTAATAAGAATCTAAAGAACTTGGTTTCATTCACTTATGCTCTGTGTGGGCCACTGTGCTTTAAGCCATTCCTGTGACTAGTAAACAACTAAACTTAGAAAAAATGATATATCTTAATTTATTCCTGATAACAATAAGCCTGTACCAACCTATTATAGCTATTTTGATGAATAACAAATAGAACTGCAATATACAAAACATCAACAGAATATCAGTATTTACAATTCTAAATATGAGTGTTATAGGTTGTGTAAACCTGTTATGTATAAATGAAGACATACGAAGTAAATAATTTTTAAAATACATGCCATGCAGACATCAGTTATTGACAGGCCTACAATTTGTTCCAAACTTCAAATGTGCTTCTATTACTAGATCTCATAGAAATTAAAATTATTTCTTGGTTGTCATGTATAGTGCTATAGATTTAAAATATTTCATGTTGTCACGTATATTGACCTTTAAAATGCAAACACTTTATTTAAATAAATCCTTTAGAAAAATGTAATAAAAGTTAATGGAGCAAGGTACTGGATACTTACTGTAGTGTATTTTCTGAAAGCAGATATAAATGGAAACAAGAGGGGGAAAAGGTAGTGATATAATAAAAATAAAATGTTAAAAAAAGAAAGAAGAATGTGAATGAAAAGGAAATACAGGCTGAAGACAGAAAGTACTTCGTGATGTACCTTGAAGCCAGTCTACACCTTCTTGCAATCCTTCTCCTTTTATGGCATCACTAGCACTGTAATAAAATCCACAAAAGACATATCCATTTCATTACATCATAGAACTATAAGAATAAATTACTGTAATTTTGCCATATAGCAAATTAATATATTTTAGTAACACATTATCTGAGCAAAACTAGTTAAACATTGAAACAGAATGTACATAAAAAATAAAAGTCTGAGTGTACTGGAGCAAGACAGAAGAAAATAATCCATAACTTGCATTGACATAATTTGTAAGACATTTGAAAAAAAGGTATCAATAAAAAGTTATTATTTGAGGAACAGTACTCAGACTGACATTGAGCTATTTTTCCAGTGGTGAAAAAGTTTACAGAGTCCCTCTTCCTACTTTGCCCAGCCCAGTGACTACAGCATTTATTTATTAGAAATGCTTGACTTAGGTTGTCATTTAGCCATAGGATGCAGTGACTTTTTTTGAAATGGAATTTGATATCTATAGGGTAGAAACCTGTAATTATAACTTTGGTAAATTGGTAGAATAAAAAAAATCCCAGTAGATTTCAATAATAGGTTTGTACTTATTGGCTTTAGGAATCTGGATAGGTTATTTAACTCTCCTGTCTTCAGTTTTAGCATCTGTAAAATGGAATATTATCAATGATTTCATATAGTTATTATAGGAATTAAATATTTGAGATATGTATATACAATAGGGTCTTTTTTTGGTCTTTCCATTCTTAAGAGAGTAAACTTAAATCTTTATCCTGGTATTTTATAAATAATTATAATTAAGTCATAAACTAAAATAATAAAATGCAAAGAATTTTTTGAGTATCAATCTTTTCCAAGACACAGATTGATAGTTTCTCATTACATTTTACTGATCTAGTAGTTATTTCCTTTCAAAATATAATTGTATAATAGCAACTAGTATACATCATTATATTTTCTGAGTTAGGGTGCCTTTTAGTGTGCTGAAGCATAATTTTAAAATGTACTAAATTACCTAAAAGAGCTAATTTGATTCTAATCAAACCAGAAATTACTTCCAAGGAATTACTTATTAGATTAAGAATATAACTTTTATTTTAAAAATAGGAAGACAGAAACAAAGAGCATGAGATACACAATTATTCAAAGCAAACTATGGATCATCCTATCAACAGCAAAACATTAGTAACTAAAATATTTATATCAAAATAGATCAATGCATTGCTTTTACCACACACCTATAATCCGAAATAAGACTACAGTATCAAGTAATATAATGAGAAAATCCTTCCCCTTTATTAAAGGAGTCATTACCCTACTAAAAACCCTGCATCTTTTCCTACTAATTTCCAACTGTTTGAATTCTACTTTCCTTTCAAATAAATCGTAAGACTTGTAAGTAAATAAAAGCCAAAGTCCTCACCATGTCCTACAAGGCCTTATGTGATATGGCCCCAGATTATTTCAGTGGTTTTATCTACAAATCCCCTCTAGATCTCTCTGCTCCAGAGTCAGCTTGGATTCTTGCTATTCCTGAAAAACACCAGGTACATTCTCATCCAAGAGCCTTCTCACTTGCTAGCCTCTCTATTTGGAAAGCTGGTCCTCTACACCTTTTTGTGAACTGCTCTCTGACTTCAATTAGATCTCAGAGAGGGAGCGTCTGTCATCATTTTTTCCTACTGTCTTACTTTTTTTTCTTCGCCTTCCCAGCTAACATTTTATACATATATTTACCACATTTATTATCTATCTCCCTCTCAACATAGTAAATAAGCAAAAACATATACATATCATGCCAGGGACTGAGCCAAAGAACACACAGGAAGAACAATACTGCAATCAGATCCTGAAAATCAGAGTTGATTATATGTTTAGTACACTAGTAAAAAATAAACTATAAAATTTTTCCTTTAATTTTTCAGACTATATAGCTCTATAATCTCTTATTGCTCAGTAAATTTACTTGTACCGAAGGCAAGAGAGATGGAGTATTTTTATCTCTACATCACTGTACATTACTTTTATCTCTAAAACTGGAAAGGAGGTACAAATGTGTTTAAAATTTTATACATGAGCCCTGGCCGGTTTGGCTCAGTGGTTAGAGCGCCCGCCTGCAGTCCGGAGAGACCCGGGTTCGGTTCCCGCTAAGGGCATGTACCTTGGTTGCAGTTTGTCCCCGGCCCTGGTTGGTCGTGTGGGTGGCAGCCACTCGATGTGTCCCTTTCACATCGATGTTTCTCTCTCTCTCTCTTCCTCTCTCTCCCTCCCACTCTGTCTGTACAAAAAATGGAAAAATGTCCTCGGGTGAGGATAAAAAAATAAAATAAAATAAAATTTTATACATGATTTTAAAAATATTGCAAAAAATTTAAAAAAACTTTAAAAATGAAGCAGTAATTAAAACAGTGGAATGTTCAGTTTGAATTAAGAAGTCAAAATTATAGACAAATTTAAAGAAATGCTTGGCATACTTCTCTAAGTTATACAGAAAATACGAAACTGGAAATACAATATTCCACATCTTTATAGCATCAGGATATTAGTTTTTCTCTCACCGCAAAATATTTAGATGTCACAACTGAATAAAATTTTTAAATTTAAAGTGCTAATTATTAAAAATTTTTTTCTTTTTTTTGTTAATCCTCACCAGTGGGTATTTTTCCATTGACTTTTAGATAGCGCGGAAAGGAGGGAGGGGAGGAGGAGAGAAGAGAAACATTGATATGAAAGAGATATCAGTTGGTTGCAGGGCTGGGGATCGACCCTGAAACCCAGGTATGTGCCCTTGACTGGGAATTGAACCCTTGACCCTTCAGACCACACGCAGTGCTCTAACTGCTGAGCAAACCCAGTGACAGAAGTGCAGATTTTTCTACTTGCAAAATTAACTTTTACTTCAAAATTAAAAGTAGGACTGCATATTTTACTAATTAGATCCATGTTTCTGAATGTTGTACTTTCTATCAAAGCACTGGCAATACTTAATATAATGGAATAATTAAAAATTATTCTACTTTAGACATTATCAATTTAGATATATTTACCTAAATAATGTACAGAAATGCAAAGGTTCCATCTTAAGATACTTCTCTACCTCAAATCCCTCCTCTCTTTACCAACAAAATACCACATAAGTGCAAATTCCAAGTCAAGAATCATTCAGTAAACACTGACTTTTATTCTGATTCCAAAGTAAGGTAGGTTTGACCTGAGATATGCAGTGTTTCCCTCCTGGGCAAAGGTGCTGGAGGCCTTGGGAATAAGTTGCCTTGGGAGGAGCTGCAAGGGCTTTCTCAGCTCTCCTCTCTATTATTACTCTTTCAGCATGAGGGTTAGCACTGAAAGTTCTCTGAGCTCTACTAACTCCTTGCTTCATATTGTTTCTTCTAGAGGCAGTAGAATTCTCTGCCTTTGTGTTCAGCCTTTTTCCATATATAACATCTTATAAAAAGGGGAAACCTGGCCAGGCCAGTGTGGCTCAGTGGATTGAGCATCATCCCATGGACTGAGAGGTCCCAGTCCCATTCCCAGTCAGGACACATGCCCAGGTTGCAGGCTCGATTCCCAGTGGGGACAGTGCAGGAGGCAGCCTATGTTTCTCTCTCACATTGATGTTTCTATTTCTCTCTCCCTTCTCTCTCTAAATCAATTTAAAAAACATATAAACAAAACAAAACAAACAAACATAAAAAGGGGAAACAAGGAGAGAGAAGGGTATCTTGCAATGGTGGGGAGGTAGGTGGTAGATAGAGGGAGCTTAATAACAGGTAGTGGCAGGCACTAAAATGCTATCTAATAAGTAATGTTAAATAATTTCAGACACTATTTATGAATTCAACCTTATTAGTATGTCCAAGAAAGATTAGTATTTCCATTTATATTTATTCATATAAACAAATATTTATTGTGAACCTACTAAGCACCATGCACTATTATTCCAGGGGTTATAGAGTGAAGAAAGCTGATAAAACTTCAGTTCTCATGGTGCTAATGTACTAGTGTAAGAAGACAGACTATAAAACAAAGAGAAAAAAAAAGAAAAGGTCACATGGCAACAAAAAAAGCAAAATAAGGAAAAAACAAGGCAGGGTGAGGCAGAGCGATATTTTAGAGAATTATCAGGAGAGTTCCCTCTCCTGAAGGAAGTGTAATAGCACACCAGGAAATTTATTTTGGAAAATGATTTAGACAAAGGGATTGACAGGTGAAGATGCCCTGAGATGGGATTGCGGTTGGCTGATTCAATGTGTAGAAGGAAATCAGCATGGCTGAAGCTGGGTGAGTGAATAGTCTGTTTAATTTATTCTTTTAAAGAGTTGTTTATGTTTTTCTATCCCCCCAAAAATTTGAAAGGTTTTAATAGCAATAAATTCATGAACACCTACAATGTCACATTCTATAAAACAAAATCCTTAGCTTACATCCACCATGTTAGGTCACTTACAAAATAAGCTTGGAAAAGAAGCACTGAAGCTTGGACATTTTTTCAAAATGATAAAATGAAAAATAAATCTAAAACTTTACCAAATATGCCATGGCTTATCTTTGATATTCTCCAAACACAGCAACTGAGACACTTTCACAGATGTCACTGCATCTCTAAGATCCATTTTGTTTGCAAAGAATAAGATTGGTATTCGGCGATGCTTAATATCTGAAACAGAAAATAAGACTATCATCTCACTTCCAGCATTTTGGTCATTTCCCCCCAAATCCTTAAAATTGAAATTCACTAAAATTGTTTTCCAATCACTTCTTTCTATACCATACATACATACACCTTTAAAGACATAGACTGTCAGGCATAGTTGAGTGATATGAGAATTTAAAAAATACTTCTTCCAAGATTATCTGTCTTCTGGTCGGAGCTTTGAAACAAAGACATGTGAGGTGGATTGGGGGGGGCTCATTAAGCAGTTACTGTGGCACCACCTACAAAAGGGTCAAATTGTCAACACGAAGAAGGCAAACTTCAAATAGAAGTAGAAGGAAAATGAACTGGACCCTGATTTTAGATTTCAGTTACAGTATTATAAGTAACAAGCTAGATATTTTAACAAGATAGTTTTACCTTGTTACAATGTTGGAAACATTTTCCCATTATGAATAATAGATAATTCATTCAAAAGTGGGGAATCATTTTTCTGCCAAGGGCCATTTGGATATTTATATCATTTTCAGGCCATACAAAATTGTCAACTTAAAAATTAGCCTGCTATATTTGGCCAGGCTGATTTGGTGAGGTGTGTGATGTTAGCCGGTATTGATTTCGTGGGCTTTATATGGTGCATAGGCCCGACATTCCCCACCCCTGAAATAGTTCAAAACTCAGAAGACACAAAATGGTATGCAGTAAAAGGATCTCCCTCTCACCTCTGCCATTCACTTGTCCTCCCGAGAAGAGGAAACTGTTAGCATCCATTATATGGCATCTTTTTAGAAATGTTTTACACATTTGCAAAAATTATTATATATGATTCTTTATACAAATAGTAGCAGACTATTCTCACTTTTTATACCTTTTGCTTTTCACTTAATTTCATATCTTGGAGACTATCCATTATTAGTACATATAGAGCAGTTTCTTCATTATTTTATTTTCCTCTTCTCCTCCCCCTCTCCCCCTATTTTTTTTTTGGATTCCAAGTTTTCTGTTATAGTTAAAAAGGATTCTTCTTGCCCCAAATTATTTTTAAACATCTCCCATAGTTACTTCTACAAGAAACACACTTTGAACCCACTACCAAGCTGAAAGTGAAAGGAGGTAAAACATGCATACACTAAGTGGAAGAAAGCTGGCATGGCTACACTACTATCAGACAAAGTAACTAAAAGATGAAGGGTATTATCAAAGAAAAAGGAAAAGCATTAAAAATTATAAAACAGTCAATTAATCACAAAGACAAAACAATTTGAAGTGTGTTTATATCAAACAAACAAGCGTCTAAACACATAAAACAAAATTTGACAGTATTAAAGGGAAATACAAAGGAATGTATAATCATAGGTAGATACTATAACACTCCTCTCTCAGAAACAGACAGAACAAATACATAAAAAATCAGTAAGAATGTGGAAGATGTAAACAACACTATCAACTGTCATTTATAGAACTCTTCACCCAACCACAGAAAAATACGCATTCTATTTACTTGCAGATGGAACACTCACCAAGTCAGGCCCACACACACTGGGCCATGTATTTCGAAGGATGAAATCATAAAATCATACAGAATGTTCTTTGATCAGGTGAAATTAAATTAAAAATATATAACAAAAATACCTACAAAATTCCCAAATATTTGGGAAATTAACTAATATACTACTAAAGATTCCAAGGTCAAAGAAGAATTCACAAGGTAACCAGATAATAAAAAATAAAAGTTATCAAAGTTTGTGACATGTTGCTAATCTTTAGATAATACATATTGCTTTAAGTGCTTATATTAGAAAAGGAAGGTATAAAATGCTTATATTTGAAAAGGTGTGAAGTCACTGATTTCTACTTCCATCTGAAAAAGAGACAATGAAATACAAGGTAAGTACAGACAGTCCCTAATAAATCAAGAGCGGAAAGTAATGACAAAAGAGGAAATTTAAAAAGCCCAAAATTCTTAGAAAATTAATAAAACCAATAAACTTTTTAAAAGATTGAGCAAGAAGAAAGGCAGGAAACATAAATTACTAGTTTCAGGAATGAAGGAAGATATATCATAACACATATTGTAGACATTAAAAGCATAATGAGAGTATGTTATAAACAATGTTATGCCAATAAATCTGACAACTTAGATACATTAATAAATTTGCTCACAAATTACCAAAAGTTCAAGAAGAAATATAAAACTTTAATGGTCTTACATCATTCAAAGACTAGAATTCATAATTCACACCTCTCACTCCCTCAACACACATACCATATACTGACACAGATGGCATCACTGGTATATTCTATCAAACATTTAAGGAAGAAATATTATTAATTCTACACAATCCAAAAATAAAAAATAAAGAGAAAAACAAGTATATACTCTTCTCCAACTCATTTTATGAGGCCACTATAACGTCGATACAAAATCAGATGAGGACATTACAAAGAAGGAAATAAAAAACCAAAACCAGTGATACAAGTGGCATGTCAGCATGAGAGGATTTCCAGATCTCTCCCCATGAAGTTACAAGTGGAACAGCTATAATTCAACAAAGGATTCCCTGCTTAACACATAAACATGTCCAAGACATTGTGCATTGGGACAGCCTAAAGTGGACTTATTTGAACAAAGAGCGGAGACAGAATGATAGGAAGAAGGATAGAGACGGAAGCCATGGGCAGCCAGGTGCTGGAGGTGGACCACAGCAGTCATGATAGCAGTGAAGAGTTGGGGTGCAGCCCCCACTGGACAGACCAGAATGGAGGGGCAGAGAGCAGTCAGGCCTCTTTGGCTGGCACATACTGAGGCTGAGCCCAGGGTTAGGGACATAAAAAGAGTATAGAAAATAATCACTGCGCTTGAAGCCTGCCAGAACCCAAAAAAATGTGTGTGTGTGTGTGTGTGTGTGTGTGTATAAATAAAATAAACATAATAAAAGGACTCTGCATATGCACCCTATCCCCCAGTGGCACGCCTGGCAGTTTAATATATATATTTTTATTGATTTTTGGAGAGAAGAGGGAGGAGAGAGAAACATCGATCGGCTGCCTCCTACATGCCCCCCACTGGGTTTCAAGCTCACCATCCAGGCATGTGCCCTGACCGAGAATCTAACTGGGAGCTCTCATTCCATGGGACAATGATCAACTCACTGAGCTACAACAGCCAGGCCCACCTGGCATTGAATCCTTGACTAGGCAAATAGCAAAAGGGCTGGGAAAAAAACTTTCCTGCCCAAAAAGTCTGTAGTCATTGCAACTAAACTCAGAAAGAACAGCATAACCAAAGATGCAAGAACCGCTTCCTCCTGCCCACCCATCGTGCGGAATAGCCTGGTAGAGGTAGCTGGGTCAACTCAGAGCACCCTGCCAGGGGCTTCTGGCTGCAGAAAGGCGATGCCAGGAATACAAAGGAGACCCAAAGCTGGCCACTTCCAGTATGCAGAAGTGGTGTCCAAGACTGAGGTGACCAGGTGGTAAAGAGGATGCCCACCTCCTCAGAAATCTGCAGCCTTTTCCACCATGGAGGTGACACTCACATAGATCCCAGAAGCCCCAGCAGTGCACGTAAGAGAAAATAAAAGCTTATATGCTTCAGTGCCATCTCTGGAAAAGAAAAGAAATACCTCTACTTATCAACCTGCTTAACACTGAAGTGTAAAATTTTTTAAAAAACAGTTTTTTGCCTTTTTTGCCCTGGCTGCATTGGTTGGAACGTAGTCCTGTGCATCAAAGGGTTGTTGGTTTGACTCCTGGTCAGGACACGTACCTAGGCTTTGGGGCACATATGGGAGACAAACCAATAAATGTTTCTCTTACACGATGTTCTCTGCCCCCCCACCTTCCTCTCTCTCTAAAAATCAATAAAAACTAATCCTTAGGTGAGGATTAAAAGCAACAAATGCAGTTTTCATTCCCAGAAGTGTCTACACAGAGAAATAATCCATCGAACACACTGAATAACCTAGGTAACAAGGGAATTCAGGGAAAAAAAAATTCCAAAAACAGACTTAAAGACAAAGGAATAATGTGATTTTAAGATTTCAGTTCTGAAAAATCTCAACAAGGTACAAGAAAACTCAGAAAGGCAAATGAATGAACTTAGAAAAAAAAATCAGTGAACGAAAAAACAAAAGGAGTACTTTACCAAAGAGATTGAAACTATAAAAAAGAACAAAACAGAAATTCTGGAGCTGAAGAACTCAATAAATGAAATGAAGAATAAACTAGTGAGCTTAGGAAATAGAGCAAAGTAGATGGAGGAAAGAATTAGTGACACAGAAGATAAAAACACAAAAGTGACTTAGGTGGAAGAGAACTGAGGGTGAAAAAAAATAAGAAAATAACTGAATGAGAAGTATCTGACTCCATCAGAAAGAGCAATACAAGAATAACTGGTACCGGAAGAGGAGGAGCATAGAAAGGAAACAGCCTATTCAAACACATAGTTGATGAGAACTTCCCAAACCTATGGAAAGAACTAGATCCTTGAATGCAAGATGCTAATAGAACACCTAGTGACCTCCATGCAAAAAAGGCACATTATATTAAAACTGTCAAAAATTAACAATGAGCCCTGGCCGGTTTGGCTCAGCGGTTACAGCGTCGGCCTACAGACCAGAGTCCTGGGTTCGGTTCCTGCTAAGGGTATGTACCTCAGTTGCAGTTGGTCCCCGGCCCCAGATGGGGTCATGTGGGTGGCAATCAGTCGATGTATCTCTCTCATGTCGATGTTTCTCTCTCTCTTCCTTCCTCTCTCCCTCCCGTCTATCTGAAGATGTATAAAAAAAAAAAAAAAAAAATTAACAAAGAAATAATTCTCAAAGCAGTCAAGGAAAAGATGATAACTTATAAAGAAAATCCCATTCGATTATCATTGGATTTTTCAGCACAAAGCCAACCTGTATAGTATTATGCTAAATGAAACAAGCCAATAAGAGAAAGACAAATACGACATGATCTCACTTATATGTGGAATATACTGAACAAAAAAAGCTGATGAACAAACAGACCCAGAGATATAGAAAAGCGTATCATTCGGACTGACAAACCTTAGAGGGGCAGGGGAGATGAGATAAACCAACGAATTTTTATGCATGTATGCACAACCAATGGACAGAAACAACAATGCTTGGTGGGCGGCGGGACAGAAAGGAAGATGTCTGCTGGGAAAAAGGAGAAGCATCTGTAACAAAAATAAATTAATATAAAAAAAAAAAGAGAGAGAGAGAGAAATTACCAGCCAAGAATAACATATCCAGCAAAATTATCCTTAGATATGAAGGAGAAACAAAGGCTGAGGGAATTTACCACAAGACTGCGTTATAGGGAAAACTGAAGGGTGTTCCGCCTGAAACAAAAAGACAAAAGGACACAAAACTATGAACAAGATGACTCACAGACGGACAGAAGCAGGAAACTGCAACCCTTATTCAGAATAGGATATTAAATATAACATAAAGGTTAAAAGAAGTCTCTTCTTTTTTTAAAAGAAGAGATAATAGCTGCTGTAATTTGGAAATAAACTCATAGCATAAAAATAGGTAATTTGTGAAAAAAACAGAAAAGGGGAGGGATAAAGGACTGAACTTATAGGTGAATGGAGATAAGATGCAATCTGAAAAAAAGGACCACTGTAAATATAAAACTTTCTTTTGCATACACCTAATGGTAACCACATACACAAAAAATCTAGGACTGAGGTAAACAGCATAACAAAAGAGGAAGCAGAGGGAAAAATCATGGAATACTACCAGACTAAAATAACAGAAAGAAACACAAGGGAAAAGGAACAATGGAAGCACAGAGCTACTAGAAAACAAAAGATAAAATGGCTATAGAAAATCTGTATCAATGATCACCATAAATATAAATTGACTGAACTCACCAATTAAAAGGCACAGAGTAGGTGTTTGAATTGAAAAAAAAACAAAACAAAAACCCAATTATATTCTGCCTTCTGGAGACATAAGTCAGCTGCAAGGACACAGACTTAAAAGTGAATGGGTGAAAAATCATACACCAAGCAAATGGCATACAAAGGAAAATGGGTGTAGTGGTATTTATATCTGACGAAGTAGATTTCAAGATAAGACAGTAACAAGAGGCAAAGATGGACATTTTATCATGATAAAGAGGACAATAGATCAGGAAGACATAACATTTATTAATATACACGCATCCAACCTAGGAGCACCAAAATATATAAAGCAATCACTAACAAAACTAAAGGGAGAAACTGGCAAAAACACAATTATAGGAAGAAAACTAAATACCCCATTGAGAGCTATGGTTAGATCATCCAAAAAGAAAATCAAAAGGGATATATTGACCTTAAATGACACAATAGACCAAATAGACATAATTGATATTTACAGAGCTTTTCATCCCAGAACACCAGAATATATATTCTTCTCAGAACATTCTCAAGGATGGACCATATACTGGGACACAAGAAATATAAGAATGAAATCATTCTAAGTATATTCTATGACTACAACACTTAGGCTTTGAAAATCAACTGCTAAAAGAAAGAGTTAAATAAAACCCCCATAATTAAACAACAGGCTAATAAACAATGACTAGGTCAAAGAACAAAGAAGAGATCAAAAGATAAAGAGAAAAAAATGAGAATGATGATGATACATCAAAATTTTTGGAATACAGCAAAACTGGCAATACGAGGGACGTTTATATCATTATAGGCCTACATAAAGAAAAAAGAAAAATAGCAAATAAACTACCTAACATTTTACCTTAAAGAACTAGAAAAAGAACAAAGTTCAATCAGTAGAAACAAGGGAATAAAAAAATTAGAGCAGAAACTAGAGAACATTAAAAAAAATAGAGGAAGATATAAAAAAGTAGATGCACATACCTTGTTCATGGATTGGAAGAACTAACATTATTAAAATGTCCACACTATCCAAAGCAATCTATAGATTCAATGCAATCTCCATCAAAATACCAACGACATACTTCACAGAACTAGAACAAATACTTCAAAAGTTCATATGGAACAACAAAAAAAAGACCCCAAATAGCCACGGCAATCTTGAAAAAGAAGGACAAAGTAGGTGGGATCACAATACCAGATATCGGGTTATACTACAAGAAGATACTACTGTAATCACAACAACCTGGCAATGGCACAAGAACAGGCATATAGACCAGTGGAACAGAACAGAGAACCCAGAAATTGACCCAAGACATTATGCTCAATTAATATTTGACAAAGGTGGCAAGAGCATACAATGGAGTAAAGACAGCCTCTTCAATAAATGCTGGGAAAATTGGACAGCTACATGCAAAAAAATGAAACTAAACTACCAACTTACACCATACACAAGGATAAACTCAAAATGGATAAAAGACTTAAATGTGACTCATGAATCCATAAAAATCCTAGAAGAAAATATAGGCAACAAAATTTCAGATTTACATGCAGAATTTTCACTGATACAACACCTAAGGCAAGAGAAACAAAGGAAAAAATGAACACATGGGACTACATCAAACTCAAAAGCTTCTGCATAACAAAAGAAACAACCACCAAAATGGAAAGGGAACCCACTATATGGGAGAGCATAATTGCCAATGATACTTCAGATAAGGGGTTAATTTCCAAAATATATAGAGTGCTCAAACAACTAAACAAAAGGAAGACAAAGAACCCAATTCAAAAATGGGCAGAGGACCTAAATGAACACCTCTCCAAAAAGAACATACAAATGGCCAAGAGACAGATGAAAAATGCTCAATGTCACTAATGATCAGAGAGATGCAAATTAAAATGACTATAAGGTATCACCTCACACCTGCCAGAATGGCTGCCATCAACATATCATCAAACAACAAGTTCTGGCAAGGGTGTGGAGAAAAGGGGACTCTAGTACACTGCTGGTGGGAATGCAGAATGGTGCAGCCACTATGGAAAATACTTTAAAAAATTAAAAATTGATTTGCCATTTGACTCAGTGATCCCACTTCTAGGAATATACCCTAAGAAGCCTGAAACACCAATCAAAAAGAATATATGTACCCCTACGTTCATAGCAGCACTATTCACAATAGCTAAGATCTGGAAAGAGCCCAAGTGTCCATTAGTAGATGAGTGCATAGAAAAGCTGTGGTACATATA
Source organism: Molossus molossus (assembly GCF_014108415.1). NCBI lineage: Eukaryota > Metazoa > Chordata > Mammalia > Chiroptera > Molossidae > Molossus > Molossus molossus. The sequence goes on from NW_023425388.1 coordinate 87,258,441, forward strand.
CACAATGGAGTACTATGCAGCTGTAAGAAAGAAAGATCTGTTATCCTTTGAGACAAAATGGAGAACCCTGGAGAGCATTATGCTAAGCAAAATAAGCCAACCAGAGAAACACAAATACCACATGATCTCACTTATTTGTAGAATATAATGAACAAAATAAGCTGATGAACAAAATAGACCCAGAAACATAAAAATGAGTATGGTTCAGACTAACAGACCTCAGAGGAAGGGGGTGGAGGGAATGGATGAGATAAAGCAAAGAATTTATATGCATGTATAAATAACCAATGAACATAGACTGTTGTAGCTCACTGTCCTTAGAATCCAACTTGTCTTTAAGCTGCCCTAATTAACAACCTCAGAGACAGCCAGATGAACAATGGGGAATGTTATAGAGGGCTTTAGCCCCATAAAAATTAACTAGAGTTTGACCTTCACTGGGAATTTGAAAAGCAACATCCTTCAAGAAAAGGGAGGACAGAAACGGCCCCAAGGCCAGAGTGTCCTGCATGCTCTGTAAAGAAACTGATAGGGAGAAACTGAAGCTCCCTTTACCCCATAAAACTGTAACTGTTCAACATGTGTGTATTGCACCTGACTGACCGCTGATATCTGTCTCGAATTTGTTAGTTTTTAAAACTTGGATAATGGAATGAATAGCAGGACAGATGTATGCTGACCCAGTTCACCCAGTTCCCTTTCGCCTCAGCTCCCCCCCACCTCCGTTCCCTCCTGCTTATCGCTAACTGCCTCCACTTCTGTACAAGCAGCTTGCTTGCTCTGCTAAACTCTTGAATGACACCTGCCCTATATAAGCAACCCTCCCCCTGAGCTCGGGGCTGCAGTTCTCCTCTGTGTAGGTTGGCTGCAGTCCCTGCGCAGGTAATAAAACATCCCCAAAAACTGAAAAATGGAGTCTGAGTGTGGTCGATCTCCTGGGTTACAACAAGACAACAATGCTGGAGCTGGTGGTGGGGGTGGGGTGGGATGGGGATGAGGGTGTCTAGGGGAAAAAAGGAGAAACATCTGTAACAAAAATAAAATAAAAATTGAAAAAAAAATTAGAGCAGAATTAAATGAAACAGAACAAAAAGACAACAGAAAAAATTAATGAAACAAAGTGCTTGTTCTTTAAAAAAAGTAATAAAAATGACAAAACTCTGGCTAGACTCGCTGTAAAAAAAAAAGAGAAAAGACAAACAAAATCAGAAATGAAAGAGAAGTTACAATGGACACCACAGAAATACAAAGGACTATACAAGAATATTAAGAAAGGCTACCAAATTCAATAACCTAGAAGAAATGCACAATTTCTTAGAAATATATAACTGAATCATGAAGAACTGGAAAATCTAAATAGACCGATCAACAGTAAGAAAATTCAGTCATCAAAAACTTCCCCCAAAATAAAATTCCAGGACCAGATGACTTAACTAGTGAATTCTACCAAACATTCAAAGGTGATTAATATGTATTCTTCCAAAACTCTTTCAAAAAAGAAGAGGCCATAATTCCTAAGTTGTCTTATGAGTCCAACATTACCCTGATAACAAAACCTGGCCAAAACAACACACAACAAAGAAAATTACAGATCAATATCTCTGATGAATATAGATGCAAAAATCCTAAATACTAGCAAATTGCATACAACATGACATTAGAAAGATAATATATCATGAGCAAGTGGGGTTTATTCCAGAGCTGCAAGACTGGTTCAACGTACACAAATTTATCAATGTGACACATCACATTAAGAAAATAAAGAATACAAATCATATGATCATATCAACAGATGCAAAAAAAGTATTTCACAAGATACAATATCTGTTTATGATTAAAACACTCAATAAAATGAGTGTATAAGGAAAAGTACCTCAACATAATAGAGACCACTGGTGACAAACCCTCAGATAATATACTCAATGGTGAAAGCTTTTCTTCTAAGTTCAGGAATAAGACAAAGATGCTCACCCTCACCACTGATATTCGACATGGTACTGGAAGTCTTAGATAGAGCAATCAGGCAAGAGAAAGAAATAAAAGGAATTTAAATTGGGAATGAAGAGGTTAAATTGTTACTTTTTGCAGGTAACATGATTCTTCATATGGAAAACCCTAAAGACCACCAAAAAGCTATAAACAATAAACACATATAGTAAATTTGCAGAATAGAAAACCAATGTACAAAAATCAATTGCATTCCTATACACTTATAATAAAATTTCAGAAAAAGAAATGAAGAAAATAATTCTACTTGCAGTTACACACAAAAAATAAATACCTAGGAATAAACTTAACAAAGGATGTGAGGGACCTATACACTGAAAACTACAAGATATTATTGAAATAAACTGTAGACTTAAAGAAATAGAAAGATATTCCACATTCATATATTGGAAGGATCAACAGCTAAAATGGCCATATCACCCAAAGCAATATAAGATTCAAAGCAATACCCATTAAAATCCCAATGACATTAAAAAACAAAAAATTAATCAAATTTGTATGGAACCACAAAAGAATCCTGAAAAAAAAAAGAAAAGAAAAAAAAAGAACAAAGCTGGAAGTATCCACTCCTTGACTTCAAAGAGACAATAATCAAAACAGCATGGTACTGTCAGAAAAATATGCAAACCAGAGGAACAGAATTTAGAGCCCAGAAATAAACTCACATGTTTATGAGCAGCTAATTTGCAACAAAGGAGCACAAACATACAATGGAGAAAAGAAGGCTTTTAAATAAAAGGTGCTGGAAAAACTAGAAAGCAACATGCAAAAGAATGAAACTAGACTGCTATTTGGTACCACAGTCAAATATAAACTCAGAATGGATCAAAGACCTAAATATAAGACCTGAAACAATAAAACCCAGAGAAGAAAACATAGGTACTAAATTTATGAACCTTGGTCTCAGAGAGTATTTTATGAATTTGATCCCAAAGGCAAGGGACGTAAAAGCAAAAATAAATGAATGGGACTATATTAAACCAAAAAGCTTCTGTACAGCAAAAGAACATCAATGAAACAAAAAGCTAACCAACCAAATGAAAAAAGGTATTTGCAAACAATACCTCCAATAATGGGCTAAAATGCAAAATATATAAAGAACCCAAACAACACAACAACATCAACAAAACCAACCAATCCAATTAAAAACTGACAACAGTGAGGTAATGTGCGGGGGGCTGGGTGGAGGCAGGCAAAGGGTGGGGGTGGGTGGGAATGGGGACATCTGTAATAGTGTCAACAATAAAAACAAAGTTAAAAGAAAATGGGTAGAGGACCTGAACAGACACTTTTCACAAGAAGACTTACAAATGACCAACAGATACATGAAAAGATGCTCAACTTCATTAGCCATAAGGGAAATGCAAATCAAAACCACAAGGTAACACCTGACACCTGTCTGAATCATTATGATCAACATGACAAGAAATAATGTTGGAGAGATTGTATAGAAAAAGGGTCCCTCATACACTGCTGGTGGGAATATAAACTGGTACAGCCACTGTGGAAAGAGTATGGAGGTTCTTCAAAAAATGAAGAATAGATCTACCAAATGACTCAGGTATCCCTCTTCTGGGGTATCTACCTGAAAAATCTGTAAACACTTTGTTTAAAAAAAAAACAAACCCACAAAAACATACACACACACACACACACGTGCCTATTAGCAGTAACGGCCTATTTCCTCTTCCTCCTAGCCTCTGGCAGCTACTAATCTACTTTCTGCTTATTATTGACACATGATATAAATGGAAGCATACATTTGACCTTTTGTGTCTGGCTTCTTTCACTTATCACGTTTTAAGGTTTATTCATGCTGTAGTATGTATTAGCACTTCTTTTTTTTGTTGTTGTTAATCCTTACCCAAGGATATTTTTCTATTGATTTTTAGAGTGGAAGGAGGAAGAAAGGGGGAGAAACACTGATGTGAGAGAGAAATATCAATTGGTTACCTCCCACATGCACCCTGACAGGGGCTGGGGATCAAATCTGCAACCCAGGTAAGCTCCCTTAACCGGGATTCAAACCTGAGACCCTTCAGTGCGCTTGCCAATGCTAACCACCAAGCAACACTGGCCAGGGCAATACTTCCTTCTTTTTTATGACATATTCCATTGATGGATATACCACATTTAATTTATCCACTTACCAGCTGATAGACATTTGGGTTACTTCTACTTTTCCCTCTATTATGAATAATGCTACTATGAACACTTGTATACAATTTTTTCTGCGGGCATAAGTTTTCAATTATCTTGGGTATTTACCCGAGAGTAGTTTTATGGTAACTCTATATTTGACTTTTTTGAGGAATTGTCAAAACTGTCAAAGTGTTTTCCAAAGTGGCTGCTCCATTTTACAATATCATCAACAATATATGAGGGTTTCCAACATTTGTTATTATCTGTCTTTTAATTTTTCCATCCTAGTAGATGAGAATGTCTCATTGTGTACATGATTTGCATTTCTAAAATGACTAAAGATGTTAAGCATCTTTCTATGTGCTTATTGGCCATTTGCATACATTTTTTGGAGAAATGTCATTCATCCTCTGCCCATTTTTTCTCCAAGATTTTAAGATTTTTATTTGGCAGTATGGCATTATCTGGGTCTGGAGGCTTGACTTCATTTAAGACAACTCAATGCTCTCTGACAGTCTTTTTTTCCCCTAGAATGAGCTTTAGTTGTTCACCTTCAAAATATTTTCCTACATGGCACTCTTTGATGTAAAACATTCTGCCTTTTCTCTTAGCATTACTACATCTTCACAAACCCATGAGTTACCCATTCTTATTAATCTTTTCATATTTTTAGCTCATCTTCAACATCCTCTGTCCCCTTTGCCCATTTATAAAGTGTCTTTTTAAAAATAATTTTTAATTACAGTTCACATACAATATTATATTAGTTTCAGATGTGCAACATAGTTGATGACATTTCTATAACTTAAGAAGTGATCAGCTCAATAAATCTAGTACCCATCTGACACCATGCATTTATTACACACACCTCCCATCTGGCAACTATCAAAATGTTCTCTGCATCTAGGAGTTTCTTTTTTATTTTGTTCTTTAGATTCTACATATAAGTGAAATCATATGGCATTTGTCTTTTCCTATCGCAATTCTTTCACTGAGCACAATATCCTCTAGGTCCAACCATGTTGTATCAGATGGCAAGATTTCACTCTTTTCTATGGCTGAATCATATTCCATTGTAATATGCACTACTTCTTTATCCACTCATATATTCAAAGACACTTATTTCCATATCTTCGCTATTGTAAATAATGCTGCAACCAACATGTAGATGTATATGTCTTTTCAAATTTGTGTTTTGGATTTCTTTGAAAAATACTTAGAAGTAAAATTGTTTCTTGTTTTTTTTAAAAAATATTTTTTCTTTATTGATATTAGAGAGCAAAGGACAGAAACATCAATGAGGGAGAACACTGACTAGCTGCCTCCTGCATGCCCTGCCCCTTCTGGGAACTGGGCCCACAATTTGGGTATGTGCCTTGACCAGGAAACTGAACCAGTGACCTCCTGGTGCTTGGGTCGATGCTGAACCAATGAGCCACACCAGCCAGGTGCTTCTCTGTCTCTTATTATAGCCTTTGTTTTAAAGTCTATTTTGTCCGGTATAAGTAAGTATTGCTACCCTAGCTTTCCCCCCCCTCATATCCATTTTCATACAATATTATTTTTCCATCTCTTTACTTTTGGTCTATGTGTGTCTTTCAATCTGAAGTTTCTCATAAAAAGCATATGTAAGGGTCTTATTTAGTTATTCAGTCACTGCATGTCTTTTGATTGAAGAATTAAATCTATTTACATTTAAAGTAATTGTTGATAAATACATAGTTACTGTCATTTATTATTCATATTTTTTCTTTTTCTTAATGTCCTTTAACATTTTTCACAATACTAGTTTGGTGGTGATGAACTCCTTTAGCTTTTTCTTGTCTGGGACTGCTTTCTCTCTCCTTTGAGTCTAAAGAATAACTTTACTGGATAATTCTGTTTTTTTAGAGAACAAGATTGTTCTTGTTTTTTGATTTTAGAGAAAGAGGAGAGTGAGAAAAACATTGATGTGAGAGAAAACCAACTGGTTGCCTCCTGTACATGCCCCGACTGGGGATCAAACCTGCAACCTAGGTAGGTACCCTGACTAGGAATCAAACCCCCAACCTTTTGGTGCATGAAATGCCATTCCAACCAACTGAGCCACTGGCCATGGCTGGATAGAGTAATCCTGGTGGTAGGTCCTTGCTTTTCATCACTTTGAATATTATGTGCCAATCCCCTTTGCCCTACAAGGTTTCTGTTGAGAAATCAGCTGACAGTCTTATGGGAGCTCCCTAGTAGGTAACTAACTGCTTTTCTCTTGCTGCTTTGAGATTCTTTTTTTTTTTTTTTTATCCTCACCCAAGGACATTTTTGCATTTTATCTTCAGACAGAGTGGGAGGGAGAGAGAAACATCGATGTGAGAGAGACACACTGAGTGGTCGCCACCCACACAACCCCAACTGGGGCTGGGGACAAACTGCAACCGAGGTACGTGCCCTTAGTGGAAACTGAACCTGAGATTCTCTGGTCTGCGGGTTGACGCTCTAACCGCTGAGCCAAATTGGCCAGGGCTCTCTCTTTGTTTTTAACCATTGGTATTTTAATTATGATGTGTCTCAGTGTGGGCCTCTGTAACCTATGGTTTTATGTCTATTTCCTTCACCAGGTTAGAGAAGTTTTCTGTTATTATTACTTCAAATAGGTTTTCAATTCCTTGCTGTCTTTTCTTTCTGGTACCCATATGATGTGAATGCTGATGCACTTGATGTTGCATCAGAGTTTAAGGCACCAGAGGTCCCTTAAACTATTCTTATTTAAAAAAAAATGTTCTTTTGCTGTTGATTTTCTGCTATCTTATCTTCCAAATTGCTGATCTAATCCTTTGATTCATCTAATGTACTGTTCATTCTCTCTAATGTATTCTTCATTGCAGTTATTGCATTTTTCATTTCTGAGATTTTTATGGTTTCTATGTCCTTTTTTTAATGCTGTTTACTTTCTAAGTTCCTTGAGCATCCTTACAGAATTCCTTTGAACTCTATATTGAGTAAATTCCTTACCTCCATTTCATTTAGTTCTTTTCCTGGAGACTTCTGTTCTTTCATTTGGGGCATTTTTTTTTTTTTTTCTGTCTTGTCTTCCCATTTTTGGCTTCCTCTATATACCAGGTAAAGATGTGACATCTCTTGGTCTTGGTAGAGTGGCCTTATATAATGGGTGTCCTATGGGGCCCAGTGGCAGTTTCCCTGGTCACTTGAGCCAGATGCTTCAGGTGTGTCACTTGTGTGTGCCTTCCTATTGTAGTTTAGCCTTGAATTCTATTTGGAGGGATGGACCCTCAGGATGATTGGTTGTGAGGACTGGCCAGGATTACAGTAGAGGAGCTGTTGTGTGTGGGTTGACCCTACATAGTAGTATTTACTTTATCAGATCTCTGGTACCTGCCAAGTCTGCCCTTTGAGCGTGTCATTTGTGGAGGTGGTTGATTGATGCTCTGAAGCTGGCCATCAGTAGTATTGGTTCTGGGGCCTCTTGGGAGGTGCAGACCAAGGTCAGCTGTTGCTTGCATCCTATCTGGGGCTACCTGGTATAAGCTACCAAGTGACTTGCAGATGGCTACCACTTGTCCTGGGCTTGAAGGTGCCTGGGAGAGGCTAAGCTGTGAACTGAGGCTGGCTGTTGCTAGTGCTGGAGTTGGGGCTGCTTAGCAAGAGATAAAGGGCACGTGAATGTCCGATGCTGCCTGTTTGGGGTTTGTGAACCTCTGAGAGATTTCAAAAGTCTGAAGCATGAGCCAATAGAGCCATTTGTATGGAAAAGCTGAAAGTGGCTTGGGTAGGCCCTATAGGTGAGGGGAAGGGAAGTTTAAGGGAATCACCAGGGTGGGGCAAAAAGTGTTAGCCAGGTTGATGGAGACTCAGATATGATGCCAGCCTGTCTCTGCAGGGGAAGGATTCAGGAAGGGAACAATGGCTTCTGCCAGCACTTTTGTCTGGGCAAAAGCTGCCCCTCCAGCCCTCACCTGAAGCCAGATGACTCAATTCCTCCCCATATGTTCCTAGTGCCTTCAAAGTTGCTGCCCCTGTGCTGAATCTCAGAACAAGCAAGTTCATCAGTGAGTAAATTTGTGCGAGCTCTTTAGGAGGAACACCTGGGACTTCAGACTCTGCTGTCACTGAGCCACAATCTCCACTGGTTTTCACAGCCAGAAGTTATGGGGAATTCTCTTACCAGCAATGGAACACTGGATTGAAGAGCCTGGTGTGGGGCTGAGACTTCTCACTCCTAAGGGTGGAACCTCGCAGCTGAGATGTCCCTCCTGATTTTTAACTGCCACTCGTGAGTGTGGGACTAGCCCACTGTGCAACTTAGTCTCTCCTACCAGCCTTGATGTGGCTTCTTCTGTATATCCTTCATTAGAGGACTTTTGTTCAACTGGACTTCTGGCAATTCTTGATGGTTGTTCTGCAGTTTAGCTGTAATTTTGAAGTGTTTGTGGGAGGAGGTGAGTATAGTATTTACCTCCACCATCTTGACCAGAAGCCTCACAAATTTATCATTTTAAAGATGTAGAAAAAGAATTTGGAAAAATTTAACATTAGTTAATGATGAAAACTTTTAAAAAATAGAAATATAAGGAAATTACCTTGATCTAAAAAAGATGTATAGAAAAACTCTACAGTTAATATTACATTTAATGGTAAAATATTAAATGCAAAAAATAAGAATAAGACATGGAAAGAACCTAAGTGTTCAGGGATGTGTGGCTAAAGAAAATATGGCATGTATACACAATGGAATACAGTTGTCCTTCGCCACTTCACGCTACTTTTACAGCTTCACCCAGCAGTTCTCAACCGGTGGGTCGCGACCCCTTTGAGGGTCGAATGACCCTTTCACAGGGGTCGCCTAAGACATAACAGTAGCAAAATTACAGTTATGAAGTAGCAACAAAAATAATTTTATGGCTGGGGGTCACCACAACATGAGGAACTGTATTAAAGGGTCGCAGCATTAGGAAGGTTGAGAACCACCGAGTCTATACTATATTATATTTGAAAACACTGCGATAGAGTGAAGCCGCGGAAGTCGAAGGGCGAAGTGGTGAGGGACAACTGTGTATAAAGAAAGAATCCTACTTTGCGGAAATTCCTTTATCGTGGTAGAGTCTGGAACTGATTAACCGCAATAAACGAGGGCCGACTGTATTATTCACACATAAAACAAAATCTTGTGATTTGAGACAACATAGATAGGTTTCAAGGAAATTATGCTAAGTAAAATTAGTCAGACAAGGAAGGATAAATTATGATATGTTCTAACTTAACTGTGTTATCTAAAAACAAACAAAAGAGCTTATAGATAACAGATAACAGATGGTTGGTTGCCAGAGGTGAAGTGGGTGAAGGAGTTCAAAAGGTGCAAACTTTCAGTTAGAAAATAAATTATGTCCTAGGTATATAATGTACAGCATGACTATAATTAATAATACTGTATTACATAGTTAAAGGTCATGAAGAGAGTAGATCATAGAGAGTAATTTTCATCACAAGCCAAAAACAATTTTGTAATTGTATGGTGACAGAAGTTAACTAGATTTATTGTGATCATTTCACAGTATACACAAATATCAAATCATTACGGTGTACACCTGAAACTAATATAATGTTATATGTTGATTATACCTCAACAACAACAAAAAAGGGAATAAGACAAGACTTACTACTTCTATTCAACACTGTCCTGGAGGTCCTAACCAGTGTAATAAAACAAGAGAAAAAATAAAAGACATAAAGACCAAAATGAAAGCAGTAGAATGTGTTTTGATTGTTGCCAAAAACATGATGTTATAGATAGAAAATTCAAAGAAATGTACACAAAAAATGATTTAATAAATGTAACCATGTCCTAGAACACAAAGTTGATTATGTTCACACACTAGCAATAAACCATTAGAATATAAAATAAAATATCTATTTATAATAGTTTCCAAAATATAAAAAATATAATTTGAATCAAAGACATGTTAAGACTTATACAGAAATCTGTGAAAGATAACAGCGAAATTCAGAAAAGCATAAATAAAGTGACATACCATGTTCATAAGTTGAAACATTCAATGTTAAGTCCAATGTTAAAATGTTTTTCTTGCCCTGGCCGGTTTGGCTCAGCAGTTAGAGTGTCAGCCTGCGGTTCAGAGAGACCCGGGTTCAGTTTCCGATAGAGCACATATCTCGGTTGCAATTTGTCCCCAGTCCTGGTTGGGTTGTGCAGGAGGCAGCCACTCGATGTGTCCCTTTCACGTTGATGTTTCTCTCTCTCTCTTCCTCCCACTCTATGTGAACAAAAAATGGAAAAATGTCCTCAGGAGAGGATAATAAAATTTAAAAAAAAATTTTTTTTTCTTTAAAAATTTACATGCTGATTTAAAAATTATTTAAAAATATGGAAGACCTAGAACTACCAAAATAATTTCTGAAAAGCAGATGAGAGCTGGAGGATTTATCCTATCAGACTTTAAGATTTATTACAAGTCCACAGCAATCCAGGCAGTATGAAAACACATAAAAGAGGTCAATGGAACAGATCAGAAAAATCCATAAATAGACCTGATTATATATATATATATATATATATATATATATATATATATATATATTTAAATAATATCTGGTAAAGGTGAAAGTCAAGTGATTTCCAATTCAGTGAAAAAAGAAATTTTTCAACAAATAGTATTTGGGACAAATGTATATATATATGAAAAAAAAGCACAAAAATTACTTCAAGATAGATCCAAGACCTAAACATAAAAGATGAAACTATAATGCTACTGGAAGAAAACACATAAGAATATCTTAGTAATCTTAGGATAGGCAAAGGTTTCTTTTCTTTTTTTTTTTTTAAATCCTCACCCGAGGATATTTTTCTATTTATCATCAGATAGAGTGGGAGGAAGGGGGGGGGTGGAGGAAGAGAGAGAAACAATGATGTGAGGGTGACCCATTGACTGGTTGCCTCCCACATTATCCGACCAGGGCTGGTCTGCAGGCCGATGCTCTAACCGCTGAGCCAAACTGGCCAGGGTGGTAAAGATTTCTTAAAGAATACACAGAAAACTTGTGTGTGTGTGTGTGTGTGTGTATAATAAATTAGACCATCAAAATTAGATACATCTATTCTTTAAAAGATACTGTGAAGAAAATAAATAAGCAAGAACAGATTGGAAAAAAAAATCTTTAAAACACATATATTTGACAGAGGCTTTATGTCTAGAACACATAAAGAAATCATACATCAAGAAGAAGACAACCAAATGAAACAAATGGGCAAAATATTTAAAAAGATATTTTATAAGAGAATGTATAAGACTGGCAAATAGAACATGAAAAGATGTTCAACATTATTAGTCATCATGAAAATGCAAATTAAAAGCACAAAGAGATCCTACTACACACTCAGTAGAAAGGCTAAAATGAAACTTTATATCAACCGTTGGAGAAGATGTGGAGCAACTGAAACTCTCATACATTGCTGTTGAAATGCAAAATAGTGTAACTTCTTTGAAAAATTATCTGGCAGTTTCTTAAAATATTATCCATACATCTACCCTATGTCTCAGCAATATTATTCCTAGAATAGTATTTCATACAAGAGAAATGAAAGCATGTCTACAAAAAGCCTTTTACAAGAATGTTCAAAGCAGGTTTATTAACAATAGCCCTAAACTAGAAACAGCCGAGATGTCAATATATAAGAAACTAGATAAACTGTGGTATATTCATATATCACAAAGCAATAAAAAGGAGTAAAAATGTGATACATAAAACATCATGAGTGACTCCCAAAAACATTACACTGAATGGGAAAAAAAAATCTATGCACAACAAAATGATGTACTTTCCCCTCCATTTATGTGAAATTATAGAATAGGCAAAAATAATCTGGTAATAGAAATCAGATTAGTAGTTTCTCTGGCACCAGGTGTGGGATTTTGATAGGAAAGGGCCATGAGAGAAATTTTTGGGATAATGGAATGTTCTGTTTCTTGATAGGGAGTGTAGTTATACGACTATCCATTTGTCAAAATTACTGAACTAGAGCTTAAGTCTGACCATTTCACTGTATATAACTTACACTTCAATTTTAAAAAGAAACTTCATATATACCTCAGCTGAGAAATTCCTTCTTTGGGAATCTATCCCATAAAATGAAAACATCAGTACATAAAGATACATGGACAAAGCTTCGCTTGAAAAAAACCAAGGTTCCCATTATGTTTGAAGCAGATTTTGTAGGAACAATTTTATTTTATTGGTCAGCATTACAACACTTTTTGAAGAGAGGCAAAAGATTAATGCAAAGGGAATGCATAATCAAAAATGTATTCCCAACCCAGATAAAAGACCAATAATTTTTTTTTAAGTGAAAAAGTCACATAAAAAGTAAGGATAAATAATTTTCCCTAAAAAAATATTTGAATAAGCTTGAGGCTGTCTGATAAAAATACCAAAGTTATTGTGAAATAGCAAGAACTGTTAGAAAGTTGCACACTATTTGTGTTTCATTTCTAAACAAATCCACACTTCTTCTAAATGACTATGCTTTTCTAAAAGTCCTAGTACAAAGACCACTTAAAATCTTTTTTCAGGCATGAGTAAGCTAGAAATGCAGAGTTCCACAATACATACTGAAACACTGTTTGTAGTGTGAAAAAAAAGAATATTCATCAATTGGTAAATGAACTGTGATAACTCACAGAATGGTATACTAGACAACATTAAAAAGAATAATCATATACATGCAACCTGACTTGAAAAGATTTCCAACATGTAGTGTTACTCGTGAATGAAAAGATGCAGAAGTATAGAATATAATCCTATTTTAGCAAATAACAATGACAGTCCTCATAGTCCCCAACCCTGTACAGGGTGGAACAAATGTAGATTTACAGTTGTTTGTATGGAAATACAATAATGAATAAATATTAATTTATTTGGGATTATGTATACTTACAACTGTAAATCTACTTTTGTCCAACCCTGTATATATCTTTGGTGCATGTGTATCTGTAATATAGATAGTAGATATATAGATACATGGTATGGCATATATATAGGTATGAAAGAAAAACAAAAACAAATTGTTAATACTGGTATCTTAAAAGAACGTTAAGAGTTCCCACATGTAAGAAATGCTGTGATTACACATTTAAAATTTTAAATCAAAGACAACTGTGTAGTGCAGGTAATACCTTTTGCTAACACCAAAGAACAAAACATCCTATGTAAACAGATCCCAAAGCACAAACATCACAGACTGACATACACACACATATACCTGGATGATTCAGAAGAGTATCAAGTTCTTCTTTGGCCACAACCATTCTTAATCTATCACTACTATCAATGACAAAAATAATGGCTTGTCCATCTCTGTATAATATAAAAAATGGCAAAAATTAAAAATAAACTTATACATTTTCCCATGTTTACTTTCCATTTGCATGTCCTAACCAGTGTATTATCTCTTCATATCCTATGTCCATTTATCATTATAGGCTTTGGTACTGTTTCTTATTAGTTCATATGAGTGATTAATATATTAACCTTTAGTGGTATTTCATGTAAAATAATTTCTTTTCATTTAGATTATAATAGGGTAAATTTAATGACTTGTTATTTCATAATTTTAAAAAAATTATAAGTAAAACCACAACCTATTACACAGACACAATCATTAGTATTTTCATGTAAATCCATTTTGACATTTTGTGTATTCACATATGAATATCTACATCTACAAATGGAATCCTCCTGTTTTATACACTGCCTTCTGACATGTACATTTCTTTGATCTTTTTCATAGTATAGTTTGATATAAACTTTTATATAAAATATTAAAGCTCTACTCAAGTGCTTCTCAAATAATTTTTACCATAACCATAATAAGAAATACGTTTTACATTAAGATGCAATAGACACATAATTATATGTAAATATATTTGAAACAGGTCCCCTGAAACAATACTTACAAATAGCTTTTATTTTATTTTGTATTTTACACTGATAGCCAGCCACTGAAGTAGTTTACAGATTCACTTATAGATTACAGTGCACTTCAAAAATCACTTGATTCCTTCTGCACCCTTTCTTTTAATAGTTATAAAGTATTCCACTGCATGGCTGTGCCATCAAATACTGTCAAGCTTCTATAGATAGACTTATAGGTTATTTCCACTTTTCATTATTATTAAGAACTTTAAGATAAATATCCTCCTAAGTACATTTTTAAAAATTTCTTGTAACTTTAAAGATCTGTTCTTAGAAATAAAAATTCTAGGAATATATATAATAAAATTTAAAGTTTTAGATAAACATTGATAAATTGTACTCCAGAAATGCTATATCAATTTATACTACTACCAGCATCTTTCCTACCCCCTTGCAGCATGGCTCCTATCATTCTTTTCAATTTTGCCATTCTAACAGTACGTTATTTTACTTTGTATTTCATTAATTGCTAGTGAAGTTCAATATCTTTTCATATATTAGACATTTATATATTTTTGTGAATCACTTATTCCAGTCATGAATTAAGATTTTAAAGTTCAATGTCATTAGTAATCACACAAATATAAAAATGAAACAACTTTTTAACACCACTTTCTCTTATCACTTAAAAAAATAAATGTGGATTATCACAGTCATACACTACACGAGTGGCTATCGAAACTGGTACGACTGGAAATATCGTTCAAGAGCTTTAAATATGTTCAATCATTTTGAGACAGCAATTTCTTTTCTGGTTTCTACTCTAAAAGAACATGAAGTGTGACAAAGATTTATGCAGCAAGATGTTGATGGAAGGGTTGTTAATCCTCAAAAACTGAGAATAGCCTTCTTAACCAAACAGAGAAATGGTTAAGCAAATTTTGGTGCAGGCATATTGAAAAATATTAGGCAGCCATTAGAGTTACAGTCTTTGTGTGTTTTTCCTGATCTCCCTTATCTGAAAAAGTAGGATTAAACACTATGTATAATATATAATTTAGAAGGCTCCTTTCTCAATTATGTAAAGTGTACATTATATATTTCAAAAGCAATCTTTTAAATCTTTCAGTCTAATACTTAAAATGCACTTGTTCTTTAATAATCAGCAAAGTATAGATATAAAAAATAAATTTATGCCCTGGCTGGTTTTGCTCAATTGTTAGAGCGTTGGCCCGCGGACCAGCGAGTCCGGGGTTTTGGTTCCGCTAAAGGCACGTACCTTGGTTGTAGTTTATCCCTGGCCCCAGTTGGGGTCGTATGGGTGGCAGTCACTCGATGTGTCTTTCTCACATTGATGTTTCTCTCTCTCTCTTCCTCCCTCTCTCCCTCCTGCTCTATCAGAAGATAAATGCAAAAATGTCCTTGGGTGAGGATTAAAAATAAATAAATTAATTAATTAATTTACTATTATGGTAAACTCCTCAATAGTAACCATTCAACCTACAAGTTATCTATGTAATATTCATGAATTCAGTAACTTCTTTGAAAAAGTTTTTGAAGAAAAGGGAACTAAAATCAGAAAAAAAAAGTTTCCTTGTTTTGAAGCATTATTTTCTATGCACAGGACAACACCCAGACAAATGAGCCACACCGACCAGGGCAAATACATAATTGTTAAAGAGGGATTTTTTAAACCACCTAATTGGAGCAGGAATTTAAAAAATCCTATACTGAAAACTCAAGTTTTCTATAAAAAAAAAGTAACTCACATTTCCCCAGGAAATTTAATGCAAGATACCGTAACATGCCACTTTCCCTTTCCCAAACTGACCCTCAATGTGAAGCACTCTTCTCTCTACCTCAGAGGTCCTCTGGACAATATAGGATTTAAAGAGGCCTTAATCTATTATAGTACTCACTGAAAAAGTATCTGAAAAAATAAATATTCTTGGTTCCTTTCTGAGAAATACAATGTTTGTTACATATTAGCAGGAAAAAAATTAACCCATCAAAATCAAAATCTGATCTGGCAGTCATCACATACCATTTCAAAGAAAGAGTTCATAAGGACAAAGGGGTATTTAGTTAAGGTATATTGATAAGTTTCAGATTCTAAAAGTGAATTACACTGCCTTTAAATGAAGGAGTCCTAGCAATAAGAGAAGTTAATGAATTCACGTTAACATTGGATGCAAACCTTGAGAGGGTGTAACATGTTTGGATCCTAGTAACTTGACAGCTGTTAATCTAACGTGAGTGGCGAGTGCTTGACTTGCATATGCTGACAAGTATCTTCAGAACTGCTTGTAGAACAAATGGATCAACTGTTAGAATACGGTTATTTTAACTAAATTTATTCAATAAATATTTACTGATCTATACGCCTAGTATCGTAGTTGGCCTTGAAGAAATAATCTGAATGAAAATTAATTCTTGCCCTTGAGGAGGAGTTTACAACTTCTTAAGATGTAATAAATATGATCACAAAGATGTGAAAGTACTGTGTGAACACTGGGACAGAATAACTGGGCAAAACAGTGAAATTTCACAGATGGGGTAACTTTTGAGCTAGTCCTTAAAGCATGAATATATTGACTTTCAGCAGCACAGAAGTAGGATAGAACAAGGTGTTAAAAACTTAGAACAGCCCTGGCTAGTGTGGCTCAGATTCTTGGGCATCATTCCATGTACCAAGAGGTTACAGGCTCAATCCCCAGTAGGGGGACTGGAGGCAGCCAACTGACATTACACTCTCTTTCTAAAAAAATCAATAAACTATTCTTTAAAACACAACAACAAAGCACCCTCCAAATACAAACAAAACCAGAGACTAGCATATGCAAAGGTCCAAGGTTATAAAAGATTTCATGCATATGAGAAATAATGTGAAGTATGACTTTTTTTAAATTAGAAAATGCACTTAAATTATATGAAATTAAACACTGTAATCCAGTCTAGGTGATTATTTGGATTTCTAAGCATTATTTGTTATTATGATATACCCATCTAGTTAACAACATTCACAAACATACTTACTTATAATAGTGTTCCCAGAGATTTCTATATCTTCCTTGACCTGACATGTCAAACACTGTAAAAGACAAACTAAAACAAACAAACAAACAAACAAAAAACACGACTATAAGTTACTAACTTTAAAGTGTAACTTTCACTTAAACTTTTAAATTGTTTTCAAAGAAACCACTCTTGAGCCCTGGCCAGTGTGGCTCAGTTGACTGGATGTTATCCTGTGCACCAAAAGGTTGTTGGCTAGATAGGCTTGATCTCAGTCGGGGGGGTGTGCAGGAGGCAGCTGACTGATGTTACATTTTTACATCGATGTTTCTCTCTCTCTCTCTCCCTTTCTCTCTCTCTAAAAATCAAAACAAATATCTAAAAAAGAAAACACTCTTGAATATACAATATTCAACTTGGGCCAATTTTCTTTATTTTATTTTTTAAATTTTATTTATTTATGTATTTATTTATTTATTTCCTCATCTGAAGACATTTTTCCATTTTTGTTCAGATAGAGTGGGAGGGAGGGGGGGAGAGAGAGAGAGAGAGAGAGAGAGAGAGAGAGAAACATCAACGTAAAAGGGACACATCAAGTGGCCGCCTCCTGCACAACCCCAACCGGGGCCGGGGACAAACTGCAGCTGAGGTACATGCCCTCAGTGGAAACCAAACCCAGGTCTCTCTGGACCGCGGGCCGACGCTCTAACCACTGAGCAAACCAGCCAGGGCTGGGCCAATTTTCAAGTACAAATGCTGTAAAATAAATCTGTTGAATAGAAATATGATTTTGTAATGCGTAACAGAAAAAAAAAAAAGGATGTTTTCTTTGCTAGTGAGGTTATCAGCATTTGTCTAAAATCTAAATTCTGGAAAATTAATCCAGGGGTAGTTGTACAAATATTTTAACATCTACGGACTTCTGAAAAAAAAAAAAAATTACTTTTCTAAGAGTAGAAGGAACTACTAGGTAGATCTACTATTATCATTGTTATCCACAACTTCTTAGTCACAAGAATAATGAAGTGAATTACCTGGATGATTTGAATTTCTCTATGCTGAATCCTATTGTTGGCACTATATCTTGAGATTGAGCCTTTAAGAAAAAAGACAAATCTTAGAAATTTGTAATTATCAAAGATGAACTTTTTTCCTCAGGTTAGGAAAAAAGCATCCAGATTTTCAAATTCTAAAATCTGTTACTAAGGAGATGGCAGGATTAGACAAAATTATAATTTTTGTAAGGGGATCACTGGGGTAAATTCTTTATAGAAATTTAATGTTTACTAATTATGAGTATGTATAACAATGCATTAATTCACATTTTTTGGCTTGTTGCAAGTTAACATGGACTTAAAGTGGTTTGATAAGTCACCCTGAGTTCACATATAGGACTTTCTAACCCTTTAACACACACTTATTGAGTTTACATACACTATGGGGAACTGTCCTCATGTACGGATGGTGAATATACATAGTCCCTGCTCTCACGGAGTTTATAATCTAGAGGAGGTAAACAGCAATAAACTACTAAATTATAAACAGACAATTTTGGGGATCAATAAGTGTCAATAAAAGGTGTCTGGGGGTGGGAAGAAACAGGGCAGAAGACTGGTATGAGGCATGGTAAAAGGGTGCTCAGGAAAAACTTCTCTGAGGAGGTGACATCTGACAAAGGAGTGACTATCAAGAAGAGATAAAGCTATGACAAGATCTTGGAGAAGAACATTCGTGTAATGATCATAAGACAGGAATAAACTTACCATTTGGGAAAAGTAGCCCTGTATGTCTAAAGTGTATTGTGTAAGAGAAAGAGCCATATGCAATGAAGTAAGGGAGGTAGGGCCTTGAAGGTCATGGTGGACAATTCTTTGTGGAGAAGAGACTGCAGGTGGGCAAGAGTACAGCAGGAGACCTGCTCACAAGTCCCACAGGCAAGTAACATGCCTTACAATGACGACTTAACAAGGTGTCTCCTAACATTTCCACCATCAAAACTGTTTCAACTTTGCCCTGTCTGGTCTGGCTCAGCAGTTAGAGTATCAGCCAACAGACCAAAAGGTGGCAGGTTCGATTTCCTGCCCTGGTTGTGGTCATACGGGAGGTAACCAATCGATGTGTCTCTCCCGTATTGATGTTTCTCTCTCTCTTTTCCTCCCTCCCTTCCACTCTATCTAAAAATCAATAGAGAAATATCCTTGGGTGAAGATTAACAAAAAAGAAAACAACCCCCCCCACCAAAACCTTCCAACTTTGATTAAAAACCTTCCATCTTCTGATCCAGATGCCTAGGAGTTCTTCTTGATTCCTTTTTTTCTTATATTCTTTATATAACCATTCTCTAAGCTTTATTGGTTCCATCTTACTAACTTAGGTCAGGTCAGGTCCTTACCATTTCTTGCTTTGAATTATTATAACAGCTTTCTAATTACTCCTAATTGCTAATATGCTACCTGAGACAAGATACTTAATTTCTCTAAGCCTCAGTTTTCTCAAATTTAAAAAATATTATCCCTAATTGATAAAGTTATCATAAAAATGAAATGAGTTAATGGATGTAAAATACTCAACATTGTATCTGGTCCATAGTAAATACTCAATGAATGTTCGCTATTATAATTACTCTCGCTGATTTTATTCTCATCTCCCATTCTCTCCATACTCCCACAAGTGTAACTTAAAAAAAAAAAACACACCCTTCAGTCATCTTGTTTTTATGTGAAATTAGGAGGAATAGAGGGGAAATTGTTGCCTCACATCATTATGTTCACTTTGGTAGTCTACTTCTGGATATTAAAATTAAAATGGAAAGACAGAAACTGCAAAGTCACTGGAGCTTGGTCACTTTATGGTAATGTGTTAGTGAAAAGGCATTCTCAGAGATGCCCTGGTTCTGCCTTTCTGAAGTCTGTTTATTTAGCTTTTCCTTTCTTCTTATGAAGTACCTAGTATTCTTCCAAAAATATCTTTCTTTTTGTTGATGATTCTGGACAGTTTTTTTCTTCCTACTCAGATTCCTGCCTCATACCTTCAATGCACAACAAATTTGGAATATAGAGTCTCCTAATTTTTATTGCCCCCAAATACCCTACTGTTTTGATTTTAAAGGTTTTCATGTGCCAATCTTGTGATAAAATAATCAGCTATTATTATTAGGAAAAACATACCAATAATAAAAAAGTGAGAAAGTTAAGGATTTAAGAAATCTCTGAAAATAGTAGCCTTTTTCACTGAATCGTAAAACATTTATATAGCCTCTCCACAAATGCCCATATTCTCCACAAACTCTTTTGTTCCCAGAGAACCTCCCTTTTTTCTTCCTCTCACTTCTAAAGTTCTAATGGAAGATACAGGAAGGAGAAACTCCTCCACAAATTAATCAGGATAGAACATGGTATGTGAGCTGATGCTTCTACAGTCAAGTGGGATTCATTTTCCTCTAAAGAATTCTAAAAAATTGCCTCCAACATCTCTCTTCCTAGGCTCTATCCAGGAACAAATGCGTTTTGATCATTCTCTAAATTGGACAGGGAATAGTACAATGTAAACAAAGAGTATAGGAATTATTACCTAGGTGGGATACACCACTTAGGGCTGAGATAGCCCAGGGATAGACCAGTATCAACAAGAGAACGAGACTTCTGAGAGAGGCCCTAGTTGGTTAGTTTCATTAAGTCTAGTAAAAATGATATACTTGGGCCCAGCCGGTGTGGCTCAGTGGTTGAGCAGTGAGCCATGGACCAAGAGGTTGCTGGTTCGATTCCCAGTCAGGGCACATTGCTCCAGTTGCAGGCTCGATCCCCAGTGTGGGGCGTGCAGAATGCAGCATCAACGTGTCTCTTTCATTGATGTTTCTATCTCTCTCTCCCTCTCTCTAAAAATCAACAAAAACGTATTTCTTTAAAAAGTGATATCTACCCATCATCCTTGCCACCCAAATTGAAAATGAAAAAAATCAGCCATCCATCAATTTGTCCAAAAATATATTTAAGTACCAAGCAATATTCAAGGTATCTGGGCTTAAATGTTGAACAATACAAGATCCATGCTCTTAAGAATTTAAATTTAAATTGTGGAGGAAATTTAATAAACAGGTTACCAATTGAATATGCAAGATAACGTCAGTTTCTTTCCTTTCTTTATTTTTTTGTTAATCCTCACCTGAGGATATTTTTCCATTAATTTTTTTAGATAGACTGGAAGAAAAGGAGGGAGGGGAGAAGGGGGGGAGGGAGGGAGAGAGAGAGAGAGAGAGAGAGAGAGAAAGAGAGAGAGAGAGGTAGAGAAAGAAACATCAATGTGAAAGAGATACATTGATTGGTTGCCTCCTGCACGCCCTGGACTGGGGCTGGGGCTAGAACCTGCAACCCAGGTATGTGCCCTTGACTGAAATCAAACCCATGACCCTTTAGCCTGCAAGCCAATGCTCTAACCGTTGAGCCAAACTGGTCAGGTTCAGATTATTTTAAATGCTAAGAATATAAAACTGGATGATGCGGTAGAATGAAAGCATGTATGTTGAGAAATGGGAGAAAAAATAAGAATTTTAAATGAAAGGTGTTTATAGAGTGCATCTCTAAGAAAAAGACAGCTAAGACCAGATTCTTGAGAAGGGTAATCAGATTAAAATGTAACCCCTCTCTCCCTGTTCATCAGTTTAGAAAATACCAGCAAAGGCAACATATAAACAATAAACAGACATTAGGACAGCCTAATATTAAAAACCAGTTTAGGTCTAGAAAGTATTTACTTATCTAGAAACCAATTTTATCCACCAAAATATATGGGACTACATTAAAATGAGATTTGCAACTTTTTTTGGAAGAACATTTCTGATACAGCATTGTAGATTTCTATAATTCATTTAATTTACTACAAATAATGTTTATAATACTAAACTCACCAGAGTGTCTTCTTTGGTTCAAAGATAGGGAGGAAGCAAGTGTTATATCTATACTGTGTGACAGAGGTTTTGGGGTCTTTAAGAAGTGCCATTTCATGTGGCCTCTTCGCTATTATCACCAAGATTTTTTTTTACAGCAAAGCAACTTAGTCTGCTCTCAGGACTAGAAGTCAATTGTACTGAGGAGAAAGGATAGTTGCTAGTTCCATAATTCACCAGAGTTTAACAGAGAGACAGGGATGTTGAAAAGCAACAGGAGATTAATCGAAAAGCCTTTGTCACTGGCTTTTTTTTTTTCTTTTTCCTGGGGGTTCTCCCTAATGTAGTGTATGAAGCAGGATCAATAGGTCTTCTGCAAGACCAGTATGAAATGAGAATATCAGAAAATTTCAAGATGGACAGAACACATGCTGCTTTCTTCCTGTTCTGCACCAAATCTTTAGAAATGATAGAAGAAATTATGAAAAAAAATCCCAAGATAAAAAAAATGAGAGCAAGTGTCTTCAAAGGACCAACAGTGTTTAGGGAGAAAGCTGTTCCCATCCACATCAAAGATTATTCCTATGGTAATAACCATGTCTTGGGATAGAAATCACTATACTGTTGGGGATGATAGAGGAAGAGACTGTCATTTCTATTTTGTTCTTTGAACATTATTTCTCCCACGTTGAGCAGAATGTGCACTGGGGGATTGGTCCATTTGGGAGCTATTAACTGTGGCTTTGGTTTTAATCATTTTGTACTTATTTGAGATGACTTAAAAAAAAAAATTACTTTTGAGGCCAGTTGGGTATGGTTCCACTTTTTTACCATACATCCATTGTTCTCTAAATTCAATTCCAGACCCTATCCAATTAGATAGGATGCTGTATCCTCCTCCTAAGGAATGTATAAAGAAATCTCCTGTAACCACCTAGGTCAGGTAAAAAACTTCCACATGTTGGCTTTTTAACCTAGTCTTTTCTTTATTAGGGAAGAATCGTTTCCTGTTTCCATATAGAGAAAACTCCATTAAAATGACATTCTTAGTTTCTCTATCTCCCCTTTCCCAATTTATTCCTCTTCACTGGGGAGAAAAATGACTTGTTTGCTCAGTTTGTAAACTGGAACTAAATATCTTTGGTTCTGCCTGCCTACCTATCTGTCTCTCTGTCTCTCTCTCTCTCGGGAGCCACATGCTTATGTTAAGCATGCATTCTCATCTGTTCTTAGGTATGAGTAAACCTAGAAGAGCTTGATCTTTCCCTGAGGAGGAATCTTTGAAATTTTGGGAGGCTAAATCTCATTTGAAGAGAGTGTTAGCAAGTCCTCTGGCCAGACTTAAACTCCACCTTCCAAAATCAACCAAAAATATCAGCCCTCCAAAAGCTGATATTTTAAAATCTCTGCCTGATGTCGGCATATATATCTCAACCAATTCCCAACTCAGCTGGGAAGCCCCCTTAAAACACCTACATTACCTTCCAGATCCATTTTCAGCTTCTTATCCTAGCTACCTCAAACTAATGCCCATCTGAAAATAATACCAGTAGTTAGTTGTTTTTTGGTTTTTTTTATTCTCACCAGAGGACATTTTTCCATTTTTTATTCAGATAGAACGGGAGGAAGAGAGAGAGAGAGAGAGATACATCGATGTGAAAGGGACACACCAAGTGGCTGCCACCCGCACGACCAAACCAGGGCTGGGGACAAACTGCAACTGAGGTACGTTCCCTTAACGGGAACTGAACCTGGGTCTCTCTGGACCGCAGGCCAATGCTCTAACCGCTGAGCCAAACCGGCCAGGGCAGTAGTTAGTTGTTTTTAAATGGCAAACTTATCTATGTAGAATTAGGGAATAATGACTGGAAGAAAAGAAATAACAACATTTTCTTAATTCCAAAGCAATTTCCAACTAAACAGAAGTAAAACTGAAGATGTTGCAAAAGGAAGTTCTGCACAACCTGAAACACTGTTTGGAGGCAAGGAAGTCTATCTTTAACTATCATATTTAGGAGCAGTATTTCCCACTCTCTAGTCATTCAGTCATTAAGAGTACCAGCTCCCTAATGTTTGCCCTTTCTGTGCAGTACATATTATCTTTTTACTCAATATTTTTCATTAACTAATGGTTTTTACCTAAATAAGTGTATTTACAACTGTAAATGTTAGTTGTCTACCCAATACCCATTTCCCCCTTCTTCTATAATTACAGGACCCTCATTATTTTTTAAAGCAGTAATATGCCCTGCTTAAAAGATCCAGCCTTATTTACATATAGGGATAGCTAGTGAGATGAAAATAAGAGTTATCAGTTGGAACTTCAAAGAAGGATTATTTAGGAAGAAGGCCTATCCTTCTGCCCTGTTTTTTTCTTCTCCCTGTAACTCAGAATACAGATATGATAGTTAACCAAAGTAACCATGTAGAGATCTTGAGGATGAAAACCAGGCACTAAAAATAGCACAACAGAAAGATGGAAGATACCTGGATCTCTCGTGACCACGGAGCAGCCACAGTTGCCCTGGAATACCTCCTCTGGACTTAATTAGATGACAGAAAAAGAAACCTCTATTTTATTTAGTCCACTTTTATGTGGGTTTTCTTTATATGTTGCAGAACCTAGCTTTAACTTATGCATCATGTGTTTAATGTACTAGCTTTATATATTTTTCATTTATTAAAGTAATACACTTATTACTTAAATGACTTGAAAGTCATTGTGCTTACTACTACTGATATGCATACCACACTCTTGGGAAACTGTCTAATTATCCATAGAACCTACAAAAAGAATTCACCTTTCCCTTTGTTTTGCTTCTCTTGTACAGTGAGAGCTAGAAAGAAGGCAATACTACCTGAAAGTAAACTCAGCAAATTTGCGAAGATATTTTGAGGAAAAAGGATATCTGGAAAATATTCCAGTTTAAATAATCAAGACTTACCTATATATCTACATAAAATATACTGCAAATATGGCTGGCTGATACTTATTACTTTAAGATACTACAATGTTAACAGGATTTCATAACATGATTACATGAAATTATAATGGCAAACAAAATAATTTTGCATGTAAACCTTCTCTAGCAGAAAATCCATAAGGCATCTAACAAAGATACTTACATTTGAAGGTTTAAGTTTGTTAATGATTGTTGTTTTGCCACTATTGTCCAGCCCAAGGCATAAAACATGAACCTCCTTCTTCTTCAGGCCAAGCAACCTGGAAAGTCTGTCTAGCAATCCCATAATGTGATTAAAATATTTACAAACCAGCTGCAAGTCAGAAAAAAACAAAAAACATATATTATCCACAGGTACGTTAAGTATAGAAAATATGAGCATGTATATAAAAAAATTTAATAAGGTGCCTGGCTGGTGTGACTCAGTGGTTGAGTGTTGACCCATGCACCAAGAGGTCACCAGTTCAATTCCTGGTCAGGGTACATGCCCAGGTTGTGGGCCAAATCCCCAGTGGGAGACATGCAGGGGGTTGGCCAATCAATGTTCTCGCTCATCAATATTTTTATCTCTCTCTCCCTCTCCCTTCCTCTCTCTCTCAAATCAATAAAGAGAAAAAAAGTACAATGTAAAGGCACAATGATGTGAAAATCGTGTCAATGTAGCTTTGCATTTAGTAAATAGAATATAAGCTGATTACTAGAAAGGAGCCTTAACTGAAATGCAGATTGGCAGTTTATAACCCCTGGCAACATAAAGTAATGCCCTTGAAATACCTGTATATTTCTCACTGTAATTTTATAATATTTAAGAAGAAAATGTGGTTAAACTCAGTATTTTGTGGAGTCCACCATTTGTGATACATGAAAATATCTGCAGCTTTTCCTGGAAATCTGGAACTTTGTACAGTCAATGGGGTTCACCTAGACCTTACGGCTGAAGCTTAGATAGTAGAAGGCAGACCACAAAAATAGAGGAAAACTGAGATTCTGGCTAGATCATCTGAGCCACCAGCTAAATCTTTTTTCTGAAGCCAGCCCCATTATTGTATTTTGCAAGAATATGAAGCAATAAATATTAACTTCACTGTTTTTGTTTATCTGCTTGATTATATGCAGTTTAGGTTGTATTTTCTATCAGTAGAAACAAAGAATTTTGATATATTTATCGTAATTTTCCCTTAGTCTTACATATATCTGTTAAGTCACTACAAATTCGTTTAGGAAGAAGTTTATGTATAATATATACACATGCGCGCACACACACAATTTTATCAAAACTCAATAAATGTTTTCTTAAACCATAATTTATCTGAAATAACCTGTTAAGCATTATTTTAAAAGAACTTTAGTATACTAGTAAAGAATAAGAAAGTAAATATTGACTTCAGATTTTAACTTAGTTTTTAAAAATACTATAAAAGTTTAACTCATTTGTTTATCAATTCTTTCTTTGGAAAAAAATCCTTCCAATGCAAACGTTAAAGAATAACTCCATCAGAGATCCAAACAGAAGTATTCTGAAGTTATATAATACGGCTGATGGCATATTGCTCACTGTGTGGTAACCTGTTCATATCCTTGCAAGGTATTGTCAAATTTAGATGCTAGGTCTCCATCACCTACCAAAACATTATTATGTGGTGGGAGAAGAAAGATATCCCTTTTGTCAGCCCTAAACTGCTGTAGGGACTGCTACAGCAGTAACTACAATATACCTGTGTTCCAAATATTTCCTATTACTTTCTGGATCATCATTTTCAAAGTTCTTTAAATAGCAGCTTATTTATTTGATTTATTCCTACCGCCATCTAAGTTTCCAGAAGTCTGTCATCTTACAGCGTCTTCAGTATTTTTTTATCCTATACCATCCAGACAAAGCCCCATACCTTGAAGGATGTGAGGCTACAACAACTTAAATGATAACAGGCTTTGAAGACAATTGCATTTGAAAGGAGGCTACATCACCAATTCTGCATAGGACCTTTGGGAGATCATTATGGATAGAAGTTTCAAAACTAAATTCTCATAATGTGCAGGAAAAAAAGGTGCAGTGACCCATTCAAGCATGGGGCCTTAGAGCCACAGATGCCTTACCCAAGGAATGGGGTTGAGGTCAGGTACTCCATTTGTCCCACTTGAATCAGTTTTTCTCCTTGTGGTGGAGATTCAGATTTCATGTAATCGACTCCTTTATATCTCAGCTTAAAGATAAGCATTTGTAGAATGTACTTTAAGCTAGCCTTCTGATATCATAAACAATTCACATAATTTTAATTCAAAGTAAATTTGCTATAACTCACTTTGTTTATTGTACTAAATACACTGATATAAAGACATAGATAGTTTTCCATCTTCCATACAATTTTGAACAGATTTTAAAAAAACATTACTTCTCATATCACCCCCCTCTGGGCATCTACTAAAAAGCATCGATTGTCAAAAGCTTGATACTGAATATTCATTTTCCACAGAGACTTGGTTTGTGATTTTCCATCCTTTTTACATGGATTATCAAACAAACACCTAATGTTTGTGAAGTTGCTTTATACACAACTATGATGTGCTTCTGTTTCTTAGTAATTATACATTTCTGTAAGTTTACTTTTGCATGCATGAAAGGTGGGGAAAAAAAGATCATTCAAGCCACTCAACATTAATTTATCATGTCCTAAGTGCACAGTGAGGTAGAATTAAAGTTTTCTGCAGCCCCCTCCCTACTCCTCCCGTCATCACTAATGCTATTAGATTAGTATTTCTGAAGATGGGATCAGGGCATCTGTATTTTAAACAGCTACCCAGTGTTTCTGATGTATGTTCACTATTGAGTACTGGCTTTCAGAATAAATTCCAAACTTTCATGCACAGCTTTTACGGTTGTTCACATTTGGCTCCAATCTACCTTTCCAGTTTTGTGGCTTACTGTTTTCCTCTCTCTGCACACCAGTTAATCAAATCCTTTCGACTGTTATCCAAGAAACTGCTTTCTAAAGGATTACTTGTTGCCAGAAAGTCCTGAAAAATTAGGATTTTATCTACGGTTAAGAACTTTGAAGGTAAGCTATAGAGACAGTGGTCGGGCATGAGTTGTACTTTATGTAAACTTTAAAAATGTTTCTAGAACGAATTATAGCACACTGTACCCCAAAACTGACATTTTCATTCGTCTTTTCAATTTTTGATTATGAATTCAACGACACATCCCACACACCAAATAAAAACGCCTCAATTGGGTAATGTTAAAACAAAACAAAAAAACAAAATTCGCCCAAACCAATTCAACGAAGTTTTCTGGGGTCCCTAGTACTCACCGCTAAGTCCACCTCTCCTTTTCGATCTCTCAGACATTAAAATAACTACACAGAGTGAAAAACAAGGGAAAGCGCAACCCTAAAGCTGAGGGGGCGAGGCGCGGGGAAGGCGAGGGAGCGCCTTTGGCTACAACTGCAGGTGGGGTGTACCTGGTCTCCAGGTCAGCTCTGCGGGCGCAGGAGCTGGTGAGCGGCAGGAATGGGCGCGCTCGCTCGTCTCCGTCTGTGGGCTGGGGCTCTGGCGCGGGCTGCTCTCAGCTTTCCCTCTCCGAGCCTCCACAGGAAGGAGCGCTGGTCCAGCGCAAAGCCGCCTCCACAATCGGGTGAACCGGCAGCCTCCGTCTCCGGCGGAGCGTGAGTCGATGGGCAGACGCCTAGGCGCGTGGCGTTCCCCTGGCAACCGGAGGCTCTTCCGGCCCCGAAGCCACGCTTCCTCCGAGGTCGTAGCGGGTCAGCCACCGTCCTCTTCCTGATTGGATCGAAGAGCTCCGGAACGGAAGCCTATTAAAGGAGGTGTGAACACGGCGGCGCGGTAAACTGCCTCCTTCCTGAGAGGAGTGCGGTCCCGGTGGAGCATGATGGGAGTTGTGGGCGCGCGCACAGCCTGCTGGGAAACGTTTGGCGTTCGTGTTTGCGGAGGGCGCTGTTCTCCGCCCTGGTCTCCCCCCCACCCCCCCGTCCCCCCCACCCCTCGGCCTCTGGGGAACGTCAGTCCCCACGTGCGGGCCCTCAGGGTGGCGCCCGGGACACAGAGGAATCTCTGCGTGGTTGCTGGGCACGGGCTCAGCGTGGTGGCAGCGACTGCAGGACACGACTGTGCGCACTGGGCAAGATGTGCGCCGGGGTCACCCCGCGGCCCACCGCACCGACCCTCTTGGGCTTTGATAGGCCTCAGACGTTGGGTCCTGGCCAAGTAAAGCTGTTACTGTAGGTTGGGAGAGGAAATAAACTCAGAGCCATTGTTTGGCAAAAGAGATGTTGCCTGTGTCCTGGCTTCCCAGCTGTCTGATCTGCCGAACTCCCACGAGGCATAATCTCCTGTGACGGGCTTACAGTCCCCGAATCAACCCTGCACTGGGGTTTTTCACGGATCCTCCCGTTGAAAATATTTTGACACACACGTTTTCCCACATTTTGGTTGCTACATTTTTCTCAAGTAGAGACTACAGATAAAATAGTTTAAAAGATTTAGGATTCTTTTTGGTCAACCTTTCAATCTTCCTGTATCCACCAGACTCACCACCCCACCAATGAGTGATGTTCCTGACTTAAACATTCTTCAAAGAATTTTCAATCCTCATTTACCTTGTTGTCATAAGTATAAGATTTATACCCCCTCCAACTACCTAGTGTTATGTTTACTACCCTGCCTATTCTTTGGCCTAGTAATTAACTTGGCCTATTAAATGGAGGATTAAAAAAGGGACTAGAAGGAATTATACATAAGTAATGATGGGGGAGGGGAGGATTGTACGTTTATGAGTTTGGGGTGCTTTTTCTTTTGTTTTCCAAATTTT
Source organism: Molossus molossus (assembly GCF_014108415.1). Classification (NCBI taxonomy): domain Eukaryota; kingdom Metazoa; phylum Chordata; class Mammalia; order Chiroptera; family Molossidae; genus Molossus; species Molossus molossus. The sequence goes on from NW_023425388.1 coordinate 87,288,193, forward strand.
CACCCCCCAAAAAAGAGGTTCTGGCTTAGTGATTCTGTTGAAATGCAAAAACGAACACAAAAGAAAACCCTTATATAGTTGCATATCCAAAAAAAATAATTTACAACTAGTAGTAATGGAATATGCAAATAAATATTTTCTTCTTTATCCTGTGGCCTTAGGCCCATTAATTCCTGAAATTTTTATTATATGGACAGGCTTTTTAAATATGGTGCTTCTTTAACTTCTGGCTCTGTGTGTTTGGGCATTATGACTCACTTTTATAAAAGATGGAAGCTAATTTGCTTATAGCCATAATTTGACTTTTTTTTTTTTCTTTTCCTTGGAGGTAGCCAGAAATCTTATGTTTTAGAAAACTTCAGAAGACAGACTTAATTTTTCCTGTTTGGAGTTGCTATATTCTGCCCCTGGGTTGAGTTCTGTTTTTGGTTAGTACAAAATATTGGGTGAAAACTAGAAATATAATGGGGAGATTGGATATCTAACTTTTCAGTAAATTTAGGCAGATAACTATTTTACCAAAAAATTAGCGAAATAAATAGATAAGTGTAGTTGATGTGATGACGTATAATTATTAGAGATGAAATAGCCACGATTTACTCAAGGATCTAGAAAATGCCAGTTTTGAAAATGACCTTAAAAAAAGTAAATATTTCATATGTTGAATCTGTTGTTTTGGTGCTTTGCCAAAATAGCTCTCAAGAGTATACTCAAGGCTCAGTATAAACATTGTTCCAACTTGATTTAAGAAATTAGTTTGGCTTTCTTCATTTTTTTATGAGATTAAGCAGCTTTAAAAATGACGTGATTTTCTGAAGGCTAATTTGTATACTTGTATAAGGGAAGAAAGTTTCAGGTACTTTATTACCAGTTTAATTTCAGTTTAACTTTCTTTTTTAATCCTCACTGAATTTATTTTTCCACTGACTTTTAGAGGGAGTGGAAGGGAAGGAGGAAGAGAGAGAAACATTGATGTGAGACACATGGATTGGTTGCCTCCTACATGACCCCAACTGGGGCTAGGAATTGAAACTGTACCCTTGACTAGAATTGAACCCATGACCCTTTGGTCCATGGGCCAGAGTTCTAACCACTGAGCAAAAGCAGCCTGGGCTACCAGTTTAAATTTGATACTGGCTTTGAAACTGTGGTAGAAGAATTATAAAAGAGGTAACAGTGAGAGATGATGAATACAGCACTGTTCTGATTAATTCATGATACTTTTAATGTATTTTCTTACCAGAAACTTTTAAAATAATATAGAAAATCCTGATTTGTAATTTATTGGAAGTTTTTGGAATGAATGTTGATGGTCTAAAGCTGTTTGAGCAGGTGATTATGTGTATAGTTTTGTTATCTGCAATTTGTTTTTTTTTGTTGTTTTTTTTTATCCTCACCCGAGGACATTTTTCCATTTTTTGTTCAGATAGAGCGGGAGGGAGAGAGAGGAAGAGAGAGAGAGAGAAACATCGATGTGAAGGGACACATCGAGTGGCTGCCACCCGCACGACCAACCAGGGCCGGGGACAAACTACAACCGAGGTACGTGCCCTTAGCGGGAACCGAACCTGGGTCTCTCTGTACCGCAGGCCGACACTCCAACCGCTGAGCCAAACCGGCCAGGGCTGTTATCTGCAATTTGTATACAGTCTGAAAAATTTACTTGAATCTCACAAAACATTTTGCCCATATAAAATCACTACAAAAAGATGTACCGATTATTTATTTTGATTTATGTGAATTTGTCTTGACCTTAATGATACTATTTTGAAAAATTACACTTATGATTTTGTATCCAGAATTACTAATGTATCTAAAGAATATCTAGATTTAATAGACATTAAAAAACAAATTATTTTAAATATGCATCAATACAATACTAAAATGTCACAAATTCAACCACCAGAACTATAACTTTTATTTGTTAATAGATATTTTAATAAACAGGCTTACTCCATCTGTAAGACCCTGATAATGCCTCTTAGGAAATCATAGAAAAATAAAATACAATAATTAGTAATTTGTACTTTGTACAAAAATCTTATTATGTTGCTCAGCAGGTAGTTTTGCTAAACACCATATTCTTTCAGCAAATAGATGACATATGTAATGCAATACATCACACAATCCCTCATTGAGAGCTGAGCATTCTATAACACTATTAACTTGTAAGCATGCCAGCACATGAAAATTTACATGGAACATCATAATATTACAGTAGATTTGTATAAGATGAAAACAATACCACCTTCAAGTAAGTATGAACTACTTTACTGTTATAGTAAAGTAGATAATAGGTAGGATTGCAGTTCTATTCTTAACACCCTTTTACTGTATTTATCTCTCTACCATATTTGTGATACAACCAGAAAAGGGAACATAGGCTGTGTAAGGGACCTGAGTGGAAGGCTTATATAGAACCTCTAAATAGTGATTTAATACTGAAGAGAAAAAATAATACGGCACTGCGCTTTATTCTCACAAACAGATCTTTTCCCCCCTTTTGCAAGAGTAGATAGCTACAGTGCTAAATCCATAATTAGTGAAAAATAACTTTATGACAGATTACAAAGAGATTTTAAAAATCACACTCATAGGAAGGAAAAATGTGTTCAGCTGCAGTTTTTTATTAGTCAGATTTGCTCTATGAGGGATTAAATGTCTTAGATGTTACCTAGGTGTTTTGTGTAAATGTACTATTTAGTATTAAATTAAACTTTTTAGGATTTGTGCTGTAAAGATTTTTATAACTATTTTGAATATACTGCAACTGTCAACATCTGCCATTTAATATTTGAAATGGTCATTTAAATAGTAAATGTTTAACCAAATATTTATATGTACATATATATCTTTATATTTTTGGCTATGCTAATACAGCAAAAAAAAAAAAAAAAAAAGGAGAGCAATTTTATTCCATTGTTCACAATCTAATTTTACAATAAATCCAAAGAATAAATATGCATCCATAAATTCCAATACACTGAATTACATTCAGCCTAGCCAGAAATAAAGCTCCATGCACCATGAAAAGATCACACATCATTCCTATAGATAGGGAACGCTCATTAACAGAACAACCATATTGCCCATTTGTTTTTCCTAAATGACTGATGATATTGATGTTTTCCATGTCACATGAAAACAAACAAACAAACATTGTTTTAATAAACAATAAGAACCTGATTATCTTTAAAAAAAAATTTAGATGGGGGTTCAAAACCTCCAAAATAGTGTTTTAAGAAACTGACAGCTTGAGTATACACATCTTTTAGGATTAAACTAATTTTAATTTTCATAGGCTTTGAATTATAACAGAATTGCTACAAAATATTTCTGCCTTTTACCCTGTAATAGACAAATAACAAAACATGAGAAGGGTCTATGGCATTGAGAAGTCCTCACTTCATCTGTATATGTGAAAAGAATGACTGTTATTAGTGTCCTTTAGAAAGCACAGAATTCAGTTTCAGGTCTTTCAAATAGGATATCCCAAAAATATTTCGTAAGGAAGGCTTTAAAATATTTTCCACAATAGGTCTTTTTAAAACTATGATGTATAACATACACACAAATATTCATTGACTATGTATATGCAATATACATGTATATGTGTGTGCATACACACACACACATATATAATATTCATTTTCTCCCTTTCCAAATACGCCTTTCTCCTCTAATTTATACTCCCTTCCCATCCCTATATTGACTTTGTCTCCTTTTGGTAAAATAAAACTACTCACATAGTAACGTACGTACTTTTCTACCACAATCTATCAAACTATCTGCACGTTACACACACTGCCTTCCCTCCTTTTGTAGTTCTATGTGTCTTCTATCAAAAACTAACCTCCTATACTATAAATTCTAACTCTTCTCCCTCTCAAAGCTTTTTCTATAATTATATTCTCTCTTGCATGATCAGTTTCTCCCTTTCTACCAGATCATTCTTATTAGTATATAAATATGCTCTAGCTTTTTTTCTCTAAAAACACATACATGAAACCCAAACCTCTCTTGACCCCACATCTTCCTCCAGCTACTGCCCTATTTCTCTTGCTTTCTTCACAGTAAAGCTTTCTGAAAGAATTGTTTATGGTACTAACTCCACTTTCTTTTCGAAAAGAATCTTAATCATTTCAGCCAGGCTTTGACTTCACTACTTTATAGAGACTCCCTTCTCAAGGTCTTGAATAACTTCCATGTTGCCAAATCCAATGGCCATTTCTTTGTTCTAATCTTGACTTCTTAAAAGCATTTGAGCCCTGGCCGGTTTGGCTCAGCGGTTGGAGCGTGGGCCTGCGGTACAGAGAGACCCGGGTTCGGTTCCCGCTAAGGGCACGTACTTCGGTTGCAGTTTGTCCCCGGCCCTGGTTGGTCGTGCGGGTGGCAGCCACTCGATGTGTCCCTTCACGTAGATGTTTCTCTCTCTCTCTCTCTTCCTCTCTCTCCCTCCCGCTCTATCTGAACAAAAAATGGAAAAATGTCCTCGGGCGAGGAAAAAAAAAAAAAAAAAAGCATTTGATCCAGGAGACCATTTGCATTTCTTTTTCTCTACCTTACTTACTCTTGTCAGTGTCCTCTTGGTTTCTAATTCTCTGCCCAACTTCTAAACGTTGGAATGCCCCGTATCTCAACTGAGGCCTGTTTCTCTATCTTACAGTCTTTTCCTAGGTGATTTCAAAACTTTGCATATCATGTATATACTGATGATTTCTAAATATTGATGCTAGCCCTGATTGATCTTGAAACTCTCATATACAACTATCTGCCTGATATCTCCATCTGAATATCTAACAGGCATCTTAGGCTTTATGTGGCTACAATCAAACTCTTGATTTTTCCCTCTGAACCTGCTTCTCCTACAGCGTAATTGTCTGTTTCTTATTCTCCAAATGTAGAATTTACCTTTGATTTTTCTGTCTTCTTCATTCCTTATATTCAATCCATTATTAGCAACATACCCCAAATCCATCCACTTCTCTCTGTCTTCTCTACTAGTACTTTAACAAAAACCACTTTGTTTGTTTTTTGCTTGAACTATTGCAGTAGCCTCATGAGTGTTCTTTGACCCTATTTAATTTTTGCCTCTGTCAGCTCATTTACTGTGTACCAAGCACACTATTCTCTCAAACACTCCAAACTCCCACACATTAAACTATTCCCTCTGTCTGGAATGCTCTTTCCACAGATTTTTCTCATGACTGGTTCCTTCATGCTTTTCAGATATCAGTTTAAATGTCACATCCTCAGAGATTTTCTTTACCACTTAATATCAAGAAGCTGTAGTCATACTATGTAACATTATTAATTTAATCATCAGCATAACATGTACCACTATTTCTTTATTGTGTGTCTTTACCACTAGAAGGTCAATTCCATGAGACAAGGGCTTCTGCTTATCTTGGTCACCCTATATTGTCAGTGTTTAGAACAGGACACTGATATATGATAGTGTTCAATAAACATTATTTAATGAATGAATGGACTTATGGATAAATATATATCTAAAATTAATCAGTATATATATATGTATATATATATATATACATATATATATACATATACATATATACACATACACACACTATTTTTAAAATTTAGGAATTATACAATTTTGGACCAGCAAACAGACATGACTTCCTTTAATTTTTGTTGTTGTTGTTGTTGTATCTGTTCCCCATGGTATAAAGAGCTTTGACTGGACAAAACATGATTTCTTGTTGTTATTGTTCTATATAGATACCTATTTCATTTAATAGCAGAGTGATCAAGCTTGTATGGTAAGAAGGAAATGTTTTGCTTCCTCAAAGGGGTTTTTGGAGAAAATAAGCAGTTTATACAAAAATGGGATGGCTTTTGACTTTTGTTTGAAGAATCCCATTTGGTGAAATTTTAAAAGTTGATTAAATAGTAAGCAGTGAAAAGTTACTATAAAAATATATGTTTACTATTTTGAATACACAAAAGCCAATGAAGAATTTCTTTTTGTATTTCCATCCATGAGGAAGTAAAAACTTTTCGTTTTCCAATAGACTTTTTAGGATGTTTGGCCAATATTCGATAAAAGATGAGTAATTTCAAAAATAATAATTTCTAGCCCACTATGTTATGGTATTTGGCTTTGACTTCTTGGAGAATTAGAAAGTTACAAGCATTTTGAGGCTGAATGGAGATATAAAAAATAAAGCAGCTCTTTTAAAAACACATTTATAACAACTGAAAAGAGAAGGCAATCTCCTTGAAAGAATATAAACATTTAGAGGTCATATGATGTAACATAAAATTAATATATTGGTACTATATTTTTTAAATATTTAAGACTGTGTATAATTAATGTAACTTTATAAAGCATAAATTGAACCTAAAAGACTACCCTTTAAATTATTTTTATATATACTTATATTTTACATGTTATATATACTTACTGTTTTACATGTAATAAAGCAGAAGAAAAAACTTAATTTTAATGGGATTTATTAATATGTATAAAGTGCTTTGACAGTCCAATATTCAATTTTTTTTTTTTTGTAAATTCTTTGACTATATATGCCTTAAAATCAAGAGAACTAGTAGTATAGAAATGTTCATAATTTGCTCATTTGGTCTATTATTAAAAGTTTTTAAAATAAACTTCTTTTGATTATTCCTTTTTAATTTTATACATTAATATTTTTAAAAATAAATATTAGTGGACTTATTTGTTTTAGAGATTCCCATCCTCAAAATGCATTTTAGTTTTAAAATTACCAGTAATAGTAACATAATTTTAAGTCACTCTTTTCTAAGAGTGTTTTTGCTTGTTTTTAAAAATGAGGTAATTGCCCAGCTGATGTGGCTCAGTGGTTGAGCATCGACCCATGCATCAAGAGGTCACTGGATTGATTCCTGGTCAGGGCACATGCCCAGATTGTGGGCCAGATCCCCAGTGGGGGCCATGCAAGAGGCAGCCAATCAGTGTTCTTTCTTTCTCACCAATGTTTCTATCTTTCTCTCCCTCTCCCTTCCTCTCTCTCTAAAAATCAATATAGAAAAAATAAAATAAAATAAGGTAATACAAAGAGGAGTTTGTATTACCTTTTTTTCTTTTCCTCAATTTTAATGGAACTCGGTCTGTTTCCATGTTCTGCATTCATGCTCTGCCTCTGATGTTTAAAAATGAGGTTATTATAGAAGGTATAACCAACATTTTTAGGAAACATAGACTGTTAAATAACAATTATTCCTTCAGGATTCAAAATTAAGTGGTTTAAGCTTGCACTGCATACAAAATGAAGCCCAAGTGTAGTTTGTAAAAATTGTCCAAAGAACTTTATATCCCGTAGTTATTCAAATTTTCAGTGACATAATCTAAGATGGAGTGTGATTAACACCATGATTAATAATGTGTCAGAAAAAAAAGTAACATTTAAAATCATTCTCATATTTTTTAGGACTGCTCAGGTATTGTGCTCCCCTTCCCACCAAAAGCTTCCATTTCACATTTTGATTTTTTTTCACTTGGAGGCCTAAAAACTAAAATTATATCAAAACTACACATCTGTAAAAAGGAAATTAGATTTTTGCATAGTATAGATATATTATTACAATTTTTGTTGAATACATACATATGGCATTGGAAAAAACATCACATTAGAGTAAATTAAAAACTTCAATGACAAACATTTATGCACATTAAACCTTATTTTCCAAACAGTGCAGAAATTAAAAAAAAACCCAATCATTATTTATTAGTATATTGTCCACAAAATTTAGTATTGTTTTAAAGATACTTTTCAAGATATGCAATAATAACTCTAGATAAAGTACCAATGGATTTAACAATGCTTACATCAATCACATTAACTGAAATATAGCTTTCAGTTGTAAGTTAAGGAGAGGCCACTGAATTTGTCATAAAACTTTTAAAAACCACAATTTTAAGCAGATTTATTTCAAAGACAAAAATAACATGTGGCAATAAATAAAGCATGTACAGTCAAAGAAAAACATTACAACCTTAATACTGATATTACTGGGTAAATAATTCTAAAGAGCAAAGGTTACTACTTTGTATGAAAAATTAGCTAATAGAATTAATTATATTCTGGCTTCTCTCTGAGTGAAGATGTGTTTAAATAAAAATTTAACAAAAACAACTTATATCTGAATGTGTACATTTCATTCTATAAATTACTAAATATGGAAGAGAGACTTTTAATTTATTATAAAAGCAATAGAGGACATTTTAAATGAGGTAAAAATCTTGAAATCTTGGAAGTGTATTGTTTACTTATTTTTATGATTTAGCACTATTCATTCATCTATTATGATTTAAAAAAGTTAAATGATATTTGGTCTTTCTAGAACACAGGCAAATTAAGTCTATTCTAAGTATGATGATCTCTAAATGTACATAGAGATATTCTTATCTATGTTGCTTGTCATGTAAGCTCACATTTAACTCATGAAAACAAGGATGTCTATCATCAATGTTAATAATGCCTAAACACAAAATTTGAAAACTGAAGTTTCTCATGTCCTTGGAGTTTTCTTTATAATAACATATTATTTTGGGATAAAGTTAGTTCTTCCTTCATTGAAGGCCAGTGAGATGGAGACTCTGATGCTAACGAAACAGGAATCCTGGAACAGAGTTGTCCTCCTTTTATTATTTTATAGAACACTTTAAAGCCATATCTGTTGTTCTGATTTATTATTTGAGTTGATAACTTATTATCTTAACTCAAAGTGAGTCTATTATGACAAATTAAAGACAGCCAGAGGTAACAAATAATGGAGAAACATGGATAAGGACAGAGCTTTACTTGAGAGATTTTTGCTATTTCTGATATTTTCTAATTTACAACTTTCAGGAAATAGTGCTGTTAATCTGCACTTTATTTTCTAATCTAAAGTAGAAACCACATCCTTACATTTAAGAGCTATTTTTCATCATCATCTGTCAGATACTTTCTTTAAAGGTAGTGGAATTCTTTAAGATTTTTCCTTTTAAATAAAAAACAATCAAACATTCTCTTAAATAAAGGTTTTCCTAAATATTTAATATTCTGATTAACCAGTGCAGAAATTCAAGTAAGAACTTTCCTTGGTTTTATTTAGAAAGAACTTTACTTTCAATGGAAATGTGCAAAAACATAATAAAATGCAGGGGACTTGGTATCAATGAGATACACAAAACTTTGTATTTTCCAGACTCTTTTTTAAAAGATGAGGTGTATTTTTTTTTAACTAGTGCTTTACTACCTTAGTAGTTGAAAGTTTTTCTTTTAATCTTCTATTTTTAAATACAGTAATTCTGAACCAACACTGATAAGCTAAAGACAGACTTTCAAATCTATTCTAAAATCCTATAAAAACAAATGCCAACTGAACAAAAACTCTCTCTTTTGAATTAAGAGTAAAGAACCCAAGTGTTTCAATTAAGATTTAAATATCCTTTTTAATACATATTATATAAATCCATCATTAATTTTTAAATTTAAATTTAATTATTAGTTAGAAAAAAGAGAATTAGTTATAAATACATTTTGATGACCTGTATCTTCTTCTGGATCTTTTGACTGTTTTTTTCCCCCCAGAAGACATGAATATCATGTCGTCCCCTTATAACATAAAATATATATATTTTTAATCCTAAGAAATCTTTGAAATACCTAATGTTTTATTTTTAAGGGAAAAGTAAGAGAAAGATTGGGAATTCACTTTTCTGCAATAAAAATTTTATTTCACCTAGTACTATGTAAGATCTAGTCATGAGTAATCATCTCTTTCTCTTGTTAAATGTATCATGTTTGAAAGAATTTTATGCAACCATTGCAGGTTCATACTTATCCGTACATTTACGAAGACTAATGAATTGGCTAAGGCAAGCGATTACTCAAGAATTGTTTTTGAAAAGTGACCGATGTTTTCTAACTGGAAGCACCTTTGAGGTAGTGAGTCTACACGTGAACTGAAAAGGAGAGTACAAATAAATCTGTGACCATTTAGGAGGACCTACTGTTAACAGGAGAGATTGTGCACAGAGAGAACCCAGCAAACATGCTGCCCTCTGCCAGAGGAAGTGTGGTGTTCCATGAGAAGTTAAAGTCCAAATTATTTCTTTTCATAGGGATTGCAAATCCAGTTCACACTGGACAAAGTTTATTTACTTATTTAAAATATTTTTCTATGGAAAGAGCTAACCCTTAGTGACATGGCAATCTCAGTAATTCTTAACCTCTAGGTTTTAAGCTTAAGAATTACTTGAAAGTAAAGACAGTACTGCCAAACTCATCTTCGCCATAACATTTTATGCATGTAGGAGACACCTCATAGACATCTGCTAAATTGAACTAAATAATGTTTACACTGCCTTTACTGAATATTATAAAGATTGAAAATTTGTTGAAAATGTTGGTCATAAAAACCAAAAGTTAAGTAATTCGCCTGGTGTCCTAATGGGAGAATACCATCAATTTGACCCACTCAACTCCTCTACTTTTTGAAGTCTCCATATAAAAAGCATTTAAATATTTTTGAACCTAAAGTAAAATGAGTCTCTAACTTAATGGAATTTGAGGTTGGAAAAGTTCAGGTGATCATACTAAAAGAAGAGATACATCTAATACTAATTTCTTTGTTATATTAAGACATATACACCAACTATGAGATGATAATAGCTGTTTTGATTCTTAAATGCTAATTTCTTTTAAATTAATAATACATTTCCTTAGCTAAGGTTATAGAAAAAAATTGTCATCATTCATTTTGAAATTAATTTCCAAAGCACTTAATTTCCATTTAATGAAAAGCCAGAACTAATACGTTTTGTGACTGTAAATGTTCCCGTTTATGTGGTAGGACCCAAAATATTAAAGTGTGATGTTTGCAACACCCCTTCTTCCCTCTACCCTCAGCAACTTTTCTGGATATCTGTAAGATCTTTTTGGATTTGCTGTGCTACCTTTCTTTTGCTGACAGGGTAAGAGGTGTGGTGGTAAGAGCTGAGAAAGGAACAGGGATGGGGTGGCGGATTAAAGAGAACAGAGGGGACTGAGAAAGAAAAGTTTAGAAAAATTAATAAAAGAATAGAAAAAAGATACCTAGAATTCATGAAAATTTTGAGATAAGAAATTTAACTGACTAATTTACAGAGTAGAAATTTGGTAGTACAAGAAATAAAAATGGACTTTTAAGGAAATAAATTTGAGAGAGAGATCATGGAATTTGTTCTTCATCACCCTTCAGAAGACTTTCTGTAAAGACTGCTTTCAAGTATTGGGTTTTGTTTTGTTTTCCATTCATGGACAGAGACAGGCCTTAAAGCTGTATTTGGGAGTCTGTTTTATTCACATGATAGTTGAATAAATTTTGAAGAGTAGTACAGAGTGAAATAAGAGAAATCATCTTGATTATGGCATGCATAACTCACTTATCAACAGTAAAGATAACTGTGAAAGTGCTACAATTCTTGATTCTTGTTAAGCTAAGAGCTTTGCAATTACTAATTACTTTTTAAATTTTATGATTTACATACCTAATTTCTCTTCTCAATTATGCCTTGTTTTAAATTTTTTTCCAGGTATGCCTTATACTATGAGAAAATTAGTTGACTATAGACTGAAAATTGACCACCTAGAAAATAAGATGAACATGGCTTCTTCAACTGTCTGATTTTTAAAATCTAAAAAGACCCTCAGTAGTATAGATTAGAAAATTTAAAATAATGCATGTACATGAATATATATGCATATTTAGTTATCAAAGATTATTCTTGAAAGCTTGTGATTTATGAAAGTTGCTCATTTTCTTCCTATAATTAAGTTCTATGCTTATGCATATTAAAGTTTTAATTACTGAATATGTGCACTAGTAAATCTCAAAATATTTCATGTAAAATTTCCAAATGTATTTGATAATTCAAATGTTAATATTTCTGGATATTATAATACCCTTGGGATCACGGAGTGTGTGATTGATAGGCAGTAAAGAAATAGATATCTTTATTTTTCAATGTTTCAGTTTAATATTGCACACATATTTCAACCTTGCTCTGACCGTAATGAGATTCAAAATTATACTCTTAGGATTATCATGCTTATACTTCTGAAAAATGTAAATGTAATTTTAAGGAGGAATGGGGTAAGAGACAAAGTGAAAAGACAGTTTAAAAAGCCAGACAAAGATATTAGGGAAGAAAAAAGGAAGTATAAATTAACCAGATATAGGATAGAACTGGACTTTTTTTAAGAAAAAATTTCTTAACAGAGAACTTTAATGTGGCAAACACTGAATGCTCATGCCAAAGAAATTTAAATATTTCATGAACGTATACAGATGTTGTTGACAGAGTCCTATGGAAGACCATAATCATTCCATTCCTTATTTTTCTAAATACCTTTCTTTATTGTATTATAAAAATAAATATATATGGTTAATAAATTTAATCTGTTTTACATCAGTTATTTATCTGTTATAATTTAATATATATTTGAAGACAGGTAAATATGGATATTGTATATTTCCTCTAAATGTATTCTGATCTGTGTAAATGTATCAAGCAAACTGCAGACAGTCTGAGTGGTGCGTGACTGACCATGCAGGTGATGGCTGGGAAATGTTGCTGGCTACTTCTGACACACTTACTTAAAAAGTGATGGATTCCACTTTTTTCTTTTTTATTATACTTCAAGGAATACTTTAAAGACTCTTCCTTTTAGCTCTATACATTGTTTTTGAAAGGAGAAAAATTAAGCTGTAGTAGGCAAAAATCAAGAGATAAATCAGCAAGACAATAAATGTGGAAAAGTATAATGGGACAATCAACAAATCTGAAAAAAAGAGAAAAAAGTGAGTTTCCTTTAATAGCAAGAAAGCTACTTTCACCACAAAATGTGATTCAGGTAGGAATTTGAGAGTGTGGGTAGGCACCTTTATCTCTGAGATCGAATAAAAACTGATTTATTACATCAGCATCTTTAGACAACCTGGCCTTTTGGTTTTTTCTCCCTTAACACAATCTCCCTACTCTTACACCTAGTACAGCAGTCATTTTTTTTTTTTTCACAAGGCATAGCTGATTTTATAACTGAATTTGTTCATAATACAGCGCTATTTTGATAAGCTGATTCAGCTTAGTTCACTAAAATATGTATTTGTATTTTGTGACAGCCTTGAAGACGATTACAACAGCACACCTTAGCTGTATTCATGCTTTCATATTATTGTATTATAAACCCAGGTTGACACAAAATTTATATATGTTTATGCATTAGATCTGTTTATGTCCTCTTTGGAGTATGCAGTGGCATATCTGTCCCTTGGAAGGTTTGGAAAAAAGCTCAGCATGTTCATGTAACTTATTTTATGAGCTAAACAAAAATTCTTAAACTTGCAAAATGTACTAATATCAAACAATCAGCTAAATGGTTAAATTTCTTGTGCCACCATACAACTATTATAAAATTGTTTAAATTAATTAACCATTTTACATAAAATCCAAGGCTGTAATCTTAGATCTTTTATTTCAAGCAATTCTACTGAGAATAACTAATTTTATCAGTGCTTTGGTGATTACCTTTGAAAACTTGTGGAGAAGAACCAAGGAAATGGTCATGGTTTTATTCTGTACTTCACCCCTGAAAGCACGCGGAGCAGTGGACTCGGCCACGGTCTTTCTAGGGGTGGTCTTTGTAAGGTAGTAGAGAAATGTATTATAGCACTACAGTTAGTAAAAAAATTAGAGGGGGAAAAGCCTCTGAACTACCACCTACTATGAAATATGTAGGACACTATAAAGTTTATTTTAAAAAAATAGACAAACCCAGCCTTAGAAGATTTGAAAGCACAGTATGTTTCTCCCTTTCCCTCCCCGATAACCCCCTTCTCACCAGTCACACCTGACAAGAATTCACTACATAAAATCATTGCTCATTTCTGTAAATCTAACATCAGGCATCAACAGTTAAACCATTATAAAATAAAAACATTATGACCCATAGAGTTAAATATAATTATCTAACAAATAAATATGCATGTCAATGTTGTCAATTTGGAAGTTACTTGATCACAAAACATGAAAATAAGGTCAACTATTTCTCTTTCATCTACCATCAAACTCTAAATACATCATTAAGGAAGCCACACCTAGGCAAATACCTTTGTGTTAGGACCCTGAATGCTTTTGCCAAATACTGTTATACAAAGTTACACATCCATGCTGAGTTATTTACCACTGTGTAGCAATAATCTGCAGTGGGCCATGGTTTTATTTGCAGGTTATTCAGAGAGGAGCTATGAAGCATGATTTTAAAATCCAGGTTGGAAGCATAAACAAAAGGTGGGTGCCCCCGTAGTCTGAACAGGAGACTGCAGTTTGTAAAGTGATGTTTGGAGAGTCAGGAGAGAGGGTGGTAGAGAGGCCATCTTTTATTATAGAAATGCTGAGGCACAAAACACAGGTGCTTGTAGTACTTTCATACATGAAATCCTTTCTCCTGTATGTGCATCATGTGTAAACGTAACGTCTGTATACTGCTGACTATTCGTCTCTGGTGTCCAATGAGTATGACTCCAATTCTTCTGATGTCACTGAAAGAGAGAAAGAGAGAGAGAGAGAGAGAGAGAGAGAGAGAGAGCGCGCGCGGAGGGGAGGGGAAGGGAGGGGAGGGAGGGGAGGGGGGAGGGGGGAGGGGGGAGGGGAGGGGGAGGGGGAGGGGAGAAGGAGGGGAGGGCAGGAGGGGGAGGGGAGGGGAAGAGAGGAGAAGAGAAGAGAGGAGAGAGACAGAAGTCAGGGAAGAAGGGAGAGAGAATAGAAAATATGAACATTTAGATCTGGTAGGTATGAGAGAGAGGAAATAACCATTGAGCTATGGCAAATATGCACCATGTCAGGTTTGCTTTATAAATTTGCCAAAAATTGTGAAACTGGTAAAATGAAAGTTTAAGCAGAGAGATAAATGAACATTAAGAGTTTGTTACTTGTTTCTTCTCCCTGGTACCAGCAAATATATCAAGTTAACCTCAAATTTAAGGGTACAAGGACAGTTTCAAATCCAGGCACTTATGTAACATTCAGATATGTCATAGGCCTGAAGGTTATACCATTTAGGTAATTACATAAATTTTCAACAGTTTTAGCAAAATAATATGTAGGGCAGAATATATTATGTAGACCCTGAGTTGTCAGGGTCTTTCAATAATTTGAAAAAGAATGCCATTGTATTCTGTCGAACCATATAAAGTTGTCACTGCTATTTTGAAAACAATGGCAACTCATATGGCTCAACCTCCTAGTTTTAGTATCTAATCTTTTAAGCACATCTGGAACACTATTACTGCACCTAGGCAAAGGATAATTTTTGAGACAATGGGAAATGCCTGGCCATAATAATGTAGAGAAGGAACTCTGAAATGACATGATAACATCGTATTACTACAATTACTACATTTGATAAAGTAATAGAAATTGACATATAAGATTAGCATATGTGAGTAATAAATAATTTGCCAAGGCAAAACTATGTTGATGTAAAGTCTTTGATGTAAACAAGCATAATATGCATTCTAGAAATCATTATAAACTTCTAAATAGCTATTTGAATTAAATATATTCTTTCAAAGAATAGTAGTTAAAAGTGCAATGTCCAACTTCCACTAGAGTGATAATCAGCAATGGTGGGAAAAGATGTGGAAATGCCATAGGAAAGGTGGTTTAATCATGGTGTTCTTGTTACACTATTTGAATTTATAATCGCCTGGGTGGCGCATCTAAACCCAGTAATAACCCTAGTACTACTTACTCAATATTCATTCTTGAAATCAGGTCAAAAGTTGTAAACCCTGCTGCCATGAAGTTGTTTTTATATTGCCCCATTTTTATAGAGTCCAGCCAGTCACCCACTGTGACAAACAGAGGATATTCAGGAACTTCGCCAGGGGACTCTGCCATTCTACAAGGAAAAAAAACAAAAAATATGGAGACTATTTAAAACCAGGCAAAGCAAAAAATACCCAACTTTCTTTTTTTCCTTTTACAATACTCATATCTGTTTCCATCCTCCATGTAAAAAAATAAATCTCTAATTTCCATCATATTCAATGAACCACTTTTACCTGTTCAGTTTAACTTGCAGGGTTTTTTGTTGTTGTCTCTTTTCTGCTTTTTGCCACTACTGGGTCTTATAAACTCCTCTTTACTTTTTTCTCTCGCATAAAGTTGTGTTTTCAAATTTTGAGAATATCCACAAGGAGAGTAACTAACCACAGGCTGTTCACTCTTACATTTTTTGATCTGCTGCTGAATCCACAAAGCACTTTTGCCTTTTTCACATTTGCTATGGTAGTCCCTTCTGTTTTTTTTAATTTTTATTTTTATCCTCACCCGAGGACACTTTTTGATATTTTGTTCAGATAGAGTGGGAGGGAGAGAGAGAGAGAGAAACATCGACATGAAAGGGACACATTGAGTGGTTGCCACCCACACGACCCAACCAGGGCCAGGGACAAACTGCAACCGAGGTATGTGCCCTTAGTGGGAACCGAACCCTGGTCTCTCCAGACCGCAGGCCAACACTCCAACCGCTGAGCCAAACTGGCCAGGGCATCCCTTCTGTTTTTTATGGTAAATGCATTAATCAAGCCTCCATTTATTTGTTCTCAAATATTCAACAAGAATTTTTTATTTATTAAAAAGTAATTTCTGTTGTTAATTGCATACAATTTTTATACATCCAAGCATAGGATAATATAGCCCAAAGCACAGATATTAACAAGGCACAAAACAAAGCAAAATCAATAACAAGAAAAAGGAATCCAGCATTAATGGACTGTAAAGTAAGTGATACGGAAATCTGTATTTGTGTTTCTCAGCTCTGATGCAAAGGGCATTCCAGTTGGGAATAATCATAGTTTTAATATAAAACTAATGTAAAGGTATTATTTTGGAAAGGCTAGGAGATGTGTGTGTGTACACATCCACACATGTATTTATGTATATAACTACTTATATACCATATGCACAAAATAGTTCTATGTTAGTCAGAGAGAATAAAATGGAATTTACTTTAGAAATTATAATAAAAATAATAACTCAGAATTGTGTATTTAAGCCATTCTGGCAATAAACTATATTATTCTCCTTACCAAATAACATGAAAATTAATGTTAACAACATTTTGTATAGTTTAAGAAATACTTGATAGTAAAAGTGCTTTTATAGTAATAAGCATGTTATTAGCCTTTTAGGGTAATAAATATATAATATTTAAAATTATTAGGTCTAGAGTCTATATTACATAAAGTAGTAACAATTATTTTAATGATTGGTGTTTGAGTCAAATCAGTAATTTCTAAGTAATAAAAAAATTTCCTATTAGAAGTGAACCACTGAATTATTTTTATTAGAATACTGAAGGTTAATCTAACTTTCATTTACTTTGCTTTTAATTATTTATAAAGTTAAAGAATAAAGGAATCTATGGAGACTTAATGGGAGCCATAGTTTTTAACATTCACATTTGGAATATTTTATTATAATGTTTTGCCCTTCAAATTTGAACTATTTCAGCTTTAACCAGAAACTGAAAGTATATGAGCTTATATGATTAATCTAAGTAAAATAAGAATACTTCCACTGTAAACAGAACGGCATAGGCCTGCTATGTAACCCTGGTTTTGTTCTGTTAAAAATTATGGGAGTGGGAGTTAGGTTCTAAGATCAGTGCATAGGTAAAAATCAAAAGAGAATCTCTAAAAGTCAAAATTACCCTTACAAATCTTTTAAACTACCCTTAAATGACAAAGACCTAGGACTTTCGAAGCACAAAAGCCAAAGACATTATGCATGGCCATACAAGTTGTAATGTATGACTCCCGAGGATCCTGAAAGTTGCCCCTTGGAATTGTTCAGGACAGACAGAGTCCCTACTAAAGACCTAGAATTCCTTTATTTGATTTTTCTTTGGATTGCTTCTTTGACTTTCCTTTTCTTTTTTTTTTTATCCTCACCCGAGGACATTTTTCCATTTTTTGTACAGATAGAGTGGGAGGGAGAGAGAGGAAGAGATAGAGAGAGAGAAACATCGACGTGAAGGGACACATCGAGTGGCTGCCACCGCACGACCAACCAGGGTCGGGGACAAACTGCAACCGAAGTATGTGCCCTTAGCGGGAACCGAACCCGGGTCTCTCGGGACCGCAGGCTGACGCTCTAACCGCTGAGCCAAACCGGCCAGGGCGACTTTCCTTTTCTTAAACTAGTGACTGATAGAAGGTGGGGATAGGGGTAAAGAGAGATGATAGGCTAATTCAGGGGCTTTTACTCTTTATATATAATTGGAATTTACATAAACAAAATGCATGTATTTTGTAAATACACTGTAGTATTATTTTATATGAGTCTGGTCATGCTTAATAGTGACATGTGCTTTTTACCGCTTCTCAAATCTATTACTGCATTTCCTATTTCAGAGGCTAAGCCATATTCTCTTCTCCTGAACTATAAATTGCAATGCTATTTGATTGTGGGCTGTTTCATTCTAAATATTAGAATGATTCATGATTTGACCATAAACAAAGATTAGTCATGTCCAAAACTATTATATCATCTATCAGTAAATACTTTAAATGTTGCTATATTTCTTCATTTCCTAGAGGTGTTTATATGAATAAGGGTTGTCAAATAAATAAAAATGTGTATATAAATACAAAATAATAAAGGTCTCCATGGAAAACAGAGTTAAACAGGGTTTTTAATTATAGCATTTCTCAGAGTCTTCACTATTCAAACATCCAATGTGACTTCATAAGAGGATTCAGAATAGCTTTTGCATTGTTTTCCTAAATGGTCTTACCAGCTTCTATGTAACATACTTTCAGGAATATTGCTGTCATAACATCACTAAGTTTAAATATCAAAATGTCTAGGGTACCCTGATTGCTTACTAACATAAATTAAACCACACATCTAGAAAACATTATGTCTTGTTTTAAAACAATTTGGCTTTCATATCTTTTAATTATGTGTCAAAGAAGTTTGTTGAAGCTGAACAAAATGAAAATAACATATTTCAGTGATTTTCCTTTCATACTCCTATCCCATTCCTGATACACAGGTGGAGTCAGATGACTGCCTCCTCTCTCTCCTGAGTTAACACTGGGTTAACTCATGAGAGTTCACAATTTCACTGAATTGGTGAGTGGAAATGTAATTTGCTAATTTTATGTCCTTAGTATAGAAAGGTCACGGAAGAACATTCTGTGTACTAAATTACTTGAATGGCTTATTTCTCTGTTGAAAAGCATTCACTGTTTGCTCCAGAATGTTTCAATACCACAGTCCCCTTTCTCTCCACATATCTTGAGTAACCTAGTTACGTTTTGGCCTTTATATGACGGCGTTGGCAGTTGATTTAGTAAGGTCAGGGACCCCTCATTGTTCACAGCCACTGTGCAGTAACTCTTCTCCCAGCTTATCTTATAACGAAGTTGAAAAATGCTGCCTGTTTTCCGGCTTTGAGGGCTGGGTACCATCACCCTCACAGGAATTCTTGGTAATATTACCTAATAAACAATAAATGCCCTTTCTTATCAACCATGTACAATGATAAATTCAATCTTCTATTTGCTGAGTACTAGAAATTTCTGCTCTTTGTGATTAGTGGGAGCTTTCTACTCGAGAAATGTCTTCACAGAAAAACCTGCAGCTCACATTTTAAAAAGCACATATTGTAGAACAGAAGGTTGAGGGTCTACTACTTTCCTCAGAAAAACAAGGAGTGTGTAGCATTAGGAAATTCCAGGTATAAATCATGATCAATTTAGATCAGGGAAAAGGCAAGAGTATAGCCAGAATAGGTAATGATACAGTTTAAGATACAATAAATATATACTTTCAATACATCTAAATGTGTAAAAAAAAATAGTACTGATATAGCCAAGAAGTTTTTATTCCAATGAATCCTTTCAGTTGACAATAGTACTAGTTTTTTAATTTAGAAAGTTCTTAGATAGCTTAATAGGTTTCAAAACAGCCATTAAAAAGCAAGATTTTTCAGACAAACAAAATAGGAACAGACCCATAAACACAGAGAAAAGACTGATGGTTGTCAGAAGGGAGGGGTTAAAACTACAAATTGGTAGTCACAAAATAGTCATAGAGATAAAAAGAACAGCAGAGGAAATATAGTCAATAATATTGTAATAACTATGTACAGTGCCAGGTGGATACTTGAACTATCAGGAGAAACACTTTGTAAAGTATATGATTGTCTAACCACTACGCCATACACCTGAAACTAATACAAAATAATAATGAATGTAAACTGTAATTGAAAATTGAAGTTTGAAAAAGCAACAAGGTTTTTATCCTCAAATTTTTCTATTTTATATCCATCATGTACATATAATAGTAGTAGATCTATTAAAAATGATTCAAGAAAGTAGTGTTTGAGAAGTACTATTGCAAGGTAAGATCTTGTTTTAATAGGAAGCCATCACATCCATTATATGCTTAAAGGCTTTTCTCCCCTACTACTCTAACATAACTTCTTTTATCCTAGCTCTTACATTTATATATGGTTAGCAGAACTGTACAGGCAGGGCCCATTCTATTTTATATTTGCTTTATTTCAAATATTTATAAATTTCTTGCATGTTTCCACAGCCTTCATAACTACTATTCAAATGAGCGTATAATATATATGTTAATGCTTAATAATTATTAGTTCCCTGAAATTAGAATCTTAGATTGCTAGCAACATTCTTTTATTACAGATGATTATACAGTGTTAAAACATGTATCTTTTTCCTTCAGTTGAATTAATTTCTTGGGAAAAATCCATAAGAAAGAAAAAGAAAATTTAAGAGTAAGTTAAAAGTCTCTGATGGCAGGAACCATATCTCAGATCTTTCTATTTTCTGTAGGCCTTAGCACAATGCTGAAAGTATTATAGGAATTCATTAAATAAATGATGATTTAAACTTGAATGTTCTTTACAAAAAATTTGACCCATGGCAGAATGGCTGATTCATACTGAACAATCTTTTTTTTTTTTTTTTTTATCCTCACCCGAGGACATTTTTTGATATTTTGTTCAGGTAGAGTGGGAAGGAGAGAGAGAGAGAAACATCGAAGTAAAAGAGACACATCGAGTGGCTGCCACCCACACAACCCAACCAGGGCTGGGGACAAACTGCAACTGAGGTACATGCCCTTAGCGGGAACTGAACCCGGGCCTCTCCAGACCACAGGCCCACACTCTAACCGCTGAGCCAAACCAGCCAGGGCGCTGAACAATCTATTTTTATTTAATTCAATTAAATGGAAGAGTACCTAGTGATACTTTAAAGACTATGCTGCTTACTTAATGCAGTCCTTGTACTGTGAAAATTCAAGGCATTGCTTCTCTCTGTCTTTTTAGGTTTCAGAGTGGAGGAAGAGACAGTTATCGGTGGAGTGAAGTAGCGCAGTGTTATGGGACCTAGAACCACAAAATCAGCATTTATCTTATTCACTATCAATATTTTTACATGACTTTCTCTTCCCATGACTCAGGGACTACATTTGACACTACTGAGTTAATCCATAAAGTAATCTCCTAGTTCACATACTACCTACCTAATCTGTCAAGGGAAGAATTTATTTAATCAGATAAAAAACACTGCCCTTTTTGCAATTAGGCCTAATAGTTAACTTGACACAAGTTAACTTAATAGAATTTTGATATTTTAAAAAAATTTTAAAGTGTAATTTTATTCAAAATGCAATAAAATCCATAGAACTATGCCATATATCTTGTGACTATTTCATGCTTATGGGCAATATCTTTCTGTTCCAAACAATGCGACTCTCCACAGTGTTAAATGGGAAACATGAATTATTTTGTGTCAGCCCTTTAGTACCAGAAATTCTTCAGGATGTTTTTTATTGATATAATTATTTAATTCTCATAATAAGCTCAATAATTGGTGGAATGTATGAAGGAATAAAATTTAAAACAAATCTTAAAATTATAGTTGTGTTTGAACATTAGGAGGGATGGATCCAGAGTAGGAAAAATACTGTTTAAAAAGCTCCCATATTTCTGAGTTATCCAGCGCATGGTCCCTATAGCTAGAGTAATAGATTACTGAACTTCAAGGAAGGCCTATTTGTGTGAAGAAATAATACAGGGACACAAATAGGTTTCATATCACATGCCAACTACAATTCATTAGCAGTGGGTGTCAAAATGCAGTCCTGAGAAGAATACTGAGGCAGCACTTGGGCTCAGTGGGATAGTGTTGTGATGATTAGTAATATCTGCCATAACAAGGAAAAAAAGCAAAGCATATATTTGCCAACACTAGAAAAATTCAATCTACAAAAACGCCTGAGGATGTAATTCTGGAACTATGCTGCTGCCATATTTTCCTCATTTCTCTATTTTGTTGTAGTTTCTACTTTCTTTTTTAAAGTAATGTTCTTCAAGTGGCTGAGCATTACAGGAGGATATTGTGGGAACAGGACATGTGGACTATGAATTTGCTGCTTAGTCCCATGAATGAGGGCGTATGCTCAACATCCTTGTATTCGCAGTGGAACATAACATAAGAGGTTATGCCCCACTACAAATTCTTTTTGGGATTTTGATATACCCAATCTATGAAGTCAGATTAGTTCAGAGAAAATCTGTCTGAAAAAGTACAAATGTAGCCTCTTTCCTATAATCACATTTTTGAAACTGCTGATTTGGGAAAAATCTTGGCATTCTGTGCAGTGAAAAGAACAAGGAATTTGCAGTCAGCACACCTTCGAATTCCTGATCTAATTATTTGCTGTGTGCCCCTGGGAAAGAGCCTTGTTAAGTCTTCATTTCCTTATCTGAGGGATAAAGATAGTAATAGTGAGGAATAAATGACCTAACAAGGGCTGGTACATAGTAAGTTCTCAACAAATAACTGCAAAAATGATTACTGATAATGTGTATTAGGTTTTGTATCAACATTAGTATCGATGTTAACATTAGTATTATTACCTTGTGCCAACAGTTGAGGTAAACTGAATTTAGATTTTCTAATGGGGAGAAATTTCACACTTCCTGATTAAAACTTAATGTTCTGTTTTCCTTTCACAAAGCTTTGCTAATCTCTCAATTCAACATGGGGTTTTGTCCAGCTAGTTACTTTTCTGTCATGAAAAAATCATTAGAAGTGTTTATTACAGAAGTTCTCCATGAGTTGGTACATAGAAATGACAATTTAGCTAGTGCTGATTATGTACAACCTAGGCGGCACTGAGCCAGATCTTTTCAAAATGAATGGAAACTGGTATATCAAATTGTTGGAAGTTATTGCTCTCTGAAGACAGCATTATAGGTGTTTTATTAACTAGATAGAGGGAGGCAGTACCATTTAGTTTTATAATGTTAACTCGTAGTTCTCTAAAGCAGAGGTTCTGAATTAAGATGCTAGTTTGAGTTTTTCTATACCTTCATGATTCACATATTATTGGAAGCCAAGTGCTTAAAAGTTCAACTGGATTTATATATACTAAAAAAAGTGGTGGTTCCAGTTCCTAAGAGCTAAAATATCATAAAATCCTTAACTATGGTTCAATAGGTGGTGGGAATATTCCTAAGTGCCTTGGCCTGAACAGAATATGATTTTTGAGGCAGGTAGTGACTTTCAAAGACTAGTCCATCTGGTCAACCACGGCCATCCTTGGATGCCACATTTTTTTTTTTTTTTTTTAAGCTGAGGTCGTCCAGGAGCCCATAATCTGCAAAATCCTTTGATAGTGATGTTCTGGGGATCTGGGGCAGAAACTGTAGAAAAGTGTTATTTTCCTATTACACTGCAGCACTGTTCAAAAGGGAATTGGCCAGCTGATGTCAGCATAGTGCACTCAGTAGACTGCAGTGTGTAGAGGAACCAGGGATGGGGTTGAAGCGGTTGGAGAATTAATATGTAAGACAATGTGGGTGGGGCTGGGAAAGTAGGTCAGGCTGAAAGAACACCCATATAGGCATTAATCCACTTGGTGCTATCAAATTACTGGACCCCAGATGTAACCCTGGACTCCGTGGGAGTATGCTTGACTTGAGGTGGAGAGTAGCTACCAGATTGATTATGAGGGTCAGGGGAGAGGGAGCAAGAGGTGTTTCAAATGTCATGGCCAGACAACTGTTCCTGCTGCCATTCTCCACGTAGCCTTGGCCTCAAGCTGGGCCTTCTTTCCCAGAGGCTGTGCACCATGTGATAGCTACAAATAATTCTTTGAAAGGAGGTTATAGGGCATCACTGTAGAATAAATGAAAGTGAAAGTAGTTGGAAATTCACACCTATGAAAGGATGACTGCCTATATTATTAAGGTGCTTTTGCAAACTTCTTTTTTTTTTTACAATGGATTTAAGGTTGTAGTTATAGTACTATGTTCACTTATATATCCATACACCTTCTTGAGTAGGAGAGAAAGCAAGAAGGTTGGGAAGCACACAGAGCTCTGACTGCTCCCATGGGAGCGTGTGGGACACAAGAACCTCGGCATTATTTGGAGAGGCTGCTCAGAATAATGAAAGCCTTCTCTGACCAACATTGTTTCTATTGGGCGTTCTGTCCTTTGAAAGGAAATATTACAGATATAAGGTTATAAAATTTCCAATATGTTAGTATAAAATTATTAAGCTGTGGGTTTCCTAGCCTCCCTCATCCCCCTCTGTTGCCTTAATTTTTTTCCCTTTTAGTACTCTGTCAAGAGAAAGGATAAAAGCTTCTCATGTGAATTCTTGAGAAAAAGCAATTAGAGTGGAATAAAAACCATGGGGACCTAGTGGATGAGAGAGTTATGTCAGTGTAAAAGTGTGAGAGGACCTTGGGAGTTGGGAGAGTAGAGAATAGGCGAGTACAGGAGAGTTTAATAAGAGTCACTGTGGGTTATACACTTAAACTCCTTTCTCAGTCTGAGAGCTATGTGGGAGGAAAGATTGAAATTCTACACCGTCACACTTCCTTAACTAATATCACTCTGGGACAAACAACTGGGCTTTGGCACTTGGGGATGAAGGGGCAGTGTCCCAGTTTTATAAGCATAAAACAAACCAGGCATTCTTTAGCTAATATTGCTGTCCTTCAATCTACCATGTCTCTCCTCCCTAAGCAGACTCAGTACTTTGGGATCAGGGGCAGGGTGAGTGGGCAGCACTGGAGGTGAGGGGATGACCGGAGAACCCATTCAGGCTGCTGGGAAAATAAGAATGTTGATAAAGGTTCAGGCATAATGCCTTTAGAACTACAGTTCTTTTTATTTCTCAAACAAAAGGATGTTAAGGGCCAAAGCAGTAGTGTGCATGTCTTTATCAGAAACAAGAATAGCAAATCAGTAACAAAAACCTTTATTTGGTCTCTCAGAGATTAGACTTGAGGATTGAATCAAACTGTCAACTGAATATAAAGCACTGACGTCTGGCCCAGGTGTGGCAGTGCCTGACGGAGCCTACTGCTCACTGGCCTGTGCCCCAATTACTGCACACCCCACCGACCCATGGACCTCTGGCCCTCAGACATGAGCCTGCATCTTGACTTCACCTCTTGGCATTTTGACTTTCGGTATTTTCTCATCTTAGGTTCTTCTTAAGTATTTTCCAAATGTGATAAATATTCATACACTTGAAAAAGCTTGGAAGAAATAGCTTTACCTGCTTTTTTACAAAAAAGAAGGCTCTTACCTGCCTTGTATAGCCACGGAACAGCTTGAGAGCTCTGCTGGTGGGCACTGGCTGTGGGGTCCATTTACCCTATACCATAACAAAAAGCCCAGAATAAATGATTTCCGTTTATAGATGCCAACATTCTCTTTCATTAACGCAGACTCACTCCACGGGCCCTTTCTACTAGCTCTTCTCCTCATGTTAAAGCAGGCCTGACTCCTCCCTAAAACATACAGACAAAAGCCAAGAAACATTGTCTCTAACCACTTCCTTTTCTCTGCAGAGACAGATTTCTTTTTAAAATTTTTTTCTTTATTGATTTTAGAGAGAGGAAGAGAGAGAGAGAGAGAGAGGGAGAGAGAGAGATATGGAAACATCAATGGGCCACCTCCTGCATGCCCCCCACTGGGGATCGGGCCCACAACCTGGGCATGTGCCCTGACTGGGAATTGAACCAGCGACCTCTTGGTGCATGGGTCAATGCTCAACCACTGAGCCATACCAGCTGGGCAGAGACAGGTTTCTTGAAAAAAACAAACAAACAAAAAACAAAACACCAGACTTGGTACTTTGTATTGCTCTTCTCTCTGACTTGAGATTCACTCTTCCTCCATTGCAATCTGTTTTACACAACTTAATTGAAAATGCTCTTGCAAAGGCTGCCTAGAACACCTAAGTACCTTGTTGCTAAATTTAACACTGTGGTGACTGTGAGGTGGGGGTTGGGGGTGAGAAGGGGAGTAGGTGAAGGTGGAAGAGAGTACATGGGGGATAAATGGAAAAAATCAATTCAATAGATAGAATTTACTTTTTATCTTTCTGAAGCTTTGTGGAGCCTTGGATGTCATACTTCTTAAATCTCTCTCCCGTTTTGGCTTCAATGATACTGCTCCTTCCCTGCTTTCCTCATTACCTGTCTGGTCTTCTTTCTCTGTGCCCTGTGGGTACTTGCCTTCAGTTTATGTCTTAAATCTTGGTGTTCTGAAGGGTTGTGTCTTTTTCCTCTGTTGATTTGCATTCTTTATATTCTCCATAGGTTATCTTAACAATACTTAGGGCTTCCGCTACAATCTATCTGATGATCTTCAAATCTACATCTCTAGCCCAGATCTTTTCATCTGAGGTTCAACCTACAAATATAACTGCCTATTCAACCTACAAATATAACTGCCTATAGGACATCTGCACGTAGATGCCCCACAGGCATCTTCAAGTCAGCATGCTCAAAGTGGTCTCATTTCTACTCCAAAAACTTGTCTTTATTAGTTTGTCTAAGAAAGAAACTTAACAAATATCCTTGAATTTTTTCTCTCTTCCACCCACTATATATTCAGTCAATGACCAAGACACATTTGTTTTCCTTGCTTAATAATAAATCAATTAAAAAAAATCTCCTCACTCCAAGCTTATTCCCATTTCATAAGTCAGGCCCTGATTTTTTCTAGCTTGTATTGCTGCAAATATATAACTGTCTCTGTTTCCAGTCTCCTTGTTTTCCACTCCCAGTCTATGTCACCCCTAGAGTGATCTTTCAGAAATGCAAATGTCATCATGCCATTCCCTTCCTTAAAAACCTTGCATGGCTGCCATGGCTTTTGCGATAAAATCCAGAGGCCTTCTGTCCTCCCACCCACCCCCACTTTACAGCTTCCTGTGCTGGACTGCTTTAGGGAAGGTGGGCAGAGTGATAGTTTAATCTCTGGCTATTTCATGCTTGGCTTCACTTTACTAAGGCTGCCAATTAGTGATTTAGAGGTGAACTCCTCTGGCTCTGCTGTGAGCTGAGGCCTGCTTCAAGCAGTCCTTGAAGAGCCTTCGGCCTTACTGTCATTAAAAACCTGCACTGACTTGAACCTGTGACCTAAAGTTAAATATCTGTGTATCTTGTTGGCCATCCCCTGAGTCAGGAAAAGGAGTTTTGAAAATGCTTTGGTTATTTTCAAGTCCAATTTGGCCTAAATAAAGAAATATATTTTCAACTTAATAATATTTTAAATGTAATAATTTTGGACACGCATGATAGTATTTTTTTTCTTGTATTCTCCTTCTTATAATTTCTTTACAGAGAGAGGTGAATAGAATCAACTCTATTGACTTTTATAAAATAGGGTATGAGTGCCTTCATTTTCCTCATCTGTCTTTTTCTGGATTTAGGAATGGAAAGTAACAACAGCTGGGTGTGATTATAGCAGCAGGCATCATCCTTGTTCCTGGTTGATTGACACTTTGCCCATCTTGCCTGACATTTCAAATAGAGAGACAGAACATACAGAAAAACAACAACAACAACAACAACAGGAAAATTAAAGGGGCTGCAGGCATGCACATACTCTATTTATAAAAGTAAGGAAGACTCAGTAAATAAAGGATATATAAATACCAGAGATCCACACAGGAAAAGTGTAAAGAAATTCAGAAAGATTAGATACAGAGAAAAGGGAAACTGTTTTCATGTGAAAAAAAAAAATCAATTTTCTAAAATGTTAATGAATTCCTTTACAGCTGTTAAATAAAATATAATTTATGCACCATTTTTGTTAAATAAAATATAGTTTATACATCATTTCTGTTAAATAAAATATGGTTTATATACCATTTTCTAAAAGGTTGACAACTAGGTGGTTATCAACGCAGTCTCCTCTCTGTTAGTCTGTCTACATCCTGAAAGAAATTATGATTGTCAAGGCGGAGAAAATCAACTCTATGCATCTTACACAAGGATGTCTTCCACCAGGGTGTGAAGGGCACTGGGATTTCGAATCAGTTTGTCAAGGAAGCTGACGATGTCAGTAAATTTTGGTCTGTGATTTCTCTCCTTCTGCCAGCAGTGGAGCATCAGCTGGTGCAGAGACGCTGGACAGCCCATGGGAGCAGGAAGTCTGTAACCTTCTTCAATGGACAGAATGACCTAAATGCAAACATACACAGGTTATTCTCTTACTTTGGGGACACATAATATATATGCTAAGTTATAATTCCTTTTATGCAGGAAGTAGAAACCAAAATACTGATCAGCATGAAAAGTGCTTATGAATTCAAATCGTCTGGACAGGGATAAATACAAATGTTGTGAACAAAAATTACAAATATGTCCACAGCATCTTCTGATCCCTCTGGAAGGAAAGTATGTATCTTAAACATGTGGTGTACAGAAGGGAGGTTAAGTTTCATTACTTAATGTCAAGAAATAGTTTTTGTGTGGTTCAGCTGGAACATCTCAAATCCCAGTCAGGATATCAGAAAGTCAGCATAAGATTGATGCTGTTAGTGCAAACCACGTGTAACAAATGTTTTCAGCAAAATGTATTTCTACTGAAGCAATGAATTCTTGAATAATTTTTTATCCTTTTATAATAAGTCATGTGTATTCTTTTTTTAGTTATCATTTCTTCTTTCTTCCTTATTACCTACTGAATTCCCCTTTACTTTCTTCTGCCTACATGTGACTGTAAGTCCTCTCATAATTTATAAGATCACTCCATCTTTGAAATGTTATCCGTGGCTGGCTTAAGACCACAGAGCAGCAGGAACATCTAGCCCGAGGCTTCCCTGGACCAGCACCCTCTAACAGAACTTTCTGTAATGAAGAAATGCTCTCTGTCCAACATGCTTGCCACAAGTCATGTGTGGCTATGGGGCATTTGAAATGTGGCTAGTAGGACTGAGGAACTGAATTGTTAGTTTTAGTTTGTTTCACTTAAAATTTAAACAGGCACATGTGGCTGATGGCTACTCTATGGGACAGAGCAGCCCTAGAGAAAGAACTCTCTATAAGAAGCCAAAGTTAAGAGCTATAACAAGATGATAAGTATTGTTGTTTTTGTTTTCTGTACTTAGGAAATCACGTTCAAGGTAAGGCAAGATATTTACCTGTTTAATATATGACCCACCTGGGAATTTCTTAACCATGAGATAAAATTAATCCTGAATTTATGTAACTTATTTTTTCATGATGCATTCAAAGGTATTCATATGAGCCTTTATTCTTATATACTATCTCTTGGATAAAGGCAAAGGAAAAGGGTTTATTTTCCTTATTTTTGAGGTGGTAAAACTGAGAAAAAGACAAATATTTATTTATTTACTTTATTTATTTTTTTATCCTCACCCAAGGACATTTTTTCCACTTTTTGTTCAGACAGAGCGGGAGTGAGAGAGAGGAAGAGAGAAACATCGACGTGGAGTTGGGACAAACTGCAACCGAGGTACGTGCCCTTAGCAGGAACAGAACCCCGGTCTCTCTGGACTGCAGGCCGACGCTCTAACCGCTGAGCCAAACGGGCCAGGGCGAAAAAGACAAATATTTAAAGACAAACACAACTTAGCCTCACCCCTGCCCTCTGTCGACAACAGAAATATAAAAATGCAAGTGTTAATATTGCTAACAGAACACCCTTTATTGTAGCACCATCTACACCTCTTCTGTAATTAAAAAAAAACACCCAAAAACCACATCTTATTAAAAATTTTAAAAAATTGACACTATTTGATGTGACTCTAAAATATCCATAATTTTGCTAGAGGCAGTTTGTAAAAAGGGGCAGTAAAATGCCTCAGGAACCTCCTAACTGCTAAGCTTCAGTTTTTTTTTTTTTTTTAGTAATAGAAAATTTCTCATAATCCCATCAGTGTCTTTGTGACCAGAACACTTTAACCTGTCAGGATACCAGCATTTTTCTGTTCATTTTTACATCCCATTATCAAACAGGATTTTTTTTTCTTACCTGCTTTCTGACTACTTTTGCTACCAAGTAGGTTTGGATTTTAAGACATTTCGCAACACATTTCAGTACAACAGGATGTGTGTAAAAATGCTAGTAACACCTCAAAACTACTGTGAACAGTTTTGAAACGTACTAAGAAAAATAGAATTTCATCATAGACAGACTCTAAAATCCCACTCCAGGAGAGCTCGCTAGTCGGTTTACCACAGTTACCTAATTATAAGTGTTCAGAGTAAACTAGATGACAACTGAGGTTATATTCTGAGGAAAAAAGTAGCTACCTTTACTGAGTGTCTATCATGTGCTAGGTGCTTTGCATATTTTTCTTCATTTACTGCTTAAAATAACTTTACATGGTAGTTATTATTATTCCCATTCTTTAAAAAGTTCCGATGTAGAGTGCTTAGGAAAATTGCCAAAATTTACACAGTAGAGGTGGCAGATATAGAATTTGAACTCAGATCCTTTTAGCTTCCAAACTTTTCCTCTGGCCAATCTGCAGGGATGCTGTTCAGTTTTTGTGATATAACATCTTCCTCCACAATTTTACATTAACTCATACAATTTTAGGGGGTATTACCATGCTGTCTTTTATTATAGCATTTGCTAATTAAACCCCAGTGTTTTTATTTGGATCTTAAGTTTAATATTCTGGGTAAATTAAAAAAAACATTTACTTCATAGTTTGCAAGCTGTAATCTCTGGCTGAGCAAAGTTCTGAATGCTTTTGAGTCTTGCACACATCTCTATTGTTGTATATATTACATTGTATTGTAACTTTTCATCTGCCTTTCCTTTAAGGCTACATATACTTGAAAACAGGGATTATTTCTTTACATTTTACATTCTCATCATTTAGTACAGCGCCTGACACATTAATAAATATTACTGACTTAACAAAAGTTATTAGAAGAAATTTTTGGATTTGACTTGATAGAGGAGCAGATTCTTAGAAAACTTGAAGGCTCAAGGTACCCAAGATGGATTCAAAGCATAAGCATGATAGCCGTTGAATTCCTCTGTGAAGGAAATATTAAAATATTGGTGCATCAAGCAGCATGGTCCAACATGATCTCGCTCTGGTTTGCCTGGAGAATGAGCCTGGTGATACTGGGGCCTGCTTTGCTCTGAAAGAGCAAGATGGGATCCAAATACAGCTTCCTGCAACACGAGTGGCTTCTCCCTCCTGTCTAGGGGGTTACCATCTCCCATTGGCCTCAAGGTCCTTAACTGCTGGGGAGCTGACTTTCCCAGACAACTGTAAACCGCTGACACCCAAATCCAGACTGATTGGTGCTAAGCCGGCTGCTTAGTCTCCTTTGACAAAGTTGCTCTCATGATTGTCCTGTAAGAAGAGAGAGTGTGGTCTCTCTCCTGAAACCTTTACCCATATAATGTGTTTTGTGTGTGTCTAGCCCCAGTGTGACTTTCTGTGGGGACAGTGGGAAGATTTGGGGACTCATGACTTTTCTTCTTGCTAACTGTCTGGTTTTTAAGTTTCCTCAGTTTTTTAACTTGTGAAATTTGTCTTTAGCCCTGGTTCATGACCGTCAAACATTAAGGGTTCTACCTTACGGGAGAATAGTAATAACAACAACAACAACAGTGACAATAAGAGTAACAGCTAATAATTGAGAGATCTTGGGGACTTCCAGGTGCCAGTTCTAAATGATTTGCATGTAGCAACTCTTTTAATCCTCACAAATAGCCCCATGAGGTAGGTACTACTGTTATTCCCATTTTACAGAAACGAAACATAAAACACTGAGGTTTTGCCTCAGATCACAGACCTAAAAATTCTGTCTTCGAAGGTAGCCAGAGAAGAGATTCAAGCAATATGATTCACACAATGGTTAAAAGATACAACATCTTTCTAATAGATTTTTAATTTATTCATCCAAACCGATATATTAGTCACTAAAATGTGCTATTGTGCATATAATGCATGAAGGTATAATGTAATGAGTAAGACGTATTTCTTACTTTAGGAGATGTGTATGGTCTAGTGCAGGAGATGAGGAGTGAGACTATGTTAAGTTCCATGCAGGTCCAGGAGCTATGGGAGCCTGTGGGGGAGTGCCTGACTCAACCTTGGGAAGGCTTCTCAGAGGAGGTGAGGTGATGTTAAAGAAAATATATAGAAAGTAGCACAGTCAACTAGATGGAAAGAGAGGTGATATGACCTTATCAGGGAATGAAAGTAGATTTGTGCAGCTAGAACAGTCTTCAAAGAAAGAAATGGTAATAATTGAGGCTGGAAGGTTAAGCAAAAGTTGTATTTCTTGAGATTATAAATGACTTTGCATGCTATATAACAAGCTTTTTGCAAAGGGAAACAGGGTTTTAGCAAGTAAATGACATTAGAGGTGCCTTCTGGAAGTTCGCTCTGGCTGCAGTGTGGAGAATGCACTGGAGGGGGCGGGGTCAGAGGGAGGCTTGCTGTGATCCCGGAGAGAGATCAGAATGGCCTTGTTGGAGACCATCTTTGGTATATGAGATGTGTACCGATCTGGCAGGAATACAGGAGTGAGGTGAGATTAGATGTGGCTGTAGAGGGAAGAGATAAGGATCATTTCTAGGTGTTTGGCTTGGTCAACTGGCAAAGATAAGACATAGGAGAGAAGTGATTTTGGGGCTGGAATGATGATGAGTTCAGTTTTCTATAAGCTTTCTGATTTCAGATTAAAGTAACATATATTACTTTGAGAGCTTATTGTGTGCTGAGTTCTGGACTAGGTGTTTTAACATAGCTTAATTTTTAAAAGAAATCCTCACTTGAGGATATCTTTCCACTGATTTTTTTTTCCTCATAGAGTGAGAAGGAGGGAGGGAGAGAGGGAAGGAGGAAAGGAGGGAAGGAGGGAAGGAGAGAAGGAGGGAAGGAGAGAAGGAGAGAAGAAGAGGAGAGGAGAGGAGAGGAGAGGAGAGGAGAGGAGAGGAGAGGAGAGGAGAGGAGAGGAGAGGAGAGAGAGAGAAACATCAATGTGAGAGAGACACATCAATTGGTTGCCTCTCGTACGACCCTGACCAGGGCTCCTGCAACCAAAGTACATGCCCTTGATAAAAATTGAACCCATGACTCTTTTGTCCGTGGATTGACTCTCTAACTTCTGAGCCAAACCAGCCAGGGCCAACATAGCTTAATTTATTAAAGTCTCTAAATACCTTATTATTGGTTATGCACATTTTATGGTTATGAAAACTGAAGCTCAAACTGACGAACAGATTGGGTTAATATCACATAGCTAGTAATTCCCTGAAGAACAGACTAATATTACCATCTCAGCAGTCTGAATCAGGGCAGTGGTAGAGACCATCAGTTTAGGTCTTGAGCCACGTTTCTGACTCCCCCCCCCCCCAACCCCCGAACTGGATCTTAAGCTCTCTTTCACTCTGCATGCTTCCACTCTCACCCATCTGCTTGTGACTTCCATCGCTGAAGCTCTAGCTCAGCTTATTCTCCAGACGTCCATATCTATCAGCGATAGGACACACTTCATAAAGCTGTCACACAGGTGCCTTATAGATCAATTTTGTTCAAAACTAACCCTGTTCCTCCTTTGGGATTTCTGTCTTTTGCAAAAGGTAGCATTCTTCCTTCTAGTGAGATCAGGGGGTTATTGGTGTCTCTGCTTTCCTTGATACTCTAAATTCACTTGTCATGCTGATTCTAACACATTCATATATTGTTAATAGGCTCCATTTTTAAGCCTCTCTCCAAATGATTTATTTCTCATGTTGGTCACCGAAATAGACTTAGTCTCCTAACTCATCTTCTTCTTTTTTTTTTTTTATCCTCACCCGAGGACATTTTTCCATTTTTTTGTTCAGGTAAAGTGGGAGGGAGAGAGAGGAAGAGAGAGAGAGAGAGAGAGAAACATCGACGTGAAAGGGACACATCGAGTGGCTGCCACCCGCACGACCAACCAGGGCTGGGGACAAACTGCAACTGAGGTACATGCCCTTAGCGGGAACCGAACCCAGGTCTCTCTGGACCGCAGGTTGATGCTCTAACCGCTGAGCCAAACCGGCCAGGGCATAACTCATCTTCTTGTTTCTCCTTTTCCTCCTCCAAATCACCTCCCAAGGTACACTCAAAGCAATTCTACTGCAGTGGAACTGTGGTCATTTTCTTACCACGTCTGTAATTCTGCAGTGGCTCACTGTGACCATGGCTCTCAGTCTTCACCTCTGATTAGATCCCTTTTCCCCCTTTGGCCTGGCCTCTACAAAACACTTGCGGTTTCTCAGCTGGGTGAGCTGGGTGCTCCCAAAGCAGCACTGTTTCTTTCTCCCATCTGCTCCCCTCACCTCTAGGACAAGGCCTTGTGAAGTCAAAGCACAGAGCTCCATTGTCATGTATGCGATTCACAAAAGCTGTGTTTTAGGGGCAGTTTCAGAAAATCTATAGTATTTATCTTTTTCTTTGCAAACATTTCTTTTGTGAGGAGTTTTACTGATAGATATTTTCTGATTCCTTAATTAAGGACTGACAGGAAGCCGGGAGCATATGGATGCTTTGTCTAAGAGACTAATTGAGGTTTGCTGTTTTAGGATATGAAGGGGTGATAATTAACTAGAGAGAATTTTTTAACACTTTGGTTTT
This sequence comes from Molossus molossus, assembly GCF_014108415.1. Lineage (NCBI taxonomy): Eukaryota > Metazoa > Chordata > Mammalia > Chiroptera > Molossidae > Molossus > Molossus molossus. The sequence goes on from NW_023425388.1 coordinate 87,323,197, forward strand.
ATGATAGTTGTAGGCTGTCATCTTTTGGAGAAGAGTTAAACAAGGTTATACCCTTATTTAAAAATGTAAGAAGAAAATTAAAATAAAGTGAAAAAAATGAAAATGACTGCAGTGATCATTTCCATGCAGGAATTAGATTAGGTAGAAGGAATTAGATTCTGTCAGAAGGTATTATCTAAAACCTGGCTGGTTCTTCCAAATAGATCGGCTGGTTCCTTGTCACTGACACTGCAATTTTCAGCGGCCCAGAATCAACATAAGGCTCAGTTGGGCCACAGAGCACATTGTTCTGTTCTTGCTAAATGCAATGAGTTTTCCAATGATCTTGACATTTTCTGAATCAAAGCAAGCAATGTGTACCTTTTATTAAACCAGGCAAACAAGGAGTAGACAGTCAACAGGAAGACACTGAAACATCCCTGAAGAATACCTTGAACAGGGACTGGTTGAGCTGTGCGAGGAATCACATTTTTTTTTTTTAAGGAATCACATTTTTATAAGACTGTTAAATATCTCCAAAAGAGCAGCACATTGAATTTAGTTATTCATACTTTCTTTTAAAAGAAATTGTCTCAAAATTGTAGCAAGGACTAAAATGTACACTAGTAAATGAAATGGCAAATATTTTAATTTTTATCTTCTCTCTAAATATTTATCATGGCTTTGTGGAAGACCTATAATTTCAGGTAGAAGGGGAATGGTGAAGCAAAGGGTTCCAATATACACTTACTTTTTGTAATAATGATTACTTGTATATATAGGATATTAGATTTATAAAACAGTGATACTAAAAACACTGGTAATATATTTTCCTTATATCAATATAAAGATTGTATCTATGTGGGCAAAGAAATAAAAGACAGAAAAAAGTGATTATCAGTAAATAACATTTATAATCTTATACCTATTTTCTTATTCAATGTTTTTCAACATACAGAATTTATAATTCAGTGAAAAGCAAACAAGACACAAGATAAATTTCAGTGTACATTAAGAAAAAAGGGGATAGAGTAGTTTTCTATATAATACACAGACAGAAAACACTTTTTCAGAGAGTAATTTATAATTTGTAAATAATTATGGCATGGAAACTCAGGGTTTCCTTTTCAACTTTAAAATAAAGACTTTCTTGAGTCCCTGGCTGAGTAGCTCAGTTGATTAGAGCGTCATCCCAATGCCAAGGTTGTGGGTTTGATCCCCGGTCAGGGCACATACAAGAAGCAACCGATGAATGCATAAATGGGTGGAACAAAAAAATCTCTCTCTTTCTAAAAATCATCAATAAAGAAACAAACAAACAAAAAGACTTTCTTAAACATCAAGTTTTGAAGTCAACAACAGAATGCCAAGGACTATATAAAACGGAGAGTGCTTGTCCTTGGTTGGTTACCACCATTCAGATTGTTCAACAAGTGTACGAAATGGGGAACAAGATGAAGTGTAGGACTCTCATATGTTAAAAGGTTGTTGATGACATGACTTACCATTTGGAAAATCTTTACCCTTAACAGTTAAAGTCAGGCTTCTTAAGACTGAGATAACTAACACCTTCTACCTAACTATGCTTCAGTGTGTAAGGAGAGGGACAAGCATTAGTGAAGGAGTCATCTGAACTGCCTCAGACTCCTAAACTATCACTAACAGCTCTGTCATTGGGCCAGTCTCTGTTTCCTCATTAATAAAGAAAAGAGAACTGGATTCAGTGCTTGATTAGTGCATTTCAGTTCAACAAGAAGTGTTTCTATTGTCATTTAAACTGAAGGCTTAATCTGCAAGTCTTTTGGTAGCACCTTTGGATGTCATGGTTCTGTAACCTTTAGGGCTAGATTTGGCTTCCTTTGAAAGGACTGTTCCCCACAGAGCTCCAAGTGCAGGGAGACAAAAATCCAGACAGGGACAGGGTATGTCCCGGTAAAACAAGGCTAGGAAGATTTGGGGAATCATGATATTCCTTACTGGGCCAGCTCCTCTCTAATAAAGTATAATTTTAAAATATAAAGACACATTACAAATCTATTTAATTAAAACCATTTTTTTTTTCTTTAAGAAGATAATGTTCTTAAAACTCAGGGCTATTTTCTCAAGTGTTCTCTGAGTTTAAACCAAATATTTCTTTACTAGTGAATCATTTTGATTTCCGAAACCCACCAAAAAATATCTAAAATCTATGCAAAAATAGTTTATGAGTACAAAGAAAAAGGGGATTTAAAAGTGCCTTCTTTGTAAATGTTCCAAAGAGAACAAAAGACAGAATAAAAATTATAACAGTAAAAGATTGTGAATGCATTTCTCCCAAACAGAAACTGAAAGTATAATTAATTTTTTTAATAAAAACATTGCTGGTATGTATACATTTTCCAGCTCTGTGGTCATTTAATATAAAAACTCTCCTGAAAATTACACTTTGGTAATAGCTTATTGGTTATTGGTTTCCTCTACTTGAAACTTTACTATTTGAATTATTTACAATGGTGACTGATTGCATTTCATCACATCCCCTATTACTCTTGCCTGGGTAGCAGAAATGCATCATGTTAGTGTAATTGGTATATATTTAATTAAAAGGCTGCTACTGCCTGTATACCAATAGTAGGGATTACTAAAAAAAAAAAAAAAAATGGGGAAGAAAAAGGCCATTTTGAAAATTGGTTTGGTAGAATACATATTCAAATAAATGCAGAAATTCCCTCTGTAATATGGAAGTTGAAATAATGGGAATGGGCCTTGAGCAATTTACTGTAGCTTACACAGAGCATCATACAAGAATCATTACATAATCAAGTGGAGTTAGGAAAATCTAATCAGAGACAAAAACTGGAAATGACTGAACCCTCTGAGTCACAAAATCACACTGCATTTCTGGGTAAGTGGATTCTAACCTCCACCATTCTCAGCTCAAGTAGTGACCTGTAATTGAGAAAGGTTACAGAATTATTAGGACAAACAAGACATATGTTAAAAGGTTATTTTCTTCCTTTTTAAAATTTGTAAGAAGAATCAGTTCAGATAAGATAAAAAGTTTATTTCCAACTACATTACCTAAAAAAAAAAAAAAAAATCCTAAAGATAAATTCTAATTTTTTCCCCTCAGTTAAGGTTCTAAAAGCAAATTAAAGTAAAACTCATTATTATGTAAAAGCTTTTGAAAAGTGAGGAGAAATAAAACCCAAAAATACTGAGGCAGCATTATGTCTCCTAGCGACCCTTAAATGAGATGTTCCCTGATAGTGGTTCTGTTTTTGGGAAACTGAACTAGTTTAGTAGCCCATGCTTAAATGATAACCTACCCAGGAGGCATCTGGGTTTCAAATTGCTTCAAGGAGAATGTTATTTATTTTTTAAACATCATCAGGTCAGGGAAAAACAAAACAAAATAAAACTCAAGACTTCAGTTTTGCGTTAGATCATTAGTTCGAAGTCGCCTCTCATTTACATGGTTCTAGTTTTCCCTACACATTAGCTCTGTGGGGATCTGGGTATTTAGTGTTGCCTGCTGTTCATGTTTTGCTTGCATTTTCTTCCATGGAGCACATTACACAGTGTAAGTGTTGGAAGGTCTGCAGTGCCCTTGGGGTCATTCGGGGCTTGTGTAGCTCCTAGCATTAAAATGTACTCCCATATGTAGTAAACAGCAATTATTTTGAACTTGGATGAAAATAACAAAATATTCCCCTGCAATACCTTTAAAAAAAGAAGAAGAAGAAGAAATACTAGAAATCAGCAAAAAGTTGTATATCTTCAATGTGCCTGGGTCATGTTTCTTGTAATAGGCTAAATATGCTGATCATTAGATTTCAATTTTAAGCTACTGCCTTAACTATTTTTAAGAAATTCAATAAATACGATACTTTCTATAAATTTTTAACATCGAGACACAAAACTGCTGAGAAGATTTATAGTTCTAGCCCTGGTTGGTTTGGCTCAGCAGTTAGAGCATCGGCACTCAGACCAAAGAGTCTTTGGTTTGATTCCCAGTCAAGGGCATATACCTGGGTTGTGGGTTTGATCCCTGGTCCCAGTTAGAGACCTGTGGGAGGCAACCAATGTATGTGTCTCTCTCATTGATGTTTCTCTCTCTTCCTCTCCTCCTTTCCTCCTATTCTATCTACAAATCAATGGAAAAATATCCTTGAGTAAGGATTAAAAAAAGAAAAGTCTTATGGTTCCAAACAAGAGAGAGTCAATGCACATTATTTTGCTAATAGGAAACAATGAAAACACTTCTCTTGTGACAGAGTGGCATCCAGAGTGAAAGATGTTTCGATCTCATTGTGTAGAACTGGCTTTGAAAACTAGACTTCTATGGTGTAGTTTAGAGGGTAAAGGCATGTACTTTGGAGTAAGCAGGGGGCATGAACTTCAATTCTATCATCAACTAGCTAGTAACTTTGGGTAAGTTACTTAAACTTTCTAGACAGCCTCAGTTCTTTCATCTAGTAATAATAACAACAACAATAATAATAATAAACAGTATCTATCTTAGATAATTATTTTGAAGATTAAATGAGCTAAAATATAATAATCTAAAATACTTGGTTCATAATGAGAAAGTTGTGATTATTACCACTGGTTAGACACCATCTATGTACAAGGTATGTTATATACACTATCTCTAATTCTTTCAAATCCTGCAGTTGAGTTTTGAATCCCATTATAGGCAATATCTCAGGAAGCTTAAACCACTTGCCTAAGATTACATGGCCAATAAATTGTGGAGTTGAGATTTAAACCCAGTTCTTAACTGGGAGTGATTTCTGGACCCCATCCCCGACTGGGCAATGCCTGGGGACAATTTTGGTTGTCACAACTTGGAGGGAGCTACTGGCATCTAGTGGGTAGAGGCTGGGATGCTGGTAAACATCCTACAATGCACAGGACAGCCCCCAACAACAAAGAATTATTCCACCCAACACATCAATAGCTTTGAGGTTGAGAAACCGCCTCCAAAGCTCTCATGATCTTTCCAATACACCCGCTGCCTCACTAGAGTACAGTGATGCACAAAGTTAATAATTTGGGGACATTTAATACTGCAATAAATAAAATTGCCCTTGAAAACAATGTACACTGGAAAAGGACAACATAGTATATCTCTGGCCACACAACTGCGTTCCTTTGGGGACTTCCTCCCTCACTCCATGTGATTTGGGGAAAATTGCCAATCACAGTGCTCCCTGCACCTCCGAACACACAGGCTGGTTGGTTCACAAACTCAGCTGGGCCAATCATAGTGTCCATTGGCATGGTTTTGATTCAGGATTGTGCCGGGCCCTAACAGAGCCAACCAGAATTCTCTGGTATTGGTATATAAATTTTCACAGACAGAAGGTCTTACTTTGCTGAGGTTGTTGAGCTGAATGCTGAGCTCTGGAGTGTAAAGAAGAATAAAACAAAGAAGACCTTTGCAGTAGGATCCAGAAAAGCACTAAAAATCCACATGGTCCCTGAGATGGAGCACTGCTAAACTACCTTCTTAGTCTCGTACATGAAAACAATTTATTTTTACTTAAGTTAGCTTGGGTTGAGTTTCTGCCATTTATAATCAAAAGAACCCTGGATAATAGAGTATGTATACTTTCTTGCATATATTTTTTAAAAATAGCGATGTTACATTCACACAATATTGTCTTTACTTTGCCTGGATGGTGTGGCTCAGTGGCTTGGGCATTGTCCAGTGGTCTGAGAGGTCTCAGTTTGATTTCCGGTCAGGGCACATGCCCAGGTTGCGGGCTCAGTCCTCAGTAAGGGGAGTGCGGGAGGCAGCCGATTGATGTTTCTCTCTCACATCAATATTTCTATCTTTCTCTCTCCATTCCTCTCTCTCTCTCTCTCTCAAAACAAAACAAAAAACAGTAGAAAGCGTGAGGTCTCCCCTTGAGGAGTGGGAGTGTACACTCTACTTGGCAGCATGGGAAAGACTTCATCTCGCCTACATACTGGGCTCCCTGAGAGTGAGGACTGGGTTTTCTAAACCTCCATCTCCAATCCACATCGCCCAGCAACTGGCATGTATTTAATAAGTAACTACTGGATTGGCACCTGCTGTTATGTTTGTGAGGCCTTTTAAGGACTACTCTATTTTTCTCATTTCCCTTCCATACAATACCACTGACCTTTGGGAAACATTATATTATTCACAAAAAAACAGATTCTGCAAAAATATGCCATAGTGTGCAGAATGGAGGGACTCTTTCATCAAAGCTATCTGAAATTTCCTAACCTCATTAAAAATCACAAAGCATGTTAACACTCCATATTTAACTAAGCCCATAGCTCAGTTTAACTTACCAAACTGTAGTGAAAACATAAAATATTCAAACAGAACATAGTTAAATTTTTATTATCTAAAACATTACTTTCCTTATTTTAAATGCACCTTGGTTGCAGAAAGTCTAACATAAAATTATACTTTGACCAAACATAAGAAATACAGGATGAATAGGGAATAACCAGTATTTGGAGAGGAATAGCTGAGAAAGTTTTGATTAAGCTATTTCTGCTTCCAAACAAAAATTCTGGTTGCAGGATCTTCACAAATACGCTGACTTCCAGTATGTTAAGCCAAACAGAATTTCAACTCTCTTTACTGCAGCAGCAAAAAAATAATATTCACAAGATATGTGAAAGATGTTAATTCTTACTACTTTTCTTTAGTCCTGTATCAATCTTAGAACCTCAAGGGTTTGGCTCCTCCCCAACCACTCAACCTGGAACTTTTTGTTCTCCTCTGATTTTCAGATTCTTGCTTGAATCTATTCTGGTAACCACTCAAAGACCATGAAGATAGCCAACTTAACCCCATGGGTCTTTGAACAGCAACCAAGCTCTGGGTGGAGAGAGAATTCAACCTTGTGCTGTGGGCACTGGCAATCCTGAACGAATGAGAAATGGCTTAATGTTGGGAGTCTGTTCCTGGCTGCAGTATCTTCTCCTAGCTCCAGATATAGTCTTTGTGCCAAATGAGGTTTAGTAGACAGAATTGCTCTCTAAATGGCCATCTTGGCTCAGTTCATCAATGTACATGGCCAGAATGGTTGGGTAAACTGTTGGGCAAGATGCAGGAAGGAAGGGGTAGGCAACAGGTTTGCACTTTTCTAGGCAACAGTTTACATGGTGATCTATGCTGGAAACCATACATTTGGGCTTTTTTCCTCAGAGGCTGCTCTCCTAAAAAAAAAAAAAATGTCTCATCTGATATCTTCACTTGTACCTGCTCTGCTCTGTGGAATCCTGTCTCATCCTCCTGGTACCTCCACAGAGATTCAAGAATGTCCTGAATTTCAGAAAAGAACAATTCGAATCATTCTTTTGCTGAGACAAGTGTGTTAACTATTTCTGTAGAGATTATAAAATAATAGCATGTAATATCCCTGTTAAAAGGAATATCATAAATCATTTAACTCAGTCCTTTTATTGTATTTATTGGTCATGAAACTTAGGCACTTTGAAAAATTAACTGACTTTCATGGTTGACTTATAGTCTCCATAATGATGACCGTGGTTTCTAAATCTGTGGTACAATGTACCCCAGGTGGCAAGACAGTAATCCAGGGGCAGGAAAATAATGGAACTTCTCTTTATGTTTATTTGTCTCATTCTATTATAAGAATGTCTATTTATGAATGCTTAATAAGGATGACTAATTATGACTTTTATGATCATAAAGGAATGGATTTTATGAATATATGAAATATATAACATATTTAAAATCACCCCCCCCCCCAGCATTTCCTATCCTTCTTTCTTGCTTTTTCCTCAAAGCATTGATTATCCTGTTCCATACTGTATCTTTTACTTATTACTTTGTTTACAGTCTGTCTCTCTCTCCCTAGAATGTAAGCTCCACAAGGTCAAGAAGTCACTGGTTCTAGGTGGGGAGCCACAAAGACTATTAACCAAACCACAATGAAAGAAGCAGTTATTCCCTCTTCTCGCCTCCTTTTTCTAGAAGTTTATTAGCATTGTCTTCCAAGATCACTGTTAAATCACTTACTATGCAATTCTAGGGAAATCATGTCGCTTGTCCATGCCTCACTTTCACAATCAAGTTGGACTTGGGTTGGACTAGATAATATTTATGACCCCTTCTAGGTATAACATTTGTTTTCTGTTGTATCTCTAGTTCTTGAAGCAGAGCAGGCACCCAGTGAATATATTTAAATGAATAAATGATTATATTAGTATAGTAGTTCTCATACATAATATGCAAATAAATATATATACATTAGCTGTGAATGCTCAAGAATTTTTTTACAGGTAAAGGTATATTGTAGTAAAGTTTGGAGCCTTCTGAGTTAGGCAATTTTTCATTTTAAGTCTGTTGGGAAACTGGTAAGACAAGGACTAAATAGGGTGCCAGTTCAAGAGGTACTTGAAGTGAGGGCTCTCCTGTGCAGTGAGGACTTGAACTCATCTGGAGGAGGACTTCTTATTTTGGAGATGAGCTTGACTGGCCTGTTTTAGTCATGTCAAAGTAGAACAAGTAGGCAAGCACGATCTGGGGTTAGAGTAGCACAGGAACTATGATGACTACATCCGGGGCCTCCATTAATTTGGATAACTGGTTAAGGAAACCAGTTCCTTCTGGGACTGAAAGGGCAAGTCTCTGCCTCTGAGATTCAGTTTTAAGAAGAGCCAGACAGACAGTTATAAGCTGCCGAAACAAGGCCCAGTGGCAGGGGAAAGCAGTGAGTTCCTTCAATTAAAATTTCCTAAAGAACAGTAGATAGACTCTAGGAAAATGACCTGGATCCGAAGTCTGAGTGTTGGGAGTGGAGCAGAGGTTGCTGGCCAGCGCCCACTCTGTCCTGAGGGGCGGGTGCTCGGCAGTGCGCAGACACACTGGCTTTGTTGTGACGATGCTCTTTGGGGAGGGATGGCCAAGCAGTGTGCATGTCCTAAACCTGCTGCCATGGAGGTTTCTGGATCTGCCATTGTCTACAGAGTCAGTAGGCACCCACAGGACCGAGCAGGACTCAGCTTTGAAAGTAACACTCCACAGTGGGGAGGAGCAATAGCCACGGAGAGCTAACCGAAACCCAGTCTTCTCTATGCTTGGCATTAGGAAAGAATAAACTCTGACTGAATAAGACAGTTGGACAACTTGAAGTGGGATGGAACAATGCAGTGTGAGGTATGGAGGGGTTGCTCAAGCAACCAACTAGAAAAAAGGAAGGAGATGTGGTAGTAGTTGTCCTCTGAGCGTGTTTAGGAGTTTTCTATAGTTACACTGTCTTTGTTTTCACCTTTGAACACTCAGGATTCCATTCGAGGTGATTTCCCATTGCAATTGTCTCAGAAACTACTAAATACTCTGAGGAAGGCAAGAGAATGGAGTGTGAGTGCTGAGATGAGGAAGAAGGACATTAACATATATGTTCAGTTCTGACAGTGCACTTATTTGTATCGTCAGGGTACCTGCATTTTCTGACTACTGTCTCTATCGCTCTAGACAGTTCATAGAGGTACAGTGTGTATTAACTATCCTATTCTATAATGGTATTAATCACCAAGATGATTTTTTTAGATAAAACAGAAACAAAACAGAATGCACGAAGGGTCACATACACATCTTGAACGAGCCATACCGGATGACATATATTGATGATTCAGTGCCTGGAATCATTTAGTCTTTCCCCACTAAGCAATAGGTAGTCTGCATTAGTCTGCTGTTTACAGTGGCACATGAAATTGCTCTAAGGAAGAAATAGAAGGTAAGCATTACTCTTTCTTTTTTGCTACTTGTGGGTCTAATGCAGCATAAGCACAGTGGTGCTGCGTGAGAACGCGCAGAAGCCCCAGGTGTAGGATGTGGACCACGTGTACACATGGCATAGGCCATCGGTTGGGCCCTATGACAGTAAATACAGCCTAGAGTGAAAAGTTACTTAGCTTTTCAAACTTAGCCACAGGTCTAACCTGACTGAGGGCAAAAGGCACATTTCCCCCTCCACGCTGAGGTGTTTACACTCACAGAATGGCAGGTCAGCTCTCTGTGGCACTTACGTCTTGGTTAGACATCTCCCAGTACGGCCTCTCTCCGTAGGACATGACCTCCCACATGACGATGCCATAGCTCCAGGCGTCGCTCGCCGAGGAGAATTTCCTGTAGGCAATAGCTTCTGGCGCTGTCCACCTTATGGGTATTTTCCCACCCTGGAAAACAAATTAGAGATTTCTCAGTGGACTTATGAGCGTATTAAAAACAAAATGCCATTCCAATTAAATATCTTTTGTTAGAAAGACCTAAATGCTGCACAATTCTGTTGGCATTTTAAGTAAAAATAAAAAGAAAACCAGAATAATGTTAATATCTCAAAAATATTTTTTCTATAATAGTTATTCAGTGGAAACAGCTTTAATGGGAAGTAAGTCACACTTCAGAAATATTTTATTTCATTCATTAGGAAAATTTATTTTCACTTTAGATTCACACAATTAAATTCACTATCATGCCATTTGAAGAAAGTTCCAGATTATAGGACATTAAAATTAAGTACCATTCAACATTCATTAAACATTATATTGCATGTATTAATAATAATGATAGTAATTTCTAACTTAATTGAAGACAAATGTTTAAATACAGAACTGAGATATTCTCTACCAATTCAATGTTTATCAGAACTTTATTTCCTTTCCCTTTCTTTCATTTTCATCTGCTGTGATTACACTTATTTTAATTAAAAAATCCTTTAACATTATACAAAAGCACCTGAGAAGGATGATCTTTCTATGTAACACTTTTAGGCTAGTTTATGTCAACGTTCAAGTTAACATCTGAACATATTAAACAGATTAAACTGCATGAATTTAATCTACACTATTCGGGTATTAAAGTTGGCTGTTGTGTTATACTTCTTTCTATCAACATTTATTACATTTTACCTCTTGAAATACTCTATAAACCCCTTTTTGCTATAACGACAAGAATAAAACAATTTAGTTATTTGATTTACAATCCAGGAAATCTTTGCAGCTCCAAACAGCAAGTAGGGCGGACGAGAGGCAATGCTGACGCCACTAGATGGCGGAAGAGAACAAGGAGCTGCACCCAGAAGGCGGTCTCACACCGCGGAGATGCTTCTGTTCGCGGGAAGGCTCCAGTCAGAACCCACCAGAAGGAAATTGTAGCAACATTATCAGCACTTTCATCTGATCGCCCTCTGTGCGCAAAGTCTGGTGTTAGGGCGAGTGGGGGTGGAAGGAAATAAAGGGGGCATTCTTCGGCCTTTGAGGAATTTAGATCTAACCTCTTTAAAGGTGAAACCATTAATTGGGTCATCTAAACTCTACTTATTTAGTAATCTAAACACCACTTACTTGAAGAGAAAAGCCATTCAACCGAAATAGCAACAATTAGGTTTCACCAGGCAAATGAGAGCATTAACAGAACCTTCATTTTAAAGATTTGTAGCAGGGACTTTTTAGTAGGAACCTTGAGGAAAATACCTTGAATTCAATCACCTGATTCTGCAGATGAGCAGACTGAACCCAGGGTTTAGAGATTCGGAGATGTAGAGGTTTAGAAATTCCTCCCCACGTTATTAAGCACACACTATCTAGTAATGTCATCCTAGTAGTATCATGGGGTATTGATATAAAGATGTAAATACTTCAGTACGAACAAGTATTAGGCCAACTAACTTGAATGTTTTCACACTGAGTATCCATAATAGTGGCATAACAGAAAGGAATCTAAAACCTGAGGTTTGCAAGCTCTGGGGCAGCACCAAACTTAATGTAAGACCAGGAAATTAAATTTACAAAGTTGGTGATATGTAGGTTAAGAGAGTGGGTGCAGATTTGCAAGGGGAGGATTCATTCATAAAGCCAAAGTAGAAGTTGCCAGATAAAACATGGGACCCACTGTTAAATGGAAATTTCAGATAAATAATAAATATTATTTTTAGTATAAGTAGGTCCTATGACTGAATATATATATTTTTGCAAATGTCCCAAATATTGCATGAGACCTATTTGTACTAAAAAATATTCACTGTTTATCTGAAATTCAAATTTAACTGGGCACCCTATATTTTTATTTCCTAAATCTGGCAATCCTGACACAGCACATTAAAAAAATTCAGAAATGGGAACATTGTCAATGATCCAAGAGAACACAGAGCAGTGTTCTGAAAAGACCAGTGTGGTCTGTACATAGCGAAGGGACAAGGACACAGGCTTATTTGTGCACTGGCACTACAGCAGCCTTTGTTTTATTGCCTATTTGTGGCTAAGCGCCTGGGTCTTGTGGCTTCGCCTTTCAAAGCCACTTAAGTCAGCCTCAGGCTTCTGGAAGCCACACTTCCAGAGAACAAAGGCCGAATCTGTGGATTTGACCTCAAAACAGATGCAAGAGCAGCTGTGTCATCTGGCATTTCTGACTTTGGACCTTTCTTTCTCTTCTGGCAAACAATACGTGGGAGGTGAACGGCTAGTCTGCAGGCCGATCCTTTGCTGAATCTGTGTGCGCTCCATTATGACAGGCTGAAACACAGAGCTAAGGGTTACTTCACGTGCATTCACTCGTGGACGAAAAGGGCCCACATGCGAACCTGACAAGCTCAGGGAAGGGCGGCACGACAGCCTTGCAAACTCAAAGACCTAAGGTCCAAGACCAAAGAGTAGATTGAAATGTAAACTTTTTCACTAAAAGCAGTTTATGTCCTAGGCCAGCACGTTCCCTGACAAAAGTCAATTTTCACCTTAATAGGGCCTATTGTCTTTTTGCATCTAAGATACCATACCTTTGGAATGTGGGGTCACTTCCTTTTATCCAACCCCTTCCGGGCACAACCTATGCCCTGGGCGGAAACCACAAATTCCCTCATTGTTATTGTCATGTAATTGTTGACTGTTAACTATCCTGTACCCATGTTTGTAAAAGAAGGATGTGTCTATCATTTTACTTTTATCCAATTTCAGAGATTTTCCCACATGGCTTTCTCCCACCTCCCTAATCTGTCACCAGTGGATTTCATGTAACCCATTTATGTCTTCTTTTTTGATTGTAATGTATAAATTAAGTGCAAAACTGCCATTCTCTGGAGCATTATCTCAATCGGTTGAGGTTTTGCTACCCAGCATTTGTCGACAGTTTGGCTCCAATAAACTCACAAAATTCTTCACAGGTTTGAACGTTTCTTATGTTGACACACTTATAAATGATTTCTCATATAAATGATTTACATATAGGTTTATATTTCTTATAACTTGATATGACATATAAATGATAGTTTTATCACTTTACTTCCTAATATTTTATTTTTTTCCTTAAAGGAAAGATATTATAGACTGTTTGATTAATAGCACTGCTTCCTTCAAAATCCATATGTTGAAGCCCGAACTCCTAACGTGACTGCATTTACAGATAGGGCCTCTGAGGAGGTAATTAAAGTTAGATGAGGTCATAAGGGTGGACCCTAATCCAGTATGACTGATGAAGGTGAGGAGACAACAGAGGTGTACAGGTGCAGGGAAAGGCCTTATGAGGACACAGAAAGATGACAAGTACATCTTAATTTCAAATTCTATTTCAGTGTCATCTTGTAATGGAAAGTGTGAGCTACAATAAATCTTGAAACAAAGTATGAAAAATTGGCACATAACTTTTAATATAGGAGATACAATTCTAATGAACAGAAAAGGATAATAACATGAATCTGACAATATGCATAAACTGGCATAATTCTGTGTATATCTGGGATGGAAATAGGAAGCATACAAATCTCTTTTTCTAATGGGAGGACATATACTGGATACAGTTTATATCTAAGTGCAAGATAAGTCAGAAAGGAAGAGTTCATTGAGTTTACTGCATAATGTCGATTCCTTTTCTTACTTTAGAAGCACAGAAACCTTCTTCTTTTTTAAAATTCGATGTATGAACTATGTGGCTTAATCTCATCTATCTATTTTTGCCCATGATCTTGAATCACATACAGGGGTAATGCACTAAGGTACTTTTTCCTCAAAGCATTAACCACCAGATGTTTGTTTCAGGTTTCTGGAATGAACAAATAGTACTTTAGGTCTGAAATCACAATCATTGGAACATTACATCTTGCTACACCATATGCTTATGAGAAAAAAAAAGGTTACCAACGATGCTGATCAAAATGACTCAATGTAACCCAAAAGCCTTCTCACTTCCTAATACCTCCCTTATACCGTAAGCTTAATTACTTAGGATACAAAGGAGAAAGAGGAAGCAAGCAAACTGGATCACCACTGAAAAAGTTGTTAGCAAACCACTTTTCTGTTTCTCAAATCATATTCAGGCTGTTGCATAAGTAAGTAGGTAATGAAGTTGCAGCAGAAGAGGGAACCAGGAGCCTTGTACACCTGTAAACCCAATACCCCAGGAGAGTACTTTGATTATAGGTGTATTTAACTAACATCTGAGTTTCAGAATCTAATCCTCTAATCTTTAACAGAGGACACGATGAATTGAAATAGTGAGGTTACAGAGGCTTACTACTGAAACCAGATGAAAAGTTCCATTGAGAAATAAGAACACACAAAGAAATCTCTATTCAGTTCTCATGGACTGGATTTGATGGTTATCTTAAAGGCAATTGGTTTGAATAGACAACAATTTACCTGCAGACTGTCTTTTTGTTAATTTCCTCCATTTATCTTTGTGGCACCCACATTTCAATGGTTATAAAAATTACAGTACAGAAAACATACACACTATGGTTAGAGATTAATTTAAGGAATGTCTAATGACAATTTTGACTAAATGATATGTTTCCTTTTGAGCTGCATATTCTAAGTAGAGCTACAACTCTACTATAAAGCCAGTGTGTGAACTTGGGCAAGTTTTAGCTCTGAGTCTATATTTCAGACTTGCATAATGAGGGGATTTGAATTAATGACCATAAAATGGTAAATTACAATGTATTTATTTATTTATTTATTTTTGTTACAGATGTTTCTCTTTTTTCCCCCATTGACACCCTCCTCCCCCTCGGTCCCCGCCCCATCCCCAGCTTTGTTGTACATGTCCATTGGTTATGCGTACATACATATAAGTTCTGTGGTTTATCTCTCCACTCCCCACTTCTTCTGGGGATTGTTAGTCTGTACCCTACTTCCACGTCTCTGGGACTACCTTGTTCTTCAGAGTAAACTATAATGTTTTAGTATTTGCCGACAGTATCTCAGCTCCCATTAAACCGTAAGGAGATAGGCCATATGAGTTGGTACAGAGACTGTGTGATCAGATAGGCTGATGACGGACAGTCAAGGAGATGAGCACTCTCTTGTTTTATTTACATCCAGGCCAGTAGTTAATGGCCTTAGTGATCATCTCAAGTGGTAAGGGAGACTACAAATAACTCAATTGCTTTTTAAAAAGAAGGCAACAGCATAATAATATGAAATATGTTGGAAAGGTATGCAACCAGGACACTGACTTTTTCTTTTTTTCTTCTTTTTTTAAAACTCTTAATGTGCAACTATTAGTTATTTGGAAAACTCACTATATGGAGACTTACTGACACTCCACAACAAACGAGTTAATATGCTTAACAATAGATCACTTTACATTATAATTTATTATCAGTTGGACTGTCTATGGCAGAGGTAGTCTGATTTTGGAAACATTGTGGCATCTTCAGTCTTAACTCACTGTGGTGTCCTGGGAAGTCACAGCAAGTCCCAGAAAGATCATATACACACCAGTTACACAGACAACCCTCAATAAGGGGATATTTTTCTTCCTCTTGAGAATTATTGATCATGAGAAAGACGTCCATGTTTGAACATTTCTTTCTAGTCTGTGTTCCCAAATCAACAAATTATTATATTGTAATGCATAAGTACATTATATTATGTAAGCCTTTTAAAGTTATATCTCCATCCCATCTCAGAGGGGCATGCACTCTCTTTTTTTTAATTGAGGTTTACTGACCTTAATAAAATTTTATCCTTTTCTGAAATATGAGGATAACATTTGTCCTTCCCTGAAAAAAGACTGAAGGCTATAATAGAATAAAGTCATTTGTAGTTGAGAAAGCTTCTCACAGTTTGGTTTCTAGGTAACATTTAGTAAGTGGATTAAATGATATCATACACATGAAGCTGCCAACACATGGTAGGTACTAAAAAATGTTGTTTCCTTAAGCTAAGGTATTTGTCTTTTTGGAGGATCTGCTTGGCTTCTAGACCAGTGTCCCAGTCCCCTCATCTGGTATCACTCAGCCCACCCCCGACTGTGCCCAGGTTCGGGGGCAATCTTCTCAAACAAGGGCTTTTAAGAACCAGAAGCAGCAAATCAATTCTGCTGATGGACAAGCTCTGACTCAGTTCTTGTAACTTAGACCCCACCTTGTCCAGTTGGAGGAAATCTTGTCCTGTGACTCTGGACTCATGCTTACATTCTTACCATTGACGCAACAGGGCCCTTCCAAGACTGAAGACACATCTCATTCATCTTCTTCTTTCATAGGTGGATTCTGTCATCAAAGAACATTATCTATGTGTGGATGTTGGCAGCTCGATTTCTGCCTACAGCTAGATCTGCCAGATAATGATTCTCTCTGGATTTCTTGTCCTTTTCTGAGTGTTTCTCTTCTTTTTATGGGGTTGTGACACACTGAATAAGGTCAAACCTTCTCCCCTCAAAAGTGCACATGTGTACACACACACACACACACACACACACACACACACACACACCACATGGTTCTGCATCAGTATCATGGGATTCATAGACGTCAGACTGAGACACTCTTGCTCTAAGCTAAGACCCTTTATTGGCCTAGTGTTTCAAAAATAGAAATCACTGGTTCTAATAACCAGTTTTTATAGGGCAATGAGCACTGTATAAATCTATGGTAAATAGCACTGTTTTAGGCTACAAACATGAAACAAGCCGTTTTTTATACTTTTCTATAAGACAAAGACTTCCTAACAGTTGTTTCTGTTTCAGGCTTTTATTTTCTTTACCAAGGACTTTTGGGTGCTCACTGAGGTCTCAGAGTTTTGATTTTATGAATCCAGAGTTTACCAACTGTTTGCCCTTGGGCTGAAATAGGTCTGAAATTAGTTTTTTGGTGGCTACTTTTTTCTTTTTTAGGGGATCTAAATGCCTTTAGACAGGGTGTGGGCTCTCCAGAGCACCATCGCTCCCTCCACTATCTCACGAAGTCTTTCATCAGACACACGTGACCTGTTTCCATGCTCCTCCTAGCTCCTCCAGACATTGCTGCCACCTCCCTTCACTCTAACCCAACCTCGTGTTCTGAGGATGAAACAATTATTTCCCTTTGAAATTTATTTAGACCATATTTTTCTTAACTACGAAAAGACTTTCTCAGTCTCCTCTCCTTGAGCTATCTACCTAAACTATACTACATTCTTAATCCTTGTCTAAATGTATAAACAGCTCAGTGAATGCTAATTTTTTTTGTTCCTGTAATAAAACAGAGCTTACAGTGCTATTCAAAGCCTCGAGAATTAGAAATCTTTCACCTGCTTCCTCCCCTGAAAATAATCGTTGTCTATTTCTCAGTACTCTCTTCCAATAAGAACATAGGTGCTACATCATTAAGTGAATAACACTATTCTGGGGGACATCTACTAAATTAGATTTTCTACTCCATGCTATAGAATAGATAAAGCAGGACACAGTGTTACTGTAATGCATGAGAATTAAACATGTACATTATTATGAGGATTGCCATTGTATCTGAGTGCAGATATGGAAACACCACCCACAGTAAAGGCGAGATTTTGAAAGTGACCTATCCTTCATTATGGTTTTATAGCTCTACTGCACGGTAAGGTCCCGAGGGGATAGCTGATACCAGTGGAGTTAAAAATGCGGTTCCCATTCTCCTTGGACAGTAGCATCCAGCCCTATTCATCTCTCCAGTGCTCTCTCTCTCCTCTCTTTTCTCTTTAGTCCCGTTCTATGGAAGACTAGCTGCTCCTCTACTCCCTCCTTGGTGTATTTTAATGAAGTCTTCTTAAGCTTCTCCTCTGTAGTTGTTATGGCTAAAACCTATGGAAATTAGCACAGAAGTAATGGTTTTAAAAATTGTACCATATAAGTCATAAAAGGGAGTAAAGGATGAATTATTTTGGGCCATTAACATTGAGACATTTAATATATCATATGCTAATGTAATGTATAAAATGAAAATGTAATTCTTCATGTATATAACCCTTGAGTGTTTATAAAGCATTTTTATCTGAATGGCCTCAAATTGATGTAAACCACTAAGGAGTGAATATTTTGCTTTCTTATCAAAGCAGCGATGAACACTTATACTATTTCCATCCATAGTTGAATGCTATTTATTTAGGAAAAAAATTCAGACTCCATTATTAGGAAAAGAGACGCATGAAATGAGGTATGTCTATATTTATATTGGTATTATTTGCAAACCCTGTTTGAAAACCTTCGAACAGGGCAGAGGAAGGATGCAGGACTCTGGGGCATGCACTGTGCTGATTCTTACAAATCCAGGGCGCTTGCTTTGCAGAGAGAGTGTGCAGTGTGGAGAGACAAAGTGACTTCAGAGCCAAACACCTGGCTTCTAATCCCTCTTTCTCCACTAATTTGTTGTGTGATCTGGGGCAAGTGAAAGATTCTCTGTAAACTGAGGTTTGGACTGCATGACTTTGCAGTTCATGTGAGGTTTCATAGTCTAGGATGTGTTAGTACACACAGTACCCCAGTAAGTTAAAGCAGAAGGAACGGCCTCCACCTCCGCCTAAGGAAACAGAAAGGGTTAGAGCCGAGCTCAGTGGCTTCCATGGCACCCTTATCCCCATAGGCACTTATACATGAACTCAGAACCTTCCTGGCAAACCCACAGTGCTTTGGTTGAACATGCTGAGATGCAGGTCTTCTCTTGTGGGTATCGCATGTAGAGTTGTGATACATCACATCAGAGTGCAACTGGGACCTCTAAGAACCTGTCATCAGAAAGGCTAGCTCTGAGTGTGCCTGAGGAGGACAGACAAGACAGCATAACATCTTTAGCAGCAGTCTTTTTTGGGGAGCAGCTGCTCAGACTGATGATCACTGAGCAAAGGAGAGGGCCAGGGTCTGGAGGACCAAGGGAGCTTTACTGTATGGGAAGGACAGGGCACAGGGGCTCAGAGCCAAAGGTGGGTAAGAACTTGAGAAAGTCTGGAACTACTTGGAGCTGGAAGTGCCAAAAAATGTTTAATACAAATAGACCTATTTTAAAGATAGACTTTGGCTGAGAAAATTATCAAAATGCTAGCATTTCTAAATAAGTTTTAACACCGGGAAAAACTGATTAAAGGATAAAGGACAGTTTTCTTATATCCTCAGAATCTTAGTTGAGAAAATTTACACAAAGTTTGTTTGTTCCATTATTCCAACATGGAATGCTGTCTTGTCAACTCTTTTTTTAGCTCCAATTTTGTTCATGACTCAAGTGATCACTCCTCTTACGCCCCCCTGGGACACCTGTTGTCTGCCTCACTCATTTGGCAATTAGCATTATATATCTTCTATGTGCTATTTGGCTTTTTAAAATGTAGATGTACTCTTTTCAGAAAGGAAATAAAAATCTTGGAGGGGCTTTTATTCTTTGTGATCTACTTTACAGTATTTAGCATGGTGCTATGAGTATAACAGGAATTGGATGGTTATTTGCTGAGGGGATGACTGGATGAGATGAATTAGGTGAATGATGTAAAATGAAAAGCACAGTCTTAGAACTATACTGTAGAAGTGGAATTCGAATTTTGCTTTTTAGTTCCTTCTTATTTGTCATTATGAACTTGGTTCACGATAAGGAAAACAAGACAAGGATATCTCCCAATCTGAAGAGGCACCGAAGGTCACTGATGGCATTCATTGATTCATTCATTCACTGATTCTCTTTCAGATCAAACATTCTTTTGAACGTACGTCCCATGCCAGTTGCTTGAATCACAAAGACACCTCCTCCTCCTCAGGGAGATCATGCTACAGCAGAGAACCATCCATATAAACACGCACGGAGGGTGAGTTCTCGACTAGAAATCTGTGCAAGGCTCATCTGGTGGCCTGAAGGATCAGCTGCTCGATGGTTGTGGGGAGAAGCAGAGAGGCCTCACAAAGGGGTAATGTTTTAGGTAGAGTTTAACGGAAAAGCGGGAGTTTGACTGTAAGTCAGAGGCCAGGACACAGTGAGCTCAAAGGCACAGAGGCGAGAAGAGCATAATGTGTCCGGGGAACTGTGAGTGGCCTGGAATTGCTGCCGATCGGAGTCCGAGGGGAAACCAGTGGCTGTGAGTGGGAGATGAAGCTGCAGCCACGCCACGCCAAGGAAAGCTTGAGTAGGCATTTAGAATGGTAGGTGGCAGGGTATCGCAATGTCACAGTTAAGTTGAAATGTGCTCTTAGAAAAGAGAATTTAACAACGTGGGATACATCTATCTCTCTTTTGTTGTTAAATTATACACAATTTGGTTTGATTTCTTTGTTTTCACCCTCATTTTGCTGTGGCTTAAAGATGTGTTTCACGTAGTAAACAAGTAGTGTAAATTTGCTATTTTTATTTTTTAAGAGGATGACAGAGATCCTAAACCTCTCTTTTGATCTTTTGCATTGAATGTCTAATAAAACAATAAAATTACTTTTAATTCTGGCAGAATCACCTGCAATAAGTGTGTGCAATCATGCATCATATCAAGCAGGTTGAAAGGTCTAATTTTACTTGCATAACATATTCACTGTTTTATAGCAGATTTTCCCAGTGAATAAATTTTGGAAAAGCAATGCTTTTAAAATAGCTCCCAGCTCATTTTGTTCAGGCTCAGGTATATCGTTGGGGTTCTGAAGCCTTTCCACTGTGGACAGCAGGTGGCTCTGGAGGACATTGCTGGAAGTCTGAAGGCTCAGGACCGAACCCGGTGTACTTGGCTGCTGGTAGAATGAAGTAAGGAAGGATGTCTATCATCTTCAGATGGTATCACAAGCTAATGGCAAAGTTTTAAATAGAAGAGGGCCTATCTTGTCGTGAGGTGAAATCTTTTAAGAGATCAATCTGGACTTCTATGAGCCCTTTCCATTTTTATTTTGAATACCATCTGGCTCTTTCTTATTTTACTCTGTAGTATCCTCTATCTGTTCTTTTTCTGTTGTTTTCTGCTTTCCTTTTTCCTTTTACTCTATTCTTGCCAACAACTATTCATTGTGTGTATAGAACCTAAGTGCTCTGAGGCAGGAACTTTATTTACTTGGTTCTTTGCTGTTTTCTCAGAGCTTAGAAATGAGTCTGGGCATAACTGATACTCAATTAATAGTATCTAAAGAAATGTTTGACATAAGGTCACAAAAGTACTTAGGATCTAATGGGTGATAATGACACATAATACATGATTCTATGAAATGTGACAGCTGCCATGCGAGGGGAGAGTCAGGGAAGGCTTTCAAGAGAAAATGATATCTAGGCTTGCACCTTGTGGAAGATTGGAGCTAGAAGAATAAAGCGGTGTGAGAGGGGAGGAAATCAGGGGTGAGGGGAGGAGAGGCTGGTTCAGCAAGAGAAGAGCAGGTACCAAAGAGACAGAACACAGATGTATAGGTGCTGAGAAAAGCTGAGTCAACGGGAGAGCAGAGTGTGAGATGGGGGAATGAAGACAGATGGGGGGATGGAGGCTAGACAACTAAGTAGGGAAGTTGTGAAGGGCTTACAACATTATGAAATGCTTCCTAGGGCATTTAGAGAAGTGTATTTTTTCTTGTGGCGATGGACAGCCACCGAAAGGCTTCAAGCAATGTGGTGATAAAATTAATTTTTTGGTTTTATTTTTATTTCTTAGATCACTTTGGCTGCTTTGTGAATTGCTGATGGGCCACTAGGGGACTAACAGAATAGAAGCAGGAAAATCTTGCCATGTCTAGGAAGTTAGTAACATTATTTAATAGTTCAATAATAGTCACATATGACACTCAATTTTTATACATTAAAGCCATCTCTTTCAATCCCTCTGATTAGATATTTGCCTTCCAGAGAAGAGTGGAATGACATTTACTCTGCTTAATGTATCTAAAGGGTCAGGTCAAATCAATCGTGTAAACAAAGTAGAGGGAGGAATAGTAAAAACTAGTTTTGGAAAATTCTCTTCTAAAGGACCACCATACATGACAGAAGCACCATTTACATACAGTTTAAATTTACCTATTAGAGCAAGTCATCTAAGAACCTGCTTATTAGACTAGAGGGATTTCTTATAATATTTAAAATTAATAATGCCATGTTTAAAAATCAATCTACCATTTTCCTTTTCCCATTTAACCCATAATGGTTTTTGTATGCTATAGTCCACATCAAATCTACGGTTTAAGTAATTTACATGGAAGAAAAGAAGAACAAGTGTCCAATTTTTGGTTTGGTTTTGCTTTGCTTTCTCACATCGATATATGCACTGGGAAGAAGAAAAAAATCCACTCAGAAATGTGGTTTTCCAGTGTTGTCATTCATGAAATTCTATAGAACCAAGTTTTCATGGTTTTTCCCCATCTGACAACAAATTTGCTCAGGAAAAAGAACTTCACATGGGCTCAATGTTATACTCCAGAGAAATAAACCCAAGGCCAAGTTGCTGGAACAATACAAGGCATCAAAACCGCGGTTAGGGTTATCGTAAGTATCACCCATGACTGAAGCACAAAAGGAGATCATTTATTTGTGTTTTTGACATGGTGGTTTTCATCTGTTGCCCTCAGTCTGATTTTTGTATTTTGCTTTGTTTTTAGGTCACCGGTGATCTGAAGCCAGCCTTGGCTGGGCAGCTTTACGTGATGTGCAGGTTGCCACGCGCCCACGGCTGCCTGTCCTGTCGCTGCTGAGTAAATATCTTCCACAGCCCGAAACGCCTTCTCATAGCCTCTGGTAAACAAAACTGAACTCAAATCAGAGCCCCGAGAATTCAGGAAGTAAAAAATATCTACTGTCAAAAAAGACCTGAATTGTTAAAGCCAATATACTACTAAAAAATAAAAATCCTAATTTGCAGGAAAACTATCATTTGATAAAGGCTATACTCCCACCTTTCATTTGAAACATGAGCGTGGTCATCTCCGATTAGTCTTGGGTAGATATTCAGTAGCAGTCCACAACCAGAGCCTGGTCTTACATTGATCTAACCTGTAAAAACACTGCGATTCCATCAACCCAGGGAATGGATGCCAGAGGACTAGCCTGCTGCCTCCCGAAAGTGCAGCCGGTGAGGAGAGATCAACACGTGGAGCTCTGTGTCCACAGAGAAGGGCTGAAACTCCTCATTGTTAGGCAATGGGATAAGAACTACGTTACCTTTAGAATAAGTGAAAAAACCTATTTCTAAAAGTTTCTCTCTTTGCTTGACTTACAGGTCAGGGTCCTCACGGCTTATGTTTGGAAACATGTGGCGGCTCCTCTTAGAAGCACCATGTTTCCAAGAAAACTGAAAACTCCGACTTCTAGCCCCTTTCTAAGTGCTCAACTATTTTGATCAGATTCTTAAGTTTCCAAAAGTATTATGGAATTTAAACATTGCACCCATTTTTTAAAAAAATAAAATGGTCTCGTTTTGTCCAGTGGGAACTTTAAATAAGTAATAAAAACCCTCATTAGTGTTCCCCTTGTTCCAAATCACTTTAGCATTAAAGGAAAAAAAGTTCTTCCTCTATTCTAATACATTGATCTTCTCAAAGGTTGAAAGATAATAACATATCTGATAAAAATGCATAGCTTTGACCCTCAAAATCTGTGTAAGTGTAAGGGGAGTGAATATTTCTGAATGCTGAAGTCTGTATTACAATCATATTTTCATAGCAGGCTGATTTAAAGAGCTTCATATGACAGTCAAGTTATACTAGCCCTGACAGTACGACTGGATGGAAAAGATTCAGATGTTTTCCTATTTAATTGGAGTGAAAGGTCAGGCTGTCAAAGCACAACACCCTTGCCAGTCATCAGAAAGGGGCTACCTTTGAAAACACAGAATTGGGAATAAAGATACTTGATATTATCTTCAACTTGGCATTAAATTTATAAATTTGCAAAATGGCCAGGCATCTCTATACATTATTTCTTTTTACCTATGATTTAAGTACTTGGCTGTATTATACCCAGTGGGGGATGGAAATGAAAAAGGAAGGTATTATAAATGAATGTCAAATAAGTATAAATTACAATGGTTAAAAGTCAAGAAGGTAGGTAGTCATTACTGGGCAAATTCAAATAGTAATATTAGATTTAGTAAAAAACCCCAGATTTTAATCTCTATTTATATATATATGTGTACACACACACACACATGCAATGTATAATCTGTGATTGTGAGAAAAATGTTAAAGTAGAACTATGTTAAAGTAGATCAAATATACAACAAATTATAGAATTCTTATATTTGTTGCTAGTCTGAAATATGTATTAAATATCAGGTATAATAAGTGCTTGTTACATTTTTGCTGAAAAAATACAGTTAACTGTCAATGTACGCTAATTCAGGAGAGTAAGTAATGAAATGGCTTGTCCGGCTCTTTAACCTGACCCCCTGTCCCACAGCCCTCTGATCTCCCAGGAAGGAATACTCAGTCATCACTGGCAAACTAAGCTCTTTCTTAGGCTCTAGGGCCACTGTTACCTCTAGATGGCGAGCCCCTGAAGCTGTAGAACTCAACACTGAATCAGTGTGTGGGTGTTCTCCTTGTCCACTAGCTCCTGCTTGGTTTTTTGAGACAAATCTCTGCCCCTTATCTAGTACATGGGTCTCATCAGAATAAAGTGATAGATACTGGAATTCTTGTTCCTACAATCCATGAACTATGTCTAGCACAGACTGTTGCCTTCTTGGACAACCACTCATGACCTGCTGCCAGATATTTCGTTACTACACTCTACCCAGCAACAGGGAAGCCCTTTGCCTCACCCTCTGACACAAGTCACTGTGCCTGCCTTTGGCCTGTGATGTGTCCTTCCCTGCTGTGTCAGGGTGGGCCTGCCCTGTTCTACCAGCCTGTTTCTAAATACCCACATCTTTTTAGAATTATATTTCTGAAAATCCACTGGTGTACTTGGATTATAACACACAGGACTGAATATTTTATGAAGTTGAAGGAAATGATAGATATAATACATATATTATATATGCATGTGTATATTATATGTGTGGTGTATAGGTACGTGTGTATTTCTTTTGCCTCTATACTTTTGCAGAACCAAACTAACTGGAGTCATTTATGTCAGGGACAAAAATGGAGATGGCCAATGCAGGCACATGAAGGAAACAACCTAACCTTACAGGAATGCACAGCTTTTCTCAGAAATCTGCAGAGCACACCAGCCAATCACCAAACGCCAAGTCTGTTCATTCCATCTCTGGACTTCCTTCTTCCCCTGACTCAGCTGCCCTGATCTAAATAGGAAAGAAGACCAATAAGCTACCAATCAGCTGCAAAAGCCAAGTAAGTTCTGTGTTTGTCCCATAAAAATCCCTTAGTCTGTGAGCAACTTGGAACTCACTGCTCCTATAGCACTGAGTTTCCCAGCTCGCAGATCAAAAGCTGTGTAATAAACTCATCTTTCTACTTTGTTTTATTCAAGGTGCAGAGTTCGATTTTGACCCCCATACCCTAGATGTTGGCAGACATTAAAGGGGATAGTTCATCTTCAGTGGCCTTGACTTTTGATATCTATCCTGCTCAGCGGAGCTGCAGAAGTTGATTTCTTTACTTTTTTTTTTTAATCTTCACCCGAGGACACTTTTCCATTTATCTTCAGATAGAGTGGGAGGGATGAAGGGAGGGAGAGAGCGAGTGAGAGAGAGAAAAATATCGACTGGTTGCCTCTTGCAGGACCTGACCAGGGCTGGGGATCGAACCACAACTGAGGTACGTGCCCTTGACCAGAATTGAACCCACGACTCTTTGGTCTGCAGGCCGATGCTCTAACCACGGAGACAAACTGTCCAGGGTTAAAAAGTTGATTTCTTAAAAGTTACACAGATATTAGGGAACGTGTCAGCTTCCATCAGCCTCGTATGCCTCTTGAACCATGCTGCCTTCCCTGAGGGCTGATGGGGCGCTGGCCTTGGGAACGCCAAGTCCACCTCTACTCATTCAGGTGCCTCAGCTGTGGGCTCAGAATCTGTGACGTCTACCACTTCCGGACTCCAAGGACACACCCCACTGAAGACTGTGAAGCTTTGCATTTTATGTGGTCACTGTAGGTCCCAGTCCATGCAGCTTGTCATCTCTGGGGATTTAACTCACAACATGGCAAACACTGGCCAGTGAGAAACAGAAGACAGGAAGGAGCTGCACAGAGAAGTCCTTCCTTCTTCCCATGAATGCTGCAGAGCACGGCCCTGTGGAGTTCTGCATGGCTAGTGGGCCTGCCTCTCAGTTGCTGTGGCTTTTTATGGTCTGTGTGAAGAAGTAGCAAGCACAGTAATACATCATGGTATTTTCTAACATTCTTCTTGCCTCACTTCCACTGTCCCTCATTCTAGCAGCCCTGGTTCTGCACCTCCCAAATAGAGTCTCATCATTTTAAATTATCTTCTAGGTCTGTTTTCTAGGGAACCTGGGCAAAGACAGTTGCCACAGAATCAGCCTTGCTGTCATCCCTTGAACATGCAGGGTATTTATTCCAGTCATATACAAGCTCAGACAAAATATATCTAGTAAAATGCTTATCTGAACATGTTATAGAAAATTGTGGCATAAGGGAAATAGTGGCATAAAGGAATTAACTTTCGTGTTTTCTAAACATTTCTTCGTGATTCTGCAAGACACAGTTTATTCTTCAGGCCTTGTGTTCTTGCTGAGTTAAGTTGTAACTTCTGTGTTGGATGTGGGAATTGAATATCAGGTTCCTTTTTGTGTGCCTTATATTTCTCTGTTTACTGTCCCGGGTAGTCAAGGTCAAGGGCCCAGGCTCTCAGGTCACACTGCTTAGACCTGACTCCTGCCTCTGTTGCTTAGGGGCCTTGTGTCTATTGGCAGATTTCCTTACTTCTCCATGCCTCAGTTTTCTCATCTGTAAAGTGAGGATAATGTTAGTACCTTATAGGGAATTTTTCTGGATTAAAGAAGGGAATGCATCTAAAATGCTTGCAATAGTGCTTTGCTTATGTAAGAGTAATTATTAGTATTATTTATTTTCATATTTAGTCTCTGTTCTAAACACCGTGCAGAATATACTAATGAGAACAATTTCTGCCATTTCAAAAGAGGAAACAACGTGCTATCCCTGTTCCATGTTCTTTATCTCCACCAAGAAGGACAGCATCACAGTACTTGCTATTAACTGCAAGTATCTGCAGGAAGTGAGAGTGTGAAAACTATTCCTGATGGAACAACCTGATACATGCTTCTGAAATCGACGTGTCTGCACACGCCTGGCTGTTCCCTTCTATCACGACTAATGTTTTCTTTTTGGACTCTGTCTATGTCAGAATTCCCAGGACTTGACCTGTTCGCACAACCTACCACGGCGCTTTCCGGACTGGCCATGTAACGCGGCCACCGGAACATCGTGAGCCTCCCTCCGCTCCTCTGTACAGGAAGACAGTATGCCTCACAGGCGTATTCACGCACCACGACGTATTTATTGCCAGGGACTGTGCTAGGACCTGTGGACAGGAAGATGAATAAGGCACAGATCCTGTATCACGTTACTCATGGTTAATAAAAACAGTCGCCGCCATTTTCAGACAAAGAAAATGATGACCAGAAAAGGCTGGAAACTGTCCAGGGCAACATGACCAGTGGTGCCAGAGCTGAGGCGGGGGCACTGCCCACCTTTCGCCACCAGTCAACAAGTGCTAAGGATGTTTTAGAATATAGGATATTGTAAATATTCTATAAATGTAAAGAGCTTTACACATTAACTTCACTATAGTGTTATCTTGTAATTTATTGTTTCACTTTTTCAAGCACTAGAAATTTCCTCTTTCAATTTTTAGAGGCAAAAGACAAGCTGAGGTCAATTTCCCACAAGGAACAGGAATTTTGTAGGTGATGAAACACTGTTTTACCAAAAAAAAAAAAAGCAACCTAACAACTTTATGTCAAGAGATCGTGACAGGGCTTGCTTGTTACTATTTTTTTCTTCTTAAGACATTGACTATATCTTCACTACATAAATAGATGAATAAAACAAACATATACTGGCTATTTATATATGTGTATATATATATATATTTTCAAATATCTTCTGATAGAGTGGGAAGGGGAGAGAGAGAGAGAGAGAGAGAGAGAGAGAGAGAGAGAGAGAGAGAGAGAGAAACATCAATGTGAGAAAGACACATTCACTGGCTGCCTCCTGCACGACCCCGACCAGGGCTGGGGACGAATTGCAACTGAGGTACATGCCTTTGGCAGGAATCGAACCCAGGACTCTTTGGTCCTCAGGCTGAGGCTCTAACTGCTGAGCCAAATCCTCCAGGGCTATACTGGCTATTTTTAATGCTTTGCTTTTATCTTAAAATTTCATTAATAATTGACTTCATTTAACATGCCAGTAAAACTAAATCCAGGCACAATGATAAAAGAGACTAAGTTGGGAGTGCTCTTGGGAAGCTGTGAATGGAAGGGAAGTGTG
Organism: Molossus molossus; assembly: GCF_014108415.1. NCBI lineage: Eukaryota > Metazoa > Chordata > Mammalia > Chiroptera > Molossidae > Molossus > Molossus molossus. The sequence goes on from NW_023425388.1 coordinate 87,351,771, forward strand.
GGGAAGAGGGCTGGCAGCACCCAAACACGTGGGACAGACGGACACATTGGGTGATGGACACAGAGTGTCAACATCCTGTTGGTTCCGTCGAATATGTTAGATGCCCTGGAAACTGATCACATGCCTCCAAGCCAAAGTGCACACTGACGGGTTACTACCAGCTCCGTTGTGATCTAACCAGTGGGCAGCTCTCCAGAACAGGCCTCCTGTTGAAACTGCACAAATAAGTCAGCTGAAGTGAAAACTTCCCTCATGACCCTGAAACATTCCGTGAGGTCTAGAACACATTCATCTTTTAAGGTTTTTACTTCTGACAAAGAGACTTACCCACTCATTTCTAGAAGCCATACATCTTATATCCTTGCTTTTTCGATGACAGAAAATAATAGCTTTATTTTTGTAAAAGGATATTAAAGTAGGGCTCTTTCTGTCTCCATTTTAGCTGAGGCCCCCAAAAAGGCCAAGGAGAAATATAATAATACATAGTATCCTACATTACAAATCTGTCCTATGTTACCACAAAGTTTGAAAGGGAGATACAAACACAAAGGAATGAAACCACTGGTTTTGTCTCCAGTTGCTCAGTACCCAGATCACTGAGGTAGAAGAGGCTGAGATGGAAATACTCATTTTTGGAGAATGTAGTTAAGTCTAGTGAAGAACATCGATAGGAGCACTGGGAGAATTTTTATTGGCCATTAGAATTCGGGGGAATTCAAGGCAATTGCTTTGAATTCAGGCCTGGAAAAGCTTGAAGGTGAGACATTGGTTGGTTGGTACCAGTTACAATGAGAGAACATGAGTATGCAGTTCTAAAACTGAGTGTGGTATCTAGTGCTAATACTAACCTACAATTCAGTGCTATAGTTAAGAGCATACACAGTGCAGCTATGACCACCAAGGCCGGAGTCGGTTCTCTCTCATCTGCGTCATGTAACACTGGGTAAATCAATTTCTCTATGTTTCTGCTTCTTCATCTGTAAAATTAGGATAATAATACTATCCTTCTCTTTTGGGGACAGTTTAATAAGTTAATGTATGTAGCAATGCCTAGACCCTAGCATGCACTCAGTAAAAGTTAGTTATTGTAATTATTATTATGTTTGGTATCCAATTGTGCTTTCACTGACAACAGGTGGAAGGGTATATTCCCTGTGGATCAGACACAGGCCTTGTGGAATGGGGCCAGCTAAGGACTTTGTTCAAAGTCCCAAAGGTGCCAAAAGAAAGGAAAACAGCTGGAAAACAGAGTAAATGAAATGATCACAGCCTCTAAAAGGCACAGATGCTGTCAGGAAACCTTTAGGAAAAAGATGTGTAATGACTGGGAGTGGGTCCCCAAAGAACCTATCAAAGTCTTCTATGAGACAAAAAGTCAGTTTTAATTACCCAGCAAGCTCAGCTCATCAATGCCAAATCAAGAGAGCACCAGGCAAGTGAAATCTCTCCTCTTACTGACCTGTTATTCTCCCCATTGCCCCTCTGACCACGGGTGGGTCAGGGATCTTAGCCAGAAAGCTATGCGGAAGAACTAGTGCCAGCTTTTGAGATCATGACAGAACAAGCAGTAAAACAAAATTTTTTATTTTTATTTTTATTTGCAATGCATGGTGTTTGGCTCTTTTAATCTAACACTTTGGTGTCAGACATTATTTTGTGGTTTTAAATATAAATAGTTATAAGAAAATCATTATTTAATTTAGCAAGTCTCTTTTGGTGCCTAAAGTTTGCAAGCTTCTGTTGAAAAGAAGATGTCACGTCGATGTTTCTCTCTCTCTCTCTCTCTCCCACTCTATCTGTACAAAAAATGGAAAAATATCCTCGGGTGAGGATAAAAAAAAAAAAAAAAAAAAAAAAAAAAAAAAAAAAAAAAGAAAAGAAGATGTAACAAAAGTGATCAACTTATATCCTGAATATGTGAGTTGTCCCTCAACTACAGTTTCATGATGTCTGGTTGGTTCAGTGACTTGGGGTGTAATGGATACATCATTACAAAGCGTCACCTATAGACTGTAGATATGTAAGATAACCAGTGGTCTTACAACAGACAGCTTATAAGAAATTCTCAGGTTTCTTAAAGATAATTAAGTAGAACTGAATCACTGTCAAATGTCTGAAGAAAGGACAAAGGATACATTTTGGTTTATAGTTAACTATGCACTCTGTCTACAGTAATAGTATTAAAACTGACAGTGCTTTTATAACTTCACCTTGTGGACTCATCTTCCTTTAACTTGTTTTCAATTTTAAAGGACATTTTAATATACCACTCTACATGAGTTCTGGCACTGGGATATTACCACCCCGATTAATCAACTGAATTTGCTCGTGATTTTCCATGATGGTGTCATTCTTTGAGTAATAAGAAATCAGATACTCTCTCTCTGATGATGTATCTCACTAAATCACTCTCAGAGTGCTGATAGCATGATGACAATAACATATTAGCATAATTTATCATCACATGTACCTTTGCTCTGGGATGTTTTATTGTAATGTATAATACACTGGCTGTCACTCTGATGATGTATTACAATGAGACTTCGTCAGGAAAAAAACACATTTTGATGGAATACTATTCATATCGGATGGTACTGCCCAGGGATAAACAGTTGAAAAAGTTTGACTTCATTTGCTGTAGAATTTCCATGAAGGTCAAAGGCACTACAAATAGTAAAAGATAGTTTGAAGACAAAAATGTCTGTCTCTCCAATATAGAATAGTTTCTAAAAGTTCAATTTTCGGTTTCAAGGAGGTTAAGGCAGGTTTTTAGCCCTAGTAAATATTTAATATCCAAAGCACTGACACTGTGCAATAGAAGTCTCTGCAGCCTGCAATTCTATTCAATAAAATGACACACTTAAACAAGATGTGGAGCTTGCTTGGAGCAGAAATGAGGTGACTTCCAGTGACAGATTAAAAGCGAATGCAATCTATTATAATACTTTTCCTGAAAATATGCCCCTTGAGCTACCCCACAGAATATTACATATGAAAGGGACTCATAGATATCATCTATTATAACTGTGGCCTAGAGAGAATAATACTTACTCTAGGTCACACAATAGTGAGAGTTGAGTAGAAACATAAACTAGGTTTTTTGATAACTGCTCCAGTGATTGATATGAAATAATCAAAGTTATCTGTGGACCATTTGTAAATTAAGTAGCTAAAGTAGGGTACAATGGAGATAATTTGTGGAGTACAAAAGAGTTCTTTATATTGTCTTTGATGAAGACCTTCATGCATATCACTGTCTACTCGACTGAGCACAGCTATAACCATCCACTAGAAGAAAATGATAATTATGATAATGAGAATAGCTAACACTTACTGAGTGCATACTGGATGATTTGAGAGACATTTTGCTAATATTATTTTATTTCGTTTTTTCAATTTGCCTAAAAACTTGTTCTGAGACACAAATTCCAGAAAACAATGGTCTTAAATCCCATATACAAGCTTATCAACATTATTTCTTCTTCCATACAAAATCCTTGTTCATCAGTGAAACACATAGAATTCATATGTCTTTGATGCAATCACTTTTGTTGATAACTACATCCATGAAATCATCCTAATTATATTCTCTACATAGTGGAGCAATTGTTCCTCAGAAGACTAGACATGATGTTTTATTTATTCCAGGTTTTTATTAAGGAAAAAAAAAATGTTTAGCATGTACTGGTGCTGCTGATCCAGATATCTGAATTTCTCCACCAACAATTTATATGCCTCTCCCTGTTTGGTTGACCCTCTTCTGCATTTTCCCTGGCTGCCTAATTTAAATGATAAGGCACCCACTGGCAGGTCCTCTGAATCTCCTTGTGTTCTACGTGGTGGGGCAGAACAACTTCATACGTGCTCAGTATTCTTTACAAATGCCTGAGTCACTGAACGAGACAGTATTTTCTTCATTTACCTTCTTTTTTATTATCAGACCATCATGAAGCCTTGACAAGGGCCACTTACCAACTACAAATGTCACTCTCTGAGTCAACATTACAGCTGCAGTGTAAGCATTCCAGCTGACCCTAAGAAACATTAATAATTCCACAGCTTCTAATATCTTAATAGATGCTCATAATGCTCTCCTTATTTCTAAAGGTCAGGTAGCCATTGGTAATGGCAGAGTGCACACAGGATAATGATCTATTGGGTGATGCTATTTAATGTGTGACTTTGTGAAGAGACTGCCCACACGTATTTTTTAATTTGAAAAACAACAGGGCAGAAAATTGAGGTCATTGATAACTGAGCTACAGTCATGAGTATGAATACAAAAACATAAGGTTTCAGAAAAGTTTTTCAGCAACTTTCCACTACTATGAAAAGATGTCACTGTAAATCAAAAGCAAACAAGTCACACACGGAGATGTTCCAGTGCTTTTTACAAGGCACTGTAAGTCACATAAATTATTCAGAAATGGCAGTGAGGTCCAGTAGAACACCTGAACTAGCTGAGGATTCAGTACTGAAGGGTCAATTGGTTTAGAAGAAGAATGGTCTATCTGAGATTTGTGGCATTTCTGGCAACTCTACCATAGAAAGGCTTGAGTCAGAAAAACCTTGTTTTTGAAATGCCCTCCAAACATCTACTTTAAAAGTACTATCAAATATAGATTATTTGCAAAAAGTTTGCCATATATGCCAGAAGTACTTCCTAATAATCTATCACTAAAAAGTCTTACATAAGGAAAAAGGGAGTTAAATATATTCAGTCAGAAAAACTTTGCATAAGTGCTGAGAGAAAGGGAGGAAAGATGTATGAAAATAATCTGTTTTAACGAACTCAGCTGTAGGAAAACAAAAAGTCCCATGCAATAAAGAAGGTGCTGACAGTAGATTTCAAGTTATATACTATAAATTCTCTAACTCTGGAAATAAAGAGGTGAGTTTATTAAAATTGTAGGGACATGAGCACTATGGAAGTCTCCCTTAATACCTTTGCTACCAAAGAAGCTCAGATCCAAAGAAAGACCCTGGTTGCTGGGCAAAGTACTGAAGCCAGCAACCATTTTTCCAGTTCTGTGAATTCTTTCTCACAGCTCTGCTCTGTTTTTGAAGAAACGGTCCTTTTCTTCACAGAGCATGTTTCCATGGTTAAAAGTTCAAATCAAGAATATCAGAAAGGGCTACAAGTGGGTTTTCCCCCTTTTTCTGTCCTGAATGTCATGTGGTTTGTGCCCTTCCAAACCTAATCATGTTCATAGCAACATTAACTTACAGCTGTTGCTTCAGTATATATTTTAGTGCAAGGAGATAAATAAGTTACTCTGTGAAGAGGAAGAAATTCAAATACATACTTTTCCCTAAACAATAATTTTTTGATTAATATCTAAAGTTCAGAGATGTTTAGTATATGAATACATGTATATTTATAAAAGTCAAGAACCCTTTCCTCAGTCACACTCACATTATTTGCTTTTTGAGAACTGACTAGGTTTTCTATGTGTAATTCAGGCAAACAAACAAAACAAAAAAATAAACAAAGCAATAAAAAGAGGAAGTGGGCTAAGAAATTTGACAAAATCCAGCATCCATTTCTGATAAAAATGCTCAGCAGTGTGGGAATACAGGGATCATATCTCAACATCATAAAGGCCATATATGAAAGACCTACAGCCAACATCAAACTCTATGGGCAGAAACTAAAAACATTTTCCTTAAGAACAGGAACAAGACAGGGATGTCCACTTTCGCCACTCTTATTTAACATAGTACTGGAAGTCTTAGCCACAGTAATCAGACAGCAAGAAAAAATAAAAGGGATCCAAATTGGAAAGGAGGAAATGAAATGGTCATTATTTGCAGATGACATGATATTATACATAGAAAACACTAAAGACTCCATCAAAAATCTACTAGACTTAATAAATGCATTTGGCAAAGTAGCAGGATACAAAATTAACGTCAAGAAATTGATGGCATTCGTATACACCAATGATGAACTCACAGAAAGAGAAACTGAAAAAACAATCCCATTTACCATTGCGGCAAAAAAATTAAGATACCTAGGAATAAACTTAACCAAAGAAATAAAGGACATATTTGCAGAAAACTACAGGACGTTGAAAAAAGAAATAGAGGAAGATATAAAAAAGTGGAAGTACATACCTTGTTAATGGATTGGAAGAATTAACATCATTAAAATGTCCATACTACCCAAAGCAATCTATAGATTCAATGCAATCCCCATCAAAATACCAATGACACATTTCATAGAACTAGAACAAATACTTCAAAAGTTCATATGGAACCAAATAAGTCTCCGCATAGCCACAGCAATCTTGGAAAACAAGAAAAAAGTAGGAGGGATCACATTACCAGGTTTCAGGCTATACTACAAAGCCACTGCAATCAAAACAGCCTGGTACTGGCACAAGAACAGGCATACAGACCAGTGGAACAGAACAGAGAATCCAGAAATGGACTCAAGGCAGTATGCTCAATTAATATTTGACAAAGGTAGCAAGAGCATAGAGTGGAGTAAAGACAGCCTCTTTAATAAATGGTGTTGGGAAAATTGCATAGCAACATGCAAAAAAATGAAACTAGACTATCAACTTACACCATATACAAGAATAAACTCAAAATGGATAAATGACTTAAATGTGACCTGTGAATCCATAAAAATTCTAGAAGAAAATGAAGGCATCAAAATTTCGGACATCATACGCTGCAGAATTTTCACTGATACATCACCTAACACAATGGAAACAAAGGAAAAAAATGAACAAATGGGACTACATTAAACTGAAAAGCTTCTTCACAGCAAAAGAAACAATCATCAAAATGCAAAGGCAATCCACTCTATGGGAGAACATCATTGCCAATGATACATCAGATAAGGGGTTAATTTCCAAAATATATAGAGTACTCATACAAGTCAACAAAAGAAAGACAAAGAACCCAATTAAAAAATGGGCAGAGGAACTAAACAGACACCTTTCCAAACAGGACATACAAATGGCCAAGAGACATATGAAGAAATGCTCAACATCACTAATCATCAGAGAGATAAAAATTAAAACAACAATGAGGTATCACCTCACACCTGTCAGAATGACCGCCATCAACAAATCATCAAACACCAAGTGTTGGTGAGGGTGTGGAGAAAAGGGGACTCTAGTACACTGCTGGTGGGAATGCAGACTGGTGCAGCCACTATGGAAAACAATATGGTGTTACCTCAAAAAATTAAAACTTGAACTTCCATTTGACCCAGTGATCCCACTTCTAGGAATATACTCTAAGAAGCCTGAAACACCAATCAGGAAGAATATATGTACCCCCATGTTTGTAGCAGCACTATTTACAATAGCTAAGATCTGGAAACAGCCCAAGTGTCCATCACTAGACGAATGAATAAAAAAGCTGTGGTACATATACCCAATGGAGTACTATGCAGCTATAAGAAAGAAAGATCTCTTATCCTTTGAGACGACATGAAGGGACCTGGAAAGTACTATCCTAAATGAAACAAGCCAAGCAGAAAAAGACAAATACCATATGATCTCACTTATATAAGGAATATAATAAACATAACAATCTTAGGAATATGATAGACCCAGAAACATGGAAGTATGGTACAGACTGACAACCCTCAGAAGAGGGGTTGGTGGGGGAGGGAAGAGGTAAACCACGGAACTCATATGCATGTATGCATAACCAATGGACATGGACAACAAAGCCGGGGATGGGGTGGGGTGGATGGGGAGGAGGGTGCCAATGGGGTAAAAAAGGAGAAACATCTGTAACAAAAATAAAATTTAAAAAAATAATGAATGAATGAATGAATGAATGAATAAATAAATAAATAAATAAAAGAAAGTGGGTTAAGAAGAACTTTCAGTTTTGACTTTAAAAAATCAATTCAGGTTGTAAGGGATCCACAATAGCCATAATAATTTTGATAAATAAAAACAAAATTAGTGTACTCAAAACTACTGGATTTAAAACTTACTACAACGTTTCAATAATCAAGACAGTGTAGTACTATCATAAGAATAGACACACAGGCCAATGGAATAGCATTGAATGTCCAAAAAATTAAGTGGTCAGACAATAAATATTTATGGTTAATTGATTTTAGACAGAAGGGTCAAGACAATTCAATGAGGGAAAAGAGTCTTTCAATAAATGGTGTGGAGCAACTGAATATCCACATGCAAGAAAATAAAGTTGGACACGTATCTTCTACCACACTCAAAAATTAACTCAAAGTGGATGACACATCTAAATATAAGAACCCACAGTTAAAAAATCTTGGAAAAAAACACAGTAGTAAATCTTCGTGACATTGGGTTAGGCAATAATTTCTTAAACATGACACTAAAATCACAAGTGATCAAAGAAAAAAATCAATAAAATTGACTTCATAATAATTAAAACTTTAGTATTTCAAGTGACACCATCAAGAACGTGTTAAGACAGCCAAGGGAATGTGAGATAATATTTGTAAATCATATAGCTGATAAAAGACCTATATCTAGAGTATAGAAAGAACTCATAATTCAATAATAAAACAACTTAAGTTTAAAAAAGCAAAGGATCTGAGTAGACATTGTTCCAAAGAAGATACTGAATGACTAATAAGCACATGAAAAGATGCTCAACGTCATTAGTAATTAGGGAAACCAAGTCAAAGTCATAATGGGATACCACTCTATCCCCACTAGAATAGCTATAATATAAAAACTGACTATTACAATGTTGGTGAGGATGTATAGAAATTAAAATTTTCATTCACTGATGGTGAACTTGTAAACTGGTGCATCCCCTTTGGAAAACAATTTGGCAGCTCCTCAAAAAATTAAGCACAGCCCCACTAACTTCATGATTTGTAAAAGAGGGTGGTGAGTCTGATAATCTCTGGACCCTTCTAGCTTTAATATTCCATGTAGGAAATGCAATTTGGAAATATAAATCTCTTCCTTTAATGGCAAAAAAAAAAAAGTGTGTGCTTGAAATTTGAATGTCACCTTACTTCTAAGAAAAGACTTATTTGGATTTATGAAGTTTTGAGCAAAATCAGTATTTGTTTAACTGATGTGGAATGGTGTGTCTTCTAATGGGATGTGACACTGGGAAGAGAAACAACCTTTCCACTGCCATTGGGGTTGATCCACAATTCTGGGACCTCTACAGAATTCCATGTGTGCAAACTCAGTGTGTTTCAGATCCCAGGAGAGGTCCAAATTGCACTGGGCTGCTAGGAGTAAGTGACAGCATAGCACCTATGCTACTGAAGGAATTCCAAAATGGCAGTGCAATGAATGGAATCTACACAGACCTTCTCCCAGGACCAAACTGGAATTACAACTAAAATAAAGACAAATAGTAGGGAAAAAGCAACGAAAAAGCAGCTTGCGAGGACCATATAACCAGGGAGACGGAATCGATCCTGGTTGGATTGCAGAGGCACGAAGGGGGGCTGGGAGCCAACGGAAAGCAGCAGTCTTAGCTGTGAGCAGCATCCTCCGGATTAAACTCCAAAGCACTTTACAGCACAGAGAGCCGAGACAGAGCACTAAAATAGCCACAGCCACTAACCCTGGGTTCCGGCAGAAGGAGGGCAGACTAGACTAGAACTATGTGGGGACACTCAGGATTTGGAGGGTGCTCAGAGCTTTTGCTGAGTTGTGGCTATGCAGGACAGTGCTCATCTTACTCCTTCCTAGGGCTCTGGGGAGAGGCAGCAGCCACTCCCTCAGAGATTCAACCCCAGCTGGTGGGCAATTGAAATGAAAATTGAGGCTCATTAACAACCAACATCTGCCCCACCCTCGGGAAATCCCCTTAGGCTGAGCACCTGAGGGAGTTTTTCATTCAACTGAGAATCCAAGGTTCTTCAAGTAACCGGCCTAATACACTCTAGGCAAAAAGCTAGAGGATAACTGAACCTTCCTGGGCTTGCAACTCTACCCAGGAAAGTAAGACAGTGGTGTTTAATGTAGGTCCTCCCTCGCTCATCCAAACTCAGTAGGGGAGCCACAAACAGCAGAATACCAACACCCACAGAGAAAATTTGGCAGGCTCCAAAACCCACTGAGATAGCCAAAATAATGAAACAAAGAAATAAATGCCAAATGAAAGAACAAGAGAACTCTACTGAAGATGAGATAAATGAAATGCAGTTAAGCAAGTTAACAAAGCTAGAATTCAGAGTCATGATCTTGAGGAAGCTCAAGAGCATGAGTAAGGACATCAACACCATGAGTAAAGACATAAAAACATTGAAAATCAACCAACTGGAAATTAAAAACCACCAAGAAGAAATGAAGAATGACATAGCAGAAATAAAGAACACATTGGAAGGATTAACCAGCAGAGTAGTGGAAGCTGAGGACTGGATCAGTGAATTAGAAAACAGGATAGAAAAAAGCAACCAAACAGAAAACCAAAAGGAAAAAACAATAAAAAAACAGAAAGACAGCTGGAAACATAATCATATTCACATCATAGGAGGTCCCCGAAGAAGAAAATGAGCAAGGGTTAGAGAATATATTTGAAGAAATAGTGGCAGGAAACTTCCCTAATTTGGTAAAGGAAGAAGGCATTCAAGTTCAAGAAGCACAGAGAGCCCCAACTAAGAACAACCTAAACAGGCCCACACCAAGACACATAGTAATTAAAATTCCAAAATTAAAGACAAAGAGAGAATCCTAAAGGCAGCAAGAGATAAGCAACAGGTTACCTACAAAGAACCCCATATGGCTCACAGCTGACTTCTCAACAGAAACACTACAGGCCAGAAGGGAATGGCATGAGGTAATCAAGGTCATGAAAAACAAGGATCTGAATCCAAGACTACTCTATTCAGCAAGGCTATCATTCAAAATAGAAGGTCAAATAAAGAGCTTCCCAGACAAAAAAAGCTAAGAGAATATATTAGCACCAAACCAGCACTGCAAGAAATGTTCAAAAGACTGCTATAATTAGTAGAAGAAATAAGAAGAAAAATATAACCAAACTAAACAAAAATGGCAATAAATAAGTACATGTCAATTATCACCTTGAATGTAAATGGATTGAATGCTCCAATAAAAAGACACTGAATAGCTGATTGGATAACAAAGCATGACTCATATATATGTTGTTTACGAAAGACCCACTTCACAACAAAAGACTCACATAGGTTGAAAGTGAAGGGATGGAAAAAAATCTTCCAAGCAAATGGAAAGGAAAAAAAAAAAAGCTGGAGTAGCAATACTCATATCTGATAAAATAGATTTCAAAATGAAGGCCATAAATAGAGACAAAGAAGGCCACTACATAATATTGAAAGGATCGCCCTGGCCGGTTTGGCTCAGCGGTTGGAGCATCCACCTGCGGTCCAGAGAAACCCGGGTTCGGTTCCCGCTAAGGGCATGTACCTCGGTTGCAGTTTGTCCCCGGCCCTGGTTGGTCGTGCGGGTGGCAGCCACTCGATGTGTCCCTTTCACATCGATGTTTCCCTCTCTCTCTCTTCTTCTCTCTCCCTCCCACTCTGTCTGTACAAATATATATATATATATATATATATATATATATATATATATATATATTGAAAGGATCTATCCAATAGGAAGATATAACCTTGGTAAATATATATGCACCCAATACAGGAGCACCAACATTTATTAAACATCTTCTGGAGGACTTCAAAGGAGAAATCACCAGCAATACAAACATAGCAGGGGACTTCAACACCCTGCTGACATCACTGGATAGATCCTCTAGACAAAAAATTAGCAAGGAAACAGAGACTCAAAATGAAGCACTAGACCAAATGAATTTAATAGATATCTACAGAGAATTACACCCAAAACTAAAGAATTCACATTCTTCTCAAGTGCACATGGGACATTCTCAAAGATAGACCACATGTTAGGGCACAAACTAAGTCTCTATAAGTTCAAGAAGATTGAAATCATATCAAGCATTTTCTCAGATCACAATGGCATGAAACTAGAAGTCAATTGCAACAAGAACATGCACAAACATTTGAACACATGGAAGCTAAATACCATGTTATTAAACAATGAATGGGTTACCGAGGAGATCAAGGAATAAATTAAAAATTTTCTAGAAACCAATGAAAATGAACACAAACAACACACAATCTATGAAAAGCCGTGAAAGTAGTTCTGAGAGGGAAGTTCATAGCACTACAGGCTTACCTCAAGAAGCAAGAAAAATTTCTAATAGACTATTTAACCTCACAACTTAAAGAACTAGAAAGCAAACAAAAAGAAAACCCCAGAGCAAGTAGAAGGAAGGAAATAGTAAAAATCAGAGCTGAAATAAATGACATGGAGACCAAGAAAACAATTCAAAGGATCAATGAAACAAAGAGCTGGTTTTGCAAAAAGATAAACAAGAATGATGAACCCTTAGCTAGATTCATCAAGAAACAAGAGAGAGAATCCAAATATACAAAATCAGAAATGAAAGAGAAGTAACAACTGACACCACAGAAATACAAATGATCATTAACAAAAACTATGAACAATTATATGGCAACAAATTCAACAATCTAAGTGAAATGGACAAATTTCTAGAAACACATAGTCTCCCAAAACTGAACCAGGAAGAGATAGGAAACTTGAACAGACCAATAACAACTAAGAAAATTAAAGATGTAATCAAGACTCTCCCAGCAAACAAAAGCCCAGGCCCAGAAGGCTTCATGGAGGAATTTCACCAAACATTCAAAGAACTAACACCCATTCTCCTCAAACTATTTCAAAAAATTTAAGAAGAAGGAAGACTTCCAAACTCATTTTATGAGGCCAGCATAATTCTCATTCCAAAACCAGAAAAAGACCCTACAAAGAAAGAAAACTACAGGCCAATATCCTTGATAAACATAGATGCCAAAATCCTGAACAAAATACTAGCAAATCAAATCCAGCAATACATCAAAAAGTTATTCACCATGACCAAGTGGGATTCATCCCAGGGATACAAGGCTGGTACAATATTCGCAAATCAATAAATATGATACACCACATAAATAAAATGAAGAATAAAAATCATATGAATATATCAATAGATGCTGGAAAAGCATTTGACAAAATCCAGCACCCATTTCTGATAAAAACGCTCAGCAATGTGGGAATAGAGGAATCATATCTCGACATTATAAAAACCAAATATGAAAGACCTACAGCGAACATCATACTCAATGGACAGAAACTAAAAGCTTTTCCCTTAAGAACAGGAACAAGACAGGGATGCCCATTTTCACCACTCTTATTTAACATAGTACTGGAAGACTTAGCCACAGCAATCAAACAGGAAGACAAAAATAAAAGGATCCAAATTGGAAAGGAGGAAGTGAAACTGTCATTATTTGCAGATGACATGATATTATACATAGAAAATTCTAAAGCTCCATTAAAAATTTACTAGAGTTAATAAATGAATTTGGCAAAGTAGCAGGATATAAAATTAACGTCAAGAAATTGATGGCATTTGTATACAGCAATGATGGATTCACAGAAAGAGAAACTGAAAAAAACAATCTCATTTACCATCGCGGCAAAAAAATTAAGATACCTAGGAATAAACTTAACCAAAGAAATAAAGGACATATTTGAAGAAAACTACAGGACATTGAAAAAAGAAATTGAGGAAGATATAAAAAAGTGGAAGTACATACCTTGTTAATGAATTGGAAGAATTAACATCATTAAAATGTCCATACTACCCAAAGCAATCTATAGATTCAATGCAATCCCCATCAAAATACCAATGACATATTTCACAGAACTAGAGCAAACACTTCAAAAGTTTATATGGAACCAAAAAGAAGCCTCAAATAGCCACAGAAATCTTGAAAAAGAAGGAAAAAGTAGGTAGGATCATAATACCGGATATCAGGTTTTACTACAAAGCTATTGTAATCAAAACAGCCTGGTACTGGCACAAGAACAGGCAAATAAACCAGTGGAACAAAACAGAGAATCCAGAAATGGACCCAAGACATTAGGCTCAATTAATATTTGACAAAGGAGGCTAGAGCATAGAGTGGAGTAAAGACAGCCTCTTTAATAAATGGTGTTGGGAAAATTGGATAGCAACATGCAAAAAAATGAAACTAGACTATCAACTTACACCATACACAAGAATAAACTCAAAATGGTTAAAAGACTTAAATGTGACCCATGAATCCATAAAAATCCTAAAAGAAAATGTAGGGAACAAAATTTCAGACATCATATGCTGCAGAATTTTCACTGAAACATCACCTAACAGAATGAAAACAAAGGAGAAAATAAACACTTGGGACTATATCAAACTCAAAAGCTTCTTCACAGCAAAGGATACAAACATCAAAATGGAAAGGCAGCCCACTGTATGGGAGAGTATCATTGCCGATGATACATCAGATAAGAGGTTAATTTCCAAAATATAGAGAGTACTCATACAACTCAACGAAAGAAAGACAAAGAAACCAATTAAAAAATGTGCAGAGGAACTAAATAGACACCTTTCCAAACAGACATACAAATGGCCAAGAGACATATGAAGAAATGCTCAACATCCCTAATCATCAGAGAGATACAAATTAAAACAACAATGAGGTATCACCTCACACCTGTCAGAATGGCCACCATTAATGAATCATCAAAAAAGTGTTGACGAGGTTGTGGAGAAAAGGGAACTCTAGTACGCTGCTGATGGGAATTCAGACTGGTGCAACCACTATGGAAAACACTATGGTGTTACCTCAAAAAATTAGAAATTGAATTGCCATTTGACCCAGTGATCCCACTTCTAGAAATATACCTTAATTAGCATGAAACACCAATCAGAAAGAATATATGTACCCCATGTTTGTAGCAGCACTATTTACAATAGCTAAGATCTGGAAACTGCCCAAGTGTTCATCAGTAACCGAATGGATAAAAACGTTGTATACTCAATGGAGTACTATGCAGATGTAAGAAGGAAAGATCATTATCTTTTGAGACGACATGGAGGGGCCTGGAAAGTATTATCCTAAGCAAAACAAGCCAAGCAGAGAAAGAGAAATATCACATGAGCTCACTTATTTGTGGGATATAATGAACATAACAGTCTGAGGAACAGGGTAGACCCAGAGACGTGGAAGTAGGGTACAGACTGACAACCCACAGAAGAGGGGTTAGGGGGGAGGGAAGCGATAAACCACAGTACTTACATGCAAGTGCACATAACTGATGGACATGGACAACAAAGCTGAGTACAGGTGTGGGGGATGGGGAGGAGGGTGTCGATGGGGAAAAAAAGGAGAAACATCTGTAACAAAAATAAATTAATAAAAAATTTAAAAAAATGTTAAGCATAGAGTTACTATGTCTAAATCTACCATGACCCAGCAATTTCTCTTCTAGGTGTATAGCCAAGAGATATGAAAATGTATGTCTACAGAAAAACTTGTACACAAAAGTTTATAGCAGCATTGTACCTAATAGCCAAAATGTGGAAACCATTCAAGTGTCTATTAGTGATGAATGGATAAACAAAACAGTGAGATATTCATGCAATGGAATATTACTTGTTAATAAAAAGGAATGAAGAATTGATACATGCTACCAAATAGATGAACTTTGAAATAATATGTTTCATGAAAAGTCAGGCACAGAAGACCACATATTGTATCTCTGACACTAAGAATGAAAACAGGATATCATGCCATTTACAGAAAAGGTCGAAATTGGCAAATATATAGAGACAGAAAGTAGATTCATAGTTGTCTAAGGTTGCAGAGCAGTGGGATGGGAGCAAATGGGTAGAGGGGTTTCTTTTAGAAATGGTGAGAATGTTCTAAAATTAGATTATGGTGATACCTGTACAACTCTGTAAGTATAGGAAAAATCATTTAATTGTACACTTTGAGTGAGTTTTGTGGTATATAAAGTATATATCAATAAAGTTGTTAAAAACAAAAGAGCAATACAAAGATTGGCTCATTCAGCTGCTAGAATGAAGGTCTATTTTCCAGCTGCTCAGTTACAGCCCAGACTGTGCTCTAGCAGAGGCCAAGGGGGCTGCACCCTTGCCTGGAGCGGTAGCTATGAAAACTCTGCTCACCTCTTATGTAGGCTTCATCTCTCAAAGCTGAAATGCAAAAAAGAAATAATAAAAAAAGCAAGCAAATAAACAAAAACTAGCTCTCAGAAGAAAATAAATTTTTATATATGTAGCTGAAATCAAACACAGTTTTCAGCCCTTCATTGATTCAATGGGATTGAACATTTATCTTACTATGACACTGGAAGGACAAATTGTTGGCTGTGCTATATTTCCTGGGACTTGTGAATAGCCACAGAGCACAGATGTTTGAATGAACACAGACCATTTGGCTAATCTCTAATACAAATATCAAAGTTTACTTTCTATTCTGTAAACTTTCATGTGATTTCATAAGTCTCCATTATCTGCAGATGGTATAATTTGGCAAAAATGCATTTACTTCACATGATATCTGTTGTTATGAGTTTAATGTGTGCATAACTAAACCAAAGATATTTAAATCTTTTGACTATTCCAAGTTATAAAATGCTATAGCAATTAAAAGGCATGTCAAGGTTCATGTCAAAGGAGAACTTTGAGAAAATAAAGGTAAAATTATATTGAGCATTTAAAACATTGGTATAATCTATAGTTTGGTTTACTCAATGAATAACGGCACATTTAAATATATAGAAAATATTTTAAAATCTTCACTTAGTTTCTTTCTTTCTTTCTTTTTTTTTTTTTTTGCCTGTACCTGTCCAATTTTTCCAGCACCATTTATTTTTCCTTTATTGATTTTAGAGAGAAAGAAAGGAGAGGGAAATAGAGATAGAAACATCAATGAGAGAGAACATGGATTGACCACCTCCTGTATGCTCCCCACTGGGTATTTGCCCCACAACCTGGGCATGTGCCCTGACCAAGAATCGAACCAGCAACCTCTTGGTGCATGGGTCAGTGCTCAACCACTGAGCCACACCGGCCAGGCCCAGCACCATTTATTGAAGAGACTGTCTTTACTTCCATTGTATGCCTTTGCCTCCTGTGTGAAGTATTAATTGACCATAAAGGCATGGGTTGATTTCTCGGCTCTTTGTTGTGTTCCATTGGTCAATATGTCTGTTCTTAAGCCAGTACTGGGTTGTTTTGATTAGAATGGCCTTGTAGTATAGTTTGATAATCGATATTGTGATTCCTCTGACTTTGTTCTTCTTTCTCAAGATTACTAAGGCTAGTCAGGGTCTTTTTTGGTTCCATATACATTTCTAAAATATTTTTCTAGATCTGTGAGATATGCCATCAGTATTTTAATAGGGATTGTGTTGATTCTATAGATTGCTTTGGGTAGTATAGACATTTTAATGATAGTAATTCTTACAACCTATGAACATGATATATGCTTTCACTTGTTTATATCTTCCTCCATTTCTTTCTTCAATGCCCTATAGTTTTCTGAGTACAGGTCTTTTACCTCCTTGGTTATTTTATTCCTACGTACCTTATTTTTCTGTGCAATAATAAATAGAATTGTTTTCCTAGTTTCTCTTTCTGATAGCTCATTATTGGTGTATAGAAGTGCCACTGATTTCTGGATATTGACTTTGTATCCTGCTACTTTGCGAATTCACTTATTACATCTAGTAGTTTTCTGGTGGAGTCTTTAGGGTTTTCTATGTACAATATCATCTTATGCGAATAATAACAGTTTTACTTTCTCCTTTACAATTTGGATCCCTTGTATTTCTTCTTCTTTTCTGATTGCTGTGGCTAGAACTTTCAGTATTATGTTGAAAGCAGACATCCCTGTCTTGTTCCAGATCTTAAGGGAAACATTTTTAGTTCTTGCCTGTTGTGTATGATGTTGGTTGTAGGTTTTTTATATATGGCCTTTATTAGACCACCGACTTCTCCCATACAAAAGAATAAACCCAAATTGAATAAAAGACTTAAATGTAAGTTGCAAAGCAATAAAAGTCTTGTAAGAAGACATAGGCAGTAAAATCTCAGACATCTCTTGTAGCAATATTTTTGCCGATATATCTCCTAGGGCAAGGGAAACAAAGGAAAAATAAACAAATGAGACTATATCAAACTAAAAACCTTCTGCATATCAAAAGATATCATCAACAAAATGAAAAGGAAACCTACTGTATGGAAGAACATATTTGCCAATGATACATCTGATAAGGGGTTAGTTTTCAAAATATATAAAGAACTTACATAACTCAACACTAGGAAGACACACAATTCAATTAAAAAATGGGCAAAGGACCTGAATAGATATTTCTCCAAAGAATACATACAAATGGCCAATAGACATATGAAAAAATGGTCAATGTCACTGATTGTCAGAGAGATGCAAATTAAAACGACAATGAAGTATTATCTCACACCTGCCAGGATGGCTATCATCAATAAATCAGCAAACAACAGGTGCTGGTGAGGATGTGGAGAAAAGGCAACCCTAATGCACTGTTGGTGGGAATGTAGGCTAGTCTAAGTGAGAGCATATGTTGTTTGTACTGGCATAGCCATTGTGGAAAACAGTATGGAGTTTCCTCAAAAATTTAAAAATGGAACTGCCTTTAGACCAGTGATCCCACTTCTAGGAACATATCCTAAGAAGCCTGAAACACCAATCAGGAAGAATATATGCACCCCTATGTTCATAGCAGCATTATTTACAATAGCTAAGATCTGGAAACAGCCCAAGTGCCCATCTGTAGATGAGTGGATAAAACAGCTGTGGTAAATTTACACAATGGAACACTATGCAGCTTTAAAAAGGAAGGAATTCTTACCTTTTGCGATAGCATGGATGAACTTGGAGATTATTATGCTAAGTGAAATAAGCTAGTCTGAGAAAACCAAATACCATATGACCTCACTTATATGTGTAATCAAATGAAAAAACAAAAGCAAAATCACAAAAACTGATGAACAAAATAGATGCAGAGTCATGGATACATGGTACAGACTGACTGATGTCAGAGGGGGGGAGGTGGGGCTGGGGTGGAGCAGGAGGGATGAAAGAAGGTGAAGAGATTGGCCAAAGAATATATATCCATAACCCATAGGCACAGACAACAGTGTGGTGATGGCCAGAGGGAGGGTAAGGTAGGGTCTGGGTGGAGGTAGGTAAATGGAGGGGGAGGATGGGGAACATCTGTAATAATCTCAACAATAAAAATAAAATAAAATTTAAAAAGAAGTGTAGATATGTTTTATAACAATTTTATATTATCAATGTTATTTTCAAAATTAAAGAGTAGACTTAAATTTCCTTGATTCCAATAGAATAAAAAGAAATTAAAGGGAAAATAATCTTTATTTAGGATAGAAGGTATGGCTCTATTATGGATTAGAGGAGGTTTACTCTTTTACTGAATTATTTCTTTCTTATATTTAGAAGTGGGCCACAGCTCAAGTTAGTTCTTTAAAAATTTATAATCTAATTTAGAGAAGTGGGTAGACGTACATATTACTTAAAAAAAAAAAGGTGATTTGAAAAAGAATTATATTCCTAGGTGTTTTTATATCAATTCCAATGAATTATGATAGAAACATATATTTGACCCAAACTGAAGGCATGAAAGACAAACGGAAGTAGAAAACGACATATCAAACTACGGAAGAAATATACTCCAACAAATAAAGGTGGCTTTTCTTGAAGTACATTGCAATTCATGATTAGCAATTTCCATTAGCAATTACCATATTCCACATGGGGAAGTAAGAGATGAATAATTGATACTTATGGCAAATCGTATTATTTGGTAACAGGTCTCCCTATCTTCCCTACCCTGGCCATTGATCACTGAGAGTGAAGCATACTTCCCTGCCTTACTGGCTCTGAGCTTGGCAGAAGACCTGCTTGGCCAATGTAATAGGAGTGAGGGAACATGTCACATCCAACCAGGGCTTTAATATGCATGCGCTGTTTGGCGATCACTTTGGCACTCCTGCCCTATACCACAAGAAGGACATGCTCCAGAGGGCTGCTGCTCCTGCCACCTGGGTCCCAGAATGAGAAATGTGGAGCAACCCTGAACCTAACCAACATGGTAAACAGAGCTGCCATAGCTGACTTGTGGACTCATGAGTGAGAAACAGCAGCTAGTTATAAGCCACAGAGATTTTGGGGTGGGGCTGGGGGGTGGGACTGCTTATTATGCACCATTATTACATAAATAGCTCATTTTTTATTTGTTTGTTTTGTTTTCCCAACTTCTTATAATCATACTAAAAACTAATGCTTTCAACAAAATTCTAGGAAAGGTGTATCTCATGCCCAGAAATGAAAATCTAGTACAAAATAACTCAAATTGGGATTCTTTCTCACAACTCTTCAGTCATTTTGAAATAGGGAACATACTTATTATATTTCATCTTATTCCAATCTCTGACAATTTAAAATGAAATAAAATACTTGCTTCCAGTTTGAAGTTCTTGCAAAACACTAGCATTTTTGTATATACCATTATAGCTACTGTGTCAACAATGTTTTAACAAACACATAACCACCTGTACTTTTGTACAGAAAACTGAAGGTGCAGATTGAGATAACACACCTGCCAGTTGTAACACAACACAAATGTTACCTCTGTTCTTGAAAAAGATTTAATTGGGAAAGAAAGCGAAATAAGCCCCCTGACACTAAGAATGGACAGGATATCATGCTAATAATTAAAGTTTGGAACAGTAACTTTTTATGAGCAGAATAGGTATTGCAGGGGAAAGGACTTTCATTTGTCCCTTTCATGCACCATAAGAGACAGAAAGCCTGACACACAAATCATTGCAGGTGAAGTACAAGTAAGACTTTCCGCCAGATGGCTGTAAACAACTCTCAGAATCCTGAGAGTCAGACACAGAATTTTCCCCCACAAAATATGGGAGATATTTTTTTCTGGGGCCACAGGTGAACAATATAACCTAAAGCCAGTGAAGGTAGTAAGGTGTTTACTAACAGATGCCAAAGAACATGGAATCTGAGATCCAGTGTTCTCTGATGGTTTATAAATGCTTCTTTTTACTATAATTCTGAGTGATTTCAGTAAAAACACTTGAAATCTTATCTAGGCATAAAGCTATAGCACCATGTGTCAGTATAAACAAATATGGGCACAAAAGCTCGGAAAGATAGATAGTGCATGTCAGCTGTAAACATATCAGTGAAGGAAACCAAAGGTCTTATGCTTTATAGAGGATGCAAATAAATTCACAAGCTGAGAGCTGTAATAAGCATATCCTGGCAAATTATAGTCTGGTCCTGCCCCTATAAAATCAGGCATATGTGTAGAGTTTGAATTTCTAAAGACTTTCAGTGTATCTCATTGAATCTTATATTGCATTTGTGCATCGCATTTATGGCTGTGATTGTGACTTCCTTGAGGACAGAAAATAGATCTTATTCCTGTTTATCTCTCTAATTCCTAATATATGCTATCTACCAGGAATGCAATAAATTTTTACGTAAGAGAAGATGGTACAAAAGAAGGAGAGAAGGAAGGGAGGGAGGGAGGGAGAGTATAAGGAAGGGAGGGAGAGAGAAAGGAAGGGAAGGATGGAAGAGGGTAGATGTTCAATAGATGACCCTTTAATCTCCAGATAATTTCTTCCTCCAGTCAGTGTTGGGTGAGTTTTCTCCTAACTTTCTCAGTGAAACTGATTCAACAACACATCATAAATAAATAAGTAAAAAAAAAGAAATACACAAACAAATAACTATATTAGTTTATAATTTCTAAATGTGCTTTAGAAATGTCTGTTGAATGAACAGAATGATTGAGAGCTTAAGCTATGTTACTTATTAAACTAGAAAATGTGTGGATCTTGCTTATATTACTTGTCATAATTTCTCAGTTAGAATGCAGTGGTTGGGGTAATGCCATTTGCTATTCCAGGGTTTAAAAATTTACCAAATAATTTACATCAAAGGAGGTAGAAGCATAGCAGTCAAGCTTGCAGACTCTGGAGCCTGAATTTGAATCTTAGTCTCACATTTTGTTTTTTGTGCAATCTTTGGCTAGTTAATTCTGTGCATGCTTCAGCTCTCCTATGTGTCAACTAGTGATAATAGTACCTGTCGTAATGATTGGTTGTTTATAAATATCTGTTCTTCTCCTTCTAATAAATGAAGAGGTGGTTTTTGTCCACTACTTTGAAGTTAGGCATGGCCATGTGACTTGCTTTGGTCAATAAACTGTAAGTAGAAATGATGGATGTCACTTCTAGTCAAAACTTTTAAGAGTCAATGTGTTATCTGTCATTTCCTTTCTCCTTGTTACAGTGACTGGAGATATTCCAGATGGTGGAAGCTCTGTCATGCTAAGTATCTAAGTGACAACCGTGTAGAACACAATTTCTAGCTACAGAATATGAAGAGTAAGCCAGAAATAAACCTTTACCTTATTAAGTCATTGGTGTATAACATAGTCTGTGCTGCTGATATGGCTATTTGAGTTGTTATAAATATACCTAAAAAAGTAAACACATGCAACATCCTTAGAAAACATTTAGTATAAATTAGTTGTTCTCATTTAGGCTGTTGCCACATTGGAACTGCATAACTATTGGCTATGTTTTTTATTGCATAGCTTTGCTCACTTCTTTATTTGACAATAGTTTTATAATACAATTATTTTTTAAAGAGACCACAAAGAATATTCAGTTTTTCCTCTAGCATGGTTGGTCAAAATTTGGTTTTATTAATAGTAGTATAAAAAATTGTTTTTGGGTTCATAATTTTTATGGGTGGTATCATGTAAAATTTTATGATGGTTGCTATATTTGGAAAAACCTATCAAGTTTCTTTATAGGTAAACTTGCTGCTTGCAATACTGGTACAGGTCTGTGCTCTGCAGACACAGGCATTCTAAGAAATTCTGTTTCCCGTTAAAAGTGATGAAAAGGTAGGGTGCTTTAAAATTGTACACACTGCACTATTAAATATATTTTTGACAGGAGAGATCTTCTGTTTTGATTGAACCTTGATAACAACTGAATCCTCCACTTACAATTTTACATACCTGATGATTGTAAAAAAAAAAAAACTTGAACAGACTAGTTTCTGGCTCCCTCCCTTTCAATGCTTGTTTTTCCTTTCTACTAACATTCTTTCAGGACTGGATACAGTCAGGCATGCTCAATCACGACAATGTCCCCGATCCTGCACCTTTGTATCAGGTAGTGAGTCAGCTTGTTGAGTGAAGGTGTATTTCTAGGAACCATTCCTGTACCAGGTGGCTCGCAGTAACATCACTACACATGGGAATGCATGAGAAACATATGACTATATCTCACTGAAATAAAATAATGCATTCTCATCTCAGCTTTCTGATAGATGAATTCCCCAAATGCTCATGGTCACTCTAACACTGGGAGAAATGTCACAGAAGGTTAGTCACACGAAGTGGAGTCAGCAATTTTAACCAACTGCAGTTAAACCATCTTACTTTTGCAAATTTTTACATTAATAAATGATCATAACACATTTCTATGGCTCTTCTTAGGTTCTTACAAGGATCCTCAAAACTTAAACTTTATTAACTTTACAGTAAAGTTTTTTTCTATTCTTATGGTTTAGGTACTTGTTCTCATATTCATTCATTCAATCCATTCATTAATTGAAAAATATCTACTGAATATGTAACATGCATTGAAGATACAAATATGCCTATAAACTAGCACTCATTCTCAGTGAGCATATATTTTCATAGAGAGGTGGACATGTATATATAACAAGCAATAAATCCAGAGAATAGTAGGTACTATTTCATGTCTATCCAATAAACATTCACCGGACTATTTCTTCCTTTTGCGCAGAACTTGGATTGTATTGGGTAATCCACACCATTCTACATAATCAAGTTCACTAAACTATTGGGGGTAATCTTATTCTCTTTTTCTGTGATTGATTTAGTAATAGGCATTGGCCAATGTGATCCAAGAAGTCAGCTGAGGGGTTTCTGGAAACGCTCAGTGGAAAATTCCTCTTCTTCCTCTGAAAGTAAGTCTGGACTGGATGAATAGAATTGCAGCAGTTATCTTGCAACCAGAAAGAAAGCTAAGCTGAACACAGAGGGACAGAGCAGTAACAGGGAAAGAAGTTCTGAAGGCCTTTTGTGGCGCTGATGAGCAGCTGATTTAATCAACCCTCAAGCTACCCTGTCCCTGACTGACAGTGCTTCAGGAAACTTAGAATTCAAAAAGAAAAATTTTAATAAGCTAGAAAACTTCAAATTAAACTGTGACAAGCTATTTTTGCCAGCTACTCTCCTCTCTGTAAAATTATAAAGTTTTACTTTTCATTACTTTAATTCTGGTCCAAATATGAAAAGCAATGGAATACCTCAGAGGGTGACTTGATTATTCTTTTTATAGTTATTACATCTGCACATATGTATCAGGGGTAATTATGCTGTTTATTTTCTGTAATTTTTCCCAATTAAGAGTTATTACCAGGAGCTATCTTGGTTGAATGAATGTTGCTGCATACATCAGAGGACACGTAGGAATGTAAGGCAGACAACTACAGAAAAGGCCTCTTTTTTACACAATGGTCAGGAACTAAAATATCACCAAAAGCAACTGAAATTGTACATAGTCACAAGAGCATGGTATCAATAAAGGCCGAGTTATCTGACTCTGGGAGAATTTAACTTAATTAAAAATTATAATTTGAAAGTATTCTAAGACTTTTTTTTTTTACTTAAAGGGGAAACTGATATTTTTAAAGGTTTCTGACTCAAAAAGGCAGATACATCCAATAAAAATGATATCTGCAAAGCACTATAAAAAGTTTCTATAAATCCCACAAGAATGCACTCAAATGGAAGGGGAGATTTTGTTGTTTGTTGTTAAAGATGTAGTCAGATTACAGCCAGTTGCTGACATTTGGTACAATTCAGTTGTAACTAGGTAGGCCATCTCTGTGTTTATAAATTCTTACAGTCCAATACAAGAGAAAGCATTTTGTTTTGAACAATTGAGTAGTGACAGATAAGCTGTCCATAGAGTACACAGATGACAGATCAAGAGGAAAATGAGCTCTTAAATAGTTTTTTGGTGTCCTTCACTGGAAAAATAGCCATGTGACATGTGCACTGTGCATTGTGGGCTCCTGTGTTAGAATTCACCCTGCTGGAAAATGTATTGCTTGAACTAAATGCACCCTCTATTGAGCACAAATGATTCAACCACAACTTAATAGGGAGATCATTACGTCTGCAAAAGGATTTTCAAGATGAGCAGTGAGGAGTCATAGTCTACAATGGAAATTGAGACATTACTTGATCAGCACTGTAAAATTGTATGGCAGTATAGACAGATAGTGTCTGTTCCTTATGTCAGTAAGTACAAGGGTCAATAAAACAGGGCATGCTTCAGGTGGATAATAAATAATAACACTTCTATATACAGTATCTTCAATAATAATAAGTAGCTTGTCACAGTTTTATTTTTTTCCCTTTATTGATTTTAGAAAGAGAGGAAGTGAGAGGGAGAAAGAAATAGAAACATCGATGAGAGAGAACATCGATTGGCTACCTCCTGCATGCCCCCCACTGGGAATTTGGCTCACAACCTGGGCGTGTGCCCTGACCGGGAATCGAACTGGTGACTTCTTGGTGCATGGGTCGATGCTCAACCACTGAGCCACACTGGTCAAACAGCTTGTCACAGTTTAATTTGAAGTTTTCTAGTTTATTAAAAATTTAATTTGAATTCTAAGTTCCCCGAAGCACTGTCAGGCCAGGGATTATTTACTTTCCTTGAATCATCTTAATTTTAGCTTTCAATTGTGCTTTGACAAATAAACTACTGAGGGATCAGGGTTGAGACATCTCACCATCATCTCCACTTCTTTGACCTGTTTAAAGTCATGACGGTTTTTATCACATCACTCACCTTCCTCTGATAGATTAGAGTTGTATATGAGGGTTGACTACTGTCTCATGCCTACCAGGTGATCTGAGAAGCAGTCTACACAAGAAGGAAAGAAATGGACTTAATTAATTTAGATTGTTATATTAGATGGGCTGATCATTATTAAGAAATAATTTGGGGCCCAGCTGGTGTGGCTCAGTGTTTGAGTGTTGACCCATGCACCAATAGGTTGCCGATTTGATTCCCAGTCAGGGCATGTGCCCAGGTTGTAGGCCAGATCCCCAGTGGGGGGCATGCGGGAGGAGGCCAGTTGATGTTTTCTCTCATTGATATTTCTATCTCTCTCTCCCTCTCCTTTCCTTTCTCTCTAAAATCAATAAAGAAAAAAAAAAAAAAAGAAACAATTGGGGGCTTTTTGCTCCTAAGAGTCAGTGTGTGATATTGCTCACATGTCTATAATCAGTTATTATAAACTTTCAACTGCTTGGCATATAAGTGCTAAGTCAGGTAGGCTTTAACAAATCTTACTGTTACTAGAGGCCAAATGTATCTTTAAAATTATATGTGTAAAACAATTATGTTACAAATGATTCAAATTATACAGAATCATATAGTATAAAGCATGTTAGCTCCTTTTCATCCTTCTCCCAATTAATAATAACTTCTGAGTTTGGTAACATACTAACTCTGTTTCAGCATATTTATTTTCTTCACTTGTAATGTAGCATTTCATTCAAAACAGATCAGTGCATCAGATATCTGAGTAGCTTAAAGAAACTTTGCAAGTCACAGATTCATTCAATAACACACACACATTTATATAAATAGTATTATGCTCAAATTTTAAATTTCCAATATGCTTTTAAGTTTTTCATTTAACAATATGTTTTGGAGATCTTTCCAAGTCAATTTATGAAAGTCTGCTTCATTAATCCTCATTATTAATATTTAAATACCATCTACATAGAATGGGTGCATAATTATTACATTAAAATTCTTTTATTGGAGGATATTTTATTTGTTTTTATTTTTTTTTCTATCATAAACAATGCTGTTATCAGTACCCTGCAGTAAGTCTTTGTTCTCAAGTGAAAGTAGTTCTGTAGAAGAGAGTCCTAGTTGGCTAAAAGTTGCAAATTGCTATTTTGAGATACTGCCAAATGCTCTTCTAAACGGGTTTATCAATTCATACTCCCACCAACGGTGTTCGAAAGTGCTTATTTCCATTTATCACTGTCAGCTCTGAATATTGTAAATCTCTTAAAGTTCTGCCAGTCTGATAGTTGAAAATACAATCTTGTTATTTTAGTTTGCATTTTTCTGATTGCTAGTGAGGTTGAGCAGCTTTACATGTTTACTGTCATTTGTATTTTATCTTTGGTGATTTGCTCTCCCATCCCCATATTTTCTATATGGCTATTTGCTTTTTCTTATTCATTCATGAACCTAATGTCTTATAATTTTTGTCTTTACTTACTTACCTTTGCCTTTGTTAATCCTGATACTGATTCTGTATATTTCCTTATGCATGTCTATGGTAGAACCATTATAAAAAATGTTTAATAGATTTTCATTACCAAAGTGAAAATACAAAGATTTTTACTTCACTTTTGTACAAGTGCTTTTAATTTTGTGCCTCCTGTGGTACATTTACACAATGGAATACTACTCGGCCACAAAAAAAAAAAAAAAAAAAAAAAAAAGAGAAGGAAATCTTGCCTTGTGTGACAGCCTAAATGGATCTGGAGAGCATTATGTTAAGTGAAATAAACCAGTCAGAGAAAGACAAATACCATATGATCTCGCTCATATGTAGAATCTAATGAACAAAATGAACTAACAAACAAAATAGAAACAGACTCATAGATAAAGAGAACAGACTGATACCTGTCAAAAAGAGGGGTGTTGGGGGGGGATGGGTGAAACAGGTGAAAGGATCAAGAAAATCAAAATAAACTCATAGCCACAGGCATGAATTTGGTGATTATTGGAAGGAAAGTGGGGTGGGGAGAAGTGGAAGAGTGTAAAGGGGAGATAAATGGTGATGGAAGGAGACTTGATTTTGGGTGGTGAACACACAACACAATAAACAGATGATGTATTGTAGAATTGTACACTTGAAACCTATATAATTTTATTAACCAATATCACCCCAATAAAAAATAAAATAAAATAAAATACAACACTTCAGTGTACCAAATATTTGGAGACACATAAACAAACCATGACAATCCAGTTAAAGTCATGTCTTGGCAATTTAAGTTGAACGTCTATATATGAAATTATTGAGAAGTTGGGAAACCCAATCATTTTTCACTTTTCACATTTGTTGTGTGACTCATTAATTCAGCAATACTCAAGTATTTATATTACAAATAATCCAGATATAAAATAAATATGTTTGAGATGCCTTCCTCAGGGAACTGAGAGTCTAACCAGAGAGACAGACATACACACACCTGTAGAGAGATCCCAGGGAACATGGGCTATGGCTGTGTGTATCTACATGGCACACTTGTAGGCTTGGCCTGCCAGAAGTCTGCTTCCACTAGGAAACTCTCTCAGGAAAGTGCAGTAAAAGATAAGGGAGTGACTATTATGAGCTTGATGTTACCGAGTCTGTAACATAAGAGAATAGAGGTGAGTCTGAGTATATGCGCTTGTGGTTGTAATTTCTTGGTCCATTTCCACCATTGGGTTTATATCTGAGTGTTTTACAGACCTGAGCAGGGAGGGAGGAAGGGGTAGCTGAAGGTCAAAATTGCCAGAGAAAGTTCATTAAAATTCTTGAAAACATCAAAGATGCAAGAAATATTTTAGGAGCTCTGTAATCAAGTATAACTTTAAAGAAGTGAAAGTGACTCTTCTAACTATTTCACAAAAAAACATCATGCAGCAACATTTCCAAAATAGGTTACATTGAAAATAAGTTGCCAATGTAAGGCAAGCAAAAGATTGTATGATCAAATAACTTTGGGTTACAAAGGGTTAAACAGCTGTCTTAGTGTTGAGCCTACCAAGAGCTTTTAATAAGTTAAGTGCCTTGGTGAATCAGTGACAGACAAATACAGGACTCCAAATAACCTCGATACAGGCCCTCTTTGGGGTATCCCAGGGAAGCATTTCTTAAAGAGAGATGCTTTGGCATTTTGAGGGGTCTGGTACCCCTATGAACATGCTACAGAATCCCCTCTGTTTACCTTGAAACAAGATGAAGGTAAAAACCAAAATAGCTGAGGTTATTTACTCTGCGGTGTATTTAAAAGCAAATGATTGACTAGAGACTGATTTAAACATCTAATTATATTCCAGTTAATGATTCCCTCATTAAGCATGTGCCATATTATAGTACATTAATCAGGCATGTGATGGTGTTACTTTTAAACAGTTTCCTACAACCTTATTTATCATGCCCACCAGTACCACAATATTTCACATATTAATCACTGTATTTCACATATTAAAAGCAGTGATTTTTTTGTTTTATTCACTTTGGGGAACCAATACACTTTGTATACTGCTATACATAGAGTTCCATGATTATCTTGTAGTTCAAGGAGACCACCTGACTGAGTGTGTGTGACTTAGCCCTCTATATTCCAAATTTCCACTGAAATGAGAAAGGGATTAAATAGATTCCAGATTACATGTAATTGCTAAAATCTTGGAAGTGGTGGGGCAAGAGAAGCAAAATCTAGACAAATTGCTTTCTGAGAGTTGGTAGGCACACAACATATGTTTTAAATGCAATTTAAAGGTAACTACTAGTAGAAAACTTCTAAATCATGAATGAATAATAAATAAGCAGTTATTTAGATTAATATAGGAAAATAAAAAATGATGTTTTAGAAAACTAAAATGGCAAAAGTAACACTAAGCATATTGGTTACTACAATAAATGGAGATGGTTTAAAGTTTTTATTAAAAGATAGAGACTCTTAGATTGTTTTTCATGTGTACACATATGTATACACTCACCTAACTAACTGTTATTTATAAGACCTGCAACTGAAACAAAGACCTGTTACGGTTAAATATGAAGGATTTATAAAAAATATTTTGAGTCAACCAAAACAAAAGTGAGATCAAGGTTTGTACTATTCATATCAAAAAGAATAAAAATAATAGCTATAAAATTTTGTATATAAAATAGCCAACACCAAAATAGGTAAAGCAAAACTATTAGAGTCCTGGGAGAAACTGACAAAAAACACAATCCTATAGAAGACTTTACTTCTCTCAGTAAAATGCTAAGCTTTCAGGGTCAAAGGCTAGTAAAGCAAAAATTAAATCGCCTTCCTGGGATTCTTCACCTTCATAGCAGGAGTGAAAGGAGGCCCCAGACACCCCTAATATTCATAGTTGCACTTCCACAATCTGCCGTGAGAACCACAGGACCAACCTCATTGATCCTTTAATCCTCCTATGTCATTCACCACAGACACACCAGACTCCCTGACCAAACCTTATCTCATCCATTCTGGTCGTCCACTCTGAAAGCCTTCCACTGTGCCCTCTGGACCTCATGGTCCACCATCAGTCTCTTCTCTGATGTTTTAGCTATTTCCTGTTAACTAAAAACTGAATTATGCTTGAGAACACATCATCCTCTGTACAACTCTCATGTCATAAATGGTTTTCAGTCTTATGTGTCATGTGTTACTGAGCTGAGATAGATGTTTTCCTCATTCTACCTTAAAACTTCCAACTTGGAAGCTCAATTCCCTAGAGTTTCCACTTGTCATCCTCTTTGCTGTAGTAATCTATTAATACCCCAAATCATACCTCCTCATTTCCCGAAGATTTATGCTTCTGGATTACAGTCCCTCATTCCAATGTTATATCGTTTTCAATTTCTAATTTTACTTATCCATTGTAATTCAATTCCTGGCCTCTCAGCTCTTCTAATTCCTCTTCTTCTCCACCTTCTATCAGTAATTTGCTCTTATGATCATACCCTAAATCTCATTGTTATCAAAACTGCACCATAATCTCAATTTCAAGCAGTCCACACTCTCAGGACCATATCTTATTTTACCACTTAGCTTAAATCTTGCAACCATTTTAATAATTTCCTCGAAAGCACTTTGACCCCCTTTTTGCTTTGTTGTACTTGACAAGAGCCCAACCCGGCTTAAATCTAACTATCTGCTTACTCCACACCTAATACATATACAACACTGACCGTGATTGGAGAAAATCATACAACTTTGATGACTGGCTCCACTTTAAGTTCATGACCGCTGACCTCAAGTGAGCCAAGATTGCTCTGCAACCATATTTCATTTTCCTCAGCCTACATTTTCCAATAACACAAATCATAGGTATACTTTAAAAATTTCTAGCCCTGGCCAATTTGGCTCAGTGGTTAGAGCGTTGGCCCACAGACCAGAAAGTCCCGGATTCGGTTCCCGCTAAGGGTACGTACCTCCATTGCAGTTTGTCCCCGGCCATGGTTGGGGTTGTGTGGGTGGCAACCACTTGATGTGTCTCTCTCACATTGATGTTTCTCTCTCTCTCTTTCTCCCTCTCT
The DNA here is from genome assembly GCF_014108415.1 of Molossus molossus. Classification (NCBI taxonomy): domain Eukaryota; kingdom Metazoa; phylum Chordata; class Mammalia; order Chiroptera; family Molossidae; genus Molossus; species Molossus molossus. The sequence continues at coordinate 87,383,182 of NW_023425388.1, forward strand.
TCCTCCCACTCTCTCTGAAGATAAATGCAAAAATGTCCTCGAGTGAGATTAAAAATAAATAAATAAATAAATAAATAAATAAATAAATAAATAATAAAAATTTCTAGCAGGCATATTAAAAATAGAGTAAAAAGATTAAATGAACATCAATATATTTTACTTAATGTAATATATTTAAATGTTATTTCAATATATAATCAATATAAAATATAAATAAGCTATTTTATTTTTTTTCATTCAATGAAATCTGTTTTTTGGACACATATAGTACCTCTTAATTTGTATGCTTAAACACGCACAGAAAATGCAGATCTGTATTTAAGTTTCACAAAATTTATGACAGAAACTATAGTTATTTACTCAGGGTTTTTCAAATATTATTAAAAGTTTTTAAAAGAATGAAATAGCATCAATTTTAAAACCAAAATTAAAATAATGACAATTGAATACAATTAAAAACCCATTTCCTCAGTCACACAAGTCATATTTTAGTGTTTAGTGGACACATGTGGCTAGGGGCTGCCACATTGGTTGGCAAAACCCCTAGATAATCTAATTTACTACTCTCCTATATGTTATTCCACATCTTATCCTTTCTTCTTAAACTGCTAGCACCTCCTCCCTCATCTTCTATTTCAGCTGATTACATTTCCAAAATGACTGAGAAAATAGCTACCTGAGGAGACCTTCTATAAACTGGCATGACCACATTTAGACCCATGTACTCTGTTTTCTTTCCAGTGTTAGAGATAAATAGCTTGCACTCCCATCTATAGCCAATCATTGCTCTTGTGCACCGCGTTCTATTTCCTCTTGTCTACTCAAGGGCATGATTTCAGGAAATCTACCATTTCTCTCCCACAACATCTATTTTTTCTTCCCATAATTATTAAAGCATCTAAAAAATGTCTGTTGATCTCATTTCTCCTTCTAGGCTGTGCCCCATTTCTCTGTTACCCTCTGAAGCAAAACTCCTTGAAAGAGTTATCTATACTTCCTGGCTTCAATGTTTCCACCCTCATTTCCTTTAAATCCAATCCAGTCAAACCTTTGCCCCTACCACTTCACTGAAACTACTCTTTCAAAGACACCAATGACCTCCTTGTTGCTAAATCAAATGGCCAGTTCTCAATCCCCATCTTCCTTGATAACTCCTTCCTCTTTGAGATACTTCTTCACGTGGGTCCCAGGACACCACTCATTCTTCACTTTTCTTCTACCTTAATGATTATCCCTTTTGAGTATCCTCCTTCTTCTCCTCTCAACCTCTCAGTTTACAGCGCCCCAGGACTCTTATCTTGATAATCCCACCCATTCTCATGGCTGTAAATTCATTTATATGCCAGTGACTCCCAAATTTATATTTCCAGCCTGGACCTCTTTCCTGAACTCCAGCCTTACGTATACCTTATATTTCTTTCTACTCAACATCTTCACCTGGATATCTAATTGGCACATTAAACTGAACACATCTAAGATCAAGCAACTTTTGCTCCTGCTAACTGTCCCTCCATGCATTCTTTCCTTTTAGGTTCCTAGGAAGCCTTAGAATTTTCCTTTATGCCTTTATTTATTTTTTCTTATATCCAGTGAAGCAGGAATGCTATTGGCTTTACCTTAAAAATATGCCCAGAATTGGATCACTTTTAACCACCTTCAATTTTTATTTATTTAATTATTGAAAGTATTACAGATGGCCCCCCTTGTGTCCCCATTGATCCCCTCCTCTCCACTCCCACCCCCTTCCTGCCCTCCCCAAACCAATGTCCATGTCCATTGGTTGTGCATATATGCATATAAATTCTTTGGTTTATCTCTTCCCTCCCCTTCCACCCCCCCATCCCTCTGAAGTTAGTCAGTCTGTTTCTTACTTCCATGACTCTGGATCTATCATGATTGGCAGCTTATTTTGTCCATGATAAACCATAAATAAGTGAGACTGTGTGTGTCTTACATACATTTCTGAGTTTAGAGAAGGCAGTCATTCTTTTGCCTTTTAAGTTAAAAGACTACAACTGGCATCCATTGTAATAAAAGTCTGTTTCTGATGTAAGATTCCATTTATCTATGTAAGCATTCCTGAAGTACAATGAAAAGATCTGATGGAATAAATTAGTTTTTGTCTTTATAGGTATATAAATACATGTTCAGAGATTACAGAGATTATGTTTCAGATAAAGGTCATAAAAGGGATTTCTAAGTTATACCGATGAAGGTAGGTTTTGATCTTCTAGGGTCTAAAATAAGAGTGATGCTATGTAGATTCTTTGGATGTCACTTTCTATTGGGTCTTTGTTGCTCTTCCCATTCAACACCTGCCGGTTTTGTTTAACCATAAAACCAGAATTGAAGCAGGTCCTGATTGCTTTCTGCTGTTCTTATTGTGAATTAAATGAATAGCAGTGTTCTGCTATTTCTTACTTTGTCTCCCACAAAGCATATGCTCCAGAGATGAGATTTTCATCTGATTAGGAGCAAGAATCCCCATATGGCTGTGTATCTTGATATATTAGAATCTTCCAAGGTTCTAACTGCTCATGTAATCTCACCCCAAATTCTGATGCACACCCCACCTCCAGATGAAGTGAATAAAATATTGGTTGTACCATCCCCTTCAAATAGACTGGAATGGGACAAGATGAAGAACCACTCACTGGCTTACCAGCTTGTGGTTTCAGCGCTGTGCTTTAGGTGACAGCAGTGAATAACACAGTGCCTGCTTCAGTAAATGGTTTTCCTGTCTCCTTTTAATTGAATCAGTCAGTTATTAGACTCAAATAACCATTTCCTAAAGTGGTTGCAATAAGCCGAAGCCATTGTACTGTACTTTTCAAGGACTTGATTCAAACTCGGTAATTAAATTTCCCTGATTCCTCTAAGTCACAAGACTTACAACACAAGCAGAAACCAGCAGAAGCTGGTCCTGTGTAGAGAAAATTTATTTTCATCCTTTTTAGGTTGAAAATGCAGAAAAATTGTTTTGTATAGCAAGAAGTACCCACATATTATTTTTTTCTCCAATTTTTATTAATTTATTTTTGTTACAGATGTTTCTTTTTCCCCACCAGACTCCCTCTTCCCCATCCTGCCCCCCCCAGCATTGTTGTCTATGTCCATTGTTTATGCATAGTACCCACATATTCTTAAAAACTGCATGCTCAGTTCAGATAAAACTGAATTGCTGAAAAGAAGTAACTGTAACTGCTCTTGCCAGAATGTGTTATAAAGCATTAGTAAATGAGCTGGTATGAATCAATGTAGCCTTATTAAAATCTTTAGGTGGGTAGTAGGATAGAGACAATATGTGCACTTGGTTGGAAATGCAGTTTCAGGTACTTAGAAAAGAAACACAACATTGTTTATATGCTTCCACTGCCATTCACATAATCATTATTTCTTGAGCAATGAATCACTACCTAATCATCTAGGTTTTTATTTTCTTGGTATAGTGTTGAGCTTAGCCTTTAGGTTTCTTTCTGATTTTCTGCATACACATCATTTTAGGTAGAGCTAGCTAGTTCTTTCTTACAAAATGTCATTTTCCTTTAGAATATATATATATGTATATATATTTTAGAATATATATATACACACACATACATATATATATAAATAAAATTGTTGACAGCATTACAGATATCCCCCATTCCCCTCCCCCCATTTGCCCCTCTCCTTTTAGTCCCTGCCCCACCCCAGGCTTTCACCATACTATGGTCTGCATATATGTATATAAGTTATTTGGTTAATCTCTTCCCATTGCCCTCCCCTCATCCCCTCTGAGATATGTCAGTCTATTCCATACATCCATACCTCTGATCCTTTTTACCAATTATATATCTGTTAAGGGGTTAATTTCCAAAATATATAAAGAACTCATACAACTCAATAAAAGGAAGACAACCCAATGAAAAATGGGCACAGGACCTGAATAGGCACTTCTCTAAAGAGGACACACTGACGGCCAATAGACATATGAAAAAGTGTTCAATGTCACTAATCATCAGAGAGATTCAAATGAAAAATACATGAAATATTATCTACACCTGCTAGAATGGCCAACACCAATAAATGAACAAACAACAGGTGCTAGTGAGGATGTGGAGAAAAGGGAACCCTAGTGTACTGCTGGTAGGGATGCAGATTGGTGCAGCCACTATGGAAAACAGAATGGAATTTATCTAAGCAAATTAAAAATGGAAGTACTATTTCACCCAGTGATCCCATTTTTAGGAATATATCCTAAGAATCCCAAAACACCAACCAGAAAGAATGTATGCACCCCCCATGTTCATAGCAGGGTTATTTACAATAGCAAAAATTTGGAAACAGCCCAAGTGCTCACCAGTATATGAGTGGATCAAAAAGCTGTGGTACGTTTACACAGTGGAATCCTACGCTGCTGTTAAAAAGAAGGATATTTTACCCTTTGCAACAGCATGGATGGACCTGAGTGATGTAAACAAGTCAGAGAAAGACAAATATCACATGATCTCACTTATATGTGGAATCGAATGAACATAAACCGATGAACAAAATAGGTCCTTTAGAATATTTTAAAAAGAATTTTGGAAAAGCTTTTATACCCTACTACTACATAAATTATTTAATCTAAATCAAGGGTAAAGTGTATTCTTGTTAACAGAACTTTTATCTCCTTATCTCTTCTCCCTGGACCTGTCTGAAATTTGCAGAAATATTCATGCCACTCCCCTTCCTGAGTAATACCTATTGTTTATTTCTCTCTTTCTCCCTCTTCCTGTCTGTTTCCTTTCTTCCCTTAAATTGTTTCACATGAAAATTATTGAAAAGATATCTCAGAAATGGATATTTGCAGACCAAATACATGCAAGTCTGACTTTAAAGAAACAGAAATTAGTGTCAGGGAAAAGGTGTGAGGACAATTAATCATCTAATAAGTTTCTTTATTTAAAAAGAGAATTCTTTTTAAGAAGACAGGGTTCTGTAATAGCCCGTTTCCCTAGGGACTTTATTTATGGTTAGATGTACAGGCATTTGGTTAACCAAGACTCAGTTCTGCACACTTCTACTCTGAGGTATGGGGAAGTTTTACCTGGTGAAATTTCCATTTCCTTCTCACTACCCAGGTCATTTTCACTTTGGAATATGAATGTCTCAAAGCTAGGGTTTCAATATGAAATACCACTTCAGCAAAATCAGTTTTAAGAAAAAATATATAGTTAGGTTATTCTAGAGTGAAGAATGTTTCTGTTTTCACAGACCCTGAGAGTAGTTGCTTATGTAAAATGGTAACACTGATATCAATCTTTCCAGGATTTGAGGAGGACTCATTCTACAAGGTCAAAGGTATTTCCCCCTTCCTCTCTCCTTCCTTTTATTCCCTCCATTCCTCTGATAGAAGCCTTCTTCCTTCCTTCCTCCCTCTCTCTTTTTTCTTTCCTTCTTAGTCCTTTCTTCTTTTCTGCTTTTTTTTTTTTTTTTTTTTAAATTAAAGAAGGGTGGGCTGGGCATGCAATAGTGTGTTTCCACTTTCCTCCACGCATTTGGCTACTGTGCTGCCTGTGACCTTCACTGTTTTCACTGATAAGCAATTCTTCTTTTCCATCTAAAATTTCCCTCCCCTCCCCATGTATAAAAAGAATTACAGTAAATAAATCCTTGTTCCTGAAAGCCAACAAAGCCACCTACTCTTCAGAAATAAGAATAGTTTGGAAAAAGGACTGATCAGAGTAAAGTACTGTTCAGGGAGGAGATGCAAGGAGAAAAGCATGGGGTTATCATTAAAAGGGCAAGAAATGTGTGGCAGAAAGCAGCATTCTTCAGTGTTGGAAGTGAAGTTTTACTTCGTAGACCTGTACAAGCACTTTAGGTGATTAAATAGGGAAGAACCAGAACTTGAAATTGGAATTGAAAAAGACTTATATAATTTGGTCCCGTTGGCCAGAAAAGGAACAGTACAATTTTGGATCTAAATCTAATTGGGATTTAACTAGATTCTTGGAAGTTTTTCCATTTTTCATCAGGAAAACATCAAGTGCTCGTCTTTTAGGAGCGTTGATGGACTGCAGACTCCAGTAGTGCACAGTGTATCCTAAACCAGTTTTCAGTAGCCACTGCGGGGCAGCCAAAGGTATTCCAACTGAAACGAGAATCTAAACAGCTTTGTAATGTGCACAGGGAAGGAGGTTAAACATTTTGGACAGAAAATGATCAAACTCATAGCTCCTATTCTTACTTAAAACTTTTTTTGACATTGAAAATTTATGCTGGAATTTCATCTTTTGCCCAAGACTCCTGCAGCAGTGTCTTAACAATTCCTGCTTACACAGGACACTTTAAAACAAAAAGCATTAAATAATTTTGGCCTGAGCCTATCCAAAGTCAAATGCATTTTAAAGGGCTATCTTTCATGCAAACAGTACCAAGATTACAGCAAGGAGACTCGATATTAAAGAGTAATAAGGCAATGTGTGAATTAAGCATATTATATTTGACTTCCATCAAGGACTATGCCACTTGCATAATCCATTATGTTCTCATAAACCTATACTTTCCAACATATAGCTCTCACCTGCAACTCTGCAATCCAGCAACCACAGACTGAAACAGGCTTTTAAGAGTGCATTACAGCCCTGGCCGGTTTGGCTCAGCGGTTAGAGCGTCAGCCTACGGTCCACAGAGACCCGGGTTCGGTTCCCGCTAAGGGCTAAGGGTACGTACCTTGGCTGCTGTTTGTCCCCGGCCCTGGTTGGGTCGTGTGGGTGGCGGCCACTCGATGTGTCCCTTTCACATCGATGTTTCTCTCTCTTCCTCTCTCTCCTTCCCGCTCTATCTGAGTAAAAAATGGAAAAATGTCCTAGGGTGAGGATAAAAAAAAAAAAAAAAGAGTGCATTACAGGGACTGGATAAGAATTCATCTCACCTTTTTCTTCCTCATGACATATACAGATGTCCACCTGCCATCTGCCATTGTTCTCTCTCTCCCCCTACCTTACCTTGTCCCTTCTGGAAGGATAGAAGTGAGGGTGGGGCAGGCCATGATTAAATAGAGTGCCTGTTCATGAAGTTGCTCTTAAATCCCTTGTCTCCTGGTCTCAACCGGCTTTCTGTTCCCGGGATGCCACTGATAGGCCAAGTTCAGAATGAACCACCTGAGTGGTATCATTTACATTCTTACGGATGGGAAAACTGAGACTCTGGCCAATGTACTAAAAATGTATGGTCAGTGACTGAGCTGACACCACATAGGGGCCACCCAGGATCCTGAAAGAAAGTAATATAGACCTTCTGGAAGACCCTCTGTTACAATCTAAACTTAGGGGTCAGAGTTCTTTGCCATTCCAAAGCTCCTAGATCTGATGAGGCAAACCCTCAGTTGTGGAAGGCCTAAGAATCCACGTAAATGAATAGCAGCAGTCTGGTGAAATAATTAAAGAAACCTTAACAGTATCTGTTTTTTTTTTGTTTTTATCCTCACCCGAGGACATTTTTCCATTTTTTGTTCAGGTAGAGTGGGAGGGAGAGAGAGGAACAGAGAGAGAGAGAGAGAAACATCGACATGAAAGGAACACATCGAGTGGCTGCCACCCGCATGACTGACCAGAGCCGGGGACAAACGGCAACTGAGGTACATGCCCTTAGCGGGAACCAAACCCGGGTCTCTCAGGACCGCAAGCTGGCGCTCTAACCGCTGAGCCAAACCGGCCAGGGCTTCCGTTTTTTGTACAGAGAGAGTGGGAGGGAGAGAGAGGAAGAGAGAGAGAGGGAAACATCAATGTGAAAGGGACACATCGAGTGGCCGCTACCCGCACAACCAACCAGGGCCGGGGACAAACTGCAACCAAGGTACATGCCCTTAGCGGGAACCGAACCCGGGTCTCTCCGGACCGCAGGTGGATGCTCTAACCGCTGAGCCAAACCGGCCAGGGCAACAGTATCTGTTTTGAAGAAAGAAACAGAAGCTTGTGTGTGGTGGAGGTGATGGTAGGTCCTCTGGGGCATGGATGTACTGCGTGGGTGAATATGCCAAGTGCTAAAATGGATGAAGGTATTAGCCATTGTTCAAATCAAAACAATGCCCTCCCCCACCGTTTAAAAGCATTAGGAATCCTCATGTTGAGTTGTCCTTAAATTATTAGAAAGTAAGTGTGATCCAGGCCCTGTATATTGCATGACCAGACAGGGCAGATACACAAAAATCTACCACTGGGGAAGAAAGGTCCTTAAACTTGATGTGCTTATAATCATATCATATGGTGATAATATCCCAGGATATCTGAGAAAACCCCATGGAAAGGAAGGTGATGGAAAAAATGGTAAAGTAGGTAAGTCTTTTTTACCTGGGTACTAGAGATGGCCAGCTATTTTATTTTCTACTGCATTTGTGTGGATGTATCTGAGAAAAAAGAGTTGCCTTTGTCCTTTTTTGTCTAAGGATAGCATTAGATGGCAGTTTCAAACCGTTGTGGAAAGCAATTTTTTTTTTTACTATTAATTACCCCAAAATTTTACATTATTTATGGTATTTTATATGGATAGTTTTACAATATATATTGTAAATTATAAAGCTAATTATGAAGTATTTTATTTCTCAGTAAATGAGTGAAGTCAGTCTTTTCTGTTTTGTTTGATTGGTGGATATTATAGCTAGCTCTTTATTACCTGTAGAAGGGATGATCCTTTTGGGTAGGATATTTATTGCACAGAAAATCCCCAACTACATTTCAATATGCCTGGACACTAGGCCTTTCATCAAACTTGCTAACAAGTTGCAACAGATGAGTGATTTGTTCCCCAGAGAAATAGCCAAAAGGCATTTCAGAGAAGGCAGAAGGAACTGAGAGTCTGGATATCCATCAGCTAGTTAATTCACACCTGAATAATTGAGAGTGTGCTTTATATAAAATATTTATGAAGGTTCCACAATGTGCTGAGAAGTAGATGCATCAAGTAAAAATCCCAAATAAAACCAACCTGCACAGTGTTTACGTTTCATATGGATCTTACACTTGACTGGAACACACAAAATAGAATGTGTTTTCAAATTTAAGTGTGTGTGAGAATCATGAGGGGGATGTGTCTGTTAAAATTGCAGATTTCCAGATGAACATTAGAGGTGCTTCTCAGGAATCTGTTTTTAACTTTATTTCAAATGATTCTGAGGCAGGTAGTCTAGAGACTTCTCTTGAAGAAAATATCCATTTGCGTAGTGGCTGAAAAAGTTTATTTCCTAGGAGGCATAAGAGAAGGAACAGAGATACCCTGACCTACAAATTGCAGAAAAAGAAGAAGACCAAAGAGAATGCTTATTAGCATAAAGGAGAGTGTGGGCATAAAGAAAAAAGAAAAAGAAGCCCTGGACGGTTTGGCTCAGCAGTAGAGTGTCGGCCTGTGGACCAATGAGTCGTGGGTTCTGAGTACCTTGGTCACAGTTCGTCCCCAGCCTGGTCGGGGTCATGCAGGAGGCAACCAGTCGATGTGTCCCTTTCACGTCGATGTTTCTCTCTCTCTCTCCCTCCCACTCTCTCTGAAGATAAATAGAGAATAAAAAAAAAAAAAAAAGAAAAAGAAAAAGAGGATAGATAATAGAATAATGGTATAAAAGATCTTAGAATCTGAGAGATTTTGTTATAATGCTATGGTGCCTGTACTTTACTATAAATTACAGTTACTGTATGTTACACTTTAGACGTGAGTAGTTTTGGGATCTACAACTCAGCCACAGCTCACTTGCATTCTAAAAGGAAGCCCAGACTCCAGATACAACTGATTTAGCTATTTATATCGAATCAATACCAGAAACAATAATTAGCATAATGAACATCAGAAAAAGAATTCCACTGGTTACATTGGTGGTTATTATCCAGCATAATGGGTGTTAGAAGTGGGCCCTCATTGGTGAAATTGGCATTCAAGATATGTGGACTGCCTAAAATATTTTAGGGATAACTTCCTCCTCTTGTATAGACAGGTTATAGAAATGCAGAAAAGCCTATAGCTACCCTTCACTGAGGGATGAATTCTAATCCCTCAATAATCCCTAAATGGTTTAGACAGTGAATCCAAAGATGACTGATTACTTGGCCTATAATGTTACAGAATCTTTTGGCTTTGGGATGTTATTTTAGCTTCCTTGAATGTCATTTTGTCTGGCAATATGTTTAGGAACCCCCTCTAAGAATGGAGAATTGGGACTTCATCGATCTTACAGAACAAATGATATAAATATCCTGTACCTGTTTGTTAATAAATATTTGTAGGATAATTGTTGATATACAAAACAGAAGCATTCAGACTTGTTCTAATTTTAACTTGAAGCAAGTTCCTCAGGGTGTTTGCTTATTCTCAGTCACCTTACCTGTTTTGGTTAGTAAGCTATCTATTAAAAAGACTGTATAATGTTGTCATGACCCAATTGGCATAGACCAGTTCACAACACAAGTGTAAAAAAAAAAAAAAAAATCTCAAAACTTCAATTGGGAGAGAAATTTGGTGAACCTTCTCTTTGTGGTCTTTCTGTTGTGAGAAAATTCACAGTTTTTGTGCTCTCTCTGTAAGGCACGTGTATTCATTTGTCCTGATCTTTTGGTCCCAAGAAGATATGAAAGGATCAACAGAGGCTTGAATAGAAGTAGCTTCCAAAGGCATGCAGCTTCGGCTGAGTAATTCACTTTTCTAGTTTGCTCCATGACAAAGAGCAAATGTGAGAAATAGGAATAGAATTCTGACATTTCAGACACTGTCCCACTGTGATCTCCAATGGGCCATTTTATTTCAGATCTTGCCCAGGGTATTCTTTACAAAATATATCTTTTTTTAAAATTTTGATTGTCTCAATTCTTTCCTCTCCCCAAGTAATTACTGGTTTAAAAAAAAAAAAAGTAAAAGCTAATCAGAAAGCTTTAGTTGTATGTTCCTCAATTTTCCCTGCTTAAATATTTTGAAGTAATCAGATGCTTTCCTCACATCTGCCTAGAAAATAAATCATATAGTTAATACCTTTCACATTTATTTATATATAGGCACTCAGATATGAGAATCTTCAAATGTGTTACATGATAATTTGTTCTACTGTATAAGGGAAACTTTAAATGGGAAAATTGAAATGTATCTATTTATCTAGCTATATCTATAGCAACATCTTTTAAAAGTGATATTGTATAAAACAAATTTAGAACATATAACCCAACACCCTTCCACGTTGAATGGTAAAAATACCTATGAGTCATTCCAAAATAGTAAAGACTCAAATTCTGGTGTAGCAGACTAACTAAACTATAGACATTGTGAATGTTTAAGAATGTTACTCTAGAGACTTCCGGTCAAGATGGCAGCATAGGTAAACGCGGTATCGCGTCCTCCCACAACCACATCAAAGTTACAACTAAGCTACAGAACAACCATCATTCAAAACCTCTGGAAATCAAGCTGAGTGGAAGTCATACAACTACGAAATTAAAGAAGCAGCCACATCCAGACTGGTAGGCGGGGCGGCAGTGCGACGGGCTGGTCCCACACCCACGTGTGGCGGATAAAAATCAGGAGGCTCCTGCAGCTGGAAAGGTCCTTCCTGAGGACTGAGGGGGTCTCTGTCCCACACCAGGTGCCCCGCTCAGAGTTCCAGTGCCAGGAAGAGAAGTCCCCATAACTTCTGGCTGGAAAAAGCAGCGGGAACTGAGGCTCAGGGAGGCTGAAGCGGCTGGAGCCCCAGGCAGCTCCTTAAAGGGCCCACGCACGGACTTATCGGACTCTCTCCCTCTAAGCTTGGAGGGGAGGCAGCTCCAGGGGCACCAGAGTCATACAGGGAAGAACTGAGCTGTTTGGCACTGGAGCGAGGGCTGGAGGGGGGGCTTTCTCGGGGAGAAACGTGCTGTAAGAGGCCTTTGTTCCTTTGGTGAGCCCTGCCTGGGGGCAGCAGGCAGTCTCCATATCTGGGACTCCAGAAACCTGGCTCACACTGGTAGCCCCGCCCTGCTGACTCCCTGAGGCCTTGCCCCGCCCCACCCAACTTTCAAGCCCACCCAAGCTGTTGCCACTTGCTTAACCATAGGATTGGCCTGTCTTGGATCCTGCTTCAGGTTTTTCCTAAATTCTTTCAAACGAGCAGCATCTGGTCTCAGCGAGCCCCATACCTCTCATTAAGTAATACACTGAAACAAACACAGGGAGGCAGCCAAAATGAGGAGACAAAGAAACAGGTCCCAAATGAAAGAACAGAACAAAACCCCAATAAAAGAACTAAGCGAAATGGAGATAAGCAACCTAACAGATACTGAGTTCAAAATACTGCTTATCAGGATGCTCGATGAACTTAGTGAGAACCTCAGTGAACTTAGGGAGGGCCTCAAGAGCATAAAAAAGGACCAGTTAGAAATCATGGATACACAGTTAGAATTGAAGGAGGCATTAAATGAAATAAAGAATAACTTACACAGCTTCAATAATAGAGTATGTAAATCCAAGGAGCAAACCATCGATTTGGAATATAAGGAAGCAAAAAATCCCCAATCAGAACAGCAAAAAGAAAAAAGAATCCAAAAAAATGAGGAGAGTGTAAGGAGCCTCTGGGACAACTTCAAGAGTGCCAACACTCGCATCTTGAGGGTGCCAGAAGGAGAAGAGAGAGAACAAGAAATCGAAAACCTGTTTGAAACAATAATGGCAGAAAACTTTCCTAACTTGGTGAAGGAAACAGACATACTAGTCCAGGAAGCACAGAGAGTCCCAAACAAGATGAACCCCAAGAGGCCCACACCAAGACACATCATCATCAAAATGCAAAAGGTTCAAGACAAAGAGAGAATCTTAAAAGCAGCAAGGGAAAGGCAGCTAGTTACCTACAAGGGAGTACCCATTAGGCTGTCAACTGATTTCTCAAAAGAAACTTTGCAGGTCAGAAGGGAGTGGCAAGAAATATTCAGAGTGATGAAAACCAAGAACCTACAACCAAGATGCCTCTATCCTGCAAAGCTGTCATTTAGAATCGATGGCCATATAAAGAGTTTCCCAGACAAGAAAAAGTTAAAGGAGTTCATCACTACCAAACCGTTATTATATGAAATGATGAAGGGTCTTTTTGAAGAAAAAGATAAAGTGTATGAACAAACAAAATGGCAATGAATACATATCTATCAACAATGGAATCTACAAACAAAATGAACAGGTAGAAGAGAAACATTCTCATAGATACAGAGAACATTTTGTTGGTTGCCAGTTGGGAGGAGGGTTGGGGGAATGGGTGAAAAAGGTGAAGGGATTAAGAAGCACAAATTCATTGCTAGACTGACAAACCTCAAAGGGAAAGGGGTTGGGGGGGGTGGGAAGAAATAAACCAAAGAACTTATATGCATAACCAATGGACACAGACAATAGTGTGGGAAAAGGTGGGAGGGGGGGCGGGAGTGGGGAGGAGGGGGTCAATGGGGGAAAAATGTGGAACATCTGTAATACATTTTACATCCAACAATAAAGATTTGGGAAAAAAAAAAAAAAAAAGAATGTTACTCTAGCCCGGCCAGTGTGGCACCAAGAGGTTGTCGGTTTGATTCCTGGTCAGGGCACATGCCCAGGTTGTAGGCCCAATCCCCAGTGGGGGACATGCAGGAGGTGGCCAATTGATGTTCTCTCTCATCGATGTCTCTATCTCTTTCCCTCTCCCTTCCTCTCTCTCTAAAACCAATAATATATATGTTAATATATATATATTATTATAAACCAACCATATATATATATATATATATATATATATATATATATATGATGTTACTCTAAAATGTTATACTTTAATTTGGATATTCTCTCACATTTCTAGATACATAATTTATTAGACAATGTTAATATGCAGAGAAAAAGTGGGAGGTATCTATAAGTAACTTTGCATATGTTCGCCACAACTTGCCAGCTAATTATTATTTTGTGATATGATGGTTCTGATTAAAAAATAAAAAACTAAACTCAGTTATAAATGCATGCAATCAAACTTCATATGCAAGCCAAAATAAACCCGGCATTGTAAGTCAGAAGAACCCATTAGGGGATCTGGTATTACCAATGTTCCAAGGCTAACTGTGTGGATCAAAAGTGCTCTCTTGTTTAACGGACAGAGGTATGAAAGAGAATACTTAAAAGATAAACTAGTTGGAGTTTTACATATGACATCAGTACACACACTTTCAATTCAAGTTGAAAGACAAGGGGTAATGTCTTCAATTCTTTTCAGAGTTTAAGAAATAGTTATTGGATAATAAACTAAAGCCTCTTCTCCAGAGAGCCGTTTTTAATTCAAGGAAAGATAACCTCTCATTGCTTCTGATCTCAGACATAGGAGACTGTTATGCGTTAAACTGTGTCTCCCCAAATTTTCTATGTTAAAGTTTTAACGCCCAGTATCTCAGAGTATGAACCTACTTGGAAATCGGGTCATTGCAGATCTAATTAGTTAAGATGAGATCAGAGTGGAGTAAAAGTCAAGGAACATCAAAGATTGCCAGCGAACTACCAGAAGCTAGGTGAGAGGCATGAAACACTTTCTCTCTCTCAGCCCTTAGAAGACGAAGTCCTTGAGTGAACTTCTGGCCTCTACACCTGAGACAGTAAATTCTGCTGTTTACACCACCCATTTTGTGCTACTTTGTTATGTCAGCCCTAGCTAACTAGTACAGGGATAGAAATAATAACGAAGACACAATCTCTATCCTCCAAGTGCCCACCAACAGTTGTCCTATTGTAAGAGTAGAGAATCCTTTTTTAAAAATTAATTAATTTATTTTTGTTACAGATGTTTCTCCTGTTTCCCCCACTGATTCCCCCCTTCCTCTCCCTCCCTGCCATCTCCAGCTTTCTTGTCCATGTCCATTGTTCATGCATACATACATATAAGTTCTGTGGTTTATCTCTCCCCCACCACCCCTTCTTCTGGGGACTCTCGGTCTGTACCCCACTTCCACATCTCTGGGACTACCCTATTCCTCAGACTGTTATGTTCATTATATTCCACAAATAAGTGAGATCATATGATACTTGTCTTTCTCTGTTTGGCTTGTTTCACTTAGGATAATACTTTCCAGGTTCCTCCGTGTCATCTCAAAGGATAAGAGATCTTCCTTTCTTTTTTTTTTTTTTATCCTCACCCGAGGACATTTTTCCATTTTTTGTTCAGATAGAGCAGGAGGGAGAGAGAGAGAGAGAAACATCGATGTGAAGGGACACATCGAGTGGCTGCCACCCGCACGACCAACCAGGGCCAGGGACAAACTGCAGCCGAGGTACGTGCCCTTAGCGGGAACCGAACCCGGGTCTCTCTGGACCGCAGGCCGACGCTCTAACCGCTGAGCCAAACCGGCCAGGGCGAGATCTTCCTTTCTTATTGACAAAGTTTTGTCACTACAGTCGCAACATTCAGAAGACTGGAAACAGAAATAGATCAGAGGGAAAATATATGTTATCTAGGGCTGACAAAGTTGAAAATGAAGGGACAGATGTTTCAAGGCATTGATGTACATTCTTGAAATGGCCGACCACGGGATCAAGTCTGGGAGGACAAGTGAGGGAAAACGATATGGAAAGGGGTACATGTGCTGATGAGCTACATCAAGAATAGAAAACCTGGAGAGTGGCATTAGCAAGATGGTGGCATAGGTTGTTCCTGACTTTGCTCCCTCTCACTAGAAGAGTAGCTGATAACTATTCAAGAATAAACACCACTGAGAGAATCCTAGAACACTGGGGTGAGGCTGAAATACTCCCTGAACCAAAGAGACCAAGGTAGATGGCAATAAAAGGCGACAGAAGTGGCTACATGCTGACCACATTACTTCTCCCTAAGGCCAGTGCAGCACCACTTGCAAAGGTCTCCTTGAGCCGCCCATTACTCTGGAGGGAAAAGGGAACCTGGAGGGACAACCAGTCAACCCCCAGCACTGGGGGGCCACTTTGTGGAACTGCAGTGGAATCTATGGGGCTCAACCACTGGGAATCTGACTGTCACTGAGAAGGAAGGAGGGGATGGCAACAACCAGCACATGAATCTTGGCAAGCCAAGTTCATGCCTTCAGTGCCCAGGTAGTGAGTCCAACCTGTGACTTTGCTCATCTGCAGAACCAAGACAGGGGTGCACTGTGACCAGGAAAATAGATGGGATGCAGATCTGCCTGGTGCTGATCCTCAAACAAGGAGTTTTGCTGGCTCTAGAGCCGGCTTTGCTCAGGCAAGGAGCTGAATCACAGCCCCATCTCTTGTGCAGAGTGTTCTGTCCACATCTGACCAGGAGGGCTGGTGATAACTCTTGGAAGCAGTACGATCCCCTGACACTTGATCTGAGAGGGAGGTAGACAGAGCTGATACTCCCCAGAGAAAACCAGTGGCCCTGTTCAGTCAGGAAACTTGGATTGTGGGTCAGCTTGAGTTAAGACAACAAAGAGGTTTAGAGCTGCTTTTCCTGCCGTGCCTGGCAGTGAATCTAATTTGTAACCCTGCTCATTGCTGAATACAGTATTCACTTTGTCTGACCAAAGAACCTAACCAGGGGGCATGCTCATTTAGTAGCACTATATATGGTGGCACTTGAAAAGAGAGCATAGCCCATGGCTTTCCCTATCTTCAGAGTGAAACTGGTGGCCTCACCTGACTGGGGAATTCAGTGCACACTCTGGCCTCATTTGGGTTCCCAAACAATGAGGTGTAAAGGCCCTGGGTCTCATCATGCTGCCCTGCCAGGACAGGGAAGCTAATTCATAGCTCCATCTACTACTGAATGTAGTACAGTCCCAACCAGCTAATAAGCCTGACCCAGGAATTCAGGCAACTGGCGCAGACCATCCTACAACCTCTCTTGGGTAGGGAACCAAACTAATAGTCCTATCCAAACTTTCTCAGCTAGTGGCAATTACTCAAATGACATAATACCAATGTAAAGAATAAAGGATCATGAAAAACCAGGTAAATATGACACCACCAAAGGAAATTAATACAGTTCCAATAACTGACCCAAAAGAAATGGTGATCTATGAACTGCTAGACAAAGAATTTGGAATAATCCTCTTAAGGAAGTTTAGTGAAATATACACACAAACACAGACAATTATATGAAATTAGGAAAATAATACATGAACAAAACAAGAAGTTTGACAAGGAAATAGAAATCATCAAACAAACATATTCACATTCTGGAATTCCCATAAGGAGACAAGAAAGAAAAGAGCAGAAAGCATATTTAAAGCAATAATAGTTGAAAATTTCCTGAACCCAGGGAGAGAAATGGATACCCAGATCCATAAATCCCAAAGGACCCCAAGTAGTTTGAACTTGAATAGCAGTAGAGTGAGATACATTGTAATTAAATTGTCAAAAGTCAAAGACAAAGAGTGAATTTTAAGAGCAGCAAGAGAAAAAAAGAAGTTACATACAGGGGAACCTTCATAAGACTGTTGGTAGACTTCTCAACATACACTTTTCAGGCCAGGTGAGAATTGGATGACATATTCTAAATATTGAAAAAAATGAGCTGTCAACCAAAAATTCTATATTCAGAGAAGTTGTCCCTCAGAAACAGAGGAGGGATAAAGACTTTCCTGAACAAACAAAAGGTGATGAAGTTCATTACCACATACCTGCCTTATAAGAAATGTCAAAGGAAAGTTCTTTGCATGGAACTAAAAAAACAAAACAAAACACACTAACTGACATCATGAAAACCTAAAAGGTAGTGTAAATCACGCTGTGAATGGTAAATATATAGTTATAGTTAGATTATGCAATAGGGTAATGGTGGTACATGATTCATTTATAATTCTAGTTTAAAATGAAAAAAACAAACAAACACAAAAGTAGTCAATATAACTATACTATAATAATTTGTTATTAGTTATACAATATAAAAACATGTAAATTATAACAGCAATAATCTAAAATGTGAGGAGGAGGAGAAGTAAAAGCATAATGTTTATAAATTGTATTGGAGTTAAGTTGTTATCAGTTTAAAATAGGGTGCTTTAAGATATTTTATGTAAGTCTCATGGTAACCACAAGGCAAAATCCTATAGTAAATACACAAAAGAACATGATGAAGTAGTCAAAACATATTGATACCAACAGACATCAAAACATAAAAAAAGCAGAATAAGAAACAATGAATCTATAAAACAACCAGAAAACAATGAAAAAATGGCTGTAGTAAGTCCTTACCTATTAATGATTACATGTAAACAGGTTAAATTATCTAGTTAAAAGACAATAACTGGATGAATGATCCAACAATATTTCTACCTGCAAGAGATTCACTTTTGTCTTAAAGACACACTTAGACCGAGAAGTGAAGGAATGTAAAAAGATATTTGAAACAAATGATAACAATAACAAAAAAAGGGGTATCTAGACAGTTCACTCTCCATAACTTCCATGAACAACTATACACCAATACATTGGACAACCTACAAGAAATAAAAAAAAAAAATTCTTAGAAATATGCAACTTGTTATGACTGAATCAAGAAGAAATAGAAGATCTGAATGCACCAATTAACTATTAAGGAGATAATCAATAATCAAAAATCTCCCCAAAACAACAACAAAACCAAGGAGTAGAGAGGAAGAAATAAAATTGTCTCTATTTGTAGATGACATGATTTTATATATAGAAAATCTTGAAGACTCAACCAAAAAAAAAGCTGCTGGATCAAATCAATGAATTCAGTAAAGTTGCAGGATACAAAATTAACATACACTAACAATAAATTTTCTGAAAAATCAATCAATCAATCCCACTTATAATAGCATCAAAAACAATAAAATGCTTAGGGGTAAATTTAACCAAGGAGGTAAAAAATCTCTACTAGAAAATTACAAGACATTGATGAAATAAATAAAAGATACAAACAAATGGAAAGGCAGCCCATGTTCACAGATTAGAATAATGAATATTGTTAAAAGGTCAATACTACCAAAAGCAATCCCTATCAAGATTCCAATGCAATCTTTTTTTTTTTTACAGAAGCAGAAAAAATATTCTTAAAATTTATATGGAATCACAAAAGACCCCAGATAGCTAAAACAAACAAACAAAAATAAAACAAAAAACCTGACAAAGAACAAAGCAAGAAGCATTACACTTCTTGATTTCAAGCTATGCTATAAAGCTATGGACATCAAAACAGTATGGTACTGGCATAAAAACAAACAATAGACCAATGGAATAGAACCAAGAGGCCAGAAATAAACCCAATCATATATGTTCAACTAATATTTGACAGGGGAACCAAGCATACTCAGAGGAGAAAAGAGAGTTTCCTCAATAAATGATACTGGGATAATTGGATAGTCACATGTAAAAGAATGAAACTGGACCCCCTATCAGACATCAGTCATAAAAATTAACTAAAAATTGATTAAAGACTTAAATATCAGACCTGAAATCATAAAACTCCTAGAAGAAAACATAGGAAGAGAGCTCCTTGACATGGGTCTTGGTAGTGATTTTTTTGTATATGCCATCTAAAGTACAAGTGACAAAAAATAAATAAGTGAGACTACATCAAAATAAAAGTCTTCTGTACAGCAAAAGAAACCACCAACAAAGTGAAATGAAAACCTACAGAATGGGGAAAAAATATTTTCAACCATATATCTAATAAAAGGTTAATATCCAAAATATACAAAGAACTCATACAACTCTACAGCAAAAAAACCCCAAATAACCCAATTAAAAAAATAAGTAAAGGACTTGAACAGACATTGCTCCAAAGAAAATATATAAAAGGCCAACAGATACATAAAAAGATGCTCAACACCACTAGTCATTAGGGAAATGCCAATGAAAACCAGAATGAGATATCACCTCACACCTGTTAGATGGCTTTAATAAAAAAGACAAGAGATAAATGCTGGCATAGATGTGCAGAAAAGGGAACCCCTGTGTACTGGTGGTTGGACTATAAATTGGTACAGCCACTATAGAAAACAGTACGGAGGATTAAAAAAAAATAAGGCTAGAATTGTCATTCGATTCAGCAATTTTACTTCTGGGAATATACAAAGTGAGTGAAAACACTAACTTGAAAAGATACATGCACTCCCATGTTCAGCATTACTTCCAATAGTCAAGATATGAAAACAACCTAAGTGTCTATTAATGGGTGAAAGGATAAAAACATTGTGATATATATATATATAAATATACATACACAATGAAATAATATTTTAGTCATAAACAATGAGGAAATCTTATCATTTGTGACAACATGGATGGACCTTGAACATATTCTGCTAAGTGAAATAAATCAGACGGAGAAGGACAAATACTGTATAATCTCTCTTACATGTGAAATCTTAAAAAACAAAACAAAACAGAAAATGAACCAAACACATAGATAAAGAGATCAGACTTGTGGTTACTATAAGTGTAGGGTGCACGGAGGGGAATTGGAGGAAGGTAGTCAAAAGGTACAAACTTCCAGTTATAAGTTAAATAAGTACTAGGGATGCTATGTATAGCATGGTGGCTATAGCAAACACTGCTATATGATATATAGGAAAGTTGTTAAGGGAGCA
Organism: Molossus molossus; assembly: GCF_014108415.1. Taxonomy (NCBI): domain Eukaryota; kingdom Metazoa; phylum Chordata; class Mammalia; order Chiroptera; family Molossidae; genus Molossus; species Molossus molossus. Next base: position 87,403,701 of record NW_023425388.1, read on the forward strand.
AATCTTAAGACTTATCACAAGGAAAATTTGTGTTTTCCATTTTTCCTTCTTTTCTTTTTATGGTGTCTGTATGAGAATATGGATGTTAGTTGAACCTACTTGTAGTAAACATTTCAGAATATATGTAAATCAAACCATCATGCTGTATGTCTTAAACTTACACAGTGATATATGTCAATTATTTATTTATTTATTTATTTATTTATTTATTTATTTATTTATTTATTTTTTATCCTCACCCGAGGATATTTTTCCATTTTTTGTACAGATAGAGTGGGAGGGAGAGAGAGGAAGGGAGAGAGAGAGAGAGAAACATTGACGTGAAGGGACACATCAAGTGGCTGCCACCTGCACGACCAACCAGGGCCGGGGACAAACTGCAACCAAAGTACGTGCCTTTAGCGGGAACCGAACCCGGGTCTCTCCGGACCGCAGGCCGATGCTCTAACCGCTGAGCCAAACCGGCCAGGGCTATGTCAATTATTTTTTAAAAAACTGGAAAAAAAAAAAAGAAAGAAATCTGGGATCAGTGGGAAGATTAGGTGGTTATAGAATTTTTTTAAAAGAACTTTTACTCTTTTAGCTCTGGATTTGGGTAGTTGTGCCCTCTTTGAGGACGGATTTGAGGATGTTAGATGTTTTCACTATTTTTATTTTTTAAATTTTATTTATTTATTTATTATTATTATTATTATTATTATTTTAATCCTCACCCGAGGACATTTTTTCATTATTTTTAATATGCTAATGTCTTAATTCTAATAAAAATCATATAGTCATCACCTTGATAATTAAAAATAATTTTTTTTCTTTATTGATTTTAGAGAGAGAGGAAGGGAGAGAGAGATAGAAACATCCATGAAAGAGAACATCGATTGGCCACCTCTTTCATGCCCCCACTGGGGATTTGGCCCACAACCTGGGCATGTGCCCTGACCGGGAATCGAACCGGTGACCTCTTGGTGCATGTGTCAATGTTCAACCACTGACCTACACTGGCCGGGCTTTATAATCTTTAAAAAAAATCTTTAAAATATAAATATTTCAGACACCCAAGTCTCATGAAGACTAATACAAGGATCACTCACATATCCACCATTTGGCTTTAGTACAGCTGAAGCCCTACTACTCTTTCTGATCTCATTCCTCCCGACTCCCTGGTACCTTCTACTCTGAACTTAGTGTTTTTCATTTGCTTGCGTTCCTGTTTTGTATCTCTCCCCAGAGCCATTCAGATTAGAGACCAGGGTTGGAGTCTTTATACTCCTGCCCTTGCCAGTTATTGGTACAGAGCTGTCCGTGGGGAGATGCAAATTATAAGTTGCTTTCAGCTCTTCTCTCCTGCAGGCTAGATGGGTGCCAGAAGTCTTCAGGGCAGCCTTCTGATAAAACCACGGTACTTACGATTGGAGTAAGTATTTTGGGAGCCTGTGTACTTAAAAATAGGAAGATGAGAAATATGGAAAGTACACTATCAATTCTGGCAACATGTCCTATCACATGGATATACACTACACTTTACCTATTTTCTTATTGGAGGACATTTAATTCACATATATATTTATTCTAGTTTTTAACAGTAGATATGAAAAGTATGCCATAAAAGTAGTTTTTAACAGGAGATGCTAAGAGTATGCCATAAAAATAGACATCTTTAAGCATTCCCTAAAGATTTATTTTATGTTGCACTTTAAGAAATAATGTCCCCCATAAAGTCTCTGAGAAGTCAGCTGAAGGATGAAAGACTGCTTATTCTGGATTGTTAGAGATGGAGTGAGCTGAGAGATGAGCAAGAACTCCTTTTCACAGAGTGCAGCTGATTCTGATGCCTTAGTTGGGATGCTGCGGGTGGGGTCTCCTTGCTGCAGTAGGGCCCAGGTTCTGTGCCCTGGCCTCCTAAGGGACCTTGTCAAAGAAGAATCCTCCATTTCCTAAAGTCCTTCCAAACCCTTTTAACCTTCCATTGTATACTTTGCATACCTTGTATACCTTCCACTGTAAAACTTGTTTTATCCTAGGTTGCTTTGTTTTATGTTTTAAAGCATATTTCATCTTTACTGGTTTTTTTGTTTGTTTGTTTGTTTCTACTTATTTAATATTTATCTTTTAAAGCTTTTTTTTTTTTAAGCGGGCATCAGGAGATATTTGCATAAAAGTACAGGTTGATTGTGCCCAAGGCAAAAGAGGCCCAATAGCTGTTTCTCTTTCCTCGTCCCCCTCCCCCTCCACTCTCTCAGCTCTTAGATTTTGAGATGCTAAAAGGATCTCTGTCTCCTACTTGAGTTCCAAATGGTCTCCAGGACCTAAAGAGCAGGTCTGTGGGATATGTTTGCAGCCTAAATCATAGATGAACAATGCTTTTGACGTTTCAACATACACGAGGGGGAGAAGTAGTTTTTCATCCAAAAGAGCAAGTACTTTACGCAGATTTGCCGAGGAGCAGTCTCAGAGCAGTGCTGATTTTGTACAGCATCACATGCCCTGTGTATACAAAGATGAAGAGGACATCCATGGCAGAAATCCAACTGTGTAAACCTCCAACTTGTATACATTTGTGTAAACCCAAAAGAGAAAATTTTAAGAATGTGACTGGGTAGTAATGCTTAAGGAGAACTCCTAAAATGAAAGCAAATCTCAAAATAACTTTAATTTTAGGATTCTTTTAGTAAAGTGTTAGAATTTCCCTTTTAATGGCCTGGCTTAAGAGTAACTAACCAAATATAACAACTACCACAGCAAGCACAAACCTCCTTTTAAGGAGATTAGATTTTCGGCTCTTAATTAGTTGGTTAGTATTATGGATTGAATACCTGTATACTCCCAAAACTCATATGTTAAGGCCTTAACCCCCAAGGTGATGGTATTTAGAAGTGGGGCCTTTGGGGGGTGATTAGGTGTAGATGAGGCTGTGAGGGTGGGGACTAGTATCTTCATAAGGAAGAAAGAGGAGAGAGTAGAGCGCTGTTTCAACCACAGAAAGACACAGTGAGAGGGTGGCTGTCTGCAAGCCAGGAAGAGAGTCCTCACCAGGGAACTGAATAACAGTCCTGCTGAGGTTGGACCTCCAGCTTCCAGAACTGTGAGAAATAAATTGCTGTTGTTTAAGCCACCCAACTGATGGCATTTTGTTACGGCAGCCCAAGAATTAGGTTGACAGAATTCCCAGTAGGAGTTTTAGTCTGGATGTTCACTAACCTTATATACTACTTAAAGCTTATAGACTTTGCAGCCTGAAAACCAAAGTTTGATGAACTATAAAGTGTATCAGTAACAGTGCCGCTCCATCATAAACTCCACATTCTATAACATTTCTTGGGAATGTGAAGGCAGTGGAGGCATACTTCTTTTCTTTTTTTAAATTAAAAAAAAATTTTTTTCTTTATTGACTTTAGAGAGAGAGAGGAATGGACAGGGAGAGAGATAGAAACATCAATGAGAGAACATCGATTGGCTGCCTCCTGCATGCCCCCCACAGGGGACTGGGCCCACAACCTGGCCATGTGCCCTGACCAGGAATTGAACCCATGAACTCTTGGTGCATGGGTCAGTGCTCAACCACTGAGCCACACAGGCTGGGCTATGTTAGTGTATTTCTTAAGATGGACATGGGGGCTAGTAGACATTGCCAGGTGAGCTGACCAATATTAGGGAGTGCAGTCTTAACTATAATTCTTTTCTCTCTGAACTTCTTTTGATAATATTATACCAAAAAAATCTTAGTATTTTCCACTGATATAAAAAATGCAGTATGTAGTGTGAGGACTCAGAAAGAGGTGGGCAGTGCTGTGCCACCACCAAAGAGATCTTGTTTCTGGATTTCTTTTTTTTAATCCTCACCTGAGAACAGTTTTGCATTTATCTTCAGATAGAGCGGGAAGGAGGGGGGGGGGGAAGAGAGCGAGAAACATCGATGTGAGAGAGACACATTGAGTGGTTGCCACCTATACCCCCAACTGGGGCCAGGACAAACTGCAACCAAGGTACGTGCCCTTGGCGGGAACTGAACCCGGGGCTCTCTAGTCTGTGGGCCAACGCTCTAGCTGCTGGGCCAAACCGACCTGGGTTTGTTTCTGGATTTCTGAAGACAGCAGGGAATTGATATTTTCTACTTTCTTATGAGAAGCAACTCACCTAAGAAATATGGTGAAAAAGATTGTAACTAGAGTGAACTTTGAGCAATGTATTGATGGAAATGACAAGATGTAGAAAGGAGTCACCAAACACTGGAAGAGTCACATTAGACCAAAATAGATGTTTTGGATACCTTTTTACAAATTTTTACTGAGAAAAAATAGGTATTTAATATTAGGACATCATTTTCTTGTATGCTGAGTAGACACATGGTTAATTTAATATATGGTAAAATGTATTTTGTTTTATTTTCATAACGTATGTTCAGGCTGTTTTAAGTAATCTCTTTGCCATCTCAACAAATTCAGAATTAAAGAATACTCTGCAGACACTGCCATCTACGAATACCTTCCCTGGCAGACCCTCTCTGATGGGGACAGCTAAGATTCCGGCCAGTGCAGGCAAAATCAGCAGGGACTACACCTTATAGAATGCTGTCTTAATGGGACATATTTCTGTCACATGGTGTCACATATTTCATTTTTGTTTGTGTTCTTGATTGTTTATCTCTTGTAAATTGTAGCCTACTTTACTTATCCTCTCTTCTATCTTACATTGTTCTAGGCAAGCTAAGTTCAAGCTATGTACAGTGAGGGACAAAGGACTTAGTCTGGTCCCAACACCTTTCAAATAACAAAGTTCAGGTCCAGCTGTGCTGCACTCCTGCTGGTGTGAATGGGTACTACTACAATTTAGAGAGTAGAGGGATAGGAGGGAGAGGGAGGAGGTTTTTTAAAAAACTTTTATTAGAAACTGTATTGGTAGAAATGTGACCTAGATTTATCTCATATAGTAAAAGTTAGAAAGATAGTAAAAACGAATGTATAGTAATATTTTTTAAAATCCAGAAAACAGTGCAAAATACCAAAGAGAGAATAATGAATGGTATTATATTTTAAGATTGTTATTATAATCCTCTTTCTGTTAATGTTTTACAACTTTTCAATAGCAGGAATTTGAAAAAGAACTATTTAGCAGAAGCAGAATACAAAAAGTCCTGTCGTGTTCTTGAGACTTCCTTATATTTTCTCGTTTCGGGATAAGGAAAATGACTATTTCCAAACAGCTTCCCATTTGATATTACTATAGGTACTAAAATGGCTATATTTTATGGGCTATTTCCAATACGTGAGTAAATTGTAATAGTGTTGGTAGTAAAGGGAAATTCTTACTAGAACAAACATGGTCTAAATTCTTTGATTTTATAATCTAAAGTATAATATGTGGCAGTGCAGGAAAATAATTTAGAATTGTTTTATTCAAAACTAATTCATGTATTATTATCCTCATATCCAAAATAAATTTAGAAAAACATATTCATAAAATAAGTACCATTTTTTTTTTCAAAGTAGTGCCTATAATTGCTATTATTATTTCTGGTAATTTTCCCAATACAATAGAAAATCCACTGGAGTAGTATATTTTAAATATTCTTTTCAGGTTTAACCCTTGACTGCTTCTGTATTCACTAATTAAGGATTAATCGAGTTGTTGGGTTATTATCTCTCCTTTTTATCCCTTATATGTATTAATTAGATATAAGTTACTAAGCTCAAATCTGTAGGATCTCTCATTGCCTTAAATCTCCTTCTAGAATCATGGTTTCCTTCTTGCCCTTTGAGACATCTTGCCCTTTGAGGTCTCTTAAATATTCTCAAAACTCTGAGTTGCACTCATATGCAAGAACACTTAGCAATGGCACACAAAATGTCAGTAAAAAGTTTACATGTTTTCTTTTGTTTCCACTTAGTATCTCTCTATTTCTGTCTTTCACCTGATTTGTTTTAAATATGCACTACATTTATTTACTTTAACAATTCATTTTTCTGGTTTTACATTTGGTATTTTCACCAAGATTATGTTTCTACTTATACCTTACATTTTAGAGGTGAAAACAATGACTAATGGTTTTGGACTCCCAATGTAAATATCAGAAAATTCTCAGTTAAATATTAGGAAATCATTTTCTCTGATCTTCTCCCCCTTCATATGGGAAAGCAGTTCAAATTATTAAGCTTTAATAAACAACACATAAGTAAAATCTTTGTAGAACAGAGCTTATTGAAATGTACATCTGCCATCTCAGTGAACTAAGGAAACAAAGTCGCTCTTCCTTGACTTCCAGGAACCTTTCTAATGTCCTGTCCCATGCTTTCAACACAAGGGGACATATCCGTACAAATACATCCTGACCCTTTGGTAGCATCATTTGATGATGATTTCATGAAAGCTTTGTTTTGTTTCATTATGCATTTATGTCTTTTTTTCCCCCTCAGCATAAGTACTTTTTACAAAATGATCCTAAGACAACGGTAATGTCTATTGTTGAATGTGCAGAGTGAATTTCATTTTAGGAACAAAAGAGATATTCTAGGTCAATGCTCTAGAAACTGCAATTCTAGCAGTTTCTTCTACTTCTCATAAAGCACATTGAAGTTCAAGCAAAACCTAATCATTTCCAAGTACCCTGAAACCCTACCAACTTGAGAGATATTAAATGGCATAATTTGTATTTATACAGTTTTTTTAAAAATTAATTAATCTATTTATTTTTGTTACAGATATTTCTTTTTCCCCACTGATACACCCCTCCTTCTCCCTCCCCGCCCTGTCCTCAGCTTTGTTGTCCATGTCCATTGTTCATGCGTACATGCATATAAGTTCTGTGGTTTATCTCTCCATCTCACCCCCTCTTCTGGGGATTGTCTTTTTTTTCTCAGCATGAATACATTTTACAAAGTGATCCTAAGATAACGGTTTATACCCCACATCCATGTGTCTGGGACTACCCCAATCCTCAGACTGTTATGTTCATTATATTCCACAAATAAGTGAGATCATATGATACTTGTCTTTCTCTGTTTGGCTTGTTTCGCTTAGGATAATACTTTCCAGGTCCCTCCATGTTGAATCAAAGAGTAAGAGATCTTTCTTTCTTAACAGGTGCATAGTATTCCATTGTGTATATGTACCACTACTTTTTTATCCATTTGTCTACTGATGGACATTTGGGCTGTTTCCAGATCTTAGCTATTGTAAATAGTGCTGCTATGAACATGGGGGTACATATATTCTTTCTGATTGGAGTTTCAGGCTTCTTAGAGTATATTCCTAGAAGTGGGATCACTGGGTCAAATGGAAGTTCAATTTTTAATTTTTTGACGTAACACCATACCGTTTTCCATAGTGGCTGCACCAGTCTGCATTCCCACCAGCAGTGTACTAGAGTCCCCTTTTCTCCACACCCTCGCCAACACTTGTTTGATGATTTGTTGACCATTCTGACAGGTGTGAGGTGATACTTCATTGTTGTTTTAATTTGCATCTCTCTGATGATTAGTGAAGTTGAGCATTTCTTCATATATCTCTTAGCCATTTGTGTGTCCTGTTTGGAGAGGTGTCTACTTAGTTCCTCTGCCCATTTTTTAATTGGGTTCTTTGTCTTTTTTGTTGTTGACTTGTATGAGTACTCTACATATTTTGGAAATTAATCCCTTACCTGATATATCATTGGCAATTATGCTCTGCCATACAGTGGGCTGCCTTTCCATTTTGATGATTGTATCTTATGCTGTGCAGAAGAGTTTTAGTTTGATGTAGTCCCATGTGTTCATTTTTTCCTTTGTTTCTGTTGCCTTAGGTGATGTATCAGTGAAAATTCTGCAGCGTATGATGTCCGAAATTTTGTTGCCTACATTTTCTTCTAAGATTTTTATGGATTCAGGAGTCACATTTAAGTCTTTCATCCATTTTGAGTTTATTCTTGTGTATGATATAAGTTGATGGTCTAGTTTCATTTTTTTTGCATGTAGCTGTCCAATTTTCCCAACGCCATTTATTAAAGAGGCCATTTTTACTCCACTGTATGCTCTTGCCTCCTTTGTCAAATATTAATTGAGCATATTGTCTTGGGTCCATTCTGGGTTCTCAATTCTGTTCCATTGATCTATGTGCCTGTTCTTGTGCCAGTACCAGGCTGTTTTGATGACAGTGGCTTTGTAGTATAACTTGAAATCTGGTAATGTGATCCCTCCAACTTTGTTCTTTTTTTTTCAGGATTGCTGTGGCTATTCGAGGTCTTTTTTGGTTCTATGTGAACTTTGAAGTATTTGTTCTAGTTCTGTGAAGTATGTCATTGGCATTTTGATGGGGATTGCATTGAATCTATAGATTGCTTTAGGCAATATGGACATTTTAATGATGTTAATTATTCCAATCCATCAACAAAGTATGTGCTTCCACTTTTTATGTCTTCCTCTATTTCTTTTTTCAATGTCCTGTAGTTTTCTGCAAATATGTCCTTTATTTCTTTGGTTAAGTTTATTCCTAGGTACCTTAATTTTTTTTGCTGCAAAGGTAAATGGGATTGTTTTTTCAGTTTCTCTTTCTGTGAGTCCATCATTGGTGTATACGAATGCCATCAATTTCTTGACGTTAATATTGTATCCTGCTACTTTGCCAAATTCATTTATTAAGTCTAGTGAATTTTTGATGGAGTCTTTGGGGTTTTCTACATATAATATCATGTCATCTGTAAATAATGACAGCTTCACTTCCTCCTTTTCAATTTGGTTCCCTTTTATTTTTTCTTCATGTCTGATTGTTGTGGCTAAAACTTCAAGTACTATGTAAATAAGAGTGGTGAAAGTGGGCATCCTTGTCTTGTTCTTAAGGAAAATGCTTTTAGTTTTTGCACATTGAGTATGTTGTTGGCTGTAGTTCTTTCACATATGGCCTTTATTATGTCAGGATATGATCCTTTTATTCCCAGATTGCTGAGCATTTTTATCAGAAATGGGTGCTAGATTTTGTTGAATGCTTTTTCAGCATTTATTGATATGATCATATGATTTTTATCTTTCATTTTGTTTATGTGGTGTATCACATTTATTGACTTGTGAATATTGTACCAGCCTTGCATCCCTGGGATGAATCCAACTTGGTCATGGTGAATAATTGTTTTGATGTATTGCTAGATCTGATTTGCTAGTATTTTGTTCAGAATTTTGGCATCTATATTCATCAGGGATATTGGCCTGTAGTTTTCTTTCTTTGTAGTGTCTTTTCTTGTTTTGGAATTAGAATTATGCTGGCCTCATAAAACAAATTTGGAAGTCTTCCTTCTTAAATATTTTGAAATAATTTGAGGATAATGGATATTGTTTCTTCTTTGAATGTTCGGTAAAATTCCCCCATAAAGACATCTGGGCCTGGGCTTTTGTTTGCTGGGAGAGTCTTGATTACATTTTCAATTTCCTTAGTTGTTATTGTTCTGTTCAGGTTTTCTATCTCTTCTCAGTTCTGTTTTGGGAGACTATGTGTTTCTAGAAATTTGTCCATTTTGTTTAGGTTGTCGAATTTGTTGCTGTATAATTGTTCATAATATTTGTTAACAATCTTTTGTATTTCTGTAGTGTCAGTTATTATTTCTCCTCTTTCATTTCTAATTTTGTGTATTTGGCTTCTCTCTATTTTTTCTTGGTGAGATTGCCTAAGGGTCCATCAATCTTGTTTATATTTTCAAAGAACCAGCTCTTTGTTTCATTGATCCTTTGAATTGTTTTTTTGGTCTCCATGTCATTTATTTCTGCTCTGATCTTTACTATTTCCTTCCTTTTACTTGCTCTGTGGTTTTCTTTTTGTTTGCTTTCTAGTTCTTTAAGTTGTGAGGTTAGAGTGTCTATTAGAAATTTTTTTTGTTTCTTGAGGTAGGTCTGTAGTGCAATGAACTTACCTCTCAGAACTGCTTTTGCTGCATCCCATAGATTTTGTGTTGTTGTGTGTTCATTTTCATTGGTTTCCAGGGAGTTTTTAATTTCTTCCTTGATCTCCATGGTAACACATTCATTGTTCAATAACATGCTATTTAGTATCCATGTTTTCAAATGTCTTTGCATGTTCTTGTTGCAACTGATTTCTAGTTGCATGCCATTGTGATCTGAGAATATGCTTGATATGATTTCAGTCTTCTTGAACTTGTAGAGACTTAGTTTGTGTCCTAAATGTAGTCTATCTTTGAGAATGTCCCATGTACATTTGAGAAGAATGTGAATTCTGCAGTTTTGGGGTGTAATTCTCTGTAGATATCTATGAAATTCATTTGATCTAGCGCTTCATTTAGAGTCTGTGTTTCCTTGTTAAGTTTTTGTCTAGATGATCTATCCAGTTCTGTCAGTGGGGGTGTTGAAGTCCCCTGCTACGATTGTATTGCTGTCGATTTCTCCTTTGAAGTCCTCCAGAAAATTTTTAACATATGTTGGTGCTCCTATATTGGGTGCATATATGTTTACCAAGGTTATATCTTCCTGTTGGATAGATTCTTTCAATATTATTTAGTGGCCTTCTTTGTCTCTAGTCTGGCCTTCATTTTGAAATCTGTTTTATCAGATATGAGTATTGCTACTCCAGCTTTTTTTCCCTTTTCATTTGCTTAAAAGATTTTTTTTCATCCCTTCACTTTTAACCTATGTGAGTCTTTTTTTGTGAGGTGAGTCTCTTGTAATCAACATATATGTGAGTCATGCTTTCTCATCCAGTCAGGTACTCTGTGTCTTTTTATCGGAGCATTCAAACCATTCACAGTTAAGCTGATAATTGATATGTACTTATTTATTGCCATTTTTATTTAGTGTGGCTCTGTTTTTCTTCCTATTTCTTTTACTAATTACAGCAGTTCTTTTAGCATATCTTGCAGTGCTGGTTTGGTGTTAACATATTTCCTTAGCCTTTATTTTTGTCTGAAAGCTCTTTATTTAACCTTCCATTTTGAACGACAGTCTTGCTGGATAGAGTAGTCTTGGATTCATATGCTTTTTTTTCATGACCTTGATTACTTCATGCCACTCCCTTCTGGCCTGTATTGTTTCTGTTGAGAAGTCAGCTGAAAGCCTATGGGGTTTCCTTTGTAGGTAACTTGTTGCTTATCTCTTGCTGCCTTTAGGATTCTCTCTTTGTCTTTAATTTTGGCATTTTAATTACTATGTGTCTTGGTGTAGGCCTTTTTGGGCTGTTCTTAGTTGGGGCTCTCTGTGCTTCTTGAAGTTGAATGCCTTCTTCCTTCACCGAGTTAGGAAAGTTTTCTGTCACTATTTCTTCAAATATACTCTCTAACCCTTGCCCATTTTCTTCCTCTTTGGGACTCCTATGATGCGAATGTTATTACGTTTCCAGTTGTCCCACAATTCTCTTAAGCTGTCTTCCTCTTTTTAAATTGTTTTTTCCTTTTGGTTTTCTGATTGGTTGATTTTTTTCTACCCTGTCTTCTAATTCACTGTTCCGGTCTTCAGCTTTCTCTACTCTGCTGGTTAGTCCTTCCAATGTGTTCTTTATTTCTGCTATGTCATTCTTCATTTCCACTTGGTTGGTTTACAATGTTTCTATATATTTACTCATGGTGCTGATGTCATTACTCATGCTGTTGAGCTTCCTCAAGATAATGGCTCTGAACTCTACGTCTAATAATGTGCTTAACTGCATTTCATTGATTTCATCTTCGATAGAGTTCTCTTGTTCTTTCATTTGGGATTTGTTTCTGTGTTTCACCATTTTGGCTATCTCAGTGGGTTTTGGAGCCTGCCAAATTTTCCCCGTGGGTGTTGGTGTTCTGTTGTTTGTGGCTTCCTCTATTGGGTTTGGATGAGCCTGAATGGGCCCAAATTAAACTCCACTGTCAATTTTTACTTTCCTGCGTAGATTTGCAAGCCCAGGAATGGTTCAGTTATCCTCTAGCTTTTTGCCTGGTGTTAGCAGTCTCAGTTACTCAGTGCCTTGGAATGTAGCCCTGGTGTTCTGCATAATAGGATTTCCAGAGGGTGGGATAGAGGCTGGTTTTTAATGTGCCTCAATTTGCATTTCTTTGCCTCACCTGAAAAAGGCTGAATTCCAGGGGAAGGGTTGCTGCTTTTTCCCACATCTCTGGGAAGGAGCATACTGGCCACCGTCCTTTGTGCTGGCAACTCAGCAAAAAACTCTGAATGCCCTCCAAATTCCAGGTGTCTCCACAGCGTTCCAGCCCAGTCTGCCCACCCTCTGCCAGAGGCCCAGGCAAGTGGCTATGGCTATTTTAGTTCTCTGTCCCAGCTCTCTGTGTTGTGGAGTGGGCTTGGTCTTTATTCCCCAAGGGTGCTGCTCACAGCTAAGACTGTTGTTGTCCTTGGGCTCCCTGCCCGCCACCCTCTTATGCCTCTGCATATCCTACCAATGTTTCTGGTTATATTGTCCTGTCCTGCTACTTTTCTGTTGCTTTCTGTTCTGAGGATTTGTCTTTATTTTAGTTGTAATTCCGTTTGGTCGTGGAAGATCGTCTGTGTAGCTTCCATTCACTCCGTGGCCATTTTCACATCCTCTATGCCTATCTTGTGTGAAGCTGGGTCGTACAGGCCTCTCTGCTGCCCCCGCACTCTGCAGGTCCCATGAGTAACTGGATCACACAGTCCCTTTGGAGACCAGGCTCTACGCCCATCTTATGGGCTGCTTGGTCATACAAGCCTCTCTGGCTCTCCCGCACCCTGTAGGTTCTGTGGGCAGGCAGCTGGATTGCACCAGCCCCTCTTGGGCTCCGGGTTCCCACCGCTCTTGTGGGCCACTGGGTCTCACAGGCCTCTGTGGAGCCCCAGGTCCTGTCGCTGATGGTTGGGGAGTGCTGCTGCCCAGTGGGGCTCAAGTCCTGCTCAGCCTTTGCTGTAGTTTTTGGGGGTGGGTCTCAGCTGCTGGTCTGTGCTTCTGTTGCCTGAGGATGGATGGCTGCTCCCCAGCCTCTGTTGCTGGGGGTATATCTCTACTCTGATCAGGCTGCTACTACGGGGATGGTGCTGGACTTCCAGCTGTCCAAGGCTTCCGCAACTGACACCTTGGCACCTCCACTACTGTGCACTCGTCTGTGTTGATACAGAGTGTCCACTGGTCTGATGGTGCCAGGTGCGCTGGTGTGCTTAGGTTGCTGGGCCTAGCTGTTCCCACTGACTCCTCCCAGGGAAGACCCGGGATCTTCCAAAATGGTGGTTCTTCCCCAGGGCACAGCGAGAAGCTCCCTGAAGAGGTGCTTACTGCTGTAGCCAGTTGCTCCTGTCCACAGCACAGGAACCTTCTGCTCCGTGTCTCTGCACTGCAGGAGTTTGGTCGTCCTCCTTCACGTCCACTCACACTCTCTCACACAGTAGCTCACTATCTCACACACTCACCCTCCCTCCGGTCCTGCCTGCCGCCATCTTCTCAATACTCCTGTGTTTATACATAGTTGTTTTAAGACTGAGATAAAATTCAACACCTGGGACAACTAAAGAACTTTGTTCTCTGAGACAAGTGGTTCATGCTTTGGCCACAGGTTGTAGTTATATCAGAGTTTAAAGTATTTTCACAAAATTTTATACGACTTCAATAAGTGCCTGGAGAGGGCATACATTTCTACATCAGACAATTTATCATCACAGGTCTCTCTCTCTCTCTTCAGATATCTTAAAGAGAAGAAATTGCAAAAGGGTAGCAAAGTAAAAATTACCGAATCCATCACAACAAATAAAACACCAGAAAAAAAAAATTAATATTAGGGCTAGCAATTTTACTCTTTCTTTTTTTTTTTTTTGGTACATGCCCCTAGCAGGAACCGAACCTGGGACTCTCTGGTCCACAGGCCGATGCTTCAACCACTGAGCCAAACTGGCCAGGGCCATAATTTTTCTCTTTATTATTAATCATATTTTACACTGAGAAGTACCTTCTATGTTAAATGAAAACAAAATACTTGGGCTACATGGAAAATATATTTGAAGAATAATGTCAGAAAAATGATACATTTTTGTTATATGGTATGTTCTCTTCTAAGTATAACCACAACAACTCTCACTTCCCAGGTGCATGCCACTCCTCTCCCCTCCTCGCCCATGCCCCCGCTGTACTGTCAAAATTTTACCTGCTTGTGACTTCTGTCTTGCTGAGTGGTGTGGAAGGCTGGAGGAGAATGCGACTGGATATATGTCTAGATTGTATTAGAGCCATTAATCAAGATGGGGCTGTTAGATAAGCCATTTCACAATCATCTGAGTATTTATTAAAGATCCAGATTTGCAGATCATGCCTTGCTACTCCCCTCTTCCCCCACCTACTGAAAACAAATGATCTCTGGGGCTGGAAATGGGGGTTCTGCATTTTAAATAAGTGCTTTAGGTGATTCTAAAGTGTTCATTTGAACACATTGTTGACCGGCAATTTTACGCAGAAGTTGTCTCATGTCACCGGCTATTTTTTCGTAATTGGGTATGAAAGTGAAACAATCTAAATAAATTTCAGTATATTTTATTTAGACATAATGAATTTAAATTAAACTTTGTACATATCTGCTACATATTACATTTTATACATATTATATATTTTAGTAATTTTTTTGCTGTGGTATACTGTATAGCAATCACCTTTTGAAACACACATTTTACACATTCTAGTTTTTTTTTTTTTTATACCAGTGACTATTTTTTTCTAAAACGTGGTCTTTTAGTTGCCCTGAAAGCCTAAAAGGTGAATCAATGTAAGGAGCTCTTTTAGAAGGACCAGAAGAAGTGTTAGGTTCTGAGCTGCACTCATTTGAACCAGGAGATATCCATTCCCTAGCTACTTTAAGAATATAGAACGGTGTGCTGTTTTTCAAACTTCGACCATCAGGGTGAAGAGTCACAAATACAGTAATCCTATATTACCCTGAGTTTCAAAAACTGAAATAGCTAATGCAAGTGCAAACACAAGTTAACTTGTGAGCAGTCAGCAATGTGTTAATAGTGGCTACAATCTGCACTTTAGCTTAACTTAATAGTTGTCACATCATTTCTGTAGAGAGACTGAACAGTTTTATTATTAATTATATTAAAGATGTAGAAATTGAGGCAAAAGGATTTTAAATCAATGATCCATGTTTAGGGGAGTGGGGGGGGGGTTGAG
This sequence comes from Molossus molossus, assembly GCF_014108415.1. Taxonomy (NCBI): domain Eukaryota; kingdom Metazoa; phylum Chordata; class Mammalia; order Chiroptera; family Molossidae; genus Molossus; species Molossus molossus. The sequence goes on from NW_023425388.1 coordinate 87,418,758, forward strand.
AAGAGATAAACCAAAGAACTTATATGCATATATGCACAACCAATGGACACAGACAATAGTTTGGGGAAAGCAGGAGGGGAGTGGGAGCAGGGAGGAGGGGGTCAATGGGGAAAAAGGGGGGCACATTTGTAATACTTTCAACAATAGAGATGAAAAAAAAAAAGATCCATCTTTACTCACTGAATTATAGCCAAGCTAAGATTAAAATTATAGCTATAATGAGTTTATAACCCACTGTTTTGTCTACCATATTAATATTATATACAGGGGTGAGCTAAAGTAAACACAGAGTACATTCTTGTATTATTTATTCTTGTTTTATATTTTTTTATATGAAAACTGTATACCTACTTTTGCTCACCCCTACATACAACAATTTCTCTCTTAATGATTCCATATTCATATTGGGCTACTGAAATTTCTTAATTATGAAACTCTGTGGAGGGTGTGGTGAAGATGAGGATATAAGAGCTTACCCTTTGATTTATTAGTTATTACTTTATGGAAGAGTACAACTTAGTTCTGTTGAATTGATGCCTTTCTTTTAGTAGCATTTATTTTTAAAAGCAAATGTATTTGCAACTTAACTAAGAACAATAGCCAGAAAACTTTTCTAATAAAGAAAAAATTGTAGCCTTTATAAAAATATGTTATAAACACTTAAATTAAAAATGTTGTCTTCCCTTAAAGAGATTTTACTTTTATAGCATATATGAAAAACATACTTTTGAACCACAAGAAAGAAGGTAATAATTTAGTATCTATAAAAAGAAAACAATTAAAGACCAGAATGTGTGAGGACCTAAATTATGCAATATATATAGGCAAAAGTAATCTAGAAAACATTATCTTTATGTATAATTCACTTAGCAGCTGCCTATTTGTGACACTTATTATACACTGATCAAGAATATGGTTAAACAATTGAATAATGTGCGTGCTTCATTTAATAACACCCTGTTCTTACTGCAAGTTTAAAGAAGCAAAACTAGGCATCGTAAACTTTGCGTTAATGTTAATTGGAGCAAGTCATGATCTGAACATATGAAAATACTGATGGGTCACAGACACATTCAGAGCTGTTCTTGCAAAGAGAGAGAGGCCCAAAAGGGTTTGGGAAAACCTCTTTGCAGCCATCTTTTCCGTGGTCTTCTGTGCTCTCCTGTAATGAACTATGGCTGCAGCGTTTGCCTTATGAAAACGTGACTGGTAACTAGCTAGCATCATCCAACCATGGGATAGCCAGTTGAGAAAACAGCGTAAAAGGGGGAAGAATATTTATTTATTAACAAGGATGCTGGTAAATTTTTATAATGTTTGAAATTCAATTTTATGTCTTTTCAAAAACAGTTCAAGAGTCTGTAGTGCTTTCTTTAGCTTTCAATTCCAGGCTTGGAAAAGTTGATGATTAACAGGCCCTGGGGTGGCAAGAGTTGTCTTAATTGAAAAGTCTTTGGGAGAATCTAAGGTTTCTTGGAATATTGCCCAGAATTCCATTAAAAAAAATCAGTAATGGTAATGCCTATTTTCTTAATCTGCTTATCTTTCATTTAAAAATAAATGTTGCCCAGTGAAATGACTTCCAGCCATATTTTTATTAGACAAGTCACATTAAGACAATGAAGCAAACATATTGTTTAGTCACTGACTAATACCAGGAAGAAGGCATTTTAAGTAAATGGTCAGGAAGATATCTGTGAACTTTGACAGGAACTATTTCTCTCTATTTTTATAACACATACTGCGTTTTTCTTATCATAAAAGTAAGATATTTATTGCAGAATAATTTAGGAAGCTTGATAAGCAAAAGAAAAAGAAACATTTTGAGATATGTTTGCATTGGAAATATATCACCAAAGACTAAGAGATCATTCTCTTTATTTCTCAGTCTTCAAAGACTTTCAACTCCTGCTATCCATAGCCTTTTGCATCGGTGTCAGAGATGAAGGACAGAGGGAATTTTCATAATATTGAAGAAAATTTGCAGTAGGAAGCATTGGAAGCAGAAGAGGAAGAGGAGGAGAATTCAATTGTGGGACACTTTCCTTTAACATTGTCATTACTGCAATGGTTAATTGACATTGTTTCCAATGTAACAGCCAAGTGATTTGTACACACTGCTAAATTTTTGGGGCCTCAATCTCCTTATCTGTTTATTTATTTATTTATTTTAACACACACACACACACACACACACACACACACACACACACACACACCTAGGTGGAGCTATTGACACAAGATATCCCAAGTCTTTCCACCACTCTTCATTTTTCCTATTCCCAGTTTACATCAAACTACCATCATTTCCTGTCTTGGGTGGTGCAAATGAGTCTCTGCTCTCTCTCTTCTTGACCCTCTACAATTCATTCTCAATGTATCAGCCACAGTGAGCTCTTAAAAACACAAATTCTGTTATGTCATACTCTGCTTAAAATCTTCCAATCATTTCCCCTTGTAGTTGGTATAAAATGTCTACTCTTTTCCATGACCTTTGCATTTCTACAGGATCTGGTTCCTTTGACCTCATTTCCCACCCTTTTCCCCTGTGACTCAATGTGTCAAACATCCTGGCCTTATTCCTCGTCCAAACTATGCCAAGCTTGTCCTCATCTTATGATTTATATTTGTTTTTCTCTCACCTTAGAACATCTGGCTTCAGATCTTTTCTTGGCTGCTAGGTCCTCTTATAATTTTTAGGTCCCATTTCTGATGTCACCTCCTCACAGAAATATTTCCTAGCCATGCTTTTCAAGATAGCTACTTGCTTTTTATTTATTTATTTACTATTTAACAGGTACTTATCTCTATCTGAGATTGAGGTTTCTTTTTTTTTTTATGAACTTTACTATCCTTTTGCCCAACATACTCAAGACTGTAAGCTCCATGAGAAGAGTGTGTTTTCTGGAGTATCTCCAATGCCCAGAACACCAGCAGGTACTTCATACACATATGTTGTATAAAACATCAGACTGTAATTACACATTCAATAGCATGATTATTAAATATCTGTCTTCTCTCCAGGTTCTAAGCACTTTCATCTCCATGGTCTAACTTGTTGCTTAATAATATTAAGGAATGCATGTTAAATGAATAAATTATGATTATTGCATCCTCATGCTAACTCTATAGTCTGCTTATATGATCTAGTTAATTAGTTTGTATGACTAAGGTGATACTTTACTAAACTCTTCACTGAGTCATTTTTCTATTTATATGCTCTGTTAATATGAAGATTTTCTATGTGTTGATTATGTGTCAGAATGTCTTCAGATACAAGTCATGGAGATGTACAATGCCCAATTATCAGGAGCTTAAGCACATAAGACATTTAAAACCAAATAACTGAAGTAAATGGTTTCTGTATTGACATGGAAGCTCAACAATTTTATCCAAAAACCAGGCTCGTTTAATCTCCCTACTTGACTACCCTCAGCATTGCGTAGCCTCATGCCTGACAGATGCCTGTCACAGTTCCAAGTGGTCTGTCCTTCCAAAACTATATTCAAGGAAAATAGAAAAGAAAGGGCCAGTACTAGAAGGCTCTCCATTCAAGCCTATGTCTGGTAGATCTCAACCAGAAAAATTTCCAGAAGTCACCAAGCACACTTTCCTTTACATTTAAGTAACCAAAGTGTAAAATTTATTACTATTATTTTTAAATTATTTACTTATTTATTTTTGTTACAGACATTTCTCCTCACCCCCCCCCCCCCATTGACACCCTCCATCCAAAAGTGTAAAATTTAAGTGGCAAAAGAGAATGGTATAAGTATAACTGGCTTATAGAAGTCATGATTTATTTCTGGGGCCTGAGTTCATTACTAACACCTAAATTTAAAGATTTTATTAGCAAGGGAGAGAGGACAAGAGAAGTTGGGTTAACAGCTAACATGGTCTGTCACAAACAGCATAATCAATAACCTTTTTCAATTTATTTGTCATTGATGTGAATCTCTTTACACTGGGAAAAAGTTAGTTTTCCTTTGAGTTTTCATGCAATTTAGCCTGCATTTATAATCTTGTTCTTTCCAGTTTTTTATTGTCAATAACAAAAGCATTCTTTCGACATCAGAGCTAAAACTCATAATTTAGCATTAGTAATGACTTTGTTTCTTCAGGTGGTATCTTTGAAATTTGAGGTCTAAAGTCAGCAGTTTTGTGTTCATTGTCTTACTTTGTCTTTTTTCTGGACAAGGAAGATGGGCCAATGAGCTTTGTATTTTTGGTGTGCTGAATATCTTCTGGGTTTGTTCTAAAATCATTGAGGGCAGGAAGAATAACTGAATTAGACAGTATTGGATGTTGTGAACACAAAAACAAAAGCCCTTGGTATTTTCTGTGGTTCTTGGTTAGTCATCAAGGTGTACACCAAATATCTTGGGAAAGTGACTGACATTAGATTACTCCTCATTGATTAGCATTTAGGTTAGAAGGTCTGGATGTATTTCAGATATTTATAGGTATTAAAGTATTATGTATTATGTGATTTTGTGAACCATTTGTGTTGGATCTTATCCATGCTGCAGGCATCCTTTTGTGTTCAAAGCATTTGGTAGAAGGTGTTCAGAGACTTTAAAATAGTTTCCCCCTCTGTTTGTGGACATCCTGACTCATTGTTACAAGTGCTTCAATGTTTGTTACATCGGCTACTTTCTGTTGTAATGTTTCCATCTCTTTACCAAGCATTAAGGATTATTTTAGACTATCCATTGGTGGTTTATGATGAACAGTGATATCAGAGAAGAAATAAATGTAATTTTACTGAAAACAATGCTCTTACAGTTTCAATCATGTTTTTCTCACTTTTTGCTTTTGATTTAATTGTCAGCAATGAATTAAGCTGACATTAAGTAGTATAGTATTCTAGGTGCTGGAAAACTAAAAAAAATGTAAAGGATAAATGTGCTCTCTAGAATTTTACACAAATCTAAAGAGATCCACTACTTTTAGAAAACAAACAAGTAAACGAACAAATGAAAAACAACTACTGATAAATCACAAACCAAATCTTCAGTACTGAATAGAAAGTTAGAGTTTTTTAGTGGTTTCTTGTCTTCCCAGGTGTAGGTCTTAGGGTCCTTGCTTTAGAATGCATGATAGAAACACAGGGCTTACACCTACCTACAAAGGGTTTGTTTTTGTACACGCTTTGCACAAATGACAAATGGAGGTATTCCCAAAGCATGGCTTGGCTTTCGTTTTTTACTTTCTTTAAAAAGTATTATTTATATTTTATTTTAAAATTATAGTTGATTTATAATATTATATTAGTTTCAGGCCTATAACCTTGTGATTAGATTTTTAAAAATGTATGAAATGATCAACTTGATAAATCTAGTACCCATCTCACCATATATAGTTATTACAATATTATTGACTATATTCCCTAAGCTGATCTCTATATCCCCATGATTATTCTGTACTATCAATTTTCACCCAGCCCCCAGCCCCTTCCAGCAACTGTCAAAATGTTCTCTGTATCTATGAGTCTGTTTCTGTTCTGCTTTTTTTTTTTTTTTTTGCATTCATCATCAGATAGAGCGGGAGGGAAAGAGGAAGAGAGAGAGAAACATCAATGTGAGAGAGACACATCCAGTGGACGCCACCCACATGACCCCAGGGGCCGGGGACAAACTGCAGCTGAGGTGTGTGCACTTCGCAGGAACGGAAGCAGGTCTCTCCGGGCCGCAGGCCATGCTCTAACCGCTGAGCCAAGCCGGCCAGGGTGTGTTTTGCTATTTCTTTTCAGAGTGGATCATGGTTAAGTATGTTGGCTAAAAGTCTTTTCACAATACAGATATGAATTATAATTAACATAAATTCTTACTGTTTGCTTTATTTGATATGGCAATGGGATGGCAGCATAAATGAGGCAGCTGAATTTCAGTTCATTTAACAACATTTCGTTTATGTCAAACATTCATTAGTAAGTGACATGAACTGATTCATTAAAATATATTGGATTATATAAAAAAGATAAATGCACAGACACCAGAGAGAAACATTTAACACATGTCTTCTCTGGTTTAATGTACAGCTTTGTTGCTCCTTCATCTCTATTGTTGTGGGTTTGTTTTCTGGCATTTGGACACAAAGTGTAGAGACATTAATTTCTGAAAAATATAGCTTTTATACATTATATCATTAGAATTTCCTTTTAAAAAAGTTTATATTGACAGAGGTAACTAACAACTGTCAGGTTTTATTCTCATGAATTAGTCCATCAAATACTTGCTGGTTCAAGGGTACTTTGTTCCTTTGAAATTAGGAAGCTGTAATACAGGTACATCAATTTCTCCCTCTTCAGCTAATTATAATAGTCTACACATTTGACTGATTTTGATGACTGCTATCATAGTATCTGTCAAGTGAGAACTGTTTTTTTGTGAGGAGTCATTTTGTTGAAATTCTCAAATGACACAGTGCCTTTCTTAGTAATGAATTTGTTTCATCTGACCAGGACTTTATTTTATTTTTCATTTTTCCAAAGTTTATATGTTCACTGTCTTTTTATTGAAAAAGAAGTTATTGAAATTTTCACCTTACAGCATTCTGAAATACTTAGGCCACTGAATTTACGTTTGAAGAAACTGTCATTTGCTTTACTTTTCGAGTCAGTTCTGTTCATACTATGATATGTAGCTTTTAGGGGTCAGTAGGTTTCATAGTCCTGTATTTAAGGGTCTAATTTGTGTCCAAAGCAATCATACCCCCTCCATTTTTAGCCTGACTAAATCTTAAGAATAATGGAAGTAAAACTCATTCTTCAGGTTGGGACTGGTTCACCTAGGGTAGACTTAGTGTAAGAGGCAATTGACAAAATGCTGTATGTTAGCACAGTGTCACCTCCACCATCAATGACCTGATGGACAGAGAATCCTGTAATGGAAATTCAAAGAATAAAATTTTATTTTTTAAAATCCAAGAAATCAGAAACATTTCTTAGTACAAGTTTTTTTATTTTGTGACTCAGTTATTATATGATTTTAAATATAAACATTTAAAATGTTTTTTACTGTAAAACTTTTTTACAATTAACTCTTTTATTTAAAAAAGATAAAAATGAGTGAAAATTCTGAGTATGTTTTACTACCAGGTTAAGTGTGGTCTCCAGGCAAATCTTAGTTACTTATGTGAAAACAGTTAAAGGCAGAATAGTAAATGATCTAAAATAATTTTTATCTCACTTTTATTAAAAATATTTATTCTTCAACCTGGGCATGTCTCAAGATTTAAAAATTAATGTCAAAAGTCAAGCCAGTTCAGTCCAGCTGGTGTGGTTCAGTGGACTGAGCATCCTCCCATGGCCTGAGAGGTCCCAGTTTTCCTGGTCAGGGCCCATGCTCTGGTTGCAGGCTTCATCCCCAATAAGGGGCGTGCAGGAGGCAGCCTATGGATGTTTCTCACAAGGGTGTTTCTATCTCCCTCCCTTCCTCTCTCTCTAAGATATTAATAAAAACATATTAAAAAGAAAAAGTCAAGCCAATTTACAAACACTTGGATTAAGTAAAGGAAGAAGGTTGCTCAGATCTTTCCCCAACTTGAAGATGCACATGTAAATACATGCCCCCTCAAGATGCACCATTGTTTGCTGTAATTATCTCCATGTTGAGTATAGAATATTCCTTCTTAGATTGATAGGAGATTTGACTTTGCTCACATTTTATGTAGAATAGAGGAGGTTAAGAGTTGGAGCTTGGAAGAGGTCTTATTAATGCAAAGTAAATAGAATTAACATGTTAACAGAACTGTGATTACGAAAATTATGTGTTGTCAATATGAGGCTCTGTATTTCAACTCAGAAAGTACTTGTATGGAATTGCTGTTGTCAAATTAAAAAGCAAGATTTTCTTTGGATAAAACAAAATGAACACAATTGAAAGTTAGAATCAAATCTTAATTTTTAGGAGATTTTGTGATAACCTGATTCTTCCATTTTGTTTTGATCTTCAAAATATAAGAAAAAGAGTTCTTCGTTGTAATAAAAAAAAAAAATCTGAACAGCAGCTGGCATTATATTTTAAATAAAACTTATCTCTTCAAATGGATAACTGTGAGCTATAACACATCCTTCAATGTCTTTTTTAGGTAAATAAGACCTCATTTTCCTACTTGAGAGCAAAGAAGCTTAAAGTTTCAATGCAAATTTAAGTCTGGTTACTTAGCAGTATAAGACCGCTCTGCAACAGGGTATAGTTGTCTATGTAAAAGTGTGACATTCAGAAAAGGAAGAGATTTCTTAGCATCTAAATTAGAACCAGATAGGAGACCATGTAATCAAATGAGAACAATCTAAACTCAGCAAATTTCATGCCGATTAAATTAGCCATAGGTCACTAATTGTACATGAATCCTTAGCTGTGGTTCATAATCAGTCACCAGTCTCTCCTCATTGAGTGCCTGGTGTGCTTTCCTAGTATTGGCATATAAAACCAAGGCCTGGTCCTGATCTACTATTTTTTGTGAATTTTCTATCTTTAGCCCATAATGCACATTGCTTGGTTTTCCTGGTATTATCAGTTCTTAAGGGCCCTTTGCAAAGGCTTGGTGTATTTTAGTATAGGGCTTACAGGGATCTGCTACTACTGTTGTAGCTATCATGCTGCTTTGGTGTTTGTACATCTGTTGGTGTTACTACGCTTAAACGTATTTGATTACTCTTGGTCCTCTCTCTGTATAGACATTTATCTGTTTTCAATAATCGCTTTATGTCAAAAACTCATAGATGCAGACAACTGTAATGTGGTTACAAGAGGGAAGGGTGTTGGGGGGGCTAGTAAAGGGTAAAGGGGGTCAAATATATGGTGATGGGAGGTGATTTGACTTTGAGTGGTGGGCACACCATGCAATACACAGATCGTGTATCATAGAAAAGTACACTTGAAATCTATTAATCTTATCAACCAATGTCACCACAATAAATTTAATTAAAAAAAAAAACTACTCAGAAACAAAGAAACCCTTTCTTTTTGGTTATTGATCCTCCAAGAAACAGGGCCTTAAATACAGTTGTTTCATCATAAAATGTGTTGCATACATGTTGAATGAATAGGTCTTAGACCTAAAGCAGGGCATGCAAAACACATTGTTGGAAGAAATTTTATTTATGCATAGTCGTAAATCTCATCCTTTTATCTACTTTAGTGTATTTTATAATATACATAATACGTTCTCATATATTGCATATATATGTCTTCTAAATAGGTTGCTAATGGACTCATATCAGCAGAGTTGGGCAGAGTAATCTGTCTTGTCACATCTCTTTCTGGTCTGGCCACTCTGGCTCCAATGGCCATTCTGTTCATCTGCTACATGCTGACTGACCAGCTCAGCACAATAACCAGTACTGGACTCACACTGGTCACCCTATCTTTGCAGCCTGTCTTTTAACCGGTTCTTACTGCTCTTTGCTGTGATAAGTGGCTCTCTAAATTGGTAAAGTCATCTTAATGGAAAGCGTACATGTTGCATACTGTTCTAGGAATTATTTTCTTGAAGATTACAAAAAATAATCTTTATCCATGATGTCTTCCTGATTTAAAAACCCTCCATAAGCCTCCCTTTCTTCCTAACCCTTTTTAGACAGATTATACAACCATTTATAAATAACAAGGAAATAGCAATTCTACCTACACAGCAAGAGAAAAAGTCAAAATCACTTAAGGTAACAGATATGTTCCAAGAAACATAGCTTTAAAAAATAAAATCTCACTTTAAAAAACATACATCAATGAAGCATGCTCTTTAGAGTTATTTTCATATAAATGTTTCTATAAAACAAAGAATCAGTTTAAAATAAATGACCATTGTTCTTCTGTAATTTATTATTCAGGGTTTGCTTGAATTGAGATATATCTTCACTAGGCGGTTTTCTAATCATCTCATTTATTTTTAAGAGGAGATAAAAGTATTTGGAGCCTAAGTATATTTATGTGAAGTCCTAAAAAAAATTTTACACAAAATTTCAACAGAACGCCAATGCTCAATTTGGCATTACGTTGATGACTTTGAGACAGAGTACCTGTGACCTAGAGCCATATAGCCTTTCTGACCTATAGCAGTAATGCCCTAACTGGTCTCCTGGTTGCCAGCTCCTGTCTTTCATCCCCCGCCCCCTTCCTTGCTTCATACTGTTGTCAATAATACCTTCCAAGACATGCATCAACATTTTGTTATCCCCCTATTTAAACCAATCAATGTCTCTCTCTTAATTGCGATAGAAAAACCTTCCTATTTCTTGAAATACCACCCAACTACTTTCATAGCCTGGCCCCTCCTCTGTCCCTTACCCCCATTCCAAACTGTCCAAGGTTTCATCAATGTGACCACTCACTTCCCCACATTTCCATATCTTCTTATCTTTCTGTTTGCTCTACCTGGACCTTTCCCTCAACTCTGACTAATGAACTCTTTTAATATTTGGTTCCAATTTTATCTTTTTTTGTGAAGACTTCTCCAGACCTCTGCTTTTTTGGTATTTCCATATTTTTTTTCAGACCTTTAGGATAGCACTTTCAGTTCATCTACCCTGTCAAGGGTAAGCTCCTGGAAGGCAAGAGCGCTGCCATTTGTTCATGTTCATTATCAGTTCAAGGTATCAGTGCATGATATTCTGTACTCCAGCATCCTCTGAGCAGTAAGGTATTTCTGAGATTTTTAAGAAATGTGCTTGGTTATATTATGTACCATTAAACTGGTACTTGTTAATTTCAGAGACACCGCTTTTTTTTTTTTTTAATCCTCACCCCAGGATATTTTTCTATTTATCTTCAGATAGAGTGGGGAGGGGAGAGAAGGAGAGAGAGAAACATCAGTGTGAGAGAGACACATTGATTGGTTGCCTCCTGAACTGCAACTGAGGTACGTGCCCTTGACTGGAATTGAACCCGAGACTCTTTGGTCCTCAGGCTGACACTCCACTAAGACAAACCAGCCAGGGCTCAGAGACATTTCTTTTTTTTTTTCCATCCTCACTCGAGGACATTTTTCCATTTTTTGTTCAGATAGAATGGGAGGAAGGGAGAGGAAGAGAGAGAGAGAGAGACATCGACATGAAAGGGACACATCGAGTGGCTTCCACCCGCACGACCAACCAGGGCCAGGGACAAACTGCAACCGAGGTACGTGCCCTTAGCAGGAACTGAACCCGGGTCTCTCTGGACCGCAGGCTGATGCTCTAACTGCTGAGCCAAACCGGCCCGGGCTCAGAGACATTTCTTAATTGAGACATAATCAATAGCTTCTAAGAGGCACTTCTTGGTGTGTTAATATTCTGGCTACTTAATCTGACATTTAATTCTGTAGTCAGATTTAAATTAAAATAGCACTGTTCGAGGACTCTCAGCCTATATAATCATATCAGACAGAAAATATGCCTAGAATTTATGTCAGTTCTGACTCAACAAAACATATATATATATACACACACACACTTCAAGATTTGAGTTACCCTGCCAATTTTATTAGTATCTTAAATTTAGTTATGAACTTCTTCTTTTAAAAATTAGTTAAGCCCTGGTCAGGTTTGCTCAATGGTTAGAGCACTGGCCTGTGGACTAAAAGGTCATGGGTTCAATTCCCGGTCAAGGGCATGTACCTGGTTTGCAGGTTTGATCCCTGGCCCATGTCAGGGTCTTGCAGGAGGGAGCCAATCAATGTGTTTCTCTCACATTGATCTCCCTCTCTCTCTCTTTCTCTCTCCTTCCTTAATTTCTGCTCTATCAAAAAATCAATGGAAAAATATCCTCAGGTGAGGGTTAATAAAAAAAAGAATCAGTTGAAATATTATTTATTAAGGGATTTCAAGTATATCTATATAAACATACAGCCTGAGTCGTAGTTTTTTTCTATTTATTCTTTATGTCTTATTTTATTCTTTTTGTAAATAGTATTTGTTGTAATTTTTATAAATATTATGTTTTATAATATATATAACTTATTTGTTTATTTTTGTTTTTGTTCTTATTTTTATTTATTTATTTTTAATTAATTAATTTATTTTTGGTACAGATGTTTCTCCTTTTCCCCCCACTAATTCTCCCTCCCCCTCCCTCCCCACCCTGTCTCCAGCTTTGTTGTCCATGTCCATTGTTCATGCATACATGCATATAAGTTCTGTGGTTTATCTCTCCCCCACCACCCCCTCTTCTGAGAGTTGTCAGTCTGTACCCCACTTCCACGTCTCTGGGACTACCCCATTCCTTACACTGTTATGTTCATTATATTCCACCATTAAGTGAGATCATATGATACTTGTCTTTCTCTGTTTGGCTTGTTTCGCTTAGGATAATACTTTCCAGGTCCCTCCATGTCGTCTCAAAGGATAAGAGATCTTTCTTTCTTACAGCTGCATAGTACTCCACTGTGTATAAGTACCACTGCTTTTTTATCCATTTGTCTACTGATGGACATTTGGGCTGTTTCCAGATCTTAGCTATTGTAAATAGTGCTGCTAAAAAAGGGGGGGGTACATATATTCTTTCTGATTTGTGTTTCAGGCTTTTTAGGCTATATTCCTGTAGTTTTCTGCAAATAGGTCTTTTATTTCTTTGGTTAAGTTTATTCCTAGGTATCTTAAATTTTTGGCGCAATAGTAAATGGGATTGTTTTTTAGTTTCTCTTTCTGTGAGTTCATCATTGGTGTATAAGAATGCTGTCAATTTCTTTTGTATCCTGCTGCTTTGCCAAATTTATTTATTAAGTCTAGTAAATTTTTAATGGAGTCTTTGGGGTTTTCTATGCATAGTATCATATCATCTGCAAATAATGACAGTTTCACTTCTTTCTTTCCAATTTGGATCCCTTTTATTTTTTCTTCCTGTCTGATTGCTGTGGATAAGACTTCCAGTTCTATGTTAAATAAGAGTGGTGAAAATAGGCATCCTTGTCTTGTTCTTAAAGGAAATGCTTTTAGTTTTTTCCCATTGAGTATGATGTTGGCTGTAGGTCTTTCATATATGGCCTTTATTATGTCGAGATATGATCCCTCTATTTCCACATTGCTGAGCATTGTTATCAGAAATGGGTGCCAGATTTTGTCGAATGCTTTTTCAGCGTCTATTGATATGATCATATAATTTTTATCTTTCATTTTGTTTATGTGATTATCACATTTATTGATTTGTGAATATTGTACTAGCCTTGCATCACTGGGATGAATGCCACTTGGTCATGGTGAATAATTTTTTTGATGTATTGCTGGATCCCATTTGTTAGCATTTTGTTCAGGATTTTGGCATCTATGTTCCTTCCTTCTACTTGCTCTGGGGTTTTCTTTTTGTTTGCTCTCTAGTTCTTTAAGTTGTGAGGTTAGATAGTCTATTAGAGATTTTTTTTGCTTCTTGAGGTTGTCCTGTAATGCTATGAGCTTCCCTCTCAGAACTGCTTTCGCTGCATCCCATAGATTTTTGTTGTTGTGTATTCATTTTCATTGGTTTACAGGAATTTTTAAATTTCTTCCTTGATATCCATGGTAACCCATTCATTGTTCAATAACATGTTATTTAGTATCCATGTTTTCAAATGTCTTTGCATGTTCTCGTTGCAGTTGATTTCTAGTTGCATGACATTGTGATCTGAGAAGATGCTTGATATGATTTCAATATTCTTGAACTTGTAGAGACTTAGTTTGTGTCCTAACATGTGGTCTATCTTTGAGAATGTCCCATGTGCACTTGAGAAGAATGTGATTTCTGCAGTTTTGGGGTGTAAATCTCTGTAGATATCTATTAAATCCATTTGATCTAGCACTTCATTTAGAGTCTGTTTCCTTGTTAATTTTATGTCTAGAAGATCTATCCAGTGATGTCAGCGGGGTGTTGAAGTCCCTTGCTATGATTGTATTGCTATCGATTTCTCCTTTGAAGTCCTCCAGAAGATTTTAAATATATGTTAGTGCTTCTATATTGGGTGCATATATGTTTACCAAGGTTATATCTTCCCGTTGGATAGATTCTTTAAATATTATGTAGTGGCCTTCTTTGCCTCTGGTTATGGCCTTCATTTTGAAATTTTATCAGATATGAGTATTGCTACCCCAGCTTTTTTTTTCCTTTCTGTTTGCTTGAAAGGTTTTTTTCCATCCCTTCACTTTCAACCTATGTGAATGTTTTGTTTTGAGGTGGGTCTCTTGTAAACAACATATATGTGAGTCATACTTTCTCATCCAGTCAGGTACTCTGTGTGGTTTTATCAGAGCATTTAAACCATTTACATTTAAAGTGATAATTGATATGTACTTATTTATTGCCATTTTTCTTTAGTATGGTTCTTTCTTTCTTCCTATTTCTTCTACTAATTACAGCAGTCCTTTAGCATATCTTTCAGTGCTGGTTTGGTGTTAATATATTCCTTTAGCCTTTTTTTGGGACTGGGAAGTTTTTATTTGACCTTCTATTTTGAGTGACAGCCTTGCTGAATAGAGTAGTCTTGGATTCAGATCCTTGTTTTTCATGACTTTGATTATTTCATGCCACTCCCTTCTGGCCTGTATTGTTTCTGTTGAGAAGTCAGCTGAGAGCCTATGGGATTTCCTTTGTAGGTAACCTGTTTCTTATCTCTTGCTGCCTTTAGGATTCTCTCTTTGTCTTTAAATTTGGCATTTTAATTACTATGTGTCTTGGTGTGGGCCTTTTTGGGTTGTTCTTAGTTGGGGCTCTCTGTGCTTCTTGAAGTTGAATACCTTCTTCCTTCACCGAGTTAGGAAAGTTTTCTGTCACTATTTCTTCAAATATATTCTCTAAACCTTGCCCATTTTCTTCCTCTTTGGGATTCCTATGATGTGAATGTTATTACATTTCCAGTTGTCCCACAGTTCTCTTAAGCTGTCTTCCTCTTTTTAAACTGTTTTTTTTTCTTTCGGTTTTCTGAATGGTTGATTTTTTTCTACCCTGTCTTCTAATTCACTGTTCCGGTCTTCAGCTTTCTCTACTCTGCTGGTTAGTCCTTCCAATGTGTTCTTTATTTCTGCTATGTCATTCTTCATTTCCACTTGGTTGGTTTTCAATATTTCTATAACTTTAGTCATGGTGCTGATGTCCTTACTCATGCTGTTGAGCTCTCTCAAGATCTTGGCTCTGAACTCTACCTCTCATAATTTTCTTAGCTGCATTTCATTGATCTCATCTTCGATAGAGTTCTCTTGTTCTTTCATTTGGGATTTGTTTCTTTGTTTCACCATTTTGGCTATCTTAGTGGGTTTTAGAGCCTGCCAAATTTTCCCTGTTGGTGTTGGTGTTCTGCTGTTTGTGGCTCCTTCTACTGAGTCCAGATGAACCTGGGTGGGCCCACGTTAAACACACTGTCAGGTCTTACTTTCCTTGGTAGATTTGCAAGCTCAGGAAACATTCAGTTATCCTCTAGCTTTTTTCTGGTGGCTAGTAGTCTCAGTTACTCAGTGCCTTGGAATGTAGCCCTGGTGTTCTGCATAAGAGTATTTCCAGAGGGTGGGATAGATGCTGGTCCATAATGGATCTCAATTTGCATATCTTTGCCTCACCTGGGAAAGGCCGAATCTCTGAGTTGGGGGGACTGCTACTTTTCCCCATAGCTCTTGGAAGGAGTGTACTGGCTACTGTCCTTTGTGGCCACAACTCAGCAAAAACTCTGAGTGCCCTTCTAATCCCAGGTGTTCCCTCAGAGCTCCAGTCCAGTCTGCCCTCCCTGTGCAGCAGCCTCTCATTGAGTGGCTGTGGCTATTTTAGCACTCTGTCCCGGCTCTCTGTGCTATGGAGCGAACTTGGTCTTTATTCCCCAAGAATGCTGGTCACAGCTAAGACTGCTGCTGTCCCTGGGCTCCCAGCCCCCCTCCCTCTCATGTCTCCGCAGATCCTACCAGTGTCCCTGGTTATATGGTCCTGTCATGCTGCTTTTCTGTTGCTTTTTTTCTGAAGATTTGTCTTTATTTTAGTTATAATTTCCGTTTGGTCCTGGGAGATCATCTGTGTAGCTTCTATTCACTCAGTCTCCATTTTCACATCCTCTCAGCCTATCTTGTGCCCAGCTGGGTTGCACAGCCCTTTCTGGTGCCCCCACACCCTGAAGGTCCCCCGAGTAACTGGATCACACAGTTCTCTTGGGGACTTGGCTCTATACCTATGTTATGGGCTGCTGGGTCGCATAGGCCTCTGGTGCTTCAACACCCTGCAGGTCCTGTGGGTAATTGGATGGCACAGTCCCTTCTGGGTCACACAGGCCTCTCTGGTGCTTCAGCACCCAGAAGGTCCTGTGGGTAACTGGATGGCACAGTTCCTGCTGGGTTTCACAGGTCTCTCTCGTGCCCCTGCACACTGCAGTTCCCATGGGCAGGCAGCTGGATCGCACCAGTCTCTCTAGGTCTCTGGCTTCCCACTGCTCTTGTGAGCTGCTAGACCACACAGGCCTCTGTGGAGCCCCAGGTCCGGTCGCTGGTGGCTGGGGAGTGCTGCTGCCCCATGGGGCTGAACTCCTGCTCAGCTTTTGCTGTAGTTTTTGGGGATGGGTCTCAGCTGCTGGTTTGTGCTTCTGTTGCCTGGGGATGGATGTCTGCTCCCCAGCCTTTGTTTCTGGGGGTATATCTGGACTCTGATAGGGCTGCTACTATGGGGGATAGTGCTGGGCTCTGGGTTGTCTGTGGCTTCAGCAACCGGCACCTTGGCAGCTCCACTCTTATGCACTGGTCTGTGTTGACACAGAGTGTCCACTGTTCTGAAGGTCCCAGGTGTGCTGGTGGGCTTAGGTTGCTGGGCCCTAGCCGCTCCCACTGGTTCTCCCAGGGACCTCCCGGGATTTTCCAAAATGGTGGTACCTCATCGCAGTGCAGAGAGAAGCACCCTAAAGAGCCGCTTATCGGGGTAGCCAGTTGCTCCATCCACATCACAGGAACCTTCTGCTCTGCATCTCTGTACTGCTCGGTTTTGGTCATCCACCTTCACGTCCACTCACATTGTCACACACTCGCTCACTCTCTCACACACTCACCCTCCTTCTGGTCCTGCCTGCCCCCATCTTCATGACTTATTTATATAACTTTAAATACTGTTCTCCAAGGTTAGAAATAATATGCACAAAAGAAAAATGTTATAATTTTTGTTCTATAACTTGAAAAGTTGCTTCAAGTTATACAGTTATAAAAATAAAAGAGAAAAAAATAATGTCCTTGAAAAAAAAAATAATTGAGACATTTCCGATTAGAAAACAGAGTTGAAAATACTGTTTTTTTCCTAAAATATATAATTTATTTTCAGACTTAGACTTATTTTTACAAAGCCTTTTGGATCAAATTAAAAGATCAATAGATACTGCTACCTTACATGTCAGACTCTGAGAGATTAATTTATTTCACTTAGAACTGTATGTCTTTGTTGGAGAAATTAATGAAAATATCATTTATAAATTAATATAGACCATTTCTACAAAGCAAACATAGTAAGGGCATAACCTGTTTCATTCAAAATATCGAAGTTGCATCCGATCTTAAGTAATTTTTTACAGTAAAGTTTCAAAAATATCTCATAGAAAATGAAATAAAAGGGAACTAAATAATGGATTTGACTTAAAATAATGTGTGAGTTTAGAGAAGAGAATAACACACCTTGAATAATTTTACTGACTTATTTTTCATTGAAACTATCAAATGAGCCAATTTAGTAAGGGTTTTGTTGAAAAAGCAACATAATGTAGCATAATTTTATAAATTATTAGCTTAAATATAGCAGAAGGGAGACTCGAAGACTAAACTCCTTGAAGATCACCAAAACGATCATTAGGATAAAATGATTTTGAGGCATTCAGAAATGCTTAAACAATATATTCTTGAGTTAAATTGAGATAATATAATTTACATACAATAGCTTGGCTGTAAAATTTTAGCATTTATTCTTGCTCCCATTTCTCCCAAGAATCATTCAAATAAAGTTTTAGAGTGTACTTAAGTATTTCCAGAGAAACCATATTGTTCATTTTTAAATATGATCAGATCATTCCATAACATTTGCTGTGAGGAAAAAAATAGTCATCTAATAAGCACTGGCTTTTTATTACCACGACTTCATTGATTGCACCATTCTTCAATGCACAAAACTTCATTTAAAGGAGATAATTAATGAAGCATCAAAAATACCTCAGGCAAAGGCAGATTTGTGTGAAGGCATGGACCTCAAGTATATGTTAAAATAAAGTCCCAATAAAATGGAAGACATAAAACAGTTAAATATAAGTAGGTTTTTTAAAAAAAATTAGGCACTCAGGTAAAGTAAATATTTTTCAATTAAATAATGATGTTAAATTGGGAAAATAACAAACAGGAGCAAAAAATTAGAAAAGCAAACACAGAATTACTCTCATGACAATAAAAACAATAAAAGCAAACAAACTGTATTGGAAAAGAACATGTAAACTTACAGTTGTTGTATAAGCAGCTTCTGGATCATCTTCCAGCACCCGGGAGAGACCAAAATCAGAGACTTTGCACACTAAGTTGCTGTTGACCAATATATTCCTAGCTGCGAGATCTCGATGAACATAACCCATATCAGAAAGATACTTCATTCCTGATGCTATGCCTCGAAGCATACCAACCAGCTGGATAACTGTGAAGTGGCCATCATGTTTCTGAAAGAGAATCACAATTGTTTACACGAATTTATTTTAACATAGTGTGTGCATGTGTGTGTAGTATTCAATCAAATCTTTGAACTTATTGTACTGGATACAATGAGTGTGAGCATCAAGTTTGCTGACCACTGATTATGTTTATAACAAAATGTAAACATTTTTTTGACATTTAAGGAAAGAAAAATCTAGCTGGAAGTGATGAAGGATAACAAATAACAGATAGAAGGGAACCAACCAAATTAACTTCAAGAAAAAATAATTTCAAAAACTTTAAGAAGAGGGAAGTAAAGTCAAGTAAGGTAATAGCAACGACTATCAAGAAAATAGAATTCACCTCTCATAGTTGTGAGCTCTGAACCCACCAGACAGGTAGGCAGAAGGGTAGACAGGTACAACCTAGGTTTGGATGAAAGCTGTGTGATAACTGGAAAGATGGTAAAAAAAATGATCACTCAGGAAAAAGGAAAACTGATTGCAGAAACAAGAAAACAAGTTTAGGAAAGCCACAGAAGAAAGAAGAAACCCCCCACACAAACAGAAAATAGCTAGATTTTCCTATTTGCTCATTATATAGAGCAAATAAGTTGTTGAGAATTTACTGAAAACAGGACTATTTTAGCTCGCAGTTGGAAAGATTAAATGAAATTTGAGTATCAAGACAGGCACAGCACTGGTGTCTTACAGCCAATCCCTTGAATACTTACTCATCTCACCTTGATTGAAAAATAATATAGAATTTTTAAAAAAGAAAAAACATCTAATTGTTACCATGCAAGATGTGTTCATTAATAAGACCAGGTACAAATAGTACCTACAAATGAGAGAAAATGAAAATAAAAAAATTTAAGTTTGAAAAGTAATGCCTATTGTTCTACTTAGTTATTTGAAGATTGTTGTCTCTAATGAAGACACAGAGAAACATGAAACATTCTCGTTAGTTTTACACACCAGGTAACATTTATTTATGAACAATATTAAAAATTAACATCTAGTAAGAGATTATAGGGCCATATTACCTTATACACTGTGGTTGAAGCATAAATAAGAGTCAACTTTTGCAAAGTTAAGCAGTTTTCATGGATATCTGATTTAAAACTATAGAGTAGCTTAGACATGGGGATGATTTGACCAGACCACAGTGACACAGTTCCCTATACAATGATGATTCATTGGTCAGTTAAACAAAGAAGCTTATACTACAAATGAAATAACCTTTGTCTTACTATATCAGCTTATCTCCCTGATAGCTCTCTGATACCATCACCAAACTCAAGTGCAGAGTAAGGAAAAGAACCCTCTCATAAAAGAAATATTCTACAGGAGAGTACCCATTTAAGCAGGCTCTTCTGTATAATTAATGTATAAAAGATAACCCAGCAAAGAAAATCTTCAGTGTTATTAGCTCTTTATGTTTCCAATCCATCTTCTTAGGCAGTGTATTCCTGGACGAATCTGCCTCTTTTACCATGTACCCTACCTACCTCTCCTCTGTTAGAAATTTCAAAGCCTCTGAGCAGAACTGAAAGCACAAATTCTTTTGGCCAAGAAAGGATTCCATTAAATTTAAAGAGGTCGCTCTTTTACCTATTAGAAAATGAAGTTGCCTGGTGTCACAGCTCTTGTCAATGCATAATTTCTACATAGTAGGAAACATTAACAGACCATGTGAAAACTAACAAATGCCTCAGTTACCTTATCTGTACAATGAGAATTGAATAAGTCAGAGCTGTTAGTGAGAATCACATACAAACAGAGCATTCCTGATTCATTTTTAATAATAGTTATTATTTAATAAAACCTCATTGTATTATATGTAATTTTTGTAATTTTAATATGGGTCAGAAAATTCTCTCACTTTCCTGAAAAATCAATTGGCAACATAAACTCTTATATCATAAGGAGAAATAGCTATTTAACACCAGGTTGAAACTTAATTTTCTATTTATTCTGAGAGTGGCACAAAGCATCAAGTTATTTCTTTTTTAAACACACTATTTTTAGAGCAATTTTTAGCTTCATAGCAAAAATAAGAGGCAGAGGGAAAAAAATGGCGGTGGAGTGAATGGAAGCTACACAGACCATCTCCCAGGACCAAACTGGAATTACAACGAAAATAAAGACAAATTGTCAGGAAGGGGCAACTGAAAGGCAGCTTGGAGGACCACATAACCAGGGACACTGACTCAATCCTGGTAGGCTTGCGAGGACACAAGAGGGGGCCGGGAACCCATGGTCAGCAGCGGCCTGGGCTGGGACCAGCGGACTGGGCTGGGTCCAGCGGCCTCAGCTGGAAGCTGCTGCCGCCTCGGCTGCGTCCAGCGACCGCAGGTGGGTCCTGTGGCCTAGGCTGGATGCTACGCCCTCAGCTGGTGCCGCAGCCTCAGCCGCCCTTGGCTGGGAGCAGCGCCCTCGGGTTAAAAGTCCCAGGCGGCTCCATGACGCAGAGCCCAGACAGAGGCTAAATTGGCAGCAGCCACTCACCTTGGGCTCCGGCAGAGGAGGACAAACTGGACTGGAACTGTGTGGGGACACTTGGGATTTGGAGGGCACTCAGAGCTTTTGCTGAGTGCAGCCACACAGGACTGTAGTCATCTTACTCCTTCCCAGGGCCCTGGGGAGAGGTGGTGGCCCCTCCCTCGGAGATTCAACCCCACCTGGTGACCATTGAAATGCTAATTGAGGCCCATTAACAACCAGCATCTGCCCCTCCCTCGGGAAATCCTCTTATACTGAGCACCTGAGGGAGTTTTTCAGGCAACCTAGAAACCAAGGTTCTTCAGGTGACCTCTACTAATAGCCTCCAGGCAAAAATAGCTAGAGGATAACTACCATTCCCTGGGCTAGCAACTCTAACCAGGAAAGTTAAGATTTGACAGTGGTGTTTAAAGTGGGTCCTCCCTGCCTCATCCAAACCCAGGAGAGGGAGCCACAAACAGCAGAACACCAATACCCACAGGGAAAATTTGGCAGACTCCAAAGCCCACTGTGATAGCCAAAATGGTGAAAAACAGAAATAAAAGCCAAATGAAAGAACAAGAGACCTCTACCGAAGATTAAATAAATGAGGTGCAGTTAAGCAAGTTAACAGAACTGGAATTCAGAGCCATGATCTTGAGGAAGCTTAACAGCATGTGTAAGGACATAGAGATGCTGAAAATAAGCCAACTGGAAATTAAAAACCACCAAGAAGAGATAAAAAATGACATATCAGAAATGAAAAACACATTGGAAGGTCTAAAAAGCAGAGTAGAGGAAACTGAGGACCGGATCAGTGAATTCGAAGACAGGGTAGAAAAAATCAACCAATCACAAACCCAAAAGGAAAAAAACAATTAAAAAACAGGAAGACAGCTTAAGAGAACTGTGGGACAACTGGAAACGTAATTACAGTTATATCACAGGAGTCCCTGAAGAAGAAAATGAGCAAGGGTTAGAGAATATATTTGAAGAAATAGTGACAGAAAACTTTCCTAACTTGGTGAAGGAATAAGGCATTCAAGTTCAAGAAGTACAGAGAGCCCCAAGTAAGAAGAACCCAAACAGGCCCACACCAAGACACAGTAATCAAACTGCCAAAAATTAAAGACAAAGAGAGAATTCTAAAAGCAGCAAGAGATAAGCAACAGGTTACCTACAAAGGAAACTGCGTAAGGCTCTCAGCTGACTTCTCACAAGAAACACTACAGGCCAGAAGGGAAGGGCATGAAGTAATCAAGGTCATGAAAAACAAGATTCTGAGTCCAAGACTACTCTACCCAGCAAGGCTATCATTCAAAATAGAAGGTCAAATAAAGAACTTCCCAGGCAAAAAAAATGCTAAGGGAATACATCAGCACCAAACCAGCACTGCAAGAAATGTTAAAAGGACTGCCGTAATTAACAGGAGAAATGGGAAGAAAAACAGAACCACACTAAACAAAAATGGCAATAAATAAGTACGTATCAATAATCAACTTAAAGGTAAATGGATTGAATGCTCCCATAAAAAGACACAGAGTAGCTGATTGGATAAGAAAGCATGACTCATCTATATGTTGTTTCCAAGAGACCCACCTCGCAACAAAAGATTCACATAGATTGAAAGTGAAGGGACGGAAAAAAATCTTCCAAGCAAATGGAAAGGAAAAAAAAGCTGGTGTAGCAATACTCATATCTGATAGAATAGATTTCAAAATATAGTTCATAACTAGAGACAAAGAAGGCCACTACATAATATTGAAAGGATCTATTCAAGAAGAAGATATAACCTTGGTAAACATATGCACCCAATATAGGAGCACCAACATATATTAAAAATCTTGTGGAGGGCTTCAAAGGAGAAATCGATAGCAATACAATCATAGCAGGGACTTCAACACCCTGCTGACAGCACTGGATAAATCCTCTAGACAAAAAATTAGCAAGGAAACAGAGACTCTAAATGAAGCACTAGACCAAATGGATTTCATAGATATCTACAGAGAATTACACCCAAAAACTACAGAATTCACATTCCTCTCAAGTGCCCACGGGACATTCTCAAAGATAGACCACATGTTAGGGCACAAACTAAGTCTCTACAAGTTCAAGAAGACTGAAATCATATCAAGCATCTTCTCAGATCACAATGGCATAAAACTAGAAATCAATTGCAAGAAGAACATACAAAGACATTTCAACACACGGAAGCTAAATAGCATGTTATTAAACAATGAATGGATCACCGAGGTGATCAAGGGAGAAATCGGAAACTTCCTGGAAACCAATGACAATGAAGACACAACAACACAAAATCTATGGGATACAGCGAAAGCAGTTTTGAGAGGGAAGTTCATAGCACTACAGGCCTACTCAAAAAACAACAAAAATCTCTAATAGACTATCTAACCTCACACCTTAAAGAACTAGAGAGCAAACAAACAAACAAAAAAATCCCAGAGCAAGTAGAAGGAAGGAAATAGAAAAGATCAGAGCAGAAATAAATGGCATAGCGACCAAAAAAAAAACCAACAATTCAAAGGATCAATGAAACAAAGAGCTGGTTTTGCAAAAAGATAAACAAGATTGATGGACCCTTAGCTAGACTCACCAAGAAACAAGGAGAGAGACCCAAAATACACAAAATCAGAAATGAAAGAAAAGTAACAACTGACACCACAGAAATACAAAAGATCATTAACAACCACTATAAACAATTATATGGCAACAAATTTGACAATCTAGGCGAAATGACCAAATTTCTAGAAACACATAGTTTCCTAAAACTGGACCAGGAAGAGATAGAAAACTTGAATAGACCAATAACAACAGAAGAAATTGAAGATGTAATCAAGACTCTCCCAGCAAACAAAAGCCCCGGCCCAGATGGCTTCATGGGGGAGTTTTACTGAATATTCAAAGAAGAACTAACACCCATTCTCCTCAAACTATTAAAAAAAATTCTAGAAGAAGGAAGACTTCCAAATTATTTTATGAAGCCAGCATAACTCTAATTCCAAAACCAGAAAAAGACACTACAAAGAAAGAAAACTACAGGTCAATATCCCTGATGAACATAGATGCCAAAATCCTGAAAAAAAATACTAGCAAATTGGATCCAGCAATACACCAAAATAATTATCCACCATGACCAAGTGGGACTCATCCCAGGGAAGCAAGGCTGATACAATATTCGCAAATCAATAAACGTAATACACCACATAAATAAAATGAAGAATAAAAACCACATGATCATATCAATAGATGCCGAAAAATCCTTCGACAAAATTCAGCATCCATTTCTGATAAAAATGCTCAGCAATGTGGGAATAGAGGGATCATATCTAGACATAATAAAGTCCATATATGAAAGACCTACAGCCAACATCATACTAATGGACAAAAACTAAAAGCATTTCCCTTAAGAACAGGAACAAGGCAAAGATGCCCACTTTCACCACTCTTATTTAACATAGTACTGGAAGTCTTAGGCACAGCAATCACAGGAAGAAAAAAATTAAAGGGATCCAAACTGGAAAGGAAGAAGTGAAACTGTCATTAATTGCAGATGACATGATAATATACATAGAAAACCCCAAAGACTCCATCCAAATTTACTAGACTTAATAAATGAATTTGACAATGTGGCAAATACAAAATTAACGTCAAGAAATCGATGGCATTCTTATACACCAAGGATGAACTCACAGAAAGAGAAACTAAGAAAACAATCCAATTTACCATTGCAGCAAAAAAAATTAAGATACCTAGGAATAAACTTAACCAAAGAAATAAAGGACGTATTCCCAGAAAACTACAGGTCATTGAAAAAAGAAATAGAGGAAGATATAAAAACAGTGGAAGCACACACCCTGTTAATGGATTGCAAGAATTAACATCATTAAAATGTCCATATTACCCAAAGCAATCTATAGATTCAATGTAATCCCCATCAAAATACCAATGGCATACTTCACAGAATTAGAACAAGTACTTCAAAAAAGACCCTGAATAGCCACAGCAATCTTGAAAAGGAAGAACAAAGTGTGAGGGATCACATGACCAGATTTCAGGTTATACTACAAAGCCACTGTAATCAAAACAGCCTGGTACTGGCACAAGAACAGGCATATAGGCCAGTGGAACAGACCAGAGAACACAGAAATGGACCCAAGGCAATATGCTCAATTAATATTTGACAAAGGTGGCAAGAGCATACAGTGGAGTCAGGACAGCCTCTTTAATAAATGGTGCTGGGAAAATTGGACAGCTACTTGCAGAAAAATGAAACTAGACCATCAACTTACACCCTACACAAGAATAAACTCAAAATGGATAAAAGACTTAAATGTGACTGATGAATCCATAAAAATCTTAGAAGAAAATGTAGGCAACAAAATTTCAGACATCATAGGTAGCAGAATTTTAACTGAAGCATCACCTAAGGTAACAGAAACAAAGGAGAAAATGAACACATGGGACTACATCAAACTCAAAAGCTTCTGCACAGCATAAGATACAATCATCAAAACGGAAAGGCTACCCACTGTATGGGAGAGCATAATTGCCAATGATATATCAGATAAGGGGTTAATTTCCAATATATATAGAGTGCTCATACAACTGTACAAAATGAAGACAAGGAACCCAATTAAAAAATGGGCAGAGGAACTAAATAGACACCTGTCCAAACAGGACATAGAAATGGCTAAGAGACATATGAAGAAATGCTCATCATCACTAATCATCAGAGAGATGCAAATTTAAACAACAATGAGGTATCACCTCACACCTGTCAGAATGGCCACCATCAACAAATCATCAAACAACAAGTGTTGGCGAGGGTGGGAGAAAAGGGGACTCTAGCACACTGCTGGTGGGAATGCAGACTGGTGCAGCCACTATGGAAAACAATATAGTTTTACCTCAAAAAATTAAAAATTGAATTTCCATTTGACCCAGTAATCCGACTTTTAGGAATATAGCCTAAGAAGCCTGAAATACCAATCAGAAAGAATATATGTACCCCCCCTTTTTTAGCAGCACTATTTACAATAGCTAAGATCTGGAAACAGCCCAAATGTCCATCAGTAGACGAATGGATAAAAAAGCAGTGGTACATAAACACAATGGAGTACTACGCAGCTGTAAGAAAGAAAGATCTCTTAACCTTTGAGACTACGTGGAGGGACCTGGAAAGTATCATCCTAAGTGAAACAAGCCAAACAGAGAAAGACAAGTATCATATGATCTCACTTAATGGTGGAATATAATGAACATAACAGTGTGAGGAATGGGGTAGTCCCAGGGACGTGGAAGTGGGGTACAGACTGACAATCCCCAGAAGAGGGGGTGGTGGGGGAGAAATAAATCACAGAACTTATATGCATGTATGCATGAACAGTGGACATGGACAACAAACTGGGGACAGGACAGGGAAGGGGGGGATCAGTGGGGGAAAAAGGAGAAACATCTGTAACAAAAATTAATTAATAAAAAAAAAAACTCCATAAAAAAAAAAAAAATAAGAGGCAGAGATTTCTCATATACCTTCTTCTCACACACATGTATAGCCTCTTGCATTATGAACATCTCTCATCAGAGTGGTACATTTGATACAATGGTTGAACATACAATGACACCTTATAATCACCAAAAGTTTATGGTAGGCATCATTCTTGCTGTTGAACATCCTAGGGTTTTGACAAATTTTCAATGACATGTACCCACCATTCCAGTATCATAAAGAGTATTTTCATTGCCCTAAAAATCCACTGTGTTCCACCTATTCATCACCCCTACTCCCAACCAGGGCAACCACTGATGTTTTTACTGACTCCACACTTTTATCTTTTCTAGAATGTTATATAGCTGGAATTAGAATGTATGTAGTCTTTTTAGATTGGCTTCTTTCACTTAGTAATATGCATTTAAGGTTTTTTTTTTTTTATGTCTCCTCATGGCTTGATAGCTCATTTCTGTTTAATGCTGAATCTGAATAATATTCCATTGTCTGAATGTGCCACAGGTTATTTATCCATTCACCTACTGAAGGACATCTTGGTTGCTCCCAAGTTTTGCAGTTATAAATAAAGCTTCTACACACATCTGTAGTTACAGCATGTTTATAGCAGCTCATGGCTGCACGCTTTTATGTGCACATACGTTTTCAACTCCTTTGGGTAAATGCCAAGGAGGGCAATAGTTGGATTGCATGGTAAGAGAATGTTCACTTTTGTAAGAAACTGCCAAACTATCTTCCATTCTGCACTCCCATCAGCAGTGAAGGAGAGAGTTGCTGTTGCTCCACATTCTCACCAGCTCTTGGGTCAGAGTTACTGATTTTGGCCATTCTAATGGGTGTAGAGTGGAGTCTCATTTTAATTTGCATTTCCCTAATGACACATGATGTGGAACATCTTTTGCATTTATTGGCCATCTGTTTATCTTATTTTGTGAGGTGTCTGTTAAGGTCTTTAGTCCATTTTTCAACCCGGCAAGTTTCTTATCTTTAGTTTTAAGTGTTTGTATATTTTGGATAACTGTCCTTTACCATATGTGTCTTTTGCAAATCTTTTCTCCCAGTCTGTATTTTGTCTCCTCATTTTCTTGATATTGTTTTTTGCAGAGCAGAAGTTTTAAATTTTAATGAAGTCCAGCTCATCTATTCTTTCTTTCTTGGATTGTGCCTTTGGTGGTTCATCTAAAAAGTCATCGCCATATCCTATGTCAGGTAGGTTTTCTCCTATGTTATCTTCTAGAAGTTTTATTATTTTGTCTTTTACATTTAGGTCTGTGATCCACTTCAAATTAATCTTTGTGAAGACTGTAAGGTTCTGTGTCTAGATTCATTATTTTGCATGTGGATATCTAATTGTACTAGCACCATTTATTGAAAAGACAACTTTTTGCTCCGTGGTATTGCCTTTGCTTACTTGTAAAAAATCAGTTGACTATGTTTATTATAGGCTCTCTATCTGTTCCATTGATCTATTTGTCTGTTCTTTTACCTGTACCACACTGTTTTAATTACTGTAGCTTTATAATAAGGCTTGAAGTTGGGTAGTGTTAAGCCTCCAACTTTGTTCTTCTTCAATATTGTGTTAGCCATAGGTTTCAGCTTTTTCATATAAACTTTAGAATCAGTTTGGTGATACAGACAAAATAACTTACTGAGATTTTGATTGGGATGGCATTAAAGTTATAGATTATTTAGGAAGAACTGACATTTTAATAACCTTGAGTCACCTTATCCATAAACATGGAACATCTCTCTATTTATTTGGTTCTTTGATTTTATCAGTCTTATAGTTTTCCTTATATACACCTTGTATATATATTGTTAGATTTATACCTATGTATTTCATTTTGGGGGGTGCTAATGTAAATAGTGTGTCTTTAACTTCAAATTACACTTGTTCGTTTCTGGTATATGAAAAAGCAACTGACTTTTGTATATTAACTTTGTATCCTGCAACTTTGGCATAAATTAGCTAGTACTTCCAGGATAATAGTGAAAAGGAGAAGTGGGGGTGGACATCCTTGCCTTGTTTCAAATCTTAGTGGGCCAACTTCAAGTTTCTCACCATTCAATATGATGTTAGCTGTAGGTTTTCGTACAGTCTCTATCACGTTTAGGAAATTCTTCTCTATTTCTAGTCTACTGAGAGTTTTTAGCATGAATTGGTGTTGAATTTTGTGAAATGCTTTTTATATAATCAGGTGAATTTTCTTTTTAGCAATTTAATATGCCTGGCATTAATTGAATTTTAAAAGTTGAACCAGCCTTGCATACCAGGGTAAATCCAACTTGGTTGGCAACAGCTTGGGTGGGCCTGAAAGTTGGGTGGCGCAGGGCCTCGGGGAATCACCAGGGCGGGGAAACCAGTGTGAGTCAAGTTGCTGGAGTCCCAGATATGGCGGCTGTCTACCTCCCCAGGGAAGGGCTCACCAAAGGAACAAAGGCATCTGAACAAAGGTCTGTCCAGGAGAAAGCCCCCTCTCCAGACCTCGTTCCAATGTCAAACAGCTCAGTTCTTCTCTGTATGTCTCTGGCACCCCTCGAACTGCCTCCCCTCCAAGCTTAGAGGGAGTGAGTCCAAAAAGTCCATGCACGGGCCCTTTAAGAGGATCTGCCAGGGGCTCTTGAAGCCACAGCCTCCCTGAGCCTCAGTTCCAGCTGGTTTTTCAGCCAGAAGTTATGAGGACTTCTCTTCCTGGCACTGGAACCCTGAGCGGGGTGCCTAGTGTGAAACGGGGACCCCTCAGTCCTCAGGAAGGACCTTCCCAGCCGAGGTATCCTCCTGATTTTTATCCACCACACGTGGGTGTGGGACCAGCCCCTCCGCCTCCACCCTCCTAGCAGTCTAGATGCGGCTGCTTCTTTAATTCGGTAGTTGTAGGACTTCCATTCAGCTTGATTTCAGGTGGTTCTGAATGATGGTTGTTCTGTAGTTTAGTTGTAACTTTGATGTGATTGTGGGAGGACTCAACATTGCATTTACCTACGCCGCCATCTTGACCGGAAGCTAGTACCTTATTATTTTTACTGATGAATAACATTCTATTTATTTTATTTATCCATTCATCATTTGATAGATATTAGAGTTACTTCTACTCTTTGACTATCATGCAAGACATTTTTTTGTTACATATTTAACTTTCTTTGTGAGAATATTTAAGTTCTACTCTCTTAACAAATTTCAATGATACAATACAATGTTATCAACTATAGTCACCATGTTACACATTAGCTCCCCAGAGCTTATTCATCTTATAGCTGAATATTTGTACCCTTTTACAAACCTCTCCCTGTTTCCCCTCCCCGGCAACTATTTTTCTACTCTCTGTTTCTAACTTCAACTTTTCTTTTCTTTCTACCTCCCTCCCTCCCATCCTTCCCTCCTCCCTCCTCTTCCTTCCTCTCTCCCTCTTTCTTTTAGATTCAACATGCAGTATTTGCTTTTCTGTTTTCCATATTGGCTGTTCCAGTTTATATTCCCACCAATAATGTATAAGGGTTCCATTTTCTCCATATCCTCACTACTATTTTTACTCTTGCCTTTTTCTTTTCTTTAAAAAAATATTTTTAAAACTGATTTTTAGAGAGAGAGGAAGGGAGAAGGGAGGGAGAAACATCAATGTGAGAGGGAAACATAGATTGGCTGTCTCCTGCATGCCCCCTACCAGGGATCAAGCCTGCAACCCAGACATGTGTCTGACCAGGAATCAAACCAACAGCCTTTCAGTGAATGGGATGATGCACTGAGCCTCATGGGTCAGGTCTCTTGTCTTTTCCATAATAGCCATCTTACAGGTGGGAGGTGATATCTCATTGTGGTTTTTACTTTGCATTTTCCTAATGATTAATGATGTTAAGCATCTTTTTATCTACTCGTTGCCCATTTGTATGTCTTCTTTTGGGAAAAAAAAAGTCTATCATGTCCGTTGCCCATTTTAAAAACTGAGTTATTTGTGTTTTTTGCTCTTGAGTTGTATGAGTTCCTTGTATCGTTTGAGTATTAGGCCCTGATCAGATATATGGTTTGTAAATATTCTCTCCCATTCCATAGGTTGCCTTTTAATTTCATCGATAGTTTCCTTTGCTGTGCAGAAGCCTTTTAATTTGTTGTAATCACATTATTTATTTTACATTTTGTTTTTATTGTCAAATCCCAAAAATTATTGCTAAGACCAATATCAAGGAGTTTCTCTCATGTTTTTGTCTAGAATTTTACAGTTTCAGGTCTTATATTCATTTTTAACCTATTTTGAATTAATTTTTGTGTATGGTGTAAGATAGGGGTCTAGTTTCTTTCTTTCTTTCTTTCTTTCTTTCTTTCTTTCTTTCTTTCTTTCTTTCTTTCTTTCTTTCTTTCTTTCTTTCTTTCTTTCTTCTTTCTTTTTTGCATGTGGCTGTCCAGTTTTCCTAGCACTACTTATTGAAGAGATTATTCTTTCCCATTGTATATTTTTTGCTCCTTTGTCTTAAATTAATTAACTAATATAAATTTATGTCTGGGCTCTCTATTTTGTTCCATTGAGCTATATGTCTGTTTTTAATGCCTATGCCATACTGTTTTGATCACTATAGCTTTAAAATACAGTTTGAAATCAGAAAGTGTGATGTCTCCAGCTATGTTCATTTTTCTCAAGATTGTTTTGGCTCTTTGGGGTCTTTAGTAATTCTAAATAAATCCTAGAATTAATTTTTCTGTTTTTATAAAAAATGCCATTGAAATTTTGAAAGGGATTGCATTGAATCTATAGATTGTTTTTGCATAGTATGGACATCTTAATGATATTAATTCTTCCAACCCATAAACACAGACTACCTTTCCATTATTTGTATCATCTTCAATTTCTTTCATTAATGTCTTACAGTTTTCAATGTATAAATCTTTTACCTCCTTGGGTAAATTTATTCCTAAGCATTTTATTCTTTCTTGATAAAATTGTATACAGTATTATTTTCCTCATTGCTCTTTCTGATAGCGTTTGTTAGTGTACAAAAATGCAATTGATTTTGTATCCTGTAAATTTATTGAATTTATTTATTACTAACAGTTTTTTTTGGGGGTGTGTGTGTGGAGTCTTTGGGGTTGTTTATATATAATATCATGTAATGTACAAATAGAGACAGTTTTACTGCTCCTTTCCAATTAGGATGCCTTATATTTCTTTTTCTTGCCTATTTGCTCTGGCTAGGTCTTCCAATACTATGTTAAATAAAAGTGGTGACAATGAGTATCTTTGTCTTATTCCTAATCTTAGAGGAAAAACTTTCAGCTTCTCATTTTAGAATGATGTTAACTGTGGGTTTGCAATTATGGCCTTTACTATATTGAATATGTTCCCTCTAAACCCACATTGTTGAGAGTTTTTAAAAAAGCATAAATGGATATTGAATTTTATCAAATGCTTTGTCTCTCCCTATTGAGATGATCATATGATTATTATCCTTTATTTTGTTTATGTGGTGAATCACATGAATTGAATTGTGGATGTTGGACCACCCTTGCACACCTGGAATAACTTCCATTTGATCATATTGTATGTTATTTTAATATACTGTTGAATTTGGTTTGTTAATATTTTGTTCATCAGGGATATTGGCTTCTAGTTTTCTTTTCTTGTAAATGCTTGTCTGGCTTTGTTACGCAGCTTTGTAAAATAAGTTTGAGCGTATTCTCTCCTATTCTATTTTATGTATGTTATTTTAAAATTACTTTAACTATTCTTATTACCAATATTTGAAACAATATGAATTAATTGCTTTCTTATCAGCAACACAGAAATCAAAGTTCTAATAACAATAAGTGTATCATTATAAAATGAGCATTTAGTATTTTAAAAGAATATAAATCATTACAGTTGTATTTGTGGTAAAAAAAGCTGCAGAAGGCTTAACACAAATCAAGGTAGTAGCACCAAACCAAACTGTCCTAGTATCCCCATATTCTTCTCTGCCACATGAACAAACACCACCACAAACCAGTCACAGTTACGAGCTCTTCACAGGTATTATCTTATTTGATCCTTGCAACAACTCTGTGCTGTAAGTGCAGTTATTATATTCATCTTATAGATAGTCAAACGGAAGGACAACAGATTTAATAACTTAGTCAATGGTAAAGTCAGGATTTGAATCCAGGCAACCTAATTCCAAAGCTTGTATTCTTATTAACTGTCTGAGAAAGCGTTGGCCCAAACTTTGTCATAAAGACCCAGTATACGCTAGTTTAGGAAGCATAATTTGGCTTAATAAAGCAAGGTATAAAAGGGCTCTCAGACTATTAAACCAAAAAGAAAAACAAACAAGCAAACAAGAACACTCCAGATAAATCAATAAGTGAGGATTTATTTATCTATGTCTGACTGAGAGGAGCAGCCCCATTTATTCATACTTGAGGTATGGCATAAATCTATTTCTCTACAAATGATAAAACTCTCTCCTCCAAACAAAATCTATATTCTTTTTACTAGTCCTTGTCAACACAGCCTCCTCAAGTGTGGTTTAGGACATAACGGTTTGCCTGAATATGGTGGATGGTTAATAAATAGTGACTGCATTAAGTAGCTCCGATACTATATTGTAGAGCAGTGGCTGCTGTTGCTATATTGTTCCCATTGTCTTGTATAAAAAAGACTGTTTTCTTTTCTCCTGGTTGGGTACATGCTTTCTCCCTGTCAGGCAGCAGCTCTAGCACAGCGCCCACTGTGCTGCCATGCCTCGTGTCAGCACGTGATAAATATTAATTCGAATGGAATTGAATTGTTTATGAGGGGAGGAGAAAAATGTGAGAGCACTGAGATTTAATATCTTTGGGCTTCCTACTAGAGATTAATCAAAAAGAAACTATGAATATTTTAATGACATACGGTTATTTTCCCTGGAAGGCAGACTCAAATGAAAGAGAGCGAATGTGGCATATTTACACACTGCATCTCAGGGCTTAAGTCGTGAGAATCCAGTTTGTCTTCATTCTTTTTTTCTTTGCTCTCTCAACCTGACTGCTGAGAAACCTGGAGCTTAACCTCTAAGTGACAGAGTGAGCCTGAATGGAAGTGTTTTCTGAAAGCTAGATGTCGCAATGTCTGCGACTTCGAAAACCACAGAGCTCTCTCAGACCCTCTCTAAGACCCCAGAGCATCTCTGCCAGGTCTGAGCATGTCACACTGTCTCCACAGCAGTGCAAGCTCCTGGTGATGGTTTTCAAGGCCCTCCCTTCTGAGTTGTGCCTCATGGACACTTTCAGCCTCTAAGCATCGGTTCATCTTAGGTTGACCCCGAGTACTTAGCCTGTGCTTGGGACAAA
Source organism: Molossus molossus (assembly GCF_014108415.1). Classification (NCBI taxonomy): domain Eukaryota; kingdom Metazoa; phylum Chordata; class Mammalia; order Chiroptera; family Molossidae; genus Molossus; species Molossus molossus. The sequence continues at coordinate 87,452,627 of NW_023425388.1, forward strand.
TGTGGGATTTGGGTTCTATGCCGTCCTGCTGTCATGACATTATTGTCTAACAATATTAAAGACACATATTTATGTATTTTCAACTAATAAACATATTTAACAAATATATTCTGTGAAACACAAATATTACCTGCTACTCATTTGTTTAAAACCCTTCAATGACAGAATAGACTATAATATTCAATACAAAGTTATGACCCTTGCTCTTATGTCTAGTTTTTTTATTTTAATCCTCACCTAAGGATATTTTTCCATTTATCTACAGACAGAGTGGGAGGGAAAGAGAGAGAGAGAAGCATCGATATGAGAGAGACACATTGGTTGTGTCCTGCATAACTCCAACCAGGGCCAGGGACAAACCTCAACCAATGTATGTGCCCTTGACCAAAATCAAACCCTCGACTTTATTTGGTCTGCAGGCCAACGCTCTATTGCTGAGCCACCCGGCCAGGGTGTCTAGTCTAGTTTTATAAACTTGTTCTGATGCAATTTCTTTGTGTGTTTACTTTACCCCTACAACATGTTATTTCATATCTAATGTGCTTTGCTTATACAGGTCTTTCTTCCAGGAATACTCTTCTAGTCTTCTGTCACCTGAGGTTTTCATAACTATCATCTCTTCTAGGAGGTCCTTTCTAAATCCCCAAGTCCTTTCTTTCAAACATTAGTCTTTGAGTAGCTACTAGGGGCCAGTTACTGCTCTAATTGCTGGGGTCAAAGTGGGAAGCAAAAGAGAGAAGTTCCTGCTCCAGTTGTACTTACATTTCCCTGGAGGCAGGGAGACATAAAATAAATAAGTAAAAAATAAATGAGATACTTTTAAATAACAAGTGACTATAAAATAAGTAAAATGTGCATGAAAGAGAATGACATGTTGGAGCCTGTAACTAGTTTCCGCATGTACAAATGACGTAAGTTGGGAATGAAGGCGAGAGAGAGGGAGAGAGAGTGGGAGAGGGAGACAGCAGAGGCAAAACCAGGCAGGGTCTTGCAAGCCAAGGCAAAGAGTTTGAAATCTATTCTAAAAGTAATGAAACATTAGAGAAGAATTTTAGTTGGGGAATGATATATATATGCTGGCTTGTATATGTAAAATGTAAGCAGAGAGATCAATCTGGAAGCTATTAGAATAACACTGGAGGGAGAGACTAGGGGCTGAAATCAGGTTTGAGGTCTATTTTAGAGGCATAGCCAGCAAGACCTACACTAGATTGGACAGAGGGGGAGATGGGTCAGGAAAGTGGAGAAATAAAGATGGACCAAGTTTCTCTCTTTATTGCTTTCAAAATATCTTGTCTACACTAACATTGGCTAAAACTATATGTGTATGTGTCTGGCTTTCCCACTGTCTTGAACATAATCTTATCCAGGGCAATGAGCATGCCTTTCTTCATCTTTGAAATCTCAGGGCCTGGCGTCACGCTTGGCACACAGAAGACATTTGACAGATTTCACTGGATTGCACTGAACTGAACTTATTTTTCTCTTAGGGGAGTGAAGTACTTCAAGCTTTTAGTCAGTAGTAAGATATCCTTGAAGTATTTTTCATGGCAAGTAAGATAAGAGATTCTCTGAGAAAATGATGAGTAAATGAGAAGTATTTACTACATATGCAACTGTCTTCACTTCTGAGTGCGACTCTGGCTTGACTCTAATTTTGACCATCAAATACTTCTATTTTTGCTGCTGAGGGAGGAAAAGGGGGCCAAGTATGTTACACAATTTCTGTTATATTTCTTTCTAGGTTCTCACTGGAGAATCATAGTACTGTTGAGCCCACCAATAGAATAGCATGCACAGTATGAAAGTTCTGGGGACCACAATTTAAATCACAGCCTTCAAAGTTTCCTGTTGAAAAAATGTGCATCACTCCTCTGTACAGAGTAAATAATTATAGTGACTCAGTGTCCTGAAATGTCAGAAATGAGTGATAAACAACATTACACTTAGTAGATGGTAAGCTGCTATTCTAGAGTAGGATTAGTAAAAACTGCACATCATTATTTAACAAACATTTACAGAAGATCCAGTTCACTATACAGTGTCTTGGTTGCAATAAATAAATAATCTTCCAAAAAGTCCTCACAAATCTGGTGCAATAAACACTAGTGGATAATGGCAATTTATGCTCCAAAATGAAGAATGAGAGTTTGGTTCAAATGTATGTCAAAAGACTTTTTTGTGGTTTACTAACCATGAGTTACAAGAAATGGCACCAGCTTTTCAAAACAGAATGCCAAAAATAGAAGGGTTAGCTGAAGCCTTGTAAAATTACTTCCAAAGTGCTGACTTGAGCTATGCAGGAAATATTACTAAGCAGTTCAAAAAAATATCAAGTATAAGAGCAGTGGACACTTTGTAAACCTCTTGTCCCCCCTAATTTTGTGTTGTTAGAGGCCCTTCTGAGAAAACTAGGTATTGTCTGAAATGCATTTGGTTTGTAAGGGACAAAGGATGAGAATCTATGAAGAGTTACAACAGAGAGGAGCTAACTTCTGTGTTCCCTTCATGCAAAAATATCCTCACCCACACAGTCTGCTTATTCTCACTTCTTTTTGTTTTGCTATCTGAAATTCTATTATTCAAATTCTATTTGGGCCAAATTCATAGACTCAAAGGCTGAAGGGAGGGGCATTTGGGGAGGTTACTAATCAATGAGAATAGTTTCAGTTAAGCAAGATAAATAAGTTCCAGAGACCTGCTGTGCAACACTACACCAGTATTAATACTGTATTGTACACTTGAAAATTTGTCAAGAGAGTAGACTTTATGTTACATGTTACTACCAGAATAAAATATATTTGGGCTTGTAAGTTCATGTAAGAGAGGCAAAATAATATGAAAAAATTAAAACACATACTAGTATGAATTAGTCTAACCTTATTTCCAGGTAAGATCTATGGCAACTGAAGAATGGAAGCTTAGACGTAGGGTGTGGTGAGCGTCCAGGTTACAGGTAATTCTGTGGGGTGGAAAAGGCCCAGCCTGGGGATGAGGGAATGGGGAGGGAGCCAAAGAGAACATGATGAAAGGAGTGAATGCCACAGAACAATGGCCTCTAAAATTTGTTGCTCAAGGAAGTCACGTAGAGGGAGAAAAACTTATTTATTTGTTTATTTGTTTGTTTGTTTGTTTATAAGGAAAGTCCTGGCCCCTTTCATATTGGAATCTACATTTGTTAGCTATAGTCTGTGTTAAAGAGGCTTTTATAGGTCTGTCTAAGGACTTAAGCAATATCTTTAAAATAAATATTTATGGGAAAAAGCATTCTGAGTTCTCAACAGTTGATTTATAGTGACTTTGTAGAAAACATTCCTTCGAGGATTAATTCCATAACTTAAGTTTAAAGTTAAAATTTGGTTTTTCTATGTTTCTAAATCGGAAAGTTGTCCATGCTATGACTTTTAACAATGCGCCTGGATTTGAAAAAGAAATGGCTAAGGTTACTTACAGATTTAGAAAGACCAAATCATTCTTGTTTTAAAATAACCATTGAACAAGTAAGAGTCAATATCTCTTTTTAACTGAAGTCTTGGTTCTTGTAGCCTCTTTAGTTGAAAATTTTATTATAATTTCCTGTAGAATATTTACTAAATCCCTCAAGGCTTTTTCTTTTGTAGTCATCATGGATTTGGACTTAAACTTGTCAGAGTTATATTTTTGGTTATAGAAGAGAGAGACCACCAAGAATAAAATAAGAAATTTCAATCATAAGGAAGCTAAGAAAAACGTCATTTCTAATATACCTAAAAAAAAAAAAATCTAGGAAGAAAAGTAGATATAGATTTGTGAAACATGACAGTTGGATTTCAGAACTATATTTTAAGAGCATAAAGTGAATTTGAATATAATATAGCTTTAGCTAGCAAAGCTTACTACTAAATTTGATTTTTTTTTTTTTTGGCTTAGATTTGTATGAAGGTAATTTACTCTAGCTACTATGTGCTACTCTTAAATAAAGCAAAAAATATACATGTACAAACTTTTTTGTGCGGTATTTGAGGTCGGTGTCACAGAGTGCCACAGTCCTAATGAAGCATCATCAGACTGTATTAGAGTCACCTGGGGAAGTTTTTGCAAAATAAACCTGCTTCTGTCTGCATACGTATTTCATAAAATCTTTCTAGGATAGTAATTCTGATTTGCAGACATGGTTGAGAACCACAAGTTTCAAGTCTAATAGTTCTGTAAATTCAAAATCTCTTGTATGGTCCAAAATGGGATACGGGAATAACCAGAGAGGAGTTCAGGAAAATGTATGGAATTTCTCTATATATCACTATAATCACAAATTACACACCAATTAAAAATCAATGTAAAGTCCTGTATACAAAAGGAGAGTTATTAAGGAAAATTGTAAAACGCAATTTCACGGTACCAGGTACTACAAATTATGCAACACATTCACAGTACTAAAATGTATAAAGAGATAAATTCGAGTGATTGAAAGTTGGTGCTGTAACTTCTAATTTAAAAATAAAAAATTCAGCCAACGCTGTGCTGGATTCTAAGCACACCTTGCTTTCATATATTTAAATGTGCATTGTCGCATCATTTTTAGAATAGTATTTGGCATTAAGCTGGCACAAGTGTGATACATAATAACAATAGTCTACATGAAGTTTCACACTTTTTCTTAAAAATGTAATTAAAAGGATGTAATTCAACGGTAACTTTTATGTTTTAAAAATAGCTATTGGTAGATAAATGTAACTTCACTATTATTTTTTACTGTTGAATAGAAAATTAACTTATTGTTGTTTACTTTCACCCTTACATACTCACACAATCATAACTCTGTACAACACAATTTACCAGAAAAGTGTGCTAATAAAATACAGCTCTCATTATTAATATATAACTAGCATAAGGTAAAATGCCATCTTTACTAGATTTATAATTTGAGTACATAAATATTTAAAAGATCCCTTTAATTTTTTAAAATAATATTTGCTTTGCATTTGTTCAGGGAAACTCTTCAAATGACTCACATTGCTTTTGAAATGATAATAGGCACTTATATGTATTATTTAAATACTCATTCATGAGGTATATATATCTAGATATTTTTTAAATGGTGAAAATTAAAACTATTTTTAGCCACTAGAAACAACAGACCAGGAAGTAATAGAAAAACTAATGTAAAACTCTTTGTGACGTCTTCTGAAATATATAATAATAATAGATAATATTATGGATACCTTCATATATGCCAGAAACTATTCTGGGAATTTTAGGTCTATTAGCCATTTAATACTATAATAATCACAATACTATAGGAAGAAGTTATTGCCTCTTATTGATCTTATTTTGTAGATAACAGTCGTCCTTGAATCTTCTCTTTTGCTTATATACTCTCTCTATCCAATCCATCAGCAAATCCTATTGGCTCTAATTTCAAAATACAACACAGAATCCACCACTTTCTTTCAAGTAAGCTGCAACTATTTTCATCTAAGCCCTGTCATCTTCTTACCTGAGTTACTGCAAAAGCCTCCCAATTTCCCTGCATCCATCTGTACCTCACTATAGTCTATTTTCAACACAACAACCAGAGCAATCCTTTAAAAAAATAGATTATGTTGTGTTTTCACTCCAAACTCTGAAATAGCTTCCCATCTTATCCAGACAAAACTCAAAGTCATTACTATAACCTACAACGTAACACTTCAGTAGCTTTACAACTTGGTTGCATATTAGACTCAACTGAGGGGACTTTGATGCATGTATTCCTCCCGGAGAGATTCTGATTTAATTTGTCAGGGGTGCAGCCTGGAATTTGGGATTGTTGAAGGCTCTCTAAATTAAATGATTATAATGTACAGTCAAGTTGGAGAACCATTTCCCTTCAAGATTTGAGTCTTTTTCTGCATCCACTGACTCTCTGACTTTCCCTTCTGCCACCCTTTCCCTTCTGCACGCCACTCTAACCATAATGATAGGGTGACTGCATATTCTATTATGCTAACTGCAGATTAAAAGGGTCACTATTAATTATGAAGAGATGACAGGCATGAATCAACACCATCTTAGGCAACAGGCCTATAGTCTTAAAGCACAAGGACTTAATTTAGAGTTCTGTGGGTTAAAATGTTCCCACCTCAGGGCATTGGCACTTGCTGTTCTAACTCTGCAATATTTCCCCCAGGTGTCCACTTGGTGTACTCCCTTACTCTCTTCCATCTCTACTCATATGCCACTTTGCGTGAGACCTTCCCTGTCCACTCACTTTAATACTGAAACTCAATGTCATGCTCAGCTCTACTTTCCCTGCTGTGTTTTATTCCCTTCTCTGATATACCATATATTTTGTTGAATTCTTTATTTCTATTCCCACTAGATTTTTTATTTACTTTTGTATTCCATCTCCAGAACAGTGCCCAGAACAGTGCCTTGCTTACTATAGTCTGTGAACACATATTTGTGCAAAAAAAAAAAAAAAAAAAAATTTACCAGCAGTTTGACATTGGGCAAGTTACCTAATTTTCTTTGCCTCAGTTTCCACATTGGTAAAATGGGGACAACAGTAACATCTACCCCATAGTGTCATTGTAAGCAAGTGGTGAGTTAATATATGGCATTGGAATAATGCCTGGCTCACAAAGAGCACACGTACATATTATCTATGTTAGTTAATTGAAGATATTCATCTTCACTTTTACTTTAGCCAGAGATTCCTAGGTCCACACCTGGAAACTGTCACCTCTAAAACTGCCTCGTTTCAGAAATCTTAAATGTCAATCTAGTATGTTGGTAAACTAGCCCTGATCTGTAGCATTTGCCAATTTCCACAGTGCAAATACTCCCATCATGGCCAATTTCAAGCTACGAACAGCATATCAACCAGCTCCCCAAATTTCCATCTATTTAATAATCATGTCTTGCAAGCTGGTATGATTGGGCTCTAACAAATCATTACCAATGTCCTACTTTCTGGCCACATTCTTCTTTCCCTTCCAATCTCTTCTCTCTCACACACAACCATACTTCTTTCACACAGTAAAGCCTTCTGGCACATATATTTCTATTTATTTGAAGCCGATCAGTCTCTTTATTGCTTTCTTTATTTAGCCTGCATATCACTAGATAAAGATTCTTTCACCAGCACCCCAATTCCCCTTTAGGACCCTTGTTTTTCTGTTGTACCTGTTCTACAAACAATACTGTCTACTGTTTCCATCCTTGCAGTTGGGGGTTGAGTGTTTTTGCAAAGCACCACAGAAGCGTGCACACCTCTGTGGGAACACACTCACGCTGGCCGGCTCCAGCTGGCTGTCAGCACGACTAGTTAATTACGTTACTTTCTCTATGACCAAAGATCGAATCAAATCATTAAAAACCTCAGTAAAGATTTTTAGTTGCCCTTTTATGGCCCAGAAGAACGTTTTCTTGGAGTAGAACCTGCTCTTGATGATCGTGCTTTTTTTCTGATCAGCTACTTTATTTTTCTTTTAACTGCAGCAATTGTTCTGAACCTTCACTTTAAATGAAAGTTTTTCTTCAGACTCCCACATATACTGTCCTCCTACGTCAGGTAGAAATGCAACATCATCCAGTATCATTTCCTTCAATTTAATATCTACTCCTTGTAAGTCTCTTTAGATCCACTCAGTCCCTTCAGCCTCGGCAGATGTGTGCAGGCTTCTGCTACTCAAAGTCAGTCCTCCACCAGGGCCGTTGATTTTGTACCTTCCCATCTCCTGAGATAGTTTGCCTTACCAATGTATTTTCTTTAATTCTCTATCCCTCAGTGCATAGATTGTCTGAATTTTTTTCTATCTTTAAAGATACCATTGAGCCCTGGCTGGCGTGGCTCAGGTGGTTGGGCATTGTCCTGTGCCCTGAAAGGTCACTGGTTCAATTCCAGGTCAGGGCACACATCCAGGTTACAGGCTTGATCTCAGGTCAGGGTGTGTGTGGGAGGCAGCAAAATGATGTTTCTCACATTGATGTTTCTCTTTCCCTCTCCTTTCCTCTCTCTAAAATAAAAAAAAATATTAAAAAAAGATACCATTGATTTTTCTTTTATTGTCTACTATGATCCAATTTCTCTCTCTTGCCTTGCTCTCTCACCCACTTTTCTCCTAAAAATGGTCTCCATTTACCACATCCTATTTATCTTTCATTCTCCTTTTGTCCTCTTCAATGTGGCTTCTGTCTGAAATCAACCCATTAAAAGTGCTCTTGTTGCAATTACTAAGGGCCCCTTAAGTTCTAAATCCCACAGATGCTTTTCAGTTTCTGTCCTTCAGAATTTCTCTACTGCACTGGCCACAACTGCTCCTTTGCTCCTTCATGAAATCCTCTGTTCACTTAACTGTGAGACTCTGTGTCCTTCTCTCCCTCCTTCCTCCGTCTGTCTGACATCTCATTCTTAGTGATCTTGGGGGATGCCATCCTGCTGCTGCCTCAGGTTGGCATGACACAGAGTAAAAACTTGCTCAACTCCTTTCTTTGTTCCTACTTCTTCCTAGGAAATATCATGGCTTGGCTTTAATAACCATGCTTATGTTACTGACTCCCAGATCTTTAACTTTAGTAAAGATTTTTCCACTGAGCTTCAGATTTATATTTCTAATTGCTATCTCAACATTTTCACTGCGTGTTCCAAAGGCATCCTAGATGTAACATGACACAAATAAAACTCATCATCTTCTCCCAACTACCAGCCCATCCTGTTCCTCCTCTGCATCTTCACTGCAGTTGGTAACACCAGCTTCCATATAGTGTTTTTGCTCCCAAGCATCCTTGTCTGGTATGTCTTGAACCATGGTTTTCTTACTCAATCTAATCTTCTTTATGTTGTGATTATCAATTTCTCCCTTCTTATATTTGTTATTTATGGATGACACTCCTTGCTTGCTCATGTAATTTTTTAAAACTCATCTTTATTGTTGAATGTATTACAGATGTTTCTCCCTTTTTCCCCCATTGACCCCCCTCCTCCCCAATCCCTCCCCACTCCTGCCTTTCCCACACTATTGTCGGTGTCCATTGGTTATGCATATATGCACAGAAGTTCTTTGTTTTATCTCATCCCACCCTCCCTCTCCTCTTCCCTTTGAGGTTCATCAGTCTAACAACCAATTGGTACTTCTTAATTCCTTCATCTTTTCCACCCATCTCCCCAGCTCCCACCTATCTAGCAAGAAACAAAAAGTTCTCTGTATCTATGCATTTGTTTCTGTTTTGCTTGCTCATTTTGTTTGTAGATGCAGTTGTTGATAGATATATATTAATTGCCATTTATTCTTCATATTTTTGTTCTTTTTTTTTTTTTATCCTCACCCGAGGACATTTTTCCATTTTTTGTTAAGGTAGAGTGGGAGGGAGAGAGAGGAACAGAGAGAGAGAGAGAAACATCGATGTGAAAGGAACACATCGAGTGGCTGCCACCCGCACAACCAACCAGGGCCGAGGACAAACTGCAACCGAGGTACGCGCCCTTAGCGGGAACCGAACCCGGGTCTCTCAGGACCGCAGACCGACGCTCTAACCACTGAACCAAACCGGCCAGGGCCATATTTTTGTTCTTATTCTCCTTCAAGAAGACCCTTCAACATTTCACATAATACTGGTTTGGTGGTGATGAACTCCTTTAGTTTTTTCTTGTCTGGGAAATTCTTGATATGGCCATCGATTCTAAATGATAGCTTTACAGGATAAAGTAGTCTTGGTTGCAGGTCATTGCTTTTCATCACCTTGAATATCTCTTGCCACTCTTTTCTGGCCTGCAAACTTTCTTTTGAGAAATCAGCTGACAGTCTTATGGGAGCTCCTTTGTGGGTAATGAACAGCTTTTCTCTTGTGCTTTTAAGATTCTCTCTTTGTATTTAACCTTTGGCATGTTGATAATGATGTGTCTTGGTGTGGACCTCTTTGGGTTCATATTGTTTGGGACTCTCTGTGCTTCCTGGACTTGTATGTCTGTTTCCTTCACCAAGTTAGGGAAGTTTTCTGTCATTATTGTTTCAAGTAGGTTTTCAATTTCTTGCTCTCTCTCTTCTCCTTCTGGCACCCCTATGATGTGAATGTTGGCACACTTGAAGTTGTCCCAGAGGCTCCTTACATTATCCTCATTATTTGGGATCCTTTTTTCTTTTTGCTGTTCTGGTTGGGTGTTTTCTGCTTCCTCATATTACAAATCTAAGGTTTGCTTCTTGGCTTTACTTACTCTACTATTGATTTCTGTAAATTATTCTTTATTTCAGTTAGTGCGTCCTTCATTTCTGACTGGTCCTTTTTTATGCTGTTGATGTTTTCACTAAATTCCTCAGAAGTCTCCTTAAGTTCTTTGAAGGTCTCACTAAGTCCCTTGAATGTCTCACCAAGTTCCTTGAGCAACCTTATAACCTGTGTTGTGAACTCTGCATCTGATTGATTGCTTAATTCCATATTGTTTAGTTCTTTTCTTTCATTTGGGACATGTTTCCTTGTTTCTTTTTTTTGCCTGCTTCCCTGTGATCTTTTCTACAATTAGGTAGAGTTGCTACGTCTCCTAGGCTTCGTAGGGTGGCCTACTGTTGTAGATGTCCTGTAGGATCCAGTGGCACAGCCTCCCTGATCACTTCAGCTGTGCCCTCGAGGTGCACCCCTAGTGTGGACTGTACACCCTTCTGTTGTATTTGAGTCTTGATTGCCATTGGCATGTCAATGGATTTACTCAGGTGATCAGCTGCAAGGACTGGCTGTGCCCACTAGCCACTGGCCTCTGACTACCTTGGAGGATCAGCTGTGTAGGGGACCACCACACAGAGCAAGACTTACTTCTTCAGGGCTCTGGTAACCACTGAGTTCACTCACTGAGTGTATTACTTGTGAAGGTGGTTGGGTGGTGATGTTTCAATGTGTTCTGAAGCTGTCCACTGGGTGTGCTGGCTCTGGGGCAAGGTCAGCCACTGCCTGTGTTCTATCCAGGGCCACCAGGCATAATCTACAAAGTGATCTGCAAATGGGTGCTTCTTGTTCTGGGCTTGGAGGTGCCCAGGAAAAGCAAGTTGTGGACCAAGGCTGGCTGCTTCTAGTGCCAGTCCCGGGCCACTTAATGAGAGGTATGGGGCTTGCTGAGACCAGATGCTGCTTGTTTCAGAGATTTTATGAAACTCTGAAGAAGAATCCAAGACAGGCCAAATCCTATGATAAAGCCTTTGGAAACAGCTTGGGTGGGCCTGGAAGTTGGGTGGGGCAGGGCCTCAGGGAATCACCAGGGTGGGGCAAACAGTGTGAGCCAGGTTGCTGGAGTCCCAGATATGGCAGCTATCTGCCTGCCCTATGGGGGAAGGGCTCACCAAAGGAACATTGTCCAGGAGAAAGCCGCCTCTCTGGCCCTCATCTGAGGCCAAACAGCTCAGTTCTTCCTTGTTCTCTGGTGCCCCTCAAGCTGCCTCCCCTCAGAGCTCAGAGAGAGCAAGTCTGGGCCTTTTAAGAGGAGCTGCCGGGGGCTCCCACAGCCTCAGCCCCTCTGCGTCAGTTCCCGCTGGTTTTTCCAGCCAGAAGTTATGGGGACTTTTCTTCCTGGCACTGGGACCCTGGTGTGATATGGGACCCCTCACTCCTCAAGGAGGGCCTTTCTAGCTGAGGTGTCCTCCTGATTTTTTTTTTTTATCCTCACCTGAGGATATTTTTCCATTTTTTGTACAGATAGAGTGGGAGGGAGAGAGAGGAAGGAGAGAGAGAGAGAAACATCGACGTGAAGGGACACATCGAGTAGCTGCCACCCGCACGACCAACCAGGGCTGGGGACAAACTGCAACCGAAGTACATGCCCTTAGCGGGAACCGAACCCGGGTCTCTCTGGACCGCAGGCCGACGCTCTAACCGCTGAGCCAAACTGGCCAGGGCTGTCCTCCTGATTTTTATCTGCCACACGTGGGTGTGGGACCAGCCCGTCCACCTCTGCCCCTCCTACCAGTCTCAATGTGGCTGCTTCCTTAATTGTGTAGTTGTAGGACTTCCACTCAGCTCGATTGCAGGCGGTTCTGAATAATGGTTGTGTTGTAGTTTTGTTGTAATTTTGATGTGGTTGTGGGAGGAGGCAATACCGCGTTTATCTGTGCCGCCAGCTTGACTGGAAGTGCTCAGGTGATTGTGCTTTGTAAATAATGTATGTATATCTTTTCTCTCATGTGGAAGGATGTGAGGTGGGAGCAGGAGGCTACTGCATGGATGTAATATACCATCTTGAACTAAAACCAGTGGTATTATATTTTTGTATAACTGAATTTTATGCTATGATAAACAAATCCACATTCGACAAAGGTTATAAAATAAAGGAATACTTTTCTATGGTTGACACATTATACCTCAAAGTTTCAAAGTATTTTATGACTATTTTTCTAACTTATTGCTAGTTAACATTATTATAAAAATGAAGGTTAAAAGATTTAGGGACAAACAGTTGTTAGGTAAGTGCTGTGAAAAGTGTTTATGAAATCTGTATGTGTAGGGAGAAAGACCGATCAGGGTTGATGGTCAAGGGTACACTTAATTCTCACCAGGAAATGAGTACGATTGGGAAAGAGGAGAATCTGCACATCAGTGAGGCCACACTTTCCAGATAGCCAGCCTGATGTTCCATTTTACTTTAAAATTAAAAGCAAACATCCACCCACAACCTTTCTCCACACACACATGTGCATGTGCCCGTGTGCACACATACACACAATACTCACAAACATACATACTTATCCATACAATACATATCTGGAGGAATGTCCATAAGGATTTCAAACAGTATAAGATTTATGAATCCACCGCAACATCACAGCCAACCACCACCACTGATTAGATTGTAATCTTATACTTAGTGTTGCTACCTCTTCTTTTCACATAGTGTGGAAGGCCAAAGGGAAATCTTTTCTGCCTCCCGTAGCACAGAGTACTATTAACGAGCCAGGGATGTCTTCCCTACTATGCAATATACTTAGCTACTTTCTCTTTCTATGCTCACAGAAGCTGCGATGATCAAATTCTACAGCAGTAGTTTGAAAAATGACTTCACTTTTGAGAATTTGTGGGATACGTATATTTTATTTCTGCTTGCCATGGGAATTGAGTGTCTGCTTTTGACATAAAGTTTATAAAGCACTTTGAGGTTCTAGGATAAAAGAGATGATTATAAAAATAAGTTAAAAATAGTAAAGAAGAGCCCTGGCCAGTTTGGTTCAGCGGTTAGAGCGTCGGCCTGCGGTCCTGAGAGACCCAGGTTCGGTTCCCGCTAAGGGCACGTACTTCGGTTGCAGTTTGTCCTCGGCCCTGGTTGGTCGTGCAGGTGGCAGCCACTCGATGTGTCCCTTCACGTCGATGTTTCTCTCTCTCTCTCCCTTCCTCTCTCTCCCTCCCACTCTATCTGTACAAAAAATGGAAAAATATCCTCGGGTGAGGATAAAAAAAAAAAAAAAAAGTAAAGAAGGGTAAAAAGAGAGTATTTGGCCCTATTTCCCCTCCTCATTTTTACTTCAATAGAAATTCTATGTGCAGATGGGACACAAAGTGGACTTACAACAAAAAGTAATAAGTAATTTAATAAAAAGACAATTCATGCTGTATGAGAACATGGCATTTTGAGTCAGAGACTTGGATTTGAATCCTCACTCTCTAAAACTTACAATGTGTCAGACATTATTCCATATACTTCACAATAATCAACTAATATATTCTTATAACATTTGTATGAGCTAGATACTGTTAATATTCCTATTTTAGAGAAGGGTAAAACAGAAGCACAGAGAAGTTAGTAACTTGCTCAAGTCACAAGGTCACACAGCTGGTAAGTGGCAGAACCAAGATGAGCTGAGAAAGTATATGTTAAAGTTCTCATAGTAGTTAGAATGCAGCCACCTTCAATAGAAAATGTACTCTTTCCCAGACTACGTGGTGTCTTACCTACGTGGTGCTTAAGAGCTGAAAGATATTCGTTTTTAAATTTTAAATCATGAATTACACCACTCCTAATATAAGTGGATGTTTATAAGTAAATCTTTTATTTATAATATAGTATCTTTTCTTTATAATGCATTTTAATTAATTCATGATTTGGCAGGATAAAAAGTATATCTGAAGCTCACATTTCTCTCTTAATTCGCTTGTGGCAGTCATTTGATCGAATTTTCAGTAGCAATTTAGATTGGGATTGTGCTACATTATTTGCCATTATATTCAGCTCCGGGATATGGCTGATACAAATATAAAAACCTCTCCCAAGTATCATTAGATAATAATATATCTGATAAAAATGAGTTTTTGAATAAATATAATGGAAGGACATAAGTATATCTGCATTTCAAGTACCATAGGTGATCCTGATAAATTATTCCAAAATAATTTGGTACATTTATGGGAGAAATGAATACAAGCTATAACATTATTTTATAGCTGAGAATGGCTATAGAAAAAAACAAATAGCTCATGTTCCCGCACACCTATGGATTTCATTTTGCATTGTGTGAGGAATATTGCTCTATAATAACCTGACGATTTTGCTGAATTCAGCTTCTGGCATTGAATCTGGACATCCAGTTGCAGTGTAAATGTGCCATCACTGCTAATATTGAGAGCAGCTGAAAGAAGAGGGCATGGAATCGAGAAAAAAAAAAAAAATGAAAATGAGATCAAGAGAGAAAGGTGAGATGCACCCAGAACTTGTCTAAATAACATGGAGCAGAAAATGAAGTGAAGAAACAATGCTTGAGACTGTTTATTCTCATGAAAATGAAGAAGAAAAATAATACAACACATTTCTAGTAGCCTAAGTTCAGTTAGTTTATAAGTAAGAAAAATGGCTGTGTCTCTAGAGAGAATACAGTAACATTCAAATATATGACCTCTGCTGGGGATGAAAAATATTTACCCTAGTGATTATTTTTTGTATTTCTTTCTTTAATTATTAATAAATTTTTTGTTGCATATGATGGCTTTAAATGTTAAAGATATTATAAATGTATTTTAATTTTTTGTTTTAATCCTCACCCGAGGGTATTTTTCCATTTATGTCAGATGGAATGGAAGGGAGGGAGAGAAAGAGAGAGAGCGAGAGCGAGAGAGAGAGAGAGAGAGAGAAAGAGAGACATCGACATGAAAAAGATACATCAACTGGCTGCCTCGCGCACAACCCCAACCAGGACCAGGGATGGACTGCAACCGAAGTACATGGCCTTGACTGGAATCGAACGCACGACTCATTGGTCCACGGGCCAACACTCTAACTGCTGAGACAAACCGACCAGGGCTATAAATACATTTTAAAAATATAAGTTCATGGTGCTGTCTCAGCACTGTCATTCTGTACCACTACAACACCTTATTTTACAAATAACTGCCTCACAGATATTGCTTTTTACAAATTGAGGGTTTGTAGCAACCCTTCAATGAGCAAGTCTATCGGTGCTCCTTTTCCAACAGCATTTGCTCACTTGGTGTCTCTGTGTTAAATAAGAGTAATTCTTGGCAATATTTCAGACATTTTTATTGTTATTATATTTGTTATGGTGATCTGTGATCAGTGCTCTTCCATGTTTCTATTGTAATTGTTTTGGGGTCTCACGATGAGTGAACTTAATCAATAAATGTTGTGTGTGTTCTGACTGCTACTTTGATCAGCTATTTCCCCATCTCTCTCCTTGGGCTTCCCTACTCCTTTTGACACACAACATTGAAATTAGGCCAATCAATAACCCTGCAATGGCCTCTTAAGTGTTCAAGTGAAACAAAGAATTGCATGTCTCTCACTTTAAATCAAAGGCTAGAAATGATTAAGTTTAGTGAGGAAGGCTTGTCAAAAGTGGAGACAGCCTGAAAGCTAGGGCTCTTGTGCCAGTTGTGAATGCCAAGGAAAAGTTCTTGAAGTAAATTAAAAGTGCAACTCCAGTGAACACATGAACAATGAGAACGCGAAACAGACTTATTGCCGAAATGGAGTTTTAGTGGACTGGACAAAAGATCCAACCAGCCACAACATTCCCTTAAACCAAAGCCTAGTCCAGAGTGAGGCCTTAACTCTCCTCAATCTTGTGAAGGCTGAGAGAGCTGAGGAATCTGCAGAAGAAAAGTTTGAAGCTAGAAGAGGTCAGCTCATGAGGTTTAAGGAAAGAAGCCATCTCTACAACATAAAAGTACAAGGTGAAGCAGCAAGTGCTGATGTAGAAGCTACAGCAAGTTATCCAGAGGATCTAACTAAAATAATTAATGAAGGTGGCTACTCTGAACAACAGCTTTTCATGTAGTTAAAATAGCCTTCTACAACTTTCATAACTGGAGAAGAGAAGTCAATGCCTGGCTTCACAGCATTGAAGGATAGGTTAGCTCTTTTTTGGGGGGCTAATGCACTGGTGACCTTAAGTTGACACCAATGCTCTTTTACCATGCCAAAAATCCAGTGACCCTTAAGAATTATGCTAAATCAACTTTGCCTGTGCTCTATGAATGGAAACACAAAGACTGGAATATAGTACATATATTTACAATGTAGTTTACTGAATATTTTAAACTTACTGTGGAGACCTACAGTTAAAAAAAAAAAAAAAGACTTCTTTCAAAATATTACTGCTCATTGTCAATGTACCTGGTCGCCCAAGAGCTCTGATGAAGATGTGCAAGGAGATTAAAGTTGTATTCATGCCTGCTAACACAATATCCATTCTGCAGCCAATGGATCAGGAAGTAATTCTGACTTTCAAGTCTTATTATTTAAGAAATACATTTCATTTGGCTATAGCTGCCATGGATAGTGATTCCTCTGATATTATCTGGGCAGAATCTATTGAAAACCTCTGGAAAGGATTCACCATTTCAGATGCCATTAGAAACATTCATGATTGATGGGAAGACATCAAAATATCAATATTAACTAGAATCAGGAATAAGTTTATTCCAACTCTCATGGATGACGTGAGGGTTCAAGACTTCATTGGAGTAATTGCAGATGTGGTGGAAACAGCAAGGGAACTAGAACTAGAAGTAGAGCCTGAAGATGTGACTGAATTGCTAGAATCTCGTTACAAAACTTTAATGCATGAGGAGTTGCTTCTTATGGATAAGCAAAGAAAGTGCTGTCTTGAGATGGAATTTACTACTGGTGAAAATCATTGAAATGACAACAAAGGATTCACAATATTACATACACTTAGTTGATAAAGCAGTGGTAAAGTTTGAAATGATTAACTCCAATTTTGAAAGAAGTTCAACTGTGGGTAAATGCTATCAAACAGCATCACATGCTACAGAGAAACTGTGAAAGGAAGAGTCAAGTGATGTGGCGAACTTCATTGTTGTCATATTTTAAAAATTTGCCACAGCCCCCCAATCTTCAGAAACCACTACCCTGATCAGTCAGCAGCCATCAACATCGAGGCAAGACCATTCACCAGCAAAAAGATTATGACGCTGAAGGCTCAGATGATGGTTAGCATTTTTAGCAATGAAATATTTTTCAACTAAGGTATATTCATTGTTTTTCAAACATAATGATATTGCACACTTAACAGACTACAATACAGTGTAAATATAACTTTTATATGCACTCGGTAATTAAAAAATTTGTGTAATTTGCTTTATTTTAATATTTGCTTTGTTGTGATAGTCTGGAACTGAATCCACAATAGTTCTGAGGTATGCATGTACATAAAATAAATGATTTTTGTACATACCATACTGTTAAGAAAAAGTCACTTTAAAAAGTACTTAAAATTTTTTTTATCCTCACTCAAGGACATTTTTGCATTTATCTTCGGATAGAGTGGGAGGGAGAGAGGTGGGAAGAGAGAGAGAAACATCGACATGAGAGAGACACATTGGGTGGTTGCCACCCATACAACCCCAACCAGAGCCAGGGTCAAACTGCAACCGTGGTATGTGCCCTTTGCGGGAACCGAACCCAGGACTCTCTGGTTCACAGGCTGATGCTCTGACTGCTGAGCAAAACTGGCCAGGGCAGTACTTAAATTTTTAAAAAATATATTGCTGGATCTAATTTGCTAAATTTATGTTGAGGGTTTTGACATCTATGTTCATCAGGGATATTGGCTTGTAGTTTTCTTTCTTTGCAGTGTCTTTATCAGGTTTAGGATTAGGTTTATATTGGCCTAATATGAAAGGTTGGAAGTCTGCCTTCCTCTTAAATTTTTTGGAATAGTTTGAGGAGAATAGGTGTTAGTTCTTTGAATGTTGGGTAAAATTCGCCTGTGAAGCTGTCTGTACCAGAGCTTTTGTTTGACAGGAGTTTATTGATTACTGCTTGTATTTCCTTAGTTGTTATTGGTCTGTTCTAGTTTGCTGTCCCTTCCCAGTTGAGTTTTAGAAGACTGTATTATTCTAGAAATTTGTCCATTTTGCCTAGGTTGTCAAATTTGTTGGCAAGGAATTGTTCATAGTATTTTCTTACAATCCTTTGTATTTCTGTGGTGTCAGTTGTTACTTCACCACTTTTCTGATTTTATTAATTTGGGTTTTCTCTCTTTGTGTCTTGGTGAGTCTGGCTAAAGGTTGATCAATCTTGTTTATCTTTTCAAAGAACCAGCTCTTGGTTTCATTAATCTTTCTTATTGTTGTTTTTTTTTTTTTTTTAGTCTCTATATCATTTATTTCCACTCTGATCTTTATTATTTTCCTCTTTCTACTAACTCCTGTTTTTGCTTTTTGTTCTCTTTATAAATCTTTAAGTTTTAGGGTTAGATAGTTTATTAGAAATTTTTCTTATTTCCTGAGGTAGGCCTATATTGCTATGAATTTCTCTCAAGACTGCTTTTGCTGTGTCCCATAGATTTTGTGTTGTTGTGTGTGCATTTTTATTGGTTTCCAGGAAGCTTTTAATTTTTTCTTGATGTCATTAGTAACCTACTCATTTTTTAATAACATGCTACTTAGCCTCCATGTGTTTGAATGTTTTTGAGTGTTTTTATTGTAATTGATTTCTAGTTTCATGCCATTGTGATCCAAGAAGATGCTTGATATGATTTTAATCTCTTTGAACTTGTAGAAACTTAGTTTGCATCCTAACATGTGGTCTATGTTTGAGAATGTTCTGTGTGCACTTAAGATGAATGTATATTCTACAGCTTTGGGATGAAATGTTCTGTAAATAACAATTAAATTCAGCTGGTCTAGTGTGTTGTTCAGGGTTTCTGCTTCCTTGTTAATTTTTTTTCCTTTATTTATTTTAGAGAGAGAGGAAGGGGGAGGGAGAGAGAAATAGAAACATTGATGAGAGAGAACATAGATTGGCTGCCTCATGCATGCTCCCCACTGAGGATTTATTTGGTCCACAACTTGGATGTGACCTGACTGGGAATTGAACTGGTGACCTCTTGGTGTATGGGTTGATGCTCAACCACTGAGCCACACTGGCTTGGCAAGGAGTTTGTCTAGAAGATCTATCCAATCGTGTCCGTGGGGTGTTAAAGTCCCCTACTATGATTGTATTGCTATCAATCTCTTCCTTGAAGTCCTCCAGAAGTACTTTGATATATTTTGGTGCTCCTATATTTGGTACATAAATGTTTACCAGGGTTATATCTTCTTGTTGGATTGATCCTTTTAATATTATGTAGTGACCTTCTTTGTCTCTTGTTATGGCCTTCATTTTGAAATCCACCTTATCAGATATGAGTATTGCTACACCAGCTTTTATTGTTTGTTTGTTTCCATTTGCATGGAAAAAGTTTTTCCATTCCTTCACTTTCATCCTGTGTGAATTTTTGTTCTAGAACAAATCTCTGCCATTCTTTTATTCTTTTTCATTTTGCTTTCTGAACAGCTAGCCAAATGAAATTGAGAGGGATAAAGGTAATTAAGCAGTTTTCTGATATCAATTTGAGTCATTATTTATGAATATACATCAAGTTAAGGGGTTCAGCATTATAGATAATACTTAAAATATACTAAATAGTTAAGTGTGATAAAGGAAAATTAATGGCTATGTGAAGTAATTGAGTTTCATTTAATCTCTTTCTTTATAACAATATTTGAAATATATATACACACATATATATACATATATACATATATATATACACACACATATATATATACACACACATACATGCAAGTGAATTTGTAAGAGAAATCAATTATATTATTGTGAGTATATGCTGCCCCTTTAGTAACACTCTAATATATCACAGTATCAGAGAAATGCACCCTAGAGAAAATGTTGCTATTCTTCATAGAAAAATCTATGAATAACATTTTGCAACAATTAATTTATGATAAGTGATTTAAATCTAGAACTCAGAATAGCTTATTTAAATGCCATCAGATAAAAACAGCTCACCCGCAAAAAGGAGTCTAGGGATCCATTCTCCATATATTCCACCACAATCATAACTGGTCGGCCTGCAAATAGAGCAAGGAAACACACAGGATTAGAGTAATTGCAGAATATATGCTGCAGTTAGACATTTCCAGCTGTGTGAGCTAAATTATTTGTATTTTATTAATAGGAATTTCATTTTCCAAAATGCTTCTATAAAAATAGGCATCTCTCCATTTCTTTATAGCATTCTTTTGAGTTCATAAAAAGACCATGAATTACAATATGGATTACCAAGGAATGAAGCACTTCCTTTTCTAAAGCACTACAATCACATTTGTTTAGATTATGTTATTTTTGTCCTCAGCTTTTCCTTATAAGATAATCAACAAGTTAAAGGCAAGGCTTAAACAGTTACTGTAGCTGCTTTGCCAGTGTGGTACAACTTCTACAGTGGCACAGTAATTATGGCTGAATTACATTAGACTGAGTATTTCGGAAATATTCCTAAGGTAGAGCAGAAAGGAGAAATTCATAAATTCTCTTTGAGAAATTATAAACCATCGGTCATAGTCTGCTTGTAAGTGCTTTTAAGTAGAAAAATGTCAGTAGATTGATGAATGCTATAAAATTGGTGGGATTTGTAATAATTTTCGATCATCTCTTTATTGGACATAGATTAGATCAACAGAACAATGATGGCAGTACATGAAAAACAAGTAACTCTGATTTCATAGTCTAGTGCAGAAGCTAAAAGCAGAAACCGAACATCATTTCTTTTATATCATATCTATTTGCAATTGTTATAGTTCCTAATACCTCTATTGGGTAGCATATTTGACATAAGTAACTGATTTGTTTCAAAGAAAAGAATCTATTTGTTCTGCTCAATTTCCCAAGTTTAAATGATAAACTCATTTCAGATGAAGGGAAGATATTATTTACCTAAAACAAACATGTATGACATATTGTTACTTCTATATTTCTTTCTTCTTATTGGAATTTTTAGCAATTTAATCTGCACTGTGCACAGAGTTTTTTTCTCTTGAGTACAAAGATCTGAGAAGTAATTATGTGTACCAATCATGGAAATATTAGGTCTCATGTTATAATTCATGTTCCTTTTATGAAGTCAAAGCCTTGTGGGTTAGAAAGGGTGACAGTAACAAATTAGTACAATGTCTGCACATACTAGATTTTTACAGTTGAATCTATATTTTAAAGAAAGATAGGCTAAAGGTTAAGTGTAGTAATAAAGTTACCAATTTATCTTGCATAGAATTAGAAGCCAAAGAAGACATCCATTTTGTTGAATCTCTATAATTTTCCTTAAAAGTCTTTAATTCCACCCAAATACAGATAAAGAACTTTATCAGAAAATATTGAGGTCAAATGAACTGTCAGCACTATTGGAGGCAGTGATCTAGAAGATCAGGTTTTAAATCTGAAAGTCTGTTATGGAATCTTTTATTTGGCCATTGGTTTCAAAGAATTTAGAGATTAGGAGCCTGGGGCAAACACTTGATTAGCGAGGTAGGGAAAAATAAAAGGTCATCTTAATACTTAAATATAAAAACTCTGAGACCAACATTCCAGTTAGAGATATAATGGATTATGGGTGTGAAGGGGAAATGTTGGGTTACTACAATGACTACCTGAGTTCTTCTGCCTATAGTCACAACTTTTTCAATCTACCTTGACCATTTCTGCTAGAGAAACATATTTAGTTTAAAAAATATTTGTCATCTCCCTAAGAATGTCAGTTTTATTAGAATAAAAAGAGTTTCCAAACACTTTACTTATATTGATACATACTATTATTATCCCTATTACACAGATAAAAAAATTGAGGGATAGAAAATTAAACTTCTTGCCTAAAGTTAAACAGCTAGTAAGTGGTCCTGTCAGGCAGTCTGTCTCAGAATTTAAGCTCTTAATCTTTATGTCATGGTGCCTCTCAGACACTATTTAAAGATCAAAGCTGTAAGGATGCTAGTCAATCCTCATTATTCCTAAGCAGCCTTATCATTTCCTGATCCATCAGTAGTTGTTATCACCTATACTTGTTCATTCCTGTCTCCTCTGCCTTTCCTTTTGGTATTCTCCTGCCTGGATTATCTCCCAATTTACTTCTCTCCCTAATAATCTCACCTCACAGCTCCCCAGAATGTATACACTATACCTATTCCTTAAGAATCTCCCACAGTGGTATTTCCTATAGCTGCATTTCTATCACATCTTTGTCTGCACTCTGAAATGTTTTATATTAGGTTTTATTTTTATTTTTTTTTTATCCTCACCCGAGGACATTTTCCCATTTTTTTGTTCAGGTAGAGTGGGAGGGAGAGAGAGGAACAGAGAGAGAGAGAGAGAAACATCGACGTGAAAGGAACACATCAAGTGGCTGCCACCCGCACGACCTACCAGGGCCGGGGATAAACTGCAACCGAGGTACGCGCCCTTAGCGGGAACCGAACCCGGGTCTCTCAGGACCGCAGGTTGACGCTCTAACCGCTGAGCCAAACCGGCCAGGGCTATATTAGGTTTATATTAGATTGTTTTTCTTTATCTCCCCATAGATGCTTTGTATCCCTGTTTACTGGGTTTCTCAAGGCCACCTCCCTGAGAAAGCTGAGCAGAGTAGGTGCTTTATAGAAACAGGTTGATTTTTCTCATCAATTTCACAATTCTTAAGAAAGTAACTGAATTATTTCAGCAAGATTCTGATCTACATGAATACAAAGTACTTTGCAATTAGTTTTATCTATAACTCCTTGGGAGACACATTAGGCAATCCCTAAATTCATCAGTGACAAGTTTAATCTTCTCATTAAAGATAATAAAGAGTCTAATGAAGACTCCTTAGGTTTCTCATGAATTAGAAGTTTCACATCTGAACTCTGCATCTTTTGTATTTTGTCTAGCAGCATCAACTGAGAGCAACTATTGTTCAACTAAGGAGATGTTTTTTCAGAATACTGCTGGCATTTAACCTGTAATTTATTTCCTAGTGTTTTTCTATAGGGAAGTTAGTTACACTATGAAGATTACAGGCAACTTAACAGTTCATGATTACATTTTATAATCAAGAAAACAGGTGTCTAAAGGAAATTGAGAAAATTAGGACAGTATTCTTCAAGTACCTGATTAGATGAGAAAGTCATTGGTAAGAATGCCTTTTCTGTCTTGGAGGTGATTAATTCTCTTTTTACATTTTCAAAATATTTCACCTTTTTATTTATTTATTTGTTTATTTATCTATTTATTTATTTATTTATTTTACACTTTTAGCCACTTACTCCCAGGGCCTCATATCACAGAATTAACTTAGTACTGAAATCAATGGACAAACTTGAGGATCTTTGAGTCAGTCAAGTTTCAAAATCCACAAATCTCTGGAGAAGCCTCAGCAGTTTGATTTAAAAGATTAAAAAAATATTTCTACACGTCACACAAAAACTGAATTTCTTTGGTTTTTCTTCATTTACAAATAGCCTAGAAATGGTTATAGATATTTTAAACTGCATTGGAATCAAGATCCTGCAAGAAATCACATGTTTATATTCTGAACACAATGAATCTTAAGATCCCATGTCATTTTCTTCTGTTGTAGAGAATAATTGTTTTCTTTAATTGGAACTTTTATAAACTACTGACTAATAAATATTTTTCAAATTGGCAGCTTCCCAATACTTAAGAAGATTTAATTAGGTGGTGCTAAGAAACCATGTGATGATGAAAGTATATTTTTCTTGTGCTATTGTGAAAGAAAACAAAAGAAAGGCATTCTTTAAATCTTGGAGAAAATATTTTCAAAGTGAAATATTTTTTTTATTTTCTACTTCAGTGATGATTTGTGAAAGAGGGGGATTATAGAGATTTAACATTTTTATACAAGTAATGAGTTTGTGCTAAACATAGCATTCTGTGTCCGTTTGACAATTTCTAATGTGCAGTCAGGAATATCAAGAATCAAAACAAAATTTAACAATCCCAAAACTCTATTACAGATTTAAATCAATTCTAGCTTATTTAACATTATATTGTGTCTGTATTTTTGTCTACCAGGTAATAAAACTTGTGGTAATAACTTGGATTGACAGATTGTCCATATTACCTGCCCCAGTTGCACTTTAGTACTTTTTAAGTCAGTTATTAAAACTATTTCTACCTCCCCTGTTTCTGCTGTAGAGATAAAGGATTATAACCTCATATGGATTTGATAATAAATGAAATAATTTTCTTAACCCTGTAAGGCATCCAAAAGATATGGGTGACATACATTTGAACAGAATTATGAGATATCAGACAATTCTTTTTACTCACAAGGTAAGCACTAAAACTGGGGAATTGTTTTCTCTTCTACTCTTGTCCTGGTGATTATCAGATAATGTCCCAAACGAATCTTATCCTCAGTGAGTTCAATGCAAACTTTTAATATTCCTCCAGAAGTTTCTTTCCTTCCCATATTCCTGTTTTGATTAAAACATTACCATCCATCTAGTTACCCAGGTTTGAAACCCTGTTGTAATCTTGAGCTTCTCACTTTACTAAATCCCGTTAGTCCATAAATTACTAAATTGTACTGATTCTTTAGAAAATTACCACTGACCACATTCTGATCTTTTTTTTTTTTTGCTTAACGTATTACAATAGTCATTTATTAGTTGTTCTTGCTAATGTTTATACAACCACTATTTTGAACATTTAGTGATATATGAAATATATATTTTTGAATGCTCACTCTATATCATTTCTGATGTCTGGAGAAACGACCTCAATCTGATTTCTGGAGAAACTTCCTCAGTCAATCAATACGAGATCCCTGTCCTCACGGAGTGCATGGTAGAAAGAGGGATACAAATAAGCAAACAGTCAATTACTATAAAGGGCTGATGTACCCCCCTCCTCTAGAGACTGCTTTACTCGTTGTCTGGTTTGCTGAAGGATCAAGTGGGAACTGCCTGGCAGTGATGTCCCTTCACAAGCTCTCCTGCACCTTTGCTCCCAGTGTCATCCCCCCCGCAGGCCCCTCACTCCTGCTTTTCAAATCCCCTCGGTAACTCATGTCCAAGTGTGGCTTCACTTGTACCTTTCTTTCTCTGGAAGACTGCCTTCTGGAATCTGCACTTGGTAAAATCACACACTTAAAAAAGAGTGTGGCTTCAATACCGTTTTCTTCGTCTATTCTCCCATGAATACTTTCCCATTTAGAAAGACTTGACTGTTTACTTTCTCCTTCTTTTACATTCATCTTAATTTAAAAAAACAAAAAACTCTATAACACTTGTGGTATGGTATTGATGTTAACGAGATAGGTGTCTGCCTCCCACCCTAAAACACCATCGAGGTCTAGACTTTGGCTTAATTCTTCTCTGTATCGAGCACAGAACTACTCACTCATATTTTTTGAATGAAATGCCAAAATAAACACACACATAAAGGTGTTCTCTAAGACTAATTCTAGACCAAAAAAGAGGTACTGAAATAATTGAGTGATAAATTCTAAATTATTTGCATGGTAAAATATATGATTTCAAAGAAGCAGAATTTAAATTTCAGCTCTGATACCTATTAGCTGCATGATCTTGGGCAAGTTATTTTAGCTCTGTTTGTTTTTGTATCTATAAAATGAATATATTACATACTACACATGAATTTTCAAAGGCTTAGTGAGAAAACATGCAATTAGTACAGTGTCTGGCAATAGTTGGCACTCAAAAATGTTGCTGTACATTTCCTTTCTTTCCCTTGTGTGCACAATTATCTGCTCCACTCTTATTATATTTGTTAACTCTGCAGCAAAAAAGCAGTTTTATAAAAACTGCTTTATAAAAACTGTAGTATGGTATAGACATGAACATTCTATTATAGAGCAAAGTAAAAATGACTGCCATTTATATTTTATATGACACAGTAATTTCTAGGTTTTAGCACTGAAATTCTCATGTCCCAGACAAATTGGGGTGGTCGGTCACCTTATTCCTTGTGCACAAAGCACAGTGGAGTTAGAAGTGGTGGGATCAAAGTCAGATAGCAGGATATTAAGATGTTTTTCACTTTGGGAACGTGAACTTATATAACTCAGTCCCACTGTGTCAGTCTCCTCATCTGTATGCTATATATTCCTCATCTGTATATTTGTATATTGCCTATTATTATACAATAACAGTAGATGAATTAACACCTCCCTCATGGCCTGAGGTATGAGATCAAATCAGATGTGTTTAAAATACAGAGAATAGTACCTGCCACTAAATATTAAACCATCCAATAGCTGCTTAAAGGATGAAAGGATAAGTGGGAATGTTATATTTTACTTTGCTGATTAGATGTATAATCCTAAGATAAAAAGTGGCTTTCAGTAGTCAAAAGCTTCATTACTAAAAATGAGTAAGGTCAATATATTTTGGAGCTTTCTTGACAATCTTAAAGGTCATTTAAAATCATATACACTTGAATTCAACCGGTTTGAAGTTACTTCAATGAACAAGATGGTTTCTGCTAGAGTAAAATAACCAAAATGTGTATTTTGTTACTATAAATAACATACTATAATACATAGTTTTTAAACGAATAGCTTCTATAGGAAGTAGATTATAATTTCTATCTAACAAGCTATGCTGTGTGTTCTATACTCTTTGTACAGATTTGTTCCTATAACAACAGGTCTTATGGTAAATCTGGAATTGGCTTGAGCCTTAGCGCTATTGGAAGCCCCTAAATCTATATAACCATGTTTATTTGACTCCCAGAGAGAAGTGGCACCTCATATGCAACCATCACTGCAGTAATATCCAATCCTGTTTTCTTTCTACTGAAAGGACCATCGGGCAAAAGATTTCTTCTTAATTAAAGTGTCTCATTAACAAAGTCACTGCCAAAGATGCTGGATGTTAGAATGTGTCTTCACTGTAAGACACTAACCCTATTGCAAAATTTTAGTACCAAATACATTTTTAAAAATGGCTTTCTTGATTTTGTATTGAATCCATATTTATAAAAGTAATATAATGATAATGATCAAATTAAAAACATATTTTAAAATTTGATTTGTGACTTTTTGCTTTCCATTATGAAAGATATAATTGATTATTTAATAATCAATACTTTAATTACCATTCAGTAGCAATGAACAACACACCTCAGAGAATTCTTATGACTTGAAAAACTATATAATATCTAAGTTCAAAACCAAATTAAACATGTCAAATAAATAATTTTGTGCTATCTTTGTTCTTGATTTCTTCCTTTGAAAACCTTTTGTGTAGATAATTTAAAAATAGATACTATATTTAAATCAGCACAGATGTAATAATAACTGACTTTAAAAAGTAAGCTATTCAATGTTATAGGCACTGTTCTAACTCATTTAATCCTCTTACCTACCCCTGTGGTGAGCATACATTTTGTTGTTGTTGTTGTTAATCTTTACCCAAGGATATTTTCTTTTCTTTTTTTTTTCCTTATGGTTTTTTTTTTCCTTTTTTTTCTTTATTGATTTTAGGAAGAGAGGAAAGGAGATGGAGAGAAAAAACATCAATGAGAGAGAACATTGATTGGATGCCTCCTGCATGCCCCTCACTAAGGATCAGGCCCACAAACTGGGCATGTGCCCTGACCAGGAATCAAACCAGCAACCTCTTGCATGGGGTGATGCTCAACCATTGAGCCACATCGGTCGGGCCTGAGGATATTTTCCATTGATATATATATATATATATGTTTTATCCTCACCAGAGGACTTTTTTTAATTTTATTTTTTGTTTAGGTAGAGTGGGAGAGAGAGAGAGAGAAACATCAACGTGAAAGGGACACATCGAGTGGCTGCCACCTGCACGACCCAACCAGGGCCAGGGACAAACTGCAACCGAGGTACATGCCATTAGCAGGAACCAAACCCGGGTCTCTCTGGACCGCAGGCCGATGCACTAACTGCCGAGTCAAACCGGCCAGGGCTCCATTGATTTTTAGATAGAATGGAAAGGAGGAAGGAAGAAACATTGATGTGAGATAGACTCATCAATTTGTTGTCTCCTGGATGACCCCAACCAGGGCTGAGGATCAAACCTGTAACCTAGGTATGTGCCCTTGACCAGGAATCAATCCTGAGACTGTTAGGTCTGCTGGCCAATGCTCTAACTGCTGAACTACATCAGCCAGGGCTATGGTGAGTATAATGACTAGTTCAACTTAACACATAAGATTACTGATGTACTGAGAGTTCAAACAACTTGTCCAGACACACAATGAGCAATTAGTAGAGCTAATGCTTGAAGCCAGGCGATCTGGCTCCAGGGTCTTAGTGCTTGACCATCTTGTTATTCCCCCAAGTAATACTTGGATCTCCATTAGTCATCTGGAGAACATAAAGTGTTACCCTGAATCTCAATGCCTCATCTTAGAAACACCTCCTGGGCCCTGGCCGGTTTGGCTCAGCGGTTAGAGAGTCGGCCTGAGGTCCTGAGAGACCCGGGTTCGGTTCCCGCTAAGGGCACGTACCTGGGTTGCGGTTTGTCCCCGGCCCTGGTCGGTTGTGCGGGTGGCAGCCACTCGATGTGTCCCTTTCACATTGATGTTTCTCTCTCTCTCTGTTCCTCTCCCCACCCCACCCCCCACTCTACCTGAACAAAAAATGGAAAAATGTCCTCGGGTGAGGATAAAAAACAAAACAAAACAAAACAACAAAAAAAGAAACACCTCCTGGGAATGCATTATGACTGGGCACTGTGTGGCTCCAAAGTATGGTTTGTCCTTGAGAAGTTCTAGAATTTTAAAGAGCCATAAAACCCTATAGTATTATACATACACAGGAAATAATATGCTAAGGAAATCTGCTGGAGAAAGAAAACAAACAACCTTTAGATTTTGCTTTCCCCATCTCCCAAAATCAATTTATGATAATGACTTTAAGCTTCTTTTATGAATCAATTTATTTTAAATTATCCCAATATTTATATATAAGGATTGAATGGACAGAACTTCACCAGTTGAAATTTCAGTTGTAAAAGGCATACATGAGAACATTTAGGAGTAGCATGTGATGTGTTTCTGCAAAATTTCTGGAAAAGATAGTGGGGAAACTATGAACATATCCTGAATGTTTTTCTTTAAATTGATGTTTAGAGAGACAAAGGGAGAGAGAGACACTGATCTGTGCATTCACTGGCTAATTCTTGTGTGTGCCCTGACTGGGCTCAAACCTGCAACCTTGCTGTCTCAGGACATGGCTCTAACTGACTGAACCACCAGGCCAAGGCCCACACCCTGAATGTTTAGAAAAGAGTTCTGAAGCTTTTGGGAAAAAGTAAAAGTATTATGTTTCCCAGAAGTGTTTCAAATGCTCTGTGCTGTTTCTGGCTTCGAAAGTGCCTTATGGTTACATAAATGATCAAATACTCAGCTTTTAGGTTTTTTGTATCATTCACTAATCAAAAGAAAATTAAAAAAACACCAAAAACTCTAGACAGGAAATACTGAATGCATATTAACTACACAGGTTATTTATGGTGACACTTTAATTATAACAGAGAAAATATTTGTTACATGAATCATATATCTGATATAAATTAAACTAGTAATTACTTTTCTTTTTTCTCCTATAAAAAATATTATGTATTTATTTTTTTCTGCAACTTTTGTAAGAGGTTTAATTTTTATTTTTTAATTCAATTTTGCTAAATACACTCCCTGTGAAACCTCAATGAACAGAACTATGAAAAGCTAACACTGTGCCACAGGGCAACTTCCACTGTGCTTTGTCCTAAAGGTAAAAATATGAATGCTGAGATGAGACATTTCTGTACCAGGGCTGGTGCGTCCCCACCTTACTTATGTTCTTAAGTGGCCCACAGCTCTCAAGGGCGGGCATGCTGCCCTCTGTGAATCCGTGTGGTTCTCTGAAGAAGAGGCGGCATTTGAGCAGCTGTTTCTTGTCATGTTTCTAATTAAAGCGAGAACAACAACACAACAATCTCTACTAACAATGCTGATTCATGTGGCGACTCAGCTAATTTAGCAAGCTGTGCAAAGTTTTTCAGAATATTTCTTTGTGAGAAAAAAAAAAGTTCTTGGATGAATCTTTTGAAAATGCTCACAATTTCTTTGAATAGGACCAAAATAGATGGCACAATTTATAAAGATAAAGCAAGAAGATCTCTAGGGGATAGATATGTTCTCAACTGAGAATCCAAGCAGTTATGTCTATAGGATCCAGATTTCTAAGATTCAAACTTATTCAAATGATAGTAAGATAAAAGAAGCACATGGACTAGTAAGAAGGCATAGATAAGGTCAAAGGCTAAAACTATTTAAAGAATCTGAAAATAGAGAAGTAAAAAGAACTAGAAAAAATGGGGAGATTACTCAAAGGCTCTTTTAAGATTTTTCATGTCTTTTTGGCAGTAAAAAAAAAAAAGAAATTTTCTTTGTAAATGTTCAAGACCTTGATATCAAATGCATCCTGCAGCTCTGTATGTTTTTTCTTTTTAATGCACTGTCGGTCTTACATAATGATGATTCTCACTATGTCAGTTAAATATAACTTTATATGTAGAACAATGACTTTCTAAAAACCCGAGATTCTTCACTTATGGATTTCAGGGTTCCAGAAACCTCCTGACATTCTATGGAACATTTAGAAAAGAGTCATATGATAGTAAGATAAAAGAAGCATTTATGCTGCCAAGAAGGCATAGCTAAAGTCAAAGGCTAAAACTGCTTACAGAATCTGATAATAGAGAACTAAAAAGGACTAGTAAAATCTGGAAGATTACCCAGAGGCTCTTTTAATATTTTTCATATCCATTTTCTTGGGGAAGAGAATTTATGTTATTTTTGGCCAACAAAGAAAGTATAATTCGTAAGGAATCTGAGTTCATGACCTATACCCCAACATCAGGACCATCTGTCCACAGGAGTGCTTCAACTCATAAAACTCTGCAGTAAAGTTTCTATAAACTGAATGTTATTTGAATGTTCAAATTATTACCTTTAATTCTGTAGGTATTCCATCCTGCCTTTTCTTATTCTAAGTGGTATCTTCAAGTTGTCTTAAATTATAAATCATTTTCTAACCTTCTGTGTATGTCTCCTCACGTAAACCAAAGAACCAAAGGATGATATCCAATCTTTTTAGAACTCACTGACTTTAAACAATAGAGAAAGCAGAGAGAGTGCAACGTTGACATTACTGGGCTAACCCATCTTGTGCTGGCTTTAGAGGCTGTCGATATATTCCCCAAACGTGTTCCTAAATGACTGTCTAACCTGTAACAGTGTTGCAAATATTTTAAAGGTGTTGCTTATGGGTGTATGACTAAATGCACTCACTTGTGCCACCTTCTTTGTGCTTCTGTTGGCTGGTGTGTCCTCTTTGTCATTTTATCAGTTACCCTCTCTTCTCTAGCCTCTGCTGAGTCCTGAAATAGAATAAGCACGGTCTTCTGTCCAGTCCTACCCCAGATCCCCAATCTACTTTTCTAATCATTGCAGTTCTTCAGGGTTTTCTTCTGAAGCCTGCAGCTGCACAAACTTTCAACCAGGAGAGTTCTCTAGGGGAGAACTGGCCGATGGGTATTGAGTGGCCTATTGGGGCTTGAAATTGCATAAATGACAAGGAATAAAGAAACAAGGAGTTTCCAGATGCAGGTTTTTCTTTTTATCATGGTTCACATTTTTTAATCATTTATTGAGGATTTTACTTTGCAAATTTAATCTAGATTTCCTATTCCTTTCATAGCTAGCTTTTGGTTTAAGTGGGTAAAGCAAACACTCAGTTGTTCACATACGCCTACCTCATTCAGGGCAAAGGGCAACAATCTCAACTGCAGAAATGTGTAAAATATACACCTTTCTATTACAGAAGATTTTCCCCCTGATGATCTCTTACTAAAAAGTAAACCACTCTCTGTTAACTTTTATGTATGTTTATTACAACAATATTTTGTTAAAGATAAAACAGGCCAATTGTCATAAATACTACAAAAATATAAAAGGAATAACCATCCTCAGAGGAACTATAGTCAACAGAAATTGTCTTGTCAAAAGTGATTAATTTTGAAATGTCAAATTGTGAACCTAAAACAAAGTTACTGACTTTTTTTTTAAAAGAATGCCTGAACATATGAAGAACTAAAATGATTTGCTTCGATGTTCCTGTGCAGTTTGATTGTATTTAAAAGGTATAAACTTTTCCACCATTGATTTCCCTTGGCATATTGAGTTCACGCCAATTTTCCTTAACTCACTGTACATTTCTGCAAAGTCTGCTACCTATTCTTACATATTTGTGTGACTGCTTTTCTGCAGTCCTCTCTATGCATCAAAACCTGATAATATCATATTCACTAGATCCTAGAATCTCTGCGGCTCCAACACTATTTGTCATTCTTGGCTTATTTCTAACTTCTAAACTATATGCCTTCTGAATAAAAAAATTTATTTGACTTGAGAATGAAGCATGCAATATCTGCTCTGACTCCATATAGATAGAATTTCACATGAACTATGAAACAGAAAATATTGATAATCATTGTTAATGGACTTTGAAGACATTTTATTATTGGCTCAGCACTGTAAGCCCTTTGTTATAAAAATGGTCTAAGATGGATCTGTTCATCGGTTTATAGAAAACTGTATTGTGAATTCATTCCCTAACACTGCTAGTCAGGGGACAGTAATGAGGATATGAAAAGGTCTGTCTATTTGAGTTTAAGGCTCATTCAAATCTTCCCAAAGGTAAAGAAATAAATAATATTAAACTTCATTATTAATTATAAAAATTTTATTTTTGGCCCCTGGCTGGTTTGGTTCAGCGGTTAGAGCGTCGGCCTGTGGTCCTGAGAGACCCGGGTTCAGTTCCTGCTGAGGGCACGTACCTCGGTTGCACTTTGTCCCCGGCCCTGGTCAGTTGTGTGGGTGGCAGCCACTCGATGTGTTCCTTTCACGTTGATGTTTCTCTCTATCTGTTCCTCTCTCTCCCTCCCACTCTACCTGAACAAAAAGTGGAAAAATGTCCTCGGGTGAGGATAAAAAAAAAAAAAAAATTATTTTTGAACTCTATGTGTTCATATTTCTGCTGCTATTTGATTCAGAATAGGCAGAGGAGTCTCATGATATTGCCAAAGCAATAAGGTGACGATGACTCCATCTTTGCCATTGCCTTTGAACCTCACACGCGTCATGCAATGAAAAGACACTCAGGTGAAAATGTCAAAAGAGGTGTTACATACATCACACTGCATTTAAAGCACAGGCAGACACATTGAGATGGTGCTTCAGTCCCTTAGTAACTGGAGAGCTTGTGAGATTAACCACAAAAGAAGTCTTAGGGAGATCTAAATCCCACATGCTGCCTGTTTTCATCATTTCCTTTCATAGACTCATTTATAATTGACAAAACTTGTTAGTTTAAGGCATATGTTTTAGTTTGGCCTAGAATCCAATCTATACATATCAGTTACTTCATTAGTGAAGAATATTATTTTCCAGTCTCCCACAAGTGAGAGAAAACTGACCAAAAATACAAGCTAGAATTTTGTGGATCCAAATTGTACTCAACCTAGGATATTATTTTCTAAGTAATCATCAGATAACAAATGTTCCTTTATATATATATTTAAGACACATAGTAATGTTTGGATCTTATGTAAATTTAAGATACCATATGATGTCAGATGGTTATTGTGAAGTGACAGAGAAAATTGAAGCAGTGAAATTTCCATCTATTACTTCATTGTTCTCATTACATAATTTTATTTCTCAATGACTTTATTACTCTGCTTTCATTTATGCATGTTAAGCATGTGAAACCCTCAATAATGTAAAGATAGGTGAGCTACTAGTCTAAGACTTGATGTGTCAGGAATAATCAGTGGCATATTAAAATGTTTTATCCCACTTCCAAGTACTGTTTGACCACAGAATTAAATTAAAAATGACTAGATATGGCAAAGAGAGTAAGCTTATTATTATTCTAGAGTATATGCCTGATAACATATTTAGAATAGGCACATTCAAGGAGTAGAATCTTTTCAAGGAGTAGAATTTGATTTGAATAGAGAGAAATACAGTGGGAAAGACTTTGATATTAAAATACATAATTTTATCCATGACATTCTAATTTCTCCTTTCTTTCCCTATCTCTTTTCTCTACTCTTCTTCCCTCTCTTTCTACCTTCACTCTCCTCTCTTCTTCTCACCTGTTATTTCTTACTTCATTGGGTGACAACTACAGGAAAGACACTGCATTAAACATGTGAATATACTTGCTATTCAGCTTTCAGCGAATTACTTCCTGGTGTCCTCTATTTGAAACTGAGAATAATAAGCCTTTACTAGACTTTTCTAGAATTGAGAAAGTTTATGTATAGTTGTCCTTTGGTATCTGCACTGGATCGATTCCAGCCCCTCCCCGCCAACCAGGATACCAAAATCTCAAGTCCCTTATGTAAAATGGGTTGCATCTGTATATAACATATAGGCTAGAGTAGAGTAAGCCTGCGTGTAACTTCATTTCCATGAATTCAGCATTGTGCTTGTTGTGTGGCAAATTCAAATTTTGCTTTTTGGAACTTTGTTGGATTTTTTTTCTTAAATATTTTCTATCTGTGGTTGGTTGAATCCATAGATGTGAAATCCTTGGATATAAAGGGCCAAATAAATAATCGACAACTGTTACATCAATACTAATTTCAGGCTTGTCTTCTATCTGGGTCTCATGATTCAATAATTATATTACTGCAGTTACTGTAAAAATAAGTGCTGTAAAATACCCTTGATAGCACAGTGGGACATGACTGCAAAGAAACTAGTTTAGACAAAACATGTATCTCATTTAAATTTGATTCACATAAGTACCTGAGAACTAAATTAGCATCATTAGAACGGGTTTTGTGATTCTTTGAAGGGCACAGCAAATGTCTTCGGGGACTCTCAAAGTATTGTGACATATAGTCAACTGGTAGAAAATGAATTACTGCCCAGTGGACATCAACCTTTGGCCAACTGTTTACAGTGCCATGGTATAGGTCAAGGGAGGAACTGCTTCCTGCCCTCACATTGATATCCTAAACGTCAAGGGTCATCAGTTCAGCTATTGTGTGGCAAAGAAATACTTTAGTTTTTTTTTTTTTTTATTAATATGAAACAGTAAAAACTCATGATTATGGCTGCATTCTTCTTCACACAAAATTATAAGAAAATTCTTGGGAAATAAGCTACAGTTAAATGGAAGAGGATAAAAATTACCTTGGAAATCACAGTAGTCATTACTGAAAAGTAGCACAGAAAGTGTACAAGGATCACTTATCAGAGTTATATAAGCTAGAAGAAGTGAGTTGAGTTAATTTCAGTTTGAGGGAACAGAAACAGGTTTAGATCTATAAACTTTTTATGAAGCAATTTTGTTACACCTGATTTATATTTAAGTCATGAAGACTGAACTGAGTTTTCTCTCCTATGAAAGCTAGAGGCAAATTTGGCTTAATGCCTGAAAGAATAGAATGCTAGACTGTTGCTTCCCATCCCTCTCTGGAAAGTTGTTTCTCTGTATGTATTACAGAAACATCATCTTGCTTCTATCATTCTCAGTGGCTAAACAACAAGGGTTATTATTATTTTTTTAATCAGTGATGTTGAATAATTCAAGTCACTACTGAACTTTGTTATGTCATTTCTGCCAAACATAACCAAATCCAGCAATATCTGTCATTAAGAGTTGAGAATTAAGTAATTATCCATTCATCTCCTTATTCCAATAACTGAGATATTTATAACATTTATGAAAGTTACATTTTTACATTTGCAACAACAAGAAAATTCCTGTGCAATTGATATCCTTTTTGTTTCTAGGGAGAGAAGGTGGCAAACACTCATTATAATTAAAATAGCTAATTTTTAATTCACATAATTTTGGTTCTTACTGTATCAGCGTGGCCTTGTTGGCCGCAAAGCCTGAAACCATGTCAGTAATGATCCAGTGATAAAACCAAATGACATCAAAGCTTATTTATTGTTTGTTACTTTGTGTATGCTTTAATTAAGTAGGCAAGCATAATTAAAAGGCAAAAGAAAAAGGTCAATGTAATAATCTTGGGTTTTGTTGGCATAATTTTGCTAAGAAATTCAAGAAATATGCATATTAGGATTTTGTTTTTATTGGATTTCTCAGTCTTTTCAAAATGCTTCCAGTATATTGCTGGCTGGGCCAGCCTCCTGAATACATTGGCGTCATCACCATAATCTGTAGCATAATTATTAATTATGATAAAAAGATAAGAATTATGATTTTAAAACTCTAAGAGTCAATATATTAGTGCTATTTTGTTATGACACAAATAAAATATAATGTGTGTTTGCATCCTTCAGGTACAAGGGAGGAAGGCAGTTGGACATTTTACAAAATGACAGAGAAAACACAACTCGTGACTATAATAATACCATGGATAATCCACAAACTGATTTACTAAACTTTAAAATTGCATTTAAAAATGTTCACTATACTATATTTTGTTTTTCTCATTGATAGAAAATGGCTTTGGCCAGATTATTTTTTGGAGAACTGCATATTAATTTTCTTTCTCAAAAATTTTTTCAAACTTGCTACTTTCTGGCTTTTCCTCCAATCATTTCTCTTCAGTGAAATGGAATTTCAGTTAAATCTCTATAAACTCACCAGATAGGGAATTACTTTTTGTTTAGAACACTCAGTTTTTAATTTTCTTTTCTAGCCAATTCCAAGTGGCAAAGTAGCTTAAGTTCACCTGCTTATTCTTGAATTATAAGTTTGGGACCTGGAGCTCTAGTTTTCATTTATGTGAAAATTTTCCCTAAAGAAGAGGCAGCACTGTGCTAATATGGTGCTCAGGTTACAGATCTTTCTCCCAATTTCTTTATCCCCTTTCCACAGCATTGGGTACCATACATGTGGCTCCTGCATTTAAAATAAGTCACTTGCTGCCCTGGCCGGTTTGGCTCAGTGGTTAGAGTTTCAGCCCACAGACCAAAAAGTTGCCAGTTCGATTCCGGCCAAGGACACATACCACAGTTCGTTTGTCCCTGGCCCTGGTCGGGGTTGTGAAGGAGGCAACCAATTGATGTGTCTCTTTCACATCGATGTTTTTCTCTCTTTCTCCCTCCTTTCCTCCCTCCCACTCTATCTGAAGATAAATGAAGGAATATCCTTGGGTAAAGATAAATAAATAAATAAATAAATACATAAATAAATAAATAAATACATAAATAAATAGAATAAGTCACTTGCACTTCTTTCAACAATGTACTTTAGAAATACTTGTTTTTTATTGTGGATCTATCAACTGTGAGCACAGTCCTACTGTTGTATATGGTAGCAGGAAATTTCACCTGAAATACCTACCAGCAGGGATCCTGGGGGGCAGTGATCCTCCTCCTGGCACTGGATTCGGAGCCTGGATGCTACTTAAAAACCCTGCCCTCAGGAAGCTGGGGCAAAACGTCTCCACCCCAATGGCCGGGAAGGATCCTTTTAAGAGAGAAAAATTGACACTAATTAAAGTCTGTTTTGTGGAAAAGTTGTTGATCATTTAATTGAAATAAAACCTATTAGCAACAAAGACATCAAACTTTACAAGAAAGCTATAAAACAAAAATAAATGGAATGCATTTTTATTAATAAATTAAAAAAAAATCAACCTAGTTTTTTGAAAACTACTTTAACTGGTGGCAATTAAAAAGCGTGTAGAGCCCTGGCCGGTTTGGGTCAGCAGTTAGCACGTCGGCCTGCGGTCCAGAGAGGCCCGGGTTCAGTTCCCGCTAAGGGCATGTACCTCTGTTGCAGTTTGTCCCCAGCCCTGGTTAGCCCTTCGGGTGGCAACCACTCGATGTTTAACTCTCTATCTTCCTCTCTCTCTCTCCCACTCTGGCTGAACAAAAAATGGAAACATGTCCTCGGGTGAGAATAAAAAAAAAGCGTGTAGAGGCATCAGAAGGCAAAGGTAAAATTTCCAACCCTACTGACAAAGGGGCTGTAAATGCCAGTTATTGATGCTGTCTGCAGAATTCACACCCGCGTGAGGTACAGATACGCAGAAATAGCCATGAGTCTGGGTCTGTGCTGCCCGGGAAGCAGCAATGTTTTACTGCAGGTGCGTTAGTGTCAGTGCTTCAATGAGGGACACTTGTGTACTCGACAGTGAGTACAAATTAAGAATGGCGTGGGGGACACTTGTGTACTCGACAGTGAGTACAAATTAAGAATGGCGTGGGAAGTTTTTGAAACAGTGGAAAGAAAAACAACACACACCATTGTTTTTTTTTAGAACTTTTTAATCCTCACTCGACATTTTTTTCCCATTTTTTGTTCAGATAGAGTGGGAGGGAGAGAGAGGAAGAGAGAGAGAGAGAGAGAGAGACATCAATGTGAAAGGGACGCATCGAGTAGCTGCCACCCTCACAATCAACCAGGGCCGGGGACAAACTGCAACCAAGGTACACGCCCTTAGCGGGAACTGAACCCGCGTCTCTCTGGACCGCAGGCCTATGCTCTAACCGCTGAGCCAAACTGGCCAGGGCCACACCATTCTTAATTTGTTATACTGTTCTATTTGGGACAAGACAAGAGAGTTTGCAAAGGTAGACCACATGCTTTTCCATTAAAATTTTTTAAAAAAATTGATTTTTAGAGAAATGAAGGAAGAGAGAAGAACATTGATTTGAGAGAGAAACATTGACAGGCTGCCTCCTGCATGCACCCCTACCAGGATCATGCCCACAACCTAGGTATGTGGCCTGGCCTGGAATCAAATCTGCCACCTCTTGATGCATGGGACGATGCTCCAACCAACTGAGCCACACTGGCTAAGGCTTCCATTTTTAAGAAGGCAATTGTGAAGCTAAATAAATAAATAAATAAATAAATAAATAGTAAATTACTTGAAAGTTTATTTATAAAATTATATAATGAATCATAGAATAAAAGAATGTCAGAGCAAAAAAGGACTCCAGTCAAAAAATTCTTACTTTACAGGCCCTGGCTGGGTAGCTCAGTTGGTTAGAGCATCATTTCAATACACCAGAGATGTGGGTTCAATTCTCTGTCAGGGCACACACAAGCAGCAATCAATAAATGCATAAATAAGTGGAACAACACATTGATGTTTCTTTCAAATCAACAAATAAAATTTTTTAGAAGTTCTCATTTTACAGACCAGCAAATTGAGGCCTACTGTAGAGAGAAAGTGGTATCAGGTAGCTGACAAACTCCCAGGACGAAAATTTTCCACTATAGATTAAAAAATAAATCATGAGACACTTCCTATTTGGGAGATTGGTCTCCTTTGAATATCAATGAGAAACCCTGCACTTTAGAATTGTAGTAGAACTATTAGGTTGATGTTTCAATGACCTTAAATCCACTAATAATTCAGAAGAAAATTTAATATATATGCTGTATCAGTACATGGCAGCACTGGTAATTGATATGGTATATCTAAGTTTAAATCAAAATAATACCCTAAAAGCAAGTCATGCTGACTGTTGTAGGAAATACATCTCATTTGGGCCCTTCTGAACCCCATCTGGCCCACTAGCTTTCATTTGTAGAGACCTGAGATCTTTCTTCCCACACTCAGATTTAGCAAGTTCTTTATTTTTGAAGAGACTTCACTGTTTCTTGACACCAATTTTGCACCTAAAGTAAGTTAAAATTTGAGGCTTCTCTGAACTTTGACCAGGATTAAAGGGATCTGTATACCATACTCTATATATTTTGTTTCTATGGAGAGACTTATTACTCAAGAAATGCCAGCATTTCTTAAATCTTTAGAGGTTTTTAGGAAAGTGCAAAGTTGAAAAGAATGTTTTAATAGGTGAGTCCTATGCACTGTACATTGGGTTGAGGTATTGTTGAAAGAAAATTATACAGTGGAACCTCAGTTCTTACTAATTTTAGGAGGCTGTTCAAGAGTTGATTTGTTTGAAAACTGAATCACTTTTCCCATTAGAAATAATGTAAATTGAATGAACTCATTCTAGACCCCCAAATGATTCTGTTTTAATGTTTCTTATATATAGTGCATGTCTAAAATACTGTTTAATATATAAACAAACACTTTTTTCCTTCAATTTATTGAACCACCCCTTACTTGAACCCCTTAAATGAATCACTTTCACCACTCGGTCTAGTTCCAGGGGTGTCTTTCAGGAGGACAGTGTATGACATCTTCACTTTTTCACATATCACTGCCTCCAAAATGCTGTCACCGGCTAACTGCTTTTTGTCTATCCAAATCAACAACAGTTTTTCTACCTCTTCAGTTGCCTGTGATCTCTGTTTCTTTCATACCCTTAGCAGTATGAGCCCTCTTGATGGCCTCTTTATGTTTTGAAATTGTGCTAATCTTCCATTTTGGCCAGGAAAATCACCTCAAAATATTCACAGCACAATTTCCCTATATTAACAACCAGAAGTTTAACAGTAAACTGACTTGCATTCCTTCCTTTCTTTGTGGCCTGAGAGATGCTTTTTGACATGCTGATCTATCAGTATAAAGGGGTTGTTAGGTAGAGAACCAAAATTTTGTTCAATAACCAAGACATTTTTCCATGAATAACTTGGTTGAGAACTGATTTGTTCTAGATGGGAGAAGTCTGAGAACCTAGGTTTAACTGTTAAATGAACTGGTTTTGTTGTTGATTTCATGAGGCATTAGTAAAATTGTCCAGCAGGGCTGAAGTCCCTTAAAAATTAATAGGTGTGGCAAAAGTGCCAAGTGGCAGACCAGAAATTGGTCTGGGATAACTTTAGATGAATAGTGAAGCTAATTTCTCCTTTGTTACTGATGGGATATTTATCACCGAGCACCAAGTTAAAACGTATCCATGTGCAATGCTTCATCACTGTCTGAGAAAATGCTAGTAATGAAGGAGCTTCACTGAGCACCAGGTGGAGATAATTATATCATATATTTATTTAAAGTTACAAAAGAAATGGTGATTTTACAACAGGGTGAATAACTACAGGAAATTCAGATTTTATTATATGCTGTGAAAAGCAAAAATAATCCAATTTTAGCTGATTATGGATTTATTGAAACCAAATAATAGGAAGCCTGGTTAAAAATACTAAATCGCAAAGAGGAATAACATAATCACACACAGGAAACCAAAAGGGATATAAATGTAATTATCTTAAAGGAAATTTGAAAAACAAAAACAAAACAAAAGCTTGTACAGCAAGCAGTGACTCTGAATAATGTTAATATGCTTCACATTTAGAGATTTTTATCTGAGTTTTTGCTCTTCTTGCCAACATTGTTCCAAACTGTGAACTTAAAAAATATTTCCCATTATTTTAACTTCTTGAAAAAAAAACTACAAATATAATTTTATTGCTTTGATTATACTGATTACGTTTTTGATGATTGTGACAGCTTGTCATATTTAATAGCAGTTTTCATTTTCCTAAATTTATTGCATCATTCATAATGGCTTTGCTATGTTTCTTTACTATGGGTTAAAATATCTTTCATTCATTGTGACATAGCTTCCTTAAGAAACTGTCACTTTTTGTTGTTATATCTGAAACAAACAAGCAAACAGAAAACCTAGTGTATAAGAATACACATTCTGTTGAGATACCATATTATGTGATAATAATGCCTTATCATTTTTCTCCTTAAGGTCAATCATGTCAATAGAGATTGTATGAAACACTACAGCTCTATTTTCACAATTCAATCAGGAAAACTGAAATTATTCTCTGTTATAATTCTTTTATTTCTTATTCCACAAGAAATTAAGTTCATGAACATTTTTGGATTTGATATGAAATAATTTGAGTCTGGTTTGCCCTATTGCTTAAGTTGCTGACTCTTTTTATCTTTTTTCTTAAGTAATGACATTGTAGCTAAAGAATATACAATGCCTAATATCTGTAGCAGGAGAAATATAAATTTTCATGAATATTTTGTTTTTAGTTACATTCAGTAGACTAATTATTTGTTAATATAAATTAGATATTTATGTGATGAGAGTATTCCTCTAGCCATTGCAAGTTTGAAATATAAAATGTATTACTTAAAACATTTTTCTAAATCTCAAATCCCAGTTTGCTAGTGATCTTGAGTCAGTGGGTAAAAGAGAGACCAGAAGGTGACATTAGTATTGTATTATTTCTAATACAGAATTGCCAGATAACCGAGCATCCTGAGTTCTTATTGCTAAATCTGACAATCATACTCTGGTAAAATTTCAAACAATTACAGATATCAGATGGGCACTAGATACTGTTAACTAGTGGTGTGAGGTAAGTTGATATAAGTTACTGGCTGCATGGATCAGTGATTTATCTGTCTTTCATTAGCTCTGTGGTTCTCAATGCCTCTTGGGGAGCACTGAAAATTGTGAGTGGGGAAAGATGTTTCTGCTTTTTTTCAAAACGCAGTACACTGCCTGCACAAAGGAGAGTTCACTCTCAAAATGCTAACAGAATCTACTGAGAAACACTACATGAGAATAAAGAATCTAAACAAAAAAGTTGCTAGTCAATAGGTCATATTATGAGACCGCAATGTGAAAAAAGAAGTTGATATGGCCTGTATTTTCACATCTGGCTTAATCAATTAATGGGAGATATTGATTATTCAGATTATCTGGCCTATAGAATAATCAGTTTTCAAAGAATTATAATAAAATGTATAATGAACATAACAGTCTGAGGAACAGGGTAGTCCCAGAGATGTGGAAGTGGGGTACAGACTGACAATCCCCTGAAGAGGGGGTGGGGGGGAGATAAACCACAGAACTTATATGCATGTATGCATGAACAATGGACATGGACAACAAAAGTGGGGTCAGGGTGGAGAGGGACGGGGAGGGGGGAATCAGTGGGACAAAAAGGAGAAACATCTGTAACAAAAATAAATAGATAAATTAATAAAAAAAAATGTATTTAATATTTAAACTCTACAAAACTTTTTAATTTGATATTGCAGCAATCGCCCTGAAGTAACATTATACCGGAAATTAGATGTCATTAAGGATTTCTGTAAAGAAGACAATCTATGACCTTGTGCCTCAACTTCCTCATCTGTAAAATGAAAATAACAAGAGACCCTACCTCATAGGACTGTTTGTGAGAATTAAATAAAAGTAAATGATCATAAATATCAGACAATATTATTAAATAGTAATAATTTTTTTTTAAAAAAACCTACCTTTTAAGGTGAGAAATTGAGATAAAAAGATTAGATTTTCGAATGCGGAACTACCCCCCTCACGTAAACACACAAATCCCTAATAGAATAAATACCTTCTTTGAAGATGACCCATCAATAATTTTATTTTGATGCCAAAAAGTTTAATAAGGGAAATATCCCTATAATATGAACTTTTAAGATATGACTTTCCAGTTGTTTCCATTAAGTTGTATTTTTGCAGATACTCATTTTGATCTACGTGAGGACAAAAAAAAAAAAAGTATGCAGACTTAATGAAAGACAAACAATTTAAAATTGAAAACTTAAAATACATGTACACATATGTATTAAGTAAATCATAAATGAAATATACTCATAATACTCCCTATGGAGGGTGCTCAAACATTTTCACAGTTAGAAGTGTGTGATCAAAGAATTTGTGACATAACATGTTTAAACAGTAAAACAGTGAGAAAAATGCCAAAGTATTCATGAAGTAAATGATTTATTTCAAGGGCTAGAACAATGTGGGCAGAGCCTTGATTTCATCTGGCACAAGGCAATAATCCTAGAAGACCATATTGCTCCTTACATAGTGGTGCTCAACCCTGAATATACATTAAGTAATTTGTAATAAAGGTCCAAGCAAACACATAAAATATGAAAACTCCACATCTTCAACTCCTAAAACAAGTTCTTTGTCAACTACATTATGAAATGCAAGGATGATCTAACCTAATTTGAGGGAGATCACAAAAAGTCACTGTGAACAGTATTAAAAATATGGATTTACATTTATAGCATAACTAACTAGGTCCTAAATATGTAGCATTTTATGTATACTGTGCCTGTGTGTGGTGTAAATATTATTTGAAGTATTGAAATAAACTGAACTTATAATCAGACCCT
The DNA here is from genome assembly GCF_014108415.1 of Molossus molossus. Classification (NCBI taxonomy): domain Eukaryota; kingdom Metazoa; phylum Chordata; class Mammalia; order Chiroptera; family Molossidae; genus Molossus; species Molossus molossus. The sequence continues at coordinate 87,496,955 of NW_023425388.1, forward strand.
AAATTAATAATAAAATGCACTATTAATATATAAAATGAATACTTCTTCAAAATACTTTAGTTCCATTCCCTGTATTTTATATTTGTGAGTGTTTTATAGTAAATACAAAAATAGGGTTTAGATGGCAGCGTAGGTATACTCCGTATCGCCTCCTCCCACAACCACATCAAAATTACAACTACAACACAACCATCATTCAGAACCACCTGAAATCGAGCTGAATGAAAGTCCTACAACTCTGAAATTAGGCAGCTGCAACATCCAGACTTGTAGGAGGTGATTCCCTGAGGCCCCACCCCACCCAACTTTCAGGCCCACCCAAGTGGGCCTGACTTTACCATAGGATTGGCCTACCTTGGATCCTGCTTCAGAGTTTCCTAAAATCTGTCAAACAAGCAGCATCTGGTCTCAGGGAGCCCCATACCTCTCCTTAAGTGGCCCCAGGCCTGGCACTAAAAGCAGCCAGCCTTGGTTCACAACTTGGCTTTTCCTGGGCACCTCCAAGCCCAGTACAAGAAGCAGCCATCTGCAGATCACTTTATAGCTTATGCTGGGTGGCCCCTGGGTAGAACACAGGCAGGGGCTGACCTTGCCCTAGAGTGAGCACACATAGTGGACAGTTTCAGACCACATTGAAACACCACTACTCAACCACCTCCGCAAGTGACACACTCAATGAGCAGACTCAGTGGGTACTAGAGCTCTGATGAAGTAAGTCTTGCTCTGTGTGGTTGGCCCATACACAGCTGATTCTCCAAGGTAGTCAGTGGGCATAGCCAGTCCTTGCAGCTGGTCAGCCTGAGTAAATCTCTCTCATTGATGTGCCAATGGCAATCAAGACTCAATTACAAGAGAAGGGTGTACAGTCCACACTAGGGGTGCATCTCCAGGGCCAAGCTGGAGTGAGCAGGGAGGCTGTGCCACTGGATGCTACAGGACAACTACAACAATAGGCCACCCTATAAAGCTTAGAAGATATAGCAACTCTACCTAATACATAGAAACAATCACAGGGAAGCAGCCAAAATGAGGAGACAAAGAAAATGTCCCAAGTGAAAGAACAGAACAAAACTCCAAGAAAATGATTAAACAAAATGGAGATAAGCAATCAATCAGAGGCAGAGTTAAAAACACAGGTTATAAGGTTGCTCAAGGAACTTGGTGAGACATTCAAAGAACTTAGTGAGACCTTCAAGGAATTTAGTAAGTACATCAATAACATACAAAAGGACAAGTGAGAAATGAAGGATGCACTAACTGTAATGAAAAATAATTTACTGGGAATCAATAGTAGAGTAGGTAAAGCCAAGAAGCAAACCATAGATTTAGAATATAAGGAAGCACAAAGCACCCAACCAGAAGAGCAAAAAAGAAAAAAGAATCCAAAAAAATGAGAATAATGTAAGGAGTCTCTGGGACAACTTTAAGCGTGCCAACGTTCACATCATATGGGTGCCAGAAGGAGAAGAAAGAGAGCAAGAAATTGAAAACCTATTTGAAACAATAATGATAGAAAACTTCCCTAACTTGGTGAAGGAAACATACATACAAGTCCAGGAAGCACAGAGTCCCAAACAAGATGAACCCCAAGAGGCCCACACCAAGACACATCATCATCAAAATGCCAAAGGTTAAATACAAAGAGAGAATCTTAAAAGCAGCAAGAGAAAAGCAGTCCATTACCTACAAAGGAGCTCCCATAAGACTGTCAGCTTATTTCTCAAAAGAAACTTTGCAGGCCAGAAAAAAGTGGCAGGAGATATTCAAGGTGATGGAAAGCAACAACCTACAACCAAGATTACTCTGTCTTGCAAAGCTATCATTTAGAATCAATTGACATATCAAGAGTTTCCCAGACAAGGAAAAGCTAAAGGAGTTCATCACCACCAAACCAGTATTATATAAAATGTTTAAGGGTCTTCTTGAAGGAGAAGAAGAACAAAAATATCAACAATAAAATGGTAATTAATACATGTCTATTGACAATTGAATCTACAAACAAAATGAGCAAGCAGAACAGAAACAGACTCATAAATACAGAGCAATTGTTTTTTTGCTTGTCAGATGGGTGGGGGCTGGGGGGAGGATGAAGGAATCAAGAAGTACAAATTGGTTGTTAGACTGATGAACCTCAAAGGGAAGGGAGGAGGGAGGGAGAGAGGGATATGCAAAGAACTTCTGTGCATATATGCATAACCAATGGACACCGACAATAGAGTGGGGGAGGCAGGAGAGGAGTGGGATTGGGGAGAAGGGGGTCAATGGGGAACAAAAGGGGGGATATCTGTAATACATTCAACAATAAAGATGAGTTTAAAAAATAAATACAAAAATATAATACAGTAAAAACAGAATATATATATATATATATATATATATATATGACATAAATAAATATTCATATAGTAGAGAGCTTTGGCTCATAATGTTTACTGATAGGGGCATGACCAAACAATTGAGGAGCTGGGATTTGAGCATGCATGCATTCAGAGTAGAGATCCTTTCTTCATTCTTAAATATCTAGTATTGAGTTCTGTAACAGGCACATAGTAGTCACTCCATAATTTTGTGGTTTAGACTGATGATGGTACCTCTGAGCTAGAGTATGAGTAACTTCAAAGTTCAATGATAACATAGTCTGTTAAACCAAATGCTATGCCAAGGCTTGCTTTCCCTGAATGTTTACTTCTGAACCTCAAAGATTCTCTACCTCTCTCTCTCTCCCTCACCATCCCCCCTCTCTTTCTCTCCACCAATTTATCTATCTACCTATCTATTAATTTCACTTACCCTTTCTTTGTCAGACTATGTGTGGTTCCTTCTACTCCTTGTGTACTTCATGTTTTCTCTCCTATGTGTGTGTCTCTTTTGTTACAGTAATTTATAGCTCTACACCATTCTGTCCTCCACTGAGAGAAGAATAACCACAATCCCATTATATTTATTTGAGCGTATGCTTCCTACTTTTCTATGATGGTGGATGAAGCCTCAGACTCTAACAGTTACATCACCAGTGAGGAAGACCAACAACAGTAAGAAGAGCCATTTCCATGTAAGGCATTGGGAGAATGCATCTTTTCCTCTATGGAGACTTCCACTTTGGGTCTCTTTACATAATAACATGTAGTCTAGGAGAAACTAAGCTGCTCTGTCTACTTTGGTAGAGAAAATATTGCTGCCTCATTGTGATGTATGAGGTGGGCCAGCTGGAAGTCTAATGTGGTCTCTTCTAACTTGATTAGAAGATGTGCAGAGGAAGGTTTCAATAAATGCAAGTTAAATGAGTGAGTAAATAAATGATGGAATGAAAAGTGACAAGTTGTTCCTTAAGCAAACATCTTCCTAGGACCTAAGAAAGTACTGTGCCTACTTAAATACTTCCTAGACCAATAGCCACTTTCTAATGACTAGAAGATAGCTAATTTCCTACTAGGCTTAGAATGTAAAAGTAAACTATTTTGTTCATGAATAACTCATTTATTCTTTTATCCATTCATGGGCTTATTCATTAATTCAGTAAAGATTTATTGAGCCACTTATTTTTTTTTTAACCTGGTACCATAATACACATTTCTAGTACAAAAATAGGAAATCAAATGATTTTTGATATGACACTATTATTTTTAGGACATGGTTCTAACCGAGCTAAGCCAAAGATGCAGTTACAGAATTTTGTTCATTTCCTAAATTCTTATAAATCAAAATATGCCTGCAATTAAATTGGTATTTTCCTCTTTAGCTACCTGCAGGCTAGTCTCAAGGCATATTCTTTAGCACCAAATACAATTAAAGATCATGGAACCATTAATGTTTTGTTTCTGACTTTTTTTAATCCTTCAGGCACTGCATTATGAATTTTATAGATTTCTTATCCTGTTGTTCAGTAGGACACAATAGAAGTATTGACGTAAAAAGGGCAGTTTCATGGCTAGACTTTTTAATTTTATTTATTTATTTTACTTTATTGATTTGAGAGAGAGAGAAAGGGAGAGAAAAAGAGATAGAAACATCAGAGAGAGAGAACATTGATTGGCCACCTCCTACATGCCTCCTACTGGGGATTTGGCCCACAACCTGGGCATGTACCCTGACCAGGAATCGAACTGGCAACCTCTTGGTGCATGGGTTGACATTCAACCACTGAGCCATACTGGCCAGGCCATGGCTAGATTTTTATGAATTATTTTTTCAGTGCTAAAAATAAATTTTCAGTTTTTCCTGAGTTATATTTAAACATGTAGAGGCATAATAAAATTATGGTTGCTGTAAATTATTTTTTAAAACTAAAGCATTAACAAAGATAATTAAATATTTTGAAACTGATTGAGAATAAAACATTTATTGAAAATATATTTAAATTTTTATTTAAAATAGACGTTCTTTGACATTTAAACACAAATATTTTAAATGCCAGAGTTTCCTCATTTGTAAAATGATGAACTTGGACTAGAACTTCTCTAAATTTCCTTTAAGCTTTAGAAGTTTCTAATGTTAATTTTTATTTCATTTGCTACACTGAATTAAACCTCTATTTTCCCCAAACGTGGATTATGTCCTGTGGTCTTACCTATCTTTAGATTCAGTGGGACTTAGAATCTTAATTACTAAAAATAGTGTCTTGAATAAACTGGCAATCTGCTAATACATCCATCAGGCTTACCAATGAAAACGCCGTGGCTTGAGACCAGGCAGAACTTTGAATTCTGACTCCACCGTTCACTGGTTGATTAATCTTGGATAATTTATTTACCTATTTGATACTCAATTTTTTCATTTGAAAAGTAGAGCTAATAATATAAATACCACATATTACTGTAGGTCATATAGAAAGTGCCTATTAGTGGTTGGCATTAGTGGTCAATAAATGAGCAATAAATATTTCTCCACCTTCCCCATCTTAATTTCCTAAACTTGATCTATTATTTCATGTCTCCAAGCCTCCATGGTATTTCGCCTGCCTGGAAGGCCCTCTGGTCTCTGGCCTCTGTCTAAACACGCCTGACATACCTGGGAGAATTTGCTATTCCTTCCTCTGTGCTCCTGTATAATCTCAGCAGCCATAGTAAAGGTAGAACACCATCATAAGTACAGTGTTTATTTGTTTACAAATCTGTGATACCAAACTCAAAAACCATTACAGGCCCATCAAGTGCAAGAAATAAGTATATCAGGATGGTGACAAAGGCATTAAGTCAAACGGAAGGATAAATATTCTGGCTAAGAACAATGAATTCGTTTGTTTTAAAAGAACACTGTAGAAAGAAAATAAAACACCTCTTAGCTGAGTTTGACCTGTGGGCTGCCAGCTGGTGACGTTTAGCTTCCAGGTTTGTGTTCCCTAGCAGACTGTGATCCCTTAAGAACAGAGATGAGCCATGCATGTCTTACTCTCTATATGGCCAGTCCTACAGCCTGCTCACGGTAGGAGCTCAATGCAATATCTACTGAGAGTGGAATTAAAATTACCTTCATATGAAGAGTTCAAAGGCAGTTTGACTTTAGATTGAGTTTTCTCAGTGTTAGAACTATAAAAACCATGTATTCTCTAATGATATAAATAACCCATTCTCAAAACTATATAATGATTCAAGTTCAATAAGATTTATGACTTTCTGTTTCAAATGCTTATATAGAGCCAGTTTGGAAACCAGGGACAGACTAAAATTCTAAAATTTCTGAAATTCTAGAGTTCCTTTATTGAAGAAGTGGTGAAGGGGTGAACTAAACTTGAAAAGCATGTACTTCCAACTAAGCCACCACACAGGTGGATTCCCACCCAGCCTGTTCTTTCTGAGGTCGAACTTATACACTGTATGTTCTGTAAAAAAATGCTTTTACATCCTAGGTTCCAAGGAGGCAGCTGAGGAGCTGGTAAGCAGCATTTATCAATGTGTTTGTGAATTCGAACTACTAGCTTCACAGCCAAAGTGTGCTATTTATTTAATATTTATGAACTATGGACTGATCTGTCACATTATTAAAGGGAGGTTTGTTTCTTTAGCTCACTGGATAAAGAGGTCACGAGGCAGTCTGCATCGGGTTCTTTGTACTTCTCCAGTGCTGCCCAGGGACCAGCCTGGCCATTCGCTGCCAGCAGGGCTCCTGCTGTCAGGCACGTCACCTTGTGGCTGTGTCATATACAAAGTATGAAAGAGAATGTTCTGCACTTAGTTTCATTCTGGATATTGATAACAACCTTGGCAGTGCTATCTACAAACAAATGTGTTAATGCATACCAAGAATTTCTCATTTAAGGCTAAGATATTTAAATTGCTTTCCAAGCTCTGTTAGCTTTTTCAGGTCAGAATGGTGCTCATTTGGCATCTATGTGGTGTAGATTAGATGTCAGGATAATTTGGTTTAGTGATAACCATTTTGAAATTTGATTGGTCTTGAAAATAACTTGGGAACACAATAAGTCTTGAAATTAACTGAGAGTAGCCAACAGAGAACAAAACGACTCAAGACCCTACTAAGTTTGCATCAGTTCTGATGCCATAAATGTGTGGGGTGGTACCAGATAGTAGTGGTGGTGGTAAACACATACCCACTTCCTGTGAGAGGTAAGTGTGAGATTCCCTCCATGTCCCCACCTGTGACCTTGCATGGTGGAAACACTTCAGGGGACATCTCCCTGAGTCCTTCCTGTTCAGATCATGCCACTCCTCTGTTAAAAAATTTCAGACTCTCCCTGCAGTTGAGCACAAACCCAAGATATAAGAATGGTTTCAAAGTTTTTCACTTTTAGTCCAAACATAATAGAATACTCATTGTTATTTGAATGTGTCACTCCTTCTGTATAGCACAAAGCGAGAATGTCTCATCTGGGCCTGATTCATTCTAAGTGCCACCTCACCTAAGAGGCTTTCCAGTGGCCACCACTGGATGACCCTGCCCTCATCTGTGCTTCCTCAGCGGGCAGCAAAGCTGCCATCAGAAGCTCACAGGTGCTGGAGTTAGAGTCCGGTGTCAAAACTTGGCTAAACCGCAGTTTTCTGAGTGACTGTGCAAGTCTCTTCACCTCCCTGAGCCTCGGTTCCCACTCTAGAAGCATGTGGAACTAGTCTTTTAGGAAGACAGTGATTCAATGTGGTGTTTATAAAATGCCTGGCAAAACGTAGTCACTACCAACCTTGCTGGCCCCTCTTCCTGCTTCACTTGTAACGTTTCCATTTTTCCTCGTAGTATAGTTCTGTTCATGACATGTCTTACAGTGAGTTCCTTGAAGAGTTTCTCCTTTTTACATTTCTAACAGAACCTGGCATGGTATGTTGCAAATAGGGTCAAGTGTGAAGGTAACTTTTAAAAACAGGACGTATAAAGCGTATCTATGTCTTCCTTCTTCATGACAATGTTATTGATGGTTTTGATAGCAACTTCTAAAGTGAATTGACAAAATTCATGTAACTGGCTTAGCAAGTTAGTCAAAATATTATTAGAGTCATACTATTGTGGCAGGTAGAGCCATTTTCACTTGCTCATGTTCTTTAACAGACAGATAGATGGACACTAACATCCAGACACAGGACCTCCACACATACCTCTCCATTGTTTTCAGTTTTGCATACATGCCCTCTTATTTACATATTTAAGAAGATCTTGAGGGCAGAGCAGTCTGAACTATTTAAGCCCAAGAGAAAAGGGGGGCACAGAACTAGAGATGATATTCTGTGAGGGGAGGCACTCATTGTCTGTGGGCTCACTCTCCTAGACAGGAGCCAGCAAATCCAACTACGGCCGAAAGCAGCGGCTCTCAATGGGTATGCAAGAATTTTTAAAACATGCATTTAGTCCGGGGCCACTGACCCCTTTTCCCTTAGATTGTCAAATAAAAAAATGATAACAGCCAACACAATAGCTGTCTAATGTGAATGAAACAAAATTATACATATTTTTCTGTCAGATCAGCAAAAAATATATTTTTGGTGTGCCACAGAGTTTTAGTAAGTAGTTTATGTGTGCCATGAGATGAAAAGGTTGAAATGGCTGGCCTAAAGCAAACTAATAACGGTGTGTTGGGCTCTGTTTTCAAATAAAATCATAAGTTTGTAATGGGCTTGAGAAGAGTCAGGCATTATTCAGATTACTGTTTCTTTTAATTTTTCATTGAAACTATTACTTTCTTTGTTAAGCTTGATATCTTTTAGGCCTATATTAATTTAACTTTCTGGTGTGATCTGAGGTAACACCCATTCCTGGTAATAAGGGAGAAAATGGAAACAGACTCAAAGAAGCCTGATTTAATTACTCTTAAGCTACATGAACTGGGCTTGTCAAGAATACGTGGAATAGTATCTCCATTGACAGTCTCCCAGCCCCTTGCTGAGCCACCAGGGCACTGCTGTTTACCATCAGACTCTGCTGGGCAGGCCAATAGACTGGGTTCAAAATGAGCATCCAACTACCTCCAGTTCCATGAAAATTCTGGAAGGAGACTCATGGATTTTATCAAGAGAAAAAGAGAGCTAGCAGGTGTTATTCACTGTTGAAAATGCTATCAATGTATTCTTCTGAGCTTGTTCTAAAACCATTTCAGACTCTTGTATCATTAGATTATTGGTTCACTTAACATACATGCTTTTTATTACATTTTAAGTATTGGCTTGGATGTAAATTTGGGTAGTTTGCTAAAATGTGCTGCTAGTGGTGGTGAATGATTATAGCTTCTTGGACATAGTGACTGTGAGAGAAGCGGCAGCTTCTGACACGACATACGTGGAGAGAAAAACATTTGGAAGCAGTTTGAGTGCACTTTATTTCTGCGTGGGCTCTTTGGGCACCCAGCCACTCTCAAAGCATTATTTAACAAATTAATGCACCACAAAAAGTATTTTATGTTCTGGATGTTAGTTTTCAGAAAAGGAACCAATAAATGTCTGGAGTTAATATGTAAGAGAAGAACAGAGTTGCATTAAAATGAAAAGAATGTTTATATTTGCAAGTGAAAAATAACTTCCATTCAATTTTATTGCTATTTAAGCACACTCATTTTGTGTAGATGTTTAATAGTTTAAGAGAAAGATTGCTTGTTTATTGAAATTTTAAAGGGCCAAATAATTTTACTATATGGTGGTAAATTTATCACCAAAATTTTACAGTTTCAGAGTTCAGGGAACAATAATGCACTTTTGTTTATCTTTGATTTATAAAAAATCTAAACAAAATAGTTCTTTCATTCACCCTTTAAATACTGGCACACGTGCTCTTAAATGGAGCAGATCCTTGTGTTATCTTATTGTCTGAGGCTGTGGGTAAGCATCCTGCCATTTGAACGACCCTTTAGCATCAATAAGGCTGGGCCAGTGGAGAACTGAGGTGATGAAACTACTCCCTGGAAGCAAGCTATTCACCTAGGTGAGGCAAATTTAGTGTGCCGGGTGAGGTAATTTACTAAATGGCACCCTGGTGCCCTAGAAAACTTAATTCATTTCAGCTGAGTGAGCAGTTGAATCAAACTCAATCAAGGAGAGTGACCCATTCATACTCGAAGGCATACAGATCTCAAATTGGATGTTCTTTAATTGTGTGCATATAACTCCGAGGTAACCTGGGTACAGGGTTGAGAAAATATCAATGAGCGTGGCCTAATTAGAAAGCCCCATTTACATTTGCTTTTCAAATCACATTTTCCTAGCATTTAATGGCAGGGACCTAAGGAAATGAAGTATTTTCAGGAAAGGAAAAAGCAAGTCACAATATCCTTGCTTAGCTAATCACAACTCTGAGTTTGGAGAGCGTCCTAGAAAGTTTGCATTCAAGCATAGATGTAGCCACAATCTAGCTAACTGTATTTATGGAAGAAGAGCTGGTGAAGATAAATACTGGAGAGTGGAATGGGCTCGTCAAGAAACAAACAATGAAGAGGAGACAGATTTTTTTTTGTAAATGACATACATAGATCAAAGGAAAATGGTTGCATAAAGATAAATTTGTGTGTTGATATGTGTATGTGTGAGTGTGTTTATGAAGTATTAATACCAAACTTTTAGCACAACTTCATACAATAAATATATTAGGCTTTTAAAACATTCAGTCTTGAATGAAACAAAAAATGATAGTTTGATTTGTCCTCTCTGAACATGACTGGTGCTTGAATTAACTGCATCAATATCCCATGATCACTTCACCAAACCCTTTGAATTTGAAACAGCCTTCAAAATGATCATTTTGTCTATTCTAGACTATTTACATCTCCACTACTAGACTGTAATTTCTATGAGGCCAGTATCGTGTGATCTCGTTCAATGTATCTCTAATACTTAAAAACTGATGAATGGCTGATTGAATTTTTCTTGTCATATATTTTCTACCATTATTTAGATATCAACCTTTTAGTTTTGACAAGGATGAATTCTGATTAATAAATGGAAATATCCCATGGGTCATTTGTAATCTAATTTGAATGCCACAGTTTTATACATGAACGAGTTTTTACTTTCATCTTTCAATAGTAAAGCAAAATATGGAGATTAAATAAAGGTGGGATGCTTTGAACTTAGAAAAACAAGTAGTCTGCTTGAACTGAATTTTACTTCCACTTAAATTCTATAACTTTGGGATCAATGTGAGGGCAAAACAATATTGTTGACCCAAAGAAGCCAAGTTTGTCCACACTGATGTGTCTGTCAGTGTATACTTAGATCATTCTTACAGAAGACACCCCCCAAGCTGGGCTTCCACCTGAATGTTAGTTGGTCAGGCTGGCTGGTGAGTGGGATGAAGGGAAAGAAGGTGAGGTACAATCCTTTAGTGAATGAGATTTAGACACTTTTGCCTACAGTGATCCTATACCCACCACAGGCAGATGTAGCTGCTCCCTGGATTGAGTACTCAAAGAAATAAACCACTGAAAAACTTTTTGTGCAATCTAGAACTTCCTTGAAACTGTATAAATGGAACTCATATACCATTGACCACTTCTATAGAGAATGGGTACTTTTTACTCAGAAAAAAATTTGACAGAAAAAAATCTTTGAGATAGCCCTTCTATTGAAAACCTCAAATTTCTCAGGATGGCAAGTCTTTAAGAATCACACTTTAGAGAATGACAAGTATCACATGATCTCATTTATTTATGAAATATAACAAACATAATAAGCTGTCAAACAAAATAGACCCAGAGACACAGAACTAGGGATCAGACTGACAAACCTCAGAGGAGGGGGGTGGGGGGACAGGGAAGAGATAAACCAAAGAACTTATATGCATATATGCATAACCAATGGACATATACAACAATGCAGTGAAGACCAGGGTGGGGTGGTGGTGGTGGGGTTGGGGGGTAAGGTTGGAGGGTGGTGGTGGGAGCCTGGAGGGGGATGTCAATAGGGGAAAAAAGGGGAGGGACATCTGTAATACTTTCACCAATAAAGATATATCCAAAAAAGAATCACATTTCCTATAATCTATTCCCCAACACACACACACACACACACACACACACACACACACACCCCTTCTCTAAGGGATTTAACCTTATAGCTGATTACAAAGTTGGAAACTTGAGGGTCATTTAGACTTCCTTCTCACACTATCCTCCTAAGGGGTAGTGTCCTATTGATGTTATATAGTAAATATTTTTCTTAGTCATCTCCTTTCCACCTTCACTGCAAATGCACAAGTCTACAGTTGTTTTCTACTTTGGGTGATTGCCATCACTTTATTTTTATTTTTCAGTTACAGTTAATATTCAATATTATATTAATTTCAGGTGTTCAGCATAGTGGTTAGACATTATTATATAACTAACAAAATGATATAATTCTAGTACTCACCTGGCATTATACATAGTTACTACAATATTATTGGCTAATTCTCTATGCTGTACTTTACATTTCTGTGACTATTTTGTAACTACCAGTTTGTACTTGTTAATACCTTCATCATTTTCAACCAACCCCCAAACCCCTCCCCTCTGACAACCATCAGTTTGTTTGTTCTCTAAACAGAAAGCCATCACTTTGACTTCCTATCTCCAGTTTAACTTCTCTCTAGTCCCCCTTATATTCAGCTAACAGAAGGATATTACCAGGTTGTGTATGTATTTATGTGATTTCCTTTTTTAAAACCTTTTTTTTTGGGGGGGGGAGACAAAAGCCAAGATTATTTGTCCATTTCTTGCATTTGAAGTACTTCTGGATGACATCCTTTGCCTGAGATTCTTTGCCATAGTCCTTAAACACCACACAACTTCAACCAACCACTTTACAGGGTTTTCCCTCTCTGCTGATTTTGTGGAGCTCTACCCACAAGCCACCGCCACGGCCGAGGAAGGCATTGCTGCTGGAGGTGTAATGGACATTAATACAGTTTTACAAGAGGTGCTGAAGACCGCCCTCATCCATGATGGCCTAGCGCGCAGAATTCGCGAAGCTGCCAAAGGATTGGACAAGCGCCAAGCCTACCTTTGTGTGCTCGCGTCCAACTGTGAGGAGCCTATGTAGTCTAGTTGGCGGAGGCCCTTTGTGCGGAACACCAAATCAACCTCTTCAAGGCTGACGACACCAAGGAACTAGGGGAATGGGTAGGCCTGTGCAAAATTTTTTAAACCCTTTCAAAGGCTCCCCATGGATTTAAGAACAATGCTTACAATTTAAATTATGCTGTAATGCAAAAATATATTCTTATTAAAATATAAACAAGTTAGAACAATGAAAATTCTTTTTCAGCATTCTTCTAGTCCCAGCCGCCAACTGCTATCTTTCTGCTGTGTGAACTCTCAGATGTTTTAGTATGACATGCAGGTTTATATACATAGATATGAAAATAGTTTTGCTTTGTAGATTTTTAAAATAAATGAGATTATGCAATATATCTTGTCCTTAACTTACGCTTCTAGTTTTAAACCTGAATACATTTTGGAGACCCTTCATGATACTGATATACCTCTCTCTTTTTATGTTTTTTTAATTTATTTTTTTTATTAATTAATTTTTGTTAGATGTTTCTCCTTTTTCCCCCACTGATTCCCCCTCCCTCTCCCTCCCTGCCCTGTCCCCAGTTCCTTGTCCATGTCCACTGTTCATGCATACATGCATATAAGTTCTGTGGTTTATCTCTCCCCCTCTTCTGGGGATTGTCAGTCTGTACCCCACTTCCACGTCTCTGGGACTACCCCATTCCTCAGACTGTTATGTTCATTATATTCCACAAATAAGTGAGATCATATGACACTTGTCTTTCTCTGTTTGGCTTGTTTCACTTAGAACGATACTTTCCAGGTCCCTCCATGTAGTCTCAAAGGTTAAGAGATCTTTCTTTCTTACAGCTGTGTAGTACTCCATTGTGTATATGTATCACTGCTTTTTTATCCACTTGTGTACTGATGGACATTTGGGCTGTTTCCAGATCATAGCTATTGTAAATAGTGCTGCTACAAACATAGGGGTACATATATTCTTTCTGATTGGTGTTTCAGACTTCTTAGGCTATATTCCTAGAAGTGGGATCACTGGGTCAAATGGAAGTTCAATTTGTAATTTTTTGAGGTAACACCATATTGTTTTCCATGGTGGCTACACCAGTCTGCATTCCCACCAGCAGTGCACTAGAGTTCCCTTTTCTACACACCCTTGCCAACACTTGTTTAATGATTTGTTGATGGCAGCCATTCTGACAGGTGTGAGGTGATACCTCATTGTTGTTTCATTTGCATCTCTCTGATGATTAGTGATGTTGAGCATTTCTTCATATGTCTCTTAGCCATTTCTATGTCCTGTTTGGAGATGTCTATTTAGTTCCTCTGCCCATTTTTTATTTGGGTTCTTTGTTTTCATTTGTTGAGTTGTATGAGCAATGTATATATATTGGAAATTAACCCCTTATCTGATATATCATTGGCAATTATGCTCTCCCATACAGTGGATAGCCTTTCCGTTTTGATAATTCTATCTTTCGCCGTGCAGAAGCTTTTGAGTATGATGTAGTCCCATGTGTTCATTTTCTCCTTTGTTTCTATTGCCTTAGGTGATGTATCAGTGAAAATTCTGCTGCATATGATGTCTGAAATTTTGTTGCCTACAGTTTCTTCTAGGATTTTTATGGATTCATCAGTCACATTTAAGTCTTTAATCCATTTTGAGTTTATTCTTGTGTAGGGTGTAAGTTGACGGTCTAGTTTCATTTTTCTGCATGTAGCTGTCCAATTTTCCCAGTACCATTTATTAAAGAGGCTGTCCTTACTCCACTGTATGCTCTTGCCACCTTTGTCAAATATTAATTGAGCATATTGCCTTGGGACCATTTCTGTGTTCTCTGGTCTGTTCCACTGGTCTATATGCCTGTTCTTGTGCCAGTACCAGGCTGTTTTGTTTACAGTGGCTTTGTAGTATAACTTGAAATCTGGTAATGTGATCCCTCCAACTTTGTTGTTCCTTTTCAAGATTGCTGTGGCTATTTGAGGTCTTTTTTGGCTCCATATGAACTTTTGAAGTACATGTTCTAATTCTGTGAAGTATGCTGTTGGTATTTTCATGGGGATTGCATTGAATCTATAGATTGATTTGGGTAGTATGGACATTTTAATGATGTTAATTCTTCCAATCAATGAACAGAGTATGTGCTTCCACTTTTTTATGTCTTCCTCTATTTCTTTTTTCAATGACCCGTAGTTTTCTGCGAATAGGTCCTGTATTTCTTTGGTTAAGTTTATTCCTAGGTATCTTAATTTTTTTTCCGCAATGGTAAATGGGATTGTTTTCTTAGTTTCTCTTCCTGTGAGTTCATCATTGGTTTATAAGAATTCCATAAATTTCTTGACATTAATTTGTATCCTGCTACTTTGCCAAATTCATTTCTTAAGTCTGGTAGATTTTTGATGGGGTTTTTTTGGGGGGTTTTCTACGTATAGTATCATGTCATCTGTAAATAATGACAGTTTCACTTCTTCCTTTCCAATTTGGATCCCTTTTATTTTTTCTTCCTGTCTGATTGCTGTGGCTAAAACTTCCAGTACTATGTTAAATAAGAGTGGTGAAAGTGGGCATCCTTGCCTTGTTCCTGTTCCTAAGGGAAATGCTTTTAGTTTTTGCCCATTGAGTATGATGTTGGCTGTAGGTCTTTCATATATGGCCTTTATTATTTAGATATGATCCCTGTATTCCCACATTGCTGAGCATTTTTATCAGAAATGGATGCTAGATTTTGTCAAAGGCTTTTTCAGCATTTATTGATATGATCATGTGCTTTTTATTCCTTATTTTATTTATGTGGTGTATCACGTTTATTGATTTGCGAATATTGTACCAGCCTTCCATCCCTGGGATGAATCCCACTTGGTCATGGTGGACAATTTTTTTGGTGTATTGCTGAATCCGATTTGCTAGTATTTTGTTCAGGATTTTGGCATCTATGTTCATCAGGGATATTGGCCTGTAGTTTTCTTTCTTTGTGGTGTCTTTTTTTGATTTTGGAATTAGAATTATGGTGGCTTCATAAAACGAGTTTGGAAGTCTTCCTTCTTCTTGAATTTTTTGAAATAGTTTGAGGAGAATGGGTGTTAGTTCTTTTTTTAATGTTTGGTAAAACTCCCCCGTGAAACCATCTGGGCCTGGGCTTTTGTTTGCTGGGAGAGTCTTGATTACATCTTCAATTTCTTCTGTTATGATTGGTCTTTCCAAATTTTCTATCTCTTCCTGGTCCAGTTTTGGAGACTATGTGTTTCTAGAAATTTGTCCATTTCACTTAGATTGTCGAATTTGTTGCCATATAATTCTTCATAGTAGTTGTTAACGATCTTTTGTAATTCTGTGGTGTCAGTTGTTACTTCTCCTCTTTCATTTCTGATTTTGTGTATTTGGGTTCTCTCTCTTTGTTTCTTGGTGAGTCTAGCTAAGGGTCCATCAATCTTGTTTATCTTTTCAAAAAACCAGCTCTTTGTTTCATTGATCCTTTGAATTGTTTTTTTGGTCTCTATGTTGTTTATTTCTGCTCTGATCTTTACTATTTCCTTCCTTCTACTTGCTGTGAGGTTTTCTTTTTCTTTGCCCTCTAGTTCTTTAAGTTGTGAGGTTAGATAGTCTATTAGAGATTTTTGTTGTTTTTTTGAGGTAGGCCTGTAGTGCTATGAACTTCCCTCTGAGAACTGCTTTTGCTGCATGCCATAGATTTTGTGTTGTTTTGTCTTCATTGTCATTGGTTTCCAGAAAGTTTCTGATTTCTTCCTTGATCTCCTCGGTGACCCATTCATTGTTTAATAACATGCTATTTAGCTTCCATGTGTTGAAATGTCTTTTTATGTTCTTGTTGCAGTTGATTTCTAGTTTCATGCCATTGTGATCTGAGAAGATGCTTGATATGATTTCAGTCTTCTTAAACTTGTAGAGACTTAGTTTGTGCCCTAACATGTGGTCTATCTTTGAGAATGTGCCATCTGCACTTGAGAAGAATGTGAATTCTGTAGGTTTGGGGTGTAATTCTCTGTAGATATCAATTAAATCCATTTGGTCTAGTGCTTCATTTAGAGTCTCTGTTTCCTTGATAATTTTTTGTCTAGAGGATCTATCCAGTGATGTCAGCGGGGTGTTGAAGTCCCCTGCTATGATTGTATTGCTATCGATTTCTCCTTTGAAGTCCTCCAAAGATTTTTAATATATTTTGGTGCTCCTATATTAGGTGCATATATATTTATCAAGGTTCTATCCTTCTGTTGGATAGATCCTTTCAATATTATGTAGTGGCCTTCTTTGTCTCTAGTTATGGCCTTCATTTTGAAGTGTATTTTATCAGAGATGAGTATTGCTACACCAGCTTTTTTTTCCTTTTCGTTTGCTTGGAAGATTTTTTCCCATCCCTTCGCTTTCAATCTATGTGAGTGTTTTGTTGTGAGGTGGGTCTCTTGTAAACAACAGATAGATGAGTCATGCTTTCTTACCCAATCAGCTACTCTCTGTCTTTTTATGGGAGCATTCAATCCATTTACATTTCAGGTGATTATTGATATGTACTTATTTATTGCCATTTTTGTTTAGTGTGGTTCTATTTTTCTTCCCATTTCTCCTGCTAATTACAGCAGTCCTTTTAACATTTCTTGCAGTGCTGGTTTGGTGCTAATGTATTCCCTTAGCGTTTTTTTTTTGTCTGGGGAGCTCTGTATTTGACCTTCTATTTTGAATGATAGCCTTGCTGGGTAGAGTAGTATTGGATTCAGATCCTTGTTTTTCATGACCTTGATTACTTCATGCCCTTCCCCTCTGGCCTGTAGTGTTTCTTGTGAGAAGTCAGCTGAGAGCCTTATGGGGTTTCCTTTGTAGGTAACCTGTTGCTTCTCTTTTGCTGCTTTTAGGATATTCTCTTTGTCTTTAATTTTTGGCACTTTGATTACTATGTGTCTTGGTGTGGGCCTGTTTGGGTTCTTCTTACTTGGGGCTCTGTGTGCTTCGTGAATTTGAATGCTTTCTTCCTTCACCCAATTAGGAAAGTTTTCTATTTCTTCGAATATATTTTCTAACCCTTGATCATTTTCTTCTTCTTCAGGGACTCCTATGATGTGAATATTATTACTTTTCCAGTTGTCCCACAGTTCTCTTAAGCTGTCTTCCTGTTTTTTAATTGTTTTTTTCCTTTTGGTTTTCTGATTGGTTGATTTTTTCTACTCTGTCTTCTAATTCACTGATCCGGTCCTCAGCTTCCTCTACTCTGCTTTTTAGACCTTCCAATGTGTTTTTCATTTCTGATATGTCATTTTTTATCTCTTCTTGGTGGTTTTTAATTTCCAGTTGGCTTATTTTCAGCATCTCTATGTCCTTACACAAGCTGTTAAGCTTCCTCAAGATCATGGCTCTGTATTCTAGTTCTGTTAACTTGCTTAACTGCACCTCATTTATGTCATCTTCGGTAGAGGTCTCTTGTTCTTTCATTTGGCTTTTGTTTCTGTTTTTCACCATTTTGGCTATCACAGTGGGCTTTGGAGTCTGCCAAATTTTCCCTGTGGGTGTTGGTGTTCTGCTGTTTGTGGCTCCCTCTCCTGGGTTTGGATGAATCAGGGAGGACCCACTTTAAATACCACTGTCAAGTCTTATCTCTCCTGGTTAGAGTTGCTAGCCCAGGGAATGGTAGTTATCCTCTAGCTTTTTTTGCCTGGAGGCTATTAGTAGAGGTCTCCTGAAGAACCTTGGTTTCTAGGTTGCCTGAAAAACTCCCTCAGTTGCTCCGTGTAAGAGGATTTCCTGAGGGTGGAGCAGATGCTGGTTGTTAATAGGCCTCAATTAGCATTTCAATGGCCACCAGGTGGGGTTGAATCTCCAAGGGAGGGGCCCCTGCCTCTCCCCAGGGTCCTGGGTAGGAGTAAGATGACTACAGTCCTGTGTGGCTGCACTCAGCAAAAGCTCTCAGCACCCTCCAAATCCTGAGTGTCCCCACACAGTTCCAGTCCAGTCTGCCTTCCCTCTGCCGGAGCCCAAGGTGAGTGGCTGTTGCCAATTTAGTCTCTGTCCAGACTCTGCTTCGTGGTGCCGCCTGGGACTTTTAACCCGAGGTCGCTGCTCCCAGCCAAGGGTGGCTGAGGCTGCGGCAGCAGCCTAGGGTGTAGCACCCAGCCGAGTTCGCAGGACTCAGCCTAGGGCGTAGCATCTAGCTGAGGCTACAGCACCCAGCTGAGGCCACAGGACCCAGCCGTGGTGGCTGAATAAGGCCGAGGCGGCAGCAGCTTCCAGCCGAGGCATCTGGACCCAGCCAAGGTCACGGGCAGGACCCAGCCAAGGGCGCAGCTTGTAGCTGAGTCCCCTGGTCCCAGCTGAATCCGCTGGTCCCGGCCCAGGCCGCTGCAGACTGTGGGCTCCCGGCCCCTCTTCTGTCTTCGCAAGCCTACCAGGATTGAGTCAGTGTTCCTGGTTATGTGGTCCTCCAAGCTGCCTTTCGGTTGCCCCTTCCTGACGATTTGTCTTTATTTTTGTTGTAAATCCAGTTTGGTCCTGGGAGATGGTCTGTGTAGCTTCCATTCACTTCGCCACCATTTTTCCTCCTTCTACCTCTTTCTTTTTAACTGCATCATAATATTCACTCTTCTAAATATATAATTTAACCATTTTCTTCCTGGGGAGAATTTAGTGTATTGTATATACTACATCTAGAATAGTTACACAGTGGTAAAGTTTCTGATTTAAGCAATATGTTCATTTTTAAATATGATAGACTTTCAAATAGTTCACCAGAAGTATGTGTCAACTTATGCTCCTATCAATAGTGAATGACAAGTATGCTCTTATTTCCCCATCCCCTCACTACCACTGATATCAATCACTTCAATTTTTACTAATAATATAGGTAAAAAAAAATAAACTTTGGTTTTAATTTGCATATTACTGGATACCAGTGAAATTGAATATATTTTATGATTTTTTATTGACCATCATATTTGTTTTTATGCAAATTGGCTGTTCATATTTTTGTCCTATTTTATATAATGGGACCTTTATATAATGGGAAAAATAGGGGGGACTTCTATAATACTTTGAACAATAAAGATACATTAAAAATATAATACGATCTTTATAAAAATGATTTGTAGGTATTTATCATATAATTTCCATATTAACCCTCTGTTTAATAAATATTGCAGTTTTTCTATTGGTGACTTTTCAGCTTGCCCTTCTCTCTGGCCATACCTATCAAAATTCGTTTAATGAATCCTTTGATCCAGAATAGGAACATGCTTGTAGGTTGTACATGTATTAGCCCGTTTCCCACTTCTGTAGCTTCATTTTTTTTTCTTTTACCATTTTATATCTTTACTTTTTTATTTACTTACTTACTTACTTACTTACTGTTATAAATGTTCACCCCCTCCCAGATACACATCTCCTGATCCCTACCCCCACCATTGTTGTCTATGTCCACTGGTTATGCATATAAGTTCTTTGGTTTATCTCTTCTCCCCCTCCTCCCCCCACCTCCCTCCTCTGGGGTTTGTCAGTTTGAACTATACTTCTTTCTATGTCTATGGGTCTGTTTTGTTCATTAGCTTATTCTGTTCATTATATTTTGGAATAAGTGAGATCATGTGGTATTTGTCTTTCTCTGACTGGCTTATTTAGCTTAGCATAATACTCTCTAGGTCCCTCCATATCATCTCAAAAGATAAGAGATCTCTATTTTTTACAGCTGCATAGTACTCCATTGTGTATATGTACCACTGCTTTTTTAGCCACTCATCTCCTGATGGGCACTTGGGCTGTTTCTAGATCTTAGCAATTGTAAATAGTGCTGCTATGAACATAGGAATACATATATTCTTTCTGATAGGTGTTTCAGGCTTCTTAGGATATATCCCTAGAAGTGGGATCACTGGGTCAAATGGCAGTTCAATTTTTAATTTTTTGAGAAAACACCATATTGTTTTCCATAGTGGCTGCTCTGTAGCTTCTTTTTACATGCTGTTTGTGCTAATCATACATCCTTTCCTTGTCCTTATAACCAAGTTAACTCTTACTAATTCTTTAAGACTCTACTTAAGTATTACTTCCTTTAGAGCATTTTCTTTTATTCTCTTCCTTTTTCACAGATCCACCATTTTTACCTCATTCACCGTCTATCACACATCAGTGTTCCCAAGTATTAACCCTCTACTTCTCTGTCACTTCTGCTACACATACTCACTCCTTGGGAGGAAGATTGAGCCTTATTTGTATTAGCATTCTATTAGCTGCTCAATGTGTGTTTTTTGTTTGAATGACTATTAGTTCAGCCTTTATTATAGATTATTGAAACCATTCCTCTATTGGGTAATGAAATATGGATTTCTCCAAGAAGAATTCACAATTCTTTCTCAAAGTAATTAAATACTTTGTTCTAAGTTGCTTAGATTAAGGTTTAGTAAAAGTGGCTTGGTGCACATTACATGATAGGTTAATAAATAAAATGAAAGAAAAAAATCATGGGTATTATTCAGGCAATGGATCTTAGAATTGAGAAGAGCCTGAATATCTGGACATTCATTTCCTATTTTATTTGTATCTCTGTGACTATGCTCTGTGTGTTAGCCTGTTTCCTTGTTGCGCTTTCCTAATTAATATAAAATCAACACAAAATTTGCCTTTATGTCACTTCCATCTATTAGTCTGAACAGTTGCATGTAACAACACAAATGATATCTCTACAGACCTATTATTTTTGTTTTCTTTTTTCCTCCTACATTTTTGATTGTAGAATATACATAACTTGATCTAGTAGACACTTATCTTAAAATCTCACCATCTTGCCCTGGCCAGTTTGGCTCAGCAGTTAGAATGTAGGCCTGCAGTCCAGAGAAACCCGGGTTCCGTTCCCACTAAAGATGCGTACTTTGGTTGCAGTTTGTCCCCGGCCCTGGTTGGTCGTGCGGGTGGCAGCCACTCGATGTGTCCCTTTCATGTCGATGTGTCCCTTTCATGTCGATGTTTCTCTCTCTCCTTCTCTCCCTCCCACTCTATCTGAAGAAAAAAAATGGGAAAAAATATCCTTGGGTGAGAATAAAAAAAAAAAAAAAATCTCACCATCCTGGTACCCTGTTTTTTGGAAAAAATATTTTTTGTCAATCACTTTCAAAATGTGTCATGTGAGCGAAACAAGCCAAACAGAGAAAGACAAGTATCATATGATCTCACTTATTTGTGGAATATAATGAACATAACAGTCTGAGGAATAGGGTAGTCCCAGAGATGTGGAAGTGGGGTACAGACTGACAATCCCCTGAAGAGGGGGTGGTAGGGGAGAGATAAACCACAGAACTTATATGCATGTGTGCATGAACAATGGACATGGACAACAAAGCTAGGGACAGGGCGGGGAGGGAGGGGAAGGGGTGAATCAGTGGGGGAAAAAGAAGAAACATCTGTAACAAAAATAAATTAATTAATTACATAAAAAAAATGTGTCATCTGGAACTGATCACCAGATGTAGACTATAAAAGGACTCTTTTATTCCTTAAAAATTGTCCTTTTCTTATTTCAGTGGAATCTAAGATGTGGTCAGCTTTTTTATAATAGCAACGTTATACTGCTATTTATTACTGAACCTGTGGGCAACTGAAATCCATTTGTGTTTTTCAGATGACCAGTATTAAAGCCTTACTATACTTAATATAATCTAAAAGTGCACTGCTTTATAGTTATTCTTTTCAGTGTCTCTTGCTTGTTTTGGACCTTGTTGGGCATACTGAATTCCTTATACACAAGTAAGAAAAAGATTAAGAATCTCATGAATACTCTCTACCCTTTAAATAGTCCAACAATTTCCAAACCCAGTCATTGAGAGGCATAGTTATTCAATATGGACACAATTGTTACTAAAAAGCTGTAGTAAGAGATGTCAGACAAAGATAAACACCATTTGATTTCACTTATATGTGTAATCTAAAAAACAGAATAAACAAACAAAACAGAAACAAACTGATAGATACAGAGAACATCTTGATGGTTGCCAGATGGGAGGGGTGTTGGAGGGATGGGTGAAAAAGGGAAAGGGATTAAGATGTGCAAATTGCCAATTATAAAAGCAATCATGGGGATGTAGAGTATAGCATAGGAAATATAGTCAATAATATTGTCATAACTGTATAGTGTCAGATGGATACAGGACTTATCGGGTGATCACTTTGTAAGTTATATAAATCTCTAATCACTATGTTGTACACCTGAAACTAATATAATACTGTATGCTAACTGTAATTAAAAAATAAAAAAAATTATTAAAATAGAGTGGTATTATTCTTTACTAAGAAACTCAACTCTTCTCACCGTATACTTAAGTTAGCAGTATTATACATATAGTGGTGCAATATAACCTATAAGAATTTTATTATGAAGATGTGGATACAAAGTAGACTTCACTTAACATAAAAGAATGTGAGCTTTGGAGGCAGACAGACATGGATCGCACCTTGACTTTGCTGCATATAAGCTGGGTGATATTGAACAACTTACTTAACATCTCTGAATGTAGCTCCTTATTGATGAAATAGGAAAAATAATAATTAGCTCTGTAGTGTTTCTGAGGATTGGTAAAACTAGGTATGAAAAATGTGTAGCATAGTATCTGGCACATAGTAGGCCTACAGCAGGCAAATGAGGAGGATATCACGTCAGCAAAGCTGGTCTCCGCTAAGCCAGTTATACAACATCACAGAGGAATCGTAAAATAAAATAAAAAATCTCATAGTTAAGTCTTAAAATCTGGGAACCAAAAGGCTGAGAACCATGTGAATATCATTTCTTATGATTATACTCCACTTCCTGGCTAAGGTCTTGTATTACCATGTCTGCCATATAACCCAATAAGCATGTTAAAATAGCGGCATAAAACAAAACCAGAAAACAGAAAAAAGGAGCAACTAAGAAATTAGTGTCTAAGGTGACACAGTCATTAATCAGAACCATATAGATTTTTGGTCCAAGAAAGTTACTGCTTTAGATAAATTGCCAAGATGAAAAAGGATAGCTTGCATATATGTTTGCACAAAATGCTGACTGAGGAAAAACATAAAACTGAATCAAAATAACCTTATGGTTTTATGAACAGAAAGTGGCAGTAGAGGTATATGAAAAAACTACCAGTGAGCTAGCTAAACACTGCAATGGGGGTTCTGATTCCAGCGCTTGTTTGCAGGCGTTTCATTGACCTTCTACATTTTACGTTGACCTTGATGCTTATAAATACTGCAGGGCTTGGCAATTAGTCTTTTGTGAACTGAGAATTCACTTCTTTGTAGGTTCTTAATGTTTGAGCTCAATGAAGAGATATTTAAACACCAAATTCATAGTGAGTCAGAGAAAAATTGGGGTTTGATGTGCGTCTGTTGTGTGGTGTAAAATAGAGGAAAAAGTTTTATTATGAGTTTCAAGGCTGACTTTCTGTAGGTCTTAGGGAAATCAGATTTATGACTTACATGTGATTTTTGTCCTTTGAAGGTTACATCATAATAAAATAATAAGAAAAAATGGTATTTGAGATGATAATGCAGTAGCCAGGTCATGAAGAGAGTGACTTTTCTTAAAGTACAAGAATGAAGCTGAAGCTTGCAAGTCGCCTTCAGAATCTATCAATTAGCACTTACATTCTGGAGAAATTACCTGACATATGCATTGTTTCAAGAGAAGGTTTTTTCTAATGTTAGAAAATTTTTCTTTAAAAAAGGAGTGTTTTTCTTATAAATTTTCTGTCAATCCCTAAAATCTCATTTCTACCACCTTACCTCTGGCCCTTACTACACACTTAATTTTGACTCCCGCAATAATTGGTCCCTCTGCTTCTACTCTTTCCCTATTAGGGTTTATTGAGTTCCCAGGCCACCCTGGCAGCAATATTTTGTAACAAGTGAGGTTGCTGCCCCAGTTGACAACTTTCTGCTGTGACACATTTATGTTTGTGATAACATAACCTGTCCTGGGCTCTGCCTGCCCAACTCTGTCCATCCCAGATTCTGTCCCTGAATTTAGGCTTTCTGTTTCAAACTCTTTTTACTCTGAGTTATGTGAACTATTTTAGTCTGACCTTCCTCTTGTTGACCCTTCAGCTCTTAACAGTTTGAAGATGATTTCTCTGTGGCCACATCCTGGCTTCTGGACTCTACAATTGCGGGTAGAAGGAGATTATTTCCGTGAAGTGTGGTCCGACTGTAACCTCTAGCTTATTCTAGCAATTTTGTATACCATACCCTCAGGAAGAATTGTCATCTTGGTATTCTTTAAAACTTTCTAATTTTCACTACCTTTCTAATCTTAAAACCTTTCTATTACATTTTGGGCAGGGTTAAAATATCATTGTTTAGCACTGAAGGCTTCCCATAGTAGGGTCTAACAGTTTATACCCTTATTCCTCCCCATATAAAACTAATGCATAAGGCAGGTTAGGTGTTCCCACCTCCGAGATACAGGAATGCTCTTATCTTGTACCTTTGCTCGTGCTGCTTCCCCCACCTGGAGCGCCTTCCTACCGTCTCCTTGCCCGGCCATGTCCCAGGTATCCTTTAGCTCCCAATTCATAGCTCTTTTCTCCATAAGTTTTCCTAACCAATCATTTCTGTAGATCCCTCAAATTTGTATTTTTATCACACCTTTATTTTACTATAATTTATTTTTTATTCTACTTATTACAGACTTAAACCATAAAATTGCTGGTGGCAGTTGGGGTGGGATAAGAATTGGTAGTGCAGTCCAGTAACACTGCCAATAAATTCTACACAATGAAGGAATTGTTTCTTTTTTCATGTAGAATTCCACAGGGTTTGATTCAACAAAAGCCATGATGGCATTCATCAACCCTCTCTGGTCCTGCAACCCCCATACAGAGAAAAGACACTCAGGAGTAAAAACTGATCACAGCAAGCATTTGCCCCATGAACCAGGAAAGGAAGAACTTTGGTATTTTCAATGAATATTTTTAAGTGTATTTTTGGAAGTTCTAGGAGCTACAGAAACACTGTTTATAGTAATTTAAGTTAAGAATTTTCAATACATGCAGACAGTAAAAATAAGAATTCAATTAAAAGAAAGCTTTGCCCTGGCTAATGTGGTTCAGTGGTTAGAGCCTTGGCCCGCGCATAAAAGGACAGGTTCGATTCCTGGTCAAGGGCATATACCTGGGTTGCAGGTTTGATCCCTGGCCCCAGTTGGGGCACATGCAGGAGACAACCAATCAATGTCTCTCTCACATCAAAGTCCCTCTCTCTCTCTCTTTCTCCCCTCCCTCATTCCATTCCACTCTCTAAAAAATAAAAATCAATGGAAAAAATATATTTGGGTGAGGATTAACAACAACAAAAAGATAAGTCTTGTGTCTAATCTTATGTCACTGAAAGAATTTTTAATCACAATATATGTAACATTTACTTTATTCTTATTTAATCATATATATATATATATTCAGTTAATATTTCTAACAATCCAATGAAGAGCTATTATACTCTAAGTTTTTCAGAGAAATGAAATAACTTGCCCCAAGTCAGCTAAATAAGTGTCCAAGCAGAGAATCCAATCAACTCAGCTGTAGAGTCTGTGCTTTTAACCATTGCCAATGTATATAGCATCAAGTATTTATTACTCTCAAGTGAAATATTTCATTTGGGAATGGTGGGGCTCATTCAATATTCATTCTTACATTTGTTCATCCATTTATTACTTTTTTTCTCATTTTTGTTCATTAATCTAGCAAACATTTACTAAGCACTTATCATGGGCCATATGTTGAGATACATCATGGAGAATCCCTATCCTCATGAGGTACTTGGGGACACAAATGTGTATAAAATATTTCGGGCAACACCATGTTTTAGGTGCTAGGCTAGATATTTGAACAGGAAGTAAAAGTGATAAAAATAAATAATACAATAAATTTGAATAGGGACAAAAAGAAAGTCACTATCCTATGTGGAGGAGGGAAGTCTTGATTTGAATCTGAAAAGAAAAAGAGTTTGCCACTGGGAAAGAGAAAGGAGGCATTCCATGCAGAAGGAGCTGCTCTGGAGAGCCTGCTGGGCTCGAGGAGCGTTCCATGGTTGAATAGAAGCCGAACGCACAGCAATGAGCAAAAATGACCCTACAGAGGAGCCAAGTGCCAGGTCAATGGGGGCTTGAATATTTTGCCAAAGAACGTAGACTCTCTCCATCATTCTGTGAGAAAATGTGAAGATTTTTAAGCAGGGGAGTAATTTACTAGTTTGTATTTTATAAAGATCATTCCCACAGCAGTGATAGGATGAACTGGAGGACAGCAAAAATGTTGTCAGGGATACCAGTTATGTGATTCTCTATAATTCAGAAAAAAATGATGGGAGATTTGAATAAGTCAGTTAAAGAGATGAAAGTGGGAGATAGAAATCAGAGTGAAGAAGGTAGAGACGAGAGCTTGGTTCTCAATTAGATGTTGAGAGCAAGGGAAAGGGACATTAAGTAAAAACTCTGGAGTTTATGCTGGGGCAGAAGCATCCTGAGGGGAAATACATGATATACTCTGTTTGAGCTGTTATAGTTGATATCTAAATGGTGAACAGCAACCAGCCATGGCATATTTGGAGCGCAGAAGAGTGACGTTGGGCTGTCACTATGAATTTAGTAATCCATGAATGGTCATTGATGCCCTCAGTAAAAAGAGAAGAGAGTCGAGGGACAAACATTGGACTCACTTAAAACTGCAAGTCAGAGAAGGACATAAAAAAGACAGAAAATAGCCAGTCAGAGGAATAGGAGGAAAGCTGGAAGAGGAGTTATGGAGTAAGACAAGAGAGACTTTCTAGATTGGAACAGGCAAAGTGGCAAGTGTTATAAAGAGATACAGTGAAATGAGCAATATTAATCCAATGGCTGTTGGATATTCTTATTTAAAAAATATCAATAGACTTAAAATATGTGAGTAATACAATATTCAGAAAACATTAAAATATTTTCCAATTTAACTTTCCATGGCTGATTCCAATTTGGCTGTATTAGTTTCCTAGAGATGCTGTAGTCTCATGAACTGGGTAGCTTAAAACAACTGAAGTTTATTCTCTGATAGTGCTAGATGCTAGAAGCCTGAATGCAGGTGTTGGCACTGTTGATTGCTCCCAAAAACTCTGAGGGAGAATCTGGCTCCATGCCTCTCCCTTAGCTTTTAGAGGGCTGGCAACTGGTGGTGGTCCTTGACTTGTCAATATCTCACTCCAATCACTACTTCCATCTTCATATGGCTACTTTCTCCCTATGAGTCTCTGTCTTCACTTGGCATTCTCCTCTCTGTGTGTCTCTCTTCTTATAAGGACATCAGTCATATTAAATTAAGGCCCATCCTACTCCATTATGCCCTCATCTTAACTAATTACATCTGCAACCACTCTATTTCCAAATAAGGTCACATTCTGATGTACTGGAGGGTGGACATCAATCAACATATATTTTTGGGGAATGCAATTCAACCCATACTGGACACTTACACATGTTATAGTAACCACTCATAGCACTATGTAATAAAGGTTTGATTAGTCCCATTTTATAGATAACATTGCTGGATTTCTTCGATTATCTTCTGTGTGAAAGATATCCTTTGAAGTTATGTAACACAGCAGGTCTGGATTTATTTTTGGCACATGAGCTTTCATTTACCAAGATTAAAAAAAAAATCTTCACCAAAGGATATGTTTTTTTGACTTTTAGAGAGGGAGGAAGGAAGAGAGAGAGATAAGAAACATCAGTATGAGAGAAACATGGATTGGTTGCTCCCATATGCTCCCCAACTGGGGATTGAACCTGCAACCTAGGTATGTGCCCTGATGGGGAATCAAACCCAAAATCTTTTGGTTTACAGGACAATGCTCCAACCAACTGAACCACTCAGCCAGGCCCAAGTTCTTTTTTCTTCATCAAATCAGCATAGATTTGCAACAATAAATAAACTTTTAAAATGATTTCCATATGAAGAAAGTAGATTCATAAAGGCTTGACAGGTCATATAATTAGATCTTCCTGCCTCCATTCCCAATGCTCCTTCTACAATAGTTAAATGTGCTAGATGTGGTGTCATCTTAAAAATAAAAAATGAAACCTGTTAAAATTAGTGAACATCTCCTGTTTTTGCTTATCTGCAATCCATTTTCCTTTGGTCTTGGAAGAGCACATTGATCTTCCTTAAAAATCACCTTTATATTCTCTCATTTTACATGGTTTCTATTTGGTAGTGGTGTGGATGAAATCTACCCCTACATCCCTGCTGAGCTCCAGAGGTGAGCCTGTCACGTCAGGGAAGCTCAATTCTAAGCCTTTGTTAAAACTCTTAGGAAATAAAGGCTATTGTTCATTGAAACTGAATTAGGGGTGTGTGTGTGTGTAGGGGGGTCACCTTAAGATATATAGCCAGAGCTCACCCTGAGAATGAAGCCATTGTAGAATAAAGAAAGCATAGCCAAGAGACTTAAAAAACATTTTAAAAAAAACTTAGATCCAGCTATACTGGCAGCTAGATGATCCTGGATTTCTAGTTACAAGAGTCAATACATTCCTTTGGATTAAGATAATGTGATTTGGATATCTATCACTGCTCACCAAAGATGCCCTGACAAATACATTTTGCAAATAAACCTGGATAATTAATGTAATAAATTTACTTTAAGTCATCATATCCATAATTGGATTTCAAATCCATGCTCCTAGCTTCAGCAATAATGAAGTATATAATGTTGCTAAACATTATAGGGTCTGCACATGCACTTACTCTTAACTCACTCTTAACTCACTGGCTCTGAGCTTCAGCGTAGGGGCAGCAGCTTGAAAGGAACCAGGGACATATGGGGAAGAAATGAACTGTCTGGCATCAGGGCAAGAGCGGGGGAAGGGAGCAGCTTTCTCTCAGACAGAAGTACTGGCAGAGGTCATTGTTACCTTGCTGAGCCCTCTCCTCACAGAGCTGGCAGACAGGCACTATATCTGAGACTCCATCAACCTGGCTCACACTGTTCACCATGCCCTGGTGATTCCATGAGACCTGGCCCCACCCAACCTTCAGGACCACCCATGCTGTTCTTAGTGACGTTTTCCATATGAATGGCCTGTCTTGGCTCATGCTTGAGACTTTCCTAAATTCTCTCAAACAAGCAGCATCTGGTCTCAGCAAGCCCTGCACCTCTCACTAAGTGGCCCCAGGCCCGGCACTAGTGGTGGTCAGCCTTGGTTTGCATTTTGGTCTTGCTTTGGCACCTCCAGGCCCAGCACAAGTGAAGATTGTGCTGAAGATTGTGCCATCTGAAGATTGCTTGGTAGCTCATGCTCAGTGGCCACAGGCAGAACACAGACGGTGGCTGACCTTTAACTGTACTTCCTAGGAGGCCCCAGAGCCAGGACCCCCAGTGAACAGCTTCAGACCACATTGAAGCACCACCCAACCACCTCCACAAGTGATACACTCAAGAGGCTCTGAGGGTTGGGCTCCTGCACAGCTGATACTCCACAGTGGCTGTCAGGTTGGTGGTCAGTGCGCACAGCTAGTCCTTGCAGCTGATCAGCCTGAGTAAATCGCTCCCATCATGGTATCAAGAGTAACCAATGCTCAACTACAAAGGGAGGGTATACAGCTCACATGGGGGTGGGGCGTGTACTTCAAGTATCTAACTTGGGTGATAGGGGAGGCTGTGCTACCGGACCCAACTGGACACTTACTACATTAGGCCATGCCAAAAAGTCTGGGAGGCATAGCAGCTCTACCTAATACATAAAAACAAACATAGAGAGACTGCCAAAATAAAGAGACAAAGAAACATGGTCCAAATGAAAGAATGGAACAAAATTCCAGAAAAACAACTAAATAAAATAGATGCAGAGTTCCAAACACTAGTCATAAGGATGCTCAAGGAACTTGGTGAGAACCTGAATAGCATAAAAAAGAACCAGTCAGAAATGAAGGATACTAACTGAAATGAAGAATAATTTACAGGGAATCAACAGCAGAGTAGATAAAGCTAAGAATCAAATCAGCGATTTGGAACATAAGGAAGCAAAAAGCAACCAAACAGAACAGTAAAAAGAAAAAAAGAATACAAAAGAAAAAAAAATGAGGACAGTGTAAGGCGCCTCTGTGACAACTTCAAAAATACCAACATTAGCATAATGGGGTGCTGGAAGAAGAAAGAGAGAGAGCAAGAAATTGAAAATCTAGTTGAGAAAATAATGACAGAAAACTTCCCTAACTTGGTGAAGGAAGATATACAAATCCAGGAAGCACAGAGTCCCAAATGAGATACACTCAAAGAGGCCCACACCAAGAGTCCTATAGGATGGTAAGCTGATTTCTCAAAAGAAACTTTGCAGGCCAGAAAAGAGTGGCAAAAAAATATTCAAAGTGTTGAAAAGCAAGGACTTACAATAAAGATTGCACAGCAAAGCTATAATTTAGAATGAAAGGACATAAAGAGCTTTCCAGACAAGAAAATGCTCAATGAATTTATCACCAAAAAACCAGTATTAATGAAATTTTAAAGGGTCTTCTTTGAGAAGAACATAAAATATATGAACAATTAAAAGGCGATAAATACATATCTATCAACAATTGAATCTAAAAAACAAAATGAACAAACAACCAAAACAGAATCATAGATACAGAGAACATTTTCACAGTTGCCAGATGGGAGGGCTGTTGGAGGGATGGATGAAAAAGGTGAAGGAATTAAGAAGTACAAATTGTCACAAAATAGTCATGGGGATGTAAAGTACAGCACAGAAAATATAGTAAAAAATATTCTAATAACTATGTATGGTGTCCGATGAGTGTGGGATTTATCAGGAAGATCACTTATGTAATATTTAACCACTGGGGTGTACAACTGAAACTAATATAATAATGTATGTCAACTGTAATTGAAAACAAAACATGATTTAAAAAAAAAGAAAAGAAATTGAGGAGGTTTGATAGGTTTAATACAGAGATTCTCTTCCGGTATTTACTTGGTAAATTCCATAAGAATTTACTCTTTCTTTCTTTATGAGGTCTTCCAGTGGTAAGAACATTGAAAAATATTAATAAATATGTGGGAATATACATATTTGTATTCATAATTTATAAATTATGGTATTATATTAATATCTAATCTATTCAAGGTACATTCTGATGTATAGTTACCATCAGAGCTTACTGACTATGACTTGTTGGAGCCAGAATTATTTAGAAAGCATATTTTTAAAACTGTCTCTTCAGAATTTGTAAATCATACACGTACTTATTCCTACACAGATTCCTCTCTTTAAAAGCTGTAATTATAGATTATAATGATCATCTGTAATAATACGACTCTTAATATTACTACAAATACAGTCAAT
Source organism: Molossus molossus (assembly GCF_014108415.1). Lineage (NCBI taxonomy): Eukaryota > Metazoa > Chordata > Mammalia > Chiroptera > Molossidae > Molossus > Molossus molossus. The sequence goes on from NW_023425388.1 coordinate 87,528,701, forward strand.
TTTTTTTCTTTGAGCTAATTTTCTTGACTATTTTTAATGTGCTTTATACATTATTGTGGCATCTGGTTAATGTAGAGTACTTCAAGGAGCTATTCTTGACTGCTCAGACTCCTTTTGATATTTATTCAATTGATTTCTTTATGTGCTTGTGAAACAAAATTGTCTAATTTTTAAAATGAATTTTGGCAGGAGACGCCTTAGGCTCACTTCTGGTCTTTATTACTCTCTGTAAATGACTTCTCCACTGGCACATGGACTGGGTATTATAAATATCATCTCTGTGCTGATGAGAGTCACCTCTATCCTTCATTTTCTACTCTCTTTTCTGACATTGGGAATTATATTTTTCAAGTTTTTTTCTGCCTCTAAGGTGCTGTATATGCCAGACATTTACTTGGAACATGCCTAAGCTTTCGTTCTCTTATGACCTCTGATTATGCACAATTGCTCTTGAAGGGTATAAGAGCTGCTGACAACTTTTTCAGATCTGATATTAGCCTCAGAGATCTTTGTACATTTAATAGTAAATCTCTATATTGATCAATCCAACAAAATGTTACTATTCTCCTCTTTCTTTTTTTTGTTCCCCTTGTACATCATCCATTATGTATGAATTATTTACCTATTGGGAAAAGAAAATGTTGGATGGAAATTTCTGTCATGACCTATGTATTGTGGTTTTTAATATTCAATATGATTTGCAATTTTTATCTATTTACTCTTTTTTAAAAAAAGAGTCAGTCATGCTGGGTCCTGGGCCTGGAGGTGCTGAGAACAATTTGAAAAGAATACACAACAAAATACATAGAGAATACATTATAGAATTGTATGCCTGAAATCTTTATAATTTTTTAAAAATATATTTTTATTGCTTTTTTAGAGAGAGAGAGGAAGGGAGAGAGAGCTAGAAACATCGATGTGAGATAGAAACATCGATCGGCTGCTTCCTTCACACCACCTACTGGGGATCTAGCCTGCAACCTGGGCATGTGCCCTGACCAGGAATCGAACTGGGACTTCTCAGTCCATGGGACAGGACTCAATCCACTAAACCACACCAGCTGGGCTGAAATCTTTATAATTTTATTAAGCAATGTCACCCCAATAAATTTAATAAAATAAAAAAAGTTTGCCTTTATTGTAGTTGAGCCTCCTTTATGGCCCAAGTTTATGAATAGGCTATATATATTTTTTTAATCCTCACCCAAGGACATTTTTCCATTTTTGTTCAGCTAGAGTGGGAGGGAGAGAGAAAGGGAGAGAGAGAGAGAGAGAAACATCGACGTGAAAGGGACACATCGAGTGGCTGCCACCCGCACGATGCAACCAGGGCCAGGGACAAAATGCAACTGAGGTACGCGCCCTTAGCAGGAACCGAACCCGGGTCTCTCTGGACTGCAGGCCGATGCTCTAACCGCTGAGCCAAACTGGCCAGGGCTGAATATGCTATTTTTAATGTATGTTGTGGTTACAGTAATACATAGTGCACATCATGTAAAGTGTGTAATTTTGCCAATGAATTTAAATTTTTTGTGAGAAAAGTTGTGTAATGTTTTACATTACAATATGAGTAATATAATATTATCATTATTATTAGCACAACCCACAGTTAAAAATACTAATATCAAAATGGTATTAAATAACTACTAAAACATTTACCAGCTCCTGTAATCCTCTAGCTCCTCAGAGGTAACTGTTCATATATTTTTGATTTGTTCTTCTAAGAATTATAATAACTATAAGCAATATGCTTTTACTGATTGTCTTGATTTATCTGATTTAAACAGAATCAATGCCTCCCTAGGAAGATACTGACTTCCTGAGTTTTGTTGGTTACTGTTAGTTGATTTTAGTTTTTTCCCTACTAATTAACTCAATGCTTTTAGATAACATTTAAACTTCTATTAATTGTTTCATCAACATTTCACTATGTGAGATGAAAATTTCATGTCCCTAAATTAGCCTCCACCTTCTGAATTGTCAGGCTATAGAACTGCTTATAAATTTGCATAATCTCTTTCCCTGCCAGTGTACTCAGTGGCTTGAGCATCGTCCCATGGACAGAGATACTGGTTCAATTCCCAGTCAGGGCACATGCCCAGGACGTGAGCTCTACTCCCAGTAGGGGGCAGCCAATTGATGTTTCTCTCTCTCCCTTCCTCTTCCTCTAAAAAATCAATAAAAACATACTTAAAATAATAAATTTGTGTAATCTCGTAACTATAACAATATGATTTTGTTTCATTCATTGCTTATAGATTGATTCTAAACACTTCATACTATTAAATAAGCTTTATAATAGTGTGCTTACATAAATATTATTCTTAGTCAAGTCCACTATTGCAATTTATTTGTAAAGAAGGAGTACAATTCTATCATGAAGCCTGTACTTTGAGAATGTTGCAGACCTCAGAGTTATATTAAATGTAAGCTTAATTCTTATACTCTATTCATTGAATAGATCATTCAACATTTAGTTTGCTTCATATATAAACCAGAGAACTATCTTGTGAATATAATTACTTTTTTCTGGTGTTTTTAGATCAATTTTGTTTCCACACTTACATTTCTAAAATTAATTTGACACCAAAACAGCTAAAGTGATGGTTTTAAAACATACCTTTAAAAAAAATCTTGTCATAGATGCTATAGTCTCAGCCTTTCTGTTCTTTAAAAAGCAATTGCTCAATGAATATTTTCTCAACTGATAATGGATAGCTGATGAGAAATGAGTGATATGCTCACCATATCACCAGATCAAACCTGTTCAATAGAATTTTTAGTGATGATGAAAATATTCTAGATCTGTGCTGTCCAATGTAGGAGCCACTAGCCACATGTGGCTGCTGAGCACTGGGAATGTGGCTTGTGTGACTAAGGAAACACATTTAAAATTTTATTTATAATTAGTTTAAATTTCAATGCAAGTAGGCACATGTAACTAGTAGCTATTCACTAGTGACTAAGATGCTCCTTCATGATCACACTACCTGTTGAACAAAACCCATAACATTCTTTTATTTAAAGATATTCTTTGGGCAATCTAGGACTACTAATTTAGTTTAATTGTTCGCAAGGCATTTTGCATAGCTTTCCTCATGGAGTTTCTTTCTTTGTATTCATGTACCACTTTTTTTGGAATCCACTCTTTCATTTTTTTAAATTTCAATAATGATTTCAGAACAAAAGACTTTCTTATTCCTTGCATGTCTAAACAATTCTGTGTTTTTGATCCTCACACTAGCTAGTTTGCTGGATTCTTTTTCCAATGGCAGCTTGTTTTTACTTTATGGATGCAACACCTTTCCCACTGCCTCTGAGAACATTAAATAGACCTTTAAAAAAAAAAGATTTTCTGGTTTCCTGAACAATTTTTATGGTCATCATTTGTATTTTCACCTGTTGTTGCTTCTCTTGTGTACCCTAGGTTTTTCTCAAAATCTGGTCCACCTGGTTGTCCATTCTATTCTATTTCTCTGATAAACTGACTAAGATGTCAATGGGCAAGTTTCACTCTAGGATGCACTAATGAGCGATTAGCAGGCAAGGCTACCCACACCTGGTCCCATGCAAAAATAAGGAAGTTTTACTCTGGGGTGGCAGCACCCAAGTTAGGAGTTCTATTGCTCTTCAGGTACCTTGCTTTCCTTCTTTAGAGAGCTTGTTTCCCCTGTTAGCCTGGGGGTGTTTGCTACCCCTTCCAGTGGCTTTGGATACAAGGGAATGTGGAAATAAAGTGTAGCTGGGAGCAATAGCGGTTTGGTAGACACTTCTTTAGTGCTTTCCCATTTCCACTCTCTGAGTCAGCACTTTGTTTCTAAAAAAGGCTCCCAGCAGTTTTTCTTGTGGCTTTTTGAGTTGTATGCCCCGCCTTTCTGATTCATCTATCTACTCAAAACCAACTATTTTCTGGTTCCATTTGCACACATTCATCAAAATCTCCAGAAATCTTTTCGTTATTCTTGATTCATTAAGATTTAGTGCTTTGTTATCATTTCAGTAGAATTTTGAGAACAGTGTAAAGTTAATTCAAGTTTTCATCTTGCTCTTATTAATGGCTATGTGCATTGTGTAATGCTGGGGATACTGGTTATGTGTATTGTGAAGTATTGGTAATATTAATAGTTTGTTTTATTTTACCTGATATGGAATAATCTCTTTTGTCAACCTTCTGTACAGTTTACTCAAAAGCCCTGAAAATCTATCATTTATCTTTATGCATGCCATGTATTAAAAATAAATCCTATAATTTCTAATATTTTAAAGATTATTACATATATTTTGTACTTAAATTAACTGTGTGCATGTTTCACACATCTATTGGTCAGTTTACTACCAATTTCAATACGAGTTGTCAATAAGTTTTACATGAAGCAATTCTTTAAAAAATTAAAAGTATATAAATTAGTATATTTTGTCTCATTCTTAGTATGTATAGAAAAGGTTTGCTCTAACAAATATATTCTCATTCTAACTTTTGTTAGTCCTTGTAAGTCCAGAGACAAAGTTGATCATAACGATTTATTTTTATTTAACATGTACCAACTATTATGTGTACATTGCCCACAAATATTGAAAACGTTTATCCTTCTTTAATGCATTTGAGACTAAAGGCTTGGACATATTTTTATTAAAGCCTTTTAAAGTATGATTTTACTTTCAGATTTTTTTCTAAGATACATTAATATTGCCTTATACATGTACATCTTGTCACTATATACTTATGTGTGTAGAAGGTGGAAGTGTAGCAGAAAACACAGGACAAGGGAGAAATAGAACTAGAGACAAAACAGCCATGGTATCGGGAGACATGGGAAATAAGCAGCTGTGAGGGGTAAACAGCCAATGTCTAAGACTTATTCACTGACTGACCAAAAGGTAGCCAGTGGCCTGGCAGAAGGCTCACCTCTCCGGCAGAACCTGAGGTGAAGACTGCCAATCCTGAAACTGTCTGTGGGAGTCCAGTAGCTGAGTGAACATTCTTATCATAAGAGAAAAGGCACTGTTTCAGTTAGGTGCCTGTGGCTATGGGAAAAGTCTGCCATTCCTGCTTCGGATGAGTATACCTTCAATCAACTGGAAAAGGACTTCCCATCCTAACTGCAGAACCCTGGGAATCACGTGCCCTCTCTTCCTCCATCTCCTCAATATACGTTAGCCTAAAAACTCCACACTAGGAAAGAAAATCTGTTTACTATTTTGTTAACTGGCTACTTGTCCTGCCCCTGAGCTGAGGGAACCAACCGTCTGGCATTAATCAGTAAAGTTAAGTGATGCTGAGCAAAAAAGACCGAGCTGAACCTACCAGAGCAGATGGCTCTTCTAAGACACATATAGCTGATGAAATAGAAGAGTAATTAAAAATGTGTGCTGACAATTCTGAAGGTAATACAATAAGGTATTATGAAGGAAAACAGTAAAGAAATGGAAACAAGGAAGGACATTATAGAAAACTTAATGCTTATTTAAAAAAATATGACAGAACTATTTTAAAATTACATGAAAATGGAAAAATTTCAAGTGAAGATTTGAAATAGAAAGGAGGATTGATTCAGAATAAATTCTCTGAGTTCTAGCAGAAACAAACAAAAATTGAACAGAAATTTTCAGAGAAATAATTGAAGAAAATTACCCTGGAGTGAAGAAAAAAATGAGCTTTCAGTTTCTAGGGGACACTGAGAGCTAGTCAAGATTAATGTAAAGAATACATATTCTTATGCCCTGGCTGGTGTGGCTGAGTTGGTTGGGCATCATCCTGTGTACCAAAAGGTTGCTGGTTCAATTCCCAGTCAGGGCACATGCCCGGGTTGTGGGCTTGATCCCTGGTAAGGGGCATGCAGGCGGCAGCCAATCAATGTAGCCATGTATTGTTTTCACATTGATGTTTCTCTTTCTCTCCCTCTCCATTCCTCTCTCTTTAAAAGTCAATTTAAAAAAATCTTTAAAAAAAAGACATTCTTAGACATATCTTGGGGACATAAAAGATGAAGAGACTTCTGTATCTTATATACCTTCAGACAGAGATAGCAGGTTAATATTAATGTCCCTGGTTAATAATGTGTTATATACTCTACTTTAATAGGAAGTTAGGAATATGAACAGACAATTGTCAGAGAAAGAGATGAAAATGGTCAATAAAGATTAAAAATGCTAATAGCCCACACTGTCAAAGATATACAAATCAAAACATTAATAAGGTACTTTTACAACCAATCAACTGTAGAAATTAAAAAAATGAATGGATAGGGACTCAATCCTTTAATGTGTTAAATTGGTATAATAATTTGGTAAGTAATCTGTACTATCTCTTTTAAAAGAATATCATGCAAGAATAATATTTCTGACTTAAGAATTATACTTCTAAGACAATCCTATGATAATAGCATGATCTGAATATAAATTATAGCATAGTTTATAACAGGAGAAAAAGGAAGCAATCTAAATATCTATTGTTAAGTGAAAGCTTGAATAAAATATATCCATATAAAACAGGAAAGAGATGGAAAAAAAGAGAGATATTTACATGTACTAATCTGGAACATGATATTGTTGTAGCATGACTATCATGCCCCAGTAGCCATTGTTCAATATTTTTTATTGTAACAGAACCCATTATTTTAGTTTTTATTTAACTTTCAAAATTTAGATATAATTCACATACCATAAAAATTACCCTTTTAAATGGTTTTTAATTTTATGATTTTAGCATATTTATAAAGTGGTATGCAACCATCATGATGTTTTCAAATGTAACCAGGATGTGTTTTAAGTATAATGAGACTCAGAGATGGAAAATGAGGCACGAAGAAAGAAGTTTTATCCTCAGAGATCTCTAGAAACAGAAGCATAGCACACCACCCAGGGCCACATGAGGAAGGAGGCACCAGGGTTGGTCAGGGGGAAGAGGGAATAGGGGGAAAATGTGAGCAAGAAGAGCCTTAGTTGGGATTTTAGTAGGAAGAAATGGGTGAGGCAGTATAAGCAAGTTTAGGATTGAGTAGTTTAAATAATTTCTGCAGGCTTCAGCGTATAGGGGCTGCCCCTAGTTGTCTGATCCCTGGCCCTGGGGTGACTGAGGAATAAGGTTGGGATGTGATTGGTTGGTTGGCATATGGAAGACCCACTTGCAGTTGAGTCCTCCACTGTCTCTAGGAGTTGGGCTTGCCCTGGGGAATGGGGGGCAGTCTCTCCAGAATCCGCAAGACCCAAGTGTCAAAATATCAGAAAATAAAGAAAATTCAAAGGCATGGAGGTTGGAATGGCTCAGTTGGTTCCTGTGCACCAAAAGGTTGCTGGTTCAATTCCCAGTTAGGGCACATACCAAGGTTGCAGTTTGATCTCCAGCCAGGGAGCATACAGAAGGCAACCAATTGATGTTTCTCTCACTCTCTCTTCCTTCCTTCCTCTAAGCATTTTTTTTTTTTTTGTGGGTGAGGATTAAAAAATAATAGTAAAAAGGACATGATTAATGTAGTTAACATGATCATCAAGCTAAAGACTGTAATTCCCATCCTCCCTTACAGCTGTTCTCAGCACACCTTCCATGGAGTTTTTTTGTTTTTAAATCCTCACCTGGGGATATGTTTTTATTGATTTTTAGAGAGAGGGGAAGGAGGAGGGAAAGAGAGAGAAACATCAATGTGAAAGAAAAGCATCAATTAGTTGTCTCCTGTATGCACCCCCACTGGGAATTGAACCAAAACCTCGGTTTGTGCCCTGACTGTGAATTGAACCCACAACCTTTTGGTAGAGGGGACAATGCTCCAACCACTGGAAGGGTAAAGGGGGCCAAATATACAGTAAGGAAAGATGATTTGACTTTGGGTGGTGAGCACACAATGCAATATACAGATGATATATCACAGAATTATACAGTTGAGGCCTGTATAATTTTATTAACCAATGTCACCCCAATAAATTTAATACATAAAATCACTTATAATCTCAACACCCAAAGTGAGGGCTATTTATTTTGGTATAGTAAAAAAAAAAATTAATCTAAATAAAACATGTACATGTTAAAAATAAAGAGCTCTACACTGACTATCTAGACTTTTAGGTTAGGAAGAATTAAATTTATATTTTATTTTAGGTCACTATATTCTAGTTGTTCAGTTACTCACAGTCAAACCTAATCCTAAATAACATAAGAAAGAAATCACAACTAATTTATATAGCACGATTCCAGTTCTGCTCATAAAACAATATATAGATTGATATAGATATAAATGAATTTATATACATTTAATTCAGGGGTTAACTCTAGGGGATGGGCCTGGATGGCAGAATGATAGTCACATTTTACATTTAACAATAATTTTTTAATAATAGGTTTATGATTTATTTTTACTTTTTATAGTTTTGGTTTTGTTCAAATATAAATATAAAAAGAAAAAAAGTCTACTATTAAATTTCTTAGCTCCTTTTATAAGTAGCTATTGAAAGAAAATATAAATTGCAGTTAATGAAAAGCTCAATCATAGCTACACTGTTATTGCTGTTAATGTATCTCATTTCCTAAAATATTTGACTTTCTTTCCAGTCTGTTTTATTATGCACTCTGACAATCTTATTGTGTACATTATTGTTATATACAGATTACACATGCAAACATAAAGTTATATTTGGAACTATCAAAAACAAAACAAAACCCAAACAAATTTCTTTCTGAGATATTTTTTGAAAACCCATACACTGGCCCTGGCCAGTTTGGCTCAGCTGTTAGAGCGTTGGCCCACAGACCAAAGAGTTGTGGGTCCGATTCTGGTCAAGGACATGTACTTTGGTTGTGGTTCAATCCCTGCCCCTGATTGGGGTCGTGCAGGAGACAACCAGTTGGTGTGTCTGTCTCACATCTATGTTTCTCTCTCTCTCTCCCCCCACCCCTCCCTCAACTCTATTTGAAGATGGATGAAAAAATATCCTTGGGTGAGGATTTAAAAACAAACAAAAAACCCCACACAGTGGACATCCATTACTTCTTTGTTGTCCTTTGTTTTGGGAAATTTCCCTTGCTGATTCCAAGCTATTCTTGTCATTCTCACCTTCCAGAGTAGACGGTGTGTAATACATTCTGGCTGGAGCATCCCCTCCACTCTGATACTACTACACAAATGGGCATGGGCCCTACCAGACACAACTTAGGCACCAGATCTGCGGGGAACCATTTTTCCTGACAAGTGGAAAGACTACCTAAAGAGGAAGTCAAAGAGAGCACACAGAGAAAAGTAGAGTTTTTTTTTTTGTGTGTGTGTGTGATTGTATAGTCATTTAAGCTCCTACCTCTTGCTGTTCTTGGATTACTGTTGGACTTTTCGTTTATGTGACTCAATAAATTACTTTTGTTTTCCCTTAAATTCGAATGACTTGGGTTTATGTCACTAATTAATTTATTATTTTATTCAGCAAAATGTTTTCCTGAATTGTTTCAAGGGTTCTGTTATAAAAAAATATGCATACACATAAGATTCCACTTGTTAGTTGGCCAGCCAGTGCACCTAAATATTTAGTTTATTAGAAATGAAACCTCTTAAGTAGAACCATATGAAAGTCCTTACATTCAACAATTTTTGACCTACAAAAGTGGCAATTTAATAAGGATGTTCAATATAATATAAAGAAAAATTTCAGTGTAGCTTATAATTAAATATCAACACAATATTTATTTACTATAGGAAACACAGACAATATGCAAAAGTACAAAATGAAAACAAAAAAAATTATTCCAAAGCTTTAACCCAAAGATAAACACTATTATATTCTTAGTGTATTCTCTCCCAAACAATAAACTTGGTTTAGAAAATCATTTTATTGAAGTAAAAAACTATTGTTATAAGTTTATTATTTTGGGAATTCATTTAATTAAAAAATATTCACTTTGCTTTCCAATAAATGTGCTTTGCAAAATTAACTTACTTAAAAAAATGCCTTTCTTTAAGTTTTCTTTAAGGTTCATTTTATTAACTAATTTGCAAATAGCCTAATCCATCTAAATTGGTAGGACTTCACCATATAATTCTCAACATATGCAGTGTTTGATAATTCCATTATTTGGAACATAATCCCAATTCCAAAGTATTTAGATTAATTATATATCTGATTTATAAGTAATTAAAATAAGGTAAAAATCCTATCCTATCCAATTTGATGTACTGTAACAATATATTACAGAAACACATAGTTCTGTTCCAGTGTACATTTTATTTTAAAATTCAAACTAAATTATTTATTTGGTCTCAATAATGCATATTTGGTAATGTGTCAAAATTTCAGAAATGCTGGTATGGTATTGTTTTAATGATACCATTGCCTCAAACCGTTTCTTATTTTATAAAGCAACTCTGCTAGGTGGTTGCTTCCAAATACGCTGGAGCTTTCTTTAGTGCAGAATATTCTGAGCCTCCATGATTTTATAGAATTATATGTACAGGGAAGAAAACAGAACAAAGATATATGATAAAGAGAATCTGGGGGGTGAGGAGAAGGGCTACTTTGGAAGTAGTTAGGGTGTTCAGGTTTTCAGAAGCCAGTCTCATGAGGATGTCAGAGCAGGTCAAAGCAGTAAATGAGGACACCCGGAAGCCCGGAGGCAGCTGAGTTTGGTGTGTCCCAGGCCAGCAGCCAGCTGCAGCACAGTGGGTGAGGAGGGGGAAGCAGCAGAAGATAATATCTGAGAAGTAAACAGGGCCCAGATTATTGACCACCTTGTAGGCCTAAGTAAAGATTGGATTTTTTTCCCCAAGTGTAATTTGCAAAAATTTTACAACAATCACTCTGGCTGAGTGTGTATAAAGGGTTGTGGTGAGTGTAAAAGCAGAAAGAACAGTTTATAAGGCAAGTGGGTTTGTCTTAGAACAATTTGTTTAATTTAAGATATTAGAGTCACAAAGTAGACATTAACAGGTTCTCTAATGTGTTTCTTTAACTGTATTTAACCTGACCCATGTGAGCAAAGTTTTGTAGGACAAAGTTCAATTTGGGGAAGAAAAAAGATTATGAGACATTTTAAAAACCAAAAAGAATTTACAGCTTAAAAAAAAAAATCAGAATATACAGAATATGTAACTCGATAATCATTATTTTATTATTTCTACATCAATGAAGAGGTATTTTGGGAGAAAACTTAGAAACTGCTTAACTAGTTCATTATACTACCTACCTCTGATGTTACTCACTGAGATTAATGTTTGAAGTATGTTTATTTTATCTTTCCATGAGTGACTGATCAAGATTCTAAACCATAGTGTAACTTTTCTCATTGTTTCTGGATAACATGTTATTTTTTAAAAAGTGGTGTTTTGTTTTTTTTTCCTGTGACCACAGAGACATCTTTTTAAAAAAAATTTTTTTTTATTTTTTATCTTCACCTGAGGGCATTTTCCCACTTTTTTGTTAAGATAGAGTGGGAGGGAGAAAGGAGAAAGAGAGGGAGAAACATCGATGTGAAAGGGACACATCGAGTGGCTGCCACCTGCACGACCAGCCAGGGCCAGGGACAAACTGCAACCGAGGTACATGCCCTTAGCGGGAACCAAACCCGGTTCTCTCTGGACCACAGGCCGACGCTTTAACCACTGAGAAAAACTGGCCAGGGCAACAGAGACATCTTTAACAAGCAAAAATATACCCCCTATTTCATTAAATTTACAACTAATTCTTCATAAGTCATTAAAAGGATTCAAATTTGATTTAGAAATGGGTTTGCTCCATTCATACCAGCTTCCCTAGCAATCATTTTTTCTCTTGGCCTTCCTGTCTAGTTCTCAATTTCTTAATTAGTAAGAAGAGTAGGCCCTATAATTAGAAGGGTGGGTCTCCTTCGCAACTAAGAATTTCCCTGTGGCTACATCTGGGAAATATACCTAAGGACTGGCACTGATACCGCTGCAATAACCTAGTTATTATTTAGCAGGAAAGGAGTAAAGGGAGAAAAGTTAGTTTAACACTCCAAGTCTATTCCATGCATGGGGGAATGAACTGGACAAACGCAGATTAGACGCATGCCCAGTAATATCTAAGTGACATGGGAGATGCCTACCTGTCGGTCACACCTGGGAGCGAGTCAGTGGCCAGAATCGCATCGGAAACCTGAATATTTAATCTCCTACAGTATAGGAAAGCTCTCGCTTGCTCTCTCTCCCTTGCTGCCTGCGCCCAGACTGCCTGCGGGGCTCCCATGCCCTACATTTTCCATATAATGGATTAATGGACTGATCTGGACTCGGCTGCATCACGGAGCGGACACTTTGGACTCTGGCCTTGCTATATCCATAGCTGACCCTCTTCCTGGACTGGACTAAGAGAACTCAGATGCTACAACCCCAGAAATATAACTCCATGCCAATAAAAACCATTCCTTTTCCTGTGGGGGCTTCTGAATATGCTTATTCGGACTGCACCCCAAGAACTTCCTACCGGCGAGTCTCCGAGGGCTTTGGCCCTCACATCCCTCCACTAACAGTAGCATGATTTTAGTTATAGGAACTGTTTCATTTGTTCCATCTTATAAAAATAGCAGTTTTATGCTTTTCATGTTGTACAATTAAAACTTTCATCATTTGATAAATGTAGCCTTCCCCCTTTCTACCTGGAGGCAGTTAGTGGGAACTATTTTCTTAGTCGTTGCTGGCAGGAAAGTTTGGAATATCAGAGTTGACATAAGGGAAGCCTTTGTTTTCACTTTAGTAAATTTATTTAGCTAACATGTAAGAAGCAATATTAATTATACATTCTTTTTTTAACAAAAAACTAGTTTCTCCATTTCTGAGAAGAAACTAAGAACTCCCATTGGCTCACCCCTATTTCTTTCCCTCTAAACGGCCCCTCACTTTGCTTGAGTTTCAACAGCAGCCTTCCATATACTTCCTACCCAGAACTGTTTTCCCCAAGGAATATCCTGGAAATCCTTGCAATGAGATATAATCTATATTAAAGAAATTAAATCACAGAAATTAACTAGTGGAAGACCTTTTTTAATACTTGCATTTCAATGTAATGAAATACTCCAGTGATGCAGTATATGAAATAGTGACCAAGTCACAGAGGTGCCGTAGCTTTTTGTTTTTATGGGTTGTTGTACCAAATCCAATAGCATGTCCCATAGAATATATGGCTATACAAAAATGAAAACTGAACTTGTTTCAAGAAAATCATACCATTATTGTTTAGGGGGAAGGTCAATGCACTATTTTCAGGGCTAAGAATCCTAAAACAACCATTGCATCTGAAAGAGGAGGGATAAAACAAACAAACAAACAAACAAACAAAAACATCACTGATATCTTGGTTGACATTTGTGATGAGTGGAAAAATGAATAAATCCACTCATAGTAGTTGATGTAACCTAATAAAAATGTCAGTAAATTCACATTATTCTGTTGCTGTCTCTCAATCACCAGTGGATGAAGATGTATTTACTTTTATTTCTCAGGCCTATGAAACACACAAATATATTTTTTGACTCATTTCAAAGTGGGGACTGAGTGTGTAACATGGGCTATAAACGAGGTAATGTGGGGGTATATATGAAGGTGAATTAGTTGTGGCCCTACTTTCCAGTTGATTCTGGCCTGTAGCAGAAAAAGATATGTGTGTACCTAAATAAGTATAATGTAATGTAGACAGTTAAAATTGCAAAGGGAAAAAAAACAGCAAAATATGCTTGCTCTTCAGAGGAAGGAGAAATGGCAAAAGTACAGAGAAGCACAATTATGACAAAAGCTGCCAATTTCATATGAATGTGACTGACATGAGAGAAGGTTAATGCTTAGAACTCAGTTTGAAGTCCTTGAAAATTAGGTTGGTCTTTCTTTCCTTTAATCCTTTCCCCTTTCCTACTGTTCTTGCCATTTTCCTTTCTCCATATAACATAAGCTCGGTACATGCTCAGCACCATCTAGGTACCACAATGAATAAAATAAACACTGTTCTCCACAGATTATAACCTCTCCAAACTCCTACACCAATGTAACACAAGACATTCTTCTCTGTTTAAAAGCGAAGAGATTTAAATCATGTATTAGGTGGTATATTTTGGAGATTTGGGACTGGGTAGATTAAGGGAACAGTGAGGAGAAGTTAGAACAGAAAAGAAAATTAAGATTAAGTAAAGAAAATGTGGTGGCCAGTTTAGTCCTTTATTATCAGAAAATTAAGAACCTTCATAAAACAAATGAAACTTTTCCAGAGGGATTTTGGCTGCTCTGAGTCCATGAGAGCAACTTTGGTAACTAAATGAAAAGCGAGGGTACCAAGTGGAGAGAGAAAGCCAATCTCCCTCATTCGCACAGAACCCAGAAAAATTGTGGGATCTCGAAGAGCACAGATAAATGCATAAATGGCAGGATAGTCGTTGTTCCACTGATGGGCAGTGGCTGAACTGGTGGAGCCTGTACAATGGCTGTGACAGTCAATGTGTAGGGGAGAGGGGACCCCAACAGGGCTAGAAGGCAGTCTAGATGTTGCATGACTTCAGCTAACACACTGGTGGGACTGTCCCAGAAAAAACACATGGACATCAGAAAAGGGTGCCGAGGCCCTAATATTATGGGCTAAGGACTAATAAAACAGTAGACTTTTGGACCATGCATATAAATGGTAATCATAGTACTACAGTTAAGTGCAATGTAGATATCTAACCCAGTAGAGGGATTAAGAAAGGATGTTTCATATAAACTGAGTCATCCCTTATAAACTGAGTTAAGGGTGATGGGAAAGGGAAGAAGGAGAATTTTTCAAGAACATATGATCAACTATGTGAAGTAAGAAACATGCTATGTTTGGGAAAATTACTAATGATTCACAGTTAACAGAATATAAACTAAGAGGTAGAGAAGGAGGGAGATGAGGCGAAAGGTATGTTGTGAGCATACAGAAACAGCATGAATTTTGTCCTGGGTGAAGGAAAGACACTGGAGGAATTTAAACAAAGATGGGAACTTAAAAAAAACAGTTTTATATTAAAAAACCAATTCAATAAATGATGGAAAAATTACCTGTATGCAAAAAATAAAGATGAACCTTGGACCATACCTCACACTTTATGCAAAAATTAACTAAAAATGGATCAAAGATCTATATGTGAAATATAAAAACTATAACAGTTCTAGAGGATGGTGGAAGAGAAAATCTTTGTGACCTTGGATTAAGTAAAAAGTTTTAGATACCACACCAAGAAGCACAATCCATAAAAGAAAAATATCTACAGATCACATTTCTGATGAAGGATTGCATCCAGAAAATATATTTTTAAAACTTAACACTGAGAAAAAAAACCTGATAAAAGAAAATGGATGAAACTCTGAAGACACACTTCACCAAAGAACTATGAATAGTAAATAAGCACATAAAAAGAAGATCAAAATCAACAGTCTTTAGGGAAATGTAAATTAAAATAACAATGAGATACTAATATAAACTCACTAGAATGGCTGAAATGTTTTAAAAATAACAATGTCAAGTATAGATGATATAGAGCAAAGGAAACTCTTATAATTCTAGTGGGAATGCAAAATTGTACATCCAGATTAAAAAACAGTTTGGCAGTTTCTTACAAAAACATGCATTTACCATATGATTCAGGCATTCCACACCTAGGTATTAAACCAAGATGAATATAAATATATATTTATGCTCAAACCTAACACGAATATTCATAGATGTTTTACTAATAATTTATTAATAATCATCCAAATTGAAAACAACCTTGATTTTCTTCAACCATGGAATGCAGATCCAAACTATGCTACCTCCCTACAAAAGATACTAGTCAACAATAACAACAAACATGCATGAATCTCAAGTGCATTCTGTTAAGAGAAAAAAGTTAGATTCAAAAGATTACATATTGTTTAAATCCAGTCATAGAACATGCTGAAATATAGCTCTTCCTTAAAGAGGTATTCCAATTAATAAATTTAAAAAGAGATGAATAGAATAATCACCATTAGAATATAATAGTGATAATAGGCAAGATCTATTATGAATGATAAAATTAGTGGGTTAAATTTGAGGAGAAACAGGATACTTGCATAGTCTCCCCCAAAATATATAATAAATACAAAGGGAAATAGTAACTTTATAATGAAGCTATCTAGCAGATAACACCTTAACCCAGTGGCCCATGTTAATATTCCCAGGAATAAGGCGTGTGGACATCAGCTTCCCCCTGATATGATGCGATGCATAGGGCACACACTTTTTGTGATATTCCTGCCCAAAATGCATAACCACAAATCAAATCACGAAAAGACAACAGAAACACCTCCAAAGAAGGACATTACACAAAATAACTGACTAGTATTCTTGAAAAGTGTCAAGGTCAGGAAAGACTGAAGAATTTTCACAGATTGGAAGATACTAAGGAGATGTGATAACTAAATGCAATCCAAGACAGGATTATGGAACAGAAAAAGACATAAGTGGAAAAGTTTATAAAATCTGAATGAAAGTCAGTAGCTTAGTATGTAAATAGTACCACACTGATATTTTGTTCTTGGCTTTGATAGTAGTCCTGTGCTTATGTAAAATACTAACATTAAGGGAGAGTGAGTGAAATTTATATGGGAACTATATTGTTGTCACTGTTTTTTCTGTGTCTGAAATTATATCAAAAGGAAAATTTAAGAAAAAGCACAGTAACATATTCTAACAACAACAAAGTAGCATTAAAATATTAATCATGGGCCCTAGGGGTGTGCAGGAGGCACCAATCCATCTTTCCCTCTAACACTGATGTCTCTCTTTCTCTTCCTCTCCCTTCCTCTCTCTTGAAATGTCAATAAAAGTATTAAAAATATTAATCATGGAGTAAATAAGGAGATTGCTATATTCCACTCATTAATTTTATGGATTTGTTTTAGACATTAGATATCATATACACAAGGGTGAGGAGGCATACTCATTTTCAGTGACTAAGACTTCTGTTTTTATCCAATCCTGAGTAAGACCATCAGGAACCTGGATTGAAGTTCCTGAGTGACTGCCTTACCCTGCAGCCTGGCAGGATGGTTCTCATTCTGAGTGCATAGAGGAAGATTCATGACTATAAGATTATCTATTGCTCTTCTCAAATTCCAAGCCATCAAACTCTTTACCAGAACAAACTGCCTCATGAATGATTTGGAAGAAATTTTTTATTTTGAAAATAAGTAATATTTCACCCTCTAGATGGCTCTATTCAGTTCTATATAGAGGTATTAAAAGGCAACATCATGTGTGTATAAAATTGTATTTATATTCCCCTTTCTTTCCTAGTTTTTACAATTTACAGTGTTATCTTCACACTGAGCAACTTGTTACTAGAATTTTTTAACCTGCTACTCATTACACTCTACCCAGTAATTACCAGGCCCGTTTAGGGAAGGGAGAGGACCACAGGAAGAAGACAGTAAAAAGTAGATCTAAGGAGGTGATTAGAGTGAATGACCTTGAGAAACCCAGATACGTAAACACTGAAGGGACAAGAATAAATTCCTCCTGACTGCAGAAGTGTGTTCCCTCTTGTACAGAGAAGCACCTCTGGCAGGAGGAAAATAAGCTGGTGATCCCAATTAGCCCGTGTTACTTGAACAGGAGTGCGATCCACAGGGCCACCGACCATGGCATCTTGTTACTGTTTGTTAGTCACGCATATGATCTTGCCTCTGATATCACTGTAAAAGGGAAAGTTGGTCAGTCCAGAGACAGCTAGGCCTTCTAGGTACTAACAGCCTTTGCATTTCATAATTATCTATGTACTCATTTCGGGTCAGTCTGGTATATTTTCTTCCAGCTCCTCAAGGATTTAGAATAGGAAGAGACACAGGAGAGAAATCAGAGTAAGTTTTAAGACACTTTTGTCATTTAGTATGAATGTAATCAAGAATTCAAGAGAATGGTGAAGAATAAAACCAGAGGAGGCACTGCAGGGACCTAACTCATGAGGGCAGACTTGTAGCTTTCTTATCCACTGCCAAATACCTAGTGCATAGAAGGTGCCTGGCACAGAGTAGTTAGAGACATAATAAGTATTACTTGAATTAATGAATAACTTACAAAATGCTAAGCATTGGAATTTAAGTAAGAAATCAACACAATCCAATTTACTTTTTTTTTTTTGGACCCATCAGTCTGATGGCAACCACGAGCTGTCCCCTCCTAATTGCTTCAAAAAACAGATGCTTCTCAGGTCATTTTATGCTATTGACCTCTCATTCTCAAAAACCTGCTCTTCCTCTTTCTGGTTGTGCCTTCTGTCCCCTCAACCTTCTGGGTAATCCCACCCTCCCTATGTCTTCAACTGCCCATCAGTTCTCATCCACTGAGTACTCCGTAACTTGTGCCTGCAGCCCAGATACCCACCCAGGCTCCAAAGCTTCTTGAAGTCTTCAAATGTCCCATACGTGTCCAACTTAACCATGTCTAATTCAGAATTCATTATTTCCCCTCCAAATTTTTTATTTCTCCAGAATTTCTTCTCCATTTCCCTACTACATAAGTTATGTAAATCAGAAACTTGAAAGTCATCCGAACCATCCCCATATATACATTTACTTAATTACTTGTTGTTTTTCACTTGGACAACTACACTAGCTTCCTTATTGTTTTTTTCCTGCCTTTAGTTTGTTTCTTTCAACATGTACTCTGTCCTGTTATTACTTTCCTTCAGCTGTTTTGGATGCTTTCCTAACATGCCAGCTTTCTCAGCACAGGGATTAGAACGTGTCCTCCGCCTGGAACACTCTCCCACCAAACCTCGGCTCTGCCTGCTCCTCTACTTTACTTAGGTCTGTTTCCTTTACACCTTAGATGATGATACAGGGGTGGAAAAAGTAGGTTTACAGTTGCAATACTAATGAATAATACAGTAATTGAAAAGCAATAAAACAAGAATAAAGTCTGTACTTTGCGTACTCACACTGTAAACCTACTTTTGCCCACCTGTATTTAGATTTCTTTTTTTCCTCTGCTAGGTAGAAGCTGTCTTTTTCACTACTTAATTACAAGTGACTAGAACAGTGGGCACCCAATAAATATTCGCTGAATGAATACATGAATAAATTAATGAAAAACTGTATCCAAAATAGCACATGCCACACCACACTGGGAAATACTGGCCTAGTTACTTACGTTCCCAGTGGACTGGCTGCAACAAATGAGCTTCTTGAGAGCACTGAGGCCTTTTCTGAACCCCCAGGTTGTAATCAGCAATAGTATTAATACCTGGTGGTGCTCAGTAATGGTTACTTGGAAAACAAAACAAAACAAAACAAAACAAAACAAAACAAAATAAAACTCTTAACCTCTCTTAGGTATCAGGGCAGCTGAATTCCAGAACAAAACCACCATCTAATTTCTTTCATTAGAATCAGTTTTGCAGAATACTTTACCTCCTACAATGTCTATTCTGTATATCCAAACACTGATATTGCTGAAAATAAAATTGTATCTGTTTCTACTTTACAGACTGTTAGAACAAAAACTTGATTGGAGACACTTTTCATTTCTTCCTGAACCTCTCCATCTTATTCGTGGATCACTGCTACGAACCTGAAGTTAAATTGGAGGTGGGATGATAAGTTATCACTGGCCCAAATTTTCCTCACTAACATCTTGATTCTCTACTTTTCGCAAAGGAATGAGATACAAAAATATTAGAGCTGGATTTGATCTCTATTGTTTTCTAGTCCAATCTGCACTTTCAACCCTTTGTGCAGAGGAAAAAAATTGAGGCCTAAGGATGCTGAGTGACTTGTCCAAGTCCTTGTGGCTAGCAGCAGAATATTGCAACCAGGTGGAGAGGCAGGTGTCACGTTGGTGGGGTGTGTATTAAAAAATAGAGCACAATTTTGGGACCAGAGAGGCAATTCCTGTGCATTTAATGTACAATGTATTTAACTAGCTTAAATCAACCCCCTGACTTTGATTCCATGTGGCATCAAAAATGTCTGGAAGGGACCCACTAAGTTTTGGAACATTTGAAAAGGGTTTGAGCAAGCCCAGCACTTTGTTATACTTTCTATATCTTCCACAGAGTCTTTAGGAATGTTCTATGATGAAATGATGTTAGGTTTCAGAATTCGTTTGCTATCCTGATTGGCTTCTATTTGAGTGAGTGTATCTAAACTTAGAGATGACCTACTCAGTGGGGATATAGGCACTTCATTACCTCTCCTTTTGGTTCTTCCATCATCATTTCAAACCGCATGACCTAGTCTTCTGGAGTGTGCTGTCGGAACTGTATTTCTTCATAATGTAACCACAATTCTTATATTTTTATAGAAGGTTAGCACTTTCTCTTTTGGCTATGTAGTTCATGAGACTGGTATATACATTATCTGTTACAAATTGCTACTAACCATGCTACTAATGGCTATAAGTCTATTCTCAAACCGATGGTTTCTATTTGTTCTTGGAGAAAAAGTATGTGCTAAGCATAAAGTTTAGCTCGATTAATCTCTTTTTATATCAGTTGTATCTTAACAGGTTAATGAGATTGAGATGTATATCAAATAAATAGGTTTAGCTTTTATTGGATACACTTTTTATATAATACAGTTTTTAATCATTTAACTTTCAGATTTAAAATAAAAGTAGTTATATGCACAAATATGAAAGAGTAAAAGTGTTCTTAAGAACTTTGTAATATGTGTCTCTCAGAGATAAAACCTACACAATAAGATAAAAAGTATGCATATTAAAACTTACATAAAAGGACCTGATGAAGTTTTGATCCATAATTTTGCATTAGTTTCAACTGAGAGTCAGTGCAGTGTACTCATTTCTCAGAACCCCAGGATACTCTACTAATATGACCGTATAAACCTGTATTACATGTTTGTCTTTGTCAGTATTATCTTCTATGCAGTATGGTAGTCCTTAGGGAGCATTAATTGAGAGTTATCTCTTAGCTACTTACGGGCAAGCTTGGAATAATTACCATGTATTTATGGGAATGAGGCATTCCTTTATTTATTGCCTTTCTTCTGAAAATCCTACAGCACTGGAGTCAAGAAGATAACAGTACAAATTGCCCACTTACCTCTGCAGGATTATTCCTTTTGCTCCCTCCACCACCCATCCCAGAAGCACCACAGCACCCTTATATGGTACTCACTCTTGCAAATTAAAACTGTAATGGTTATTGCCATTCAAAGCGTATTGAATCTATCCTTTCTCAATTTTCCTTTATTTTCTTTTCATATCCCCTTCACCTTTCTCTCTTTTTCTTGAAAAGGAACAAGGACCTTGACTTTGAGATCATATAAATTTGACTGTGGTGAGGTCACTGGTCCCGTTTTTTAGACAAGAGTGTTAGAGATGTAATCACTGTGTTGGTGTTTGGATGTTTATGTGAAATAAACTGAGTATTTCAAACGGGAAGACAAGTGCCACAGACTATCTTATTAAACCCATTCAGTTGATTTAGAATAAATAATTGCTACTACTTCATAGAGATAATAAATCTTTTTCCTTTTCATAAACTTTCATGTTTTTATAACATGTAAATAAAACACAGAAATGAATATATGAAAAAGTCATATAATGTGATTTATCATGAAGTAAATTTCTGATACTTTTCAGTCTTTGAATTTATTGCTGGACACTTAGTTCCAGATATTTCATGCATAAATACACATAAGAGAAATTCAGCATCATACTTAAAATTGTTATTTTAAATGCTTTGAAAAGATTCATAACCCAACTTTAAATTTATCTTTCTCCTTCCAGAGAGATATAAAACAAAAGGAATAACTTGAAATACTCATGCTAAATTAATAACAAGGAAGTCAGAAACTATAAAAGAAATGATTAATGTGTTATTTCTTCCCTTTTAGATTATAATCTTTGCAAAATATTGTGGCATAGCTAAGTCATTCCAAATTTTGCATTTTAGAGGTATTTTACTCACCTAAACATTTTTCTTATTTTAAAAAGTAACATATTTAAAAAGTAACATCAGATTGTCATTTATTTAATGTTATTTAATCCAGATAAAATAATTAAAGTGTCAAACTATGACTTATTCACTGTGATGTAGCAAAAACAAACAAATAATAAGCAAAAAACCCATGGGTTTTAGAGTCCGTCAGACCTGAGTTTGAACACCAGTCACAGTACTTACTATGAGTTAGAGGTCCTTATGAAGGTTAATTAAACTGTCTGAGATTCAGTGGATGTTGATACTCAGAAGAGCTGCTATGAGAATGAAATGGCAGAATGCATGTGTCAAGTGCCCGGCGCAGAGTACTAGTAATGGCTTCCAAGTAATGTGGCTTACTGTGAGCCGCATTCTGTGCTGAACTGAACGCTTTGTGTATTTTCACATGTCATCCTTACAGCACTCCTATGGAGTGCAAGTTACTTTGGCCCTGTTTTATAGATATGGAAGTAAAGGATAGAGGTGTTACATAATTTACCTTAACCTGCACAAGTTAAGTGGTGAGAGCAGCATTCTAACTGGGGGCCATCTGTTTGGTTAGCTATGGTTGTGTAATAAACTACTCAAAACTCTGTGGCTTAAAACTACAACTATTTTATTATCTCTCATGATTTTATGGGTTGGCTGAACTGAGTGGGGTGATTCTTTGTTCCACAGGATGTGAACTGCAACTGCAGCATCTGGTGGTAGTGGTAGGGGGAGGGTGCAGTGTCTGAGATGGTTCATCACAAGGCTGGCATTCACTGCTGGTTGTTGGGAGCTCAGATAGAACTGCCAACTGGACAGCCTCAGACTCCTCCTCTTTGCAGTCCAGCTTGTATCCTCACCATATGGATTGACTTTGCTTAGCACTGCACACTGGGTTATGGGGAGAAATTCTGAAAGAGGACAAGCTCCAACGTGCAAACATGTATGATGCCCTCAGATGTACCACATGTGAATGTCTCATTGGCCAAGGCTAGTCATATGGGCAAGCCCGAAATCGTGTGAGAGAGCACAACACAAGGGCATGAACTATCATGTCTGTCAGTAATCTTCCGCTCCCCTGGGGCAGGAAGTTGGCCAATGCCTTGTCACAAGAACCTGAGTTTTAGACATATAGTCAATTATATGTTTAGCAAATTTTTACACTTTTCTGCTTCCAAATATAACATAAAATTTAAATTTTATATAAATGATTTTCAAAGAAATTTGAGGTTTATGAAAGAAAAATACCACCCAACGATTTAAATTGTTTTTATGTGTTTTTAAAATGTCATTCTGTATTGGGTTTTACATGTTATAATTCATCCATGAATAAAATAGGGAGAAATATAGTTAGGCTTTGTGCCATATAATTCAAATGAAAGTGAATATATAGCAATCTATTTCTTAGAAATATGATTAATTGTGAATTTTAAAGAACCTTCTTTTTCAAAGGAATGACTTTCATCCCACTATTTTTATTAAAAACAATTTTTATTTCAGAAATTGTAACTCTATCTTCATTTTACATAAATTAAAACAATTCAGTCCTAATACACAGAACTTTGTGTTTAAAAGTTTTACTTCACATAAAACATTCATATTTGTACATGCAATTTATTTCCAATACTAAAATTCAGGCAGCTTTACAAACAGTGGATAGCTTACAGAAATCAGAAATTATATATATATCTATATATCTATCTATATATCTATCTATCTATATATATATCTATCTATCTATCTATCTATCTATCTATCTATATATATATATATCACTATATATATCACTTTACTCTTGATTCATTATTTCAAATTAAATTCGCAAATTATTTATAGGTAATAAATATCATTTAAAGCTGTTTGGTGACCAGTGCAAACTCTGATAATACCATTGTCTAATATCAAGACGCTGAAGGTGATATCAGAAGAAGTTATCTGAACTAAATTATCCCCTTACTAGCTGTAGGATTACCATTAAGTTTTTTTTTTTTTTTTTAATAAAAGGAACTTAGATAAATATATAAAAGAAGTAATGAAGGAAATCAGTACTTACTTTTTGTTACAACACCTTCTAGTCGGATGATATTTGGGTGGTCAAACTGACCCATGATACTAGCTTCTCTTAAAAAATCTCTTCTTTGCCGATCCATGTGGCCACCTTTCAAAGTTTTGATGGCAACTGGGATCTCCCTTTTCCCTGGTGTCTTCAAACGCCCACTACAGACTTCTCCAAATTCTCCTTAAAATACGAACAAATGTAGTTATTTGTTTAAACAGAACACTTATATTCCAGAAGAACTGAGTTGTCATGCAGTACCAACTTTTTGTTTTTTAATGTAATGACTCTCAAGTATGTCGTTTTCACGTTTCTTTCTTAAAAATAAAACTTGTGATGACAATATGCCTGGTCAGCATCATAATGAACAGCAGAATGCATTTTCATATATTGTACCCAAGGAACTACCATTGATAGACATCCCCGATCTTCTGAGATGTTATGAATAGCCCAATGGGTGATGCTAATGCAATTCTATGGAAAAGCAATCACTGCATAACGTTTCCTGTTGTTAATACTGATATATGGGTCAAATGTCTGTTCTATGCGGGGAATTCATCAGGCATTCGTAGTTGAATTGATCCCATAGGCCATATGCCTGGGCTTCACTGCCATTAGAAATCAATGTGAGGGTAAATTTGTACGTGAACATATTGAAAAGACCATACTAAACTCAACTATAATAAGTAATTACATAGGGTAAATTATAAGTCACATATTTGGAATACAAATACAATAATTTCAGCAATGACTCTATTGGATAGATTAAATAATAGCCAACTACTTATCATGAATTTACACTATATATATATATATATATATATCTCCAGTGCTAGGGTGCTGTGAATTTCAAAGAAATATAAGACTTAGTTTTCTGTTCTCAGGAGTTTATAATCTAGTAGGAGACTCTGGTAAACATAAATGAAACAACTTAAGAACATAAGAACCAATCCCTGAAAATGCTGTATTAAATAAGAATGGTGAGAGCTGGAAGACTTCTCAGAAGAGGTGGAAGTTTTGCTGGACCTTGAGTGATGGGCATGATTTAGATATTCAAGAAAAGCAGCAACATTGCAGAAGGGGTTTATAAAGAGAGTGAGGGAAGTGAAGACAAAGATTCAAAGATCAGAAGTAGTGAAAAGACTGATGTGGACATAAGCCAGTAAAGACACAAGGCTGCTTAGAAGAGTTACTGAGGAAAAGAAGGTCAGAGGCTTTCTTAGTGCAATCCAACAAATTCAATACAGCTTGAAATTCAAGACTTAATTTATCTAGGGCCAATTACCTGCATTTACTTAAGAGCATGATGCGTGATCCCCAATTTATTCCTATATAAAGTGAAGATAATAAAACCTTCCATAATCCTAGGTTCCATAAACCTTCCCTATAGGGATATTAGAAAGATCAAAAGTGATAAAATATGTGAAAGTGCTTATCAACTGTAAAGTGCTATACATGTGCTTTCTGCTATACATGTCTTTGGAAGGCTGAAAGGAATGAGTATTAAAATATCTTCCGTTGCTTTATTCGCTGGCAGGTCTGGCAATAGTCTGATGCAATATAAGCTGAAGTGTAGAGAATCAAATTAAATGTTTGCAGTAGTATAGATTTTAATTATCCAAATTTTCATTGGAACATTTCATTGTAGTCAACTAAATATTGACCATACATGAAAATTAACTAAAACTAATTAGATGTTCATATTATGGTCACAGGAAAAGAAACCATAATGTTTCAGTTTTGTTTTTTTTTTAAATCTTCACCTGAGGATATTTTTTATTGATTTTAGAGGGAGAGGAAAAGAGAGAGAGAGAGAGAGAGAGAGCGCAGAAAGAGGAGAGAGGGAGAGAGGGAGGGAGGAAGAGGAGAAGAGGAGAAGAGGAGAGAGAGAGAGAGAGAGAGAGAGAGAGAGAGAGAGAGAGAGAGATCATCTGCCTCCGCCTCCTGTACGTGCCTGGACCCAGAATCAAACCTGCAATCTTTTTGTTGTATGGGATTATTCTCAACCAACTGAGCCACCCAGCTGGTCTTTCAGTTTTATTTGTAATAATGTTTTCAATTTTTAAAACATTTTCTCCTGGACATAAAAAATGGCAATTGATAGGGATTTTCAACATTTTTCTATAAAGGTTCTGAACCTTGAGAGAAAAGAAATGTGCATATATTGAAGTTAATATAAAATACATCCAGTCTGCTAAGATACTTGAAATTCCTTCTCAGATCACTCTGATTTGTTGTAATAAGAATCTAGAACAAAACAAATATTTTTTCTTCTCTCTTTTTTTTTTATATTGCCTTAATAAATCTGTTAGTACATATAAAGATTCAGCAGTATTTTAAACTCTTCACCTGCCAGAACCCCACAATCCAATTGATTTTCTGTTAACATTTCATAGTGATTCAAATAAATTGTTAAGTATAGTGAAATAAATGGAGAACTCTGTTGGTCTTTTATCGAGACAGGCAGAGTGGTAATTTTCTTTGGTTTTCTGTTGTCTGAAATTCATGTATCTTATAACATCAGGCAGGTGTTTTCTTTATGTCAGGCTTTTCATGATCAAGCTGTTATCACACTTATTTCAGTGACACTAAATCTGGTTGCCCTAATTAAAGATCTGAGACTTCTCATGCATTCTTAAGGCAAAGTTCAAAAAATTCAGTCACAGAATATATTAAAACCTCTATCTGTGGTAGGCCTGGAAGTATCAGACATATCAGGCAGAGAGGAAAAAATATTTTAGATTAAATGTATATTTTCAGATGGTGCCAAAGACTAATCCATATGATTGCCCTGTAGCAAGAGAGGAGGCCCTGTACATAACCATAAGATAAATAATTCCCCAATAAGATTTGTTAACATTTATACCAGAGTGTCCCCCCAAAATGTACACATGCTTTAACAGCTGATAGCTCAATTGATGTTTCTTTCCTTTCAGATTTAACCCTTTTGGAATTTATAATTATTGAAAGTGTGTATATACTTTTTGTGAATATATATATATATATACACTGCTTAGTTAATCATTAACTCACTGACCATAGAAATGTGCTGTTAAGTGCTTTTTTTTTCTTTCTAATACCTTGTCACCATCATTATTAACAAAGGTATAGAACTTACATAACGCTTATCATGAGAAAGGTCTAAAAATGAAATATGTATTTTAATCTCAACAACAAACCTTTCAAGTGGGTACCATTATTATCCTCACATTACAGATGAGGAAACTGAGGCACATGAACTAAATAACTTGTCCACGTTGGCATAACTAGAGTGATGGAGTTGTAACTTGAACCCCGACAGTTTGGCTCCAGAGTTCTTGCTTATAACACTATTCTTTGCTGTCTGAGATGTTTATCATTGTTATTTTTTATTTTTATTTTTATTTTTTTTAATCCTCACCCGAGGATATTTTTCCATTTTTTTGTACAGATAGAGTGGGAGGGAGAGAGAGAGAGAGAGAGAAACATCGACGTGAAGGGACACATCGAGTGGTTGCCACCCGCACGACCAACCAAGGCCGGGGACAAACTGCAACCGAAGTACGTGCCCTTAGCGGGAACCGAACCCGGGTCTCTCCGGACCGCAGGCCAACGCTCTAACCGCTGAGCCAAACTGGCCAGGGCTGTTTATCATTGTTATTATTTTCTTGTTTTAGTATGCTAAATTTCCAATTGGTAACAATGGTGGCTTTAAACCAACTAATGTGTAGCGTTCAAACACATCAACTGGACATGCATAGGTGGATGGAATGATAAAACTATATACTAGAAATCTTTCACTATAGAATAAAAATGGAGACCTAGCTCAAATATGTTGTATATTAGATGGTCTGGGGAAAAAAATCACTACAGTCTACCTAGTTTCAAGCAAGCAAAGAAAATTGCATCTAGGATAATAGATCTTCTGCCACTGACAGCCCATTCCCTGGCCAACAACACTGTCTATTTCCCTGGATGGTGGTTAAAACTTTCTGAACAAGCAATTTTGTTGTATAATATGTAGAGTCATGTCAAATTATCAACTAGTTTTGGATTTTCCACATAAAGCTTATATAATCGAACTGAAAGTGTGGGAGGAGGGTGGAGGCAGTGGGGGATAATTGTCTTGGAGAACCATATCATGATCCCCTGGAGGCTTTCCACAATTTCACTACCTATGTTCCAAGACTCTGGTTTCCCACCACCTCCATCCCCCTGAGAGTCACTGAAGCAGAGAGTCTCCCTTTTGATGTTTTTTTCAAACACGCCTCCCAGGTGTGATGAGGTATTTCCTTTCCTCACACTTGCTGCCTCCCTCCTATGGGAATGCCGGCCACAAGTTTCCTCCTTCCTCCCTTGTCTTTGCCTTCCTTAGTCCTTCTCTATGTGGATGGCTTCTTACTAGCAGTGAAGGCTAAGATTTGAGGTCCCTCCTTCAGAAGACTTTCTCTGGTCAACCCATCTGATTTAGTCTCTTACAACCATCATGTCCACCCAAATAAGAAAGTACAAAATAGCAGCTCTACAGTCAGAAGCTGGCCTTGCTCTCCTATCAGACATTAGACCAACCGTGGTAAGCTTACTCTGAGACCATGATAAAATGAGACAGGGCAAGGCCAATGCATAATTTTCCTAAGCGCAAAGGCAAGGTTACAGTACCCCAAATAATAAGCATCCCCTCCTCTGCTGACTAAAATGAGTGACTGCTACTTCCTCACCAATTATAACCTCATCCGTGTTTGAGTGTCCCCTTTCTCCAGATATGATAGTTAAGATGCTGTGGCATGGGCCTGGAGAGGGGGGAGCATGAAGGAGGTGGGTCAGTGGGGGAATAAATCGGGGACATCTGTAATAACTTTCAATACAATAAAAGCTGTCCGGTGTGAATGAATCAAAATCATGCCTATTTTTTGTCAGATCAGCAAAAAATATATATATTTTGGTGTGCTGCAGAATTTTAATAATTAATTTATGTGTGCCATGGGATGAGAAATGTTGAAAATCGCTGACCTAAGTCATGAGTGCATGGGCCTTGACTTTCTCTGTTTTATGTTGTATCCACAGTGCCTAATACATAAAAACAACTCTTTAATATCTATTGCATGAATGAGAGAAAAAACCCAACTCTAGACCCAAAATTGGGATTCCTGCAAGTAGAGGTATAGGTTGGAAATTGTCCAATATGCTAACTTTATTTTTTATTTGCACAGTCTCATTCAATTTCCTTTCATTATGTACATTTAAGAGATGCTTTAATATCTTCTTTATTTAGTTTTTAAAAAAACTTAACTATGCATAATCTACTTTCCTTCCTGAGTGTAAAGGCAACAAGAAAAATATTTTTAAGTTTCATGTAAAGAAAAAGTTTAAAAACAAGAGACATAGAGGAAAAACTGAGACTTTAAGTTCTAGAGGGATATATTTGTCTCTTGAGGTCTTAAGGTAAATTCCATTATTATTAATGTTATCAGGAGGGTCACCCACCCAAATTTCATTCAAGGATGAAATATCAGAATCCTTATGACTAATTCTGTCTGATTTCTTCCTGATAGATAGCATACATTCTACAAATCAAAGAGAACAACTTTTTTTTTTTTTTTAAGAGAATTTACAATTTCTCATCTTTTGAAATGATATTTAAATGCTTCTGATTCAACTTCACAGAAAGGTTCAACATGATGCAAGATTTCTCATGTTTAACAAGCTTCTCAATAGGAGGATTAGGCTAAGACCTGAAAGAGGACAGTTTCTTAGAGGTTAGGGCTTCTGTTTCTGGCTTCATCAGGTTTTATTCTGTGGCATTAGGGGAAGTCACATTTCTTTCCCAGCTTTAGTATCATTGTGGGTGGGTTAAATACCTACCACCCATCTATTTCTTCAGAGATAAAGACTAATGTATAAATATTTGCAAATCCTTTTGAGTCTTAGAAAATAAAAGTTTCATGTAACTCAGTGTATTTAAAAATACACTGATACCACCGAGGATGTGTTAAATATGTAATTTATCCTTCATTTCTAGGTTGTTAAAGTCTAGGCTAGGGAGCAGGATTTCTTTAAGACCCGAGAATGATTTTTTTTTTTTTTAACATCCTTATCAATAGATGGATAAGGATTTCTTCAGTGAGTTAAGTAACATATTTTTCATTTTTTCCCCATACCACATTCCAAACATTAAATAGTCTCTATTTTGGGGCAAATTTTTACTCTCTTTTGCTAAAACATGTTCCCAAATACAGCAACACTGTCTTCAAGGAGGTTAAAATTTTCCCTACTTCTTATATCATAAAGTCTAGTACATTACTTACCGAATACCCTTATTTGTAATAAGTTGACTTTTCAAACTCACCGGTACTTCTACCCTTAGAACACTTTTAAAATTCAGTGTATCAGCCTCGACCAGATGGCCTCTCATGCCACCTGCTTTCTTGCCTCAAGGCAAACTGAACGAGGTCCTCTTTAGACTAAAAAATATTTGCATTTCAAAATTCTGCTTGATGCTCTGTCAAAATTGATTCTCTTCTCTGCCATCAAAAGTCACATTAGAAATAAAATCTAATTAAAAAATCTCTCTGACCCAGAGAAACTTACTCAATGTCTTTGCATCTCAGTTTCCTTGACTATGAAATGAAATTATCAGTTTTTCAGAGTTACAGGAAGAAAAGTACCTAGTCCTGCTTCTAACAGCTCCTGTTATTGTTACAAGAACTTCCACTTGCTCTTCGGCCAACACCTTTCACCGCACCTCCCCCTCTGCTCCCCACAAATGACTCCTGGGACCAGTCCAACCATTTGCCAGTCTCTCCTCCTACAATCAGGCTGTTGAACATTCTGTCCTGGGTAGTAGTGCTACTAGAAATGTATGGTTCTTTCCTCTGCTATATTCTCCTTCCAGTATACATACAATCTTGGGGTAATGTCTTTCACTACCACCAACTACTTAACTGTCTTAAGGCTGTTAAGTTCCAAATCTACACTTGTAGTTCAAACTTCTCTCTTGAACTCCAGATTTATCACCATCTTCTCTATTAGTTGGCTTGGGCTTCTGTAAAAAAATTACCATTGACTAGGTGGCTTAAACAATAAAAATTTAATTTCTCACAGTTCTGAAGGCTGGGTAGTCCAAGATCAAAGTGTCAGCTGATTCATTCAGCTCCTGGTGAGAGCCCTCTTCTTGGCTTGCAGACAGCCACCTTCTTACCATGTCCATGCATAGCCTTTCTGTGGTGAGGCCATGGAAAGAGGGAGAAAGGTCTCTCTTCCTCATCATATAAAGCCACCCATCCTATAAGTTTAGGACCCTACCCTTATGACCCCACTTAACCTTAAATTAAAACCTAAAGGCCCTATTTTCAAACAGTCACATTGGGGGTTAAGGTTGTAATGTGAATTTGGTGGGGAGGAGCACAATTCAGTTCATTGCATCTCTTTTTATTTTTAAATCTTCACCCAAGGATATTTTTTTCATTTATCTTCAGATAGAGTGGGAGAGAGAGAGAGAAATGAGAAAGATACATTGATTGGCTACCTCCTTCATGACCCCGACCAGGACCAGGGACCAATCTGCAACTAAGGCATATGCCCTTGACAGGAACCAAACCTGAGACTCTTTGGTCCGTGGGCCAACGCTCCAACCCCTGAGCCAAACCAGCCATGCAGTTCCTCACATTTCTTAAAACCCACTCTTCCATCTCCATTTCTTAATTTATTTAGTAGCTTTGGTTGGTTGAATATTGACTCACCAACGATGTCCACATTCTAATGCACAAAATCTGTGACCATGTCATCTTATATAGGTACATCTTGGAGATATTGCAGGTTCAGTTCCAAACTACTGTAATAAAGCGAGCATCACAATAAAGCAAGCTGTAATCTTTTTGCTGGTGGTGGATCTTGCCTTCAGTTTGTAAAACACATAACACCTGTGAAGTGCAATAAAGTGAGGTATGCTTGTATAGAAGATGTATTGGGTTAATGATCTTGACATGGGAGTGCCCTGGATGATCCAGGTGGGCCCAAAGAAATCACAAGGGTTCTTATAAAAGGGGTTGAGAAGGCACTGGAATGATGGAAACAGAGGTAGGAGAGAAAGAGGCAGAGGGAGGGGAGGGTTGCGGGAGGGGAGAGAGATTTGACAATGCCATGCTGCTGACTGTGAATATGGAAAAGGGAACATGAGCCAAGGAATGCAGGCGGCATTTAGAAGCTGGACAATTCAAAACAAACAGAATCTTCCCTGAAGTGCTCAGAATGAATCAGTACTGTCCACACACTGACTTTAACCCACTGAGACTGATTTTTTACTTCTGACTTCCAGAACTGTAAAACTATTAATTTGTTGTATGTGTGTTTGTGTTTGAGCCGTTAATTTGTGAAGGTACACAATGGCTCTTAACACAGGGCTTGGGACAGAGTGAGTTCTCAAACATTAGTTTTTAGGCTGTGTGATATTCTCCTTTTAAGCATAATTTCTTATTACTCTCCAATGTGCCCCTTTTACATTGTTCTATTAATAGCACTTCTCTTATTAGTTGAGAGTTTCTGTTCATTTATCTCTCCTACTACATTGTGAAAGTTTTGAGCACAGGGATTTCATCTTAGTTTTAATCCCCAGTGTCTATCATAGTGAACACCGTGGGTAACTAATGTTTACTGAATGCATGACTGGGCAGAATTCCTCATGATAGACAGCTTTCATCAGTATTTAACTCTCTATGTGAAAATATCCAGTAAACATTTCAAAGTGCTATTTGAGAGGGCAACCATGGGAGAATATCACTTACCCAGTATGTGTGAATTCCTACAGTAGCACATATAAAACATTTTGGAATTCAGTCAGGCAATAAAAATGATCAGTATTTGAAGTGAAGGGCTTGTGTTTAGACAAGCATGACTAAGAGAAACTTAGTGGACTGTCACCATAGTGGTCAAAATATTTTTAAAAATGAAAGAGGAAGCATCTTTCCAAAAATACATAGATAATTCTTTTGATGAAAAAAAAAGTATCTTGAATTACTATTTAAAATGATATTATGCAAGTCTTTAATAGCAATAACTACTTTGCATAACTTTAATATACTAAAGGTTTATAAATAAAACCATGATATTAGATCATTTTATCTTAAAGGAAATATGCATAGAAATTCACTAACACTTCTTTAAATTAAATCATAATTTAGAATTGTAGACATTTTAATTTGATTTTATATAGTCTCAAGGAATAATAACAGGCAGATGTTCTAATAAAATAAACATTAAAAAGTTTGCTTTCATGTTAAAGTGCTATTTCCATTAATGTAAACATTTTAGGTAAACTTTTATTCAGTTAATTTTGTCTTTCAGAAGACATTCATCATATTTTATCTTTTTAAAAATGTATGCTTTATTATTTTATTTATCCAAAAAATATTATTTTTCACTGAGTCCTAGATTGCAATATAAAACATTATTACATGTACGCCCAGGAAGAAAATACTGCTGCCAATTAAACTGCGAATGCTCTCAATTATAAAAAGTAACCTAAATTCAGTGATATAAAATTAGAAAACTTACTAGAGCAAATCTTGAAATAAAAGAAAAAATTACTCATACACTGAATAACTGGAATATAATCTCATTTGGTATATAGCTTTGTAATCTATTTTCTAAGCATAAAGTTTATATTTTTTATTCATAAAGTTGTTGTAATCATACCATATAGTATTTTTCTGTTATGTACGTAAGACCCTTTTATATTCACTATTAAGAGATATGCAGTTTCCATATTATTATATATGACATAATATATTTGAAGAAATCCCTTTTTAAAATTTTTATTTATTTATTTTAAATGTTTTCCATTGATTTTTAGAGGGAGATGAAGGGAAGGAAAGAGAGAGAGAGAGAGAGAGAGAGAGAGAGAGAGAGAGAGAGAGACATTGATCAGCTACTTCCTGTGTGCAGCCTGCAACCCTAGCATGTACCCTGACCAGGAATCCAACCTTCAATCTCTTGGTGCACGGGATCACACTCAACCAACTGAGCCACACTAGCCAGCACTAATTAATTTCTTTTTAAAGAGCTTTAAAATCAATCCCATTTTTTTCTATTATTTTTAAAATAAGCCTTTACCATCAAATGTGATATGAATTCTTAGTACAAGTATTTTAGAGCAACATTTTTGCAACTTAAACTTTGGTATAATTTTACTCCATTGTACTAGCTGAACAATAAGCATTACAATATTCTCATCGAAACAAAGCTAAAAGAAGTGATCTAACAATTTTTGTCAATGACACCTAACCCCTCCCCTCCGAAACCTCAAAATTTGGAACTGAAATTTTTCTTGTGGAAAAATGTTTTAATTAAATTATTATATGAGTTATGTAATGAATACAGGACAATTTAAGTGCTTAGTCCTCCTGAGTTTTTTTTTTAATTAATTAATTTTTTTATTGATTAATTTTTGTTACAGATGTTTCTCCTTTTTTCCCCCCACTGATTCCCCCCTCCCCCTCCCTCCCTGCCCCTTCCCCAGATTGTTGTCCATGTCCACTGTTCATGCATACATGCGTATAAGTTCTGTGGTTCATCCCTCCCCCACCTCCCCACTTTTTAGGGGATTGTCAGTCTGTACCCCGCTTCCGCGTCTCTGGGACTACCCCATTCCTCAGACTGTTATGTTCATTATATTCCACAAATCAGTGAGATCATATGATACTCGTCTTTCTCTGTTTGGCTTGTTTCACTTAGGATGATACTTTCAAGGTCCCTCCATGTAGTCTCAAAGGATAAGAGATCTTTCTTTCTTACCACTGCGTAGTACTCCATTGTGTATATGTACCACAGCTTTTTGATCCATTCGTCTACTGATGGACACTTGGGCTGTTTCCAGATCTTAGCTATTGTAAATAGTGCTGCTACAAAGATGGGGGTACATATATTCTTTCTGATTGGTGTTTTATGCTTCTTAGGGTATATTCCTAGAAGTGGGATCACTGGGTCAAATGGAAGATCAATTTTTAATTTTTTGAGGTGACACCATATTGTTTTCCATAGTGGCTGCACCAGTCTGCATTCCCACCAGCAGTGCAGTAGAGTCCCCTTTTCTCCACACCCTCGCCAACACTTGTTGTTTGATGATTTGTTGATGGCAGCCATTCTGACAGGTGTGAGGTGATACCTCATTGTTGATTTGATTTGCATCTCTCTGATGATTAGTGATGATGAGCATTTCTTCATATGTTTCTTAGCCATTTGTATGTCCTGTTTGGAGAGGTGTCTATTTAGTTCCTCTGCCCATTTTTTAATTGGATTCTTTGTCTTCCTTTTGTGGAGTTGTATGAGCACTCTATATGTATTGGAAATTAACCCCTTATCTGATATATCATTGGCAATTATGCTGTCCCATACAGTGGGTAGCCTTTCCATTTTGATGATTGTATCTTTCACTGTGCAGAAGCTTTTGAGTTTGATGTAACCCCATGTGTTCATTTTCTCCTTTGTTTCTATTGCCTTAGGTGATGTGACAGTAAAAATTCTGCTGCGTATGATGTCTGAAATTTTGTTGCCCACAGTCTCCTCTAGGATTTTTATGGATTCATGAGTTACATTTAAGTCTTTTATCCATTTTGAGTTTATTCTGGTCTAGGGTGTAAGTTGATGGTCTAGTTTCATTTTTCGGCAAGTAGCTGTCCAATTTTCCCAGCACCATTTATTAAAGAGGCTGTCCTTACTACACTGTATGCTTTTGCCACCTATGTCAAATATTAATTGAGCATATTGCCTTGGGTCCATTTCTGGGTTCTCTATTCTGTTCCACTGGTCTATATACCTGTTCTTGTGCCAGTACCAGGCTGTTTTGATTACAGTGGCTTTGTAGTATATCCTGAAATCTGGTATTGTGATCCCTCCAACTTTGTTCTTCCTTTTCAAGATGGCTGTGGCTATTCGAGGCCTTTTTTGGTTCCATATGAACTTTTGAAGTAATTGTTCTAATTCTGTGAAGTATGCCGTTGGTATTTTGATGGGGATTGCGTTGAATCTATATAATGCTTTGGGTAATATGGACATTTTAATGATGTTAATTCTCCCAATCCATGAACAGGGTATGTGCTTCCACTTTTTTATATCTTACTCTATTTCTTTTTTCAATGACCTGTAGTTTTCTGCAAATAGGTCCTTTATTTCTTTGGTTAAGTTTATTCCTAGGTGTCTTAATTTTTTTGCCGCAATGGTAAATGGGATTGTTTGCTTAGTTTCTCTTTCTGTGAGTTCATCATTGGTGTATAAGAATGCCATCGATTTCTTGACGTTAATTTTGTATCCTGTTACTTTGCCAAATTCATTTATTAAGTCTAGTAAACTTTTGGTGGAGTCTTTGGGGTCTTCTATGTACAGTATCATGTCATCTGCAAATAATGACAGTTTCACTTCCTCCTTTCCAATTTGGATCCCTTTTATTTTTTCTTCCTGTCTGATTGCAGTGGCTAAGACTTCCAGTACTATGTTAAATAAGAGTGGCGAAAGTGGGCATCCTTGCCTTGTTCCTGTTCTTAAGGGAAATGCTTTTAGTTTTTGCCCATTGAGTATGATGTTGGCTGTAGGTCTTTCATATATGGCCTTTATTATGTCTAGATATGATCCCTCTATTCCCACACTGCTGAGCGTTTTTATCAGAAATGGATGCTGGATTTTGTCGAAAGCTTTTTCAGCATCTATTGATATTATCATGTGGTTTTTATTCTTCATATTATTTATGTGGTGTATCACATTTATGGATTTGCGAATATTGTACCAGCCTTGCATCCCTGGGATGAATCCCACTTGGTCATGGTGGATAATTTTTTTGATGTATTGCTGGATTCGATTTGCTAGTATTTTGTTCAGGATTTTGGCGTCTATGTTCATCAGGGATATTGGCCTCTAGTTTTCTTTCCTTGTTGTGTCTTTTTTTGGTTTTGGAATTAGAATTATGCTGGCTTCATAAAACGAGTTTGGAAGTCTTCCTTCTTCTTGAATTTTCTGAAATAGTTTGAGGAGAATGGGTATTAGTTCTTCTTTGAATGTTCGGTAAAACTCCCCCGTGAAGCCATCTGGGCCTGGGCTTTTGTTTGCTGGGAGAGTCTTGATTACATCTTCAATTTCTTCTGTTGTTATTGGTCTGTTCAAGTTTTCTGTCTCTTCCCGATCCAGTTTTGGGAGACTATGTGTTTCTAGAAATTTGTCCATTTCACTTAGATTGTCGAATTTGTTGCCATATAATTCTTCATAGTAGTTGTTAACGATCTTTTGTAATTCTGTGGTGTCAGTTGTTACTTCTCCTCTTTCATTTCTGATTTTGTGTATTTGGGTTCTCTCTCTTTGTTTCTTGGTGAGTCTAGCTAAGGGTCCATCAATCTTGTTTATCTTTTCGAAAAACCAGCTCTTTGTTTTATTGATCCTCTGAATTTTTTTTTGGTCTCTATGTCATTTATTTCTGCTCTGATCTTTACTATTTCCTTCCTTCTACTTGCTCTGGGGTTTTCCTTTTGTTTGCTCTCTAGTTCTTTAAGTTGTTAGGTTAGGTAGTCTATTAGAGATTTTTCTTCTTTTTTCAGGTCGGCCTGTAGTGCTATGAACTTCCCTCTCAGAACTGCTTTCGCTGCATCCCATAGATTTTGTGTTGTTGTGTCTTCATTTTCATTGGTTTCCAGGAAGTTTTTGATTTCTTCCTTGATCTCCTCGGTGACCCATTCACTGTTTAATAACATGCTATTTAGGTTCCATGTGTTCAAATGTCTTTGCATGTTTTTGTTGCAATTGATTTCTAGTTTCATGCCATTGTGGTCTGAGAAGATGCTTGATATTATTTCAGTCTTCTTGAACTTGTAGAGACTTAGTTTGTGCCCTAACATGTGGTCTATCTTTGAGAGTGTCCCATGTGCACTTGAGAAGAATGTGAATTCTGTAGTTTTGGGGTGTAGTTCTCTGTAGATATCAATTAAATCAATTTGATCTAGTGCTTCATTTAGAGTCTCTGTTCCCTTGCTAATTTTTTGTCTAGAGGATCTATCCAGTGATGTGAGCGGGGTGTTGAAGTCTCCTGCTATGATTGTATTGCTATCGATTTCTCCTTTGAAGTCCTACAATAGTTTTTTAATATATTTTGGTGCTCCTATATTGGGTGCATATATGTTTATCAAGGTTATATCTTCCTGTTGGATAGATCCTTTCAATAGTACATAGTGGCCTTCTTTGTCTCTAGTTATGGCCTTCATTGTGAAGTCTATTTTATCAGATATAAGTATTGCTACCCCAGCTTTTTTTTTCTTTTCCGTTTGCTTGGAAGATTTTTTTCCATCCCTTCACTTTCAATCTATGTGAGTCTTTTGTTGTGAGGTGGGTCTCTTGTAAACAACATATAGATGAGTCATGCTTTCTTATCCAATCAGCTACTCTGTGTCTTTTTATGGGAGCATTCAGTCCATTTACATTTAAGGTGATTATTGATATGTACTTATTTATTGCCATTTTTGTTTAGTGTGGTTCTGTTTTCCTTCCCATTTCTCCTGGTAATTACAGCAGTCCTTTTAACATTTCTTGCAGTGCTGGTTTGCGCTAATGTATTCCCTTAGCCTTTTTTTTTTGTCTGAAAAGCTCTTTATTTGACCTTCTATTTTGAATGATAGCCTTGCTGGGTAGAGTATTCTTGGATTCAGATCCTTGTTTTTCATGACCTTGATTACTTCATGCCATTCCCTTCTAGCCTGCAGTGTTTCTTGTGAAAGGTCAGCTGAGAGCCTTATGGGGTTTTTTTTTGTAGGTAACCTGTTGCTTATCTCTTGCTGCTTTTAGGATTCTCTCTTTGTCTTTAATTTTTGACAGTTTGATTACTATGTGTCTTGGTGTGGGCCTGTTTGTGTTCTTCTTACTTGGGGCTCTCTGAGCTTCTTGAACTTGAATGCCTTCTTCCTTCACCAAATTAGGGAAGTTTTCTGTCACTATTTCTTTGAATATATTCTGTAGCCCTTGCTTACTTTCTTCTTTTTCGGGGACTCCTATGATGCGAATATTATTCCGTTTCCAGTTGTCCCATAGTTCTCTTAAGCTGCCTTCCTGTTTTTTAATCGTTTTTTCCTTTTGTTTTTCTGATTGGTTGATTTCTTCTAGCCTGTCTTCTAATTCACTGATCCGGTCCTCAGCTTCCCCTACTCTGCTTTTTAGACCTTCCAGTGTGTTTTTCATTTCTGATATGTCATTCTTCATTTCTTCCTGTTGGTTTTTCATTTCCAACTGGTTTATTTTCAACATTTCTATGTCTTTACTCATGGTGCTCATGTCCTTACACATGCTGTTGAGCTTCCGCAACATCATGGCTGTAAATTCTAGTTCTATTAACTTGCTTAACTGCACCTCATTTATTTCATCTTCTGTAGAGGTCTCTTGTTCTTTCATTTGGCTTTTGTTTCTGTTTCTCACCATTTTGGCTATCGCAGTGGGCTTTGGAGTCTCCCAAGTTTTCCCAGTGGGTGCTGGTATTCTGCTGTTTGTGGCTCCCTCTCCTGGGTTTGGATGAGGCAGGGAGGACCCACTTTTTACACCACTGTCAAGTCTTAGCTTTTCTGGTTAGTGTTGCATGCCCAAGGAATGGTAGTTATCCTCTAGCTTTTTTTTTTTTGCCTGGAGGCTATTAGTAGATGTCACCTGCAGACCCTTGGTTTCTGAGTTGCCTGAAAAACTCCCTCAGGTGCTCAGTGTAAGAGGATTTCCTGAGAGTGAGGCAGGTGTTCCTTGTTAATGGGCCTCAATTAGCATTTTAATGGCCACCACGTGGGGTTGAATCTCTGAGGGAGAGGCCACCGCCTCTCCCCAGGGCCCTGAGAAGAAGTAAAATGACCACAGTCCTGTGTGGCTGCACTCAGCAAAAGCTCTTAGCACCTTCCAAAACCCGAGTGTCCCCACACAGATCCAGTCCAGTCTGCCTTCCCTTTGCCGGAGCCCAAGGTGAGTGGCTGCTGCCAATTTAGCCTCTGTCCAGACTCTGCGTCCTGAAACCGCCTGGGACTTTTAACCCGAGGGCGCTGATTCCAACCTAGGGCAGCTGCGGCTGTGGCACCAGCTGAGGGGGTTGCACTCAGCAGAAGCCCCAGGACTGAGCCTCGGTAGCGGGACACTGCAGAGGTGGCAGTAGTGTCCAGCACAGTCCCCTGGTCCCCACGAGTCTGCGAGGCGCCCACCGAGGGCTTAGCACGCAGAGTTCGCGGGACTCAGCCTTGGTAGCAGCGTCCCGCCGAGTCCTCTGGTGCCCGCGAGTCTGTGCAGCTCCAGCCGAGAGCTTAGCAGGCTACAGAGTTCCCAGGGCCCATGCAGGGTGGGAAGGGAGGCGGTAGCAGTAACTTCCCGCCGAGTTCCCTGGCCCCTGCCCAGGCCGCTGCGGACCGTGGGCTCCCGGCCCCCTCTCGCATCCTCGCAAGCCTACCAGGATTGAGTGGGTGTTTCTGGTTAAGTGTTCCTCCAAGATGTCTTTCGGCTGCCCTTTCCTGACGATTTGCCTTTATTTTCGTTGTAAATCCAGTTTGGTCTTGGGAGATGGTCTGTGTATCTCCATTCACTTCACCGCCATTTTCCCTGAGTTTTTATAATAGCCAATTTCTAGAAACTTGTCTCTCTTTTTTTTAGTTTTTACATGTATTGTCATAAAAGTTGTTTATAATATTTTCCTATTAATTTTTAAATATTTGTTTTATTAGTGGTTATATCTTTTCTTTTTAAAATCTATAATATGTTTACTCATAGCTTATATTTGTCTTAATCTATTTTGTTAGAGTTTTATAATTTTATTAATATTTTAAGAAAGACAATCTACTGAATGGGAGAAAATATTCACAAATGGTATATCTCATAAAAGGTTAAGATCCAAAATATATAATGAACTCATACAACTTAACACCAAAAAAACCAAACAATCCAATTAAAGTATGGGCAAAGTCCTAAATGGACATTTCTCCCAAAAGTATATACAGATAGGCAACAGACATGAAAAGATGCTCAACATCAGTAATCAGAAAAATGCAAATTAATATCAGGATGTGAGATATCACCTCACACCTGTCAGAATGGCTGTTACCAATAAATCAACAAAGTGCTGAAGAGGATGTGGAGAAAAGGGAACCCTCTCAAACTGTTGATGGGATTGTAAATTGGTGCAGCCACTATGGAAAACAGTATAGATTAAAAATAGAGCTGCCATATAATTCAGCAATTTCACTTCTGGGTATTTATCAGAAAAAAACAAAAAGAGTAATTCAAAAAGAAATATGCACACCCATGGTTATTGCATCATTATTAGTAACAGCCAAGATGTGAAAGATAAATGGATAAAGAAAACGTGGTATGTAAACACAAACACACACACACACACACACAGTACTATTATTAAGCAATAAGTAATAATGATATCACAAGTGAAACATTAAAAAAAGACAAATATTGAATAATCTCACTTCTATGTGGAATCTAACAAAACAAAATAAACGAATAAACAAAACAAAACAGAAACCGACCTGTAATACAGTGAACAAGTTGATGGTTGCCAAAGGGCAGGGAGTGGGAGGATGGGATTACAACACTAAAAATAAATAAATAAATACATACATACATACATACCAAGAAAAGTAATACACACACACACACACACATACATACATAGAGAGAGAGAAAATTGGATGAGTTAGATGCTTAACTCATTAATTTTTAGCAGTATTTCATTTCTAAAATAGGCAAGTTAGGCTACATATTCACCTATAAAGTACTACACTAGTTGTACCCCAGAAGTTTTAAGATGTAGTTTTATCATTATGGTTTAGTTCTAGATATTTTCTAGTTTAGATTAAAATAACCCATGAGTTATTTATTTACATTCAAAATAATCCATGGTGTAACAGTATGAAGGTTCCTCAAAAATTAAAAATGGAACTGCCTTATGACCCAGTGATTCCACTTCTGGGTATATAGCCAAAGACACTAACACACTAATTCATATGTACCACTATGTTCATTGCAGCATTGTTTACAATAGCCAAGATTTGGGACCAACCAAGTATTCATCAATAGACAAATGGATAAAAATGCTGTGGTACATATATACCACAAAATATTACCCTTCCACAAAAAATAATGAAATCTTACCATTTGCAACAGCATGGATGGACCTAGAGAATATTATGCTCAGTGAAATAATTCAGAGAAAGAAAAGTACAATATGATTTCACTTATATATGGAATCTAAAGAACAAAATAAACAAACAAAATTGAAACAGACTCATAGATACAGAGAACACTGATAGTTGCCAGAAGAGATAGGGGCTAGGAGAATGAATGAAAAAGGTGAAGGGATTAAGAAGTACAAATTGGTAGCTGCAAAATAATCATGGGAATGCAAAGTACAGCATTCTATACTATATAGCGAAATATAGTCAATAATATTGTAATAATTATTTATGGTATCAGGTGGGTAATGGAAATATCAGGGTGGGGGGGCACTTTGTACAGTATATAATTGTCAAACCACTATTCTGTACACTTAAACTAATACAAAATAATATTGAATGTAAACTGTAATTGAAAAATAAGTTTTAAATTAAAAAATAATGAGTTATTTTTAAATATCCTTAACTTTCTAATTTTGTTACCTTTATATTATTTCTTTCTAACTTAACTGTATTTTCATTAGACATGTATTTCATAAAGGTCTGATTTGTTGCAAATTGCTTTATGTCCTTATAAATTTTCATAAATATTTTGTGTACTTGAAGATAATGTGATTCTGCAAATTTGAATTTGTTATTTTCTGTATTTTTATATACAATAGGATTGTTCATTGTACTTTTCACATTATATAGTCTTATGGATTTTTTTTGTGCTTGGTTTAGCAATTATTAAAGGAAGTGTATCAAGATCTACTGTATTGGCAGATTTATCAATTTTTTATTTTAATACTACTGTCAATTTTTGCTTTCCATATTTGGAATATGTCTTTATACAATTCTTGTTGAGCAATGTAAAAAGCTAAAGTCCAATACTATTATTCCTAATACTGAATGTAATTAAAAATTATGAAAATATTGCTCACAAATATTAAAAAGGTAACCCTTTGAGCTTGGGCATGACCATTTTAAAACTAGCAAAAATTGCTAATAGCTAAGTAAGTACTAGGTACCATTTAAAGTGCTTTATATAAATAAATTCATTTAAAAATGCATGATTGAGGTAATTATGAAAATTTAAAAAATACTAGGACTATCAGGCTTCTTTACATGAGCCACTGATAATGATAGAATTAATTAATTTAAGGATGTCTAGGAGACTTTCATATATTTTGGAATCTCAGTGGGAGACACACATACACTATTCTTCATAATGTCTCATTGTTGGGGTAGATTACAACTCTCATCTAGTATGATAGTCCTGCTTTCCTTAGGATACAAATAATATATGGAATATAGACCTTGAGAATTCTTATAAACCTGGCATTCTAGAAACATATTTCTTAAGCAGATCCTTAGATTTTTAATCCATTCAAAATCTTTACTCTTGGTATGGTAACTGCAACTCTAAATTTAAGACTATATTATTTTCAGCATCCCAAAGTGTTCATCGATGGAATATTATTCAGCCATAAAAAGTGAGTAAATCCTTCCATTTGGGACAACCTGGATGGACCTTGAAATAAGTCAGAGAGAGAAAGACAAATACTATATGATCTCACTTACATGTGGAATCTAAAAGCAATGACAAAAACTCTACCAAATTCATAGAAAAATAGATCAGATTTGTGGTTATCAGAACTGAGTAGGGTAGAAAGAGAGAGAAAATTGGATAAAGGTGGTCAAAAAGTACACATTTCCAGATAACGAAGCAACAGGGATGTAATGTATAACATGAGGACTGTAGTTATCACTGCTGTATGATACTATACAGGAAAGTTAAGACAGTGGATCCTAAGAGTTCATATCACAAAAAGAAATTCATTTTCCTTTGCTTTTTATTGTATCTATATGAAATGTTGGATGTTAACTAAACCTATTGTGCTAATCATTTCACAATGCAAATAGATCAAACCATCATGCTGTACATCTTAAACTTATACAATGATGTATGTTACTTCTTTCTCAATAAAACTGGAAAGAATTAGTCATGAATAGCAGTAGCTACACAAGAATAGATAGCACTATTTATCATGTCTAAAAGAAAATAATTGTACTACCTGAGCTTTGCAGGAGAAGCTGCTAAAACCACATAAACAACACCTAGTCTTATTTATTAGATTAAAAGCTCAAGAAACGGTGGACAACTACAATAGTATAAGTTTCTAATTTTAGCCA
Source organism: Molossus molossus (assembly GCF_014108415.1). NCBI lineage: Eukaryota > Metazoa > Chordata > Mammalia > Chiroptera > Molossidae > Molossus > Molossus molossus. The sequence goes on from NW_023425388.1 coordinate 87,572,961, forward strand.
CATTATGTTTTGAAATCAAAAGAGTTAAAGAAAAAAGCATAGAATTTTAAAAAGTCAATAGGCCAATGGAAGATAACAATAATGAGAAATGCATTTGTAATAATTGAATATATATCATATAACTCTTTAAAATTGAGATTAATAAACAGTAGGATGTTTTGAACTTTTGAAAAGCATTTTGTGCAGGCATGTAACACTGCAAGCAGAGCAGAGAGAGAGATGCTTAATATTTTTTGTTGTCATTTAAAAAAATAATTGAAGGTTAGACAGTTGCTTTGAGTTTCACTGCACAGAGAGTTATGAATCAGGGAAAATATGACAGTGTCCATGTTCATGTTAGTAGAATAAATGAAAGCTTCATGTCAGTTGTCATGGATGCTGCATTTCTTTTTGATTAGAAAAGAACATCAGTCAGAAAAAACCTACAACTAAAGAGTAAAATATATTGCATTTAGTCCACAAATAAAGAGAAATTTTTATTTGAGAAATTATAAAACTGGTATTTCCGCACACTAATTGATATTTTGAGACAAATACAGACTAGACTATTTCTTGATCCCCCACTTGCTTTTGTTTTATTTACTTCAAAGTAAGCAAAAAATATTCTTTAAATAAAATATTTTGAATGGCCCTGGCCGGTTTGGCTCAGCGGTTAGAGCGTCGGCCTGCGGTCCAGAGAGACCCGGGTTCGGTTCCCGCTAAGGGCATGTACCTTGGTTGCAGTTTGTCCCCGGCCCTGGTTGGGTCATGAGGGTGACAGCCACTCGATGTGTCCCTTTCATGTCGATGTTTCTCTCTCTCTTTCTCTTCTTCTCTCTCCCTCCCACTCTATCTGAGCAAAAAATGGAAAAATGTCTTCAGGTGGGGATAAAAAAAAAAATTTAGAAAAAAAAATATTTTGAATGATATGGATTATTTATTTTTAATGTTAAATGTTTAAAGTTTATCTAGGAAGATACATAGGAAACAATTCTTGTGGTTTTATTTTATGTTGTAAAAAACGATATGGAAAGGCTTTGGGGTTAAAAATAAGGGAGAGAGTCAGAAATCAATGTATATTAGAAGGTATTAGAAGAGTATTTTCATTTTTGGGGATTTCCCCAACTTGTCTCATTTTATAGACCACTGAAAACATAGTAGGCCTGGCTTTCGGTTAAAGATGGTAGCATAAACACGTGCTTACCTTCTCTCGCTCTCAGAGGCCCCTCTAATAATAAAAAGGAAAACAGTAGATGTAAACCCTTGAAAACAAAGGACAAAGGTGGGACTTTAGTGGATGAGAGTCCAGCACATTTTTTAAAAGATGGAAGATGACTGCGGAACATTAATGAGTGTAGTTGGGCAGTACAAGGAGAGAAGAGGTTGCTTTTGTTGAAAGGAGAGAAATTCACAAAGTGAAACCGTCGATGGACTCCTGGTTTAGATGCATCTGTGACAGCAAAGGGCAGAAGTGAGACCTGGGCCCCTAAAAAAACAAAGGTATGGTTTGAAAGTTTTACAAGGAAGAGTTGACTACTAACTCCTATAAAATATCAGAATATTCTTGTTCAAAAAGTAAATAAATGTTCCCAGGGAAAATACAATCCTCATATTGACATTTGAATATCTCCAATAAAACAGATCCTCAGCACCCAAAATGCTGCTGAGTATAGACATGCCAGCATTCTCACACGGAGCCTCCAAACAGTCCCTCATTTGTGAAGATGAATGACAAGCCAAGAATCACCAGGCATGTGAAAAGAGTTTCCAGTAGGAAAGAGAGTCAAAAGCAATAAAACAGAAAGAAGGAAACTAAAATAAACAGCAATGGTGTGTGACAAGATAGTTCATCTATCAAGAAAGATCTGGATGTTAAAATAAATAAATAATAAGAAAATTAGAGAGCTATCTGAAAACTAAAATGATTCTAATTTTAATTAAAATTTATTAAAAATATTCAATAAAAGTGTTGGAACATATGTAGATATAGTTGAGGAAGTCTGCTATAAAATAAATCTGCATTTACAAAGAACAAACACAAACAAATATATGAGTTTAATGCTGAAGATGGTAAGGGGGTTCCATAAATGACTAATAGGAATTCCAGAGGGAATAAAAAGAACTCAGGTGAGAAAAACTGCAAAGAAATAATATGAAAGATTTTCAAAAAGCCAGAGCCTCTCTGTGCGCAGCACCTAACTTGCCATTTCAGGGTAAAATACTCCAGGCATTTCACTGGTTAGCAGGAGCGCTGTCCATTAAAAGACAATAGAGCAATGCCTTTAAAATTCAGAGGGAAAAATTGTTTTAAACTTGCAATTCTATTTATTTTATTTATTCAAAAGACATTTTCAGAGATACAGAATCCAGAAAATTACTCTGCAAATGTCAAAGGAGAATTTGTTCCAGCAAAATGAAGATGGTAAATCAAGAGAGAGGAAGATCATGGGATACTGGAAATAATGGCTTCAAATTAGTTCGGCGACCTGGAGAGAGGATGAGACCCATGCATCAGTCTACATGGAAGCAGGAGAGCAGAGCTCAGAAAGCAGCTGCCCACATGACAGTCTGGATATGCTGAAGCAGCCAGAGCAGGGTTGGCAAGCTTTTTCTGCCAAGAGCCAGATAATAAATATTATAGGTTTGTGGAAAATTCCGACTGTGTTACAACATTTAATTCAGCAGTTTCAGCACAAGAGCAGCAATCAACTCTAAGTAGACAAATGGTTATGGCCGTGTCCCAATAAAACAGGTAATTTGGTCTGTTTGCCAAACCCTGCTCTAGAAAAACTCAGTCATGAATTTACAGCAGCATTACCAAGAGGACATCAGAAAAGGAAACCTGTTTTGGAGAAGGTGGCATCACTGAAAATACCTACATCATTCGGCAGTCAAGGAAGGCTAAACCTTTCTCTTTTCCTAGCTCGGCAAAAAATGACATCTCTTACCGGGAGCTCCCATATTAGAAATCTTATCAGAAAGAGTCAACATATTTACCAACATTCATATAGCACTTTGAAAATAAGCTCTTTTTACATTTCCAATTTGATTATAAATATAATGAAATAGTGCCTATATTTGTTGGGACAATATATGGAGACCTAAGCATAATATCTAAGGATATAAAGGTAATATCAGTTACAAAGTAATAGCTATACTGAAAGAAGATATAGGTATATACTGGGTGTTGTAAGAAAGCTAAATCTTTATCTGTGATACTAGGAAGTCAACAGATAATATCTAATGTTGAAATGGATATGAAATTAACCATTGGGATTGGAAAACAAAATCAGTTAAAAGTCTTGTCACAAATGATCAGGGCTTAGCATTCGATGAGGAGTTGGGGGGTGGGAGGGAGAGAGCTATGCTTGTGTTTTTCATTACAAGCCCTCCTATTTGAAAATAAAATTTTAGGTATGTGCAAGTCACTTTGATTTGAAAAATTAAAAAATTTAAAAGATGGTAGATATATAGAAGTCTTTATAACTGTGACAGAAATCTGGCATTCTCCTTCTGACCACTGCTTTTGTGGGACGAAACTAGAGTAAAAGGTGCCATTGTTCTCCAGGACTATGGGCATTTGTTCCATCAATCAACAAGTGAACCTTAACAGGCTAACACGTCAAATATAAGACAACACTACATTTATCGTTTTTTCAAATTTATTTTTTAAAAAAGAGAAATTTAACTCTTTTGCCTTACCTCTTCATTTTTCTATGCTGAGCCAGGAATTGGATTCTGCAGTAATTGGACCCACTACTCAAAAAGGAGCTGAGCAAACCTTCTGAACTTTGCTTACAACTTTCTCAAGCAAGGCATTCCTGCCAGCTCTTGAGAGGAACTCACTTTTCACTTTTCTCTTCCTGTCTCGGTCATGCACATTTAGAATATGAACACTGTATTTTGTGGATATGCTTCCCATAGGGCGTGGCTCTACTCTAATCTTTTATAATGTCTCAGTTATTTGTTGTCTTCATAGGAAGTACAGATAATGGGGTAAAAAGATATTATGTAACATATAAAGAACATAGTGATTTCCATCCTTTTGTAGAAGTCATTGTCATAACATCTAAATATACTTAAGACTTAAAAACTCTCTAAAATTGAGGATTCTTATTATATTCACAAGCAGAAGACAAATTAAAACAACAAATAGCCAAATTTTCATTCTTGCCTTGAAAGGTACTGAGTTTTCCCACATAGATCTCAACATGTCAGTCTTCTCCTAAATATTCCTGTGTTCTTTATCTTATTAATTTGGTCAGAAACTGAGACTTACTCCATATCGTATGCCTTATTCTCATGAATCTCTGCATCTTACTGGTTTCTCTGCTGCCAGTCATTGCTCATTGTACTGCTTCCTCCACTAGACACGAGAGTGATCATTTTAGTTGTAAATATGACTATGTAATTCTCCTAACATTCTTCAGTTACTCTCCAATCTCATCAGGATGAAGTAATTTCATCTCCTGGGCCTTCCTTGATCCTTCAATTTAATTTGTATGCCTATTCTCCTAGAGGTTGATGCATCCATATCATGTCTCCACCACAACGCTTAACCCTGGGGATGTATAAGGTGAAGTACTATTTCACTTCCCTCACCCCAATTTTACACTAGGCTATAATATAAGCCTTTTAAAGACAAAAATTATTTAATAAATGAATAAGTACTCTCATTTTTGTGAACTATAAATTCTATATCCATTCACATGTTGAGTATTGTTTAAAGGGCTGAGGGTACTGCAGTGAATAAGAGAAACAAAGAAGACAGTAAGAAAAACAAAAAATATATTTCAGTTGGTTATAACTGATACAGAAAAAAAGTAGAGTAAGGAGCAAAAGGAGTGAGAGAGAAAGGTTACTACTCTTCTAAATTGTGTCTCTGATAAAGTAACATTATCCTAGAAGTCAGAGGAAGTAGGGGAGTAAGAAGGAGCCAAGCATGATGTTACTGAGAGCTTTGCAGTCAGGTGGAGCAGCAGGTACAAAGGTCTTGAGACAGGAATGCATGTTTGAAGAAGAACAAAGAAGCCACTGTTTCCAAGAGCAGTGAGGAAGGGAGAGGCTGTGGGATATGAAGTTGAAGAGATAGGTAGATGAACAGGTTTTTACTTTGAATGAGTCATGAGGTGATTGGAGGTTTCGAGCATAGAGTGACACAATCTGGTTTACATTTCAGGAAATCTTCTGTTGCTTTGCATGGAGAACATATTACAGAAGCACAATGGTGGGAGAAAGGAGGCCAGGAGAGATGCTGTGAAGTGGTAAAAAAAAAAAAGGTTGGATACTGGAACATATTTTGCAGGCAGAGCTGGCAGGGTTTGCCGCTGGATTGATGTGGCATGTGAGAACATGTGAACCATGCTTCAATGAGGGAAATTTAAAATCTCACTCTAAAGAATGACCTCATGACAATAGTCAATATCCAAATTAATGTTGGTCCTGCTAAGGCACTTGGATTTTTTGTGGATCAATGCACTTTGAGTTAGGTAGTGACAATCCACTCTATGCCTACAAATCACTGAAACAGATCAGCAATTATGATGCAGTATTCACATCACAAAGCTGGGGAGTGACTGCTAAAAGACAGATGGACAGGTGGCTGAATGAAAGCAAAGAACGCAGCCATATCAACCCAAATAGGTGGAGACGCAGCCATATCACCTCAAAATGAAAGGTGGTTTAAGAAACAGCAATTGCACAAGTGCCAGAGGGAGATATTTTTATGTAGAAAGAGTAAATTCACAAATATAAAAGGTTATTTGTAATACAGTAGTGGTTAATAAGAGCATGGTTCTGAACTCTGGGATTGAATTTGGCTTTATTATTTACAAGCTAACCAGCATTTTAATAACAACAACAATAACAACAGTCACTTTGAACAAGTCCTTTAATCTCTATCTTAGTTTCCTTTTCTATAAAATGGACATATGTGATTCTTGTGATCCTTAGCATTGTGAGGACTGAAAGAGACATCTAAAGTTTGTTTCAAGCATATAAACATTTAATAACTCTTGCCTACTTTTAATACCAAAGAGAGACCACTTTTCCTGATAGGATGAAGCAAAAGAGGGAACCATAGAAAAGATTCTGACAGGAAAAGAATTCCAAAGTTTCCATTAAACAAGAAACTGCATTAGACCACACAGAAAGCCCATGTGCTTCAAGCTCTAAACATTCGTTATGTGATACACCTTCCATCCTGTGAGCTCGTTTACACAACCACGAAAGCAATAAATGACAAGCTATGAAAGAGCATTAAGTACTTGCCTTGCTGCTATTTCCATCTTTCAAAAAATCAACAGAAACTGTTATTTGGACTAAATTCCAAATAAAGAACTATGAAGTATAAGGGAGTAAGAACTTGGGGGAAAAAATGACCATTTTCATTTCATGACACCTGACAGCCTAGAAAAAAAGCCCTGGCCATAATTTATATTAAACTATAGGATGATGGTTTTAAAAAAATGTACATTGATTGGGTACAACTTCATGATCTACAGAGTGATGTATAGGTGTCTCTAAAATACAAATGAACATACAGGACAAATAGACAAACAAAAACTCATAGACATGGACAAAAGTATGGTGGTTACCACAGGAAAAGGGGGTAGGGGGAGGTAGCAAAGCATAAAGGGGGTCAAATATATGGTGACAAAAAGAGATTTGACTTTTGTTGATAAAAATAGAATGCAATATACAGATGTTGTATTGAACTGTACACTTGAAATCTATATAATTTTATTAACTAATGTCACACCAATAAATTTAATTTAAAAATGAGATAATAAAAAATAGAGAATTTACACAATGCAAACACAATTATCCCAATGAAAGAGAAAATGAAAATGTTCTCTAAATAAATTCTCTACAGAGAGCTCTGAGCTCAGTTACAATAGAGACACATAGCTATCTTGCAAGGCAGAACATCTCAGGGATGATACAGATAATAATTGTACTGGCTGATCTAATTGAGATGGAGAATGACCTGGACAGTTTGAGAAAATTCACCGATAGGAACATGATGAAATTTAATTAAGAAATATTTATTAAGTGGGAATATGAGAAAAATACGTGTGGATAGCTAGATAGAGAATATGTATGATTTATATAAATATATATAGTGTGCATGTATAAATAAAATATAACCTTGTACTCAGCAGCACAAAGTCAACTGGACAAATATAGAAATAGGCCTGATTTGACAGCAACTCATCTGAGAAAGACGACGTGGGATAAACCGGTGTACTCTCCATGCCAACAGTGTATGGCAGCTGTTCAAAGAGCAAATGCAAACTCGGCTGCATTAATTGAAGCACAGCAGGAAAGGTGCTAGCCCTGTGTTTTCTGCATTGATTAGAACATATTTGGAATATTGGATTCAATTCTGAAAAGACTTAGAGAAAAACTCTAGTTCTCCAGAGAAATGTTATCGGAATGATGAAATATCCAGAAATCTTGTCAGATGAAAATGGCTGAAAGGTTTAGACAATTTATTTTATTTATTTTTTTATCCTCACCCGAGGACATTTTTCCATTTTTTTGTTCACATAGAGTGGGAGGGAGAGAGAAACATCAACATGAAAGGGACTCATCAAGTGGTTGCCACCCGCACAACCCAACCAGGGCCGGGGACAAACTGCAACCGAGGTACGTGCCCTTAGCGGGAACCAAACCCGGGTCTCTCTGGACTGCAGGCTGATGCTCTAACCACTGTGCAAAACCGGCCAGGACAGATTTAGACAATTTAGACTTGAAAAGAAAGATTTATGAGGCTCACATGTTGTCTTCAAACACTTGAAGGGTCATAGTGTAGAAGAAAGATTAGGTTTTCTTGGTATAAGTTCAATTTTGCAGAACTAGTACTAGTGGGTAGTATTATAAGGTTACATCCAACGTTACATGGAAGCACATTTTTACTTGTAAAGATTCTTGGTTTATTGGAACTGTTCCCAAGGGAATGGGCTGTCTGGCAAGGCAGTGAACACCTTCACTGGTAGTGTTCTGATTAAGGTTAGATGGTCAATGACATCTACTTTATCTCATTTGCTTCTCACAACAGTTATGAAGTGGGAAAAACATTTTATTTTTATTTAAATTACTTACCTAATATAAGCAAAATTCATTCCTCTTTTCTTTAATTATTTTAAAATTTGTATGTCATTAAAACTAAAAATTCATCAAACTAAAAAGACACAAACCATTACTAACAGCCAAGAAGCAGAGCTAGAGTTATATTTGCATAAAGAAAAAGGAAAAGCCTAGGTTTTAAAGAAAAATTAGATATAATAAACAACCAGTGTCATGGAACTCTAAAATCTCTTGAAATTGTCCAAAATTCCTCTTCACAATCTCCACGCCTCTTATTTTACCACTTCTCTCTTCCCCTGTCTAAACTGCCTTTTCCTCCTCTTAGCATTCCTTAGCTTTCACATCCATCTCTGTGATTCCATCTGATAGCCAAGTCTGCAGTGATCTCTAGAGCTCTAGATTCTTTACATTTCACTAGCAATTTATATGTATGCTTCGCTTACTTGTAATGCTTCTTCCTTTTACCTGTCTTTCTAACTCCTTTCTACTTCTTTCTACTTTTCTTAGCTTCCTTTTTGAGCCTCAGCCCCTTTACTTGTAAAATGCATAGTATGTAACCCAAGGCGGATTACCTAGTAATTGTTAAATAAGGAAAACATGAATATCCTTCATTAGAAGTACAAAGTAAGAATAAACTTAGAGACAAAATGGCAAATAAAATCATACTCTGTTTTCCATAGTAGGCTTGAAAAATAATGATTCACTTTATTTTTTACAAAACAAAGGTTGTAAAACATGACCACAAATTCCTCGCATCTCTGTATACATGCTCCTTGGCTTTGTTGCTCCTCTCACCAAGAGGAGAAGCTATTTTTCCACATTGTTAAATCTGAGTTGGCCTTGTGACTTGTTTTGAGCAAGATAAAGTATCAGAATTATACTGTCAGAGTTCAGAGCCAAGGCTTAAAGAGACTATACAACTCTTTCTCCCACCTGCTTAGAACACTGCCTTGAGACTGCCATGTCTAGCCTGCTGGTGGAGAAAAGATATGGAGCAGAGATGAGCCGTCCCTAACAGACCCTGCCCCTCCCCCATCCCTTAGGCCAACACCTCAGCAACACAGTCCAGCTGAGCCACCATTCACAGGAGTGACCCCAGGTGAGACTGTAAGACAAAACCCCCAGCTCCAGCTAAGCCTGACCCAAATTGTTTACCCACAGAATTATGAGTAAACAAAATGATTATTATTTGAAGCCATTTAGTTTTGAAATGGTTTGTTATTCAGCAATGGATAAACTGAAATGGCTACAAAGACAAAAGCCATTGGTTAAACAAATAGACAATTAGACTGAGAACACAAGTGCCACTTGGGAACAATCAACTAATTATCTCATGCTAGTGGAACTATAGTATGACATAAGCAGATCATATATTCAGATTTATGGCCTTAATTCACATCTTACTGTTCACCAGTGTAGAATGCACATGGTCTCTCAGGCAGCATTAATGAGTATGTGGCATTATTAAATAATCATAGAGCATAAACAACCTTTTACTTCTTTACAAAAGAGAAATCCAGAACTATATCCAGTTTTTATCTTATCCTCCAAATTTAAATAAGAGCCCACCATCTTTATTATATTCATATTAAACTTAAATCTCCAAATGAACTTCAAGTTTAGAAAATTTCTATATGTGGTAGGTAGATTTCTAAGATGGCCTGCAATAATCCCTGGATCCTTGTATTCCTGACACTGTGTGAACGCCTCCTCTTCAGTGTGGCCTGGATTTAATATTATACGTATAGCCAATAGAATATGGCAAAGGTGATGTGATATCACTTGCATGATTAGGTTGCAACAGATTATGATTTCAATCTTGCTAGCAGACACTCTTGCTGGCTTTAATGAAATAAGCTACCATGTTAGAGAGACCCACATGACAAGAATCTGAATGTTCTTCAGCCAACTGGCAATGAACAATTAAGGCCTTCACTACAACAACCCTCAAGGGACTCTATCCTGACAGAAGCCATATAAATGAGCTTGGAAGTAGATCCTTGCCCAGTTGAGCCTTCAGATGAGATCACATCCCTAACTGACACCTGAATTGCAACCTTGTAAGCAACCCTGCAGGAGCTAAACCATTCCTGACCCCATAAACTGAAATAGTAATAGTTCTTGTATTTAAGTTTAGGGGTAATTTGTTATATACCAAGAGATGACCAATATACTATAGTAATGTAAGGAATAAAAATTGTTGCTCTGGCTGGTTTGGCCCAGCGGGTAGAGCGTCGGCCTGCGGTCCAGGGAGAGCCAGCCAGGTTCGGTTCCTGCTAAGGGCACGTACCTCGGTTGCAGTTTGTCCCCAGCCCTGGTTGGGTTGTGCGGGTTGCAACCACTTGATGTGTCCCTTTCAAGTTGATGTTTCTCTATCTCTCTCCCTCCCACTCTATCTGAACAAAAAATGGAAAAATGTCCTCGAGCGAGGATAAAAACAAACAAACAAACAAACAAACAAACAAACAAACAAACAAACAAAAATTGTTGCTGTTGGTATGTGGGTCCCCTCTTTTGGCTGTCAGCCTTAAGAGAATGTATCATTATTATTTTCTTTTTCTATAAGCTGTACCCAGTCTTCCCCTATCTCCTTGGAGTACTTTTATACAAATGTCAATTTTCCTTCATTCCAACAAATATTTTAGTAAGTCATGAGAAAAACTCTTCAAGCCCGGTCAGTGTGACTCAGTGGTTGAACGTCAACCCATGCACCAAGAGGTCACCAGTTCGATTCCTGGTCTGGGCACATGCCCAGGTTGTGGGCCAAATCCACAGCAGGGGGCATGCAGGAGGCAGCCAATCAATGTTCTCTCTCATTGATATTTCTATCTCTTTCTAATATCAATAAAGAAAAAAAATTAATAAAAAAGAAAAACTCTTTAAGATTATCTTGCATTATACAAACGCAATACAAAATAAATTCTCAATGTAATCTTTTCTGTAAGATTTTATATTCACCATGTAAATGCAAGGAATACAGTAAATTCTATATTTTGAGTTTATTAAGCAAATTATTAATAGAAAGTATTACAACTACTATAATTCATACCTGTCCTCTATAATTTGTTCTAGCTTAATTTTATTTTTATTTTTTTAATCCTCACCTGAGGATATTTTCGTTGAGTTTTAGAAAGAGGAAAGGGAGAGAGACAGAATCATCCATGTGAGACAGAAACATCAATCGGTTGCCTCTTGCACATCCAGGGATCAAACCCACAATACCCTGACTGGAAATTGAACCTGAGACCTTTCGGTGCATGGGATGATGCTTCAACCAACTGAGTCACACCAGCCAGGGCTCTTCTAGCTTAATTTTATTTTGTATATATTATGCATTTGATTTCATATTATTTTAACTTTGCTATACTTTAACTTACACTCTATATTATTTTTTTTGTTGCTAACCACACACACACACCATATATATATATATATATATATATATATATATATATATATTTACTTGTTTATTAGACAAGTATTTACTGACAAAATTGAAACTTCATTTTTAATTGGTAATTTTAAAGTAACATTGAAAAACATAGATATCATTCCTAAATTACTCATCAACACATATCATCACTAATTCTTATATTAATCCTGCAAGATAGCTATTATTATTATTAATTTATTATAAAATGAGCAAACCAAATTTCTGAAAGATTACTAAATTTGTGAAGTTCAGAGAGTGAATTAGTACCAAAACTGTGATACAAGCTGTTGTTTTTCTGGCTTCAGTCTGTGTCTTCTCAATTCATATTATAATGTCCATGGAGAATGAATAAAACCCTTCTTTTATTACATCATTTAATTTAGAAACCTATGAAATTCTTGGGTAAAAAGCACAAAGATCTTGCCAGAGTCTGCTGTTGATCCTATTTTTAGTCTATTAGGACAAAAGAGTTTCCAAGAATAGAAAAGCAAATTAATCTGGCTTCTACTATAACCCTTTAATTGCTAGACAACAATCAAATTGGCCTCTGATAGGATCATCTCATGTAAATACAGAGGAAATGGCCTATAAATACAATTTTCTTCTAAAAGTAAATTGTGAAACCACATCTGGAATACTGCCTACATTTTTCATCGTCTTGTTGTAAGAAAATATACTATAGCCATAGAAGAGGAATAAAAATAATAAAGAGAATAAGAAAGCTTTTTTAAAAAACAAAACTTAAAATAATGGCTTCTACAGCAGAAATAAGAGGCTGTTGGGGGTGAGGGGGGATTAGGAGAGGCACACAGAGCAAGCATTTGCCTTATATACCATCAAGGGCAACTATGACCTCAAACAAGACAGCAATAACAGAACCAAATATTAGGCTGAATAAATCACTGGTTTGACACTCACTTTTATATCCTTTTTGTTGTCCTTTTGTCTTTCTTTTACCTGAAGATGACTGTTGAGAAAGGAACAGTTGAAACTTCCTGGGCTATTCCAGGAAGAGAAAGAATATGGTGCCACTAAGCCAAGAGAAGATAAGGCTGACAGTGGAGGCAATAATGAGTTTCATATAGATAAAGGGCTAGAATGAATGACAGGGAGATTTCATGCATTTCCATTGAGACTAGAGAAAGAGGGAAGGTCAAAAATAAGAACGGTGCCCTATGGGCTTAGGGAAACAAAAATGATGTTTTCAATGGAATAATGTTTCGAAGATACAGATACTATGCTAGGCAAGTTTTTCTTATATTGGTTTAGGTTCAATACTTCCCTGAAAAAGGGATAGCCTTTCTATGACCTTTTCTAGCCTGTGATTAAAATTCAGTTTACCAGCTTTCTCATTATCTCAAGATATGTATAAAATAATAATTCGACCCTAATCTGACTTGGCTCTTTTAGCCTGGGAATTTCTGTTTTATAGTCCTCTGGCCACAGTATTTTATTTTATGATGCGAAAAGTCAAAGGAGATAGATGATCTGGATAGGCTCCTATGCAACAGAGCTGCTCACTTCATTTAAATGGAAATGTGCATTTTCATGAAAATTCAGGCCTGTACTGATGAACAAAGATAAGCTGCCACTATTAAACAGAATAGTGATATACAAAAAAGAAAGAAAGTGCTCTAGAAAACTGATTTAAAAAAAAAAACAGTAAAATTTAAGCAATTTTAAGAAAACATATGTATATAACCTAGATACAGGACAAATTAGATTTTCTAAGGATTTGTCACATAATATTTGGATGGTTATAAAGTTGCAAACCCCAGGACAGAGGTTGTGTGTGGAGGGCAAGTTGACTATATGTCTCTTTGATGAGCCTAATGACTCAGTATGAAAAAACTTATTAGCACAGTGCCTTTTACAACTAGACATTAGCCAATTAATAAACATTTTTCAGTGAACATGTGAAGAAGTATCATGGGTTAGGTATGATATAAATTTCCATGCTCTTTCCTTTCTTAAAATTTTAATGTTGTTACTTTTAAGTTCATTTTTGTAACCCATTTAAGGAATATTTAATAATCACATATTGTGCCTTCCAACTAGAAATCTCGAAAACATTCTCACTGATTTCTTTGTGAAAAATCATGCAGGTATTGCAGATTTTTCCTCAGCAATCAATTGTGAATCTATTGTTACTCTCAATGCCTTTGTCAGATCTAAATATTTTTACTGGACGATGATTAAGACTTGATGTCTTGCTTCTTCCTCCCATCTTCTCCTTCCACCCCACCTCTGTCCAGCACCTACACTGCCACTTAAGTCCTTTAACTCACACTTCGAAGGGGAATACCTAATGCACACAGATGATGGTGAAATGGAGTCTGAGAGGACACAATCAAATAGGTGGGGGGAAATAAAGGATACGAGACAACTTTATTTACAGTAAAAATGTGGGCAAATAACCAGGTGTGCAATTATTTCATAGATGTTATGAAATTCTGTTCAAATTCTTCTTTAGTTTGACTGAACAATGCTGTCCCACGGTACTGTAGGAAATGTCCACACATTCATGAGTGTTTTTCACATGCAATTAGAGTTTTAGGAATTCAACCTAATGAATTAATACAAATTTTGTTTTCTTTTAATCCTCACCTGAGGATATGATATGCTTTTATTGATTTTTTTGTCTTGTTTTGAGAGAGAGAGAGCCGTATCCATGTGAGAGAAAAACATCAATTGGTTGCCTCCCACATGTACTCCAACTGGGGATCGAACCTGCCACCTATGTATGTGCTCTGAACAGGGTCAAACCTGAAACCCTTTGGTGTGTGGGACAATGCTCCAACCAACTGAGCTACTCAGCCCAGACCACCTAATGAATTTAATTAAGAGAGCAGTATAGGCCAGGAGCACAAAGAGGACAGTTATAACAACGTTGTTTCATAAAACATTTTTTTGTTTTTACGATTTTCCTGCAGATGAACAGTAAAAGGACGCTTAGCACATTATTTGAAAGTTGAAACCATCAAAGATGAATAAATATATACTGATATATAGGATTGACTACATGATTTAGATATTGTCTTTGCCAGATGAGAGGAATCCCCTTACAATTTACTAGAGTTTAGACAGAGCAGGAGGAATATGATATTAAAACAGTCCCATTAATAGTTATTGTTTACTTTGGCAGTATCTGTTACACATTTTTTAGGGCAGCATTTATATTTTAGCTGGAAAAACCCTAAAGCTGAAGAAAAAATTAATTTCTTTGTTTACACTTTAGATATTTGATTTTATCTTTTAATATGATTTCAGGCAGCATTGTTTAATTTCTACACAAATGTCTATGAGAGAAAATGCTCTGCTGTATGTGTGAGAGTATGGAACACTGCAGTGTAAAAGAACATATTAGAGGGAGAAAGCCAAATGCAGGGTGTGATGGAATTATTCTACTTAATTTCTTTTCTCTTCCTCTGCCGTCTTAAGAAAAGGAATCTCTAAACTAAATGAACATAATGCAATCATTCTTTTCAGTTATGCCTTTAATACCTATTGATGTTCTTTATGTTCAGTAGAAGTGGATAGAAGTGGGCAGAGATTTGGCTGCGAGCATTAGGATTAAATGTATAGGACCTTGGTGTCAGCTTTCAGAGGGAGACCTGGCCATGTAGGAGATGAGATGATCCACTGTGCACAGGGAATCAAGTGGTACAAGGGACTCTTCACACATCTCTGGGATTCTTGAGGCAGTGCTAGTTCTCTGTGTACCTGGGAAACAGAGTCTTCTCAGAGGGAATCATCATGCACAGCCTTGAGCTTAGAAGGGCCCTGCCATTTGTTTAATGCCCTGTTGTCACTATCTTAAAATTTTTTTTGTTTTATTATTTTTTTTAATCCTCACCCAAGGATATTTTTCCATTTTTTGTACAGACAGAGTGGGAGGGAGAGAGAGGAAGGGAGAGAGAGAGAGAAACATCGACATGAAGGGACACATCGAGTGGCTGCCACCCGCACGACCAACCAGGGCCGGGGACAAACTGCAACGGAGGTACGTGCCCTTAGCGGGAACCGAACCCGGGTCTCTCTGTACCGCAGGCCGACGCTCTAACCGCTGAGCCAAACCGGGCAGGGCTTAAAATTCTTAATCACTTTTTTTTGTATTCTCACCTGGGGACATTTTTTTTTTTTTTGCATTTATCTTCAGATAGAGCGGGAGGGAGAGAGGGAGGAAGAGAGAGAGAAAAACATTGATATGAGAGAGACACATCAACTGACTGCCACCCACACAACCCCAACTGGGGCAGGGGACAAACTGCAACTGAGGTATGTGCTCTTAGAGGGAACAGAATCTGAGACTCTCTGGTTCTTGGGCTGAGGCTCTAACTGCTGAGCCAGACTGGCCAGGGCTCTTTATCACTTTTTCACGAGGGACTCTACATTTTCATTTTGCACTGGTCCTGGGTAATTATTTAGCTGGTTCTTCCCGAGAAGAGCTTTGAAAGGGACAGGGGATAATTAGCTCCTTTCTGTTGGCCTTTGCATAGATGTGATACCTGGCTGGAATGGTCATGCTTTGCTATGTTCTGCTCTGTCCAAAGGATTGCACAAATATCTAGCATTTAGAGGAGACCAATATCTCCCTTCAGGATCCCATATCTCCTCTCTATTTAGGAACTCATCCCCTCTTTCCCTTAGCTGCATGCATGGCTGCCTGGTCACAAATTATATTTCCAAACTCTCTTGCACTTAAATGTGTCCATGTTACTGTATTTGGACCATTGAGATGTGAATAGACATATTTGCAATTTGCAGGTAATTGCCTTAAAGATAAAGTCAAAGAAACAACTCTTTCCTTCTCACAGGCTAGAAGAGAGATGTGTTGGTGAGAGTAGCGCGATACTCTAGGGGGACAGCAGAGCAAAGAGCAGGAGGAACTCAGGTCCTTCAAGACCTGAATAAGAGCTCCTGGGCCAGCAAGGATCACTCACGTTGAGTGAAGGACTTCAAAGAGGAATGAATATTCTTCGTTACACTGGCTTAGCTTCTGCCCTAAGTAATGTAGAGAATACATTCTTGAAAGCTGATTTACAATAAATTTGTATTTATCCAGAATACTTGAAAAATATAGTGCTCTGAGTGTCTAAACATTCTACATGGGGAAAATTACTAACTTACATTTAAATGATATAAGACTATATTGATCCTAATTTTATCCTCAGTGATCTCAGAACACTTCTGGATCTTGCAGAGCCTCCAGAGCATCAATATTAGTACTAATTCTAGTATATGTCTATAGGTGTTGGGGTTTGAGTAAATCTACAAGAACTTGTGACAAACTCTCAAAGTTACATATAAAAAAATAAATTCCCGAATCACTCTAGTTTTATTTTAATGTACCTCCATACTGAAAGAAGACTAAAGGATGTTAAAAATAACTTCTGAATTATCTTATCTTTAGAAAACGGAATTAAGGCACTGAAAATACTTTTTAAAAATAATATAACTTCTCACTTCTTAAAAATTTTTAATGAATAAAACTGCTAAGATTTAAAATATTATATTGATAAACCAGTTAAAACATTAAGAAATCATATCTTCAAAAGTGTAGATTTCATGTTTACCTGCCCCGATGACTCTCTCAATGCGAATTCTTGAGGGATCGATCTCCTTTGCAAATTCATGGACTGCTAGGGATGGGTCTTCATATGTATCTGGATCAATGTAAGTTTTAATTCCTGGGAAGCGTACTGCAACAAAATAAAAGACTGGTTCAGTTAGGAGGTTTTTTTTTTTAGTAATTACACATCTTGCAAATATTTAAAATGAGGAGTCACTGAAGTATTCATTCTTGTTAATTACTTAAATTCAATTAATTTTTAAATTTTTTTCTTTCTGTTCCCTTCCCACCAACCGCCCCTACTCCATTAAAGTTTTGAGTACTTGAAATAAAGAATATATCTTCTTCAAGATGCAGAGGCTATATGGGGTATTTCTGGTTTCATATGCACTTTTGAAGTATTTGTCAAAGTGGGCAGGATCACAATACCAGATATCAGGTTATACTACAAAGTGACTGTAATCAAAACAGCCTGGTACTGGCATAAGAACAGGCATATAGACCAGTGGAACAGAACAGAGAACCCAGAAATGGACCCAAGACATTATACTCAATTAATATTTGACAAAGGAGGCAAGAGCATACAATGGAGTAAAGACAGCCTCTTTAATAAACGAGGTTGGGAAAATTGGACAGCTAGATGTAAGAAAATGAAACTAGACCATCAACTTACACCATACACAAAAATAAACTCAAAATGGATAAAAGACTTAAATGTGACCTGTGAATCCATAAAAATTCTAGAAGAAAATGTAGGCAACAAAATTTCGGACATCATACGCAGCAGAATTTTCACTGATACATCACCTAAGGCAACAGAAACAAAGAAAAAAAATAAACACATGGAACTACATCAAACTAAAAAGTTTCTGCATATCAAAAGAAACAACCATCGAAATGGAAAGGCAACCCACTGTATGGAAGAGCATAATTGTCAATGACACATCAGATAAGGTGTTAATTTCCAAAATATATAGGGTGCTCATACAACTCAACAAAAGGAAGACAAAGAACCCAATTAAAAAATGGGCAGAGAAGCTGAATAGACACCTCTCCAAACAGGACATACAAATGGCCAAGAGACATATGAAGAAATGCTCAACATCACTAATCATCAGAGAGATACAAATTAAAACAACAATGATGTATCACCTCACATCTGTCAGAATGGCCACCATCAACAAATCATCAAACAAGTGTTGGCGAAGGTGTGGAGAAAAGGGGATTCTAGTACACTGCGGGTGGGAATGCAGACTGGTGCAGCCACTATGGAAAACAATATGGTGTTACCTCAAAAAATTAAAAATTGAACTGCCATTTGACCCAGTGATTCCACTTCCATGAATATACCCTAAGAAGCCTGAAACACCAATCAGAAAGAATATATGTACCCCCATGTTTATAGCAGCACTATTTGCAATAGCTAAGATCTGGAAACAGCCCAAGTGTCCATCAGTAGAGGAATGGATAAAAAAGCTGTGGTACATATACACAATGGAGTACTATGCAGCGGTAAGAAAGAAAGATCTCCTCTTCTTTGAGACGACATGGAGGGACCTGGAAAGTATTATCCTAAGTGAAATAAGCCAAGCAGAAAAAGACAAATACCACATGATCTCACTTATTCATGGGATATAATGAACATAATAGTCTGAGGAATAGGGTAGACCCAGAGACAAGGAAGTAGGGTACAGACTGACAACCCTCAGAAGAGGGTGTGGTGGGGGGAGGGAAGAGATAAACCACAGAACTTATATGCATGTACACATAACAAATGGACATAGACATCAAAGCCGGGGATGGGGAGGAGGGTGTCAATGGGTTAAAAAGGAGAAACATCTGTAACAACAACAACAAAAGAATATATCTTCTATTAATAAAAATGACCTGGTTGTTTAATGGAAAGTGAGCTGACAGGTTCCAGAAAATACATTTTTATTATATTTCTGTAAAAAAGTTTAATCAGGTCACTTGCCCACTGACAACTCATGCCTTGCACATCTGATCTAGCTCAGGGCATGAGGAAAATGAGGCATGAACCTCCCCTATTTCTGCCCCCACACTCTGCCCCCACCCCACCCCAAACAAGCAAGCCTGCTAATGTCCATCCTGGACATTCGTACTTGAAAGCACTAGGTTTTCCTGAACTTATGCTCCAGTCATATGGTCTCTCCCTTTCCAGAAACTCTTAGGCAGTACAGATCAGATCCCATGGCACAGTATCAGAAGACGACAACCAACAATGGCCCTTTCCTGTGTTCTTGTAGTTGTGTCCATGGCCAGAATGCACATGGTCCTGAAAAGGAAACTGTCTATCTGGGAGGGAAGGGCAGGAATCAAAGGCACATATCTGGCTGCTGGCTGTGTAGCTGTCATTGTTCCTCTGGTGGGGGTGGAGTGCTCACATGGGCAGTAAAGACAAGGATGGCTGGAAAAATCGAATGTGTCATTGCATATTCATTTGCAACTTCTTCAGTATCAGAAGTCACAGACTACCTGTGGTTAATCCTCTGTTTTGCTCATTTATTTGTGTTTTCCAATTAGATTTCTAGCTCCTGAAGGACAGGAGATCATTTTTTATACATCTTTGTATATTTCCAAATACCTTAGGTATGATTTTATATGTAATAAGCATATAGAGAGATTCCAAAATGGTGGCGGAGTGAATGGAAACTACAAAGACTGTCTCCCAGGACAAAACTGGAATTACAACTAAAACACAGACAAATTGACGGGAAAAAGCAACAGAAAAGCAGTTGGCAAGGACCATATAACCAGGGACACTGACTCGATCATGGTAGGATTGTGAAGGCACGACACGGGGGCTGGGAACCCACGGTCAGCAGCGCAGCAGCGGCCTTAGCTATGAGCAGCATCCTGGGGTTAAACTCCCAAGCGGCTAAACAACACAGAGCTGGGACAGAGGCTAAAATAGCTACAGCCACTCACCTTGGGCTCTGGCAGAGGGAGGGCAGACTGGACGGGAACTGTGTGGGGACACGGGATTTGGAGAGTGCTCAGAGCTTTTGCTGAGTTGCAGCCATGCAGGATGGTGGCCATATTGCTCCTTCCCAGGGCTCTGGGGAGAGGCAGCAGCCCCTCCCTTGGAGGTTTAATCCCTACCCTGTGGGCCATTGAAATGCAAATTGAGGCTCACTAACAACCAGCATCTGCCCCACCCTTGGGAAATCCCCTTAGGCTGAGCACCTGAGGGAGTTTTTCAATCAACTAACAACCCAGAACTCTTCAAGTAACCTGGACTGCTAGCTTCCAGGCAAAAAGCTATAGGATAACATTACCATTCCTGGGCTAGGAACTCTAACCAGGAAAGTAAGACTTGATAGTGGTGTTTAACGTGGGTCCTCCCTCGCTCATCTAAACCCAGGAGAGGGAGCCACAAACAGCAGAACACCAATACCCACAGTGAAAACTTGGCAGGCTCCAAAGCCCACTGTGATAGCCAGAATGGTGAAACACAGAAACAAAAGCCAAATGAAAGAACAAGAGACCTCCACCAAAGATAATATCAATGTAGAATAGTCAGGCAAGTTAACAGAGCTAGAATTCAGAGCCATGATCTTGAGGAAGCTCAACAGCATGAGTAAGGACATAGAGATGCTGAAAATAAACCAATTGGAAATTAAAAACCAACAAGAAGAGATCAAGAGTGACATACCAGAAATAAAGAACACATTGGAAGGTCTAAACAGCAGAGTAGAGGAAGCTGGCGACTGAAGCAGTGAATTAGAAGACAGGGTAGAAAAAATTAACCAATCAGAAAACCAAAAGGAAAAAAAACAATTAAAAAACAGGAAGACAGCTTAAGAGAACTATGGGACAAATGGAAACGTAATAATTTTGCATCATAGGAGTCCCCGAAGAAGAAAATGAGCAAGTGTTAGAGAATATATTCAAAGAAATAGTGACAGAAAACTTTCCTAATTTGGTGAAGAGAGAAGGCATTCAAGTTCAAGAAGCACAGAGAGCCCCAAGTAAGAAGAACACAAACAGGCCCACACCAAGACACATAGTAATTAAACTGCCAAAAATTAAAGACAAAGAGAGAATCTAAAAGCACCAAGAGAGAAGCAACAGGTTACCTACAAAGGAACCCCATAAGGCTCTCAGCTGACTTCTCACAAGAAACACTACAGGCCAGAAGGGAATGGCATAAAGTAATCAAGATCATGAAAAACAAGGATCTGAATCCAAGACTACTCTACCCACCAAGGCTGTCATTCAAAATAGAAGGTCAAATAAAGAGCTTCCCAGACAAAAAAAGGCTAAGGGAATACATTAGCACTAAATGAGCACTACAAGAAATGTTAAAAATATTGCTGTCATTAGTAGAAGAAATAGGAAGAAAAATAAAAACAAACTAAACAAAAATGGCAATAAAGAAGTATATATCAATAAATGTAAATGGACTGAATGCTCTAATAAAAAGACACAGAGTAGCTGATTGGATAAGAAAGCATGACTCATCTATATGTTTTTTACAAGAGACCCACCTTACAACAACAGACTCACATAGGTTGAAAGTGAAGGGATGAAAAAAAAAATCTTCCAAGCAAATGGAAAGGAAAAAAAAGTTGGGGGTGCAATACCCATATCTGATAAAATAGATTTTAAAATGAAGGCCATAACTAGAGACAAAGAAGGCTACTACATAATGAAAAGTTCTATCCAACAGGAAGATATAACCTGGATAAACAAAATGCACCCAATACAGGAGCACCAAAATATCTTAAAAATCTTGTGGAGGACGTCAGAGGAGAAATCTACAGCAATACAATCATAGCAGGGGACTGCAACACCCTGTTGACAGCACTGGATAGATCCCCTAAACAAAAAATTAGCAAGGAAACAGAGACTCTAAATGAAGCATTAGACAAAATGGATTTAATAGATATCTACGGAGAATTACACCCCAAAACTACAGAATTCACATTCTTCTCAAGTGCACATGGGACATTCTCAAAGATAGACCACATGATAGGATGATAGGACACAAACTAAGTCTCTACAAGTTCAAGAAGATTGAAATCATATCAAGCATCTTCTCAGATCACAATGGCATGAAACTAGAAATCAATTGCAACAAAAACATGCAAAGACATTTGAACACATGGAGGCTAAATAGCATGTTATTAAACAGTGAATGGGTTACTGAGGAGATCAAGAAAGAAATTAAAAACTCCCTGGAAACCAATGAAAATGAACATACAACAACTCAATATCTATGGGATGCAGCGAAAGCAGTTCTGAGAGGGAAGTTCATAGCAATACAGGCATACCTCAAGAAACAAGAAAAATTTCTAATTGACTGTCTAACCTCACAACTTAAAGAATTAGAAAGCAAACAAAAAGAAAACCCCAGAGCAAGTAGAAGGAAGGAAATAGTAAAGATCAGAGCCTAAATAAATGACATAGAGACCAAAAAAAACAATTCAAAGGATCAATGAAACAAAGAGCTGGTTTTTCGGAAAGATAAACAAGATTGAAGGGCTCTTAGCTAGACTCACCAAGAAACAAAGAGAGACAACCCAAATGCACAAAATCAGAAATGAAAGAGAAGAAGTAACAACTGACACAACAGAAATACAAAAGATTATTAACAGCTACAATGAACAATTATATGGCAACAAATTCGACAATCTAAGTGAAATGGACAAATTTCTAGAAACACACAGACTCCCAAAACTGGACCTAGAAGAGATAGAAAACTTGAACACACCAATAACAACTAAGAAGATTGAAGAGGTAATCAAGACTCTCCCAGCAAAGAAAAGCCCAGGCCCAGATGGCTTCACCGGGGAGTTTTACCGAACATTAAAAAAAGAATTAACACCCATTCTCCTCAAACTATTTCAAAAAATTCAAGAAGAAGGAAGACTTCCAATCTCGTTTTATGAGGCCAACATAATTCTAATTTCAAAACCAGAAAAAGACACTACAAAGAAAGAAAACTACAGCCCGATATCCCTGATCAACATACATGCCAAAATTCTGAACAAAATACTAGCAAATCAGATCCAGCAATACACCAAAAAAATTATTCACTATGACCAAGTGGGATTCATTCCAGGGATGCAACGCTGGTACAATATTCGCAAATCAATAAACGTGATACACCACATAAACAAAACGAAGAATAAAAACCAAATTATCATATCAATAGACGCTGAAAAAGTATTCAACAAAATCTAGCATCCATTTCTGATAAAAACGCTCAGCAATGTAGGAATAGAGGGATCATATCTCGACATAATAAAGGCCATATATGAAAGACCTACAGCCAACATCATAGTCAATGGGCTGAAACTAAAAAAATTTCCCTTAAGAACAGGAACAAGACAGAGATGTCCACTTTCACCACTCTTATTTAACATTGTATTGGAAGTCTTAGCCACAGCAATCCTACAGGAAGAAAAAATAAAAGGGATCCAAATTGGAAAAGAGGAGGTGAAACTGTCATTATTTGCAGATGACATGATATTATTAATAGAAAACCCTAAAGTCTCCATGAAAAATCTACTTGACTTAATAAATGAATTTGGCAAAGTAACAGGATACAAAATTAACATCAAGAAATCGAAGGCATTCTTATACACCAATTATGAACTCACAGAAAGAGAAACTGAAAAAACAATCCCATTTACCATCATGCCAAAAAAATTAAGATACCTAGGAATAAACTTAACCAAAGAAGTAAAGGACCTATTCACAGAAAACTACAGGACATTGAAAAAAGAAATAGAGCATGATATAAAAACGTGAAGATCATACCTTGTTCATGGATTGAAAGAATTAACATCAGTAAAATGTTTATATTACCCAAAGCAATCTATAGATTTAATGCAATCCCCATCAAAATACCAAAGACATATTTTACAGAACTACAACACATACTTCAAAAATTCATATGGAACCAAAAAAGACCCCAAATAGCCACAGCAATTTTGAAAAAGGACAAAGTAGATGGGATCACAATACCAGATATCAGGTTATACTACAAAGTGACTGTAATCAAAACAGTCTGGCTGTGGCACAAGAATAGGCATATAGACCAGTGGAACAGAGTAGAGAACCTGGAAATGGACCCAAGGCAATATACTCAATTAATATTTGACAAAGGTGGCAAGAGCATATAGTGGAGTAAAGACAGCCTCTTCAATAAATGGTCTTGGGAAAATTGGACAGCTACATCCCAAAAAATGAAACTAGACCATCAACTTACACCATACACAAAAATAAACTCAAAATGGATAAAAGACTTAAATGTGACTTGTGAACCCATAAAAATTCTAGAAGAAAATGTAGGTAACATTTGAAGAAATGCTCAACATCACTAATCATCAGAGAGATGCAAATTAAAACAACAATGAGGTATCACCTCACACCTGTCAGAATGGCCGCCATCAACAAATCATCAAACAAGTGTTGGCGAGGGTGTGGAGAAAAGGGGACTCTAGTGCACTGCTGGTGAGAATGCAGACTGGTGCAGCTACTATGGAAAACAATATGGTGTTACCTCAAAAAAGTAAAAATTGTACTTCCATTTGACCCTGTGTTCCTGCTTCTAGGAATATACCCTAAGAAGCCTGAAACACCAATCAGAAAGAATATATGTACCCCCATGTTCATAGCAGCACTATTTGCAACAGCTAAGATCTGGAAACAGCCCAAGTGTCCATCAGTAGACGAATGGATAAAAAAGTAGTAGTACATATACACAATGGAGTACTATGCAGCTGTATGAAAGAAATATCTCTTATTCTTTGAGACGACAGGGAGGGACCTGGGAAGTATTATCCTAAGTGAAACAAGCCAAGCCGAAAAAGACAAATACCACATGATCTCATTTATATATGGAATATAATGAATATAACAGTCTGAGGAATAGGGTAGACCCAGAAATATGGAAGTAGGGTGCAGACTGACAACCCTCAGAAGAGGGGGTCGTTAGGGGTGGGAAGAGATAAACCACAGAACTTATATGCATGTATGCATATCCAATGGACATGGGCAACAAAGCCGGGGATGGGGCGGGGGGGGGGGAGGGATGTTAATGGGGTAAAAAAGGAGAAACATCTGTAACAAAAAAAATAATAATAACAAAATAATAAAATCCAAATTATTTTTAAAAATAAAAAAGAAGCATATAGAAAACATTTGGCCTTTGCATAGATATAATATTGAATATAAGTTACTATTGAATATGAATTAGTAGGGATTAAAAGATCAATGTAAATTTGTGCCATAATCGATGATATTTGGTTTTGTGATTTCTTAGCTTTTGAAAGCCATATAACACACTGCATTAAGTGTTGTCTAGGTCTACTTAGAAACATGTTCTTTCAAGAAAAAAAAAATCTCAAAAGAAAGCAAACAAAAGATAATAAAGTGAGTTTAGAAGAGGTAATGAAGTCCCCATTATTAGCAATAAATTACTTCATGAGTCTATGCCTGCTGCCTTCTTTTATTTATTTTTTGCCTATATTTTGCCTACTATCTTCTTGTACTGAATATGCACCCATGAGAAGATTAGTACAGTACTTCTCAAAACGGCACTAGTGAAGCATATTTATAGGTATACTTAGAATTGACAATATTCTAAAATGCTATGCTTTTGTTGATTTTTTTTAGAGAGAGGAAGGGGGAGAGAGAGAGAAAAACATTGATGTGAGAGAAAATCTTCCATCAGTTGCCTCCTGCATGCACCTTAATGTGGGATCGGACCCACAACCTGGGTAGGTGCCCTGACCAGAAATCAAACCCACTACCTTTTGGTGCAAGGTACAATGCTCAACCAACTGAACTACATTGGCCAGAGCTGGCATCCTTTTTTTTTTGATTTCCCAAAGTTTAGATTGGAGAAAAGGAGTATAGATTATCTGTACCTCTTGTTTGTGTTCTATACGACATTTTAAAATTTAGTAGGAGTTATGATTTCAGTTGGAAAACTATAAACTCAAATTCAGTGGCTACTACTAGATGATCAGTAGCATCTAACTGATAACATTACTTTAGGCACAGATAACAGGTATTCGTTATGAACTCATACATGGTTTTAAAAATTCAACCATTCAATTAAATAAGGTGATAGATATTTTTAAGAAATAAATTGATTAGGTAATATCACCCTTGTTCTTGTTAACACAATATATGTAGTATAGAAAGAAAACTCCAACTAAATTCTAATTTTGACTTTCTGGTTACTCATTTAACTTATCCCCGTCTTTCAAAGCATCGGGTTATCTTTCTTCTACCTCCTTGACTGCCTCAGGTTATTTTCATTGCTTCTTGCTGGGCCCACCTGGTTTAGTTTATGTTAAACTGCTAGTTGGAAAACATAATAAATACCTCAGGAGCATCCCTTCTGCATTTCAGTTCTAAATACCCCACAGTGAATCTTGAGGTTGCTCAGCATAAGTTATCTGTCCAGGTGTTTGGATCCCGGTTTCTGCATCTGTTTCCAGCATTTCCAGCTCATCCCATGCCTGGTATCGTCTGTCTCAGCTCTCCCTTCCCTGCCAGTGCAGGGAGCCTCAAACTTATTGTACAAAAGAACAGCCTGGGGGAGCTTGCTAAAAGGCGCATGTCTTGGCCCTACCCTGGACCTTCTGATTCAGACAGAACTTTGGTGAGTGAGAGTGGAAGATTCTAATGCAGATGGCTCTTCGACCACTCTATGAGAAATCATGTGAGTCTCAGAAATAGCCCTAAATCATCCCTCTAGTTTCAAGTTTTCTCACTTAAATCCTCTCCCTCTCCTGGATGGTGATATAGTTGTAAAAGTCCCTTATTCATTTGGCTCAATTTGAAGTTGAAGAGGAGCTTAAATAGTGAAACAACTTTCCTCATGTATTATCTCTATCTTGTGGTTAATCGGAGAACATTCCTTTCTTGTTAATTCAGCATCTCACTACAGAGGAACTGTCTTGACAAAGTAGTTTGCCATTTGGAGGTGGAGGTGAAGGGGGGCATTGGGGAGGAGAGGGTGGCAATTATCAAACCAACTATAGTGGTCATTACAGCTTGCTTGGGAAGAGAACCTTAAAATGGATATAACCTTGTATTCAGTTCAAGGTTTCATACACATTCTCAGAGTTAAGGAGCTGATTTTCTTTTTTGGTGTTAATGAACTGTAAATTGATTTGTTGTATGTTTAAATGACAGTTCCTACAAGAAGGAATAAAGATTCCATAATATTTCTGTGGCTCCACTAAATAAAACCAGTTCATATGCTGGAGACATTGTGAGTGGTAAATAACTAGATATACTCAGTCATCTTGTACTTTTAGCATTTCAGTCTGTCGTGTTTTTCAGCAAAAATTAGGAGAAAAGCAATATCACTTAATGAGAAACAGGTGCACTTTCCACCAACAAACCTGGAAACCAGATGAAAAGTCTTAATGCTGAAAGGTTGGAAACACATTTTCCGGCTTTCTTAACTCACTGATCCAAGTTTACAAGGAACCCTTGAATTGCTGGAATAACATAAAACAATGGAAGAGAGTTCCTTCACTACTTACAATGACCATTCTGTAAGTGGTTTCTCCTCTTCTCTTCTGACTTCATTTTTGCCTTTATGTACCATTGGCACCTTTTAGAAAAAGTAAACAGAGTCTTAATTTTAGAATTGTGCTGGATGAGAACCAAAGCCAATTAAAATACATATCACTAATGGACAAAGTCTTTGTCTTAAAAACCAGTTTTAAGAACATCATTTTAATATGTGAAAATACTCCACAGAGTTTTTTTGTTTGTTTGTTTGTTTTTGTAGGCATCAAAATTAGCCTCAGATAAGAATAAAATACTCTCAAGTGGATTAATTGATCCAAATAATAGGAATCTTGGGAAATATTTTATAATCATCAATAACCATCATGTCTTTTCTTATATGACTTCTAATAGCTAGAGTTAGTGAAACAAATTAAAGGTCAAAATGAAAAATTGTTTTTGAGTCAGAATCTCAGAAATTAACTATCTTCCAGTTTCACTGGTAAATGGTATGATTTTTTTTAATGTCAGAAATTTGGTAGGGGCATGTCTGTTCTCTCAGGATAATTATCTCTGAAGAACAGAAGCAGATGCTTATCTCCCATGATTTCTTCAACATGCATAAATTCATCAACATCCATGTGATCTGACAGTTCATCAAATTTCTAATTGCAAGTGGTTAAACAGAATACTTCTGTGGCACACAATCCGTTCTGTAAGTGTGAATTTTGCTTCAAATCCTATGGCAAATTCATTACTTATTCAGAAATGTCTTACAGTTTTCACAGAATAATTTCCAATGAAAGTTCCCCTAACAAAGTGCTTAAGAGATATTTCAAAATGAATTATTTGTATCTTATGCAACTAAAATTGTTTTCCCCAGAATGAAGAATGTTAAAGCAGTTTCTGATGTCATATAACTTGGCAAGCCTGAACATGGAAAGCTAAAAATAATTTAGTACAAATTTTTCTTCATCATTAATTTCTCTTTTTAAGCAGTATTCAAATTCTGTTTCGGGAAAGGATAACATTTGAGCCCATCTCTCAAATTTATTAGGCCAAACTTATGTAAGTACAATGACTATAATGTCTTAAGTTTGTCATATTTATATGTTAAGGCAGTATATTTTTTTCTTCTATTTAAAAATTTTTTAATTAAAAAATTTCAATTAGCCCAGCTGGTGTGGCTCAGTGGTTGACTGTCGACTCTTGCACCAAGAGGTCGCCGGTTCAATTCCTGGTCAGGGCACATGCCCAGGTTGTGGAACCGATTCCCAGTGGGGGGACATGCAGGAGGTGGCCAATTGATGTTCTCTCCCATTGATGTTTCTATTTCTCTCTCCCTCTCCCTTTTTCTCTCTCTAAAAACCAATAAAGAAAAAAATGTTTTTCAATTAGTTTACTTTCTTTTTTTTACAGTTTACATTCAATATTATTTTGTATTAGTTTTAGTTGTGCAGCATAGTGGTTAGACAACCATATACTTGACAAAATGTTCCCCTGATATTTCCAGTAACCAACAGGCACCATACATACTTATTATAATATTATTGGCTATTTTTCCTATGTGGTACTTACATCCCCATGACTATTGTGTAACTTCGCATCTGTACTTCTCAATCTCTTCACATTTGCACACAGTCCCCCAAAACCCCTCCCTTCTGGCAACCATCAGTCTGTTCTCTGTGTCTATGAGTCTGTTTCTGTTTTGTTTGTTTCTGTTGTTCTTTAGATTCCACAAGTAAATAAAATCATGTGGTATATGTTTTTCTCTGACTTATTTTACTTATTGTAATAACCTCTAGGTTCATCCATGCTGTCTCAAATGGTAAGATTTCTTTTTTTGTTTGTTTGTTTAATGGCAGAGTTATATTCCATTGCTAAATGTACCACAGCCTTTTATACACTTGACTATTGATGGGTGCTTAGCTTGCTTCCATACCTTGGCTATTGTAAATAAGGCTGCAATGAACATAGAGATGCATATATTTTTTTCCAATTGGTGTTTTGGGTTCCTTCGGAGATATACCCAGAAGTGGAATCGTTGAGTCAGAAGACAGTTTCATTTTTACTTTTTTGAGGAATCTCCATACTGTTTTCCATAGTGTCTACACCAATTTGCATTTCCACCAACAGTTCACGAAGGTTCCCTTTTCTCCATATCCTCTCCAACACTTGCTGTTTGTTGATTTATTGGTGATAGCCATTTTGACAGGTGTGAGGTAATATCTCATTGTGGTTTTTATTTGCATTTCCTCGATAATTAATGATGTTGAGAATCTTTTCATATGTTTATTGGCCATATGTATATCCCATTTGGAGAAGTGTCTTTTTTTTTTTTTTTTTGGTGTTGAGTTGTATGAGTTATTTATAAATTTTAGATATTAACTCCTCATCACATGTATCATTGGTGAATATGTTCTCCCATTCAGTTGGCTGTCTTTTCATTTTGTTGATGGTTTCTTTTGCCGTGCAAAAACTTTTTAGTTTGATGCAGTCTGATTTGTTCATTTTTTCTTTTGTTTCCCTTGCCAGGATGATATAGTCAGAAAAAAATATTGC
Organism: Molossus molossus; assembly: GCF_014108415.1. Lineage (NCBI taxonomy): Eukaryota > Metazoa > Chordata > Mammalia > Chiroptera > Molossidae > Molossus > Molossus molossus. Next base: position 87,603,104 of record NW_023425388.1, read on the forward strand.
TACAAGAAATGTCCAAGATTTTACTGCCTACGTTTTCTTATAGGATTTTTATGGCATCGAGTCTTGCACTTAAGTCTTTAATCCATTTTGAGTTTATTCTTGTATGTGGTGTAAGAAGGTGGTCTGACTTATTTTTTTTGCACATATCTGTCCAATTTTCCCAAATCCTTTATTGAATAGACTGTCTTTACCCCATTGTATGTTCTTGCCTCTCCTTTGTCAAATATTAATTTACCATATATGCATAGGTTTATTTCTGGGCTCTCTATTCTGTTACATTGTTCTATATGTCTGCTTTCATGCCAAGGCAATATTTTCTATTTTAATGAAATGCTTTTCCACATATTTATGTGCTATTTATATCATTGTATATTTGCTATTTATATCATTTGCTAAAATACTGTACTCGCTGAGAAAATAAGGCCTTAACTCCTATTCTACAAATACATATAACTTAAAAATTAAATCCAAGTTTGCCATTTTTGAATTACTATTAAAAATGTCAGTTAAATCAATTTCCATTATGAAGTTAGAGTCAGTTTTTAAATTGGGGATAAATGACATTGCTGTTTAAATAAAATCATACTTAAGAAAATACCTCATGCCTGGCTGGTATGACTCAGTGGACTGAGCGTCATCTCATGGACTGAGAGGTCCTGGTTTGATTCCCAGTCAGGGCATATGCCTGGGTTGTGGGCTCCATCCCCAGTAGGGGGTGTGCAGGAGGGAGTCAATCAATGTATCTTCCTCACATCAATGTTTCTCTCTCTCTCTCCGAAAAATCAATAAAAACATTTAAAAAAAAAAAAAAGAAAAGAAAATACCACAAATTTCTTCAAGGAAACTTTCAAGCAAGAAAATAGAAATATTTCTGAATCAAATTAACCGTCACATCTAAATTGTCACAATCTAGTTAATGTAATTTGTATTACTGGAATTAAGATCACCTTATAGGACTTCATTGAACTTTAATAACTGAATAATCTTTCTAGGCTCCAAACTAATTATCTTTATGTGATATGCAACTCCACGATAGAGTGTTAGCAAGATATCAGTGCCCCCAAATGTATAATTTATGGACAGTACTTATGTTACAAATGGCAATGAAAACATAGTAGGGTTTATTCTTCTACTTAACATTTTTCTAATAAAGTTTTCTAAACATGTAGCAACTCCCAAAATGTTGGCATTTTGATTTTTTTAACCTAACCAAATTGTCATAGTGACTTTACATGTACTCAAATGCTTTTATTCTCTTTTTTCTTTCCTTTTTACAGACTTGCCACATTAACTGCCAGCATTCCCCCTCCCCCCCCTTCCTAGGCATTGTTGTCTTCTAATCCCTCTTGTAAAAAGGTACTAGATAGGATCAGAAAAAAATCTAATCTTTTTTTTTTTTTTTTGAAGCAAACAAGCTTAGATCTCCACCAAGAGGTGTAGGGTTTTATTTTTTCTTTACATAACCAATTGTCTTCTGCTAGTGATTAAGCATTTTGTAGGTGATGTTTGGTGTTTGCAGGTATAATATTGAATATTTTGTTTTCTACCTAATGGTTGGTTGGGTTAGAAACACCAAATGTTGTTTTCTGTCCACTGTAAAAGATAATTGTGTTAATGCTGTGATGATGGCGAGAAGCTGTCAGAGGTTAGCTCCAGGTGTAAAGGGAGAAACAGGAGAACAATGGACAATATTGGTGGTGCCAAGGTATGTCCAAACTAGCACTTGTTTTTAATTCTCACCTCAGGATATGTTGCTTATTGATTTGGAGGAGGGAGGAGAGGAAAGAGACAGAGAGAAACATTGATGTGAGAGAGAAACCAAACAAGTACTTTTTATGGGATGAATTTGTCATCATTTTCTGCATTCTTTCACATACATTTTTTTCTTATTGTTATAGCTAGCATTCTTCTATCAGCTAATACGCCCTCAAAGCAGGTGATTCTGAGACACTGCTAATTACAGGAGCAATACTATGTCTGTGTATACACATGAACATTTTAAGTAAACATAAGGTAAGTGTGCCCCTTCTACAGTTACTTCATAAAGAAGTCACCAGTTCAACTTAAACACATTGGAGTATTCACGTGTTTCTTTGTTCCTTGATAGATTCTGTAAAAGTAAGTTTGTTACAATCAAATCGGATACACTATTGATGGGTAGCAGTTACATTTTGTCAGGAACCTACACTTGAAAGTGCTAAGAACTATTAATTTATTGCTCTTCTGTCAAAAGTATAGATAACAATTTTTTCATATATGCATATCCTCTTTCATTTTAAATAAATTTTAATAAATTATATATATAAGTAGAGTTTTAAAAATCAATAACACAACAGTTGTTTCTAGTTCACTGAACTACTGGCCCTGAAGGGAATTACTTGTTATTTCTGCTTATTATTAAATACTGGGGTTTTCCAGTAGAAATGGTACTTTAGCTGTGGTCAGCATTGATGTGTATTGTTTGACTGAAATACTTATTGTAGTTTAAAATCATGACATTGGTATTTTTTAGAATGTGTGTGTTTCAACTATTAGGAAAACTTTCTTAAACAAAAAAATTTTTTTTCTTTATTGATTTTAGAGAGAGAGGAAGGTAGAGGAAGAAAGAGATAGAAACATCGATGAGAAAGAATATAGATTGGATGCCTCCTGCATGCGCCCCACTGGGGATCAGGCCCATAACCTGGGCATGTGCCCTGACCGGGAATTGAACCGGCGACCTCTCGGTGCATGGGTGGACGCTCAACCATTGAGCCACACTGGTTAGGCAGGAAAACTTTCAAGTTCTTTGTTGTTTCCCTATTGATAATCTAGAAGGAATAAAAATATGGTGATCTGAAGATACTCAAATTTCTGACAGAAGTCTGGGCCTAATATCCAGGGTTCAATAAAAAGTTAACACTTAGTAGTTTAAATAATTTCATACATATTATCTTCATTCACATCTCTGTATTAAATGAAGATAATATGTATGAAATCTAAGGTTTAGATGGGTGAAGCTAGTCCAGTAGTCAGGATTCAAATCTAGGTCTTTTGCTTTGTTAAATGTATAATTACTTTAAATATTCATCCATATTACTCTAAAGTTAATATATATTGAATTTATAAAACCAATTCATATAATTCTTTAAATATTTAATGGGTTGAAAATAACACATTTCTGTAAGACTAAGTTTTAAAAGATCTTTCATATAAATTGTTCACTCTCGCTGTAAAATTTTATTTTAATCCCTTTTATGATTTAATTTGATTGTAGTAAAGGAAAAACTCAGAATTAACTTATTAAGTAGAATTTCATCATTCACAGCTTTCAAAGTGTTTTCATCAAGTCTTTGGCTGCTTCCCATTCCAGGACCTGCTGATAAAGAGAACTAGCCACATGCTTCTCTCCTCCTACGACGTCGCTCTCAGAGCAGAGCGAACCCTATCCCTTCTTCTCGCAGGTGAACTTTGTTATGTTTAAGAGCATTTAAATACACAGTGCATTAAAAAAAAAAGGATATTAGCAAATTCTGGGAATAATCTGATATACTTTAGTTACCTCCCGGTGATTAAGAAGAACAAAGTAAGAATGACGAGAAGAGTGAATCCCCCAACCGCCGCGGTGGCTATCACGAGAATCTGCCCCTGTTCTGCTGCCATGTCCGAAGCTGAAACACATATATGAGATTAAAATTTCCCTGGGTAATATTTCTTTACAAAAGTTACTTTACAACTTAGTATATGCGTGAAAATGTAAAAATGGATACCAAAAACCCTTTATTGGGCACACAGGATGCAAACCCCAACTAGGGCTGAAGATTAAGGTCATAATCCACAGCTTAACTCCTTCTTTTTACAAAAATACCAATAGAGAGATTCCTCTTAAGATTAAGTATGTGCTAAAAAATTAAATCAGCAGATGGACTAAAGTGTTTGTTTATGTAATTGCTAATTTAATCCCTTAAATACTTTGGCCAACAAACCAGGTTTTACACACTCTTTTGATGTCTTTGTTTCCACAAAGTGGAAAAATTACTGCATAATTTGTTTTAAGAATGACCATCCTGTATACTTGAAATCTATATAATTTTATTAACCAATGTTGCCCCAATAAATTTATTTTAAAAAGTGAAGGAAAAATAAAGATTTTTCTCAGATGAAAGAGAAAGAACGACTGCCTATATATTTAATAGCACTTAATTCAAATTTAAAGTTATAAATTCCACCTCCACAACACAAGGACACATGTACATAGTTGGTGCTCAGATTTCATCTTTATTGATGAAAAGACTAGATAACATATGGCACCAAAATACTACTTCTCTCATTGACAAAATCATACCTTAAAACTGCACGATGGAAACAACCCAAGTGTCCATCAGTAGATGAGTGGATTAAAAAGCTGTGGTACATATACACAATGGAATACTATGCAGCTTTAAGAAAGAAAGTTCTCTTATCCTTTGAGATGGCATGGAAGGACCTGGAGATTATTATGCTAAGTGAAACAAGCCAAGCAGAGAAAGACAAATATCACATGATCCCACTTATTTGTGGAATATAATGAACTAAACAAACTGCTGAACAAAATTAACCCAGAGGCATAGAGGTGGGGTACAGACTGACAAGCCTCAGAGGAAGGAGGATTTGTGGGGGAAGAGATAAACCACAGAACTTACTTACATGCACATATGCATGACCAATGAACATAGACAACAAAGCTGGGGATGGGGCAGGGGGGAAGGGGAGGATGGTGTCAATGGGGGGAAAATGAGAAATATCTGTAACAAAAACACATAAATAATAAATGGAAAAAAAAGAAGTTAAAGAAAAGAAACTGCATGAGTTGCCTTTTAGAAACCTTTAAAATATATTAGTTCAATTAGTTCATTAAAAATTCTCCTTTGTATTACTGTACTACAGTTTTAATTGGATATAATTTTTGGAGGGATAGGATATGGACAATTGCTTAATAACAGCAGTAAGGAAACTGAAGCCCAGAGAAGGTAAAGAACTTGCCTGAGCTCACACATGATTATCACCAGAATTCAGGCTTCTAGATTATTGTTTCATTTTCCTTCTTATGCTATAACTCAGAGTAATAATTCAGTTAATTATCAATATTTCAAAATACTAAATCAATCAGTCCCTTTAATATCCTTTAACTTGAATAAAGCTTGATTTTAATTTTGATCACTATAAAAATCCATTAATTTAATCAGTGATAAGCAGCAAATTGAATCAAAGAAAGAATATAACTGACAAGCAAACCACTTAATTCTCCACCATATTAATTTATTAAACTTGAATACTTTAAGGCTTCCACAAAAGTAGTTCTTTCTCTGGGAATCAAGTATGCAGTATACCACATGTAAATTTGTATCTAGAGTAATGACTTCCTCATAAAAATGGCATATCTACTAGAGAATATCTGAACCTTAAATGTTATTATTGAGTCGGTAAGATACCAGACACAGCATTTAAGATGCCTCTTAAGAAATATGTATGCAAATAAAACAAAAGTAATTGATGTTTAGTTTTCAATAAGAAATATATTAAATCTTGTAATTAGATTTTAGTCACTATGATTTAATCAAGATGTTTTCAGGCAGTTTATTTAAATGTTGAGTTTTCAATCTGTACAGAAACAAGTTAAATAGTTGCATCTTATCCAAAAACATAGCAAAGATTTTTATTAGGTCCTGACTGAATTTTCTAATTTTCAAACTAGCATTGATATGGGAATTAATGTATGCTCTAAAATGTCACATTTTCTCATTAAAAATTATTGAGTAACAAACTGTAAGAAACAGATGTTATAGAAAACAACATTGACTGTTTGTAGAGAAAGAAAATGGCATTTAAAAGGAAAACATTATTTACTTAGCAACTGCTGTATTTGTAAAATATATAATATAGTTCAAGAGTTTTAAACCTAAAGCATATATTTTCATGGCAGCCAGGTAGCAAGTACTGTATTGACACCATGTATTCAAAGTTAAGAGGGAGGAGATGATTATATAATTGTGTGCCTTTTGAAAATAAAGTTTGCCATATGAAAATAAAAGGAACACTCAGGACCTGCTGCAGCTCTTGGTCCTGACAGCGATAATTTTTGCCTTCTTATCATATTGGTGCTGATCAGTCACAGAGCAATGTCTTTACCTCATGATAAAACCCAAAGCCCTTAACTTTGTTAATAAGGGTCTATACAAATGGCTCTAGTATATACCTATCAATCTCCAGATTCTTCTCTTATCATTCTCTAACCATGCTAAGTTCTTCTAGTTCCTTGAATGTGTGCCAAATTTGCTCTCATGGTGAATTCTTATTCAATCCTTCTACTGAACATCACATGATTTGTGAAGCTTTGTTTCTGATTGTTTGGATTTGATTAGGTCTTTAGTCCATATACCCTATCACTTTTTTTTAAATTGCTATTTTTGTAATCTATCTTTTTTGACTTGGGACTTTATTCACTGTAGTATCTAGAGTAAGTAGAATAACGACATCTCCTCTACCCTCTCCCAGTGTAGTTAAGAATATCAATTATCTGAGACTTTGTCAGGACGGTGGTGTAGGTAAATGCAGTACTCCCCTGCTCCCACAACCACATCAAAATTACAACTAAACTACAGAACAACTATCATTCAGAACCACCTGAAATAGAGCTGAATGGAAGAGCTACAACTACAAAATTAAAGAAGCAGCCACATGGAGACTGGTAGGAGGGGTGGAGGTGAGGATGTGGTCCCACATTCACATGTGGTGAATAAAAATCAGGAGGATACCTTGGCTGTGAAGGGTTCCCCCCCCCAGGTGTAAGAAGTCCCTGTCCCACACCAGGGCCCCCAGCTCAGGGTTCCAGGGCTAGGAAAAGAAGTTCCCATGACTTCTGGCTGTAAAAACCAGCAGGAAAGAAGTTCCCATGACTTCTGGCTGTAAAAACCAGCAGGAACCGAGGCTGAGGGAGCTGAGGTGTCTAGAGTCCCAGGCAGTCTTCTTAAAGGGCCCACATATGGACTTACTTGGACTCGCCGCCTCTGGGCTCTAATGGATGAGAGGCAGCTTGAAAGGCACCAGAGACATATGGGGGAGAACAGAGTTGTTTGGCATCAGAGTGAGAGCTGGAGGGGCAGCTTTCTCCCAGACAGACGTGCTGGTAGAGGCTGTTGTGCCTTTGGTGAGCCCTTTTTGTAGGGACCTGCAGACAAGTACCATATCTGGGACTCCAGCAACCTGGCTCACACTGTTTGCCCCACCCTGGCGATTCCCTAAGGCCTGTCACACCCAACTTTTGGGCCCACCTAAGTTGTTTCCAGTGGCTTTACCACAGGAATGGCCTGTCTTGGCTCATGTTTCAGATTTTCCTAAAATCTCTCAAACAAGCAGCATCTGATCTCAGTGAGCCCCATACCTCTAAGTGGCCCCAGGCCTGGCACTAGAAGCAGCTGTCCTTGATTCACAGCTTGGCATTGCCTGGGTATTTCCAAGACCAACACAAGAAGCAGCCATCTATAGATTGCTTTGTAGCTTATGCCTGGTGGCTCTGGACAGTGGCTGACATTGGCCTTGCCTCTTGGGAGGCCCCAGAGCCATCACACCTAGTGGATAGCTTCAGACCACATCAAAGCACCACCATCCAACCACCTCCACAAGTGACACACTCAACGGGTGGACTCAGTGGATACTAGAGTCCTGCTGAAGTAAGTCTTGCTCTTGTGGTGGGCCCCTGTATAGCTGATCCTCCAAAGTGGTCAGAAGTCAGAAGTCAGAGGTCAGTGGTCACAGCCAGTCTTGGTAGCTGATCAGCCTGAGTAAATCCCTCTCATTGATGTGCCAATAGCAATCAAGACTCAATTACAACAGAAGGTTGGACAGTCCACACGGGTGGGGGTGCATCTCAAGGGCCCAGGGGGGTGACCAGGGAGGCTGTGCCACTGGACCCTGCAGGACCCTGCTACAACAGGCCACCCTAGGAAGCCTAGGAGACATAGCAACTCTGCCTAATGCACAGAAACAAATACAGGGAGGCAGCCAAAATGAAGAGACAAAGAACATGTCCCAAATGAAAGGACAGAACAATAGTCCAAGAGAAGAACTAAACAAAATGGTGATAAGTAATGAATCAGTTGCAGAGTTCAAAACACTGGTTATAAGGATACTCAAGGAACTTAGTGAGGACCTAAAGAGCATGAGAAAAGACCAGTCAGAAATGTAGGATGCACTAACTGAAGTAAACAATAATTTACAGGGAATCAATAGTAGAGTAGGTGAAGCCGAGAGGCAAACCATCGATTTGGAATATAAGGAAGCAAAACATACCCAATCAAAACAGCAAAAAAAAAAAAAAAAAAAAAAATTCCAAAAAAATGAGGATAGTGTAAGGGGCCTCTGGGACAACTTCAAGCATGCCAGCATTCACATCATGGGGGTGCCAGAAGGAGAAGAGAGAGAACAAGAAATTGAAAAACTATTTGAAACAATAATGACAGAAAACTTCCCTAACTTGGTGAAGGAAACAGACATACAAGTTCAGGAAGCACAGAGAGTCCCAAACAAGATGAACCCGAAGAGGCCCACACCAAAACACATCATAGTCAAAAGGCAAAATGTTAAAGACAAAGAAAGAACCTTAAAAGCAGCAAGAGAAAAGCAGTTAGTTACCTACAAAGGAGCTCCCAAGAGACTGTCAGCTGATTTCTCAAAAGAAACTTTGCAGGCCAGAAGGGAGAGGCAAGAAATATTCAAACTGGTGAAAAGCAAGACCTACAATCAAGATTACTCTATCCTGCAAAGCTATCATTTAGAATAGATGGACATATAAAAAGCTTCCCAGACAAGAAAAAGCTAAAAGAGTTTATCACCACCAAACCAGTATTATATGAAATGTTGAAGGATCTTCTTGAAGAAGAAGAAGATAAAAAATATTAACAATAAAATGGAAATAAATACATACCTATCAACAATTGAATCTACAAACAAAATGAGCAAGCAGAACAGAAACAGACTCAGATGCAGAGTACGTTTTGTTGGTTGTCAGATGGGAGGTGGATTGGAGGAATGAGTGGAAAAGGTGAAGGGATTAAAAAATGCAAATTGGTTGTTAGGCTGATAAACTTTATTGGTTATGCAATGGACTCAGACAACAGTGTGATAAAGGCAGGGGTGGGGGAGGGGTAGGAGGGGGTCAAAGAGGTAGAAAAGGGGGAAATCTGTAATACTTTTAATAATAAAGATAAATTAAAAAAAGAAAGAAAACCCTCTAAAAAAAGTATCAATCATTCTGGATTAACTGAGTGGGCCCAAATCCAGTGACAAGTGTCCTATAAGGGACAGAAGAAGAGAAGACAAGGGGAGTCCACGTGGAGCCGAAGGCAGAGCCTGGAGCTACATAGTTACAAGCCAAGCAATGCCCGGAACGACCAGAAGCTGGAAGAAGCAAGGATGGGTTCTCTCCTAGGGCTTGGGAGAGAGTGTGCTTCTGGGCTCTGTAATGGTGAGAATAAATTTTTGTCATTTTAAGCCATGAAGTATGTGATAATTTGTTATAATAGCCTTAAGAAACTAATATAATATTCAAGCTCTAGGGCCTAATACATGAGTAAATGAATTGAGTCATTTTTTATATTAGATAATTCTGGTAAGAAAGGTTCAGATTAACCTATGGGTAATCCATATCCTCACTTTCCACTTGATATGTACAGAAGATATACCCTGAAGGTAACTATACTAAGTATGTGAAGTAAGTCTACCCAATATAATTTTAATCAGAATAATCCAATTATTCTGTGTGCTTGAAGTTAATGCTTCTCAGAAGGCAGGGGCTGCTAGAAAGTACAGATTTCTACATTTAATCAAATTGAGTAGATTGAGTTTAGAAATATGAATCTAAGCTTTAGAACTTTTTAGTTCATTCCACAAATGTTTATTAAGCACCCATGACATGGCAGGCCCTGAGCTAGACACTGGGGGTGCAGTGATGATCAAAGGAGACAGATACTGCTGTCCTGGATTTACAATTCGCCAGGGAACATAGACAATGCACAAATAATTACAAGTATAAGAACTGTTTCAAAAGGGAAATTTCAGGGTGCTCTGGAAGAGAATAAGCAGCCCCTGGCAGTGAGTCAGCAGAGCAGGAATTTGGAAATACAATGTGTGAGGAGGAGGAGGAGGTGGAGGAAAGGCACTGGGAAGAAGTTTTTTCTTGCTTAGTGGCCTCAAAGACTTAATAATTTAAACAGAAATTTAGACAAATAAACCCTAACATTCTCTACCAAATGGAAGTATAGTATAGCTACAAATTCCTCTGTGAAAACTTGTCTGTTAGCATTATCTATTCATTTTTCAATCCTGAGAAGATTATTTCTAATTAGTTTTATAGGAGAAAATGTATCTTATAATTCACTCACATTAAGTTACTCCATAGGGCAAACCTTTTTAAAAAAGAAACACAATGAAATCCATATTAAAAAAATAAATGTATTTGTGAATGGTTCATTTAAAAAATGTCCTTTTGTTTAATGGAATGAGGTTGTAGTCTTAGAAAAAGATAAGTATATTAAGATGATATATTTCATTATATGAATTTGGAAAGATGCACATTTCCTTAAGAGGAAGCAATTTCCAAAAAGAGTTGCAGAATTGTTACTGAACAAAGACTTAGCACCTAGCAAATGCGTGGCATAAGTCAGGATGACATTATTAAGTTTGGTTTACTTTAGTTATTTCTATTTAAAAAGAAAAAAAAGTAAAGTTCTTTACTTGGATTTAAAATACTTTTAAAAAGATAAAAAATAGATTTAATGTCTTTAAGAAAGTATGAGAAAAAAACATTTTGGCTATTTTTAACCAAAGAGTTTTCTTCTATGAAAGCATAAGATTTTTGTCTCTCTGTAATCAAGATTATTCTAGTTTATATTTACATTTCAAAGTAAAATCTGTCATTTGTATTCTGCGTCATTTTCTGTGGAATAGCTTTTTAAAGTTAGCTCTTTTCTGTTATGAACATCTTTTTAAAGTAATTGAAGACAGCAGTTACATGATTTTGGGGTGTGGGGTATCAGAATAAAGTGTTTTTCAAAATGCTGCTCAGTGAGTAAATGGTATGTATTTGCTTTATATTCACATGTTTTATTTATGACTCCCAATTCTTGATGAAATGTAAAAATTTCAAGTGATATTATCTCATCATTTTACCAAAATGATTTTTTTAAAGCACAGCAGACATCTCAACAAAGCAATGGAATGACAGTGCCCAGTAAATTAAATTAATCTTAAGGTATTTGACAACCAATACAAAAAATCTTTAGCATTATCTTGTTTTCGGGAAAAGAAATTCCCCTCTCAGGTTATCTATTGTAATCTGGAATGATGTAACCCTATGAAATGAGGCACATATATAATGGACACTAATCAATCTGTAAGATCTCAACACACAAGTGTGATAATGTAGGCCTCAGAGTGTGAGATATGAATGAAAGCTAAGGAAATGTTTCTCCTAGATGAGCATAATTTTGTGACTTTGTAGGTAATGTTTTTCTCTTGGCTACACGGGCTTGAAAAGTGAGATCTTCACTGATTTTACCTTTCCCTACAACTTCACATCCAGAGTCAAATCTTTATCATGTCTTATGTTATCTTGTCATTACCATGGGCACAGCCTCGTTCCAGGAATCAGCCTCACATGAATAGGCTAGTTTTACAATTTTCTAGTGGACTGCCTTTCCACAATGTCTCTTCCAAATCCATTCCACTTTGTGTGGACAGATAATTTTTCTTCAAAATATTAAATAAAAATATTCAGAGTCTTCCCCATTGCCTAGAGGGTAGAATTGTCCCCTTGCAGTGGGTACACCATTCCTAGAGATGTCCAGGCCCGAATTCTCAGACTCAGATCTCACACAATTTTCTCCTTTGCTTCCAGGTTGGTCAACAATGCTGCCCTTCTTAAATTTAAGTATTTATTGGATTCAAACCCACTTTATCCTATCCCCACCACTATTTTCTCAGTTCTGATGCTCATCTTATTACATATACTTCAATTCAGCTAGATGGTAACTTCAATTATGTGGAGTGCAATGCAACAGCGGCATATTTGGTAATATTAATGCTTAATGTTCTAGTTACAGATATTATCCTTACACATTTGTACTTTGGCATTTAATATGTTGAGAGATAAATTAATAAAAAATAGAGTGAGTTAAATTTATTTAAAAAGTGTTTTTTCCTTTATTGATTTCAGAGAGAGGAAGGGAGGAGAAAAACATCGATGAGAGAGAACATTGACTGGCCACCTCCTGCATTCCCCTCCCACTGGGGATTTTACCCACAATGTGGGCATGTACCTTGACCGGGAATTGAACCTCTGACCTCTTGGTGCATGGGTTGATGCTCAACCACTGAACCACACCGGCCAGGCTAAATTTTTTATTTATATATCCCTGCTAGGATTCGGATGAGTAGATTTCTAAAGGAAGGGGTATTGGCATGGTATTGTATTACCATTTTTCTATTTCTTTCTTTCTTTTTTGTAATCCTGACTCGAGGATATTTCTCCATTGATTTTTGAGTGGGAGGGAGAGAGAGAGAGAAACATCAGTGTGAGAGAGACACATCAATTGGTTGCCTTTTGAATGACTCTGTCCAGGGCTGGATCCAACCACAACTGAGATACATGCCCTTGACTGGAATCAAACCCACAACTCTTTTGGTCTGATGCTCTAACTGCTGAGCCAAACGGGCCAAGGCTTACTACATTTTTTTTTTACTTTTCTTTTGTATCTGATGCCATCTGTGAACAGGGAAAGTACCTCTAAGATTGTGTGGGGGTGGGATGGGACCGAGTGAATGTCAAAAATGCGCTGTTCTACTCCAATCAGCCAGTTACTGAATTCTTTGGTGGACGAACACAAACCGCATGGATCACTTCTGCGGAAGCAGAGACCCTAGCCTGTGATTGTGCTTTCTCAGAAAGCGATTTCGCAGCTGTGCTTCCCGACAGTGCTCTGCCACTTCTCCAGACACAATGCAACACGGTACATCATGTGGCTACCTTGGGACACAGAGGATCTCAAGATTCATTCTTCTTCATGATCTTAATTTACTTGTCAGATAAAAATGCCAAATGACACAGGGATAATTGGAAAATGTAAATTGGGGACCACCTGATGAAGAGGCAGAAGCACAGGCAAGTAGCCTGAGAAAACACTTTCTGTCTTTTCTTTTAAAAGAGAGATGCTAGTGTGCCTTAATAAACGGTCAAGATGCCTTACTCCAGGCAGGCTCTATGTGACAAATAGTGAAGAGCAGAGAAGAGATCAAGGCATTTAAACACCTGGAACTAAGATTACAGTTTAAATGTCAAGTATTTAATTTGTAATTGTCTATATTTCATATTGTTACTGGCAGTTGTGATAGGTCTTTGATAACATTTTTTTTGCAATTGAACAACTTCTTTCTTCATACATACATATATACTTCATTTTTTTTTTTAAAGATCCAGTGTAGAATAGAATTTTCTTACAAACTTCATGAATTCCCTGGGTCACTGACCTGGAACCAATGATGTTCAAATTCAAATACTGTTCAACATGCATCATATTAATTGTGAGTATTTGCACATTGGTAGGCATATATATGCACCGAGGTTATAGCTTCTTTTTTTTTTAACCCTCACCCGAGGATATTTTTCTATTTATATTCAGATAGAGTGGGAAGGAGGGAGAGAGAGAGAGCGAGAGAGAAACATTGACGAGAGAGGGACATATGGACTGGCTGCCTCCTGTATGAACCTGACTAGGGCCGGGGACGAACCGCAACTGAGGTACATGCCCTTGACAGGAATCAAACCTGAGACTCTGGTCCACAGGATGATACTCTAACCGCTGAGCCAAACTGGCCAGGACTATAGCTTCTTAATATAACCATTAGAATGATTTGAGGTAAATAACTTATAATTAAATGTATTGCCATTAGAGATTACAAATTTTAAAAGGCTTATAAACTCAAAGATTTATTTAAAATCTGTTTTTCATATTTAGAGAAAACAATCCTGGTGAAAATTACACACTGATTATTTAGAAAGGTTCTAGAGGAAATTCTCATTAATAAACTCATTATTTATTAAAAAACAACAGAAATGTCAATCATTTGGAATGTGCTATACACTGTCATATAGGGCTTGGGGAGATGAAGAAAACTAAAGCAGGGTTTCCTGTCCTCATCGCTGTTTCTCTTTAGTGAGGCGGATGGATAAATAAACTTTGATTTTAATGCAGTAAAATTATTTCTAACATGGAGGTATGTGTGAAGGTGATGTGAGAGAACCTCCACAGGAAGAAATAAAGGAAGGTTTATAAAGGAGGTGATTATTAAGCCAAATCTGGAATCATTAAAACTAATTTGCAAGTCACTAAGGTCATGAGGAGGTGTTGGGACATTCTAGTTGGAAGAAACATCACAAATGTGGAGGCACAAAACAGCACAATGTCTTCAGCAGTTGTTTATATGTACTTTGAGATATCTGAGACACAGATCAAGAGGCAGAATAGGAAGGTGGATTGGGAGGAGAGATGAATCATGAAAGTGTAACGCAACCTCAGTCAATCAGAATGCCGGTGTTTCCCTCAAGTTTTCCAGTTCAGGAGTAGAGTAGATGGAGATGTGAGTTTACTCAGAATCTCAATTTTCACTGGAGACATAAACTCTTGTGAACATGTGGAAAGAACCTGTCTGAAGTTCAATCCCAAAGAGAAGAAAGCAGAATAGACACGGAGAATGTACTGAGGACATGGATGGAGAGCCTGGATTTGGCCTGGATCTCATACTGCTCTCGACTTTGCCGTTTACACATGGCAATACATTCTCACTTTGCATTAAGCCAGCTGGGGTTTGTCACTCGAAATTGAGGGTATTATTTAGTATGATGAACCAAGGAGGAAAGTATTTGATTCTAATTATCCATATTCATATCCCAATATGAGGGGAAAGAACGGTAAATGGGTCTTCATATTTCCAAACTAGGTACTAATAACTTCTCATTGCTTATTATGTTGCTTAAGTTGGATGCTTTCTATCTCAAGAGGGTTTTAGGAACAGTATTACCCTACTACTTACCACTATTATCTCCAAGAAAATAAGATTGTTTTGCAAGTTGATCTCTCACTAAGTTTTGACTCAAAAGCGAGGTTTGGTATTGATTCTGAAAACGTCGGAGGAAACACTTCTCTGAACTAAAGGGGAAAACTTCCTGACCTACCCATTTCCAATTTCATGTAATATAAAACAGTGGTGTTTTATTTATTCATCTTTTAAACTAACATCCTTCATGATATGATACTGATTATAGACAAAATGGGTATGTGCCATCTTGACAAATAGAAAGACAAGCCTCTTCCTTTATGCTGATGATTGGATTTAATTTTCAACAACTAGAATTGATTTCTGGGTACAAATAATTCTGCATCCTACTGCAGCCAGAAAGTACTGCGTGTTATCAGCTTTATCAAAACTAAAATCATTTTCTCGGAGATAAAAGGAAATTGATCAAAACTCTACAAAACAAGACAACCTATTCCATTTTGTGCAAGTATACTTTTTTCATAGCTAATCCAGGAAAGCATGTTGCAGAACTCTGCAGCTTAATATAATTTTTTCCATGGGAGTATTGCTCCTCGGGCATCTTTTTGATGATTTGGAACACCTGCTCTGAAAATTGTCCAGGCAACAATCATCTTTTTTTTTCACTGTATCCTGTGGTGTGGAACTCTGCACTTTCAATCTAGAGTATGTCTAATTGCGGGAACAGATACAAATCTGCTTCCTAAGGACAATTTTTGCTTTGCCTGCAGCTGACTTCAGTGTATATATGGGGAAGTTTATTTTTGCATGGGCAAATACATTGTTTGGGCATCTTGGCTTCAACAGTAGAAAGGTTTCTGTATCTCTTCACCTTATGTGCATTTGCATCATCTGCCAATGTGAAAATAGAGAATCCACATTCTAAGCCTTAAGACCAACCTCAAAATTCTTAGTAAGCATCTTCTAAAATCTAGGATATCTAATTAGTCCTTTCTCTGAAACTGTCTCTGCCCTCAGGGTAGGGCCTTGGAAGACTGTTCTCTCTTCTCTGGCTCCCAAGTCATATGAATTGGATTACGGATGGAGATCTTACTGAAACTGGGCCAACCACCTTCCTTCAGAAGTTTGGGATAAGGATCAAAGTCAGTTAGTGTGAAGGTTTGGGGGCATGGATGAAATGAAGGGGGCATGTGAACTTTCAAGCTGTAGGGCAAATAGATATCTTTTTCTAAATGGACATAGATGCAGGTAAATCTAGTCTTTAGAGAGAGAAACGGAAATGAATGGCTGTGTTGACCAAGAAAAAGCTTGGCTGCCTTTCATTTTGAGAGCCTTCCAGTTTCTTATTTCAGTCATTTCTGATACCTGCAATTAAAGGGACTTAAGGTATTCTAATTTTCTAGTTCCTGACCAAAGGACAAAATATTTAGAGAAGAAATTTGAAGAGTGATTCTTTTCATTCACTTCCTAGTTAAATTTTTCTCTTTTGAAGTCTTTGCGGATGTGATGTACTAAGTAACCTTCTTTTCTCCCTCTCACCATGGAAAAATCATCTTCAATCAGTGACATTTTACCTTGTGTCTGCTTTTATCAAAAGCTGTGGTCAGAAAACACCATGTGAAAAGAACAAACAAATTTATGCATTTGTCAAAAAACTCTTCTTGAGGCCGTTACCCTCAATGTCCTCTCTTTCCTGCAGCCTTTGTGCTTTGTGTCATGAGGACCTGGTCATTTCTCCAGCCTCGCTGCTGCCAGAAATCTCAGAGGCAGCAATGGTCACACCTGGTGCAGTCTGGTAACCGTCGTCAAATGACACCCATTCCTACTTGTTCTAAGGATCATTTTCTACTTCTAGTTCTAATTAATTAAACATTTTGTATATGTGGTTTAAGCTGCCTCAAATGTTTTTAGAAAAAAAAAATGCAAGTAAAAATCAGCATCCCTCTAGTTAGTCAAGCTTTCTGAGAAAGCATCCCAATAAAAATTAAGAGCAATTTAAATATGTTAACATTTATATTAATTAATATACATAATGGTAACATACATATGGAAAAAGTCATGCCACTTACTGCTTAAAACATTCAGCTTTCTTCCTAGAACATGAAATTTGACAATACTTGTAATGCTCTATTCTAGTGTGTAATATTAATGTCTTAGATTAGTTATATGTATTATATGTTTGGGTGTGTTCTATGAAACAGAATTATTGATTAAGTGATTTTGGGTGATTAACAAAAAATGTAATAGATGTCACCTTTATTCCTTTTTAAACCACAAATTTCTAAATTCCACACACTTATTAGATTGACTAATTCATGTGTTAAGTTCCTTTCTTCTGGCAATGGAGGTGCATGTATCTAGCTTCAAGTGAGTTTTTTCTATAATGCTTGCTTCTGTAGATTGACAAAAAGTAGTTTTCTAAGTGTTATTTTCCAAACTGAGTATTGCCATTCTTCACCTGTCCTGGTCTCCCAGTTGCTACAGTACAAGCTATGGGAAGTCTTAAGCTAAGGGTGTATATGTGACTTCCTTAACTGTCTTCCCAGTTGTGGACCAAGTGGGATGCTCCATCTCTCCTTGCGTATGCAAGTCCTTGGGGTTTGGAGACCTCTAGAGGTCAGTGATCAATGCAAAGTTAGCATTACTCCATCAATTTCTTATTTACTCACTGTTTACCATTTTTTCCAGTAAAGTATTCTTCCCTCCATCTTAAGCACTGGGGAAAATGGTGACATAGACTCAGTTTCATGTACAGGAGTTAAAAAAAATTAAAAACATTAAATTTATCATACCTTCTATTAATAATAATCTCAAGGGTAGAATCTGATCATAAATGATATACTTTTACAACCCTTAAAAATATTGCTGAACTCAACCAAGAAATAATTGTAAAGGTATATAACTTTTAATAAGTGGGCTAATTGGATATCTTAAGTGCATGTATTTGTTTAATACAATTTGACCTTTTAAAAATTTTTGTTGATCCTCACCTGAGGATATTTCTTCCATTAATTTTTTTTTTAAGCGAGAGTGGAAGGGAGAGAAAGAAGGAGAGGTGAGGAGAGAGAAAAGGAGAGAGAGAGAGAAACATTGATGTGAGAAAGACACATCAATTGGTTGCCTCCCACACATGCCCCGAGTGGGGCTGGGGATCAAACCTACAACTCAGGTATGTGCCCTTGATGAGGAATCAAACCTATGATCCTTTGGTGTAAGGGTCAACACTCTAACCACTGAGCAACACCGGCCAGGGCTTAATACAATGTGAAATCTATCATCCCAGGGGACATTTAATCAGAAAGAGAGAGAGAAAATGATGAAAAGATAGCTGGTTAGTTATAAAAAGGTGCACACACTACTAAGATGAATTAATATAGTGAGAATTTAGTCTCTAATGGATAAGAATTAGCTCTCAATTATTTAGAATGATTCAAAAGGAATTCTGAGCTGTAGTACAGAACATGAGTGAAAAAAGAATGTAGATAACTCCAAGTCTTTTTAATATGTTCCCACTTGGTGAACTTTTTTTTTTTTTTTTTTAGCAACTTGGATTAATTTGTGAAAGAATAGAACAGCCCTCTTCTAGCCTTTATACATGGTAAAGATTTTATAAGAGTTCAAATATTCTCAAAACTGTATCTATCCCACAATTTGAAAAAGTAAAATCCCTCCTCAAACAAGAGTCTGTGCTTCTTACTTATAGAATAGTATCACTAACATCCATTCTGAGCCAAAGCATACATTTCAATACACAGCTAAGTCTGAGTTTTCTTTGTATTGCTTATTCCTGCGCAAATCAGTGAAAGAGTATTTATTTAATTTTTAATAAATTTATAGTATGGTAGGTAAACCTAAGTCTTGTCATTTTTACTTAAAAACTGAAGAGGAGTCCACAAAAGGTACTGAAGGGAGTTTTCTAACCAGAATCACATTTTTTTTTTTTGCCTTTTAAATTTTTTCTTCCTTCTTTATGGAGATGTTTGGCAGCTGATTCACAGCGCCGGCTCCTTCAGAAATCATACTGGACTAACTGAAGAAGTCTCCCTCAAGAAGGGTGGTTATTACTCTAGTAACAGACACTTTCAGAGTGCTTACACATGCTGGTCGTAGTTCTAGACACTTCACTTGGATGAACCTTTTTAATCTTCACAACAATCTTATGAGATAGTAGGATTATCTCTACTTTGTAGATGGTGAAACTGAGGCTCAGAGAAGTTAATGAACTTGCCATAGTTATGCAGAGAAGTGGCAGAACCAGAATTTAAGTTCAGTCTAGCTCCAGCGTTTGAGTATGTAACCACTCTGCTATATGGTCCATTGGCACTGAGATCTTTTATCATTTACGTACTTAAAAGAAAAGTGGCCCAACACATACATAATTTTGATTACCAGAGAAATAGGAGGTACAGTGGTTCTGGGTCCACAGGATGATGTTGTAATGCGACTGATGGAGGTTCCCTGACTGGCCTACTGTGCTGGTTAAAATCTGGTATCTTAGAAGTTCAAGTGTGGAGCTCCCCTGGCTGAAACCATTTCTCTAGTGCTTCAGCCTTGGGAGGTCAACTGCTTTGGGGGAATCCCACTCACCCTTATATATCACCTATAAAAGTTAAACAAAAACTAATACC
Source organism: Molossus molossus (assembly GCF_014108415.1). NCBI lineage: Eukaryota > Metazoa > Chordata > Mammalia > Chiroptera > Molossidae > Molossus > Molossus molossus. Next base: position 87,622,798 of record NW_023425388.1, read on the forward strand.
AAGACTAGCCATCTAGTCTCAAGGGTAAGCTTATGAGCATGAAGAATAAATAGCAAAGTAAAGAATCAGGGAATAACTTGATAGCTATGGTAAGGTATCCACATGAAAGAAGATAATAAAGAGTATGGTTTTGTTTTTCTTTAAATTTTGAAGTTGCATAATAGAATTTTAGGGTTGAAAATAAATACCAATAATATCAGTATTAATCATCAACATTTCTGAGTTCTAATCACAAGAGTACTGGATATTCTTTTAAGTACTTTACATGCATTGAATCATTACATATGTACAAGGACACTAAAAAGTAGGTAGTGTTCTTATCCCCATTTTTCTAGATGTGGAAACTGAGGCAGAGTAGATGACTGACTTGTCCAAAGTCTGATACCTAGGAAGTGACAGAATCAAGATCTAAATTTAGGCTTAAGTCCAAAGCTTCAGTTTTTAATCAAAACTCTTCTTCACTAGTTTTCTTTAGCTGTCTACTTACCTGTGAAGCATCTGCCAAATGGAATTGCATGAATCAGTTGCTATCATGAAAAATTTCCTTGTCCTTCCTGCTTATTTATATTTTTCCTTTTCTTCAAGGCCAAGTTGAAGGCCCTCCTCCATGAAGTTTCTGCCAGCTGCCTACCTTGCAGTGATAACTAGGATTATAGTGATAGTTAACATTTAGTGATTGCATTAGAAGGTGGGTACTCCCTGTCCTCCTCCTCAGCTTTGCCTCCTCCAGAGCACCTCTTGTCATCTGTCTTTGATGGGGTTTCCTGGGATGCAGCAGGTTTATCGAGGAGTGACCTCGGCATGGGCATGTGGGGAATGAGAGAAGCAGAAATGAGAAAATGGAGCAGTTGAACTGTGATATGGTAGTTACAAAACCTCAGCAGACCTCAGGGAGTTCTGAGCTGAGATGGCCCTTCAAGTTGCCCTGAACTGGACAACAGGACTAATCTTTGTATCTCACACTGAGATACTGGGGAGAGGGGATGACTCCTGGGGAGTCTGGCTCCTGGGGAGAGGGGATGGCTGAGGCACGCAGCTTCTTTTTGACCAGCAATGTCTGGAAAGAAATTCAGCCATGAGCCTTCAGCAGGCAGCAGCCCATCCAGTGAAGACAGTAAGTACCTGGATCCTGAAAAGGAGATCTAGGTAATATACCCTCACACTGTATCACCTGACAGTCTAAATATTTTACTTAGTGCTTGTTTTTTTTTTCCTCTCTCCTCTCTAGAATGTATTCTCTAGAATATGAAGGGTCTTTGTCTGTTTCTGCCACACCCATAGCATGTAGAACGGCACTGAGTACAGAATGGGTTCTCAAACATATTTGTTGAATGAATCAGTGTACATACAAATGAATAAATTTCTACTTATTTTTGATGAGGACATCAAAGCCTAAACAGACTAAATTGCTTTCCTTAGGTCTTACTACATAGGGAATGGCAGAGCTTGGTCTGCCAAGTCCTTAATCACTTTACTAGGAAGTTTCCTATTTCAGAACAAGGAAAGATAATTTAGTACATTTCTTTTATTTTATTGAAGACAAATTAATGTCTAGAGTGAAGAATCCTCATAAGCCAAAGTCCCAGTTGAATCACCTAATTGAAAGTATCATTTGCCTTTACCAATTAGAACATACATCCCAGTAACCTAGCCTGAGACGAGTCTGTGACAACTTTGTGTGGCAACACAGTCTTGGTGTCTAACTTTGCTCTGCTACCATATCACCTTTCCCTCTATGATATATAGATTCGTGAATTGTCCCAGATAACTTAATTTCCAGGACTTCTGAGACTGACCAATTTTTGTTGAGAGTTTGGCATGGGATGGCTCAGTTCCAGTTTTCTTAGGAGGCTCTGTGAGCAGGTTATTTTTCACTGTCTGGAAAGTCTAGAGACCAAATATGAACTGTCAAGGAGAAATATACAGGCTTACATGCTGGCAGAGACCAAGCATGTGTTGGAATTTAACAATTTTCAAGGTTCTAGCACCTTTGGTGGGTGAATCATTAAGGCCAAAATTGTCTCTAGAGAATTTGGAAGTTATGACAGCAATAGGTGTGACACTGAAAAAGATATTTGGAAGTTTTTCTTCTATTTTCTAATATGTTTTTATTGATTTTACACAGAGAGGAAGGGAGAAAGAGGGAGAGAGGAACATTGATTGGCTGCCTCCTGCATGTTTCCTGCTGGGGATGGAGTCCCAAACCCAGACATGTGCCCTGACTGGGAATTGAACCAGAGATCGCTTGGCGCATGGGCTGATGCTCAACCACTGAGCCACACCAGCCGGGCGATATTTAGAAAGTTTTATTTTTAGTGTGAATACAGTGAAGGTGAGGAAATAATTAGATGTTTTAGCAATGGCTCCAGAGCATTCAGCTATGGGAAACTCACTCTGACTACTTGTCTGTCTCCAAAACTCCAGATAAATGAAAGAACAAAGAAACATACACAGAACTTTAAAAATAAAACACAAGGGGGAGGGTTTATCCTCAGTAACAAGATAAGAGATGGCATTGCATGGCCCCTGCCTGTGACTCCAGCTCTTTGTCTCATATTTTCTGTACCTTCGTCACTCCTTACCCCAACCTACCTTGTCCTCTCTGATGAAGCTGCTGGTTCTCTAACTGCAGTGTGCATCTGATCACCTGGAGGGGTTGTGCAAATAGAATGCTGGGTCCCACCCCAGATTTAGTAGGACTGGTATGGGGTCTGAAAATTTGCATTTCTAATGTGTTGCTGATGGTTCTGGTGCAGGGCCCACATTTTGAGAACCATGGATCTAGCCTTATTGGAATTTCTTCAGTTACCAGAAAGTTTCATACGCTCTTTCATCTCCACATCTGCACAAATGCACACAGGAGAGAAGAAAATCTCCCCAATGCTCTTATCTCCACCCCCCCAATCACCCTCCATCCCCATCATTTTCATGGCCAAGTTTTGTTCAACTTAAAAGTTTCTTTTAACATTACACTTCTTTTTGGAAGTTTTTCTTCGATGCTAGTTTGTTTGGGTTTTTCTCCTTGTTCCCCCAAACATCACATGTAACCCTTTATTATAATCTTGTTTAATTTTCTGAACCTCTAGTTAGCTTTTGTGAAAGCAGGGAATAAATTTATCCTTTCCATTTTTGAATCCCTAGTACTTACTTCTATGTCTGGCTCTCCATTAATATTTTTTTTTATTGAGTTAAGGATTAAATAAATTAATTAAACACTTAAACATTCGTCTGCTTGCTCTCACTTTTGCTGCTTCCTCTCAAGTGCCCTTCACTTTGTCTCATTATGTCAAATTTTGGAACAAACTTTATATCAAATTTAGAAATAAAGCTGTTCACTTCCAAGGATAACAACTTATGCAACAATATTGAAAACATTGCCAATTTCACGTCTTCATCTCAGAATGAGAACAGGAAGTGTGTATGAATGCAGAATTTATTTAGTATGTATATGTATGTATATATGTATACATATGTATGCCAACTTCAGTAAGTATTATTGCAGTGTTTACTGTTTACAGAAATGCTAAAATTGATGTTGAAGAATACATTTAGTCTTCTCTGGTTTTGTATCCAGCAAATAGAAGATAAGTACTTAATTTAAAAATAACTGTAGTGCAAGAGAATTTTTTAAAGGATGTTCAGTTTTTCAAAAGCCACAAAAGAATGTAAAATTCAGTTTGTGTGAATCAGCTATTTTATATCCGTTGGTAAAGTTGCCATATTCTGCAACTTTGCCTATCTTTATAGTACAGTAATGTGCTCACGCATGTCATGCTCTGGTTTGTGCATACACAGCTAAATCTTTTAAAAGGTTCCTGCTATTTTGCCAAGAATTCTTGCTACTCAATTTAAATTCACTAAACTACTGTTTCCCTTGGAAAAGTAAAATGTAATCCAACTTAATTCTTCTGCTTCTTAATTCTCCACACAGGTCTTGGTAGAGCTGGCTGGATTTATTTTATAAACATCTGTCCACTTAGTATTGTGACTTCACAATGAGATATGGCAAAAACAGACACCTTGCATTAGGTTAATACCAATTTTAAAGATATTAATTAAATTAAAATTATATTTATTTCATACTGGCATTGTTCAAATAAATAATTCAAACTATGTCTATGTCTTTACATAGGCAGATAGTATTCAGTATTTATATGTTTTATATAAAACACTTTTCACCTGACTTGGGCATTTTGACAACTCTTTCATTGAACTCTCAAAATCTTCAGCTCTGAAAAATGATGGATTACCATGTGGATAGAATTCAATTGGTAGATAGGAAATAAACCTATATAAGGAACCAAGGCCCTGTGCTGTGCCGTCCTGGCAGTCTGTTAACTTCTCAGAGGACAATTTCATCCTGGCATCATATGTTTCTACTCTTTTCTTGTAAGAATCTATGCATCTCCAGCCCTGGCCAGTTTGGCTCAGCGGTTAGAGTGCCGGCCTGTGGTCCAGAGAGACCCAGGTTCAGTTTCTGCTAAGGGCATGTACCTCGGTTGCTGTTTGTCCCTGGCCCTGGTTGGGGTCGTGCCAGTGGCAGCCACTCAATGTCCCTTTCACATCAATGTTTCTCTCTCTCTCTCCCTCTCCCTCTCCCTCTCCCTCTCCCTCTCCCTCTCTCTCCCTCCCACTCTATCTGAACAAAAAATGGAAAAAATGTCCTTGGTTGAGGAAAAAAAAAATCTATGCCTCTCCACTAGTATCACCCTATAGTGGGCTGGAACTCCCTTAATGCTTTAAGATACTATTTCAGAAGTAACTACTGACCAACACAAGTCTCTTAATCCTGTCTTGAGTTAGTACATGATCCTGCAACAGATGAAAGTGAGAGGATAACCATAATTAAGAATCACACCAGCAGTTATGGATAGGCTCCATATGATCATATTGAGATTAGGTTTTTTTACTTTGACCTTGAAAAAGCCACTTCAAATTGGAAGTCAATAAGCTGATCTGTGTCATCTTAATAACTGCTCCACATCCTCAAGTACTATTATACAGAGAGTATATATTTTCACTAAGTTTGGAGCAATTTGAAATGTCTAAGAAACATTTTTACTCTCTAGAAGAATTCAAGGTTGTAAAGTGAAGCAGCTTGACAGAAAAATTCAGGCAATTTATATGATGGCTGATAGAAAAATCCATCTCATCTCAAATCAAGTCAATTTAAAATTAGACTTTGAGAATGACATAAATAAGGAATTCTTATAAGAGTCTCTAGTGTGGTTTAATGGTGAGTTTCTCGAAGACAGAGAATATAAATTATTTATCTTTGTTTTTTTCCCTTCAGTTTTATTGAGGTATGGTTGAAAAACAATTATATATACTTATGGTGCACAACTTGATGTTTTGATATAAGTATTCATTGTGGAATGATTATCACAATCAAACTAATTAACATATCCATCACCTCACATACTTTGTGTGTGTGTGCGTGTGTATGAGTATGGTGTGAACATTTGAGATCTACTCTCTTAGCAAATTTCAAGTATACAGTATTATATTAGCTATAGTCACCATACTATACATTAGATCTCCAGAATTTATTCATCTTACATAACTGAATCTTTATACCCTTCAACCAGCATTCAGCATATTGTTATTAATATATGCACAAAATAAAAATAATAAAAACAACATACTGAAATATATAGGTAGAATGATAAAATACATGCAATTTGTTTGAAGCAACAGTTTACATTCATTGAATATTTATTTATTGGATAACATTAATTCATTGATGTTCATTGAATATCTTTCATTCATCAGACACATGCAAAGCAATGTAGGAGGTTCAAAAATGAAGAAGGAAAGGTTTCTAATCTCAAAAAAACTTCTAATCAAATGAAAATGGCTTATATCCCAAATAAATAATATTTTTATATATGTTGCTGTACATTACTGGCATAAAATAAACTTATATTCTGTTTTAAGAAATAGATCTAATGCTATTTGTTAGTTATTTTTTAGATATGAGCCAAATTATAACACTGCACACTGATGTGCACATTTTATAAGTCTAAATAACTGTTAATAGTTAATGATTTTCTTTCTAGATCATTTAGCAACATTATGATTTTCATATTAAGGCCTTCAATGTGTCTTATAGTACATAAGCATGGTTCCCATTATTTAAATCTTTATCCAGGCAAAACTGAAGCAAAATATCTTTTTTGTCAATGCAAATAAAAGGAGACTTCCATTTTCTATGCATATAGTTACTTTTTATCAAGTCCCTGCACATGCAAGGTAATAAGACTAACTATATTATTTTACCTCTTTAGAGTGTTATACTTGGTCTTTGCATTAATCCAGAAATCAGCATGGAAAAACACATAGTTTTCTGAACATGATGCATTGTGATTTATAAATAATTATAGTCTTCTGAAAATCTGTGCGTATATTCAAACAACCATTATTTTAAGAAGAAATATAATTTGTTAAGGGAGAGTAAAGAATTGAAGGCAAAAATAAAAAAAATAATCATGTAAGAAATTAGAAGCAATGACCAAGCTGACTAAGAAAAGTAAAATCAATGAATCGGTAGAAAGGGAATTCGGTCTTGGTTCTGAGTATTAGTATGAAAAGGGCTTGATACCATGACACCCCCATTTCAACACTAACTAGCTGTGGGAAACTGGTAAGTTACTGAACATCTCTGTGCTTCAGTTTTCTGATCCATAGAATGCGCATGGTGATAGCACCCACTTCAAAGGTTAAGTGCTATAGTAGTCATAAAGAATAGAACAGTACTTGAATCATAATTAGAAATCAATAAATATTATGTTATTATGAACTCTCAATGTCAGAAGTTATTATTAAACTTCTATCACAACCTCCTGAACAAAAGCAAGGATTTACTGAATAAGTATCCAACTAGCTTCAGCAGAAATTCTTATTATGAGGGGCTTCATTACCTTATAAGGTAGGTTAATTTATACTCAGACAACATAACTGCTAGACAATTCTTTCCTACTCATGTTTGCATTTAGATAGCTATGGCTGCCAACATTGAAAGTGTGCTATTGACTGGAGATTATTTCAGATTAAATCTTATGTTCTGGAATTCATCCTCCTCTAGGTAGACTCATAAATATAAAATCTGCCTTCTGCTTGATTAATTAACTTTTTTATTACTCCACCAGGGTCAGCTGGTCCTCTTTCTGCTTCATGCTTCACCATTAATAATTATCCCAAATTTCTGACTGCTGTTAATAATGATGTAGCTAATTTCACACTAAGTGATTGAAGCAGTAAAAATTGTGTGTATTTCAACCAACAGGCTAGATCAAACATAACAGAGATGTAAAAAAAAAAAGTTTAAGGAGAAAAGTACATTAAAAACAACAACAAAAAATCATTAAACTTTCCCTACAATGCCTCTAACATTTAGAATTAACAATCTATTTGTAATTAAAATTGCATACATCATGTTTCTACATGATTCAAGCCAGTTACAGATTGTTACCTAAAACAAAGCAAGCAACATCATTTATCTGTGGCAAAGAAAAATATTTGATTTTTTTTTAGACTGGTAGGCAGCATGCTATTTCTTCATATTTTAGCCTTTTGAAAATTATATGTCCTTCATTTATTTGACTAAATGCATATTGAAAACTAATTAATGTGCAAGAAATCTTTTGAGACACGAAGATAAATAGGCTATAGTTCTTGACCTCAAAGACTAACAATTTGTTAAAGAATAAAGCCCTTGCACAATAAAACACAACAGAAAGTCCAAGGAAAGAGTGATGGCTCTTGCTGGACTGATCGAGAACACTTCAGGAGGGCCAGTGTGTGAGCTGGATTAACCATTTGCGATGTGATAGGTTTCTGAATAAGTTGGAAGTCATAAAAGAAGCTTAGAAATAAAGATTAAGAATATTTTTGTATAAAGCGTCCATACTTCCCAGAATATATTCTAACAAGAGAGAACTAGGACAGAAATGATGTCACTTTGGATTTTGGATTAGACCGAAGGGAGACTTGAATATTTATTGAGAAATTCATATTTTATTCAGTAGAAAATACCCAATAATTTGGAGGTTTTTTAAATATGTTTCTTTATTGATTTTTTTTTTTTTTAGGGAGATAGAAACATCAATGTGAGAGAGAAAGATTGATTGGCTGCCTTCTACTTGCCCCCTACTGGGGATTGAACCCACAACCTGGGCATGTGCCCTGCCTAGGAATTGAACTGGCACCTCTCAGTCCATGGGTTAACGCTCAATCCACTGAGCCACACTGGCCAGGCTAAAGTGGCTATTTTAATAATACCCACAGTCATAATTAGTAATCTTTACCTTTGTTAGTCAGTTTATACTAGCACATTCTGACTCTGGAAAAAATCCAGCCACTGGTCAGAAAGAGCACGGAGGTCACCATAATTGTTTCTTATATGTCATTATATTTGCAGAGAATGAGTAATTAAGAACATTATGAATTTGACAAGTAATTATTTCATATTTTATATCATAATCTTACAAACTAAAAGTTTAACCAAATAAAATATGTATGACTAAGAGAATTAAATTGTAAACTACTTTATGTTACTTAAAATAATTTCAATCAGGTCATTAAATGACAGAGTATCTAATCTCACCTCCCCAACTCACACCTCATCTCTGTGTGTGTGTATAAAGTTAGTTAAGTAAACAGAATACACATGAGATAATATAATAATAGAGTTGATTCAACTGAGAACCCAAGACTCTTCAGGTAACCACTACTGATAGCCTCCAGGCAGAAAGCTAGAGGATAACTGTACCATTCATGGGCTAGCAACTCTAACCAGGAAAGTAAGACTTGACAATGGTGTTTAATGTGGGTCCTCCCTCGCTCATCCAAACCCAGGAGAGAGTCACAAACAGCAGAACACCAGCAGGCACAGGGAAAATTTGGCAGGCTCCAAAGCCCACTGAAATAGCAAAAATGGTGACACAAAAAAACAAAAATGAAATGAAAGAACAAGACCTCTACCGAGGATAAAATAAATATGGAGTAGTTAAGCAAGTTAACAGAGCTAAAATTCAGAGCCATGATCTTGAGGAAGCTCAACAGCATGAGTAAGGACATAAAAATGTTGAAAATCAAAACCACAAAGAAGAAATCAAGAATGACATATCAGAAATAAAGAACACATTGGAAGGTCTAAACAGCAGAGCAGAGGAAGCTGAGGACCAGATCAGTAAATTAGAAGACAGGGTAGAAAAAAATCAACCAATCAGAAAACCAAAAGGAAAAAACAATGAAAAAACAGGAAGACAGCTTAAGAGAACTGTGGGACAACTGGAAACATAATAATATTCACGTCACAGGAACATCTGAAGAAGAAGAAAATGAGCAAGGGTTAGAGGATATATTTGAAGAAATAGTGACAGAAAACTTTCTGAATTTGGTGAAGGAAGAAGGCATTCAAGTTCAAAAAGCTCAGAGAGCCCCAAGTATGAAGAACCCAAACAGGTCCACACCAAGACACATAGTAATTGAAATGCCAAAAATTACAGACAAAGAGAGAATCTTAAAAGCAGCAAGAGATAAGCAACAGGTTACCTACAAAGGGAACCCCATAAGGCTATTAGCTGACTTCTCACAAGAAACACTACAGGCCACAAGGGAATGACATGAAGTAATCAAGGTCATAAAAAAAAAAAAGGATGTGAATTCAAGACTACTCTACCCAGCGAGGCTGTCATTCAAAATAGAAGGTCAAATAAAGAGCTTCCCAGACAAAAAAAGGCTAAGGGAATACATTAGCGCCAAACCAGCACTGCAAGAAATGTTAAAAAGACTGCTATAATTAGTAGAAAAAATAGGAAGAAAAATAGAAACAACCTAAACAAAAATGGCAATAAATAAGTATATATATGAATAATCACCTTAAATGTAAGTGGATTGAATGCTCCCATAAAAAGACACAGAGTAGCTGATTGGATAAGAAAGCATGACTCATCTATATGTTGTTTACAAGAGACCCACCTCACAACAAAAGACTCACATAGGTTGAAAGTGAAGGGATGGAAAAAAATCTTACAAGCAAATGAAAAAAGCTGGAGTAGCAATACTCATATCTGATAAAATAGATTTCAAAATGAAGGTCATAACTAGAGACAAAGAAGGCCATTACATAATATTGAAAGATCAATCCAACAGGAAGATATAACATTGATAAACATACATGTACCCAATATAGAAGCACTAAAATATATTAAAAATCTTCTGGAGGACTTCAAAGGAGAAATCAACAGCAATACAATTATAGCAGGGTACTTCAACACTCCGCTGACATCACTGGATAGATCTTCTAGACAAAAAATTAACAAGGCAATACAGACTCTAAATGAAGTGCTAGACCAAATGGATTTAATAGATATCTATAGAGAATTACACCCCAAGCCTACAGATTTTACATTCTTCTCAAGTGCACGTGGGACATTCGCAAAGATACACCATGGGATAGGACACAAACTAAATCTCTACAAGTACAAGAAGATTGAAATCATATCAAGCATCTTCTTAATCACAATGGCATAAAACTAGAAATCAATTGCAAAAAACCATGCAAAGACACTTAAATACATGGAGGTTAAATAGCATGCTATTAAATAATGAATGGGTTACCAAGGAGATCAAGGAAGAAATTAAAAACTTCCTGGAAACCAATAAAAATGAACACACAACAACACAGAATCAATGGGAAGCAGCAAAAGCAGTTCTGAGAGGGAAGTTCATAGCACTACAGGCCTACCTCAAGAAATAAGAAAAATTTCTAATTGACTATCTAACCTCACAACTTAAAAAATTAGAAAGCTAACAAAAAGAAAACCCCAGAGCAAGTACAAGAAAGGAAATAGTAAAGATCAGAGCAGAAATAAATGACATGGAGTCCAAAAAACAATTCAAAGGATCAATGAAACAAAGAGCTGGGATTTGAAAAGATAAACAAGATTGAAGGGCTCTTAGCTAGACTCACCAAGAAACAAAGAGAGAGAACCCAAATACACAAAATCAGAAATGAAAGAGGAGAAGTAACAACTGATACCACAGAAATACAAAAGATCGTTAACAACTACTATGAACAATTATATGGCAACAAATCGACAATCTAAGCGAAAAGAACAAATATCTAGAAACACATTGTCTCCCATACTGGACTGGGAAGAGATAGAAAATTTGAACAGACCAATGACAACTAAGGAAATTGAAGAGGTAATCAATAATCTCCCAGCATACAAAAGCCCAGGCCCAGATGGCTTCATGGGGGAGTTTTATCAAACATTCAAAAAAGAACTAACACCCATTCACCTCAAACTATTTCAAAAAATTCAAGAAGAAGGAAGACTTCCGAACTCATTTCATGAGGCCAGCATAATTCTAATTCCAAAACCAGAAAAAGACACTACAAAGAAAGAAAACTACAGGCCAATATCCCTGATGAACACAGGTGCCAAAATCCTGAACAAAATACTAGCAAATCGCATCCAGCAATACATCAAAAAAATTATTCACCATGACCAAGTGGGATTCATCCCAGGGATGCAAGGCTGGTACAATATTCACAAATCAATAAATGTGATACACCACATAAACAAAATGAAGAATAAAAACCACATGATCATAACAACAGATGCTGAAAAGGCATTCGACAAAATCCAGCATCCATTTCTGACAAAAATGCTCAGCCATGTGGAAATAGAGGGATCATATCTCAACATAATAAAATCCATTTATGAAACACCTACAGCCAACATCATACTCAATGGGCAGAAACTAAAAGCATTTCCCTTAAGAACAGAAACAAGACAGGGATGCCCAATTTCGCCACTCTTATTTAACATAGTACTGGAAGTCTTAGCTACAGCAATCAGACATGAAGAAAAATAAAATGAAAGGGATCCAAATTGGAAAGGAGGAAGTGAAACTGTTTTATTTGCAGATGACATAATATTATACATAGAAAACCCAAAAGACTCCATCAAAAATCTACTAGACTTAATAAATTAATTTGGTAAAGTAGCAGGATACAAAATTAACGTCAAGAAATCAACAGCATTGTTATACACCAATGAACTCACAGAAAGAGCAACTGAAAAAACAATCCCATTTACCATCACGGCAAAAAATTAAGATACCTAGGAATAAACTTAACCAAAGAAGTAAAGGACCTATTTGCAGAAAACTACAGTACATTGAAAAAAGAAATAGAGGAAGACATAAAAAAGTAAAAGCACATACCTTGTCCATGGATTAGTAGCATTAACATCATTAAATTGTCCATAGAAATCTATAGATTCAGAGGAATCCCCATCAAAATACCAATGACATATTTCACAGAACTACAACAAATACTTTAAAAGTTCACATGGAACCAATAAAGACCCCGAATATCCACAGCAATCTTGAATAAGAAAGGCCAAGTAGGTGTGATCACAATACCAGATATCAGGTTATACTACAAAGCTACTGTAATCAAAACAGCCTCGTACTGGCACAAGAACAGGCATATAGACCACTGAAACAGAACAGAGAACCTTAAATGGACCCAAGGCATTATGCTCAATTAATATTTTACAAAGGAGGCAAGAGCATACAGTGGAGTAAAGACAGCCTCTTTAATAAACGGTGTTGGGAAAATTCGACAGCTTGATGCAAAAAAAAAAAAAAAGAAAAAAAGAAAGAAAGAAACTAGACCATCAACTTACAACATACACAAAAATAAACTCAAAATGGATAAAAGACTTAAATGTGACCCGTGAATCCAATAAAATTCTAGAAGAAAATGTAGGCAACAAAATTTCGGACATCATGCGCAGCAGAATTTTCACCGATACATCACCTAATGCAACAGAAACAAAGGAAAAAAAATGAACACATGGGACTACATCAAACTAAAAAGTTTCTGCACAGCAAAAGAAACAATCATCAAAATGCAAAGGCAACCACTGTATGGGAGAACATCATTGCCAATGATACATCAGATAAGGGGTTAATTTCCAAAATATATAGAGTACTCATACAACTCAACAAAAGGAAGACAAAGAACCCAATTAGAAAATGGGCAGAGGAACTAAAAAGACACCTCTCCAAACAGGACATACAAATGGCCAAGAGACATATGAAGAAATGCTCAACATCACTAATAATCAGAGACTTGCAATTTAAAACAACTATGAGGTATCACCTCACACCTGTCAGAATGGCCGCCAGCAACAAATCATCAAACAAGTGTTGGCGAGGGTGTAGAGAAAAGGGGACTCTAGTATACTGCTGGTGGAAATGCAGACTGGTGCAGCCACTATGGAAAACAATATGGTGTTACCTCAAAAATTAAAAATTGAACTTTCATTTGGCCCAGTGATCCCACTTCTAGGAATATATCCTAAGAAGCCTGAAACACAAATCAGAAAGAATATATGTACCCCATGTTCATAGCAGCACTATTTACAATAGCTAGGATCTGGAAACAGCCCAAGTGTCCATCAGTAGGCCAATGGATAAAAAAGCAGTGGTACATATATACAATGGAGTACTATACAGCTGTAAAAAAGAAAGATCTCCTATTCTTTGAGACGACATGGAGGGACCTGGAAAGTATCCTAAGTGAAACAAGCCAAGCAGAAAAAGACAAATACCACATGATCTCACTTATTTGTGGAATATAATGAACATAACATTCTGAGGAATAGGGTAGACCCAGAGACAAGGAAGTAGGGTACATACTGACAACCCTCAGAAGAGGGGGTGGTGGGGTGAGGGAAGAGGTAAACTATAGAACTTACATGCATGTACGCATAACCAATGGACATGGTCAACAAAGCCGTGGATGGGGTGGGGGTTATGAGACTAAAAAAGAGAAACATCTGTAACAAAAGTAAAATAAAATAAAGTTGACATTACAGTAGTCAATAGTTCAGGCACTACTTGAGAAACATAAGCCATACAAATTTAAAAATGAGCTAGGAGGATATGAAGAGAAAAAGAGGGTATGTTGGAGATTGGGATTCATATCATTATATTCCTGAAGTTATAGTAAACCTATCCATATCCTACTATGAAGTTATTCATTGAAATTCTCTTCTGGATATAAACAGCATGCTTTGATAATGCAATTTAAAGCTAACCAGATAAAAAGTGATCCTTTAAATGACTCTGCCTTAGGCTATAAATTGACTTGGGAGTCATTCTATGTTCCCAAACTCCAAGTTCAGACAAACATTTTTCAGATACTTCTCAGACACGTTGCCTCTTTGCGGGTCTAATAAAAGTCACTTTTATAGCATTTACAAATCAGTAGTTCAGAATGTGCCTTTTGCTGTTTATTGCTAATATTATCTGATGGTTCTAGGGTTCTCATCCTGTACCTCCACTGATTGGTTATCATATTTTGATAATGCTACTTAAGTATAAAAATATAAGTATAATCTTGTCAGAATTAAAATGATAATTTGTGCAAATTGCTCAGCATAGCCTACACCTGTTACTGGTCATATTACTCCTTGATTAAAATCCTTCTATGGTTCCTCGGTGTCTTCATAAGACCCAATATCCTTAACATGGCCCCTGTATAACTCTCCACCTTGAGCTCCCACTGTTTTACCTTCCATGTCTCCTCACTGTAACCACACCAAATAATTTGTTGTTCTTTAATTTCTTATGCTGTTTCAGGCATCAGTGTTCTTGCTATTCCTTTACTATTCCCCTTTGAAGAACGAGCCCCCTCTTCTCATCCTCTGGAGCCTTTCATGAATCATTTGTGCTGAACTAGGGCTTCTTCTCTATGCTCTCATGGCACCTTTTACATGTCATCCAATGTTGCATTTTCCACTTAATTTTTCATTTTCCTTCCACAAATCTAGACTATAAATTATGTGAAGGCAATAGTTCTTCTTATTATTTTTATCTCCAGAAACTCATTCAGAATATGGCACATATTAAGTATCCTCTACATTTTTTGCCAAAGGAATAAATATTGCACTGGGTCATTGGTAATCGGGTACAGGACTTTTCTGTTAAGGAATTTCAAAGTACTCTCTTTTATATAACATCTGAAGGTATGCGCTAAAATTTAGAGTTAAAGCCATATCAGACTTCATATTTAGACCAGAACTTACTGTTTTCTCATTAGACTAGATTGCCTTGTCCAGAAGTCCCAGATGAACACAAATGACTTACTTATATTTAGCCCTGTGAGTTACTCTGAGAGTGCATTTCTAACTCAATGAAGTAATACTCTAAATGTCATAATTTTAAGAAGTTATGTGGATTTCTTCATATGTGATAGGACAATGGTGAGACTTTTCCCTGGAGCAAACTTTCCTTGAGTTGCACCCTTGGCTTTGCACCTAGTCTAAGTCTTGACATGTGGTCATTAAAAAATGAGTCAACAGTACACAGCAGGAATACTTCTTTGGGTATTTTAATATTGTTTTTTATTTTGGAGTTATGCTTTGTGATAATTATACTCTCATTCCAATAATTTCATCTCAAGCTTGACAAATAGTCTCCAGCAGCAGTATAAATAACTATCACTGATATTAAACTTCCAGGTTAAAAGTATTCTTTTCATTCATTAGTTTACTCTCCCTACTCTGTGTTCCTTCTTCACTGAATATATCAGTGCATTTTTACTTTTCCGTTAGATATAGTTGTACCAAAGAATTTCTTATGGATTAATATTATTTATCAGCATAAAAATAACAAACAAAACATTTGTTCCATCACAGAATTTGAAACCCAAGCAGCTTCACTTTGAGGGAGTGACAAACTAGAGAAAAACTGTGGCTTAATTAGTGGTTTTACCATTAGTATTATTAGTCATTCAAATGGAAGGACTTGGCAGGATAATGGAGTAGTTGAGTATATAGACCATGGCCCTCAAATTTTATCTTAGTGTCTTATCAGCTGCATGAATATAAACAACTTTGCTTTTCCGCAAGTAAAATTAGGAAAATAATACCTGTCTCACTGAATGTTGAAAAGTTTAAATGAGATAATACATGGAAATACCTCACATCATTTCTGGTATTTTTAGAGGCTCAATACATGGTAGTTATTATTGCGATTATTCATAAAGAGTTTTATAATAAATGTTCTATTCTTGAAATCTTATAAGAATATATGTATTTTATCAATAATGGGAATATAATTTTATTATGATTAGATATTTAGACATGTTTATAATCAGAAACATTGCATGAGCCACCCACATTATCCTTACAAAGAGAGCCATAAGATGAGTCTGAAAGCCAAAAAAGAACTCAGAGGTAGGGCTGGGTTTAGAATAAGTAAGACATTTCAAAGCTTATGTTACATGATGTTGAAATACCTTGGTCGCTTCATTGCTCATTTTGGTTTTCAAAGTGTTGATGCTATGGAATTAATCTGCATTTCTAACTAAGCCCATGGATCTATATCTAAACTTATAACCTGCATTTCAGTGGAGTCTGTCTTCCGACCACTGTTTTTTTGTTGTATTTTTTTATCCTCACCCGAGGACATTTTTTCCATTTTTTGTTCAGGTAGAGTGGGAGGGAGAGAGAGGAACAGAGAGAGAGAGAGAGAAACATCGATGTGAAAGGAACACATCGAGTGGCTGCCACCCGCACAACCGACCAGGGCCGGGGACAAACTGCAACCGAGGTACATGCCCTTAGCGGGAACCGAACCCGGGTCTCTCCGGACCGCAGGCCGACACTCTAACCACTGAGCCAAACCGGCCAGGGCCTGACCACTGTTTTTATTGATGTAACTGAGATAACAAGACAAAGCTACACAATTTTGAACTAACTGCTAAAATCATTTGCTTGTGGCTTTATTCTCTTCCAAGTTTTCATTAATGTCATATTATAATGACAACCCTGGTGAACAATTAGGCTAGCACCACCCACTGAAACGCTGAGTTAGAGTGTAAAGGATGTATTCTGCATAAAGAGACATATTTGGGCCACATTACAATTGTGGTGATGCAAGCATTTCATGGAAGTATTTAAGGATAACACCAACACATTAACTGATATGACTGCATGACAATTTGCATGAATAGAATCCTGTCTGATAAGACTATTAAAAATTTAAGACATTAGAATTTTATTAGATTTTTAACTATTGGAATGGTACTAAATTAACATCTTATTTTATATCTTTGTGTGAAACTTACTTTCATCTCCTGTTTCAAATTCAAACTTCTGACTGTAGCCACTGTATCCTGTTGTGGTCCTCACTCGGATATGGAATATGTACTTGGTGGCTGGCTTGAGACCTGTGATGATGACACTGGGGGCCTTGGACCTCGTGGAGGAATAGGTGAGCTGCTCATGCTCCTGGGGACAGAAAAGAAGAAAATGGAAATGAAGCAGAGTTATTCTACTGTTTCCTAGAGACACTCCAAAGTTAAGCTGAGGAATTATGCCCAGAATATCAAAAGTATCGATTAAAAGGAGGTGTAAACATGGTTTTCCACATTTACCATTTAGTTATTTATCATTAGAATGCATATGATATGGTCTTGATTTGGAAATTTATTAAGAAAGGTGATTAATCTTATATAAACTGCACTTGTGTTCTTGGTGATTTGGATTTCTGATCCAACTCTGAGGAATGGTGGTGGTGTGAGAGCATGTTTACACAGAATGGCAGCTGCATCTTGAGCAAACTGGACACATCGGATCAGACCACGCCAGCAGAGAGCCAGGAGCAAGGGTGGGAGAATTCAAGTACCCGCTACTCACTTCTACCCGCAGGTAGTGCCAAAATGCCGGCGCTATCCGTGGGTAGACCTGTGGGTGAAAGGAAACATAGATTAATTGGCTTTAAAAGTTCGAAATTTTTCATCCTGAATCAGTTGCCTGGTTCTGAAACTCAGCGATTCCCCAGTAGTAACAACTCAAGTGGAGTCAACTGAAAACATAAAATGATAAAGATGAGAGAGCAAATTGACTCCTGTCCCAGATACCACAGCTTATTTGTCAAGATGTACAAGTTATAGTTATTGTGAGGTCAACTTAAAAATAGTGTGCCCATGAAGGAGCATCGTAGATGTAGAAAGGTATGAGAGACTCACCATCACCATACCTTCAAAATCAGAGGCGGGACTGGAGGCTTGTTCCCAGTCACCTGCAGTTACCTGTCAAACTACCTCTCCTCACCAACCATAAATGGATTCTGCAGCTAACCGAATGAGCTAGGCTGTCCTAGTCTGTCAAGGACAGACTACCTCAGAACAGGACATTTCATTTTACTTGTGTATATAAGTGAACAATATGCAGGGATTAAATGAAACTTAGTATTGTTTCTGTATAGTGCTATTGTTCAACAACTTTATAATGATATTTTAATAGAGTATCTAAAAAATTGTATTTGTATGAACAACTCTTCTAAATTCATAGGTCAAATTAGGCCACAAGGTCCTTGAGTTAATTAGTCACTATTTTTATGAAAAATTTAAAGATAGAGATTCTCAGGGGTGAAAGTGACTTTCAAGGTCATTAACTGAGTCACTCATTTAATACTTAAATTCTATCTATGGTATGCCCACCAAGATTTAGCCTTTGCCTGAAAATCTCTTGTTCAGATCTTCTACACTAACAAATGAAATTATAAAAATCTACACGCATGTTGAATGTATCAAACTGCATTTATTTGCTTGTGGTGCTTTAAGATTTAGAACTATGAAAATCATTTCCCTTAAGCTACTTTTGAGAAAAAATCCTCATTTTAAAGATCATTTAAAAACTTTATGGCCTTATTTGTCAGAATTTTATATGCTACATGGTTATTTTGTGTCTAGCTGAGGAATTGAATTTGCATCTATACCCCCATTAATAGAACTGTTTATTAAACATGAAGTACAAAGAAAATATGAGTCAATGACAGCAAATTTTAAATAAAAAAGAAAAAACAGACAAATGTAAACTCATATTTATCTCTAGGTAGTTGTGAGATTAAAAAGTAAATAAATATCCACCTAGCATAAAAATCCAAGGAAATAGCATCTATGAAAACATGGATGGCAGTAATCACCTGCTAAAGGCTAACAAAAGGAGCTTTCTAAGATCAAGGCCTTTATAATTAGGGATTAAACATCCATACTGTGGGAAAAAAGGTGTACTAGTAGAAGAGATGATATCGTTTCTGGTAGAAATTTTCAAAACCTTTTGGATTTTTCAGGCTCACATACAAGAAGAGAATATTCTACCTTTCATAGAATTTTCTGCAACATAAGAGTTATGGTGTATTTTGAGTGCTGTTTCACAATACAAAGTGATGACTTAGAGAATAATTTTAAAGTCCTGAAGAAAGAATTTAGTCTTATCCTCAAAGAGAGAAGAGACAGACTTAAAAATTTGCTTAGAATGGCCCCATAATACTTATGTTATGTCTTTGTTGCTTCACCAAAACATAGCTGAATAGTAATTTCTTACTCAGGAAAGTTACAAAGAGTAAAGGACACCTTTTGCAAACAGCTTTTTGCATTTCTGCTGTTAGATACAAAAGTGCATCTGTAGCTACATCCCTGGAATAAAAATCCTCAAATAGGAAGTGTTCCTGCGTGGTTCCTCAGCCTAAACCCCAGCAGTGTGGTGGCTGCTGCCTTGTCTTACATCTTGCCACCTCTGAGCATGCTGAGGAGGGGGGTTCAGAAAGCAGCAGTCACAAAAGCTCTTTCCTCTTGGTGTTTCCAAGCTCTTGGGAAACCAAATTAGCACTTATCCATGACAAGCATAGGCACTACTGTTCCAGAATTTTGACTGATTGCCATGCTGCTGACACATCAACTCCAGTTCAATGTCGCTGTCACCAGGTAGAGACTGTGCTTTGCCACAGAGCTACCTAGATCTCTTTATTCATCCTGGCAGCCTGAATTCAGAACATGCTTGCCTGGGGTGTGTGTGAGTCTCTCTGGAGTTTGTGTCATAATGGAATTGCTAGTTGTATGGCATGTACATCTTCAGCTTTACTAGGTAATACATTCCACTGTTCATAAAACTCTTATGTTTTTCATCTGGGCTAAATCCTCTGGTCATTCTTAATATTATTTATTTATTTATTTATTTATTTATTTATTTATTTATTTATTTATTTATTTTCTTGATCATTTCCAGTGGTTTGAATGAACTTTTGGCTTAGTTTATCTCTGTAATTGTTTCTTTGTTTTCTACTACTTTTATTTATTTATTTTTTTATATGAATTTTTATTTATTTTTTTGTTACAGATGTTTTACCTTTCTACCCCATTGGCACCCCCCCACCCCACCCCACCTCCGCCCCGTCCCCGGCTTAGTTGTCCATGTCCATTGGTCATGCATACATGCATATAAGTTCTGTGGTTTATCTCTTCCCACCACCCAACCCCCCATCCCCTCTTCTGAGGGATGTCAGTCTGTGCCCTACTTCCATGTGTCTGGGTCTACTGTATTCCTCAGACTATTATGTTCATTATATTCCATATATAAGTGAGATCATGTGGTATTTGTCTTTTTCTGCTTGGCTTCTTTCACTTAGGATAATACTTTCCAGGTCCCTCCATGTCGTCTCAAAGGATAAGAGATCTTTCTTTCTTACCGCTGCATAGTACTCCATTGTGTATATGTACCACAGCTTTTTGATCCATTCGTCTACTGGTGGACACTTGGGCTGTTTCCAGATCTTAGCTATTGTAAATAGTGCTGCTATGAACATGGGGGTACACATATTCTTCCTGATTGGTGTTTCAGGCTTCTTAGGGTATATTCCTAGAAGTGGGATCACTGGGTCAAACGGAAGTTCAATTTTTAATTTTTTGAGGTAGCACCATATTGTTTTCCATAGCGGCTGCACCAGTCTGCATTCCCACCAGCGGTGTATTAGAGTTCCCTTTTCTCCACACCCTCGCCAACACTTGTTGTTTGATGATCTGTTGATGGCGGCCATTCTGACAGGTGTGAGGTGATACCTCATTGTTGTTTTAATTTGCATCTCTCTGATGATTAGTGATGTTGAGCATTTCTTCATATGTCTTTTGGCCATTTGTATGTCCTGTTTGGAGAGGTCTATTCAGCTCCTCTGCCCATTTTTTAATTGGGTTCTTTGTCTTCCTTTTGTGGAGTTGTATGAGCACTCTATATATATTGGAGATTAACCCCTTATCTGATACATCATTGGCAATGATGTTCTCCTATACAGTGGGTTGCCTTTCCATTTTGATGATTGTGTCTTTTGCTGTGCAGAAGCTTTTGAGTTTGATGTAGTCCCATGTGTTCATTTTCTCCTTTATTTCTGTTGCCTTAGGTGATGTATCAGTGAAAATTCTGCTCCGTATGATGTCCGAAATTTTGTTGCCTACTTTTTCTTCTAGAATTTTTATGGATTCAAAGTCACATTTAAGTCTTTTATCCATTTCGAGTTTATTTTTGTGTATGGTGTAAGTTGATGGTCTAGTTTCATTTATTTGCATGTAGCTGTCCAATTTTCCCAACATCATTTATTAAAGAGGCTGTCTTTACTCCACTGTATGCTCTTGCCACCTTTGTCAAATATTAATTGAGCGTATTGCCTTGGGTCCATTTCTGGGTTTTCAGTTCTGTTCCACTGGTCTATATGCCTGTTCTTGTGGCAGTACCAGGCTGTTTTGGTTACAGTCGCTTTGTAGTATAACCTGATATCTGGTATTGTGATCCCACCTACTTTGTTCTTTTTCAAGATTGCTGTGGCTATTCGGGGTCTTTTGAAGTATTTGTTCTAGTTCAATGAAATATGTCGTTGGTACTTTGATGGGGATTGCATTGAATCTATAGATTGCTTTGGGTAGTATGGACATTTTAATGATGTTAATTCTTCCAATCTATGAACAGGGTATGTGCTTCCACTTTTTTATATATTCCTCTATTTCTTTTTTCAATGACCTGTAGTTTTCTGCAAATAGGTCCTTTACTTCTTTGGTTAAGTTTATTCCTAGGTATCGTAATTTTTTTGGCGCGATGGTAAATGGGATTGTTTTTTCATTTTCTCTTTCTGTGAGTTCATCATTGGTGTACAAGAATACCGTCGATTTCTTGACGTTAATTTTGTATCCTGCTACTTTGCCAAATTCATTTATTAAGTCTAATAGATTTTTGATGGAGTCTTTAGGGTTTTCTATGTACAATATCATGTCATCTGCAAATAATGACAGTTTCACTTCTTCCTTTCCAATTTGGATCCCTTTTATTTTTTCTTCATGTCTGATTGCTGTGGCTAAGACTTCCAGTACAATGTTAAATAAGAGTGGCGAAAGTGGACATCCCTGTCTTGTTCCTGTTCTTAATGGAAATGTTTTTAGTTTCTGTCCATTGAGTATGATGTTGGCTGTAGGTCTTTCATATATGGCCTTTATTATGTTGAGATATGATCCCTCTATTCCTACATTGCTGAGCGTTTTTATCAGAAATGGATGCTGGATTTTGTCGAATGCCTTTTCAGCATCTATTGATATGATCATGTGGTTTTTATTCTTCATTTTGTTTATGTGGTGTATCACGTTTATTGATTTGCGAATATTGTACCAGCCTTCCATCCCTGGGATGAATCCCACTTGGTCATGGTGAATAATTTTTTTGATGTATTTCTGGATCCGATTTGCTAATATTTTGTTCAGGATTTTGGCGTCTATGTTCATCAGGGATATTGGCCTGTAGTTTTCTTTCTTTGTAGTGTCTTTTTCTGGTTTTGGAATTAGAATTATGCTGGCTTCATAGAACGTGTTTGGAAGTCTTCCTTCTTGAATTTTTTGAAAGAGTTTGTGGAAAATGGGTGTTAGTTCTTTTTTGAATGTTCGGTAAAACTCCCCCGTGAAGCCATCTGGGCCTGGGCTTTTGTTTGCTGGGAGAGTCTTGATTACCTCTTCAATTTCCTTAGTTGTCATTGGTCTGTTCAAGTTTTCTATCTCTTCCGGGAAGAGTTTTGGGAGACTGTGTGTTTCTAGAAATTTGTCCATTTCGCTTAGATTGTAGAATTTGTTGCCATATAGTTGTTCGTAGTAGTTGTTAACGATCTTTTGTATTTCCGTGGTGTTGGTTGTTACTTCTCCTCTTTCATTTCTGATTTTGTGCATTTGGGTTCTCTCTCTTTGTTTCTTGGTGAGTCTAGCTAAGGGTCCATCAATCTTGTTTATCTTTTCGAAAAACCAGCTCTTTGTTTCATTGATCCTTTGAATTGTTTTTTTGGTCTCTATGTCATTTATTTCTGCTCTGCTCTTTACTATTTCCTTCCTTCTACTTGCTCTGGGGTTTTCTTTTTGTTTGCTTTCTAGTTCTTTAAGTTGTGAGGTTAGACAGTCAATTAGAAATTTTTTTTGTTTTTTGAGGTAGGCCTGTAGTGCTATGAACTTCCCTCTCAGAACTGCTTTCGCTGCATCCCATAGATTTTGTGTTGTTGTGTGTTCATTTTCATTGGTTTCCAGGAAGTTTTAATTTCTTCCTTGATCTCCTCGGTGACCCATTCATTGTTTAATAACATGCTATTTAGCCTCCATGTGTTGAAATGTCTTTGCATGTTCTTGTTGCAATTGATTTCTAGTTTCATGCCATTGTGATCTGAGAAGATGCTTGACATGATTTCAATCTTCTTGAACTTGTAGAGATTTAGTTTGTGTCCTATCATGTGGTCTATCTTTGAGAATGTCCCATGTGCACTTGAGAAGAATGTGTATTCTGTAGTTTTGGGGTGTAATTCTCTGTAGATATCTATTAAATCCATTTGGTGTAGTGCTTCATTTAGAGTCTCTGTTTCCTTGCTAATTTTTTGCCTAGAGGATCTATTCAGTGCTGTCAATGGGGTGTTGAAGTCCCCTGCTATGATTGTATTGTTGTCGATTTCTCCTTGGAAGTGCTCCAGAAGATTTTTAATATATTTTGGTGCTCCTTTATTGGATGCATATATGTTTATCAAGGTTATATCTTCCTGTTGGATAGATCCTTTCAATATTATATAGTGGCCTTCTTTGTCTCTAGTTATGGTCTTCATTTTGAAATCTATTTGATCAGATATGAGAATTGCCACCCCAGGTTTTTTTTGCTTTCCTTTTGCTTGGAAAATTTTTTCCATCCCTTCACTTTCAACCTATGTGAGTCTTTTGTTGAGAGGTGGGTCTCTTGTAAACAACATATAGATGAGTCATGCTTTCTTATCCAATCAGCTTCTCTGTGTCTTTTTATGGGAGCATTCAATCCATTTACGTTTAAGGTGATTATTGATATGTACTTATTTATTGCCATTTTTGTTTAGTGTGGTTCTATTTTCTTCCCATTTGTACTGCTAATTACAGCAGTCCTTTTAACATTTCTTGCAGTGCTGGTTTGGTGCTAATGTATTCCCTTAGCCTTTTTTTGCCTGGGAAGCTCTTTATTTGATCTTCTATTTTGAATGATAGCCTTGCTGGGTAGAGTAGTCTTGGATTCAGATTCTTGTTTTTCATGACTTTGATTACTTCATGCCATTCTCTTCTGGCCTGTAGTGTTTCTTGTGAGAAGTCAGCTGAGAGCCTTATGGGGTTCTCTTTGTAGGTAACCTGTTGCTTATCTCTTGCTGCTTTTAGGATTCTCTTTGTTTTTAATTTGTGGCATTTTAATTACTATGTGTCTTGGTGTGGGCCTGTTTGGGTTCTTCTTACTTGGGACTCTCTGTGCTTCTTGAACTTGAATGCCTTCTTTCTTCACCAAATTAGGGAAGTTTTCTCTCACTATTTTTTTGAATATATTCTCTATCCCTTGCTCATTTTCTCCTTCTTCGGGGACTCCTATGAGGTGAATATTATTACGTTTCCAGTTGTCCCATAGTTCTCTTAAGCTGCCTTCCTGTTTTTTAATAGTTTTTTCCTTTTGTTTTTCTGATTGGTTGATATTTTCTACCCTGTCTTCTAATTCACTGATCCGGTCCTCAGCTTCCTCTACTGTGCTTTTTAAACCTTCCAATGTGTTTTTCATTTCTGATATGTCATTTTTTATCTCTTCTTGTTGGTGTTTTATTTCCAATTGGCTTATTTTCAGTGTCTCTATGTCCTTACTCATGCTGTTTAGCTTCCTCAAGATCATGGCTCTGAATTCTAGCTCTGTTAACATGCTTAATTGCTCCACATTGATCTCATCTTCATTGGAGGTCTCTTGCTCTTTCATTTGGCTTCTGTTTCTGTGTTTCACCATTTTGGCTATCACTGTGGGCTTTGGAGCCTGTCAAGTTCTCCCTGTGGGTGTTGGTGTTCTGCTGTTTGTGGCTCCGTCTCCTGTGTTTAGATGAGCGAGGGAGGACCCATGTTGAACACCACTGCCAAGTCTTACTTTCCTGGTTAAAGTTGCCAGCCCAGGAAAGGTACTGTTATCCTCTAGCTTTTTGCCTGGAGGCTAGCAGTCTAGGTTACTTGATGAGTTTTGGGTTGTCAGTTGATTGAAAAACTCCCTCTGGTGCTCAGCCAAGGGGCTTTCAGGAGGGTGGGGCAGATGCTGGTTGTTAGTGAGCCTCAATAGCACTTCAGTGGCCCACAGGGTGGGGTTGGATCTCCGAGGGAGGGGCTGCTGCCTCTCCTCAGAGCCCTGGGAAGGAGCAATGTGTCCATCGTCCTGGGTGGCAGCAACTCAGCCAGAGCTCTGAGTGCCCTCCAAACCCCAAGTGTCCCGACGCAGTTCCAGTCCAGTCCGCCCTCCCTCTGCCAGAGCCCAAGGTGAGTGGCTGTGGCTGTTTCAGCCTCTGTCCCGCTCTGCGCTGTGGAGCCGCCTGGGAGTGTAACCCGACGGTGCTGCTCCCAGCTAAGGCCGCTGCCGAGCTGCTGACCGTAGGCTCCCAGCCCCGTCTCGCGCCTTCGCAAGCCTACCAGGATGGAGTCAGTGTCCCTCGTTGTATGGTCCTCGCAAGCTGCTTTTCTGTTGGTTTTTCCCGTCGATTTGTCTGTGTTATAGTTGTAATTCCAGTTTGGTTCTGGGAGACGGTCTGTGTAGCTCCGTTTACTCCGCCGCCATTTTTCCTATCTCTACTACTTTTAATATCTGCTCTAGCTTTATATTTGCTCTGACTATAAATTATTTTCTTTCTTCTTTCTTTTTGTTAATTATGTTGTCTTCTAACTTCTTGTGTTTCATGCTTACCTCACTAATTTTCAATACAGTGGACCCTTGAACAACATGAGTTTGAACTGTGCAGGTCCATTTATATATAGATCTTTTTCAATAAATAAAGATTTGGCCCTCATATCCTGGGTTTTGAATCCGTGGATTCGACCAACTGTGGATTGAAAACAGTATCTTCAATCTGCGATTGGGAATCCTTGGAGTTAGAGGGCCTATAGAATGCATTGTTCTATAGCATTTTATATAAGGGACTTGAGCAACCATGAATTTTGGTATTCATGGGGTCCTGGGACCAGTCCCCAGGGGATACCAAGGAATGACTATAATTAAACTTTGGGATAGTCAAAATATATACACTAATTTTTGACTGCCCAAGGGTCAGCATCTCAAAACCCCAATTTGTTCAAGGGTCAACTATATGTTTTTTCAAATATATAATTTCAGTCTATAAATTACAAGGTACTATACTACTTATACTCCATTAAGTTTTTATATATTATTAATCACTTCTATGAATATATTACTTTCCAGAAATCTATGATTTTTCAATTTTTTGTGGCAGACTCAGGATTATTATTTGCACAGGTTTATTGGTCAGGCTATCAGCAGTAAATAAACAGCATAAACTGAAGCTCCAAAGGCATGACCTCATGGGTAGCAAAGCACACTAGACTGGATAGCACAGTGGGTGCTCATTGCTGAGAGTGCTGATGGTCTTCTGAATTAGTGCTTGTTGGCTGAAAGTGAAACAGCTTGTATTACCTCTCCTTGGATAAATATAGACAATAGAGCCAATTGTGGGGAAAAACATTTAGTAACAATGCACTTTCATCTGTTATTATCTATTGGATTTCCTAAAATAAATACATATACAATTCCTATTTTATGTGTTTGTACCCACATATATTAAAAAATAGTTCAGAAGCAAATAGTATGAATATAGGGCATTGTCAAACAGACACATGCATTGTTGTCTAGAGATGGTCACCTTTTCTTATGTTTCTCTTCCTGTCGGCAGAGCCTGTAGCTTAATTTCATTGCTCCTTCCCAGCTGATAGAAATCAAGTCTTTTCTGGGAGTCTACTCACAGTCACATTGAACCTTTCTTTTACCTAAACTTCTGAACCTAGCTTTATATCTGTAACTGTCAACTCTTCTTAGAAATGAAGAGATGCACTTAATAGAGTCTGGGGCCTGTTAGCATTCAATCTGAAACTGTAATAATGAAAAGGAAGGCTCAGAGGCCCAGTTCTTATGGCTGTTTCTTCTACAATGAGAGGTAACATGGCACATATCAAAAGAAGGCAGCATGTAGAGAATTCTGGGTTAGAATTCTATCTGGGTCTTGATCTTGGTTCTAGTTCTACATGTACCTTGCTAAGTCACTTTCAAGACTTTGATTTACTCATATAGAAAACCCATTTACTCCACACACATTAATTGAATGTTCACTACATGTAAGAATCTAGGGCACTCTAGTAGATGTAGCTTATGTGATCACCAAAGTTCTACACAAGCAGTTAAATTCTAGATTTTAATGTGAGAAATACAAGTCCCCTCTCCTCTGCTGTGACTCATTCTCATCATTCCTCACCTCACTCTCCTGAGTTTACCGTTTCCTAGTTATAGAAGTAGATTCAATAGGTCCACATAGCGGTAATCTTTTAGCTGGTTTGCTTTCTCTTAAAGCCTTTGGGTCCAGTGGAATTTCTACAGTGTATTACCTCTTTGTTTTATATTTTTTATTTTAAAGTAATTGGATTATGTGTATGATTAAAAACTTTTTCATAGACCTTTTATTCTACAGACACATATATTTAAAGACATATAAGCAATCATAACTTAACAACTATGATTTATGTGATGCTTTATAACTTTTTAGTTATTTTCACACACATTTTTAATGTAATACTCATAATAATCTTGTAAAACAAAAAGAACTGGTGATATTTTTATTCTCACTTAGCTTATGATGAAACTGGTCCAAAAAGAATAAGTAATTTACCAAAGCAAGTCATATAACTAATCAGAGGCTTCTATTCAAGTTGTGCTTTTTCACTATACCCAATTTAGGAAGGTATGCCCAGGGAAAATATGCATATACATTAGACCTTGAGTCAAGGTCATTTATTTTTATACTTTGTGTTCTTGGCCATCTAATCACTAGAATTAACTTTACATTAAAGATAGCCTGTGAACTAGACAGAAATGATTTGATGGCATTAAAATACGTTTATATAAATAGTTCCTCAATGGCAGAAATAATTCTCAACACCAAGGATTTTAACTAGTTATTAAAAAGATAAAATTATTTTCTACTATGGTTAACATATCTAATCATTCTGCTTTTATTTTTATTCTTTTTTGAAATTATGTCATATAAACAGATTCTAGGCAATACAGTGGGCTTATAACTAACCCACTCTCTCATGGAACAGAAAATATTCTTGTTCAGGGCTGGGAATAAAATTTGTTTGATGAGGTCCAGGAGTTTCTTCTAGAATTTTTGATGTATGAAGGTACCGTACATGGCTTTATTCACAGAACAGTACTAAGAGGACAGTTAAAGGATTTTTGGATTTTTCTTTATCCTTTTAAGTCATACTAAGATAAAGTGATCAGAAATAGGTGAAAGTGCTATTAAAAATTAGCACTTTACTACCACAATCTTTTTTTTTTTTAAAGCAATGTCCTTATTAAGACAATGATAAAGCTCTTCTTTTATTGGCTAGGAGACTGAAACTAGATTCCTGAGAAAACAATACAATATTAAACATGGACATAAATGACTCTTTTTGGATGTGCAGTTAGTGTCTATTGATTGGTAGCCACAAAGGAATACTTAGATCACTTTACAGAGGGGATATCTGGTGCAGCTCTGGTCACATGTCTTCGGGAACTGGACTGCTAAACCTGCTGTTTCAATGCAGGAGCACATGTTGGAAAGGCTTCTAGTTCACACTGATTCTCCCGTGTCCAGATTTAAGTGAACGACACTGCCAGGAGGAGATGGGGCTGCTCCCAAAAAAGCTGATTGCACAGAGAGAAAAGCAAACTGGAGTAATTTCATATTTCTTCTCCAATGAGACTGAATCCACAATGACGAAATATAGAAAGAGAAAGTGCATCGAGGTTGAATAACCTCATCTTTTCTGGTTGTTGTTTTCCTGAAGTGGGAATTGGATTCATCAGAGTTGATGAATAATAATCATCAGAGTTGGGTTCTGTTGCTGGTAACCCAGAGAGTTGCTTTCTTTTCTCACAGTAATTTAAGTACTCAGATGAAGTTTTTTAATTTGGGGAGAGAAGGGGTTAAGAAGCTAGTTGGTAGGTTGTTGTAAGCTATTGGATAAGGTGCTCTGAAATATTATTCTTAGGTAAAAATTGGCTACTCATGAAAAAATGACAAATTATGCATAAGTGAGAAAAATGTAGAAGTAGGCATTCTAAGTATACAACTACTTTCTGAACTGCACTTTCGGAGAAGTGTCATTTAGTATACCATGGCTATAATTTACTACAATCAACTCTTGATTATCCCCAGTAATCCAAAATAGGAGATAACCCTAAATCACTTTGAAATGCCTTCATGCTTTTTTCTTACATTCCTTCTGATGTGTATCTTGTTTCACCTAAAATGAAAATTAAATGCATTCCTCAAATATTAAATGTTGAGCATGAGTAGGAGATGGCACCAAGGTACACGGGATGATAGAAGAATATTGATCTGGAATTAAGCATTCATAATTGATTTTCAGAAAACAGATAATATATATGTAGATAATTAACTGCTTGAAATACTGGGTAAATTTACTGTTAGGAAAAATGGCTAAATTATTATAGTGCGACCTTTAGAAAATGCTGATGATAGGATGAGATCAATGGAATCCTAATTTTAATCTATGAAAACAAAAAAGGTTATACCATCTCAAAGGAGTAGGTTTGTTGTAAGAAGAAGAAGAAGAAAAAAAAGCAAAATAACGTGTAAAACACTTTACAGGCTCTAGCAGATGTATAAGAGCATCTTTCTTTCTTTTAGGACCATTAGCAATAGGTGGTACATTTAATCCAGGGCAATGACAGGCTTGTGCCTTAAAGTAATTCTGCAGATGCTATGAGAAGTCTTTTTAAAAAATGTTGTATGTCATTTGCTTACTGAATAACCGCTATATTCCCAATGCTTAATGCAGTGCAGGTAGCATACTGTAGGCTCTCATAATATACTAGCCAAATGATTGAATAAAGAAATTAACAAATTATTTGCTCTATAAGTTTAGTTTTTAAATTATATATATTGTTTTAGCAATTTAAAACTAGTTCACACTATTAATGACAATTCAAATGAGAGATGAGAAAAACTGTTTGCTGGCTTTTAGTACTTCTGTAATCAAAATGCAATAATATTATGTCAGTATAGCTGACTTATTTTCTTAGGAATATTGTGGAGAACAGCCAAGATTTTACTTGCTACAAAATACTTTATAAAACAGTATGCTTAAAAAACCCAGATATTTGTGAGGAAATATCACATAATGCAATGCATATGTCTTAATATTTATTCAGTTTTCACTTTCCCATCTGTCTTTGTTTAACTTACCTTGGTACAGATGGGATATAGATGTTTCTTCTGGGCTATATTGCTCTATATTTATAATGGTGGTCAAACAAAAATTAAATGTTTAAAACTTGATGTCTGTCCCCCAAGAAAGTACCTTCATCCCCAAATTCCTTAATGATTTTCTTAAAAGTATATCATAGACAAACAACTTTAGATTTGTCATTCATTTTTAAAGTGTTTTTTTTATAATTTATATGAATTATAAATCTGGTGACATAAATAAAAACATACAGACAGAAAAGAAGAACATGTATTTAACAGAGAATGAAACATTTAAAGAATTTCTATTAATTGGAATATTGAGGATGGGTAAATTATTGCATCTAAAAAGGGGGAAAGTGAAAAAAACATTACAATCATTATAAGAATATTTGAGGATTGCACTTAAATTTAAGCTTAACATTTTTATAAAATATTGCCAATTCCTGCTGATGTTAGTAGTTTAGGTCAAGTAATACAGTTACATAAAGTCTAGTTAAAACAACTTATATGATAAAAAATTAGGATGAGTTAGCAATAAATGCCATTGAGAAATAAAAACACACTAAGTATCTTTGGAAATATTTATACACATCTGTGGACTTCTTCAAATATAAATGGTGTTCCAGATACCAACTGAAGATTTTCAAAGTTAAATCATTAGAACAAAATGGCTGAATGAAGTGGTGTGAACTGCAAAGGTAACACATGCGTGATGTTTTGACTAATTCAACCTGATTTTGGAATCTAGATTAAGAAATTAAAATAAAATTCATAAGAAAGGTAAAATGGGTAGAATTTCACTAGAGTGAGAATGTCATTAGAATATAAGAAAATGTTTTGTAGAAAAGTCTTCACTAAAAAACAGTAGTATTTGTGAAGATCAAGTAAAGTCTTTTTTTAAATTTATTTTTTATTTAATAAATTTATTGTTGTTACAGATGTTTCAAGTGAAGTTTTATATTTGTCCAAATCAGCCACAAAACAGGATGATTTAAGAATTGCTTCTTGCCCTGGCCGGATTGGCTCAGCGGTTAGAGCGTCAGCCTGCAGTCCAGAGAGACCCGGGTTCGGTTCCCGCTAAGGGCACGTACCTCGGTTGCAGTTTGTCCCCGGCCCTGGATGGGTCATGTGGGTGGCAACCACACGATGTGTCCCTTTCACATCGATGTTTCTCTCTCTCTCTCTCCCCCTCCCACTCTATCTGAACAAAAAATGGAAAATGTCCTCGGGTGAGGATAAAAAAAAAAAAAAAAAGAATTGCTTCTTGTGGAGTAAGGACAGCCTCTTTAATAAATGGTGCTAGGAAAATTGGACAGCTACTTGCCGAAAAATGAAACTAGACCATCAACTTATACCCTACACCAAAATAAACTCAAAATGGATAAAAGACTTAAATGTAACTCATGAATCCATAAAAATCCTAGAGGAGACTGTGGGCAACAAAATCTCAGACATCATACGCAGCAGAATTTTTACTGACACATCACCTAAGGCAATAGAAACAAAGGAGAAAATGAACACATGGGACTACATCAAACTCAAAAGCTTCTGCACAGTGAAAGATACAATCATCAAAATGGAAAGGCTACCCACTGTATGGGAGAGCATAATTGCCAATGATATATCAGATAAGGGGTTAATTTCCAATACATATAGAGTGCTCATACAACTCCACAAAAGGAAGACAAAGAATCCAATTAAAAAATGGGCAGAGGAACCAAATAGACACCTCTCCAAACAGGACATAAAAATGGCTAAGAAACATATGAAGAAATGTTCATCATCACTAATCATCAGAGAGATGCAAATCAAAACAACAATGAGGTATCACCTCACACCTGTCAGAATGGCCGCCATCAACAAATCATCAAACAACAAGTGTTGGCGAGGGTGTGGAGAAAAGGGGACTCTAGTACACTGCTGGTGGGAATGCAGACTGGTGCAGCCACTATGGAAAACAATATGGTGTCACCTCAAAAAATTAAAAATTGATCTTCCATTTGACCTAGTGATCCCACTTCTGGGAATATACCCTAAGAAGCATAAAACACCAATAAGAAAGAATATATGTACCCCCATCTTTGTAGCAGCACTATTTACAATCGCTAAGATCTGGAAACAGCCCAAGTGCCCATCAGTAGACGAATGGATCAAAAAGCTGTGGTACATATACACAATGGAGTACTACGCAGTGGTAAGAAAGAAAGATCTCTTATCCTTTCCAGGAGGGACCTGGAAAGTATCATCCTAAGTGAAACAAGCCAAACAGAGAAAGACAAATTTCATATGATCTCACTGATTTGTGGAATATAATGAACATAACAGTTTGAGGAATGGGGTAGTCCCAGAGATGCGTAAGCCAGGTACAGACTGATAATCCCCTAAGGAGTGGGGAGGTGGGGGAGGGATGAACCACAGAACTTATACGCATGTATGCATGAACAGTGGACATGGACAACAATCTGGGGAAGGGGCAGGGAAGGATGGGGGAGGGGGGAATCAGTGGCGGAAAAAAGGAGAATCATCTGTAACAAAAATTAATCAATAAAAAAAAAAAAAAAAAAAAAGCCCTGGCTGGTTTGGCTCAGCGGTTAGAGCATCGGCCTGCAGTCCAGAGAGACCCGGGTTCGGTTCCCGCTAAGGGCACGTAGGTTGGTTGCAGTTTGTCCCCGGCCCTGGTTGGGTTGTGCGGGTGGCAACCACTCGATGTGTTCCTTTCACGTCGATGTTTCTTTCTGTCTTTCTCCCTCCCACTCTATCTGAACAAAGAATGGAAAAATGTCCTCGGATGAGGATAAAAAAAAAAAGAGATTGCAGTAATTAATAGTTTCCCACAGAAAACACACACACACACAGACACACACAAACACACACGGTTATTCTTGTTCCAATGTGGGTATTTGAAACCAAAGAAACTTTTAAATATGTAAGTGATAATAAACAGTATTAAATGAAAGTAGAGGAACTCAAGGCAAAGCAAGGTTATTTTCCAGAAATATTATTTTAATTTGTATCATTTTCAAATGGTGGCTATATATTATTTATTAACTCATATACATAAGGTATTTTTTAAATCAAATTTGAAAGAGAAAAATTTATCTATGTTAAAGCACTAAATTAAATTCTTTCACAGAGAAGAGGTCTGTTCTCTGAACATGCAAACAACTACTAACAAAATAGAATCAGTAACCAAAAACTCCCAAAAAACAAAAGTCCTGGATGACATGACATCATAGCTAAATTTTACCAAACATTCAAAAAAGAATTAATACATTTTTCTCAAGCTATTAAAAAAAATTGAAGAGGAGGAATGGCTCCCAAGCTCATTTTACAAGACTAGCATTACCCTGATTCCAGAACCAAACAAAGACTATATATATGCAAATATCCCTGGTGAACATAAATGCAAATATCCTCAACAAAATATCACCAAACCAAACTCACCAATATATTAAAAAGATCATACACCATGATCAAATGGAATTTATTCCTGGGATGCAAGGTTGGTTAAATACCCATAAGTCAATTAATGATATACACAAAGTGAAGGATAAAAATCATTTAATGATCTCTATAGATGCATCAAAAGCACTTGACAAACCCAGTACCCATTTGTGATAAAAACTTTCAGCAAAGTGGGAACAGAGGGAAGAAACCTCAGTACAATAAAGGCTATATATGACAAACTTGTAGCTAACATCATACTCAACCGGGAAAAGCTAAAAGCATTTTCCTTAAGATTAGGAACAAGGATATCCTTAAGACAAAGATATCCACTCTCACCACTTTAAATCAACATTATATTGAAAGTCCTAACCATAGCAATCAAACAAAAAAGTAAATAAAAAGCATCCAAATTGGAAAGGAAGAAGTAAAACTTATTATTTGCAAATGACATAATGTTATATATAGACAACCCTTAAGATTCCACCAAAAAACTATTACAACTGACAAATGAATTCATAAAATAGCAGGATACAAAATTAATATTCAGAAACTGGTTTTATTTATTTATTTATTTATTTATTTATTTATTTATTTTTGCATTTATCTTCAGATAGAGGAGGAGGGAGAGAGGGAGGAAGAGAAAGAGAGGAACATTGATGTGAGAGAAACACATCAAGTGGTTGCCACCCACATGACCCCAGCCGGGGCTGGGGACAAGCCACAACTGAGGTACGTGCCCTTAGCGGGAACTTAACCCAGGACTCTCTGGTACGCAGGCTGATGCTCAAAATGCTGAGCCAAACTGGCCAGGGTCTGGTTGTATTTTTATACACTAAAAATAAACTATTAGAAAGAAAAAAAAAAAGAAAATAATCCCATTTACAATGGCATCAGAAAAATAAAATACTTATGAATAAATTTAACCAAGGAAGTAAATGACCTATACTCGGAAACTGTAAGATATTGAAAAAATAAATGGAAGAAGATAAAAATAAATAGAAGCATATACAGTGCTTATGGATAGGAGGAATTAATATTGTTAAAATGTCCATAATACCCACATTGATATATAGATTCCATGCTATCCCTACCAAAATACCAAAGGCAGAACTAGAAAAAATAACCCTAAAGTTTATGTAGAACCACAAAAGACCCCAATAACCAAAGCAATCTTAAGAAAGAAGAACAAAATTGGAGGTATCATGCTACCTGATATCAAAATATACTGCAAGGTTATAGTAGTCAAAACAGCATGGTACTAGCATTAGAACAGACATGTATATCAAAGGAACAGAATAGAGAATCCAGAAATAAATCACCTATATGATCAATTAATTTATGACAAAGATGGCAAAAATATACAATGTGGTGAAGACCGGCTTGTCAATAAATGGTGTTAGGAAAACTAGACAGACACATGCAAAAGAAGAATCAAATTGGATTACATTCTTATACCACATACAAAAACAAACTCAAAATTGATTAAAGATTTAAATGTAAGACTCAAACCATAAACTCCTGGAACCAAACACAGGCAAACTCTTCGACATTGCTCTTAGTAATGTATATATTACATATATATATATTGGTGTCTCTTCAGGCAAAGGAAACAATAAAAACTAAATAAATTGAACTACATCAAATTAAAAAGTTTTCGTATAGTGAAGGAACCCATTAACAATACAACAAGAAAACCTACTGAATAGGAGAAGATATCCACTAATGATACATCTGATAAGAGGTTAATCTCCAAAATATATAGGAAACTCATACAACTTAGCAAAATTATTTTTTTTTAAATCCCTGAACTTCCGGTCAAGATGGCAGCATAGGTAAAGTCCATTTCGCCTCCTCCCACAACCACATCAAAATTGCAACTAAACACAGCCATCATTCAGAACTGCCTGACATCGAGCTGAATGGAAGTCCTACAACTATGAAATTAAAGCAGCTGCCGCATTGAGACTGGTAGGAGAGGCCCCACACCCATGTGTGTTGGATAAAAATCAGGAGAGAGCCCTTGGATGGAAAGGTCCTCCTTGAGGAGTGAGGGGTCCCATCCCACACCAGGTGCCCAGCTCAGGGTCCCAGTACTTCTGGCTGTAGAACGAATAGGAACTGAGGCTGAGAGAGGCTGTGGGCGCCCCAGGTAGTTCCTCTTAAAGGCCCACATACAGAATTACTTGAATTTACTCCCTCTGAGCTTGGAAGGGAGCAGCTTGAGAGGCACCAGAGAACAGGGAAGACATGAGCTGTTTGGCTTTGGGATGAGGGCTGGAGGGGTGGCTTTCTCCTGGATGGACATGCTGGCAGAGGCCGTTGTTCCTTTGGTGAGTCCTTCCCTGGGACAGCGGACTGCAACCATATCTGGGACTCCAGCAACCTGGCTCACACTGTTGGCGCTGACCTGATGATTCCCTGAAGCCCTGCCCCTCCCAACTTTCAGGCACCCCCATGCTGTTTCCAAAGGCTTTACCATAGGATTGGCCTGTCTTGGATCCTGCTTCAGAGTTTCCTAAAATCTCTCAAACAAGCAGCATCTGGTCTCAGGGAGCCCCATACCCCTCGTTATGTGGCCCCAGGCCTGGCACTAGAAGCAGCCAGCCTTGGTTCACAACTTGGCTTTTTTTGGACATCTCCAGATCCAGCACAAGAAGCAGCCATCTGCAGGTCACTTTGTAGCTTATGCCAGGTGGCCCCAGATAGAACACAGGCAGTGGCTGACCTTGCCCCAGAGCCAGCACACCCAGTGGACAGCTTCAGACTACATCAAAACACCACCACCCAATCACCTCAAGTGACACACTCAATGAATGAACTTAGTGGGTACCAGAGCCCTGATGAACTAAATCTTGCTCTGTGTGGTGGGCCCCTACACAGCTGATTCTCCAAGGTAGTCAGAGGCCAGTGGACAGTGGGCACAGTCAGTCCTTGCAGCTGATCAGCCTGAGTAAATCTCTCTCATTGATATGCCAACAGCAATCAAGACTCAATTACAACAGAAGGGTGTGCAATCCACACTAGGAGTGCACTCGAGGGCCCAGCTGGGGTGATCAGGGAGACTGGCTCCTACAAGACACCCACAACAATAGGCCACCCTACAGAGCCTAGGAGACATAGCAACTCTGCTTAATACATAGAAACAATCACAGGGAAGCAGCCAAAATGAGGAGAAAACAAAACATGTCCCAGGTGAAAGAAAAGAACAAAACTCTAGGAAAAGAACTAAACAAAATAGATACAAGCAATCAATCGGATGCAGAGTTCAGAAATCAGGTTATAAGTTTGATCAGGGAACTTGATGAGATATTCAAGGGACTTAGTGAGACCTTCAAGGAACTTAAGGAGACCTCTAAGAAATTTAGTGAGAACATCAACAACATGAAAAAGGACTAGTCAGAAATTAAGGATGCACTAACTGAAATAAAGAATAATTTATAGGGAATCAATAGTAGAGTAAGTAAAGCCAAGAAGCAAACCATCGATTTGGAATATAAGGAAGCAAAAAACACCCAACCAGAACAGCAAAAAGAAAAGAGAATCCAAACAAATGAGGATAATGTAAGGAGCCTCTGGGACAACTT
Organism: Molossus molossus; assembly: GCF_014108415.1. Taxonomy (NCBI): domain Eukaryota; kingdom Metazoa; phylum Chordata; class Mammalia; order Chiroptera; family Molossidae; genus Molossus; species Molossus molossus. The sequence continues at coordinate 87,660,501 of NW_023425388.1, forward strand.
CAAACGTGCCAACATTCACATTATAGGAGTGCCTGAAAGAGAAGAGAGAGACCAAGAAATTGAAAACCTATTTGAAGAAAATTCCAAAATGGCAGCAGAATGAATGGAAGCTACACAGACCATCTCCAGGACCAAACTGGAATTACAACTAAAATAAAGACAAATTCTCAGGAAAAAGCAACAGAAAAGCAGCTTGCAAGGACCATATAACCAGGGATACAGAATCAATCCTGGTAGGATTGTGGAGGCATGGGAAAGAGGCTAGGGGCCCACAGACAACACCTGTCTGAGCTGTAAGCAGTGCCTTCAGGGTTAAACTCCCAAGCAGCTCCACAGCACAGAGATCCAGGACAGAGCGCTAAAATAGCCACAGCCCCTCACAATGGGCTCCAGCAGAGGGAGGGGTGACTGGACTGGAAATGTGTGGGGGCACTTGGGATTTGGAGGGCGCTCAGAGCTTTTGCTGAGTTGCAGCCACGCAAGACTATGGTCATCTTACTCCTTCCCAGGGCTCTGGGGAGAGGCAGCAGCTCCTCCCTGGGAGATTCAAACCCCCCACCCCCCACCTGTGTACATTGAAATGCAAATTGAGGCCCATTAACAACCAGCATCTGCCCCACCATCGGGAAATCCACTTACTCTGAACATCTGGGGGAGTTTTTCATTCAACTGAGGACCCAAGGCTCTACAAGTAACTGAAACTAATAACCTCCAGGCAAAAAGCTAGAGAATAACTGGGCTTGCAACACTACCCGAGAAAGTAAGACTTGACAGTGGTGTTTAATGTGGGTCTTCCCAGTCTCATCCTACCCCAGTAGAGGGTGCCACAAACAGCAGAACACCAACACCCACAGGAAAAATTTGGCAGGCTCCAAAGCCCACTGAGATAGCCAAAATGGTGAAACAAAGAAACAAATGCCAAATTAAAGAACAAGAGACCTCTACCAAAGATGAGATAAATGAAACACAGTTAAGTAAGTTAACAGAGCTAGAATTCAGAGCCATGATCTTGAGGGAGATCAACAGCATGAGTAAGGACATCAACACCATGAGTAAAGACATAGAAACGTTGAAAATCAACCAATTGGAAATTAAAAACCACCAAGAAGAATTGAAGAATGACATAGCAGAAATAAAGAACATATTAGAAAGTCTAAACAGCAGAGTAGAGGAAGCTGAGGACCAGATCAGTGAATTAGAAGATAGGGTAGAAAAAAATCAACCAATCAGAAAACCAAAAGAAAAAAACAATGAAAAAACAGGAAGACAGCATAAGAGAACCGTGGGACAACTGCAAACGAAATAATATTCGCATCATAGGAGTGCCTGAAGAAGAAAATGAGCAAGGGTTAGAGAATATATTTGAAGAAATAGTGACAGAAAACTTTCTGAATTTGGTGAAGAAAAAAGGCATTCAAATTCAAGAAGCACAGAGAGCCCCAAGTAAGAAGAAACCAAACAGGCCCACACCAAGACACATAGTAATTAAAATGCCAAAAATTAAAGACAAAGAGAGAATCCTAAAGGCGGCAAGAGAGAAGCAACAGGTTACCTACAAAGAAAACCCCATAAAGCTCTCAGCTGACTTATCAACAGAAACACTACAGGCCAGAAGTGAATGGCATGAAGTAATCAAGGTCATGAAAAACAAGGATCTGAATCCAAGACGACTCTACCCAGAAAGGCTGTCATTCAAAATAGAAGGTCAAATAAAAAGCTTCCCAGACAAAATGAAGGCTAAGGGAACACATTAGCACCAAACCAACACTGCAAGAAATGTCAAAAGGACTGCTGTAATTAGTAGAAGAAATAGGAAAAACAATATAACCACACTAAACAAAAAAGACAAAAATAAGTACACATCAATTATCACCTTAAATGTGAATGGTTTGAATGCTCTGATAAAAAGACACAGAGCAGCTGACAGAATAAGAAAGCATGACTCATCTACATGTTGTTTACAAGAGACCCACCTCACAACAAAAGACTCACATAGTTTGAAAATGTAGGAATGGGGGAAAAAATCTTCCAAACAAAAAGAAAAAAAACAAAGCTAGGGTAGCAATACTCATACCTGATAAAATAGTTTTCAAAATGAAGGCCATAACTAGAGACAAAGAAGGCCACTACATAATATTGAAAGGATCTATCCAACAGGAAGATATAACCTTGATAAACATATATGCATCCAATAAAGGAGCAACAAAATACAGTGATACCTCGGTTCTCGAACATAATTCGTTCCAGGAGGACGGTCGAGAACCGAATTGTTCGAGAACCGAAGCAATGAAACCCAATAGGAAAGCGTGACTCCACAAAGTGTGACTCTCTCTCTGCACTCACACTGATGACGCAAGCAAGGCGCGCTGGGCCGAATGAACGCCATTCGGCTCAACTCGGCTCATCTCGGAAGTTCGAGTTCCAAATATTTGTTCGGATTCCGAGACAAAAGTTTCTCGAATCTCCTGGTCGAATACCGATTTGGTCGAAAACCGAGGCGTTCGAGAACCGAGGTATCACTGTATATTAAAAATCTTCTGGAGGACTTCAAAGGAGAAATCAACAGCAATACAATCATAGCAGAGGACTTTATCACCCTGCTGACATCACTGGATAGATCCTCTAGACAAAAAATTAGCAAGGAAACAGAGACTCTAAATGAAGCACTAGACCAAATGGGTTTAATAGATATCTACAGAGAATTACACCCCAAAACTGCAGAATTCACATTCTCCTCAAGTGCATATGGGACATTCTCAAAGATAGACCACATGTTAGGACACAAACTAAGTCTCTACAAGTTAAGGAAGATGAAAATCATATCAAGCATCTTTACAGATCACAATGGCATGAAACTAGGTATCAATTGCAACAAGAACATGTAAAGACATTTGAACATATGGAGGCTAAATAGCATGTTACTAAACAATGAATAGGTTACCATGGAGATCAAGGAAGAAATTAAAAACTTTCTGGAAACCAATGAAAATGAACACACAACAACACAAAACCAATGAGATACAGCGAAAGCAGTTCTGAGAGGGAAGTTTATACCTCTATAAGCCTACCTCAAGAAACAAGAAAAATTTCTAATAGACTATCTAACCTCACAACTTAAAGAACAAGAGAGCAAACCAGAAAACCCTAGAGCAAGTAGAAGGAAGGAAATAGTAATGATCAGAGCAGAAAGAAATGGCATAGAGACCAAAAAAAAAAAAAAAAAAATTCAAAGGATCAATGAAACAAAGAGCTGGTTTTTCAAAAAGATAAACAAGATTGATGGACCCTTAGCTAGACTCACCAAGAAACAAAGAGAGAAAACCCAAATACACAAAATCAGAAATGAAAGAGGAAAAGAAACAACTGACACCACAGAAATACAAAAGATCATTAACAACTACTATGAACAATTATATGGCAACAAATTCGACAATCTAAGCAAAATGGACGAATTTCTAGAAACACATAGTAGTCTCCCAAAGCTGGACTGGGAAGAGATAGAAAACTTGCCAACAGACCGATGACAACTAAGGAAACTGAAGAGATCATCAAGACTCTCCCAGCAAAAAGCCCAGGCCCAGATGGCTTCACGGGGAGTTTTACCAAACATTCAAAGAAGAACTAACACCCATTCTCCTCAAACTATTTCAAAAAATTCAAGAAGAAGGAAGACTTCCAAACTTGTTTTATGACGCCAACATAATTCTAATTCCAAAACCAGAAAAAGTCACTACAAAGAAAAAAACTACAGGCCAATATCCCTGATGAACATAGATGCCAAAATCCTGAACAAATACAAGCAAATCGGATCCAGCAATACATCAAAAATATTGTTCACCATGACCACGTGGGATTCATCCCAGGGATACAAAGCTGGTAAAATATTAACAAATCAATAAATGTGATCCACCATATAAATAAAATGAAGAATAAAAACCACATGATCATATCAATAGATGCTGAAAAATCATTTGACAAAATCCAGCATTCATTTCTGATCAAAATGCTCAGCAATGTGGGAATAGAGGGATCATATCTTGACATAATAAAGGCCATATATGAAAGACCTATAGCCAACATCATACTCAATGGGCAGAAACTAAAAACATTTTTCTTAAGAACAGAAACAAGACAGGGATGCCCACTTTCCCCAGTCTTATTGAACATAATACTAGCCACCACAATCAGACATGAAGTAAAAATATAAGGGATCCAAATTGAAAATGAGGAAGTGAAACTGTCATTATTTGCAGATTACATGATATTATATATAGAAAACCCAGAGTCTACATAAAAAATCTACTAGACTTAATGAATGAATGTGCAAAATAGCAGGATACAAAATTAATGTCAAGAAATCGATGACATTCTTATACACCAATGAAGAATTCACAGAAAGAAAAACTGAAAAAACAATCCCATTTACGATCGTAGCAAAAAAAATTAAGATACCTAGGAATAAACTTAACCAAAGAAGTAAAGGACCTATTTGCAGAAAACTACAGGTCATTGAAAAAAGAAATAGAGGAAGATATAAAAAAGTAGAAGCACATACCTTGTTCATGGATGGGAAGAATTAACATCATTAAAATGTTCATATTACACAACACAATCTATAGATTCGATGCAATCCCATCAACATACCAATGACATATTTCACAGAACTAGAACAAATTCTTCAAAAGTTCATATGGAACCAAAAAAAACCTGCAATATCCACAGCAATCTTGAAAAAGAAGGACAAAGTAGGTGGGATCCCAATATCAGATATCAGGCTATACTACAAAGCTACTGTAATCAAAGCAGCCTGGCACTGGCACAAGAACAGGCATGTAGACCAGTACAACAGAATAAAGAACCCAGAAATGGACCCAAGACATTATACTCAATTAATATTTAACAAAGTAGGCAAGAGCATACAACGCAGTAAAGACAGCCCCTTTAATAAATGGTGTTGGGAAAACTGGACAGCTACATGAAAAAAAAAAGAAAGAAACTAGACCATCAACTTACACCATACACAAAAATAACCTCAAAATGGATAAAAGATTTAAATGTGATCCATGAATCCATAAAAATCCTAGAAGATAATGTAGGTGACAACATTTCATACATCATATGCAGCAGAATTTTCAATGATACATTCACCGAAGGCAACAGAAACAAATGAGAAAATGAGCACACGGGTCTACATCAAACTCAAAAGTTTCTGCACAGCAAAAGATACAACCATCACAATGGAAAGGCAACCCACTGTATGGGAGAGCATAACTGCCAATGATATATCAGATAAGGGTTAAATTTCCAATATATATGGAGTACTCATACAACTCAAGAAAAGGAAGTCAAAGAACTCAATTAAAAAATGGGCAAAGGAGCTAAATAGACACCTCTCCAAACAGGACATACAAATGGCCAAGAGACATATGAAGAAATGCTCAGCATCACTAATCATCAGAGAGATGCAAACTAAAACAACAATGAGATATCACCTCACACCCTTCAAAATGGCTGTCATCAACAAATCATCAAACAACAAGTGTTAGCAAGGGTGTGGAGAAAAGGGGACTCTTGTACCCTGCTGGTGGGAATGCAGACTGGTGCAGCCACTATGGAAAACAATATGGTGTTGCCTCAAAAAATTAAAAATTGAATTTTCATTTGACCCAGTGATCCCACTTCTAGGAATATACCCTAAGAAGCCTGAAACACCTATCAGAAAGAATATATGTACCCCCATGTTTATAGCAGCACTATTTATAATAGCTAAGATCTGGAAACAGCCCAAGTTTCCATCAGTAGATGAATGGATAAAAAAGCGGTGGTATATATACACAATGGAGTACTATGTAGCCGTAAGAAGGAGATCTCTTATACTTTGAGACGACATGTGGGGACTTCAAAAGTATTATCCTAAGCGAAACAAGCCAAGCAGAAAAAGACAAATACCACATGATCTTACTTATTTGTGGAATATAATGAACATAACAGTTTGAGGAATAGGGTAGACCCCAAGACATGGAAGTAGGGTACAAACTGACAATCCTCAGAAGAGGGAGTTTTGGGGGGAGGGAAAAGATTAACTACAGAACTTATATTCATGTATGCATAACCAATGGACATGGACAACAAAGCCAGGGACGTGGTGGGGGGATGAGAATGAGGGTGTCAATGGGGAAAAATGGAGAAACATCTGTAACAAAATAAAATAATAACAACAACAATAATAAACTATTTGAAACAATAATGACAGAATACTTCCCTAACTTGGTGAAGGAAACAGACATACAAGTCCAGGAATCACAGAGCGTCCCCAACAAGTTGAACCCAAAGAGGTCCACACCAAGACACATCATCATCAAAATGCCAAATGTGCAAGACAAAGAGAGAATCTTAAAAGGAGCAAGAGAAAGCAGCCTGTTACCTATAATGGAGCTCCCATAACACTGTCAATTGATTTCTCAAAATAAACTTTGCAGGACAGAAAGAAGTGGCAGGAGATATTCAAGGTGAGGAAAAGCAATAACCTACTACCAAGATTACTCTGTTTTGCCAAGCTATCATTTAGAATTAATGGACATATCAAGAGTTTCCCAGACAAGAAAAAGCTAAAGGAATTCATCACCACCAAACCAGCATTATATGAAATGTTGAAGAGTCTTCTTGAAGGCAAAGAAGAACAAAAATATAATGAACAATAAAATGGCAATTAATACACATCTATCAACAATTGAATCTACAAACAAAATAAGCAAACAGAACAGAAACACACTCGTAGATACAAAGAACTTTTTGTTGCTTGCCAGATGGGTGGGGCTGGGAGGATGGGTGAAAAAGATGAAGGAATTAAGAAGTATAAATTGGCCCTGCCTGGTTTGGCTCAGTGGTTGGAGCGTCGGCCTGCAGACCAGAGAGTCCTGGGTCTGGTTCCCGCTAGGGGCACGTACCAAAAAAAAAAAGTATAAATTGGTTGTTAGACTGATGAACCTCAAAGAGAAGGGGGAGACGGAGGGCAGGATGAGATAAACCAAAGAACTTCTATGCATATATGCATAACCAATGAACACTGTAATTTAAATTTTTTTTTTTTTTTTTACACACAAAGAAAGATAATTCAACCACAGTAAAGAGATCTCTGTTCTTTGGCCCTCATCACAAATGTTGCCAATTTTAAATATTCAATTCACAGTTTGGAATTGAGGGTTAGTGATATCAGTAATGGACACTTTTTCCTAGGACATGCAGAAATTTTCTTATTTTCAAGATTGGATAATTTGATCTGTATGATTCTATTTTATTTGCAATGAATACATTGGCAAAACCTAATGTATAATCCAGATTCAAAGAACCAAAAAATCCTTTGTCAAAGTTTATTTTTTTAACATATTAGTTTATTTTTATTTAAAATTGTTATGTATTTGTACTAGACTAAAACTTTTTCTGAAACAAATTTATACTGTGTTAAATACTGTGTCAAAGTTTTTGAATTAAAAAAAACAAAACAAATCAAGACAGAGGATCTGAATAGAAACTTTCCCAAGGAAGATATACAGAGGGCCAACAGAAAAATGAGAAAGATGCTCAACATCACTAGTTATAAGGGAAATGCACAAAACAGAATGAGATATTACCTGACACCTGTTAGAATGACTATTATTGATATTACAAGAAATAACAGGTGTTGAATAGGATGCGGAGAAAAGGGAACTCTCTCATACTGGTGTTATGAATGTAAATTGGTGCATCGACTATGGAAAACAGTATAGAGATTCACCCCAGAATTAAGAATAAAGCTACCATATGACCCATCAATCCTTCTTCTGGGTGTCACCTGAAAAAATTTGAAAACACTTATGCATTAATATATATATGCACCCCTATGTTCATTCAACATTATTCACAATAGCAAAGACATGGAAACAATGTGTGTCCTTTTATAGATCATTGGATAAAAAAGATGTGATATATATTGTGACTATTCAAAATGGTATACTACTCAGCCATAAAAAAAAGACAAAATTTGCCATTTGTAACAACAGGGAAGTTTACATTTCTTTCTCTCTCTTTCTTTCTTTTGTTTTACTTTTATAAATTAATTATTTTTTACCTTATATTTCCAGATATAATTATTTAAATAGACTTTGAATTTTTAGAATTACATACATATTCAAAAATAATAAATTTACTTTAACCCAGTACTGAGGAACAAATTTATATTTGTTATATTTAAATTAGTTCAAATTAGAAACAAAGCACATAACGTAATATTTTACAGGTCTAAAATGAAGTAGAATGGCAAATTAAACATGTTTATAAATTCTTTTACAGTCATCTCAATGAAAAGTCGGATCTCTGCTCCCTCCCCTTGATCTGGTCTATCCTGTAACTGGATTTGAGTATAAAGTAGGGTAGAAGTGAAGAACTGTTAATTACTGGCCCAGTCTCTGAGAAAACTGGCAGTTTCCACTTTTGTCTTCGAGCTCTGCATTGCAATCCAAAAAGTAGGACTAGCCTGACACTGTCAAGCTATGTGGAAGCCCAAGATAGCCAATTGGGATACCTTGGAGAGAGAGGTGGTGAGGTGAGCGAGGAGACAGGAAGGAGGAGAGAGAGGGGATGATGTTGACATGAGGATACACTGCGAGTCACCAGATGTTCCAGCCCCTAGTCTATTTTCTATCATCCTAGCTAGCTGAGGTCCCAGAAATTGTGGAGCAGAGGTGAGCTGCCCGTTTCAAATAAAACTGACCCATAGATTTATGAGATATAATACTTATAAATCATTATTTTTAAGCCACTACATTTGTTATGCAGTAATAGTAACAGAAACAAGTAGATTGTATATTAATCTGCAATTCGTAGTCCCAATCTAATATGGAATAGTTAATGGCTCCTATTTTTTGGCACTAGATTGGCTATTGGATTTTAAAGGTTCTGTCTTTACACATTAAACTTAATCAACTTAAACATTCCAATTATCTGATATTTGGAAGGATTATGACCTTTTTTTTTTTTTAGCATGAAATGACAGGTTAAATTAGTCAAAACAAGGCATTTGAAAGTATAAATGAAACATAATGTGGTTAAATTTTTTTTTTTTATGTTAACACTTTGATAGTACTTACTGTATTGCAGGCTCTATAAGTATTCCCAATACCCAGGAAAATCCCCCATGCTACACTATAAAGTAAGTCTTGAAGATGACAAAATTGAGGTATAGAGAGCTCAAGTAAGTTGCCCAAGGGCACCCAATAAATTAGTGGTAGACCTGGGATTTGAATGCAGGGAGTTTAGCTCTGGATTCTGAGCTGTCATTTATTACAGTATGTAGCTTCCAATACTAAACATGCATGCAATACATTCACGTATCACTGAGAACTTTATATACTGTTAAATTTCATATTTTTTATTACTTTATTAACACAGATGTAAAAAATTTTAATGTATATTCTATATAGCAAATAATCCACAATTTTAATTATGGTATAAGAAACTCTGAAATTCAAAGCACTTAGTCTAACAAAGATTTAAGCACATTATATTTTGTTACTATTTCATGAGATTTTGAATACTTATCAAATACCATCCGATATCAAGAAACCTATTCACCTCCTCTTTTTACAAGGTAAGAAAAGAGGTTCATTAAGAAGAATTAAGTGGTTATTCTATAACAACAATTAAATTATGCATCTCGGCTCTTCTATGAAGGCAAACTAGAATGAATAGATAAACTGTTTTCCTTCACTTGCACTTCCATTTCAATTTTTCCATCACAGCGCATTTAGGAGGATATCTATGCTGCAGATCAAAAGACCAAGAGCTTTTCAAGGCTTTAAATTAAAATTTCTAATTCTGATATAGTTTCAACAGTATCTTCTGTATTTGTTGATAAACTGAGTGACCTTATTAATTAAAGCACTGGATTGGAATTTGAAGCAGCAAGGCTGTTTGCTGTGACTCACAGACATGAATTTAAGCATGTCAGAACAGTGCTGAGCTGCAGCCTCCTCAGGTAAAAAAAGAACATAAAAACCTCCTCAGCTCCATCCACCTCACAAGGTTGTCATGATGGGTCAAATAGAAATACCTTTCTAAACTAGACAATCCTCTTCAAATGTAAGATACAATAATTATTGTTGCTATTGATGTTATTAAGTACATGTCCATGTAGTTTGTGGAAACATCTTTCAGAGTAAGACAAAATATTTGAATAATAAACTATATTCTGAGTTAGTGGATGGGAATTGCACCATTAAGTAAAGAATTGCATTATATAATTTATAATTAAATAATTACACTATATAATTTATAATTAAATTGGTTATTTAGTAGATTAATCACCCAGATAGGATAAATCAGCCAAATGTCCAGGTGTTTAAAGCCTTAGGTGATTAGCTGTGCAGTTGAGATCTATAGGTGAGAATAACACCAATGTCTAGAGATTTCTTTAGATGACAGATTGCCTTTTAGGTCAGTTACTTGGTCCTCAATCAGTTACTTGTACCTGTGGGCATGACCAGTTAACCAGTTGTTAACGTAGCCTTCATAGGTACAATGGGACCGTTATGAAATTAAAAACAGTGATTTGTAATAGTCCTTGAACGTGACTTGTTTCTTGAGCTGAGAGAGACTATGCTATCAGCTACCTCTGTCTGTTTGCCATATTGTACATAATATTAATAAAATGCCTTCACTGCTAGCTAACTGAACTAATCAACAGTTGAACTAAGATTTTCAGAAGAACTATATGGTAGTCTTTTAAAAATATGAACTTGTTAAACATGCTAAGATAAAAATGTTAGGATGTATAACTCACTAAAATAGGAGGAAAATTACCATGGAGTTGTTGATAACAGCAGTTATAAATAGCTATACACATTCGGGTATAACTAAATTAGGACAGAAATATTTCATCCATCACCTGCTGTGATTTACCCATGAAATCACAAGAATCAAGGGACATATAGAAGTCATGATTGCACTGATTGCCTTCTTTAAATGTCCTTGTGTGAAATAGAAGGATCAAATACAGGTTATGGGAGCAATTTTCCTTTGCCAACTGAAACTTAGCCAAAAACAATTAATTTTTATTGCACTTGACCATGAAGAACTGCAGAATACTTCCTCAGCTAAAATTTTACATTTTATCGTTATGGACATACGACTTTCTATTACTAAAGGTTTAAAGAGAATCTAAATTAATTCTAACACTTTTATTTTTTCAATGATTCTGTTAAAATTCTCAGATTTCCGATATTATTTAGGTCATCAGTTCTAATAAAAAAAAAATATATAATTATAAACCTGTCTTTTTTAACATATATAAATTGAGAAAACAAAATTTCAAGAAAAAAATCCAAACAGAAATAGCATAAACAATTACAAAGAAAGTTAAACTATTAAAGAGAAACAACTTTTGAAATACTAGAATCGTTATAATAATAAAAATTTCTAATTTTCCATAGATATACTCAAGTAAATAGACTCTTGTTTATTTCCTCTAAAAAATCAGATTAGTATGGATTCTACAAGGTCACTGAAAATACATGATATTAAAACACAGCCAAATTCTGCAGCAACATAAATGTTTTTATGAGCAGCAGGTGTATTCTTTGAAAGACTGTAAAGCTATTAACAGCTCAGTAAGGAGTACATAATAATAGGCTGTTAACTCAGCCTCCCCTACAAGAGTACTGAGGAAGGACATTTTGAAGCCATTAAGACAAATGCATTTTTAAAAGTATCCAATATGAATGCTTTATGAAGAGAGATTCATTTAAACTTCATCTCATTAAAGTAATGTATTTAGTCATCTTGACTTGAATGTGCCCATTTAAAAGAATTATTTAATTACTCTGAATAAAAATCAAATCATAATTTTGAAACCAAATATGTTCTTGTTTTAAGTACTGGAAAATGAGTTCTAAGTTAGATTATATTTTGCAAGTTCCTAGATTTGAGGCTTAGTCCACAAAAATCTATATTACCTAGCATAGGTATCTAAGAGTTTAATAAGCCTATTTCAATGAATGAATAAATAAATGATTTCCTAAGATATTTTATATATTATTGACATTTTATTTGCCCACTTTGGAAAAATTATTTGTGATTTGATACCCCTGAGGTTACTGCTAGTTAAATGATTCAAAGTCAGAGAGACTGGTTTTATTAGTTTGACTATTTCCTTCCATAGTTGCCACATTCATTAAATTATTTAAAACATTTTTTTAAATTTAAAAAGATAAGGTTTTTAAAAATATTTTGGTTTGTATGTTAACTGTGAGGCATAGAATATTTTGTGATACCAATAAGCAATAACTGCTTTGTAGATTTTTTCATCAGTTTAGATTAATGAATTATCTGATTTATACATAAAACTGTAATATTTAAAACAGTAAATTATATCAAAACATATTTACTTTTCTTCTTCTTTAGAGCCCTTGCTTCAAATTAATGCTTCACTGAAATAAAAAAGTGGCAAACAGAATGGCAAGTTATATAATAAAAAATATTACAGTGATTTACTTTGGCACTGAGGATTATTTTTCCATAGCCCTCATTCTGAAAGCAAAGAACAAAGGATTCAGAGCAAAAAGGGATATATACATCTTTTAAAAATATTTTCCTACTATAAAAGTATGAATAAACTAAAACAAATAAATAAATATATATATATATATTTTATCATTTTCTCACTTGGTAGTAATAAAGTTTGACTTAAAACAGCATGAAGGAAAAGGACTGGATAGAAAATACTCTCAGATGGCAATGAAATTCTGAAAGTCTTGGCCAGGTACTTGGGCAACCCAGAGAGAATACTGTCCATTAGAATGGCTATTATCAGCAAGACAAGCAAGAACAAATGTTGAAGAGGTTGTGGAGAAAAGAGAGCCCTCATTCACTGCTGGTGGGAATGTAGACTGGTACAGCCACTGCAGAACCCAGTCTGGCGATTTCTTAAAAAATTAAGAAAAGAGTTACCATATGACCCAGCAATCCCTCTCTTGGGTATCTATCCCCAAAACTTGAAAACATGTAGTCACAAAGATATATGCAACCCTGTGTTCACTGCAGTATTATTCATGGTGGCCAAGGCATGGAGACAACCGAAGTGTCCTTAGATAGAGGATTGGATAAAGAAGTTGTGGTACATATATACAATGGAATACTACTCAACCATAAGAAAAGATGAAACACTGCCATTTGTGACAACATGAATGGACCTTGAGAATATTATGCAAGTGAAAGAAGTCAGGCAGAAAAAGCTAAGAACCATATGACTTCATTTATTATTTTGCAGTATGTTGCTAGTTGTATTCATGGATATCTTCTAGTTTGCAGTTTGTCTTTTTATAATCTTAATAGGGTCTTTTGAAAAAAAGAGTTCTTAAAATGAACGTAATTAGTTATTACCCTTTCTTATATGGTAAGGTCTTGCATTCCACTTATGAAATATTTTTTCTTACCCTCGGTGAGAAAGATAGTCCATATTTTTTTTCTGAAACTTTGAAAGATTTATTTGTCCATCACATTTGCATCCTTAGAACGTTTGGATTTAATTTTATAAATGATTTGAGATAGGGATCTAGTTTCTTTCTTTTTTCTTCTGTATAGATTGCCCAGCATCATGTAAGAAATAAGCCTTACTTTTCCTAATGATCTGTAATGCCATCTCTGTCATGTGTTTGCGGTCTATGCATGTGTAGGTCTGTTTTGGGGTTCTTTGTTATGATTCAGTGGTCAAATTGTTTCATTCTGCTGCAATAGCATTCATCGTTAATGATTATACTTTAGAGAAACTTTTTATATTTGTCAAAGCAAGTTTGTAACCCTGATTTACTTTGTAATTAATGTCACCTTCATCTACACCCTCCCAAATTATTCTTTGGCATATCAATTTAAGATCAGTTTGCCAATTTCTACAAAAAGATCTGCTGAAACTTTTATTAGAATTGCATTGAGTCTACATAACATTTGGGGGAGAAAGAACCTTTATATGATAGTCTCTCTTACACATGAATGTAAATTATCCGTTTATTTCAGAGGATTAAAATGTCTTTCTATAAAGTTTTTAAATTGTTCTGCATATATTGAAAGATATTTTTGATTTATTTCCAAATATTTTACAGATTATGTTACTATTCTAAATGTATTTTTGAAAATTGTATTTTCTGTTTGCTGCTGGTATGCAGAAATGCAACTGATTTTTTATAGCCAGCTACCTTGCTCTAATCTTATTATTTAAAAAACTTGCATGTAAATTTGGTGAGAGTTTCTATGTATGGAGTCATACCATCTGGGATAATGTGTGTTTTCTTTTTACAACTCATAAAATTTCATTTTATTATTTTGCTTTAATTGAAATGGCTAGGTTCTACAATATTAAGAGAAGCAATGATAACAGGCATTTTCATGTAGTTCCTTTTTAAGGAAGATTTAGTTCAACATTTCCTCACTAAGAAAGATATTTCCTTGATTTTAATTACCATAAGAACGTAATCTTTTGTTCCTACTTTTCTAAGAATTATACTAATCAGGTGTTAGATATCAAATGCCTTTTCTACAACTCGGAGAGCTTTCTCCTCAACTCTGCTAACATGGTAAATTTCATTTATAAATTAACTACTGTTAAAACCCCCATGCATTCCTGAATAAAATGCCATTTAGTAATTTTTTTGTTTGTTTTCTTTTCTTATAATCTGCTGTAATAGTTGGCTAATATTCAATTTAGGATTTTGTATCCATGTTTCTGAGTGAGGTTTGACTGTAGGCATTTTTCTGCTGTTCTATATTAGTTAGGAGGTTACTATAATCATATAGAATGCATTTCAGAGAATTCCCTCTTTTTTTCAGGTCTCAGAAAGTGTTTGCATATATTTGAAATAATGTGTTCCTTGGAAGTTTGGTAAAATTACTTCTGAAACCACCTAAGTTCTTAATTTTAGAATAATTTTATTCATTGATTTAAATATTACTTAAATAACTATTAGAACTATTAAACAACTATTTAACTCTTCAAATTATCAACTTCTGTTATATTTAGTAAATAATATGTTATGAAAATTTTACTTAGTTCATGCAGTTTCACATTTATGTGCATAAACTAATATTTTTATCTTTATAATTATTCTTATTTTTTAGTTTCTTCTTTTATTTTAATCATTTTATCTAAAGTTTAATATAATTGATTAATCTTTTCAACTTTTAGTTTTGTTGATCTTCTCTATTGTATTTTTGTTTTCTGTTTTCCTAATTCTGCTCTTGTAATTATTTCCTTCTTTCTACTATCCCTTTTGTCTTTTTTTCTTCTGTTAAATTTATAAGTAAGATACTTAGCCTAGTTTTTGGAATTTATTATTTTATAATATGGGAACTTGTTATATATTATCATTTATGAAGTGCTTACACTACATGGCACGCTTTTTGCTATGTATTATTTTCATTATCATTCAATGAGAAATAATTTAATTTCCTTTATGATTTCTTCTTTGACCCATGCGTACTGTTTTTATGCATTGAGTTCTCTTCCCAAAATATTATTTATAGAGGTAATGTTTATTCAGATTTATGTATATATTTACCATATTTTTTAAATGTTTTTATTGATTTTTAGAGAGAGAGTAAGGGAGAGGAAGAGAGAGAGAAACATTAATGAGAGACACACATTGATTGCCTGCATCCTGCACGCCCCTCACTGGTGATGGAGGCTATAACTTGGGCATTGAGTCTGCAACCCAGGCTTGTGCCCTGACATAATCAAACTGGCAACCTCTTGGTCCATGGGTTGATGCTCAACCACTGAGCCACACTGCCTGGGCTATATTTACCATTTAATTTATTCATTTTTTGCTTTATATACTATCCTTTTAGAATTATTTTCCTTCTTACTGATGCCCATTCTCTTAGGAGTTCCTTTGGTGAAAAAGTCTTTTTTTTTTTTTTTTTAAATCTCTACAAGTTTTTATTTTACCCCTTGGTTGTAGAGGATTCTGGATTGACAAATGTTTGCTATCAAAATTTGAACGTAATATTCTTCAATTTTCTGCTTTCTGTTGTGCTAAGAAATGTTTAAATTCTAATTGTCATTCCTTTGTCAATGATCTATTCTATATGTCTAATTGTAAAACTGTCCTCTTTATCTTTTTATATTCTGTAATTCTACTATAAAGTTTCTAGACATGCGTCCTTATTTTTCCTATTTTTTAAAATTTTATTTATTAATTTTAGAGAGAGAGAGAGAGACATATATTTGTTGTTCCACTTGTTTGTGGAATTTGTTCCACAAATTCATTGGTTCATTCTTACATGTGCCCTGACCCAGATCAAACTCCCAGCCTTGGCATATTGAGACAATGCTCTAACCAACTGAGCTACCCAACCAAAGCCTATATTTTTTCCCCCCTATTTTGGATATATTATACTTGTGAATTAATTGGTGCTAGAAAATTCATAACCATTATTCATGTGAGTATTACTTACTCTCCATTCTTTCTGTTTCTTTCTTTTGTAGAATCCAGCTCAGTTAATGTTAGATTTTGATATAATATCTTCCACATTTCTTTATTCCTCTTACATTTTCCTTTTTCTTGTCTCTTTGTGCTGACATTCTGGGCAATATTTTTAGGTACATTTTCAAGTTTACTAAATATCTCTTTTTATTAATATTTATCATATATGTATATATGTGCATAAAGATATAGATATAGATGTATTCTGTGTAATACATGGGTTGAGTTTTTGCTTACAATAATTATATTTTTCATTTTAGTTCCATTTTCCCCATTTTCGAGATTGCATTTGTTATTATTTTAAATGTTCTATATATAACTGTTCCATGTACAATTCTTTAACATACACTGTCTTTGAGATTCTAAATCTGTTCCTGATTGTTTCTGCCGACTCATTTAAGTCTTGCTTTTTCCTGTGCATGGTGTTCTTTGATTGTGATATTACTGTCTGATCATAATCTGTGGTGTTTTTGAGTCATAAATTTTGAAAGCTTCTCTCCAGAGAGGATTTATTTGTATGTCTGTAAATAGCCAGACTGCTGCTGAAATGGTGCCACTTCAGTTTTTCTTGAACATCTTGACTCTGCAGAGGAGTCCTAGGGTCAATCAATTCCCCTTGCTGGCTGGTGGTCCAATACTCTGATTTTTACCATGTTGCTTCCAGAGCATGGAATCCAGAGACAGCCCATATACCAGACAGACAACTGTGTCTAATGTGTTTCTCCTCTAAGTTCAGATTTGTTGTTGTTTGACAGGGAAGGTTGAGTTCTTGAAATTCTCTTAGTTTCTGTGACGCCAAAATTACCATCAAGAGTATGCCTTATCCATATCTACTTATTTTTGCAAAGGAAGAACCTACTCTGGCATCATTCTGAGAGCCAATGAACCAATTCTTCCCAAGAGTACGTGATACAGCACGTTTTATCGATAAAAAATACAGAAGTGGAAATTTAGGAGGACCAAATCATTCATTTACACAATCACTCATTCTTCAATTTGTATTGAATTATTACACTTTTCTGGCAAAGTTTTAACTGCTGGAGGTACAAAGATGTGTCTGCTATGATCCCAAGAAGATTCTCAATCTAGCATGAGAGATAAGCATGGTCACAGAAAGATCTGCAGAAATTTGCAATTCTCTTTTGTCCCTGAAAAAATTCTTCTTTATTTATTAATTAACATATATGTTTAAAATAAAATAAAATTGCAATGAGAGGTATATGGAGACTATAATTATTTTAAATATACATTTGATGATGAACATACATTTCCTAAAATGTTTGTATTTTGAAATAATGTAAAATTTTGTTTCAGATTTGTTATAAATTAAATATTTTGGGAAAAAACTTTAGAAATCAAATGTACTATTATTATGATTGCAAACATTTTATTGTATTCATTTATTTTTATGATTGCAAACATTTAAAAAAAAACATTTATAAAACATCTATCTTGATTTGAGCATTTAAGATGGAAAATTAGTGAATGGGAGGTATAAAATGGATCAGTTTCCTGCATGAAGAATTGGATAAAAATAATTCAGATTTAAAATAATATTGATGAAAATATTCTACAAACATGAAGGGCAAAATTTTTCATTACAGTTAATCATATCTTAAGCATTCCTAACCAAATATACTCAAAATAGTATATTTTAAATCAAATATACTATTTAAAAATTTTAAATGTTACCCTTACCATGAATCTGCAGTACTAAACCGCATACCTGTTGATGCTCAATAGCTATTGTTAAAGGAGAAAAAGAAGGAAGGATGGGTGGGTGCCAGGGAAGGAGGGAGGGAGGGAGGGAGGGTAAACTTGGCTTTCTTCTACACACAGTTTCAGCCTCACCTTCTTTTTCTCTCTTGCTATGTACTCAAGCTATGGGAAATTATCTCTTCCTTGACCTTCCTTTCTGTGTTGGGTTTTCACACAGTATTTGCTTTGCCTGGAATGCTCATCTTCCTCTTTTGCCACAGTGGTTAATATTAAATATCTCCCCATCGTGGGTTAGTACCTAAGCCAAAATGAAAATGTTTTATCTCTTAATTATTTAGAGTTCTATCTATAAAGGATTTTTATTATAGAAATTCAACTCCAAATATTAATGTAATTTTAAATTGCAAAAAAAAAAAAAATCTTGCATTTAATTTTCAGGGGATAGCCTGTTGATAAAAAAGAGAATTCTAGATTTGCTGTCAGGTAGCAAAAATGTGTAGCTCAGATCCTGGCACATAATGGATATTTAATATACTTTAGTTTCTTCCTTCTTTCCCTTCCTATCTTTATATTTCACCTTTTCCTACATTAAAACAAAATACCAATAGAAGGGAAGGGGTAAATTTGTAAGAATAAAAAGAAGTAGGGCCCTGGCCAGTTTGGCTCAGTGGTTAGAGTGTCGGCCTGCGGTCCAAAGAGACCCGGGTTCAGTTCCCGCTAAGAGCATGAACCTCGGTTGCAGATTGTCCCTGACCCTGGTTGGTCGTGTGGGTGGCAGCCACTCGATGTGTCCCTTTCATGTCGATGTTTCTTTCTCTCTCTCTCTCTCTCTCCTTTCCTCTCTCTCCCTCCTACTCTATCTGAACAACGCAAGGATTTAAAAAAAAAAAAAAGATGTAGGTATTTTAGAGCTCTGTATTCTGAAAATTACAGTATGTGGGCCAAAATTTGAGTTAAAATTTTATGGCAATTAAAAAAATTGAGAAATATATTTTATTTTTGACAACTATATAATACTAAAGTTAGAAAATAAGATTTTTCATCAAATAATACTTAAATAAGAAACTACAGATGCTATTTAAAATAAAGTCTACTGAATAAATCAGCAGACAATAGTTTTAACCAATGTTTTTGAAGGAAGAATACAGGCATATTATTATTGAATTTCAATTGATTGGAGTAATTTTTTTAAAGGGGTTTAGATAATGTATTGCAGACACTCTATTTCTGATAATCTAATTTAACAAAGGGATAGAAATCAGACTGTCCATGAATGTGTTTGAAATGTCCATTTTGTGATCTACTATAAGTAAATCCTTAAATAAATTTCCCATATGCCCCAGATCTCATTCAATTTAAAGACTACTTCTTTAATAAGTGTCTTTAAAACTAAGAAAAATACTTCCTGTGAACAGACTGTCAAAAACCTGGTAGGAGATATATATATATATATATATATAGTATATTTGATATATATTAAAAATATATACAGATCATGTACCACAGAAATGTATACTTGAAACTTATATAATCTTATTAACCAATGTCATTCCGATAAATTTAATTAAAAATATATATACACATATGAAATCTAGTTGGCGACCTTTACACAGAACCAGTTTAAATTTGTTGGGCCCTTTCACATATTCACATCCAACCTCAACATATATCATCGCCTGAGATAATTTATACCCTTTTAAATAGTTTGTCTTCATTTTAAATTTTGCCTTCAGCTGTATTTCTTCTAGAAAAATTTATGAGCTTCAAGGTGTCAAAGGAATAGATAAGACAGAATTACAAAACACCACTCACATCTGGAGACGAATTAATATTGTATGATTATAATGGGACATATCCACTAGTGTTAAGAGAGGTACCATGTGATAAATTAAAATCAAAGGAGCTGATAAATGCAGATGCACAAATCAAGTCCGCTTGCTTTAGGTAACTACTCCGAATGACCGTTTTAACTTTTTTTTTCCTGGAACTTTTCAAAGACAGCAGCAGCATCATACATTGCTTCATAGTCTGAACATCAATGTTTGCATGGCGAACAGTACTAATTAGAGAGAATTCTGAATTACCTTTTTAGAGCAAAGCCATCGGGATTATTCTGTTTTTCCCAGAGTGACCTTTCTGTTCTGAGATAAAGACAATAAGGAAATACTCTTCAGGCCATTTTAATATGACATACAAAAGTTTAGAAATTCCCTTTAAATAATTGAAGGCAACCATTAGCAGTATAGCCAACCAGTCTCTTAATGGAGAGGTCATGAGGGACAATAGGCATAGAACCTCTCTGAAAAGTTCAAGGAACATTTGGTGGTTTATAATTGATTTTTCTGGGCAGATTTCCTCTTTTCAAATAGTAATTATATCACTGTCATTAATAATGGCTGTTGCGAGGAGCCTTGCTTGACTCTCTAAGGCAAAAATTATATTGGTCAGAGAAGCCTCATAATTATTTCTACTCATTTGAAGCAGAATACAGACTTAGTTTTTTCTCCCTCATTTGAGAATCTAAGACACTTAAGCCTTCCCCTGAGGAATCAGGGTAATAACAACAGAGCCGGGAAATGAAGCAGTTTACTACCCATCACTTACTATACGGTAGAAAGCTAAAAGTTTTGCTACAATAGTTTAACTCCCCAACCACTTTTGCAATAACTTTTTTTTCTAAATTTGAAAGGTCTGATGCATTTCTTGAGTATGTTAAATATCTTTCTAAATTTCCTTTCTCAAAGAAATTTCTTTTTAAAGAGAGGTACTTACTAACAATTAGAAAAGATGAGCCAAAGAGCAGAATGAAGAGGATTGGATGAAGGAGGATAATGCCTCAGTATTTAGTTATGCCTTTGTTAAGACATGTATTTGAATATATTAGGTAATGTGAATCCGGATACAAATTTTTTGGAAAATGGCCTCTCTTGATTTAATTTTCTACACACACACACAGGAATTCATGCTACTTTTTAGGCAAAATTTTCCATACTACGAATTGATCTAGTGATCTTCCAGTGACTTCTTATAAAACTGTGTGGCCACAGGAATGCTTGTTTTTGATACTTTAACTAATGTTGATTTGGAGAAAAGATCAAATACTTTATTTTTTAGTGTCCTTAATTATTTATGCAATATTAACTACTTTATTGTATATCTCTACTATCTAGGAGTGATTATATAGGGAGAAAAGATTTCTGTTGTTTCCAAAGGTAGCTTTAATCTTTTGTAAAGCCAAGGAATTGTGCTCTTATGAAATCTGGTCCACTGTAACTATCAAATTTTTTAAGGTCTTGCAAGAGTCAGAGCAACATAAATCCTTGGTGA
This sequence comes from Molossus molossus, assembly GCF_014108415.1. Taxonomy (NCBI): domain Eukaryota; kingdom Metazoa; phylum Chordata; class Mammalia; order Chiroptera; family Molossidae; genus Molossus; species Molossus molossus. Next base: position 87,682,055 of record NW_023425388.1, read on the forward strand.
AAAGGTTAAAGGTGTAAGTTTTTCTGTTTAACCTTCCTAACAAAAAGTATGCATAGTATTGCTTATTTGGAAATGTAGTGAGGTTTTTAAATTTACTTTTATTTTAGAGACATAAGAATAACTACATGGGCCATTTAAATGATAGGACTGAGTTATTTGGGAAAAAAAAGAGATCTGTTATGTGTATAAAGTTAAGGTTTATATTTTGAAGCTTGAAGAACATAGTTCTTCTAGAGAAATTCTAAAAAATGAATTGGCCATATCACTGAACTATCTAGATTATTTTTTATAAAATCATGGGCATTTCAGAATAGGTACATAGCATTACTTCACAGATCGTTTTTCTGCCAAAGTCAAATGGAAGTACCAGAGATTCTTCAAAGAACTTTGACAGTGTGCTCACCTTCCAAGATTGACCCTAATGATTCCCACCCCTTCCAACACCGTTACACAGTCCCCTCGCATAATACCAGGGTTGGTCTGTGTGACCAACAGAATATGACAGAAGTGAAAGCAACATCTAAGGTTAGGTTATAAAAGACACGGCCTTTTTGGTCTTAAATGTGTGCTCTCTTTCATATGTGGTCAGGCCCATGTGAAGAGTCGCTGAAGCTTCCTGTCAATGGCTATGTGAGTGAGCTTTCCGCTGACTGCAGCCCACAGCAGCGTGACTGTAATCCCGCGGGCGACTTGGAGCCAGAACCACACAGCTGAGCCACCCCTGGATTCCGGATTTTGACACTTTGTGAGATAACAGATATTCATTTTTTAAGCTGTTAAATTTGGGGGTAACTCATTACACAGCAAAGAAAAACTAATACAGTGAGTCTGTACATCAGTATTTTCCTATAAGGTTAGCCTATTAGATAACATTTTCCAAATGGTGGTGCTTTCTAAAAGGCAGTATGGAATATCTGAAGAGAACTGGCCTTGCATTCAGGACACCTATATTGTGGTCTTGGCCAATATCACACAAGCCATACATATTCTGTGTCTAGCTTCCTAATATACACCACAGAGTTAGAGTAAATTTCTCTAATGATCATTTGTATTTCTGAATTCTAGAATTCTACGAGAGTTCTCATACTTTCAGTTTGGGAATCTCTTTGTAAATAAACACTTTAATTATTTACTACAGTATTGCTTTTTTGCCATAGACCTCTCTTTTGTGAATGATTAATAGTTAGAAAGAGAAGACCGCTATTGCAAAAACAGTAAATGCGGGAAAAGGAATGCTTGGTTATTGAAGATTCTTTGCATAATCTACTTTGGCTTTTAAGAAGTAAAAAGAAAGTCAAAGAGGGAACAAAAGCCACGAAGAAAGACATGGAAAGGTGGGCACATTAGAGTAATTGACCCCACTAATAAAATACTAAAATCTGCTAAAATAAGTAGAATATCATGCTTCATGAACTGTTGTCATATATCAGAAACTTGTCCTAAATAGAGGAGTGAGAATCCTGTATCAGAGAAAATATTGCCTGCGTTATCATCAACATATCTACTATGTACTTAGAAAGTCAAATAATAATGAAATCATTTTTTCATGTTTGTGATCATATTACTGAACATTTGTATATAATCTTTTAATTAATGTCAAATGTTTTACAGTTTATAAACTATGAAATTCGTATTTTAAAATATCAATTGTAATTTTCAAATTGCAATAGTATCACATACTTACATTAAAATTTCTTCAGCCCTGGCCAGTTTGGCTCAGTGGTTGGAGCACTGGCCTGCAGACCAGAGAGTCCCGGTTTGGTTCCCTCTAGGGGCACATACAAAAAACAAAACAAAACAAAAACTTCTTCAGTGAACTCTGGCTAGTTTGCTCAGTGGTTAGAGCGTTGGCCCTCGGACCAAAGAGTTGAGGGTTGATTCTGGGCAGGGGCATGTACCTCGGTTGCAGTTCCGTCTCCGGCCCTGGTCAGGGTATTGTGGAAAGCAATCAATCAATGTGTCTCTCTCACATCAATGTTTCTCTCTCTTGCTGTCTCTCCTCTCTCTCACTCCAACTCAATTGAAGATAAATGAAAAAAATATCCTCGAGTAAGGATTAAAAAACAAACAAAAAACTTCTTAAGTGACAACAAAATAATATTATGGGACAGTATCAGTTAGTTAATATTGATGTGGGTGGTAATTTTCAAATGTAGGAACTGGTGCTGTTCTGTAGTTTACAAATTTGTTACTATCTTCACATCTGTTAAACTTATTATCATATCATCTATGAAACAGAATAATCCTTTTGGTGATCATGCTTGCAGTTTGGGTAAATGCTGTTCTGTTTGGGTAACAAAACTTTAGAGGACCTGCACTGTGGGGACTAGAGCCATATTAAACTGGTATCAATATTAAAACTAATATCAATTTTAGTAGGTTATATACATTGAATGCTTACTCTTTCCATGTAGTAAATGAAATGATTTACATTAAAAGTCTCATTTAATCTAGTCCCCATAACATCTTATGCAGTTGTTATAATTTTTCTCCTAACAGAAGAAGAAAATAAGAATAAAATGAGTTATCTATGGTCATATATTTTTAGTGTTAAAGCCTGAAATCTAACCCAGGTCTGTCAAAATCCACTCAGACTAGATAGAGTATTACTTCTTTGATTCTCAAGGAGCTGAAAAGGAGTTTAAAACTAATATAATAAGGTAATTTTCAATTTGGTTGAGGAAAATGAAGCAAAGGTGTTTAAAGGCTTGTCTATGGTCTATAACTAGTTAGAGATAATGATAGAACTATCAGCTTTATTCCTATTGTTTTATCATTTTAAATTGTAGTACCTTTTTTCTTATGTGTAAAATAGTAAACTGACTAACGAGCCACCAAAAATTAAATAAGAAACAGAAGAAAAATGAAATAATAGTCTAGTCACTTTTAATGTTTCATCAATATGTAAATATATTTTTATTACAGTTTTTTGTTAAGTTGCCAGTTAGAAGTTAAAGTTGGTAATCATGAAGTAGATAGGCAATGAATTAACTTGCCTCAAAATTAGTTAATATAGATAGTGTACTCAGTAAATGTTAGTATTATTTTTTTCCATAATCAAATTTAGGTATCAATACCAAGACTTAGTTTTCTATCTTCAACTGCAAAAGTAATGTCAAGAAATAGAAGTGTGCAAACATTTCAGCTTCCAATTCATTTTTATGTATTCACTTTTTCAACAAAATCAAATCTTGGCCTTGCAGTAAGTAAGGGTTCTGTTGCTCCAAAAAGGCAGGTTTCCAAAGTTTGGATAAGTCACACATCTTAGATGTTAGATGTCCCCTCTGCTGGTAAAAGAAATCTGCAAATTGAGTCAAGCATCAGAGACACAGAACAGCTCTCAGATTTCTTAAGGGACATTTTTATGACAGGACTGAATTTTCTTTATAATATTACAATATTTTGAAATCTTTAAAGCCACATTAAAATCTGAACCTAATAAAAACAAACAGTTTAAAAATCCATACACAGCTTTCACAAAAGTATGAACTATTTCACAAAAGGGTGAACTATTTCCAAAAAGGAAAGCCTATCAAATTCCTGATTGGCTACCAGGAATAGCTGCTGCTGTGCCGTCCTCTCTGTGTGGCCCACACTTCCTCTGTTAGCATTTCCTAAAAAACCCCTGAAAGAAAATGGGGCCAAACAGTGCATTCTGCAAACAGCGCCTCATCTTTTACTGGAAATCCCTCAAGATAATTTCACATGGTTTTTCATTTGACAGGCATTAAAATCCTCATAAGAAATAAATACATCTTCATTCAATTTATAGTTTTTCTTATTAAGTGCCGAATGAAAGAGTAACAGTAGAGTATCAGAAGAGAAAAAAAAATTTATGAATTACTAATTATGTTTGTAATTCTAGCCCCAAATAGTAATTGTTTAAAATAGGCAAACATGTGGTTGTGCTTTTAACTGCATTTGAAATGAGCAAATCTTACATTTCTCCCTGGGGAGTATGACTCAGTCAACACTTTAATAAGACCAGTGATCAAGGGAAAACTTGCTCAGGGTTAGAAAACATAACCTAGTTGCAGCTTTTGGCTTGAAATTTATATAAGAAAATCTGGCAAGATTTACCAACAGGCATTATATAGTAGTATTTACTCTTTCATCATTTAAACATAGCAAGTTGGATATCTTACTTGTATATAAAAGTAGCAACATTATATTCACATTTTCCATTAGTAGAAAAATAGTTTTTGAAGGCTGATGGAATGCAGGCTGAATTCATGTCAATGTTAAATTTGAATAATTGATGCCTGTCTGTGGGATTTTTGTTTCTCTGATTTTCACCAAATTAGATAGAAAATTTAGAGAAAGTTTGAATTTATAAAGTCCATTACTCCTCAGAAGAAATTTTCTGAAGGAATGGAAATATAATAGAAAAATACCAATCTTGCCTATTCCCTGACGACACTGATTCTTGGTGGGCATTATTCCAAATACTTTACCTAGAATACTTTCTAGTATTCCTTCCCACAACTTCCTTCTACTTAAAGGAATGTTGTGATCTTCTGATAATTCAATATTGTAGATTCTATAAGTTCTACTCTAAGCCGTATGTCATACTGCATGATTTCTAACCTCCAAACAGTAATTTTTAAGAGGAAGTAAAAATTGATGTGAGTAATTAATCATTTTAAAATAGCTTTATATTTTTCTCTTTTCTTAGAAATGCAAAACTTGTTATAGAGTATATAGAGTTCCAGATTGTCAAAGAAAGTAAATTACTCTTTCATCTTTAGGTTTTTATGTATTTTCTGTAATATTTTTATATTTCATATTTTCATTAGGAACATCAAATATATCATCCCTTTATTACCCTTACTTGATTATTTCCTATTACTTTGCATAACCAGGCAAGACAAAATGAAAATAGTAAGTTTCTGCAATCATGTAATTTCAGGATTAGAAAACAACTTAGTTTATTCTAAATGCACCAAAAAAGAGATAAAAACATGAAATTCAGGGAAGTGATGAGAAAGTAATTCAAGAAAAATATGAAGAGGAATATGAAAGCAACTGATTATGACCTTAGGATGTGGAATTAAATTAAAATGTGGAATTTATAGCTGATTGAAATATGGCTGGCAGAAGTATGACTGAGTGCAGCCTTACCTAGCATCACACAAGAACATCAGGACTGAAAGTGCACACCTGGTGACTGCATACCACCAACAGAGCCCAGGCCATTTGAGCATGGGGTGGCAGGTATTGTTTTATTGTTCCTGGAGACAGAACATGAACTTCTCATACTCATTAAGTTTATAACCTTAATTTTATTCTATAAATTTAGGTGAATGCTAAAGTTTAGAGTACTTAGTTCTACCAACTTTATCTTTTCCTTTTTTAGATGTAAAATGTTTGACACACTAAATCCAGCTTTTATAATTTTTAAAAGTCCATTTTAAGTCGGTAGAGCATGAGACTCTTAAAATCAAACAAAAGATGGCATAACTCTTCTGAAATAGGACACAGAGTAGTCAGACGAAACCTGTCATTTTCTTTTTTTTTCCCCTCACCCGAGGAGATTTTTCCATTTTTTGTGCAGACAGGGCGGGGGAGGGAGAGAGAGAGAGAGAGAGAGAGAGAAACATTGACGTGAAAGGGACACATCAAGTGGCTGCCACCCACACAACCAAACCAGAGCAGGGGACAAACTGCAACCGAGGTACATGCCCTTAGCGGGAACAGATCCCGGGTCTCTCCAGACTGCAGGCCAACGCTCTAACCGCTGAGCCAAATCGGCCAGGGCGATACCTGTCATTTTTATGCAGACTCTATGCTTTGCAATGAAGTAGGTATCTTTTTAATTTCTTTCTGTTTTGATATGTTCAGTCCACACACATGCTGTTGATGACACAGTACTGGCACCAGCCCCAGAGCCCGGAGCTTGCTACCGCAAGAACCTCTGCTCAGGCTCTGTGAGGACTCCCTGGGTCCTGAGTCCTCACAAACCAGGCAGGCTTCTCACACTGGTGTTTGCTGCACAACATGGAAATTGGCTATAAATCTCCATAAGGAGTGTTTGTATCAGTAAATTCCTTTGCTGTCCATTTTCTATCAGGTAATGTTGTTTTCATGAGTGCCAAATGCTCATATACAATGTCTTTGTGTTGGACATTGCAACAAATAAGAATTATGAAAATAAAAACAAACAAACAAATAACTTTACCAGCTTAGGAATTTGCTGATTCCATTAGAAACACTCAGTTGTGTCTGAAACTGACTTTTATTTACTGCATTTTGATCCAGACTAATATTTTAGATTCTAATATACAAGAAAAAACATCTCTCCTTATAAAATGGTCAATATCCATCCCCATTTTCTTATGTTGTATAGTCGTCTCTCAGTATCCTTAGGGGGATTGCCTCCAAAAACCCTCTCAGATACCAAAACCCTCAGATGCTAACGTCTATTATTATAGTATTTGTATATATCCTATGCACAACCTCCCTTATTGTACTTTTAATTATCTCTAGATTACTTATAATACCTAATACAATGTAAATGCTATATAAATCATTATTGTACTGTATTGTTTAGGGTATAATGACTAGAAAAAATTCTGTACATGTTCAGTTCAGACACAAAATTCATAGGCCTACAACAGTACATGGCAGCAACAATGTAATTTTTTATCAAATAATTTTTATCTATGGTTGGTTGAATCTGAGGATGCAGAACCCACAGATACAGAGGGCCAACTGTATTTCCTTCACTGAGGTGCTTGCCCAAGGGAAGAAGAGAATTTTCTCTTCACGTCTGTAGGAATAATACTCTTACTTTCATCTGCTATTTAGGTACAGAAACATATCTCCTTCGTTCATTCTCTGCATCCTCCTTCCCTGATAACTATCTAACTTGTGCATTTTTAACCTGAATGTAAACTTGCATGTAAACCTAAATGTGGTTATTATACAGGAACTAAGAAAAGCATGATTGAGGAAAGGGCATATGGACCACGAGGATCACATGAAGATCTTGTTGACATTGTATGAGACTTTCATAAAAGACACCATGAATTCAACCTTCTCTCTAAAGAGGCTACTTTAAGTCATCCCTGAGTGATGAAAATATTTCTCATGGTCAAAAGCTTCCTAAAAATCTCATTTTTTTTTAACAATAACACACTGTTCTCATAATATGAAATTATATATTTTTATATAAAACTGTAATTCATAGACTAGGTAAAACAATAGCAGATTATATTAATTAGTATTTTATATAGAAAATTATTGACCACCTGAATATAAGAATGCTTCCTTTCTCATGATGAATTTTCTTGTACAAAAATCTAAAAACTGCTGACTGTGATGAGAATTAACAAGAGAACTTTAAGGAAAAGACTTTACAGTCACAGTGTCTTTAAATACTGGATATAAGAATAATGAAGTGTTATGGGGGATTCATGTTTCAAAATGAGCTACCAGTTGGTAATTAGTGGAACTGTACAACACCCTGGTGAGATAGGTATGCTTTATTGCTGACATTTACAGATGCAAAATGGGCATTAGAGAGTAATGAATGTTTGGCCTCAGGGAACCTAGAAAATCTGCATCAGCAGAAAGCACTGACTTTTCTGAGAAGTCCAATTGTGATGTAAGTACCCAGGCCAGTGTTAACAAGCACTTACAGGCTGTGTGATTTTGGCAACTTTACTTAGCTTCCTTAGTTTCCTCATCTGTAAAATGGAAGAGGAATAGTATTTATCTCAAAGGGTTATTAGGAACAAATTATTTAATCAATGCAAAACAGTTTAAAAATCATCTGGGGTATAATTGGCCAACTATTGTCTAGGAATTATTAGCTAAGTGTCTTTCTGAGCACCAGGGATACAAAAGTGGACAAAACAAAAAACAAAACAAAAAAAAAACCCTGTCCCACGAGGCCAGTGTGGCTCAGAGGTTCAGCATTGACCCATGTACCAAGAGATCACCAGTTTGAGTTTGATTCCTGGTCAGGGCATATGCCCAGGGTGTGGGCCAAATTTCCACTCAGGGGCATGCAAGAGGCGGCCAATTCTCATGGATATTCTCTCTCTCTCTCTCCTTCTTCCTTTCTATCTCTCTCTAAAATCAATAAAGAAATTTTTTTTTTTTAAGGAAAAGAAGGAAATCCCTGCCCTCGTGAACTCCCATTCTAGTTATTCACAGAACATTCTATCAGCTGGTGGATGTCTGTATAGTGTCTTTCTTATGAACAGGTAGAAATAGGAAGTCCTAGAGGTTGTCCTTTCTTTCTTTTATTTATTTATCATTAAATTAAATTAATTTTTTATTATTGAAAGTATGACTGATGTTTCCCTTTCCCCCCATTATCTTTCTTTCTTTTTTGTTTTAAATTTCTAAGGGTAAGTTCACAGTGGCTGGTGACTTTTCTCAATTTTCTGTGAATGAGTCTTAACAAAAAGGGAACTTGACTAATTTCTCTAGAATTTGCTCAAAAGCAAACAGCTGTGTTAAGCACTGCTGGCAGGTTGGGTGACAAAAACAAGACATGATCTCCATTCTTCAGGGCTCACAAAACAGTGAGGGAATCAGACACACAACCAAATGGCTCTCATTGAGGCTAATTTGATAAATACAATGAAAGAACAAAGAAGCCAGAGTAAGAGTGCCATGGGCAGAGAGAGAAAAAAGCAGAGCAAAAACTAAGACAGTGAACTAAGCGTCCACGGAACAGGGAAGAGTAGAGATAAGGGAAGGGTATGTTTGATATTCAGTGTGATTTTTTGATATTCTCTAACTGTAATTGGGTTTACAACATTTTGAAGGGGGTTGAAAGCATGTATCTTAGTTCTTTTGAAATAACTTTTTAACCCCAACACCAACAAAAAGCTGCTTCTACTGGGTGCCATGTCGGCAACCCAAAACTTAGATAACTCTTATGTCCCTGTAATGCTCTGCTTGACCCAAACCACAGTATATCATCAGCCAGTCCCCACATGCCACATCAACTTTGGGCTTTACACTTTCCTGTTCCATCTCATCCCAAACAGGGTTGAATATGTGGCCTCAGCCAATGAGGTATTTTCTACTTTTCCCTTCCTTGTTCTTTATTGTGGATCCAACAGAAGCTTCCTGCTTTCTGCCCCATCTTGCAGTTCTCCAACAGGACTGTCTACTGATGAGGTAAGTGTTCAGTAAAGTTCGTTTGTATCACCTAAACTCTTCTCAGTGTTTTAAACAGTGCTCTCATTAAAAGTAGGCTCTGCTTTGGAGAAAAGCACAGTTAGTGTGTAAACATGAAATAGAAATTGTTTTGGTAATTTATATTTGGCTTTCTTTATATTAGTCCCTTTTCATAGTCAAACTATATTCATTTGAGTTTTAAAAATATGAAACATTGAGTATGAAAAGTGAAAACTATCTAAGAATTGGGGGAGTATAATGAACTGAATGGAGAATATCTAGTTATGACTAAAAGCAAATGTTTTTTTTTCTCTGTAACCCTCTTAATACACACACACACAAACAAGAAAATGACAGTAAGGTCTTAACTTTTATATATAATTATGATGTGAAGAACACTGTTCCATGTGGTAAAGTATTTTTAAAAATATGTGTTTAGACTTTCAGTCAAGATGGCTGGTAGGTAAACGCGGTATCGCCTCCTCCCACAACCACATCAAAGTTATCACTAAACTACAACACAACCATCATTCAGAACCACCTGAAATTGAGCTGAATGGAAGTCCTACAACTATGGAATTAAAGCAGTAGCCATACCAAGACTGGTAGGAGGGGCAGACGGGCTAGTCCCACACCAACGTGTGGTAGATAAAAATTAGGAGGACACCTTGGCAGGGAAGGTCATCCCTGAGGAGTGAGGGGTTCCCATCCCACACCAGGTGCCCAGCTTAGGGTTCCAGTGCCAGGAAGAGAATCCCCATCACTTCTGGCTTGAAAAGCCAGCCGAAACTGAGGCTGAGAAAGGCTGAGGCTGCTGGAGACCCAGGTAGTTCCTCTTAAAGGGCCTGAGCATGGATTTACTTGCATTTGCTTCCTCTAAGCTTGGAGAGGAGGCAACTTGAGGGGCACCAGAGACATACAGGGAAGAACTAAGCTGTTTGGCCTTGGGACAAGGGCTGGAGAGGCAGTTTTCTCCTGGACAGTGTTGTAGCTCACTGTTCTTAGAATCCAACTTGTCTTTGAGCTGACCTAATTAACAACCTCAGAGACAGCAAGATGAACAATGGGGAATGTTATAGACGGCTTTAGCCCCATAAAAATTAACCAGAGTTTGACCTTCACTGGGAATTTGAAAAGCAACATCCTTCAGGAAAAGGGAGGACAGAAACGGCCCCAAGGCCAGAGTGTCCTGCATGCTCTGTAAAGAAACTTATAGGGAGAAACTGAAGCTCCCTTTACCCCATAAAACTGTAACTGTTAAACATGTGTGTATTGCACCTGACTGACCGCTGATATCCGTCTCGAATTTGTTAGTTTTTAAAACTTGAATAATGGAATGAATAACAGGATAGATGTATGCTGACCCAGTTCACCCAGTTCCCTTTTGCCTCAGCTCCCTCCCACCTCCGTTCCCTCCTGCTTATCGCTAACTGCCTCCGCTCTGTACAAGCAGCTTGCTTGCTCTGCTAAACTCTTGAATGACCCCTGCCCTATATAAGCAACCCTCCCCCTGAGCTCGGGGCTGCAGTTCTCCTCTGTGTAGGTTGGCTGCAGTCTCTGCGCAGGTAATAGAGCATCCCCAAAAACTGAAAAATTGAGTCTGAGTGTGGTCGATCTCCTGGGTTACAACAGACAGATGTGCTGGTAGAGGCTGATGTTCCTTTGGTGAGCCCTTCCCTGGGGCAGCAGATAGCCACCATAGCTGTGACTCCAGCAACCTGGCTCACACCAATTGGCCTGCCCCGTGATTCCCCGAGGCCCCACCCCACCCAACTTTTGGGCCCACCCGAGCTGTTTCCAAAGGCTTTACCATAGGATTGGCCTGTCTTGGATCCTGCTCCAGAGTTTCCTAAAATCTCTCAAACAAGCAACATCTCGCCACAGCAAGCCCCATACCTCTCGTTATGTGGCCCCAGGCCTGGCACTAGAAGCAGCCAGCCTTGGTTCACAACTTGGCTTTTCCTGGGCACCTCCAAGCCTAGTACAAGAAGTAGCCATCTGAAGATTACTCTGTAGCATATGCCAGGTGGCCCCAGATAGAACACAGGCAGTGGCTGACCTTGTCCTGGAGTCAGAACACCCAGTGGACAGCTTCAGACCACATCAAAACACCACCATCCAATCATCTCCACAAGTGACACACTCAATGAGTGGCCTCAGTGGGTACCACAGCCCTGCTGAGGTAAGTCTTGCTCTGTGAGGTGGGCTCCTACACAGCTGATTCTCCAAGGTAGTCAGAGGCCAGTGGTTAGTGGGCACAGCCAGTCCTTGCAGCTGATCAGCCTGAGTAAATCCCTCCCACTGATGTGCCAACAGCAATCAAGAGTCAATTACAACAGAAGGGTGTACAGACCACATTAGGGGTGCACCTTGAGGGCTCAGCTGGGGTGATCAGGGAGACTGTGCCACTGGATCCTACAGGACACCTACAAAAACATGCCACCCTATGAAGCCTAGGAGACATGGCAACTCTGCTTAATACACAGAAACAATCACAGGGAAGCAGCCAAAATGAGGAGACAAAGAAACATGTGCCAAATGAAGGAAAAGAACAGAACTCTAGGAAAAGAATTAAACAAAATGGAGATAAGCAATCAATGAGATGCAGAGTAAAAAACACAGGTTATAAGGTTGCTCAAGGAACTTAGTTAGACCTTCAAAGAACTTAAGGAGACCTCCAAGAAACTTAGTGAGAATATCACCAACATAAAAAAGGACCAGTCAAAAATGAAGGATGCACTAACTAAAATAAAGATTAATTTCCAGGGAATCAATAATAGAATCAAACCATCGATTTGCAATATAAGGAAGCAAAAAACACTCAATAAGAACAGCAAAGAGCCCTGGCCGGTTTGGCTCAGCGGTTGGAGCGCCTGCCTGCGGTCCGGAGAGACCCGGGTTCGGTTCCTGGTTCCCACTAAGGGCATGTACCTTGGTTGCAGTTTGTCCTCGGTCCTGGTTGGCCGTGCGGGTGGCAGCCACTCGATGTGTCCCTTTCACATCGATGTTTCTCTCTCTCTCTCTCCCTCCCACTCTGTCTGTTCAAAAAATGGAAAAATGTCCTCGGGTGAGGATAAAAAAAAAAAAAAGAACAGCAAAGAGAAAAAAGAATTAAAAAAAATGAGGATAGTGTAGAGCCTCTGCGACAACTTCAAGCATGCCAACATTTGTTTCATAGGGGTGCCAGAAGGAGAAGAGAGAGAACAAGAAATTGAAAAACTATTTGAAACAATAATGACAGAAAACTTCCCTATCTTGGTGAAGGAAACAGACATACAAGTCCAAGAAGCACAGAGAGTCCTAAACAAGATGAACCCAAAGAGGTCCACACCAAGACACATCATCATCAAAATGCCAAATGTTTAAGACAAAGAGAGAATCTTAAAAGCAGCAAGAGAAAAGCAGTTTGTTACCTACAAAGGCGCTTCCATAAGACTGTCACCTGATTTCTCAAAAGAAACTTTGCAGGCCGGAAAGGAGTGGCAAGAGTTATTCAAGGTGATGAAAAGCAACAACCTACAACCAAGATTACTCTATTCTGCAAAGCTATCATTTAGAATCAATGGACATATCAAGAGTTTCCCAGACAAGAAAAAGCTAAAGGATTTCGTCACCACCAAACCAGTATTATGTGAAATGTTGAAGGGTCTTCTTGAAGGAGAAGAAAAAAAAAAAAAGAACAATTAAATGGCAATTAATACATATCTATCAACAATTGAATCTACAAACAAAATGAGTAAGCAGAACAGAAACAGACTCATACAGAGAACTTTTTGTTGCGTGCCAGATGGGTGGGGGCTGGGGGAATGGGTAAAAAAAATGAAGGAATTAAGAAGCACAAATTGGTTGTTAGACTGGTAAACCTCAAAGGGAAGGGGGGAAGGTGGATGGTATGAGATAAACCAAAGAACTTCTATGCATATATGCATAACCAATGGGCACAGACAACAGTGTGAGAAAAGGCAGGAGGGGGGCGGGAGTGTGGAGGAGGGGGTCAATGGGGGAAAAATGAGGAACATCTGTAATACATTCAACAATAAAGATATAATTAAAAAATAAAAATAAAAATATGTGTTTATGTATTTAATTTCAGTAGACATAAATGAAAAAAAGTTATTTGCAAGGCTGGATAACTTATCTATAAGATCATATAGACACAAACATATTAGCATTTGGAAACAGCTAGATGTGTATGAGTTTATCTTTCTTGTCTTATTTTATTGATGGGAAAACAGAACTAAAAAAATAAAGTTTCAGCCAAATTCAAATTTTTGAAATCCCAGGTCAGTGCCTTCTTCTAATACATATTCTACAGACTGATAATCCCCAAAAGAGGGGGTGGTGGGGTAGAGATAAACCACAGAATTTATATGCATGCATGCATGAACAATGGACATGGATAACAAAGCTGGGGAGAGGGCGGAGAGGGAGGATCAGTGGGGGCGGGGAGGAGAAACATCTGTAACAAAAATAAATAAATTAATTTAAAAAATATTACATATTCTCTGAGCAAAAGTCTCTGGTTACAATAGTATGTTGTTTGACCTCAGATATTCACATTCTAAACAAATTATTTCCTGATTTACAGAATAATGTTCTTAACACAATGAGAACTTAATAAAACACCACAAATTCCTCAGAGACCGATGTAAGTATTGTTTGTGGATTACTGTGTGGGTTTGCCATACAGTGTCACTTTGAATAACAGAAAATGGAAGGTTTAAATAACACAAATTAAAGACTAAGGCACCAATATTGAAAACTGAGTAGAATATAAATATTACAATGAGCTGAGAATTGAGATTCTCTCATAACTCTCTGAGTATTGAAGTAGGTGGTAGGCCACAAGATCCCCTTGGATCAACTTTACTTATTCCTGCTCCAACTCCCAGATTCTATGAGTTTTGCTTTGAAAGTTTTATAACTGCCACCTTCTTTAGAGACCTAAATTTGGACTAATAGAGCCAGTACAGAGAACAAGAAATGCCTATGATTTTTTTCTACATACAACATGTGCATCTCCATTAAGGCCTGTCACCAATGATTAATAGAAAACAAAGAATGGAAACTCAGCTTCTTTGTTTGCATAGCATGAAGTCTGAGATGAAATTTAGATTCCAGAGCTCCCCTTAGTCACTCTGAATTTGACTGGCATCTTCCTTCATATTCCTGCTTCCTCTATTTTCTTACCAGTCCTCCTGGGGGTTTTCTTAATCACTTGTATGCAAATTCTTATCTCAGGGTCTGCTTTTGAGTAGCTTGATGTAAGACAATTACGGAAGCTATTTAGGATCCATCCATTCATATTTATCTATACTGCTCCCTTCGCCTCTCTTCCATGCCTCACTTTCATTCCGCATTCCACTCTACCCCAACAAGCAACACTTGAAAGAGCACATGGCGTACAACCTATTCCATGCTATAATTCTCTATCCTCACATAATCATACACAAATATACATATATGGAAGAATATTTGTATTCCAAAAATGGGATCACTTGCATATATAGGGTATGGCAAAAGTAGGTTTACAGTTGTTTGCATAAAAAATAACACGATAATTACTAAATAATTATACAAGAACAAACTTTCATGTACTCACAACTGTAAACCTACTTTTGCCCCACTCTGTATACTTATTTGAGTATTGTTTTCCTTACTGAACAATATTTAGATTCCTAATAAAGAAGGAAACATTTAAAAAAATATATTTTTATTGATATTTACAGAGAGAGGAAGGGAGAGGGAGAGTGAAAGAGAAACATCGATGTAAGAGTGGAACATCAATGGACTGCCTCCTGCATGTCCCTTACAAGGGACTGAGCCCAAAACCCAGGCTTGTGCCCTGACCAGAATCAAACCAACAACCTTTTGGTGCATGAGACAATGCCCAGTCAACTGAGTCCAATGGACAGGGCAAGAAGGTAATTATTATTATTTACATATATAAATATATAAACAATATATATGTATATTGTTTTTATCCTCACCTGAGGACATTTTTGCATTTATCTTCAGATAGAGCGGGAAGGAGTGAGGAAGAGAGAGAGAGAGAGGAACATCGATGTGAGAGAGATACATAGAGTGGCTGCCACCCCCATGACCCCATCCGGGGCCAGGGACAAACCGCAACTGAAGTACATGCCCTTAGTGGGAACCAAACTCCGGTCTCTCTGGTTCATGGGCCGGCGCTCTAACTGCTGAGCAAAACCAACCAGGACAAGAAGAAATTATTTTTAATTAAGAGTGCTATTATAATTTGCCCTAGTTATAAGATTTATAAAAATATTTTCCTGGAAGGACCAAGCAAGTTATAAATGCAGATATGTAAAATGTATGGTTAGAATTTGAAGTCATAGTTGGGAATAGTTTTAATGTTGTCAATCATTTTATGCAGTCTCTGAAAGGTTTATATTCAAACATCTTTGATTGGTTGCCTATACATTATGTATTTATGTCTACAAAGATAATATTTTCATTTAATTTGTACACAATTCCCATGCTACTGTGTTCTGATTTTATATTATATGCTAATATTTCCCTAATGCTCACTTAAATAGTATTTAATACTGATTTAGTGTGCTTTTCATCTTCAGGTCTGTTTATAATTAACTTTTACAACCTACTAGAAGGGTTGATATCTTCATTTCCATTTTGTACATATAACATCTGAGACAGGGAGATTAATGGACTTTTCCTGGCCATAAACATAAAAGGAGTTAGCGTCAGACATGAATTAGAATCTCTGACTTTCAACTCCATGTTTAATGGCCTTATATCATTGTCATTTTCTTACAACATAAATGTCTTCAAAATATTATTTAGTTCATAATTGACCATGACTATTATATCAATTGCCATCTTTCAGATCTTATTAATTTCTAAAACTTTGACTGGATGAATGTGGTTCTCTTTCTATGGAATCTGTGTAATTTGTCCTGAATTGGAAATATTACGAGTTATTTTCATCTTCTAACATGATGTAGAAATGACTATAAAATAAGAGTGATTTGCTGTATATGAACTATAACCTTTATAAAACACAAATATTTTCATTTTGAAAGTTGCTTCTATGTAGGTGTGCATTTGTTTTTAAATAATCAGAATTTGTGAACACATGAAGATCTATTAAATCAGGGAACAGAATATATGTATATTCTTGTGACAGCTCGCTATAGACTATAACATTTGAAAGGACAGACCACCAACAAGATTTCTAAACACATGCTGGCCTGGCTAATGTGCAAAATCTATAATCCAATTTAAACTCAATAAATTCCTCCTTTCTTAGGCTATAAATTTGTCCATGTGAATTAATAATAATGACAGTTTTCATTGACTACCTAATGCTGAAATTATTATAGTGTCAAAATGGATATAGTCATGCTACTGAGTTACCTCTCCCTTTTTCAAACTTACATTTACTCAGAAGTAGTAGAATAGAAAAAGATTTGTTTCTCTTCTTGCCCTATATTTCTTCAGAGGTGACCTAAATTTATTTATGATGTTTCTTTGCTTCTAGTAAGTCACAGAAATGCAAGAAGTTCTTGTTTATTGTAGTATACTATTGAATATTATATACAATTAGCACATTTAATTTTTAAATTTAATGTTCTTTTTATCAATATTCCAGAGTTGTGTTAGCACAATGAGACTATCAAAAACTGACCATGTGGTCTGCTGTAATTTCTATAGCAACACTATCAAAATGGTGAGGAATGGGGGAGGGGAGTATAAAGAAAGAGTATAAAAACAATAAAGGTAAGTAAATATATAATTCATGAAGATATACTAATTGAGAACAATTTAAAATGACAAAAATGGAAATAAAGGTTGCCAGTTGATTTATTAACCAGATTTATCGTGCTAGCTTCTTATAAAATAAAATGGCTGACCCAAATGTAAAAAAAAATTTTATTTTATTTTATTTATTTATTTAATTAATTTATTTATTTTTGTTATAGATGTTTCTCCTTTTTCCCCCACTGATTCCCCCTTCCCCGTCCCTCCCCGCCCTGTCCCCAGCTTTTTTGTCCATGTCCATTGTTCATGCACACATGCATATAAGTTCTGTGGTTTCTCTCTCTCCACCACCCCCTCTCCTGGGGATTGTCAGTCTGTAGCCCACTTCCACGTCTCTGGGACTACCCCATTCCTCCGAAATTTTAATGATCAGCTATTACCACTTATCCCTTAAATCATCCTTTCCAAATTATAGTGGAGAATAACTTTAAAATCATTGGCAAAGAATATGACCTATATAAACTCTTTTTCAGGTTATAGTAATTCCGTTTTACCATTTCTTCCTAAGCAAATTTAGAAACAATGTTATGTCAACAGACAGTAAGTTGCAGGAGTTATTACTTACTATATTGTAAAACTCCCTAGAGTAAGTCATGACAGAAATAAACATTTGGTATCTTCTACTTTAATCTGGCATAAAACAAGATAAATTAATTAAGAAATTATATGCACAGTAGTAAATTAGAGAGTATTCAAAGACATACTGGGTATGTGGTTAGGCCAAAGAAGAACAGGTTTTAAAGTAAGATAATATAGTATATAATAACATGCTCAATATATACATATATGCATATATATGTATATGTAACTTTTTAGGAAGCTCCAAATAAGACCTACTTTCTCATAGTACTTGATCTCGTAGTCCAGTATGGCTCCACTGGAAAAAGCAGGCGCTTGCCATGATAGGGCAATGCTATTTTGGGATGCCCAGTCCTTCCTTACCATACCTATCAGGGAAGGTGCTGAAATGAAAGAAAATAACTAAGAATTAATTGGCAGGAATTATCTTCCATAATCCTTTCTTTAATATTTATCTTCCAAAAAAATACATAATTCTTGCTGAGGAGGATATCAAGTATAGGTATCAGATTAATAAAGTAGCCTTAGGATCTACTCTATTCAATCTAAACAAAGTACTAAAATATGTTTAGAAATACTACTAGGGAAGATAGGAAATTTTCATATTGTCCAAGAATAAGAGCCAGAACTCATCATCTTTGGTTTTGTTACAGGAGGACATTTTTCTTTAAACCGGCTTTGGTTTTCACATGAACTATGATACACTTGGCGCCTATATTTTTTCAAATCTAAATCTTCCATAGAAAAATCTTCTGCAATCATAAGATCATTTATAAGATTTTCTTTCTCTTCAAGACTTAGAACTTTATAAAGTCTTAGTACTTTATAAAAGTTTATATCACAAACTTCTTAGCCCCTGGCCAGATAGCTCAGTTGACTAGAACATTGTCATGATGCCAATGTTGCGAGTTCAGTCCCTGGTCAGAGCACATACAAAAATCAACCAATGAATGCATAAACAAGTGGAACAACAAACTGATGTTCCTCTCTCTAAAAAAAATCAATAAGAAAAGATTTAGAGTTTTATAAAGTCTTAGTATTTATAAAAGTTTATATCACAGACTTAACTACAGTAAATTATTGCTTATCAATGTAAGAATTATTTCTTTTGCATTGTTTCTGTTATATTAGAATAAAATTAAAATATTTGACTTCTGAAGTTTATTTCCAGAATCATGTCTTTTTTCCTGTATATAACATTGTTTTAACAATCTAATTTTAGCCTAAAAAGCAAACTTGTGTCAAACTTCCAAAATTTACCTAAAATGTATATATTGTAAATTTGTTTCAATAAAAAATATTTTTATTTTAAGTTTTCTAAAATTTTTAAATAGTGTTTTTACATAGATGTTAAAACTCACTCATAAAAAAATAATAACATTCCTCACCTATCATATTAGCAAAAAAAAATCCAAAAATCTGACAGCAGGCTTTCTGTTGAAAAGGCTGTAGTGTAAAAAGTACTTGAATGTGTTGTTGGTGGGAATGCAAAATGGTACAATTCTTTTAAAGGGAAATTCAACAATTTAAGGCCAATTGCATGTTCATTTACATTTTGGCTTTTTAAAATTCATCCCAAAGATACATCACAAAAATAAAGTGACATATTTACAAGACTCCTGAGAATTGTTTGTAATGATTGGAAGCAATTTAAATGTCCATCAATACCAGACTAGTTGAAAACTGCTACATCCACGAGTGAATAACTTATGTTGGTGTGAAAAGGAATTGTGACTATCTATAAATACTACAATGGAATTATTTCAGGATATACTTTTAAGTGAAAAACTAAGTTGGAGAAAAATGTATAAAATACAATTACAGGAGAAACCTATGAATAAAAAATAATAACAATGGTAACCCCTAGGGGATGAGAGGAAACAGGCTAGATAGACACTATAAGGTTAAATGCTAAACATCTCAAAATATACCTTCCCTTGAAGATTTATTTTGGAATCCTGTAAATATTTTAAGATATTAGAAAAAATTAACATTTAAAAAAGCAATCTCGAGAAATTAGGAGAAAAATTAAAGAAACCTGTGAGTTGAGGGCACAGATTCCAAGAGAAACTACTTCAAGTGACTTTAAAACACAGTAGCTTCACATACATCTCAATGAGATATATTTTAAAGTTAAAAAAATTTCAAAGATGATTAAATTGTTTAAGTAAGAATATTGTTGATGGTAGCATCGGTTTTGTATTTCTGAACTTGTGTGTGTATATCAAGGGAAAAAACAAATGAGTAATTATGCTGGTGTTATTGAGAGCTAGGATTTTTCTTTCCCCCTAGAAAGAAAGTAAATACAGATATCCATTCAATAAAGTAAGTGAAAACCTTAAAATAGTAAACTCAAATTAGAAATCTAATTTATGAACTCATTATTATCTTTCCAATTCATTTTCAGAATTTGATTTAAATGTATCAATTGCAGGTGAGAATAGGATTTGAAAAAAATGTATTCTCTATGATTATGATAAATATAATTTAAATTTCTAAGAAAAACTCAAGTATTAAGTTTGATGTTTTATGTCTGAATGTTGTCTTTGTATCTTAAGAATAAAGTTTTTTTTTTCCTAGAATGACAAGTTTGGTTCTCCTAAGGAAATAAGTACTTTAGAAGCTATATTTAAAACTCTTCCCACATGCTCGATGAAAGTATTATTGTTGGACTAAAACATATTTTAAATGTAAACAATAATTATAGAAATTGCTAAGAAACAGAAAAGCTTGTGATATAAGATAAAATAGATTCAGATAATCTGGTAAATAAGAAAAGTGCTCAGATAATTCACTATTTAACTGAGTCACATTCAGCACAAATAAACTATAATTAATAAATGTATTCCTGTTGGAAACTGCATTAATGTTTTCTGAATTATAGTGTAATATTGTATTAAGTGGTGCTTTATGAAAAAATTAAAACTCTCAAGTGAATTATACAAATTATAAGTTGATTTAAGTATATCAATTCATTGCAATTTTTGAAAATCTCATTTTCACATGTATACAATGCAATGGTTAATTTTTAGTTTAATGTACAATGTCATAAAGCAATATTAGCAGTGTATTACATTTTGCCTCATAATTATTTAGCACTCAATGTCAAGTAATATAACCCTTGCAAAACATAAAAATTCACTTATAGCAGCAGCATATTAGAATTACTATTGATTCAAATATACATATTATCTTTTTTATTTCCAATTCTCCAGCGGTCAATTACTTGCATAGGCACATCACGTAAGTTTTCTGAGTCCTCTCCTACACATCATAAAATAGAAATAAAGAAAAATCTATTCCCTAACTATGTAGATTATACATGGATTTCAGGGTCCAAAAACTATGTAAACCCTAAAATATGTCTTCACTTTTTTACTTTCATAGGTAAGTATTTATATTTTACATAGCTATAAAACCTACATAATTTATATAATTATATTTTAACCATATCTTATAACCCCCGTCCATATTTTGCCATAGTCTCCATAATTTTACTTTAATAGCTAAAATACTAAATTATGTTGATACTTTATCAAGTCTTTCCTTTATTATTGGACGGTGAAGTTTCCAATGTTGTCTTGTTAGTGTTCTCACATTCTATGGATACATTTTTTTATTCTGTTAAATATTTTATAGAGAAAACTGCTTCAATTAATTTGAATTTTCTGAGCCATACTATGTATTAGCACAGTGCTTTTGAAAAGAGCTGTGTCAATACACACTAGGCACACATTTTAAATAGTTATTGAGCTGAAGCAGAAGATGTGGAAAACAACTGAGAGGTCAATATATACCCCAGAGGCTACCTGCTCTATTTTCAAAGAAGGCCAACACTATATGAAATTCCAATTTAAAACAAGGCTTCAATGTATAAAACCTCAAGCATTTGTTTTGATTATGTTTAATAAATTTGTTTTCTTAATAACCCCAGTTTATGTAACCTCTGAATTTGGCATATTGTGATAACACTGTAGTACCAATGAATATATAGCAGAAAAAAACATATATTCCTCCACAAGAGAAAAAACTAATTTTAGAACACAGAAGGACAATTACTGATTTTTACTTATGATTCTAAAAAGTCAGAAAAGGAAAGGAATAGACAGGGAAATACTATTTTCTGGAGTTTGTCAGATCAGAGGGTCACTGAAGGACATGGAGACTTGAGCAATATTTCCTAAGTAAAATTATGTATTCAGTATAGTTTTCAGTAGAATTATTTTTCTGATATACATCCTTTTTTAGACCTTTAAAATCTTAGCTTTGACCTTCAAAATAAATGATTGTTGAATAGATTACCACATCTTTTAAAATGGTTTTAAAGCAAACCTTTCTGGTTACTACATTTTCTGAATCTCAAATAGTTTACCAAAAACTATATAACAAAAAGTGAAAAGAAAAGCATGTAACAGAATTAGCTAACAAAAGAGATCTTATTAACATCTAGGCAATCGTTACTTTTTTATGCTTATGTGAAGATACTCAAAGAAATGTTAAATTATTTCGATTATTTTGCTCCTAATTAATCTCTGGGATTGTCTCCATTAAAAGACGGGAAGCGAAAGCTCAGGGCAATCAGCAACAGTTCAGAGATGGGATGTGATCATGAATTTTGATATTAACTTAAAATGTCAAGAAAAAGGTGGAGAATTAACATTTTTGCTGCATTTCCTCTTAAAATTCATCTTTTTTAAAGAAAAGTTTTTATTGATTTTCTAGAGAGAGAGGAAGGGAGAGAGAGAGAGAAATATCAATGTGAGAGAGAAACATCAATTGGCTGACTTCCACATGCCCCCTACTGGGGATCAAGCCCACAACCCGGGCATGTGCCCTGACCAGGAACTGAACTGGGACCTCCCAGTCCATGGGACAACGTTCAATCCACTGAGCCACACCAGCTGGGCTAATCAATCTTATTTAGTGTTGTAATATGTACAACATTAAAATCGCTGTTCAGAAACTAGAAGCAAAACATGAGGCAATGTCACAAATATCCTCTTTGTCTTTGAATCTATTTTATAAATATTCTTAATATCATACAACACATTCAAATCACTTGGGCTTATTACATATAGGTCTTATTTTGAGAATGTAACAAAGATTTATCATATGGGTCATGAGATGATGTATTTCCTAAAGATCTATCAAATATTGCTAGTAATCATTTACTGAGGACATGGGCATATTAAGGTTTATATACTGGGATATGTATATGTGTATATGTACGAGTGTATGTGTGTTTGGGTCAGAAAGAGTAATTAAAGGGAGAGAGAATGAGAAGACACTCTTGAGCACATGTTTTTGTAACAATGAAAACCTTAATAGTGGATGTTAAATAATAGAATCTTAGTATTAAGGTAAACCTTTTAAGCCATTTAATATATTTTTCAGCAATGCTCAAAATACTTCATCACATCCCTGAAAGCTGATTATCCACTTTTTGCTTTGGCAGTTCCAGTGAAGAGTATACTTCACAAGGCCACTCATTCCTTTTTGAAAATCAGTAATTGCTAAAAGTTCCTATATGAAATTATTGTCTTATTCCTGCAACTTCCACCTAGTTCATGGTTCTGACTTTCAGCAGAAATGAAATTAATTCTTCCACTTTGCTCATCCTCTCCCTCTTTTCTTCATATCCCTTTTTCTTCCTTCCTCTCTTCTTTCTTCATTTCCTTTTTTAGTGTTTTTTTATGTCTCTTTTCTTCATCCTTTTTCTTTCTTTTCTACCCTGGGCCTCTGTTTGTGTGTGTGTGTGTGTGTGTGTGTGTGTGTGTGTGTGTGTGTGTGTGTTGTGTGTGTGGTTTTAGAGGGAAAACAATCAACAACATGATGAAATGTAAATAAAGAACACTGATCTAATAAATAAATAATATAGACCAGGAAGTACAAATCAGAATAGACTTTTAAGACTATGTGATTTCTCCCTTTTCTTTGATAATGAATTAGTGGGTATAACTGCAAAGCAAGAACAAGTAGTAATGTTTCATTCTATAGATGTTAAGAGACATGCCAGAATCAATAACATAATTTTACTGTGAAATTTTATAAATGTGATATTTATGTCAATTGACATTTTGAAACCTTAGGGTATACTTCAAACTATTTGTGATCTATGTCTTGTTTTTGGACATGTTCATTAAATATACTGTGCTTTGAATAATATAATAATATATTCTGAAATATCTGCAGCATGTACTTTTCCTTTGATGTGTTTTTTCCCTATAATCAGAGATAATGGTAATATATATTGTTATCTACCTTCCCCATGTGGTTGAAACCTAGTTATAAATTTGAAATATATATGTGATACTTATATACAGAATTAGCACTTTATTTCTTTGTAATTTATGTCTCTTTTTTATACCTGAGAATAAGACTGTGGTATGTTAAATCATATGACGACCATCATAGTGTAAATGATGGTCCCCAAATGTGTACACATTACAATCCCCAGAACCTATGAATGTTCTTCTACAGTAAAAGGGATTTGGCAGTTTTTTGTTTTGTTTTGCTTTGTTTTTGATATTTTGTTTAGATAGAGTGGGAGGGAGGAAGAGAGAGAGAGAGAGAAAGAAAGAGAGAGAGAGAGAGAGAGAGAGAGAGAGAGAGAGAGAGACATCGATGTGAAAGGGACACATCGAGTGGTTGCCACCCTCATGACCCAACCAGGGCCAGGGACAAACTGCAACCAAGGTACATGCCCTTAGAGGGAACCGAACCCGGGTCTCTCTGGACCGCAGGGCATTTGGCAGTTTTTAAATTAAGGATTCTGAGATGGGGAGATTAACCTGGATTCTCCAGGTGGGCCCAATGTAATCACAGGTGCCCTTAAAAGAGGGAGGCAGGAGGAATCTTGTCTACTCTTGTGAGCCAAGGAGTGCAGAAGCTGGAAAAGGGAAGGAACAGATTTTCCCAGGAGCCTCTGGAAGGAACAAACCCTCCTGCCACCTTTGTTTTAGTCCTCTAAAACTGATTCTGGTCTTCTGACATCCAGAACTGTAGAATAATAAACATGTTTTTGAGACAAGTTTGCAGTAATTTGTTATAGTAGCAATAGAAAATTTACAACAGTTCAACTGATTTATCTTTAAATACATTAATTTTGGATACATTTATAGTTCAGTAGGGAAAGTACGTAAATTTTTAAAAATAAGTTTCTAAAGCAGCAATAAAAACATCTATTTAACTACATAATTCATTTGATATATTTATTACTTTTTAAAAGTATTTATTCTGTTTATTTTAGAAATATTTTAAATACCCTGTTTTTACATAGTTTTCTTATTTAATCTATAACTTATCAGATTTTTTCTTTTTTGCCTTTCTTATTAGAAAAAAAAGAGGAATATTTCTGATTATATCACCTTAACTAATAGGTGATATAGGACTAATTTTTTCCAGTCTTTCTTTGGCATTAATGTTATTCTATTTGTTTAAAAGCTTTGAATTTCAAGCCTCTCTCCCAAGGAAATAATAACATTGGGTAACACAAAGCTTGCTTCCTCTATTTTTTCCTGCCATGCCCATATGATACAGGCAGGTAGCTTGACAAGACATTAGTGAAAAATATGTGGAAATATTTGCACAGAAAAGTATTACTATTTGTGGAGGCTATAGTGAAAAATCACTTTATTAACGATGAGTCAAAATGACACAGCACTGTCAGCACTTAATTATACAAAGTATGACCTGAAGCATTATCTTTAAAGTTCTTTTCAGCATACTCTGTGCCTTTTTGAGTTCTATTTTACTCTTATGACTGGCTAATTTAATGTGCTCACTTTTAAGCTTGTCTTTAGGCTGCTGTTTTCAGTAATTTATACCATACACCTCTACTGGTGATTATATCATTCCAGAGGGATTTGAGAAACTGTTTATATGACAGATGCTATAAAGTGCAGTTTCTTTGAAATATAAAGAGGGAAAAGTACCCTCAAATTAGACCAGTCTGAGACTCTGCTGACCTTATTATTATCTGTCAAGTTGCAGTAAAAAATTTGTTGTACCAGTATTTTCTAGGAATTTAACACACTATTCACTAAAAATCTCAGAAAATTTGCCTGGCCCTGGAAAAAGATCAAGAATTTGTCCCTTCTCATCTTAACTTTAAACAATTTCTGTATTAAAATCCAGAATACTGGTTTCTGATAATTCACCTAGGCAAAAGGACTGTTATTTAAACTGTTTAATTATATAAATAGATTTAAAATACAATATCTTAGTTTTATTTGTACACAATTTGTCACTTCTGGGTCTCAGTTGACTCATCAAATATTTTGCCTCTTATTCCAAGAATAGAAAAAAAATGAGGCAACTTAAATAATTAAAAAAAAAAAAAGTAAGAAAAAAAAATTCTATTATAATGACCAGGAAAGTCACTTATAAGTAAATATCTAAATTCATATTAAATAATATTGTTAAAAAGAATCAACGAAGCCATAAAGGTGGCAAAAACATAGGTCTTTCAAATAATATAATAATGGATAAAGTTTTATACACAAATTTTACTGCTTCACTTAAAAAGTGTCATCCTACCCTGGCCGGTTTAGCTCAGCGGTTAGAGCATCGGCCTGCGGTCCAGAGAGACCCAGGTTCGGTTCCTGCTAAGGGTACGTACCTCGGTTGCAGTTTGTCCCCGGCCCTGGTTGGTCGTGTGGGTGGCAGCCACTCGATGTGTCCCTTTCACATCGATGTTTCTCTCTCTCTTCCTTTCTCTCCCTCCCACTCTATCAGAACAAAAAAATGTCCTCGGGTGAGGATACAAAAAAAAAAAGTGTCATCCTAAGCAAAACAAGCCAAATGGAGAAAGACAAGTATCATATGATCTCACTTATTTGTGGAATATAATGAACATAACAGTCTGAGGAATGGGGTAGCCCCAGAGATGTGGAAGTGGGGTACAGACTGACTATCCCCAGAAGAGGGGGTAGGGGGGAAAGATAAACCACAGAACTTATATGCATGTATGCATGAACAATGGACATGGACAACAAAGCTGGGACAGGGCGGGGAGGGGGAGAGGGGGGAATCAGTGGGGGAAAAAGGAGAAACATCTGTAACAAAAATAAATAAATTAATTTAAATAAAAAAAATGTTGGGATACTTAAAAGAAATCCATACAACAGATCTCAACTGAACTTTGAAAAAAATTATGTGGCTATATAGGCATGGGAAAATAAGCACAACATTTAAAGAGACAAAAGAAATTGTAAAATAACATGCATACTATGATTTAAAAGTTTTTGTGAAAAGCAAATAATCTCAAATTATATAACCAATTGTGTAACTATCAAGACCATGTTGTAAGATTTTGGAACTGATGATTAAGAAGATGATGACCCAGTTCCTCTATCAAATGTTTATTCAGCAATATTTAAAAAGGTCACATATGATGCACCCACCACAAGAATGACTCTTCTCCTGAGAATAATGAGAACAAAGAAAAGCAAACAGTACTGTTTAGGACTAAAAATTCCTGAAAGTTGACAAAGAAACACTTTTTGAATTTATTCTGGTTGCAAACTACTACTTAGACATCGAAGGTTTGCTTGATGTTATGTAAAAAAGACTGTTGCCAATATGATCAAGGAGAAAACTCTTTTTTTTTCCTTTACTGATTTTAGAGAGAGAGGAAGGGAGAAGGAGAGAGATGGAAACTTCAATGAGAGAGAACATCGACTGGCTACCTCCTGCATGTCTCCCACAGGGGAGATTTACCCCTCAACCTGGGCATTTGCCCTGACCAGGAATTGAACTGGTGACCTCTTGGTGCATGGGTGACACTCAACCACTGAGCCACACTGGTTGGGCAGGGAGAAAACTCTTACAGAGATTTCCCACAATTCAATATATAAAGATGATTTTACTGAAGAAGAAGAAGCCCAAAGAGCTCCAGTGATGGGAAGACAACTGAAATGTGCCTGACACTTCCAAGTACTAGTTGTACTACTTTGTTTACAGCTGTTAATACTAGACAAACAGATTCCATGGTGGTTACAGAGTATCTGGAAGCTCTGTCTGTTTGCTCCCAATGCTGGACCAGACTTGCAGCTAAATTGCAGTGCAATTGGCTTAAAAGTCCAACTGAAATGTAGCTGATCTGAAATATTGAGAACAGGGAACATGGAGGAAAGACAGGAAGAGATACAGAGAAGGTGAGCCCCCTCATGCAGGTGTGCAGGTGAGATCTCACATCTAGAGCAACAGAGAAGGGAAGGGAGCCAGTGTAGCACATGGTGGTGGGAATCATTGGGGATTTGGTCTCCCTAGGATATTCAAACTGCACCAAAGAGCAATTTCTTTGTTACAGCACCAGCCTGGGAATTTGCTCTGGTCTGGGACTGCTAGAGGTGCCACATGGCAGTACTTGAGGCTGGCAGAGAGGTCTGCTTAGTACCCCCAGTACTGACATTGCTCTGGAAGGACTATGGCCAGAAAGACAAAGAAGGCTGCTAAATAATACTAAAAGGGTCAGTGCAACAAAATATAACCCTGGTAAATATATATGCACCCAATATAGAAGGACCTAAATATATTTTTAAAAACTCTTGGTGGACTTTAAGGGAGAGATCGAAAGCAATACAGTCATAGTAGGAGACTATAACACCCCACTGACATTGCATAGATCTACCAGACAAAAAAATCAACAAGGAAACAGCGACCTTAAAATATACACTAGATCAGATGAATTTAATTGATATTTACAAAACATTGCATCCTAAAGTGAAAGGATATACATTCTTCACACTTGAACAGGGAACATTCTCAAAGGTAGACCACATATTAGGACACAAAATAAGTCTTAACAAATTCAAGAAAATTGAAAGCATATTAAGCATCTTTCTGGACCACAATGGCATTAAACTAGCAATCAACTACAATAAAAAACAAACAAACAAACAAACAACAACAACAACTTTAAAACATTCCAATACACGGAGACTAAGTAGAATGTTATTAAACAATAAGTGGGTTACCAATGAATCAAGGAAGAAATAAAAAAACTTCCCAGAAACAAATGAAAATGAACATACAACAATGCAAAATCTATAGGACACAGTGAAAGCAGTCCTGAGAGGGAAGACTATAGCATTATAGGCCTACCTCAGAAACAAGAAAAATCTCAAACAACCTAACTGTACACCTAAAAGAACTACAAAAAGAACAATAAGAAACTAATAAAGATAAGAGCAGAAATGACATAGAGACTGAAAAACAGCACAAAAGATCAATGAAACCAAGAGCTGGTTTTCTGAAAAGATAAACAAGATTGATGAATGTTTAGACAGACTCATCAAGAAACAAAGAGAGAGGACAAATATAAATAAAATTAGAAGTGAAAGAAGCAAAGTAACAACTTACATTACAGAAATAAAAAAGATTGTAAGAAAATATTATGAACAATTATATGCTAAAAAATTGGACAGCCTGGGCAAAATGGACATATTCCTAGAAACATACAATCTTCTAAAACTCAACAAAAAAATCTAAACAGATTGATAACCACTAATGAAATGGAAGCAGTAATAAAAAAAACTCCCAGCAAACAAAAGTCTTGGACCAGATGGCTTCACAGGTGAATTTTACCAAGCATTCAAAGAACTAACACCTACCCTCCTCAAACTATTCCAAAAATTTCAACAGGAAGTTAGACTCTCAAGCTCCTTGTATGAGGCTAGCATTATTCTAATTCCAAAACTAGATAAAGACACTACATGGAAAGAAAATTATGGGCCAATATCCCTAATGAACATAGATGCTAAAATCTTCAACAAAATATTAACAAGTCAGATCCAGCAATATATTTTTAAAAAATCATACACTATGACCGAGTTGGATTTATTACAGGGATGCAAAGTTGGTACAGTATTTGTAAATCAATAAATGTGACATATCACATAAACAAATTGAAAGATAAAAATCCTATGATCATATCAATAGATGCAGAAAAAGCATTTGACAAAATTCAGCACCCATTTATGAAAAAAATCCCAGCAAAGTGAGAATAGAGGGATCATACCTCAACATAATAAATGCCATATATAAAAATCCTAAGACAACATCATGCTCAATGGACAAAAGCTAAAAGTTTTTACCCTTAAGATCAGGAACAAGAGAGAGATGTCTACTTTCACTACTTCTTTTCAACATAGAACTGGCAGTCCTTGCCAAGCAATCAGACAAAAATGAAAAAATTAAAGGCATCCAAATTAAAAAGGAAGAAGTAAAACTGTTGTTATTTGCAGATGACATGATATTGTACAGAAAAAAGAAAACGTAAAGACTCAATGAAAAACTCTACCCAGCAAGGCTATCATTCAAAATAGAAGGTCAAATAAAGAGCTTCCCAGACAAAAAAGGCTAAGGGAATACATTAGCACCAAACCAGAAATGCAAGAAATGTTAAAAGGACTGCTGTAATTAGCAGGAGAAATGGGAAGAAAAATAGACCTACACTAAACAGAAATGGCAGTAAATAAGTACATATCAAAATGGATTGAATGCTCCCATAAAAAGGCACAGAGCAGCTCATTGGATAAGAAAGCATAACTCATCTATATGTTGTTTACAAGAGACCCACCTCACAACAAAAGACTCACATAAGTTGAAAGTGAAGGGATGGAAAAAAATTTTCCAACCAAATGAAAAGCAAAAAAAAGGTGGGGTAGCAATTCTCATATTTGATAAAATAGATTTCAAAATGAAGGACATAACTAGAGACAAAGAAGGCCACCACATAATATTGAAAGAATCTATCCAACAGGAAGATATAACCTTGATAAACATATATGCACCCAATAAAGGAGCACCAAAATATATTAAAAATCTTCTGGAGGACTTCCAAGGAGAACTCAACTGCAATACAATCATAGCAGGGGACTTCAACACCCTGTTGACACCACTGGATAGATCCTCTAGACAAAAAATTAGCAAGGAAACAGAAACTCTAAATGAAGCACTAAACCAAATGGATTTCATAGATATCTACAGAGAATTACACCCCCAAACTACAGAATATACATTCTTCTCAAGTGCACATGGGACATCTGAAAGATAGACCACATGTTAGGACACAAACTAAATCTCTACAAAATCAAGAAGATTGAAATCATATCAAGCATCTTCTCAGATCACAATGGCATGAAACTAGAAATCAATTGCAACAAGAACATGCAAAGACATTTCAACACATGGAGGCTAAACAGCATGTTATTACACAATGAATGGGTTACTGAGGAGATCAAGGAAGAAATTAAAAACTTCCTGGAAACCAATGACAATGAACACACAACAACACAAAATCTATGGGATGCAGCAAAAGCAGTTCTGGGAGGGAAGTTCATAGCACTACCTCAAGAAACAAGAAAAATTTCTAATTGACTGTCTAACTTCACAACTTAAAGAACTACAAAGCAAACAAAAAGAAATCCCCAGAGCAAGAATAAGAAAGGAAATAGTAAAGATCAGAGCAGAAATAAATGACATAGATACCAAAAAAACAATTCAAAGGATCAATAAAACGAAAAGCTGGTTTTTCGAAAAGATAAACAAGATTGATGGACCCTTAGCTAGACTCACCAAGAAACAAAGAGAGAGAACCCAAATACACAAAATCAGAAATGAAAGAGGAGAAGTAACAACCGACACCACAGAAATACAAAAGATTGTTAACAGCTACTATGAACAACTATATGGCAACAAATTCGACAATCTAAGCAAAATGGACAAATTTCTAGCAACACACAGTTTCCCAAAACTGAACCCGGAAGAGACAGAAAACTTGAACAGACCAATAACAACTAAGGAAATTGAAGAGGTAATCAAGACTCTGCCAGCAAACAAAAGCCCAGGCCCAGATGGCTCCACAGGGGAGTTTTACCGAACATTTAAAAAAGAACTAACATCCATTCTCCTCAAACTATTTCAAAAAATTCAAGAAGAAGGAAGACTTCCAAACTCGTTTTATGTGGCCAGCATAATTCTAATTCCAAAACCAGAAAGAGACACTACAAAGAAAGAAAACTATAGGCCAATATCCCTGATGAACATAGATGCCCAAATCCTGAACAAAATACTAGCAAATCAGATCAGCAATACATAAAAAAAAAACTATTCACCATGACCAAGTGGGATTCATTCCAGGGATGCAAGGCTGGTACAATATTCGCAAATCAATAAATGTGATACACCACATAAACAAAATGAAGAATAAAAACCACATGATAATATCAATAAATGCTGAAAAAGCATTCGACAAAATCCAGCACCCATTTCTCATAAAAACGCTCAGCAATGTAGGAATAGAGGGATCATATCTCGACATAATAAAGGCCATATATGAAAGAACTACAGCCAACATCATACTCAATGG
The DNA here is from genome assembly GCF_014108415.1 of Molossus molossus. NCBI lineage: Eukaryota > Metazoa > Chordata > Mammalia > Chiroptera > Molossidae > Molossus > Molossus molossus. The sequence goes on from NW_023425388.1 coordinate 87,713,949, forward strand.
GCAGAAACTAAAAACATTTCCATTAAGAACAGGAACAAGATAGGGATGTCCACTTTTGCCACTCTAATTTAACATAGTACTGGAAGTCTTAGCCACAGCAATCAGACATGAGGAAAAAATAACAGGGATCCAAATTGGAAAGGAGGAAGTGAAACTGTCATTTGCAGATGACATGATATTATACATAGAAAACCCTAAAGAGTCCATCAAATTACTACTAGACTTTATAAATGATTTTGGAAAAGTAGCAGGATACAAAATTAACGTCAAGAAATCAACGGCATTCTTATACACCAATGATGAACTCACAGGAAGAGTAACCAAAAAAACAATCCTATTTACCATCACAGCAAAAAATTAAGATACCTAGGAATAAACTTAACCAAAGAAGTAAAGGACCTATTTGCAGAAAACTACAGGACATTGGAAAAAGAAATAGAGGAAGATATAAAAAAGTGGAAGCACATACCCTGTTCATGGATCGGAAGAATTAACATCATTAAAATATCCATACTACCCAAAGCAATCTATAGATTCAATGCAATCCCCATCAAAATACCAACAGCATATTTCATAGAACTAGAACAAATACTTCAAAATTTCATATGGAACCAAAAAATCCCCAAATAGCCACAGCGATTTTGAAAAAGAAGGACAAAGTAGGTGGGATCACAATACCAGATATCAGGTTATACTACAAAGCGACTGTAATCAAAACAGCCTGGTACTGGCACAAGAACAGGCATATAGACCAGTGGAACTGACCAGAGTACACAGAAATGGACCCAAAGCAATATGCTCAATTAATATTTGACAAAGGTGGCAAGAGCATACAGTGGAGTAAAGACAGCCTCTTTAATAAATGGTGTTGGGAAAATTGGACAGATACATGGAAAAGAATGAAACTCGACTATCAACTTACACCATACACAAAAATAAACTCAAAATAGATAAAAGACTTAAATGTGACCCATGAATCCATAAAAATTCTAGAAGAAAATGTAGGCAACAAAATTTCGGATATCATACGGAGCAGAATTTTCACTGATACATCACCTAAGGCAACAGAAACTAAGGAGAAAATGAACACATGGGACTACATCAAACTAAAAAGCTTCTGCACAGCAAAAGAAACAATCATCAAATGGAAAGGCAACCCACAGTATGGGAGAACATCATTGCCAATGATATATCGGATAAGGGGTTAATTTCCAATATATAGAGAGTGCTCATACAACTCCACAAAAAGAAGACAAAGAACCCAATTGAAAAATGGGCAGAAGAGCTGAATAGACACCTCTCCAAACAGGACATACAAATGGCCAAGAGAAATATGAAGAAATGCTCAACATCACTAATCATCAGAGAGATGCAAATTAAAACAACAATGGGGTATCACCTCACACCTGTCAGAATGGCCTCCATCAACAAATCATCAAACAACAAGTGTTGGTGAGGGTGTGGAGAAAAGGGGACTCTAATACACTGCTGGTGGGAATGCAGACTGGTGCAGCCACTATAAAAACAGTAATGGTGTTCCCTCAAAAAATTAAAAATTGAACTTCCATTTGACCCAGTGATCCCTCTTCTAGGAATATACCCTAAGAAGCCTGAAACACCAACCAGGAAGAATATATGTACCCCCATGTTCATAGCAGCACTATTTACAATAGCTAAAATTGGGAACAGCCCAAGTGTCCATCAGTAGAAGAATGGATAAAAAAGCAATGGTCCATATACACAATGGAGTACTATGCAGCTGTAAGAAAGAAAGATTGCTTATCCTTTGAGACAACATGGAGGGACCTGGAAAGTATTATCCTAAGTGAAATAAGCCAAGCAGAAAAAGACAAATACCACATGATCTCACTTATATACGGAATATAATGAACATAACACTCTGAGGAATACGGTAGACCCAGAAACATGGATGTAGGGCACAGACTGACATCCATTAGAAGTGTGGGTCGGAGGAGTGGGAAGAGATAAACCACAGAACTTATATGCATGTGTGCATAACCAATAGACATGGACAACAAAGCCGAGGATGGGGCGGGTGTGGGGTTGGGAGGGTGGTGCCAATGGGGTAAAAAAGGAGATACATCTGTAACAAAAAAAATAAATTAATTAAAAAAAAAAAGACTCAATGAAAAAACTAATAGATTTAATAAATGAATTGGCAAAGTAGCAGGATACATAATTAATATCCAGAAATCAGTGGCATTTTTACATACCGATAATAAAGTATCAAAAAGACAAACTAAGATAACAATTGCATTTACCATTGCAACAAAATACATAGGTACCTAGGAATAAGGTACCAAGAAGGTAAAAGGCCTGTACTTGGATAACAATAGGACACTGAAAAAAAAATAAAGGAAGATACAACCAAGTAGAAACATATACTGTGTTCATGGATTGGAAGAATTAAGAACATTAAATTGTCCATAATACCTCAAACAATCTATAGATTCAATACAATTCCTATTAAAATACCCATGACAGAGACTTGGTCAAGATGACAGCGTAGGTAAACGTGGTATCACGTCCTCCCACAACCACGTCAAAGTTACAATTGAACGATAGAACAACCATCATTCAGAACTGCCTGAAATCAAGCTGAATGGAAGTCCTAGAACTACAGAATTAAAGCAGCAGCCACATCGAGACTGGTAGGCGGGGTGGAGGTAGGAGGAGTGGAGGCAGACGGGCTGGTCCCACACCCATGTGTGGCGGATAAAATCAGGAGGATACCTTGGCTGGGAAGATCTCCCTGAGGACCGAGGGGTCCACGTCCCACAACACACACCCCGCTCAGGGTTCTAGTGCCAGGAAGAGAAGTCCCCATAACTTCTGGCTGGAAAAACCAGCGGGAACTGGGGCTGAGGGAGGCTGAGGCAGCTGGAGCCCCAGGCAGCTCCTCTTAAAGGGCCCGTGCATGGACTTATTGGACTCTCTCCCTGTCAGCTTGGAGGGGAGGCAGCTAGAGGGCCACCAGAGACATACAGGGAAGAACTGAGCTGTTTGGCATTGGAGCGAGGACTGGAGAGGGGGCTTTCTATGGGACAACCATACTGTCAGAGGCCTTTGTTCCTTTGGTGATCCCTTCCCAGGGCAACAGACAGTCGCCATATCTGGGACTCCAGCAACCTGGCTCACACTGGTTGCCCCACCCTGGTGATTCCCTCAGGCCCCACCCCACCCAACTTTTAGGCCTGCCCAAGATGTTGCCAGTTGCTTAACCGTAGTATTGACCTGTCTTGGATCCTGCTTCAGGTTTTACTAAGTTCTTTCAAACAAGCAGCATCTGGTCTCAGCTAGCCCCATACCTCTCTCGTTAAGTAATACAAACACAAGGAGGCAGCCAAAATGAGGAGACAAAGAAACAGGTCCCAAATGAAAGAACAGAAAAATTCTCCAGGAAAACAACTAAGCAAAATAGAGATAAGCAACCTAACAGATGTTGAGTTCAAAATACTGCTTATAAGGATGCTCAATGAACTTAGTGCGAACCTCAGCAAACTTAGTGAGGGCCTCAAGAGCATAAAAAAAAGACCAGTCAGAAATGAAAGATGCACAGTCAGAAATGAAGGAGGCACTAACTGAAATAAAGAATAATATACACAGATTCAATAGTAGAGTAGGTAAAGCCAAGAAGCAAACCATCGATTTGGAATATAAGGTAGCAAAAACCACCCAATCAGAACAGCAAAAAGAAAAAAGAATCCAAAAAAGTGAGGATAGTGTAAGGAGCCTCTGGGACAACTGCAAGCATGCCAACATTCACATCTTGGGGGTGCCAGAGGGAGAAGAGAGAAAAGAAGAAATCAAAAACCTATTTGAAACAATAATGGCAGAAAACTTCCCTAACTTGGTGAAGGAAACAGACATACAAGTCCAGGAAACACAGAGTCCCAAACAAGATGAACCCCAAGAGGCTCACACCAAGACACATCATCATCAAAATGAAAAAGTTTCAAGATAAAGAGAGAATTTTAAAAGCAGCAAGAGAAAAGCAGTTAATTACCTACACTTATTTTTGTAGATTTCATTGTCGATAGATATGTATTCATTGCCATTTTGTTTGTTCATATATTTTATCTTTTAACAGTAATACAAACACAGGAAGGCAGCCATTAGACTGTCAGCTGATTTCTCAAAAGAAATTTTGCAGGCCAGAAGGGAGTGGCAAGAATTATTCAGAGTGATGAAAAGCAAGAAGCTACAACCAAGATTACTCTATCCTGCAAAGCAGTCATTTAGAATTGATGGCCATATATAGAGTTTCCCAGACAAGAAAAAGTTAAAGGAGTTCATCACCACCAAACCATTATATGAAATGATGAAGGGTCTTTTTGAAGTAAAGATAAAATATATGAACAAACAAAATGGCAATGAATACATATCTATCGACAATGGAATCTACAAACAAAATGAACGGGCAGAACAGAAACATTCTCATAGATACAGAGAACATTTTGTTGGTTGCAGATGGGAGGGGGTTTGGGGAATGGGTGAAAAAGGTGAAGGGATTAAGAAGTACAAATTGGTTGCTAGACTGACAAACCTCAAAGGTAAGGGGGTTTAGGGGTGGGAAGAAATAAACCAAAGAACTTACAGGCATGACCAATGGACACAGACAACAGTGTGGGAAAAGGTGGGAGGGAGGCAGGAGGGGGGCAAGAGGGGGGCGGGAGTGGGGAGAAGGGGGTCGATGGGGGAAAAATGAGGAACATCTGTAATACATTTAACAATAAAGATAAAAAAATAAAAATTAAAAAAAATTATTAAAAAAATACCCATGACATATTTCACAGATCTAGTACAAATATTCCAATAATTTAAATGGAACCAAAAAAGACCCAAATAGCCACAACAATCTTGAGAACGAAAAACAAAGTTGGTAGCATCACAATATGGGATATCATACTATACTACCAAGCACTGTAATCAAACAGCCAGGTACTGGCACAAGAACAGACATATAGATCAATGGAACAGAACAGAGAGCCTGGAAATCAACCCATGCCTTTATGGTCAACAAATATTTGACAAAGGAGGCAAGAGCACTCAATGGAGTAAAGACAGTCTCTTCAATAAATGTTGCTGGGAAAATTTGACAGTTACGTGAAAAAAATAAATAAAACTAGACCACCCATTTACACTATACATAAGAAATAAAAATGGATAAAAGATTTAAATGTAAGTTGCAAAACCATAAAAATTCTAGAAGAGCCCTGGTCAGTTTGGCTCAGCGGTTAGAGTGTCGGCCTGCGGTCCAGAGAGACCCAGGTTCGGTTCCCACTAAGGGCACATACCTCAGTTGCAGTTTGTCCCCGGCCCTGTTTGGGTCGTGTGGGTGGCAACTACTCAATGTGTCCCTTTCACATCGATGTTTTTCTCTCTCTCTCTTTCCCTCCCACTCTATCTGAACAAAAAAATGGAAAAATGTCCTCAGGTGAAGATTAAAAAAAAAATTCTAGAAGAAAACATAGGAAGTAAAATTTCAGACATCTCGCATAGCAGTATTGTGGATACATCTCTTAAGGCGAGGGAAACAAAGGGAAAAATAAAAAATGGGACTACATCAAACTAAAAAGCTTCTGCATAACAAAACAAACCATTAACAAAATGAAAAGAGAATCCACTGTATGGGAGAACATATTTGCCAATGATACATTTGATAAAAAGTTAATATCCAAAATATATAAAGAAATTATACAACTGAACAATGGGAAGACAAACAACCCAATTAAAAATGGTCAAAGGACCTGAATAGACACTTTTCCAAAGAGGACATACAGATGGCCAAGAGACATGAAAAAATACTCAACCTCACTAATCAGAGGGATGCAAATGACTATGAGATACGTATCACCTCACACCTGCCAGAATCAACAACAAATGCTGGCAAGGATGTGGCGAAAAGGGAACTCTAGTACTCTGCTGCTGGGAGTGCAGACTGGTGCAGCCACTGTGGAAAACATTATGAAGTTTCCTCAAAAATAAAAAATGGAACTGCTGTTTGACTCAATGATACCACTTCTGGAAATATATCTTAAGATTCTTGAAACACCAATCAGAAAGAATATATGCACCCCGATGTTCACTGCAGCATTACTTACAATAGCTAAATGCTGGAAACAGCCCAAGTGCTCATCAATAAATGAATAGAGGGGGCTATGGGGACTGGAAGAGATTAACAAAATTACATATATTCATATATCTGTGACCCATGGACACAGACAATAATGTGGCAAAGATCTGAAGACAGTGGAGGCTGGGTGTAGGGGGACAAAGGGAGGAAAATGGGAGACATCTTTAACATTGTTAACAACAACAACAACAAATATATATATATATATATGATATGTGTGTGTGTGTATTTATATGTATATATTAGACAAACCGGAGACAAATGCAACAGCAAATCAATTATATTAGCAGATAATTATCCTCATTGCATGTGTAGTTTGAGTAGAGATTCCAAACTCAATAAAACTAATCTGTGGGTTCTCTCTCTCTCTCTCTCTCTCTCTATATATATATATATATATATAGTATGTATATAAATATATGTGTATATATATGACATATGTATATATATACATATATGACATATATATTCATTTTATATATTTTTGGGATAGCATTAAACTATTAAGAATGGTTTACCATGCTAGCCTAGTAAAACTAGATGTAACAAAAACAGAAATAAATCTAATAATTGTCCAATAGTAATTTTTAAATTACATTAATAAATAATTATATTATCTATAATCTCTAAAGGAATATGATTTTATTTCAAAGAATCTAGCTAATTTAGCTCGTGTTATTTTGAAGATTGTTTCAAAATGTAATTAAAAATGTTAATACATTTTAATAAGTTAAACTTAAATATGAATTTATTTATAACTATGACCATAAAGTAATACATGTGGCATATGGAAGAGTCACTAAAGTTTAGCCTTATCCTGTATTTTTGTCATCCTTGAATTTCTGTGATGATGCAAACTGCACAGAAAGGGAGCTGAAAGACCATTAACTTCAATAGTATTTTAAACCAAGAAGCTTTATGAAAATTAGCCTTTTAAATATTGTGGATTTGTTTATTGGACATCTCAAGAAGGAAAAAAGATATCCTTTTCTGTACTGTTCAGCCTCTAGGGAGCATAAACAGACAAGAAAATTTTAGTCACATTCTGCAGACTTTAGAAGAGAGATTCACATTTAAGTACTTCCATTCATAAAAAAAGGATAAATGGCAGCAATTACCTTTTTTTCCCTTAAGATAGAACTGAGACTAACTTAGGACTTCTTTGATCACTTTAGTTGGAATTTATTTTGATGTCTGAACTCCTAAAACATTCATTGTCTATTCTTCATGACATCTAGCAATTGACTGTCTTTGTCTTAAGCTCTTGCTATTATTTTTTATAGAATATATAATAATATATTGTACTTAATTTTTCAACTTCCTATGCTCTTTCTTTTTTTTTATCATCACCCGAGGACATTTTTGAATTTATCTTCAGATAGAGTAGGAGGGAGACAGGGGGGAAGAGAGAGAAAGAAACATCAATGTGAGAGAGACACATTGAATGGTCGCCACCCACATTACCCCAACTGGGGCCGGGGACACCTGAGGTACATGCCCTTAGTGGACAATGAACTCAAGACTCTCTGGTCCGTGGGCCAACAATCTAACTGCTGAGCCAAACTGGCCAGTGCCCTGTGCTCTTTCACATTCATTAAATCACCTAATATACACTGTAACTTTGTAGGTACAATTATTCTCATTTTAAATATGAGGGAATAGGATCAGACTGGAAATAATTTACAGTTACATAGAAGGCGCAGAAATTCCAAAATAGTGGCGGAGTGAATGGAAGCTGCACAGACCATCTCCCAGGACCAAACTGGAATTACAGCTAAAATAAAGACAAATCGATGGGAAAAAGCAACAGAAAAGCAGCTTGCAAGGATCATATAACCAGGGATACTAACTCAAACCTGGTAGGATTGCAGAGGTACAAGAGGGGGGCTGGGAGCCCACAGACAGCTGCAGCTTTAGCCCTGAGCAGTGCCCTCGGGTTAAACTCCCAAGCAGCTCCACAGTGCAGAGCCAGGAGAGACGCTAAAATGGTCACAGCCACTCACCTTGGGAGCTGGCAGAGGGAGGGCAGACTGGACTGGAACTGTGTGGGGATACTTGGAATTTGGAGGGGGCTCAGAGCTTTTGCGGAGTTGCACCCACACAGTACAGTGGGCATCTTACTCCTTCCCAGGGCTCTGGGGAGAGGCAGCGTCCCCTCCTTCAGAGATTCAACTCCACCCAGGTGGGCCATTGAAATGCAAATTGAGGCTCACTAAAAACCAGCATCAGCCTCAGGCATGGAAAATCCCCTTATACTGAGCACCAGAGGGAGTTTTTCATTCAACTGAGAACCCAAGGCTCTTCAAGTAAGCACTACTGATAGCCTCCAGGCAAAAAGCTAGAGGATAACTGTACCATTGCTGGGTTAGCAGTTCTAAACAGAAAAGTAAGACTTGACAGTGGTGTTTAACGTGGGTCCTTCCTCCCTCATCCAAACAAAGGAGTGGGACCCACAAACAGCAGAACACCAACACACACAGGGAAAATTTTGCAGGTTCCAAAGCTCACTGTGATAGCCAAAATGGTGAAACACAGAAACGAAAGCCAAATGAAAGAACAAGAGACCTCTACCAGATGAGATAATGTGGAGCAGTTAAGAAAGTTAATAGAGCTAGAATTCAATGCCATGATCTTGAGGAAGCTCAGCAGCATGAGTAAGGACATAGACATGTTGAAAATCAACCAATTGGAAATTAAAAACCACTAACAAGAAATCAAGAATGACATATCAGAAATAAAGAACACATTGGAAGGTCTAAACAGCAAAGTAGAGGAAGCTGAGGATGGGATCAGTGAATTAGAAGACAGGGTAGAAAATATCAACCAAACAGAAAACCAAAAAGAAATAACAATTAAAAAACAGGAAGATAGTTTAAGAGATTGGTGGGACAATTGGAAACATAATAATATGCACATCATAGGAGTGCCCAAAGAGGAAGAAAATGAGCAAGGGTTAGAGAATATATCTGAAAAAATAGTGTCAGAAAACTTCACTAATTTGTTGAAGAAAGAAGGCATTCAAGTTAAAGAAGCACAGAGAGCCCAAAGTAAAAAGAACACAAACAGGCCCACACCAAGACACATAGTAATCAAAATGCCAAAAATTAAAGACAAAGAGAGAATCCTAAAATCAGCAAGAGATAAGCAACAGGTTACCTACAATGGAACCCCCATAAGGTGATCATGTGACTTCTCAACAGAAACACTACAGGCCAGAAGGGAATGGCATGAACTAATCAAGGTCATAAAAAACAAGGATCTGAATCCAAGACTACTCTACCCAGCAAGGCTATCATTCAAAATAGAAGGTCAAATAAAAAGCTTCCCAGACAAAAAACAGGCTAAGGGAATACATTAGCACCAAACCAGCACTGCAAGAAATGTCAAAAGGACTGCTGTAATTAGTAGAAGAAATAGGAAAAAAAATATAACCAAACCAAACATAAATGGCAATATAAGTACATATCAAAAATCATCTTAAATGTAAATGGACTCAATGCTTCAATAAAAACACACAGAGTAGCTGATTGGATAAGAAAGCATGACTCACCTATATGCTGTTTACAATAGACCTACCTCAAAACAAAAGACTAACATAGGTTAAAAATGAAGGGAAGAAAAAAAATCTTCCAAGTATACAGAAAGGAAAAAAAAGCTGGGGTAGCAATACTCATATCTGATAAAATAGATTTCAAAATAAAGGCCATAACTAGAGACAAAGAAGGGCACTACATAATATTGAAAGGATCTATCCAACAGGAAGATATAACCTTGATAAACATATATGCACCCAATAAAGGAGCACCAAATATATTTAAAATCTTATGGAGGACTTCAAAGGAGAAATCTACAGCAATATAATCATAGCAGAAGACTTCAACACCCCACTGACACCACTGGATAAATCCTCTAGACAAAAAATTAGCAAGGAAACAAAGACTCTAAATTAAGCATTAGAACCAATGGATTTAATAGATATTTACAGAGAATTACACCCCAACACTACAGAATTCTCATTCTTCTCAAGTGCACATTGGACATTCTTAAAGATAGACCACATAGTAGGACACAAACTACATCTCTACAAGTTCAAAAAGATTGAAATCATATCAAGCATTTTCTCAGGTCATAATGGCATGAAACTAGAAATCAATTGCAACAAAAACATGCGAAGACATTTGAACACATGGAGGCGAAATAGCATGCTATTAAACAATGAATGGGTTACCAAGGAAATCAAGGAAGAAATTAAAAACTTCCTGGAAACCAATGAAAATGAACACACAACAACACAAAATCTATGGGATGCAACAAAAGCAGTTCTGAGAGGGCAGTTCATAGCACTGCAGGCCTACTTCAAGAAACAAGAAAATGTTCTAATTGACTATCTAACCTCACAACTTAAAGAACTAAAAAGCAAACAAAAAGAAAACCCCAGAACTAGTAGAAGGAAGGAAATAGTAAAAATCAGAGCTGAAATAAATGACATAGATACCAAAAAAACAATTCAAAGGATCAATGAAACAAAGAGCTGGTTTTCTGAAAAAATCAACAAGATTGATGGACCCTTGGCTAGACTCACCAAGAAACAAATATAGAGAACCCAAATACACAAAATCAGAAATGAAAGAGGAGAAGTAACAACAGACACCACAAAAATACAAAAGATTGTTAACAATTGCTATGAACAATTATATGGCAACAAATTTCGACAATCTAAGCAAAATGGACAAATTTCTAGAAACACACAGTCTCCCAAAACTAGTCTGGAAAGAGAGAGAAAACTTGAAAAAAACAATAACAACCAAGAAAATTGAAGAGGTAATTAAGACTCTCCCAGCAAACAAAAGCCCAGGCTCAGATGGCTTCACAGGGGAGTTTTACGGAACATTCAAAGAAGAACTAACACCCATTATCCTCAAACTATTTGAAAAAATTCAAAAACAAGGAAGAATTCCAAACACATGTTATGAGCCATGCAGAATTCTAATTCCAAAACCAGAAAAAAGACACTACAAAGAAAAAAAAACTGTATGCCAATATCCCTGATGAACATAGACGCCAAAGTCCAGAACAAAATACTAGCAAATCAGATCCAGCAATACATCAAAAAAATTATTCACCATGACCAAGTGGGATTCATCCCAGGGATGCAAGGTTGGTACAGTATTTTCAAATCAATAAATGTGATATACCACATAAACAAAATGAAAGGTAAAAATCATATAATCATATCAATATATGCTGAAAAAGCATTTGACAAAGTCCAGCATTCATTTCTGATAAAAATGCTCAGCAATTTGGGAATAGAGGGATCATATCTTGACATAATAAAGTCCATATACGAAAAACCTATAGCCAACATCATACTCAGTGGGCAAAAACTAAAAGCATTTTCCTTAAGAACAGGAACAAGACAGAGATGCTCACTTTACCACTCTTATTTAACATAGTACTAGAAGTCTTAGCCACAGCAATCAGACATGAAATAAAAATAAAAGGGATTCATGGTTGAAAGGAGGAATTGAAACTGTAATTATTTGCAGATGACATGATATTGTACATAGAAAACCCTGAAGACTCCATCAAAAATCTACTAGACTTAATAAATGAATTTGGCAAATAGAAGGATACAAAATTAATGTCAAGAAATGGAAGACATTCTTATACATGAATGATGAACTCACAGAAAGAGAAACCAAAAAAACAATCCCATTTACCATCACGGCAAAAAATTAAGATACCTAGGAATAAACTTAACCAAAGAAGTAAAGGACCTATTTGCAGAAAACTACAGGACATTGAAAAAAGAAATAGAGGATGATATAAAAAAGTGGAAGATCACACCTTGTTTATGGATTGGAAGAATTAACATTAAGATTGCATATTACCCAAAGCAATCTATAGATTCAATGCAACCCCCCTCAAAATACCTATGACATATTTCACATAACTACAACAAATACTTCAAAAGTTCATATGGAACCAAAAATGATCCTGAATAGACAGAGCAATCTTGAAGAAGGACAAAGTAGGTAAAATCACAATACCAGATATCAGGTTATACTAAAAAGCTACTGTAATCAAAACAGCCTGGCACTGGCACAAGAAGAGCCATATAGACCAGTGCAACAGAACAGAGGACCCAGAAATGGACCCAAGGCAATATGCTCAATTAATATTTGACAAAGGTGGCAAGAACATACAATGGAGTAAAGACAGCCTCTTTAATAAACGGTGTTGGGAAAATTGGACAGATACATGGAAAAGTATGAAACTCGACTATCAACTTACACTATACACAAGAATAAACTCAAAATGGATAAAAGACTTAAATGTGACTCGTGAATCCATAAAAATTGTAGAAGAAAATGTAGGCAACAAAACTTCAGACATCATACGGAGCAGAATTTTCACTGATACATCATCTAAGGCAACAGAAATAAAGGAAAAAATGAACACATGGGACTATATCAAACTAAAAAGCTTCTGCACAGCAAAAGAAACAACCATCAAAATGGAATATAATGAACATAACAGTCTGAGGAATAGGGTAGACCCAGAGACATGGAAGTAGGATGCAGACTGACAATCCTCAGAAGAGGGGGTGGTGGGGGGAGGAATAAGATAAACCGCAGAACTTATATGCATGTACACATAACCAATGGACATGGACAACAAAGCAGGGACCGGGTGTGGGGGATGGTGAGGAGGGTGTCAATGGGTTAAAAAAGGAGAAATATCTGTAACAAGAATAAAATTAAAATAAATAAATAACAATGAAAAAAAAGTAAGGGGCAGACTCCAGACTAAGTCTAGCATTTAGAGACTGCACCCCAGTGACTGAGGCACATTTCAAGATCTGCATGTCCCATGGGACCTAGTATACACCACACAAACACATTAGGAAACTTTCATGTTACTGTCGTTTATTCAAGACTTGTTTAAATCTTATTTCAAGGTTTATCAGACAATTGTCCTGCTCTCCATGATTTTGTTTTGTAAGACCTTTATGGCCCCATATGGGCACTGTACAATTGATTCACATACCCCATGTATATGAACATAATTCTACGACAGTAAAGGTAATGTAAGAACATAAGATATAATATTTAATGATGCAATAAAAATAAACCATGAAATAAGGAAATTATTGCCAAATGATGAGTTTGAGCCTATGTTAATAATGAAAATGGATATTGTGCTATAATTAAAAAAAAAATTTTTTTATTAATTTATTTTTGTTACAAATGTTTCTCCTTTTCCCCTAATAGACACCCTCCTCCCCATTCCACCCCCACGCCCTAGCATTGTTCTCTATGTCCACTGGTTAGGCATACATGCATATAAGTTCTTTGGTTTATCTCATTCATCCCTCGCCCCCCGCCCCCCTTCTCTGAGTTCTGTCTGTCTGAACTGTACTCCTTTCTATGTCTCTGGGTCTATTTTATTTATCAGCTTATTTTGTTTATTATATTCCACAAATAAGTGAGATCATGTGGTATTTGTCTTTCTCTGATGGGCTTATTTCACTTAGCATAATGCTCTCCAGGTCCCTCCATATCGTCTCAAAGGATAAGAGATCTTTTTTTTCATACAGATGCATGGTACTCCATTGTGTATAAGTACCACAGCTTTCTTATCCACTCATCTACTGATGGACACTTGGGCTGTTTCCAGATCTTAGCAATTGTAAATAGTGTTGCTATGAACATAGGGGTACATATACTTTTTTCTGATTGGTGTTTCAGGCTTCTAAGGATATATTCCTAGAAGTGGGATCACTGGGTCAAATGGCAGATCAATTTTTAATTTTTTGAGAAAACATCATATTGTTTTCCATAGTGGCTGCACCAGTCTTCATTCCCACAACCTCGCCAGCACTTATTATTTGATAATTTGTTGATGGCAGCCATTCCAGCAGGTATGAGGTGATACCACATAGTTGTTTTAATTTGCATCTCTCTGATGATTAGTGATGTTGAGCATTTTTTCATATGTCTCTTGGCTGTTTGTATGCCCTTTTGGAGAGGTATCTATTTAGGTCCTCTGCCCATTTTTTAATTGGGTTCTTTGTTTTTCTTTTGTTGAGTTGTATGAGTACTCTATATATTTTGGAAATTGGCATCATTGGCAGTTATGCTCTCCCATAGAGTGAGTTCCCTTTCCATTTTGATGGTTGTTTCTTTTGCTGCGCAGAAGCTTTTCAGTTTGATGTAGTCTTATGTGCTCATTTTTTACTTTGTTTCTCTTGACTTAGGCATATCAGTCAAAATTCTGCTGTGTATCATGTATGAAATTTTGTTGCCTACATTTTCTTCTAAGATTTTTATAGATTCATGAGTCACATTTAAGTCTTTTATCCACTTTGAGTTTATTCTTGTGTATGGTGTAAGTTGGTGGTCTAGTTTCTTTTTTTCTTTTGCACGTAGCTGTGCAATTTTCCCAACACTATTTATTGAAGAGGCTATCTTTACCCCACTGTATAATCTTGCCACCTTTGTCAAATATTAATTGAGCATAATGTCTTGGGTCCATTTCTGGGTTCTCTGTTCTGTTCCATTGACTTATATGCCAGTACCAGGCTGTTTTGATTACAGAGGCTTTGTAGTATAACCTGATATGTGGTATTGTGATTGCTCCTACTTTGTTCTTCTTCCTCTTCCTCTTTTTTTTTTTTTAAGATTGATGTGGCTATTCGAGGTCTTTTTTGTTCCATATGAACTTTTGAAATATTTGTTCTAGTTCTATGAAATATGTCATTGGTATTTTGATGGGAATTGTACTGAATCTATGGATTGTTTTGGGTAGTATGGACATTTTAATGATGTTAATTCTTCCAATCCATGAACAAGATATGTGTTTCCACTTTTTTATACCTTCCTCCATTTCTTATTTCAATGTCCTGTAGTTTTCTGTAACTAGGTTTTTTAACTTCTTTGGTTAAGTTTATTCCTAAGTATTTTAAATTTTTTGCTGCGATGGTAATTGGGATTTTTTTTTGTTGTTGTTGTTGTTTTTAGTTTCTCTTTCTGTGAGTTTATTATTGGTGTATAAGAATACCGTCAATTTCTTGATGTTAATATTGTATCCTTCTACCTTGCCAAATTCACTTATTAAATCTAGTCAATTTTTGATGGAGTCTAGGGTTTTCTATGTACAATATTGTGTCATCTGCAAATAACTACGGTTTCAATTCCTCCTTTCCACCTTGGATCCCTTTTATTTTTTCTTCATGTCTGATTGCTGTGGATAAAACTTCCAGTATTATGTTAAATAAGAGTGGCAAAACTGGGCATCTCTGTCTTGTTCCTGTTCTTAAGGAAAATGCTTTTAGTTTTTGCCCACTGAGTATGATGTTGGCTGTAGGTTTTTCGTATATGGTCTTTATTATGTCAAGATATAATCCCTCTATTCCCAAATTGCTGAGCGTTTTTATCAGAAATGGGTGCTGGATTTTGTCAAATGCTTTTTCAACACCTATTGGTATGATTATATGGTTTTTATCTTTCATTTTGTTTATGTGGTGTATCACATTTATTGATTTGCAAATACTGTACCAGCCTTGCATCCTTGGGATGAATCCCACTTGGTCATGGTGAATAATTTTTTTGATGTATTGCTGGATCTGATTTGCTAGTATTTTGTTCTGGACTTTGGCGTCTATGTTCATCAGGGATATTGGCATACAGTTTTTTTTCTTTGTAGTGTCTTTTTTCTGGTTTTGGAATTAGAATTCTGCATGGCTCATAACATGTGTTTGGAATTCTTCCTTGTTTTTGAATTTTTTGAAATAGTTTGAGGACAATGAGTGTTAGTTCTTCTTTGAATGTTTGGTAAAACTCCCTTGTGAAGCCGTCTGGGCCTGGGCTTTTGTTTGCTGGGAGATTCTTGCTTACATCTTTAATTTTCTTAGTTGTTATTGGTCTGCTCAAGTTTTCTATCTCTTCCTGGCTTAGTTTTGGAATACTATATGTTTCTAGAAATTTGTCCATTTCACTTAGATTGTCCAATTTGTTGACGTATAATTTTTCATAGTATTTGTTAATGATACTTTGTATTTCTGTGGTGTCAGTTGTTATTTTTCCTCTTTCATTTCTGATATTTTTATTTGAGTCCTCTCTCTGTTTCTTGGTGAGGTAACTAAGGGTCCATCAATCTTGTTTATCTTTTCAAAGAACCAGCTCTTTGTTTCATTGATCTTTTGAATTGTTTTTTTTTTTTTGGTCTCTATGTCGTTTATTTCTGCTTTAATCTTTACTATTTGTTCCCTTCTACTTGCTCTGAGTTTTTCTTTTTATTTGCTTTCTAGTTCTTTAAGTTGTGAGGTTAGTCAATTAGAAATTTTTCTTGTTTCTTGAGATAGGCCTGTAATACTATGAACTTCCCTCTCAGGACTGCTTTCACTGCATCCTATATATTTTGTATTGTTGTGTGTTCATTTTTATTGGTTTCCAGGAAGTTTTTAATTTCTTTCTTGATCTTGTTGGTAATCATTCATTGTTTAATAACATGCTATTTAGTCTCCATGTGTTTGAATGTTTTTGTTTGTTTTTGTTGTAATTTCTAGTTTCATGCCATTGTGATCTGAGAAGATGCTCAATATGATTTTAATCTTCTTGCATTTGTGCTTCACTTTGTATCCTGTCATGTGGTTATCTTTGAGAATGTCCCATGTGCACTTGAGAAGAATGCATATTCTGCAGCTTTGGGGTGAATTTTTGTATAAATATCAAGTCCAGCTCGTCTAGTTGGTCATTTACAGACTATGTGTCCCTGTTAATTTTTTGTCCAGAAGGTCTACTCAGTGGTGTCAGTTGGGTGTTAAAGTCACCCACTATGATTGTATTGCTATTAATCTCTTCTTTGAAGTCCTTCAGAAGTTTTTAACATATTTTGGTGCTCTTGTGTTTGGCGCATATATGTTTACCAGGGTTATAACCTCTTGATGGATTGTTCCTTTTAATATTATGGAGTGACCTTCTTTGTTTCTTATTATGTCCTGTGTTTTGAAGTCTATCTCATCAGATATGAATATTGCTACACCAGCTTTTTTTTTCATTTCCATTTGCCTGGAAGATTTTTTTTCATCCCTTCAGTTTCATCCTGTGTGAGTCTTTGTTGTGAGGTGTGTCTCTTATAGACAGCATATATACGGGTCATGTTTTCTTATCCAATCAGCATTTAAGCCATTTACATGTAAGTTTATTATTGATATTATTGATATATACTTATTAGTTGCCATTTAGCTTTTTTTTTCTAATCTGTGAAGCTCTTTATTTCTCCTTCAATTTTGAATGATAGCCTTCTGGATAGAGTAGTCTTGAATTCAGACCCTTGCCTTTCATTACTTTGTACACTTCATGCCAGTCCCTTCTGGCCTGCAGCGTTTGTATTGAGAAATCAGCTGACAGCCTAATGGGAGCTCCCTTGTAGGTAACTTTCTCTCTCTTCCCTGCTTCCTTTAAGATTCTTGCCCTGCCTTATTAAGCTCAGCAACTGAAGCATTGGCCTGCACACCAGAGAGTCCTGGATTCAGTTCCTGCTAGGGGCACATACTGAGAAAAAAAAGATTCTTTGTCTTCAACGTTTGCCATTTTAATTATGATGTGTCTAGCTGTGGGTCTTTTTGGGTTCATCTTGCTTGGGACGGTCTGTTTTTCCTGGACGTATGTGGCTTTTTTCTTCACCAGATTGGGAAAGTTTTCTGTCACTATTTCTTCAAGTAGGTTCTCTATTCTTTTCTCTGATTCTTCACCTTAGGGTACTCCTATGATGTGAACGTTGTTACGCTTTGTATTGTCCCAAAGCTCCCTTAAACTCTCTTCCTGTTTGTTTTTTTGTTTTTTTAATTTTTTTTCCCCCATTTGCTGCTCTGTGTGGGTGTTTTTTTTGTACCCTGTCTTCTAACTCACTAATTTGGTTTTTGGTTTCTTTTAATATACTATTATATCCATCTAAGGTATTTTTTCATATCAGCTATGTCATTCTTAATTTCCTCTTGATTTTTATTCATAGCTTCTACTTCTTTTTTTAAGCTGATGAGTTCCTGCTGAGCTCTCTATAATTCTCATTGAGTTGCTTGTAGTTCTCACTGAATTGTTTGAGCACCCTTAAAATTGTTGCTTTCAATTGTTTATTTGACATATTGCTGTCTTCCATTTCATGTAGTTCTTTTTCTAGTGTTTCTTCCTTTTCTTTCTGATGGGTGTTGTTTCTTTATCTCCCCATTTTAGCTGTCTGGTAGCTCTAGACCCAGTGAGGGATGTTGGGATGTGTAGGCAGCTCATTGTGTATCAAATAAGGCTGCTGTGCCTCCCAGACTGTTGCATGTTGCCTCTTGCCTGCTGTGGGTCCTAGAGTATTGACTACTGGGGGCTGGTATTGGTCTTTCCTGGTAGGTGCTGCTGCTGGATCACGTTGGCCCCTCTGAAGCTGTGTTCCCCTCTGGTTGGTGGTGCCACCTGCAGCTGTATCGCTCAGGACTTGCTGGAGCTGCACTCCCTGCCAGCACTGTGGGTAGCTGGGTTGCACTGGCCCCTATGGAGCCCTGGCTTCCCTCCGATCTTGTGGGAAGCTGGGTCATACAGGCCCTGCTGAAGCCCTGGTTTCCTGCTGATCCCTTGGACAGCTGGGACACAGAGGACCACTAGAGCCCTGACTCCCTGTCAATCCCGTGAACAGCTGGGTTGCACAGACTGGGCTGGAGCCCCCTGCCTATCCCATGGGGAGCTGAATAGCACAGGCCCCATGGAGCCCCAGGTCCTGCTGCTGGTGGCTGGGGAGCACTGCTGCCCAGTGGGGCTCAGCTCCTGCTAAGCCTCTGCTGAAGCTTTTGTGGATGGGTCTCAGCTGCTGGTCTATGCTTCTGTTGCTTGGGGATGAATGTCTGCTCCCGAGCCTCTGTTGCTGGAAGTGTGTCTCAACTCTGATTGGGCTGCTATTGTGGGGGATGGTTCTGGGCTCCCAGCCGTTTGTCACTTTCAGAGCAGGCACCTTGACAGCTCTGCTACTGTGCACTGGTCTGTGTTGACCCACTGGGGTCCACTGGTCCGATGGTGCCAGGTGTGCTGGTGGGCTCAGGTTGCTGGGCCCTATCTGCTCTCACTGCCTCCTCCCAGAAAAGACCAGGGATCTTCCAAAATTGGGGGGGGGGGCTCCCGGCCAAACAGGGGGAAGTGCCCTGAAGAGCTGCTTACCATGGTAGCCTGCTGCTCCTGTCCACAGCACAGAAACCTTCTGCTCCATGTTTCTGCACTGCACGAGTTTGCTCATCCACATTCACGTCCACTCACTCTCACACTCGCTCACTCTCTCATGCACTCACTCTCCCTCCAGTCCTGCCTGCCACCATCATTTTCCTCCTCTCCATTGTGCTATAATTTAATTGTATATATTAAAATCCATCTTGGGTTAGTTTCTTGAATTTTTAAACTAGCTGATTTAAAAAGTATTTGGATTGAGAAATAAAAGCAAAACAAAAAGTATTCTGAGTTATTTGATTATTGATGGAGAGTGCTCCCAATTTGCCTTTTCATGAATTATAAACCCGATTTCATCATCCCTATATCTGCTCCACCCCATAAGCAGTGCTCTTGCTTTCCCTAGCCATAGTTTAACAACTCTTGATCAGTAAAAGTCTGATAGACTCCACAGATATTGTGGGACATACTCCTAAGATTGTATGTTTTCTATATAATCTAGCTGTAAAATATTTTAAAAGCTGTGTTTTGGTCCTGGCTGGTGCGGCTCAATTGGTTGGGCAATATCCTGTGCACCAACAGATTGCCAGCTTGATTCCTAATCAGGGCACATGCCCAAGTTGTGGGCTCAATCCCCAGTGGGGTGTGTACAGGAGGCAGCCGATTGATGTTTTTCTCTCTCTCTCCATCTAGCCTTCCTCTAAAAATCAATAAAACTTTTTTTTTTTTTTAAAGCTGTGTTTTTTTCCCCTCTATTACTTTTTGGTAGTGAAAGATACATTCATAATTTTATGTTTTCAGGAAGTACAGAAAGGGAGAGAGTCTTCCTACTGT
Source organism: Molossus molossus (assembly GCF_014108415.1). Classification (NCBI taxonomy): domain Eukaryota; kingdom Metazoa; phylum Chordata; class Mammalia; order Chiroptera; family Molossidae; genus Molossus; species Molossus molossus. The sequence goes on from NW_023425388.1 coordinate 87,734,142, forward strand.
TAGCCACTTGAGAAAATGTTGAATGATTCTGTCACACCGATTTAGGAGGATGTGAGTATATTCCTGCCAATTGACCAGAAATGGGACTGTGAAACTGCTTTGGTTCTCTCTTCAAAGTAATAATGCAATGCAGCAGCAGAGTCACTGGCATTGTTTTTGGTTAAGCCAAGAGGAATGAATCTTGATTCTTCCTTGATGTAGGTTGTCTTTGCATAGGACAAGTTGCCGGTGTTCCCACAGCTGCTTTGAAACATTCATGGCTTCCTGAGGATATGGGTGATTTTGTTCTCATTATTGATCAAATAGCAGAGTAAATCACTGTCGTAAAGTAACACCTGGCCGGGCTCTGTGCTTTCCTCTCATTTTCTCTAGTTAGTAATTGTTGTTTACAAATCAGTGACTACATGCAGAGAAAGAGCTTGTGTTTTTTCATATTGGCTGCTAGCTCATAATTTCTACTTTCATGTTCTAACAGTAGTTTCAAAGACATTTGGTACATATGTTACACTTTTTCCTCCTGATTTTTGTGACTACTTTGTAAACAAGTCAAATGCCATTGCCCCATATTTATTGCAGAAGTTAATAGGATTACAAAAGTTTTTTAAATGAAAAATAATCTAAGTATTAATTTTGCCACACATTTATACTTCGTTTAAAGTGCAAGATGTTGTGCTGAATAATTTTATGTTCTTAAATTCTCTTTCTAGGGAAAAAAGTATAAGGATAAAACTCAATAATTCTAGTCTACACATATGTAAGATAAGTTTATGCAGCCAAGTTGTATTTGTTTTCTTAGCATTAACTTATAATTAGGTACACAGTATACATGAAAAATACATAAAAGGTAATGTTAATTTCAAAAACGATTGGAATTCAGCAACATATAATTTCTGAATATTCAGATTACATTAGGTCAGTGTAAGAAAACCAATAGAAAAACAAGAAAGTAGAGTTCATGTTGCAGCACTGACATTTAGCTGACACTCTCTACTGTGGCCATATCAGTGGTTTACAGTCAGTACTCTTCTATCTGGTTAATGCCTATGCCACAAACAATTTAAGCATTTTGAGTGTCATTCTGAATGTATGTACTACTGCCCTTAATAATTTTAGAATTATGTGATTTACTGTAATTCTTATCATGATCTTCTGCTTTGCCTTAAGAGATCAATTTCAATTGATGGGCAGATTTTTTTTTTTACTATGTATATATTAATTAGTGTATATTTGTCTTTGTAGCCTTTAGTTGCATATTGCTAGCCTGGGAAAAAATAAAAACTCAAAATATGAATTACAGTTTCTACTGAGTGCATATCACTTTCACATCATCATAAAGTAAAAAAGAAAAATCATGTGGAACCATTGAAGTCAGGCACCACTTGTATCGAAGAAGGTTATATAATATGCACAATTCTTTAACTTAATTGATCAAAGAATCACTTAAAAATTTATTTCATAGGACTCCAGTGAAGTACTTTGGGGACTGCTGATCTAGAAGATAAGTCCAAGAAGTTAAAACATTTGTTCAAACTAATACACTTTTTTGGATTTCTCCAGATCAGTGAATATACCTAAATCTCATGTCACCAACTGGTACTTGATTAATTGAAAACACTAGGCTAGAAATCGTGCTGATATGCTAGAATTTAATTTTAAGGCATGTGTTTTCAATGAACAATTTCACTAATATAAATCTGGCATTTTACCTGCTTTAATTCTTTAAGTAGTTGTTAACAAATATGGGCAATGCCCTTCTTCGATGTTTCTAAAGTGTTCAGTATATGTCAGAGAGTTCTGGCAAAAGATATATATAATTTCCACAACAGGGGTACAGTTTTTTTCCTGTCCAGGAACATGTGATATAAATGTCTCTATTAAAATTAAATCTTCTCATGACTTTACATATAGAGACCAATATAAGATATATTAATTACTCCACACTTTATTTCCTGTATCTACATATTGAAGTCCTAATTAATCTTTCAATACCATAGAATAAACTACTACCTTTGGGTCAGGCCAGTAAGTATATCACTGATTAAATGCATCAGTGGTGTCCGATGACTACAAAAGGTTCATGTGGCACTCTTCTTTGTGCCAGGGGATGCCTTGTTTGCAAAAAGGGTGTGGTGGACAGATGTTTGTTTTAGCACACTATCAGATCTTCAGGATATGAATAGAGGGTTTCTTGTTTACCTTAATTGCTACTATCTTCTGAATATACCTCAGTAGACATAATACTGTCTTTCTTTTCAAGGCATACAAAAAAACTAAAGCTAAAAGCACAAATACTAAAATTGACCTAGATTGATTTTATAGTATATAAGGTTGAAAATTACCAAATTCATATTTCCCTGTTTGTTTTGTTGTCATGATATTTAGAAACTGTAGTGTATTTGACTGATTCTGTCCTCGTAAAGTTTTTTTTCCTCCATAACGGAATCATTGATCCATCTTTTTATGAGCCATCAGGTGGCTGACTATATTACTAGTGCAGATCACTAAAGTTAAAAGTGCTTTAGTTATTTGAAAGAGCACATCAATTGAGCACTACTGTGTTTGCCCAAGTCAGGGTGGATCCTAATTGCTTTGACAAATTTCCTGCGGGGAAATTGATCTTCAAAGATTTCTTAATGCCTTTCTTTTTAAACCCATTTACTTCATTTTAAAACTTCAAAGTCTTTCTTTCTATTAATTATCACATATACTAGAAAACACAAAGAACTAAAATGCTATATTTTATTCATCTAAGCAGGGCATCTAAACACTAAGTTACAGCAAAGATGGGAACTTACTGAAGCAAAGGTCATCCTCTGTCAAACAAGACTATAAAAAGCTTTCCTTTATAGAGAATTCATGAATATTTTATCTGAACATTTCCATGAACCTGCTGTAAAAGCTATGTTTCTGGCATTTACTGAGGATGTCAAAATCAGTTACTGTAATTTAAATCTTTTGCTAATATGCTTATCAGACCTTCATTTAAAATATGCTCATCATTCATATAGTAGTTCATGTAAAACCTACATTTCTAAATAGGTAACATTATAGACATATATATTATGTAAAATCATAATCTACTTTCTTTTATTTGTAAACACATATTTTTTGTTCTAATATAAATCTGAGAGTCTACTGGAAAAATAACAAAACAATGAATGACTTAATTCTCTTTATCTGAATGCAAACCAAATGTCTTTAAAAATGCTTCCAATGTTTAAGCTTAGTGCTAAGCAGTCTCTTGGATTCCAAATGGTGTAGGGATCTTAATTGGTCAACCAAAAAATAACCATAGCTCACAACCTGCTAACATTTAATTAGGCATGATTATTTGATGTTCTGAAATATGTCTAACATTTCTAAATCTTAATAAAATGTTGCATTTGCATATAATATACACATCAGCAAAACCTCTAAACCTGCTAATATTCTCTGTTGATGAACAACAGAAAATGTTCTTGAGTATTTATATGATTGTTCTCATGAGTAAGACACAGGAATCAAGTGAAAATAGGATAATTGTCTCTGCAACTTTTTCCATTTAACTTTCATTTTCCATAAATGTGATGTGGCCTCACTAACATAGGGGTGCACGATGTAGGATTTAAAAAGTCTGGAGTTAGATTTTTTTGGACTTTGAAGTCTGGCTCAGCAGCTTAATTAACTCTTGAAAATACACTTATTTTTTCTGTACCTCATTTTCTTATTGATAAGCTGGGAAACCTAATAAAATTTACCTAAGAGGGTTGTTGTGGGACTTTAGGGAGTTAGTCTATACAAAGTGACTAGCTCAGTACATAGGATATAATAGGCATCAATAATAAATAAATAGGCTATTAATTTCATTATTATGCTAATCTTTCCAGATACTTTATATAATAGCTATATTTTGATAAAACATTTTTTGTTGCGTATTTCATTTACCTCATATGAAGTATTTCCATTAGAAAATTTGTTTTCTATTAGAAAATTTGTTTTATTTATTTTGATTTAGAAAATGTAAGCTAACTAAAACATTTGTATTATAGGAGGGTTGGAAAGCCTTGAAAATTAATAGAATTTCTATATCACATTAAACCAACATAGTCTAAAATAATTAGTAAAGGTCGGGAAGGGGAAGCCACAGTCTTCAAAGGACAACTGACTAGATGGAAGAGAAAGAGCATCTCTATGAAGAGAAGGTTGCCTTTACAACCACCAATAAAATAAAACTATGCTAAAATAAAAGTAAAACATTGTAGGTAGTCATCTTGGAAATTGTAATAAATTATGAAGCAAATGTTGCTTTAACAATGGGAGATTTCAGACAATGTATTTAAAAAGTAAATATAAAAATTTTCACTATGACAATATTACCAAAATGGGTATTTTGCTATGTAAATAAATTTGAATTATTTATTTTTAATGGATTCTTAGGCACATTACACTTTAAAAAATATTTTGTGACTAGTCCATTTGAGGTTTTATATTTGATTCACTTCATAGTTGAAATGTGTCATAAGTACTTTTTCCTATGAAAGTATATGGGTAGCCATTGAATATCCCAGACTCTTCTTTTTCTTCACATAAGAAATGAAACTTGCCCAACCGGTGTGGCTCAGTGGTTGAGTATTGACCTATGCTCTAAGAGGTCTTGGGTTCAATTCCCGGTCAGGGCACATGCCCAGATTGTGAGCCTGATCCCCAGTGAGGGGCATGCAGGAGGCAGCCAATTGATGTTCTCTCTCACCGATATATCTATCTCTCTCTCCCTCTCACTTCCTCTTTCTCTAAAAATCAATAAAAAAAAAAAAAAGAAATGAAACTTACCTGGGCATAAAAGTCTGTGTGACAATATTACCCCATTAACACCATCAATAGCTAAGAAGATCCATGGGTGTCCTTCAGGCAGACCGCGAATCTCCCTAACTTGTGAGCACAAAATTATGATTATCTTTTATTGTATTTTGTGTTAATGATAAATTAGTATCTGTCTCTCATTTCACATCCAAAATTTTTTCACTTTATGTATTCTTCCCCCCATGAGATCCTTTTGAAAATCATTATGTTCCTACTTGCTACAGTAGAAAAGATTTTTCAGAAGTCCAAACTTTCTCCTACTCGTTTACATTAAGTTCTCTTTCTTAGTTCTGAGGTGTTTTTAATTGGTCACACAATGGCTTTTGTTGTTGTTAATTATCTCTCAAATGAAATAAATTTCTCCAGTCTGCACTTTGGCAACACAGTACAGGAGAATCGTCTTTGTTTCTCCACTGTTTTCCATGTGGGTCTGGTATCATATACTTAGACCCAGAGCTGGACAACAGGTCGATATGCCTGGATTTCCAGATTTTAGATGGCTTTTACCAAATATAATTCTCCTATCCTTATTACTTGAGACTTTGGCAGCCTGATAATATGGAATCTGTAACATAAACTGTTACTTGTATTCTTCTTGTTTTCCCCAACCCACCTCCAGTATAGTTCATCATTTCTTAGCATTGTTCTCCTTACTTTCTGATTTTTTGATGAGTATAAATCCTTCAATGATTATAGAGGGTAATAGCTGGAAAGAAGTTTCACTGTCTGAAAAGAAGAGCATCCACCAGTGCAGAAATTACATTCCCAAGTTCTGGGTCAGACCTTGTGTTTCTGAATTATAATAAAGACAGTGGACTGGGTTACACAGGTAAGGAGCTTTACAAGCCACCACTCCATCTGCATAACAAATACAAATCTGAACAGACTGAAAAATCAATTCTTCTTGGATCCATGAAAGAGATGAGGTCACAGGCCAATCCTCTGCCCCCAAATTGAAGTGACCCACCAGTGGAAATCACTAATGGGAACCAGTTCCAAAAAAGGAAAACATAAACTATAATTGACAAATTGCTGGAGGCTCAGTGTGGACAACTCAAAGTTAAAATCTCCAGGGGCCCCAGTTTTAAAGGGATCCTCATATTTTGTGAATTGTACCTCTAGGAGCTTGAGTAGATTCTCATAGTACGTATTGGAGAAAAATCCCCTCACATTTAGTTAGAGGAAGGAGAAAAACCATTTTGAAATAAGCCAGAGCATTCTCTTTTTTTAACAAAGCTGGTCCTTAGGGGAAACTAACCTGCTGGTGTATTATCAGAGTCTAACTAGCCAGGGGAAGGGTAATATGTAACCCCAGCCTACTCTATGCATCCTATTCTACTTATGTAGGGGAGAAAAACAAAAATAAAAACAACCCCAAAACCCTGAGAAACAATGTGAAGTTCACAGTTCAGAAGCATAACCTCAGTAAAAGGCTGAGACCTAAGCATAGGACTACAAAATGCTTACCCTTTTTCCATTCCTGATGAACACATTTCTAAAAGCTTATTTACAACAGTTTCTTTTTACCTAATACAGCATCTTTAGTTATTAATAAAAAATTATAAGACATGCCCAAAGGCAAACACACACAATTAAAAAAGATAAGCAAGCATCAGAATCAGTCATAGCAGAGATGTTGAAATCATCAGACTAGAACTTTAAAACAGCTATGATTAATATGTTAATGGCTCTAATGGATAGGTACATAGCATGCAAGAACAGATGGGTAATGTAAGCAGAGAGCTGGAAATCCTAAGAACCAAAAGTAAATGCAAGATAGGTAAAGCACTGTAACAGACATAAAGAATGCCTTTGATGGGCTTTGGTAGTAAACTGCATGCAGCTGAGAAAAAATAATCTTTGAGCTAGAGAATATGTTAATAGAAACCTTGAAAAACAAACAAACAAAAAATAGAGATTAGGAAAAAACTTTTCAAATATCCAAGAACTATAGGAAAATTACAGAAAGCATAGCATATGCTTAATAAGAATATCAGAAGAAGAAGAAGGAGAGAAAGGAACAGAAGAAGTATGTATTTGAAACAATACAGACTGAGAATTTCCCAAATTAATGTCAGACACTAAACCGCAGATCCAGGAAGCTCAGAGAACATCAAGCAGTATAAATTTCCCAAAATGACACCTAGGCATATCATTTTTCAAACTGCAGAAAATCAAAAGCAAAGAAAAAGTCTTCAAAGAAGCCAGAAAACAATCAAACAAAAATATTACCTGTAGATGAACAAAGATAAACATTATAACAGATTCTTCTTGGAAACCATGCAAGCAGGACAGGAGTGGAGTGAAATATTTAAAGTGTTTCAAGAAAAAAATACCCCACCAACCAAGAATTCTGTATCCTACAAAATTATCTCTCAAAAGTGAAGGAGTGATGACTTTATCGGACAAACAAAAATTTAGGAAATTTGTTGCCAGTAGACCTGCCTTGCAACAAATGTTAAAAGAAGTATTTTAGAGAGAAGGAAAATAACAGATCAGAAACTTATAACTACACAAAGAAAGGAAGAATATTGAAGAAAAAATAAAAGTAGGCAAAATAAAAACTTTCAGTTTTCTTAATTGATCTAACAGAACAATTTGTTCAAAACAATAGTAACAATGTATTCAGTTATGTATGCTTACATAGACATGTTTATTTATACATCTTATGCATATATATACACATGTGCTTGTGTATATATCATATATATGCTTATGTATGCTTATATATAAGGGAAATGAATGATAATGATATAAGAGTTGAAAGGAAAGAATTAAGATTATTTTGGTATTATCAAGTACTGACACTCTCATGAAGTGGTACAATATTATTTGAAAGTGGACTTGGATTAGCTGTAATGTATATTGCAAAGTCTAGGACAACCACTAAAAAAAAAGAAGAAGAAGAAAAAAAGAAATATAACAAATATGCCAAGAAAAGAGAGAGGATAGAATTATATAAAATAAAGCCACAAAAGGCAAAAACAAAAAAAAAAAATATAGATGGGAACAAAGAACAAGAACAACAAACCGAAAACAGTAACAAATGTGGTAAATATTAATACAACTATACTAATAATTTTTTAAAATGAGAATGATCTAAATGCATCAATTAAAAGAGAGAGATTGTCAGAATGGATTAAAGACAGTAAGTAGTTCTGTTTGGAGATGTGTCTATTTGGTTCCTCTGCCCATTTTTTAATTGGGTTCTTTGTCTTCCTTTTGTTGAGTTGTATGAGCACTCTATATATATTGGAAATTAACCCCTTATCTGATATATCATTGGCAATTATGCTCTCCCATACAGTGGGTTGCCTTTCCATTTTGATGATTGTATCTTTTGCTGTGCAGAAGCTTTTGAGTTTGATGTAGTCCCATGTGTTCATTTTCTCCTTTGTTTCTGTTGCCTTAGGTGATGTATCAGTGAAAATTCTGCTGCGTATGATGTCTGAAATTTTGTTGCCTACATTTTCTTCTAGGATTTTTATGGATTCATGGGTCACATTTAAGTCTTTTATCCATTTTGAGTTTATTCTTGTGGCTTGGAGACATATGAAGAAATGCTCAACATCACTAATCATCAGAGAGATGAAAATTAAAACAACAATGAGGTATCACCTCACACCTGTCAGAATGGCCGCCATCAACAAATCATCAAACAACAAGTGTTGGCGAGGGTGTGGAGAAAAGGCGACTCTAATACACTGCTGGTGGGAATGCAGACTGGTGCAGCCGCTATGGAAAACAATATGGTGTTACCTCAAAAAATTAAAAATTGAACTTCCATTTGACCCAGTGATCCCACTTCTAGGAATATACACTAAGAAGCCTGAAACACCAATCAGAAAGAATATATGTACCCCCATGTTTATCGCAGCATTATTTACAATAGCTAAAATCTAGAAACAGCCCAAATGTCCATCAGTAGACGAGTGGATAAAAAAGCAGTGGTACATATACACAATGGAATACTATGCAACTGTAAGAAAGAAAGATCTCTTAACCTTTGAGACTACATGGAGGGACCTGGAAAGTATCATCCTAAGTGAAACAAGCCCAACAGAGAAAGACAAGTATCATATGATCTCACTTATTTGTGGACTATAATAAACATAACAGTCTGAGGAATGGGGTAGTCTCAGAGACTTGGAAGTGGGTTACAGACTGACAATCCCCAGAAGAGGAGGTGGTGGGGGAGAAATAAACCACAGAACTTATATGCACGTGTGCATGACCAATGGACATGGACAACAAAGCTGGGGACAGGGCAGGGAGAGAGGGGGAGGGGGGAATCAGTGCGGGGAAAAGGAGAAACATCTGTAACAAAAATAAAAAAATTAATTAAAAAAAAAAAGAAAAGACAGTGAGTATGAAAGGCTGAAAGCTCTTTCCTTTTAGAGAAGCAAACCAATGATAAAATTATTCAATCCACTTCTTTCTGCCTCAGAGATTTACAGAATCCTTTCAAATTCTGCTGACATGCTCTTGTTTCTAATTGCACACCTGGGGATATATGTTTTTTTTTTTTTCTTTCTGCTTTTATATATGCCTTACTGATATTTAAAAGAGAAACTGGAACACGTGATCAGCCAGTTCTACCAGTCAGATGATTTTCTAATCGGAAGCCTGCTTATTTTACTTTAAATATATCTACTTTTAGTCAATTTACCTTTCTAAAATATTTCTATACTTTTGTTTTATTAAAATGACTACTTTTAAGGAAAAATCTGGATTGCATTTATCTTGGTAGCTCCATTATTCAAATGTTTTCCTATTATTGAAGCATACTTTATACATAATTAACTGCATATATTGAAATTGCACAATTTGATGTTTTGACAGACATATAAACCTGTGAAGCTATCACTACAATGGAAATTCTAAATATTTTTATTATCAGCAAAAGAGTCCCCTTGCACATTTGTAATCCATCCCTCCTCCACCATTGTCCGCAGGCAGCTATTGATCTGCTTTATGTCACTATAGGTTAGTCTGCATTTCTTATAATTTACATAAATAAATCATACAATATGTAATCTTTTTTTGTTTGGATTTTTTCTTTCAGCATAATAAATGGGGATTCATCCATATTGGTGCATGTAGTAGTAGTTACTGAGTAGTATTTCTTTTAGCTGCTGAGTAGTATTCCATTATTAATTTTTTCAAGCATTAATCTTATATGTGTAGTAAGAATTGAAATATTTAAAACAATTCACTTATTAACATTATAGTTGATTTTTCTCAGGAAATTGAACAGAGAAATATTATCTAGAATATGTACCGAACATCTTTTTTATCATAAACTATGTCCTTAATTCTTTATAAAGTTAGAAAAAATATATTAATTTGTTTTGTGGCTTAAACTAATAAAAATGAGAAGAAAATGTATATTCAGTACATTGTACTTAATAGTTTTTTGCCACCTCAGTCCCTTCTTTCTCATCCTGACGCAGGAGTTGATGGGAATAAATATGGTGAAGTTACCAGTTAGCTACATACATTAACACACTAATAATTATGGAATTCACTAAGTTCTTCTCCCTAGTATTTTTTCAAAAATGTGAAAGAGACTAATCTTAAGTCAGAAACAACAGAAGTTGGAGGAGGTAGTTTAATGATTAAGACAACTATGCTTTAAAAAATACCCTCCCTTTATCATGCAATGAGAAAAATAAAGGCCTGTATAACAGCATGACCAGTGTATCTAGAAAGCATAGCATCTGTTTTCCAAACTTCATAAGCAGTCAGGTTTTGTTAAGTGGGAATAAAATATATTTTTTACTTTGTGGAGAGAAACAGGAAAAATAGACCAGAAAGGGTGGTAGGGTAAAACAACTTTTTTTTTGCCTTATTCAGTACTGTGTACCCAGTGCCTGCATGGGCTTAACACATAGTAGGTGGTCAATAAATATTTGTTCTATAAAAGCATTATGTCTTCTAAGAAGTGCTGACAAAACCATGCAAAGTTTCAAAAGCCAGAAAATAAGAAGTTATAAATAGTATTAGAGAACAGGGTAAATATTTAAATTCAGTAGTGAAAAATATAGGGAAAAAAAAAAGCAGATGCAACCATATTGTCAAGATGAAGGATGAATAGCATCCATGAGAACATTTAGAAGACTGTTACAGTAATCTAGGCTTGAGGCAATGGGGGCCCAGGAAAGAGTGGTAATTAGAGAGATACCCAAAAAGGATGGTTAATTTAGTAACTGATTCCTGATTGGGAGGTAAGAGTGAAGATCTTAAAGGTGAAAGAGGCAACAGGATAGGAGAGAAAAGGGTTTGAGTCTGGATGACTGGAGAACTAAGGCAGCACTTGTGAATGTGGGATTAACTTGGAAACAGGAGTGGGGGGTGTATGAAGTTTGGAATTTTGTCTTAACTTTAACTTGAGTCCTTTAAAGTATAAAATGATCCTAGAATATCAAAATTATTGAGAGAAACAGGAGTTTAAATGGCTATTACTTCACTAAGGAAAATAAAATTGGTGAAAATCAGAAACCATGTATCTAGCAGTAAAACAACACCCTTAAAAAAAAAATTATCTTTTGTTTTAAGAATTATGTATCCAACAGCCCTGGCCGGTTTGGCTCAGTGGTTAGAGTGTCAGCCTGTGGACTGAAGGGTCACGGGTTCGATCCAGTCAAGGGTTGCACGTTCAATTCCCGGCCCTGGTCGGGGTCATGTGGGAGGCAACCAATCAATGTGTTTCACTTCGATGTTTCTCTCTCTCTCTATCTCTCTTTCCCTCTCTCCCTTTCACTCCTTCCAAAAATCAATGAAAGAATATCCTTGGGTAAGGATTAACAACAATAACAACAAAGAATTATGTATCCACCAAATGCTTCGTAAAATTATTTTTGATAATTTTACACAGGAGAGACAACTGAGTTATTTGAAAAAAAAAAAACAACAGGCAAAATAATTTTTTTAGAGAACAAAACCTTTGTTACTCAGGGTATAAAATGCAATAGCTCTATGGCTTTTAAAACTGACTACAATACATGAAGTCTTAGTGATATAAAGCAAGATAGCAATAAAAGATAAGTTCAGAATAAAATGGCATTTTCTTTTAAAAATGATCATCTCTTTCTTTCAAATCACATTATAATATCTCAAAAGCAGTATTTCTTATTACTGGCACTACTTCCTAAAAGGTTGAGTAGTTACTGACTTTGCAGCTGATGAATTCAAATAACAAGCCATTCCTGGATCAATTTTCTGACTTCAAAAGTAAATGACTTGTGAAATAATATTCTAATTTTACCTTATCTTTTAAAATGACTTACTTTTCTTATTAACAATGAAATAGATGTGATAACAGTAGCTGGAAACTTACAATTTTTTCAACAGCTTGACTCATAAGAAAAGAGTAATGTCCCCAGTTCTTTATAAATTTTAGATATTAACCCCTTATCAGATGTATCATTGGTGAATATGTTCTTCCATTCAGTGGGCTGTCTTTTCATTTTGTTGATGGTTTCCTTTGCTGTGCAAAATCTTTTTGTTTAATATATTCCCATTTACTTATTTATTTATTCATGTTTTTGGTTTTCCTTGCTCAAGGTGATATATCAGAAAATATATCGCTAGGAGAAAAGTTCAAGATTTTTCTGCCTATGTTATCTTCTAGGATTATTATGGTTTGAGTCTAACATTTAAGTCTTTAATCCATTTTGAGTTTATTTTTGTGTATGGTGTACAAGGTAGTCTAGCTTCCTTTTTTTTTTTTTTTTTTTACATGTATCTGTCCAATTTCCCCAACACCATGTATTGAATAGACTATATTTACCCCATTGTATGTTTTTGCCTGCTTTGTCAAATATTAACTGACCATAAAGGCGTGGGTTTACTTCTGGGCTTTCTGTTCTATTCCATTGATGTCCGTCTTTTATGCCACTACCCTGCTGTTCTGATTACTATGACCTTATAGTATAGTTTGAATAGAAATTTCTCTGAAGAGGACATACACATGGCCAATAGACATATGAAAAAAAATGCTCAGTGTCACTAATCATCAGAGAAATGCAAATTAGAACCACAATGAAATACCATTTCATACTTGTTAGAATGGCTATCATCAATAAATCAACAGGCAAAAAGTGTTGGCGAGGATGTGGAGTAAAGGGAATTCTTGTGTACTGTTGATGAGAATGCAGACTGGTGCAGCCACGGGGAAAAGCTGTATGGAGCTACCTCAAAAAATTAAAAATGAAACTGCCTTATAACCCAGTGATTCCACTTCTGGGAATTTATCCAAAGAAACTAGAAACACTAATTTGAAAGAATGTATGTACCCATATGTTCATTGTAGCGTTATTTACGACAGCCAAGATTTGGAAGCAGCCCAAGTGTCCATCAGTAGATGAGTGGATAAAACAACTATGGTACATTTATCCAGTGGAATACTACTCAGTTGTTTAAAAAAAAAAAAGGAAGAAAATTTTACCCTCTATGACAGCATGGACGGACCTGGAGAGCATTTTGCTAAGTGAAATAAGCCAGTCAGAGAAAGACAAGTGCCATTTGGTTTCACTCTTATGTGGAATCTAATGAACAAAATGAACTAAGAAGAAAAATAGATACAGATTCAGAAAGAGCAGTCTGACAGCTGTCAAGGGGGTGGGGACTGGTGGTGCAGGGCTGGGTGAAAAAGGTGAAGGGATTAAGCAATAATCATCATCATCATCATCATCATCTGTTAGACACAGACAACAGTATGGTAATTACAAGAAAAAAAGGTGGGTGGGGTAGGTAGAAGAGGATATAGGAGAGATAAAGGGCGATGGAAGGAGACTTGACTTGGGGTGGTGAACTCACACTACAATATACAGATGATGTATTATAGAATTGTACACTTGAAATTTATATAGTTTTATTAACCAATATCACCCCAATTAATTCAATAACAAAACAACAAAAAAAAGAGTCATGTCATCAGCTTATTCTTAAAGCCTGTTGTTGTTATTGATATTTTATGACTAAGCTTCCATCTAAGACTGAATTTCAGAAATATAAGATCATAGGTGTGGTGCATTTTTAAAATTTCCAAAAGAATGAATAACTATATGTCACCCCAAATGTTTGTTCTTAATTTTTTATAGACCTTTACTATAAAAACATACATTTTAAAGAGAGGCTGAAAATATACTTTTCACTGCAAAATTACATTTTATAAATAGGAATTACTAACAAAAAAATGGAGAGACAAATCTCTTTTATAGTGTAAGTCACAAAAATGTTCTGAAAAAGAGAATTTCAAGTGCAAGCCTTCTGTTTATTACGAAACTTCATACAGTCAAATAGAAAAGTATAATAGTGTAATGGATATCCATATATTACCACCTAGTTTTAACAAATGGGATCATTTGAAAGACTTGGTTTCCATCTGTTTTTTGTGTAATTAAAACAACAACTTTCCAGATAAATGAGTACCTTTTGTAACCTCCTTAATCAAAATTTCTTCCTTTTCTGAAGTACAGAAATATGGTGACCTCAACAGTAATGTACTTGGAATGTATCTCTTTCTTCAATGTTTCATGTTTCACAAACATATATAAATTAATGCATAAAATGTTATTTGTGATATATAACAGTACCATATCTTATAATATATAGTACAGTATGAAATGTAGTATTGGGTAATATAGTATTGTTTGGAGTATTTTTTAAACTTTACTTAAAATGAATTCTTTTGTGTGTATTATGCCTTTAACTCAATGTTCCATTTTCTAAAGTTCTAAATTTACCTATGTTAATGCATATATGTCTGGTTCTGGTTCATTCACTTTGACTGCTATATAATATTTCACTACATGACTATACCAAAAGTTATTTACTTATTCCTTTATTGTTAAAAATGTAGGTCTTTTTTAAATGATTGCTGATGAAACCAATGCTGCATTGAGTATTTCTGCCCACATTTCCTTGGATGCACATATGAGAATTTGTTTCAAGAATGAATCTAAAAGGAAAACTGCTGGGTTATAGAAATATACATACACCTTCACACTACCTTTTTCTCCAAAATGGTTGTACCAATTGTTATGCTCCACAACAATGTATGAGGATTTCCCTTTTCTTAAATCTTTCATACTTTAGGTAAATTTAAAAATTGGCATAAAATTTAAACTTTACATTTAACATAAAAAATATTAGCTAAAATGTGATGCTAACTGATATTTACAGTGAAAAGGCTTTAGGACCCATAGATTCCCTCAAATAATTATAGATCTTGCGTGGATTAAACATATTTAGTAACTTCAGCTGTAGACAGGAACAGGCTTTTCTTCTCCACCCTTACTCATGATCCCAGAAATAGAAGGGATTGAATTCTCTAGTACCTAAGAGAGGAAATAAATCAGATGGCTGCCTTACATCCCAGATCCATCTCTCATTAACTACATGAACCTCCACAACTTAATCAGACTCTGAACTTCAGATTCTTCTCTGAAAAATGGTGACTGGAATTGCAGCCTTACAATATTGGTTCAAAGATATAAATTAGACAACATTTTTTTTTAAATACACAAAACAATGCTTAGCACAGAGTAAGTGCTAGAAAATGTTCATTTGTCATCCTGTGCGGAGTTAGAAAAATTGTCACGTTAAAGCTAATAAAATAATATTATATATGAAAGGGTTTAACATATAATAGCTACCATGTAGTTCCTCCTCTCACTTAGATTCCATAGTTTTTATACTAATACCATGATATTATTTAGCATTTGATAAATATTGTCTAACAAGAACTCTAAATATATACTTTCACATTATGAAGTACAGCTAACTTGCTGGATACTCCATAATATAGCAACACTATTTATAATAGAGGCAGAGAAAAAAGTATCAAATATGTTGGAACTGTACTTTTTCTCTGTTATCCTATGAACTGTTTGGGGTCAGGAATTTTCTCTTATATTTCTATTCTTAAGATTCCACATAGCATTCTTTTTCTTTTTTTAATTAATTAATTTATTTTTGTTACAGATGTTTCTCCTTTGTCCCCCCACTGATTCCCCCCTCCCCCGCCCTCCCTGCCCTGTCCCCAGCTTTGTTGTCCATGTCCATTGTTCATGCACACATGCATATAAGTTCTGTGCTTTATCTTTTCCCCACCATCCACTCTTCTGGGGATTGTCAGTCTGTACCCCACTTCCAAGTCTCTGGGACTACCCCATTCCTCAGACTGTTATGTTTATTATAATCCACAAATAAGTGAGATCATATGATACTTGTCTTTCTCTGTTTGGCTTGTTTCACTTAAGATAATACTTTCCAGGTCCCTCCATGTCATCACAAAGGATAAGAGATCTTTCTTTCTTACAGCTGCATAGTACTCCATTGTATATATGTACCACTGCTTTTTTATCCACTCGTCTACTGATGGACATTTGGGCTGTTTAAAGATCTTAGCTATTGTAAATAGTGCTGCTACAAACACGGGGGTACATATATTCTTTCTGATTGGTGTTTCAGGTTTCTAAGGGTATATTCCTAAAAGTGGGATCACTGGGTCAAATGGGAGTTCAATTTTTAATTTTTTGAGGTAACACCATATTGTTTTTCATAGTGGCTACACCAGTCTGTATTCCCACCAGCAGTGGACTAGAGTCCCCTTTTCTCCACACCCTCACCAACACTTGCTGTTTGGTGATTTGTTGATGAAGCCATTCTGATAGGTGTGAGGTGATACCTCATTGTTGTTTTAATTTGCATCTCTCTGATGATTAATGATGTTGAGCATTTCTTCATATGTCTCTTGGTCATCTGTATGTCCTGTTTGGAGAGGTGTCTATTTAGTTCCTCTGCCCATTTTCTAACTGGGTTCTTTGTCTTCCTTTTATTGGGTGGTATGAGAACTCTCTATATATTGGAAATTAACACCTTACTTGATATATCATTGGCAATTATGCTTTCCCATACAGTATGTAGCCTTTCTGTTTTGATGATTGTATCTTTCGCTGTGCAGAAGCTTTTGAGTTTGATGTAGTCCCATGTGTTCATTTTCTCCTTTGTTTCTATTGCCTTAGGTGATATATCAGGGAAAATTCTGCTGCGAATGATGTCTGAAATTTTGTTGCCTACAATTTCTTCTAGGATTTTTATGGATTCATGAGACACATTTAAGTCTTTTATCTATTTTGAGTTTATTCTTGTGTAGGGTGTAAGTTGATGGTCTAGTTTCATTTGTTTTGCAGGTAGCTGTCCAATTTTTCCAACACCATTTATTAAAGAGGCTGTCCTTACTCCACTGTGTTCTCTTGCCCACTTTGTCAAATATTAATTGAGCATATTGCCTTGGGTCCATTTCTGGGGTCTCTGTTCTGTTCCACTGGTCTATATGCCTGTTTTTGGCCAGTACCAGGTTGTTTTGATTACAGTGACTTTGTAGTATAACCTGAAATCTGGTAATGTGATCCCTCCAACTTTGTTCTTCTTTTTCGAGATTGCTGTGGCTATTTGAGGTCTTTTTTGGTTCCATATGAACTTTTGAAGTATTTGTTCTAATTCTGTGAAGTATGTCATTGGTGTTTTGATGGGGATTGCATTGAATCTATAGATTGCTTTGGGTAGTATGGACATTTTAATGATGTTAATTCTTCCATTAACAGGCTATGTGCTTCCACTTTTTTATATCGTGCTCTATTTTTTTTTTTCAATGACCTGTGGTTTTCTGCAAATAGGTCCTTTATTTCTTTGGTTAAGTTTATTCTTAGGTATCTTAATTTATTTGCCAAAATTGTAAACGGGATTGTTTTCTTAGTTTCCCGTTCTGTGAGTTCATCATTGGTGTATAAGAATGCCACTGATCTCTTGACGTTAATTTTGTATCCTACTACTTTTCCAAATTCATTTTTTAAGTCTAGTAAATTTTTGATGGAGTCTTTGGGGTTTTCTACGTATAGTATCATGTCATCTGCAAATAATGACAGTTTCACTTCCTCCTTTCCAATTTGGATCCCGTCTATTTTTTCCTCATGTCTGATGCTGTGGCTAAAACTTCCAATACTATGTTAAATAAGAGTGCCGAAAGTAGGCATCCTTGCCATGTTTCTGTTCTTATCGGAAATGCTTTTATCTTTTACCCATTAAGTATGATGTTGGCTGTAGGTCTTTCATATATGGCCTTTATTATGTCGAGATATGATCCCTCTATTCCCACACTGCTGAGAGTTTTTATCAGAAATGGATGCTGGATTTTGTCGAAGGCTTTTTCCGCATCTATTGATATGATCATGTGATTTTTATTCTTCATTTTATTTACGTGGTGTATCACATTTATTGATTTGCTAATATTGTATCAACCTTGCATCCCTGGATGAATCCCACTTGGTCATGGTAAATAATTTTTTTGGTGTATTGCTGGATCCCATTTGATAGTATTTTGTTCAGAATTTTGGCATCTATGTTTATCAGGGATATTGGCCTGCAGCTTTCTTTCTTTGTAGTGTCTTTTTCTGGTTTTGGAATTAGAATTATGGTGGCTTCATAAAATGAGTTTGGAATTCTTTCTTCTTCTTGATTTTTTGAAATAGTTTGAGGATAATGGGTGTTAGTTCTTCTTTGAATGTTCGGCAAAACTCCCCTGTGAAGCCATCCGGGTCTGGGCTTTTCTTTGCTGGGAGAGTCTTCATTACATCTTCAAATTCTTCTGTTATTATTGTTTTTTTC
The DNA here is from genome assembly GCF_014108415.1 of Molossus molossus. Lineage (NCBI taxonomy): Eukaryota > Metazoa > Chordata > Mammalia > Chiroptera > Molossidae > Molossus > Molossus molossus. Next base: position 87,752,655 of record NW_023425388.1, read on the forward strand.
AAGTTTTCTATCTCTTCCTGATCCAGTTTTGGGAGACTATGTGTTTCTAGAAATTTGTCCATTTTGCTTAGATTGTCGAATTTGTTGCCATATAATTGTTCATAGTAGTTGTTAACGATATTTTGTTCTTCTGTGGTGTCGGTTGTTACTTCTCGTCTTTCATTTCTGATTTTGTGTATTTAGGTTCTCTCTCTTTGTTTCTTGGTGAGTCTAGCTAAGGGTCCATCAATCTTGTTTATCTTTTTGAAAAACCAGCTCTTTGTTTCATTGATCCTTTGAATTTTTTTTTTGGTCTCTATGTCATTTATTTCTTCTCTGGTCTTTACTATTTCCTTCCTTCTACTTGCTCTGAGGTTTTCTTTTTGTTTGCTCTCTAGTTCTTTAAGTTGTGAGGTTAGATAGTCTATTAGGGATTTTTCTTGTTTTTTGAGGTAGGCCTACAGTGCTATGAACTTCCCTCTAAGAACCACTTTCGCTGCATCCCATAGATTTTGTGTTGTTGAGTGTTCATTTTCATTTGTTTCCAAGACGTTTTTCATTTCTTCCATGATCTCCTCGGTAACCCATTCATTGTTTAATAACATGCAATTTAGCTGCCATGTGTTCAAATGTCTTTGCATGTTCTTGTTGCAATTGATTTCTAGTTTCATGCCATTGTGATCTGAGAATATGCTTGATATGATTTCAGTGTTGTTGAAATTGTAGAAACTTAGTTTGTGCCGTAACATGTGGTCTATCTTTGAGAATGTCCCATGTGCACTTGAGAAGAATGTGAATTCTGTAGTTTTGGGGTGTAATTCTCTGTAGATATCTATGAAATCCATTCGGTCTAGTGCTTCATTTAGAGTCTCTGTTTCCTTGCTAATTTTTTGTCTAGAGGATCTATCCATTGATGTCAGCGGGGTGTTGAAGTGTTGAAGTCCCCTGCTTTGATTTTATTGCTGTAGATTTCTCCTTTGAAGTCTTCCGGAAGATTTTTAATATGTTTTGTTGCTCCTATATTGGGTGCATATATGTTTATCAAGGTTATATCTTCCTGTTGGATAGATCCTTTCAATATTATGTAGTGGCCTTCTTTGTCTCTAGTTATAGCCTTCATTTTGAAATCTATTTTATCAGATATGAGTATTGCTACCCCAGTTTTTTTTCCTTTCCATTTGCTTGGAAGATTTTTTCCATCCCTTCACTTTCAATCTATGTGAGTCTTTTGTTGTGAGGTGTGTCTCTTGTAAACAATATATAGATGAGTCATTCTTTCTTATCCAATCAGCTACTCTGTGTCTTTTTATGGGAGCAATCAATCTATTCACATTTAAGGTGATTATTGATATGTACTTATTTATTGCCATTTTTGTTTAGTGTGGTTCTATTTTTCTTCCCATTTCTACTGCTAATTACAGCAGTCCTTTTAACATTTCTTGCAGTGCTGGTTTGGTGCTAATGTTTTCCCTTAGCCTTTTTTTGTCTGGGAAGCTCTTTATTTGACCTTCTATTTGAATGATAGCCTTGCTGGGTAGAGTAGTCTTGGTCAGATCCTTGCTTTTCATGACCTTGATTACCTCATGCCATTCCCTTCTGGCCTTTAGTGTTTCTGTTGAGAAGTCAGCTGAGAACCTTATGGGGTTTTCTTTTTAGGTAACCTGTTGCTTCTCTCTTGCTGCTTTTAGGACTCTCTCTTTGTCTTTAATTTTTGGCACTTTGATTACTATGTGTCTTGTTGCAGGCGTGTTTGGGTTCTTCTTACTTGGGGCTCTCTGTGGTTCTTGAACTTGAATGCCTTCTTCCTTCACCAAATTAGGGAAGTTTTCTGTCACTATTTCTTCAAATATATTCTCTAATCCTTGCTCATTTTCTTTTTCTTTGGGGACTCCTATGATGCAAATGTAATTACGTCTCCAATTGTCTCACAGTTCTCTTAAGCTGTCTTCTTGTTTTTTAATTGTTTTTTTTTTTGGTTTTCTAATTGGTTGATTTCTTCTACCCTGTATTCTAATTCACTGATCCAGCTCTCAGCTTCGTCTACTCTGCTATTTAGATTTTCCAATGTGTTCTTTATCTTTGATATGTCATTCTTCATTTCTTCTTGGTGGTTTTTAATTTCCAACTGGTTGATTTTCAACATTTCTATGTCTTTACTCATGGTGCTCATATCCCAATACATGCTGTTGAGCTTCCTCGAGATCATGGCTCTGAATTCTAGTTCTGTTAACTTGCTTAACTGCATTTCATTTATCTCATCTTTGGTAGAGGTCTCTTGTTCTTTCATTTGGCTTTTGTTTATGTGTTTCACCATTTTGGCTATCACAGTGGGCTTTGGAGCTTGCCAAATTTTCCCTGTGGGTGTTGGTGTTCTGCTGTTTGTGGCTCCCTCTCTTGGTTTGAATGAGGTAGGGAGGACCCAAGTTAATCACCACTGTCAAGTCTTACTTTCCTGGTTAGAGTTGCTAGCCCAGGGAATGGTAGTTATCCTCTAGCTTTTTGCCTGGAGGCTATTAGTAGCAGTCACCTGAAGAACCTTGGTGTCATAGTTGAATGAAAAACTCCCTCAGGTGCTCAGTGTAAGAGGATTTCCCAAGGGTGGGGTGGATGCTGGTTGCTAATGAGCCTCAATTAGCATTTCAATGGCCACCTGGTGGGGTTGAATCTGGGAGGGAAGGGCCGCTTCCTCTCCCCAGGGTGCTGGGAAGGAATAAGTTGTCCACAGTCCTGTGTGGCTGCAACTCATCAAAAGCTCTAAGCGCCCTCCAAGTCCCGAGTGACCCCACACAGTTCCAATCCAGTCTGCCCTCCCTCTGCTGGAGCCCAAGGTGAGTGGCTGCTGCTATTTTAGCCTCTGTCTTGGCTCTTCGCTGTGGACCCACTTGGGAGTGTAACCCGTGGGCGCTTCTCCCAGCTAAGGCTGTTGCTCCCGGCCGAGGCCAAGGCCGAGGCTGTTGCAGGTCTCAGCCGAAGGCGCAGCTCCCAGCCGAGGACACCACAGTTCCCAATCGAGGCCGCCGCAGGTCACAGCCAAGGGTGCAGCTACCACCCGAGGCCGCAGGTCCTATCCGAGGCCACAGGTCCCAGCTGATGCCACCTCAGCTCCCAGACGAGGCCGCTGCAGGTCCCCGCCCCCTCTCGCGTCCTCAGAAGCCTACCAGGAGTGAGTCAGTGTTCCTGGTTATGTGGTCCTCCAAGCTGCTTTTCGGTTGCCTTTTCCTGACGATTTGTCTTTATTTTCGCTGTAATTCCAGTTTGGTCCTGGGAGATGGTCTGTGTAGCTCCATTCATTCCGCCGCCATTTTTAGTCTCCCCACATAGCATTCTTATATGGTGAATGGATGAATGAAAACAATTAGAAATATTTCTTCTTGTGTTAATTTTCAGGAAAATTGAGAATTTTGAGATGGAAAGCACTCCTTGGTAGAATCAAACCTTCATAAATAAAAGCACTAAAGTCTCTATTTGTGCACCAGTCAGTTATCACAAGTAGCAAACTGTAAGTTTTGAACCTCAAATTGGTTTGAGTTTCCTATCATACCAGCTGTAAATGCCATATGGATGAAAGGGGAGGGGCTGGAGAGAAAAGTGGGGAGGAAAAAGGATCACCAAAGCTTTGCTGTCAATTCCAATTGTTTCTTATGATTAGGCACTGTGGGGACTAAAATGTTACATATGGTTCCTGCTTTCATGAATCTACCATCCTTATGGAGAGAATAGAATACTGAAAATTTTGTTTTTTTATTTCCCCTGGTAGCTTGTTATATATTAACAACTGAAAAGAAAAGTAAATACTCCAAATATGGTAAATAAGTGATGTAACTCTAGATACTATTTGCAACCTATGAACTATAGGAAGGGCACATATTGATTTTTAGTATATAAGTGTTATAAAGACATAGAGATTAAATTACAGTCACAAGTATCATTTCAATCAGTAGGACTCATGATAGCATAAAACAAGGAGCAAGGAATGGAAGCCAATATGATAATCCTATCAGACCTAAGTCGAGAACACAATGCCAGCCACGCAGGCCAGGTTGGTCTTTATCTGATGACCCTTAGTCTTTCTTATATCAGTGACTGGAACCATTGAGCCAGTTGCTACAGCTGGAAACTCGAGAGTCAACTATGACTTCACCATTTTCCTTGATTCCACATATCCGAACCACACTCAGCAAGTCCTATTACCTGTACTTCCAAAACATATTTTGACTCTATTCCCATCTCTCCATCTCCATTGCCACCACAGCAGTCCAAGCCACCTTTATCTTTTAAGTAAACTGATGAAAAACTCTTCTGAATTTTTTCTTTCACAGTTGACTCCTTCCAATCTTTCTGTCTAATGGAAGAGAGTAGCAATTAACCCCCCCTCCCAAAAACAACAACAGCAACAAAAAACAAAACTAAAAAACTAAAGAAACGAGTCATAAAGAAGCTGCCTGGAAAGGAGCAGTCACCTGCCAGCCGGGAACACAGCTTGCCAGAAAGAATCCTGCAGGAAGGGCGCCAGGGAAATAAATATCAGAACCTCTCCTCTCAGCTCTGCCATATAGTTTCCTAGTGGGCCAATTCTGAGCAGGTGACCACGTTTTAGCTGCTTTAGAAACTTACTCTGTTTACTTTAAAGATGAGGTAACACACACAAACAAAAACAGCACACGTGTTAATCATTCACACTTTAATAATAATATTTCTATACTTTACTGTATGTAACACAATACAAAGCTCTTTCATTTTTATTGTGACCTCATAAAAGCACTCCCAGGTTAAGAGCACAGATCCTGGGTTCATCAGCTGTGTGACTCTGGACAAGTTCTTAATTTATATACTATCATTTATTCATTTATGAAAAGGGAATAGTGATAATACCTTTTTGGGGGGTGTTGTGAGAATTCAGTGAATCAACACATTTAAAGCCCTCAGCATACTACACAGCATGTGTAAGTGCTTAGTAAATGCCTGCTCTGCTTCTCAGGGGCAGAAATGAAGTTCAATAAACTCTAGGGATTTAAGGCCATTGGAGAGAGAGAGCACACCACATGAGTTTTCTGACTTACAATACAATCCTTTTCATATTCTACATAATTACATAATCATGGTCTATTATTTAGTTTTACCAAACATGCACTTTTTATTGGCTTTGCTCACTATCATGTCTGGTTATTGCTTATCACTACAGGGTAGTGAAAAAATAAATAAAGTGTATTCCATGGCAGTGGATTATTAATTCCAGTCTGAGATTAGTTATTCTACTAACAATAAACCTACTCAGAAATAGCATTTTCATACATGTGCATATTACCACAGTGCCTTCTTCATTAGTTATCTAAATTATTCAATCTAATGCTTAATTTAAAGAGGGTTCTTTAAGTATCCAATAACTGGGAAATTTTAAACTGTTGCCTACAGGATTTATTCACAGCATTGATGTGAGCCTAGCAAATGCTGCCTGGTACACAGTAGGTGCTGAACAAATATTTTTTGAATTAATTAACTAATTAATGAAAGTGCTCCACCTAATATATTGTTTTTATTGATATGTGAGAGAATAAACTGCCTAGAATACTAAAAGACCAGGAAAATGGAGATACCTACATTTAGAAGGAAATGCAGAGGAAAAAAAAATCAATAAATCACAGCGTGGAGGATCTACAGTTAGAAAGGTCTTAATTCAATGTGGCCTTTCAATACAAGGCAAAACCACAATACCATACTGAATTTTCTCAGGCCAATTTAGAAAGAAACTGCTGAAATTTCAGTATTTTCCATAACTACTTTGAGGGAGAAATCTTGGTGGTGCAAGGGTGGGTTTTGAATCTAGATTGTAACAAATGAGAGTTTTATTCCATTGAATAAATGTATCTGATTCCCCACGAAGAGTAAGAGTCTTTTTTGTATTACAAAACAGTTTTTGAAAAAATAAAACCCTTCACTTAAGGATGATTAAAACAGAACAGATCTATGGGCTGGACTAGGGATGCATAACCAAACCCCAACCATTTATTTAAATTCAGCCACGGGCCCAGCCGGTGTGGCTCAGTGGTTGAGAGTCAACCCATGCACCAAGAGGTTGCCCGTTTGATTCCTGGTCAGGGCACATGCCCAGGTTGTGGGCCCAATCCCCAGTAGGGGGCATGCAGGAGGCAGCCAATCGATGTTCTCTCCCATCGATGCTTTTATTTCTCTCCCTCTCCCTTCCTCTCTCTCTAAAATCAATAAAGAAAAAATAAAATAAATTCAGCCATGGATTCTTTCTATGAAAACCATAGATATATAAGGAGAGAGCTTGTGTCCACTACTAGAAATAGAGTGAAAAATACCGTCTATTGAAATGTCTTAATAATTATATATATTTAATCCTCATCTGAGGATATGTTTTTTTTATTTTTATTTTATTGATTTTAGAGAGAGAGAAAGTGGAAGAGAGAGGAGAGAGAGACATTGATATGAGAGATAAACATCATTAGTTACCTCCCATATGCGCCCCGACTGGGGATGGAACTCAAAACTCAGGTATGTGCCCTGACTGGGAATCAAATCCGTAACATTTTGGTGCATGGGAGAAGCTCCAACCAACTGAGCCACCCAGCAGGGCAATACTTTTTTCTATCATAATATTTTAAATGTTTGCTAATGATGGCTACAGTACTGTTTTGAAGAAATAAAATAGAACATTATGGAACCTGAGGCTAATCTTTAGGGCAGACTTCAGATGCTTTGGAATATATTTCAAATAAAGCAGTGATTTTCAGACTTTTTCATTTGATGGTACACACAAACTAATTTCTAAAATTCTGCAGCACACCAAAAACATATTTTTGCCCATCTGACAATAAAAAAAATATATATAATTTTGATTCATTCACACTGGACAGCTATTGTGTTGGCTGTTGTCATTTATTTTTATTTGACAATCTAAGGAAAAGAGGTCAATGCTCCTGACTAGTTGGGTATTGCATATTGTAAAAATTCTTATATCTTTAAAATGTCTCTCAGTAAACTCAGTAACATATTGTAGCAGTTCTAAATAAACAGTAAACAAGTTTTGGTTATACACAGGGTGGGGCAAAAGTAGATTACAGTTGTTCTTTTCTTTTTTATAATCCTCACCCGAGGACATTTTTGCACTTATCTTCAGATAGAGCGGGAGGAAGAGAGGGAAGAAAAGAGAGAGAGAAATATCGAAGTACTGATATTTTATGATTTTTAACACAAAATGTAAGAAAGTTATTTGCTTTTCAAATCATTGAAAAATGTATCTACAGTATCTAAATCTTTTATTCCCCCCTCCCCCACCCTAGGTCTTCAGCGCACTATTGTCTGTGTCAATGATCTATGCCTGTATGCATACACATTCTCTTCCTGCCCCCACCTCCTTCCCTCTGAAATTCATATTTTCCATGAATACATTCTACCAAGGTTTTAGTAACATAGCTCTGGTTCCCAAGATATTGGTAGTATCTTGTTTTGTTGAGATATAATTTTCCTTTTTCTGTGTACTTAGTAGAGTACTTTGAAACCTAAACATGTCCCCTCACCTTCTGTTTAAAGCCTGCGTCAACCTGAGTGAAGATATTTTCTAGGATTAGAAAAGTTGTTCACGATAGTTTAAGGTGGACATCCCAAGTCTTCAATTTGTGCTTCATTAACCTTTTGAAGTGATTTTCCAAAAAATCAGGCCAATTTATTTCAAAAGTAAACACCAAATTCCAAAATAAATTATACATTATTTAAAAGGGATATATATATTTTTTCCTTTCAAGAAATCAGTGTCTTTGATTTTCCTAAGGGCAAAAATCACTTGCTGGTGTAAATTAATATTCTAGAAATTCAAGGCTCCAGAGTGGCATAAAAATAAATTGTTTATAGTTACTATTTTGAATATTACTTTAAAACCTGATTCGACTTATGAAGATTAGTTTCTTTTTTTTTGAAAATTTGCTACTAGTGGCATAAATATAAGGGCCTCCATCATATAAGAAATAGACTGTGTCCTATTCTTTTTCACATCTCAAATTCACCCTTCTTTTTGATGCCTCCTAAAATATTTATAACAGAATGGGGAGAACATTATAGTTTAGGTCAACTGTGAAAGAAAACAGACTAAAACAAAAAAACTGGTTTCGGTAACATTAACCAGGGTCTATCATATTAAAATACAATCCCCCCCACAAATAATGCTGGGACCCAGTCAGTGTGGCTTGCTGGTTGAGCATCGACCCATGCACCAAGAGGTCGCTGGTTCAATTCTGGCCAGGGCACATGCCAGGTTGTGGGCCAAATCCCCAGTGTGGAGCATGCAAGAGGCAGCCAATTCTCATCGATATTTCTATTTCTCTCTCTTTCTCCCTTCCTCTCTCTCTAAAATCAATAAAGAAAATATATATTTTTAAAAAGAATAATGCTAGGTGTTAGATCCCTTCATAATCTTCCTAAAAATTTTTTAGCAATTCAGGACTTTTGTTTTGTTTTAAAAACCATTTTTAAATGGGTCACTGTTTAAAGCATTTTTAAATGTCAAGTTCAGTGACATTAAGTATATTCACATTGTGGTACAGCCATTACCACCATTCATCTCCAGAACATTTCATCTTCTCAAACTGAAGCTATTTACTCATTAAACACTAGCTCCCCATTTTCTCTTTTGCCAACCCCTGGTCACCACCATTCTCCTTTCTTTCTGTGAATCTGACTGCTCTAGGCACCTCATATAAGTGGAATCATTCAGTATTTGTCCTTTTGCCACTGGCTTATTTCACTTAGCATAATGTCCTCAAGGTTCATCCATGTTATAGTGTGTGTCAGAATTTTTTTGTTTTAAGGCTGAATAATATTCTATTGTAAATATATATACTACGTTTTGTTCATCCATTCATCTGTTGATAGATGAATGGTTGCTTTGGCTGCCTCTACCTTTTGGCTATTGTGAATACTGCTGCTGTGGATATTGGTGTACAAATATCTGTTTGAGTCTCTGCTTTCGATTTTTTCGCATATATATTTAGACATGAAATTGGGTATCATAAAGTAATTCTATTTTTAATTTTTAGAAAACTGCCACACTGCTTCCCTAGCTAATCCAGGGCTTTTTAAAAAAATAGTAAAAATAAAATCTTGTCCTATTAGCCCATAAATATAACATACAAATCACATTCTTAAATTGCTATTTGGCCTAAAAGTGTGTATATAAACATTGAATGTGAAGTGATAATTAGATATTATGAAGACCATAACTTTCTTATCTTCTGGAATTTAATTACAAATGTTGCATGTAAAGGTTTTATTTTTAATAATAAAGACTTTTGAGCTATAATGTATTGTGATTTTGTCACAGGTATAAGGTATAAAGAAATTCTTTAAAAATACACGTGAGAGCCAATACATTTTGCTCAGTGGTTATAGCATCAGCCTGCTGACTGGAGAGGCCCGGGTTTGGTTCGCGTTAAGGGTACGTACCTTGGTTGCAGTTTGTTTCCGGCCCTGGTGGGGGTTGTGTGGGTGGCAGCCACTTGATGTGTCTCTCTCACATTGATGTTTCTCTCTCTCTTCCTCCCTCTTTCCCTCCCCCTCTATCTGAGGATAAATGCAAAAATGTCCTCGGGTGAGGATAAAAAAAAAATACATGTGAGCATGTTCAAAAATAGATATGCTGATTGGCAATACTGAGTAATAAAATTATATACATCAATCTCTATCAAATTCAATCACAAGTTATTCAGAACCATTAATTTCTGTGAAAATAATACACACTTAAATCTCCAAGGTATTTGCAGTCATTGCACATTGAAATATTCTATTGTTTCATAGTTCCCATCAAATTGCACTTATATGATATTTGCTTATATTTATTTCTCTCCTTTACCACACTGTACATTACATGCAACCAATACACTGGAGAATCCTAGATGCTTAAATAATATTTTGTGAATGAATAAAAACAAAAACATATTTTTAGATTAATTGCCTGATTTCCTTCAGGCCAACTGCCTCATTTCTTTCATACGTGGTGTAACAATTTAAAATAAAATCTGTTCGTGGGTACCCAAGCTAAATTGCATCACTCATATTAAATTTCTGCTGCTATTCATGGCAACTGTTTCTGCACCTGGCAATCTGCACAGCTCTGAAGTTTACCCCTTACTGTTAAAAAGAATTGATCACTTGATCGCTTTTGCAAAAGATTCAAGCTGTTAGACCACAATTAATTTGGGGATGCTATTAGAACCTAGCAGGTGAAAAAACAAAGCCATTTATTTAACACCTCTTCTTACTGATAGTTACAGCAACTCTAGGTGTGCACATTAATGAGTCAGGCTGCTTAGTTTGCACCCAAAAATGATGCATGCCTATGAACTTTTGTGCTGTTCACACACACATAGAAAGAGGCTCCTACTAGATGTATTAACAACAAAGCAATCCTTGGATGGAAAACTCAGCACAGTAGGTCACAATTATAGAATTGGAAAACAACTCAAAAGGGCAAATTTTATTGACAGAAGGGAGCTGAGTAATGTCTCCTACAGACACTTTCCTCAGTGAGTTTCATTGAGCTAGTAGGGCCTTATATATAAGCATATATAGAAGCATTTTAGTGTGGTCACTAGTTAAGTGGTTACAGCATGCAATGCATAATGGGAGACAGTAAAAATTGACAAGTAAATTAAATGTTTTTGTTTGCTTATTTAATTACTTTTCTCCTTATACTATAACTTATATCAAGACTATGTCCTCTATTGCTCATTCCTCTGATCTCATTTAGAATTACATATATTATCTTTTAAATAAATTTTATTTTCTCAAGTTACATGAACCAAATGCAGTTTGGGGTAAATGAGGCAGAGCAAAATTCATGTGGTCAGAATCTTATTACATTCACAAACTGAAACAAAACCATATGACCTCATCCCTTCTTCCAATCACACACAAATACATATAATACACACATACACATACACTTTTTTCTGAGTATGTTGTCCTCACTCTCAATATTTGAAAAAAATGTAACGACTGCAAGTAGCGCAGAACCATATATATATGTATATATATGTGTGTGTGTGTTTTCCTTATACATGCATATAAATTAGGCACAGTAAGAAATTAACAACTAATACTAAAATGAAACACTATACTGTAATGAGAGTTATGTGAATGTGGTCTCTCTCTCTCTCTCAAAATATGTTATTGTACTATACTTACTATTCTTGTGACGATATGAGATAATAAATACCTCCATGATGAGATGGTGAATGACAGGCATTATGATGTACTGTCAGGCTGCAACTGACCACCTGTTTGGCCCTTATTCTTTGATATTTGTATATCCAGTCCTCTGTTAATTGCCTAATTTTTTAACTAAGTTGTTGAATGTTATTGGCATAATACTGTTCATAATATTCCCTTAATATTATCTATTTCATGCTCATTAGATCAGTAAGTGACACTACCTCTTTCATTCAGGATTTTGGTAATTTGTGTTTTCTCTCACTCCTGTTGTCTTGCTCTGTCCAGGTAGGTGTGCACCAATTTTGTATGGTATTTCAAAGAACCAGCGTTGGCTTTGTTGCGTGCCTGTTTTTGATTTGATAGTTCTGCTCCCATGTTTATTGTTCCTTTTTTGTATTTGCATTGTCTCTATTTTGATCATTTTTCCTAGCTTCTCAAATTTATTTAGATACTTTGTCTTTTATACTCTAAGCACTTATTCATTTATTTATTTTTTCAACTTAAATTTATTTGAGAGACAAAGGAAGGGAAGGATGGAGGAAAGGAGAGAGGGAGAGAGCCAGAGAGATATTGATTTGTTTTTCCATTTATGTATGCATTCATTGGTTGATTCTCACATACGCCCTGACTGGGAATTGAACCCACAATGTTGCATATCAGGATGATGCTCTAACTAAATCAGCTACCCTGCCAAGGCTATACTATAAGCATTTAAAACTTAACACTTCTCTCTAAGCACTGCTTTAGTTGTATCTCAAAAATTTTGTTTTGATGTGTTTAATTATTCAATTCCAAAGTTTTTATAATTTTCTTGATATTTCTTCTTCGGATTAAAGTATGTTTTGTAATTTCCACATAAATTTTTTTCTGACCATCTTATCGTTATTTATTTCTTAGTCTTATTTTAGTCAGAAAGTCAGAGACTATCTACTACACACACACACACGTTTTCTAGCCCAGCATATGACCTATTTTCTCCTATAATTCCAAGATTTTAATTTTTTTACATAGTTTGAAAATAATGTTTGACTTTCTTTGTGTTTATTCTGTTGGGGTGTGTAGAATATCTTGAACCTTTAAATTCGTGTTTTTCATCAAATTTGGGGAATTTTTTTTGCCTTTATTTCTTCATTTATTTTGTCTAATTTTTTTTCTCTTTTCCTCCTGAGATTCAAATATATTTTTGATACAGTCCTAAGGATCCCAAAGCACCAGTCCTTTAAAAAACAAACAAACAAACAAACAAACAAACAAAAACACAACAAACCAAAACTCTCTGTTCATTTAGACTGGAATAACATCTATTAATCTCTTTTCAAATTCACTAACTCTTCTGTCATTTCCAATCTACTAGTAATTCCATCCAGTAAAGTATTTAAATTCATACATTTCATTTTTCTGTCCTATAATTTCTTTTGGGTTCTTTTTACATCCTTGAAGATAGTTATAATAATAGCTTTAAAATGCTTAACTGTTAATTTCAAAATCTGAGTCATTTGAGATGTATCTGTTAATTGTGTTTTCTTTTGAGTTTGAGCTACATTAAGCTATTCTTATATCAAGTAATTTTGGATTGTATCCTGGGCATTGTGAATGCAACATTATAAGATTCTGTGTTCTGCTTTATAACTTTTTTGGAAGTAGATAACTTGGCTGAATTCATACTGCCAATGCTCAAATCCTTTGTGGTGGGTATCATTTAAAATCTCAGAACAGTTCTTTTAGCCTTAGCATGGCTGTCTGGTATCTGCTCCATATATATGCAGTTTGGGGATCACCCAGAGATTAGAAGAAATTTAGGGCTTCCCCTTGGTGGTTTTCTCTTCTCTGGGATTTCTCATTCTCACTTTCCATTTGTTATGGTTGCTCCCTATTGTCTCTGGTTCTGCATGCTAGTCAGATGGAAGGTTTCTCTCCTAGTTTAGGTGCCCAGCATGACAAAGACCAGGAAATGATCTCAACCAAAAGCTGTAAATGGAAATTTGTCTTGTGCAGTTCTCTTCCTCCCAGTGTCAACCTTCCCAGTATCTGCCTCTGTTCAGTAGATCTCTAGAGCCTTCAGATAGTAGTTTTTCAAAAGAATAGTTTATCCAGAGTTTATAGTTGGTATCTGTAGAATAACTGGTCAAATAGAAGCAACTCAGGTATTAAAGAGAGACAGAGCTCTCACTACTAATTTAAAACCCACATTATTAATGTATATTTTTTCATTCATTCACTGACCAATTCATTCATTTATTTCTTCATTCAATAAACACAGAGTGTATGTTTTTTTAATCCTCACCTGAGGATATTTTTCCATTGATTTTCAGATAGAGTAGGAGGGAGGAAGACAGAGAGAGGGAGAGAAACATTGATGTGAGAGAGGCACACTGATTGGTTGCCACCCATATGACCCCAACCAGGGCTGGGGATGGAACTATAACTGAGGTATGTGCCCTTGATGGGAATCAAACCCTCGACATTTTTGGTCTGTAGGCTGACACGCTAACCACTGAGCCAAACCGGCCAGGGCAACACCGAGTGTTTTTAAAGAAAATAATCATTCTCAGAAATGTGTGAAATACTGAATAAGACAGACACTGTATAAAATTATAGAGTATTAAAATTTTTAGAGCAATTAAATTGACATGCACAGAATTCCAGACCTTTGTATTGATTTATGTAATTTCCTGACAATCTTGTTTTCATGACCTATATTATACATAGTTTCAGTAATACTGGGGGCCATGATTATTACTAAATATTTTTTGAGCTGTGATGATATGCTTTTAATTGTAATTATAAACAAATATCAGAGATAATAGTTATACTGCATTGATAATAATAAATATTTACAACCATGCTCCATTCCCCTGTTCTCCACAGCCCCAACACACAAACACCAGAAGCAAAAAAAGTTTTTTCTACCACTAACAGATTAACATTCTTTTCAGCAAAAACTAATCCAACTTGTATCATACAGAATCATCTTCTAGTGATATTGAGTTATTTTCTAATCCCAAAATAGCCATGTCAATGACTTCAAATTAAAGACCAATCTCTATTTTCAATTTTAAGCTCATCAAAGTAGGTTGCTTCTATTTGTCATTCAAGACTGTGTCATTTAAGAAATAGAAGAAATGGGTTGAATAGCTTTGTTCTTATTAATAATTTCCCTAAATGTACATCTTTTCAAAAATTTAAACACAATAAAACTTAAGATTTCAATTTTTTTCTCAAATTGAAAAGAGTTACAATATAACTTTCTGGGATTATTAATACTTTTCTACTGTAAGAAACAAAAGAAATCATAACAAAACAGTAGAATCTTTTTGTTGAAAACCACATGGACATTGTTCGAGATTTAGAATTTGTTTGATGACACGTTTAGTCATTCTTTTATAAGCATTAAATAACCGGATCCAGGACACCTCTGGCCACAGTCTATTTTTAAAATTTGAAATCATTGTGTAAGAGCTATGTCGGCATGCCAAATGAATTTTTCGGCCCATTTCCACTGTATCAACTAACATACTTCAATTGACAAATTGCACTTTGGCGTGAACAGAAGGATGGACTTCTGCCACATTGTTTTGTCCCAGTAAAATAACTATAAACTATAAAGTGTGTTGTTTATTTATAGAGCCTGAGGATGGCAGGTTTAATGGTACTAAAAGGACAACAAATGGATGGTGAGTTGAAGACCAAACAGGCTTAGCAGGAGATGGACAAGGTCATTTAGCACAGTCTATGGAATTCTCTGACATCAGTTTCATCCCACAGGTTATCACTGCCTTTCTTTTGTTAACCTTGCCTAATTAGAACCTGTCAGCAAGAACGGAAAGATTAGATATTTTTCTCTAGGGCTTTGAGCACAGAACCAATATAGGGAAAACACTAGGGAGAATGATTTGGAATAGCCTGAGACACATTTTCTAATGACAAAGGTCCAAAAATGAAAGGGGATTGCTTGGAGGTTATTACCATATCATAGAAGTGTTCAGGCTGAAGCTGTGCTATTTGAAGAGGCATTTATAATAAAAAATGAAGTAAATGATGGGGATTGGAGTAGATGTATGATGTACTCTCATCTAAGGTGTCCTTTAAGGTATAACCAATGTATATAAAGTTATTATTTTCATAAAACATTAAAATAAATAGTTTCAATTTACTTCTTTTTATTGTGGCCTTTCTACAATACTTTTCTTGGGGTCATTATATATACCACAGTTTATTTATCACATTTTGCTTGATTGAGCTTTGCAGATATTACATTTCTACAAAATGAAGGTTTGTGGCAACTCTGCATTGAGCAAATCTATCAGTATAATTTATCCAATAACATTTGCTCACTTTGTGTCTCTGTGTCATATTGGTAATCTCACAATATTTCAAAAATTTTTATTATATTTTTTATGGTGACCTGTGGTCAGTGATCTTTGATGTTACTACTGTGTTTGTTTTTGGTTGCCACGAACTATGCTCATATAAAATGGTGAACTTAATCAACAAATGTGTGTTCTAATTACTCCACTGACTGACTGTTCCCCATCTTTCATCTTCTCAGACCTCACTATTCCCTGAGAGACAAAAATGTTGAAATTAGAACTATTAGTAACCCTATAATGACCTTTAAGTGTTGTGAAAGGAAAAGTTATGCATCTCCCACTTTAAATAAAAGCTTTGAAATGATTAGGCTTAGTGAGGAAGGCCAAGATAGGCTGAAAACTAGGCTTTTTGCACCAGTTACATAAGTTGTGAATACAAAGCAACAGTTCTTGAAGGAAATGAAAAGTGCTACTCCAGTGAACGTATAAATAATAAAGCGAAACAGCCTTGCCCATGATATGGATAAAGTTTTAGTGGTCTGGATAGAAGATCAAACAAGCCACAACATTCCCTTAAACCAAATCCTAATCCAAAGCAAGGCCCTACTTCTCTTCTTTGCATGAAAGCTCAGAGAGGTAAGGAAGGTGCAGGAGAAAAGTCTGAAGCTAGCAGAGGTCAGTTCATAAAGCTGAAGGAAAGAAGCCATTTCTATAAATAAAAGGGCAGATGAAGCAGCAAGTGCTGATTTAGAAGCTGCAGCGAGTTATCCAGAAGATCTAGCTGAGATAATTAGTGAAGGTGGCTACACTAAACAACAGATGTTCAATGTAGATGAAACAGCCTTCTGAAGAAGATGCCATCCAGGACTTCCATAGCTAGAGAAGAAAAGTCAATGTCTGGCTTCACAGCATCAAGGGACAGGCTGACTCTCTAGTTAGAGGCTAATGTTCTAATGTAGAGGCTAACGTACTTTAAATAGAAACTAACAGTCATTTACCATGCCGAAAATCCTAGGGATCTTAAGAATTATGCTACATAATGGAACAACAAAGACTGGATGACATTACATCTGTTTACAATATGCTTTAATGAATACTTTAAGCCTATTGTCAAGATCAATTGCTCAGAAAAAACATTCCTTTCGAATTGCTATTGCTCATTGACAATGCACCTGGTCACCCAAGAGCTCTGATGAAGATGCATGATGAGATTAATACTGTTTTCATGCCTGCTAACAACATCCATTCTGCAGCCCATGGATCAAGTCATTTTTACTTTCAAGTCTTATTATTCAAGAAATACATTTCAAAAAGCAATCAATGACATAGGTAGTGATTCTTCTGATGGATCTTGGAAATGTCAACTGAAAACCTTCTTGATGGGTGTTTCCTCAAAAAAATTAAAAATGGAACTGCCAATGGACCCAGTGATTCCAATTCTAGAATATACCCTAAGAAGCCTGAAACACCAATCAGAAAGAATATATGCACCCTTATGTTCATAGCAGCACTATTTACAATAACTAAGATCTGGAAACAGCCCAAATGTCCATCAGTAGACGAGTCGATAAAAAAGCTGTAGTACATTTACACAATGGAATACTACGCATCTGTAAGAAAGAAAGATCTCTTATCCTTTGAGAAGACATGGAGGAATCTGGAGAGTATTATGCCAAGCGAAATAAGCCAGACAGAGAAAGACAAGTGCCACATGATCTCACTTATTTGTGGAACATAATGAACAAAATAAGCTGTCGACCAAAAGAGATCCAGAATCATGGAAGTAAGGAACAGACTCACAAACCTCAGAGGGTCGGGGGGGGGGGTAGGAGGGGAGGGAAGAGATAAACCAAAGAACTTATATGCATATATATGCACAATCAATCCACAGGGACATTAGGCTGGGGAAGGGAGGGGGGGTAGGAGGGAGGGGTTCAATGGGAAAAAAAGGGGGACATCTGTAATACTTTCAACAACAATGATAAAAAAAAAACTTCTGGATGGGAAAAAGTAAAATTATAAAGAAAAAAAACCCTTCTGAAAGTATTCACTATTCTAGATGCCATTAAGAACATTCAGGATTCACGAGAGGAGGTAAAAATATCAACATTAACAGGAGTTTGGAAGAAGTTGATTCCAGCCCTCATGAATAACTTTGAGGGGTTCAAGACTTCAGTGAAGGAAGGAACTGCAGATGTAAAAATAGCAAGGGGACTAGAATCATAAGTGGAGTCTGAAGATGTGATTGAATTGCTGGAATTTCACTATAAAACTAACAGATGAGGAGCTGCTTCTTAAGAATGAGCAAAGAAAGTGGTTTCTAGAGATGAAATCTGCTTCTGGTGAAGATGCTATGAAGATTTTTGGAATGACAACAAATAATTTAGAATATCACATAAACTTAGTTGATAAAGCATTGGCACATTTTGAGAGAATTGACTTCAATTTTGAAAGAAGTTCAACTCTGGCACATTTTGAGAGGATTGATTCCAATATTGAAAGAAAGTCTAATGTGGGTAAATGCTATCAAACAGCATTATATACTACAGAGAATTTGTGAAAAGAAGAGTCAATTGATGAGGAAATCATCATTGTTGTCTTATTTTAAGAAATTGTCACAGCCTTCCTAATTTTTGGCAACCACCATCCTGATCAATCTGAAGTTATCAAAATCGAGGCCAGATCCTCCACTAACAGAAAAATTATGACACACTGAGCTCAGATGATGATTAACATTTTTTGGCAATACAGTATTTTTTAAATTAAGGCATGCACATTGCCTTTTAGACATAATTCCATTGCACACTTAATAGACTGCCGTATAGTTGTTATAAGATAGTAAGAAGCTAGGAAAATTCTAGGATAGGCAGTCTAGGGAAACTAAGACAGATAGTTAAACAGCAGTTTGCAGGACCTAGTAAATCCTAACTTCTCTAAGCCAGGGACACTTAGGAGTAAAGGGTTTGCACTTCTCCCCAACCAGAGGGTAAATAGCTTATATCACATTACTCAAGGAGGCAGATAACAGGAATCCAATTAGTGTCATTTGCCAACCACACCCAAGGACAGACAAATTAAGGGAATAAACCTCATTTTGGTACATCAGCATAAAGCTGATGAATAATTTATTGATTTTCCCCTAAGACCTCTTCTAAACACCCAGCCTTTAAAAGCCCTGAAAACAAAGGTCCCAGCACAATCTCCTTTCTAGGAACACACCTGCACTTCCCTACCCTTCCCTTTTTTCCCAACAGAATGCATCTCCTAAACTCCAAAGGACCCCACTAGGCTTGCAACCACGGGAGCAATGGGCAGCGGTAGCTCATCTGGGGCTAACCTCCTGAACCTGTCTCCAAGGCCCCCTTTTCTCTGACTCCCAGTGAGCCAAAGCAGCTCAGCATGGGCTCTCCTGTTGCTTCTTCTATGCTAAGCCCTTCCTGTTTCACTGTCCTGAGTGTGCTTTTACTGCAGCCAATATATTCTTGCTTGCTTTGCTATACTTTGTCTCTTGATTGAAATCTTTCCTTCAAGAAGACAAGAACAGAGGTCTCCTCTTCTCACTGGTAACATAGTGTCAACATAATTTTATATGCACTGGGAAACCAAAACTTTTATGTGACTTACTTTACTGCAACATTTGCTTTATTGCAGTGGTGTGGAACTGAAGACATAATACTTCTGAAGTATGCCTGCATTTGTAAAATAATCTAAAAATCAAGTATGTAAGAAAAAAATTTAATATAACAAATGAATTTGATGTCTTAAATTATTGCATTTTTTAATCTGCAGTAACTGATAACTTGTCTAATTATGTTTTAAACAATAAAAACCTTTACATATCTTCCTGGTATGTTTTAGTAGTTCAATGAGGTCTTCAAGGGCCTAGGAGTTTTCATCCTTTTGCTTCATTCTCACTGTGAAGACTTTTTTTCAGTCAGCCTTTTTGCTTCAGACTAGTAAAAGTGCTGCTAATATCCCAGTTATCCAGGGAAACGTTCTTTCTTCAATGCTTATTTCTTTTGTCAAGAAGAGAAAATTTTCCCAAAAGCAATCCAAAGAATTATTTTGAAATAATATCAATGTTAAGAACTATGTCATATGACTGTTCTTAGACAAAAACTGATAAACGAGGATAGGATTACCATGATTAATTTAGACTACTGTTTCTCAGCTAGGAGTAGTACTACTCACTAAGGGGTATTCATAAACCTTTGAGGGATTTCTTTTTAAAATTTTTATTGTCACTGTGCCTGGGACATTAAGCTTCACTTGAATTGTGAAGGCCAAAAATAGTAAACATAATAGTATCTGCAAAAAGCTGTGTTCAATGAAGACTTAAGGCTTCAAAAGTCTCATTGAAAGCACTAATTTAGGCAAAAATAACACCTTCCCTTGGGAATGGGCACATTTCTCCCAAAAACAGAATTGTATTTATGGTGGTAAGAACAAAAAGGACGCACTGTGGTGGGCAAGCAATTGTGTGTGCCACAATTTTTATGCTTTCCATGACTCATTCCTTTATTTTAACAAAACTCTGAAACCACAAAGGGAATGCATGTGTAAAAATGTAAATACCTTGTGGGAGATATATATAACTTTGACTCGCTATTGTTTTGCATAGTGCTCTACATTCTGCCTCAATAAATATTAGTTGACAATGTTGAAAATGGCATTTGTGAGGGGTGGTACACCAACCTGAAGAGAAAAATAAGCATATCTGGTGTGAACAAAAAAGGGGCTCTGAGCTAAATTCCACAAGCTCAAAGACTGAAAGTAGCCTCATAGGGTGACAGGTTCATAAATTCCTAGCAGGGCAGGTCATGGTGGGTTGTCACTCCCTAGGCTTATAAAAATTTTATTTTTTGCCTTAAGCAAGCTCTGTGGATTGTTTTTGTGCATCTAGGTTAACACACTGTTAAAATGCTAAGAGTAATCAATCTTCTTTCACAAACCTTTGGGAGGTGAAACCACCCTCAAGGAAGCATATAATCTTGTTAACTATCTTGTAAACCAGTCATAGAGATTTTCCCATCCTACTTTCTCCCACCTTCATAGAATCTTCCTTATTTACCCTCCTTAATTCCAAATGTATCAAAGGAAGTGCAGAACTGTCATTTTCTGGAACTGGGGTCTTGCTTCCCAGCCTGTTGTCAGTTTGGCTCAATAAACTCATAATATTCTCTACAGGTCTGGGCCCTTCTTACACAGACACTGGTGATGACAATGGTCACAACATTACTCAAACACTCGCAGTTAGTTTTACTCAAAAGCATTATTATGGCCTGAACTATGATTTGTGTCATTTCATATAATGGACCTTTGAAGCTTTTAAAAATTAAATTCCTGATCAAAAAGACAACTCTAAGGGTAATATTCTTCACTTTCATCAGAGTAAAATGGAATTTTGATATAAAATAAATTGAAGGGGATTTTACTTATTTTAATTTTTTTATTCTTTAATGATTTTAGAGAGAGAGGAAGGGAGAAGGGGAGAGAGAGAAACATCAATGAGAGAGAACATTGATTGGCCGCCTCCTGCATGCCCTCACTGGGGATCTGGCCCACAATCTGGGCGTGCGCCCTGATCGGAAATCAAACTGACGACCTCTTGGTGTGTGAGTCGATGCTCAACCACTGAGCTACACCAGCTGGGCTTGAAGGGGATTTTAATAATGCAAGAAAACTTGTACCAAGATCAATTTTAAGACTACATGAAGCATTCGTGGGAAATGTTTTAATAGTCAGATAACAACTAACTAAATGTTAGGCGATATAAACTACTTTTATAGGCATTGTAAAAAAAGTACAGTTAGGAAAGTACCAGGAAAAGCTATTGAAATGTTTAACTCATTTGTAAAGAATTTTAATTATTTCTGGTAATTATCTATTTAGTAAAATTTTATTACCAGTGTAACTAAATCTGAAGAGGACTGCCAGGTTCACTCCATCATTTCTATAAATACTACTTCCTCATCTGTCAAAGAAAAAAACACCTATGATTACTTATGAGTCCCATCCAAATTGGATATGCTCCTAGACTCTCCCACTCTGTGACCTACGTTATGAAAAACTTAATGGATATATCTTTGATCTGTGCATGGTGAAAAACCTTACTGATATTAATATATTTAATATTTTATCTCAATCTTTTATTTCCTGTATTTATATAATCTCATTTATGCAACTACCTTTGTGCTCACCGAGCCCAGTTATGCACAATTAGTTGCTTAATAAATGCTTTTTAAGTATGATAATGATAAATTACCTTCTCAAGTTTAATAATGATTCTCAAGTGACCTGATAAAGTTCCTACATAATAGAAAAATATCCACTCTACTTCACATGTGGAATCAAGCCTATTTTTAAATAACTTGGAAGAAAATAAGATTAAATCTAGTAAGATTGTTATAACTCCTAAACTCCCAGAGGCCTTCACGACAACCAAAGGGGTTGTCAGTTTACTCTTTTACTGAAGAACATTCTTCACTAACTAATCCCTAAGTAATCGCTAACCCTGGGGTAATAACTACCCCTTGAGTAATCCTGGGCGGCACCAGGGATAATCTATTGAAAACATCTTGACCTTTGAGATGTCTGGGAAACTGAGTAACAGGTAATTAACTAACTGCTAAATTCCGCTTCTGTAACATGCTTGCTTACATGTAGCAACCCCCTTACAAAATCCTATAAAACGGAGCCATTTTAGCTCTCCGGGGCCGCAGTTACTCCTGTGTGGGACATACTGCAGGTGCCTGCGGACTTAGCTCAATAAACTCCTTTTATTAAACCCCATCTCGTCGTCTGAGTTTGGTCGATCTCCTGGGTTACAACAAGATCTGGTATCCATTTCTGCCAAGTTTTATTTTTATTGAAAGTATTACAGATGTTCCCCCCTTTTCCCCTCATTGACAGCCTCCTCCCTGCTCCCACCCACTTCTGCTTTCCCTAAACTAATGTCTGTGTCCACTGGTTGTACATATACACGTACAAGTTCTTTGGTTTATCTCTTCCTACCCCAAGCCAAGTTTGAACATGCATGCACATTCACTTGGTCTTACATGTTTAAGTTAGACAAGAAAAGCTAATTTATAAAATCAAATTGAGACAGGCCAGTAAGCCAGGACAGCAAAATAGGGAAAGTAAGATAGTTAAACAGCAGTTTATAGCCTTCTAGTAAATCCTATCTTCCCTAAACTAAGGACACTTAAGAGTAAATGGTTTGCATTTCTCCTACCCAATCTGGGGGTAAATAGCTTAAATCACCTTACCCTGGAGACAGATAACAAAAATCCAATTAATGCCATTTGCCAACCACACCCAAGGAGAGATGATGTTAAGAGAATAACTCTCATTTTGGTACATGAAGCTGATGAATATTTTATTGAGATCCTCCCCTATGACCTCCCCTAACCCCTCATTCTTTAAAACCCCTCAAAATGAAGGTCTCAGCATTCTCTCCTTTCCAGGAGAATGCCCACTCCTCCCGCCAAGGGCTAGGTCCCTTTCTGGTAACAAAATGATTATGTGGAAGGCAGTTAGACATGAGCAGAGCAAGGACAATGGGTCAGGTACAGAAGGTCACAAGGGTAAAGAGCCCTGGGTGCCTAGCAAAGAGCAATCAAACAAAAGGGTGGGACCTCACTTCTAGGTGACCTTTGCTTCCCCAACATATCTGTGATCCTGTGGTTTGAATCCTTGACCTTTCCTCCTTAGACATAACATCTAGGCCTCAGCTGTATTTCAACTCCAGTCCCAGAAGAGCAGCAAAACCGGACAAGCAATGCCCTGGCTGTCCCAGGACCAAATGTGTTGAATAATGACCCCTGCCCTGCCACCACCAATCAATCAGTGGAGACCCCACCCTGAGAGGACAAACCTGAAGAGCTGCTGAATATTCTAGTAAGATCCTCCCCTGGGACCTCCCCTGAAAACCCTTAGGATGGAGGACCCAGTGCACTCTCCTTCCCAGGAGCACGTCCCTGCCTTTCCCTTTTCCTTTCCCTTCCCCGTCCATTCCCCCAGATGTGTCACCCTTACCTTCTTCACTTCTAAGCTCCACGGGCCCTTCCTTTACCTCTATGACTTCTTTCCTAAGCCCATTTCTTATGCAAATTACTTCTTCTACCTCTGTAATTTTTTAAATAAATGTTCTCTTATAATTTGGGTCTTGGCTCTGAATTCTTTCTTAGCCATAACTCAATGACCAAGGTCTATTTTCACTGTTTACAATTAGACCAGACTCAGTATATGGATATCACAGTCAACTAAATTGCAATACAATAGCAGGGTTATCTTTATTATCGTATTTATTTTTTTCTTTTTCTTTTTTTTTTTTTGAGGATTAAAAAATATTTTTTAATGAAAGGAAAGCACTATCTTACTGTGTGTCCTGGAAGATCAGAGGTGTGCCACAGATATTAAAAAACCACTGCAGACTTGTCATACATTAGGAAAAAGTGGCTTTTTACTATACAGTCTTATACATTTCCACCCTAAGCCTCAAGGGGGCGGGAGAAGATGCACATGGAAAACAAATGAGAGACCCAGGCGCTGTGTGCTTAGGCCGCGCTGGCTCCAGTTCTTGCTCCAGTGCACATTTCCTTTCCTTGGTTGCCGTGCTTCGTATTTATTTTTTTCAAGGGTAAATGTATAATTCTGGAAACAATATTTGGTCTATGGCATTATGTTCATTATAAGGAACTGCATACTATTCTATTCTACATTGTTATTTTACACTATTTAATATTTGCATAGGAAGAATATATATAAAATAATTTTCTTTCATATACAAACACAAAAATATGAGTGCTCAAAAATTAAATTTGAAATGTTTACCAGTGCTTTAAACAAAGGATAGCTAGCAGTTTTGCTGGTGCTGTAAAATTTTAGAAAATCAGATAAGACCATAAACTAATTACCTGTAGATGTTTGTAACTTGATTCTTCTCTAATTGAAAATACTTTGTCATAATATAGGACTCTCAAAATAATTCAATTTTTAATTCAGTTCTGAAATGTGAAAAATGTACTTGACATAGAAATCATTTATGAAATACTGAAGTTTATGGGAAGAGTCCTTTTTCCTTATTTATTTGTTTTTTTAAACTAAATTTATTGGAATAACATTGGTTAATGGGATCATGTAGATGTCAAGTGTACATTTCTATGATATTCTACAAAAATCATGCAGTTTCAGCAAGGAAATTGCCAGAACATTGTCAAAGGCAATGACTAACAACTTTACTTTCTCCAAGGATTATTACTCTAGTATCTATAAACTTGACTAATTTAACAATGGCCATTTTCCCCTCCAAATATTTGCTTCTGAATGGGAGCTTAGTAGAGGCAGCCTCAAATTCATTTTCATTCATACCTCTGAATCAGTTTCATATACTGTATTACGCTTCTCAGAATTATTGTGTGAATACATTGTTTTCCCCTGAACCCAAAATAAAAATTCAAAATCCTCATTGTATGATTTTATTTATTAAATTAATTTAGCAAATATTTTTGTACGTTTGCTTTATAATAGGCACAGGGGATGCAATAATGAGCAAAGCAAACATAGTTCTTACCCTAGGGGAGATTATACATTTTATCTCATCTAAGACAAAACTTAATATCAATTGATAACAAACATTCATTTTTCCTTTCTTTCCCTAGCTTTTTGATTTCCCTGTAGTAAATAATCCAGAATTTATATCCCTGCTTATATTTCAAACATTTATTCCAAATTTACCTTTTGGCAGGTAAAATCCAATCCTTTTCTTTTTTCTTTCTCCTTTTCCTCTTCTTCTCTCCTCTCTTCCCTTTCTAACCTTCCTTCTCCTTCTCTCTCTCTCTCTCTCTCTCTCATAGAACCCAGGATAATCTTTCCAAGGTCTATATAACATAATTAGCTATTAGGGAATACAAATTAAAATCATAAGGAGATACCATTACACACCTCTTAGACTATTTAAAATTATGAAGGCAAACAAAAACAAGTGTTGATAATGAGATGAAGAAACTGGAACTTTCCTAGATCACTGATGAGAATGCAAAATGATAAAGCTACTCCGTAAAGCAATTTAAAAACTTCTTATAAAGGTAAACACATACTCACCAAATGATTCAGCAATTCCACTTATAGGTATTTATTTACCCAAGTGAATTGAGAACTTATGCACAAAGACTGTATTTGAGTGTTTTATTATTCATAATATTTTTTATATAATGAATATTATTAAAAATAGCCCAATATTGGGGGAAACCACTAGCTGTAGAATGAATAAACAAATTATAGAAAATGTATTCAATGGACTACTACTCAACAATAAGAATAAACAAACTACTAGTACATGTAACAACATGGATGAATCTCAAAGGCATTATAGCCAGACTTAAGAGGCTACACACTATATGACTCCACTTGTATGGAAAAGGCAAAACCACAGAGACAGACATCAGAACATTGGTTGCTGGGGTTATGGGGGGAAGGTTGACTGCAAAGGGAAATAAGGGAATTTAAGTTGGTAGCAATGTTTTGTATCTTGGTTGTGGTAGTGGTTACACACTGTATATACATTTGTCAAGTGTCATCAAACTGTAAAATTAAAAAGTATGAATTTTACTGTAGATAAATTATACCTCAATTTAAAAAATGGGTATCAGCCCTGGCCAGTTTGGTTCGGTGGTTAGAGCATTGGCCAGTTGACCAGAGAGTCCCAGGTTCAGTTCCCACTAAGGAGTGTACCTCGGTTGCAATTCGGCCCCTGTTGGGGTCGTGTGGGGGGCAACCAGTCTATGTGTCTCTCTTACATCGATTTTTTTCTGTCTCTTGCTTCCTCTTTCTCTCCTGCTCTATCTGAAGATAAATGCAAAAAAAAAAAAAGTCCTCTGGTGAGGATAAAAAGTAAAAATAATAATAAAAAATAAAAAATGGGTATCAGATTTACTTATTTAAAAAATGTTTTTCTTTATTGATTCTAGAGAGAGAAAGGGAGAGCAAGAGAGAGACAGAAACATCGATGAGAGAGAACATCAATTGGCTGCCTCCTGCATGCACCGTCCTCAGTGGGGATTTGGCCCACAACCTGGGCATTTGCCCTGACTGGGAAAAGAACCAGCAACGTCTTGGTGCATAGTTTGATGCTCAACCACTGAGCCAAACCAGCTAGGCTTTAAAAAAGTTTTTTTTTTGGTAAGATTTATTTTTAAAAGCACTACATTTACTCTGAGTTCTGATTCTGCACACATAGGCAGCTAAATGGATTAGTAAGCAGGAGAAAGAAAACAAGACTTCTCTGCTTTTTGCCTAAAATTAATTATAGGCAAATTTTTGTAAAGAGCCACAGTTACCTTTGCAACCATTTTTCTTCTTTTATTTATTTCTCTTTATGTCTGGTTTCTCATCCCTCTAGATTCTAAAACTCTTGGGACATTTTAGCTCCAAGATGTGTCCTCCATGTATGTCTACATTTTTTTGTCCTACAATGTTTCATTCTTAACAAATGCTTACTATCTCGCTCTCTCCTCAAAAGGTAATCTCTATTTCTCAGTGAATATTTTTCTCAGCAACATTTATAGGGAAATTAATTTTATTGAATTAATATAAATATATGAAGGTATGGAAAAAGGAGGTAGTCTGGACAAAAGCATATATATTTTTTAGCCCTGGCTGGTTTGGCTCAGCAGTTAGAGTTGGCCTGCGGACCAGAGAGTCCCGGGTTCGGTTCCTGACAAGGGCATGTACCTGGGTTGCAGTTTGTCCCCAGCTGCGGTTGGGGTCGTATGGGTGGCAAACAGTCCATATGTCTCTGTCACGTTGATGTTTCTCTCTCTCTCTCTTCCTCCCTCTCTCCCTCCTGCTCTATCTGAAGATAAATGCAAAAATGTCCTTGGGTGAAGATAAAAAAAAAAAAAGCATATATATTTTAAAAATTAATCTTTAATTGCTGTCATCAATGCAAGTCAAAGCAATTGAAATATATGCACACATATACACACACTAATGTTAAATTTATATTCAATGTATTATTTGTTAGAAAGTAGGCGACGAGAAAGAAAATACTAATCTTTGTGTCTGAGAGCACAGCACCGTAGCACGGCAACAGTGCCCGGCTGTTGAGCCAGCTCTTCCAAGCTGTTTTCTCTCAGGTTCTTTTTTCCCTTTAATTTTAAATGCACCAAACCTCTTAAAGTTCCAAATTGCTTTTATAACAGACACTGGACTCAGTGCTGTTGCTTACCTCCACACAGGCATTTTCACCCTCTTCCTTGCTAACAAATTTTATTCACTTCTTTGGAGTTCAGGTGCTTAAGAGGGGGCTGGGCCCACTCTGCCTCTGTCAGGTAAACAGTCATGGTAATTTTATCCTCCTAACCAGTGAATGATTGAGGAGAAGTTCACTTGGGGCTTCTAGGAATGATTTTCCTCACACTTTAACAGGGACATGAGTAAGGTGTCATGGACTGGGTTGTGTCTCCCCCCACCCCCAAATTCATATAAAACCCTAACCCCAATGTAACTGTATTTGGAAATAGAATCTAAAATAGGTCATAAAGGATAAATAAAGCCATAAGGGCAGGGTCTTAGTGCAATAGGGCCAGTGTCCTTCCAGTAAGACACCAGACTGTCTCTTGTCAAACTGGCATAAAGGAAATGCCAAGTGAGAAGGCAGAGAATGTGGGCGAGAACTCTCACCAGAAACCGAATTCACCAGTGCTTTAATCATGGACTTCTAACCTCCAGGACTAAATGTCTGTCGTTGAAGTCACCCAGTCTGTGGTGTTTTGTTACGGCAGCCCTAGCAGACTAGTACAGAAGGGAAACATCCACTTTCTCCTTCCAGGCTCTGGACATGGCCCTGTGAAGGTGCTGATTGGAGCATTCACAGTTACCGAGTTTATGAAGGAACAAGCCCGAGGGCAGAAGCTGACAGACTGAGCATATCAGCAGGAGAGAAAGACTCTGAGTCTTTGATGATTTCACAAACTTCTGCATAAACCAATCCTGCCTCTCCCCACCCATTCAGCTTGTCACGTAGGTGAATTCCTTCCTGCTATCCCCGCTGACCAATGGTGGTGACAGCAGCGACTCCAGCTGTGGGTGGGGGTGAGAGTACAGGACCAGTGACCAGCTCTGTATACACAAAGGCCTCTGGCCAAGAACTGCCTGAACAACAATCTTAATGTTTTTACTTTTCTTAATTGATTTTTTTTAAAGAGACAGGAAGGGAGAGAGATAGAAACATTGATGTGAGAGAGAAACATCCACTGGCTATCTCCTGCATGCCCCCTACTAGGGATCAAGCCCGAAACTTAGGCATGTGCCCTGACCGGGAATTGAACCGGGACTCTCAGTCCATGGGACGATGCTCAATCCACTGAGCCACACTGGCAAAGCCTGAATAACAATCTTTACCACTAAAAAACTCAATTTCTAACATAATTATTCCATGCTATAGTGGAATAAGAGTCTTATCTTTGGTAGCACTTGCCCTTAATAGAGTATAAATATCCATCTCATAAATTTTTAATCTATTTAAAATTTTAATTTGAAACAAACCTCAGAGGGATGGGGCTGGGGGATGGGAAGAGATAAACAGAAGAACTTACATGCATATATGCACAAACAATGGACACAGACATTAGTTTGGGGAAAGAAGGAGGGGGGTGAGAGCAGGGAGGAGGGGCTTCAAAGGGGAAAAAGGGAGAGGACATCTGTAATACTTTCAATAATAATAAAAAAAAAAAGTTAATTTGGAAAAAAATATTTAGGTTATCACTATTTCACGTAGACCTTAAGGCCTGTGACAAGCCAGCTGACTCCAGCCCAACCTGTGACCTTCCTTGGCACAAAAGAGTTTTGGTTCTTGACCAGCTCAATGGGAGCTAAGCTACCAGAGCTCCACACTATTGTATGCCCTTGGTGGTATCAGTGAAGGCAACCTGTCCACCTCACTGTCCTTGTTGCTCAGTTCAGGATGTGTGCAGGTTCATGAGCAATGGGATGCCCTGGGAAAGCTGTGAGCTGTTATTTGACTGTACATCTATGTAGTTTCTTTTAATGTTTTGTGACCTTGGCCCATAGTAATGTAAGTTTGATTTCATCCTAGGCCCTATAAAAAGCTCTTCTTATATCTTTTATTATTTTAATCCTCAGCTGAGAATGTTTGTATTGATTTTTGAGAGAGAGAGAGAGAGAGAGAGAGAGAGAGAGAGAGAGAGAGAGAGAGAGAGAGAAATAGATATCGGTTGCCTTCCCTACATGTCCCAACCAGGGATCAAACCCACTACATTTTGGTGTACCAGATGACCCTTCAACTAATTCTGTTATCTTTTAATCCTTGCAATTATTCTAAGGTAGGTGTTGGGATCCTTTTTTATAGAGATATGAGGTACATTGTCTGAGGTCATCAAGAGAATAAGTAGCAGAATTAGGATATAAACTCAGACCAGCCTTATCCCAAAGCCTGTATTGTTAAGTATTCCAAACTATTGCCATGGTGAGATATTACATGATAGAGAGGATGCTCAGATACTATTCTCTCTTTTTAAAATATGTTCCTTTTAATTGATTTTATTTTATTTTTTTTGAGAGAGAGAGAGAGAGAAGACGGGAGGGCGGGAGAGAGATAGAAACATCAATGTGAGAGAGAAACATCCATCGGCTGCCTCCTGCACACCCCCTACTGGGGATCGAGCTCACAACCCAGACATGTGCCCTGACTGGGAATTGAACCTGGACTTCGCAGTCCACAGGATGATGCTCAATCCACTGAGCCACACAGGCTGGGAGCAGATACTATTCTTTTCTCTCAAGTATAAGGTAAAAAGGGCCTTAAAAGAGAGAATAGGAAGGCGTGAAGAAAAATCAGAGGCCCGAGGGGTCATAGTGAACATCAGTCTAACATAATCTTTTTTTTTTTTTAATCCTCACCCGAGGACATTTTTTCCATTTTTTGTACAGACAGAGTGGGAGGGAGAGAGAGGAAGAGAGAGAGAGGGAAACATCAATGTGAAAGGGACACATCGCATGGCTGCCACCCGCACGACCAACCAGGGCCGGGGACAAACTGCAACCAAGGTACGTGCCCTTAGAGGGAACCGAACCCGGGACTCTCTGGACCGCAGGCCGACGCTCTAACCGCTGAGCCAAACCGGCCAGGGCTAACATAATCTTTGATGATCTGTTTGTTGGACCTTGCAGGGGTTCCAGCGAGGAAGCGTGCTGGGACCTTGGAGTTGTTTCCATCGTTTGTATCTGCCCAGTATACCTGCTCCCATTCCTCCTATAATAGCACACTCTAGCTTCCTCCAGGTGATTCTGGTAGGACTGCCCAGCACATCACTCTGTTCCCTTGACTAAGTGGAGGGCTTAGGAGGACATATGTTACCCAAGTTAGGTCAGTCACAGATTGTTAATTCACCAAAGACAGCAAGAGGTCAGCCTTCTCCTGTCTCTGAGATTATTAAGCACAGAAAATTAAAGGCTGCATCAGTAGACAGCCATGTTTCTAGCTTCTCAGAAGGGGGCTTTATGCAATAGTAGAGAATAGATGGAGAAAGATGACAGGGCTAGACACTGAGAGACAGTCTCAGTGGCAACTGAATTCCTGGTTCCAATTCCTGAGACACCCAGAGAAGACTGGTTTCTTGTGGGAAGCTTTCTGATTATGAGAAATGTCTCAGTGCCTTTCCGTTAAGTGCTACCTAACCATTTTTTTTTTTTTTTTTTGCATTTGTGTCACTTGCATCAAAATAATACTGACTATAGTAGACTTCAGGGACTGAGTAACACAGCTTACACCCTGACCTTAAACTACAGTTTTCAAAGTTATACGATAAAGATACAACCTGGGCAAGTGAGAAAATCTCAGGTATTTGCTGTGTGTTTGCAAGGTTTCTAGGCTGTGGTGATACTTGGAGTCAGTTATAATGGGGTTGTCAGCATATTAGTTTCTGAGATCCAGAGAATGATTCACTTGAGTTGAAATGGAAGTCTACTGTTCTCAGGGCAAGACCACAGCTGAACAGGATTGGTGTTCAAGTGAGAGCTATACAGGTGCACAATACAAAATAAACAAAAATTTAGTTATGTGATCTTGGTAGATATTTAGAAAGAGATTAGGGTAAGCATTTAAGAGAATTTCAGAGAAGCTCATCTTAGGCACAATAAATATCAGATTTGTGACAGTACATGACTTCATTCATCAAGTTTTATTTTTATTTTTTATTTATTAATTTGTTTTTGTTACAGATGTTTCTCATTTTTCCCCCATTGACACCCTCCTCCCCTTCCCCCCTGCCCCGCCTCCAGCTTTGTTGTCTATGTTTATTGGTCATGCATACATCCATGTGAGTTCTGTGGTTTATCTCTTCTCTCCCCCAAACCTCCCTCCTCTGAGGCTTGTCAGTCTGTACCCCAACTCTATGTCTCTGGGTGAATTTTGTTTAGCAGTTGTTTAGTTCATTATATTCCACAAATAAGTGAGATCATGTGATATTTGTCTTTCTCTGCTCTGCTTGGCTTCTTTCACTTAGCATAATACTCTCTAGGTCCTTCCATGCCATCTCAAAGGATAAGAGATCTTTCTTTCTTATAGCTGCATAGTATTCCATTGCGTACATATACCACAGCTTTTTAATCCACTCATCTACTGATGGATACTTGGGTTGTTTCCAGATCTTAGCTATTATAAATAGTGCTGCTATGAACATGGGGGTACATATATTCTTTCTGATTGGTGTTTTAGGCTTCTTAGAGTATATTCCTAGAAGTGGGATCACTGGGTCAAATGGCAGTTCAATTTTTTAACTTTTTCAGGTAACACCATATTGTTTTCCATAGTGGCTGCACCAGTCTGCATTCCCACCAGGAGTGTACTAGAGTCCCCCTTTCTCCACATCCTTGCCAACACTTGTTGTTTGATGATTTGTTGATGGCGGCCATTCTGATAGGTGTGAGGTGATACCTCATAGTTGTTTTAATTTGCATCTCTCTGATGATTAGTGATGTTCAGCATTTCTTCATATGTCTCTTGGCCATTTGTATGTCATTTTTAGAGAGGTGTCTATTTAGGTCCTCTGCTCATTTTTTAATTGGGTTCTTTGTCTTCCTTTTGTTGAGTTGTATGAGTACTCTATATATTTTGGAAATTAACCCCTTATCTGATGCATCATTGGCGATTATGATCTCCCATATAGTGGGATCCCTTTCAGTTTTGATGGTTGTTTCTTTTGCTGTGCACAAGCTTTTGAGTTTGATGTAGTCTCATGTGTTCATTTTTTCCTTTGTTTCTCTTGCCTTAGGTGTTGTATCAGTGAAAATTCTGCTGCGTATGATGTCTGAGATTTTGTTGCCTACATTTTCTTCTGGGATTTTTATGGATTCACAAGTTACATTTAAGTCTTTTAGCCATTTTGCGTTTATTCTTGTGTATGGTGTAAGTTGATGTTCTAGCTTCATTTTTTTGTAAGTAGCTGTCCAATTTTCCCAACCCCATTTATTGAAGAGACTGTCTTGACTCCACTGTATGCTCTTGCCATTATTGTCGAATATTAATTAAGCATATTGTCTTGGGTCAATTTCTGTGTTCTCTATTCTGCATTCATCAAGTTTTAATTGCACTACTACTGTGATCAGAAAGTGTGCCTATGATCCAGGTTTAGTTCTGACCGGCATAAGATCCAATCTGAGATTAAGATGTAGAATTGTGTAATGTGGCTGGGTGTATGCGTATAGGGTCTTAGGGGATAGGCTTTCAAAGACTAATAACTTTACTTATTTGTGGGGCAAGAAAACCCCACAACCATTATCTGAGATTCCCTCCTACTACCATGGTTTTGGTGTTTCCATTGAGCTCCAAACTCATATATTCACCCATCTTCACTTGGAAATCTGAGCACTATCTCTTTAGTACATTCAAAATAAAACCATTCCTCTATTGGTCTTCCCTTTCTCAGCAAATGGCTACACCATCCACCCACTCAGTTACTGAAGTCAAATATCTGTGAGTCATCCTAGATTCCTCTTTCAATCTGATCCCATAGTCTTTTATCCAATTTGTTGAGTCCTCTTAGTTCTTAGATGGTTAAGCTATCCCAAGCAGGAGTATACCCAGACATAAGAAACCACACCCTCTTACAGTGACTTGATAAATTCTCATGGTATAAACTGTGATATACATACAGGTTTATTAACTAAACCTTTCAATTTGATTTCATTTTAATAGAACTCACCTTTTTTAATGTTGAGCTTCTCACGCTTATTTCAGTTAAACAGGTATAACTTTCAGGGCTGACAGATTCTTTTTCCCAATTATAGTTCAAGAGTAGTAAATATGGAACATTCCTGAAAGTCAACTCCCTGACATAGTAGAATTCACTTAATTTCTTTGTATTCTTTTAGCCTAGTGAAATTGGGGGGAAAGGTGAAAAATGACAATGATTAAGAAGAGAAACAGAATGACTTAATAAATGGGTCAGGCCAACTGAAATTTAGCACTCCTAAAAATAATGAGTGTCTGGGACTAATAAAAAAAAATTTAAGGTCATGTAGGTCTTTGAACATGTCATTTACAATTTAAAAATCTTTCTTTGAAATGAGCAGTGATTTTGAATAAATTGCAAATTTGCTTCATCATATGTCAGGGATCAGGTACATCACCTGCAGGTAAAAGTAGAACATTACAATTTGCCTATTTAATCCTCTGCAAAGCCAGTAACATCCATCAATCTGCAATTTAAAACATTCAAAATATGGGTCTCTCTCTGTGTTTTACAAAAGTCTTTTAAATGTTGAGATATTCCGGTATTTTTAAAGTATTACATAAGATAAGGAAAGAGCACTGTATAATGAAAAATCTTGTTAAATGTCTATTTTGACTACTTCCATTCTTTCTATAGTGGTGGTGTCCTATTACAATAGTGGTTAAACTGAGCTGTGTCTTAGTCCTATATAATCTAGGCAAAATAAGCACCAACCTTTCCCTAGATCCAAGTTAAATATGTGGGCCTTGCCTCTTGACTATGTGACAATGAGGAATATAATTATCCTTTGTGCATTAATTTCCCTGCCTATAACTGGTTATTATTTCATATAAGTCATGTGGTGATAGATCTCTGAGACAGTGAGCTCTCTTAAACAAGAGAAATGCAATACAATTTTAATTACTGGATCTCTTTCTTTCATAATAAATACTAAAATAAAACTTTTGTAAGCACTTTGAAAGAATAGACAGAAGAAATGCAAATACCGCCTCTTCCCCCAAAGAAAGAATGCAGTAGCTGGTCTGACTTCTGTTAGAATAAAACAATTTAAATAGGCATACATAAGTCTTCTATTAAATATAGGACTTAAGTCCAATAAGGATAAAATGTAAGACACATTTCCTAGTTCTGCCGTTTTCCTTCATATAAATTAATGATTAAAAACAAAACTTGGAGACATATAGAACTGCGCAACAACAGCAGATACTACTCTCTATTCAAGCAATCTGCTGTGGACTGAACTGGATTCCCCTGGCATTCATATATTGAAGGCCTAACTGTCAAAGTGATGGTATTTGGAGAAAGGGTCTTTGGGAGGTAGTTAGGTTTAGATGAGGTCATGAGGATGAGGTCCTCACGATGTGATTAGTACCCTTATAAGAAAAGATCAGAGAGCTAGCTCTCTCTCTCTCTCTCCTTTCCTTCCTCCCACTCTTCCTCCCTTCCTCCCTCTCTCTCTCCCTCATGTGAGGATACAGTGAGAAGGCAGTAATTTACAAGCCAGAAAGAAGACCTTGACCAAGAACTGAATCTGTTGGCACTTTTTATTTCTCCTAGCTTCCAGAACTGTGAGAAATAAATGTCTGCTGTTTAAGCCACTTGGTCTATGGTATTTTGTTATAGCAATCCAAGCTGACTAATACATTCCATAGAGCAATCATAAAGATAAACTATTACCATTGGTCATAAAATAAAACCCTTCAAATTTAAAAGAACTGAAATTATACAGAGCATGTTCTCTAACCATATTGAAATCAAACAAGAAATAATAAAAACAACAAAAATATCTCAAAATACATAGAAATTAAACAGCACCCTTCTAAATATGGGTCAAAGATAAAGTCTCAAAGAAATCAAAATGTGCACAGAATGGAATGGAAACAAAAACACAACATGTCAAATATTTGGGATGTAGTTAAAGCAGAGACTAGAGGGAATTTTACAGCACTATAATAGTTATAAATGAGTAAAGGTTTCAAAAGAAATATTTTAAGTTTCAACATCAAGAAACTATAAGAGCCAAATAAACACAAAGTAAGAAAAATGAAATGAAAAGATAAAGCAAAAATGAATTAAATTGAAAATAGAAAAACAATAGAGAAAAACAGTTAAGCAAACATCTGGTTCTTTGAAGAAAGAAAATAAAATTATAAATTTGACAGCTTAGAAAAAATGGACCAAGTTTTCAAAGACAACAACTTTCCAAACTCAACTAAGATGAGGTAGACAATCAGATTAGCCCTTTAACAATGATCAAAGATAGAATTCATACATGAAAATCTCCCTAACAGAACTGTCCAGGCCCAGATGGTTTTACTGAGAAATTCTATGAAAAATTAAATAACTAACAACAATTTTACATACGCTCTTTCAGAAAACCTCTTCTTCCGGAAGATGAAGGAACACTTCCCAACTCATTTTGCAAGTCCAGTTACCCTAATGCCAAAACTATACAAAAAACAAAAACAAACAAACAAAAAAACCACCAAAAACAAAACCCAGTATCTCTCATGAACTTAAATGCAAAAATCTTCAACATATTATCAGCAAATGCATAAAAATAATTATAGAGCATGATCAAGTATGATTTATTCTATGTATGTAAGACTGGTTAAACATTTGAAAATCAATCAAAGTAATCCACTACATCAATAAGCTAAAGACTAACAATATATGACCAATCAATTAACAAAAAAGCATTTTCTAAAACCAATACATACTCATAATAAAAACGCTCAGTAAGATGGGAATAGAGGGTATTTACCTCTACATGATGAAGAGCATATATGAACCATGCAGGTAACATTATACGTAATGGTGAAAAACTGAATATTTTCACCCAAGGTCAGAAACACAGCAAGGATTCTACTCTCACCACTCTTATTCAACATAATAGTGGACATTCTTGCCACTGCAAAAAGGTAACAAAACGTATATAGAGTGGAAAGGAAGAAATAAAACAATTTCTGGTTATAGATGACATAATTGTCCTCAGAGAAAACCCCAGAAAATTACCAAAAAACCTCCTATAACTAATAAGTGAGTTTATCAAGATTGCAGGTTACAACATCAACACATAAAACTCAATTGCACATCTGTATACTAACAATAAACGTGGAAGCTAAATACCATTTATAATTATTCCAAATAAAATAAAATAATAACATATACACTTAACAATACATGTACAGGATCTGTATGTTGAAAATTATAGACTGTTGAAAAAAACAAATCAAATAAGACCTAAATAAATGAAGAGCTATACTCTGTTCATGGACAGGAAGACTCAACATGATAAAATGATCAATTCTCCCTAAATTAATTGATAGGATTCATGTAATTCCCATCAAAATCCCAGAAAATGTTTTTATAGACATAAACTTTTAAAAAAATTCATATGTAAAGATACTGACCCTACAATAGCTATAACAGGCTTGACAAAGAAGAATGAAGAGAGTGGAAACATTCTACCTGACATTAAGTCTTATTCTGTAGCTATAGTAATGAAAATAGTAAAGGGATATTGAAGAATATATAGATACACAAATCCATGAAACAGAATAGAAAATCCAGAAATAGAACCATACAAATATGAACAAGTTATCTTTGACAAAGGCTCAAAAGCAATTCAGTGGAGGAAGTATATATCCTTTCAATAAATGGCACTGGAACAAGTGGACATTCATAGGCAAAAAAAATGAACTTCAACATAAACCTAATATCAGCCCAACATGAATTATAGACAACCTACATGTAAATTTACTAAAATGAAAAACATAAAAGTTTAGGAAAAAAGCACAGGAACACATTTAGTATTGAGGGCTATGATCCAGAAAAGAAAAACTGATAGATTACACCTCCAAGAAATTAGAACCATTTGCTCTGTGAAAGCCATGACATGTGGATGAAAAGACAAGCTACAGATTGAGAGAAATTATATGCAAACTACGTATCTGCCAAAGAAGTAGTATTTAGAATATATAAAGAACTTTCAAAATACAACAGTAAAAAAACAATCAAATTAGAAAACAGTAAAAGGGTATCAAAGGACATTTCACTAAGGCAGACATACGGATGGCAAATAGACACATGAAACCATGTTCAACATTATTAGCTGTTAGGAGAATGCACATTTAAACTACAATGATATATAGCTGCACACCTAGTGTAATGGCTAAAATAAAAAATAGCGATACTATCAAACACAAGAGACTGGATCACTCATATTTTGCTTGTGAGAAAGTAAAATGGTACAGGCACTCTAAAAATCAGTTTGGCAGTTTTTTATATACCTAAATATGCAATTACCATAGGGTCCCACAATTTTACTCTGGGCATTATCCCAGAGAAATAAAAACTTATGTTCACACAAAAACCTATACATGAATGCACTTTGCAGTTTTATGTGTAATAGCTAAAAAATGGAATCATCTAAGATGTTTTCAACAGATGAATGGTTAAACAAACAGATACATATATCATGTAATACCACTCAGTAATAAAAAGGAATATAGTATTGAAACGACTTGGATGATTCTCCAGGGTGAATTATGCTGAGTGTAAAGCCAGTCTCAAAAGGTTATGTACTATATGATTCCATTGGGCATGCAAGGTGGTGGCCAATTGATGTTTCTATCTCTCTCTTCCTCTCCTTTCCTCTCTCTCTAAAAATCAATAAAGAAAAAAAATTAAAAATAAAGGTGAAATATTGCCATTAACAACAATATGAATGTATTTTGAAAAAATTATTCTAGTTAAAATAAGTCAGATAGAAAAGAATAAAAACTATGATTTCACTTATATTTGGACTATAAACAAAAAGCAGCAAACAAACAAAGCAAACAAATAAAAAACCAAAATCACAGATACACAACCCTACACAGATAATTAAAATTTATATAACTTAACATACACATATGTACTCCCCAAAGAGGAAAACTAAAAAAGTGGGGAAAGCTGATAAAATTTTTAAATTGGTGGGATACATTAATGTCAATATCTTAGTTGTGATATTGTACTATAGTTTTGCATAATGTTTCCATTGAGTAGGAAACTGAACAAAGAATATAAGGAGTATACAAGGATTTCTCTATGTTATTTCTTACAACTGTTTGAATCTACAATCATTTCAATAAGTATATCAATTAAAAACATAAACTAAGACTATTCTTCAGTAAATATTGTTTTGTAGACTACTGTTAGGTTTTATAAAGATGTTATTTATATTGGCATGTAATGAACTCACTGTTGTTATTAAATTGACTAATAAATATTTAAAATATAAACTTGGACATCCTCTTACTCATCATTTCCTTCCTTCTTTGTTTGTACTAAGACATTCTGCATGTAAATTTTTAAGTAATTCGTATGCATTTTCATGTTCACAAAACAAAAGGAAAATACCTTTTACTAAAAACATAATCTTGACTGATGTGAATATGTGCAAAGTGAACCTTATCCAAGGTTTTTTTTTTTTTTTGTACATGTCCCTAGCGGGAACCGAACCTGGGACTCTGGTCTGCATGCAGGCCAACGCTCCAACCGCTGAGCCAAACCGGCCAGGGCTCAAAGTGAACCTTAAAGTGCATTTCAAAGAAAGCAATTGCTGAATTATTTTTCTAGGATGGTATGGAAGAACTGCACTTAAGAAAACAATAGACAAACTTACAGTTAGTAAATATATAAAATAGACAAGGATTGGTTACATTAAAAAGCTATATATATATATATATATTTTTATCCTCACCTGAGGACATTTTTTCATTTTTTGTTCAGATAGATAGAGTGGGAGGGAGAGAGAGGAAGAGAGAGAGAGAGAAACATCAATGTGAAAGGTGCACATCGAGTGGCTGCCATCTGCACAACCCAACCAGGGCCGGGGACAAACTGCAACCGAGGTACGTTCCCTTAGCGGGAACCGAACCCGGGTCTCTCCGGACCACAGGCCGACGCTCTAACCGCTGAGCCAAACCGGCCAGGGCTATTTTTATATTTTATAATGTGATTTACTGCTCATTGATTTAACAGTCAAGTTTCCTGGTTCATTAAAAATGTAGCTGAATTGAAATGTGACAACAGAAGCATTCCAGGCTCAACCCTCCTCATAAAACAGAGTCTGACGGTCTCAATGGCAAGTGTTATTTGCAGTATTTGGGAGACTGAACTCTCCACCTGCCCCAGAGAAGCTACTCTATAATAGGAAATTATTGGTATAAATCCCTGCTTGAATTAATAAAACTCTGATACACGACATTGTGCTAAGGAGCAATAGAGGCTTCATTAGGCTGTTTTAATGCAAATCAAGACATTTCTCACATTTAAGTTCAGAGGACCTGCAATGAGGCAAATCATATTTCCTAGAAATCTCATTGGATTTCCAGTACTTTCTACCACAATTACAGCAGTTCAACAGTTTGTTTAAAATTATTTTGCCCTTTTCTGTGGAAAAGGTTTTTCTGTTTCACGATGTGTGTGCTTCCAATTTCTACCAATATTGTTTGCTTGGCTAAAGACTGACAAACGGAAACTTCTTTAAAAGAGCATATTACCTGAAGTTATAAAAGTTTATGCTTCTTAAGTTCTAAGCGGTTTCTAAGAGAGTATCCTTAATTCACTTTTCCTCAGAAATGGGTTGTGAGCAATTAAATCTTTGCAGATGGAGTAATTTTCACATCTTGGTTAGATTATTTTTCTGATTAATTCTTGTATCCCTTTGATGGTCACTACTAAGCTAGTTAGAACCATTTACTCAGAATGAAAATGAATGAGTTATATTGTTTAATGTAATAGTCCAAAAATAAGAAAAAAGGGTGGCTGATTTACAATGTCAA
Organism: Molossus molossus; assembly: GCF_014108415.1. Lineage (NCBI taxonomy): Eukaryota > Metazoa > Chordata > Mammalia > Chiroptera > Molossidae > Molossus > Molossus molossus. The sequence goes on from NW_023425388.1 coordinate 87,793,254, forward strand.
AGACGGAGTACTCTAGATACTGTATACAATTCTGCAAAAAAGCTACTAGCGGCAGGTGCATTTTCTTGTCTGTACAGTAAATAAAACTCAGTCATTGGACACAGTTATAACTGAAGGGAATCTCATGTAAATATTTATAGATCACAATATTTCTATTGTGCCATCTGGAATTCTCTGAGTGACAAATTATTCTGAATATAGTGACCCTTGGGTAAAACAACTTTCAGTATTTTACTTTCAGCTCAGATCAGTAACAGTCTTTCTCATATAGTACAATGTACATGTAATACATACATATATTTTATACACTTTAATATCACACTGCTTGAATCTCTTATATTTCATCTCTCATATTTCAGTCATCCCTTTCTTTTGAATTATCCTGTGGTATAGAGAATGATTCGCAACTTAAAACAACATACACTAAAATTTTTAATAAGCAGAGCTGAGGAAAGAGGAGATTCCCTATGGTACTATTGGGGGAAGAAATTTTTCTTTTCTTTTCAGTTTTATTCTGCTTAAAGTCAATAGATACTATTTACATTTTGCAATATTAATCAACAAAATTAATAACTTTATTAAAATGTTTTCCTTATAATTTTATAGTCAAAATTACATTTCTGAATTTATGCAGAATATTTTTAAACCCATTTAATTATCTGAACTCTTTTTATGAGAAATATGTCTTGTCAGAGACATTGTGAGTTGTATGATCAATTGCTTAGAAATCTATAGTGGCATGTAGAATAGAGTATTTTGTTCAAATTTACATACGCTGTTCTTGAAAGCTTTTCTTTTTTAAACTATAAGGGAAAATGATACCCCGAGGGGTCTAATTTTCTTTGTCATCCACCTGAATAACTTCAATTAACATTAATACACTTGCTATCATAACATCATCTGCTTTGAATATGTAAAATAAAGTTGTAAATGCTGGAATTGAAAGAAAAAATCTGATTAAACAATACACTGAGCAATGTCATTATGTAGGCCAGATCTCATTAGGAGAATTGTTCTTCACTGAATCAAATGCCATAATTAAAACATTAAAGATTAAAAAAAACTCAGTTTTTACATTCAATTAAAAGAAAAACCATGCCATTAAAAATGTAATTGCAGTTCAGTACAGTGATTTGCTTTTAAATCATTGCAAACACTCATAATTTGAGAATCATATGGAATAAATCTCCCCATGTATTTTATAGCATAAGATCTCATCTATTAACATTTCTTTCTGGCCCAAAGAAAAATGTCTCATTAATAAATACAATAAGGTCATATTGTAATACTTTCTTTTCTTTCAAATCAGTTATTACTGCTATGATAGCAAGTGGCTGAAAACAAGAAACCCAGATAAATAGTTTCTTATTTGCTGTGGAAAGCAGTGCCATTTTGAGAATAGTGGGTAATTTCTAAAGGTCACCTTGTGTGCACTGCCATTTTCATTAACACTATATTTCTCTGCAAATCTGCTTACAGATGGAGAGATACTTGAAGCTCTTGGATTTGCCTTCCATAAACAGGAAGTGTTAACATAAAAATGATTAAGTACAATGTACTTTTGTTTTATTTTTAGTTTTGCTAGCAGGGCAACATTTATAACATTTCTCTAATTCGGCGAGGTTACAAAATAAATAGTCAAGCAAAATGAGATTTTGCATACTTTCATTTAAAAAAAATTTAGTTAGCTAATGGTATTTTAGCGTATATATAGATTATCTCAGGTTGAGGTTGCTTTCTTTAGAAAGGAAAAGTATAGTGTAAAGAGATTGAGTTCTTCATTAGCAAATGGAATTAGAAAGTTAAATTTTCATGGATAGGACATGGAAACAGAGCCGGCTTCATGGGCATGCAATCCGTGCCAATACTTACAAGGGTCTTGCACTTAGTTTAATGTTTGCTTTTGTTGAATTTTTTAATAATTTTGAACAAAGGCCTCTACATTTTCATTTTGCACTGAGTCTTGCAAATTATGTGGCTGGTTCTGCCTGGATATTTGATTTTTACGTGATGTTGACTGGTTTGAAATTGGTCTACAGTAACACAAATAATTTGTTGATTCTTCTTTCTATTTTTATACTAATAAAATTCAATCTATTTACACATAAATTATTCACTGTTCAATTGCAGTCCTCAGTTTATTTTTTAACACATTGCAAATGTCATTTGCAAAAGCTAGCCAAGCAAAAGAGACACACACATTTTCAAATATTTTGGTGACAGACCCCATGCAAGGCCTTTAAAATTCCTTTATATCCCATGGAGCTGAGGGAAGAAAATATGAAGAATCTAGTTTAAAAATCTGGACAAAACAAAACATTCATATGATAAAATTTCATTAAAATATTGATTTCTAACCATGTCCTAAGTAACTGATATTTGGAAATGTGTCACCTTCCAACAGAAATTGTATTGAGTTAACAATTGTGTTGATCATACCCAAGGAAATCCTCCAATTAAAAGTATTCATGGGTTCAGTGTTTTAAAGCCCAGTTAAGAAATTATTGACATCTAAAACCCAACGTGACCACCAATTCACTTCTCAGGAGAAAAAAAATAGCAATCTGGAAACCTCTAGCAAAATAAATGTGATAACTTGATGCTGAATCATTTCAACATTGATGAATCCAGTCTACTGCCTCAAATAGATAAGTAGTGAACCATTTCTAAGATTGCTCTCTCCAAACAATAAAAGCACACCCTTAAACCTGACATTTCCACAGTGATGAATCTTAGATGAAATCATATGAAATGTCAAAATAAAGACAGAAAAAAATCAATAGTGTGCAGATGAAGCTATGTAAGGTCAATAGTTTCATAATGTTTGTGACAGGACACCCATGTTTTTTTGTGTGACAATATTTTTTAATGTGCAATAACTTCAAAGCACTGAAAATTAATTTTTGAGATGGAATTAGCTCTTGACAAGGATATAATTAAATTTTTACTCCCCCCCCACACCCCCCCCAGAGAACACAAAATGATGTGGTAAATAAGCTGCCCCTTCAAGGTCAGAAATATGTTAGGTTTCTAACTCCAGAAAAAAGAGAAGCAGCCCTTGGGTCCAAAGCAGTGTCATTTCTCTCCCTCTTTCCCAATTCTCAGCTATATGTTGTTGGTAAAATCACTGACTGTGCTGGATCCTCTTTCAAACTTCCCACAAGCATATATTCTTGGTGGGAGGTGGGGGGAGGGGGCTATACAGTTGTAAAGGAATAGGAGCTTTGGTTGAAGAGACTTTTTCTCTCTGAGCTTTTCAAAAAGGAAGGGAAGTGATAATAAGCTATCATTTTGCTTGTTGTCTTTTTTAGGGAAAAAATTCAAATCTTGACTTCAGAGAATACAGAATAAATTAACCAACAGAAGATTAGTAATTTAGTGTATTTTGATGCCACATTATATTTCTTTATGATTTGCCTTCTATTCTGTAAACATATGCTAAGGTTTTACAACAGAGAAAGGACAGAGAAAATCTACCTCTATGTTTTTATTTAACGTACCTGTTTATGTCATAGCAGCGTGTAATGGAGTATAAAAATCATTAAAAACACCCCATTCTTAGATAATCTAGAGATTTAGTTTACTAATGAAACGTACTGTGTTACACTAAATGTTTCTATATCTTCTGGTCTAAGATAAGATAAAATTTTATTTTCTGAGAGTGTTTAGTAAGATTTATAAACTCATGCCAATTTTGAAACAAAATATGGATAAGAAGAAATACAAAAGAAGAAGGGTGAAAGGGGGGAACTAAGCAGATCATTTATCCTTGATTTTAGAAAAAAGTTTTAAAATGAGATTTTGTAAAAATGGATTGATACCCCAGAGCCATGAGAAGTTTTCAAGCAGTTCACTGCTTGTGCAAATACCTAAGCAACCCCTAAAATCATGATATAACTAGTGGAGTCACATTTTGTATTTTCTGTCTAAAAGTTTTCATTGTATCATTTAATTTGACTTAATAGATTTCTTTATTTTTCTCTTTATTTTTTAAATCCTTACCTGAGGATATATATATATTTTTATTTATCTTCAAATAGAGTGAGGGAGAAAGAAACATCGACGTGAGAGGGGAATATTGACTAGTTGTCTCCCACAGCACCCCGACCAGTGCCGGGGACAAACCATAACCGAGGTACGTGCCCTTGACTGGAATTGAAAATGTGACTCGGTCCATGGGCCAATGCTGAGCAAAACTAGCCATGGCTTATTAGTTTGTCTTTCAACTGAAACAGGATATAGAAATACTTAAATAATATTAAGAAAAAAAATTATAGACTTTATATGTATAATAAATTATTTTCCTGTTTTAAAGAAGTGAAATAGTATGCTTATTTTTTTATTCCAAATTAGAAAGGAAGGAAAGTATCATGGAAATGCTGAAAGGGTCTAGAATACTAAAATGATTCAATAATGAAAATGAAAGGTTATTTTTAAAATTTTATAATGTAAAAAAAGAATTCTATTTAAATTTAAAATTGCGTTTTAACCGATGTTTTATTGTGAAGCAAGACTTAAGAGCCATTTTCTTTTCTCACAGAGGATATAACTAGATAAATGGGTTTAAACTGAAGCAAAAGTTAGATAAGTTAGAACTAAGAAGTCTCTGTAATGATAAATGTGCAACTGATACTGTAAGAGAACTTTTCTGTTAATAACTCTAAATATAAAGGAATAGACTAACATTAAATTTTGACTGGTTAATTTTGCATGGATGGGCACCAGAGCTGAGTTCTAAGTAGAACTGAGGTGCTAGAGAATATTTTATTTTCAAATGAATTAAGCTCTAGGTTATGGATCTCTGCCTCTAAATTACTAATTTTGAGTAAGTCCTTCACACAGTCTAAGATTAACTTTCCTCATCAGTGAAATGGAATAATAATGCCTTTTAGTTAGTTTATTGAGCTCTTTTAATTCCATGTCCTTGTCCTCATATTTGTCATCTTTCCATTTTGAGTTTTAAAACTATGCAGGACTTCAACATTATAATGCCCCATGATGGTATTATTTAGCTTCACTCGGAATCTGTGATTCCTCTATAGATTTATGTATTTCCCTTAAATAGACCTAAGCTCCTATTGATTCTAGACTCTCAGTTATGTATGCAATACTGAGACCTAGAACTCTGGCTCTTGGCTCTCTTGCATATAAGGAGATACTTTTCAGATCTTTCTACTAGTCTTGAATTTAAGTCTCCTCACTGGCAAACCAACTTTTATCCCCGGGCCCCCTTCCCACTTATAACCAACAGTTCTTTTCTGGTTTCTGTGTGTGCTGCTCCTTGAGATGCCATATTGCTTTGTACCTTGTCATCCTCTCCCTCTTGCAATGGGAAGGCCCATTTCCATGCAGCTCTAGGAATTGTCCCAGATGAAGTTGTTTCTATGCATAATTATCTCTTCTCCCACAACCACCACTTGCTTCTGCTTGTCCTGAGAGATTCTTTGGGTGAATGTCAGACACTGTACATTAGGAATAGTTAGGATTATTTAGAATTTAGTTTTATTGAGGGCATAAATTATTTAAAAAGCTCCAATATAATGATGAGTATAAAAAAGAGTCCAGTTATTAGTCTGTAAAAGAATCTAGTATGAGTTCAATTCAAGGGGTAAGTCTAAGAAAAGTATATAGAAAAAAAAAAGAAAGAAGTGTAAAATAACTTTCAGGACAATTTTGTTACTCTATTATCATGATTAATACAATGTTGTCATGGAATTAAAACATCCGTGTGGTTCTTTTACATAGGAGAGCAAAATAGAATTAGCTTATACTTATGTGGTATTTGTTATAATTGAATATATGGTATTTCTTATAATCAAAACTGGTCATCTCCAGGAATTCTAAAAGCAGCTTCAGGGGTTTTGTTGGTCTTTTTTGGAAGATAAACTATCCCTGTCCTACAAAGTCACCTCTAAGTGCTATTCTAGTTTACAATTTATACATGCGTTGCTTTTTTAGGCATTACAACTTTGTATTATGTTAAATTAGTTAAAAATATTAATGAGTCAAATAGTTAAAATCTAGAGGTGAAAAAAGTCTTTTTAGAGTTTATCTAGTATATCTCTCTCATTTCATAGATAAAATAAGTGAAGGCTGGAAAGTTTATTCTAATATCCAGGATCTCACAAATAAATAATAACATCTGGGCTGTCTTTTGGCATCCATTAAGAATTCATTTTTTGCCCTGGCCGGTTTGGCTCAGTGGTTAGAGCGTCAGCTCGGAGACCAGAGAGACCCGGGTTTGTATACCGCTAAGGGCACATACCTTGGTTGCAGTTTGTCCCAGGCCCCGGTTGGGGTCGTGTGAGTGGCAACCATTCGATGTGTCCCTTTCACCTCGATGTTTCTCTCTCTCTCTCTTCCTCCCTCTTTCCTTCCCACTCTATATCTCAAGATAAAATGCAAAAATGTCCTCAGGTGAGGATTAAAAAAAAAAAGGAATTCATTTATTATTTTAAACAATTTCAATCCAATTAAAATCTTATTGAAAACCTACCAAAACATTTGTGTAATCCCCATTTTTGTATCTTTCTCCAATTCTTAATATAATGCTACTTGTGAAATAAAACTAGAAATAAAGTTGATTCTATGGAAAAATTGACATTTTAATTGAAAAATGTGCAATATTCTAACATGGGTAAAGAAATATGGACCTAAAGATAAATGGCACAAATTCACAAGGCTGTTCTAATGTCTATATACCTGAATCTGATGATATATTTTATAGCATCAGGGTATAGATTATAACACTACACTTTTAAGGGACCATCAGAATATACAACATACTTTAGAAAATGCAACAATCTCTGGAAAGGTACTTTGCTTGTGAGATTTTCCTTATAGCTACAACACTTTATTTTGATTTCCTCTTGATTGGTGTTTGCAGGTTAGGGGCACAGTGCAATACACATAAGTGCATCTGATCAGAGGGCATTTTTATGTTAACACTTTTTTAATAAAACTTGTCAATATTAATTTTCTTTTCAATTCAGAAAACCTACAATGATTTTGGCTCAATTATTACGTAAGTCTTCATTTGTCTTTTTTGGTTTATGTAAAAGAGTTAGCTAGAAAGACTGCTTAATATTTTTCCATATCTGGAGGAAAATATACTGAATGGAACTTAGTCATTATAACATTAAATAATTTTTACAGCAATTATAGAATATGACTTAATAATTTAGAAATCTAAAAGATATTTCAAAATCATTCATTATATACAACCCATTAGCTATAAATTTAAGCAAGAAAATTTCCATTAGGATTCTTAATGTAGAATAAGTTCTAATAAGTCTAAGTTTAAGGAAATATAGCCTCATGGAATAGCATGATGATTGTAGCTTGCTTTAAAATTTTATACATTTGAGATGACATGGAGGGACCTGGAAAGTGTTATCCTAAGCGAAACAAGCCAAGCCAAGAAAGACAAATATCACATGATCTCACTTAAATCTGGAATATAATGATAAACAAACTGATGAACAAAATAGACCCAGTCATAGAAGTAGGGTACAGACTGACAATCCTCAGAAGGGGGCGTAGGGAAGGAATAAACCACAGAACTTTTTTGCATGTATGCATAACCGATGGACATAGACAACAAAGCTGGGGATGGGGTGGGAGGGGATGAGGAGGACAGTGTCAATGGGGGGAAAAAGGAGAAATGTCTGTAACAAGAATAAATTTATAAAAAAATAATAAAATAAATTAATTTAAAGAATAAAATTTTATACAGATTTACAGAAAGATACAAGTGATGATGGAAAGAACATAGAATAGAAAGGCCTGGGTTCAATAATGGTACTGGCACTTTTTAGTGTATGAACCCCAAGTTTTCTAATCTGTGAAATGGGAGTGACAAATATTTAATAGAGTTGTTAAAATAATTGAACGACATAATATCTGCTAAAATATTTTTATGCTTTAAACCACTGTATGCATATGACATTATACCAATAATAAAGTTTCACTAATGTTACCCTCTCCCCAATATTAAAGCTACTTTTAGGAAAAAGTAAATACAAATAAAGTTCATTATACTATACCTACAGTATTTATCTCCTATATCGCACCTTTTAAATTTTACTTCTTCCCTTTGTCTACCATCCTTTTTCTTTATAGACAAATCTTTGGACAAAGTGAACCACACTTGTTCATACTTCCTTTACAGAGACCAGTAAAGATAGATATAAGTTATCTTATTTGGGCAGGAAAAGAAATTTAAGTATATAGTTGTTTCTTATGTTGTAATGCCATAACTGTATGGCAGGCAATTAAGAAATTCCATAGGCATGTATTGTGCCTATTTTTTTATGATCCTTATTTTGTTCCTGTGACCTCTACTTTGATGGTCTGCAATAAATGAAGTAGAAATAGATGTTATGCTGTATTTTGGTATCAGTTGCTTAGATGGCAACAAGTATTATTTAAAAAAAAAATCTGAATCTATAGGTTTCATTCACAACATCTGTAAAAGATCACTGGGATTGTAGTTAATTTGTTGTATCTGCAATATCCTACAGAGAAACATCTTTTCTCTTTGGAAGAACTAGTTTGACCCATACTAGTCTATCTGTTTCTTTTGTGGTAGGTATGCATCCAAAAGTCACAAACACTTTGCCTTTCAAAATGATTTTCATCATAATAGGATGCTTTGGATAAATGAGGTAATCTTTTTTTTTTTTTATCCTCACCCAAAGACATTTTTCCATTTTTTTTTGTTCAGATAGAGTGGGGAGGGAGAGAGAGAGAGAGAGAGAGAGAGAGAGAGAGAGACATCGACATGAAAGGGACCTATCGAGTGGTTGCCCAACCAGGGCCTGGGACAAACTGCAACTGAGGCACATGCCCTTAGCGGGAACTGAACCTGGGTCTCTCTGGACTGCAGGCTGACACTCTACCGCTGAGCCAAACTGGCCAGGGCGAGGTAATTTTCTTTAAGCATCCAATGAAATAGTTCTTGATAGAGTCACTTATTGACTGGTTTAAAGATTTTTTGGGGTGCATATGTGATACTGGTTACCAGTGGATGACAGTAAGTTTGAGTTAAGGTTGTTAACTTGTCACATTAATCTTTTTCATCACCTAGTTTTAACCATCTTCTAAGTTAACTTTTGTTTTCCTTCCTACTTCTGACACCAACTTAATGTGTACTTAATTTCTTTCTTCTTCTCAGTTTCTTCCTTCCCTCTGACTTTTTTTTTTTTTTTCATGATTGATTTTTTTTTTTTTTTTATCCTCACCTGAGGACATTTTTCCATTTTTTGTACAGATAGAGTGGGAGGGAGAGAGAGGAAGGGAGAGAGAGAAACATCGACGTGAAGGGACACATCAAGTGGCTGCCACCCTCACGACCAACCAGGGCCGGGGACAAACTGCAACCGAAGTACGCGCCCTTAGCGGGAACTGAACCCGGTTCTCTCCGGACCGCAGGCCGACACTCTAACCGCTGAGCCAAACTGGCCAGGGCTCCCTCTGACTTTTAACAGATACTTTAGATTTATTATTTTCTTTTAAAAGATCAATTATCTTTTAATTAATATTTCAGCTTGTGATTCAGCATGAAAGTCTGTGGTGTATGTGGGTGGTCTCAGCTATTCAGCTTTTGTATACTGAACCAAGCAGTACAACTCAGCATGAATTAAAGATCCACTGCTGGAAAACATGTCATTAGTTATAATCCTTACCATAGTTTCTAGTGCATTAAGATTCACTAATTGTTTTCTATTAGTGAGTTCTGAAATTCTCTGATTCTATGCACAGACCTGGTTAGATAAAAGTAGAAATGATGTTATAAAATAAGACCAGTTACTATATTTTATTGTTCTTGTGCTGCTTAAGTGACTGAGAATTAGAAAAAATAAAGTATTAGATATCAAAAAAGAATGTTATCATGCACAGATATACATTAAATTGAGAGTGTCCACTATACATCATACAATATAATTGGAATACTATAAAGATTAATATTAAAAGCATAAAGGCAGAAATGTTCATGAAACTGTGTATGCATAAGATTTTAGGTACTCTTTTATTTCAATTTGCATGAGGAAAATTCTAAATAAATGATACCATTCAGCAGAAGATGGGAATGGTTAGCAAGGCATTACATTCAACTAGAAACCTGGAATTGGTTATTATAGGTATTGAAATAGAATAACTTGAAATCATAATGTAGATAATGACTTGGAAAACAAGAAGGAGCATTTATGTAAAGTACAAAACATTTTAAAAATAAAGAGAAACAATGCCTCTCTAAGCCATATAAAATGTTTTTGAAAGCATATTATAAATCTTCCACTATTAGTTAGATATAAAAAATCATAAAAGACCATCACTCTCATTGTAATAATGAGAAAACACAAGATAAAATCATATTTTTAATATGTGTATTTAAGGTCATTGAAGTTTGGTAGAGCACAAAGTAGTCCAAATAAAGTAAATTCCAAAAGGAAACAAGCTCTTTCAAGATGAGTAAGAACCAGGGGCCATTTCTATCCCGAGGATAACTTAGCTAGTTTCCATGATCAGTGAATAAACAAGCTTGTCATAAAGAGAGGAACTTTTTTTTTAACAATCAAAAAATTTTTTGTTTTCCAATAGAGAAAATAGGCAAAACATTTTTGTTTTATAATATTTTTTCTTTATTGATTTCAGGGAGAGAGGAAGGGAGAGGGAGAGAGATAGAAACATCGATGAGAGAGAACATCGATTAGCTGCCTCCTGCATTCTGTCCACTGGGGATCAGGCCCACAACCTGGACATGTGCCCTGACCAGGAATTGAATCAGCGACCTCTTGGTGCATGGGTTGATGCTCAACCACTGAGCCACACCATCTGGGCAAAATAGGCAAAATTTTAACGGCCACATATTAGCTGCCATGATTATAGTAGAATTTTGGAAAGTCTTATAAACCAAGCTAGACCTTCTTGCTTGTCAATTGTCCCATGTAACTTTTTGCCAAGTAAATGACAAAATAAGAAGCTGAGAATAGAGCTTGAAAACTAAGAGAGGTTTCCTAGTCTTGCAGCACTTAGATGCCAAAATTCTGCTGAGGGAGTGCTAGATCCCACTTCAAAACTTATGAAACCATAGATGGGCTAAAATTAACTAAAAATGTAACTAAGCTCCCATCTAGTTTAATTATTGAAAAGATAAATGAGAGCCCTTCACACTGGCTGCCAGACAGAGAAAAAAACAGTCTGTTCAAGCATAAATTTGAAACATAATGTTTGTATACAATTAAAAATGACAGAAAATTATACAATTAAAAAGATATGAAAAGCAGGAAAAAGTAACCAATAATCAAGAAGAAAAAAATATATAAGCAAGTCACAGATGTTTCAGACATTCAAGTTTTCAGACAAATGGTTAAAAAGAGCTAATAAAAATCAGTAAAAAATTAGAAAGAAAATTAATAACAGGTAAATATATTTAGATGAAAATAATGAGAATAAGAGAGAGAGCACCAAATGGAAATTCTAAAATTAAAAATGTAATATATAAAATGAGTATTTATTAAATTTGAACTGAAAATATAATATATAAAATGAATATTTATTGAATCTGAAAGTAGATTGGACACAGGAAAAGAAAGGATTGTGAAATTAAAGACAGAACATAGAAATTATCAAAACTTCAGCAGGTAGAGACAATGATAATAATAATGATGACAATATTCAGAATACAGCATTTGAGATATATACAACTACGTCATCTACTCTTACACAATATGTAACTGAAGCCATGTAGAAGAAACAAGAGAATTGGGCAGAAGATATATCAGAGACAATAGTGAAAAAATGTCAAAATTTATGAACAATTTAACCCACATATCCAAGTTCTTAATTCCTGTGCAGGATCCCATACTTAATCATAATCTTAGTCAAATTGCTGAGAACCAAAGATAAAGAGAAACTACCTAAAAGAGTCAACATAGCACCTACAATGGAAAAAATAATGACTGTTATATCAGAAAACAGGAAGGTAGAAGACAATAGAATGATATATTAAAATTATTGAAAAGAAATGTCATAGAATTATATAACTAGGAAATTGTCTTTATTTATTTTTGTTAATTCTCACCCCAGTATATATTTTTTCATTGATTTTTAGATAGAGTGGAAGGGACAGAGGGAGAAAGAGAGAAACATGAATGTGAGAGAGACACATTGATTGGCTTCCTTCCACATGACCCTGACCAGGGATCGAACCTGCAACCCAGGTATATGCCCTTGACTGGGAATCAAACGCGGGACCCTTTGGTCTGTGGTCAGATTCTCAAACAAACCACTGAGCCAAACTGACCAGGCCTTTCTTTTTTATTTAATAATATATCTTGTATACCTTTCCAAATCAGTATCAATGATACCATTATTTTTAATTTACACTATCCCATTTTCTATGTAATAATTTATTTAACCATTGAAGGCTTGAAGTTTGTTTTTAATCTTTTCTATTATAATAAACAATACTGGCTGAATAATCTTATAATCCTGTATTTCAAATATGTGTTAGTATATCTCTGTAATAAATTCCTAAAAGTGGAACTGCTAAGTCAAAGGAAAGTAAGTTATGTGTGTATATAGTGTATACATGTATTCAAATTTCCCTCCATCTTGAAATTGTACCAAGTCATAATACCATCCAGCAATACATTAATATCTGTTTATTTTCCTTATTGACTTTTGAAATAATTTCAGATTTTAGGGAACTTTTAGCCCTTCTGAGTCATATTATGTATATATTAAGGATTTCTTCTCAAGTTTGCAACATCAACTCTTTTTCTGAATGTCCAGCCTGCCAACCTGCTCTACTAATTTCAGACTTTCTAGCCTTAAATTCATGTGAGACAGTTCCTTAAACTAAATCTCAATAGTTTATTGAAGATAGAACCAATATGTATCCTACTGGTTCTATTTCTCTTGAGAACCCTGACTAAAGCAATAACATATAGTTGTGAGTATGCAAACCACAGTTTATCCTTATATTGTTTATTTTCCATACAAACTGTACATCTACTTTTGCCTAACCGTGTGTGTGTGTGTGTGCGCGCGCGCGCGCGCGCGCGCGTGTGTATTAGAGGAAGCAGAATTAAATAATTGTTGAATTTCTTAGGTGGATGAACTTTCTGTGATTGAAAAAAGAAAACCATAGCATGGAGGATACTAAAAATTCTGTGCCTATTGTACCTTTTGAATAACTCTTTTTTTGTGACCTCCCATAATGACTTCTGTTGTTCTTGTTTTGAAAGTCATACATTTTAGGACAAAAAAGCTGTGTGTTTTTATAGATGGTGAAAACACAGTTGATGAAATTTAGCATCCATTCTGAATAAAAATTTTTATTATATCATAAACAATGAGAAAGTTCCATAAGGTGACTAAATAAAACACTAATGTGGAGAAAGTGATACATGTACACATTTGCAAACAACATTCAGATGATATAATGAGAGGGGAAAGAGCCCATTTACAATAGCAAAAATAATGGATAGATACTTAAAATTTTTAAAAAAATCTTTATTAAAACACTTTTAAATGTTTCTAGGGGACACACACACAAAAAACTCCCACAAATGGAAAAATATATAATATTTTTCCTCTTAAAATTTAATATCAGAAAGGTAACTATTCTGTACATAGTAATGCAAAAATTTACCACAATCCTAATAAAATTACCAGTAGGTAATCACATCAAAGTTTTTATGGAAAAAATAAAAATACCCAGGAAAAAATTTTAAAGAAAAATAATAAGGAAAGAATATTTATATTCAATGTTAAAACATATCTTAAAGTCTTACTAACTGCAGGTACACAAAGAATTAAAAAGATTACTGGAATAAACAGAATAATCAAAACTAGTTCATGTATATGAGAACTGAGTGTATGATAAAGATGGCCATTTAAATCAGTGGGTGAAAAATTAATTGTTTTTTATATATTCAGGTATTGGTGAAACGATCTAGAAAAAAAATTAACTTGAATTCATTGTCACATCTTTCCTCAGAAAAAAATTACAAATGGATCAAGGTCTAAATAAAGTAAAATAAATTATACACATACTATAAGAAATATATATATTTTAATATATATATTTTAAGCCAAACACTAGGTGATGCCTTTTCACACTATGACATAAAATTAAAATCCAAAAGAATATTGATAAAATTGACAAATAGAAATTTAAAATTTCTACATGGCAAAATCCACCACAAGCAATGTTGAAAGGCAAGATTAACTGATAGATGACATAGATGAAAAGAAACATACAGATAGGTAGTGATATATATGCCTGCATTATGTATATATTATATTTAGCTTTCCAACATCAAATCTTTTAAATTATTAAATTATTTTATTTTAAGTGTTTCAGCATGGAATAATTCTACTTCTTTAAAGATATCTAACATCTTTTAACATTCTTTAATATTCTAGAAGTAGTGGATTAACAAACGTTCATCTTTCTCTTTTTCTCTCTTTGTGTTCATCTCTTTTCAACTCTTGGTTTTATTATTTGAGTAAAGATTCCAGTCACTTCAACATTAAAGTTGAAGTCATTTTTATTATATAAAAAGTATAACATTTTTGCCTTATGTTGCTGTTTCCTGGAATATTTGACTATATAGTATTGAGCATATAGCTAATAGAAAGACTCGGGCATATATGTTGGGTGAATGGTTACTTTGTCTGAGTCCATAATATGACTTAGGCTAAAATGAACAATATTTCCATTTAGTATTAAAAATTCTAAAATATTATAAGGAAATACCTTTTTCTTTTAAGTGAGAAAGATAATATATTCTCTGTAAAAAACTGTAAGGCAATAGAGCTTGCTGAATGAGTCTGTAATTTTACAGGAAAGATCAAATTGTCTGCCAACCAGAAATATTGTGTAGGTAAGCAATGTGATGCCGCTTCTGATGTTTTATTTTTAAAATGTTGGTACCTATAATTAATGTCATAAGCCATCAGATATGATGCTTTCCTATGCAGACAATATATGTCCCTTAAAGGTAGCTATCATTTTTGACAATGACTAAAAGGAACTGCGTGTGGTGAAAAATATCATTACTTAAAAATCTCTGAGTAAAAATATCAATGCTTGGGAAAATCTCTGTGGACAAAATAATATATAGCAGTTTAGGAACAAATGTTACTTTTCATTGTTAATATTGCATTATGGCAAGAGCTGTTCATTTTTTCTACTCTTCTACAAATTTCTCAGAATAAAACAAATTTTAAAAGTAAAGCCATAGTATCATACTAAATTCTCTTTTTGCAAAAAAGAAAAAAAAATCATAAAATTGACAGGTCATTGGCAAAATAGCCCAAAATTATCAATAGCTCTTATGCTGAAATATTGCAGGGGAAGGAAATACTTATTCACTTGGCAGATGTTGAGTTTGTCAAGCACACCAAATTTCAACATGAATTTAAAGCAAAAAAGTAGTCAACAATTTTCTTTTTAAAATGACTTAATTGGCAAATGGAAGGAAAATATGGTAGTAAAAGTATAGTGTGTATTCACAAGTAACTATATTTATTTATTTATTTATTTATTTATTTATTTATTTATTTTTTAATCCTCACCCGAGGATATTTTTCCATTTTTTGTACAGATAGAGTGGGAGGGAGAGCGAGGAAGGAGAGAGAGAGAGAAACATCGACGTGAAGGGACACATCGAGTGGCTGCCACCCGCATGACCAACCAGGGCCAGGGACAAACTGCAACCGAAGTACGTGCCCTTAGCGGGAACCGAACCCGGGTCTCTCCAGACCGCAGGCTGATGCTCTCACCGCTGAGCCAAACTGGCCAGGGCTATAGTTATTAATTTATATCACGAATATTTGCTTTAAATACTTTATCTGCCCTTTATCTACTAGGTGGCATGATTCAAATATGATTTAAACAAGCAGCCATGTTGCTCAATATATGAAGATCTATAGGTATGTACTGGACAAATATCAGGTTCATAGTATAATTATAAGCTAAACATTAATCAATATGTAGAATGATTTTTTTGGTCAGTGTTTCAAAGCACACTGATAAGTCACCTAAACAAAGATATGCATATTAGAGTTTTCATTTATTTCATAAATATTGATTGATCATGTCAAGATTAATAGGGAGAAAGATGTGAACAAATTGTCAGAACAACAATTTGATAAGAGCAACAGATCAAAAGGACTAACAATGGAGAATCTGGAGCCAGACTGCCTGAGTTTGAAACCTGGTTCCAACATTTACAAACTGTTTAGCCAAGATGGAGAAGGTATTTATTCTTTGTCTGTTTCAGTTCCCTAGCTATAATGTATAAAAAATATTAAGTATTTTATAGCTTTGTTGTGAGAAATAAATGAGTCTATATTTATAAAGCAATTTGCCCATACTTTGATACTAAATAATCAAGGAGGTAAGAATTAAGTCTTGTTAGTCAGCATCATGACTTCTTGGTGATCCTTAAACTAAACTGTAGAAGACAAGTAGGCATTTGACTAATAGCAGGGAGAACATTCTGGATTATAGAATGAATAGAAAAAATAGAAAATATTTAAAGTTGAAACTTGCTTCCTACATATGAGTGAAATTATATGTAGTCTTGACTTTTTCCATCTGACTTATTTCACTTAGTATGGTAGTCTTAAGATCCATCCATGTTGTCACAAATGGCAATATTTCATCTTTTCTCATGGCTGAGTAGTATTCCACTACATATATGTAACATATCTTCCTTATCCAATTCTCTGTGGAAGGACTCTTTGGTTGTTTGGTTTCACTCATATGTGGGATATAAAACAAATCAATAAACAAGACAAACAAATGGACAAACAAAACTCATAGACACAAATAACAGTGTGGTGGTTATGAAAGAGAAAAGGGAGTGGAGGGAGGATGAAGAGGGTAAAGGGGGTCAAATATACGATGATGGAAGGAGACATGACTTTGGATGGTGAACACACAGTGCAACATATAGATGATGTATTACAGAAATGTACACTTAAGTCTGGCCAGTGTGGCTCAATGGTTGAGTATCCACCCATGCACCAAAGAGGTCACTGGTTCGATTCCCTGTCAGGACACATGCCCTGGTTGTGGGCCAGATCCCCAGTGGGGAGCATGCAGGAGGTGGCCAACTGATATTCTTTCTCATCAATGTTTCTATCTCTTGCTCCCTCTCACTTCCTCTCTCTCTAAAATCAATAAGGAAAAAAAAAATAGAAAAAAAAATAAGGAAATGTACACCTAAAACCTATATAATTTTATTAACCAATGACTTCTCGATAAACTTAATAAAACAAACAAACAAATAAACTTGCTTTCCTACCTAGCATTTATCATTCCCTTTTGAAAATACCCTGCCAAGTTCAGCTTTTCTAAAACTAGTGGAAGAAGATGGACAAGTGGTTATTGCTGAAACTGGAGGCTATTCCTAGGATGGCTATTTGGATTAACAGAAGCAGGAAACTAGAATCTCAAAGGTTGGGCAGGATGGTTTAACTCACAGACATTGATTTTGGATGTCTTGGTATCACACGCTGTAAGAAGCACTGTGCTTTCAGTGGGGCTTGATGAAAGGGAACGTATCATTTCAGGGCTCTCACAGGATGTAAGATGACTGGGAATATCATTGAGGCAAATTCTAAATGCCAGGGTAAATTTACAAGAGATGGCACTACTTGTTTTGTTGTTGTTGTTGTTTTTGTCATGCCTACAGAATGCAAGGACATATTTTAAAACCACTGTAATGTAGCTTTCGATTCTAAACCAGTTCCAAGTTTACTGGCCTTCTTGTTCTGAACCCTGTTCCTCTTGTAGGCCAAGCTAATCTAAATTCACTGCAGAGTGCACCTCATGGAACAGTTCTGACTCTGGTTAAATCTCTTGGTATTGACAACTGCAAAATAAGGTATCATAAACTCTAGTCACATCCCTACCACTTGCTTGATACATCATCACAAACATGTCCATGATTTACCAAGATTGGTCTGCTGCCTACTACATGTATCTGGAGGTATGTTCATGCCTTGTGGGGGTGGGTACACTTTGTTAAAGTGATTGGAGTGAGATTTGAGCACTATGTACATGAAAGTCAAGAGTAATGTCTGACATGTCACTGTTCTTTATCCAGAATACCCACAAACTTTTTGTCTTCATTCATGTCATAATTATTATTGTTATTCAAAATAGTTTTTAATACAGGCAGATACAACATAACTTCAAATACTGTAGTAACTTTTTTTGTATAGGTATTAAGCCAATTCAAAATTTTGGTTTGATTTTTCTCCATTTTATATATTTTTTGTAATAAAGGCTATTATGATAAAGAGAATAATAAAACATACTAAAGACTGAATTTATATCTAACCTTTCAAAAGTTATAAATTTTTGTTATTCTTAATTTTAACTCTTGAGGTTTTACTTTATTTGAAACATCCCTCTTAATATTCAGAATACAAAATGTTGCATATGTAGTGATGGAACCCTAATTTTTCTATTATACTATGAGAATGAAACAGTTGGCTAATAAATTAACCAAGGCTATGCAATCTATTATTGAGTAGATTCAGCACAACTATGCTGTTCTCTAAAGATCATGTGTTCCTCATGAAATACATTGAATGAAAGATTTGTTTTCTAACCTAGACACAGCATTAGAAAAGTCAAATGATAATTGCTATTCTGGGTTTCCAGGAACCTATATGTAGTTTGTCAGTGTATTAAGGAGAGAACCACATTCCTGAAGTTCATTTCTCTTTTTAAGTAGAAAGAACAGAAAACCATATACACAGTTTTGTAATAGAATTATGAAATCATACAAATGTGTTCTAGATCATGGATTTCTCCTCCGACCTTCCTATAATGTTTTTAATGCTGATGGACAGTCAGTACTCTTAAAACTTTCTTTCAGATAAAAAGAAACAATGCGAAAAATATTCACCTACTCTTTACAAAGGGTGGCTTCAGGCATCCTAGGATGCTTTTTTTTTTTTTTTTTTATCCTCACCCGAGGATATTTTTTCATTTTTTGTACAGATAGAGTGGGAGGGAGAGAGAGGAAGGGAGAGAGAGAGAGAGAAACATTGACGTGAAAGGGACACATCGAGTGGCTGCCACCCGCACGACCAACCAGGGCCGGGGACAAACTGCAACCGAAGTGCATGCCCTTAGCGGGAACCGAACCCGGGTCTCTCCGGACCGCAGGCCGACGCTCTAACTGCTGAGCCAAACTGGCCAGGGTCTAGGATGCTTTTTAATACTAAAAGATCCTTCCATCTTAAAAATAAACTAAGTCTCCTTCATTTGTTCCCCTTTTGTGCTGGGTCTAGGCAAAGCAATGCTTTTCAATCCTTGTGGCATCTGGCTCCGCAATAATAGATGTTTGTTGTTGTTCCATGAGTTTTAAAAGAAACAGCTTATACCAATAATAAAAAAGGATATGCTTGCATATGGCCATACATTCCTTAAATAGGAAAAATATAGTGTCTAAAACACAAACACAGGCGCTCACACACACACACACTCTGTCAGCAGTGTAAAACTATCCAGCCATAAGTTAGTTATGAGAACTTTAAGAGAAACTGAAGTTTAGTAGAGTATATATAGTAAGTGTCTGTGTTAATAATAAAACCAAATTCTGTAAACTTTTGTTCCAAAAAAACATATTCTGTAAGCACTGAGAAAAATTTGATAAGATCATCAATTGGCAGTATCTTAAAATGCATGTTAAATAAATGAATATAACCACTTCAAAATCAGAAAACTGAGGAGAAAAAAATGCAGTCAGTGATTTTCCCAAGTTAATCAGGAAGCCTGCCATAAAGTCAGAATTTAAAATTCAAATCCTTACGTACCATATATTTAGTAGAAGCACATGCTTGATTTTTTTCTTTCCTGACACTCAGAAAAAAATTAACGGTTACACTTGCATTTATTGAACTTTGGTGAATAGTAGAACGCATTAGAAGCAACTCAATCCTAAAATATTTCAATATATATGTATAGATTTTTGTGAATAATGGTTAAGTTTATTAGTAAATAATAAACACTAAATAATCTTTATTTTATTTATGATTAACAGAATATTTGCTTTTGTTTTATGTATTTGGTAACTAGGATTAAATCATGCATTCCTAGCACATTGTAGACAATTTAGATGTGTGTCAAGGTTAAGAAAACTATTTAAAGAAGAACCTCAGAGTATAGTTCATTTTGGAAAGAAATTATCAAGTGAGGGAGGAACCTTTACATTGTAATTAATTATTTACTAAGTTCTTTTCATATCCTAGAAACAAGCAACTAAGAGTGAAACAAAATGCTATGATTCCTTTGGTATTGTGGTAATTGTTAACTAATGCTTGTGCTCACACAAAAAGCAGTCATAGCCACACTAAGGTTGATTTGTGGAAGTCTTAACCTTGTTATTTCTTATAGAAATTAACCATAAAACATAATCAAAACCCATCTCTCTGTTTGAAATTCCCATTACTGGGGCAAATTCAGGGGACAGGAATAGAAACAGAATGCTTTGGTAAAACTCGGAGCTATCAGATAAGGCAAATCTAGCATTAAATTTCACACAAAATCTGTGAAGGCATTTGAGAAAAGAATAAAAATAGAATACAGTTGTTTTAAAACTCCTTTAAAATAATTAAGTCATTTGTTTATATATCAAAAAGGATGCAAGAATGTTGAAATATAAATATGTCGAGATGCTGTTGTAATGGCAGGATAAGAGTATGATAACCATAGTGCTATCTTATAGTTAATTCCTCTAAGATATGGACACAAAAAGCAAACTTGACTGCTGTTTGCTACATTCCTCTGGTGCCTTCATGGTAGTATTACATGAACTGTTGCTTTTAAAGTCCATTTATTTTATAAAATTACAACAAAAATAGTATTTTCACTTTTAAATCCATAGCTAAACAAAATATTCACTTAAAAAATCGACATCAAGGGTAAAAATCAATGTCAGCAGAAGGACAATTTAGTTGTTACCATTAGTGCTGATTAGCATGATTACAAGTATTAGGCAGAAAAGTTGTTTTATTCAAGTATTTTTTACAATATTTTAATATGTATATATTTTTGAAATATATCTTATTCCATATATATATATATGTGCATATATTTTTGGAATATGTTTAGAATATATAACAATTATAATATATTGTTTAGTGGTTATATTTAAGATCAATGAAAGATGTTCACTTAGTTGATTAATTTGTTGACTTATAAATTTGTTATTTTTTAAAACAAGCTTATCTCTTATTTTTGCAGATATGTCCTAATAATTTTCCTGAATTTCATAATTTTTTTCTTTATTGATTTTAGAGAAAAAGGAAGATAGAGGGAGAGAGAGATAGAAACATCAATGAGAGAGAACATTGATTGGCCACCTCTTGCATGCCCCCCACTGGGGATTTGGCCCACAACTTAGGTATGTGCCCTAACCAGGAATTGAACCAGTGACCTATTGGTGCATGGGCCAACACTTAACCACTGGGCAACACCGGCTGGGCAAATTTCATAATTTATCAGTAAGATTTATATTTTAAAATAAGATTAAAACCTACCTAATGCCTTATTGTACTTGTTAGGTTTTTCTTAAGGGGTATCCCTGACTTTGCTTTAATTTCTTTGAACTATCACATCAAAGTATGCTGATTAAAATCTAGTCATGCCTAATTTTCTACATTATCTGGTCTTATAAATGAGTATATAAGTGTATAATGAATATTTAGAGTTACATTTATTTTTATTATTGTTATAAATAATGAAAGAAATAAGAAAAAAAACATCCTGAACAAAATATCCTATATACCTACCCAATTTCTTATAGTCATATTTTTCTTTAATTAAATAATATCTTAAAATACAGAGATATTTAACCATCATTGATGTCTCTGAAGTTTATCTTTAAAAGATGAATTTTGATTTGTGTTTTAAATTTCAACTGTGTGGCCAGATCAATGACTACCAGCAGTGGTTTACCAGATGGCAGTATCCTATAGGTCAGACAAGTTATTAATACATACATAGTAAAAAATTCCCCTAATCTGTATCCAATAAAAGCTAAACGCATAAACCATAAACATGTTAAAATAAAAGATGGCAAATATATAATTAATGTATAAATTAAGGATTTGATATATCTGTATTCATTGGGAGGAGAAAGAAATTCCCTTGGGGATTTGTTTCTTCCAATTTAGTATCAACAGTTTTGAGGCACTATTATAACAATAGGGTGAAATCTACCTTTGAGAGTGAGTCCCAGAAAGTTTTTGGCACTTGCCCTCATGTTTAAACAATGTATGCAATTCACAATCTTATGAAGACACACATTAGGAAAATATACATATTATAATTATTTAAGAACATGTATATATGACAGACCTCAACTCTATAAAAATGTTAAGATTATTAATGCATAAGGTCCTAAAAATCACATATGTGCTAGGAGAAACAATAGGGATAATCTAGTTCAATCTCTTGATTTCATAAATATAGAGTAAAAGCCCCCCCCCAAATAAATTATCTTCAGAAAGGTCATACAGATAACAGAGTAAAGGCAGTGATTAAGATATCAGTGAGTCTTATGTTTATTGTGTTTCAACACTTGTTTACTTGCTAATTTTGTATGTGTATATTTAAGATTTCTTTGGTTTGCTAAATAACAAAAACAATAATGTTATTTGAGCACTTATAACATGCTAGGAACTGTTCTGAAATATTTTATGTCATTACTTTTAATCTTCACAATAATTCTTCATGGAACTCTATTACCAACCCTTATTTTACAGATAAAGAAATTCAGCAGTTACTATTTGTTAAATTATTTTGCTCATTAGAGTCCACATATAAGTGAGATCACATGGTAATACATGCTCATTGTAGAAACATTTTAAGGTACAACAAAACATAAGATTTCTTTTTTAAAAATTATTTTTATTAATTTATTTTTGTTACAGATGAAGCTTAGATATAGAGAACAGACTGACAGCTATCAGAGGGGAGGAGGCATTAGGAGGACTAGGTGAAAAGGTGAAGAGATTAAACAAATAAACAAAATATATATACTAGAGAGATGTATATGACACATATACACAGACAACAGTATGGTGATAGCCAGACGGATAGAGGGGTGGGGGTCGTTGGACCAGAGCAAAAGGGGGATAAATGAAAAGAGACTTTACTTTGGGTGATCCGCACATGATGTGGTATGCAGATAATATTTTGTTGAGTTGTACACTTGAAACCTGTATGGTTTTGTTAACCAATATCACCCTAATAAACAATAAAAATTTCTAAAAAAAAAAAAAAGAAAGAAATTTAGCAGTTAAGCTACTTATCTTTATTTTAAAATGCTTCAGATTTTAAAATAAATATAATTTGTTCATGGTATTTCTATACTTAACAGGACTAACAATACCTATAAATTGGATAGTGTTTGATCTAATATCTCTGACCTTTCTTCTAAAGAAAATCTTGGAGTGAAAATGTCACTCATGTCTTCAGTAAAACTCAACGTCAACCATTTACAGTTTGTTATCTTCTTCCATCCTTGAATCCACCTTGAAAATAACTAGTTTTCATTGATTCTCTGCTTGGCTTCCTGCCTATGATATATTGTGTAACTAGATTTGGACTTTCTTGTAAAGTGCTCTTGTGTTTTACTTAAGCCTTACCTGCTTCTAATTCGTACTTCCCTGCTCCAACCTGCTTTGCTTTATAGGTCTCCCTATTTTCATTTGAGTAATCTGAAAGCACTCAAAAGATGACTGTAATGGTTCATTTTTTTGTCTTCTTAGTCATATTTATCAGAGTGACATTTTCTTTTTTATAATATAGCATGCTATTGGTAGGGGAGTTCTAATAAGATAAGATTTTTAAAATTTAATCTATTGGGGTGACATTTGTTCACAAAACCATACAGGTTTCAAGTGTACATGTCAATAATATGTCATAAGATTTAAAAAATATATATTTTTCTAACATGCACAGTAGCAACACAGTTAATGAATTGTAAACAATATCAATAGATTGAAAGTAACACACATCTTCATCCAAACACATCATTTTAGACTATACTGAAGGTAATGACAAAACCAGGCATAGATGTTCTGGTCCTTTTCTTACTCTACTATTTAAGAAACATTCTGAAGTTTCTGAAAAAGATCCACTGAGAGTTTGTAGATGCAAATAAAGACTATTACAGTGCATTAAAACTCAACCACTTTAGAATCTTTCAAATTTCCCCATCAAGGAACAAAAATGGCTTATTAATAATATGTTCCTGGAAAATGAACAACTATTAAAGTATGCTTACTGTAATATTTCTGTTCCCAAACTGTTTAATTAGTGATTGTAACATTTCCTAGGATGAGAATGAAACATACCCTGGTAGTGACTCATATTTTTCCATTTCTTAGAGTACCTACTAAGCATTGGAAACAAAGCATAGTTGAACCAAATTAGACTTTCTCTGTATTTTGATATCTAATCCTAGCCAGCCATGAATGCTGCTGGGAACAAAGACTAGGTGGTCACCAAGGTAAAAGAGAGAAGTATTTTTAGGCCTGACTATAGGAGTTACTGGCTGTTAATACTATCTAATAAATCACCAAACATACACTTGATCCCAAACATGCTAAGGATTTACGGCTGCTTTTCCCACCTTTCCAACTCACATTTTCCCACATCAGGCATCTCGCTCGGACAGGCCATGGGAAATCTATGATTGCAAGATCTCTAGTGGGTGCCCATTCCTCAGTTCTTTGCCTTTCTTCCCCAACATGTCTATCCTAATTCAGCATTTTCATTTATTTTTTTTCACTTTTCATTATATTTTTTTAAATTTATTTTTGTTATAGATGTTTCTTGTTTTTCTCTGATTGATTGCCCCTTCCCTCCCCGCCCTGTCCCCAGCTTTGTTGTCCATGTCCATTGTTCGGGCATACATGCATATAAGTTCTGTGGTTTATCTCTCCCCCATCACACCCTCTCCTGGGGATTGTCAGTCTGTACCTCACTTCCACGTCTCTGGGACTTACCCCATTCCTCAGATTGTTATGTTCATTATAGTCCACAAATAAGTGAGATCATATGATACTTGTTTTTCTCTGTTTGGCTTGTTTCACTTAGGATAATACTTTCCAGGTCCCTCCATGTCATCTCAAAGGATAAGAGAGATTTCTTTCTTACAGCTGCACAGTACTCCATTGTGTATATGTATCACTGCTTTTTTACCCATTTGTCTACTGATGGACACTTGGGCTGTTTCCAGATCTTAGCTATTGTAAATGGTACTGCTACAAACATGGGGGTACAAATATTCTTTCTGATTGGTGTTTCAGACTTCTTAGGGTATATTCCTAGGAGTGGGATCACTGGGTCAAATGGCAGTTCAATTTTTAATTTTTTGAGGTAACACCATATTGTTTTCCATAGTGGCTGCACCAGTCTACATTCCCACCAGCAGTGTACTAGAGTCCCCTTTTCTCCACACCCTCACCAATACTTGCTGTTTGATGATTTGTTGATGGCGGCAATTCTGACAGGTGTGAGGTAATTCCTCATTGTTGTTTTAATTTGCATCTCTCTGATGATTAATGATGTGAGCATTTCTTTATATGTCTCTTAGCCATTTGTATGTTCTGTTTGGAGAGGTGTTTATTTAGTTCCTCCACCCAATTTTTAATTGGGTTCTTTGTCTTCCTTTTGTTGAGTTGTATGAGCACCCTATATATATTGGAAATTAACCTCTTATCTGATATATCATTGGCAATTATGCTCTCCCATACAGTGGGTTGCCTTTCCATTTTGATGATTGTGCCTTTTGCTGTGCAGAGCTTTTTAGTTTGATGTAGTCCCATCTGTTCTTTTCTCCAAAGCAATCTACAGATTCAATGAATTCCCCATCAAAATATCAATGACATAGTTCACAGAACTAGAATAAACACTTCAAAAGTTCATATGGAACCAAAAAAAGACATCAAATAGCTATAGCAATCTTGAAAAAGAAGAACAAAGTTGGAGGGATCACATTACCAGATTTCAGGTTATGCTACAAAGCCACTGTAATCAAAACAGCCTGGTACTGGCACAAGAACAGGCATATAGACCAGTGAAACAGAACAGAGAACCCAGAAATGGACCCAAGGCAATATGCTCAATTAATATTTGACAAAGGTGGCAAGAGCATACAGTGGAGTAAAGACAGCCTCTTTAATAAATGATGTTGGGAAAATTGGACAGCTACATGCAGAAAAATAAAACTAGACCATCAAAGTACACCCTACACAAGAATAAACTCAAAATGGATAAAAGACTTAAATGTGACTCATGAATCCATAAAAATCCTAGAAGAAATTGTAGGCAACAAAATATCAGACATCATACACAGCAGGATTTTCACTGATACATCACCTAAGGCAACAGAAACAAAGGAGAAAATGAACACATGGGACTATAGCAAACTGATCCAGCATTTTTAAACAGTGGCTGAGTGCCCTTGGGTGCTGATAGGTGGGTAAGTGAGAATACTCAGAATCATGTGGAGGCCTTTCTGGTAGTAGAAAATATACAGACCTCTTTCCACTCAGACCTCATGAAGTTAGTGAGTGTTGGAATCCTCTACCTGAAGATTGGAAACTTGGCTGCCTGACTATCCTTCTGGCTATTTCATCCACAAGTATGGATTTGACTGGGCTCAAGAAAACCATGTCTATAGAAAAAGTTTAATATTTTATATGTAGCTCTCAGGAAATCCCTTTATTAACTTTAAAGTTAAGTTACCCTTCAATATAAACTTTAAAGCATATTTTCAGGCATCTTTTTTTTTTTGTAAAAATTACAAAAATTGCCTGTATACACTCTATTATGAATCAAAGGGTCACCTTTGTCTTGGACACATACTTTTTTGTTTTAATCCTTATCCAAAAATCTGCTATTTATTTATTTATTTATTTATTTATTTATTTATTTATTTAATCTTTATTGTTTTTTTTTTAATCCTCACCCGAGGATATTTTTTCCATTTTTTTGTACAGATAGAGTGGGAGGGAGAGAGAGGAAGGGAGAGAGAGAGAGAAACATCGACGTGAAGGGACACATTGAGTGGCTGCCACCCGCACGACCAACCAAGGCCGGGGACAAACTGCAACCGAAGTACGTGCCCTTAGCGGGAACCGAACCCGGGTCTCTCCGGACCGCAGGCCGATGCTCTAACTGCTGAGCCAAACTGGCCAGGGCTAATCTTTATTGTTGAATGTATTACAGATGTTCCTCATTTTTCTCCCACTGACCTCCTCCTCCCCACTCCCGCCCCCTCCCACCTTTTCCCCACTGTTGTCTGTGTACATTGGTCATGCATATAAATTCTTGGGTTTATTTCTTCCCACCCCCCAACCCCTTTCCCTTTGAGGTTTGTCAGTCTAGCAACAAATTTGTACTTCTTAATCCCTTCACCTTTTTCACCCATTCCCCCAACCTCCCTCCCAACTGGCAACCAACAAAATGTTCTCTGTATCTATGAGAATGTTTCTGTTCTGCCTGTTCATTTTGTTTGTAAATTCCATTGTCGATAGATAAGTATTCATTGCCATTTTGTTTGTTCATATATTTTATCTTTTTCTTCAAAAAGACCCTTCATCATTTCATATAATAATGGTTTGGTGGTGATGAACTCTTTTAACTTTTTCTTGTCTGGGAAAATTTTTTTATGGCTATCGATTCTAAATGACAGCTTTGCAGGATAGAGTAAACTTGGTTTTAGGTTCTTGCTTTTCATCACTCTGAATATTTCTTGCCACTCCCTTCTGGTCTGCAAAGTTTCTTTTGAGAAATCAGCTGACAGTCTTATGGGAATTCCCTTGTAGGTATCTAACTGCTTTTTTCTTGCTGCTTTTAAGATTCTCTCTTTGTCTTGAACCTTTTACATTTTGATGATTATGTGTTTTAGTGTGGGCCTCTTAGGATTCATCTTGTTTGGGACTCTCTTTGTTTCCTGGACTTGTATGTCTGTTTCCTTCACCAAGTTAGGGAAGATTTCTGCCGTTATTGTTTCAAATAGGTTTTCGATTTCTTGTTCTCTCTCTCCTCCTTCTGGCACCCCCAAGATGCAAATGTTGGCATGCTTGAAGTTGTCCCAGAGGCTGCTTACACTATCCTCATCTTTATGGATTCTTTTTTCTTCTTGCTGTTTTGATTGGGTGTTTTTTGCTTCCTTATATTCCAAATCAATGGTTTGCTTCTTGGCTTTATCTACTCTTCAATTGAATCTGTGTAAATTATTCTTTATTTCAGTTAATGCCTTCTTCATTTCTGACCATGCATCCTTCATTTCTGACTGGTCCTTTTTTAGGCTCTTGAGGCCCTCACTAAGTTCACTGAGGTTCTAAGTTCACCAAGCATCCTTATAAGCAATGTTTTGAACTCAGCATCTGTTAGGTTGCTTATCTCGATTTTGCTTAGTTCTTTTCCTGGGGTTTTGTTCTGTTCTTTCATTTGGGAATTGCTTCGTTGTCTCCTCATTTTGGCTGCCTCCCTGTGTTTATTTCTAAGTGTTACTTAATGAGAGGTATGGGGCTAGCTGAGACCAGATGCTGCTTGTTTGAAAGAATTTAGGAAAACCTGAAGCAGGATCCAAGACAGGCCAATCCTGTGGTTAAGAAACTGGCAACAGCTTGGGTGGGCCTGAAAGTTGGATCGGGTGGGGCCTCAGTGTGAGCCAGGTTGCTGGAGTCCCAGATATGTCGACTGTCTGCTTCCCCAGGAAAGGCCTCACCAAAGGAACAAAGGCCTCAGAGAGCATGTCTGTCCTGGAGAACGCCTCCTCTCCAGCTCTCGTTCCAATGCCAAACAGCTCTGTTCTTCCCTGTATGTCTCTGGTACCCCTCGAGCTGCCTCCCCTCCAAGCTTAGAGGGAGTGAGTCCGATATGTCCATGCACGGGTCCTTTACGGAGCTGTCTGGGGCTTCAGCCACCTCAGTCTCCCTGAGCCTCAGTTCCTGCTGGTTTTTTCAGCCAGAAGTTATGAAGATTTCTCTTCCTGGCACTGAAACCCTGAGCAGGCTGCCTGGTGTGGGATGGGGACCCCTCATTCCTCAGGGAGGACTTTCCCAGCTGAGGTGTTCCTCCTGATTTTTATCCACCACACGTGGGTGTGGGACCAGCTCCTCTGCCTCTGCCCCTCCTACCAGTCTTGATGTGGCTGCTTCTTTAATTCTGTAGTTGTAGGACTTCTATTCAGCTTGATTTCAGGCAGTTTTGAATGATGGTTGTTCTGTAGTTTAGCTGTAACTTTGATGTAGTTGTGGGAGGACGCGATACTGCATTTACTTACCCTGCCATCTTGGCCGGAAGTCAAGATCTGCTTTTTAAAATTGATTTTAGAGAGAGAGGAAGGAAGAGAGAAAGAGAGAGAGCGAAACATTGATCGGTTGGAAACTTGGCTGCCTGACTATCCTTCCAGCTATTTCATCCACCAATATGGATTTGACTGCCTGTATGCACTCTGAATGGGATCAAACTTGAAATCTAGCTATGTGCCCTGACTGGGAATCCAACTTGCAACTTTTTGGGGTATGAGATGATGCTCCAACCAACTGAGCCACCTGGCTAGGGCATCTTGGGCACATCTTTATGTCTAATGTTGTAGCATAAAATTACTAGTCCTAAATTCAAATAGTTTAATTCTTTCATACAAAAGACTTACAACATTTAATACAATTAAAAAAACAAACTAGCATCTTTTAGGTCTAAACTCTGATTTTAATTTTCACTATATCTATTTTAAAGAAACTTATGAGAAATCAAAATAAGAGAGGGGATGCAATTAATGGTTAATGAACATCCTTTAAGAAGTGGCCACTGATTTTTCTGTTACTTATGAAAAATTGAAAGTACAGTGATACCTCGGTTCTCGAACATAATTCGTTCCAGGAGGACGGTCGAGAACCAAATTGTTCGAGAACTGAAGCAATGAAACCCAATAGGAAATAATGGAAACTGGATTAATTCGTTCCAAGCCCCAGAAAATGCCTATTTACTGGCCTAATTTGTATATAATATGTAGAAAAACATAAGTCTCAACAAGAAATAAAAGTGTACAGTATGTCTAAGGGTTAAATTCAGTGTAAAGCGTGACTCTCTCCACAAAGCGTGACTCTCTCCACAAAGCGTGACTCTCTCTCTGCACTCACACTGATGACGCAAGCAAGGCGCGCTGGGCCGAATGAACGCCATTCGGCTCAACTCGGCTCATCTCGGAAGTTCGAGTTCCAAATATTTGTTCGGATTCCAAGACAAAAGTTTCTCGAATCTCCTGGTCGAATACCGATTTGGTCGAAATCCGAGGCGTTCGAGAACCGAGGTATCACTGTATATATGACTAATTATGGCTTAAGTTAAATTGTATAAAAATTATATATTGTATAAATTATAAGAGTAACTCTGTAGGGTTTTATTATCTTTAAAAACCATTGAAAGAATTTAAAAACAAAAGGCATACAGAAATATGATTTAAATAATGGGCAGAGTACTTGAGTAGACATTTCTCCAAAGAGGACATACAAATGGCCAAGAGAGACATCAAAAGATAATCAACATTACTAATCATCAGAGAAATTCACATCAAAACCACAATGAGATATCACCACACACCCGTCAGAATGGCTATCATCAATAAATCAATAAATAACAACTGTTATAGAAGATTTGGTGGAAAAGAACTCTCATGCACTGTTGGTGGGATTGTAAATTGGTGCAACCAGTATAGAAAACAGTTAGACGTTTCCTCAAAAAACTTAAAAATAGAACTACCATATGATCCAATAATTCAGCTTCTCAGTATATATGCAAATAAATAAAAAACACTAATTTGAAAAGAGATATGTATGCACACCTGTGTTCACTGCAGCATTATTTATAATAACCAAGATATGGGGCATTCTAGATGTCCATCGACAGACAATGAATAAGGAAGATGTTATATACCACACACACATATGGTATATAACAGCCACAAAAATAGAATGAAACCTTGCTATTTGTGACAACATAGATGGACCTAGAGGCTATTGTGCTAAGTTTAAAAAGTCAGACAGAGAAAGTCAAATACCATATGATTTAACTTACATGTGAAATCTAAAAAACAAAATAAATGAACAAACAAAGCAAAAAGAAACTCATTGATACAGAGAACAAACTAATAATTGCTAGATGGAAGGGGGATGAAGGTATGGACAAAAAAAAAAAGAAAGGAATTTAGAAGTACAAACTAAGTTATAGCAATAATAAATGATATATAAAGTATGGTATAGGGAATAAACTCAATAATATTTTAATAACTACATATGGTGCCAGATGAGTACTAAATTTATCTTGGTGATCACTTTGCAAGATAAATAAATGTCTATTCACTATGTTGTCCACTTGAAACTAATATAATATTGTATGTCTACTATAATTAAAAAATAAATTTAAAAAATATTTGAAGGACTTTAAAACATAAAGCACATAAAATGCAGTAAAATATTTTGTATGTAATAATATTTATTGATTTTAATAGACATGGGAGAAGTCACAGATTTGGTGAGAAAGGTTGCACATTTAGAAATGTGTCTATACAGAAGCCCACTCATTCCATCAGTATATCAAGTATCAAACAGTTTTTTTTTAATCTATCTATCTATCTATCTAGCTTTGGCTGGAACAATCCATGTTAATGCCTGCTGTACTGGTGTGGTTACAAATAGCTTCCTCTTTTTTTTCAGAAGTATCTCAGTCTGAATGTAAATTGCCTTGGTCAATTTAATCCTTGATCACCCATCATATGGTCATTACACTCTAACTGTCACAAGTGAAGGGAGTAATGAGTGCCTGAATTCCCAAATATGAGATGTGCTCTAGAAGGGCTATATATGTCTTTTGAATCCTTAAGAGCCCCTATACTTAGGCTTTGGTAGGGTTGGGGAAATTAAACCACTAGCAATAAACTATTTTTGGACTCTGGGAATTCAGGGAATGACCCTACAGGCTCTCTGTTGTGCAATGATATTTACTGTACATGTTTGTAATATTGTGCACTTGTCAATTAGTGCAGAAGTTAAAAATAAACCATTCTGAGTCTGCACTGGAGACATTCTTTATTGGTTTGCACTGGAAAGTATTGTGAAGACTGTCTAAACTTGGCAACTCTGCTACTACATTCAAATAACTAGAAAAACTGAAGAAATGCAGTCAATCTTGATGCTTTTCCGCCTTGTTTTGGCTGAAGTAAGATAACCGAATTGTTACGCTGAAACTTTAAATGCATATCCGACATAAAAGAAGAATGGAGTTGCTCAGAAAATTGTGTTGTCTAAGGAAAATCTGACTCACTTAATAAGAAGTATATTTTCTAGCATGAAAAACAACAAATGTAATAATATACTATATAAGAAGCCAATATTACGCATTAATTTTTGTGTTAACATGTTTTAACCACAGAAAGAAGTCTTGGTTGAATAAAAAGATTTCTTAACCTAGAGGGGAAAAAGTGATGAAAGTAATCCCGGAAGAAGATTCTTTGCCAACATATTCTTGGGCCCCCCTTTTTATATTCTACAGCTTGAGAAGTAGAAACAATGATGGTAGCATTTGCAGAAGTGTCAATGGGAAGAAAGATTTTTGCAAATTATTTTCATTATTTTTCAAATAATTTTTAGAGTAGTTTTGCTTTCTCTAAATGTGAAGTCAGTCTAATTATTGACACTTTTTAATTCTATCATTATTTTTAACCTTTTCTGAAAATTATACTCCTATTGACAATAACCAGGCAATCAAAAGAAATTATTTTAAAAATCATGAAATCTACAGGTTGTAAAATTAACAGTGAATTTAAAGATGTAAAAACTGAATGTTTTAATTATAAAGTACAGTTACAAAAATAAAAAACAAATTATATTATAAAATAATTTTTCATTTAATTTATAAATTAATACCCTTGTTTATTTAGTCACCACTACAGTTTGAACCACATGAATAAATATCTGCAATTTCTATCTTTTCTAAAAAAATATTTTTAAAATTACATTCAATATTATTTCACATTAGTTTCAGGTTTACAGCATAGTGGTTAGACAGTCATATACCTTACAAAGTATTCCCTGTGATATTTCAAGTACCCACATGACACCACACGTGGTTATGACAATATTATTGACTGTATTTCTTATGCTGTACTTTACATCCCCATGACTGTTTTGTAACTACCAATCTGTACTGCTTAATCCTTTCACTTCTTTTACCTACAGTCTCCCAACACCCCTTCCCTCTGGCTATCACATTAGTCTGTTCTCTGTATCTATGAGTCTGTTTCAATTTCGTTCATTTTGTTCTTCAGATTCCACATGTAAGTGAAATCACATGGTATTTGTTTTCTTCTGACTTATTTCACTGAGCATGATATTCTCTAGGTCCATCCATGCTCTTGCAAATGGTAAGATATCATTCTTTTTTATGTCATTTGTCTTATATACGGTGTTTCACTTAACTACCAAGATGTGTGGAAAATACAAAATACATTTTGTGCCTACACTTGGTAACTTTGACTTTGTTGTGAACTAGGACAGAATATGCCACACTAAAATATGTCACTTTGGCATATTGATTATTTTGAATTAAAGGTGCTTAAGAACAGCCAGTGCAAGAGGACCTTCTGACCCTCCTTTGTCACTCCTGAAAGCAGGAGATAAATCTTCCATGTGAAAGGCACCACCACGTACCAGGAGGGCAGGAAGCATACTAATCTTCAGAGACGAGAAAAGTGGGGTTGAAGGATGTATAAATAAACCTTGTTACTTTACTGATTTACTATCCCAAACCTCTTTGTCTTAAGTCCTCACAAATTTATTGCTTCTTTGTATAATAGATATAAACCTGCTTTGGTCACTTCTTTGAGTTTCATATTTTTATGGGGCTCCCATACATACAAAATTAAATTTGCTTTTCTACTGTATTATGTCAATTTAATAATTAGACCAGCTAAAGAATCTAGAAGGGTAGAAGGGAAATTTTTTTCCCTCCTGTATAGTACATAACAATTTATTTCAAAAGTTTTCATAATTTATTAAATAATTCTCTTTTATTAAATATTTATTTTTAAATTTATTTTTCTACTTTTTGTGATTTTTAAAATTAGTAATAAAATGACTGGGTCAAAGGGTACAAACATTTAAAGTACCTTAATAAATACTGCTAACATGCCTTTTAAACAGCTTAAACATTTAAACTCTTACCATAAGTATATGAATATTTTATCTTGTATTAGTTTCAACCATAATCAAATATTACATATTTTTCAATCACTATTAATTTGATAAGTAAAAGTTACCATTTATAAGTTTTGCATTCTTTTGCTTATTAATAAAATTGTTTAATAAGTTATTTTTTTATATCTTTTTTTTCTTCAGATGCAGTGGGAGGGAGGGAGGGAGAGAGAGAGAAACACCAGCATGAGAGAGATACATTGATTGGCTGTTTCATGCGTGACCCTGACCAGGGCCAGGGACAGAACCACAACCGATGTACGTGCCCTTGACCAGAATCAAACCGGTGACTCTGGTCTGTGGGCTGATGTTCTAACCTCTGAGCCAAACTGGCCAGGCTGTTTTAGTAAGTTATTAATAACTGTATTTCTTCTTTCTAGAATTGTTTAATTATGGCTTTATCTCATTGAAATCATGATTTTAGTGCTTTTAATTTATTTTAGACATATTGAGAATTTAAATCCTGTGTGTGTGTAACATCTGGTCTTCACTCCTGAATTTTTTTCTATTGTCTTTTGGATTACTAAAACTTTACCATTTCTAGCCTCTATGTTCTTCAAAATTATTTAATGTTTTCATGTGAACATTAAAGCATGATTATATGTATATTATATATATACACACACACATATGTGTATAGTGTATATGTCATATAATATATATATATATGTCAGATACACAAATCAGAGAGAGAGAGAGAGAGAAGGAGAGAGAGAAGGAGAGAGAAGTGCAAGGATACGTTTAATTCCATAGACTTTGATTTGAAATGATTATGAGGAGGGAATAATTAGCCTCACAAGTTTAAAGTACAGTAAAAATAAGTATGATTGCCCAATGTGATGAGAAGCAAATTATACCTAAAGTCAATTTCTATCCAAAAACATTCAAAGCATATTCAAATAGTTATTCCTTGTCTTTTGTAAATTTGAAAAAATTTATTTTTATTTTTTATCATTAGGTCCAACAATATATGGAGTTACTCAACTGTGTATTTCAGATTTTTAAAAAACATAAAGATCTTTCCAACCAGAGTGGCATGTTTGAGGCAGGCACCATAGCTTATGCTTTTCTTACTATTTGATGGTATGTAGTACTGATCACATAGTATGATTGAATAAACCACAAATATTTTACAAAATAGAATTACCTATTTTATAAATGCTAAAGAATAAAGAACATACTAATTTCTTTATCATTATCCTAGAAAATCTATTTTTCATTCTTTTAACAAAATAAAAGCTTATTAATACATTCCACATCCAACGTAACCACTCCTAAACTTTCAGTATTTAGCCTTCCAGATGCCTTCTACCAACTTACAGATAGAATTATCATCTAAATACTGTTTGTACTTCATTTAAATATTCATATTAGTTATTTTTCTCAGAATCTCTCTATTGTATAGTTCAATTAACAAACATTAAAAATTATTTTGATAGATACTACAGGTTATCTTACTCAACACCATTTTCAAGTGTGGTCATTGATGTCCTTTTCTTCCGTAGGAATTGAAGTGCACAACATTTGATTTTTCCAGCCTATCTTTCAGTTAGGAATAGCTATGAGGTCAAGTTCTGACTAAGGAAATCTAAACAGAAATTTGCTGGTTATGTCTTACTAAAAGCTTTTTCTTTCCCAATGACAAGGGACAAACAAGGCTATTATTTCCATTTTCTTAAACATTCTTTTTTTCTGCCTAAAAACAGCTGGAATCTGTAACCAGGAGGAGAGAAACCACCACTCTTTGTAAGACAGAGTGGAAAAACAGAAAGAGCCTAAGACCATGAGTTATCACTGAGTAGTTTAAACACTTCCAGCAAGACTCTATCTAGCTCTGTTCTTGTTACGTGAGAAAAATAAATTATTTTTTGTTTAAGGAACACAATCAGGTTTCCTGTTTCTTTTAGCAAAATGCATTCTTATCTGGTAGAATTATTTACTCATCTTTATTCTCTCCCTGTTCAGACCTAATTCTGTGGGAACCTCTCTATTGCTCAGAAAACCAAGACAACTACTGAATGTTTGTCCTACTTAAAATTGCAAAGAGGAACACTTACACAACTGTTTCTTGTGCCTAGAATTTCCCAAATTTACCTTACCTCATCATGATCATATGTTTGGTAATATTTTTAGACTTAAATATCTTTATCTTCCATTTGTGTCAAAAGAGGAAGAGAGAAACAAAACTTCCTAAGCCAAAGTAAGAAAACTTCAAATTTTAAACATGAAATGCAAAGACATAGTAAAGATAAGTGCAAGTTTATTTTCTCGATTTATTTATCCACTAATTTAGTCAGCCAACCAACAATGATTTGAAGGTCTGTTATATGGCATACTGTATTTCAGACTACAGAGGTCCAATCATCTGTGTTCAGAAAAAAACATTAAGCAATTCCCACCAATGTAGAGCTTATAGAAAAAAAAAAGTAGTAATAACAGGGAAAATACAAAAATTTTGTTTAAATTGACTTGTGAAATTGTTTGTTATTTAATACTTTTTCAGACCAGTGGGATGTTCACATATAAAAACCCACGTTCACAAGTTGAATAAGCAAACAAATACTACAAAAATGTAGTCAACTAATTTTCACTTAACAACAGATTAAACCCATATTTCAAATTAAAATAACAAACTGCTGTTGTTACAGTACATTAGCTATAGATCTCAAAGTTCTGTCTCTGGTTTTATTTCATGACAACATCTCTTTATTCCTACTTATTTCTCATGGAGAGTGAAGTATAAACTGACCTATACATAAATGACTTTACCTATATGCAAATTACCTCATGGAAATCTCTGGTGAATGACTTATAAAGAGGACCCTATTTAAAAAAATAAAATAAAAGCCAAATATAAAAATTTTAATCCTTACTCTTCTTTGTATTATATTTGTACTACACTTTAAATTCATTAGTTTTCTAAGGGCTAGTATAGTCATCAAGAGAAGGTTAAGAAAAATGTTATATGGGTAAAGGTCAGTGTTTTTATCTTAAAAAATATGCTTTTTATGGTGAGAGGAAGGGAGAGGGGGAGAGAGAAACACTGGTGTGAGTATGCACCATCTATTGGCTGCCTCCTGCAGGCCCTCCATCAGGGATTAAGCCTGCAATCAGGGCATGTGCCCTGACCCAGAATCCAACACATAACCTTTTGGTGCATGGGACGATGTCCAACAGAACCACACCAGACAAGGCAGTCTTTTTATCTTGATGGCTCAAATCAGTTCAATGTTATAGTCCTCTCAAACTGTACAAATCTCCACAGGCTTTTGCCTATAGCTCTCATATTGAATTTACCAAGTTTTTAAGCAACATATAAAATAAAACCTAAAAAACTAGATTAAATTGTGTTTGTTAGTGGTAGTGAAATATCCACAAAAGCCCCATTTTATTTTTTATTTTATTATTATTATTTTTTTTTATCCTCACCCAAAAACATTTTTGCATTTATCTTCAGATAGAGCGGGAAGGAGAGAGGGAGGAAGAGAGAGAGAGAGAGAAACATTGATGTGAGAGAGACACATCGACTGGTTACCACCCGCACAACCGCAGCTGAGGCACGTACCCTTAGCAGGAACCAAACCCAGGACCCTCTGGTCCGACGGCTGATGCTCTAACTGCTGATCCAAACTGGCCAGGGTGCTAGTTTTATTTTTTAAAAATCATGAAGTCTCTGTAAATAATACTGGTGTGGAAATAATTCCTGTTAACTTGAAATATTAGCATTTTACTTATCTTTGTTAAGTTATATTAGTTTTCTTTGGCTCATCCTCAAATGAATCCTGAAACTGGAGGAACTGAAAAAATTTAAAATGTGACCACTTCCCATGTGAGTTGAGAAGATATTTTTTATTTATTTTATTTTTTATTTTTGTTACAGGCGTTTCTCCTCTTTTACCCCATTGACACTCTCCTCCCCATTCCCCTCACCCCATCCCCGGCTGAGAAGATATTTTTAGATAAAACAGAAATGTCTTTAATTCACATTATTTTAACCATGGGTATGTGAGGAAATAGAGGCAGGTTAGGCAGTAAGGGATGGGACCATGGGAAGCGAAGGCTGAGACACATGGGGAGGTTTCCGAGAACTTGGAGTTCAGCACACAGGCAGTGCACTTTAACTCAGTACACAGTAGATCTGGAGGTTTGTTTGGACTCCACAGATACCAAAATAAAAATAAAAGCAAGATGGGAAATTGTGCCCCCACAGCCAGCAACTTCCATCCCCCATTAACACTCGATTTACAGAAATAAAAAGCTTATCTTGATTGCAAATTAGAAGCTACTGGAAGGAGTACTGGTCAATTACACAACAACAACAACAACAACAACAAAAACCCCAGAAAGGCTGGTTTCAGGCAAGAGGGGAATAGCAATTGATTGTATAGTTCCTTTCTCTGGAACCCTGATAGGTTAGCAAGTGAATTTCATTTACTGATAAAGAATATAGTGCTGGTGATTCTGACCTATTCCAATTAATATACCTACTTGTTTCTGGTAGCAAGGCAACAGGATTGCGGAATGAGTCCTGCTGTGAAACTATTTAGTGTGTTTCTATTGTAGAAAGCCAGGTTACCTTAAAAAGGATTACAGGAAACCAAAATTGGATTTAGAAAAGAAACCAAAAGCAAGCAAAGGGTTATTTCAAGGGCACCCCCCCTCCCCCCAATAGTCTGGGAGAAGTTGAAATTATTATAAAAAGGGAAGCCACTAAGGCCCCTATAGATATCTGGGATTACTTTACTTGTTCTTAACCACACTAATACAAGTTGTCTTCTCCCTGGGAGTAAAGCCTCTGTACAAATGTCAGGAATATCTAATTAATGTCTGTTTTTAAATCAGAACCTGTCCACTTCCAACTAGGGAATGTTATGGAACAATACATATTTTTGCTAATCAAATCTGCCCCAATTCACCTGACAGGGCAAGCTTTTTTAAATCAGTGATGCCCACATATGCGTTTTCTAGAAGGGTAATGAGAATTTAGAGTTATATGACCTAGGGCTGAACCCAGTCAGTTGGGAAACACAAGCTTTAAAATGTATGGATGTTGCTAAGGCAGAATTCTTTGAAAGGACCAACTGGAGGCTAGGAAGGCATATATCTACCCCTAGACAAAGGAGCCTCACCAGCAACCCACTTGGGTTTCCTCCCTGCTGTGGGGAGTCTGTCTATTTTTAAAATAAATGTTGCTTCTACTTGCCCCTTTATCCATGAACTCATTCTTCGATTTTGTGAGACAATGAACCCAGATCTGGGCACTGCTGCTTGGTTTCATGTGTATTTACACAAAAAATGATCATGTTTTCATTTTTGCGTTCGTTAATATTAGTAATGCTTTATACTATTTTATGTAAATGAAAGCCTTAAATACCTTTTCATATCCCTTTAACATTTTTCTTATATAAAAATACCAGCTACATACTTATTTTATTTCTAAATGAAAATCGATTCTAGGTTTTTAGAGAAACTTTCCTTTTCCTTTCTTCAGATTTCAAGTTATAGGCATAGTAAGCAAAAACATAAAGCTTTATCATATAGGGCAGGGCCTGGTAAGCTATGGCCCATGGGCAGAATCCACTCTAATACCTGTTTTCATAAATAAAGTTTTATTAGCACCCAGCCATGCTCTTTCATTTATGTGTTATCTAGGGTTGCTTTTCTGTTACAAGGGCAGAGCTGAGTAGTCTGACAGAAAATATATGGCCCGAACAGTTGAAAACATTTACTATCTGTCTCTTTACAGAAAACAATGTTAGATTGTAGGGGGATATGTAAGCAGATCTGGAATTGGTATGCATAGAATACTCTCATTTTTAATTTGGAATAATATTGGAAACTGTCCTGTTTAAGTCATAAAAAGTTTTGGTACAGATAACTACAATGATGTTGCAATTTACTCAAATCTGTGTTCAGAATCAGAATGAAAAGCAGAAGTTACAGACCTTCAGTTTTATGTCTATCTACCTACCTGATTATATTCTCCTCTCTGAAAATACATACCTCATCTTATATTTTCCTTCTTTTAACTTTGTGAATCATAATTACACCAAAAGTTGTAACTTTATAACCAAAAAATAGAAAACAACTTTGATATAATCATGCAAAATTACATAACTTAGATATTTTAATTCTACATCTTTTATAAACATATTAATAAATTTAAATTGTTAAATTTCTTATTGAAATTATTTTCTAAGCATAACAACTGTTTTATATCTCTATATGTTTTAATTATTATAAATAAAGAAATATAGTTGTTGTCTGAATGTGTGCTTTACAAACCTTATTTGCCTTGGTATACATATTCCCTTTAAGTAGAAGACATTCAGTAAAGTATAATGAAAATTTAACTTAAAAGTGCACTCCTTTATTTAATTATGTATTTCCTTATTCAATAAGTGTTTATTAATACCTCACAGGTGCTAGACATTTTTCTAGGCCTTGAGGATACAGTAATGAATTGGAATTATTTCTGCTTACAAAGTAGGAACCATTTAGATTGGCTTTAAAATAATTTTGACATGTTTTATATTTCCCCAGAAACAAACCTATAAGCCAGGCAGTTAAAATCGGCTTTTGAAGCAAAATGCTGATTTTACAGAGTATTTTAATAATTGACTAGAGTTAAAATGTCAAAATAAAAGAGATATTTGAACTGTAAATATTAGTTAGTTTTGCTATAGATTTTATATCAATTCTAAATTATCAATATATTTAGATTAGTTAGAAAGTGGTTAATAAATTATCATGAAATGGTAATTTCAAAGAATATCCAATTATTCATCTATTCATCCACTCAATAAACATGTCCTATAAACCTTGTATGAGCCAGGTTCTTTTCTAGGCATTGGGAATATAGCAAATAAACATGAGAGAAGTTTTAGCCTACATGGAGTTCATATTAAAGTTGGTGGGAGATAGAAAACATTTGAGTAAAATGGGAAATGGTGGTAGGTGTTATAACAAAAGGAAGGCAGAGAGAGGAATTAGGAGTGATGGACAAGAAAATTTACATTTTTAAATAAAATGGCCATGGATGATTTATGTGACAAAGTGCTCTTTCAACAAAGATCTGAATAAGTAACAGAAAAGGAGAGGCCATAAGGCAGGAGTGAGCCTAGGTATTAGGACAGCAGCAAAAAGACCAGCATGGCTAGATGGAGTGGGTGGGGTTTTTAAAAATATGTTTCCCTTTGGCAAAGTAGCAGGATACAAAATTAACGTCAAGAAATCGATGGCATTCTTATACACCAATGATGAACTCACAGAAAGAGAAACTAAGAAAACAATCCCATTTACCATTGCAGCAAAAAAATTAAGATACCTAGGAATAAACTTATCCAAAGAAATAAAGGACCTATTCGCAGAAAACTACAGGTCATTGAGAAAAGAAATAGAGGAAGATATAAAAAAGTGGAAGCACATACCCTGTTCATGGATTGGGAAAATTAACATCATTAAAATGTCCATATTACCCAAAGCAATCTATAGATTCAACGCAATCTCCATCAAAATACCAACGGCATACTTCACAGAATTAGAACAATTACTTCAAAAGTTCATATGGAACCAAAAAAGACATCAAATAGCCATAGTAATCTTGAAAAAGAAGAAAAAAGTTGGAGGGAACACATTACCAGATTTCAGGTTATGCTACAAAGCCACTGTAATCAAAACAGCCTGGTACTGGCCCAAGAACAGGCATATAGACCAGTGGAACAGAACAGAGAACCCAGAAATGGACCCAAGGCAATACGCTCAATTAATATTTGACAAAGGTGGCAAGAGCATACAGTGGAGTAATGACAGCCTCTTTAATAAATGGTGCTGGGAAAATTGGACAGCTACTTGCAGAAAAATGAAACTAGACCATCAACTTACACCCTACACAAGAATAAACTCAAAATGGATAAAAGATTTAAATGTGACCCGTGAATCCATAAAAATCCTAGAAGAAACTGTAGGCAACAAAATTTCAGACATCATACGCAGCAGAATTTTCATTGACACATCACCTAAGGCAATAGAAACAAAGGAGAAAATGAACACATGGGACTACATCAAACTCAAAAGCTTCTGCACAGCGAAAGATACAATCATCAAAACGGAAAGGCTACCCACTGTATGGGAGAGCATAATTACCAATGATATATCAGATAAGAGGTTAATTTCCAATACATATAGAGTGCTTATACAACTCCACAAAAGGAAGACAAAGAACCCAATTAGAAAATGGGCAGAAGAACTAAATAGACACCTCTCCAAACAGGACATGCAAATGGCCAAGAGACATGAAGAAATGCTCATCATCAGTAATCATCAGAGAGATGCAAATTAAAACAACAATGAGGTATCACCTCACACCTGTCATAGCAGCACTATTTACAATAGCTAAGATCTGGAAACAGCCCAAGTGTCCATCAGTAGACGAATGGATAAAAAAGCAGTGGTATATATACACAATGGAGTACTACGCAGCTGTAAGAAAGAAAGATATCTTATCCTTTGAGACTACATGGAGGGACCTGGAAAATATCATCCTAAGTGAAACAAGCCAAACAGAAA
The DNA here is from genome assembly GCF_014108415.1 of Molossus molossus. Lineage (NCBI taxonomy): Eukaryota > Metazoa > Chordata > Mammalia > Chiroptera > Molossidae > Molossus > Molossus molossus. Next base: position 87,836,136 of record NW_023425388.1, read on the forward strand.
AAGACAAGTTTCATATGATCTCACTTATTTGTGGAATATAATGAACATGACAGTCTGAGGAATGGGGTAGTCCCTAAGACGTGGAAGTAGGGTACAGACTGACAATCCCCAGAAGAGGGGGTAGTGGGGGAGAGATAAACCACAAAACTTATAAGCATGTATGCATGAACAGTGGACATGGACAACAAACTGGGGAAAGGACAGGGAGGGAGGGGGAGGGGGGAATCAGTGAGGGAAAAAGGAGAAACATCTGTAACAAAAATTAATTAATAAAAAAATAAAAAATAAGAAAAATATGTTTCTTGTTGGAATTGACAAAATACATGAATGTGTCTGGAGGTATATCAGAGAATATATGCATTTTAAATTTGAACCATTTCTTTATAAAACATATCTTTTAATTTTGCTTTTTACTCTAAAATTTATACAATGTACCATATATGTTTTAAAAATAGCAAAATACTTATTTGAAGATTAAGATAAAATATCTTGAAAGACATATGAATACTTAATTTTTAAGGGGAGAAGGATAATTTTAAGTTTCAGAATCCTCCTTTGATTTACAGTCTTGTTCTATTTAGGCAAGATAGTGTGGTGAGAGGCTAGCAAAGCTCATGAACTTCAAGGATAGTGCAAAAGCCACCCTGGAGTCTATAAATTTACTGTAATGGCTCACCATATTTTCTATAGAGTCTGCTAAAAAGGTATCTTAATCTTTCCTTATCTTCCAATAAATATGTTTCCAATTTTCAATAGGTAGGTAGAGAAGTAAAAAAGACCAGTGTGAATAATTTGGAACTAAATAACTAGAGTTTTATAACTACTGCTGCTCTCTCTAGGTCAGGTTTCAAAAGACAAGTGTGCCTAATGGTCCCAGACTGCCTGGTTACAAATTCTGGTTTGTCCTGTCTTAACTGGTGATACCGACATTTTTACTTAAGTCACTCTGTGAGTCCGTTTTGTCTTCGGGAAAACATTTGTAATAATGCCTTATTGTATTCATTTGTTTTATGATTTGATATAAATTATAGGAACAGTGTCTGACACAGTAAGCAATTAGTAACTTGATATCATTAAAAGAATGTTGAATTATAACCCCAAAATCCACTTCAACTCCAAAGAACAGACTCATTCTTGAAATATTTCCTCAAACACCATGAAAAATTATTAAGTCAAGCAGGAACTCATTTAAAGACACCATTGTCTAAGAGATGTGTAAAGACAATAAGGGCTATGACGTGCAGGTACAGAAAAATAAATGAAGGACTAGTTAAACATTTTGTGAATTATAACATCTTTGAGTTGTTAAGGTCACATTCATCTTAAGGTCACATTGACTTTAAGTTCCTTTTAGCGCTTCTGCTATGAGAAGAGTTCACAGGCATTCTGACTGCTGGTCAGCAGTGGTAGAGGAAACGTAGCTGAGCCCCCTCCTTCATCCACCATGTAGGTACCAGGATTCTGTTGTATCTGTGAATTCACTTCCTGCTAGACTACTAAAGCTATTCTCAGAGAAAGACCCCTTTTGATATATCTAGACTCATCTAACCAGATTCATAATACCCCCCCTTTTTTACCTGAACTAATCATTATTTGTACCTCTTTACTTTCTAATATTTCCTTAGGGTATTCTGTTCAGGTAAAACAGAGCTTTATGATGCCCTTTCCAATCAACACCAGACTATTTGTTTCAAGACAGTAATTAACGTCCTGCTTAATTTGTCACACTTAACTTGAAATTAGGCATGCAAGGCTATTAAAAACTGTGGCTGTGGTGTTTGCATCTGGCTGAGGCAGTAGCCACTGGCAGTCTTGATTTATCACACTTCATTTGAATTCCTGTGCCAATGATTTTAGTTCCTAAATGCTGTGACTGGCATTTATGGATTTCAGAATCAAAGTGAAAATAAGCTCCAGTTAAGAACTCAACAGCTCAGATCAATGAAAAACGGTTTTAAAACTGAACATCCTGCAGTTAAATCCTAGCAGCTTGACCAAAAAGTGCTTAGTGTTTAGAGATGTTGCTGTGGGAAGACCAGGACGCCACTCTAATGGCGGTTTATAAATCACTATCAAAACTTTGCACCTTGTAACGGTGTCATGTAAACGTGCTACCAGATGGAAATTATTCTTGCTAAGCCTGCTTTCTTAAAAGAAACCCCCCTCCCACAAAATAATCAGACAAGAAGAAGAAATAAAAGGCATCAAAATTGGAAAGGAAAAAGTAAAAATGTCATTATTTGCAAATGACATGATATTGTATATTACAGAACCCTAAAGATTCCACCAAAAAAGTACTACAACTAATAAATGAATTCAGTCAAGTAGCAGAATACAAAATAAACATCCAGAAATCAGTTGCATTTTCATACACCAATATGAATTATCAGAAGGGAAAACTAAAGAAACAATCTTTCACAATTGTGTGTTCACCACCCCAAGTCAAGTCTCCTTCCATCACCGTTTATTCCCCCTTAACCTTCTTCTACCTCCTCTCTGCCCCATTTTCCTCTGGAAATCACCTATGGAACTGTCTTATGACCCAGTGATTATACTTCTGGGAATATATCCAAAGAAACCTGAAACGCTAATTCAAAAGAATATAGGTACCTCTACGTTCATTGCAGCATTATTTACAATAGCCGGGATTTGGAAACAGCTTACATGTCCATTAGCAGATGAGTGGATAAAAAAGTTGTGGTGCCCTACACAATGGAATATTACTCTGATAAAGAAAGTTTTACCCTTTGTGACAACATGGATGGCCTGGTGAACATTATGCTAAGTGAAATAAGCCCAGTCAGAGAAAGACAAATACCATATTAAATTCCTCATATATGGAATTTAATGAACAAACTGAACTACCAAGCAAAATAGAGACAGACTCATAGAGAGCAGACAGATAGCTCTGGGTGGGTGAGTAGTTGGGGGATAGAGGGATTGAGCAAAAAAGAGAGAACTTATGGACATGGAAAACATGTGGTGATTGTGGGGGTAAAAGGGGATGAATGGAGGGGGAAGAGGACATAGAGGGGATAAATGGTTATGGAAAAAATTAAATTAAAAAAAAGCAAAAAACCCTCCAATAGTAAGCTTCCCTCTCTGGCAAATTTCATCTTTGATAGTCAAATCTTTTTATCCAGTATTGCTCATATTTGAAGAAGCAGAGTATAATATTGTTACTAAGACCTAGTCCATACTATTGCATGCAAAATTATCTCCCCAAAATTAAATGAGTATGATTCTGTAACTATCTCACCAAAGATTGACTGGTGTGTAAATCTTGATTCTGATACATATATGAAAATTTTGGCTTTTCTAAGATTCTGTCAGAAACAGACTGTGAACATTTGTTCCTCCTGCATGGCTTCATAATCTCAGTGCTCAACATTCCTTGTATGGCCAATCTAAATGCTGCTTTTCCTGTAGGGTAAAGCATCTCCAGGAAGTATTCCAGCTCAGTTATATGCACTTAGCTTAGAAATATGCTTCCATGTCCGGCCTATGTGGCTCAGTGGTTGAGCATCGACCCATGCACCAAGAGGTCGCTGGTTCGATTCTGGTCAGGGCTCATGCCCAGGTTGTGGGCCCAATCCCCAGTGTGGGGCATGCAGGAGGCGGCCAATCGATGTTCTCTCTCATCAATATTTCTCTCTCTCTCTCTCCCTATCACTTCCTCTCTCTCTCAAATCAATAAAGAAAAAAATTTAGAAAAAAAGAAAGAAATATGCTTCCTTCTATTGTTTGCTAGCCATTTTAAGCCTATTAATCATGTCTCTCCAACAGTAAGTAAAGGCTTTGAGGAAGCCACACTAGCCTCTTCCTTTCTTACCTACATTACGTGATGAAGCATAGTACCGATCACACATTATAACTTGATAAATGTTTGCTCATTTATTTATTAAACAAATATTTACTGAGCAGCTACTTTATAATACCTCATACTGTTCAAGGCTATGGAGACAGAGTGAACCAACCAATAAAATACAGTGATAAAGTCCAGATTTCATGGAGTTTCAATTCTGCTGATGAAAGACCAAATTATATTTGGAATTTATTACAAAATTAAATTAGGTGATGAAATAAATAATACAGCCAAATCACTTTGAAGAAAGTGACTTAGGTACAATCTTGGGAAAAAAACACAAAATCAAAGTAAGAGATAAACAACAACAACAACAAAAAATAAAATTTGAAAGTGACAGAGAGCTGAGTGTGAAAAAAAAGAGGAGACTTTTTTTGCTCAATGAAAATTCTTTCTATTTTATATCATATTTTTAATATAATACATTTAAAATTTTTTTCTTGAAAATAAAAAGATATGGACTTGCATATGGGAGGAAATATTAATGAGATTCTTCTGCTTTACCTTCTAAAAACAATTGCACATCATGAGGTCAGCAAAGCAAACTTTCAAAAATACCTCAAACTATTACCATGTATGGCCTAAAGTAGTTGCTATATGCATGGGAAGTTATAATAAATTTTAGGAGGACCTATCTCTTTTATTGAATTTATTGGGGTGACACTGGCAATGGAAGTGTCAAAAGAATATTTCGTATCTCTAAACTGTTATTTTCTTATTTTTATTAGAGAAAGTCTGGAATTGTAAAGAAAACTGACTTTAAACATGAAAAGACTATGTGCATAAAATGTTCATGTTAATGGAATTATTGAATATTAGAATGCTCATCATGTTATACATTGTAATCTACTCATTTTTCAAATGAAGAATTTATGGTCTAGCAGAAAGGTTAAATACCTTGCCTGAATTTACATTGCTAGATAGTAGCAGTTTAGGGACTAGAACATAGTTGATCAGATTCTGACCAGCTGTTTTCTGTTTCTATATATGAAACTACTGGATATTTCAAGAGAGAGAAAAAAAATAATGGCATTATGAACTATAAAATCAGGACTATGCAGATGGTAAATAGCAAACTAAACTACGTATAGAAGATATAAAATTTTGGCCTCTAGAGATACATAAAACCAAATGGACAATAATCTCTTCCGTATATTTTCAGGGCATTCCTGCTACAGCTTACACAACTGAACACTATGCCTTTTGTAGGTTTATCACAGGACAATGAGTCTATAAATAGAATGGTCAGTTGATGTCCTTAGTGAGCACTCTACTAAGGGACAAAAGTATCATGGCTTCAAAGCTTTTTAAAAGGTTCACTTTGAATATGTTAGAAGTTTGGATATGGATGTGTGTGTGTAGAGGGGGTATGTATGTATATATGTGTATCCATACACTTAATGCACAAATTTATTTAGTAAATATTTAATGCATAGATTTTATGTGAAAGATGGTATGTTTGGATATTTGGCCTTGGGATATAAATGTTTATAAAAAATCCAGTAGATGGAAGGAGACTTGACTTGGGGTGGTAAACACACAATATAACATACAGATAATGTATACAGAATTGTATATCTGAAACTTATATAATTTTATTAACCAATGTCATACCAATAAATTCAGCAAAAAAAATCCAACAGAAAAATATTAACATACACTTGAAATGCAGAACATGGTAAGTACTGTGACAGGTAAATATAAAATGTTATAAAATGATAATCAGAGACACATTATGAAGGACCTATTAAGTCACTAGAGAAACAATCAACTATAATCTCACCACACATAAATGTGTCAACATTTAAAAATGTGGGTGATAATGTATAAAGAGTTTCCAATCCTATAGCATTTATAATATCTGTAGCATTATTTTCATTCATGAAGCTTAATATTCTGTCTTATAGACATAACACATTTTACTTACTATTTATTGTTGGTCATTTAGGCCACTTACATATTTCCTTATTATAAATAAAGCATGTTTATACATACATATAGTTTTTCTTTATGTCTTATGTTTCTCAGATATTAATATCTAGTAGTGAACTTAGTATAATAATTTTTTAAAATCAATGGAAAAACATCCTCGGGTGAGGATTAACAAAATAAAACAAAAATCCTGAACATTCTTCTCTCAAATTTTATGCTCCACTAATATAAAAATGCTTTCTGTTCTCAAAATATAGAAAAAAAATTCTCACTGTGCACATGGTGTGGTCTCAGCCTAAAACTTCTCTTACTACATTGTCTACATGGTAATCTAGTTCAAGAGTCCTTTTCTTGTGAACCCTCATTTCTCTCTGTCCTAGAGTTAATTACCCTTTTTTCTGTGTTATCACCAAATCTTGCACATACTACTACTGTATTAAAATTACTTATGTTTTTAATTTTCCTTTAATAGACTAAGACTACACTCTTCTAGAGCAGAGCCATTATTACTTAAAAAAGAGAGTATAATAATTTTAGAGTGCTGGAAACATATTACCATAACTTTGTAATCATTACTGTTGTGGTATGAGAATTTTGGCCAAATCACACCCTAAGCTTGACCATTTACCAAAAGAAACCCTACAAGACACACACACACACACACGTGTGCACGCCTAATTTAAATAGAAGATAATTACTTATCGTTGCTTTAATTTTCATTTCTATTACTTTTAGCAACTGAAGGTTTTTTTTTGAATGCATATTAGGCAATTGCCTTTCTTCTGAGAATTGACAGGTCTTGTATTTTGCCCATTTTTACCATGGTCTATTCATGATATTTACCCAGCTTACCACTTATTTTCATTTTACAATAACTTTGAAATATAAAAAAATTTATATTACACTCATCTGTCCTTTGCTTTGTAATTTATTTTTTTATGTTTCTCCATTCTTTATTTAGTTATGTATTTATCTATATTTATTTAAGATTTCTATGTTTACCATCTATCTGTTTCATCACTTGGATTTGTTTGAAGGTATTTTCTTGGTTAAGGATAACTTGAAATATTTTAAATAATGATTTTTTCCTCAACAAATTTTATTCAATGATGTATATTTTCCAGTTAATTTTAGACATATTTTTATCCTATATTAAATCTCTTTGCATACTAACAATGTTTTTCAAGGCTAACTCTTCTGTTTCTACAATCAGAAATTGTTTTTATCTTTGCCTTGGAAAAATAAATTCCTGAAATGTGAGTTAATTATTCATTAGTTAATTTTGATTAAATATATTTTTTATGTTTTAAAGTGATATTCTTGGATGAGAATCCATTTTCCATTTTTTAACTGTCTTATCTGAATGGAGCAGCACTACACTTGTATTTATGTAACACCTTCATTATCCTAGCAACAGATGACCTTTTAAACATACAAACAAAACGCACTGAATTTTTCTAAAGTATTATGGAAACCTCCTGCCATACTTTCTAAGAAAACCTTTACACTGAAAGTGAAGCAAAATTTCAGTGAATAGCCCGGTCTGTGTGGCTCTGTGGCTGAGCATCAACCCAAGCACCAAGAGGTCACTGGTTCAATTCCTAGTCAGGGCACATGCCCGAGTTGTGGGCCCAATCCCCAGTGGGGGGCATGTAGGAGGGCAGCCAATCGATGTTCTCTCTCATCTATGTTTCTATCTGTTTCCCCTCTTCCTTCCTATCTCTCTAAAATCAATAAAAAAATATTTTAAAATTTCAGTGAAGAAATGACATCATGAGAAAAGCAATTGATTCTTAAAAAGTGAGAATTTGAAAATAAAGGGTTTTTATGCAAAATCCAGTATAGCAACACCATTTGTTTTTCATGTTTACATTTTAACTTCAGACAGTGTAGAATCTAAATTTTTGCTTGGTTGTTTTAAATCCTAAGCATATTTACACATCTTATCTAATAAATGAACAACAATAATTTTAGCCTCTTTTGACTCTAAAATTATCGTTTTCCTACAAAATCAAGTCCTTATTGGCCAAATGTATGTCAAGTAAAGGGTGATTTTTCCCATGCTCTGCCTATGATGCTTCTGACACCTTGATAAGCTACAACTTTAAAAGTCATAAGTACATGACTTTATTATATAACTTTAAAAGTCATAAGTACATGACTTTATTCTCTCCTCTGATTGTGAGCCAGCAGAAAAGGGAAAAAAAAATTATGGAAGTAGAAAATGAAACTGAAATTAGAGAAATGAAAAAAAAGTGGAACATTTGTAGAGGACAATTTGGAGAAAGATATTTAGTTCTAGATCATGGCACAAGAATGAGGATTTCTGCCTTGAAATGTCATTAAAACTTTACTTCTTCATGAATGAAGAAAGAGGCTATATCAAGGATGTGTCATAAGAAAAGGTCTATCAAAAAGCAAATGCAGCCCTGGCCAGTTTGGCTCAGCAGTTAGAGTGTTGGCCTGTGGACCAGAGTTGTGGATTTTATTCCAGTCAAAGGCAAGTACCTCGGTTGTGGTTCGATCCCTGACCCTGAGGGTTGTGTTGGAAGAAACCAATCAATGTGTCTCTCTCAATGTTTTGCTCTCTCTCTTCTTCCTTCTCTCCCACTCTACCTGAAAATCAATGAGAAAATATCCTTGGGTGAGGATTAAAAAAATAAATAAATAATGAAATTTGGTTACTATTTGTATTTCATCCATCATTATGGATTCTTTTTCATTTAAAAAAATACGTTATATCAATAATTTATTTTTAAAATTTTATTTCATAAAAGAAAGAAATTATTTTCTCACAGGTTAGCTATATCTAACAGTTACTTTTAAAGTATCAATACATTTTGTGCATCTTGACAAGACACTATTCTTATAAGTAGTTTTATTAAACAGAAATTTAAGGAAATACTATTTAACAAGATCTCTAAGACTTTCCCATTGTATTCTATTTAAATATGACATAAACAAATGATTTTAAAGTATGCTACATTTAAAGTACTCATTATTTTAATATATTGATATGTTTTATATGCTTTTAGCATAACCGTTTTCAATTCAGTTTAATCGTATAAAAGCTTAAAGCACCCTGTAATATTTTAACATGGTACTTCAAGTGAATTCTACAAAAATATATTATAAAAAATTAAACATTTTTATATAACAAGCACTTTCTTATTTTGAGGATCTTAATTGCAAAAGCTAAGGGTTTGAGCTATGAAAGTGAATTTAAACTCAATGTTTGTTCATCACCAGTAACTACACAGTAGGGTAGTTTTTTGTTTGCTTTTTCTTCCATGAATGATCCTTGGAGGCTCAAATAATTATGGCATTTCTGCCTCAGATGAGATGGTGGAAACATTCAGATTTTGAAAAGTCTGCTTGATTACTAGACTCATTTCCTTTTAGAGAGGAGTCTTCTTAGGAGCCCCCCCCCCCCCCCCCACATTGTCATAGCTGTCATTTAAGAACTGACAAGCTCTCGGATGACCTTGGAAATGTATTCAAGAGGTACTTCTTGAGAAGAATCTTACTCTGACATACAACTCCTATACCTCTTTTAAGATGTACATAAAACTCCAGACTACTAGAAAAACAAAATTGGTGAATAGTTGAAGAAGTTGTGTTGGGGCTGATAAATTTACAAATTGGAAATAAAATAAATAAGAATAATCTAACTGGAATGTTCTATAGATGGTCTTTCTATCCATAAAGACTGACGGTACAAAGAATGGTGACTTTCCATTTCCTGAACTACAATTTATTTTCCTATTTTCCTCTTCAACAGGCTAACATTTCCACAGGCAGAAGAAATATTGTAGGTGAAATACATGGAAGGCCATCTTAAAAGGGTCATTTAAAAGATACAAGAGGATTGAAAATCTTTCAAAGAGATCTTTGAAATGGGATAAAAACATTTATTTATAATATAAAAGTATATTTATATATATCATGTAATCGATAACATTAACATTAACATGTCTTGTAGCTAATAGAGTCTACATTCTTTTGAGATTCTCTCAGGCATCTGAAAATTAACACCTTGTTAATGTAAAACTAACATAAGCTGGCAACAGGTCAGTTAACATTCAGATGGTTGAAAATATTTTTTTATGAAATAATTTTGCATGTCAGTTATAGTTTAAATTTAAGTATATAATTAAGTAGAATTTCAAATAGTGTTTAATTATTCTGCTCTTAATACAAGTATCTCACATTTTGTAAAACAGCTAAATAAAAACAGCAGTGGAACATTTTAAATATTCAAAACTGTGTAGCACATTAAACATTTATAGAAACCTATTATTTCTAGAAATCTGAATGTGTGAGTCATATCTACAATTGACTAACATTTTTATCTTTATGAAAAATAATAAAAAAGTTAAAATATTAAATTATGAGACAGGATATAACTTTTAAATAAACTTATGTAAATATAATCTAAATTCATAGATAGAAAATAGTCAATCATCCACTCTTTATATAAAAAAGGCTTGAAATAGGATGTCAAAAGAGAGGCAATCTATTCACATGAGCATTATAAAATAAAATGTAGTACATATCTTAAACATTTAGTGATTCAGCAGAAGAGTAAAATAAGTTTTTAAAGATAAAATAAAAGGGAATGAAAAATACATTTCTACTTACATAGATATATTTATATCATCCTTGATAAATTATTTACATGTTTTATGAAAGATTACTTAAGAAATATGTAATATGGACCACAATGTAAAAGAATGGCCACAAATTGTTTAATGAGTTATGCCATAATTATCTGAGGAAAAATCAAATAATTACATTGAAAGTGACTCAGTATAGCAATATGTAGCAGAGCACAATGGTATTGATAGCTATAAAATCTACCCAAAGATCTATCAGAATGTCAAAATAATTAAGATAGTAGTAGGCAAATTAGGGAACTATGGCTCAATTTTTTGTTTTTAATCTTTCATTCCTAAAATCTTTGCTCAATGTCTAACAATAAATGTATGTTTAGACAACTAGGGTCTCTTTCATAAAACCAGATAAATGAAATATCAACATTCACTGCCTATCATATCACTATTTAATCACTTATTATTTTATACACATTTTAAGGACTTGTGTACGAAGTAATATATCAGGCACTCAGTTCTAGAAAATGAATGTTGAATCATACCATATTTAACTTAGTCTTCTTTAATTAGGGAAGCTCTCACTTCTAAATCATGGAGAATGAATGACTGTAGGTTGCTCCATAGTAAGCACCACGTCTCAAACAGAACCATGGCATTTTATTTTCAGTACATGGCATACAGCACAGTACTTGGCACATCATGGTCACAGACTGCATTTGTGTGCTGACTAAGACATAGAAATAAATGGGGGAAACAAACATTATTATTTTGTAAAATGTTTTCATAGCCAGCTTGATTAGTGTGTGTCTTTGCAATTGCACAGCTTTCTGACCCTCCTTCGGGTTTAATGCTCAGCTACTGCCATCTTGAAATTCTTAATAATTTTATCTTTAAGCTCATGCTTTATAAGTGAAGTCTGATGGGACAATGGAGCATGTGCTAGGAGCTTAGAGAACTTGCTCTAGGCAAGGTCCCGCCTCAGCCCACCTTCCCACATTCCAGGGGTGTGCCTTTCCCACAGGTTCCCTGCTCTCCACCATGCAGTCTTATGATTCCTGCCCCACCCTTTAATGGTCAACACCCTCCACTTGGGGAAGGTGACTGGCTTGACCTCTGAGGAGGGAGGATCACATTCCTGGGTTGTCTCCTGTCTCCAGTGGGGATCTGAACATGTGCACAGCGAGGGGTTAGGTTAGCACTGTGGAGTGTAGAACTGCGTGTGTGTGCGTATTTCTGGTTACAGTGGTTCTCAACCTTCCTAATGCCATGACCCTTTAATACAGTTCCTCATGTTGTATGTGGGCATATCTGCATGTGGGCGGACCTGCCTGGAGATGGATAGAGGAGCGGTGTCTGGGTTCCTAAGACCATTGGAAATATGTGTTTTCCAATGGTCGTAGGTGACTCCTGTGAAAGGGTCGGTCATTGGACCTTCAAAGGGGTCGCGACGCACAGGTTGAGAACCCTGGGTTAGGAGGTTTAAAGACCCTTGTTCTCCCTTCCACTGTAGGTTTGGAAGGCCCTGGAAACCTGGGTTATCTTCATTCTCCCTACAAGTATCTGGGTGCAGAGGGAGTGCTCCCTTGCTGGCTCAGTGCCCAAGGGACAATCTTTCTTCTTTCCAGCCTCTCCGGATCTGGCTTACATGTGTCTGTTCTGCTTTCCTTGAGATACCCCTGAGGACAGGGGATAGGGTGAAGGCAGGACTACAGAAAAAGAACTGTGTGATTTCCATGACTCTGAATATGAGTTAAGTGCTGTTACATTTACATTTAAAAACAGCATTAAGCAATATAAAGATGAATGGTAAAGTTTACTAATAATTTGAAATTAAGTTTTTCTGCCCTTAGAAAGACATTAAATGACAATTAAAAAGCATAATGACAAATTGAGAGAGAAATTGCGGAAGGAAAAGCTTTATATTTTAGTACCTTTCATGGCCCTTTTTTCCTGCTCTTTGAACAAAGGTTTCTGCAGTTTCATTTTTCACTGGGCATCACAAATTATGTAGCTGGAACTGACTGTTTAAGAATCCAAACCAAACAGAAAAGTGCTGAGGAATACATGGGAGAAAAAAAAAGCTATTTAATCTAAAGATGCTAGATGGAATTTATCTGATTAAAAGGTCAGCAATTAGTTTCAACCTTTATAAATTAGTTTTTTTCTAACTTTGAAGACATTTCACATTTTAATAATGATCAGAATAATCTGTCAACACTGAAAATCTTTTAGTTTATTCTTACACATTGTGTTTTCAAGTCTTACTAATATTTAATTTAAAGTAAAAGAGGCTTTTAGAAAATATCTTTTAAAACCCTAGTTTAATAGTAACCACATATGAATCAGTTATCCAATTCAGTCAATTTGCTTTGTAGGCAGAATTTAATTAATGAAACTGAATTGGCTTCCATTTTCAAAACAAAGAACAACAATGAAAATAGGCAAACTGTTTCCTAGCACTTATCTAACTATAAAGTAGAGCCTTACATCATATGATCTAGATTATACAAAATATGATAATTTACATTATTTTCACTGCTAACCAGATTTATTTTGACAGAATTTAAAGTATTTAGTAAGTAATCTCTATTACTATTTTTCATTAAAATTGTTGATGTAGTAGTAAAGGCATCAAAAGAATAAGGTCTTATTATTTTATATGAAAAAAAATACTTAGTCACCTTTCCTGAAAAATGTGCAAATGAGAATTCCTCAGAGAGACAGCTGATGACGAAAGGCCAACTCTTTAAAATCAAGTTTAGGAGTAAACTAATTTCTGTAACAATGTATGAGCAAGAAAAAACATGACTACTGTTAAAGAAGGGCTTAGTGTTCATTAAAACCTTTTGTTGCAAATTCTGTAAGTATAACACCAGAGGATTTCATGATCATGAAACTTAGTACATGCTAAAGAATACATATGCAATAATATTTTCTTGTTACTTTCCAGACAAATTCCTGGTTAAATTTCAGGCCTTCCCTTTTTATTCCCACTGCCTGTAGTAGTCTTCTTTTATATATTCACAGAGTTTTCTCTTTTATGATCTGCTCAATTATTATATTATCCTGAGAGGTGTTTTTGGTTTTCCAGTGTAAAAATGCCCATGTCCCCATTACTTCCAAACTTTTTTTTTCTTAGTTCTTCTTCATGGGACATATCATTATTCAACATTAAAATATTACAATATAATGTCCATGAAGATGAAGGCGAGGACACTGATAACCCATTTAGTGCTATAGCCCTGGCACACAGAAAAATTCCAGACAGATAGTAAATATTCAATAAATGTTTTTGAATGAATTCATAAATTAACAAATAAAAGATTAACTCAAACCATTTCCAATTTCTGTTAATGCAGTCAACAGAGATATATTATGTTACAGACTATGTAAGTCAATGATATCGTTAATCAAATAATACACCATTCTTGCAATCAAGAAGATTACATATTGGTCAGGAAAGCAAACTAATCCAAAATATGATTATGGTCCAGTAAGGGACAAACATACGTGTTACTGTACATAACTGACCGGGAGCAGTTCAATTTCTGTACTTGACTGAGAGCTGAGCCACTGACTAACCTAAAGGAATTAATTGCTAAAGTCTAAGAGACTTTTCTATATCATTAATTTATCCAAAAGATGCATGCCACAAAATGACACCAGACTTCGAAGTAATTTAATGTTTCTCAGGAGTAAAAACAAAGGTTGCAACCATCAAGACTCTATTACAATTTAATATTTGGATGGACCAAAAGTTAGTTATGATTAAATAGACTGACATTTCAATTATCTTCCATAAATAGAATATTCAGGGCACCTTTCAGAAGAGAAACACTTTTCCTGAGGAGACAGGAAAATTTTACCCTTCAATGTAAGGTGTCTGTAGTTTTTAAACATGCAACTTTCTAATGTTTAAGAGATATGAAAATATAAATAGTACAGCACATCTGTTATTTTAAATTATGTTTATTGCCTTTTCCAACTCATGCCACTGGCTTGTACTCACTGTATTTTGGTAAGCATTTAAAACTTTTATACTATTTTATTTTTATTTTGGCTAGATGCACAGATTTTAGAAAGTAGAGTATGTGCTGTCAAAATTTTGAAAACACGGTGAGGACTGTGAGAGTATCCAAGACACAAAATACATTAAAACAGATATAAAGATAACTGAATGTTTACAGTGTCCCTAATTACCTACTCCAGTAATGTACAAAATGTTGGCATTTCAAATAGACTATTTCCTAAAGGCAATGAAGTGTAAATTAAATGAACATCTCAAATGTATAAATATATGAATAATTTTGTTGATTTAAATCTGTAGTCAATGTTAGTTCAATTAATTTATGAACAAATGTATGAAATGTGCAATTAAAATGTGAGCCAAAGGCAAGACATACAGAATAGTCACTCAATGGCCCAGATAGGAGTGCTGAATATATATTTTAAGAAGCCAATGAATTGGACAACCTGTTTCTGACAATAATTCCTTTAAAGATCCTTTAGCAAATATCAGCAGAATTGGTTTGTAATTTACTTTGAACATGGTCTCTAAAGGTTTTCGCACATCAGATTATCTACAAACACTGTTTCAGGTTGACTCTCCATGGTTAACATTTTCCTGTACTGTCTCTGACCAGAATAATCCCCTTTACTGAACTACACACCTTAGTCTTCCTAAGTCTTCATAACCTGAAGATTAAAATAAAATATTTTCTATGTGTTGCTTTCTTGTTTTGCTTTCTAAATAAAACACCTTTAAAGACTGTTTAAATAAACTTTGAAAATAGAAGGCTAAAAATATAGCTCATAGGGATTATAGAAGTCAGTTAATTAAGGTTTATTGCAAAGATTTCTAATTATGAAAGTCATAGTCTTAAATCTGTAATCTTATTTATCCAACTAGAATCAGAATAATCAAGGAATGTTTCACCTAACTACAGCTAAGTGGTTCTAAGTGATTTGGTAATTTTTTTTTACATTTGTTTAATTATAAACAGATAGCAAACAATTAAGTCAAGGTTATTTAATGTAGTTTCCTGAATATTTCTTCAATATGAGAAAAGATCACATGAAGGAAAAGGCAATTCAGTGTAAACTTCCTCTTTATCCTCATGTTCCACATGTGCGCACACAGAGCAGTAAAAGCATAATTAATACACTATATCTTTTGGTCTCTATTTTAATTCTTACTCATGCAAGTGCCACCTCATAAACAGTATCATTATTATGCTGATTTTCTTTTCTCTACTTGTGGAAGGGAGGAAGAGAGAGAAGGAGGAAGGGAGGGAGAGAGAGAGAAACATTGATGTGAGAGAGACACATCTATTGGTTGCCTCCTGCACGTGCCCTGGACAGGGTCAGGGATCAAATCTGCAACCCAGGTATGTACCCTTGACTGGGAATTGAACCTGCGACCCTTAGGTGCGTGGGCCAATGCTCTAACCACTGGGAAACATTGGCCAGGGCCATAATGATAATATTTAAAGCATATACAAAAAGTTCAACCCCAGGAAACAGAAGTGAATCAATACTAGAGATTCAACAGATCAGCTGGTCTTTATTAATTTAAATGCTGTTTCCTCAGGAACAGCCTTTATCTCCCAGACCTGGAGAATACATGCTCTTAGAGCCTCTTGAGCTTCTCTCCTTAGTGGGACTTAACCACAGTACTAATTACATAGTTGTCAAGTTACTATATATTATCTGCTTCCACACCAGAGTGTAAGGTTTATAAGGGCTCACTCACCATTGTCCATAAGTTGAATAAATTAAAAGTTTATGAATAGTACACACTGCTTTTATATTTTAGTATAAAAACCAATAATATTTAACCTACAGATAATAAAACAAATTATTTACTGTGGGACCTTCAGTCCAATAAAATTGTAATGTGTTATCAGATAACTTTGGAAAAGTGCTCTCAGGCACTTCAAAGAGAATTTCCAAGATAACCAAGTGAAATGGTCAGAACTCCCCTCTTCTATCTGCAGTAGTAAAAGTATTACCTTTTCAAGGCTGGCCTACAGTGATGACAGCTGAAGTCTTGAACACTCCAGTTTCTATAAACTCCTCTTTTATCCAACACTAGGATCTGATGCCTTTTGATATAAAAGAGTAACTGATAATTCACAGATGAATTATTTCATAATGTTACCCTTTCCTGGAATATTTGAATTTTTAAAGATGTGATTCTCTAATATCAGAATTTCAGGCACAAGGAGAGAGAGGCACTTCTTGGTGTCTCTAAAAATTATGACATAGCCCTGGCCAGGTTGGCTCAGCGGTTGGAGCCTCGGCTTGCGGATGAGAGAGTCCCGGGTTCGGATCCCGCTAGGGGCACGTACCAAAAAAAAAAAAATTATGACATAGAGCTAGTCATGCATGTAAAACTGGCTGTATTATTTTAAGTATATATGTGGCAACACTTTAGTTCAGTTTAGAACTTTTACATATTTTCCAAATAAAATTTAAATATATGTTGATTTTTTTATTACTAATCATATCTGAAAAAGTTAAATTAAATTAGCAATAATTGTTTCTTTCTTTCTTTTTTTTTTTTTTTGTACGTGCCCCTAGCGGGAAGCGAACCTGGGACTCTCTGGTCCGCAGGCCGATGCTCCAACTGCTGTGCCAAACCGGCCAGGGCCAATAATTATTTCTTAACACTCTTCAACAAAAATAAATTTATTAAGGAAGATTGCTTAATAATATTAGCCTTCCAAAATTTATAGTCTCAATATGTCGATACTATGCCTTATTCCATGCTTAATATACCTTCTGTCCTTATAGCAATACACTTTTAATGAATTCCTTAATTTTTAAAGTAAGAAACAATTTATATTCTATCCTCCGCTAAGTAGAAAAGTAGATTAAATAAACTTTCTTCTAATTCTACAATGAAAGGTTGGTGTATGTACGTATGAAATTATGAAGTGCATTAACATATATATTTTATTTATAGAGATATATTGTTTTTAATCCTAACACAATTATTTATACCCTAGAGTTAAGAATGTCTGTTCTTGGATGTATTGTTTTTATTAGGTAGCAGCAAAAAAGCCTTGGCAAGAATCTGTTAAAGTAGAGAGGAAAAGAAGACCCTGATCTCTTTTATCCTGAAGGTACTTATGACAAGATTTTGTTAATCTATGGAAAGAAGAAAAAACAAGTAGATGAAAAAATAAGAATTCCATTTTGAACAACCATAAAGCAAATTCTGTGATGTAGGGATATTTGTTAAATAAATGGGAAAATTGCATAGTAAATTAAAAAATGGTGACTGTGTAATACTATTTGTCTTTGCCTTATTTATTAGATGCATTTCTGAAGACATCAGCAAAGTTAACGTATGTATAATATTTTTAAATCCTCACCTAAGGATATTTTTCTATTTATTTTTAGATAGAGTGTGTGTGTGGGAGAGAGAGAGAGAGAGAGAGAGAGAGAGAGAAACATCAACGTGAGAGAGACACATCAACTGGTTGCCCCCCACACGACCCCAACAAGGGCCGAGGATGAACTACAACCGAAGCATGTGTCCTGGATCTAAATCGAACCCGCAAGTTATTGGTCTGAATCAAATTCATGAGTTATTGGTCCGTGGCTCTAACCACTGAGCAAAACTGGCCAGGGCTATGTATAATATTCTTAATAAAATAGTCACACTCATTTCAAATATGTTTAGTAGAATATTAAAGTTCGTTCCTGCACATTTTACAGGTTTAGTAATGTTTTTAACTTTTTTATTTTCCAACAATTATCAATTCACAAAAATTTGCAAAAAACAAAACAAAAAACCAGCGAGGTTCCATACCCCTTCCTCAACTTTCCACAATGTTACCTACCTAAATCACCATAGTACAGCATCAAAGCTAGAGAAATGACATTGGTAAAATCCACAGGGCTCCTATGTGTGAGTGTGTGTGTGTCTATGCAATTTATCGACTACAATATTACCACAAGGCTCCCTCCTGCTACCCATTCCCAAGCACATCTCTCGACCCCTAATCTCTAGCTCCTGCCCACCATTAATCAATTCTCCATGTCTATAATTGCGTTATTTCAATGTTATACAAGTGAATCATGCAGTATGCTGGCTTTTTTTTTTTTTGTCCTTAGCTTTTTTTTTTATTCTCACTCGAGGACGTTTTTCCATTTTTGTTCAGATTGAGTGGGAGAGGGATGGAGGGAGGGAGAAAGAGAGAGAAAGAGAGAGAGAGAGAGAGAGAGAGAGAGATCATCGTGAAAGGGACACAATGAGTTGCTGCCTCCTGCATGACCCCAACCAGGGCTGGGGACAAATCGCAACCAAGGTACCTGCCCTTAACCAGAATCAAACCCGAGACTTATTGGTCTGTGGGCCCAACGTGCTAACTGCTGAGCCAAACCGGCCAGGGGCTGTATGCTGGCTTTTGAGGTTGGCTTTTACACCCACCACAGTGTCCTTAAAGCTAATACAAGAGGCTTGTAGCAATAATTTGTTTCTTTATATTGCTTAGTTGTGTTCCAAAATTTTCAATATACTTTTATTTAAAATATCATCATATGCTGCTTTAAGTGTATGCTATGGGCTGAACAGCATCCTCCCAAAATTCATATGTTGAAGTCCTAATTTTGGTACCTCAGAATGTGACTGTATTTGGAGACAGGGTCTTTAACGAGGCAATGAAGGTAAAATGAATCATATGGGTAGGCTCTTATCCATATGACAATAACTTTATAAGAAGAAGAGATTAGGATACAGACACACACAGAGGAAAGACCACATGAAGACACAGGAAGAAAATGGTGATCTATAAGCAAAGGGGAGAGGCTTCAGAATGAATCCAACCTTGCTGATACCTTGATCTTGAACCTCTAGCCTCCAGAACCATGAGAAAATAAGTTTCTGCTGTTCAGCCACCTAGTCTGTGGCATTTGTTATAGCAGACCCAGCAAACAAATGCAGTGTATAAAAACAGTGTTATCTCTATACATTTGTTTCATATATATGTAGTTCGTATACAACAATACTTTCTTCCATAAGACAATCATTTGTGTGTCCACATAATTTATGAATGCTTCTCAAAGGGAGTATTTAAAATCTCTGAAGCTTTTCCTGTATCGTGCTCTGCAATAAATTGTCCCGGAAGAATTCAAGAGAATATATGCTTATAAAAAACCATACAGTATGCTGGCTTTTTGTTGATCAGGCCAGTATGTCTTGGGATGAAGCAGAGTCCCTACCTACACTGCAGTAAAAATCTATAGCATTATAAAGGGAACATTTAACTGAAAGCAATTAGATTTTTTTAAAATGACACATTGCTTTTTACAAACTGCACCTAAACAATAGCATTTGGACATATAGCTAGATTTGTTTTGCTTTTTCTTTTATTTTTTATCCTCGCTCAAGGACATTTTTGCATTTATCTCAGAGAGACCAGGAGGGAGAGAGGGAGGAAGAGAGAGAAACATCGATGTGAGAAAGACACACTGAGTGGTTGCCACCCACACGACCCCAACCGGGGCGGGGGACAAACCACAACCTAGATACATGCCCTTAGCGTATCTCGAGGTGCCCGAACCCGGGACTCTCTGGTCTGCGGGTGACACTCTAACCACCGAACCAAACCGGCCAGGGTGTATTTTGCTATTTCTTTTCAGAGTGGATCATGGTTAAGTTTGTTGGCTAAAAATCTTTTCACAATATAGATATGAATTATAATTAACATAAATTCTTACTATTTGATTTATTTGATATGGGAAAGGGATAGCAGAGGCATAAATGAAGCAGCTGAATTTCAGTTCATTTAACATTTCATTTATGTCAAACATTCATTAGTAAGTAACATGAAGTGATTCATTAAAATATATTGGATTATCTAGGATTATATAAAAAATATAAATGCACAGACACCAGAGAGAAGCATTGTATCTAATTAACCATACTACTAAGAAGTAGTATCAAAAATATCTTTCTGCACCTTAGGAAACAAGAAGCAACCACCAGAAAATCTGCTCTGTAGGGTATAGAGTATACAACTGCACCTTAGGGAATATAGATCCACCAAGGATATTATGCATCAAAAGGGACTTATGGGTCTGTTCTGAGAAAACAGCAGTGGGACTTACCGTCTTGATCTGTGGTCACTGTAATAGCTGTGAATGGCTTGGGAGAAAAGCTCAACTCAGAAACTCCATTCATGGCTTCTATTTCAAAGGTGTAATTCACGTGAGACACAAAGTCAAGAACTATCACAGAATTGTTGATCAGGCCAGTATGTCTTGGGATGAAGCGGAGTCCTCCACCACAGTCCTCACACTGGCTGGTGTCTAAGCCACATTTCTTACAGATTACACTGTATGTGAGATCTTTTCTCCCTCCTGTGTCACTTGGTGGGCTCCATTCCAAAATAAGGGCCGTTTCATTGATGTTAAAAATCACATTCCTAGGAGCTGAAGGTGGCCCTAGAGAAAAGCAATTGAAAACAAATGTACATGTATAGAAAAACGAATTACAATGCTAACTCGAAAACTTCATTAACAAACACTGTTGGTCTTTTATATTAGTTTGAGCTCTTCCTTCTGATGGCAACCATAAAGAACATATGGTTAATAGCATCTGATTAAGTCTAGTACGAAAGTAGTCTTTAGGGATGAGCATCATCTATAATCTGACTTTTTGGGTTATGAATTTCAATATTTAATATCAAAAGCTGCAGATCTACAAAAGTTATGGTGATTATACTTTTTTAAAACTTGGTGACTGAAAATATATAATAATAACACATTTTAAATTATGGTATGGTTTTAATTACATCTTAATTTTCAAAATTTGAAAACAGAATTATAATATATATATATGTAATATAGCAATTCATGTATATTCATGTATTCAGTCTTTCAGTCTTCATACTATGCTTGGTGTGTAGAATAAAACTACCATTTATTACTTTTGACAATCTCGAAGTATCTGTTTCTCAAAGATTTAAAATAAATGACCATAAATTTAGGGTAAAAAGACAGTTTGGAAGAATAGGAAGAGAAAGAGAATTTGGAGGCAGGAGAAAGGTTTTTATTAGGGCCTGGCCAATATCATGGGATAGAAACATTATATAGAAGACAGAAAAAGCACTTAAGATATGGTGACTAGACTTCTATTGAGACTAACTTTACTAAGCACAAGTGTCTTCTTTAAAGCTGATAACATGATCTCACTTATATATGGAATATAATGAATATAACAGTCTGAGGAATAGGGTAGACCCAGAAACATGGAAGTAGGGTACAGACTGACAACCCTCAGAAGAGGGGTTGGTGGGGGGAGGGAAGAGATAAACCACAAAACTTATATGCATGTATGCATAACCAATGGACATGGACAACAAAGCCGGGGACGGGGCAGGGGGAGGGGGATGGGGAAGAGGGTGTTAATGGGGTAAAAAAGGAGAAACATCTGTAACAAAAATAAAATTAAAAAAAAAGCTGATAACAAGACCCATACAATCCTCTTATTTGTCATCAAGACTCTGCATAAACCAAGTTGGTCCCAAGGAGTGGATGAGCATGTCCCTTCAGTGCTCTTTCTCATACTTAAATCCTTTAACTTTTCCAGTCTTTTCTTAAAATTCTGTCAATAATCTTTTATACTTATCTGAGTCCTTCAAACTTCAGAATCATATCATTTATTGAACAAATATTAACTGAAAGTCTACTAGGTGCCAGGCACTGCACTTATGTATTATATGTGAAATACCAAAGAATCCTTTCTGTGAGAGTATGCTTACTTTTTTTATATATAATATATATATATATGTATGTATTTTTTGAAAAAATAATTAATTGCATAAATAACTAATGAAATAACATTCCTGCTTATTTCAGAAGGCTTATTTTTTAAGAAATCTATAGTAATTTTTAAAATTTCTGCTATTAAGAAAATTTGATTAGAAGGTGGGAAGGAATTTCTCTGTAACATTCTCTCCTCAGAAAGAAATTCAAGTTTTGATATCAGCTCCTTTTGGATTATAGTAATGCATTCACTAAATAAAATATTTTAGTGACTTTTATGTGTGCCAGATACTCCGCAAGAGCTTGGATTTACAGTGCGAATGTGATAGATATTCCTACTTTATTTTTATTTACATTTAAGTTGAATGGCTAGATAAAATACACAAATAAACAGAATAATAAAAAAATTCTTGACTTTTTCTGTCTGACTTATCTTGCTTAGCATGATACTCTCAAAATCTATCCATATTGCAAATAACAATATTTCACCTTTTCTCATGGCTGACTAGCATTCCACTTTGTATATATGTACCACATCTTCGTTATCCAATCATTTTTGAAGGATGCTTTGGTTGTTTCCACGCCTGGGCCACTGTAAAGTAATGTTTTTTGAAAAGAGCATTCTGGCTGCCGGGTAGGGAATGGTTTGAATGAAGATAGGGGGCTCCCCAGTGAGATTTGTTATATGGTATCAGAGTAGCAGAACATTAGTCATATATCTACATGACTGTGTATTGAGTTTGAGATATTAAGAAGTGTTATTATATATTTCCATTTTTCTTTTTGCCACATCCTGATATCATTAATCTGATGGGTAGCATCCTCAGCCATCTATATGTATATCACCTAAAGCTAGAGCTAGATATGGGAGTTTTTCTAAAACATTTCTGCATAAGTCGACTTATGTCATTTCATGTTCCAGAGAGTTACAGGAACATTGGCCTTCAGAAAGGAAGATATGGAAGGGATTATAATCTAGAGCACAGGGAAAAGTGTAGCTTAAAAAAGTTACTTTTCCTTATTGATTTTTAGAGAGAGAGGAAGGGAGAGGAAGAGGTAGAAACATGATGAGTGAGAACATTGACTGGCCACCTCCTGCATGCCCACTGGGGAGCAGGCCCACAATCTGGACATGTGTCCTGAATGGAAATTGAACCAGTGACCTGTTAGTGCATGTGTCAATGCTCAACAACAGCTACACCAGCGAGGCTAGTTTTTTTTTTTCCTACTCATTAATTTTTAGACAGAGAAGAAGGGAGAGAGGAAGAGGAGGAGAGAGAGAAAGAAACATCGATGTGAGAGAGACACATTGATTGGTTGCCTCCCAGGTGACCCTAACTGGGGCAGGGGATAGAACATGCAATCCAGGTACATGACATTGACCAGGAATAGAACCCACGGCCCTTCATTCCATGGGCTGACACTCTAACTGATGAGCCCAACCGGCCAGGGCACAAGTGTAGCTGTTTACCTCCAACCTAGATTTATGCTTGGGAGATAAGGATACATTATCATTACCATAATAATGTCTTCCTACAGAGTGGCATATTCATATTGTTGTTCTTTTGTCTTATTTATATGGAAAACATGAATTATTACTCACATATTTCTATGAATAGGAAGAATGTTATCAATTATGTTATGGGTGTCTGCAAGAATATAACTGTCCACTTGGAGATACTTTAATAAAAAAAAAGGCAGACACCCTTCTTACTCAAGGGCCCTCATATCAATCTGCATGACGATTAAATAGCTTTTTAATTGCTGTTAAATTATGCCAGCTAAACTGTGATTTCATGCAAATATTAAGCTGTAATGACATGCAGTGAATCATTTACTAAGATTTAGAACTTGGAACAAAGAGAGACAATTAATTCTAATTCTCAGATTCAACAAAATTATGTGTCACTGGGCTTTTATAAATGTGGCCTGATTGCTTTGTTATCATTTACAAATTATACAAAGATTACGTGACACATGGGGTGGGGGGAATCCCCTAGGAGCAATAACCCTTTTGGAGACATTTGTATTGAAAATTCTCAGGGATTTCTTTATGTTGATGTTTTTTCTTAAAAAAATAAAAAAGTAATTCACATAGAAGAAAAACAATCTCCACACTTCACCCTTCAGAATGACTTCCTAGGAAAAGGGCAATTATTCTGATTTGCAAATAGCTGTTTTCCAAGCTTATCATATAATAAACCTCACATAAAATCTACAATTTTATTTCTACTAGTATACTAGAAAATGTATTTTCAATCTTTTTTTTTTGCTTCAATTTGGATTTTCTGTTCTTTCAGAGAATAAAGGGACAGAGCTCTAGCCGTAGAGCAATGAGAAGACTGTGGGGTGCGACTCTTCCCATCCCAGAGAAGCGTCTGGCCCTGCAGCCCCCCCTTCCTATCACAGTAGCAGAGGGTAGGTGGACTATGAATTTGTTTTGTTTCATTTTAATTTTTTTTTCCCTCTAAAATGTTTTTAAATAGAATGGGTATTTCCCAAAATACATCCTGTGCAATAGCTTTAGTCCCAGGAGATATTATACACACAAAATAAGCTTAGTACTCAAATTAAGATTCCTCTGGCAGATCAATGCTGAAGCAAAAGTAAAACAATTTGCCTCATGTTGTTGAATCCACCATTTCCCAAACATTTTTTCAGAGAGCCTTATTTTCCAAAAAGTATCTGCAGAAATACTAGCATTCAGCACACTCTTAAATAAAGGCTGACACAGAGGGAGAGTAAACTTAAGTATCGTATTTTACAGCATTAATTGTTATAGATTTATATTTCATGTTCATAATTATAGAAATGTATTCACTCATAAACAAGGTCTATTTCATGTTGACTAGAGAGTGGCTATTTGCCCATTAATTCCATAGCTAATTGTGGTTTGCAGATACTTTTTTTTAACCTTAAGAACAATGAAAATAAGATCCAAAATGGAAATTTGATCCAAATAAAGGAGGACATCAATCATAAAACTAAATTTTACCAGTTCTTAAGTTACCACATGGCAATAATTTAAATGTGTTTGTTAATTTAATTACCACCCAAAAGGGAGTAGTACAGTTTCCTAATAAAAAGAAAAATTCTTCATATTTATGAGTTTGAAAATAAGAGAAAAAGATTTCTATGTTAATGTCAAAGAGAACATTAAAAAAATATTGACCATCTAGAGATGTTTAGGTAAATGCTTTTGTGAATGAGTAAATAGTGGAATTTACTAAATAAAGATAAACACAGGAACAAATGAAGATTATATCACTAGACTATGATAATGTATTAAAAATATGTTGTTAGACCTGTATATGAACATAATTTAAAACTCTAAAAGTCGGAAGATGGCTGCAGGCAGGACCGGAAGGAGGGTGAGTGTGTGAGAGAGTGTGAATGGACCTGAAGGTGGACTACCAAACCCTGCAGTGCAGAGACGTGGAGCAGAAGGTTCCTGTGCTGTGGACAGGAGCAGGCGGATACCCCGGTAAGCAGCCCCTCAGGGCCCTTCTCCTGGTACCGCGGGGAGGTCCCACCACTTTGGAAGATCCTGGGTCTTCTCTGGGAGGAGGCAGTGGGAGTGGCTAGGGCCCAGCAACCTGAGCCCACCAGCACACCTGGCACCACTGGACCAGTGGACACTCTGTGTCAACACAGACCTGAGCACAGTAGTGGAGCTCCCAAGGTGCTGGTCGCGGAAGCTGCCGACAGCCCAGAACCCAGCACCATCCCCTGTAGCAGCAGCCCGATCAGAGTCCTGATATACCCCCAGCAACAGAGGCTGGGGAGCAGACATCCATCCCCAGGCAACAGAAGCACAGATCAGCAGCTGAGACCCATTCCCAAAAACTACAGCAAAAGCTGAGCAGGAGTTGAGCCCCACGGGGCAGCAGCACTCCCCAGCCGTCAGCAGCAGGACCTGGGGCTCCACAGAGGCCTGTGTGGTCCAGTAGCCCACAAGAGCAGCGGGAAACTAGAGTCCTAGAGATTGGTGTGATCCAGCTTCCCACCCACAGGAACTGCAGGGTGCAGGGGCACCACAGAGGCCTGTGCAACCCAGCAGGGACTGTGCTATCCAGTTACCCATGGGACTTTCAGGGTGCTAAGGCACCAGAGAGGCCTGTGAGACCCACAGAGACTGTGCTATCTAGTTACCCAAGGGACTTGCGGGGTATTGAAACACCAGAGAGGCCTGTGTGACCCAGCAGACATTGTGTGATCTAGTTACCCTCTGGAATTTCAGGGTGCTAAAGCACCAGAGAGGCTTGCGCGATCCAGCTGGGACTGTGCCATCCAATTACCCATGGGACTTGTGGGGTGCTGAAGCACCAGAGAGGCCTGTGCAACCCAGCAGCCCATAACATAGGCATAGAGCCGGGTCCCCAAAGAGACTGTGCAACCCAGTTTTCCGCAGGATCTGCAGGGTGTGGAGACACCAGAAAGGCCTCTGCGACCCAGCTGCACACAAGATAGGCATAGAGGATGTGAAAATGAAGGCGGAGTGAATAGAAGCTACGCAGACAATCTCTTAGGACAAACAGGAATTACAACTAAATTGAAGACAAATACTCAAAAAAAAGCAACAGAACAGGACCATATAACCAGGGACACTGGTAGGATCTGTGGAGGTGTGAGAGCATGGCGGGCTGGGAGCCCACGAACAGCAGCAGTCTTACCTGTGAGCAGAACCCGTGGGGAATAAAGACCAACCTTGCTCCACAGCACAGAGAGCCAGGACAGAGCAATAAAATAGCCACAATCACTCACCTGGGGGCTCCAGCAGAGGGAGGGCAAACTGGGCTGGAATTCTGTGGCGACACCGGGGATTGGAGGGCACTCAGAGTTTTTGCTGAGTTGCAGCCACAAAGGATGGTGGCCAGTGTGCTCCTTCCCAGAACTGGGGAAAAGCAGCAGACTCCTCCCCTTGGAGATTCAGCCTTTCCCAGGTGAGGCAAAGAAATGCAAATTGAGGCTCATTAATAACCAGCATCTATCACACCCTCTGGAAATCCTCTCATGTAGAACACCAGAGCTACATTCCAAGTAACTGGGACTACAAGCCTCCAAGAAAGAGCTAGAGGATAACTGAACCTTTCCTGGGTTTGAAAATCTACCCAGGAAAGTAAGCCTTGACAGTGGTGTTTAACGTAGGTCCACCCAGGATCATCCAAACCCAGTAGAGGGAGTCACAAATAGCAGAACGCCAACAACCACAGGGAAAATTTGGTACACTGCAAAACCCACCGAGATAGCCAAAATTGTGAAACAAAGAAACAAATCCCAAATGAAAGACCAAGAGAACTCTATTGAAGATGAGATAAATAAAATGCAGCTAAGCAAATTATTACAGATAGAGTTCAGAGCCATGATCTTGAGGAAGCTCAATAGCATGAGTAAGGACATCAACACCATGAGTAAAGATACAGAAACACTGAAAACCAACCAAGTGGAGATGAAAAATGACATAGCAGAAATTAAGAACACATTGGAAGGACTAACCAGCAGCGTAGAAGAAGCTGAGGACCAGATCAGTGAATTAGAAGTCAGGATAGAATAAAAATCAACCAATCAGAAAACGAAAAGGAAAAAACAATTAAAAAACAGTAAGATAGCGTAAGAGAACTGTGGGACAACTGGAAACATAATAACATTCATATCATAGGAGTCCCTGAAGAGGAAGAAAATGGGCAAGGGTTAGAGAATATATTTGAAGAAATTGTGAAAGAAAAATTTCTTAACTTGGTGAAGGAAGAAGACATTCAAGTTCAAGAAGCACAGAGAGCCCCAAGTAAGAAGAACCCAAACAGGCCCACACCAAGACACATAGTAATTAAAATGCCAAAAACTACAGACAAAGAGAGAATCCTAAAGGCAGCAAGAGATAAGCAACAGGTTATCTACAAAGGAACCCCCATAAGGCTCTCAGCTGACTTCTCAACAGAAACACTACAGGCCAGAAGGGAGTGGCATGAAGTAATCAAGGTCAGGAAAAAAAAAAACCTGAATCCAAGACAACTCTATCCAACAAGGCTATCATTCAAAATAGAAAGTCAAATAAAGAGCTTCCCAGACAAAAAAAGGCTAAGGGAATATACTGACACCAATCCAGCATTGCAAGATATGCTAAAAGGACTGCTATAATTAGTAGAAGAAATAGGAAGAAAAATAGAATGACACTAAACAAAAATGGTAATAAAGAAATACATATCAATTATCACCTTAAATGTGAATGGTTTGAATGTTCCGATAAAAAGACACAGAGTAGCTGACTGGATAAGAAAGCATGACGCACATATGTGTTTTTTACAAGAAACCCACCTCACAACAAAAGACTCACATAGGTTGAAAGTGAAGGGATGGAAAAAAACATTTCAAGCAAATGGAAAGCAAAATAAAGCTGGGGTAGCAATACTCATATCTGATAAAGTAGATTTCAAAATAAAAGCCAACACTTGAGACAAAGAAGGCCATTACATAATATTGAAAGGATCTATCCAACAGGAAGATATAACCTTGGTAAACTTATATGCACCCAATTTAGGAACACCAACATATATTAAAAACCTTCTGGAGGACTTTCAAGGAGAAATCAACAATAGAATCATAGCAGGGAACTTCAATACCCTGCTGACATCACTGGATAGATATTCTAGACAAAAAATTAGCAAGGAAACAGAGACTCTAAATGAAGCACTAGATCAAATGGATTTAATAGATATATACAGAGAATTACACCACAAAACTACAGAATACACATTCTTCTCAAGTGCACATGGGACATTCTCAAAGATAGACCACATGATAGGACACAAACTAAATCTCTACAAGTTCAAGAAGATTGAAATCATATCAAGCATCTTCTCAGATCACAATGGCATGAAACTAGAAATCAATTGCAACAAGAACATGCAAAGACATTTCAACACATGGAGGTTAAATAGCATGTTATTAAACAATGAATGGGTCACCGACGAGATCAAGGAAGAAATTAAAAACTTCCTAGAAACCAATGAAAATGAACACACAACAACACAAAATCTATGGGATGCAGCAAAAGCAGTTCTGAGAGGGAAGTTCATAGCACTACAGGCCTACCTCAAAAAACAAGAAAAATTTCTAATTGACTGTCTAACCTCACAACTTAAAGAATTAGAAAGCAAACAAAAAGAAAACCCCAGAGCAAGTAGAAGGACGGAAATAGTAAAGATCAGAGCAGAAATAAATGACATAGAGACCAAAAAAACAATTCAAAGGATCAATGAAACAAAGAGCTGGTTTTTCGAAAAGATAAACAAGATTGATGGACCCTTAGCTAGACTCACCAAGAAACAAAGAGAGAGAACCCAAATACACAAAATGAGAAATGAAAGAGGAGAAGTAACAACTATTACCACAGAAATACAAAGATCGTTAACAACTATTATGAACAATAATATGGCAACAAATTCGAAAATCTAAGCGAAATGGACAAATTTCTAGAAACACACAGTCTCCCAAAACTATTTCCAGAAGAGATAGAAAACTTGAACAGACCAATAACAACTAAGGAAATTGAAGAGGTAATCAAGACTCTCCCAGCAAACAAAAGCCCAGGCCCAGATGGTTTCACGGGGGAGTTTTACCGAACAATCAAAAAAGAACTAACACCCATTCTCCTCAAACTATTTCAAAAAATTCAAGAAGAAGGAAGACTTCCAAACACGTTCTATGAGGCCAGCATAATTCTAATTCCAAAACCAGAAAAAGACACTACGAAGAAAGAAAACTACAGGCCAATATCCCTGATGAACATAGACGCCAAAATCCTGAACAAAATATTAGCAAATCGGATCCAGAAGTACATCAAAAAAATTATTCACCATGACCAACTGGGATTCATTCCAGGGATGCAAGGCTGGTACAATATTCGCAAATCAATAAACGTGATACACCACATCAACAAAATAAAGAATAAAAACCACATGATCATATCAATAGATGCTGAAAAAGCATTCGACAAAATCCAGCATCCATTTCTGATAAAAACGCTCAGCAATGTAGGAATAGAGGGATCATATCTCGACATAATAAAGGCCATATATGAAAGACCTACAGCCAACATCATACTCAATGGACAGAAACTAAAAACATTTCCATTAAGAACAGGAACAAGACAGGGATGTCCACTTTCGCCACTCTTATTTAACATTGTACTGGAAGTCTTAGCCACAGCAATCAGACATGAAGAAAAAATAAAAGGGATCCAAATTGGAAAGGAGGAAGTGAAACTGTCATTATTTGCAGATGACATGATATTGTACATAGAAAACCCTAAAGACTCCATCAAAAATCTATTAGACTTAATAAATGAATTTGGCAAAGTAGC
Organism: Molossus molossus; assembly: GCF_014108415.1. Classification (NCBI taxonomy): domain Eukaryota; kingdom Metazoa; phylum Chordata; class Mammalia; order Chiroptera; family Molossidae; genus Molossus; species Molossus molossus. The sequence goes on from NW_023425388.1 coordinate 87,866,686, forward strand.
AGGATACAAAATTAACATCAAGAAATCGACGGCATTCTTGTACATCAATGATGAACTCACAGAAAGAGAAACTGAAAAAACAATCCCATTTAACATTGCGCAAAAAAAATTACGATACCTAGGAATAAACTTAACCAAAGAAGTAAAGGACCTATTTGCAGAAAACTACAGGTCATTAAAAAAAGAAATAGAGGAAGATATAAAAAAGTGGAAGCACATACCCTGTTCATGGATTGGAAGAATTAACATAATTAAAATGTCCATACTACCCAAAGCAATCTATAGATTCAATGCAATCCCCATCAAAATACCAACGACATATTTCATAGAACTAGAACAAATACTTCAAAAGTTCATATGGAACCAAAAAAGACCCCGAATAGCCACAGCAATCTTGAAAAAGAAGAACAAAGTAGGTGGGATCACAATACCAGATATCAGGTTATACTACAAAGCGACTGTAACCAAAACAGCCTGGTACTGGCACAAGAACAGGCATATAGACCAGTGGAACAGAACTGAAAACCCAGAAATGGACCCAAGGCAATACGCTCAATTAATATTTGACAAAGGTGGCAAGAGCATACAGTGGAGTAAAGACAGCCTCTTTAATAAATGGTGTTGGGAAAATTGGACAGCTACATGCAAAAAAATGAAACTAGACCATCAACTTACACCATACACAAAAATAAACTCAAAATGGATAAAAGACTTAAATGTGACCCGTGACTCCATAAAAATTCTAGAAGAAAATGTAGGCAACAAAATTTCGGACATCATACGGAGCAGAATTTTCACTGATACATCACCTAAGGCAACAGAAATAAAGGAGAAAATGAACACATGGGACTACATCAAACTAAAAAGCTTCTGCACAGCAAAAGAAACAATCATCAAAATGGAAAGGCAACCCACTGTATGGGAGAACATCATTGCCAATGATGTATCAGATAAGGGGTTAATTTCCAATATATATAGAGTGCTCATACAACTACACAAAAGGAAGACAAAGAACCCAATTAAAAAATGGGCAGAGGAGCTGAATAGACACCTCTCCAAACAGGACATACAAATGGCCAAGAGACATATGAAGAAATGTTCAACGTCACTAATCATCAGAGAGATGCAAATTAAAACAACAATGAGGTATCACCTCACACCTGTCAGAATGGCCGCCATCAACAAATCATCAAACAACAAGTGTTGGCGAGGGTGTGGAGAAAAGGGGACTCTAATACACTGCTGGTGGGAATGCAGACTGGTGCAGCCGCTATGGAAAACAATATGGTGCTACCTCAAAAAATTAAAAATTGAACTTCCATTTGACCCAGTGATCCCATTGCTGGGAATATACCCTAAGAAGCCTGAAACACCAATCAGGAAGAATATATGTACCCCCATGTTCATAGCAACACTATTTACAATAGCTAAGATCTGGAAACAGCCCAAGTGTCCACCAGTAGACGAATGGATAAAAAAGCTGTGGTACATATACACAATGGAGTACTATGCAGCGGTAAGAAAGAAAGATCTCTTATCCTTTGAGACAACATGGAGGGACCTGGAAAGTATTATCCGAAGTGAAAGAAGCCAAGCAGAAAAAGACAAATACCACATGATCTCACTTATATACGGAATATAATGAACATAACAGTCTGAGGAATACAGTAGACCCAGACACATGGAAGTAGGGCACAGACTGACATCCCTCAGAAGAGGGGATGGGGGGGTGGGGGGGTGAGAAGAGATAAACCACAGAACTTATATGCATGTATGCATGACCAACGGACATGGACAACTAAGCCGGGGACAGGGTGGAGGGGGGGTAGGGTGGGGGGTGCCAATGGGGTAAAAAGGTAAAATATCTGTATCAAAAAAATAAATAAAAATTCATATAAAAAAATAAATAAATAAAAATAAAAATAAAAAAAATAAAAAAATAAAAAAATAAAAAATAAAATAAATAAATAAAAATGAAGTTGGAGGCCCAGCTGGTGTGGCTCAGTTGTTGAGCATCGACATCGACCTACGCACCAAGAGGTCGCCAGTTCGATTCTCATTCAGGGCACATACCCAGGTTGTGGGCCAAATCCCCAGTGAGGGGCATGAAGAAAGTGGCCAACTGAAATTCTCTCTCATTGATGTTCCTTTTTTATTTAATCCTCACCCAAGGACATTTTTCCATTTTGTTCGGATAGAGTGGCAGGGAGAGAGAGGAAAAGACAGAGAGAGAGAAACATCGGCATGAAAGGGACACATCGAGTGACTGCCTTCTGTATGACCCAACCAGGGCCAGGGACAAACTGCAACTGAGGCACGTGCCCTTAGCGGAAACCGAACCTGGGTCTCTCTGGACTGCAGGCCGATGCTCTAACCACTGAGCAAAACTGGCCAGGGCTCTCATTGATGTTTCTATTTCTCCTGCTCCCTTCCGCTCTCTCTCTAAAATTAATAAAGAAAAAATAAATAAAAAGAAAAAAAGAATGAAGTTTGAAAATACTCTTTTTACACATAATCTACTTGATTGCATATTTAAGTGACAAAAAATATTCTGATGTGCATTAAAATGATCTACATATATGATTTACATTCAATTTTCTGAACTTTGCTAAATGGGGAACACAAACATTTGTTGAATCTATTAATCTTCCAGAACCTGTTCAGTAGCTTTAAATAAAATCCAACTGATTTAAACACATGAGAACCATCAAAGTAAGAAATGCTGTAAGTGTAGAATTATAATTTGTCTATATAAATCCATATACAGACCCTCATTTCATTTCTCTAGACCTTTTCATGCTTTCTGTCCTTCTTGCTTGACAAGCACTTTCTTAGTAAGTCTTATTTTCCTTTGTTTCTTCAACCTCAATGAGTAATTTCCCTTCTGGCCTGGAAAAGCCTTAGACAGTTATTTTGATAACAGACTTGGCAGGCACTAGGGTCTCCTGTACTCAGCCCTAATTGACCAAGACTTGATATTGCGAGTATTGCCCACAGCTCATCCTTTAATAAAGCATACAAGATACATTAATGTGACTACCTGAGAAATAAAGTTAATAGTTTACAAAGCAGATGAAGAAACTAGAGAAAACATTTCAGTATTTCATTTAAAATTTCTTATTCATAATTTTTAAATGTATTTTGCAGTTTATGTAGAAAAGACACAGTGAATTTTTAAAAATCAAGAAGACCCAAACTTGGAAGGATGCTGCTGGCATAACTGTGTATTAGGACTATTTGAGAGAACCTAAAATTGGAGAGGGAGAGACAGGTCAAGGCTGGACTTTATATCTCCTTGAGTTAACTCTTACAACTTTGGGTTTTAAAAGACTTTAGGCAGAAGAAGTGGAAATATGATTAAGGTTTTGTTTTTGTGTAGCAATAATATGTTTTAATAGTTTAGAATATTTTGAGAGATGAAAGACAAGAAAGGAGACTTGCCGAGATGTTAAATTTGCCCAAGGGATAGTTGAGGGCTTTTATTAAGAGGATAGGGCCAGGAACTGACCGGAAGGAAGGAATTGAAGAAATGCTAAGATGTAGAATTCATAGGACTTGTGACCACTTGCACATGCTGAGGGTAGGGCAAATTTATGAGTCTAAACTTTCTGGGTTGAATGGATAGGTAGATAAAGATTCACCAGGATAAGAAAACAAGCTAGAGTATATCAGGAGGTTGGGGAAGAAAGAAATAAAATTGTCTTTTGCAGGTTGAGATAGAAATTATTAGTTTATTTGTTCATTAAATATTTATTTAGTGCCTAGTATCTGCCAGGTATTATTACTAGTGGAAAAGAAGAACAGTAAAGCAAGAACATCCATGATCCTATGACCTTTCAATCTAGTATGGGTTGAATGACAATAAACGAGGAAGCAACTATACAAATAAATCTGATATTTTCAAAGAGTTATATAATCCATAAAAAAAAGTAAAATGTGACACAAAAAAAGATAACTGGGAAGGATTCTATTTTTGAATGGGTGGTCAATAAATGCCTGTCCTAAGAACTGATATTTGAGTCCGAATGGCAAAAGGAAAACAGCCATGGCTAGATCTAAAGGGCATTTCAAGTAGAAGAAACTTCTGGCGCTAAGGATGAGAACAAGCACAACATGTTGGAAGTCCATGAGTTTAATAACCAAGGGGAGAATGCTATGGTAGAAAGTTGGAGATACAGGCAGGTTTCCATAGGACAAATAGGTGGTCAGTCTCATGATTAGTTTGCTAAACAGTTTGGACCTTCAGAGAGAAGACTGCAATAAGAATAAAATATAGGCAATCATCATAAATAGGTGTTCTTTGCAGCCATGAGAAAGAGAGCATGTGAAAAGACAAAAGGCAAAGTAAGGGATGTGAGAAAAATGAACATTTAACAGGTGATCAGAAGAGAAAACATTAATGGCGATAAACAAAATGGTCAGAAAATTAAGAGGGTGAAGGGAAGATTGCAATGTCTTAGATGGAAAGGGAACAGATAGTTTAAAGAAAAGGGGAGTAATTAACAGAATTAAATGTCATAAATAACAGGATGGAAACGTTATTCTAATGCAAAATGACAAATAAGATCATTGGTGAATTTTTCTGATACATTGACTGCAGTAGAGTGAAGAGCAAAAGTCTTAATGCACTAGAATAAAAATTAAAAGTGAAGTAGCCACAACCAATGAAGACTGCTTTTCCAAGGTGTTTGTTTTGGAGGAGAAAACATATTGGGCTGGGAGCATTTATTAATGATAGAAATTTGAATATACGTATAGGCTGTGAGCAAGAAGTTAGTGAAAATAAAATGTCAAAAGAAGAAATTAACAATAATAGCCAGGCCAGTAGAAGGTTAAAGGATCAGATTACCCCACCACCAAACAACACATCTGTTCAAGGGATTAGTTCTGAATATGGGACATCATTTTTTTTTCAACTGTAGCCATTTGAAACACTAAAAATCTTTATGTAGCTACCTCATCAAAAATGATATATAAATGGAAATTAAGCATATGAAAAGATACTCTACATAGCATGTCATTAGGGAAATGCAAATTAAAACAACAATGAGATACCACTACACAACTATTTGAAATAGCCAAAATCTGGAACACTGGCCACACCAAATGCTGGCAAAGATGTGGTGCAACAGGAACTCTTATTCATTGTTGGTGGGAATGCAAAATAGCAATTCAGTGGTTTCTTACAAAATTAAACATATAGGTACCATATGATCCATCAGTCACACTTCTTGTTAGTTACTCAAAGGAGTTGAAAATTTATGTCCACATAAAAACCTACACATCTATGTTTAGCAGCTTATTCATTAATTGTCCAAATTAGAAAGCAGCCAAGCTGTCCTTCACTAGGTAACTGGATATATGAACATCCAGACGATGGAATAGTATTCATTACTAAAAACCAAATAACCTACCCAGACATAAAAGGACATGGAGGAGCCTGGCCAGTGTGGCTCAATAGATTGAACATTGTCCCATAGACTGAGAGGTCACGATTTGATTCCCTGTCAGGGCACATGCCCGGGTTGTGGGCTTGATCCTTAGAGGGGGGTGTGCAGGAGGCAGTCGATCTATGTTTCTCTCTCACAGTGATGTTTCTCTCTCTCTCTTCTTTTCTAAAAAATCAATAAAAGCATTTAAAAAAAGACATTATGGAATCTTAAATAAATATCACTGAATGAAAGAAGTCAGTCTATAAAGGCTACACACTGTTATTCCAACAATTTGATATTCTGAAAGAGGCAAAAGTGAGACATTAAAAAGATAAGTGTTTGCCAAGGGTTGGTTGGAGGGAAGGATGAATAGGCAGGGCACAGATTTTGTGACAGTGAAAATATTCTGTGTGATACATAATGATAGATACATGTTATTATACATTTGTCCAAATCCACAGAATGTACAAACCAAGAGTGACCCCTAATGTAAACTATGGACTTTGGGTGACTGTGGTGTGTCTTTGCAGGTCCCTCCATTGTAACCAATGTATCATTCTGATGGAGGATGTTGATAATGAGAGAGGCTATGCACACCTGAGGTAGGAGGGTACATGGGAGATCTCCATACTGTCTCTAATTTTGTTGTGAATCTAAAACTGCTCTATAAGAATACAATATTAACAAAAAAAATATTTATTTAAATAAATTATATAAGTTTCAAAATTATGAAATAAGATACCTATCTCTGCAGTGAGAACCCAAAGAAGTTATAAAATTATTTTTTAATTGATTTTAGAGAGTGGAAGGGAGAGAGAAACAATTGATCAGCTGCCTCTCACATGTGCGCTGACAGAGCTCTATCTGAGATTGAACCTGCAACCTGAGTATGTACCCTGACCAGGAGTTGAACCTGCCACCCCTAGGTGTGCAGGACCACACTCCAACTGAGCTGCACCTGCCAGGGCTATAAAACTCTTTAAATAGTTTTCATATATTTATTTTTTTCAATTACAATTTACAGCAAAGTAGTTAGAAAATCATGTACTTTATAGAGTAGTCTCCCTGCTGCTTCAAGTACCTACCTTGCCACATACACATTTATCACAATATTCCTGACTATATTTCCTATGCTATAATCTATAAGTCTGTGACCATTCTATAACTACCAATTTGTACTCCTTAATCCCTTGATCTTCTTCACCCAGCCCCTCCTCTGACAACTGACAGTCTGTTTTCTGCATCTATGAGTGTTTCTAATTTTTGTGTTTATTTTGTTCATTAGAACTTTTAATGGTGTAATCACATGCATTGTTGTACCAGAAATGTAAGCATTGTTGACAGCATTAAGAGGCACAGAATGACTTCTTGGAGTTCTTAAAATCATATAATTTATATAATCATGCACAATACACATATGAACTCTTTCCTTATTATGCCATTTATTGGCCAAAGTCTTGGTTTATCATTTCCAATATTTTACTCCTTTATATTCTTTTAAACTCATACATTCAAAATCTCCCTGCCTCTGATACTAAGGGGGAAAAAAACGCCTCATTTCAAATCTCTGGAAGAGTCTTTAAAAGCACAGTTTCAGATGTTTACACTGACAAAAACACCAGGAAGTGATGGGATTGACTATTGACTGTGTACCTGACTCAAATTCTGACATTTAGATAACACACTATTGGAATAAAGGTATTAAAGAATGGCTAAGTCATAGATATATGATCTAGCAGTTAAGGGAGCTTGAAGCTATTAAAATTTGACCATAGTTTGTGGTTCATGAAAAATAGGAAAGGTTGACTACTTGTTTGATTTGAGGCTTCAGAAATTCTATGTCTTGTTGGAAGCAGGGAACAGACTGACAAACCTTAGAGGAAAAGGGGACTAGGGGAGGGTTGGAAGAGTTAAACCAAAGACTTATATGCATAACCAATAGTGTAAGGAAGGCAGGAGGGGTGTGGGAGTGGGGAGGAGGGGGTCAGTGGGGAATAAAAGGGGAACATCTGTAATATTTTCAACAGTAAAGATTAAAAAATAAAATAAATATAGATACAGATGGAAAGAAAAAAAGTTCTGTTTTGACGTCTTGGTGAACTTACCCTGGTGGTCCTCTTAAGGAGGGCCAGGGTCTAACAGTCTAATTGTTCAATGGCCTCCTGACATGTCATTTTCCTGATTTTTCTTCCCCAATAATCTAACTCTTTCATCTTTATGAGCTATGATGCTTTGGAGTTTATAGTCCTCGCTCTTCCTGAATACATCAAAATAAATGCAATGGTTTCTCATCTAATCAGAGTGTAATTCAAAAACTTTACTGACATCAGATAGGCATAGAGGTACAGGACTTACTATATTTTGTGAAAGTGCCTTAAAAATTCAGAACACTATTTTTTCAGTTTGTAGGAATGCAGATGATGGAAGCTGTGAGTCCAAAATAAGATTATCAATACAAAGCAATTAAATGCTAACTTATCAAAAATCATTTCAAAATGAATTGTAAGAGAACAGCTCTTTGTAGTAAACATTTATGTAGCACCTACTATGTGCTAGATATTGTTCTTAGCACTTTTTAAATATTAACTAATTTAATCATGGTAACAAAAGAATGAGATGGGTATTGCTATTATCACTACAAATGGTGCAACTGAGGCTGAGAGAGGTTAAATAATTTGTCCAATGTTACATAACTAGCAAGCACCAAAACCAAGATTTATAATCAGATAATTTGACTCTAAAAGAGTCAATTTCTAACACACTATGCAAAATCTTTGCTAAAACAAGGCAGAGAAGTCCTCAAGGAATTAGTAGAGAGACGCCTTGAGAGGGGACCCTGGGGCTGCACTAGGAGACCTGACAAAAGCTTTCAGCTTCCTTTGGGGGTTCTCTCTTTTAATCCCTGGAGATAACCTAGAATTCTGTCCCCGTCTAAAGCACTGCCCAAAAGTGACCAGAATTAAACTTTTGAATTGCACTTAGTATAGATAAGGCAGACAAGCATTTAAAAAACATAATTTATAATACCATAATTTTAAATTTATAATTTATAATTATAAAAAAGGAATCTTAAAAAAAAATCTATAAAACATTAAGCTGGTAAGTATACAGATCTGATTCAACAAAATGACTGACTCATTTACCAGGTTCGTAGACCTTGTTACATCCCATATTTCTTTCTTTTAAAAATTTATTTTTTTCTTTATTGATTTTAGAGAGAGAGGAAGGGAAAGGGAGAGAAAAATAGAAACATTGATGAGAGAGAACACTGATTGGCCGCTTCCTGCATGCTCCCCACTGGGGATCAGGCCCACAACCTGGATCCGGGTCCTGACCAGGAATTGAACCAGTGACCTTTTGGTGCATGGGTCGATGCTCAGCCACTGAGCCACACTGGCAGGGCTCATATTTATTTCTTTAACTAGTCTCTCACTCCAAAGAACTGTAAGCCTTGCCAACTACCTATGCTGCTACCTTACTAGAGGATTATAGTGATAAGACCCAATATAGTCCTTCATCTTGTCAACTATCTGTGACCTAAGAAAATAAAAGGAGAATATTCTCCTCTATCATTCTCTTAGGAAGCTCCATTCAGTTTCTGATATAGGGTTTGAGAGATACTGCCTTGCAGTATATTATAGCCATTTGAAACTCCACCATCTACCTAAGCTGGAGTATGTTGTCCAAAACATAATATAATGATATACAGCAACAGCAACAGCAACTGTGCAAGAAGGATTAACTGTGTATAGTAATAGCAAGCTCTTCCTGTTGAAAACAATTTCCACCTCAGCTGAAAAATTATATTTAGAATTTTTCTTTTCCTATTTATAAAGTTAAAATATTTTTTTAGGAAAAAAATATCTAGGTAATAATTTCTGAATGAAGTAGTGTCTCAGCATTTACAACCCAAAATCAAAAATTACATCTACTAATGAATGTGTTGCATTTTTATTAAATGTGTTCATAAAAATATTTTATATTAAAGTCTATAGTAATTTAGACAAATCTAACAACTGCATCAGTTTAGAAAAAATGGGACATCTCCATTGTCTCTAAGAAATAAGTGGCATTATGTAATTCTCAATCTACTTTTGCCTCTAAGGAACTGCATAAGATAAGCAATATTTTGGCACCCATTCATCAAAAAGATATGCAAAATTTCACTATAATATCTTATTAATGTGTTTAACAAGATTTTTATAACTATCTAAGAGGTGACATTTGACTTTTGCATAGCCTAGCAATGCATTAATATATTCACTTTTTAAAAAATGTTCAGATATTTCACAATACTTTAGTAATAGGAGAATACAAATAATTAAAATTCTCAATGCATACATTAAAATGACTTTAACATTTAGATTTAATATTCTATTGGTTCCAACCCCAAAATTGGAGAGTAAGAGATAAAATGTAAACAAACTCAAAAATATATTCCTTTATAGAAAAATGTCAAAGAAAACTCAAAACTTTTCTGCATAACAAGAGCACAATGGTGATTGTTCCATTGGGAAGTATCCTCACATGATAAACTTGATGGTCCTATCATGAAGTGCCTAAAAAATTGTTAAGAGTTGATGCAAAATAGAGTTTTGCTTATGAATTCTTAGGTAGTCTTAAACTACTTTAATTTCCTAAGGACAGATATGGTTAGGGAAAATTTATAGGTCTTCGAACCAGTGTTTGGTATTTGCATGTCAGGGATCAACGTGAAATTTGAGGAATAAATGCATTCTTCGCAAGCAGTTGAAAACTTCTCATAACAAAGAGAAACGTTTTCCTTGACTGTCATCAAAGACATTTAACATTTATAGTATAGGATTTTGTATGTCTATGGTAAAAAAATAGAAGAGACCAAAATGGTCTGAAACAGGATTTCCAAATGCAAATATATAGACTTACTGGTACATGCCATGGAAGGTGGGTCTTTTTCAGCTCGAAAGTAACCCTTTTCACACTGACAGACAGAAGTTGCTTCCATGTAGGTTAAACTGTGTGGAGGGCATTTAGAACATTTTGTGTTCCCAGCAAGTGCTTTATAGAATCCTGGTCTGCAAGCTGTAAAAATAGAAAAAACAATTGTTAGCATTGCTAGAGTTCTTTTATTTGCACCTGTACAACATATTTAATTTACGCACACTTTGGATATCAGAGTTTGGTGTCACACATACACAGAAAGTCAATATATGTTAATATTAATGAATTAATTAGTTATTCAAAATTAATAACACAACAGTGACTTCACATTTTACTCAATGTAGCTAATTTGTAAATGCATACCTGAAACACATATACACAAAAAAGCAGTGCTTATCAAAGTGTGGATGTCTATAAGCAGCGGAAAAGGAAATCATTTTGTGTAGTCCTGAAAGATGGCATTAAATAACATTGAATCCCACAGTTAAAAATGTTTATGTTTCATTTCTTCCTCAGTCCTTCTGAGTACTTGAGGAGAAAGTACCCAATGTGGTGCTTGGGTATCTTTAATGCTTTTCTTTAAGGCTAAAAAAAAAATTTTTTTTTAAACAAAATGAGAAATGGCCTTGTATTTAGAGACCTTAGCAAGCAAGATCCAGCTATAGTTTGATAACTGTACTGCTTTATTTTTAATCATTTTTTTTTTATGGCAAACCATTGTTGACCCTGAGAAGAATAAACCTGCCAAGAAGGACTCCTTGTGGTTAATCAAGCCCAAATTTATAACCAGAGTCCAGCAGCCATTGCTTACAGAGGCCTCTCATACACACTGTGAAAAGCCACAGAGTAAACTGGCAAGCCTGCTGCTCTGTGCTCCTGCCCTCTGAGTAGACCCTTACAAGAGAGATCGTAGGATCAAAATTTTATTAATATTTTATTTACTATTATTTTTTAATCCTCACCCGAGGATATTTTTCCATTTTCAGATAGAGTGGGAGGGAGAGAGAGAGAGAGAAACACTGATGTGAGAGAAGCAGACTGACTGGCTGCCTCCCGCATAACCCTGACCAGGGCCTGGGATGAATCACAACCGAAGTTTGTGCCCTTGTCTGGAATCCAACCTGAGACTCTGGTCCGCCGACCGACACTCTAACTGCTGAGGCAAACCAGCCAGTGCCAAAATTCTACAAATAAAATTGAGACCTTTCCCATCCAACCAGAGCTATGCAGCTATAGCTGCATTTACATTTCACCAACCAATCAGAATGGCTCTATTCTGACTAATCAGGATGCTACTATTTGGACCAAGCAAACTGTGAGGATTTGGAGTTCTCATTTGCATAGAAATGGATCAATCAGGGATAGGGGTGGGAACTTCTCTCTGTCAGTCTCCCCTGTCTCTTGGAGCCCACTTCAGTTTCCATGGAAAACTGTGCTGCCTTGGCAGAAGGTGTAACACTGGAGTAGAGCTCTGTGGCATGAGCTGAGCTGTGACACGGGGCTGTGACCCTGGAGCCTCCTTGCCTGGGCCACCTCACCCAAACTGTTCCACAGCTGGGCTCTTCCACATCCACGCTGATAAACAACTGAACTGTATCACAGCCAGGCTGTTTCAGTTAATCTGTTTTGAATGAATCAAGTCTCTCTGTTTACCAAACCCCAAATCTGGGAATCCTGTTGATGTTGAATTGGCATGATGACTTTTTGTTCACATAACTTTTCTATTTATTATATTGAAATAAATACACTTTAAAATTTTGAATTAGTTAAAAAGTGGGTAGACAAATATTAAGCACAAAGGTATATGTGTTATATACATATGGCAAAAATCATAAAATTGGAATGCAAATAACTACATTTTTACAAAAAATCATAAACATAAAATGTAAATGAGTAAAGTTATATGATGAAAAGTTTTATTGAACCTCATTTTCTCTTAGCTTAAAGCTGTGTTGGTATTTTCAGTGTACATTTTCTCACAGGAATGAAGGACCCAGAAAAAAGGACCCAGTGCTAGGTATGCATCCAAAGTCAACAATGGCAAAGGGCTTAGTTGTTTCTGGTCTTAAAGAAACCACTGCTGGCCACTTTCCAAATTAACACTACTATAAAAAGTTAATTTCCCAGTGACATATTACATCAATAAATGTCATAACAAACTACTTACTTTAACTCAAGATATTTTCACATAATACTCTAATAAAAAATATACAAAAATCCTAATTTAACAATTAGAAATTTATGCATAATGCTTCTGCTTATATACTTAGGACAGAAAGAACAATTGCCATTTAATGTTTGAAGTTTAATTTAATTTCTACCTAAATGAATCAAAATAAAGAACTATCTTTCTTTGGTATGTATGTGGATATTTGTACAGATCTAAATGAATGCAATTCTACTGATCCTAGTAGTATACTATGTACCAGGCACACACACACACACACACACACACACACACACACACACACGTTATATCTGTGCTATTTTCGATAGTTTGTTTGCTTTTAATAATTAAAAATCCTCTCTCAAGGATATTTTTCCACTTATCTTCAGAGTGGGAGAGAGAGAGAGAGAGAGGAACATTGACGTGAGAGACACATGTTGACTGGCTGCCTCCCACACGACCCTGACCGAGGCCAGGGACTGAACCGCAACAGAGGTACATTCCTTTGACCAGAATCCAACCCAAGACTCTTTGGTCCGCAGGCCGACGCTCCAACAACTAAGCCAGACTGGCCAGGACATTGTTTGCTTTTATAAAAATACACCTTATAAATGATCTAATAATTCAAGAGAAGTAAAATTATTAATTCTGTGTAGTAAAGTTACTATTAAATAGTTGTTTATTCAATATCTGTGAATCTGTGAGTGGTGGTACATAAATAACAACAACAGTCTCTTCTCTAACTTGATAATAAATTAATTAATACTATTATGGCTAATAAATAAAAACACTATCACAAGCCTCCAGGATTGACATCCGCACCAAGGGTGGGCTTCTTAGCAGCTAGGGGTTGGCCTCGCTGGTCCAAGAGCCTCTGGCCTGTGTCTCAGCCAGCGCAGGTGAGAAGGCTGTGGTCACTCCATGGGAGCCAGGTGCACCTAGCCTAAGCTCAGGCTGGGCAGGGTTAACAAATGGTGGTGTTGGGGTGAGGGAGTGGAAAAGGGAGATAGCGGGCAGTGGGGATAGTACAGAATGAGAACAACAAAATAACCCTGAATACATAAGAGTAAAGAGAGCAAAGGCAGGGTTAGGGGAATAGGAATAAAGAAAATTTTTTCCTAGAGTTTGGGAGCCCGATTCTTTCTTCCCAGCCCAGGTTGCTCCCTCTAGAACAGGCATGAAGGACCCAGAGTTCTACTGGCAGCCTTTGTTCTTGTGCACTCACTTAGAAATTTAAAAAACTAAAAATACGTAAAGCAGCCCTTTGCACTAGAGAAATTGGGCAAAGAGCTTATCTGCTTGGTAATGACTTGGGGATTGCATGGGAATCTTGTCTTGGAAGGACCTCCATACTCCAAGTGCCTTTCCCTGGGCCAGCAGCATCAGCATCTCCTGTTCTAAAAGCAGTCTCAGGCCCTGCAGGTCCACTGAGCCAGGAGCTACCATCACACAGGACCCCCAGGGGGCTGCATGCACATTCTATTTGAAAAGCTCTAGTCTGCAATGCCGCTTCTGAACTCTGGCTGCACATTAGAATCACCTGAAGTTAGGGGTTGACTTAAAATTTTTTTTAAATAAAAGAAAAAGAGTATTTCTCTAAACCTGTCAAAATACAGAGTACATACATAATATATAATTAACCTACTAATATTTTCATAAATAAAATATTTTTAGCAAATATTTAATTTCTAAATGTAATCTTATGACAGTAGTTACAAGACAATGTATCATATGCTATTCAATAATCCAGTTTATATTTTGTTAGTAAAATAATTGGTTTCTTCTTAAGTATGTAGTTCAAAATAACTGAATATATTTCATAGTCTACATTTGTAACATTTTGCCAAATAATTTAAAATGCTAAACATCAGTATAAATTTAAATAACATTTAATCTGTTGCAATATCTATAAATGTAATATACCAATTTATAGAAAATAGGCAAATTTAAAAAGGTAACTTGCATCTGTGTATTCCAATGTCATTTTAAATATAATATAAATATTAACATAAAGGTCTTTTAAGTCACTTTTTGAAAAAGACCATCAAAAAATTAATTTATTAGGAATATGTATGCTATAGGCCTACACTAAAACTTCAGTGGAGACAAATACCATATCATCTCTCCTATATATGGAATCTAAAAATCGAACAAACAATAAATACTAAACTCACAGAAAAAAAGATCAGATTTGTGGTTATCAGAAGGAAGAGTAGGGTGGAGTATTGGAAGAAGGAGGTCAAAAGATACAAACTTTCAGTTATGCATAACTAATTACTAGGGATGTAATGTACAGCATGATGAATAGTTAACATTGCCATATGACATACAGGAAAGTCGTTGATAGAGTAGATCCTGAGAGTTCTTAGAAACAAATTATTTTCTTTTTTTTAATGGTATCTATATGAGATGTTGGATGTTAACTAAACCTACTGTGGTAATCATTTCACAATATATGTAAATCAAACCATCATGCTGTACACGTTAAGACTTATACAGTAATGCATGTGAATTATTTCTCAAAACTTTTTAAAAATAAAAATAAAGGCTTATTATAAATACAGAAATAAAACCTATTATACACAGATAAAAGCTATAAGCATTTTGTTTTCTTTCTATTATCAGCCATTCAAATCTCATCCATAAACATTGCTTAGCATAGGAAGAAGCTGTTTATAACTTAATTTTGTGCAGCGAAATATTATCTTTAATTTATTTTCTTTGGTAACTAAAACATATATTTAAATAATTTTTATCTGAAGAGTTTTCAGCTAATTTTTCATTTCCTTTGAGAATCCTCTTAAAATGCTTAGGGCATCTCTTAAAATATTTCAGAACAGCTTAGTGATATTCAAACCGTTCTGAAGGACAGCCTGACAACTGCTCTCTCAGCACCCATTTTTGTGCACGTCAATAAATTCTGGGGACAGAGGCATCTTCTAAACCTGCTATGTTCAATAGTAATAGAAAGGGAGCCAAGTATACATAATTTTTGTTGTAGTAGCCACATTCAAACGTAAAAAAGAACAGGTGAAATTGATTTTAATAATATCTTTTAACCCAATAAATAAAAGAATTAATCATTTTAATATATAAACTAGCTTTTGAAATATTTTACATTATTTGAGTTTTGTTTGTTTGTTTTACTTTACTACATATTTTAAATCCCATAAGTATTTTACATTACTGGCGCATTCCAGTTCAAACTAGCCACATTTAAAGTGCCCAGTAACCTCATGTGGCCACCATACTGGATAGTGCAATTTTTGAACACATAAATTTCTTCATTACATCCTCTGGTTTAAAAAACTTTGATGATTTCCCATCATCTTTACAGTTAAGGTTTAAAATATTTACCTTGCATTACAAATTTACTCATGGTTTCACCCGCCCTGTAGTTCCTGCTATATCAGATAAAGCTGCTCCCCTCTTACACTTCCTCTGTTAAGATTTTGCCTGTCTACAATTTATTCTTGACCCAAAAGTCAGTGACATCTTTTGAACATACATCAGATCATGTTACCTTTGGCTTCCAATGGCTGTCCATTCCCTAGAGTAAAGCCTCTCACCCTGTCCAATGCCCACCAGGCACTGAACAACTGTGTTCCCCATCCTTTCCTTGTAACCCTGCTCTTTCACATTCTACTTCCTTTTCTCTCAGGTACCCTGCCCCAAGCACACTGGCCTCCTTCAGAACCATACACACCCAAGACCGGTCCTGCCACTGGGCCTTTAGCTCTTCCTCCTACCCAGGTATCTTCACGGTTTGCTCCCTTCCTTACATCAGGTCTTCGTTCAAATGTTACCATATTAATGAAGCCTTCCCAGATTGGATTCCCTCTTTGAAATAGCAATTTCCACTAGATCCAACCACAGTGTTCCATATTACCCTCCGCTCTTTCTTCTGTCTCAAAAAAAACAACAAATCTGACACTCAATGTGCTCAGTTTTTCAGCTATGCCCCTCAAACATGCATGCTCTATAGGGCAGGTATTTTTGTCTGTTTTTTTTTTTTTAATGAAGTGTGTCCACGGCCTAGGACTGTGCTAAGCTTTATTTGGTCCTCAGTGAGCATCTGGTTCAGGAATGAATGAATTGCTGAGGGACTCCTTTAACTTCTATATGTTCACTATGAGCCTTTTTCTTTATTGGAAATTTCTTCCCTCTATCCTCACCCATGACCCATTCATCTTGCTAACTCCTAGTCATCTTTCAGACATCACTTCTTTCAGAAAGTCATCCCTGACTTCTAGACTAGTTTAGTTTCTCCAAGAACCTGTCTCTTTCCCATGTTAGTCATCCCTTAGCAATTACTTGTTTAATGGTTGTAAGTACCACAAGGACAGGCTGGCACAATGCTTGTCATAAAGTAGGTGCTCAGTACATATTTGTTTCATTGAATTGGACACCGTGGGAGTCCTCTGCTAACCAAATTCCTGCAGAGAATTATGCAGGTCTACTCAGTGCATGTTCTGATCATGGCATAATTAATCTTACTACAAATTTATAGTTTTTGGTTTTTTTTTAACTTGCTGAATTACTATAACTAAGGAATGAAAGCAGTTAGTAAAGATCTTAAAAGTGATTCGGCTACAGCTCAAAAATGATCATAATACTACTGCAAGGTGAACTGGCTGTTAAAAAAATTCCCAATTGAGATTTTTGTCTATGTGAATTTAGATTTTTTTTGCCTGTCACAGAAAATACACATACAATCCGATATTGTGCTGCACCTCTCCACGCTGTCCCTATCAAATATTTGTGTACATCAAAATTGCCTTTGAAAACCTTAAATATTTGAGCTTACATATTTAAATTCTTAAAATATTACCCTATTTTAATATTCAAATTCAATCTGTTATTTCCTTTTAAAATCAAGTTTATGCTGTTCAGAAAGTTAGAAACCATTATTCCACGCAGTCACTTTGCTTTAAATAACACACATTAATGGTATGCAGCAAATACTTCTCATATACTTTAATCATATTAAATTATAACTACTGTACCACACTATTACCTCAACTTCTGGTAACTACAGAAGCCAGACATGGGCCTTACCATTCTTATATCCACAAAGCTTAGCATATTTAAAATATGTGTTTAGTTTTTATAAATGCTTAAAAAATTGAATGGGTAAATGAATAAATGATTAATTCACTAATATCTAATATGAGATTTTAGAATTCTGTAAGGGGAATCATTTTTCTATACATCTTTTCAATTAGTGGGTTTATATATTTTTTAGCATTTTTATTAAAAATGGGGTATCAGTACCTATGTCTTGAGAATTTTTAAATTGTTTCCTTGTATATCCCTCCTTCTCTACCTCGTTCTTATTTCTCTGTTTCTAGGGTATGTAAGCTTCATTTTTAAAAAAACACTCAAGATAAGAATATTTTTCCAACACTTGTCAATACTGCAAAAAAATCATTTGGAAAGCTAAAGATTATTTGATTCAGTGGCTTATACCATTTTCTTTTAGAAAAAGCTATTCAGATATAGACCTTCAAATCAAACCTGCATTTTCTACAATGATTTTTAAGTATCTTTTTTGTTTTGTTTTGTTTTAAGACAGAGAGAGACAAAGAGAAACATCGACGTGAGAGAGACACATCGATTGGCTGCCTCCTGCATAACCCTGACCAGGGCTGGGGACTGAAGAGCATCTGAGGTACCTGCTCTTGACCAGAATTGAACCCGCAACTCTTTGGTCTGCGGGTGACGCTCTAACTGCTGAAACAAATCAGCCAGAGCATTGTATCTCTTTTTATATTAAAACATTTATGCTTATGTAAATAAGGTCATAACTTGTATTATCTGTTTGTATGGACATTTACTTTTAAATGCCATTTAGAAATTTGACTTGTTCTTTCTCCTTTCCTCTTCAAATATCACTTTCCTAAAATGCATAAATACATATACATATATGTTTGATCAGAAGGATTATTATTAATTCTACAATACAAATATTATCAATAAACTTTAGACTGTTTTTCTCAATTACCAACTATATTTTTGTAATATATATTTGTATTTCTACCAACAATCTCCCAGTTGAGAAAACTACTTTCTAAACTTTACAGCATGCCCTGCAACCTCTCAAGACTCTAAATCAGGACAGCTATAGGGCTCTCCTCCTTTATCTACCACCTCTCTGTGATCTCTGTCCTACATTATCTAATGTTTTACATCTTAAAAATTATTCTTTCATATATTTTGCATGGGTTTTTTTATTTCAAACAGCAGATGTTACTACCTCCTGGTCGCAAGTAAAAACCAGACTGCTTCAGTCACCTTGAATTCTTATTTGTCTAATTGTGTTCATATATGACTCCCATCTATAATGTAAAACTCCTATGTACTACACACGGTTTCTTGAAGACAAACTTTAAAAACTTATTTCAAAGTACAGTGCAACACTATTACCATCTACCAGACTGTCTAAGGTGAAAAGACACACAAAACTAACTTTGGTGAGGATATGGGCCAATATGCATTCTCACACATTGTTGGAGCTACCACTTTGGAGAATATTTGGCAGTACCTACCATAGATGAACATAGGCATATCTTCTTACATAGCAATTCCACTCCTTTGCATACACAAAAGAGAGTAGCGCAAAGTAAAAGCAGCTTCGCTCCCTGGAGGTGGTCATACCAAGTACCATTGCTAAGTGAGTCATCACTCCTCCATCTGCTTTCCTTTTCCAAAATATTGTTGACACAATGACATTTCTCACCTGATATATTTTCTTTTCTCTTCACCCTTTGCTTTGCCCTTGTTCATGTAAACCTTCTATATTCCCTGCCCCTTTTGGTGAAGTGTTCTGAGGTAATCAAATAAAATATGCTTAACACAGAGTGTACACTTTCTTAAATGTCTAATCTTATAATTGGAGTGAATATATTCAGTAGGAAAAAAATCAAATTACAAACAAGTCATTAGTTATAAAGTGTTTGTGAAATGATTTCTTGATTTTCTGTTGCCATGTACTAACTGATAAAAGTAGCAAGAATGCTAAAAGAATAAATACAATGTAATTTGGTAATAGTGGATCTATAAAATGCAAAATAGCCCTGGCCGGCCCGCAGTCAAGAGAGACCTGGGTTGGGTTCCCGCTAAGGGTATGTACCTCGGTTGCAGTTTGTCCCGGGCACTGGTTGGTCGTGTGGGTGGCAGCCACTTACTCGATGTGTCCCCTTTACATCAATGTTCCTCTCTCTCTTTCCCTCTCTTCCTCTCTCTACCTCCCAGTCTATCTGAACAAAAAATGGAAAAATGTCCTCGGGTGAGAATAAAAAAAAAAAAAGTTATAAAATGCAAAATATACAAATATTCTTGTAAAATTATATGAATAATCACTTAAAACAGTTTTCTATTTCAGAAATTTGTTAACGTCATTGCTTAAGTAACAATAAAAGATATTTATTAAAAAGGAGGTAATTTTTGCAGAAAAGCATGTGTAAGGCACATGCAATATTAGTATAGTTATTGAAACACCACTAATACTAATTAAATACATACTTTGCAATACAATTTCTTGTATAGATGTTTGAAATTTTATTATCTTCAGATGAATATTGATTGAAACACAGTTGGAACACACACACACACACACACACACACACACACCCTTATGTCTCTAAATCAAAATCAAGGAATGTGTGACCTATTACACACATACTTCATTTTATTTTTTAAATATATTTTTATTGATTTTTTAGAGAGAGAGGAAAAGAGAGAGAAACATCCATGTAAGAGAGAAACATCAATGGTTGCCTCTTGCACGCCCCCTACTGGGGATGAGCCACAATCCAGCATGTGCCCTGACTGGAAATTGAACTGGGCCCTCTCAGTCCATGGGGCTCAATCCACGGAGTCACACCAGTTGGGCCACATACTTCATTTTAAAAATTGAATGATTTGGCTATATATTTCTAGCAAATATTTTAAAGTTTATTTTTATAGAAAAACTTGAAGACAAAGGGCCATAAAATTCCTAGTTGCACACCATGATGTTCTCATATTTTGATGAGATGATGAAATCATTCAATGATTAAATGTTCAAATCATTCTCATTATTTTGTGAAATATTGAACTGTGTCTAGTGTGACAAGAACTGATATTAATATAATTCACTGCCTTTTCCTCATAGATGTTTAATAGTCTGAAAGTTTAGAAAACTTGAATGACTTATCAATAAAATATGTGATCTATATCATTTGTCAAAACATTATAATTCACAAAATGTAAGAAATTAGACTAGGCAGTATCATTATTGTTTCCTAGATTCTGTTCTGCAGTTATAAAAATTAAATTTTGCTGTCATGTAAGTAGGGGAGGCAGGAAAGATTAGAGAACTGAAAAATAAAAAGAAAAGGAAAAAAACAAAAACCTAAGGGTGAATAAACATAAATGTTTTGTTTGCTGAGCAGGCCAAGGCTTTAACCACAGAGCCACACTGGTCAGGGCAAGAGCCAAAATTCTCAATGAGGGAAAACTTCCTCTCCCTTCATTGAAAATGTGATTCTGAGAGGGTGGAGTCATCTTCCCTGGCATTTTTTCTAACCATCCTCCTCTCCCTGGGCCCTTCATGCAGATCCAGCTGCAGAAGCACACAGAAGAGTAGAGTAAATAAAGCCCCAGCCCACCCTCTAACCAAGAGACATTAAAGAGAAGCCACAGGGAGCCAGAAAGTACTGAGAGGAATATGGGGAGAGAGCGGCTAGGGAAAGCAGTCCCATACACTTGTTTATGAACTCCTGGGCTTACTCCCAAACTGCACGTAGGTGGGTGTAATTCCATTTCACATACCAAAGGCTTGGAGAACTGAACCAAAAGACTACCACCCGGGTCTCAGATTAGCAGTAAAGTTTCCAAGTTTTGGTTAGGTAAAGAAGTTTTGTTTTTTAAACGTGACATTTTTACTATTAAATAAGCAGGGACATATACTGGCAAACCCAGGTAAGTTGCCATTAACAAGTATAAGGTGGATATAATTGATCTTATTTTTATCTTCCACCATCTTTTCTCATTTATAAATTCAAAATTTATATGTTAAATATAATTTGAAAAGAGCACATTCATTCAAGAGATGGACAAGTGTCAAGGCCAGGGCATTACTGAGAATATAAAGTCAGAAATACTCAGTAGTCTGAAGCTGCTGACATGCACAGTTAAAATTCTAAAACTGAAAGCTGTGTCTGTGTTAGAATAATATAAATGTTTTTATTCTGGATTTAAGGTAAGGTATGAAGAAAAAATGTTTATATTAGTTTGTAAGATTAGACCCCATTTTTATTTTTATTAACACTTTGAATATAATCTGGTAATAATACTGGTACAACATGAAAAGCTCACTACATTTTTTTCTATAAATACAAATCATATTTTAAATGTTCCAATATTCATCTTCTAATGTAATTTGTATGTAATTTGGTGCTCAGGTATATATTCGTCGACCAAACTTAAGCCTACATTGATACCACTTCCTTAATATTTAACACTGCTTTTAAAAATGTGTTTGTTGAATCTGTCATCATATTTTCAGGTACACTAAATTAAAATGCTATTTAACTTTTTATCCCCTAATTAGAGATTCTTATTCCTATACCACTATTTTTTCTAGACATACTGTAATGACAGTTTCTAACTTTTTTTCAATATTCCTTTCTTTCATACTCCTTAAGCTAGAGTAAATTTATTTTTATGAATAAGTAACACTATCCCCATAGAGAAAACACCCAGTCACTAGAAGATATATTAAGAATAATAGCTATAGCAAAACCACTCATAAATATTGAGCAATCAGAACAAGCCAGAAACCGTACAAAGCATTTTGTGTACAATTTTAAGAATTATTCTTATAAAAATTAGTTGCAAAGAATAGTAAAGAATGTGGTTTTTGGAACTAGATTACATGACTTTTAGTTCTGTTTCTGTGTTTTACTGACTGTCACTTGAGACAACTTACTTTTCTGTGCATCATTTTGTCTCATATGTAAAACGGGGTTAAATTATAGCATCTAACTGAGAGACTGTTGTGAGGAATTAATGAATTAATTCACACATGTAAAATGATCAAAATACAACTGTTTAGATGGAAACTAAAATTAAGTGATACTGCTATGTATGGGATATTGTTTTTCCCTAAAAAGGACCTTAAAACAGTGTCTCCCACCCTACATATGCTTCTGACCATGCCTCATGGATACTTTTTCCATAAAGAATTCAGGTTTTATGTTCCCTCCTCCTGAATCTGGGTGTACTTGTGACTACAGTGAGTTTATGTGACTTCCCAGGTTAGGTCATAAATGGTGATAGAGCTTCTGCCAGTTTCTTTTGGGATGCTTTCTTTTAAAAGCTAGCCACCATGCCCAAAGGATGGCCAAACAACACTGGCGGACTCATGTGGAGAACTTAGGCCCTTGGCCCACAGCTCTGGCTGAGCTCCCAGCTGACAGCCAGCACCACTTGCCAGCCAGGTAAGTAAACCACCGGGAATGTGGATAGAAACTTCAGGCCCCAGACCACCCCAGCTGATGCTGCACGAAGCAGATGAGCTGACCTTGCTGAACCTTGCCAAAACTACAGATTAATAAACAAAATAAACTGTTGTTGTTCTAAGTCATTAAATTTTGGGGGCATTTTCTTATGCAGCACTGAGTACACAGAACACTTGCTTGAAGTTATATGTAGGAGTGCCAAAAGTTAAAGCCTACTTTCATTCTAACCGATAATCTGACTTCTCATCATAGAGTACATTTGTTACCCATTGGTTTTGGAACAACATGCCTACTTTGTCACCTAGGGCGATGAGGAGTGAACCACAACTTTTAAAGGACAATTAGTGATAGTATTTAGATTATAAATAACTGTTGTAATAAAAAGCTCTCTTTTGTGGGATTTAATTGACAGATGTGGTTTTAAGTAATGGTTTTATATTCTATTAGACACTTCTTTTTTGTAAAAAGCAAGACAAATATAGCTTTATTCAGACCATTAGAAATAAAAATGTACTTCACAACTTTTATTTCATAAAACATGCTTTATGTGACCACCTCACTTAATGGAAAAAATAATACATTTTATCTTTCAAACTAAAATTGAAGAATAGACTCATAATAAAATGGTTTATATGCATGATTTGTACATTTTCTCATCACTGTTCAAAGTCTCATGTACTTTGGCATCTCAGTAAAGTTTGACAACCATATCTTCTACTGGCTTAGCAACAAATTCACAATCCATTTCTTAATCTGAAAATTGTGAATGTCCTGCTGTCATCTATTTGTGACATTTCTGTAGCTGAATAGTATAGAAAACTAATGTAAAAATTATTGAATTATATACCATAAAATTTTTACTAACAAGGAAGCATATATTTCTTTTTATGGCAACTAAGCATATTAGTAATTGATATAATAATAATAATTTATTGTCTACTACAAGCCAGTGTTTTTAAAATGCTATTTTCTGTCTTACAAAATCAATGATGTAAATAATTCATATCCTAATTTTACACATGAGAAGACGAAGGCTCTAACAGTTGTTTAAGGACACAGAAATGATATATGAACAAGCCAGGATTTGAAGCCAGGTCTCTCTGATATTTTAGCTCAATACCATGGCATTAGATGAATATATATGTATATATACAAACATACATATACACACATATATATGAATATGTATATTAGAACAAAGCTTAGCAAAATATTCATCATCTGCTTTTCTTAAAAATTGCAAGGATAAAATACTACACTGTGACTTAAAATTTCTTAACTTTTCATTGACTCTATCTTCCCCATATGTAAGTATTCAGGTATATCTCTTCCAATTTTCCATAGAAGCTTGAAATTATTACTTACATCATTGGTTGAAGTGTGAATGGATATTTCCTATGTATTTCCACCATAAAGAGCCCTCTATTTTTTAAAATATGTTTTTATTGATTTTTAGAGAGAGAGGGAAGGAGAGAGAGATAGAAACATTGATGTGAGAGAGAAACATTAATGAGCTGCCTCCTGCATGCCCCCTACTGGGGATTGAACTGGCAACCCGGACATGTGCCCCAACTGGGAATCGAGCTGGTACCTCTCAGTCCATGGGGTGACACTCAGTCCACTGAGTCACTCCGGCCTGGCAAGAACTCTCTATTTTACAGTTAAAATGTAGTGCTTGAATATCATAATAATACTTTGAGTTTTACTCTATTTTCAGTATTACAATTTATGTTTGTATGTTGAATAACAACTAATAAAGTTACTAAACAATAGTTTATTTATTATCTTTCTACCAAATTTTTTAATGGTTTTTCAAAATCTTGGTTTACATTTCATTGGAATGTTCTATAAATATTGAAGTAAACAGGAATAACATCTTCTATCCAGTACAAGTATAGTACCTGTATCAAGCCAGCATGGTTTGGATATGAGATTCTCATGGATCACAAGGGCACATTCAAGGATGAAATACTGTATACAGCAATAGCAGACACTCAAGATTCAGAACATCCAATGCATTGCTTGCAATAGCTCTGTATAGCTATGTGATCAGCATAAGGGTTATGCAGGTTTTATAGATGTGATATGTCTTATCAGAATACAGTCTCTTGATTTGGCTCATATCTAGTTCCATACATATAGAGCCATTCCATACATTAAGGCGGTTGGTCTAAGCCTGAATTTTCCAATGACTATTTTACACCTGGGCAAATCATTTATAAGCTGGTGCTCGGATAATGCAATTTTCATAGCAAGCAGGAGTTGTTCTGTAAAACCAGTTACAGCATTCCATGAACCCATAATAACTATTTTTATTGAAAAACTTGGAACCACAGAGGCAGCTTTGTATTACAAACCTATAAATCTCATTAATAAGAAGCTGTGTACTTATAAAATTTTGCAAAATTTCTGTATATATATTATTGTGTAAACATTTTATATGTATTGTGCAAATATTTAAAACACAGTGGAGCAATTCTTAGCACACTTTCCTTTATAATCTATTTTAAACATTTGAATATCAGAGTTCCTTAAATTGAACATACTCTAAATACTAAATTAAATATTGGATCAAAACAATTGGATTACCAGCATACACCAATTTGTCTGTCTTTCCTCTCTGTTCCAAGTGCACATTGCACACACCTCCAATATAGCAGGTATTTGATTGTTTTGCAATGGTTGACTACATGACCACCACAACAGGGTGTGAGCACTTGTGAGAAGAAAATATCTTTGTGTTAAAATTCTCATCCTCTAATACATAATGCTTAGTATGTATCAGGTTGTCAATAAATTGGTATTAAGTGTATAAAAATGAATTAATGGTCTTTGATATTCTTTGACTTATAAAACCAAAATTTTTATATTTAGTAGGTATTACTAAATTATAAATATTCTGAAACAGTTTATTTAAGGGGGCAAAACACTTGTAAAAGGCACCTAGAATTAACATTTTCCTATATCTTTTATCAAATAAATATCATATTCAAGCATTGACTATTTAGAAAATGAATCCTAAATTGTAATACATGCTTTTCTTTTGAAGCCTGCAATTTTTGAACTTCTGTTTCACATTTCCACATTGATGAATACATTCAGCTCCCATGTTTGACTGGGTATTTTAATTTTAATTCATATGAAATTGTTCTTTGTTACACCTTTGCAAACTAGAGTATTAATATAAAAATAATGATGCTATTGCAAAAACTGTTTAGTTGATACTGCATTTTCAATAACCTTTGATTATTCTCAAGTGCGAATACATTTACCACTTTAGTAAAAATATAATTGATTGCAGTTATTACTCAGCATATAGTAGAGAAGTCAGTATACCGGTTGTATAAGACCCAGTCCCTGAAGAGGAAATGAGTATACACCTCAGGTTATATGATAATATTAGATACTATATAATTAAATACCTCATGGATGGTACAGATAATAAAAGCCTGGAGTTTCAAGAAGAAACATATTAATATGGGATGAAGTAGCTAAAATTGGCCTAGAGATGTGGCATTTAAACTAGATTTTTTTCTATGGGTAATGAGAAACTTTAAAAAAGATGTTAAAATGAAAATGAGTATCACAAGTTCCTAAACACAGAGAGGAAATCAACTTGGAGAAAATAAAGAGTTGAGAGTGGAAAGAAGAGAGAGATAAAGTAGCTAATGGGGGATGGTTATCAAGAGTCTTACAAGCAGCTGAAAGAACTTTATAGTATTTACACTGAAGAACTCAGAAGTGTTTGAATAAGGAAACACAAGTTTATTGAAATGGAAGTCTTCTGAGAGTGCGCCAAATTTACTAGAGTATAAGATAAAGAAGTGAGGAGATCAGATGGGAGAGCAAGACTCTGATCCTAAGAAGAAACATTTAACAACTAAATGAGGGTGGTAGTGGTGAAAAGAGGCAAAAGTAACATTGTGAAGAGAAATGATTTTAAAAACAGTATGGACAAAGAACAAGGTATAGATTAAGTGTGGTTTAAACATACTTATTAAATATATTTAGCATACTTAATTCAATGATGTTGACTGTATCTTTATGAATAGGACTTGGGCTTTTGATACAGAAATCTTATAGTCAAATTCAACTGGTTGAACTATATTACCTTAGGTAAGTTATTTAATGCCTGCAAGTCTGAATTTACCTATTTGTTAAGGGGAGATGAGAACTGACCTACCTACTATGGTGATGTATGATATAATTTGTGTAATGTGTTTAGCTGGTACCTAGTTCATTATAAGCAATGGATAAAGGCCAGATTCATAAGTTTTAAGGTCAATCTGCCTCCCAAAATTCACAATGCCAAGAAAGAAATTCTCCTAGTCTGGAAAACAGCAGTAATGGTTAACCAAATACAGTCATGTTCCACCTAACAAACAACATTTTGGTCAATGAACTGCATATACTATATGACAGTGGTCTCATAAGATTATAATGGAGCTGAAAAATTCCTATCACCTAGATAAGTCTTAGTTGTCCTGCATCATAGTCCAATGCATTACTTACATGTTTGTGGTGATACTGATGAAATTGTGCTCCAATTGCATAAAAGTAGAGCACACACAATTATGTTCAGTACATAACACTTGGCAATAATAAACGACTATGTTACCTACTATTCTATTCTTTTTATTATTATATATCTTTCTACGTATAAAAAAAGTTTTCTGTAAAATGGTTCGCCATGTGACACTAGCAGCAGCCCTGTACACCTCATGGTTACTGCGTCCCTTGATTGCATCATTTTTCTTTTGTGCTTGATTTTATCTTGTGTTGTTTTGTATACTAACATTTTGCACAGGCTTATAGCCTGGAAGCAAGAGATAATACCACATAGCCTAAGTGTGTAGTAGGCTATACCATCTAGGATTGTGGAAGTGCACTCTATGATGTTTGAAAAACAAAATTGCCCAAGGACTCATTTCTCAGAAGGTATCCCAGTCATTAAATGGCACATGACTGTATGTATCATAAATAAATTGTCATTTCCAAATAAACTGAATTTAAAATGCATAGTACAATACTTTATAATTAATAAAAATACTCTATCTTACATAATAAAAAAAGCACTTTAGAATTTAACAATATTGTATTTGTTTTGCAATGTCTGATTTTATTCTAATATTCATAGTTGGTATTTTTAACTTTTATAGTCCCTCGTAGTAATCAAACCAAAGGGAACCAAATTTTAAAAATAATGGATTAAGTTTGCTTTGTGGCAGAAAGTTAAGCCAGGAGAAAAAAGTCTTTCTATGTTTTCCAACTTGTGGAATAAAAGTTCTTGTTTGAGACAAGTGAATTTAATTTTGTGGTGACATAATTTGTTGACTGAAATAAGTCCAATATTTATGACAAAGTAACATACATATAATTGCTCAATTTTTATTTGTACTTTTAAGAGAATGAAAGTCTGATAGATAGCTCTACAACATATCCAACAAATATTTATCCCCTTCTCCTCTCATCTCTTGGGAAAATTGTATCTTTTAAACCATGCTAATTAACTCATCTTTTTCTTTTTAATTGTTTTCATTTTTTTAAATGTTCCCCATTTCTCCCCCTCCACCCAGCCCCTGCCCCACCCCAGGCCTTTATTACATTATTGTCTGTGTCCACGGACTATGTATATATGCATATATGTTCTTTGGTCGATCTGTTCCAGTCCCCCCCACCAACTCCTTCTCATCAACTCATCTTAAAGACTAGTAGGGAGAACCTACATGTTGTAAGTGAATCCACTCAAAATCTGTTCTAGCCTGGATTCACTCAACAAACATATATTGTATACTCAGTTTATTCAATCATCTCTGATGAATGCATAATAACTCTTTAGTTCATACATTCTCCTTTATTTCTTCACAATTCCTTTCTATGGAATTTGAGTTTCTTTGTTCTCTTTCTCATTCATAGTGATGTGAAACAATTTATCAGGAATCCAGACACTGCTTTTCAATGTTAAATTCTCAAAGAAAGAACACAGGACTTTCTTTATCAACCTTAGATATAATGTAGCATTTAGGGGCAAAGACCCTAGTGCCAGACACCCTGCATTCAAATCTTGACTTATTCACTTGTTGACTCTGTGACCTTAGGAAGGTTAGTTAATTTCTCTGTCTCATTTTCTCATCTATGTGACAGTCATGAAAACAGCACTTACCTTTAAGGGCATCTCGAGAACTTAGTTAATATTTCTAAAGCACTTAGCATCTGGCACATGTCTTTTAGAGAGAGAGAGGAAGAGAGAGGCAGAGTGAGAAAGAGAGAAACATCCATCCTCTGTCTCCTGCACGCTCCCTACCAGGGGTCGAGTCTGCAACCTGGGCATGAGCTCTGACTGGAAATTGAACCTAAAACCTTTTGGTGCATGGGACAATGCCCAACCAATTGAGCCGTACTGGCCAGGGCTTTATAGCTATTCTTGAGAACAGAAAATATCATTCTCGTTTATGACTTATCCCTTGTGCACAAAACACAATTTGGCAATAGGAGTTTACTCAGTGAGTATTTATTGATTGCATGAATATGACCCTTATTGTTAATATAGGTTCAACTATCTTACAGCTCAATTATCAGTAAATTGTTATCAGTTTTCACTAGAGAAGATATATTCCTTAGTATTCTTTCTCCAACATACCCTCATGATACCTCTACCAGAGCTTTGACCGCAAATTTCTTCATCGTGTTCTCAATCAATTTCAACAGTTCTCTCTCAGTTCTGCAATAAATATGATCTTTGTTCACAGAAAGAGAGTCTATTTTTTGAGTATCATGAAGTTTTTTGCATGAAGAATATATATGAGTTGCATCTGATGGGTAATATTCATATATGTTTCTAGCCTTTCAGTAATTTTGCTTCATAAAGTGTAATTTCCTCCATTACTCTGTCATCTCCTTGAGGCTTCTTCTTTTGCTCCAGTGGAACCTTCAGATGTAAAAGCAACATTGTCAGCATGTTGCTTATGTGTGTACCCATTAGAGTGCTGGTTAGAGCACCTCACCAATAACTAACAAGCAATAAAAAATGATGAGCTAGCGATGAAGATTCTGATCCTTATGTGTACCAGTATTGGTGCAGGCAGTGAGGGCCTGATGTCTTCACTGGGTACTGGGAAATGTGAGGACAGCACTTTCTTAATTAAGATTAGAAGCTAAATTTAGCTTTACTCAATATGTATTCCGGATGAGAACACTGAAGCTGTGCAATGTGATAAAAGGTGCAAACAGTCTAACTAAAGTATTTTAGTGTTATATAAAAAAGATATATTCTGCTCCTTTAACTGGAAAAAAAAGTGATTAGATGACTGAAAAGAACTTAATATTTGCTTTCTGGGGGTTACCTTTTAAATGTATTTCCTGAGGAAAAATATTTTTAGATATGTTTTCTTTTCTTTAATGATAAATAATGCCCCAATGGTTGTATGTTTTACTTTCTCCAGGAGATAAGCTCATATGAATTAGGTGACTTGCATAAACTCTATGGAAGATAAAAGTACCCCAATTAATAATTCAAGTTTTTGTAACAACTATTCATAGATTTCAGGCTTCAGGAAACTTTCAATTTTCCAATATTGACTATATCTATGAGAAAGAACCTAAATATTTAATAAAATATTTAAGACCAAAGAAACAAACAGAACCAATTCTAATCAAAAGACTCCCTGGCACAATTTGTCAGTGTTGTCATTTTTATAGATGTGTTTAATAAGTAAACTACTTCAGTGATTTGAGTTGAGACTTTAGAGAACTGACAAGGGTTACTGCTTGATAATTTATTGGAGGAAATAAAAGTTTCATTTACTGAATTCTATAAAATATATCTTGATATTTTTGGACACACTCATGTTGAAATGCAGTATAACTGTCCAACTGATAAATTAGTTTTTGTTTGCTTGGTTATTAAAAAGATAAAAAATCACAAACTGAGCAATTAGACATGTTTCCCTCTACTTCCTAAGATAAATTTGATCATAATTCACATGTAATTTCAGAACCAGGGTACCTTAGGCTTTTTGCCAAATGTTTCCAACCTAAAATCAGCCAATAAACTTAGGTCTAATTAAAAAATAAACTGCACAAAACTAAGATTTCAACATCTGCCCTATATATGCCTCCAGCAGGCAATCAAAGCTATGTCCACACTGAACTTGGTATTAAATATTTATGAATATGAATATGTCTATTTCAACCATTGGATTGCAGACTCTTGAAGTGCAAAGAGTGTGCCATATTCATTTCTGCATCCTCTTATATTTAATATAGGGTCTCCTACATGGCTTGCTGAGCACCAGTAAGCTTTCAGTAAATATCTATTAATTTAAATTGGATGAGAAGACTGAGAAATTGTACTAAGAATCTGGGTAATGGAGATTGTCAGTCAGTGTGTAACTAAGCAGTGCAGGTAAAAATGCTGAGAGTGCATGCCTGCATTGCTGGAGGGAACACAAGAATAGAGCCTGTCAGTTTGAGACCATCATAGGACAGAACTATTTAATTTACTGAGCACTTAATATGTATCAGGCATGCAGCGAAACATCATATGTGCACTATCTCATTCAATCAATCACATCCAATTTATAAGATAGGAAGGATTTATCTCTTTACAATATACATGAGAAGCCTGAGGCAATATGGTGTGATGTTTAAGACCTCATGAATTCTGCTTTCATATTTGAGTTTGATTCCTGGTTTGGCTAATTAAAAACTCTGTAGAATTGACCCAGGTAGGAGCCTAAAAGGCAATTGAAAAATATTGCTCAAAATGTAAAACATAAAATTTTTGACATTGCTATCATATTTCCATTATTCATGTAATACTTGAATGAATGTTTGGTATTTGAGACTCTTCATAGTCTGGTCCAGGGAAGGTTTCATAACTTTTCACCTATTGTATCCATAAACATAGCCACCCAAACTTACTTTTTTTTTGTTTCCCAAACATATTCTGCACTCTTCAGTCTGCAAATGTTGCTCTTTTACCTAGAATACCATATTTGAAGTTGAGTGCAAACCTGTTTCTTCATGAGACTGAGCTATTTTTTACTTAAAAAGCAATTGCTTGATGCCATTGTTCTCCATGACTTATTTTATCATTTAAGCTCAGTATTCAAGTTAAGTTGTGATCATCCCAGCCCTCCACACTAGCTAATTAATTTCTAAGGTTAGAGACAATTATCAGATTTATATTTATATTTTACATTATGAAGTATATATCAATACCTGAAATTAAACATTAGTTGTTTTAAGAACTAATATAATTCCTCAGAGGTTAAGACTGCCTAAATTGGCAAAGCCAGGATTAGAACTCAAATTGTCTTGCTCTACATGCAAACCCAGGGGCATAACAAAATGATCTAAAAAACTTTGAAAACTACTGATGCCCTAGACATACTCCAGGAATCTCTGAGGGTGGGTAGGGAGCTACTTATAATGTTTCCAAGTCTATTCTAATCTACAACAAGGATTGACAAGTACCAGGATGTAACATGTGTGTTTCCTATAAGCCCATTCCTACATTTATGAATAAACTTAAGAAAAATAATACCCAGATAATTTGCCTTGCCTAATTTAACCCTCACGCCCCTCCTATTCCATTCTATGAAAAGATAGCTATAGCTTCCAGTCATTGCTCATCAAGGATTTAAAAATAATTAAAACCAAATTCATTATGTTATTCTTTTCAGACAAGATGCTTACCACTGGCTACAGTAGAAGAGGAGCTGGATGAATCCTCTCCTCTATCACTAACTTTATCCTTGTTTCACATATGTCTGTACCATATGCCCTGTTGCTTCACATATGCCCTGTTGCTTCAGGGCTCTGGGTGTTTTAAAGGCCAGTGAACTGGTTGAGCAGCTGTAATTGAGCAAACTCCTTTGCAAAACAAGAGCACTAACTTACATGCATGTATGCATGACCAATGGACATGGACAACTAAGCCAGGGACGGGGCGGAGGTGGGGTGGGGAGGGGGGTGCCAATGGGGTAAAAAAGGTAAAAATATCTGTAACAAAAAAATAATTAAAAAAAAATTTATAAAAAAAACAAGAGCATTAAACTTGCTTGGTCAACTGCGGAGAGAGGGAGCAGTGTGCACGGGCTGAATAAATTCTAGACCCTTTTCAATCACAGTCACCATCCAAGTGGAAGAAAAGTACATATACATAAATACAAACCTTCAAGTCAGTAAAAACTATTTTGTTTCCCTGAATAAAATGAAGAAAAATCATGTTTGCTCTTATTTATTTATTTTTTATCCTCACCTGAGGATATTTTTCTATTTATCTTCAGGTAGAGAGAGAGGGAGAAAAAGGGAGAGAGAGAGAAAGATCGACGTGAGAGAGATACATCAACCCTGACCAGTGCTGGGGATGAACCGCAACCCAGGTATGTGCCCTTGACCAAAATCGAACCCAGGATCCATTGGTCCGTGGTCCAATGCTCTACCACTGAGCCAAACCAACCAGGACTAATGCTTGCTCTTAAATAAAACTTGTTCAAATACTGGCCCTTTCAATGTTAAGTCTTTGCTTTAATGACTTTTCATTATAAGTGGCTTTGTTATTTTGTTGGTTAAGGAAAGAAATAATAAGATAACCTCTATGCTATTAACTTTTGTTTTTATTCCAATGTAAACTTTGGCTTTGATTCCTTCAACCAAATGAAACGCTTAAGGATTAAAAGGGCTAAAGCAAAGTGCTCATTATTTTCACCTTATCCCCTTAGGTCCTCTATGATGCTGCTGAACAATCTAGAGTGCTATTTCTGCATATCCTGTGCAGGCTTGGTAACAGTGGAAACAGAGGTAAAATGTTCTGTAGTTATTGGGCTAGAATTCAGAAACTGGAAGCTAAAACAGCAAGCAGATGAGACTAACAGCTAAGTTGAATCCAGAATCAAAGGTATGTCACACATAAATGGCAGCTCCAAGGGAATTTAAGTCAGAGTAGATTTTTTTGGTATGGGTCTTCAAGGTGCATTGTAACTGAAGAGTTCTCTCATTTCACTTTGGACAGCAACCAAATCCTTTACAAACTTTTCTAAGAAGCTGAGGTAGAAATAAAAAGGCAACAACATTATCTTAATTTAGGTTCTTTTAGATGTTGACTCTTAAAGAAGAATACACTAGAAGTTACTATTTGAAAAATGAAGGAGGCCTAATGGGGGGGGGAGGTTAAGAAAGTGAAGATAGCATATAAAGATGTTTTCAAGCCAGCTACCAGTATGAAGGACAGGCATTTGATCCGGCTGGGGAAACCACGATAGCAAGGGTTAGAACGTGCATCTCAGAATTATCTGACCTAAGGGGTGAGGAAGGATATTTATGCACCAATTCTCATCAGTCACTCACTGAGGGCTAATTCTGGGGCACATCTCATACCATAGAGTATCTGTAAAGTCTGAAAACATATATAATATTATTTATTTTTTACAGATAGAAATTGTCATTGATTATGTTATATTTATCTCTTTCCAGACTTTATAGACATCCTTTAGCATCATCTCCAGCAAAGTACAATGTGGCAGACAACTGCCACCACTTAAATGCATATGTTCTTAAAAGTTATTTGTGCTAATATATGTACATGTAGTTTACTCACTGCAACTAATGTTTACCATCCCATTATAAGAAAATACCATAATTTATCCATTTCTATATTTCTAATCATTTAAGTTGATTAAACTGTTATGGGTTTTAAGAATCTAGAAAAGTTCCAGGACAGGAGTAATAGGGAAACCGAGACAGGAAAGTTAAAACAAGACCACAGTGTGAGCAATTTGCAACTGGCCTGCAAGTAACAAGCCATTATTTTCTGTAGCCACAGACACTTGAGAGCAAATGGTTAAAAGCCTCCCTAATGAAAGAATGCAGAAGAGAAGTGGGGAGTCCTTCTCACCCATGAAACAAAGAAATCAGCCGATTTAGGGAAGGGGAAAGGAAAAAAAGGGAAGTTTTATTTTTTACTCCCTAAGCAGAAATGCCAGCAGTCTCAAGGCTTGACAAGATAAAATTGCCAGGTACTTCTCATGAATCTTGGGAAGGCAACAACAAAGCAAAAAGGGACCTTGAGAATTAATCTGTACCAAAATATTCATCAGAGGAATCGCACCCCCCCGCCCCCTGGGTGGAATATTTATTTATTTATTTATTTATTTATTTATTTATTTATTTATTTATTTATTTATTTTTGTTACACATGTGTTTCATTTTTCCCCCATTGACACCCTTCTCCCCCTCCCTCTCCGCCCTGTCAGTCTGTACCCTACTTCCATGTCTCTGGGACTACCCTGTTTTTCAGACTGTTATGTTCATTTTATTCCACAAATAAGTGAGATCATATGATACTTGTCTTTCTCTATATGGCTTGTTTCACTTAGGATAATACTTTACAGGTCCTTCCATGTCATCTCAAAGGATAAGAGATCTTTCTTTCTTACAGCTGCATAATACTCCATTGTGTATATGTACCACTGCTTTTTTATCCATTCGTCTACTGATGGGCACTTGGGCTGTTTTCAGATCTTAGCTATTGTAAATAGTGCTGTTATGAACATGGGGGTACATATATTCTTCCTGATTGGTGTTTCAGGCTTCTTAGGGTATATTCCTAGAAGCGGGATCACTGGGTCAAATGGCAGTTCAATTTTTAATTTTTTGAGGTAACACCATATTGTTTTCCATAGTGGCTGCACCAGTCTGCATTCCCACCAGCAGTGTACTGGAGTCCCCTTTTCTCCACACCCTCGCCAACACTTGTTATTTGATGATTTGTTGATGGCGACCATTGTGACAGGTGTGAGGTGATACCTCATTGTTGTTTTAATTTA
Source organism: Molossus molossus (assembly GCF_014108415.1). Classification (NCBI taxonomy): domain Eukaryota; kingdom Metazoa; phylum Chordata; class Mammalia; order Chiroptera; family Molossidae; genus Molossus; species Molossus molossus. The sequence goes on from NW_023425388.1 coordinate 87,902,540, forward strand.
CATCTCTCTGATGATTAGTGATGTTGAGCATTTCTTCATATGTCTCTTGGCCATTTGTATGTCCTGTTTGGAGAGGAGTCTGTTCAGCTCCTCTGCCCATTTTTTAATTGGGTTCTTTGTCTTCCTTTTGTAGAGTTGTATGAGCACTCTCTATATATTGGAAATTAACCCCTTATCTGATATATCATTGGCAATGATGTTCTCCCATACAGTGGGTTGCCTTTCCATTTTGATGATTGTTTCTTTTGCTGTGCAGAAGCTTTTTAGTTTGATGTAGTCCCATGTATTCATTTTCTCCTTTGTTGCTGTTGCCTTAGGTGATGTATCAGTGAAAATTCTGTTCCATATGATGTCCAAAATTTTGTCGTCTATATTTTCCTCTAGAATTTTTATGGATTCACAAGTCACATTTAAGTCTTTTATCCATTTTGAGTTTATTTTTGTGTATGGTGTAAGTTGATAGTCTAGTTTCATTTTTTTGCAAGTAGCTGTCCAATTTTCCCAACACCATTTATTAAAGAGGCTGTCCTTACTCCACTGTATGCTCTTGCGACCTTTGTCAAATATTAATTGAGCATATTGCCTTGGGTCCATTTCTGTGTTTTCAGTTTTATTCCACTGGTCTATATGCCTGTTCTTGTGCCAGTACCAGGCTGTTTTGATTACAGTCACTTTGTTGTATAACCTGATATCTGGTTTTGTGATCCCACCTACTTTGTCCTTCTTTTTCAAAATTGCTGTGGCTATTCGGGGTCTTTTTTGGTTCCATATGAACATTTGAAGTATTTGTTCTAGTTCTGTGAAATATGTCGTTGGTATTTTGATAAGGATTGCATTGAATCTATAGATTGCTTTGGGTAGTATGGACATTTTAATGATGTTAATTCTTCCAATCCATGAACAGGGTATGTGCTTCCACCTTTTTATATCTTCCTCTATTTCTTTTTTCAATGTCCTGTAGTTTTCTGCAAATAGGTCCTTTACTTCTTTGGTTAAATTTATTCCTAGGTATCTTAATTTTTTTGCCACGATGGTAAATGGGATTGTTTTTACAGTTTCTTTTTCTATGAGTTCATCATTGGTGTGTAAGAATGCCGTCAATTTTTTGACGTTAATTTTGTATCCTGCTACTTTTCCAAATTCATTTATTAAGTCTTATTTTATTTTTTAATTTTATTTATTTTTGTTACAGATGTTTCTCCTTTTCACCCCACTGGCACCCCCCTCCCCATCCCTCCCCGCCTTCTCCCCAGCTTCTTTGTCCATGTCTGTTGTTCATGCCTATATGCATATAAGTTCTCTGGATTATACCAATTTACATAGTTTCAAGAGCAGTGAATGAGTGTTTGTATTTTCCCACATCTTCAAACTTATTTGGCATAATCAACATTATAGATTTTTGCCAATCAGATATGTGTAAAATTTAAACTGACAGTCAACAATAAACATATTTAGGTATTAGATTGTCGAGTCTAGAGATAGAGTTATAGGCTTTAACTAAATGTTTCAGTTGCTTTGGTTGTCACATAGCTTATAGTCAGAAGGTATCTAGTCAGAAGAAGGTATATTAGTCATATTCTGAAGGCCTCCTTATAAAGAAAGTTCTAGGAGAAATGTTTAAGAGTATACTTTGCTTGAGAGAATAAAAAAACACAGTTAGTTAAGCACAAAACTATGATAGTTTAAACAATGACAATGCAAACACCCAGCAGGAGGTGGCTAGCCTTGGTATACCCTAAGACTTTTGTGGAGTGGCCTCACACACATCACCTGGTACCGAGTTTGAATCTGTATCAATCTGGTGAACAGCACTCGTCCTGACCCTATGACTAAGAGAAGCTATTTCATGCAACTTGTATACTGCCAGAGGCTCTTTCAGTGACTGAACCCAACAAGCAGGTGGCAGGTGGAGGCAAATCTTGGGGTGCCTTGGGATGTTTGCTGACCTGCCTCTGGGCTCAGTGCTGATGGCAGACAGGCTTGGTACACAGATTGGCCCCTTTCACACATACCCAGGCTCAGTAGAGGCAACCAAAAACTGTGGATCACTTTGTAGCTCCAAACAAGAAGCCCAGAGCCAGTCACAGGCAGTGCTTGAGACTGACCCATATAAGAGTCCCTCACAAGAGGACCCAGAAGCAGCACACCTGATGACAGGTTCAGACCACATCAAAATATAACCCATTTAGCAAAAAAGTAGCACACCCAAAGGAAAATCTCAATGGTACAAGATTCTGCTGGGACAAATTCTGCTTTATGGGGTCAACCCCCACACAGTAGCTTATACATGTGGTCAGAGTTGATCTGTATAGCTAGCCAGCCAGAGGTCAACCTCACCCATGGAGAGGCCAAGAGCAATCAAGACTCAACTACATCAGGAAAGTTCATATAACCCACACAAGAAATATTCCTGGAGCACCTACATGAGGTGATCAGGAAGACAGCTCCACTGAGCCCCACATGACACCTACTATATACCATACCAAGGCAGAGCAGATCTGTCTAATACACAGACATAAATATGGAGAGACAGCTAAAAGGGGAGACAAAAAAACATTCCCCAAATTCCCAGAAAAAAAAAGAATTGAAATGGAGGCAACCAACGTACCAGGTACAGAGTTAAACAGTGGTTATAAGAATGCTCAAGGAACTTAAGGGAAGAATACATACATTCAGTGAGAATTTAAACAAAGAGATACTAACCATAAAGAAAGGACATAGAAACCATATAAATAAACTAATCAGAAATGAAAAATACACTTAAAGGAATCAACAGATGAAACAGAAATTGAATCAGTGATTCAATATAGCAAAAAACACACAATCAAGAGCAGTGAAGAGAGAAAAAAATGAAGATAGTTCTACGTTAACAATATCAAGTGTAATGACATCTTCATCATAGTGGTACCAGAAGGAAAAGAGAGAGAGATGGAAATTGAGAACCTATTTGAAGACATAATGACTAAAACTTCCTATTTGAAGACATAATGACTAAAACGTCCCTAATCTGTTGAAGAAAAAGAGACACATAAGTCCAAGAAGCACAGAGAATCCCAAACAACATAAAGAAAGAAAGAGGCCAAGACACATCATAATTATAATGGCAAAAGTTAAAGATAAAGAGAGAATCTTAAAACCAACAAGAGAAAGACAGTTAGTTACCTGCAATGGAGCTAGCTCCCATAAGCCTATCAGTTGATTTATCAACAAAAACACTTTAGGCCAGAAAGAATTGGCAAGACATATTCAAAGTAATAAAAAGAAAGGCCCTACAATCAAGCTTACTCTACCCAGCAAAGCTATGCATTAAAATTGAAGAAACAATAAATTTCCAGACAAGAAAAAGCTAAAGGAGTTTATTACCACCAAATCAGTATTACAAGAAATGTCAAAGAGAGAGAAGAAAGAAAACTCAAATAAATAAAATCAGAAATAAAAGAGGAGAATTAACAACTGACACCACAGAAATATGAAGGATTTTAAGAAAATATTACAAACAACTATATGCCAACAAATTGAACAATATGGAAGAAATTAATAAATTCCTGGAAACATACAAACTCCCAAGACTGAATCACGGGGCATTAGAAAATTTGAATAGATTAATTATAACTAGTGAAATTGAAGCAGTAATAAAATAAATATACAACTTCTAACAAACAACTTCTAACAAAAATCCTAGAATGAATGACTTCACAGGTGAATTCTACCAAATATTAAAAAACAAACAAACTACCACCTATCCTTTTCAGACTATTCCAAAAAAAAAAAAAAAAAAAAATTCAAGAGGAAGGAACTTTCCTGAGCTATTTTACAAGGCCACATTATTCTAATTCCAAAACCAGATAAAGACACTACAAAGTAAGAACATTATAGGCCAATATTCCTGATGAACATAGGTGCTAAAATCCTGAACAAAATATTAGCAAATCAAATCCAGCAATACATTAAAAGGTTCACACACTGTGATAAGGTGGGATTTGTTCCTAGAATGCTAGGATGGTTCACCATCCACAAATCAATTAACGTTATATATCTCATAAACAAAATGAAGAATAAAAATCATACAAGTCAATCAGAGAAAGACAACTATCACATGATCTCACTTATTTGTGGAATATAATGAACAAAACAAACTGATGAAAAAAAATAGACCCAGAGAAAATAGAAGTAGGGTATAGATTGACAAACCTCAGAAGAGAGGGTGGGGTGAGAAAGGGAATAGATAAACCACAGAACTTATATGCATGTATGCGTAACCAATGGACATAGACAACAATGCTGGGTATGGGGCAATGAGGAGAGGTTGGGAGGAGGGTGTCAATGGGGGAAAAAGGAGAAACAGCTGTAACAAAAAAGAATTAAAGAAAAAGAAAAGGCATTTAACATTATCCAGCACTCATTTATGATAAAAATTTCATCAAAGTGAGAAAAGAGGGAACATACCTCAACATAATAAAGGCTATGTGTGAGAAATCCATAGCTAACATCATACTCAGTGGGGAAAAATTAAAAGTGTTTCCCCTAATCAGGAACAAGACAGGGATGTCCATTTTTACTACTCTTATTCAACATAGTATTGGAAATCCCAGACACAGCAATCAGAAAAGTAGACACATAATAGACATCCAAACTGGAAAGGAAGATGTAAAACTGACATTATTTGCAGATGATATAATACTGTACATAGAGAGCCCTAATGATTCAACCAAAAAAACTACTAGAACTGATAAAAGAATTCAGTTAAGTATCCGGATAGAAATTAATATTTATAAATTGGTTGCATTTCTATACATCAATAATAAACTATCAGAAAGGGAATCTAAGTAAACAATTCCATTTAAAATTACATTAAAAAATACTTAGGAATTAAACCAAGGAGGTAAAAGACCTGTACTTGAAAACTTAAAAGATAATGAAAAATAAAGTGAAGAAGATACAGATAAATGAAAGCATATACAGTGCTCATGGATAGAAAGAAAGAACATCATTAAAATGTCCATACTACCCAAAGCAATCTATAGATTCAAGGCAATTCCTAGCAAAATACCAATGGTACATTTCAGAGAACTAGAACAAATAATAAAAAAATGCATTTGAATCTAAAAAGGACTGTGAATAGCTATAGCAATTTTGGGAAAGAACCAAATTGGAGGTATCATGTTTCTTGATATCAAACTATACCACATGGATATAGTAATCAAAGCAGCACAGCGTGGTACTGGCATAAAAACGTGCACATAGATCAATGGAACAGAATAGAGATCCCCAAAATAAACCCATGTCTATATGGTCAATTAATATTTGACAAAAGAGGCAAGAATATCTAATGGTGTAAAGACAGTCTATTTAATAAGTGGTGTTGGGAAAACATGACAGACACATAAAAACATGAAACTACACCATATCTTTACATCATGTACAAGAATAAACTCAAAGACTTAAATGTAAGCCTTGAAACAAATAAACTCTGGGAAGATAACATAAGTAGTAAAATCTCTGACATTTCTCTTAGCAATATATATTTTTTCTGATATATCTCATTAGGCACAGAAACAAAAGAAAAAATAAACAAATGGAACTACATTAAACTAAAAGGATTTTGCACAGCAAAGGAAATCAACAACAAAATGAAAATACACCCCACTGAATGGGAGACCATATTTGCCAATGATACATCTGATAAGGAGTTAATATCCAAAATTTATAAATAATTCATGCAAATCAATGCCAAAAATCCCCAAATAATCCAATTAAAATGGTCAGAGGACCCAAATTATGCTTTTCCAGAAAGGACACACAGACGGCAAACAGACATATGAAAAGAGCTCTTCACTAATTGTCAGAGAAATGCAAATTAAAACCACAATGAGATATCACCTCACCCCTGTCAGAATGGCTATCATCAGTAAATTCACACACATGACAAGTTTTGGCAAGAATGTGGAGAAAAGGGAATCCTTGTGCACTGTTGGGAATGCAGATTGGTGCAGCTATTACAAAAAACAGGAGGGTCCTCAAAAATGGAACTGCCTTATTACCCAGCAGTTCCATGTCTGACTATTTAACTGAAGAAACCCCTAACACTAATTCAAAATAATATATGTACCCCTATGCTTACTGAAGGGTTATTTATAATAGACAAAAAATGAAAGCAACCCAAATGCCCATTAATAGACAAGTGGATAAAAAAGTGTACATACATACAAGAAAATATTACTGGGCCATAAAGAAGAATAAAATCTTACCATTTACGACAGCATAGATGTACCTACAGGGTATTATGCTAAGTGAAATAAGTCAGAGTAGGAGAAATATCATTAGATTTCACTTATATGTGGAATCCAGAGAACAAAAGAAAAAATGAACAAACAAAAATGACACAGACTCACAGATACAGAGAACAAACTGATGGTTGCCAAAGGGGAGAGAGTTTGGGGGACTGGATGTAAAGATGAGGGGATTAAGAAGTACAAATTTGTGGTTACAAATTAGTCATGGGGTTGTAAACTTCAGCATAGGAAATATAGTCATTAATACTGTAATAACCATGTATGGTGCCAGGTGGGTACTAGAAATATTAAGGGGAACACTTTGTAAAGTATTTGTCTAATTACTATGCCATACACCAGAACTAAATAAAAAATATTGATTATAAACTGTAATTGAAAAATAAAATAAAAATGGTGATAGTCACAAGATGTCTAATTTCTCCTTTTGGCTTTAAAGATAAAGTCACTGATGCATCATTTTGAGATATTATTCAATTCTTGGTTCTTCAACCCAGCATCCCTTGTTCTCACAATATAATTTTAAGTTGCTGGTGTACTGTTCTTTTTTGGTAAGCAGGAGAAGATAACTCCTGGGTCACAAGAAGAATTTATAAATGTTTTTACAGAAGGAAGAAATGCCTTTAAGACCAGCTTCTGATGCCCAGAAGTCTGGCTGCATGAAATGCTATCTGTGACTGAAGAAACACAAAGTTCTCCCTGGGTTCCCTGAAACTCTCTAGCTGCATAAAAACTCTCTACTTTTGCTTTTTGGGGAAGATGAATTTGAAAGATCTTGTTCTCCATCATCTCACTTTGGTCAAATCAAATAAATCTTTTTCTCTGAAAGCTCCAGTGTTCAGTGTTTGGCTTTATTTGCACATGAGACACAGGAACTTGAATTTTGAGGGTTGGTTCATCAACAAAATGGTATCTCACTATTGTTTTAATTTCCATTCTACTTATCTAGGGAGAGTGTAGAAGATAGAATCATTATTTCTAATCATTCACTGCCCTAACTATGAGAGGACTGCACTTTCCCACCCCATTCATCCATTGACCTTAGGCTTTATCCTGTGTCTTGTCAATGTAACGAGGACAAAAATCATATATGCCATTTCTAATTAGAAGCTTCAAGAGCAATTATATCATTTTACCATTTATCTTTTGCCTGTGCCCCAGAACAACAAATGCCAGAAGCAGGCTGATCCTTCAACCTGTATTACACGATAAGGAGGAGCCATAAGGCTAACACCCACAGCTGAAGTGTAATGCAAACGAAGAGGCAAGACTTTGTTGTTTGAAGCCGCCAGTGAGATTTTGGGTCATGTGGTATCACAACATAACCTAATTAAGATATAACACATTACATAAATTAGCTATGAATACATGGCATTGCTATAACATTAACAACAAAACCCCTAAAATATGAAGCATTGTCGCCTAGACCAGGCTTGATAATTATTGAGATAGAGATGGCAACCCACATCATACAGTGATGAAACACTTGGTAAATTGATAATACGCCGAAATAACTTGCAATTTTAGATGAAAACATTGGGAAACTGAATGTTACTAGTGTACCTTAAATGCTATTCACTGTATTTGACACACACACACACACACACACACACACACGTCTGTTTTGTGAAGAGCAATGAAATGAGTAAAGTGTTCCTAAAGATCTCATCTTATAGGACTGAAAGAAACAACTGTTTCTCTTCTCCATCTAAGGGAAATGTTTTGAGTGGCAAAGGTTGATAAACTAACTCAAGGGCAAGGCTAGCACACACTTTATTAAAACCTTTGAGTTGATTAATTTGGCACAGAGTAAGTTGTTTTAGTCAGACAAAGTGGCTCAAGGAGAAAATCTAAAGGCATGGCTTCTCCCAAGAAACCTGGTACTTACTGGCAATTAAGCTTAGAGAAAGGTATTGTCTCAACAAGATTTATGACTTTAGAACATGGAACAAATTAAGGTTAACAATTACGTTTTTGAAGCTGTGAACTATACTACCATGAAAGCTACAAGTTAAATTATAAAACTTAAAAACTGAAAATCAGTGATCGGGCCAAAATTTCTACGCATAAGAAGCAGGCCGGTAGGTCTGCTTAGCTCGCAAGGAAGAATATATTGTCAAGTACCTGCTTGCAGATGTGGTTAACAGACATCTTGGGAAAGAAAGAAACTCAGAGGGTAAAACCAGGGGCCATGAAAATAGTACAGTGGAAAGTTATTTCTAGAGTGCAGAACCTAAGAAGCAAAGATGACCCCTTACTTTTGAAAATACCACATTGCATTAATTGCCACTGCTTTAAATAAAGAGACTTAAACTTGAGAGCGATCATTAAAGGAAAAAAAAAAGTTTTGTAACAATGTATGGTGACAGATGCTAACTAAATTTATTATGATCATTTTGCAATATATACAAATATCAAATCATTATGTTGTACACCTAAGGTTAATGTAATGTTATCTCAATTATACCCAAATTAAAAAAATACGCGCACACACATCTTGATAACCTCTTCTTTTCTGAGAATGAAAACATTAATCTTTAAATGTTTTAAGAAATGTTTTTAGCAGTGGTTTTTAAAATGAAATACTATGGCAAAGACATACATCTACTATTCCAAAATAATGATACAGAAAATTACTTTAGGTATATATTTTAAAATTCTACATATAAAACTATATTATCTATATAACATATTTTAATGATAATTTAAAATCTTTAAATAGTGCAGCCATTATATTATTGTGAGAAAAAGAGCTGATTCAATTTAAACTGTCACATAGAACTGAGCAAATCCTGCTATTGGTTAATTTAATAAAGAAGCAAGATTGTAATACCAATAAACTTACGATGCTGACATGACAGGATATTACTAGAAGTTATAGCCAGGAAATCACACATGTCCATGTGTGTGAGCACGCGCACACAATCAACACTAACTAACATCATTAACATCCTTTATATAATATCTTTAATATTTAATATTAAAATACTACAATGGCAGGCCCTACTTTCAATTTAATTAAAAAAGCCATTGCCCTGGCCGGTTTGCACAGTGGATAGAGAGTTGGCCCACAGACCAGAGTCACAGGTTCGATTCCAGTCAAGGGCACATACCTTGGCTGTGGTTCGGTTCCTGGCCCTGGTTGCGGTCATGCAGGAGGCAACCAGTCGATGTGTCTCTCTCATCGATGTTTGTCTCTCTCTCTACCCCACCTCCCACTCTATCTGAAGATAAATGGAAAAATATCCTCAGGTGAGGATTTAAAAAAAAGAAAAGAGTCCGGCTGGTATGGCTCAGTGGTTGATCATGGACCCATGCACCAAGAGGTCACTAGTTTAATTCCTGGTCAGGACACATGCCCAGGTCGTGGGCCCAATCCCAAGTGGGGGGCATGCAGGAGGCGGCCAATCAATGTTCTCTCTCAGGGATGTTTCTGTCTCTTTCTCTCTCTCACTTCCTCTCTCTAAAAAAATCAATAAAGAAAAAAAAAAAAGAAAAGAAAAGATAGCCATTGAGGAAGTAATATTCTATGTAGACCAACCTACCTGTTTTTATATGAATTCATAAATATGAATAACTTTTATGAAATGATCCTCTCCTTTAGCCTCAAAATATACAGCTGACAGTCTTTAAAAAATTAGAGTTATGACACTATTCTGTTTTAACTCATAAAATATAGTCAGACATAAAATGCAGCTGGACAAAAGCATAATTTAGTGTAATCTCATTTTTTACTTTTCATGGCAATGCTCTAATTGTAAATGAAGTCATATTAATTACTGATGTTAAGTCTTTTATTTCCAGTTCTAGGTATTCAGAAATGTTCTGTAGTCACTAACTCATCACTTTTCACAGCATTAAAATAAAACTGGTAAATAAAAATATCTGTATTTATACATAGGTGAAATAATGCAAATACATTTTGTGGTTGTAATAACACAGGAGATTCATGATCAGTGTAGAAAATGTAACACATATAAATAAGCAAAACATTGTCCTTAATAAGACTGAAGCAAACATTTTCTGCCAATATTATGATGTATATCCTTGAAATATATTTCTGTGTATGCACAGAAAATTAATTTTATTTGTGAACATATATATAGATAGACTCTATCACAAACCTTTGTTTTCATTTAATAAAATATGAACACCTATGTGTGTTAGGTGGATTTCTACATAATAATTTTAATGGTTGTATGGCATTTTAAATATATGATGTACAGTGATTTAATTAGCCATCTCCTCTTATTACACTTTAAGTGATTTCTAGTACAGTTTTTACAAAAAAATAATGTTATTGAAAAATACCTAATGCTCATTCAGAATTACTTTCTTAGGACAAATTCTAATGGGACTGTTGTGTAATGTTAAGCAATTATCACTGTTTTAATATATTGCTAAATTGCTAGCAAAAAGGTATTGATTCTAGTAGTTTTATATGAAAGGAATGATTTTCTTGCCAATTACTATCTCTGAGTGTAAACATTTTTATATTACTTAATAATTCTTAATGGAAAATTATGTATCATTGTTTTAATTTGTATTTATTTGATTTCTTGTGATACTCAACATTTTTCCAAGGTTATGGAATTTTATTAGAGTTTTACTTAAAACTTAGTAAAATAGAATGATATCTGGAAAATTCAATTGACTCTACTTGGTTATAACTTCTCTTCTGAAAATGAGGATAACATACTACTCAGGTCAAACGAAAAAAAATTAGAGATATATATGTGAAAACCCATTATGAACTTCAACTGCAAATGTTATTAAGTGAAATTAGAAACAACTAAAAGAGATGAACACTCTCTTTTTCAGTTGAGCCTAAAAAATATGATAAGCATTTTGAAATAATGTTGAAACAATGTAAAACCCGGGTGAAGACAAAAATAAAATAGATTCAACATATGTGTTCTTTCTTCATAAAACTAAGGGAGAAATTAGCCATTTTAAACAGTTTTATTATAAATGTTTGTCTTTATTACCTCTGGCTATAGGTCCCAGCAGCCACCAATGTTTCAGGAAAACAACAGTTGTGGCCTTATGTTTGCTACTCACATTATTCAAGCTTTCTCACTTAAAACATACTGAATTAGATTTTTTTTAATATAAAAATATATGGTAAGTCATATAGTTTTGAAATAACAATGAAAAAATGTCAACTCTCTTAAAAAAATATTTTCTTCTGGAATAGCCTTCCTGGAGGCACTTTTTTTTTGGCACAAAATCATTAGAATTGTTTGAGGCTAGATTGATTTATTGCTATTTCTGACAAGACTAAGATACAATTAGCTTGAATTCATTAATTTTCCATAACAGCAAAAATACTGTTCATATTCAAGTAGAAAAAACATGATATAGAAACAATAAAAGTTTATAGATTCTAAATAGCCAATTGGCAATAAATTTATTAAAATTACCAATATAAAATTGATAATTCTGTGTATTCCTTAAATTTATTTTCAATACTGTTCCCCTTTATTTTATTTTATTTTTTCGATATTTTGTTCAGATAGAGTGGGAGGGAGAGAGAGAGAGAAACATCTACGTGAAAGGGACACATCGAGTAGTTGCCACCCACATGACCCAAACAGGGCGGGGGACAAACTGCAACTGAGGTACGTGCCCTTAGCGGGAACCAAACCCGGGTTTCTCTGGACTGCAGGCCGACGCTCTAACCGCTGAGCCAAACTGGCCAGGGCTGAAAACATTTTTTTGATGAACAGAAATTTCTACCAATACTTTAGCTCACTGTTCTGGAATTGTGTTCTTCCAAAATTCTTAGGTTGAGGTCCTAACTCCCAACACCTCAGAATGTAACTATATTTGGAGATAGGGACTTTAAAGAGATGATTCAGTTAAAAGTGAGGCTCTAAGGGTGAGAATCCAGTCTGACTGATGTCTTTATAACAGGAGATTAGGACAAACAGAGGGGCACTAGGAATGTACATGGGGGAAAGACCATATGAGGACAGAGTAAAGAGGCAGTCATCTGTAAAATAAAGAGAGGTCTCAGAAGAAACCAAATCTGCAGGCACCTTGCTCTTGGACTTCTAGCCTCCAGAACTACGATGAAATAAATGTCTATTTTAAACCACCCAATCTGTGGTATTTTGTTACAGTAGCCCTACCAAACTAATATGCTCATGTTTATTTAAAAATCTTGAAAATATTATTTTAAAACACTAAATATAAATTCCATATTTTTCCTGAATATGCTAGCATGTTACTTTTGACATTTAAGTTTTAATACATTTCAGAAGTAGTTCATGACATTTTATATGTACATTCATTACTACTAGTAGGTTATATAACTTCTCAAAATTTAAGTCTTGATTGAGTCAAAACCTCTTTAAAACATACTCAATGTATTTATACAGTATATGTCATGAGAAGTAATAGAAAATGACAATATACAGCAAGTTAGGCAATATTAAATCACATCCTATGGAAATCTGTCAGCTTATAAAATAATTTTGTTGTTGCTGACATGAATCACTTTTCAGATCATCAGTTACCCAAGGTCAAAGCCATGAATAGCATGCTATTTTCTCAATAAAAATGTAAATATTCTTGATTCTCTAAAACTACAATAGTTTGGTTGTGCTATGCAACTTGTCATTTGAGCAATAGGGCAGTAGATTGATGATGCTATTATTCAAAGGAAGCCAGCTGAGCCATTGATAGTACAATAGTAAGTACATCTCTAAGTTTTAGAATGATTCCTTTATTTTAGGACAAGGCACTTTTGGAATGTTATGATCAAAGCAGATGCACACAAACCTACAGTGATACATATTCATGGGTCAGAAGCAACACTTAAAAATGAATCTAATTCAGTACAATAAAAAAAAAACAACTATTTGGCATTGTGTCTAACAATATGACTGATTTTTATGAGCTTAAAGTTGTGTCTGAGCAATTGATATTTCCTCCGTGTATAAATACTAGTCAGGGATTTTACAGTGAGGAAGAATCAGTGCAAATAGTTCTGTTTAAGCTATCTATTCCCAGAATAGTTGGAAGGATGAGGGTTTCAGGATACTGGGCAGAAAAGTAAATAGCTTTCCAGCTTGTCTTCTTGCTCATTTATTCATCAATTCAACAATTACTTGTTAAGAGACTTCTCTGTGCCAAAAACCATGCAAAGCTCCCCAGGAGATAGAAAATAACTAGACACAGCTCCAGCTCCTGCATATTTCACATTTCTTGAACCTTATATCCCATTTAGCTTACTACTCTGTTACAGTATACTATATCTTACAGTATACTATAAACAGAGCTTTCTATATATGCCCACCACCACCTCCACAGCCTATTACAGTCTGGATTCCAGGCCTACCGTTGCACTAAAACCACATTCTTAAAGGTTTCCATAAACAAGTTACCAAATGTCTTTCTCAATTCTCCACTTCACTATTGATTTGGGTAATGTTGAATGTACTTCCTTCTTAATAATAGTTCTACTTTGACTTACTTACATGATAGTACAGACTTCTGTAACCACTCCTTTATTTTATTTTAATCTGCAGTTCCAAGGTTTCTTCTTGTCCCTCTACTCTTTCTCCTCTGGACACTTCTTGGAGATTTCCATGGTTCCAGTTTCACACACACTACCTGGCCTTATTACAAATCAGCTTCTGACCACCTTGCTAGATGGGTATTTAAACTCATATGTCCTGAACTGAACTGGTCATTTTTTCCTCTCCTTGCTAACTACATACAGGCCTGTCTAGCTAAATCTGTTCCTCCTCTGGAATTCTGGTAATAGAGTGACCATTCTCAGTCACCAATGTTTGGATCTTGGACTTAGCTATAGCTGCATATTCACCCACACACCATATCAAACCAGTTCCAAGACCCATCAGCTCTATCTCTGTAATCTCTTTGACACGTTTGTCTTTCACTCCATACCTATTGTTTCTATCTTCTTTAGCTCTTACTTCTTATAAACAGAGCTGACTGGATTCCTGGCCACCTTTTTCTCTCCCAAATTTTATCCACAGGTATCACTATACTACACATCAATCTTCTACCTATTTCTCCCACAAGTGATAAAAAATTCAAGCTTTAGCTACTTCTCTCATCTTTCATTCATTAGATGATAAATTTCTACACCTTTATAATACATTTTTGTACTTAATTTTTAAAATATGTTTTTAGAGAGAGAGAAAAGGAGAGAGAGATAGAAACATTGATGTGAGAAACATTGATTGGCTGCCTCCTGCACACCTCCTACTGGGGATCGAGCCTGCAACCCGGTCATGTGCCCTGACTATGGGAATCAAATCCAGACCTCTCAGTCCATGGGATGATGCTCAATCCACTAAGCCACACTCGCCAGCTGTACTTAATTTTTTAACATTCATTCATTCATTTATTCACTCATTCATCAATCCAAGAAACACAGATTTAACATTTTTGGTCTCCATACCACATGTTATCAATTGCCTTTCACCTCTCATAAACCTGCAGTTGATACTAACCTCTATTTTTTAGTATCTTTTCCTCTAGCTAAGACAGAATTCTTTCCAGATTAGTTTATCAACTAAGTGACTTTTTTTTTTTTTTTTAACTGCTTATTGTATTATTCTCAAGAAAAAAACCCAGGGGACTCTCAGGCCCTCCAATCAGTAATATGCAAGAATGTCTATGTGTCATTCCTTAGAATTTCTTTCTCTTACTTTCTCTCTGATCTGGTCTCATCTCTTCTACTCTTTTTTCAGCACAAGCCTTTATGTTAGCAGTTTTGTGCATGATTATAGCTCCGATAAGGGCTTGTTCATGCAGACTATACCTGAGGTTTTGAAAGAAATTTCATAAGGGAGGTCTCTCAGTCTATATAATGTGGATTTCTTGATTTAATTGTAAATACAAATGAGGTTGCATTAATGGTAACGATTTTCTCTTGCTCATTGCCTTCAGCTGTAAAACTGTTCCCTTTTCCAGCTCCATAACATATAGGGCTCTCTGACTTATTCTCGAGTTTGCTGAGGGTATTCTGCAAGTGAACATAATACCTGCATTTTTCTTTTACTTTGACTCTTCTATAGTTTTCTTGTCCTTGTCTACATTCTGCACTGCATATAAAATCTACTTTAGTTAAATATCTATAGGGTTCCATTCTCTACAAATTTTGTTTTTAGTATAGGAGAGTCAATTCATTTACTCAAATTAAAGGTCTAAGTTGAGGTTAAATGATGGAAAGGAGGAAGATGAGAGTTAATATATACATGGCTGCATTTTATGAAGCACTGGTATCTTATGTATCAGTGCACTCACATGAATTTGATGGTGATTCCATACACTGGCAAGTGAGATGGGAAGATATGTCAGAGAATGAGTCAGCGAGGCCGTAATAAGCATCTGAAGAAGTATATAGTAGTATCACATTATACATACAAGATGCTAATGATATTTAAACTAGATATAGAGAGAAAGAGGGTGAGGGAGAGAGGATAGGGAAAGAGAAAACAGCATATTATTTAAACACTGAAGTCAATTTTACTGGCAATTGCACTAAATGAATGTATATTCTAGATTAAACATGAAACAGAAGAGAATATGCTATTATATCTGTGTGTCTTATTGGATCTACCTAATCTACCACATGCCTCTCACACATCTAGCCTCAGCAAATGTAATTCCACACTGAATGTGATCAGAATGTAGATGTATTTACAGAGTATAAGTCACAGTTCAATTTGGCACATAAATGTTGCTATATATAAGCTAACACCAATGTAAGATGCCACTCCACGTATACTAGAAACAAAGAGTGCTTTAGAATAAAGAACAGCAGAATTCGAATCTTTGAGGAGAATGAGAAGGTGGATATTAAAATTTACAAACACAATTTGAGTCACAGTAAAAAGAATATGGTAATTATTTTACAATGACTTCATACCAACTGATATTTCCAATCCTGCCAGCAACAATATAAACAGGATTAATTATTTTAAGTCTGTATGCCATCATGTGAAAAAAAGATGGAATTTATAGATTTTATGGGCAGTACTTTAAAATGAAATCTAAAATGGATTCTCGTGACTAAATTCATCCAAAATGGAATTATATTATAGCCTTCACCATTATTAAAATATTGCTATTTCTGAAATCAAGGAGAGAGATAAAGTCTACAATCTTAATTTGTGTAGTAATAAACTAAGTAATTAAAGTTTCATAACACTAAAATTGATGCTATAGAACTAATAATGAAAGTTCTGAGCTGTCTCTTTCTTTAAGGAGTTTATGGCCTCAATTTATGATAGATTTCAAAACTTGTTATCCATTATAATTAATTATTAAACTAATACTCTATTATTATTATCATCATCATTATTATTATATTTTAATTCTCACTCAAGGATATGTTTTTCATTGATCCTAGAGAGACAGGAAGGGAGAGGGAGAGAGAAAAACATCAATGTGAGAAACATGGATCAGTTGCTTCCATACAAGCCCCAACTGGGAATCATCAGGTATGTGCCCTGACCAGAAATTGAACACACAACCCTTCCGTGCAGGGAGAAAACTCTAACCAACTGAGCCACACCAGCCAGTTGTTTTTAAATAGATTATTTACTAATATGCCTCAACAAATTAAGCTGTTCTTCATGAAAAACATCTCAATGAACACTATTCTTTCAAGTCTGATAACACAAAAGGTAACAAAAGTAATAATTCATGATATCTTATAACTTAAAGCACAGATAGTTATCAGCTGACTAGCTCCATTATTAATATTCAGAGTTTTGAACTTCAAAATTAATTACTTAAGTCAAATCTCCTATTTATTTGGAAAAGGATTATTTTAAATAAAATTTTAAAAATTGGAATATCCATACCTCAATGTACAATAGAGTTTTTAAAGAAATTAAGAATGTATGTAGAAGGAGACTCCAAACATAAAAATTCAATCTAAGTGAAATAGAAAACATACAACCCTCATTATTCTTTCATCTGAATGGTGCTTCTGGTCGATTGTATTACTGTTCTCCAAAATTCCCTGTACTATCTTGTGAGGGGATTATACATCCATGCCTTGGTGAATTGTAGTCATTTGAATTACTCTGTCCAATAAAATGTTAGCAAAAGTTCCTCTTATTTATGGGTGGAAGCTTTAGGAGCATGGATGGCTTCACTACACTTCCTTTCCCTGTTTTCATCACTACCAAAGATTCATAACTGAAGGTACATCTTTAGCCTAGGTCCTGGCATGAAGGTGACTTGCAGAGGAGGAGCAGTTGATCAGCAGTGGTCATATAGCATGAGCAAGAAAAAATGCTTTATTTATGATAATCCATTTTGATTTAGGAGCCATTTACTACTGCAAAATTACAGAGCCTGTTCCAAGGTACCAGGGGCCCATGGAATGATGCAGTGTGCAGCCTGAACAACTGTGCATAGCAGCCCTGGCACTGCATTCCAATTCAACATTCTTCAGAAATTACTTAAAAACAGTGCTTGAAAAATAGCTGCCAATTCGAAACAAATATGGACTTTTAAAAAATCATTAGAGAACACTTTTCATTTCTATTCTAATTTGACATTCCAACCCATGTAAAAATCTACAAGATATAGATATATAAGATCAGAGGCAGGGTATTTCTTTCCACCCACAGAAACCAGTCACAAGTTTGTCTTTTAGTTAAAAGAAAAAATACATGTTTTCAGCCATAACTACAAAGGGTGAAAGCATAGATGTTTTGCTAATTATCAGGCATTTTTTAAACTATAAAGGAATTTTATAAAATAACATAATGCTTAGACTGTGCAAGTACTCAGGACTAAGAGCCACACATCTAGTGTCCTTCACAGCAGCACTTAGATCTTTGCACATAATAACAACAGATGGTATTACCTAATGCTTATTCCATTAAATTTAAAACTTCCTCTGGGAGAGCAATTGCTTTCTACAATAACACAATCATCCAAATTCAATATTAAAGAAACATAGAGGTCCCTTAGAAGACAAGCTTCATCTATTAGAAGAGATAACTTCTCATATTTTCATAGGTGTACAGAAATCTACTCATCTACTTGTCTTTTAAATCGAAACCAAAAGGGTATTTATCAGACTGCATTGTAAACTTGCTTTGTACAGAGAAAGATGCATTGCAATATTTACCGAATACTTAAAATACACTTTCAGAGAAATCATTAATCAGCAAAAGATAATACCACTTCAACTTCCAGTATGAAGCTCTTTACTACTACTTTCTAGATAATTTGTTCCACATAGTTGTGCTCATTGATGCTAGTGAAAGCTTCATTCCGTTCTGCAGAAAACTTAACCGGCAGAATCATAATGATCCCAGGCAATAACAATCACTTCTAGTCTTTCTCACTTCAGTCCACACATCTGACTCTTCTCTGCTCATTACCAGCCTCAGACATTTTTCACTACTCCCTGGAGCCAGACATTGTAAATTTGTTGGCTCTGATTTCCATTGTCCCATGATCATTATGCAACCTGCAACTAACCAAACACCTAAAATCAATTAATTAAATTTAAGAAATGCTTATTATAAATACTTGTAAATTTAAAACAATATATATATATCTTATAGGAGATACACTATTGGGGATAATTTATAAAAGTATATGTAACCTGATGTTGGACATAATACACTATAAATCCCTGAAGTAAGGAATTAGGCAAACTCTTCTAAAATTTCAGAACACAGGATGGATATTTTTAGCTGGGAAATCAAGAGACATTTGAGGAGATCTTGGTGTATGGATGATATCTCCAAGAAAGAGATTATTGGTCAGGACTAATGAAGTAACAGCCAGTGATAACAAGCAAAGAGATACAGATACAAAAATAAAGGCATTGTTTAATCAAGTATAAAATGGCCAGTTATTCTCTAGTTCTGCATATTTAGGACAGCAGTGACAAATATGTTTGAGAAGGTGAAGCCATAGTGTGGAGGTTCTCACATGTTAAGCTGTGGATTTCATATTCAATTTAGTTGACAATGGTGAAAAATAAAGATTATTGCTAAGAGTCCTACTCTTGCAAGATTAAATTGGCCCCAGGTTTGATTGGAGGCAGAAGTGACTGAAAAATAAAGATTAGTTAAAAGTTCGAATAGGATGACTATAATAGGAATAAAGGTTTGTGAGTGGCATCATAAAAGCAGAGCCAACAGGATCTGACAACTAATTGGTTGTGAGAGGAGAGAAAGTAAGGGTACAGTTAATCACTTAATCATAAAGAAAAGATTGTCTCCCAGAATAGCATCTGACTCCAGAAACCACATATGTCATATAAATATATCCTCAAATAATGCCAAATGCACAATATTTACAATTCTCCATTGTAAATAGTATTTAAACCAAGCCTGTACTTGTTGTGTAATGGTAAGAGAAATAATAACACTAAAAAGTAGCAGAGGAGAAAAAATAACACAAGAAATGTAGTTTAAACTTTCAGAAATCTAACAGTCTGCATAAAACACATAAGAAATAAAATTGTCCAAAACAATAGTCAACAATAGTACTTACATAGTTATTTTACACAATTTCTTTTAATGTATGTAGAATGGCCTTCGTGCTGTTGACAGAATTTGGTTGATATAGGCAGAATAGTAACTCATTTAAAAAAAAGAATTGGCCAGCTCACACAATCTTTGGGAAAGTTAGAGAACCAGATTCAGAGGTTATATCCAAAACCATAGCACATAACCTCTTCCAACCTTCCAATTAGATATGGACACTACATGCCACAGTGTGAAATGAACCACCAGTACCACCAACATGGGTCACTAGATAGTGTGAATAAAATTCTTGCTTCTGCTCTCTCTGAAAATCAGATGTAGCTATCATAGCAGTTAGTACTTATTAGCAGAAGGAATACTGATAGTTTTACTGGCCCCTCTCATTTACAGACCTACATCATGTCATGCCCTAGTGAAAGGGAGCCTTGGAAAGCAACAACTGGCATTTCAACTTCTACATGGAACTGGGCTACCATATAAGAGGCCTCAGATGCTGGTTGGCCCAAAAGGATGCTAGCCACAATATTGTTAATAGGCACATTTCAATGTTTTAAAAAAAGTGTATGAGGTTGTGTTATTCTTGTTAAAGTTCTAAGTGGCAAAATTCAGATAGAATGGTAGACATTTTAACTGGTATAAGCATATTAATGAGCTTACTAACATAAAAAAACTATGTAGAGTTCAGTAATGTTTGGTCAAAAAAGACATTTTACTTGATATGTTCAATAGCAGTGTCAGGTCAGAGATACCATGAAAATAAGGCTTATGGAGAGCAGCACATTTTATTTATTTATTTATTTATTTTATTATTATTATTGTTATTTTTTTAATCCTCACCTGAGGATATTTTTCTATTTATCTTCATATAGAGCGGGAAAGTGGGAGAGAGAGAGAAGCATCAATTCGAGAGAAACACATGGACTGGTTGTCTCCCTCATGATACCTACCAGGGCTGGGGATGAACCGCAACCGAGGCATGTGCCCTTGACCCGAATCAAACTTGTGACTCATTGGTCAAGCAGGCCAATGTGGAGGGTAGTACATTTTAATAGAAATATTAAATTAAAAAATAGGATAGGTATCAATTATTATATTACATTTAAAACTTGAATTAAACTGTACAATGTTGTTTATAAAGAAAACAAAACTAATACAATGACAAATTTGAATTACCATAAAATGTATAGCTCCTGAAATGAGATCTATAAGAAGTACTAGTTATTTGAACCACTACTAATGCCTAAATTTATGTCTAAAATGGCCATCCGTGGGTACATATAGGTAACAAAAGATAATTCTACTACATTTAAAGATGCTAATTACTCTATTTGCAGTAGTAAAAAGAACATTGATTGTCTATGGTACTATCAAGCAATGAAAATGTACAAAATATCTCCATTGGATACTCTTAATCAACCACTTATAAGGAAGAAGGATCTAGTGGTTGTGTTTATGATACTTTGAACATTTTGGGAAAACTGACAAATATCATGACATTGGCTAGTTGCTCTGATTGTTGATAGACAAAATGGGAAAGGAAAGGGTGACCTCTGGGATTCAAATTCCCAGCTCAAGGGTCACATAAATGACCTGAAAGCTTCTATGTGTTCCCTTAGACACGATCTCTTCTGCCTGCAGGGCTGAGATTGCTGAAAATTAAATGCGGAATCTCATCCTGTGATTGGTTGAATTACAGTGCAAATTAAACTCCTAGCCTTGATGGGTGTTTACTGTTAAAGTAAAGGCATTGATTGAGAAGACCCTGATAAAGCTGGGGACATCAACATCGAGCCTCCAAATTATGGTGAGTCTTATCTGCAATGGAAAAGCCTCCCTTCCCCCATTAGGAGTATCCTCTTCACCTCTATTTGGAGGGATTAACCTGCATTGCCCGAGGAAACTATAATAGCCTTCCTCCCCATAGGTAGTTGCTGTATAAGACAATGCTGGCATCTCAGGACCCACCCTCACCACCCCTTTTTGTTTCTAGACCTGTAATTCTACTCAAATCCAGTAAGACCCCTAAATGTGAGATAATGCAGGGTGGGGGTGGGGAGGAGGGCATCTGTAATACTTTCAACAATAAAACAAAACAAAACAAAGTGTGACTGATAAGGAGGTGTGCTTCACCCAAAAGAAGTACTTGAGTTTTCTAATTTATACAGGCAGAAGTTTGGGGAACATGTGTAGGAATAAATATTAAGAATGTGACTTCCTAAGCAGAGATTCTGAATTTAATGTTACAGCTTGGGAAATTGCAAAGGGCTCTAACAGTTTGCTTGATTGGTCAGCCAAAACATGGACCAACAGGTGGACCACAGTGAGCGTGCTGTAAATGCCAGTCTTGCCTTAGTTTAATGTAGAGAAGGTATTCAAGGGCTTAGGAATATCAGAATTTGGAAATAGATTTGTCATTTATGACTTACTCACACTGGGAGGGTCTGGAAGACATAACTCCTTCATCATGACTATCTGAAATAAATTCTGAAGGGAGGCCCAACATCCTTTGAAATGCTCTATGATCTCTCTGTTCTGTAGGCTAAACCTTATAGTGGGGACTGCAGCCACTGAACTGGGAAACATAAATGCAATAGAAGTAACTGGATCCTGTGGTGGTAGGGGCCAACTGGGGGCACTCAACCCCCAAGGCAAGGTGGAAGTAGTTATCGCAATGCACAGTAGAGTCAAAGCAGCAATTAGAATAGTGTGACTCACACAGACTTATGGCATTGGCTAGCTGATCATGGTGTTCCTGGAAGGGAAACAGGTAGGAATCCTAAGAAATTATTTCTTGATCTGTATAAGCAAAAATTTCTTGCTCTGGTCTGTGTGGCTCAGTTGGTTAGAGTGTTGTCCCATGCACTGAAGGGTCATGGGTTCAATTCCTGGTCAGGGCACATACTAAGGTTGTGGGTTTGAGTCCCAATCAGGGTGTATACAGGTGGCAACAGATCAACATTTCTCTCTCACATGGATGTTTTTCTCTGTCTGTCTGTCTCCCTTTCCTTCTAATATCAATGAAAAACATATCCTTGGGTGAGGATTAAAAAAAATTCTTGGTCAAATGAACAAAAGTCTGGTCTGACCATAAAAAAAAAAAAGGAGTCATGGTCCCTTAATCAATTGAGCCAGTTTACTGACCCAGAAGCCCTTGAATGAAGGGGAGGACAGATGCTGTTATAGTTTACTGCCAAAAATTTATATTGTTAATTTTTCTCCCTGACCTTTCCCAAGGGATCTATAGTCTTTTATCAGAGTAATTGTGCATTGGGGAAATGGAAATAAAAAGACCTTTCAGGGACTACTGGACATTGGTGATGGATTGAAATTAATTCCAAGAGACCCAAAACATCACTGTAGTTCACCCATCAAAATAGGTGATGGAGGTCAGATGATCAGTGTTCAGGTCCATCTCGTAGTGGGCCCAGTGGGTGCCCAAACCTGTTCTATGATTATTTTTCCAGTTCTGGAATGTATAATTGAAACAGATATACTTAGCAGCTGACTGAATACTCATATTGGTTATCTGACCTGTGGAATGAGGACTATTATGGCGGGAAAGGTCAAGTGGAAGCTACTAGACTTACTTCTACTTAGAAAAATAGTAAAACAAAAGTAATATAACATTCCTGAAGGAACTGCAGAGATTATCATAACAATTAAGGACTTGAAAGACTCAGGGGTCATGATTCCTACCACATCCCCATTCAATTCTCCTAGTTAGTCTGGGTAGAACACAGATGGATCTTGGAGAATGACAGTGGATTAGCATAAATTTAACCAGGTGATAATTCCAATTGCTGATACTATGCCAGATGTAGTTTCATTGCCAGAGAAAATTATTAAATTTCCTAGTACCTGGCATGCAAATTGCTCTTTTTCTCCATCTCTGTCACGAAGGACCACTAGAAGCAGTTAGCTTGCAGCTGGAAAGGCCAGTAAAACACCATCAAAATTCAGTTTCAGTAATCTTGATAGTTTCCCTTTCACAAGATATCATACTGGTTCATTTCATTGCTGGCATTATGATGACTGGAACTAGGGAGAAGATGTTCATCTTGCTCACTCTAGGCTTATTGGTAAGGCATTTGTATAACAGAAGATAGGAAATAAATGTGATAAAAGTTCAGAGGCCTTCTACCTCGGTGACATTTCTAGGGATCCAGATGTGCTGTGGGCCAAGTCGAGAGATTTTCTTCTTGGGTGAAGGATCAATTCTTGCATCTGATTCAAACTACTACAACAACAAAAGGGCAGACTATCTAGTGGACCTTTTTGGTTTTAGAGAAAACATATTGTTCATTTGGGTGTGTTACTCCAGCCCATTCACCAAGTAACTCAAAAGCTGCTAGTTTTGAGTAGAGCCCAGAACAAGAAAAGGCACAGGTCCAGGTTGCTGTGCAAGCTGGTCTGCCATTTGGGCCATATGGTCTAGGATTCCCAACAGTGCTTGAAGTGTTGGTGGCAGAGAAGGATGCTATTTGGGGTCTCTGGAAGGTTCAATGCAGGCCCTTAGAATGTGGGAGCAAAATCCTGCCATTTCTGTGAATAACTACTTCCTTTTTGAGAAACAGCTTTTAGAATGCTACTAGGTCTCATTATACACTGAAGTCTTTTTTTTTTTAAATCCTCATTCGAGGATATTTTTTCCATTTATCTTTAGATAGAGTGGAAGGGAGGGGTTGGGGGGAGAGAGAGAGAGAGAGACATTGATTGGTTGCCTCCCACATGACCCTGACCAGGGCCGGGACAAACTGAAATGGAGGTACGTGCACTTGGCCATAATCGTACCTGTAACTCTTTGGTCCGGGGGGCAGTGCTCTAATCGCTGAGACAAACCATGTGGGGCCAAACTGAACTCTTCACCATGGGCCACCTTGTTACCATGTGGTCGGAGCTGCCCATCATGAACTGGGTGTTATATGACACATCAAGCCATAAATTTGGGCATGAATAAGAGCATGTGGCTGGGCCCTAAATGTACAATAAGTTTCTGAAGAAGTGACCCAAATGCCAATGGTTTCCATTCTTAGTGCACTGCCTTCTCTCTGTCAGCCTGCACCTCTGGTGCAATGGAGAGTTCTTTACAATTGGTTGACAGAGGAAGGAAAGACTCCAGGTTGGTTTTCAGATGTTTCTGCACAATATATAGGTACCACTCAAAAGTGGGCAGCTGCAGCCCTACAGACTCTTTCTGAGACATCCTTAAAGGACAGTGATAACAGATACAGTCTTGAAGGACACTGCCATTGGGCAGAACTTCAAGCAGTGTACCTGCTTTTTCATTTTGCTTGAAAAGAGAAATGGCCAAATGTGTGATTCACAGGCTATGCCCAATGTTTTTGTTAGACAGTGAGGGACTTGGAAAGTACATATTGGAAAATTAGTGATAAGGAAATCTGGGAAGAGGTATGTTGATAGACCTCTCTGAATTAAAAAAAAAAAAAAAAGTGACAATATTTATATCCCATGTGAATCCAAAACAAAGGGTGACCTCAGCAAAGTAGGATTTTAAGAATCAAGGGGATAGCCTTGGCCCGTTTTCTCAGTGGTTAAAGCATTGGCATATGGACAAAAGGGTTGAGGGTGTGATTCCCAGCCAATGGCACATACCTGGGTTGCAGGTTGGTGGCCGTGAGGGAGGCAACCAATTGAAGTGTCTCTCTCACATCAATGCTTGTTTCTCGCTCCCTTCTTTCCATTCTATCTAAAAATCAATGGAAAATTATCTTGGGGAGGATTAACCAAAAACAGGAAATAGGATTATTATCCATTCTGTGTACACCAGTCAGTCTCTTTCCTTGGCCACCCAATGGGCTTATACACAAGGTGGTCATGGTGACAGAGATGAAGGTTATGCATGGGTTCAGCAACACAGACTTCCACTCACCAAGGCCATAGTGAGTAATGCCACTGGCGAGGGCCCAATCTGCCAGCAGCTAAGACCACCACTGAGTTATGATACTATTCCCTGAGGTGATCAGCCAGCAACCCAGTAGCGAGTTGATTACACTGGACAGCTTCCATTGTGAAAGGGGCAGCATTTTGTCCTTACTGGAATAGACACCCTGAGTAAGGATTAGCCTTCTGTGAATACAATAATTCTGCTAGAAGTACCATCTGTGGACTTACATAATGCTTTATCCACCATCAGAGCATTCCACAAAGCATTGCTTCTGATCAGAAAACTAACTCATTTCACAGCAAAAGAAGTGTGGCAATAACTAATGCTCATGGAACTTACTGGTCTTACAATATTCCCCACCATGCTGAATTAGCTGGATTGACAAAACAGTGGAATGGCATTTTGGAAATCCAGTTACAGTGCCAGCTAGATGACAATACCTTGTAGGGCTAAGGCAAGATTCTCCAGTACAGATACGTGCTGTGATTCAGCATCCAATATATGGTGCTGTCTCTCTCATAGTCAGAATACATGAATGCAGGAATCAAAGGATGGGAATGAGAGTGGCACCA
Organism: Molossus molossus; assembly: GCF_014108415.1. Classification (NCBI taxonomy): domain Eukaryota; kingdom Metazoa; phylum Chordata; class Mammalia; order Chiroptera; family Molossidae; genus Molossus; species Molossus molossus. Next base: position 87,928,815 of record NW_023425388.1, read on the forward strand.
CTCTCTATTGGCCCTACTGACTCACTAGCAAAATGCTGGTTTTCTGTTCACACAATATGATGCTCTGCTGGCCTAGAGGTCTTAGTTCCAAAAGGAGGAATGTTTCCCTCTGAAAACAAAATAGTGACTCCACTGAACTGAAAGTAAAAACAACTACCCACCCACTTTGGGCTCCTCATGACTGAATCAACAGACAAAAAAGGGAGTTACTCTTCTGGCTCGATGACTGATCCTGACTACCAATGAGAAACTGGACATTGTTCCACAATGAAGATAGGGAAGAGTACGCTACACAGGATATCCTTTAGTGTGTCTCTTATTATTGTCATGCCTTATGACTAACAGCAATAGAAAACAACAACCCAATCCAGGCAGGACTACTAATTGCCCAGAAGGAAGGTTTGGGCAATTGCACCAGGTAAAGAACCATGATCAGTTGAGGTGTTTGCTGAAGGAATAGGGAATACAGAATGGGTAGTGGAAGAAAGCAGTTTAAATTACCAACTATCACCATGTGACTAGTTATAGAAATAAAGACTTTAATTTTCATGAGTATTTTCTCATTATTTTGTTATAAATATGTATTTGTGTATAACAATACCCTTGCAGCATATCAATGAAAATGAACACATAACACAAAATCTATGGGATGCAGCAAAAGCAGTTCTGAGAGGGAAGTTTATGGCACTACAAGCCTACATCAAGAAACAAACAAACAAAATTTTTTTTCATAGACTCTCTAACCTCACAACTTAAAGAACTAGAAAGCAAACAAAAAGAAAGCCCCAGAGAAGGTAGAAGGAAGAAAATATTAAAGATCAGAGCAGAAATAAATGACATGGAGACCAAAAAAAAAAAAAAATACAAAGGATCATGGAAACAAAGAGGTAGTTGTTTGAAATGATAAACAATTTGATGGACCCTTAGCTAGACTCACCAAGAAACAGAGGGAGGACCCAAATAAACAATATCAGAAATGAAAGAGGAGAAGTAACAACTGACACCACAGAAATACAAAGGATCATTAACAAATACTATTAACAATTATACGTCAACAAATTGGACAATCTAAGCGAAATGGACAAATTTCTGGAAACACATAGTCTCCCAAAACTGAACCGGGAAGAGAGATAAAACTTGAACAGACAAATAACAACAAAGGAAACTGAAGATGTATCAAGACTCTCACAGCAAACAAAAGCCCAGGCCTGGACGGCTTTATGGTGCAATTTTTCTGAACATTCAAAGAACTAATACTTATTCTCCACAAACTATTTCAAAAAATTCAAGAAGAAGGAAGACTTCCAAACTTGGTTTATGAGGCCAGCATAATTCTCATTCAAAAACCAGAAAAAGACATTACAAAGAAAGAAAACTACAGGCCAATGTCCCTGATGAACATAGATGCCAAACTCCTGAACAAAATACTAGCAAATCAAATCCAGCAATACATCACAAAAATTATTCAGATGACCCAGTGGGATTCATCCCAGGGCTGCAAGCCTCGTACAATATTCGCAAATCAATAAATGTGATATACTACATAAGCAAAATGAAAGATAAAAATCATATAATCACATCAATAGATGCTGAAAAACATTAGACAAAATCCAGCACCCATTTCTGATAAAATCGCTCAGCAATCTGGGAATAGAGGGATCATATCTCAACATAATAAAGGCCATAAATTAAAGACCAGCCAAAATCCTACTCAATCGGCAGAATCTAAAAGCATTTCCCTTAAGGACAGGAACAAGACTAGGATACCCACTTTTGTCACTCTCATTTAACATAGTACTGGAAGTCTTAGCCACAGCAATCAGACAAAAAATAAAAGGGATCCAAATTGAAAAAAAAGAGGTTAAACTATCATTATTTGCAGATGACATGATACTATATGTAGAAAACTCCAAAGATTCCATCAAAAATTTACTAGACTTAATAAATTAATTTGGCAAAGTAGCAGGATTCAAAATTAACGTCACAAAATTGATGGCATTCTTATACACCAATGATGAAGACACAGAAAAACTAAAAAACAATCCCATTTATCATCGCAGCAAAAAAAATTAAGATACCTAGGAATAAACTTAACCAAAGAAGTAAAGGACCTATTTGCAGAAAACTACAGGTCATTGAAAAAAGAAATAGAGGAAGACATAAAAAAGTAAAAGCACATACCTTGTCCATGGATTAGTAGCATTAACATCATTAAATTGTCCATACTACCCAAAGCAATCTATAGATTCAATGCAATCTCCATCAAAATACCAACAACATACTTCACAGAACTAGAACGAATACTTCAAAACTTCATATGGAACCAAAAAAAGACCTCGAATAGCCACAGCAACCTTGAAAAAGAAGAACAAAGTGGAGGGATCACATTACTAGATTTCAGGTTATACTACAAAGCCACTGTAATGAAAACAGCCTGGTACTGGCGCAAGAACAGGCAGCTAGATCAACAGAACAGAATAGAGAACCCAGAAACGGACCCAAGGCAATATGCTCAATTAATATTTGACAAAGGTGGCAAGAGCATAGAGTGGAGTAAAGACAGCTTCTTTAATAAATGGTGTTGGGAAAATTGGACAGCTACTTGCAAAAAAATGAAACTAGACCATCAACTTACACCATACACAAAAACAAACTCAAAATTGATAAAAGACTTAAATGTGACTCCTGAATCCATAAAAATCCTAGAAGAAATTGTAGGCAACAAAATTTCAGACATCAAAGTCAGCAGAATTTTCACTGATACATCACCTAAGGCAACAGAAACAAAGGAAAATATGAACACATGGGACTACATCAAACTAAAAAGCTTCTGCACAGCAAAAGAAACAACCCTCAAAACAGAAAGGAACCCACTATATGAGAGAGCATAACTGCCAACAATACATCAGATAAGTGGTTAATTTCAAAAATATATAGAGTACTCATACAACTCAACAAAAGAAAGACAAAGAACCCAATTAAAAAATGGGCAGAGGAGCTGAACAGACTCCTCTCCCAACAGGACATACAAATGGCTAAGAGACATATGAAGAAATGCTCAACATCACTAATCATCAGAGAGATGCAAATTAAAACAACAATGATGTATCATCTCACATCTGTCAGAATGGCTGCCATCAACAAATCATCAAACAGCAAGCTGGGGACAGGGCCGGGAGGGCGGGGAGGGGTGAATTTGTGGGGGGAAAAGGAGAAACATGTGTAACAAAAATAAGTTAATTAATTAAAAAAAAAAGAAATTCTGTTGTTTACTGTGAAATGTGGGGACCCACATGCAAGGACCTGAGTGTTTCTAGGAACTAAGAGTGTTTGCAGCTGACACTTCACCTGTTAATGGAACCTCAGTCCTGCAACCATAAGGGAGTGTGCCCTGCAAACAACAGGAATGAGTTTGAAAGCCCAGAGCTTCTCAATAAGACTGAAACCAGACAGCACCCTGGTTTCAGCCCTATGAAACCCATAGCGGAGAAACCAGTCACATCAACCTGGATATTTGACATAAAAAAACTATGAGATAAAAATGTGTATTTTGCCCTGGTCGGTTTAGCTCAGCAGTTAGAGCGTCGGCCTGCGGTCCAGAGAAACCCGGGTTCCGTTCCCGCTAAGGGTGCGTTCCTCGGTTGCAGTTTGTCCCTGGCCCTGGTTGGTCGTGTGGGTGGCAGCCACTCAATGTGTCCCTTTCATGTCAATGTTTCTCTCTCTCTCTCTCTGTTCCTCTTTCTCCCTCCCACTCTACCTGAACAAAAAATGGAAAAATGTGAGTTGTTTTAAGCTTCTAAACGTATAATACTTTGTTAGGACAGCAATAGTATTTTTAAATTCAGCAATTTTCATATTTGTTATGAAGTTTATTTATAATTATCCACTTATTTGAGGAGGGCACTATTATTGTGCACCCTTCCTAATGAGTAAAATGGGTTTTAGAGAAATGAAATGACCTCTAGAATATTCTGTACAGCACACTGGAGAGAAACAAATCCTACTCAGGTCTTTTAGGTTTTAGTTTAAATTCTTGAACTGAAAAAAGGAGAACCTGACAATAGTGTTAATGAAGAGCAACATTAGAAGGTAGAATTTTCTTTCTCAATTCTCAATTTTTTGAAATTGAAAAAATAATCTTTACTTAATTCTTCTATTTTTCTTTTTCAAATTAAATTCTTTCCATCACCATTTATCCCCTCTATGACCTCTTCCACCTCCATCCAAACCCTCCCCACCCCTGCTATCACCACACTATTGTCCATGTCCATGAGTTAGAAAAAAATTTAATCTTCCAATTTCCCTTTAGCTATTGTAAAAAAATTGACCATGATAGTAAAGTCTCAAAGTGCTGAAATTCTCCAGAAAAGAGGTAGAGCAGTACGACACAGTATACTCCCTATTTTGATTATATTTATATAGTACTAGATTGGCTTCCTCGTAATTTTCATGTTTGTTAATGAAGTTTATTTATAGTTATCCACTTATTTGAGGAGGGCACTATTAATTTACATATTCATATGTGGCCTAATAATGTGAATAAATAAAGCACATTTTAGTTTAATTGCTGAACTAATTCAGATGGCTTTGGCATCTGTCATTGGCTGTGATATCAATATTGTCTCTTAAATTGCAAGCCTACAGGGCACCCAACAGAGATTGTTCTTGACTTTTCAAAAAAAGTTAAATTTTCATAAAATTGGATTAAAAGGTGCATAATAGTAATCAATGTATTACTATAAATGTTACAGGTTTATTTAACAAGAAATAAGAAATTTTAAGGGCACAAACTAATATTCAAAGAGGAAAAATCCAAACTTCATTTTTATTGTTTAGAAAAAAGGGATAAACATATTTTTCCAGTGTGATAATTTGGATATATCAGTGTCCTGATAGTTTCCATCAAAGTTTAAATATTTTTGTGATATATTGGCACTTTTTTTATCCTTAGCCAAGGAATTTTATTTTCTATTTATCTTCTGATAGAGTGGCTGGGGGTGGGGGTGGGGGCATTGACGTTATAGAGACACATTGATTTGTTGCTTCCTGCACGACCCCGAACAGGGCCAGGGACAGAACCGCAGTTGAGGTACATGCTCTTGACCGGAAACAAACCTGAGACTCTTTGGTCCTCCGGCCAACGACCTAACTGCTGAATCAAACCGGTCAGGACAATACATTTTAACTGTACCTTGTTGAATTTACTAATAAAAGGAATATCCTAAATTGAAAAATAACCTGTGTTCAAATGTATATTATTCTTCTAAAAACAAACACAGCTTTTGTAAAAGAATACAGCCATTATACTTTTAATATATTCACAATAAAATACTCTAATTATATTTCAGTCACTTTATGTGTTTGATAATTAAAGTAAGTTTAAATCATGGTTTAATAATTTTTCCTTCTGTGTTTATATTAATCTTATACATCCTATTAGAAGAAAAAAACAGTGGTATAACTTTCTGAGATACCATACTAAAATTCACTAGGTTAAGTTTGAAAACATTTTTAGGGATCATCAGTATTTACCACATTAACCATATTGGACTTTCTGGTACAGCCAGAGGGAGAAATTTAATTTTGGTCATGCGCAGCATGGCTTCTAGGTCTAGAGTCGTTCTATTGGTTGGAGGGTCCATACAATATGATAAAATTCTACAAGGCACATATACTCAAAATTTAGATATAAATAAATATCACTAGAATGTTATTAGTTATCAATTATTCTCAGAAATTTTAAGAAAAGAAAACAACCCAACGACCTTTTTAGACAACTATGTTTCCCCATTTTGACTATACCTTTGAGATTTGTATTCAACAAACATTCATCAAATACTAATTATGCTTAAAAGTTGGGTGCTATCTAGGTAACTTATTCAAAGATGTGCATTTTATAGTCATTTTGAAAGTGATCCATGTTGTGTTCAGAAAATGTTTTAAAGGCACCACTTTGCTTTAATATTAATAATAACCATTTGAAAATATAAGGTTGAATGATGACAAGGAGTAATTTTATTATACTGAGTAAAATGGAAGGGACAGCTTATATTATTTTTATGGTTAAACTATTCATGCAATCATAATTTTATTGTCCAAAATTATATTTCTGATCAGTTATTTAATACCTGTCAAGCACTAGGAAGAAAAACTATAATATATGAAAACGATATGTTGATTCTAATCTTATCAGAAATTACATGCATTGACTCTTTATGGGAAAAGGTGTATATAATGGATATTTAAAATAGCTATCAAATTGGCAGGGTTATAGCTACACACTGTATTAAGTATACTTAATCCTTCTCTTTGTATCCTAGAGCTCAATAATTTAAAATGTTATTATGCATTTAACAGAGATGACTGATACCTGAGCCTATTTAGACTCTCAGATTGATCATTAGGTGATAATGTATTCTTTTTATTGGCACTGTAGTAAATATCTTGGTAGCATCAAATAGTACAAGGCAGGTGAAGCATCAATAAAAGTAAATTCATAGGAGACACTGAAGAAAATACTGCCCAAGCAAGCTTTTTTTTTTTTAAATTTTTTATTTATTAATTTGTTTTTGTTACAGATGATACTCATTTTCCCCCATTGACACCCTCCTCTTCCTCCCCCCCCACCCATCCCCAGCTTTGTTGTCTATGTTCATTGGTCATGCATACATGCATGTACGTTCTGTGGTTTCTCTCTTCCCACACAAACCCCCCTCCTCTGAGGCTTGTCAGTCTGTACTCCAACTCTATGTCTCTGTGTGAATTTTTTTTTTTTTTTTTTTATCCTCACCCGAGGACATTTTTCCATTTTTTGTTCAGATAGAGTGGGAGGGAGAGAGAGGAACAGAGAGAGAGAGAAACATCGACGTGAAAGGAACACATCGAGTGTCTGCCACCCACACGACCGACCAGGGCCGGGGACAAACTGCAACCGAGGTACGCGCCCTTAGCGGGAACCAAACCCGGGTCTCTCAGGACCGCAGGCCGACGTTCTAACTGCTTGAGCCAAACCGGCCAGAGCTCTGGGTGAATTTTGTTCAGCACTTTGTTTAGTTCATTATAGTCCACGAATAAGTGAGATCATGTGATATTTGTCTTTCTCTGCTTGGCTTCTTTCACTTAGAATAATACTCTCCAGGTCCTTCCATGCCATCTCAAAGGATAGGAGATCTTTCTTTCACACAGCTGCATAGTATTCCATTGTGTACATTTCCACAGCTTTTTTTTTTTTTTAATTTCAGAAGGTTTATTACTGACAGAGCTTGGAGAGCACATGGCATGCACCCCTGCAGCCACACAGTGGAGTCTTGTGTAGACAGACATGGTCCTGGGGTTCTTTAACTGGGGTTGAAGAGTTGCCTAGGTTTCCCGGGTTTACTCTTTATTGGCAAATTTAAAACATAAGAATGGGAAGGGAAAAATAAGTGGTCAGTTATCTAAGTCAACCAGCAAAAACTTCGAGGTGGGATGGCCTGGCTCTTTTTCTAGCCAGGTAGTTGGTAAAATGTTTATTTGAGATAGCTGTCTTTGAAGTGGATGCTTTGAAGTAGTTGCTTCAGCAATCAGAAACTTAATATCAGGAGCTTTACATTACAATAAAAGGTCAACTGTCAGGGGCTTTTGCTACACTGGTTCTGGGACCAATGGCAGAGTCATATGAGGCAGACTTAGCTCACCACAATAAAGGAGGTTCTGTCAGTTCAAGCTGTCCAAAAGTGAATTCTCTGTCACTTATCAGTTGAACTGAAGATCTATGAGGGATACTATTGAGGGAATTCCTATCTAAGCCATCAGCAAGCCTCTCAACTCTGCCTCCAAAATCTATCTGCAATCTGGTCACTTCCCTTAACCCCTTCTCCAGAGTCCAGTCACTATCACCTTCTTCCCAGACCACTGAAGTCAATTCCTCAATGGGATCCAATTCTAACAACGGCCTAAGCTCTCTTTGAAAGGCTCACCTGACTAGTTCAGGCCCACCTCAGATAATCTTTTTGTTAATTCAAAGTCAACTGATTAGAATTGCAACTTAATTACAACTGCAGAATCTCTTCATGTTTGCCATATAATGTAATGTAATCACAAGAAGAATATTCCATCGTAATCACAGGTCCTGTGTACGCTCAAGGAGAGGTGATTATACATAGGTGTGGGTCATTGGCAGCCATCTTAGAATTCTGCCTACCAGAGGTATCCTGCTGGCCTGGGCATGATCCCACGGGGAGCTCTGAAGCATCACTTACACCAGAGTTGGAAACGAGGCATGGAAGCCTGACTTTTATATTCTCTCACCAGTTGGTCACTTGTTAGGGCCTCTCCAGAGGATGTAAATTTCCAGGTATTTTGGTTTCTTAGCAAGTATAGGCAGAGGTTCCAGTAGCTCTCAGTAAATTGTATAAATAAAGTTGCATGTGCAAGGCATTAAAAGCAAAAGAGCAAGAAAAACTGGGGAGACCACACAGAATTAAGGAATTATAAAGGATCCTAGTATAGTACCTATGGTGATCACTACCACCTATACATTCGAACACTCAGATCTGCTTGTATCTTACTTTAAGTTTACTCTATTCTGCAAGTTTACTTCAGGATGGTGTGGTTAGTCACATTTTTGGGAGAAAACTTACCAAAGGAACATTGGTCATAACTTGAGGTCATAACTGATACTCATCATCTCCCTCCTCTATTCATTTTGTTTTCTCTTGTCCTTAGAAAGTATTATTTCTGGTCTAGATAGCCTACCTCATGAGGTGACCCAGACTTTCATTCTTGAGGAGTCTGAGTCCAGGTTACCAGGCTCTCATCAGGACTTTTTCTGTTGCAGCTGTCCATTTAGAGTTAAAACTGGGTGTGGGAGCACCAGGACTGGACCCAGTGGATCCCCTGAGCTCCAAAGACATTCCTCCTGCCCCATTCTATTTTCTCAAGATGAACAGGGTCAATTGCCCCTACCAGAGTGGTAACTTTTTTTTGTTTGTTTTGCTTAAATGACCATGTGGTCACTCTAGCTGTAAGTTTGTTAAAATTTTTATGGTGTCCCATGGTGGAAGCATTTCCTTTATGGCAACCAGGATATATAGACTCACAGAACCTCTACTTCTGGAGACAAGAAGGGTAAATTCTCCAAATGAGTCGCTAGGAATGACAGTGAGTAGCATCACTTCCATTTCCACTCTTTGTTTTTTGGGCCTCTGTGTTCTACTTACGAAGGGAACAGTACCATATAAAGATGAAGGTAAAACATCCTGAAGGACAGTGGCCGGAACTTGAAGGGAGTCATCTCTAAGCTGGTGCCATAGCTGCATCTTTAAGAACATTTTATTATATTTTTATTTTTTAAAATTTTATTTTTGTTACAGATGTTTCTCCTTTTTTACCCCATTGACACCATCCTCCCCATCCCCCCACCCCATCCCTGGGTTTGTTGTCCATGTCCATTGGTTATGCCTATAAGTTCTGTGGTTTATCTCTTCCCAACCCCCTCCGCCCCCTCTTCTGAGGGTTGTCAGTCTGTACCCTACTTCCGTGTTTCTGGTTCTACTGTATTCTTCAGACTGTTATATTCATTATATTCTATATATAACTGAGATCATGTGGTATTTGTCTTTTTCTGCTTGTCTTATTTCACTTAGGATAATACTTTCCAGGTCCCTCCATGTCATCTCAAAGAATAAGAGATCTTTCTTACAGCTGCATAGTACTCCATTGTGTATATGTACAACAACATTTTTATCCACTTGTCTACTGATGGACATTTGGGCTGTTTCCAGATTTTAGCTATTATAGTGCTGCTATGAACATGGGGGTACATATATACATTTTGATTGGTGTTTCAGGCTTCTCAGGGTATATTCCTAGAAGTGGGATCACTGGGTCAAATGGAAGTTCAATTTTTAATTTTTTGAGGTAATACCATAGTGTTTTCCATAATGACTGCACCAGTCTGCATTCCCAACAGCAGTGCACTAGAGTTTTCTTTTCTCCACACCCTTGCCAACACTTGTCTGATGATTTGTTGATGGTGGCCATTCTGACAGGGGTGAGGTGATACCTCATTGTTGTTTTAATTTACATCTCTCTGATGATTAGTGATGTTGAGCATTTCTTCATATGTCTCTTGGCCATTTGTATGTCCTGTTTGGAGAGGTGTCTATTCAGCTCCTCTGCCCATTTTTTAATTGGGTTCTTTGTCTTCCTTTTGTGGAGTTGTATGAGCACTCTATATATATTGAAAATTAACCCCTTATCTGATACATCATTGCCAGTGATGTTCTCCCATACAGTGGGATGCCTTTCTATTGTGATGGTTGTTTATTTTGCTGTGCAGAAGATTTTTAGTTTGATGTAGTCCCATGTGTTCATTTTTTGCTTTGTTTCTGTTGCCTTAGGTGATGTATCAGTGAAAATTCTGGTCCATATCATGTCCGAAATTTTGTTGCCTACATTTTCTTCTAGTATTATTATGGATTCACGGGTCACATCTAAGTCTTTTATCCATTTTGAGTTTATTTTGTGTATGGTGTAAGTTGGTGTACCAGCTTCCTTTTTTTGTAAGTAGTTGTCCAATTTTCCCAACACCATTTATTAAATAGGCTGTCTTTATTCCACTCTATGTTCTTGCCACCTTTGTCAAATATTAATTGAGCATATTGTCCTGGATCAATTTCTGTGTTTTCTATTCTGTTTCATTGATCTTATTCCTGTTCTTGTGCCAGTACCAGGCCGCTTTGATTACAGTGGCTTTGTAGATCACAGGGGAATTTTACCGAACATTCAAAGAAGATCTAATACCCATTCTCCTCAAACTATTTCAAAAAATTCAAGAAGAAGGAAAATTTCCAAACTCGTTTTATGAGGCCAGCATAATTCTAATTTCAAAACCAGAAAAAGACACTACAAAGAAAGAAAAGTACAGGCCAATATCCCTGATGAACACAGATGCCAAAATTCTTAACAAAATATTAGCAAATCAGTTCCAGAAATATTTCAAAAAAATTATTTATCATGACCAAGTGGGTTTCATCCCAGGCATGCAAGGATGGTACAATATTTGCAAATCAATAAATGTGATACACCACATAAACAAAATGAAATATAAAAACCATATGATCATATCAATAGATGTCTGGGCATTTGATAAAATCCAGCACCCATTTTTGAATAAAACACTCAGCAATCTGGGAATAGAGGGATCATATCTCTACATAATAAAAGCCATAATGAAAAACCTACAGCCAACATCATACTCAATGGGCAAAAACTAAAAGCATTCCCATTAAGAATGGGAAAAAGACAGGGATGCCCACTTTCACCATTCTTATTTAACATAGTACTGGAAGTCTTAGCCACAGCAATTAGACATGAAGAAAAAATAAATGGGATCTAAATTTGAAAGGAGGAAGTGAAACTGTCATTATTTGCAGATGACATGATATTGTACATAGAAAACCCTAAAGACTTCATCAAAAATCTACTAGACTTAATAAATGAGTTTGGCAAAGTAGCAGGATACAAAATTAACATCAAGAAATCAAGAAATTCTCATAAACCAATGATGAAATCACAGAAAGAGAAACTCAAACTAATCCAATTTATCATCACAGCAAATAAATTAAGATACCTAGGAATAAACTTAACCAAAGAAATAAAGGACCTCTTCATAGAAAATTATAGGTCATTGAAAAAAGAAATAGAGAAAGATATAAAAAAGTAGAAGCATATACCTTGTTCATGGATTGGAAGAATTAACATCATTAAAATGTGCATACTACCCAAAGCAATCTATAGATTCAATTCATTCACCATCAAAATACCAATAACATACTTCACAGAACTAGAACAAACATTCCAAAAGTTTATATGGAACCAAAAAAGACCCCAAATAGCCACAGCAATCTTGAAAAAGAAGAAAAGTAGGAGGGATCACATTACCAAGCATGGTTTTGGATCTCAATCCCAGTATGCCCTTCCTTTGTCTCACTTGAAGAGAAACAGGCAGTGAGTCAGCTTCCCTTCTTACTGCTTTATAATTTTAGAGGGACAGAAATGGGCAATGAATCAATTACACAGGTAGAAAAGAACTAATCATTAAAACCATTCTGATTGTTAGCTTTAAGAAACCATTAGTTGTGCAGCCAAACTGAAGTAAAAAAGAACAGGTATTGTGTAAATATTGAATCACTGGTGGAGGTAAAATGAAAAGTCTACTTATAAATTTTGTTCAACCTATATTCTCTTTCCTTAGTCAAAACCAGAGACAACAACATGTTAATTTTGCTCCTGTATACATTTTTAAAGTTAGGTTTGTAATACTTTAAACTTTCTCTTCAAATATTCAAAATACTTATTGAAATATTTTATATATATTGTTCTTCAAGAATGAATTAGTTTATGATTTGGGGAGTTGGTGTTACAATAATCACCTATTTTACATAATCCACTTATATTATACAATGATAAAGAGATTAAGACAGTAGTTGAGAGTTGTTACAACATTAAATTTTATATCTACCTGCTAATACAAACTCTATTATTTTCCTCCCCTGATTTTAATAACCTTTGAAGAAATATCCCTAAACGTTCTTAGTATAACTCTTCTCTGCTTCTCTTGTCAAGACTCACACTTAGTGAAACACAGCCTTTATACATAGGAGCATAATCCTGAAGTAAAGTTTGATTTTTGATGTACTGTGTTTCAATCATTATGGTCAGTAATGTTCAAGATTACTTATGTCCCCAGGCAAGTTACTTAATATCTCTAGACTTTCTCTTGCCACATTACTGAGTGAAATAATAACAGAATCTCCCTATTGAAATTACTGTATTTAATGCCTGACACATAAACATTCAATATTTTTTATTAAATATTAGATAATATTGTTATATAATTATTATATTATTATGAAAACTTAGTGTTGATTAACAATCATATAAATTAATTACCGAATATTAATATGGATTATAGTAATTTTAATAACAATGCCACAGAGTTGTTTATTATATTGCTTAAAATGAAAATGTATTATTTAATTTTTAATATAAACCTTTTCATGCAATGATTTTCTCTATTTGTTTCAAGTTATTTCTTATCAGGATCTCTGAAGTTTCTCAGTAAGGAACAAAACCTAATTACAATCTTTATGTAGTTGTTAAAAATGAGGCCAATAAGACCCAGACAGTGCTAAACTCAGACCAGCAAGCTTTATGCTTTGTGTGTGCTAGTGCTCAAAAGGCCAGGTCTGAAGAAAGAAAGTCCATGGATCAGTTGTATTTGACTGGCAGATGATGGTGGGTAAGGAAAATATTTGGATTGGTTTGTGAGGCTTTGGGTATTTCTCATATCTATATTTAGTTTCTTATTCATTCCAGTTTTACTAAGCACCTGCTAAGCATAAGCCACTGTAGAACATAAAAGATACAAAGGATAGTTTATATTTCCTCAGGTAGCCATCATCTGGCACAAGATAAAGGAATGGATCTAATGACTACAGTATACGTGAAGGTTATGCAAAAGGAGACAAATGAAAAAAATCACTTCTAAGTGGATTTTTAAATTTAAAAAATTATGAGGATATTGTAATTTGAAACAGGCTATAGGACATAGGCTGGTTGATAAGAGATGGGGATCCAGAAGTACCCTATTCTGGGTATAGAAATGGGTTTGATAATCACAGGACCTATTTTGGGACTCAATCTAGGTTGCTGGAGCATAGGTTTTTTTGAAGACTAAAGTGTAAAATAAGAAAGGGAGGTACATTAAGCCAATATTGGAGAGTTCAAGTTTAAAGCATTGCATAGGTCCTTAAGCTGTTGGGGGCCAGTTGCATGACTAGCTTGACCATCATTTCTCTCAGGTGCCTAAAAAGTAGGTAGTGAAGGCTTTAATATTTTGATAGATGAATGAGTTAGTGAATTAAATCATGTACTTTAATAAAAAAAAGATACAGGTAGGGCAGACTTTAGAGAGAATGATCATATGGTTGCATATTATGATGAATTACAGAGCCAGAAGTCAGAGGAGGAAAGCCCAAAATGAAACACTTCTTATGACAGAAGAAGAAGTTCCAAACGATGAAGGAGCTGAGTTTTATCCTACTTGCAAACTTAGGTATCAGTCTACCACAATTTCACAAAAGACTCCTGGATCAGAGAAGGAAGACATTAATTACAGCTACAGGGGTAACCAGATATTAGCATTTGTGTTGGTTCCCTAAGCTCCAGTTCCCACAAAGATAAGTGACATATGCATATTCAATGGGTAGCATTACAGAAGAGGAAGCCGAGTCTTTTATATAAGGCAGTAAGGGCACCAAAACTTTGCCCCAGAGTGAAACTTTAACTTTATTATACTGGACAGTAAATCTGCTTTTTGCTAGAGAGAGAGAGAAAGAGAGAAAGACTATCTCTTTTTTCCAAACTGTTAAATATACAAACATCCTTAAAAAGATAGTCCAAAACAAAGACAGCTTACAAGATGTGCAAACAAATGAGAAACCCATGGAGAATTGTTGCCCAATAGTGAAGGCCAGAATTAGGAGGTGGTAGTGAGAATTCAATTCAGATCATTACTGTATTCATGAAGGTCTCCATGCTTTTATTTAGTCCGCAGATCAACTTTTTAAATAGAGCAGGATAATAATATTTCTTGTTATATTACTTTTTCTCAATACTAGTACAAAAGATAATTACTTTATTGCCTCTCTACCAAAATTTATCATGACCTAGGACTACTTACAAGAATAAATTATGTCAGAATTTAACATTTCTGTACTTTATTTTAAAGATGGGAGTTAAATTCACAGAACTCTGTAAAGAGAGTTTCTATCATCTTGAAGAAATCATACATATATATCTGTGAGCTGGAATAACTTATGTAGTAAGAAAAATGATAAATCAATTCTGTGAATATACTAATATATACTAATATACTTTGTTATGAGCTGTGAATATAGTAGTGGCTTTTCTCCTTATTTTTATTTTATAGATAATTTTAGATATAACTGACCGTTTAAAAAAGTAAGGCAGAAGCAACATGGCCACACACTTATTAGGTCCTTTGGTAAAAAATTTAACATTACCCAAAATGAAATCTGGCTTTTGCTCTCAGTTCCTAAAGGTCATCTCTAAATCCTTATAATGTCAGGCTCAACAAAAGTAACTTTACCTGGGGACCTGGGCCAACCAGAGAGTTACCATGTGATTTAGGGTGAGGGCTCTGAGTCATACAAACAATGTGATAATTTAAGATGAGTCACCCACCTGGTATCAGCTGATGTCCTGAGGGGGTGAAGACAGAGATCAATCACATGGGAATCAATCATGCCTACCTGATAGCTCCCCCCATTAAAACTCTGGACATCAAACTTTGGTGAGTATCCTTGCTTGGCATTGCTCTGTGTGTATTTTAATATGTGATACTGGGAGTGTAACACTGTACTGATTGTATGAGAAGAGGGTTAAGTAGAAGCTCCGTGTTCGGAACTCTCCTGGACTCCACTATGCCCTCTTCTTTTGTCTGATTTTAAGCTGCATCATTTCACTGTAAAAAACTGTGACTGTGAGTAGAGCACCTTTCAATGACTTCTGTGAATCCGTCCAGCCAATTTGGGAATCTGAGAGGGGTTTGGGGAATCTCCAAATTTGCAACTGATGTTGGAAGTGTGGGTGATCTCAGGTAGACTGTGTTCTCTACAAATGTGCACAGATCCAAACTCTAAAAAATCTATAATCAGGGGATATTTCATCTTATTTTGTGGAATGAATATTTTTGCAATTTAGAAATTTTGTTTTGTATATTTTAATATCTAAAGGACAATATTCCATTTGATTTTTATCATATATATTTAAACATATATAAAAGTGTTATGTAATTACATGAAATTCTAGGATATTTTCCAAATACATTTTTAAACTTTTTAAAAATAATTAACAAGACTGACTACCTATCATTGACATATGTATCATTCATATGGACTAAATACTTTTAAAATTAAGCCTATCTAACCTAAAAATAGTATATATTTAAGATGATAACAAATTTGACTATTTTATAAACATCACAGGTTAATTCTTCCTCATTTGTATTTTAAGTAATTTAATTGTTATATATTTTTCATAATTTATGGTAAACTTGAGGAATTTCACACTTTGAAGTCTTTACACAGACAATTCTTTAGTTTCCTAGTCAGAATATTATTAATTATTACATAGCCCTAAGGATCCTAATTATTGGAACTGTAATCCCAGCTGTCTAACAAAGCACTGGGGACACCTTTCTATAAAAAATGAGAAGGTCAAATACACCACACTGATTTAATTATTTCTTTTTAAGAGCTCAGAGACAAATGGAGTGTTTATAAACTCTTGCTGGTACAATGGTGTGAAAGGTAAATTTAAATGCCATTATCATTAATAAGTGCTTATTATATGCCTACTATGTGAAACCTGTACACAGAGGATTGTCAAGCCTCCTTCCTAGTAATGTGGTTTTGGAACCAGCCAAGGCCATTTTTAGCCTCAGAGCTTCAGAATGACTTGGGCCAGCCACGTGCATCAAAGTCCTCTAGGTGCTGGAGTGAGGAAATATGTTCTCATTACTTCCTCTTAGCACTGTAACCTGGTGACAGCTCTTCTTTCAGTCATGGGCCAGAGAAAGCAAGCCAAAAACCCTGTCATCTTCTGAATTCACAGCATGCGGCTGTAACATTTCTTTAAGACTTCTTTTTTTTTTTTTTTTTTTCTGTCTTCTACTGACAGTCTGTCAAACTCAGAGAAAGAGAAAAAATAAAAAAATCATCAAAGAAACCCATGTGTAGAATTTCCCTATAGGAATTTTCAGCAAGAGGGGTAAAAAAATATATATGAAAGTGCTACATTGACATTTGCCCTCCAGCAAAACATTAGTAAAAGGAAAAAAAAAATGTATGCTTGCCCACCCCTCAAATATATCCCGACATAAGAAAATGAAATGCTTCACTTTTGTGATAGATGAAAAGACCAATTGCTCAAACATGTTTTGCTGTGAGCAACTTTAAACATGTAAAAATTAAAAATCATCCCAAATATTCAGGTAGGCAAAAGTCAGTTTAAATTTACATTGATTTCAAGGTCAGAGTTGACAAAAATTTTGACAGAAACATAAAAAATGTTTTTAAATTTTGATATAAAACAGGTAATTAACACTGTAGTGTGTGATCACGAAAGCATTTAGATCACTTTAATTTAAAATCAATCTAGTAGCAAGTAGCATATAATTAAAAATACTGCATTTTAACATTATAACTGGCTATTGGATATTTAGAAAGACTTGCACTTTTAAAATTCAAAGTTTGCTTTATTGCAAGTGTTTTCTGAGTACACATACTATTTAGAAAATAAATCTGTATATTGTGTTATGGTAACAAAATACTTGTTAAGTTATTGCATTTTTGAATATAAACTCTTTGGGGGGAATACTTTTAGATTTACAGAAAAGTTGCAAAGTTAATACAAGGAATTAATTCTCCTACACTAACCCCACCACCTGGTTTCCTGCATTGCTAACATCTTATATTACCATAGTACATTTGTCAAAACTAACAAACTGGCATTAACATGTTACTCTTAACTAAATTATAAACTTTATTTGGGTTCTACCAGTTTTCCAGGATACAATCTCAGGGGCCACGTTGCATCTGGTTGTCATGTCATCCTTGTCTCTGACAGTTTGACAGTTCCCTTGATTTTCATGACCTTGACAGTATTAGGGAGTATTGGTTAGATCTCCTGTACAACGTCCCCACTTTGGACTGGTACAACTACTTTTTAATCTTATCAATTTGATGCATGTTTGTATAGTTTTGCTTATATGCAACTGTTGCATAACTAATAGCTCCATTAGATCAATTCATTTATTCATTCATTTCATCTCATTACTAAAAAGGAGGAAGCTGTACTTCTAGAAAGTCTTGGTAAAATTTTCTCTGCTATTCAGAGAACCTTATAACAAGAACAGTAATCAGAATGAGATTCACTCATTAAGTCTACAAGCATTTATTGAATGTTTACTTTGTGCCTGGCATTGTGCTTTGAAGTGGGAACACAGAAATAAAAGATGCAATTTCTTTCCTCAGAGAGGACATAGTAAAGAAGGGAAAAAAGTAAAGCAAACAGAAAACTGTCATAGAGAATTCAGTGGACTGAATGGGAGGGAGTTAATGTTAGAGACACTCCTAGACATAATGCCCACAAAGGCAGGTATCCATGACTGTAAAATAATTGAATGAGTTCAAATATATCTTGTTATCTTCATAAATATTATCTGCACTTCACTCTCTCAGAAAGAGATGTATAAAAATATCTGTTCAGGCAGACGAGGTAATAGCCAAAGTTAAGTGTTTTAGAATGAGTAGGGTTTCACCAGAGGAAGAAGTGAGCAAAAAGAGATCCAGGCAAAAGAAGCAAATGCTTTAGTGTGGCTGGAGCCTATGACACTAGCATGCTTTGAAAATGTCTTTGAATTTTATTGCAGTGAGGAAGGAACGTTAAGACAGGACTATTTCCTCTACTGATTTTAAATAAGAGCATAAAAAATAAGATTTGCATTTTTAAATATGTTGAATTGTTTTTATTAAAAGAGCAATTTAAATTATTCCACATATTGTAAATGTTTTTTCATTTCATATCCTTTTTAAACTTCTTCACATTTTAGAAATAATATTCTGTCAACAGTGTGGAGAATAAACTGGGGGAAAGAAACTAGAAGCAGGAAATGACTAACAAGAAAACTGTTAGTACAATCAAGACAAAATAATGAGGTTATAAACTAGGGATGGGGAACATTTTTAAAGAAAGGTAAAATCTGTAGGACATGCATGAAATTGAATATGAAAAATAAGACATTAAGAGAACAGAAGGTATCACTTTTGAATTTCTACTTAGTTGATAGGTGACTACTGGTGTGAGCTACCTAAGACAGGGAATGTAAAAGGCAAGGAGTGTGTGTGTGTGTGGGGGGGGGGGGGAGTAGGGAGATGTGAACATATTTCAGTTTTAAACAGATTGGGTTTAAAATGTCTAAGTTTAAAGGTATAATGTAGTGATGCCCAATAGGCTAGTGATTATTGGAAATGAAGCTAAAGAGAAAGATGGGCTAGGGATACAGTTTGGAAGACATTATTATATAGACAGTATTAGAAATAAAACAAACAAAAAAACAAACAAACAAACTAGATGATATCTACCAGAATCATATAGAATGAGGAAAAAAAAGCTGCTGTTGGAACTCTCAGAAAACACTCACATTTAATGCATAGGCTAGCCAGGCAAAGACCACTAGAAAGAATGACAAGCAAAAGTAGAGTAGAACCAAGAAAAAATTATCACAGAAACCACAATGGAGGTTCAATATTCAAGAACAGATATTCAAAAAGCAGAGAACAATCAACATTGCCAAAGTTATAGACAGGTCAGTTAATATAGGTATATTATTTAAAAATAATTTTTCATTGGATATCTGTAATGATTTAATTTTATTAAAAACATTTTTTTCCTTTATTGATTTTAGAGAGAGAGGAAGGGAGAGGGAAAGAGATATTGAAACATTAATGAGAGAGAACATCGACTGGCTGCCTCCTGCATGCCCCCCACTGGGGATTTGGCCTACAACCTGGTCATGTGCCCTGCCTAGGAATCGAACCAGTGACTTCTTGGTGCATGGGTTGACGCTCAACCACTGAACCACACCAGCTGGGCTATAATGATTTAATTTTAAAGGAGTATTCAAAGAATATTTTAAACTAACTGTTTTAGGATCCATTTGCTAATATATGATAATCAATACAAAAATCTTTAAAAAGCTTGTGACAAAAACTGAATTTTTCTTTCTGTGTAGCCCTCTCCTTTCTGGTATTCTATTCTGCAATCTCTAGCTACAATGACATCCCTGGACTCATGGTGCTATCCCCTCAATTCAGGAAAACCTCACCAGGTTCTGTCTGGGCTCTTTCTCTTTGTGCTTAAGCCTGGAAATCTTCTCCAGGAAGTAATCGGAGACAATGGTTTTTGACTCAGATGAGGAATCTTGGTATCTTATTCTTATCATAAATATATCAGGTGACTTATTCATTTCTTTAGGACAGAAACTACTGGTAATAAATGTGTGGACCACCATCAAAGGCAGTTCAACATGGTGGCACAGAAAGATCCTGATCTCACCTCATTCCAAAGACAGAAAACTTTACAGCTACATACAGAATAATTTCCTCCAAAAATACCTGAAAACTAGAACAAACATCCATAACAAAAGATAACAGGGCCACACTGATTAGAAGAGGCAGAGACAGAGTTTTGCTAAATATCCCACTCCAAGAAGGGTGACCCACAATAAGGAGGAATCTAAAAAACATGGAACTGCTCTCTGGAGAGCGAGAGGTTTGCGCCACACACATCAGGCACCTCAATCCTCGGGTTTAACACTGGGGAGATGAGCCTCCAAAACTTCTGGCTCTGACACCAATGGGGACTACATATGTAAGAACCATAGTACTGTCAGGAACAGAGAACACAATCTTAAAGTGCTCACATAAACACATATGCCTCCTAATGAAGCACAAAAGTAGAAGTTTAAAAAAGTGCTTAGGCCAGAAATGAAGGAAACCAACTTACTAATCTTAAGGCATCTGCTGAAAAGGCAGGAACTTCTGGGACTCTCTCCAGGAACAAAGAAGCTGGCAGGAACCATTTTTGCTATTTCATTTTACCTTGCTAGTGTCAGTGCTGCTGGGCACCATTTTGGTCCTTTCCATCTAATTTGCTGGTGCTGATGGGTATACTCTGCCTACCATTTCATACCAGCTAGCTGGGAAAGTGCCCCATTTGCCCCTCCACACTCCAGAGGGGTATTCCAGAGAGGTAAATGCCTAGCTCATTTCATGTCACAGCCTCATCAGAGCTGGCCAGGTGCAAACAGTCGACACAGAGGACACCTAAAGAGCAACCTGGCTCTGGTGTCCAGGAAGAATTACACTTCTGGACCCCATCTATCATCTCCTATTCAAGGCCACTCCTTCAAGACTAGAAAAGGTAGCTGTCTCATCTAATACATAGAAATAAACCCAGAGAGTCAAATACAATGAGAAGACAAAGAAATATGACACAAACAAAAGAACAAAACAAAACCTTAGAACAAGACCTTAATGAAATAGAGATAAGTAATATTCCTGACAAAGAGTTCAAAGTAATGATCATATAGATGCTCATCAAATTCAGGAGAAGAATGGATAAACACAGGGGGAACTTCAACAAAGAAACAGAAAATACAACTAAGCACTAAATAGAAGAGATGCAGATTAGTACAACTAACCTGAAAAATACAACAAAAGGATTCAAAAGTAGACTGAATGAAGCAGAATGAAGAATGGACCAGCAAGCTGGAAGACAAAGCAATGGACTTCAAACAGACAAAGCATAAAAAAGAAAAAAAAGATATTAAGATACTTTAAGAGACCTATGAGACAACATCAAACAGAAATAGCATTCACATTATAGGGTCTCAGAAGAGGAGAAAGAAAAAAGATCATAAAACTTTTTGGAAGAAATAATGGCTGAAAACTTTTTTAATCTGGGGAAGGATATAGACATCCAGGTTCAGAAAGCCCAGAGAATTCCAAATAAAATAAAACCAGAGATCCACATTAAAACGCAGTATAATTAAAATGTAAAAATTTAAAGATAAAAAGAGAATCCTAAAAGCAGCAAGAGAAAATAACATGTTACAAAGCTATCAGCAGATTTTCCAGTACAAATTTTGCAGGCAAAAAAGGAGTGGCATGACATATTTAAAGTGCTGAAAGAGAAAAACTCTTTTTTATGAATATATTTATTCATAAATATACGAATAATCACTTATAAAGTTAATATGAAGGTCAAAAAACAAAAGTTGTAAAATTATAGTAACTAGTTAAGGGATACATAAAATAAAAAAAATAAAATGTGCTATCAGAAAGATAACACTCAATTGGGGAGGTAAAAATGTAGAGTTTGGGAATGTGTTCAAATTTAAGCTGTTATCAACTTAAAATAGACTGTCATGTATATATGATGTTAAATGTGAAACTCATGACCAAAAGAAATTTAAAAGAAAGCTAAGCATAACACCAAAGAAAGTCCTCAAACCATAGGAAATAAAAGAGAATAAAGGAAAAGAGAAAACTTACAAAACCACCAGCAAACAGTGAACAAAATGACAATAAGCATATACCTATCAATAATTAGAATAAATGCTAATGGGCTAAATTTTCCCATTAAAATACATAGAGTAGCTTAATAGATAAAAGGAAAAAAAAAACAAGGCTCATCTATATGCTACCTACAAAAAAATTCCAAAAAAGCACACTTCAGAAGTAAGGACACATACATACTGCGACAGGAGAGAAGGAGAAAGCTATTCCATGCAAATAAATGTGAAAAGAAAGCTGATGTAACTATACTTACATCAGACAAAATAGACTTTAAAATTAAGACTGTACTAGAAGACAAAACAAAGGCATTACATAATGATAAAGGGATCAATCCAACAAGAAGAAATAACATTTATAAATATACATGCACCGAACAGAGGAGCACCAGAATATATAAAACATATATTAACAGATCTAAAAGGAGAAATTACAATACTATAATAATAGCAGGAGACTTTAAACCCCACTTTCAACAATGGATAGATCATCCAGACAGAAAAACAAAAAGGAAACACTAACCTTAAACAACACATTAGATCAGATTAGCATAATATCCTCAAGTGTACATGGAACATTCTCCAGAATAAATCACATGTTAAGCCACAAAACAAACCTTGATACATTAAAAAAAATAAAATCATATCAAATATGTCTTTCAACCACAGTGGAATGAAACTAGAAATCAATTACAAAAAGAAAACTGAAACATACACACACAAATCCAAAAAAAGTTGAAATTACCCACATGCTACTAAAACAAAAAAACCCAAAATGGGTCATAGGAGAAATAAAAAAGAAAAAAAAATATGTAGAGACAAATTAAACCAAAAATATGACATACTAAAAATTATGGGATGCAACCAAAGTGGTTATAAAAGGAAAGTTTATAGTAGTGGAGGCCTACCTCAAAACACAAGAAAAATATGAAATAAAAAAACTAACTCTATACCTAAAGAAACTAAAAAGAGAACAAAGCCTAAAATTAGTAAAAGAAATAAAATTTACCAACAAATTAGACAATCTAGAAGAAATGCATAAATACTTGGAAATATACAATTTTCCAAAGCTGAATTATGAGATAAAAGAAATTCTGAATAGACCAATTCATAGTAAGGACACTGATTTAGTATGAAAAAATTCCCAACGAACTAAAATCCAGGACCGGTCATCACTGGTGAACTCTAATATTCAAAGATTTAATACCTATCCTAAATTTAACAAGGGAATAAGAGGGAGCATCCAAACTTATTTTATGAGGCCTGCATTATCCTGATGCCAAAACCAGATAAAGACACCAGAAAGAAAGAAAGAAAATTACAGGCCAAAATCACTGTTGAATATAGATGGAAAAAAAAATCCTCAATGAAATATTAGCAAACCAAAATCAACAATACTTTAAGAGGATCATATACCACAATCAAGTGGGATTTATTCCGGGGATGTGGGGATGGTTCAATATCTGCAAATCAATCACGGGGTACAGTACATCAACAAAATGAAGGATAAAGTCATATGATCATCTCAGTAGATGCAGAAAAAACATTTTATAAAATTCAACATTTACTTATTATAAAAATTCTCAATGAAATGCATATAGAAGGAGCACAGCTCTAAATAATAAAGGTTATTTTTGACAAACCCACAGCCGATATCATACTTAACAGTAAAAAGCTTAAAGATTTTCCTCTAAGATTAGAAACAAGACAAAGATGCCCACTCCCCCTACTTTTATTCAACACAGTATTGGAAGTCCTAGCCACAGAAATTAGGTAAGAAAGAGAAGTAAAAGGCATTTAAATGGAAAAGGAAAAAGTAAAACTGTCACTATTTGCAGATAACATAATGCTATATCTAGAAAATCCTAAAGACTCCACCAAAACACTGCTAGAACTAATGAATGAATTCAGTAAAACTGGAGGATACAAGAGTATTATGTAAAAATCTATTGCATTTCTATATATTAATAACAAGCTATAAAAAAGATAAATTAAAAATACAATCCTATTTACAATTGCATCAAAAAGAATAAAATACCTAGAAATAAATTTAACCAAGGAGGTGAAAGATGTGTACACTGATTGTAAGAAACTGATGAAAAAAACTGAAGATTATAAATAAATAGAAAGATAATGTGTGCTCACGGATTGATTAATATTGTTAAAATACCTATAGCACCCAAAGCAATCTACAGATTCAATATAATCCCTATAAAAATTCTAATGGAATTTTCCACAGAACAAAAACAAATAGTTCTAAAATTTGTAGGGAACAATAAAAGACCCTGAGTAGCCAAAGTAATTTTGAGAAAGAAAAAGAAAGCTGGTGGTTACCAAGTTCTTTGATTTCAAGTTATACTACAAAGCTATAGTAATCAAACAGTAAGGTATTGGCATGAAAAACAGACATATAGATCTATGGGATAGAATAAGGAGCCCAGAAATAAACTCATATATATGTCTATTAATTCACAACAACAACAACAACAACAACAACAACAAAAAAACAGCAAGAATATTAAAAAGGGGAAAGGGTGGTCAATAAATGGTGTTGGGAAAACTGGACAGCTATATGCAAAAGAATAAAACTGGATAATTATTTTATACATATACAAAAATTTCCTCAAAATGGAGTAAAGACTTGAATGTAAGACCCAAAACCACAAAACTCTGTCACATGGTAAGCTCCTTGACGTGAATCTTAACAATTTTTTTGGGTTGGGGGTGGTCTGGCTCCAGAGGCAAGGGTGACAAAAGCAAAAATAAGCAAATAGGATTACATCAAACTAAAAAGGTAACTGTCTACAAAACAAAAAATGTAATGACTGAATAAAAGATATCTGCAAATCATGTATCTGATAAGATGTTAATACCCCAAATATATGAAGAACACATACAACTCAATAATAAAAAAATCTGATTAAAAAATGGACAGAGGATCAGAATAGGTATTTTTTCAGAGAAGACGTAAAGACTGCCAACAGGCACATGAAAAGACAGTCATCATCAATAATCATCAGGGAAATGTAAATGCAAATCAAAGTATAATGAGATATCATCTCACATCTGTCAGAATGGCTATTATAAAAAAGTCAACAACAAACAGTGTTATAGGAAAAAGGGAACCCTAGTGAACTGTTGTTTAAAGAATAAATTAGTAAAGCCAATATAAAGAACAGAATGGAAATCTTTCAAAAAATTAAATATAGAACTACCATATGATCTAGCAATTCCACCTCTGGGTATCCATCTGAAGAAAATCAAAATGCTGATTTGGAAAGCTATCACATGCCTATATTATGTTCACTGCAGCATTATTTACCATAGTTGAGATATGAATGTAACATAAGTGTTAATTGATAGATGAATAGATAAAAAGATGTGATACACACACATGCACAGAGTCACATACAATGGAATATTACTCAGTCAAAAAGAATAAAATCTTGCCATTTGTGAGAACATGAAAGAGCCTTGAAGAGTATTATGCTAAGTAAAATAAGTCAGACGGAGAAAGACAAAAATCACACAATTTCACTTATGTGTGAAATCTGAAAAACAGACCAAAAAACACACAAGCAAAACACATAGTTACAAAAAACAGACTGGTGGTTGCCAGAGCAGAGAAAGTTTGCAGGGGTCAAACTAAATGAAGGAGATCAAGAAGTATAAACTTTCAGTTATAAAATAGATGTGTCATAGGAATGTAATATACAGCAATAGGAAATAGTCAATGATACTGTATTAACTGTGTATGGTGACATATGGTAACTAGACTTATTATGGTGATCATTTCGCAGTATTTACAAATGTCAAACTATTTGTAATGCATGGAATATCACATAATAGAGGGTGTCAATTATACTTCAATTTTAAAAATTGTGGACCTCATTGCTTCCAAGAAATGATATTAATACAGTTAATTGATTTTAATAGTTTCATTCTTTGAAAAAAAAAAAACTATGTAAAAACTAATACAAGGACAATTTTTGAGACCATTATTTTAACACTGTGTTTATTCTATTAAATACTCTACAGCAATGCTTCAAAAATACTGGAAATCTTTAATTTGGTACAAGTAGATAAAAATAATTTAACAACCAGTACATTCCTGAAATTTCTGGAAAGTGCTCAACTCATTATATAATGTATTTTTCTATTTTTCGAAACCACATTGCATCCTTGTACTGCTTTGTAAAAATATAAAACCACATAGCTGGATTTATTTCAATTGACAGAAAACAAATTTCACGTTAAAAAAAAATCCTTCAGTAAATGCTGTACAAGATAGAAG
The DNA here is from genome assembly GCF_014108415.1 of Molossus molossus. Taxonomy (NCBI): domain Eukaryota; kingdom Metazoa; phylum Chordata; class Mammalia; order Chiroptera; family Molossidae; genus Molossus; species Molossus molossus. The sequence goes on from NW_023425388.1 coordinate 87,955,316, forward strand.
ACCAACAGCAGAGTTCTATAACTGATTAGGAATTGCCAAATTCTTCCAATTATAATGGATTAAAAAATTCCCTTTGTAAAAACAAGAACAAGTGGTAATAAAATCACAAAACGGAACATTAGCAGAGTGCAATAAAATATTTTCTTTACTGTTTTTATTCCTTAAAGCTAAATAAAGTATCTTAAAAGTAAAATGAGGAAAATCAACAGAAATAAAAATAGATAAGAGAAAACCACATGCAAGGAAAACAGGCAAACAGAATGTCTAAATAACCACTTTAAATAGTAAAAACATTCCTGTTTAAAAAGTTAAAAAATAAAACCTATTTAAATCAAGGAGAAAATCAAATCTGAAAGTACAGGATATCTACAAATTACTGATCATGATAATTTTGTATGAGAACTTCTGGACACTGGCCTAGTATGAAAATGTAGTAAAATGAGGGGTGGATCTTATATACAGATGAAGACTTCCAAGATGTATTTAATGGGGAGACATGCAGAACACAGAGTAATCTCCCTCGCGTGTTAAAAATCTGGAAAGGGTTACATGTCATTGTACATCAGTATGTATTGTTGGATTTTATTTACCACATACAATAAGCACATTTTCATAGTAAAATAAAATTTAAGGAAAAAACTTAATATAAAGTTAATAGAATAATTGATTCCCTATTCAATACAGATTCCTATACATACACAGACATTTACAAATATGCACAGACTCTTTTTGTTCCATGGACATTTATGTTCCATATCCTTTTTCACAAAAGCTCAAGAAGCTTTGAGAAGATTCAGTCACAAGAATAGAGGAGCATTAACATAAGAAAATTAAGCATAAAGTCTAAAAATAGGGATACAGTAGAGGAACCAGGCAAAGACAATCTAAGAATGAGCAAAAGGAAGTCTCAGACAACTGTGCCAGCAGACATTAAAACTACTGTAAAAACAAAATAGGGCCCACTGAAGAAAAATTTACAGAAAAAAGATAGAGATAAGTTATTTAATTGTATGAAAAATTTTATTAAAATATAGAGCATAAGATATAAAGGTAAACTTACTTTCATGTTTAAAAAAAATTAAGTACACTATAAAAGATATGAATATATTATTAACTCCAGGATAAAAATTGTAGAAGAAAATTTTATTTCACTGTACATTACATGGCCTAGCAGTGAACAATATTCATAGCAACCTAACACAAACATCGAATATGCATTTAGCAACATTTGTGGAGAAAGAAAGTGAGCTAAATATATTATCTACCATAGAAGATAATGTCTAAAATGGAGATTGTAGTATGTGCATTTGATTTAGATATATGCAGATTAAAATCTGAAACTAGATAGCTAAAACAGAGAAAACTGATTGCCCTTGGCAGCAGGATAAGAAACAAGGGGTGTGTGCACAGGGACTGGTTTCCATTTTTGTAAACCTTATCTACCTATATGATTTTAAAGTGTTTTCATATAAATAATTTTCAATAAATAAAGTATATTAACAAAAAAAAGAGAAAAACAATTCCCCAAAGGAGAAGATACCTAAACTCATTGTTGATCAGAAAAACTTAAATTATGGCAAAGAATGAGACCACCTATGTCTTCCCGGTTGACGAAAAATTGGAAATTCTCTATCACTGCTGTGGGGAATACTCAAAAAGGACACTCTGATGTCACACAAAGTAAAGGAAACCATCAGTTTAACCATGGAGAATAACAATATTATATTTATAATATTATAATACTTCTTGGTCATATCACTTTTTGGTGAATATATACTGTTCAAAGACTAACTTTTTAAATCTAACATTTTGCAGGCTTTTGAAGTAGCTGTATGAGTAGTTGTTCTCAGCACTCTTTCCAGAAGGTATATTAGAATCAGACCAAACACAATGAAAACCTCTTCTCTCTGCTATATCATATATCACCATATGAGAATGGTGCTATCTGGAACCTACTTTACTCACTATTTTAAAATTGATTTTATAAGTATTTCACATTTTTTAAGGAAGTTAGTATTTGATCATCATTAAATATTAAAACAGGGATGTATGTAGTTTTTTTAAAAATTTTAATTACTCATGAAGATGTAATGAAAAAAGAAAGTAAGTAAAACCATTTTCTAAAGCTATTATATTACTGGTACTTGGCAAATGATTTAATTTCTTTTAGCAGTAAATACCAATATAGTTTTATAAAGATTTTACTAAACTGATCTCTATGTATTGAAAGCATCAGACTACTACATGATGACTTAAAAATAACACACAATATTCAGTACTTGTCATATTCCAGGTACTGTTCTGAGCACTAGCAAGTATTACCTCAATTCTCAAAGCCACTTCAATATTGTAGGTTGTCTGAGTCCAAAAGTTAGATCCAGATTTGAATCCACACCATCAGACTCTGCCTCTATGTTCTAGGCAAGTAAAAGCCAACTCTATAGTGTAGAATAAGTAACCAGAGGGCAGAAAAGACTGTAAGAAATGGGAAAATCTAAGGCCCAAAAGAGGAGAATAAGATACAGGAACTGTCTGGGCCTGTATAAAAGGCAATGAGAAATACATTTTAAATTGTAGCCTTTCAAATAATTTGAACAGTAGTGAGTCACTATCATCTGTCTCCACACTAAGTTTAAAATTGTGATTTATATATATATATATATAAAATTTTGAATTTCTTTTTTGAATTATTTTCAGGTTTTAAAATTTTATTTTAAAAATATTAATGAATTTTACATTCCAGAGGCAATTCTTTTCATATGATATAGAAATTCTTTCTCTGGCCAGGTGGCTCAGTTGGTTGGAGCATCGTCCAGTATATCAAAAGGTTTTGGGTTCGGTTTCCAGTCAGGGCACATACCTAGGTTGTGGGTTTGATCCCCAGTCTGTACGCCTATGGGAGACAGCCGATCCTTACTCCTCTCTCACATCAATGATTCTCTCTGATCTCTCTCTCTCCTGTCTTCTTTCTCTAAAAAAAAACATATCCTCAGATGAGTATAAAATAATAAACTTTTTTAATGGTATTTTATCACATATAATTATGAATTAAATTGAGATTTAGATATTGTTATGTTATTTTTTTTGAGTGTCCATTCCAATATGATTTACCTTCTTCATGAAAAACACCATCATAAATTATTTTAGTGAAAACATATTGGAGTTAAAAATCAATATTTTCTTCATATGAAAACATTTTTATTTAACCATGAGACTTTAAAGTAGTTTTGCTAGGTAATTAATAGTTAATTGATGGTTATTTTCTCTTAGCACTTTCAATATACCATTTTATGTATGTCTAGCTTGTGTCAAAGTTTTGAGAAATTTCCTATAGGTCAAGTCATTATTTCATAGGTGATATGTCCTATTCCTCTCTGGATGTTTTTAAGACCTCTCTTTGGCATGAAATTTCATCTCAGCATGTCTATATATATATACTTACCATATATTGAGCTTCCTGAATCTGTTGACTTGTCTTTTATCAATTATGGAAAATATTTAGTCCTTTATGCCTTTAAATCTGTTTAAAAAGTTTTTATTGACTTTTTGATAGAGAGGAAGGAAGGAAAAATATAGATGACAGAGAAACATCAACTGGCTGTCTCCTGCATGCTGTCTACTGGGGATCAAGTCTCCAACTTGGGCATGTGCCCTGACCCAGAATGGTTCAGGCAACCTCCTGGTGCATGGGACTATACTGAATCCACTGAGTCACACTGGCTGGGCATACACCTTTAAATATTTTTAATTACTCCCTTCTCTACTTCTGGAACGTTATATAACTATATACTATAATTTCTCATTTCACTCTATATGTGTTTATATCTTTCATCTACTTGTCTATGTTGCATTCTGATAAATTTATTCAAATTTTTATCTCCCATTCCACTTTGTACTCATCTTTTTCTGCTATTCAACCTATCAAGTTTTTATTTTACTCTTGTTTTTAAAAGTTTTTACATGGTCTCATTTTGACAGTCTCTACCTTGCTTTTTTATTTTATTTTTTAATCTTCACCCGAGGATATTTATCTATTTATCATCTGAGGGAGGGAGAGAGAGAAACATAAATGTGAGAAAGACACATCGACTGGTTGCCTCCCAAATAACCACACCAAGGCCGGGGACAAACTGCAACCAAGGCACATGCCCTTGACCAGAACTGAACACATGACTCATTGGTTGGCAGGCTGGTGCTCTAACCACTGAGCTAAACCGGCCAGGGCTCTACCTTGCTTTTTAAAATACATTTATCTTTTAGCTTTAGACATTTTAATATATAGGTCACAGTACATTCGGTTTGTTTGATTTGTTTTTTTTTTTCTGCTGACTTATAGTTGCTTACTTCCATGAATGTTTCGTACTTTTAGTTTAGGGGTTCACATGTTATTGAAGGTGATTTGTGGGAATCATAAAGGTATAATTAAAGATGCTTTCCTAGAAAGAAATGCACAAAATATTCTTTAGGGAGCACTACCAAAGTGAAATCACTTTAATCCCTTTGAGGGTTTCTGTTTCTGTATAGGCATTTCATGTCCAGACCTGCTACGTTGCTAGGAATCCAAGGCTTTCCCTACATTACGCATCTCTGACATTAGTTTTGGTCTTAGTGAGGGATAGAGGAAGGTTAGGCAGTGAAGGATGGGACCATGGGAAGGGAAAGCTGAGACATAGGGGGAGGTTTGTGAGGACTTGGAGTTCAGCACCCAGGCAGAACCCAGTACACAGTATATCTGGAGGTTTATTTGGACTCTACAGAATTCAAAATAAAACTAAAATCAACATGTGCCTCCAAAGCCAGAAACTCCCAGTCCCCATTTATAGAATGCAAATTAGAAGCTCCTGGAAGGAGTACAGATCAATTACACAATAAAAATCATGTCAAGTTTGGCTTTAGGCAGGAAGGGAACAGATAATTCCTTTTTCTGGGACCCTGATGGGTTTATACCTACTGGTTACTGGTTGGATTGCCGAATGAGTTTTGTTGCTGAACTATAGAGTGCATTTCTATTGCAGAAATCCAGGTTACTTTAAAAAGGATCACAGGAAACCAAAATTGGATTTAGAAAAGAATCCAAGAACAAGCATAGGGTTGCTCCAAGGGCTTTCTCCCTCCTCCTCACTAATAGACTGGGATGAGTTGAAATGATCAAAAAAGGGAAGTCACTAATGCCCTTATCGATCCCTGGAGCTATTGTATTTGTTCTTAACCACATCCAACTAAGTTGTCTCTTCCCTGGGAGTATAGCTTCTGTGCAAATGTCAGGAGTAGCTAATCAATGTCTGTTTTAAATCAGAACCTGTCGACTTCCAACTAGGGAATGTTATGGGACAATATATATCTTTGCTAGTCAAATCTGCTCCAATTCACCAGATAGAGCAAGCTTTTTAAAATCAGTGATATCCATATATGCTTTTTCCTGAAGAGTAATATGAATTTAGAGCTAGATGACCCAGGGCTAAACCCAGTCAGGTGGAAAACACAAGCTTTAAAATGTATGGATATTCCTAAGGCAGAATTCCTTGAAAGGACCAATCGGAGGCTAGGAAGGCATATATCTACTCCTAGACAAAGGAGCTTCACTGGCAACCCACTTGGGTCCTCTCCCTACTGCGGGGAGTGTTTCTATCTTTCAAATAAAACTTTCCTTTCTCTTACCCCTTTGTCCATTATTGATTTTGCAAGACAATGAAGCCAGACTCCATCACCACCACTTGGTTTCATCAAGACAACCCCATTTAAGGCTTACCACTCACAGCTTCCTGCTACAGTTTGTTTGCTGGTATGCATTTTCATTTATGCTTTTGAAGGTTTCTTTTACTTTCAACATACTCAGCAATGCAATAAAACTTATTTCTTGCATTTATTCAAGAATCTAGTTGATTTTATCCAGAAGTTCCTTCAGCATGTCTACTTACCCTTAGAGCTAAGTGTAAGTCCTTTTACACCTTCTTATGCAAGATAAGCTATATGAACTCTGAGAAAAAAAGATACCCATTAGAAGGACTCTCTATGGCTAATTTGGCTCAGATTTTAAAAACAGAATCTAGTAGTCATTTCTCTACAGGGGCCTATCATTCTAATGGCACTTCAGGGAGAAGCCTGCACTAAGCTTCCTGCCTCCTGCCCTGAACTACCTGCTTGCACTGTGTTCCTGCCATCTGAGCCAATCCTTACAAAGGAGTTCCTGAAACCCTATTTTAACCAATAGGACTGAGGCTTTCCCCATCCAATCAGAGCTATGTAGCTATTGCCCCATCAGCATCTTCACCAATCAATGAATGGTTCCATTTCTACCACTCAGAACAGTGCCTTTTGTATCAATCAAACTGTGAGATTTGAAGTCCTCATTTGCATGAGAACCAATTAATCAGGAACCAAGGTGTGAGGACTTCTGTCTATATAGAAGTCTACTTTTCTCTGGCTCCGAGAGCACACTTTCCCTTTCCACTGAAGCCTGAAAATTGGGTAGGGTGCTTGTTAGCACTGTACAATCTCAGGTCATAGCTGAGACATTCAGAATTAGAATCTGCATTTTTGGCAAGATTCCTAGGTGACCTGAATTCACTTTGAAGTTTAAGAGACATGACTCTAACAGACTTTAAAATACTTTTTTTCAATATTTAAGAATGAATGAATAAAAATTAAAGTTTGCATAATAATCTTCAATAGACACAAACAGTGTGGTGATGGCCAGAGGAAGGGGTGGCAGTGGCAGGGTAAGGGTGAGCAAAGGGGGTGGGGATGGGGACATCTGTAATAATGTCGGCAATATAAATAAAGTAAAAATAAAAATAAAATTTAAAGTTTGGGTGGACTTTCACCAATATATTTTTAGTAATTAGTGTCTATTTTCAATGTCTTATCATACTTGTATGTCAGTAAACGTCTTTAAAGTAGACATGGCTTTTCAAGTTTTCAGATGGAGATGGTTCAAAGAGAAATGACAGGAGGGGGGTGCTCGATACAATTGGTAACATTTAGGTCTGTAGGATTAGAAAGTTCAACTGGATCTGAAATTTATAGGCTCAAATAGATTAGGTAATTTTTCTAAACTTCATACAGCTTGTTACTTACTAAAAAAGCTAAGTTCTCTTAAAGTTAGCATTATGCCACCATGTCATATTCTCCTGCATGCTAGGCCGAATAACTCCACTGTCTTTTCAAGTTTACAAGTCCCATCTGGTTATTAACTTCCTGCTTTCACTCTCTGCTGACTTTAGGGAAATAACATAAGTGCAGTACTTATTTTGCACTCAATTTCTTATACAACACACAAAACAAAATCCAGATTTATTTTTCCCATTTCATTTCATTTTATTTTGTATATAGTTTAATAATGTATCTTTGGACAAACTAAGCCTAATCCATATGAAATTAAAATAAATTAGTTATTTGTATTTTGGTAATATAAGTTAAAAGCTGTAAAGATTGACATACTTGTTTTTATCACACAGTGTTTTAATGCTAAGCTCTGTGAAAAGTCAGTGAATACGTCAATCAATTTTTTTCCTTAACTGTGGTTAAACATTTAAAATCAACATTTTGTAAAATAACAAATTTAAATATTTAATCTTTTGATATTTGTGCTCAGTTATATTAAAACTCTTTAAGAAATATATTTCTAAATTCAAATAAATGGGCCATAATTATTTATTCAGTACTATTATTTGAAATTTCTTTCCTAATTTATTATTGTTATAGTCTACTTCTTTCTTTTAAAAAATATTTTTTTCTGTTTTTGATTTTAGAGAGAAAGGAGGGGAGACTGAGAGAGAGATAGAAACATCAATGAGAGAGAACATTGATTGGCCCACAACCTGGGCATATGCCCTGTCCAGGAACTAAACTAGCGACCTCTTGGTGCATGGTGATGCTCAACCACTGAGCCACACTGGCTGTGCCTAAAGTCTACTTCTTGATTTTTAAAAAAAATTTAATTGAATATATGGAAAAGTTAGTAAATCTGAAAATTTTATTTCACTTTTTCATGCTACTATTACATTTTTGTGATAATGCAGTGATCTATTTCCTAACTTGGGATGTATTAATTCATAAATTTTTAACATAAAACAACTTTTGATGTTATTAAGGGGATCATTTTTATAATATATCATTTTACTTGGTTAAATGCTTTGAAATCAAATCTAGTATTAAGAACTTGGAAATATTTTCTCATATTTCAAAACAGATGATACTTCATTTCTCTCAATTCTTCACGACTCTGTCTACACTCAAGAATCACCTGTGTAGATTTAGAAACACTCACCAGTCAATTACCTCGTAATCTCCTAGGTGTGAAACATAGATATTAGTACTTTTTAAAGGCTCCTTGTATGACTCTAACATTTATCTAGAGTTAGGAACCACTAATTAGTTATTCAATCAAGTTTCAAAAAACAATTCTGTTTAAAAAAATAGTCTAAATATATTTATTTGGAGATAGTATACTGAAAAAGTTGCTGTTTTCTGAGGCTGATAAAACACTTTATCCAGTGAGAGAAATTCATTTTAATAAATATATATAATCCATATGAAATATAAATCTTACATCAAATCACCCTTCATTTTTTTTAACTGATAACTCATTCAGCATTTTCTACAGTGTGTTATATTTACAAAGACTCTTTTTAAAAATTTCATGAAAATCAAATGGCGGCCGAGTGAACAGAAGCTACACAGACCGTCTCCCAGACCAAACTGGAATTACAACTATAACACAGACAAATCGACGGGAAAAACCAACAGAAAAGCAGCTTGCGAGGACCATATAACCAGGGACTATGACTCGATCCTGGTAGGCTTGCGAAGGCGCGAGACAGGGGCTGGGAGCCTGTGGTCCTCAGCATGGCAGGGCCCTCGGGTTACACTCCCAAGTGGCTCCACGGTGCAGAGCCGGGACAGAGGCTAAAAAAGCCACAGCTACTCACCGTGGGCTCCGGCAGAGGGAGGGCAGACTGGACTGGAACTGTGTCGGGACACTCGGGATTTGGTGGGCGCTCAGAGCTTTTGCTGAGTGGCAGCCACGCAGGACGGCGGCCATATTGCTCCTTCCCAGGGCTCTGGGGCGAGGCGGTGGCCCCTCCCTCGGAAATCCAACCCCACCCTGTGGGCCATTGAAGTGATAATTGAAGCTCATTAACAACCATAATCTGCTCCACCCTCAGAAAATCCCCTTATGCTGAGCACCTGAGGGAGTTTTTCATTCAACTGACAACCCAAAACTCATCAAGTAACCTCGACTGCTAGCCTCCAGGCAAAAAGCTAGAGGATAACAGTACCTTTCCTGGGCTAGCAACTCTAGCCAGGAAAGTAAGACTTGACAGTGGTGTTTAACGTGGGTCCTCCCTCATTCATCTAAACCCAGGAGAGGGAGCCACAAAGAGCAGAACACCAACACCCACAGGGAAAACTTGACAGACTCCAAAGCAAACTGTGATAGCCAAAATGGTGAAACACAGAAACAGAAGCCAAATGAAAGAGCAAGAGACCTCCAACGAAGATGAGATCAATGTGGAGCAATTAGGCATGTTAACAGAGCTAGAATTCAAGCCATGATCTTGAGGAAGTTCAACAGCATGAGTAAGGACATAGAGATGCTGAAAATAAGCCAACTGGAAATTAAAATCCATCAAGAAGAGATAAAAAATGACATATCAGAAATTAAAAACACATTGGAAGGTTTAAAAAGCAGAGTAGAGGAAGCTGAGGACCGGATCAGTGAATTAGAAGACAGCAGAGTAGAAAAAATCAACCAATCAGAAAAACAAAAGGAAAAAACTATTAAAAAACAGGAAGACAGTTTAAGAGAACTGTGGGACAACTGGAAACGTAATAATATTCACATCATAGGAGTCCCCGAAGGAGAAGATAATGAGCAAGGGATAGAGAATATATTCAAAGATATAGTGACAGAAAACGTCCCTAATTTGGTGAAGGAAGAAGGCATTCAAGTTCAAGAAGCACAGAGAGTCCCAAGTAAGAAGAACCCAAACAGGCCCACACCAAGACACATAGTAATTAAAATGCCACAAATTAAAGACAAAGAGAGAATCCTAAAAGCAGCAAGAGATAAGCAACAGGTTACCTACAAAGGAAACCCCATAAGGCTCTCAGCTGACTTCTCAACAGAAACACTACAGGCCAGAAGGGAATGGCATGAAGTAATCAAGGTCATGAAAAACAAGAATCTGAACCCAAGACTACTCTACCCAGCAAGGCTATCATTCAAATTAGAAGGTCAAATAAAGAGATTCCCAGACAAAAAAAAGACTAATGGAATACATTAGCACCAAACCAGCACTGCAAGAAATATTAAAAGGACTGCTGTAATTCAGGAGAAATCGGAAGAAAAATAGAAACAAACTAAACAAAAATGGCAATAAATAAGTACATATCAATAATCACCTTAAATGTAAAAGGATTGAATGCTCCCATAAAAAGACACAGAGTCGTTGATTGGATAAGCATGACTCATCTATATGTTGTTTACAAGAGACCTACCTCACAACAAAAGACTCACATAGGTTGAAAGTGAAGGGATGGAAAAAATTTTTCCAAGCAAATGGAAAGCAAAAAAAAAAAAAAGCTGGGGTAGCAATACTCATATCTGATCAAATAAATTTCAAAATGAAGGCCATAACTAGAGACAAAGAAGGCCACTACATAATATTGAAAGGATCTATCCAACAGGAAGATATAACCTTGATAAACATATATGCACCCAATATATTGTCACCAAAATATATTAAAAATCTTCTGGAGGACTTCAAAGGAGAAATTGACAGCAATACAATCAGAGCAGGGGATTTCACACCCCGCTGACATCACTGGATACATCCTCTAGACAAAAATTAGCAAGAAAACAGAGACTCTAAATGAAGCACTAGACTAAATGGATTTAATAGATACCTACAGAGAATTACACCCCAAAACTACAGAATACACATTCTTCTCAAGTGCACATGGGACATTCTCAAAGACAGACCACATGATAGGACACAAACTAAATCTCTACAAGTTCAAGAAGATTGAAATCACATCAAGCATTTTCTCAGATCACAATGGCATGAAACTAGAAATCATTTGCAACAAGAACATGCAAAGACATTTCAACACATGAAGGCTAAATAGCATGGTATTAAACAATGAATGGGTTACCGAGGAGATCAAGGAAGAAATTAAAAACTTCCTGGAAACCAATGAAAATGAACACACCACAACACAAAATCTATGGGATGCAGCGAAAGCAGTTCTGAGAGGGAAGTTTATAGCACTACAGGCCTACCTCAAGAAACAAGAAAAATTTCTAATTGAATGTCTAACCTCACAACTTAGAGAATTTGAAAGCAAACAAAAAGAAAACTCCAGAGCAAGTAGAAGGAAGGTAATAGTAAAGATCAGAGCAGAAATAAATGACATAGAGACCAAAAAAAAAAAAAAAAAAAACAATTCAAAGGATCAATGAAACAAAGAGCTGGTTTTTTGAAAAGATAAACAAGATCGATGGACCGTTAGCTAGACTCACCAAGAAACAAAGAGAGAGAACCCTAATACACAAATTCAGAAATGAAAGAGGAGAAGTAACAATGAACACCACAGAAATATAAAAGATGGTTAACAGCTACTATGAACAACGAAATGGCAACAAATTCGACAATCTAAGTGAAATGGACAAATTTCTAGAAACACACAGTCTCCCAAAACTGGACCGGGAATAGATAGAAGACTTGAACAGACCAATAGTAACTAAGGAAATTGAAGAGATAATCAAGACTCTCCCAGCAAACAAAAGCCCAGGCCCAGATGGCTTCACGGGGGAGTTTTACCGATTATTCAAAAAAGAACTAACACCCATTCTCCTCAAACAATGTCAAAAAATTCTAGAAGGAAGACTTCCAAACACGTTCTATGAGGCCAGCATAATTCTAATTCCAAAACCAGAAAAAGACACTACAAAGAAAGAAAACTACAGGCCAATATCCCTGATGAACATAGACACCAAAATCCTGAACAAAATACCACCAAATCGGATCCAGCAATACATCAAAAAAATTATTCACCATGACCAAGTGAGATTCATTCCAGGGATGCAAGGCTGGCACAATATTCGCAAATCGATAAATGTGATACACCACATAAACAAAATGAAGAATAAAAACCACATGATCATATCAATAGATGCTGAAAAAGCATTCGACAAATTCCAGCATCCATTTCTGATAAAAACACTCAGCAATGTGGGAATAGAGGGATCATATCTCGACATAATAAAGGCCATATATGAAAGACCTACAACATCATACTCAATGGGCAGAAACTAAAACATTTCCATTAAAAACAGGAACAAGACAAGGATGTCCACTTTTGCCACTCTTATTTAACATTGTACTGGAAGTCTTAGCCACAGCAATCAGACATGAGGAAAAAATAAAAGGGATCCAAATTGGAAAGGAGAAAGTGAAACTGTCATTATTTGCAGATGACTTGATATTATACATAGAAAACCCTAAAGACACCATCCAAAAATCTACTATACTTAATAAATGAATTTGGCAAAGTAGCAGGATATAAAATTAACGTCAAGAAATGGATGGCATTCTTGTACACCAATGATGAACTCACAGAAAGAGAAACTGAAAAAAAAATCCCATTTACCATCCTGCCAAAAAAATTAAGATACCTAGGAATAAACTTAACCAAAGAAGTAAAGGACCTATTTCCAGAAAACTACAGGACGTTGAAAAAAGAAATAGAGGAAGATATAAAAAAGTGGAAGCACATACCCTGTTCATGGATTGGAAGAATTAACATCATTAAAGTGTCCATATTATCCAAAGCAATCTATAGATTCAATGCAATCCCCATCAAAATACCAACGACATATTTCACAGAACTAGAACAAATACTTCAAACATTCATATGGAACCAAAAAAGTCCCCGGATAGCCACAGCAATTTTGAAGAAGAAGGACAACGTAGGTGGGATCACAATACAAGATATCAGGTTATACTACAAAGCGACTGTAATCAAAACAGCCTGGTACTGGCACAAGAACAGGTATATAGACCAGTGAAACAGAACTGAAAACACAGAAATGGACCCAAGGCAATATGCTCAATTAATATTTGACATAGGTGGCAAGAGCATACAGTGGAGTAAAGACCACCTCTTTAATAAATGGTGTTGGGAAAATTGGACAGCTACATGCAAAAAAATGAAACTAGACCATCAGCTTACACCATACACAAAAATAAACTCAAAATGGTTAAAAGACTTAAATGTGACCCGTGAATCCATAAAAATTCTAGCAGAAAATGTAGGCAACAAAATTTCGGACATCATACGGAGCAGAATTTTCACTGATACATCACCTAAGGTAACAGAAATAATGGAAAAAATGAACACATGGGACTACATCAAACTAAAAAGCTTCTGCACAACAAAGGAAACAATCATCAAAATGGAAAGGCAACCCACTGTATGGGAGAATATCATTGCCAATGATGTATCAGTAAGGGGTTAATTTCCAATATATATAGAGTGCTTATACAACTCCACAAAAGGAAGACAAAGAACCCAATTAAAAAATGGGCAGAGCAGCTGAATAGACACCTCTCCAAACAGGACATACAAATGGCCAAGAGACATATGAAGAAATGCTCACCATCACTAATCATCATAAAGATGCAAATTAAAACAACAATGAGGTATCACCTCACACCTGTCAAATGGCCGCCATCAACAAATCATCAAACAAGTGTTGGCGAGGGTGTGGAGAAAAGGGGACTCTAATACACTGCTGGTGGGAATGCAGACTGGTGCAGCCACTATGGAATATAAGATGGTGTTACCTCAAAAAATTAAAAATTGAACTTCCATTTGACCCAGTGATTCCACTTCTAGGAATATACCCTAAGAAGCCTGAAACACCAATCAGAAAGAATATATATACCCCCATGTTTGTAGCAGCACTATTTACAATAGCTAAGATCTGGAAACAGCCCAAGTGTCCATCAGCAGACGAATGGATAAAAAAGCAGTGGTACATATACACAATGGAGTACTATGCAGCGGTTAGAATGAAAGATCTCTTATCCTTTGAGACGACATGGAGGGACCTGGTAAGTATTATCCTAAGTGAAATAAGCCACGCAGAAAAAGACAAATACCAGATGATCTCACTTATATACGGAATATAATGAACCTAACAGTCTGAGGAATACGGTAGACCCAGAAACATGGAAGTAGGGCACAGACTGACATCCCTCAGAAGAGGGGGTGGAGGGGGTGGGAAGAGATAAACCACAGAACTTACATGCATGTATGTGTGACTAATAGACATGGACAACTAAGCTGGTGACGGGGCGGGGGTGGGTTGGGGAGGGGGGTGCCAATGGGGTAAAAAAGGAGAAATATCTGTAACAAAAAAATAAATAAATAATTTTTTAAAATTTCATGAAAATTAATAAAGGCAAAAGCAATTTTCTTTTGTTTAAATCCAAGGTTACTTTTCTAAAATCATCCTCTAATAGAATTTTACATACCATACTCAGTATCATTAATCTACTGTACCATTAACAGGTTTAATTATGTTGATATGCTTAAAAGAATAAATTTTAGAATTCCCTCTTGGGAACAAATTAAACTCATTATTAGAGAATACATTTTTGATGTCTTTAATCTCCTGAGTGGTATAGTTATATATATGTTATTTCCATTTTGTACTGTTAAAATATCAAATATTAATATTAAAATTTTAATACAAGTTCCAAAAGGGGAACACCATTTTGCCATTCCAGGAATAGAAATCATCAGGAATTTAATTTCTGACTCCCTACTCTGTATATTCAAACATATCTTGTAAAATACAGTATGATTTATGTTTTAAAATTAGCATTAGACATAGGGCTATTTCCTGATCATTTTAACTCTATCTTCTAACAGTAGAGTGTAAGCACTTATAGAGTCTTTATAGTCATTCTGAATGTGTTTATTAATTATACTTTTTTCTTATAGGTATTTGATAGGATTCTGGTAATTATTTTTTCATGAAAAAGAGAAGACAAAGCAGATATAAACAAATGACATTTGAAAAATCTACTCATAACTAGCTTATAGCAATCTATTCTTCTAATAAATATTTCCAATACAGTATTTATTCTTTCTAAATATCTGAAAGAAACGTGTCACTTAAGATTTCAACAACTTTGCCAAATGTTGACTGCACAAAATATATGTGGTTTAATCAAGTATTCCAGGCCCAACATAAATCAATTTCTTACTTTATCTACCTCTCTACTTCAGTCACAGTAGCTGGCTGCTCACTCCCACTGGATATCATGCTTCTATAACCTATGTTCACTATCTTTTAAGAGAAATCTCAACCTTGCCCTGGCCAGTGTGGCTCAGTTGTTTGGGCATTGTCCCCTGTACCAAGGTTGCACGTCCAATTCCCAGTCTGAGAACATGCCTAGGCTGTGAGCTTGATCCTTGGTAGGGATTGTGCAGGAGGCAACCAACTGATGATTCCCTCTCACATAAATGTTTCTCTCTCTTTCTCTCTCTCCCGTCCTCTCTCTTTAAAAAAAAAAATCTTAAAAATAAAAAGAGAAATCTCAACCTTTACTAATCATTGGAAAACCTAAGAACACCAATTATCTTCTATTATCCATTCCATCATTATTTATGGACTTATCTAATATTCTGTTTTAACATTGTATATGTATATATAATTTTAAAATGCTATTATGCTAAAACAAGAGGGAAAACTGTTGCCTTAAGTGGTCAGAGAGTAATAGCCCCAAGGGAAAATTACATTTTCTCTATTTTATTAATTTATATCTACTGAATTTAGTAGCAAGCTTAGCCCTGGGAGAAAGTATACATCAATCACTGTAAATTTACTTTGGGTATAAATTTAGCTATGTCTCTGCATGACTATGTTCCACTCAGTCCCACACTTCTCCAGGTGATGTTTATATTATTCTATAACTGCCCCTTTGCTCACCTTTGTATTCTCAACTGACGAAGAGTAAAGCAATCTGATAAACTAACATTTTAGGAATTGTAGAACAATGATAATAGATTAAGGTGTGCTGTAATTTTAGAGGATATATTTTTTTTCTCATTAGCACTTTATTTTATTTTATTATTAATTTATTTCTGTTACAGTTGTTTCTTCTTTTTCCCCAACAGACTTCCTCCCACCCCTTCCCCAGCTTTGTTATCTATGTCCATCAGTTATACATACATACATATAAATTCTGTGGTTTATCCCTTCCCCCACACCCCCTTCTGAGGAATGTCAGTCTATACCCTAGTTCTATGTCTCTGGATCTATTTTGTTTATCAGTTTGTTTAGTTCATTATATTCAAGAAATAAATGAGATCATGTGATATTTGTCTTTCTCTGTTTGGCTTGTCTCGCTTAGTATACTACTTTACAGGTTCCTCCATGTCATCTCAAAAGATAAGAGATCTTTCTTTTGTACAGCTGCATAGTATTCCATTGTGTATATGTACCACTGCTTTCTTATCCACTCATCTACTGATGGGCACTTGGGCTGTTTCCAGATCTTAGCTATTGAAAACAGTGCTGCTATGAACATAGGGGTAAATATATTCTTTGTGATTGGTGTTTCAGACTTCTTAGGGTATATTGCTAGAAGTGGAATCACTGGGTCAAATGGAAGTTCAATTTTTAATTTCTTGAGGTAACACCATAGTGTTTTCCATAGTGGCTGCACCAGTCTGTATTCCCACCAGAAGTGTACTAGGGTCCCCTTTTCTCCACACCCTCACCAACACGTTGTTTGATGATTTGTTGATGGTGGCCATTCTGACAGGTATAAAGTGATACCTCGTTGTTTTAATTTGCATCTCTCTGATGATTAGTGATGTTGAGCATTTCTTTTTTGTTGTTGTTGTTCAGATAGAGCGGGAGGGAGAGAGAGAGAGAAACATCGATGTGAAGGGACACATCGAGTGGCTGCCACCCGCACGACCAACCAGGGCCGGGGACAAACTGCAACCACTGAGCCAAACCAGCCAGGGTGATGTTGAGCATTTCTTCATATGTCTCTTGGCCATTTTTATGTCCTGTTTGGAGAGGTGTCTATTTAATTCCTCTGCTCACTTTTTAATTGGGTTCATTGTCTTCCTTTTGTAGAGTTGTGTGAGTACTCTATATATTTTGGAAATTAACCCCTTATCTGATGTATTGTTGGCAATTGTGCTCTCTCATATAGTGGGTTCCTTTCTGTTTTGGTGGTTGTTTCTTTTGCTGTGCAGAAGCTTTTGAGTTTGATGTAGTCCCATGTGTTCATTTTCTCCTTTGTTTCTGTTGTCTTAGGTGATGTACCAGTGAAAATTCTGCAGCATACGATGTTGAAATTTTGTTGCCTACATTTTCTTCTAGTATTCTTATGGAATCACTAGTCACACTTAAGTCTTTTATCCATTTTGAGTTTATTCTTGTGCATGGTATAAGTTGGTGGTCTAGGTTCATTTTTTTTTAATGTGGTTGTCCAATTTTTCTCAACACCATTTATTAAAGAGTCTGTCTTGACTCCACTGTATGTTCTTGCCATCTTTGTCAAATATTAATTGAACATACTGTCTAGGGTCGATTTCTGGGTTCTCTATTCTGTTCCATTGACCTATCTGCCTGTATTTGTGGCAGTATTGGGCTGTTTTGATTACAGTGGCTTTGTAGTATAACCTGATGTCTGGTAATGTGATTCCTCCTACTTTGTTCTTTTTCAAGATTGCTGTGGCTATTTGAGGCCTTTTTTGGTTCCATATAAACTTTTGGAGTGTTTGTTCTAGTTCTGTGAAGTATATCTTTGGTGTTTTGATGGGGATTGCATTGAATCTATATATAGTTTTGGGTAGTATGGAAATTTTAATGATGATAATTCTTTCAATACATGAACAAGGTATATGCTTCTACTTTTTTATATCTTCCTCTATTTCTTTTTTCAATGTCCTGTAGTTTTCTGTGAAGAGATCCTTTGGTTACGTTTATTCCTAGGTATCTTAATTTTTTTGCCACAATGGTAAATGGGATTGTTTTTTTCCTAGGTATCTTAATTTTTTTGCCACAATGGTAAATGGGATTGTTTTTTTCAGATTCTCTTTCTGTGAATTCATTGTTGTTGCATAAGAATGCTGTCAATTTCTTGACATTGATTTTGTATCCTGCTACTTTGCCAAATTCATTTATTAAGTCTAGTAGATTTTTGATGGAGTCTTTGGGGTTCTCTATGTACAATATCATGTCATCTGCAAATAATGATAGTTTCATTTCCTCCTTTCCAATTTGGATCTCTTTTCTTTTTTCTTCCTGCCTTATTGCTGTGGCTAAGACTTCCAATACTATGTTAAATAAGAGTGGTGAAAGGGACATTCCTGTCTTATACCTGTTCTTAAAGGAAATGCTTTTAGTTTTTGCCCATTGAGTATGATGTTGGTTGTAGGTTTTTCATATATGGCTTTTATTTTGTAGAGATATGATCCCTCTATTCCCACATTGCCGAGCATTTTTATCAGAAATTGGTGCTGGATTTTGTTGAATGCTTTTTTAGCATCTATTGATATGATCATATGGTTTTTATCTTTCACTTTGTTTATATGGTGTGTCACATTTATTGATTTAAGAATATTGTACCAACCTTGCATCCCTGGGATGAATCTCACTTGGTCATGGTCAATAATTTTTTCATATATTGATGGATCTGATTTGCTAATATTTTTTAAAGGATTTTGACATCAGTATTCATCAGGGATATTGGCCCGTAGTTTTCTTTCTTTCTTTGTAGTATATTTATCTGGTTTAGGAATTAGGATTATGCTGGCCTTATAGAATGAAATTGGAATCCTCCCATCTTCTTGAATTTTCTGGAACAGTTTAAGAAGAGTGGGTATTAGATCTTTTTTGAATGTGCAGTGAAACTCCCCCGTGAAGCCATCCAGGCCTGGGCTTTTGTTTGCTGGAAGTTTCTTAATTACATCTTCAATTTCCTTCGTTGTTATTGGTCTGTTCAAGTTTTCTATCTCTTCCTGATTTAGTTTTGGGAGACTATGTGTTTCTAGGAATTTGTCCATTTTGCTTAGATTGTCCAATTTGTTGGTGGATAATTTTTCATAGTATGTTTCAATGATCCTTTGTATTTCTGTGGTATCGGTTGTTAATTCTCCTCTTTTGTTTCTGATTTTGTTTATTTGCTTTCTCTCTTTTTGTTTCTTGGTCAGTCTGGCTAAAGGCCCATCACTCTTGTTTATCTTTTCAAAGAACCAGCTTTTTGTTTCATTGATCTTTTGAACTGTTTTTTAATCTTTATGTCATTTAATTCTGCTCTGATATTTACTATTTCTTTCCTTCCACTTGCTCTGGGTTTTTCTTTTTGTTTTCTTTCTAGATCTTTAAGTTGTGGGGTTAGAGAGTCAATTAGGAATTTTTCTTGTTTCTTGAGGTAGGCCTGGAGTGCTATAAACTTCCCTCTCAGGACTGCTTTCACTGCATCTCATAGATTTTGTACTGTTGTGTGTTCATTTTCATTGGTTTCCAGGAAGTCTTTAATTTCTTCCTTGATCTCACTGGTAACCCATTCGTTGTTTAATAACATGTTAGTTAGCCTTTTTAGTGTTTAAATGTTTTTGTTATAATTGAGTTCTAGTTTCATGCCATTGTGGTCTGAGAAGATGCTTGATATAATTTCAATCTTTTTTAATTTGTAGAGACTTAGTTTGTGTCCTAACATGTGGTCTATCTTTGAGAATGTCTCGTGTGAACTTGAGAAGAATGTATATTCTGTAGCTTTGGGGTGAAATGTTCTGTAAATATCAATTAAGTCCAACTGATCTAGGTCATCATTTAAGGACTCTATGTCCTTGTTAAGTTTTTGTCTAAAGATCTATCCAGTGGTATAAGTGTGGTGTTAAAATCACCCACTAAGATAGTATTGCTATTGATCAATCCTTTGAAGTCCTCCAGAGGTTTTTAAATATATTTTGGAGCTCCCATATTTGGTGCAGCATATATGTTTATCAGGGTTATATCCTCTTGTCTGATTGATCTTTTTCATAGTACGTAGTGACCTTCTTTGTCTCTTATTATGGCCCTCGTTTTGAGTCTATTTTGTCATATATAAGTATTGCTACACCAGCTTTTTTTTTTTTTTTTTTTTTATTTCTGTTTGCTTGGTAATTTTTTTTTCATCCCTTCATTTTCATTCTGTGTGAGTCTTTTGTTGTGAAGTGAGTTTCTTGTACCCAGCATATATATGGACCATGCTTTCTTATCCAATCAGCTACCCTATGTCTTTTGATTAGAGCATTTAAGCCATTTACACTTAAGGTAATTACTGACAGATAGTTATTAGTTGCCATTTTTATTTTATGCCTGTGTTCTTCTTTCTCTGTTTCTGTTTCTTCTTCTTTTTCTTACAACAGTCCCTTCAGCATTTCTTGCAGTGCTGGTTTGGTGGTGGTAAATTCCTTTAGCTTTTTTTTTTTTTTAGTCCATGAAGCTCTTTATTTCACCTTCAATTTTGAATGATAGCCTTGCTGGATATAGTAGTCCTGGATTCAGACCCTTGCCTTGCATTACTTTGTACACTTCATGCCACACTCCCTTCTGGCCTGCAACGTTTCTATTGAGAAATCAGCTGACAGTCTAATGGGAGCTCCCTTGTAGATAACTTTCTGTTTCTCTCTTACTTGCTTTAAGATTCTTTCTTTGTTTTTCATGTTTGCCATTTTTATTATGATGCGTCTAGCTGTGGGTCTTCTGGGGTTCATCTTGCTTGGGACTCTCTGTGTTTCCTGGACTTGTGTGACTTTTTCCTTCACCAATTTAGAAATTTTTTCTGCCATTATTTCTTCAAACAGGTTCTCTATTCCTTTCTCTGATTCTTCTCCTTCTATAATGCAAATGTTGCTAAGTTTTGTATTATCCTAGAGCTCCCTTAAACTCTTCTCTTGCTTTTTAAACTTTTTTTCCATTTGCTGCTGTTTTGGGGTGTATTTTTTTTTTGCTTTGTATTCTAAGTCGCTGATTCAGTCTTCAGCTTCTTCTAGTCTACTACTAAACCCTTCTAAGGTATTTTTCATTATCATCTGTCATTCTTTATTTCCTCTTGATTTTTATGTATAGCTTCTACCTCTTTATGTGTAGCTTTTACCTCTTTTTTTTTAAGCTGAAGTAGTTCCCAGTGAGCTCTTCATAATTCTTATTAAGTTGCTTATAGTTCTCACCAAGTTGTTTGAGTACCCTTATAATTTTTGCTTTGAATTCTTTGTCTGACAAGTTGCTTTGTTCTAGTTCCTGTAGTTCCATTTCTGGTGATTCCTCTTTTTTTTTTTTTTCATTTGGGTGTTGTTTCTTTTTCTCACCATTTTAGCAATCTGGTAGTTCTAAGCCCGGTGAGGGATGTTGGAATGTGTAGTCAGGCCAGTGTGTATCATTTAAGGCTGCTGTGCCTCCAAGCCTGTTTTGGTGTATGGCTCCTCTTGTCTGCTGTGGGTCCTGGAAGGTTCACACCTGGTGGCTGGAATTGGTCTGTCATGCAGGTCTTGGCTGTCCGAGATTCACTGCTGCTTGGGCTTGGGCACTGCTCTTGATCGACTTCTGCTGTTGCTGCTGGAGATGGGTCTTAGCTGCCAATATGTGCTGCTGCTGCCGGTGGGTGTGCACATTCTTCTGGTGCCCTGATGGGATGTGGGGGACCCACTGGTATGTTGGTGGGGTGTGTGGGGTTCCACTAGTACACTGTTGGGGTGCGTGGGTTCCACGGTCATGCTGCTGGGGTTTGTGGGTCTCTCTGGTATGCTCTTGGGGCATGTGGGTCCAGCTGGTGTTCTACTGGGGTTCGTGGGTCTTGTTGGTATACTCCTGGGTTTCCTGGTTCTCTCTCCTACACTGCTGGGTGCATGGGTCTTGCTGGTGAACTGTTGGGGGACCCTGCTGCCTGATGGGACTCAGCTCCTGATCAGTCACTGCTAGGGGAGAGTGTCAGCTCCTGGTTTGCAGTGCTGCTGCTGCTGCTACTGCTGCTGCTGCTGCTGCCAGGGGGTGCTCTTAGGTCCTAATCCTCTACTGCTGTTGGGGGCTGGGGATGCTCCACACCTGGGATTTTGCTGCTACTTGGGAGAGAGGCTCCACTCCAACTCTGCTGCTGTGGTTGTCAGGGGCTGGTCTCAGCTGCTCTAGCCCTGCTGATTGGTCTGGGGCACCATTCTTGGTCAGTCTTTGCTGATGCCATTGGGGATGGTTTCAGCTGCCAGACTAAGCTGCTAATGCCTGTTGAGGGTGGGGCTCTACTTGCACCCAGTCCCTGTTGCTGTGGGGGGAGGTGTAGGGCTCCAAAGCTGTTGCTGGTGCCCCCACGAGCCTGGGCAAGCTACCTTGAGCCTGGGAAGGCTGCTGAACTGCTGCAGTCCTGGGGCCTGGGGCCTGGGGCCTGGGGCCTGGGTTCTGGGCTGGGTGCACACCACTGTGGGCCTGGAGTCTGGAGCCTGCAGGCCTCAGTGCCACCACATGCCTGGGCGAGCTACAGCTGCTGTTGGGGGTGGGGCTCTGGCTCTTGGCTGGTTTCAGATACTGCTGCAGGCACCTACTGTGTGCTGACTGTGCCAACACAGCTGAGTTCACCGGACTAATGGTGCAGAATGCTCTAGTGGACTCATGCTGTGGGCCCCAGCCACTCCTGTTTCCTCCTCCCAGGAAGACCTGGGACCTCCCGGCTGCGCTGGGGAAAGTTTGCTGGCTTGCTGCTTACCACATAGCCCTCTGCTTGCCATCCACATCACAGGAACCTTCTGCCCTGTGTCTCTGCACTGCCCAAGGTTGATCTTCCACGCTCACATTCACTCACACTCTCACATGCTCACCCACGCTCCGGTCCTGCCTGTCGCCATCTGGGGATATTTTTATTTTTATTATGCCATTTCAGGAATGGATATAGTCAGGTAAAAAAAAAGTTTTGAGCAAGAAAAAATGTCAGTAACTCCTTAAATATTACCATGAATGAAACCATCTACCTTGTCAAATACAGGATATTTTAATATAGGGGTAGATTAAGAAAAAACAATAGGAAATACAATTAAGAAAGACAATAGATTAACAGAATCATTTAACAGTTTTCCATCTCCCATAATTTGGGATTTCCTAAAATCAAACCATCAAAATCTGAAGAGATCTTTAAAGATAGCATTTGGTATGCGGCACTAAATAAATCCTAAATATCTCTTGTGGAAAGTGTTGTATGATGTGCACCTCAAAGCCTGAAGAGAGCCCCTGACTCAAGGTAAGTGCTCATCAATTATTTGTTTTGTGAGTTAGTAAATACATGCATAGATTTAAAAAATGGATAAGAAGTACTCTCTAATGCAAAGGCTCTGATTATTTAGTGATCTCTATACCTAATTAAGATATGTATAGGGTGTCCCAAAAATGTATATACAACTTTGAATAATTATAAAACCAGTTTTTATTAAAATACATTTTATCTTCAAAATGTAATAAAATCTACAGGTACCCTATATACATTTTTGGGACATCCTGTATATATATATTGCTTTCTTTATTATCAAACTAATAATTTGAGGTCTAGCTTCTTTAACTAGTACAATAGCATTCACAGACTTTTCACACATGGGTAACATTACCTTGTTTTAGTGCCATATAAGTTATAAGTTTTAACACTTAAATTTGCCTACTCTTTTTTTTAATCTTTGGTGAAAGATATATCATATTAGTTATCATACGGCAAGTCACTTAGACTATGGTTAAAAGCACCAGAGGCTGTTTGCCTCCAGAGGCTGATTTGCTGACACCTAGTCTGTACACTAATGTATAAGCAGACAGCCACACACTTTGATAATATGACAACACACTAAGAGGAGAATGTTCATTACTCCACATGTCATGACTGAAGTAAGAACTTTTCTGGTCCGTTACCTGTTTGCTGCCAATATCCTAGCAGGTTTCCTAGGTATCTATCTGGTTCAGTCATTTTTAGCTTTCCATTTGCAAATAAGGTTATGCAGACATAACTGTCCTCTCTTGGAAGAAGGGACTAGATTTCCACATTAAATATTGTGCAAAAAATACATATAATGAAGATTCACAGATTTTTTTTCCAATACTTCATCTTTATTTGATTAGCATTTTGCTCTGGAATCTGACACAAAAATATTTAGTATTACAATTATTTTATATTTAATATTATTGTTATAGTTCAGCTTAATCATTATTATGACTAATAAATATTCTAAGTAATTTTCTTTATTTGTATTTTTCATACAGTTCTTTGGGGATATTCACAAGTGTGTATTATCTTTTTTTGCTCATTCATCTATTCATCCATTTCTATATAAACCTAGGTATATGTTACTACTTTCATTTATATTTTTAAAATTATACACATACTACTATTACATTCATATAATAGAGACTTCTATGTATATTTAACTTTATACACACCTAAAAAGCAAAGCACACATTTGGGAATTAATTTGTATGATATTAGTTTTCTAAATACTAGTTTTTTTGCTCATCTGCTGTGGTAATTTTAATCTACCATTGCAGTATCAAGGTTTTCATGGGTGTAAATCAACTGCACTATTGATATTTCCCCAGATAATGATAGAAGAATTAACTACTGAATGATTAAAGACCACTTTGTGCAAATTAAGTAGCATATGAATGATTAAAATAAAATCATATACCAAATTTCTACAGAAATATATTCTCTTAAAAAAAGTTTATCCCACTTCATTACAGAGCAAGTCACAAGGAGAGTAAATGAAATACTTTTCACTTCTAATAGCTAGAATAGGAAAGCACCCATTGACTAGAATATACATAGTTTATTAGCAGTATTATGTAGTCATTGCATAATTTATATCTATACTTCTTAATGATTCTCTAATGTCAGATGAATTAATATGCATATTAACATGAGAATAACTAAAGAACTTGTTAAACTGAAATGTTATATAAAAGAAAACTAATAAATATGTATAAATAAAAATTCTGTAAATCGTTTTGTAAAGTTGTTTAAGGTAATGGGTGTTTTTAACTGCTATAGAAAGATGACAAAAATGGCATTCAAGATAGAATCAGAAAATTTGAGTCCATTAGAAATACTTGGGGCATATGTCAATAAAACAAAAAAGTTAGGATTTTATAAAAATTGTATCTGAATTATGACCAAACTAATTCACAATAAAAGAGAATTAGATATAATTATCCATATGTATAAGAACTGCGAATCTGGTGTTACAGATGGTAACTACAGAATAAATGAAGGAGAAATAAAAAAACCTCGAGATATTAAGAGAACGTAGGAAGGTACAGAGAATATTGCAGACATATGCATAACCCAAAGGAGAAAACAGCAAAGATTGGTTCAGTACATGAGTGATAGTTTCCATGTGCCACCAACTACCACTACCAACACTCAAGATAAAGAGAAGTAACTTCATTAATAAAATCCATTTTGACAGACACCAAATGATATTTACTTTGATCAAACAACAGACCTCAAAATTCTATTATACTTTTACTGCACATAATCAACATATAATTTACCGCTGTCCCTTCACATACAATACACACTTAGAAAGTGATTTCTGAATGATTACAGCTAAGTGATTCCCATGGACACACAAAACACAAACATTCCAGTAGCAGAAGAAAGGAAAATGTAAAAATATCTAAATAAAAATACACTTTTTTCAGCGTTTGGGGTTTAGCTTGTTTTTACAGCCAATAAGTTAATTATCAAGTAGTGTAATCCAACAGAGTGGCATAGAGGCAGATTAATTATAGAATGTTATATACCTCTTATCAAGATAATTATAGAATGGTACTTTTCCATATTATTATTTTAAATTTATTATTGTTTTATTCCAAATTTTTCAATTATATATAAGCTTGTTGCTTTTTCCTGTGCCTCCTCCCATTGGTCCACCCTATTCTTTGTGCTCTTACTGAAGACATTTTCAATAAACTAATACTGATCATTTAAATATTAACAGAATTGAATTTATAGTTTCAGTTCTGATGAATTTAATTTTGTTATCCTGTATTGCTTCAAATGCTTTTTGACAAAAATGAGGGCTCTCAATTTCCACTCTTCTTTAGTGCAGAGTACAAAAAGAGGTAACATTTGTAAGTACTTAGTAGCAGTTATTTAAGTGTAGTGGGGAATCATCTCTAATCTTTTGGTGTGGCATATTGACAAAGGTTCTCCATTTCACCATACTCTACTCAGGCTTCTCTGAACTCTCTTCTCAACTAGGTCCTGACTTTTGGGCTCCCTTGGTCATCTCTGCATTGTTCAGTTTTAGCAAGAATCCTGCTAAGTCAGTTTAACCAGGGTACCCCACCTTTAATATCTGATCATGTTCTTACTCCTCCACCATTCTCCAAGTGAAATCTGACCACTTTGGTCTGCCATCACAACAACTTGGTAGGTTAAAACCAAGGATCTTTATGACTAAGATTAAATTCAGTTTTAAATCCTAGTTCTAGAAATTATATCTCTAGATATACACCTCAAAGATCCAGCCGTTCCCCTGGATAATCAATGCCCACGGCAGCAGAGGACAGTAGCCTGGGCCTGACAAATGGTCACACTGTCTGGCCTCTGGCAGGCTAACATCTTGACCTTAGTTATGTTTCAGTTCCTGAATCCTAAGGTGGAACAACCCCTGGCTAACTTCTCATCAGACTGGACAGAGGGATGATGGAAAGGACCTCAGAGCTGTCTGTAAGACCTGAAGAAATGATTCATTACTCTTACCTCATCTCAGTCCAATCAATTCCCAGCATAATCCCAAACCCCTAACCCATGATATCTCAAGATTTTGCCCTGTATAGTCTGTAACCTACATGCCATGGAGGAGTTTGGGCTTCTGAGAATTAGCTTCCTGTTCTCCTGGGTGGCACCATCCATAATATAATAGCCAATCTTTCTCCATTGCAATTCTCAGTGTTTACTGTTTCGCTCTGCTAGCACGGGTAGATGAACTCTTTCTGTTTGGTAACAAGGTCAGTTTGGCCAGAATCCTCCCCTGATGTTTCCTCTTTGTAATATTCATCCACTGAACCCCAACTCTGCTCCTGGACAATCAGTTCCCACTTTCCTTTGTTACACTTGTAGTTGAGCCCGATTTCTCTCGCCTACCATAAAACCCCATTGCAGTAACCCCAGTATACTTATCACAATAGTCCCTTTGAATAAACTCTGACTTACCATCTTGAATAAATGGCATAAATAATTTTTTCTTTAACAATACAGTGATACCTCGGTTCTCGAACATAATTCGTTCCAGGAGGACGGTCGAGAACCAAATTGTTCGAGAACCAAAGCAATGAAACCCAATAGGAAATAATGGAAACTGGATTAATTCGTTCCAAGCCCCAGAAAATGCCTATTTACTGGCCTAATTTGTATATAATATGTAGAAAAACATAAGTCTCAACAAGAAATAAAAGTGTACAATATGTCTAAGGGTTAAATTCAGTGTAAAGCGTGACTCTCTCCACAAAGCGTGACTCTCTCTCTGCACTCACACTGCTGACGCAAGCAAGGCGCGCTGGGCCGAATGAACGCCATTCGGCTCAACTCGGCTCATCTCGGAAGTTCGAGTTCCAAATATTTGTTCGGATTCCAAGACAAAAGTTTCTCGAATCTCCTGGTCGAGTACCGATTTGGTCGAAATCCGAGGCGTTCGAGAACCGAGGTATCACTGTATCTAAATTCCCAGTAGAAAGCTGTTTAGTTGTGATGCAGTAATATATTATTCCTTCCTATCTCTCTCTCTCTCTCTCTCTCTCTTTACATCCTCACCTGAGGATATGTTTACTGATTTGAGAGACAGAGAGAGAGACATCAATCAGTTGCCTCCAATAAGGGTCCCAATGGGGAATGAACCCAAAACCTGGGTATGTGCCTGTACCAGGAATTGAACCTGTGACCCTTCAGTGTTTAGGATGACATTCCAACCAACTGAGCCACACCAGCCAGTGTCTTACTATGTGTCTTTATGTAATTATTTGGAGGTAGTTCTGTGGAGTTGTAATGCCATTTGTGCTAAATGGCAAAATAAAGCAATCCTGAATTAATTTCATATTTTTATTTTGCTTGTTTTTATTCAGACTGAAATAGCTGTTCAGAAAAGTGGGAAACTTATTGTTTTCTTTTCACTCAGGGAATGCTGCTTGAATCTTCACACCTGAAATTAACATTCCTGGGCTGTGCTCCAAGCAGCCAGAGCTGTGATGTGGATTCAGAGAGGACAGAACTACAATTCCTGGCTATCAGAATTAGGTGGGGGTAATACCTAAGGGGACCACCAGGACTAAATCAATAAATGTCAAGCCTGGGTCAAGGGATAAAACTGTAGTGCCTTTTCAGAAGTTTGAGAGACCAGCAGTACTGTGAAAGTGGGGGGCAGGGGGTATATTCTAAAGTAGTAGGAAATCTCATACCTGCACCAACATAGGCTTTTGTCACATAATCACAGCCTTAGGGTGCAAGCTTGATTGCCTTTTGATCTCAAATAAGTTGCATTTTGTAATACATTCACTAAACCAAAGCACAGTGGCATGTGAAACTCTGAATCCTTTCTTCAGTCTTCTACAAAGATGAACTACATCAATAACCTTTACTTATGTCCTTATTAGAACTAAAATGAATACTCTAAAACAATCTGAAAGCATTTACAACTGGGTTTGAAATTCAGTGAAAGAGATGTGTGTGTGTGTGTGTGTGTGTGTGTGTGTGTGAATGAGAGAGAAAGAGAGACTGATTATTTCCTAGGCTGTTTGATCGGCAATCTGTCATTTCATTAATAACTAAACCTTAACCACTTTAAGTATTTAAGTGATACTGTCTGAAAATATTTATTTCACTTTAATCAGTTATTTGTTAACCCACTGTTAAAAACAACAGGCCCCAAGTGGATTCACTTGTGTCAACCTCCTCTCACCAAACCCAGGCTTAGTACCTAATTTACCCGCAGTCTGAAACTTTGTCAGGAATTAATTTTTTACATATTCTATGCTCCAATGAAGTTCCTTTCCTTTCCTTTTTTTTAAACTTTATTTTATTGTTCACACTATTACAGATGTCCCCATTCCCACCCCACCCCTTTGCCCACCTCCACCCAGCCCCTGCCCCTCTTCCCTCAGGCCATCACTTCACTGTTGTCTATGTCTGTGGGTTATGCACATATGATCTTTGTCTAATCTCTTTACCTTCTTTCATCCAGTTCTCCCCAGCTCCCTTCCTTCTGACAGCCGTCAGTCTGTTCCATATATCCATGAGGATGTGGAAAAAAAGAGAACCCTCATGCGCTGTTGGTGGGAATGCATATATTTGTGCAGCCACTGTGGGAAGACAGTATGGAGCTTCCCCCCAAAATTAAAAGTTGAACTGCCTTCTGACCCCTTCTGATTCCACTTCTGGGAATATATCCTAAGAACCAGGAAACATCAATCAGAAAGAATATATGCACCTCTATGCTCATGGTAGCACTATTTACAATAGCCAAGACCTGGAAACCAGAATACAATCTTAAACCAGTCAATCTGGAATTCCCAGGCCAGCACTGCTGAGGCGATGATCCTGATAGGAGCCTTTCATCCCCCCAAAGGAAGGTAACTTTGCCTAAAATAATCCTGTGTTTGTTTATAACTTCCTTGTTCCATCCTTTCTGCCTTTAAAAACTTTTCCTTTATCTGCAGCTCTTTGAAGCTCCTTTACATTCGCTAGATGGGATGGTGCCCAATTCACGAATCACTGAATAAAGCCAATTTGATCTTAAAATTTTCTCAGTTGAATTTTGTTTCTTAACACCACATAATTAGAAGGGCTTTATGGTCATTTAAAATTTTTCTTTTGGGAGAAGAAAAGAATAATCTGCTGCTTATTTTAAATGTAAAACAATTAAGAAACCAAAAAAATAACCTGTTTTAAATCCTTGCAAGCTGGAAGACAAATTATACAGCTGCCTGTTGCCTTCCAATGAATACCTGCCAATATTCTTGAATTAGTGGGAAAAAGTAACTGAAAATATATACAGTGATAACAGATGTAATCTTAAATTTTCTGGAAATATTTCTACTTATTTTTATGGTTAGTAGATCATTTTAATTTCATACTGGTATAACTGAAAAAATAAAAACTAAAAACACACACCCTAAACAGACTTGTTGAGTTAGCTTCCTCTATCTATAGGAATCCATACATGTTCTGCAGTATTTTATGTAGTGTGCCAGAAGCAATCAATAGAAACATGTTTCAATGTAGATCCAGACTAAATATTTTCTCAGCTAAAGGTTAACACTTGCCCTAAAACATCATTAGACATTAAGTTCAAGGAGGAAAATAATGGTCTCTTCTGGTGGCATTTTACTAAATAAATAAAAACAAGCAAGCCATTGGTTCTTCTATTTTTAAATTTGATAGCCCACAGGCATGTCCTTTTCCACTAGTCCTTTATCATATCTTGCATTTCTCTAAGCAATACAACTGGACTATTAATGAGGTAAAATCCTTCCTTTGACACCTAGGGGGTCAAGCTGCTCCCAATTAAGATCCGTAAGGCCTTAAAAAGTGGGTCAGTTACTGTATTTTACTAAAGATGCTTCCAGCAAGTGAAAAGATAGATCTGCAACTGTTCAGCCCCCTTGCTGACATTTGATACCTAACCTTAAAATTTCTGAGGTCAATAAAGACAGGCTGAAGCAGGATCTGCAGTGGTTGCTGGGCTTTAGTAACTCCTAGAATTAAGTACATAATGTTCAATATAGCTTGCTAAATTCAATAGAATTGTCTCTACCACAGAATTTTACATTTTATCTATATACAGAAGCTAAGCTGGAAGAGAATGGAACAGTGAGAAGTCCTCCCCTCACAATAATGTTTAACAATGAGTCTTTTAAAGGAAATATTTGACAAGATATTTATTAACCTTACTCTAAAAGGCATGAGAGGAAGCAGTGTGAAATCAAGGCTAGGAAAAATCCTGAAAGGCAATCCAGGTTTTAGCTCCTTAGCTCCCTCCCTCCCTTCCTCCCTCCCTTCTACCCTTCTTTCCTTCCCTTTCTTTTTTAAAATCAGGTTGAATTTCTGACAAACCAAATCCAACTTCTCCTATGCCTGTGATGGTCAAAACTGGCCACAGCTCTGTGTAAAAAAAACACAGAGTTCCTAATAAAATATCTCTCTTGAGATACTACATTAATTCTCTTTATTCCTTCATCTGTAAATTTTCCTCTTAGTGGTGATCAGATTAACAATGAAATGCAGATGAGAAACGTCTCACCATGGTGCTAACAAATTGTCATTCATTGTTAGTTGGGATTGAATCTAAATTATAAGAGGTCAATGAAGAAGCATAGAGACTTAAATGTGTGTATATAAGACATTTATCATGAATATGATGAATTACCATCCCCAGTTTCCTTATCTTCCACTTATATTGATTAGACTTATGGCTATTAGTTAATTATTTGGGATGTTCCCTTTCTAAGGCTATCTTGGTCAACATATGTGGGTGGGGGTTGGGTGGGTGCTAAGTATAGTGAGTATAACATAAATGTCGACTTTGTTAGAAAACAATGGAAGCATTTCATGGAAATAAAGCAAGAATTTAAATCTAAGAACCTGTCAAAAATTCAGGAATTACTCTCCTGACAGTATATGTGGCTCTCTGAGGGATAGGGAAGCTCTGACTTGAGGTGTTTGCCACATTTCACAGTGTAAATGCACCACCAGGGCAGATTGTTGATAAAAATATATCTTCCACCTGGATGATACAATCTCTTTCAAACAATCTTTTAGCTTTTTATTATTGCTAGGTATCTACTAAATGAAAGCTATATACAAGCCAATAATAAATCACACAATTTCTCTGATTCTAGGAGAATTTTGTCAGTCTAAGATATTTGTATTATTTTCTTTCTTCTCACTGAAATACATTTTGTTTTATAAAAGATTAACATTCAGTAGAAAAACTGAAATACATGAAATCAATAGATTTCCATGCTTATTAAACAAACATGATGTATAACAGCAAATAATTATAAAATCCATTAAACAATCTGATTTTTTAAATGTGTACATTTAACTGAAGTCCATAGGCATTTTATTTTATAACTTTGTGTCAGAGAGATGGTATTGTTAAGTATAGAGATAAAATTCACACTGATTTCTCCAGCAAACACAGAGCTTGGAGACATCAGAGAAACACTTGGGAATGACTCAAATGAGACAAAACTAAAGTGAAGTTTTCACTCACTGTTTTAGTTTTCTTTTTAAATGAGGTATCATGACTTCATGTGTATTTTATAATAATTTGTAGTTTTAACCTAAGTCTTATATAATCAAAAATGTTCATTATTCCACTCACTATTGAAGACATATTTGCAAACAGGTTTAGTTTCTGGCCATAGGCTATATATGTTGAATAAATAATTAACGAGGAAATGCAAAGCAACACCTATAAGCATCAAGTAGTTGTAAACTCCTTGAAAATGTATAGAGAATATTTAATGTACGTGAGGCCAGACCAATACACCTAAGCAGCCCAGAGATTTTGAAAAGCAGAGTAGGTTGATAATGTGATGCCCTTCAGTGTATGTACACAGCATTCTTTTAGAGCTGGAACAGATCACTCTGCTTCAGGGAAAGTGAAGAAATGGGGCATTGGCAGAAAAAGTCATCCTTTATCTCTTTCCTGAACTATAAACTCTGCCCTAGTATAATCCTTTCAGTAAAAATTGAGTCTTGCTGCTAACTTGAGCCAGCCTCTTGGGAAGACAGTTATAGAGCCATCTGTCACTACCTGAGCCTCTGTCTTTGAGCAAGGCCTCTATGACAAGATTACAATGGGACTCAGCTAAAAGGACAAGTTTAGGGGTGGGTCAGTTTGTAGTTGGATTCCTGGAGATGTCCAACATGTCAAACTGGATCTACCTACAGGTAGGAATGTGCACCAAAATGTCATGTAGGCTACGGGTGGCCCAGTCTTTGAGTTTACTTCTCCTTCCCCAAAAGACTTATAAAAATAACCATTCTAGCTATATATAGGATTATCCCTAAGAAGAATTCTGTAAAGCAATCTTCATCTCAACGTATTCCCACAGTACTGTAGAGTTACTCTGAGATTAGCACCTTGGATAACTGCTCAGTACGCCATTACTTAAATTCAGTTCATGAATGTGCATTTGTAAACTTCTCTGGATCAAGGGCACATAATTTTTTATCAGAGTCATTAAGGTCTTAATCTCTCAGAATAATCTCCTTATGGTATTGTGAAGTTGGGTGGTATCAACAGGCCTTATTCTAAAGTGGTAAGAAGGAAATGGGTATAGCTCCCATTTGAAGAATTTTTTATATTGAAAACTATATGGACTTTGGTTTAACTCCCTTTTTTCTCAATAGGTAGGTGATATTGTCAGGGCATAATATTTCTGAATTTGTTTTGTCTTTTATAAAATTTCAAACTAAAAACATTTAAGAAGAGGTATTTATCCTCTTAATTTAGATTAATTCTATCTTTCATATATTAAATATTATTGAAAAGTCATTATTTATTTTTACTTATACTATAAGTACTTATACTATAAGTACTATATTTTGGGCCCACATAATATGATATGTTTACATTTACCTTTGAATATACCATGAATTCTGAAAAACTCCATTTGGTTTGTAATAAAAATCACTAATAATTACATTCACATATCCCACCAAACCACGGAGTCATGGTATTATAATCTAGAAAATAACATTCTTTTAAACACATCTGAATTTTTTAGATCAGCATAAGGATAAATTATAGGGCAAAACCCAATACTTAGAAACTTTTATTTATTTATTTTTAATCCTGAGGGCATTTTTGCATTTATCTTAAAATAGAGTGGGAGGGAGAGAGGGAGAAGGAGAGAGAGGGAAACATTGACGTGAGAGAGACACATCAAATGGCTGCCACCCGCACGACCCCAACCGGGGCCAGGGACCAACCGCAACCAAGGTACATGCTGTGAGTGGGAACCAAACCTGGGGTCCTCTGGTCTGCACGCCAATGCTCTAACCACTGAGAAAACTAGCCAGGGCATACTTAGGAACTTTTACAACAAATATAACCAGGCAACAAATAATACTCTTTTAGTAAACAACCATGGTTTTTAATCAAGGTCTGTCACTTTTAAAATCCGTTACTCACGTTAGCAGTTGCCTAGTAGATTTGAGTCAGTTCATTATGTTTTGTCTTTTTAAACTGCCTGGGTGGTTACTAATTTTTGTGCTTCTGCACTTTTCCAATCATGCAAATTTCAATGACTAAATAGTACAAGCAATATCCACAAAAATTTTAAAAATTCTAAGGCTTATTTTTACAAAAAGTAATTATTTGCATTCCAAGTTTTATAAAACTCATCTGTATCTAGTTTCTAAGGAAAAATGACTATTTCTAGGATATTAAAACTTGTTATGATTTATTTTTAAAATATACAAGTTATAAACTAAAAACAGATGTCTATTTCATCAAAGCACTGATTTTTATAAAATACAAAAGTACCTAAATTCATATTTTGCTTATCAGTAGAAAAAATAATTTTTGATCCAAAAAGAAATACCAGCTATATTGACAAAAAAGGAATTTGAACTACAAATTGGTAAGGGATCTTAAGCAGATATCTAACTACTCTAATTTAGTTCAAGTTTTCTTACACAGACTATTTACATCCCAGTGTTACCAGGAGATTTGCATGTCAGTCAAAGTTTTTATTAGTAACCTTTGAGAAATAATGAGACTGGTACAACAGGGCTGCAACATTAGAAGTGAGCAAATGAATATCAGCCTTCAAAAGGGAGAAAAGGTTTCATTTATTAAACTGGCTTTATGTTGATCCTGAATGAAATTATATACTATAAATGGAATGGTTAAGAGTTTCTGCAGAGGAGCCCTAGCCGGTTTGGCTCAGCGGTTGGAGCGTCAGCCTGTGGTCCGGAGAGACCCGGGTTCGGTTCCTGCTAAGGGCACGTACCTCGGTTGCAGTTTGTCCCCAGCCCTGGTTGGGTCGTGCGGGTGGCAAACACTCGATGTGTCCCTTTCACGCCGATGTTTCTCTCTCTCTCCCTCCCACTCTATCTGAACAAAAAATGGAAAAAATGTTATCTGGTGAGGATTAAAAAAAAAGAGTTTCTGCAGAGGAAAGGTGGCAAACCAAGGACTCAACATGGGTTTACCAAAAACACTGGACAGATTAAAGAATTTCCCCAGCTACTTAAAGGTAAACTCAATAACTAAAATAATACAAAAATATGGAAAACTATGTATATAGGTTCATTCTGTTGTTTCCCTTTTCACAAGTTTAGACAACTTCATTTATACAGGGAAAGCAAAAATACTTCCCTTTCTCTATTCATACAATCACTCAGAATCCTGTTTTTCTCCCAATCTTCTCACATTCCATTTCATTTCCTTGCAACTATTGGATTTCTCCCTGGATTTTAGTCCTGAAGTTGATACACTGCTTCTGTGGTTCTGACTTCGGATACTTCATAAAGACTATGGTCTGGCTCAGCTTTTTATTGTGCCTGTTCCTGCCTGGTCTTCTTGGAGATAATGCTGCCTGTCACCAGCCCACTAATTGATGGCCCTGACTGACCTGTGCCCAGAGAAACAAACAGGTATAATCATTTTATGCATTTCAGCAAGGAATTTGGTGGTTTACCCTCATGATAACTTTGTAAGCAACATGCAGCTAGAGAAATGTGTTAGATATTGGTACAGTAAGACAGATGGAAAGTAGGTGCAAGAATGAAGTGGGTGTAATGATCAAATGCACAAGACAAATTGGGAATATAGCCAACATACTGGCTAACTGAATAAAATTCCAGAAGTTTGCTTAACAAGCTGGAGCCATAGGAATATGCTAACATGAAGTATTATACCACTGACAATGCAAAAAAAAAAAGAAGAGAAAAATAGTATGTTTATGATGGTGATATGAAAACTAGAAGTTCTTGTACAAAAATGACTTACAATTTTCTTTGACTGCTTCTTGTGAGTAGATAGAACAATGAGACTGCCCAAAAGCTAATACAATCTTTGTATTACTTAGTAGTATCTGGAATACTATCAGTAACCGTAGGAAGTCAGACAAGAAAATGAAAATGTAACTAGGGTATTATATGGAAATACTTTAGACATTTTAGAATTTAATTCTCACAACAATCTCTATGAAACATTTGTTTCTAATACCATTTTACAGTAGAGAAAACTGAATGTTAGAGAAGGTAAGCAATTTTCTTAAGATCACAGGTACTAAAGCTTGAAAGTAGTGCATTAAGCCATGTTTGTGTGATCTAAAACATCTGGGTTTTACGCTGTACAAATAGAACCAGGTATCCAAACTAAAATGAATGTAGTGAGGAAACTGAAAACTACTTCCCCCTCAAAACAGAAGAGGAACTACTAAGTTAAGACTAGGCAAAAATTTGTATATTGCCTTGGGTAATAGGGCCATTTTAACTATGTTGATTCTTCCAATCCATGAACTCGGCATATTTTTCAATTTTGTTGTGTCTTTTTAAATCTCTTTTAATAATCCTTTGTAGTTTTAAGTATATAGGTCTTTTATGTTCTTTATTAAGTTTATCCCTAGGTATTTTATTCTTTTGGTTGCAATTGCAAAATAAATTTTTTTAAAAAATTTCTTTTTCTGAAGTGTCATTGTTAGCATATAGGAAGGCAGTGGATTTTTGTACATTGATTTTGCAGCCACTATGGAAAAGAGTCTGGCAATTCCTCAAAAAATTAAGACTAGAGCTACCATATGACCCAGAAATCCCTCTCCTGGGTAACTACCCAAAAACTTGAAAAGATGTATTCACAAAGATATATGCACTCTTATGTTTATTGCAGCATTATTCACGCTGCCCAAGACATGGAGCCAACCAAAGTGTTCTGTGATAGAAGACTGGATAAAGAAGTGGTTCATATACACAATGGAACACTACTCAGCCATAAGAAATGATGAAATACTGCCATTTGTGACAACCTAACTTCCTTGAGATGGACCTTGAGAATATTATGCTAAGTTAGATAAGTCAGGCAGAAAAAGCTAAGAACCACATGATTTCACTCATATGTTGGATATAAAACTGATACTCATGGACACAAATAGCAGTGTGGTAGTTGCCAGAGGGAAGGGGATGGGGGGTGGAAGATGAAGGGGGCCTCATATATGATGACAGTAGATGATTTGACTTTGGGTGGTGGGCACATAGTGCAATATACAGATCTTGTATCATAGAAATCCACACATAAAACCTACATGATTCTATGAACAAATGTTACCACTATGAATTTAATTTGAAGAAAAGACTAGGCAAAACCTTTATATTGAGTTTTTCCAAAAGATAGGGAATTACAGTCTCTGAGAGATTTAGCATAGGCTGAATAAGTATTTGTTACATGTACTGCACACATGATGCAGGTGACTGGACGAGGTAGTTTTTTTTTTTT
Source organism: Molossus molossus (assembly GCF_014108415.1). Classification (NCBI taxonomy): domain Eukaryota; kingdom Metazoa; phylum Chordata; class Mammalia; order Chiroptera; family Molossidae; genus Molossus; species Molossus molossus. The sequence goes on from NW_023425388.1 coordinate 87,992,873, forward strand.
TTTTTTTAATCTTTATGAATTTTTATTTATTTTTTTGTTACACACATTTTACCTTTTTACCCCATTGGCACCCCCACCCCACTCCCCCGTCCCCTGCTTAGTTGTCCATGTCCATTGGTCATGCATACATGCATATAAGTTCTGTGGTTTATCTCTTCCCACCCCCCAACCCCTCCCACCCCCTCTTCTGAGGGATGTCAGACTGTGCCCTATTTCCATGTGTCTGGGTCTACTGTATTCCTCAGACTGTTATGTTCATTATATTCCGTATATAAGTGAGATCATGTGGTATTTGTCTTTTTCTGCTTGGCTTCTTTCACTTAGGATAATACTTTCCAGGTCCCTCCATGTCGTCTCAAAGGATAAGAGATCTTTCTTTCTTACCGCTGCATAGTACTCCATTGTGTATATGTACCACACCTTTTTTATCCATTCCTCTACGGGTGGACACTTGGGCTGTTTCCAGATTTTAGCTATTGTAAATAGTGCTGCTATGAAATTGGGGGTACATATATTCTTCCTGATTGGTGTTTCAGGCTTCTTAGGGTATATTCCCAGCAGTGGAATCACTGGGTCAAATGGAAGTTCAATTTTTAATTTTTTGAGGTAGCACCATATTGTTTTCCATAGGGGCTGCACCAGTCTGCATTCCCACCAGCAGTGTATTAGAGTCCCCTTTTCTCCACACCCTCGCCAACACTTGTTGTTTGATGATTTGTTGATGGCGGCCATTCTGACAGGTGTGAGGTGATACCTCATTGTTGTTTTAATTTGCATCTCTCTGATGATTAGTGATGTTGAGCATTTCTTCATATGTCTCTTAGCCATTTGTATGTCCTGTTTGGAGAGGTGTCTATTCAGCTCCTCTGCCCATTTTTTAATTGGGTTCTTTGTCTTCCTTTTGTGGAGTTGTATAAGCACTCTATATATATTGGAAATTAACCCCTTATCTGATACATCATTGGCAATGATGTTCTCCCATACAGTGGGTTGCCTTTCCATTTTGATGATTGTTTCTTTTGCTGTGCAGAAGCTTTTTAGTTTGATGTAGTCCCATGTGTTCATTTTCTCCTTTATTTCTGTTGCCTTAGGTGATGTATCAGTGAAAATTCTGCTCCGTACGATGTCTGAAATTTTGTTGCCTACATTTTCTTCTAGAATTTTTATGGATTCACGGGTCACATTTAAGTCTTTTATCCATTTTGAGTTTATTTTGGTGTATGGTGTAAGTTGGTGGTCTAGTTTCATTTTTTTGCATGTAGCTGTCCAATTTTCCCAACACCATTTATTAAAGAGGCTGTCTTTACTCCACTGTACGCTCTTGCCACCTTTGTCAAATATTAATTGAGCGTATTGCCTTGGGTCCATTTCTGGGTTTTCAGTTCTGTTCCACTGGTCTATATGCCTGTTCTTGTGCCAGTACCAGGCTGTTTTAGTTACAGTCGCTTTGTAGTATAACCTGATATCTGGTATTGTGATCCCACCTACTTTGTTCTTCTTTTTCAAGATTGCTGTGGCTATTCGGGGTCTTTTTTGGTTCCATATGAACTTTTGAAGTATTTGTTCTAGTTCTATGAAATATGTCGTTGGTATTTTGATGGGGATTGCATTAAATCTATAGATTGCTTTGGGTAGTATGGACATTTTAATTATGTTAATTCTTCCAATCCATGAACAGGGTATGTGCTTCCACTTTTTTATATCTTCCTCTATTTCTTTTTTCAATGACCTGTAGTTTTCTGCAAATAGGTCCTTTACTTCTTTGGTTAAGTTTATTCCTAGGTATCGTAATTTTTTTGGAGCGATGGTAAATGGGATTGTTTTTTCCGTTTCTCTTTCTGTGAGTTCATCATTGGTGTACAAGAATGCCGTCGATTTCTTGACGTTAATTTTGTATCCTGCTACTTTGCCAAATTCATTTATTAAGTCTAATAGATTTTTGATGGAGTCTTTAGGGTTTTCTATGTACAATATCATGTCATCTGCAAATAATGACAGTTTCACTTCCTCCTTTCCAATTTGGATCCCTTTTATTTTTTCTTCATGTCTGATTGCTGTGGCTAAGACTTCCAGTACAATGTTAAATAAGAGTGGTGAAAGTGGACATCCCTGTCTTGTTCCTGTTCTTAATGGAAATGTTTTTAGTTTCTGTCCATTGAGTATGATGTTGGCTGTAGGTCTTTCATATATGGCCTTTATTATGTCGAGATATGATCCCTCTATTCCCACATTGCTGAGTGTTTTTATCAGAAATGGATGCTGGAATTTGTCGAATGCTTTTTCAGCATCTATTGATATGATCATGTGGTTTTTATTCTTCATTTTGTTTATGTGGTGTATCACGTTTATTGATTTGCGAATATTGTACCAGCCTTGCATCCCTGGAATGAATCCCACTTGGTCATGGTGAATAATTTTTTTGATGTATTTCTGGATCCGATTTGCTAATATTTTGTTCAGGATTTTGGCGTCTATGTTCATCAGGGATATTGGCCTGTAGTTTTCTTTCTTCGTAGTGTCTTTTTCTGGTTTTGGAATTAGAATTATGCTGGCCTCATAGAACGTGTTTGGAAGTCTTCCTTCTTCTTGAATTTTTTGAAATAGTTTGAGGAGAATGGGTGTTAGTTCTTTTTTGAATGTTCGATAAAACTCCCCCGTGAAACCATCTGGGCCTGGGCTTTTGTTTGCTGGGAGAGTCTTGATTACCTCTTCAATTTCCTTAGTTGTTATTGGTCTGTTCAAGTTTTCTATCTCTTCCTGATCTAGTTTTGGGAGACTGTGTGTTTCTAGAAATTTGTCCATTTCGCTTAGATTGTCGAATTTGTTGCCATATAGTTGTTCATAGTAGTTGTTAACGATCTTTTGTATTTCTGTGGTGTTGGTTGTTACTTCTCCTCTTTCATTTCTGATTTTGTGTATTTGGGTTCTCTCTCTTTTTTTCTTGGTGAGTCTAGCTAAGGGTCCATCAATCTTGTTTATCTTTTCGAAAAACCAGCTCTTTGTTTCATTGATCCTTTGAATTGTTTTTTTGGTCTGTATGTCATTTATTTCTGCTCTGATCTTTACTATTTCCTTCCTTCTACTTGCTCTGGGGTTTTCTTTTTGTTTGCTTTCTAATTCTTTAAGTTGTGAGGTTAGACAGTCAATTAGAAATTTTTCCTGTTTTTTGAGGTAGGCCTGTAGTGCTATGAACTTCCCTCTCAGAACTGCTTTCGCTGAATCCCATAGATTTTGTGTTGTTGTGTGTTCATTTTCATTGGTTTCCAGGAAGTTTTTAATTTCTTCCTTGATCTCCTTGGTGACCCATTCATTGTTTAATAACATGCTATTTAGCCTCCATGTGTTGAAATGTCTTTGCATGTTCTTGCTGCAATTGATTTCTAGTTTCATGCCATTGTGATCTGAGAAGATGCTTGATATGATTTCAATCTTCTTGAACTTGTAGAGATTTAGTTTGTGTCCTATCATGTGGTCTATCTTTGAGAATGTCCCATGTGCACTTGAGAAGAATGTGTATTCTGTAGTTTTGGGGTGTAATTCTCTGTAGATGTCTATTAAATCCATTTGGTCTAGTGCTTCATTTAGAGTCTCTGTTTCCTTGCTAATTTTTTGCCTAGAGGATCTATCCAGTGCTGTCAACGGGGTGTTGAAGTCCCCTGCTATGATTGTATTATTGTCGATTTCTCCTTGGAAGTCCTCCAGAAGATTTTTAATATATTTTGGTGCTCCTATATTGGGTGCATATATGTTTATCAAGGTTATATCTTCCTGTTGGATAGATCCTTTCAATATTATGTAGTGGCCGTCTTTGTCTCTAGTTATGGTCTTCATTTTGAAATCTATTTTATCAGATATGAGAATTGCTACCCCAGCTTTTTTTTGTTTTCCATTTGCTTGGAAAATTTTTTTCCATCCCTTCACTTTCAACCTATGTGAGTCTTTTGTTGAGAGGTGGGTCTCTTGTAAACAACATATAGATGAGTCATGCTTTCTTATCCAATCAGCTACTCTGTGTCTCTTTATGGGAGCATTCAATCCATTTACGTTTAAGGTGATTATTGAAATGTACTTATTTATTGCCATTTTTGTTTAGTGTGGTTCTATTTTTCTTCCCATTTCTACTGCTAATTACAGCAGTCCTTTTAACATTTCTTGCAGTGCTGGTTTGGTGCTAATGTATTCCCTTAGCCTTTTTTTGTCTGGGAAGCTTTTTATTTGATCTTCTATTTTGAATGATAGCCTTGCTAGGTAGAGTAGTCTTGGATTCAGATTCTTGTTTTTCATGACTTTGATTACTTCATGCCATTCTCTTCTGGCCTGTAGTGTTTCTTGGGAGAAGTCAGCTGAGAGCCTGATGGGGTTCCCTTTGTAGGTAACCTGTTGCTTATCTCTTGCTGCTTTTAGGATTCTCTCTTTGTCTTTAATTTGTGGCATTTTAATTACTATGTGTCTTGGTGTGGGCCTGTTTGGGTTCTTCTTACTTGGGACTCTCTGTGCTTCTTGTACTTGAATGCCTTCTTCCTTCACCAAATTAGGGAAGTTTTCTCTCACTATTTTTTTGAATATATTCTCTATCCCTTGCTCTTTTTCTTCTTCTTCGGGGACTCCTATGATGCGAATATTATTACGTTTCCAGTTGTCCCATAGTTCTCTTAAGCTGTCTTCCTGTTTTTTAATAGTTTTTTCCTTTTGTTTTTCTGATTGGTTGATTTTTTCTACCCTGTCTTCTAATTCACTGATCCGGTCCTCAGCTTCCCCTACTCTGCTTTTTAAACCTTCCAATGTGTTTTTCATTTCGGATATGTCATTTTTTATCTCTTCTTGTTGGTTTTTAATTTCCATTTGGCTTATTTTCAGTGTCTCTATGTCCTTACTCATGCTGTTTAGCTTCCTCAAGATCATGGCTCTGAATTCTAGCTCTGTTAACATGCCTAATTGCTCCACATTGATCTCATCTTCGGTGGAGGTTTCTTGCTCTTTCATTTGGCTTCTGTTTCTGTGTTTCACCATTTTGGCTATCACTGAGGGCTTTGGAGCCTGTCAAGTTCTCCCTGTGGGTGTTGGTGTTCTGCTCTTTGTGGCTCCTCTCCTGTGTTTAGATGAGCGAGGGAGGACCCACGTTGAACACCACTGTCAAGTCTTACTTTGCTGGTTAAAGTTGCCAGCCCAGGAAACGTACTGTTATCCTCTAGCTTTTTGCCTGGAGGCTAGCAGTCTAGGTTACTTGATGAGTTTTGGGTTGCCAGTTGATTGAAAAACTCCCTCTGGTGCTCAGCCAAGGCGCTTTCACGAGGGTGGGGCAGATGCTGGTTGTTAGTGAGCCTCAATTAGCACTTCAATGGCCCACCGGGTGGGGTTGGATCTCCGAGGGAGGGGCTGCTGCCTCTCTCAGAGCCCTGGGAAGGAGCAATGTGGACACCGTCCTGCGTGGCTGCACTCAGCCAAAGCTCCGAGCGCCCTCCAAACCCCGAGTGTCCCGACACAGCTCCAGTCCAGTCCGCCCTCCCTCTGCCGGAGCCCAAGGTGAGTGGCTGTGGCTGTTTCAGCCTCTGTCCCGGCTGCGCTGTGGGGCCGCCTGGGAGTGTGACCCGAGGGCGCTGCTCCCAGCTAAGGCCGTTGCCGAGCTGCCGACCGTGGGCTCCCAGCCCCGTCTCGCGCCTTCGCAAGCCTACTGGGATCGAGTCGGTGTCCCTCGTTGTCTGGTCCTCGCAAGCTGCTTTTCTGTTGGTTTTTCCCGTCGATTTGTCTGTGTTATAGTTGTAATTCCAGTTTGGTTCTGGGAGACGGTCTGTGTAGCTCCGTTCACTCCGCCGCCATTTTCTGTCTCGGACGAGGTAGTTTTAAGGTATTTTTCAACTAAAATAATTTTTGATTCTACAACATTTATAATTGAAAGAATTCCAGAACTGAAACAGGAAGGTTAAAGTATGAGAAAAGAAGATAAACAGTATTCCGGTGCATGCCTTAGCAATATGCATACTGAGGCTATACAGTGTTCTGAATCAGAAGTTGGCACGTGCTCTGAAATAGGTTCAAAAGAACCAGAAGACTTTGAAATAATCTTTGGATATAAAATTGCTCTGAACAAGTAACTTAAAATTAAATCTTAATCCAGTATAATTATTTAATGGCTTTATACAAATTAATGATTTTGAATCCTTAACATACTAATTATTTGATACAGTATTTGAAGATCAAAATAAAGTTAAAAATATGTAATACTGCTTTTACTGGACATTTTAAGGAGACATTTCTATGTTCTAACATTGTGCCAACACTAAAGGATATGAATGTAACATTAAATAATACATAGTTTTTTGTATATGAAGTAACTACCAAATATAGAGAATGTATTTTGATGTCATTTTAAAGAAAATAATTATGTTGTACCACTCATCTCACATTTGGTTTCTTCTTGTCGTCAAATTAATTTCTAGAATAAGAAATCTTGTGAGATTTAGATGTGTAGTTGATTGCAGAAGAACATAGCCAAGCTTGCAACCTTTATTTAAAGAGCATGATCCTTTAATCTAAAATATTTAAAGTTAGCTAGCATTTTAAAATTAAATACATGCAAATAATTTGCCTCCTAGTTTTTATCCTTTCTCTCTCTATTATCTCACTGCAAAAGAAAATCTCCTTGTGTGTGAAAGGAAATGAAGAAAAGTTCTAGTGCTGACTCACCTTTGGGCCAAAAACAAACTCTTTATATAAACTGATCATCTTTTAAAACTAGACAATTAGGTACTGTGATTCTTTTGCAGGAAGTTAGGTAATAGGGTGATTCTGTTTCAAAGTGCCTTTTAAATGCACTTTTTTGATACATTTAGATGAAATATAATGATAGCGCCCCTAAAATACAGCTAACTCCCACATCCTAAAAGTCCTTTCATTCTATAACAAAATAAAAAATTACTTAGGGCAAAATGTTAAGTAAGTGAATAGAATAATTTCAACTACATAAAGGGACAGGTGCCCACAAAGAATATGGTGAGTCCTCAACTCTTGTTTCTCTCTCTATCCTCTTTTCCTCCCTCCCCTCCCCTCTTCTCTCTCTCTCAGCACTCTCATTCATTTCAATGATTTCCCTGCTGCCTACATGCTCATGATGATGAGTTAGTTACCGCTGCAAACTTCCAACTTCCTTTGATTGTGTCAGACACATAGAAGATGACATTTTAAAAGTGAATTAACATCTCCTGCCACTCTCAGCTCCTTCTCCTGCACACCTTCTGTGAATTACTCCATCACTATTCAGTCATTCAAGCTAGAAACTCCAGGAATTCTCCACCTCTCTCTTCCTACATTTTCTTCAACTATCTGGCAATAAATACCATTGATAGTTTCCCTTGTTTTCACTTGTAGTTCATCAGTTTCATCCCTGAATTATATAAATTGCATCCCATTTAGGATTCCACTGATAATCTGTCCTATACATAAAACCAAAACTTCCTTTCTGAAATAAAGGTATGATTTAAGTCATTCCCTTTCATAAAGACAACAGTAAATAAAAAATTCCATTAACTACAAGGTAAAACTATTTTAATGCTCTTTACTATCTGACTTTAGTTTTGGTCCTTGTCACCTTCTACTACTTGTCACCTAGCCTACTTCCCAGTCACAGTGGAAGTATTTTTCCTGCAGGCTTATCTGTCGGGATCAGTGCAAATATGACTTACTTCATTCACTTTATTTCCAATAAATCTTCTATCAGCAATTAGATCTGTGTCAGTGCTCCCAACAGCATTTTTCTACCAGAAAGGATTTATTCAGTTGTATTGCATCAGCTTATATGTAAGTACCTTTCACCACACTTATGAGGATTTTGAGAGTAAAAAAAAAATGCACCTTTTCATCTTCTAGCAGCTCCAAAATGATTTTTAAATGAATGAATGGAGTTGCAGCTAAAAATGTGTGTTTTTTTTCTTTACATATGCTCTGAATCAATGGAGGAAATTATGATAAGCTATAGTTATAAGTAAGAATACTGAACATATCTTTTTTTTTTTTTTTTTTTATCCTCACCCAAGGACATTTTTCCATTTTTTTGTACAGATAGAGTGGGAGGGAGAGAGAGGAAGGGAGAGAGAGAGAGAAACATCGACGTGAAGGGACACATCGAGTGGCTGCCACCCGCACGACCAACCAGGGCCGGGGACAAACTGCAACCGAAGTACGTGCCCTTAGCGGGAACCGAACCCGGGTCTCTCCGGACCGCAGGCCGACGCTCTAACCGCTGAGCCAAACCTGCCAGGGCCTGAACATATCTTAAATAGGAAGATAATAGGAGCCTAGTGATTATCATTTACTCATTTTTACTGAGAGAAAAAGACAATTTAAAAATAAAATTATACCAGACCTCGAATCATCAAAGGAAAATTCTGAAGTTGTGAAATAATAAAAAAAGTATTGATGACGATCTAAGCAGATACTCTTATAGGTGGTAAGATTTTGTTGTGGTAAAACAGTGAGAAGAGACATTTAAAATTAATTCAGTAGTTCCAATGTACATTGAATTCAGTTGTATTTGCTGGTGAAATTTACAATATTCAAATGTAAGGAGTTGTCCATACCAAATAATAAAATAGTCATTTGTTATTAAAAGTGGTTGATGTGTCAGGTTTTTCTAAATGTGGTTCAGGTTTATAAAATGTTTGATTAAAGGTATGGAGAAGAAGGGACCTTGATCATCAAAGACCTCGACTGTCTTTGCTACTTTTACATTCTGGTTTAATAGCATAACAGCAGCAAATGTTATGATAGAGGTAGTAATTACCTCCTCCTCATGGTGATTAGGAACTACCCATCTGTCCCAACATACCCCAACCTAAACCAGGAATATTTCTGCAGTATTCTAGGACAGAGAATGTCTAGACTTAATCGATAAATGAAATACAAAATGATTAACTCTATCACCATATCTTTCATGACTCTAGATATGCATAAAACAGTCCTTGTTTTAATTTTCTTTATAGCTAAATTATGAAGAACAACTCTATGGGACATTTTTTTGCCACTATTTTTTAAAAGATTTAACTCTGTGTGCATGACAATAAGAAATACAACTAGGACAGAATCTGCCATCAAAGTATCCACACCTTGTAGTTAGTTATAAATCTAGCTCATACACATTAGAAAAAGTATAATGAAAACTAAATGAAACAAATATCACAATAGAAATACAGATGAAATGCTAAGAGGATTGCGGGGAGGGGAGAGAGAGACACACACACAGACAGACAGACACAGACACTGTCTGATATTACCTCTGTGTGGAAATGAAAAAATGCTAGGACAGATGATTTTTGTAGGCACTACATTATGCACCCAGATCCCCTCTTGTGGACTGAGGCTTCATGAAGTCAGCTGTCAGCTGCAAAGGGTGTTGGCTGCTGATGGAATACCGTCAGTACCTCCTTGGGCACCACCCTCAAGAAACAGGGTAGCTGCTCACACAAGGTGGGGCCTGCAGCTCACACTGAGGAATTGTTGATGTAGAGGACCAAGGGGATTCTCTTTCCTCAATTAGGAACAACTGTGAATGGCCATTTTAGCTCCAGAGCAATCTGTGGGGTGAGTAAAGCCTCTTGCAACTGCATCTCAATTCAGCTTCTGCCTCTGCCCAGTCACAGTCACACCGCCCTCACTCCCTCACAGGTGCTAGTCTCTAGAGGACTCCCCTGGAAATGTTCTGAAGGGAATGCTGCTTCAGGTTGTCTCGAGGAATCTGACCTAACAAAAAGGATCGACAAAAATAAAAACAACGATTATGCAGGTAGTGTTGAGTGCAATATTTAGAAATATAATCATTTCAGACAATCATAATCTACAGGACATGCTGAATCTGAGGGAAGCAGAAGTAGTTGAGCCGAGGGCCTGCCACACAGAAGACTCCATGTGTTGCTGTTTTTGGAATAACTGAAAGCAAATCAAGTATGCTAGAAGTATAACATCAGTCAGATGTTGAACTCTGAGGTTCACAAAGATGACTGGATAGAAAAACAACGATTCTCTTGTGAATCATTAAGAAAATATGAAGGCTGGGCCGTCAGTTATCAATAATGATGACTGGGGGAAAACAGTGGTATTAATTCTATAATAAAAACGTCAAGACAAGGAAAAACACTGAAAGGGGCCTGCACTAACAAGTCCATGGAAGAAGACAAGAAGATGCAGATCCATACCTGAATCCTTTGAAGAAAAGACCTATGAAATATTGCCTGGGTAAAAAAATTTAAAAAGTATAAAATATATACTAAAGCATCAGATGAGGGTAGTAGAAACTCCGCCATGGTGTACTGTTTCAGCAATAAAGTTAGACTATGTTTATTAAGCTTCACATACAAAGTTAACTTCTTTATACACTTAGGGGGCAAAAACTATTATCACCTTTGAACCAATAAAATTCTAAAATCCTAAATGAACTCTGGAGAAATAGCACTTAGTTTTTTTCTCCCTTTTTAAAGTCCCCAAATCTGATTAGTATCCCCAACTGTGATTAGTCTAATAGGCCTAAATATTATAGAAGTAATCACCAGAGATAACAGACTTAATTCTCTTAATACTCTTAATTGCAAATGACATCATGAAAGTCCAAAGTAAAATCAAATATACTCAGAGTATCAAAGAACTCTTGAATAGTTGTGCTGTTTTTATTCCTTTATTTAATTTTGATAACTTTTATTTATTTTTTAATTTAATTTTTCCATCACTCACCCCTCTATGCCCTCTACCATTTCTACCCTTCCCCTTCACCGCCCCACAATCACCACAAGCCATGTCCATAGTTTTCTCTTGTTTTTCTTGCTCAATCCTTCCACCCCCAACCCTCCAGAGCTGCCTGCCTGCCATCTGTCTTTCTCTAGTTTGCCTGGTAGTTCAGTTTGTTCATTAAATTCCACATGAGTGAAATCATATGGTACTTGTCTTTCTCTGACTGGCTTATTTCACTTAGCATAATACTCTCCAGGTCCATCTATGTTGTCCACAAGGGTAAAATTTTCTTCCTTTTTACAGCACAGTAATAGTTCATTATGTAAATGTACCACAGCACTTTTATCCTCTCATCTACTGATGGACACTTGGGCTGTTTCCAGATATTGGTTATCATAAATAACGCTGCTATGAACATAGGGGTACATATATTCTTTCAAATTAGTGTTTTGGGTTTCTTTGGATAAATTCCCATAAGAGAAATCACTGGGTCATCAGGCAGTTCCATTTTCAATTTTTTGAGGTAGTTCCATGCTATTTCCCACAGTGGCTGCACCAATCTGCATGCCTGCTAACAGTGAACAAGGGTTTCCTTTTCCCCACATTCTCGCCAACACTCATTGTTTATTGATTTATTGATGACAGCCATTCTGACAGGTGTGAGGTGATATCTTATTGTGGTTTTAATTTGCATTTCTCTGATGATTCATGACACTGAGCATCCCTCCGTGTTTATTGGCTATCTGTATGTCCTCTTTAGAGAAGTGTCTCTTCAGGCTCTTTGCCCATTTTTAAATTGGATAGTTTGGTTTTTTGGTGTTGAGTTTTGTAAGTTCTTCATATATTTTGGATATTAATCCCTAATCAGATGTATCATTGGCAAATATGTTCTCCCATTCAGTCGTTTGTCTTTTCATTTTGTTGATGGATTCCTGTGCAAAAACTCTTTAGTTTGATGTAGTTCCATTTGTTTGTTTTTTCTTTTGTTTCCCTTGCCTAAGGAGATATATAAGAAAAAATATTGCTATGAGAAATGTCCAAAATTTTACTGTCTGTTTTCTTCTAGGAGTTTTATGGTTTGGAATCTAACATTTAAGTCATTAATCCATTTTGAATTTATTCTTGTGTGTGGTGTAAGAGGGTGGTCTAGTTTCTTTTTCTTTTATTTTTTATTTTTTGCATATATCTAATTTTCTCAACACTGTTTATTGACTAGACTATCTTTTGTCCATTGTATGTTTTTACCTCCTTTGTCAAATATTAACTGACTACAAAGGAATTAAATTTACTCAGAGTATCAAAGAACTCCTGAATAGCTGTGCTGTTTTAGTAAGCAACAGCTTTCACATAACTTATTATCCCAGGCTAACCTTTGGAAATTTCAAAATAAAGACATGCCAGCACATAAAATACCAAAACACCATGTACCCACAACAAAACTAAGAATAGGAAAACATAGATATAACAATGTGCACTTTATTTGCTATTCATGCAAACCATAATGAATACCATAAATTTACAAACCACATATTGTAAAGTGAAATATTGGTGAGAGGATTTTAAGTTTCAGGCAGAAAAACTAAAATATAAATTGGAAATATGGTTAATGCATGTGTATGCCTTCTCACAGATGGACAAGCGCATTACAATTAGTAATAAAAGATAAAATTATAAAATGGAAACTGAAGTAATTAATGCTATTTCTTCTTTTACTTTGAAAATGAGTTAAAATATAACACATTTAAAACACTGAGCCTGGGGCTAACTTTTTCTTAATTGAAGTGAGCATGAGAACCTTCTTTAAGTGGCAGTCTATTTAGGGCTTCAATTCCCTTGCTTGTCAATCAGATGAATGTGGAAGAGTAAGGTCTCACTTGCAAGCTCTGTACTGAGCAGTTCTGTCCTTCAGGAATAAATTTATGCAAGTATCATGGAGCTTTACTAAGAAATAAGTGCAAATTGCTTGAATGGAGTAAAGTAACAAAAATGAAAAAAGTCCAAAGGTTCTTGGGAAAGTAAATTGAGAGAAAATATGTTACAACAATATAAATAAGGCCTTTCAGTGTGCATCTAACCAGAAACGCAATTACATTTTTGTTTCTAGGGAAAAATATAATTTTAATGATTCATTTAAATGATGGTGACCTGCCCACCCAGAAGCTGTTTTGTCTTCCTTCCAATTTATCTGTAGATGAAAATATGCATTACATATTGCCACAAAGCTGTCACTCTCTACTTGGCAGGAAAATTGAAGCTATGATAGCACATATTGCTTATTATGCTAAATGCTGAAAACAAGTGTTTAACTAGGTACATGTCAAATACAATTTAAAGAAAATTCACTCACAACAAATGAACACCACAATAATCAATCTTAAAAAGTCAATCCAAAGGATGGATAACATGCAAGAAAGAAATTCATGAATAAAAATGAAATTTTCATATGAAAATTCCATATTTGTACATTAATTATTTTTGCTGCTGAACATAACCTCTAAGTTTGTACATGATGAAAACCTTTACATGTATAAATCAGAGCCTTAAATCCCTGTCTGAATTTGGGGAATTTGCACAAAAACTGCAGAATATCAGTAGGTGGTATCATTTTCATAGGTAAAGCTCTCTCCAAACCTTTTGCTAATTATCTCCAATAAGAAAATTTCTAGGAAAACTATTGCTTTTCATTAGCATCCAAATTATATTTTTAAATATAAATATATGTAGTAATCATATATTTTGAAGTGCTTCCTGCAAATTAAGACAATTCTGGTCCAATCTTTATAAGAATCTGAGCAAGTCACACCTTTCAGAATTCCAGTCTCCTCTTCTGTAAAAGTGGTGATCTAATATTTCCGGGTTGCTAAACTAAATCAACAACAACAACAATGATACTACATGAAATATGGGACAATGTTGTTTACCTTGGAAAATAATTTTTGCAAAGAAAGTGAATCAGACACAATACTCAAATGGAATTGAGTTTCATTTCTGACTACCAATGAGTGATGTAACTGTGGGTGGTTATCTGACATTTCTCCTAAACCAGTGTTGTGTAAGAGGCCACACCGCCAGCAAATATCTTAGTCACTTTATGAAGATAATTTTATCTTTTTCACTGGATGATATTAACTTAAAATGCAATGAATATGTAAAGTATCTATCTTCTATAGGTAAAGATTAAAATAAAATGTTACTTTGTTTACCTCTCATTTCCCCAAGAAGAAAGATATAATAAAGAAAATTTCAGTGTTCTTTAATATCTCCTAGGATTTTATTTTCTATTAGTCTAAAATATGTTTCTCAACATGATGCCTCCCTGTATTTCAGTCTTTTCAATGCCAACGTTTATTTTGATTGAAATTACCAGATTAGCATATGATCACTTCTGTACTTATCACACTATCAGTAGTGATTTGAATAATTACAACTTTTTGTCTGTACCCCACTCCACCATAAGATTCATAATGACAGGAGCATTTTTCCACCCAGTTTTCTGCTATCAGCGTTTGTCACAGTGCCTTACCCTTATTCAGTAAATATTCTGAATAAATGAATGCTACACATCGTCTTGACATACGCATCTCCAGGGTCTCTGCATCTCATGATTTTGCTCTTTGCTCCTAGCTTCCTTCTTTAGCATGCGTGCGCGCGCGCACACACACACACACACACACACACACACACTGTACTTTATAAAGGCTAATAGAGTAATAGCTCTTAGCATCTTTTTCACTGAAAATAAAGGAGTTATTGACAACTATTTTTCCAACTCTCTTTAAAATTTTACTTAAAAGTGTTCCGAAAGCTCTATAAAGGCCTGAACACTGCTACCCTTTCCCTGCAATGGTATTTTTATTGTTTGGCTCCACTGAGCTAAACTAGGCACATGGGAGATGAGAGATAGTTTCATTTTATACCAAAACCAACTATATATGTAGCACAGATTCTATCTTTTTTTTTTTCTTTATTGATTTTAAAGAGAGAGGGATGAAGAAGAGAGAGATATAGAAACATCATTGAGAAAGAACATTGATTGGCCACCTCCTACAAGCCCCACACTGGGGATCAGGCCCGAAACGTGGGCAAATGCCCTGACCGGGAATTGAACCAGCAACCCTTTGGTGCATGAGCCGACGCACAACCACTGAACCACACCAGCCGGGCACTCAGATTCTATCTTAAGCCTAAACAGCCTTTATCCTAAATTTGAGCCATGCATGTCTATAAGGATCTAGACTGCAAGTGGTCCATTTATATGTTTGATCAGGCAACCTTCCCTGGGAAAACAAATTACTCAAATAAAAGTGATTATTGCATAATGTTGGTTGAAGATGGACTCTTGGAATCATTCATTTATTCAACAAATACAATGTAATTAAAATAAATCATACTTCTTGCTCTCAATCATCTTATACTCTCATAGAAAAAGCTTGACAATAAGTCAGTAATTACAATGGAGTGTACCAAGTATAATAGGACAAACAGGTGGTTATGAGTACAGCCTGTCATCTGTCACTCCAGTTGTCCTGTGCTCAGTCCTGGGAATGTTATAATTGCCACTGGAATAGCTCCTATATTTGGTGTCCACCAGAGCTTTGGACACCAACGCTGGAAGTTAGAGCAAGAAAGGAGTGTGTTGACTGCCATATTGCAGATGCAAACGAAGAGTGTCATTCATGAAAATTTCAAAACAAACAGAAGTATTTGTAGAAGTCAAGGTTCCAAAAAGGGTAAGAACAGCACCAGAAATTCATTAGTTTTTTAAATGTTTACTTGTCCACTCATTCTTCTTATAGCTTGGAGAGTACAGATTGCAGCAAAACTACTCAACAATAGGATATAGCCTACCTTACAGGATTGTAAATTATCTGCCTGTATCAACCTCAGGCAGGGACTTTTGCCAGAAGTAAATGGAGTGGGAAGGTAGGCATATTGAAAATAGTCCCTTTAACTCTTAGATCTCCTGATTCTCTAATACCACATAATGTAGCATTACACAGGTATTTCGAGCCAAGCCTTGTGTTCTTTTCCTTTGTATACTGTCTTTCTTTCTTGGTGATATGGTCATATTTTGAAGAAATAGGCATACACGGTTTACAAATACAATAAAGGTTGTGCCATTTCTTTAAGTCCATTCATTGTCATTGACTGTCCAATCCCATACCAGAATTAGAATGAACAAAATCTGCAATATCAATGGCTCATACTGATGGAGCCATTTTTAAATGGGAACACTTGCTATTCATTTGGTTTAACTATTGATAATAACCAGCATATTGTTTTCATGTTTCTTTTTCCTACTGCTCTCCACTGCCCACAACACTCCTTTCTCACTACTTCCTGTGGTGGGTAACACCATGGCAGCTTTTACCTAGCATGCAATTTACTTAGGTTTGCACTGCATGATGTGGAAAGTACAAGCTAGAATTACAAAGGTTCTGAAGATAAGAAAAGGTATCCTGCTATGCTACAAATGAGGCCAAACATAGTGAGAGAAACTTAGGTCTCTTATGTGCAATAATTCTGGCACTTAGAAAAGTATCATGTAGTTTTATATGAAATTCTTAAAATTTAAGCTTTAAAATAAAATGTATAGAATATACAACACATAATTTCCCTTTAAATGGAATGGCCTGCTAGTAACTAGAATTAGATCCCTAGGCTGAAAGAACTTACAATCTATTTGAGGAAAAAAATAATAGAGAAAAACCAATGAGGAATACCAAAAGATAATATCCATTAAGTAATAAATAATGTAATATATGCTTTATTTTCCTAACCTGTCAGAATAAAGGAAATCCTCATGGAAGGCATAGACATAAAATGGACTCATTAAAATCGGAAATGTGAATTTCAGAACAGAAACAGCATGATGGAAGCATGCAAACAAGGGTTAGAACAATTTGTATAGGAAACAGACAAGAGGTTCAGCCAATTACAAAGAACTATTCTTATGAAAGGAAGAGAGAGAAAATAGGCTAAGCTTATGAAAAGCCTTTTAGTAAAAGTAGAGATGTATATATAGATTTGATTCAGAAGGCAATAAATAGGAAAACAACATAGTTTTGAACAAAGGAATTAAATGAGGAAAGTTGTGTATAGCAAACATATAAATAGACAGTGTCATCCAAGAAGACTTGATTATGAAAGGGAATGAGAATGGAAGCAGGGACCCCAGGTAGAAAACTAGTTTGAGAAGGCCAGATAAAACTGTGCAAACAGTTCTTCTCATTACCATTAACTTATTAAATCTTCAGGAAGATTCTTCCCCAATATAAAAAAACATCTCAATGAAAATTTAACTTAATTGTCAATATTCACATAAAGTATAGTATTAATATTTCTAGAACCTGAAAACTATTAAGGTATGAGACTAGTGTCTTCATTCATTTAGCCATTCACTGAAAACTTTGGGCAACTAGGATAAGCAAAGAACTGGGTAAATTTGAAGATACAAGGATGGTGAATTTTCTATACCCATTTTCTTTGGTGACCCCACCCTTACTCACCTAGTCAAACTGAAATACTCATCTCTTTTGCTATCCACATCTGTGATGACTTATCAAGTCTTCTACTGTTGAAATGTCCAAATCTAATTGCTGCATCCCTTTTGCATTATCCTAATCAGATCCTCATATTTCTCTCAGGGAATAATGCACTACTACTTCCTTTATCGATTCCATACCTTTAATCTCACCTCTATCCAATCAATTATTCACACTGCCACAAAAAGATGTCTAAAACAGACATCTAATTCCTTCTTACAACTATCCATTATTTTCTATATCATATAAAAATTAAGTTTTCATTTCTCAGTAAAGTACATAAGGCCCTTCACAATCTGGCTCCCATTTACCACTGTGTCCTCATCCACCATAGCTCTCCCTGATTCTTACTTGCACTACTATCCCACAATTCTGTTTTTCATATCTTAATGGCCTTACCTTGCATTCTCTCACCATTGTTCAGTACCTGGAGAAATTCCTCTGATAGTTTAAGAAAAGTTCAAATGTTACCTTCTCATGAAGCCTTCCCCAGCTTCCCCAGGAAGTTATATTTGCTCTGCTTTCAAGTACTGTGTATGTTCTGTTATTGTAGAACTTTCTATTATTTATGTATCTGTTTTGTTCCTTATGTCTTTCAGGATAGAGACCATGCCTCAATTGTTTTATATCTTAAATGATTAACAGAGTTCTTAGAAGTCCTTAAATACATTTAAAAAAATAATTTTTCTTTATTGATTTGAGAGAGAGAGGAAGAGAGAGAGAGAGATCAATGAAAGAGAACATCGACTGGCTGCCTCCTGCATGCCCCCCACTGGGGATTGGGCCCACAACCTCAGCATGTGCCTTGACTGGGAATTGAACTGGCAACCTCTTGGTGCATGGGTCAACGCTCAACCATTGAGCCAAACCAGCCAGGCCTTAAATACTTATTCTTTTTATCCTTACCTGAGGACACTTTTTTTTTCATTTTTGTTCAGGTAGAGTGAGAGGGAGAGAGTGAGAGAGAGAAACATTGACATGAAAGGGACACATTGAGTGGCTGCCTCCTGCAGGACCCCAATCAGGGCTGGGGACAAATCGCAACAGAGGTACTTGCCCTTGACAAAAATCAAACCCATGACTCATTGGTCCGCGGGCCCACGCTCTAATGGCTAAGCCAAATCGGCCAGGGCCTTAAATACTTTTTAAATTAACAAATGACTTTATCCTGTAAACCATGTGGAAGTTATGAATTTATTTTTAACAGCTTTATTGAGATATAATTTACATACCATAAAGTTCACCCAATTAGCTGTGATTCAATAGTCAATAGTTATTAGTATATTTATAGAGTTGTGGAATCATCACCATAATCCAATTTTAGAACATCACCATCATCCAAAAAAGAAATCTCATATCCATTAGCAACCACTCCTCATTCTCCTCTCACTCCAGTCCTAAACAGCCACTGATCTACTTTCTGTGTCTATAGGTTTTACTATCCTGGACATTTCATATAAATGAGATTATACAATAAATAGTCTTTACAATGGGATTCTGTCACGAAGCATATTTATTTTGAGGTTCATCCATGTTTTTGTTCTTCATTCCTTTTGTATCGAATAATTTTCCACAGTATAAACATACAACATATTGTTCATCCTTTCATCAGTTGATGAGCAATTCAGTTGTTTTCACTCTTTGGCTCTTCTGGATGATGTTGCTATACACATTTGTATACACGTTTCTGTGTGAATATGGGTTTCAGTTGCTTTTGGGTACTTACCTAGAGGGGAACTGCTACGCCATATAATAACCATATTTTTGACAAACTACTAAACTATTTCTTTACTTTTAGAATAAAAAATCAATTCATATATTTCAAAATTCAAAAGAAATGAAAGAATCTATAATGAAAATGCTTCTCTCATCCATGTCCGTATATCACCCAATTCCTCTTTCATGGGCCAACCTATGTTAGCAATAATCCTTGTGGATATTCTTTATGAAAACAACAGCATATGGCAAGTCTATTAGCTCATTGTTACATAAATTGTAGAAGTCTATGTACTGTTATGCTACTTAGATTTCTGTAAATAATACATCTTAAATATTGTTTCATATCAGGACACAATCTTTTTCATTCTTATAGTCAATTTTTATTTATTGTATGGATACACTAATTTCCTACTGATGGAGATATTTTATTTTGAAATACTTGGGTGTTATAAGCAATGCTACAATTAATAACTTTGTGCATGTGTTATTTCATATCTGTATGAGTAAAGACAAGGAATAATTTTCTGGGAGTAAAATTGCTGTATATAAAAATATTTACTTCTGGATTCAAAATATATTGCAAAATAGATGTACCTTTTTAACCGGGTACCAGTTTCTCTATATCTTGCAAACCCAGTATGTTATCAAATGTTTTGTTTTCTGCCAAAAAATAGGTAAAATTATATTGAAATATAGATTTCAGTTATATATTTACCTAATTATGAATAATTTTGTGTATCACTTTCTGTCTTTAATAGCTAATTGTATTTAAGTTCCTATGAGTTATCTATTCATATTTTCTGATTGTTTTTCTTTTGGATTTCTAATACTTATTGATTTATAGAAATTGTTTGT
The DNA here is from genome assembly GCF_014108415.1 of Molossus molossus. Lineage (NCBI taxonomy): Eukaryota > Metazoa > Chordata > Mammalia > Chiroptera > Molossidae > Molossus > Molossus molossus. The sequence continues at coordinate 88,012,705 of NW_023425388.1, forward strand.
ATTTGGGAAACTGGTTTTTGTTTATGAAATAAGCTCCAGATATTTTTCCAGATTTTTGCTTATAGTGGTATTAGACTTTATAGATTTTAAAAAATTTGTATGTCATCACCTTTCTTTTGTTTTATAGCTCTGGGTATTATGTCAATTTCAGAAAGCCTCCCACAATCTGAGCTTACTAAAAAAATAAATTTTTTCTTGATTTTTTACATTTCTTCTGCAACTTTTTAAAAAATTATTTACTTTTATTTTACTATTTATCCCATCTGAAATTTTCCCTAATGTAAGGTGTGATATGCAAATATAACTTTATTTTTAGGTGGTTATCCAATAATCTCTAGCCATTTACTAAAAATTTCACCTTTTCCTTACTTTATGAAATGTCCTTTTAAATACAGAATTCACATGCATATGTGAAGTTTTGAATAGAAAAATAATGTGTATATTTTAGCAAAATAAATCTGCTTACAGATTACAAAGGAAATTAGGTAAACACATGTGGTTAACTTGGTATCTTAGAGGAAATTTACCTAGAGGTAGTAATGATATTTTGAAGCTGACAAAATTATAGAATAAGGAGAGAGAATTGTAAGCAATAATTTCTAAAATATATAAAGATTCCAATCCAAACAGAAAAGTGGAAAATAGTAAGTAATATTTGGCATATCATTCTGAGAATATTGAATAATAACTCAAAATTTCTTGTAATAAAGGTAACATCTAGAATATGTGTCTGTTTATTTCAGTAAACTTTCTGGTTCTTTCTTACTAACTTCATTCTTTCCCACAGCACAACTGAACAATGTGGAATTAGTTGTGCTTAGGGTAAATCTCAGTATTATTACTTGAGAGCTATGTGATCTGGGCAAGTTAGCCAGACTCTCTTGACTTTTTCCCACTACTAAAATCAGTTTGTGGGCATTAATAGGATAATGTATGTAATAGAGTCCCAAAGTACCTTGGCACCTGGGAAGCACTTAAATAATGATTGTTGTCATTATTATTTCTCTGTTATTTGTCTAGGTGATGATCAGAAAGATTACTTGTGTTCACCAAAATTGCTTAGAGACTGTTATGCGCCACTGTGCTACTGATCACTAGACTACTGTCTGCTTGTATCTTTTATTCCGTTATTACTGGAGACATGAGATTAAATTCTGAAGTAAAAAATGCCTTCTAATATTTTTTGTTTTACCAGTTCTTACTGTATTCATAGTACAGGTGATTTGACAATATGATAGTGTTCCCATAAACTGTCATCCTATAGTGACTTTTAACTTGCCACCTACAAATATATGCATATACACTGCAAGGAGATTCCTTTGTTCTTAATATACTCCAACTTCTAATATTTTGCTAATCTCAGATACATTAGTCAAGGTAGACCAATAGCCATAACAGGGAACCTCCAAATTTCATTGGTTTAATATAGGTTTATTTCTCACTTACTTCACAGTTTAATGTATTCAGTAGAGGGACTCTGCTCCATATGATCATTCAAGTATCTAGGCTACTTCCATTTTACGCTTCTCCATACCCTAGGGGTCTTGTAGTTCTCCACTGAATTTTCATCATTAGGGAATGAGAAGAAAGATGAGAGAGAGCTTCACAGATAACATTGCAGGTCACTTAATAGGCCAGGTCTGGAAATGGCACATTTTCTTTTAATCTACATTTTTAGTGGCCAGAACTAAGTCACATGGTCTCATCCAGCTATAAGTGATGCTGGCAAATTCCAGCTAGATGGGTGGCAAAGAGGAGTAAAAGGAGGGATTAGATGAACATATAGTATTATTTCTGACAAAATAAACTAATTAGTAAAAGATAAAAACATATAGGTAATACTTTACTAAATAAAAATGGTTATAAAAAATTGTGAATATCAAAACACAAATGATATGTAATATTTAACAGATTTCTGATAATAATTGGTTCTTAATTTTAAAGACAAAGTGTTTAATATTTTAAATGACAAAAAAGTATTTCCTAGTTAGAAATTACAAAGTTGATCAAAAAGAATGTTTATATTTTATGGTTGGCAGAACATGATGGGAAAGTTGTGGATAAGTTGCTGAAAATAGATACCCCAACTGTGATTTACAACAAGGAAACTTCAACTAAATTAATGAATATACATGTTGACTTTCAGCTTCAATTCACTGGAATAATTACTTCACATTAACATAGCAACAAGCTAGCAATCAACAGTCTAAAGTCTCAGGTCACTGACTACTTCTACAGATTAAAAAAAATTTTTTTTTTTTTTTATTACATAGCCTTCTGGAAAATTTTTGGCCATAATGTTACATGCTTAATTGCACAGAATCTCATCAATTCTTACTGAACGTGTTTTCTTAATGTTAATTTTATCATTATGTTAATGAGAATATAATAGAACTGCACTCTGACAGTAATGCTGACAGCAGAAGCCACCAATTTGTTAGCAATCATCAAACAGAAGAAAACACATTTATCAATGGTAGACAGAACAGCATAACAATTATTTCTCTATTTTTCTGATAGATTATACAGTTATAAATTATGATGTAGTTTTCAAGGTATTCCAGATCTCCCCTTTCTTTTGTAGATTTATAACAGAAAATATTATCTTTTCGCACTTTACTGACTTCTTTATCATAATGTTCCCAGAAAGTCTTAGAGGCCCAACTAATTTTTCTTCATAACTTAGGCAAAAATATTTCACATAATATACCACAACCACATGACATCAACGGATTCACATTTAAAATATACTTATACCTCTGTGTTTTAATTTACCATGCCATACTTTGCCTGGAATTGTTTTTCCCATAAATTACATTGACTACCCAGGACTAATGCATAAGAAAGATAATATAAAAAGCTTATCCTATATTCTTTATATAAAATTAAATACTAACCTTCAGTTTTCAATTAAAATTGACATTTTTATTATTAAAACACTCCTTTTTATTCAAACCTTTAAAAAATGAAGAATTGTGTAAAAAAGTCTATACCTCACCAATGATTTTAGCTTTCTGTAAAAAAATGCTTAAATATACTGAGTATTCTTAAAAGTATTCTTAAATGTCTCACTGAGAATTTAAATTCATTGGTCAGTATAACCCATGACATGTTACATTCTCCTTTTCAATTATATTTAGTTGTTTAGAAAAACCATAAGGTATGAGGTGAAGGCTAAGCACTCTCAATACTTAGTCAGTAAATCTCATTATTAATCATTACCCTTGAACATATTTATTTTCTGTTATAAAATGCTCATAGATTTAGTATACATGTATATACATGAACACACCTGAATATGTGCACTAATATGTATACAATAACATACTTTAAATTACTCTATAGTTTTGCTATAGAAATTTAATACTCAAGTGCATGATATATTTATATCTTCCAAGGTTAAATATACACACAAATATACTTTTGCAAATACATTTTCCTTCATATAGTCAGATACATATAAAGTCACTTTGTTAGATCAAAGTTAGAAATAGAGATTAAAGCAAAACCCATTGCTCCAGCTCAAAAAATGTCTTAATCAATACATAATGAATTTCATGTTAGGTCCTCAGTCCTCATTTGTTGACCAGTATCAGGCTTAATATTCCCTGATATGCACAGGTGTTTGGGCGAAACACTATTATAGAGCTCTGTCAGAAACTAGGGTAGGGACGTGGGGAAAGTGATGCTTCAATTCTATCTAATATATTTTATTATTAAAAATTAGGGTTAACCTATCTACTGTGGCTCAGTGGATTGAGGATTTTCCCATGGACTGAGAGATACTGGTTCAATTTCCAGTCAGGGCACATGCCCAGGTTGCAGGCTCGATCCTCAGGTAAGGGGTGTGCAGGAGGCAGCCAATCGATGTTTCTGTCTCACGTTAATGTTTCTCTCTCTCTCTCCCTTCCCTTCTCTCTAAAAATCAATAAAAACATTTTTTAAAAGATTTAAGTTTGATAGAAAATTAACAGGCTTCACACAATTTAGAAGTTTCTTTCTCTCTCACAGAAAAATACTGGTGTAGAGAGTTTATAGCTGGTATACTACCTCTGCAGTTTCCTGCAAGCAGCTTTCTTATCTGAGTTCCTAGGATGTGACCTTCCAGTTTATGGCTCCAGAGAGAGCACTAGCCATCACATTCACATTTCAGGCATGAGGGGAGAGAAAGCACAGGAAGGCAGAGGTTCTCAAAATGTGGTCCTGGGACCAGCACCATCAGCATCACCTAGGAACTTGTTAGAAATGCAGATTTTCAAACCCTCTCTAGACTCACTGAATCTGTAACTCTGGGATGGTACCCAGCTGTTTTTTTATTTTTTATTTTTGTTTTCCTGATTTTAAGAGAGGAAGGGAGAGAGAGAGAGAAACATTGATTGGTTGCTTCCTGTAGGTGCCCTGACTGAGGATGGAACCCTCAACCTAGGTATGTACTCCAATGGGGAATCAAACTTGCCACTTTTTGGTGTATGGGAGGAACTCCAACCATCCAAGCCACATGGGCCAGGGACAGCTATTTGAGTTATAACAAGCCCTTCGGTGATGCTGGTCACACTATAAAGTTTGAGGACCACTGCTCATAGGATGCATCCCAGGAGCTATGCACATCACTTTCCCTCACATTTTCATGTAGCCACACGCAGCTGAAAAGGAGGTGAGGAGATGCAGCTATATTTTAAGTTGCAGTGAGCTCCGCTAAAAACCAGGGATTCCATTAGTCTCCTGGGAGTTGGAATACTATCAGCCTGGCCATATACTTTTATAAAGGAAGGTTGGGAGAGACCACAATTATTGAAAGCAGGACGGATACCTCCTTTTTATTAAAAATTATACTTCTGTTAGGAAAAGATAATGTTTTGATTAAAAAGAGAGTGCTATTTTTTTGAGTATTTATTGATTTTAATGGTAGCCTATACTTTTATCTTAGTCAATTTTTAAATCATTTGCTAATTATAGCAAGTGAGGATAATTTTTGTCCTCATTTTAAAGAAAACTAGACTCCCAAATTACAGATTTCTTACTCAAGAACCCACACACCTGATTAGTAGAAAGAGACAAACCTAGAAATCAAGTTTCGTTAACAAAAATCATTTATCCTTTACACTATATCAGAGGGCCACATTCTTTATTCTTAATGTTTCCATACCTTAGCTTTACAGCTTTCTTTTCCTGTCCCCCCAAATATTTGTCCCAAAAATCTTCCCTTTGAAAATATTGAAGCCTTTTAAAACGTGCAGGCTAAAATATAATTTATGTAGTGAGACTAAAAGAATTTTACAATTATACTACAAATCAGAATGAGACACACTTGACATTTTCCTCTATTTCTTATTTATATTTCAATCATTGAAACATAAAAGAAATAACCAGATTTTAATAACTGAGAAATGTTAATAGCTCAAGATAAATAGCTGTCTGGCACTAATATGTCTAAAATTTGATTTGAAGTTAAACTATGCAATCTTTAAGAGACCAGGACAACTGAAATTAAATTGTTGCTTGCTCTTCTTCAATTTAAAAAAATGAGAAAATAGTTGTTATGGCAAGACCTATAATTAACATGAAAAGTGAGTAAAAGTTAGTTTACTTTTTATAACTTAATAAGAATATTCAATCCTATTCAAGTCATTGACTCTTTTCTCTAATGTTTTGGCAATATTTATTGTCAAAGTTCTAATAGAAACAAAATTTGCTGTAGCATTTTAGAATTTCCATATGAAAACAATACAAAATGCTAAGAAGTTTACCAATATAAAGATGAATATAACATGATGATATAGCACATCATTAACAGTAACCATATATTAAAACACAGAATAAAAGAAACTTGACTAAAAGGCCAAACCAGTTTGATGTTACATAGCACTCATATTCTGACTGGGATAAGTTTTCTGATGTAGCAAGAGTCAGCAGCAGAAAGGGTGATCTAGCCAAGACTTAGGCAAGCCCAGAGGAAACTCCTTTGCTTGTAACATGCCTTGTCTGAAGCTAATGAAGCAAACACAGCTATTTTCAAACCCAGAAGAGTAGCTGTTTTTTTTTTTTTTTTTCCTGACAGAGCCCTTAGTCATAAAATGGAAGCATTTGATATTACTACTCCTATAGGAAAGAATGTTCATAAAATAAAGGCATACACGAATAGTTGTAATTTAATACAATTATGAGATTTAATTACTGTTCACAATAAGTAGGACAGAAATATTACATCACTCTATTACAGAGAGGAGAGTAAGTGTTCATCTAATGTATATGGAGCACAGTGCACATGATTATGATAATTGTAGCATGCACCATATATTGAGTAATCATTTTATGCCTGATCATATGTCAAATACTTTATGTACATTATTTTATTTAGTCTTCATTATCTACATTTCAAGGGTATTATTCCCTTTTCCAATCAGGAACCAGAATTATAGAAATTCAGTTTTCAGTCACACAGTTAGTTTGGTAAGATGGCCAGATATCCACCAAAAATTTGTACTCTTTATCAAAATGTAGAGTTGCAGCTGAGAAGTAACTGTACAACCAGGGATTATATTTCTCAGTCTCCTTTTTACACAGATAAGGCTGCTGGTTTATTCTTGCCACTAAATAAAGATGATTTTGTCTCTTATAGGTCAAGGTACTTAATAAGCTAGTAGGCCTTCTCCATGTTCTTACCCCATCAACCAACTGGATAAGGAAGACTTTGAGGTGCTACAAAGAGATTGAAGTTGAGATGGGAGGGCTTAGGGTCCTGAGTCATTTTGTGGAGGATGGCTGTTTTGTATTTCTATAGTGTTAAGCCACAGATAATTGAGGATTTTTTTTTTTTTTGCCACAGTATAACTCTAACTACTAGAGCCAGTTAGTGATGCAAATCTGATTCCAAGACCAACATTGGCCCTTTTATGCCCTCCTGATGCTCTTAGTCAGGTCTGATAGAGTTGCTCGATATTTTAATATGATTTCTTCCATCAAGGAGTCACACTTCAAATTGAACAGACCACCAACAGCATTATGAACCAGCTTTTTATGTAGCCAGAGAAGAGAATGTTAGCAATTCATCAAAGTAATAATGATGATGATGACAACAATAATAGACATGTTGAATAAACTGACTCAGACAATTCTGTAGACATACTTTTGTCTACCAAATGCAGTGGTGGGGGTGGGGGGACAGACCTCCCCCCCCCCAATCTATATTCAAGGAGAGACTAAGACACATCATTTTTGCTCAGGTCTAAGCCTTGTCCTCCAAGGCAATTTATAGAGGCTGAGTGTTTGGAGGTTAGCGAATACTATCCAGATACTGATGGAACTGAAACTGTGATCTCTATTTGAATATTGATGTTTAGTCTATGACTTTATCTGCTGTCATCACTCCCTTCGCGCAGTGACATCCCGATCACTTAGCACAGTAAGATCTAGGTTTAAACACACATTGTTAGGTAAAGAAAGTAAATATGGTAAAGATTAGTAAAATCAAAGTTATGCCTTTCCAGGGAAAATGTTTCATTTATTATTTATTTAGTAACATGTGAGGTGATTATATTTTAAATTTTAAAAACTTGTTAACCAGATAATGCATTAAAAAGAAAAACCTTTTTAATTCAGACTATTCCCGAACACCAAATTCCCCAATAGTGGTTATCAACCCATCAGAATCAACTGAGCCTTTTTTTTTTCTCCTAAGTACACCACACCATTAACTCAGTAGCTATAGAAACAGAACCTTTTTAAAAGGTTTACATTTCTTTTTCCTAAAGTAACACAAATTGATGCTATGACAACTAAACTGAGAACCATATTGAGAAAAACAATAATATATAGCCCACACAGTGAAAATATTGATACAATAATAATAACAGCTAACATTCAATGAGTGTTTAGTGGGTCCATGCTAAGCAGAATACAGCCATTCTTTTCCTTTAATCTTCACAATAATTCTTTAACATAGACATTAGCCTAATCTTAGAATAAAAAAACTGAAGGTTAAAGAGATTGAGTATATTTCCCAAGGCTATAAAGTGATTAAATGGTGACTCCTACACTCAACTTTTCTCTCCTGGATGCAGAGCCTATGCTTTTAAACCTCTGTATGGAGTTCTGCACTAACACACAAACAGATGTACTCCTCCTCCATATTGTCAAATTTGCTTAGATTCTTATGGTGACATTGGCTCTGACTGGACCCATCCTAAACACACAATCCAGTGTGCATATATTTCTATAAATTTTTGTCTGATTTTAGGGTTACTGATACTTTGATTCATAGTAGAACAGGTCTCAATATTGTTGGTTTCAATTAGTTAGCTCCTTTTGGAAATAGGAGACTAATGAGGGGAAAAAAGACCAAAACTTCTGGGACTATTTTCCACATTTTGTAGGAAACATCAAAGGGAAATCTATTTCGCAAATTACTCTACTGTCTGAAAATTGGTCAGAATAGAAAACCACATGGCTCATTTTTCTTGGGAAAGTGTTATTTGTGTCTATTTACCAGTAAAATGAAAAAAAAAAAGTAATATTTTAATTACAGGGCTGCTGTGAAGATTAAATATAATAATACACATAAAGTTTTGGAAAATGGCTGCACCTGCAAAACACACTATAAATGTTAGAGATTAGTATAATTATTAGTGGCTATAGATAGGTATTATAAACATCTAGATTTTTTATTCTCTACAACATATAAATTTACATTTTTCTTGATTCTAAAAGGATAATCTTTATAATTTTGATTTCTATTCCCTATACTTTCTAAGAAAGCAATTTAAAAAATAAATCTAATGTCCAAAAGTTTCTAGAAATTGTTTTTACTTGTGCTATCTTTGTTTAATCAACAAGTCCATCATAAATCCCAACTTCAGGTATAGAATGTTTAAAATTGAGGTAATGACTCCATTATTCAAGCTAAAACACAGTATTTCAGCTTTATATGTAGTATATCAAAGAGAACATGGTAAAAAGGCATTTCTCTTGTGAGATGTAAACAAATTAAACTCAGGTCATATGAGGCAATATATTAGAATTTGTCTTTTAGATCGCCTTTTATCTTCTAATTCTTGATTTTCAATTCTTATATATGCTGTAATTTGTATACTTCCTGACTTGAAAATATTGCCACATATTATAAGTTGAGAGTGAAAAAAAAATCACAATGTCTAACCACCCCTTTCATTATACTGTAATGCCTGACAGGAGAAAAAATAAATGTGAACTTATAGTGTGATTTATAAGAAAAGATATAGAATGTTCAAAGCCATAATTCCATAAAAAAAAAAAAAAAAGCCCACACTATGTCTACTTTTTAAACAGCTTCAAAATGTTTCACTTCACTCTTTGTAAAATATCCTGCTCAAAAAATGTAAGCAAAAGGCAAAAGAATTAATAACTTATTTCATTTTCAAGTAAATGAAGTAGCAAGTAGCTTATTTCAGCTAAACTAAGATAAATTCCTGATTCTTTTTTTCTAACATAAGGGGAATAATTTTGTGAAAAAGGCTCTTGATGTCTCTCTATTAGGATGTAAGATATGAATAGCAATTACAATAATTAAATATAATTACACTAAATAATTAGTACTTTAATTATCAACTGCAGTACTCAGCAATTAAACACACAGACAAAATTTCAATATAATTTATATTGCTCTGTTTCTCACGCAGGAAGTGGTGAAAATAATCTTCCTGTGTGTTTTCAATTAAACCAGCACTGCATCAATTTTAGTTCAGTTTTTGAAACTAGATAGGACATAAAACTTATGAATTACTGAACTTTCTAAGTGGTTCTAGATCGATGGGTTTATCAAATGCTCTGAAAATATAATTTTTCCACTTCTAGAGATTCCTGAGGTTTAAGGTGGTCTGTGAACAATGACAGATTTCTATTACCATTTATATACCTTAGGGTTCAAAGCTACTGATAACTCAAACCTATAGAACAGGTCTGGATAGTTTTGATTTCAATGTTTGGGTAGCTCCCTTTAAAAACAATGTACAGAAGTAGAAACTGACAGACTTCTGAGACTCTAGAATTCTCCTCATTTTATAGGGAACATCAAAGGGAAAACCTATTTTGCATCAATTTCAGATTGTTGTTATTCCATCATTAGAAATATCACTGTATAAAAATTGTTAGAGAAAAGTAAGCCCATAGACTATTGACTCAAATTCTTTTTTTTTTTTTTTTATCCTCACCTGAGGACATTTTTGCATTTATCTTCAGAAAGAGTGGGAGGGAGAGAGGGAGGATGAAAGAGAGAAACATTGATGTGAGAGAGACACATCAAGTGGTTGCCACCCACATGACCCCAACTGGGGCGGGGGACAAACTGCAACTGAAGTATGTCCCCTTAGTGGGAACCAAACGCAGGACTCTCTGGTCCGCGGGCCAACGTTCCAACCGCTGAGCCAAACTGGCCAGGGCTCTATTTTAATTTGTAAAAATTAAGTCATTTAATCAATAGTTAGAACAGTGGACTGTGAAAAGATCATATAATATTCAGCAACTCATTAACAGGTTTGATGTTTATTATCAATTTTTAGTAATAATTTTTAAATTATTTCATTTTCAGACACATAAGAGTCAGAGCTTATATTTAGCTAATACTCACTAAAACAACATGACAGGTTGTTAAATTCTCTACCAATTGGTAAATAACCTGGTAGCCAAACTCTCTGAGTGGCCACTCTACCGCATTGCTCTCTATCCTAGTTTCCCTTGTCCTAACCTCTCCCAAATCTGTACAAAAACCTGGCATATAAGAGGGTACTAAGGACTCTGCCCTTATACTCTGCCCTTATCCTAAGGCCAGCATTTGTCCATTGCCTTATTGATTATAAAACATATTGAATGTGCCCTTGAAAAGATGCTGTGCTAAACCACAGCAATCCTTTTCCTAAAATTTCTGTCTCGAGCATCACAGATAGATGTTGCTTTTAGCTAGGACCTTTTCCATATGGATGTTGAGCAGACCAAACCTTGGGGAAATGAGTTGGTATTTAGCATTTGGGGGAATCGGGACACTGACCCTGAGAGGAGATATTAGGGGCTGATAACCAAAGCAAAAGGGATGAAGAAAACCCAGTCCTCTCCCAGGCAGGCAATGGGATCTTGGGGGGTAGAGGTAGTCCACAGAGCAGGAGGAGCAGAGGAAGTTAGAAGTGAAGTAGATGCAGAGAACAAAACTTCAAATACAAAGTGTATTCCAGAAAATCTGTGTCATCATATGGAGAAATGTGAGAAACAAGACTGATGGAAATGAAGCATGAAAGCACATACTATCAATACAGCTGCATGCTTCTCCAGAGACCTGATAGGGAGACAGAACAGTTGGAGGTATCTAAGGACAGAGACAAAGTGAATCTCAGAAAGGCCTATTGAGCCCTGGCCGGTTTGGCTCAGCGGTTAGAGCGTCCGCCTGCGGTCCGGAGAGACCCGGGTTCGGTTCCCGCTAAGGGCATGTACCTCGGTTGTAGTTTGTCCCCGGCCCTGGTTGGTCATGCGGGTGGCAGCCACTCGATGTGTCCCTTTCACATCAATGTTTCTCTCTCTCTCTCTTCCTCTCTCTCCCTCCCACTCTGTCTGTGCAAAAAATGGAAAAATGTCCTCGGGTGAGGATAAAAAAAAAAATCATTAAAAAAAAAAAGAAAGGCCTATTGACCTTCTCACATGTATAATACTTGCTCATTATTTGCCACCAAAGCTGGTAAGATCAATTGTCCAGGAAGTTACAATGACTGAAATTCCAGTATGAACTTTAGAATCTCATGAACTTCAACTCGAATCCCAGGGCTTCTACTTCTTACCTCTGTGACCTTAGCAAGTGACTTAACATCTCTGAATCTGTTTCCTCAACTGAAAACGTTTTAATGCGAAATTAGGTCACAAACATTTTTAATTTCCTTGGACTGATCAACACTCAATCAATAAAAACTATGTTGATAGTGATCACATTGAATAGTAAGAAGACTTCATTCATTAGCAGTCTCTGAGATCTACCCAGTTAAAACTTCTCTTCGGTCTCAGGGTCTCAGGGAATGAACAGAGGTGAGTGGCTACTCATTACTATTATCTGAGTTGAAGCTTTAACTGAGGAAGTAGCTGACACATTCCACGTTAATATGCAGACCCTTGCAATGAGCAGAAATTTCTTTCACATTAATCACACGAAAAATAACTTAAATGTTTTAGTTTCCTATTTTTTAAACCAATTAAATTTGGCTCTGCATAACCACCTGCCTCATTGGCAGGCCCTTTCACCCTTTGATAAGGTCATAATGTGTCTCTGGCTTCTTACACAGTCCAGAAATCCTGAAAAGAGATGACATTTCAGTTCAGATGAGATTCTCACCATTCAAGTCTCTTTGGTGAGCATCATGCCCACTTCCCCATGCTAAATTTAGTCAATGAAATCTTTGGACTTCAGTTGAAGTCCAAGCAGCTGAACTTAAGGTTCAATGTTCAGAAATACACCTCCATCAGAAGTATCTCCATCAATTTCCTTCTACTGATATAGGTTAGCATATTCCTTAGTGCCTGTTGCAGTATGGGAGAATGGAGCGGACTGCATGCACAGAAACTGCGGTACCACACTCCTCAATATCCAAGAACCCACCTCACCGAGGGCCAGCATAACTCTTACTCTTTTAAGCTATCCAGGTCTTTTTCTTCCCACAGGTTAGGCATTCCTAGAAAGAATCACTTAATTTTTCTCTGGCAAGGGCAGTGCCTGGGTAGAAGACAAGGCTCCTTTGTGACATGCCCACAGGAAAACAAAACATAAGTCTGTTTTCTATGGGACAATATTCAACATGTTTTATAGGGATCCCAAAAGCCATGATTCCTATTTTTGCACTAATAATTCCATAGTGTTTCATTGCTCTAAAAATAATTTTAATAAAATGCAATTTGATGACAAGCTAATATTGAAACTTTTTAAAAAAGCTATAATTACAGACTTGTATATTCTTCAGATATAAAAATGAATAAATCATTAAAATGCATTTATAAGAATAATACAAAACTTTCCATGTATGAAATCTTTTGATTTTTCTCCATGGTATAAATTTTTTGAATAATTGTTAAGTGGATAATTAAATCTCCAGAATATTTGAAATATTAAATAAAAATATAATCAATGAATGTTATAAAAATAACTGCCTATAAGTATAAATGCATATAAATACTATAAGTATAAATACATATAAGTATGTATATATGTATGTCTAGGTGTATGCGTATATATTTACATTTCTATTTCTTGGTAAGCCTATGACACTTATTATCCTTTCCATTTTCTCAGTGTATCACTGAAGAAAGCAAGACAATAATAACTTTAATATTGTAAAATGACATTAAATGTTTAATATACTATACATAAACATATTTAATGGTTGTGTTTCTTTAAAATTAAGTAGTTTTTTTTACAAATCAATGAATTTCAAAATTAATTTTTAGTAAGTACAATACAAGTAAACTGTAGTTTGAGGAATGCTTGCTTGGCACATGTCTAAATTATAGTTAAATTTAAATACTAAAGGATATGCGCCCTTTATTACACACAAAAGTTGTAAACTTCAGCATGAAGACGTTAATATTATAGCTCAAGATTTTAATATAGTTACTACAAACTGATTTTTCATTAATCTAAAAATTTCCAGAGAATGTTAATATAATTTTAATTTATAATGTAATATAATTATAATATAAACAAATAGCTCTTAAATGGGAATTTTATCTTATCAACTTCAAAGAGAGAACAGAATTTCTGGATTTATTTTATTAATATGAGAGAAATATATCCATGTCTGGTTAACTAAAAAAGTAAAAAGTATTTTGAGAAGTAAAAATAAAAATCAAATTAAAGTTCAGTTTTGTTCCCGAGGTCCACAATAAATAGCAAAGTGAAATGAAACAAAAACAATAACTCCAATCATAAAGTAACATTTAACCTACATTATTGCTCTATTTTATCTGAGTTTGCATAGCAAATTATTTTTGATAACATTCTTATGGACTATAAATGAAAAGAAATTTATAAAATGTATTTTATTAGACTATAAACAAGCTACTGTGATGTCTGACTCATAAAAAGCACATATCACAGAGCACTGGATACTCTTCAGACCCTGAAAGTAACTTACTTAGGGTCATATACAGCTATTTTACCAGAGAATCACTGTGTATGAATATGTTGGCCATATGCTATGTCACTTTATAGAAGTATTACTTCAAGTTTGATATAAATTTTATGACTCAGTTTGTCAAAGTTCTTTAATTCCATCTCTCAAACTATAAATTTCTGAGAGCAAAAGGGAGAGTTGACAAACAGAATTCTATATTTCCTAAAGTTGAGTTTGTGGAATGATATTTAAATATATAATTAAGCTTTTATATTGGAACAATACATATCATTTGTGCACATTAATTTTGGTGAAAGAAACATTTCTTCATAAAACTTCTATTTATTTGGTCATATTATGCTAACTTCAGGAGCCAGTTATAAACTGTCATTTGAAGTCATTTCAAAGTAGAATAGTTTGAAACAATCATGTTTCTTGTGATCTTAAAATGCATTAATGGTAAACTGGTACCATGCACAGAACTTTAAAGTATTGTAAGTATTTCTGTGTAATTATTCAAATCATGAAATGTACTGAACATGATTATTGCTTTTTAAAGAGTGGCAAAATACCTAACATACATATCAATATGAATATTATCTTTATTTTTAAATGAGCAAAAAATTCAAATGGACAAAAAATATAAATATGAAACATCATGTGTCATGCCATATGTTAAAATTTTCTTTTGCCCTTTTTGACTATATATAATTTAAGCCTCTCAGGAGTACTTTCATTTCCCACTATTTATACTAACATAATTCCCATGTTTTGCCTTAAAGCTGCAGGCTATATTAATAGGTAGAGAAAAAATATCAGAACATGAAGGAAAAAAGTTATTTCTTCCCCCAAGAGCTGCAGAAAAGCAGACACTGTTCTACATCATAAAACACATTCTAATAACGTGGTATACTGAGAATAGTCCCAAATGTGCCAGTTGTACTCCACAATCCATTATGGAGATGTGTATGAGAATGTAGAATCCTGTTCTGTTACCCATCATTCAACAGTACTTGGGAGTTTTATTTGAACGCAGGGGCCTTTCCAGAGAGCCAAAGTTCAGAGAATAATGCCCCGAGCTATGAAATGTAAAGAACAATTTCTAGAAGTTTGCAACTCAGCTTTATTTTTCCCATTATTTGTTGACCCCAGTAATCGTATTTATCTCTGTTTCCTTAAAGGTGTAAGAAAATATAAAAGTTTGGGGATTTTCTTTTTTTTTTCTTTTGTGCATAAATATAAAATAAATCCTGTGACTCCTGGTTTCATGATTCCTATGAGGAGTTTGAGAGTCTTTGCTTCATTTAAATTAATAACAAAAAAATAAGTAATAAAAAATATCTGAAGAACAACCTTACTCCTACTTTTAAGGATGAAAATATTGCTAATTATACCACCACTTAAAATTAACAAATTATCTAAAAATAAAGTAGTTCTTAGTAGGGTTGTTTGAGGTATGGGAAAACAAGCACTCTCTGATACTGCTGTTGGAAGTACAAATTGCTGTCAAAATTTTGAAGAGCAAAGTGAAAATATCTATCAAAATATAAAATGCATGTGCCCATTCACATGCCAATTCCAATTTTATTAACAATCTACACATGTAATCAAGTAAGTGCACAAATGCAAGTGTGTTGATTTTTTATTTGCAATAGGCCAAAAAAAAAAAAAAAGTCCACTGAGAGGGAATCTGGCAAAATAAATGATGGCACTTTCATAAAATGCAACATTATATATATTATAAGTTTAAAATTTATATATTTATAGTATAATTCAACTTGCATGTATTTTTCAAATATCAATAAAAACTTTAATCAATAATAGGTACATGATAAAGGGCATGAACAAGTAATTCATAAATATAAAATGTAAATGGCCAATAAACATTGAAAATACACAATTTTGCTAGAATTCAAATAAATGTAAATTAACCCAATAGTGAGAGAGTGATATTTCTTTTTTGAATTTGGCATACATTTTGTTTTAAAACAATAACTTACTAACACAGGGAAGACAAATATGCTTATCAATAAATGGATTATAAATAGCAATAATCTTTCATATATAAACTGGTATGTGTATAAACTATTTCCCAAAGGATATTCAAAACAAGTTTAGCACTTTTTATCCTATGAGACAGACTTAGGGTCACAGAGGATGAGAGAGAAACTTTTTGTTTTACAATATACCCTTCTGAATTGATTAGATTTTGTTTTATAAAGAAGAGGTATTAATAAAGTTTTATAAAATTTGCTGTTAAAAAGTTTAACTGATTGCCAAGATAGTAACAAAAATCATTAAATGTAGCTTCCCCTGTGCAAAGTAAGGTAGCATCTTTCTAACAGTTGTATAAATGTTCTTAAAGCACAATTGCTTGGATAGCAAAATCTCTGAATTTTCTTTTCAGGAATAAGAAGAGGATTCTGCCATTCGTGGTTCCCTTGTTGTCATAGTTTAGGCTGCTACAGAATACTAAGACTGGGTGGCTTAAACAACAAATGCTTATTTCTCACAGGTCTGAAGGCTGAAATTGAGGCACCAGCATGGTTAGCAGAGAGCCACCTTCTTGCTTCCTCACATAGTAGAGAGAGACAGAGATCACCTTTTCTCTATCTTTTCTTGTAAGAGCATTAATCCCATTCATGAGGGATCTGCCCTCATGACCTAATTACTCCCCAAAGGATCCACCTCAGAATGCCATCAAATTCAAGATTAGGTCTTAAACATAGGAATTTTGAAGAGACCAAATATTCAGTCTGTAGCACTTGCCTTAGATTATATCCATTCCTGGTTCAGGTCTGAAAAATAGGACTGAATAAATTAATATTGCTCCTTCTAGACAATCACCTATTCTTGGATCTTCAAGTTGTATTTGCCTTCAAGTGAAGGAATCATTCTAATGGTTAGAAATTCCAGGTTGAATAGAAGAGAAGCTTGGTTCAGCCTCTATTGGATAAAATAATTGTATCCTGATAAAATAGTTGTATACTCTTTTCTTTAAACCTCTTTTATTAAGCAGTCATTTTAAATGTCCAGGAAAGAAAAAGAAAAGGTGATATTCAAAAGAAACCCCAACTATGGAAATATTAGAGAGACACTATAGCATTTTCATCATATAAATTAGTTTCAGTCACATGGCACTGATAAAAAGGAAACAAGAAGTAGAGGGAATGAATAAGTTTGATAAAAAATACACAATTTGGCTGCCAAGGATTGCCTGTCCTGATTGAGAAAAAAAGAAAAAGCAATCTGATACCGCAGATGTGATATCATAGATATATAGTTTCTTATTCTGACTGTAAACCTAAGTCACATGTGGAGTGTCACAGGTAAGAGACAGCAGTCTCTGCTCATAAAAGAGATAACAGAAGACAGGCTAAATAGAAGAGGGAACCCTGTCCCACTACGCTGCAAGCCGTTATAGAGCTTTTGATGTCAAAGTTAATCTGAAGCCTGGAATGGAAGACCCATGTGTTGTGAGCAAAACATACATTGCAGTAGGCTCCTGAATCTAAAAAAATTCATGATTAATTTAAGTGCTGACTGGTTCCATGCCAAACAGGGAAATAGAAAGTTAGATTAAGAAGTGCTTGATAATTGTTGACATTCACGCAACAAGCTGTCACTCGTAGTGGGCAAACTGTATTTTCTGAAATTCTTTTCCACACTGTACACAGTAATTTATATAAAAATAAAGTATTTGCAAATTACTTTATCAAAAATAAAGACATACTTTTCTATTTACAGTCTTAACAACTGAATATTTTTAAATTATTCCAATGATATTATTATTAACCTATGATTCTCAATTAGTTTCTCCTCCTTTACTAGTTTCTATAACAAACTGGATGGCTTAAATAACAGAAATACATTGTCTCACCATTCTAGAGACTAGAAGTCCAAAATATAGGTGGCAGTAAGAATGGTTCTTTCTAAGGCTTTGAGGGAGAATCTGTTCCATGCCTCCCTTCTCATTCCTTGGCTTATAGATGGTGTTCTCCCTGTTTTCACACTGTCTTCCCTCCATGCGTGTCTGTCTCTGTGCACAAATCTCATTTTTTACAAGGATTTGTGTCATATTAGATTAAGGCCCACACTAATGGTCTCATCTTAACTTGATTATTTTGCAAAGACACTATTTCCAAATAAGGTCACCTTCGTAGGTACTGGGGATTAGGACTTCACCATATTTATAGCAGAAACAATTCAACCGGTAACAGTTCTTTAAAAGCAGAGGAAAAAAATAAACTCCTATAAATAACATTGTTTACTTCAATTATTTTTATTACAGGAGTAGAGAATGGTAGGGAGAAAAAGGGTACCAAGCTGAAGAAGGATTAGTGGTATATATGTGAAGTTTGGAAAGAACGGCCTAAGGTTGTTATAAACCACAATACCCACTCAGGAAAGTCTCCCCACCCTGTTAGAATCATTGAAAAACAGTAAATCTAATCCACTTTTTCTAGTGGGAGATACCTAAATTAATGATGGAGTACTTTGGGGAAAATAATCACCATAATCACCCTTTAAGGATCTAAACCAACAGTTAAATCTATCAATTGACAGAATATCTCATAGGGTCTTGTTATGCTAGTTAAATTGTATCACTTATGTATTTCATTAATTCTATCATTTGAAAGATAATTTTAAGATCTCACTGAGTGATTTAGGCACTGATAAGGCACATGATACAAAGACATACTGATCATCTTCTCTCCCTTCAACAACATTATAGCTAGCCAGAACACCTCTTTTCCTATAAACAAAGGTAAATTTCGGCGGTAGTTCTCAAACTATTTTCTACTTTGACACACATGTAAAATACTTCTAGCAAGCACAAGACATCCCAAGGGATGTGTACAAATTATTTTCAAAATGCCAAGAAATTTTAGGGTAAAAACACTATGAAATCATCACCATATTAACATGCCCTGACAAATAGTCCCTGACACTACGTATACCAGTTCTTTATAATGCCTCTTCTTCTCCCACACAGGAATACATAGTTAATGATAAAAATCTGAAGAAAACCGAGGGATACAATAGACTAAGTAGTGGGGAAGGGGGGAAGCTCTTTGTTATTTTATTTTAATTTTTAATGTTTTTATTGATTTGAGAGAGAGGGGGAGAAAGAAGGAGAGAGAGAAACACTGACTGGTGCCTCCCCTCATGCACCCCCACCAAGGACAGAATTTGAAACCTGAGCATGTGCCCTGACAAGGAATCAGACCCACAAACCTGTTGGTGCATGGGACGATGCTCAACCAACTGAGCCACGCTGGCCAGGGTGAGGGAAGCTCTTTTAGATCAGACAACCAATAAAGAGTTTCCTGATATGTGGTCTGAAGCGGGAATGACGATCTCTCATATCACATCTGGGACAGAACATTCCAGGAAGAGAAAAAAAGCAAGAGCAAGACCATACCTGAAAGAGCTATAGGGATGTTGGAGAACAGAAGGTCACGTTTCTTTAAAACATTATACCTTATAGAAAACACATTACTAATATGCACTTTCTTTTCTCTGTTTTTCCTATTATTTTATTGCATGTTGAATTATAACACTTAACAATAACCATAAAGCCATCCTATTAATAACTGCTTTAAAATGTTCTAAGAATGAGCAATTTAAAAAGCATATTCTAGACTGATTTTAGTTATTGTAATATATTTAATTCAAAATAGGTATTTACTCTGCCAGAAACACTTTAGTGTGTTTAGAGATGTTATATGCTAAATCATTAGACTCTCCTATAGATGCTATTTGAAGAAATCTTTAAATAGTCATTTCCTAATGAATACTTCACAATCCTTTCTAAGCAAGGTGGAAAAGTTTCTAGAAGTAAATTCTCCTTACTTCAGAAAAGCTCTCTCACTTTTTATGAGTTTTAATGACATCAAAATAACTACATGAAAATACCTGCCTCAGAGCAGCGGTAAGGAATATATCTGTCTCTCTCTCTTTTATATATATACATATACATATATAATATACATATAATATATACAAACGTGTATATGTCCATATATAGATACATAGTTATATGCATGTGCAAATATATGTGTACACACACACACACAACACACTCCTGAAAACTGTTCCTTTATTTTCATGCAAGAAGTATTTCAATTTACATACTATCAATAGTGTGAATGCATATACTGGTGTCCTAGGTGTTTCTAGTAAAGGCATTTATTCATCTCTAGCTGTTGATTATTCTATTTTTACAGGTGTTTTTTACACCTTTGGCTCCTTTCTTTAAGCCTCTAGTATCATCGCCATGCTTCCTGACACATCACAGACCTCTCTTTGTTTTCTTAGCTCTACCTCCTAATTTATCCACAACATCATACTTTGAATTTTCCTCCTTTCACAAACCTCCTTTCACACTGAACACCTCTGCTTACACTCCGGTCCTGTTCCAACCCTCTTTGGTACCTAGCTGTGTCCTTTTCTTTTCACATTTTTATTTACTCTTTTTTCCCACTGGCTTTTGCCCATTGCTCATAAAAATACTTGAGTATAATTTTTCCACCATTAAACAAACTTTCTTTTAGCTGTGACTCTTTACACATTTCAGAAATCGGCCTTTTTGATGCTCACAACCCATTCCCCTCACTACAGAAATGGTCGTCTCAAAGACGAATTTATTGGGCCTAAGTTGTCAGTGGCTTAGTCACAGTCCTCAGTGTACTCTCAGCAAGAACTGGGAATGTTGAATCCTCTCTGCATCTTGACAATTTCTGCTCTTGTAGTGTCCTGCTACCTACTATCTTCTCTTGATTTGCGCATGCGCTTGGCTTGGGTTTTCTGCTATTCTTTCTCTGGCTCTCTTTTCTCTCCCACCAAGGCTTCTCTTCCGTGTATATTTCCCAGGCTATCTCGGTCTTCATCGTTTCTGCAACAAATACCTAGAGCTTACTGACTTCAAGCTTTGTACTTTGTTTACAGAATTCTCTTTTTTTAGCATCAGATCCAAATGTCCCACTATCATTTAACTACAATCTTTATCTCTCTCACTTTCAAATTAAAACAAAATAAAAACAGTCATGTCCCCATCCTGAATTTGAAGCTGCTTGCATCGTGGGTTGCATCTTATTCGTATTTGTATGACTGACACAACATAACCTAGTATATGCCAAACAAATTTAAACAAGTTTAATATTCAAAGTTTATGTGATGTACACTTATGATGTAACAGTATGCTCTTTAGATTTTTGCCTAAGTCAGACAGAAACTGATAGATAGCATAAACTAAAAAACATAGTGGTTTACCCTTGTCCACAGTGCATGTGTCCCAAGATCCCCAGTGGATGCTTGAAACTTCAGATAGCACCAAACTTTTATATACTATGTTTTTTTTCTTATACATATATACCTATGATACAGTTTAATTTGTAAATTAGGTAGAGTTAATAATTATAAGTAATAATAGATTATAACAATATACTGTAATACAAGTTATATAAATGTGGTCTCTGTCTCGGTCTCGGTCTCTCTCTCTCTCTGATAATTGATCTGATAACTGAGATGGCTACTAAGTGACTCATGAACAACTGGTGTATACGGCATGTATATGCTGACCAAAGGGATGATTCACATCCTAGAGAGGGAGAGTGTAAGATTTCATCATGCTACTCAGAAAGGCACACAATTTAAAACTTATGAGTTGTTCATTTCTGGAATTTTCCACTTAATATTTTTGAACCATGGTTGACTGTAGAAAGCAAAACTGTAGATAAGGGGGAGGGAATCAGTAAACACTTAAAATTTACCATTACTTACTGATAGTAACTGAGAAATATATAAAAGAATTGAAAAATGGTGGATGTACTACAAAGATGAAAAAAGTGATCAGTCTGGAGAATGGCATACTGCTAAATACCATTCTGAGAGATGCTGGTGCAAAGCACAAAGGTAAACTTTCCCTCTTGGCCGATTAAATTGCTAAACTATCTCTGTTCCATATTGTCTACTCTTTCGGATCAGTTTGCATTATCTGGTGATGAATTTTTCTTTTTAATCCCTGGTTGAATCCCACCTGCTAGTGCACTGATTTGAGTATACTTTGGGAAACATTTAGAGCTCACACATGTAAAAATTTGACTTCTAAATTAGCTTCATTAAAATAAAATATGAAAACAAACACTTGTAAGTAATCTATAACCTGATATCTCTATAGTCCCTAAATTGCTGACTGGATATTTGATGTGCTAAGAAGGCCCCAATGAGGCAGTTTATTGAAAAATGTAGAAAAACTTGTAGCCATAGACATCTGTTTTGATAAGATAAACCTATGTACTTCTCTTGGGTCTTATCAACAGAAACTCATTCCATTTGGAACAACAGTATGTCTTCTGTAGGACTCCCCTGGAAATATTTTATCAAATCCTTCTGTAACTTAAGATTACTAAAGCCTAGAAATCCCAGTACATATAGTCTGTCTTATAATTGAAGTCAAACATATATATTTTTTATATATTCAAGTATATTAAAAAGTACATTAAATTAATATGTTGAGAAAACCCTACATCTAGGTTTTATGAAAGAAATGTGCGCTTTTGAGATTACTTTGTACATGTTACGATTTTTACGTCTTTCCTCGGTGTCGGTTACGTAAAGGAGATCCAACAACAGAACAAACAGTGTAGAAGTTACCACAGGACATACAGTAGTTGGAGAAACACTGTACGAAACAAATTACAAAGAATTAACTGGAAAAATAAATTCACAAGATGTATTTCCTCCTTGATTCTGAGGCAGAATAGTAAAAAGCCAAGAAAGTCCTTGGCAAGTGGAATGCGGAAACTGAGACGGAGAGCTGATTCAAACTTTCCTCATCCAGCACCCTGACTCACCTGCCTCCTTCTCTTTTGCACACCACTCCTTTAAACAGTAAGCCCTCAGAACAATGAGGTTCTGATCAGCATCAAATAATCTTAGGAACAAAGCCTTGGGTCTGTTGACTACAGAGACAGAGTTCTGGTCAAACTAGAGAAAACATCTAGGCCTCAGTTGTGTTTCCACTCCAGGCCCAGAAAAGCAGCAAAAGCAGACAAAGTGATGCCATGGCTGCCCCAGGACCAGATGCATTGACCAATGACCCCCTACCCTAGTACCAACCAGTCAGTAGAGAACAAGACCCTGACACTATACACTCATTTTGATGAATCAGCATATTAAAAGACACAACTGGAAAGCTAATGAATATTCTATTGAGATCTTCCCCTGAGACCTCCCTTAAAATTCCTGCCTTTAGAAAAAAGATAAAAATGCTTAAGACAAAGGATCCAGTATAAGCATTCTCTCTAGAGCACACCTGTGCCTTCCTTCTTCAGGCATGTATCTTTGCTTTCTTTGCCATAAGCTCTAAGGGTCCCCACAAGACTTATAACCAGGGGAACAGTGAGAGTAGTAGCTTGTCCTAGGTTAACCCCTGAATCTGTCTTCAAGGGCCCTTCTTTTGCCTCTGTAAGTTGTTTCCTGAGTCCACACAGCCCAGCTGGCTCACTTCTTCTGCCTCTATGACTTTCTTTATTTTTTTCCCCTTTATATTGATTTTAGGGAGGGAGAGAGAGATAGAAACATCAATGATAGAGAACATCGATTGGCCAACTCCTGCATGCCCCCCACTGGGGATTTGCCCACAACCTGGACATATAGAGAATGAACTGTTCTGATAGGGAATGAACTGGTGACCTCTTGGTGCATGGGTTGACACTCACCACTGAGCCACGCTGGTCAGGCCTGTCACTTTCTTTCTAAATGGCCATGACAGCTCTCTGAACAGCCCACTTGAATCCTCTCTTCAAGTGTACTTTTAATTTGCACGCTAAATAAACCTCCTCTTGTGCTAGAGTTCTTGGTCCTGAATTCTTTCTTTGCTGAACTCAAGAACCGAAAGCCAACAACTCTGGAAACAACTCTATTTATTTGAAGTATAAAGGTCCAAAAGGACATTTTCCTCATTCATTAGTCATCATTCACAGACACCCCAGGGGACAGCCACAGTCTACATTCATTAGTCATCATTCCCCATTTCACTCACCGAGAGACTTTTAGAGTTGTTCTCAATCATCAATTATTAGAGAATCATTTTATGGTTGTTAACATCTGTGTTCCATATGTATTATTATTTACATATCATTTTTTTTTAAACAAGTTGCTTTAGTAGACTTAGGTTTATTTAAATAGGAAACTTTATATAGTTATCAAAAATAAACAACTAGTACCATATTCTCTGTATAGAGTTAAAGGTAGGCATGCAAAATTAAAAAATGAGGTAAAATATAAAATGCTCATCCATGTACTACATAAACTCATTTAATAACAAAAAAAGGTACGAATACCATTATTTTAAGAATCTAGTCTTGGCACATACTACTGATATGTAACACTGCCTTGAAATAGTGTATTTTCCCAATATTCTCCATCAGAAGCTAATTAACTTGACATCAGAAACTGAATTTTATAAGTTTTCAAATTGACTTCCTTACAAACAGTGGATACCTAATAAGTTAACTATAAACTAAACATTGAATAAACCCCTTGAGTTCCACACACTCAAATTTTCTTTGAAGAGTAAGTATATCTTGCATTAAGAGATTAATTTATTTCTAAATAAAAGGCATCTAACATTGATCTAAATAAAAATCATGTCTACAAAAGAAACTTGCTTTGCTTTGACTTGGTAACATGCATATATCATGGGTTCTACTTTATATATTTTACCAAGGAATTTGATGTGGTTATTTCATAAATAATTCAATTAGAAATGTCAATTGTGTTCAACATTTAAATATTAACAACTAAATTTTTAAAGATCAGAAAAATTTTGTTCTGACTTAGAATAATTTTATGGCTCTATGTATCTCCTTGTGCATTTTTGCATATTTTAAACTATTCTGAATCATGCATTCCCTGTAAAGGTCCAATTAGTTCAAATAATTTTGACACTCACATCTCAAGGCAATAATTTTCACATCAGATGTATATTGTCAATAGTCAATAAATTTTTCAAACTCAAATACTTTGCCTAAATGGTGAGTATATACATTTTGCATAGGTTTAGCAGTAAACAACAGTGGGGGGAAAAATGGAGGTTTTAATCAAGCCTTTTCTTCTTTCAATTTATTTGCTTTCTGGGTAATGAATAGTCTTTATTTTATTTATTAATTTTTATTTTTTAATTAATTAATTTTTGTTACAGATGTTTCTCCTTTCTTGCCCACTGATTCTCCCCTCCTCCTCCCTCCCCACCCTGTTCCCAGCTTTGTTGTCTATGTCCATTGTTCATGCATACATGCATATAGGTTCTGTGGTTTATCTCTCCCCACCCCATCTTCTGAGGATTTTCAGTCTGTACCCCACTTCCACATCTCTGGGACTATTCCCATTCCTCAGACTGTTATGTTCATTATATTCCACAAATAAGTGAGATGATGTGATACTTGTCTTTCTCTGCTTGGCTTGTTTCGCTTAGGATAATACTTTCCAGGTCCCTCCATGTTGTCTTAAAGGATAAGAGATCTTTCTTTCTTACAACTGCATAGTACTCCATTGTGTATATGTACAACTGCTTTTTTATCCACTCATCTACTGATGGACATTTGGGCCATTTCCAGATCTTAGCTATTGTAAATAGTGGTGCTACGAACATGGGGGTACATATATTCTTTCTGATTGGTGTTTCAGGCTTCTTAGGGTATATACCTAATAGTGGGATCACAGGGTCAAATGGCAGTTCAATTTTTAATTTTTTGAGGTAACACCATACTGTTTTCCATAGAGGCTGCACCAGTCTGCATTCCCACCAGCAGTGTACTAGAGTCCCCTTTTCTCCACAACCTCGCCAACACTTGATGTTTAATGATTTGTTGATGGCAGCCATTCTGACAGGTGTGAGGCGATAACTCATTATTGTTTTAATTTGCATCTCTCTGATGATTAGTGATGTTGAGCATTTCTTCATATGTCTCTTAGCCATTTGTATGTCTTGTTTGGAGAAGTGTCTATTTAGTTCCTCTATCTATTTTTTAATTGGGTTCTTTGTCTTCCTTTGGTTGAGTTTTATGAACACTCTATATATATTGGAAATTAACCCCTTATCTTATATATCATTGGTAATGATGCTCTCCCATAGAGTGGGTTGCCTTTCCATTTTGATGACTGTTTCTTCTGCAGAGCAGAAGAAACAGTTTTAGTTTGTCCCATTTGTTCATTTTTTCCTTTGTTTCTGTTGCATTATGTGATGTATCAGTGAAAATTCTGCTGCATGTGATGTCTGAAATTTTGTTGCCTACAGTTTCTTCTAGGATTTTTATGGATTCATGAGTCACATTTAAGTCTTTAATCCATTTTGAGTTTATTCTTGTGTAGGGTATAAGTTGATGGTTTAGTTTTCATTTTTTTTTTTTTTTTTTTTGCATGTAGCTGTCCAATGATCTCAACACCATTTATTAAAGAGGCTGTCTTTACTCCACTGTATGCTCTTGCCTGCTTTGTCAAATATTAATTGAGCGTATTGCCTTGGGTCCATTTCTGGGTTTTCTGTTCTGTGCCACTGGTCTATATGCCTGTTCTTGTGCCAGTACCAGGCTGTTTTGATTACAGTGGCTTTGTAGTATAACCTGAAATCTGGTAATGGGATCCCTTCAACTTTGTTCTTCTTTTTCAAGAATGCTGTGGCTATTCGAGGTCTTTTTTGGTTCCAAATTAACTTTTGAAGTATCTGTTCTAGTTCTGTGAAGTATGTCATTGGTATTTTTATGGGGATTGTATTGAATCTATAGATTGCTTTGGGTAATATGGAGATTTTAATGATGTTAATTCTTCTAATCCATGAACAAGGTATGTGCTTCCACTTTTTTACATCTTCCTCTATTTCTTTTTTCAATGACCTCTAATTTTCTGCGAATAGCTCCTTTATTTATTTGGTTAAGTTTATTCCTAAGTATTTTAATTTTTTTAAGGCGATGGTAAATGGGATTGTTTTTTTTAGTTTCTCTTTCTGTGAGTTCATCATTGGTGTATAAAAATGCCATAGATTTCTTGACGTTAATTTTGTATCCTGCTATTTTGCCAAATTCATTTATTAAGTCTAGTAAATTTTGATGGAGTCTTTGGGATTTTCTACATATAGTAAATATCATGTCATCTGCAAACAATGACAGTTTCACTTCCTCTTTTCCTATTTGGATTCCTTTTATTTTTTATTCATGTCTGATTGCTGTGGCTAAGACTTCTAGTACTAAGTTAAATAAGAGTGGTGAAAGTGGGCATCCTTGTCTCCTTTCTGTTTTTATTTTTTTTATTCTCACCCAAGGACATTTTTCCATTCTTTCCTCAGATAGAGTGGGAGGAGAGAGAGAAACATCGACATGAAAGGGTCACATCAAGCGGTCACCACCCACACGACCCAACCAGGGCTGGGGACAAACTGCAACCAAGGCATGTGCCCCCAGCAGGAATCAAATCTGGGACTCTCTGGACCACAGGCCGACGCTCCAACCTCAGAGACAAACCGGCCAGGGCTCATTCCTGTTCTTAAGGGAAACACATTTAGTTTTTGCCCACTGAGTATTATGTTGGCTGTAGGTCTTTCATATATGGCCTTTATTATGCCATGACATGATCCCTCTATTCCCAGATTGCTGACCATTTTTAACAGAAATGACTGCTGGATTTTGTCAAATACTTTATTAGCATCTATTGAAATGATCATATGATTTTTTTTATCTTTGATTATGTTTATGTGGTGTATCACATTTATTGATTTGTGACTATTGTACCAGCTTGCATCCCTGAAATGAATTCCACTTGGTCATGGTAAATACTTTTTTTGATATATTGCTGGATTTGATTTGCTAGTAT
Organism: Molossus molossus; assembly: GCF_014108415.1. Taxonomy (NCBI): domain Eukaryota; kingdom Metazoa; phylum Chordata; class Mammalia; order Chiroptera; family Molossidae; genus Molossus; species Molossus molossus. The sequence continues at coordinate 88,040,688 of NW_023425388.1, forward strand.
TTTGTTCAGGATTTTGGCATCTATGTTCATCTGGGATATTGGCCTGTAGTTTTCTTTCTTTGTAGTGTCTTTTTCTGTTTTGGAATTAGAATTATGCTGACCTCATTAAAGAAGTTTGGAAGTCTTTATTCTTCTTAAATTTTTTGAAATAGTTTGAGGATAATGGGTATTAATCCTTCTTTGAATGTTCAGAAAAATTCCCCTGTGAAGCCGTCCAGGCCTGGGCTTTTGTTTGCTGGGAGAGTCTTTTTTTTTTTGAATTTTTTTTTTTTTTGAATTTTATTTATTTATTTTTTTGTTACAGATATTTTACCTTTTTACCCCATTGGCACCCCCCACCCCCCCCTCCACCCTGTCCCCGGTTTAGTTGTCCATGTCCATTGGTCATGCATACATGCATATAAGTTCTGTGGTTTATCTCTTCCCACCCCCCCACCCCCCATCCCCTCTTCTGAGGGATGTCAGTCTGTGCCCTACTTCCATGTGTCTGGGTCTACTGTATTCCTCAGACTGTTATGTTCATTATATTCCATATATAAGTGAGATCATGTGGTATTTGTCTTTTTCTGCTTGGCTTCTTTCACTTAGGATAATACTTTCCAGGTCCCTCCATGTCGTCTCAAAGGGTAGGAGCTCCTTCTTTCTTTCTGCTGCATAGTATTCCATTGTATAAATGTACCACAATTTTTTGATCCATTCATTTACTGATGGGCACCTAGGTTGCTTCCAGCACTTGGCTATTGTAAATTGTGCTGCTATGAACATAGGGGTGCATAGGTTCTTCCTGATTGGTGTTTCAGGATTCTTAGGGTATATTCCCAGCAGTGGGATCACTGGGTCAAATGGAAGTTCAATTTTTAATTTTTTGAGGTAGCACCATATTGTTTTCCACAGCGGCTGCACCAGTCTGCATTCCCACCAGCAGTGTATTAGAGTCCCCTTTTCTCCACACCCTCGCCAACACTTGTTGTTTGATGATTTGTTGATGGCGGCCATTCTGACAGGTGTGAGGTGATACCTCATAGTTGTTTTAATTTGCATCTCTCTAATGATTAGTGATGTTGAGCATTTCTTCATGTGTCTCTGGGCCATTTGTATGTCCTGTTTGGAGAGGTGTCTATTCAGCTCCTCTGCCCATTTTTTAATTGGGTTCTTTGTCTTCCTTTTGTGGAGTTGTATGAGCACTCTGTATATACTGGAAATTAACCCCTTATCTGATACATCATTGGCAATGATGTTCTCCCATACAGTGGGTTGCCTTTCCATTTTGATGATTGTTTCTTTTGCTGTGCAGAAGCTTTTTAGTTTGATGTAGTCCCATGTGTTCATTTTCTCCTTTATTTCTGTTGCCTTAGGTGATGTATCAGTGAAAATTCTGCTCCGTATGATGTCCGAAATTTTGTTGCCTACATTTTCTTCTAGAATATTTATGGATTCACGGGTCACATTTAAGTCTTTTATCCATTTCGAGTTTATTTTTGTGTATGGTGTAAGTTGATGGTCTAGTTTCATTTTTTTGCATGTAGCTGTCCAATTTTCCCAACACCATTTATTAAAGAGGCTGTCTTTACTCCACTGTATGCTCTTGCCACCTTTGTCAAATATTAATTGAGCGTATTGCCTTGGGTCCATTTCTGGGTTTTCAGTTCTGTTCCACTGGTCTATATGCCTGTTCTTGTGCCAGTACCAGGCTGTTTTGGTTACAGTCGCTTTGTAGTATAACCTGATGTCTGGTATTGTGATCCCTCCAACTTTGTTCTTCTTTTTCAAGATTGCTTTGGCTATTTGGGGTCTTTTTTGGTTCCATATGAACTTTTGAAGTATTTGTTCTAGTTCTATGAAATATGTCGTTGGTATTTTGATGGGGATTGCATTGAATCTATAGATTGCTTTGGGTAGTATGGACATTTTAATGATGTTAATTCTTCCAATCCATGAACAGGGTATGTGCTTCCACTTTTTTATATCTTCCTCTATTTCTTTTTTCAATGACCTGTAGTTTTCTGCAAATAGGTCTTTTACTTCTTTGGTTAAGTTTATCCTAGGTATCGTAATTTTTTTGGAGCAATGGTAAATGGGATTGTTTTTTCAGTTTCTCTTTCTGTGAGTTCATCATTGATGTACAAGAATGCCGTCGATTTCTTGACGTTAATTTTGTATCCTGCTACTTTGCCAAATTCATTTATTAAGTCTAATAGATTTTTGATGGAGTCTTTAGGGTTTTCTATGTACAATATCATGTCATCTGCAAATAATGACAGTTTCACTTCCTCCTTTCCAATTTGGATCCCTTTTATTTTTTCTTCATGTCTGATTGCTGTGGCTAAGACTTCCAGTACAATGTTAAATAAGAGTGGCGAAAGTGGACATCCCTGTCTTGTTCCTGTTCTTAATGGAAATGTTTTAGTTTCTGTCCATTGAGTATGATGTTGGCTGTAGGTCTTTCATATATAGCCTTTATTATGTTGAGATATGATCCCTCTATTCCTACATTGCTGAGCGTTTTTATCAGAAATGGATGCTGGATTTTGTCGAATGCTTTTTCAGCATCTATTGATATGATCATGTGGTTTTTATTCTTCATTTTGTTTATGTGGTGTATCACGTTTATGGATTTGCGAATATTGTACCAGCCTTGCATCCCTGGAATGAATCCCACTTGGTCATGGTGAATAATTTTTTTGATGTATTTCTGGATCCGATTTGCTAGTATTTTGTTCAGGATTTTGGCGTCTATGTTCATCAGGGATATTGGCCTGTAGTTTTCTTTCTTTGTAGTGTCCTTTCCTGGTTTTGGAATTAGAATTATGCTGGCCTCATAGAACGTGTTTGGAAGTCTTCCTTCTTCTTGAATTTTTTGAAATAGTTTGAGGAGAATGGGTGTTAGTTCTTTTTTGAATGTTCGGTAAAACTTGCTGGGAGAGTCTTGATTACCTCTTCAATTTCTTTTGTTGTTATTGGTCTCTTCAAGTTTTCTATCTCTTCCCAGTTCAGTTTTGGGAGACTATGTGTTTCTAGGAATTTGTCCATTTCACTTAGATTGTCGAATTTGTTGCCGCATAATTGTTCATAATATTTGTTCACAATCCTTTGTATTTCTGTGGTGTCAGTTATTATTTCTCCTCTTTCATTTCTTATTTTGTGTATTTGGTTCTCTCTTTGTTTCTTGTTGAGTCCATCAATCTTGTTTATCTTTTCAAGAACCAGCTCTTTGTTTCATTGATCCTTTGAATTTTTTTTTTTTTTTGGTCTCTATGTCATTTATTTCTGTTCTGATCTTTACTATTTCCTTCCTTCTACTTGCTCTAGGGTTTTCTTTTTGTTTGCCTTCTAGTTCTTTAAGTTGTGAGGTTAGATAGTCTGTAAGAAAATTTTCTTGCTTCTTGAGGTAGGCCAGTAGTGCTATGAACTTCCCTCTCAGAACTGCTTTTGCTGCATCTCATAGGTTTTGTGTTGTTCTGTGTTCATTTTCATTGGTTTCCAGGAGATTTTTAATTTCTTCCTAGATCTCCATGGTAACCCATTCATTGTTCAATAACATGCTGTTTGGCCACCATGTGTTCAAATGTCCTTTCATGTTCTTGTTGCAAATGATTTCAAGTTTCATGCCATTGTTATCTGAGAAGATGCTTGATATGATTGCAATCTTCTTGAACTTACAGAAATATAGTTTGTGCCCTAACATGTGGTCTACCCTTGAGAATGTCCCATGTGCACTTGAATGTGAATTCTGTAGTTCGGGGGTGTAATTCTCTGTAGAGTCTGTGTTTCCTTGTTAAATTTTTGTCTAGATGATCTATCCAGTGATGTCAGTGGGGTGTTGAAGTCTCTTGCTATGATTGTAATGCTGTTGATTTCCCCTTTGAAGTCCTCTGGAAGATTTTTAATATATGTTGGTGCTCCTATATTGGGTGCAGATATGTTTACTAAGGTTATATCTTCCTGTTGGATAGATCCGTTCAATATTATGTAGTGGCCTTCTTTGTCTCTAGTTATGGTCTTTATTTTGAAATCTGCTTTATCAGATATGAGAATTGCTACCCCTGCTTTTTTTTTTTTTTTTTCTTTCTGTTTGCTTGAAAGATTTCTTTCTATCCCATCACTTTCAAAGTATGTGAGTTTTTTGTTGTGAGATGTGTTTCTTTTATACAACATATATGTGAGTCATGCTTTCTTATCCAGTCAGCTACTCTGTGTCTTTTTATGAAAGCATTCAATCCATTCACACTTAAAGTGATAATTGATATGTACTTATTTATTGCCATTTTTGTTTAGTGTGGTTATATTTTTCTTCCTATTTCTTCTACTAATTACAGCAGTCCTTTTAGCATATCTTGCAGTACTGGTTTGGTGTTAATATTTTTCCTTAGCCTTTTTGGGGGTGAAGCTCTTTATTTGACCTTCTATTTTGAATGATAGCCTTGCTGGATAGAGCAGTCTTAGATTCAGATTCTTGTTTTTCATGACCTTTATTACTTCATGCCACTCCCTTCTGGCCTGTAGAGTTTCTGTTGAGAAGTCAGCTGAGAGCCTTACAGGGATTCCTTTGTAGGTAACCTGTTGCTTATCTCTTGCTGCCTTTCGAATTCTCTCTTTGTCTTTAATTTTGGCATTTTAATTACCATGTGTCTTGGTGTGGGCCTGTTTGGGTTCTTCTTACTTGGGACTCTCTGTGCTTCTTGAACTTGAATGCCTTCTTCCTTCATCAAGTTAGGAAAGTTTTCTGTCACTATGTCTTCAAATATATTCTCTAGCCCTTGCCCATTTTCTTCCTCTTTGAGGACTCCTATGATGTGAATGTTATTACGTTTCCAGTTGTACCACAGTTCTCTTAAGCTGTCTTCCTGTTTTTTAATTGCTTTTTCCTTTTGGTTTTCTGATTGGTTGATTTTTTCTACCCTGTCTTCTAATTCACTGATCCAGTCCTCAGCTTCCTCTACTCTGCTGGTTAGTCCTTCCAATGTGTTCTTAATTTCTGCTATGCCATTCTTCATTTCCAATTGGTTGTTTTTCAATGTTTCTATATCTTTACTCATGGTGCAGATGTCCTTACTCATGCTGTTGAGTTTCCTCAAGATCATGGCTCTGAACTCTACCTCTGATAATTTGCCTAGCTTCATTTCATTTATCTCACCTTTGATAGAGTTCTCTTTCACTTTGGATTTGTTTCTTTGTTTCACCATTTTGGCTATCTCAGTGGATTTTGGAGCCTGCCTAATTTTCCCTGTGGGTGTTGGTGTTCTGCTGTTTCTGGCGCCCTCTACTGGGTTGGATGTGCCTGGGTGGGCCCACGATAAACTCCACTGTCAAGTCTTACTTTCCTGGTAGATTTTAAAGCCCAGGAAAGGTTCAGTTACCCTCTAGCTTTTTCTTGGAGGCCAGTAGTCTCAGTTCCTCAGTGTCTTGGACTGTAGCCCCGGTATTCTGCATAAGAGGATTTCCTTAATGTGGGATGGATGCTGGTTATGAATGAGCCTCAATTTGCATTTATTTGCCTCACCTAGGAAAGGCTGAATCCCTAATGGGGGTGGAGGGGTGCTGCTGCTTTTCCCCACAGCTCAGGGAAGGAGCACACTGGCCACAGTCCTTTGTGGCTGCAACTCAGCAAAAACTCTGAGTGCCCTTCAAATCCCGGGTGTCCCCACAGAGTTCCAGCCCAGTCTGCCCTCTCTCTGCCATAACCCCCAGGTGAGTGGCTGTGGCTATTTAGTGCTCTGTCCTGGCTCTCTGCGTTGTGGAGCAGGTTTGGTCTTTATTTACCATGGGTGCTGTTCACAGCCAAGACTGCTGCTGTCTGTGGCCTCCCAGCCCGCCACCCTCTCTTGCTGCCACAGATCCTACCAATGTCCCTGGGTATAGGGTCCTGTCCTGCTTCTTTTCTGTTGCTTTTTTCTGAGGATTTGTCTTTATTTTAGTTGTAATTCCCATTTGGTCCTGGGAGATCATCTTCGTAGCTTTTATTCACTTCGCCTTCATTTTCACATTCTCTATGCCTGTCCTGTATGCAGAGGGTCACACAGGCCTCTCTGGTGCCCCCGCACCCTGCAGGTCCTGTGGGAAACTGAATGGCACAGTCCCTTTGGGTACCTGGCTCTATGCCTATGTTATGGACTTCTGGGTTGCACAGGGCTCTCTGGTGTTTCAGCACCCCACAGGTCCCGGAGGTAACTGGATGGCACAGTCCCTTTTGGGATGCATAGGCCTTTCTGTTGCCCCTGCACCCTGCAGTTCCCACAGGCGGGCAGCTGGATTGCACCAGTCTCTTGGGCTTCGGCTTCCCACTGCTCTTGTGGGCTACTGGATTGCACAGGCCTCTGTGAGGCCCAGGTTCTGCTGCTAGTGGCTGGGGAATGCTGCTGCCCTGTGGTCCTCAACTCCTGCTCAGCTTTTGCTGTAGTTTTGGGGGATGGGTCTCAGCTGTTGGTCTGTGCTTCTGTTGCCTGGGGATGGATGTCTGCGCCCCAGCCTCTGTTGCTGGGGATATATCTCTACTCTGTTTGGGATGCTACTGTAGGGGATTGTGCTGGGCTCTGAGCTGTCTGCAGCTTCCACGACAAGCACCTTGGGAGCTCCACTACTGTGTACTGGTCTGTGTTGACACAGAGTGTCCACTGGTCTGATAGGTGTGCTAGTGGGCTCTAGTTGCTGGGCCCTAGCTGCTCCCACTGCCTCCTTCCAGGGAAGACCCAGGATCTTCCAAAATCATGGGACCTCCTCGCAGACCAGGGAGAAGCGCCCTGAAGGACCGCTTACTGCGGTAGCTGGCTGTTCCCGTCCACAGCACAGGAACTTTCTGCTCCGTGGCTCTGCACTGCTCGGGTTTGGTCGTCCACCTTCACATCTACTCACAGTCTCTCACACACTCGCCCTCCCTCCGGTACTGCCTGCCGCCATCTTCCGTTGAAATGAATAGTCTTTAAAGGAGGAATCCTGAAGTAACCATCATAGCAAAGAAATGTGGCTGGAGAAAAGGGAGCTGCGAGTTTCTTGGAGCTTCCCTGATCGTAGTGATACAGTAACTCTGAGGGGTGGAGGGAGGGGATAACACACCTGATAGGTCATTTTAAAAACAATTAGGAAAACCGTTTATCAGCATTATTTGTTGATATAAGAAGTACTCCAGACTTAAATGAGATTAATGAAGATATTATCTCTGAATGGCACTGAGAAAAATAGAAACTTTTCTGTTCATTTTTATCAAGACTGTCTTAGCAAAAATCTAAAGTGATCTGTTCAATTATCCACTTGAGAAACATTTATACTGACATTTTACTGGCAGTTATTTCCTTTAACTGTCTCATCTTTCCCCATCTCTCCTTACCATAAATATATACTGGTGGTATCATTTCCATTTGACACTGATCATATATGGTTCTCTGGGCATGATTTTCAAATCTATCAGCATTCAAAAATACAAAACTGACCCTTTCTTGCAGCTTGTTGAGCTGCTCAGTGTTTGTCTGAGGTAAACAAGGGGTACTTACCTCTGGGCCCAAAGTGTTAGTGTAGGTAGCTAGTTAGGTATTAACAAAAGAAAAGGGAGCTACATTGGCTCAGCCTGATTAAGTTTGGAAGCTACAGTTTCACAGACACTCCAGGGGACAGCCACATTCTCCATCAAAGGGACATTAATTTCCAAGTAGGTAGACAAGTTGAGTGCCAACGTCCCCCAGGGTAACAACCACCCAATTCACCTGGATTACCAGATTACTAGGGAGGGATAAACAGCAGGGGAAATTCCTTTGCTCGACGCATGCTCAGTGGAAACCAGATGACGAAGCAGAATTCTGAGTTTGCCCAGTAGGAACCAGAATGGTGACCATAAAGGGAGGAGCCTAGTTTGGGGTAATCTGGGAAAAGGATCTGTTAGGATAAGGGTACAAAACTACAGAAGATCCAGGAAAAGGAGTGGATAGGGGGAGGTCCTAGCACAGCCCGGGAAAACCCAGGAATCAAGTTGGATAGTTTGAAAGAGACTGCTTGTTCCCGAAACCAAGAAAATATATGGAGGACTGATACAACCTCAGGCAGCTGCTACTAGAGCCTGCCAGCTCTCTACATCCCCAGGGGTGTATTATTTCTTTTCATCCAGTAAATCTTGCCATTATGCTTAAACTTCTCCCACATGTGAGTCCTTAAATTTCTTTTCTCATGACTTTGCAAGAGCCCATTTTCTCTGGCAACAAAATTACAGAACTCCATTTTTTGAAAACTTGAATATGACTATTTACTATGGCAGTGTCACCTTTCATTGGTTCTCCAGTTCAATGTTGTTCCGTTTCCCCACTCTGAATTTGTTTCTCAACTACATTTTGATTTTAGTCCTATTGCTGAAAATGGAAATCATATAACTCATTCCTGTCCAATTCCTGCTCTATATCTATGATATTATAATTTATTAAAAGAAATATATATTGGTTTTCATCTTATTTCTGGCACAGAGCTCCTAAAACCCGTGGGATTGCCTGGCCAGTGTGGCTCAGTGGTTGAGCCTTGACCCATGCACTAAGCAGTCGCCAGTTTGATTCCCAGTCAGGGCACATGCCCAGGTTGTGGGCCCGATCCTCAGTGGGGGCATGCAGGAAGCGGCCAATCAGTGTTCTCTCTGATTGATATTTCCCTCTCTCTCTCTAAAATCAATAAAGAAAAAAATATTAAAAAATTAAAATAAAATAAAATAAAACCCTTGGGATTTCCTAATATTATACGATAGTAAGAAACTAGAAAAATTTTAGGACAAAAAGTATAGGGAAATTAAGAAAGATAGTTAAACAGCAGTTGCAGCCACCTAGTAAATCTTAACTTCCCTAAACCATTGACACTTAAGAGTAAAGGGTTTGCACTTCTCCCCAACCAGAGGGAAAATAGGTTAAATCACATTACTCAGGGAGACTCATAACAAAAATCCAATTAGTGCCATTTGCCAACCATACCCAAGGACAGACAAATTAAGAGATTAAATCTCATTTTGGTACATCAGCATAAAGATCATGAATATTCTATTGATCCTCCCCTAAGACCTCCTGAAAATGCCCAGCCTTTAAAACCCCTGAAAATGAAGATCCTAGCACACTCTCCCTCCAGGGATTATGTCTGTGCCTTGGCCTTCCCCATCTCATTCCCCCACAGGCATGATATCTCCTAAACTCCAAGGGACCTCAGGAGGCTTGCAACCAGGGGAACAGTGGGCAGTGGCAGCTCGTCCTGGGCTAATCCCCTGAGTCTGTCTCCAATGCCCCCTTTTCTCTGACTTCTCAGTGAGCCCGAGCATCCAGCTGGGCTCTCCTGTTGCTTCTTCTATGCCCTTTCTTTTTTCACTGTCCTAAATGTATTTTTGCTGCAGTCAATACATTCTTGCTTGCTTTCCTACACTTTGTCTCTTGATCGAAATCTTTCCTTCAAGAAGACAAGAAGGGAGGTAACACTAAGTGATGACAATAAAAGTGTCTTTGGTTATGTTAATGAGGTCATTTTTAGAAAGCACCTAAGGATGGGCAAACCATGCAATTAGAAGATTGGAATTTTCAGTGATACAACAGCCTCCAGAGAAGGGATAGTGGCTGGAGACTGAGTTCAATCACCAAAGTCCAACGATTTAATCAGCCATGCCTGTGTAATGAAGCTTCCATAAAAATCCTAAAGGACTGGGTTCAGAGAGTTTCCAGGTTGGTGAACATCTGGAGATTTGGGGAGTGGCACACCCACAGAGGGCATGGAAGCTCCTAGGTCTTGCCCTATACCTTGCCCAATGCATCTTCCATTGAACTGTTCCTGTATCCTTTCATTAGAAACCAATAATCTTATAAGTAAAATGTTTCTCTGAGGTCTGTGAGATGCTCTACCAAATTAATCAAACCCAAGAAGCGGGTCTTTGGAATCCCTAGTCTATAGCCTCTCAGGCAGAAGCACAGGTGGACAACCTGTCTGAAGGGGCTATAGGACAAAGTCTTGTTGGCTGAGCCCTTAACCTGTGAAATATGACATTATCTCTAGGTAGACAGTGTCAGAATAGACTTGAACTGCAGGATGCAGAAGTGGCGTCCAATAATTAATTGCTTGGTGGTGTGGAAAACCTGTGCACACACACACTGGAACTGATATTAGAACCATTTAACATCCAATTTCTGTCTACCTTCAGGGACCACCCCCACCTATTCTGGAAAACACAGTCCACATCCAATTCCTGTTACCTCATTTGGGTGCTAGAAAAAAACCTTAGCTACTTCTTCTTCACTTATTTACTAATGTCTGTTACCAAGATTCTGCAAGTCTTTTTCCCATTGGAATCTCTTATCCACCCAAATGATTATTATCTATTTCTCAATTCCAGGGTTTCTATTCCTGAGTTTACTAGTGTAGTTTTTGGGGTTGTTAACTGACTTTCATTAATAATGCAGGATATTAATTAACTAATCATTTGGAATGTGTAATTCTTTGTTAAGAGAAAATTTGTGAACAAAGGAAGAAATTCATCGGACTTTTTCTTCTAATATCTATTGAGCCCTGGCCAGTTTGGCTCAGTGGTTAGAACATCGGCCTGTGGGCCAAAGAGTCCCAGGTTTGATTCTGAGCAATGGTATGTACCATTGCAGTTCGTTCCTGGCCCTGGTTGGGGTCATGTGGATGGCAACCAATCCAGGTGTCTCTCTCACATAGATGTTTGTCTCTCTTTCTCTCCCCCTTCCACTCTGTCTGAAGATAAATGTAAAAATATCCTTGGGTGAGGATTAAAATAATAAATATATATATATTCACATATATATTCACATATATATATTTCTATACATATATAGAAGTGATTCACAACATAGCCAGCACAATTTTAATTAATGAAATATAATTTCTTATAATAACGTGAATATTCATTTGAGGAAATGATGAAATTACTTTATAGTCTGTATATACACTCCATAATGCATTAGCTTCCCTAAATTATAAATCACAGAACTTAATAGTGTGCTTAATTAACATAATTAATTTAGATATTACCATTGATTCCATATTGATTATTTGACCTCAGTTTTCTGGTCTATAATAAGAGGATAACATCTAATAGATGATTAGATGATATACTGAAAGTAATGGATTTAATGTTTTGAACACAGCAACTGTTCTATAAATATTACCTTTTATTTTTTACTATATAGTAAACACATTTGTCTATTTTATGATACTTGAGAAATAAATTTCAAGAATTATGAATATTTATTTAATCTATTCTATTAATTATTTTAGTTACATGTACAGTGAATCTGGTGCTAAATTATTTATAAAAAATAAAACTCTCAACAGTCAAAGTATTAGAGTGAAAATATGAGCTGTTTCATGATGACCTAATTTTATAGTTTTTAGGAATGCATGTAGTTGAACAGTGAGATCTTCCTGTGGTCCCACATAAAAAGACACTTGATGAGGAGATATCTGAAATAATTTATTCATTGTAATGATTGAAACCTTATACTAGTCAAATATCTCGCAGAAATAGCAATTGTGTTACACTTATCATATCCTAAACTGATTATCTTCTCCAAGAAATGGGGTTGCCCTACAGTGTCTGAGGTTTGCTTCAAATCAAAGTACATGGAATGAAAAAGAAAGAATTGTGTTTTTCTCTGAGATGGTTGATTTTACTTTACATAAGCTATCATTATAAAGAGAAGTCATTTGATAAAAAAAAAATTTGATTCTCAGATTCCGGGTCTAATGACTGAAAATCAGATACATAGGGGTGTGTACTTGCTTGCCTCTCTTCTGGGTCCCCTTTCTTGATCCTACAGCCATGAAAACAATTTTTTGCTTATTCTCCACTTGCCTCACTTTTGTATATTTACTTAAGGCTTATCTTTTTCTTTATCCTATTTTTAGTGTTTGATCTAAAGACTCCACTGTTTGGGCAGAGGTAATTTGCCCTCCTCTTAAAGAATGAAAAACTCCCCAGTTATAGAATGAAAAATTCAAGCTACTGAGGTTAGATTTCAGTTAACATCAGAAAGACATTTTTTCTCTAGCATTATTCTGAGGCTTCTGTGTTTTTAATAAATCATTTCAAATATGAAAATATAAAAAAAAATTACTGATGTAGTCACTAAGACTTGCTCAAGCTACCTCTATTAGTTCAATCTTTGAATCAGTAGAATTAATTCACAGGTCTTTAAATGATTTTTTAAAAGTCCAGTTGCATTCTGGTAAGTGTGGCTCAGTTGGTTGAGCATCATCCCATATACCAAAAGGTGGTGGGTTCAATTCCCAGTCAGGGCACATACCTAGGCTGCCCATTAAATCCTAGGTTGGGGCACATTTGGAAGGCAACCAATTTATGTTCTCTCTCACACAGATGTCTCTGTCTCTGTCTCTCTCTCTCCCCCACTTCACCTCTTTCTAAAATCAATAGCATCCTTGAGTGAGAATTTTTAAAAATAAAGTCCAGTTGCAGTTTCAAAATGATTAAGGAGAAATTCACTATATAATTTTTTGATTTTTTTTCCCTTTCTTTTCTGTTTATTTTATCCTCACCCGAGGACATTTTTGCATTTATCTTCAGATAGAGTAGGGAGGGGGGTGTGGAGAAAGAGAAACATCAATGTGAGAGAGACACACTGAGTGGTTGCCACCCACATGACCCCAACCAGTGCCAGGGACAAACTGCAACCAAGATACATGCCCTTAGCAGAAACCGAACCCAGGACTCTCTGGTCCGCAGTCCGATGCTCAACCACTGAGCCAAACTGGCCAAGGCTTGATTTTTTTATATAAGAAAAGTTAAGCTATTGAGTTAATTAAAGACTTCAAAAATTATTTCTTGAGCATTTTAATACTTATTTTTTAAAACAATAATAAAATGGACTTTGTAACTAGATTATATTACTTAAGTATAATCATATTCTTAATTAACTTATACTATTTTATGTTCCACGTTAAAGGCATATGTGTTTTCATATTCATATATACTATTTATCAACAGACATACTTTCTACATTGGAAAGTATATAGTAATGTTTTTAGGAACAGATACAGATTATCATACAGATTATTTTAGATTATTAAATTTTAAAATGACTTAAAATTATTATCAATTTTCCTGCTGCAATGCATTTTAATTCTCTCAATCATTCTAATTTTCTTATAACTAAAAATGTGATAAAAATATTATTTAAATTGAAGTAAGAAATTCATAGAAAAGTCAATATCATTATTTAGGGAAAAAAATGAGAGTACACACATAATAATCACAAGAACAGAATAAATCTAGATAATTTATCTTGCATTTTATATAAAGATAGAAACAATAGTGCTTCAGTGATAAAGGATCAGTGTCTAAATTAAGGCTGTATTACTATTCTCTTTTCCATTTTAAGAAATAAAACAAGAAGTTCTTTCATGTCTGAAGCTGATGAGAGAATTAATATCTAGTGTAGGTACAAACAGTGGTCAAAGTACAGTATCCTACTCTTATAAACACATTAGGGGTATTTCCTTTCTATCAAAAATAATTACTATCTGATAGTTGAGGTAGGTGCCTTTATTAATATTAATCACTCTCCTGATACTTTTACCCTTTATATTCTTCTCACACAAAGGCTCTGGGCTTGGTGCTGTATTTGTTTTAAACATTGTAACATTATCAAATGTAACCCAAGCAAACGCTTAAATGTCCTTTCACACTAGGGCTTGCCCACTTGGAACCAGGACTTTGCCACTTAAAGTCTTGCACAGAAAGGACAACATGGAGAGGAAGACTAAGCTACCTCAGCCTCCTCAGTTGAGTCCAGCCTCCAGGGACCTGCCTGGTGTATGTAGCTACAGGAGTGAGCCCAGGTGAGCCCAGCAACACATAATTGATGTAAGGGACTATCCCTAATACCAGCCTTCATTAGGCAGGATGAGATAAGGTATAGTTATTGTAGTTTACAATTATAAATATTGATATATATGGGGAAAGAAAAAGGTGGGAAGATAGTTAAAAATAATTGTGATAAGGTACCCTGGGCATCCAGTTGCAAGGCAGGGTACCACTCATACTGATGTCACCTTTATATTTTTTCTAACTCATGCCAGAATATATTTGTTGACTGAATGCATGAATAGGTTAGGTAACTTCCTGCAATTTCTTAACTTTGAACAAGGCAACAGATAGGGATACCAATCACATATATCCCTTTTGTCCCTAGAATATGTGCACACATTTTCCTATTAGAAATGTATAGTTTATCTAAAAAAAAAAAAAAAAAAAAAGCAGTAGCAGCAGTTGTGGTGATCATAGCTGTCAAAATGATAGGTACCACACATAATGCACTGTGAGAAATGCCTTCACTAAATCAGACCCCACCACGATCTATGAGGAAGGACTTTTAATAACTCCATTTTACAGAAAAACTAAAGCTTAGGGAATTGAATGAGTTGTCTGGGATCACAGAGCAAGTAAATGGGGATCCTGGGGTGTAAACCCAGGTCTTTTTAACTCCAGAAGCTAAGTACTCAACCGCTGGTCTAACATACTTTCACTGTTTTTATATTCATCTGCACTATTGATACAGGGCTCCACCAAGGCTGGGTCCAGGTGCAGGCAATTCTCTTTTCATCGAAATAGCAGCATCACAGATCTATCTAGACATTTTCCACTCCTGGGAAGGTACACAAGAGGCCAGAAATCAACCCGAAGTAACGAGATTTGTGAGCACAAACATCTCCACGTTGAGAAAGAAGTTCAAACTTGAAGACCATTCCTCTCACCTATTGCGGCAGTGCTTCTGCTACTATTATGGGGTAGTGAGGAAAGAAAGGGTTTGTGAAATAATTTAAATGGGAGAAAGGGCTTTTAACAACCAATTCAAAAGAATGTCAAATTTAGAAGATAACAAATTTAGGCTAATTTAATATCTAAATCAGGTTAATTAGTAGTGAAGTGGGCACCCATAATATCTAGACTGGGATAACATATGTAAATTGTGACTATTCTGGGCATATTGGATTATACAGCAACTAAATAGATTTAAAGTAGTTTTGGGATACTGCATTGTTTACTCCAGTGATGACATCAGTCATCATGAGATAAATAACATTTCTAGATATTTGTGTTAAATACTGATTTGGTTTTCTCTAAATAATTGATGTACTGGAAGGATGGTATTCTAATCATAATAATATTAAATGCTTTTTGTAGAAGAACATGTTAATAACACTAGGAAAATCATATTGTAAGAACAGGCTTTATATTACATAGGAAATCAAAATTTCAAATTAAACTACCATATTTTATTATGTCATATCAAAACTTTCCCAAGATAAAAGTACAAAACTGACTTTTCTAGGGTGCTCTATTTCTAACTTTTACTTATTTTTAAGTACTACAATCTTTATATTGTCATCCCTTAGGAAATATATTATTTTTATTTAAAAATAAAGCAATCAAAGAAGTCCTAAAGGAAAATGATGAGAATACTATTTATTATGATTATAGTCTTAAAAAACTACATATATGATTTGTTATTAGAAAAAATCATTTTCAAGTGTTTTATAAGGAAATAGATGCCTGGGGACAGTTTTTCCCCAACATTACATTTTATCTAACAATTCATTCTGTTTTCTTAATGTCTCTTACCACACTCAACCACTCAGCTGGTCAATTTACTGTCAGTCAGCAAACCCTGTTGATTTCCAGAGGAATTTAATTCCTGAAAGATTATAAACCATTCTAAAAATTAATGATCCAGGAATAGGTCCTTTTATAAACAAACCATTTCTACTCATGAATCTTAATTAGCAGAGGTTTTCAAGCTGAGATTCCCCAAGTTCTCTCCATGGATGAAGAATATACTTTTATTCTTAGCAACATCATAATACATTTGCACATTAAGTCCTATGACTTAAATAAGGTAGGCTATATACTACCTTACTTCTAAAACGTTACTGTGAATAAGAATCACTTGGGAAATCTGTTTAAAATGCATAACACCAGTCTATATCCGCATAGGTTCAGGTTCAGTAGGTATGGGCTAGGACACAGAAATTTAAAAAAAAATCCTCACCTGAGGGTAAGCTTTTCATTGATTCGAGAGCAAGAGGAAGACAGAGAGAGAGAAACATCAATGAGAGAGAGAAACAGTGATCAGTTGCCCCTGACACACTCAGGGACCACGGAGTGAAGCCGTAACCTGCTTATGTACCCTGACCAGGAATCCAAACCTGTGACCATTAGGTGCATGTGATGATGCTCTAACCACTGAACAACATGGGCCATGGCGGAACTTGTATTTTTAATTAACTTTTAAAATTATGTTTTAAGAGGATTCCAAAATGGCGGTGGAGTGAATAGAAGCTACACAGACTCTCTCCCAGGACCAAACTTGAATTACTACTAAAATAAAGACAAATTGTCAGGAAAAAGCAACAGAAAAGCAGCTTGCAAGGACCACATAACCAGGGACACTGACTCGATCCTGGTAGGATTGCGGAGGTGTGAGATGGGGACTGGGAGCCCACAGACAGCAGCGGTCTGAATTGGGAGTAGCCCCCTCGGAGTTATACTCCCAGGTGGCTCCACAACTCAGAGCCGGGACAGACGCTAAAATAGCCACAGCCACTCACCTTGGGTTCTGGCAGAGGGAGGGCAGACTGAACTAGAGCTGTGTGGGGACACTTGGGATTTGGAGGGCGCTCAGAACTTTTGCTGAATTTTAGCCACACAGGACTGTGGCCATCTTACTCCTTCCCAGGGCTCTGAAGAGAGGAGGTGGCCCCTCCCTCAGAGATTCAACCCCACCCAGATGGGCCATTGAAATGCAAATTGAGGCTCATTAACAACCAGCATCTGCCCCACCCTCAGAAAATCCCCTTAGGCTGAGCACCTGAGGGAGTTTTTCATTCAACTGAGAACCCAAGGCTCTTCAAGTAACCTTGACTAATAGCCCCAGGCAAAAGGCTAGAGGATAACTGAACCATTCCTGGGCTTGCAACTCTGCCCAGGTAAGTAAGACATGAGAGTGGTGTTTTACATGGGTCCTCCCACACTCATCCAAACCCAGAAGAAGGAGCCAAAAATAGCAGAATTCCAACAAACACAAGGATGATTTGACAGGCTCCAAAGCCCACTGTGATAGCCAAAATGCTGAAACAAAGAATCAAATGTCAAATGAAAGAACAAAAGACCTCTACCGAAGATGACATAAATGAGGAGCAGTTAAGCAAGTTAACAGAGCTAGAATTCAGAGCCATAATCTTGAGGAAGCTCAAAAGCATGAGTAAAGATATCAACACCATAAGTAAAGACATAGAAATGTTGCAAATCAACCAGCTGGAAATTAAAAACCACCAAGAAAAAAATCAAGAATGACATATCAGAAATAAAGAACACATTGGAAGGGCTAAACAGCAGAGTAGAGGAAGCTGAGGACCAGATCAATGAATTAGAAGACAGGGTAGAACAAATCAACCAATCAGAAAACCAAAAGGAAAATCAATTGAAAAACAGGAAGGCAACTTAAGAGAACTGTGGGACAACTGGAAATGTAATAACATTCACATCATAGGAGTCGCCGAAGAAGAAGAAAATGAGCAAGGGTTAGAGAATATATTTGAAGAAATTGTGAAAGAAAACTTCCTTAATTTGGTAAAGACAGAAGGCATTCAAGTTCAAGAAGCACAGAGAGCCTCAAGTAAGAAGAACCTAAACAGGCTCACACCAAGTCACAAAGTAATTAAAATGCCAAAAATTACAGACAAAGAGAGAATCCAAAAAGCAGCAAGAGATAAGCAACAGGTTACCTACAAAGGAACCCCCATAAGGCTCTCAGCTGACTTCTCAACAGAAACTCTACAGGCCAGAAGGGAGTGGAATGAAGTAATCAAGGTCATAAAAAACAAGGATCTGTTAAAAGGACTGCTGTAAGTAGCAGGAAAAATAGAAAGAAAAATATAACTGCACTAAACAAAAATGGCAATAAATAAGTGCATATCAATAATTACCTTAAATGTAAATGGATTGAATTCTCTGATAAAAAGACACAGAATAGCTAATAGGATAAGAAAGCATGACTCATCTACATGTAGTTTACCCACCTCACAACAAAAGAATGACATAGGTTGAAAGTGAAAGAATGGAAAAATATCTTCCAAGCAAACGGCAAGGAAAAAAAAGCAAGGGTAGCAATACTCATAACAGATAAAATAGATTTCAAAATGAAGGCCATAACTAGAGACAAAGAAGGCCATTACGTAATATCGAAAGGATCTATCCAACAGGAAGATAGAACCCTGATGAACATATATGCACCCAATGTAGGAGCAACAACATATATTAAAAATCTTCTGGAGGACTTCAAAGAAGAAATTGACAGCAACACAATCATAGCAGGGGACGTCAACACCCCACTGACATCACTGGATAGATCCTCTAGACAAAAAATTAGCAAGGAATCAGAGACTCTCAATGAAACACTACATCAAATGGAACTAATAGATATCTGCAGAGAATTACACCCCAAAACTACAGAACTCACATTCTTATCAAGTGCACATGGGACATTCTCAAAGACAGACCACATGTTAGGGTACAAACTAAGTTTCTACAAGTTCAAGAGGACTGAAATCATATCAAGCATCTTCTCAGATCACAATGGCATGACACTAGAAATCAATTGCAACAAGAACATGCACAGACACTTGAATACATAGAGGCTAAATAGCATGTTATTATACAATGAATGGGTTACCGAGGAGATCAAAACAAAAAAATTAAAAGTTTTTTAGAAACCAATGAAAATGAACACACAACACAAAATCTATGGGATGCAGCAAAAGCAGTTCTGAGAGGGAAGTTCATAGCACTATAGGCCTACCTCAAGAAACAAGAAAAATTTCTAATAGACTATCTAACCTCACAATTTAAAGAACTAGAAAGCAAACAAAAAGAAAACCCCAGAGCAAGTAGAAGAAAGAAAATAATAAAGATCAGAGCAGAAATAAATGACATGGAGACCAAAAAAAAAAAAAACAATTCAAAAGATCAATGTAACAAAGACCTCGTTTTTCGAAAAGATAAACAAGATTGATGGACCCTTAGCTAGATACACCAAGAAACAAAGAGAGAGAACCCAAATATACAAAATCAGAAATGAAAGAGGCGAAGTAACAACTGACACCACTGAAATACAAAAGATTGTTAACAACTACTATGAACAAATGGCAACAAATTCGACAACCTAAGGAAAATGGAAAAATTTCTAGATACACATAGTCTCCCAAAACTGTACCAGGAAGAGATAGAAAACTTGAACAGAACAATAACAACTAAGGAAACTGAAGAGGTAATCAAGACTCTCCCAGCAAACAAAAGTCCAGGCCTGGAAAGCTTCACGGGGGGAGTTTTACCAAACATTCAAAAAGAACTAACACCCATTCTCCTCCAACTATTTCATAAAATTCAAGAAGAAAAACTTCCAAACTCGTTTTATGAGGCCAGCATAATTCTAATTCCAAAACCAGAAAAAGACACTACAAAGAAAGAAAATTACAGGCCAATATCCCTGATGAACACAGATGCCAAAATCCTGAACAAAATACTAGCAAATCGCATCCAGCAATACATCAAAAAAAATTATTCACCATGACCAAGTGGGATTTATCTCAGGGATGAAAGTCTGTTACGTTATTCACCAATCAATAAATGTGATATACCACATAAATAAAATGAAGAATAAAAACCACATGAGTATATGAATAGATGCTGAAAAAGCATTAGACAAAATCCAGCCCCTCTTTCTGATAAAAATGCTCAGCAATCTGGGAATAGAGGGATTATATCTTGACATAATAAAGGCCATACATGAAAGACCTAAAGCCAACATCATACTCAATGGGCAGAACATAAAAGCATTTCCCTTAAGAACAGGAACAAAACAGGGATGCCCACTTTTGCCACTCTTATTTAACATTGTACTGAAAGTCTTAGCCACAGCAATCAGACATTAAGAAAAAATAAAAGAGATCCAAATTGGAAAGGAGGAAGTGAAATTTTCATTATTTGCAGATGACATGATAGTATACCTAGAAAACCCTAAAGACTCCATCAAAATGTACTAGACTTAATAAATGAATTGGGCAAAGTAGCATGAAACAAAATTAATGTCACAAAATCTACTGCATTTTTATACACCAATGATGAACTCACAGAAAGGGAAACTGAAAAAACAGTCCCATTTACCATTGTGCAAAAAAATTAAGATACCTAGGAATAAACTTAACCAAAGAAGTAAAGGACCTATTTGCAGAAAACTACAGGACATTGAAAAAAGAAATAGAGGAAGATATAAAAAAGTGGAAGCACATACCTTGTTCATGGGTTGGAAGAATTAACATCATTAAAATGTCCATGTTACACACAGCAATCTATAGATTCAATGCAATCCCCATATAAATACCAACGACATATTTCAGAGAACTAGAACAAATACTTCAAAAGTTCATATGGAACCAAAAAAGACCCTGAATAGCCACAGCTATCTTGAAAAAGAAGGATAAAGTAGGTGGAATCACAATACCAGGTATCAGGTCACACTACAAAGCGACTATAATCAAAACAGCCTGATACAGTCATATAGACCCATGGAACAGAACAGAGAACCCAGAAATGGACCCAAGACATTAGGCTCAATTAATATTTTACAAAGGTGGTTAGAGAATACAGTGGAGTAAAGACGGCCTCTTTAAGAAATGGTGTTGGGAAAATTGGACAGCTACATGCAAAAAATAAAATAAAACTAGACCACCAACTTATACCATACACAAGAATAAACTCAAAATGGATAAAAGACTTAAATGTGACCTGTGAATCCATAAAAATCCTAGAAGAAAATATAGGCAACAAAATTTTGGACATCAAACGCAGCAGAATTTTCACTGATACATCACCTAAGGCAAAAGAAACAAAGGAGAAAATGAACACATGGTACTACATCAAACTCAAAAGCTTCTGCACAGCAATAGAAACAACCATCAAAATGGAAAGGCAACCCACTGTATGGGAGAGTGTCATTGCCAATAATACATCAGATAAGGGGTTAATTTCCAAAACATATAGAGTACTCATACAACTCAACCAAAGGAAGACAAAGAACCCAATTAAAAAATGGACAGAGAAGCTGAATAGACACCTCTGCAAACAGAGCATACGAATGGTCAAGAGACATATGAAGAAATGCTCAACATCACTAATCATCAGAGAGATGCAAATTACAACAACAATGAGGTATCAGCTCACACCTGTCAGAATGGCCGCCATCAACTAATCATCAAACAAGTGTTGGTGAGGGTGTGGAGATTTGGGGACAGTAGTACACTGCTCGTGGGAATGCATACTGGTGCAGCTAGTATGGATAACACTATAATGTTACCCCCTAAAATTAAAAATTTAACTGCCATTTTACCCACTTCTAAGAATATACCCTAAGAAACCTGAAACTCCAGTCAGAACGAATATATGTACCCCCATGTTCGTAGCAGCACTATTTGCAATAGCTAAGATCTGGAAACAGCCCAAATGTCCATCAGTAGACGAATGAATAAAAAAGCTGTGGTACATATACACAATGGAGTACAATTCAACTGTAAGACAGAAATATTTCTTATCCTTTGAGACGACATGGAGGGATCTGGAAGTGTTATCCTAAGTGAAACAAGCCAAGCAGAAAATGACAAATACCACATGATCTCACTTATTTGTGGAATATAATAAATATAACAGTGTAAGGTATAGGGTAGACCCAGAAGCATAGACGTAGGGTACAGAGTGACCAACCTCTGATAGTGGGGGAGGGAAGAGATAAATCACAGAACTTATATGCATGTACGCATAAACAATGGACATCGACAACAAAGCCAGGTATAGGGTGGCAGTGGGGGGGGAGTGGAAGAGGGTGTCAATGGGGTGAAAAAGATAAATATCTGTAACAAAAATAAAATAAAATAAAATAAGCACTCTAAAAAATAATAAAATTATGTTTTAAATTCTTTGCCATTGATAGTATTACAGATGTCCCCTTGTTTTTCCTCCATTGACTCCCTCCTCCTCACTCTTGTTTCCCTCCTGCCTTCCCCACACTATTGTCTATGTCCTTTGGTTATGCATATATGCATATAAATTCTTTGGTTTATATCTTTCTGAACCCTCTCCCCACTTTCCTCTGAGGTTCAACAATCTAACAACCAACAGAAAGTTTTCTGTATCTATGAGTCCATTTGTTCTGCTTGTTCATTTCCTTTGTAGATTCAATTGTAGATTCAATGTATTTATTGCCATTTTATTTTTCATATTTTTTATCTTCTTCAACAAGACTCTTAAAAATTTCATATAATACTGTTTTGGTGGCGGTGAACTTCTTTGGCTTTTTCTTGTCTGGGAAGCTCTTTATATGTCTATTGATTCTAAATAATAGCTTTGCAGGATAGAGTAATCTTGGTTGTAGGTCCTTGCTTTTCATCACTTTGAATATTTCCTACCACTCCCTTCTGGCCTGCAAAGTTTCTTTTGAGATATCAGCTGACAGTCTTGTAGGAGCTCCCTTGTAGGTAATTAACTTCTTTTTTCTTGCTGTGTTTAAGATTCTCTCTTTGTCTTTAACCTTTTGCATTTTGATTATGATGTGTCTTGGTGTGGGCCTCTCTGGGTTCATCTTGTTTAGGAGACTCTCTGTGCTTCCTGGACTTGTATGTCTGTTTCCTCCACAAGCTACGGAAGTTTTCTGTCATTATTTTTCCAAGTAAATTTTCATTTCATGTTCTCTCTATTCTCCTTCAGGAACCTCCAAGTTGTGACTGTTGGTATGCTTAACGTTGTCCCAGAGGCTCCTTACACTACCCTCATTTTTCTTTTTCTATTCTGATTGGGTGTTTTTTGTTCCCTTATATTCCAAATCGATTTGATTCTCGGATCTACCTACTCTACTATTGATTACCTATAAATTATTCTTTATTTCAGTTAGTGCATCCTTCATTTCTGACTGGTCATTTTTTATGTTCTTGAGGTCCTAAGTTCCTGAGCATCCTTATAACCAGTGTTTTGAACTCTGCATTTGTTTAATAGCTTATCTCCATTTTGTTTAGTTCTTTTCCTGGAGTTTTGTTCTGTTCTTTTATTTGGGACATGTTTCTTTGTCTCCTCTTTTTGGCTGCCTCCCTGTGTTTGTTTCTATGGATTAGGTAGAGCTACTACATTTCCTACTCTTTGTAGAGTGACCTATTGTAGTAGGTGTCCAATTGGGTCCAGTGGCACAGCTTCCCTGTTCACCCCAGCTGGATACTCAAGATATACAACCCTCCCATGTGGACTGTACAGCCTTCAGTTGTAATTGAGTCTTCATTGCTGTTGGAATACCAATGGGAGGGATTTACTCAGGTTGATCAGCTGTGATGACTGGCTGTGACCACTGACATCTGATCACCTTGGAGAATCATCTGTGCAGGAGCAAACCAAATAGTGTCAGACTTACTTAAGCAGGGCTCTGGTACCCACTGAGTCCACTCCTTGAGTGTGTCTCTTATAGAAGTCATTGGGTGATGGTGCTTTGACATGATCTGAAGCTTTCCAGTGGATGTGCTGGCTCTAGGGCCTCCTGGAAAGCACAGGCCAAGGTCAGTCACTGCTGGTGTTCTACCTGCAGAATCCAGGCATAAACTACAAAGTTATCTGCAGATGGCTGCTGCTTGTGCTGAGCTTGAAGGTGCCCAGATAAGGCCAAGCTGTGAACAAAGTTTGGCTGTTGTGAGTGCCAGGCCCGGGGCCACTTAGCGAAAGGTATTGGGCTCGCTGAGGCCAGATGCTACTGTTTGGAGAGACTTTAGGAAAATCAGAAGCAGGATCCAAGTCTAGCCAATCATATGGTAAAGCCATGGGAAACATCTTGGGTGGGCCTGAAATTTGGGTGGGATAGGGCCACAGGAAATCACCAGGGCAGGGCCAACAATGTGAGCCAGGTTGCTAGATTCCCAGATATGGCACCTGTCTGCTGGCTTGTGGGGAAAGGAAGGAACAACAGCTTCTGCCACCATGTCTGTCCAGGAGAAAGCTGCCTCTCCAACTCTGGAAGGGCACCATACATTTCTGGTGCTTTTCAAGAAGCCTCCCTGATACTGGAGCACAGAGGAAGCGAGTCTAAGTAAGTTCGTGCATGGGCCCTTAAAGAGGAACTGCCTGGGACTCCAAAAGCCTCAGCCTACCTCAGCCTCCATTCCCACTGGTTTTTACAGCGAGAAGTGATGGGAACTTCTCTTCCTGGCACTGGATCCTTGAGCTGGGCGCTTGGTGTGTGACAAGAACCCTTTGCTCCTCAGGGAGGACCTTCACAGCTGGAGGTGTCCCTCTTGATTTTTATCAGACTCATGTAGGTGTGGACCAGCCCTTCTGGCCTCTGCCCCTCTTACCAGCCTTGATGTGGCTTCTTCTTTAATTTCATAGTTGTAGAACTTCCATTTAGCTCGACTTCAGGTTGTTCTGAATGATGTTGTTCTGTAGTTTAGTTGTAATTTTGATGTGGTTGTGGGAGGTGGAGGAGGCAAGACCGCGTTTACCTACGCCACCATCTTGACTACAAGTTGGAACTTGTATTTTTAATAAGCAATCCAGGTCATTTCCATAAAGGTTGCCTTAGAGTATATCTCTGGTTTGGGGCTTTTTAAAGAGTTAGTCTGCAAAACTGTATGGGAGGAAAGTATATTGTGTTAGTCCATTTCCCATTTAACTACTTAGAATCATGAAAGTATACAAGATTTAGATTCAGTTTCACAGTTAAACAGAATCATCCTCATTATTTCCCAAAAAGGGAATTTTTAAAAAAGTAATGAAAGTGGAAAATGGTCGAAGGTCAATAGGAGAAGGAGGTAAATTTTTATTATCCATGAAAAGGTTTATACAAAAAGAGAAAAGGAAAGGAAAAGTACTCATAATAACTACTTAGTTGTAGTGAAAGCTGGAAACTTAAATACACAAAAAAATACAGACACACACACACAGACACATATGAATAGATTCTTATAGAGACTAAAATATCTATCTCGAACAAATCACAAAGAAACTAAAACGAAAATCTGTCATATAAAATAGGCGAAATAAAATTACAAGAAAAGGACTTCAGTCTTGTCTGGCTGGGCTCAGTAGTTAGAGCATCAGCTCGTGGACCAATGAGTGGTGGGTTCGATTCCAGCCACAGCATGTACCTAGGTTGCACTTCATCCCTGGCCCCAGTTGGGGTCTTGCAGGAAGCAACCTGTGGATGTTTCTCTCTCTCTCCTACTCTATCTGAAGATAAATAGAAAAATATCCTCTGGTGAGAATTTAAAAAAAAGAAAAAAAGTTCATTATTCTGAGAATAATACCTTTTGGAAGTACTAACTTGAATATTTTTTTCATATTGTTGATAATTGTTCCATTCAAGATGTTTTTGAAAATAAGATGCAAATATTTTAATCTCATTTTGGTACATAACTACTTATACAGTGAACATTTTATTATTCCTCTTATGTAAACTTGTTACTTTAATCTTTTTAGAGATTATTTTGTTGTATTTTATACTATTCTGTAATAATGCACTTATCAAATTGTTTTAAAGGGAAAATAGATGAAAATAGAATACAAATGCTGCTATTTTTGCAAGCTAAACGAAACATTCTTTTCTCTATACTAATATTTATTTTCTGTAGCCTCATAACAATTACATGTTTGAGTAACAAACAGCATCAGAAAACTTAGCTATTCAGTATTAAATTTGTAGGCCTTGATGCAGTGTCTCTTTAGCGATTTGGAAAGTTAATCTGATTTCGGCTGTCAAGTGGTTATGTCAGAAACTGCTGCTTTCTTGTTTACGTGCTTTTTCTCATCTGTTGGTTATTTAGAATGTTCTTATCTCATCTTCAGGGTGAGCCCCATAGAAATTGATTACCACTTAACCATGAAAGTTAGAAAAGGCCGCCAGTGGCCAGCAAGGTATAACAGAAAGAACACTTGATTAGAAGTTCCAGCGCCAACCAATTCCATCTAGGTTAGGTGAAACACAAGGGCCAATCAAAGTTTTATTGGTCCTGAAATTATACCATTAGAGGTATCCTTTATGATAAAGACACCAGGGTCTGGGAAAGGACCCATGAGAATGAAGGACCCTTAAACTTAATCTTGTTAGCTACATCTAAATCTGCCTCTGGAGAGATGGTCATGAATCTCTATTTTGATAAGTGTAAAAAGGAAGGCATAACATCTTCGTAACTAACCTATGTGACCAGATTAGTGTAAGGGGTCTACCTAAAATAACATATGGAGATGCACTGACTATCTTGCAGATGTAAACTGTAGAGGAAATAATAGCTCTGTATTACTAACTGCTGCTAGTACCCTGAGCCCAGGCTGCTTGGGATGTGTTCACTCTCTCACAGACTTTCTTTCTTGGTCTGTCGCTTGGTTCCATGGTTTCCCTAGATATCAACACTGCTTAACTGCTGTAGCAGTTTTAGTTTAATCATTTCAGTAATAATTTATTATGTGCCTACTGAGGTAAAGAAACTAACCCCTACCCTCTCCATTAAGTCCAATTCTGGCTTCTGGCTTACTCACTGGTTGTACTTTAGTACTGACATATACTCCCATTCCAAAGCATTCCTTCTTCCTGGTCCCACAGTGCTGCTCAAAGTCTGCTTCCTAGTCTAGTCTTTCTCCAGACCACAGTTACTCATATGTCTGCACTACACAGAATCCCTGCCCTTATCGTAACACTCCACTCTCAATTCTTCTCTTGTGCCCTACATCCTTACTCCCCATTTATTCCCTGAGATGATACTGATTTTGACAGATTCAACTTAAAATGGCTCCATAATAATAAAAATAAAAACTTTATTTCTTCACTCAGAGGCCATTGTAATACCCTATATAAATTTCATAACTGATCTCTACTTTTAAATTTTCCAGTCTCATCAAACTTCTTCTGTCAAGAGACAGATATTTTACGCACTGTGGGTCGTAAGTGCCTCTGTTGCCTCTTCATCTCTACCATTGTAGTGAAAACAAAAGGGCCAGATGGGAAAAAGGGGAAGGGATTAAGATGTACAAATTGCCAATTAGAAAAGCAGTCACAGAGATGTAAAGTACAGCATGAGGAAAATAGTCAATAGTATTGTAATGACTATGTATGGTGTCAGGTGGGTACTAGACTTATGGTGGTGATCCCTTTGTAAGGTATATAAATGTCTAATCACTAAGTTGCACACCTGAAATTCATATAATATTGTATGTCAACTATAATTGAAAATTTTAAAAATGCCAAAAAAGAGTAATAAACAATACTTAAATAAATGATCATAGTTGTATTGCAATATAACCATCTTGATGGTCACTTAAATTTGAAATTTGTATAATTTTTCTATGTCAAGGAATATTCTCTTAAATTTTTTTTCCCAACCACTTAAAAAGTAAAAAATCATTCTTAGCACTCCAGGTTGCAACCCTTGCTCTAAACTATCTTGCACACTACTGCTGGGTTCACCTTCAGAAAACACTCTTTTCATTAGTTACCAGAAATTCTAGGTTCTTTAAATCTCTGGGCTCTCTACCTTATCATTCACTCAGCATCAGCTAAAGTAGACCTTTTTCCTGGACAGCTTTCCTAGCTTCTGTTCTGAATTCCTCTTATTTCTCTTGCAAATTGTGCCCTACCTTCTCCTGACTGATGCTCTCACCACTCATTTGTTTTATGGCCTTACCACACCTCCTGAATATGGGCTTAGCACTATTGCTTCATTCTACATATTTCACTCACTTCCATCCCGCATCACAAGCCAGTGTGTCTTTGGTTAGATGGAGAGAAAAATGAATCCAGGCTGATCTGAGATGTTCACTTGTTTACAGTATTCTCAGGTGGTGCCCCTGGGTTTACTTAAGTCCTCTTGGTGGAAACAGGTGGAGCACATGACTTCCTTACTTAAAATCTTCAGTAATCAAATTCCATAGTCATTCAAGCAACTTTATAATGGCTTCTGACACATTTTTGGCTTTGCCTCTTAATCAATTCAATTAATTTATATGAAGCCAAAATGCACTTTTGCTTTTCCGCACATTCACTATGTATTCCTCCATTTAATTATTCACTTAGTCCAGAAGTATTGAGCAGTTATTGTAATCCAGACATTGTTAAGTCAACTACAAAAACATTTATAGAACACACTCTGTTCCCTCAGGGAGATTTTTTGGGACAGACCAAAAAAAAAAAAAAAAATTACAAGTCTTTGACCACTGCTACAACAGGAATATCAGCTCTCAGAGTAGGGAGGTGGAGAAAACTTCTTATAGAAGGTGACATTTGAACTATGAGTTGAATATGGTAAATATTTATCATATAATAGGTTGGAGGAAGGTTTTTCAAGGCAGTAAATACATATGACATAGTTCAATGGTATGAGAGAGGTGTGGCTGGTGTACACATGCATGAGTAACACCATATTTCAAGCATGGACTATAGAGCCAGTTTCTGGGTTCAAAACCCAATTTTGTCATTTATTAGCACTGTGGCCTTAGGCAAGTCACTTTAGCTCTGTTTTTCATCTGTAAAAAGGGAATAATAACAGCATTTTACCTCATAGACTTTTCAGGA
Source organism: Molossus molossus (assembly GCF_014108415.1). Taxonomy (NCBI): domain Eukaryota; kingdom Metazoa; phylum Chordata; class Mammalia; order Chiroptera; family Molossidae; genus Molossus; species Molossus molossus. The sequence goes on from NW_023425388.1 coordinate 88,069,307, forward strand.
GTATTAAACAAATTAATACTGGCCACATAACAAAATGAATGTTGACTGTCACTATTATTTTGATTATCATCATCGTCATCATTTTGGATTCTGAAAGTAATCCAATATGGCTAGTGGATGGAGTAGAAGCTCTTTGAGGTCATGAATGGCGTTATAAACAGGCTGTAACATTTGGAATAGCTCATCTGCTGTGTTTGGCTGTGTAACCCCAAAGCCCAAGGTGCAATCTGGAACAATATCAGATTCTGGGGGTGAGACCTAAGCATCAGTAAAGCTTTCAACTAACTCCATTGTAAACACAAGACTGAGAACCACTATCTGGATTAAAGAACTTAGAATAATTGAAAATGATCTTCCTCCAATATTCGATAAGTACGGTAGCAGTTATCGAATATTTTGGGACACCATATCTAATATTCAATCAATAAGCTTTAAAAATACTGATTCCTGTCTCATCCCAGAGTTTTTTGTTTTATGGATTTAGAATGGATCTTTATTTATTTATTTTAAATATGCTTTTATTGATTTTTTAGAGAGAGAGGAAAGGAAAGACAGAAACATCGATATGAGAGAGAAACATTGATCAGCTGCCTCCCACACACCCCCTACTGGGAATCAAGCCCACAACCTGGGCATGTGCCCTGACCTGGAATGGAACCAGGACTGCTCAGTCCATAGGATGATGCTCAATCCACTGAGCCACACCAGTCGAGTGAATCTTTATTTTTAAAAAGCATTCTAGGTTGCCCTGGCCGTTAAGACTTAGCAATGAGAGCGTTGGCCCACAAAGCAAAGAGTCCCGGGTTTGATTCTGGCCAAGGGCACATACCTTGATTTCGGTTTGTCCCCAGCTCCCCTTTGGGCTGTTTAGGTGGCAACCAATCGATGTGTCTCTCCCACATCAATGTTTCTCTCCCTCTCTCTCTCTTCCTCCTTCTCTCCCTCTCACTCTATGTAAAGATAAATGTAAAAATATCCTTGGGTGGAAATTAAAAAAAGACAAAAAACATTCTAGGTTATTCTGATGCAGTTGACATGAATATCAGACTTCCTATAACATTGTATATCACTCATATGACACAAGCATATTGTGCCTTGTATTTTCTAGAAAATAGCAATTTCTAGAGTGCAGCTGCCAGGCCTTAAACACCAGAAACCCTGGGCCACAGAAAAACATACATACTATAGCTCTTTAAAGAGCATATTTAATAAGTATTTTTGTTCAATTTATTAGAGAAAAAAAGCAGCTATCTAGTGGCACTTTCCAAACTCTACATGTCCCAGTGGTGGTTTTTAAGATATTTTGTCAGCAGAAATAAAGTTATTCAGGCTATTTAGTAATAAATGAATGAGTGATACACAGCATATTAATTATTTCCAAGATTGCCTCCAGTAGGGCATTGCCATTCTCAATTTCCACAATTCTCCAAGGGTCCTAACAAGCCTGTCTGAAATAGTATCACAGAACATGTTTCCTGGATACACTTATTCCTTCTGACAAGATCCATATTTTCAATCAATAGAAACTTCACTCAAAAGGATTCTTTATACCAGGGCTAAGTAAATTCAAGTTCTATATTACTACATACATTTATTGAGTGAATTCCAAGGTTATGCTGAGGATCACATTTTTTTAGTCTACTTTGTTCCTAAGAAGGCAGGCTGAAATCTATGATACTGATGCCTTCATGGTAAAGTTCTCTACATGGGGAATATCCAACAAATGAACAGCAATCTTTTGGTTTCTCCTGTCTAAGGCTATAAGAAGTTATAAATAGACAAATACATAAAGGGAGAATCATACCAAGTAGCAGCTATCACAGGTAATCTCTGTGTTCAAAATAGTAAGTACCACTCTCACAGTCACTTATTGTTAGAATTGAAGAATAATATAAAAATCATTAACTCTCTTTGCTTACCCCTGCCTCAATTTCCACCTTAAGAAAATTTCTTTCTATCTATCTATCTATCATCTATCTATTATCTATCTATCTATCTATCTATCTATCTATCATCTATCTATCTATCTATCTATCATCATCTGTCTATCATGTATTTATCTATCAATCATCTATCTATGATCTATCTATCTATCTATCTATCATCTATCATGTATTTATCTATCAATCATCTATCTATGATCTATCTATGATCTATCTATGATCTATCTATCTATCTATCTATCTATCTATCTATCTATCATCATCTGTCTATCAATCATCTATCTATCATCTATCTATCTATCATCTATCTATCTATCTATCTATCTATCTATCTATCATCTATCTATCTATCATCTATCATCTATATATCTATCATCTATCTGACATGGGGCCCTCCAATTTAGCTTAATTGTAAATTTTAATGCTTCTCAAAGCAACACACTCCAATTTTTGGGAAACATATACTTCCTGGTATACACTGAAATTTTATAATAACTCACATATTTTTATGCTTCCCTCTAGACTTACAATTGGCTATGACTTTTAACCTACTGACAGACATCCCTGCCTGAGTCAGGTAGTCCAAGGGCAGATGTCTTTGAGTCTAGCTACTAAATGATAGGTGAAGTATTTCTCACCTTTTGCTTCAGATCTTTTACTAATTAAAATCTTTTGGACATGATGATCACTTTTGTATCCAGATTTTCTCTCTTCCTGGTCTAATTTGGATTTAACTTATTAGGAGGGTTCACACCCAAACCTCTCAGTAATGTTCCGACTCAAACCTAACTAGGCTGAGTCCAGGGCCCTGGATCACTTGTCACGGAGAGGAGGGTTAGCAGAAGAAACTATCTGATTTGTCTCCAGATAGTTTTCAATTGGCTTAAAGATAGTTATTTTTAGTTACCCCTAATTAATTCCTTTAAAATTTCAAAGCTTTTTACTAAGCACATTTTCCAAATAATTTCCATACTAACCAATAAGCTCTAGGCACAAACGACTTCTAAATATAGATTAATAAATCCACTTGAAAACACTATCTGCATTTTACTACAAACGTGACCAAACACCAGCATTATTATCTTTACAACAAATCTGATATTCTTCCTGATTGCTCTATTGTATCCACCCATTAACAGTCACACTTTCTCCAACTTAAATTGCCTGGATAATGTTTCACTGCTCCCAGTTGCTTATTCTAGTAACCTCCTAACTGATCTGCTAATTTATTTCCTTCAATCTATTTGCAACACAGTAGCCAGAGTGATCCTGTTAACATACAAGTCAGATCACGACACTTCTCTGATCAAAGCTTTCCAGTCATTCCTATCTCCCATTGACTAAAACCAAAGCCCTTTATAATATTGGCCTTATACGGGAAGTAGCTCTCCAGTGCTTTCCTGACCCCCTCTCCCAAGTATTCAATCCTCCCAGCCTCACTGGCCCCATGTTCTTCCAACATACTTCTGCCTCGGGGCATTTGTTCCTGCCATTCCTTCTACCAGGAAAAATTTCCTCCAAGATACGCCTAGACTGTGTCCCTCACCTCCATCATGTCGTCAAATATCACATTCACATTGAGGTCTTTTCTGAACACCTTTTTTAAACTGCACACTCTCCTGCCCCCACTACACTTCTATTCCCTCTTCATTGCTTTGTGTCTCTTTATAGTATTTATTTTCCAACATTATACATCAGATTTGCATTTTTTTTTTTTTTGGTTCATTACTGATATCTCTCTGTGCTAGAAACAAGCTCTTTGAGAGTAGGGATTTTTGCCTGATTTTGTTCACTGTTTTTTCTTCAGTACCTGCCAATCAATAAATATTTGTCAGATGAGTGAATTCCCTGAGAACAAATATTAGAGTTCTAATGACTTGACTCCTACAGTTCTCCCCCATCAATCCCATCCATCACCGATGTCACAGCTTAAAATCACATTACATTTTACTGGAATTCTTGTCTTCTTCATGACGTCTCTTACTAATCCAGTACATCCTACATCCTGCTGCAAGAATAGTCTTTATGGGTGAATGTTATTATATTTCCAGGTGTCCCTCAGTATTATCCTAAGCAAAACAAGCCAAACAGAGAAAGACAAGTATCACATGATCTCACTTATTTGTGGAATATAATGAACATAACAGTCTGAGGAAATGGGGTAGTCCCAGAGATGTGGAAGTGGGGTACAGACTGACAATCCCCAGAAGAGGGGGTGGTGGGGGACAGATAAAAATCCCACAGAACTTATATGCATGTATGCATGAACAATGGACATGGACAACAAACTGGGGACAGGGCAGGGAGGGAGGGGGAGGGAGGATTCAGTGAGGGAAAAAGAAGAAACATCTGTAACAAAAATACATAAATTAATTAATAAAAAATAAAAATAAATAAATGGAACAACAACAACAACAAAAAGAATAGTCTTTATGCCCTGGTTGGTGTGGCTCAGTTTGTTGGAGCATTGTCCTGTAAACCTAAAGGTGGTGGGTTTGGTCTCTGGTCAGGGTGCATAATATATGGAGGCAATTGATAAATGTCTCTCTCTCTCTCTCTGTCTCCCTTTGTCTCTCTAAAATCAAGAAAACATATTCTTGGGTGACGATTAACAGAAAGAAAAAGAATTATATTTATGTTCAATTTACCTTCAATGCCGTTGTTTAATAAATAAAACCCTAACCACACAACATAGCATCAATATTCTTTAAACTTGTTCTCTAGATGTCATATTGAAGCCATTTGTGAATGTCTCACAAATTCTCACCTCTGTGCCTTTACTGACATACCGTTTCCCCCATCTGCAGCAGCCCCCACTCCAGTCCCTGCTTATGAAACCGTACCTTTCAATACATCACCACTCACTTATCACCTTCTTAGTGTTTTATTCTCCCAGCCCCAAAATAATTTTCTCCTGTTAATAGATTTGGCCATAGCACAAATAAACTGGTTTTTCTTAACTTTCCTATTAATTTATAACCTCTTTATCCAGATCAGTGATTTTCAACCTTTTTATCTTACGGCACACATAAATGAAATAGTAAAGTTCTACAGCACACCAAAAAATATATTATATATTTTATTTTATTTATTTATTAATTTTTTTTTTATGAATTTTTATTTATTTTTTTGTTACAGATATTTTACCTTTTTACCCCATTGGCACCCCCCCACCCCACCCCCCCTCCACCCTGTCCCCGGCTTAGTTGTCCATGTCCATTGGTCATGCATACATGCATATAAGTTCTGTGGTTTATCTCTTCCCACTCCCCCAACCCCCATCCCCTCTTCTGAGGGATGTCAGTCTGTGCCCTACTTCCATGTGTCTGGGTCTACTGTATTCCTCAGACTGTTATGTTCATTATATTCCGTATATAAGTGAGATCATGTGGTATTTGTCTTTTTCTGCTTGGCTTCTTTCACTTAGGATAATACTTTCCAGGTCCCTCCATATCATCTCAAAGGATAAGAGATCTTTCTTTCTTACCGCTGCATAGTACTCCATTGTGTATATGTACCACAGCTTTTTTATCCATTCGTCTACTGGTGGACACTTGGGCTGTTTCCAGATCTTAGCTATTGTAAATAGTGCTGCTATGAACATGGGGGTACATATATTCTTCCTGATTGGTGTTTCAGGCTTCTTAGGGTATATTCCCAGCAGTGGGATCACTGGGTCAAATGGAAGTTCAATTTTTAATTTTTTGAGGTAGCACCATATATATTTTTCGATCTGACCAAAAAATAGCTATAAATTTTATTCATTCACACCAGACAGCTACTGCGTTTGCTTTGTCATTTTTATTTATTTATTTTTCCTTTTTTTCTTTTTCATTAATTAATTTTTGTTACAGATGTTTCATCTTTTCCCCCCACTGATTCCTCCCTCCTCCTCCCTCCCTGCCCTGTCCCCAGTTTGTTGTCCATGTCCACTGTTCATGCATACATGCATATAAGTTCTGTAGTTTATCTCCCTCCCCCCCTCTTCTGGGGATTGTCTGTACCCCACTTCCACGTCTCTGGGACTACCCCATTCCTCAGACTGTTATGTTCATTATATTCCACAAATAAGTGAGATCATATGATACTCGTCTTTCTCTGTTTGGCTTGTTTCACTTAGGATGATACGTTCCAGGTCCCTCCATGTCCTCTCAAAGGATAAGAGATCTTTCTTTCTTACAGCTGCATAGTACTCCACTGTGTATATGTACCACTGCTTTTTTTATCCATTTGTCTACTGATGGACACTTGGGCTGTTTCCAGATCTTAGCTATTTGAAATAGTGCTGCTACAATCATGGGGATACATATATTCTTCCTGATTGGTGTTTCAGGCTTCTTAGGGTATATTCCTAGAAGCGGGATCACTGGGTCAAATGGCAGTTCAATTTTTAATTTTTTGAGGTAACACCATATTCTTTTCCATAGTGGCTGCACCAGTCTGCATTCCCACCAGCAGTATACTAGAGTCCCGTTTTCTCCACACCCTCGCCAACACTTGTTTGTGGATTTGTTGATGGCGGCCATTCTGACAGGTGTGAGGTGAGACATCATTGTTGTTATAATTTGCATCTCTCTGATGACTAGTGATGATGAGCATTTCTTCATATGTCTCTTAGCCATTTGTATGTTCTGTTTGGAGAAGTGTCTATTTAGTTCCTCTGCCCATTTTTTAATTGGGTGCTTTCTCTTCCTTTTGTGGAGTTGTATGAGCACTCTATATATATTGGAAAATAACCTCTTATCTGATATATCATTGGCAATTATGCTCTCCCATACAGTGGGTAGCCTTTCCGTTTTGATGATTGTATCTTTCGCTGTGCAGAAGCTTTTGAGTTTGATGTAGTCCCATGTGTTCATTTTCTCCTTTGTTTCTATCGCCACAGGTGAAGTATCAGTGAAAATTCTGCTGCGTATGATGTCTGAAATTTCGTTGTCTACAGTTTCTTCTAGTATTTGTATGGATTCATGAGTCACATTTAAGTCTTTTATCCATTTTGAGTTTATTCTTGTGTAGGGTGTAAGTTGATGGTCTAGTTTCATTTTTCTGCATGTAGCTGTCCAATTTTCCCAGCACCATTTATTAAAGAGGCTGTCCTTACTCCACTGTATGCTCTTGCCACCTTTGTCAAATATTAATTGAGCATAATGTCTTGGGTCCATTTCTTGGATCTCTATTCTGTTCCACTGGTCTATATGCCTGTTCTTGTGCCATTACCAGGCTGTTCTGATTACAGTGGCTTTGTAGTATAATCGGAAACCTGGTAATGTGATTACTCCAACTTTGTTCTTCCTTTTCAAGATTGCTGTGGCTATTCGAGGCCTTTTTTGGTTCCATATGAATTTTTGAAGTACTTGTTCTAATTATGTGAAGTATGCCATTGGTATTTTGATGGAGATTGCATTGAATCTATAGATTGCTTTGGGTAATATGGACATTTTAATGATGTTAATTCTCCCAATCCATGAACAGGGTATGTGCTTCCACTTTTTTATATCTCCCTCTAGTTCTTTTTTCAATGACCAGTAGTTTTCTGCTAATAGGTCCTTTATTTCTTTGGTTAAGTTTATTCCTAGGTATCTTAATTTTTTTGCCACAATGGTAAATGGGATTGTTTGCTTAGTTTCTCTTTCTGTGAGTTCTTCCTTGGTGTATAAGAATGCCATCAATTTCTTGACGTTAATTTTGTATCCTGCTACTTTGCCAAATTCATTTATTAAGTCTAGTAGATTTTTGATGGAGTCTTTGGGGTTTTCTACGTATAGTATGTCATCTGCAAATAATGAAAATTTCACTTCCTCCTTTCCAATTTGGATCCCTTTTACTTTTTCTTCATGTCTGATTGCTGTGGCTAAGACTTCCAGTACTGTGTTAAATAAGAGTGGCGAAAGTGGGCATCCTTGCCTTGTTCCAGTTCTTAAGGGACATGCTTTTAGTTTTTGCCCATTGAGTGTGATATTGGCTGTAGGTCTTTCATATATGGCCTTTATTATGTTGAGAAATGATCCCTCTATTCCCACATTGATGAGCGTTTCTGTCAGAAATGGATGCTGAATTCTGTAGAAGACTTTTTCGGCATCTATTGATATGATCATGTGGTTTTAATCTTCATTTTATTTATGTGGTGTATCACGTTTATTGATTTGCGAATACTGTACCAGCCTTGCATCTCTGGGATGAATCCCACTTGGTCATGGTGGATAATTTTTTGGTGTATCGCTGGAGCCGATTTGCTAGTATTTTGTTCAGGATTTTGGCATCTAAGTTCACCAGGGATATTGGCCTGTAGTTTTCTTTCTTTGTAGTGTGTTTTTCTGGTTTTGGAATTAGAATTATGGTGGCTTCATAAAACGAGTTTGGAAGTCTTCCTTCTTCTTGATTTTTTGAAACAGTTTGAGGAGAATGAGTGTTAGTTCTTCTTTGAATGTTTGGTAAAACTCCCCCGGGAAGCCATCCGGGCCTGGGCTTTTGTTTGCTGGGAGAGTCTTGATTACATTTTCAATTTCTTCTGTTGATATTGGTCTGTTCATGGTTTCTATCTCTTCCTGGTCCAGTTTTGGGAGATTATGTCCCAAAATTTGTCCATTTTGCTTAGTCGAATTTGCTGCCATGTAATTGTTCATAGTAGTTGTTAATGATCTTTTGTATTTCTGTGGTATCAGTAGTTACTTCTCCTCTTTCATTTCTGATGTTGTGTATTTGGGTTCTCTCTCTTTGTTTCTTGGTGAGTCTAGCTAAGGGCCCATCAATCTTGTTTATCTTTTCAAAAAACCAGCTTTTTGTTTCATTGATCTTTTGAATTGTTTTTTTGGTCTCTATGTTGTTTATTTCTGCTCTGATCTTTACTATTTCCTTCCTTCTACTTGCTCTGGGGTTTTCTTTTTGTTTGCTCTCTAGTTCTTTAAGTTGTGAGGTTAGATAGTCTATTAGAGATTTTTCTTGTTTTTTGAGGTAGGCCTGTAGTGCTATGAACTTCCCTCTCAGAACTGCTTTCGTTGCATCCCATAGATTTTGTGTTGTTGTGTCTTCATTTTCATTTGTTTCCAAGAAGTTTTTCATTTCTTCCTTGATCTCCTCGGTAAGCCATTCATTGTTTAATAACATTCTATTTAGCTTCCATGTGTTCCAATGTCTTTGCATGTTCTTGTTGCAATTAATTTCTAGTTTCATGCCATTGTGATCTGAGAAGATGCTTGATATGATTTCAGTCTTCTTGAATTTGTAGAGACTTAGTTTGTGCCCTAACATGTGGTCTATCTTTGATAATGTCCCATGTGCACTTGAGAAGAATGTGAATTCTATAGTTTTGGGGTGTAATTCTCTGTAGATATCTATTAAATCCATTTGGTCTAGTGCTTCATTGAGAGTCTCTGTTTCCTTGCTAATTTTTTGACTAGAGTATCTATCCAGTGATGTCAGCGGGGTGTTGAAGTCCGCTGCTACGATGGTATTGCTATCGATTTCTCCTTTGAAGTCCTCCAGAAGGTTTTTAATATATTTTGGTGTTCCTATATTGGGTGCATATATGTTTATCAAGGTTATATCTTCCTGTTGGATAGATCCTTTCAATATTATGTAGTGGCCTTCTTTGTCTCTAGTTATGGCCTTCATTTTGAAATCATTTTTATGAGATTTGAGTATTGCTACCCCAGCTTTTTTTTTTCCTTTCTGTTTTCTTGGAAGATTTTTTTCCATCCCTTCACTTTCAACCTATGGCAGTCTTTTGTTGTGAGGTGGGTCTCTTGTAAACAACATATAGATGAGTCATGCTTTCTTATCCAATCAGCTTCTCTGTGTCTTTTTATGGGAGCATTCAATTCATTTACATTTAAGGTGATTATTGATATGTACTTATTTATTGCCATTTTTGTTTAGTGCGGTTATAATTTTCTTTCTATTTTTCCTGCTACTTACAGCAGTCCTTTTAACATTTCTTGCAGTGCTGATTTGGTGCTAATGTATTCCCTTAGCCTTTTTTTGTCTGGGATGCTCTTTATTTGACCTTCCATTTTGAATAATGGCCTTGCTGGGTAGACTAGTCTTGGATTCAGATCCTTGTTTTTCTTGACCTTGATTACTTCATGCCATTCCCTTATGGCCTGTAGTGTTTCTTGTGAGAAGTCAGCTGAGAGCCTTATGGGTTTTACTTTGTAGGTAACCTGTTGCTTCTCTCTTGCTGCTTTTAGGATTCTCTCTTTGTCTTTAATTTTTGGCAGTTTGATTACTATGTGTCTTGGTATGGGCCTGTTTGGGTTCTTACTTGGGTCTATCTGTGCTTCTTGAACTTGAATACCTTCTTCCTTCACCAAATCAGGAAAGTTTTCTATCACTGTTTCTTTGAATATATTCTCTAACCCTTGCTCATTTTCTTCTTCTTCGGGGACTCCTATGATGCGAATATTATTACGTTCCCAGTTTTCCCACAGTTCCCTTAAGCTGTCTTCCTGTTTTTTAATGATTTTTTTCCTTTTTGTTTTCTGATTGGTTGATTTTTTTCTACCCTGTCCTCTAATTCACTGATCCAGTCCTTAGCTTCCTCTACTCTGCTTTTTAAACCTTCTAATGTGTTTTTCATTTCTGATATGTCGTTTTTAATTTCCAACTGGTTGATTTTCAACATTTCTATGTCTTTACTCATGGTGCTCATGTCCTTACACATGCTGTTGAGCTTCCTCAGGATCATGGCTCTGAATTCTAGTTCTGTTAACTTTCTTAACTGCACCTCTTTTATCTCATCTTTGGTATAGTTCTCTTGTTCTTTCATTTCGCTTTTGTTTCTGTTTTTCACCATTTTGGCTATCACAGTGAGCTTTGGAGTCTGCTTAATTTTCCCTGTGGGTGTTGGTGTTCTGCTGTTTGTGGCTCCCTCTCCTGGGTTTGGATGAGGCAGGGACGACCCACTTTGAACACCACTGTCAAGTCTTTCCTTTCCTCAAGCTTTTTTTTTGCCTGGAAGCTATTAGTAGAGTTCACCTGAATAACATTGGTTTCTGAGTTGCCTGAAAAACTCCCTTAGTGCTCAGTGTAAGAGGATTTCCCGAGGGTGGGGCAGATGCTGGTTATTAATGGGCCTCAATTAGCATTTCAATGGCCACCAGGTGGGGTTGAATCTCTGAGGGAGGGGCTGCCTCCTCTCCCCAGGGCCCTGGGAAGGATTAATATGACCACAGTCCTGAGTGTCTGCACTCAGCAAAAGCTCTGAGCACCCTCCAAAGCTCTGAGTGTCCCCACACAATTCCAGTCCAGTCTACCTTCTCTCTGCCGGAGCCCAAGGTGACTGGCTGCTGCCAATTTAGCCTCTGTCCAGACTCTGCATCATGGAGCCGCCTGGGACTTTTAACCTGAGGGCGCTGCTCCCAGCTAAGGCCGGCAGAGTCTGTGGCACCAGCCAAGGGCATAGCACTCAGCTGAGTTCGCAGGATTCAGCCGCAGTCGCGGGTGCAGCCAAGGTGGCAGCAGCTTCCAGCCGAGTCCTCTGGTTTCAGCCCAGGAATCAAACCAATGACCTCTTGGTGCATGAATCAAACTCAATCAGTGAGCCACACTGGCTGGCCTTGATTTCTTTTTTCTTTTTATACTACCCTTATGTAGATTTGGTATTATTAACTTTGTAAGTTAGGAAGAATCCCCTTTTAATAATGAAGGAATTCGCATAAATTCTATATTTATTGTTTCTTGAAGAATTTAATGCTTTCAAGAAAGAACACTATGCTTCCCCAACCCATTTATTTCTAGACTCCTGGATGTCTATTTCACTGTCTATATTATCCCATCTCTGACATCACTACCTCCATCACTCTCAGATAGTTACCCTGTTTCTAATTTTATTGTGAAATGAAGTTCATCAAAAGAGATTGTCCACAAACTTCAAACCACTACAAATATCTACACATCTATATCTCTATCCATCTTGTTTCAAGACGGGGAGTGCGAAACATTGTTGAAAAACACATGGCCATTTTACCATTATAATTATTCAAAAAATTCACACAATTGCTCAAAGCATACTATCTTCTGTAATGGGATGATGGGTAATTTTTTTTGCTACTCTTCATAAAATTTCCAAAACTGCTTGTGTATTCCTTTTTAATGAGAAAACAACAAAACTGGCATTTAAAAATTTCAGACAAGATATATCTGTAGTTTTCTGTGTTATTTATGATAACATTATTTTTAGTGTTTGACTACATTTTACTGAGAAAACAAATCAAGGGAAGCAGAAAAAAAAAACAAAAAAACAACAACATTGTTAAAGCAGATTAGTGCTTCATACCCTTCATAAAAAGACTGTCAGATAAATGTTGACTATGTGAGTTTTGCTCTATCTTATTTATAATTACTCATCACTTTGTGGCATCCCCACCCTTCTTAATCATATTATAATTAGCTTTGCATGTAGCTATCTTCCAAGGAAATAATCTTGATTGGACTTTAAAAGGGTATGAAATACCAGTATCAGATTTTTTTTTTTTAAATGGTACTACATTTTTAACTATACATTGTTGAATTTCATCTTCACTACATGATATTTTAGGATATCATTTTAGATAATGTATTAAATTTATAAAAATCATAATTTATTAAAACATTTGCATCCTGATTTAGCTATGGAATAAATTTAATGTCATTCATATAATATCAGATATTGAAACATATCCGTAACTACATATATTAACTTCAACATATTCAAACTGGATAAATATCTTCACAATAAAGTATTCTATAAGTTTATCCACATGAAAAAAAGTTCTTTTCTCAAGAATTTATAAAGGCTTACTAGTTTATATTTGCATTAGACAAAGTTCCTGGTGTTTACCTTAATACTTACACTTTAATTTTTTTTTAATGTAGAGGCCAGCAAACTTTTTGTGGCTTAGTCAACTTTTTTGTTATGTTTACTCTATCCCTAAACTCTAAGGTATAGTCCAACAATTACTTGAAAGTCAAAAGCCAATTAGTCTGAATATCACAAAGAAACCCAGAGATTTTGTAGTTTCCTTCCTTCCTTCCTTCCTTCCTTCCTTCCTTCCTTCCTTCCTTCTTCTTTCCTTCCTTCCTTTTCCTCTTCATTCCTCCCTTTCTCCCTTTGTTCATTTCTATTCGCGAAGCATTTTATTAAGCATCTTCATGTTATTTGAGTTATAATGAACAGTACTAATGAGGAGGACATTGCCAGTTAAGTCTAAGAACATCTAAAGTATTTCACCTTAGGAAAACTGTAGAATGAGTGTAAATGTCTTTTTTTTTTCCTCATGAAAAATGGTTTTGAGATAACCAACCTTACATAATTTAGAGGATTAAGTTTAATCATGTATGTAAAAGCACAAAGCACCATACTTAGCATATGAAAATTCATTAATCAAAAGTTAACTTCATTTTTTTCCTCAGAGTAGTTGATTTAAAAAGTAATAATTATATTTAATGTGAAATATTTTAAGATTGTGATATGAGCAAAATACTAAACAATTATATTTAATGTGAAATATTTTAAGATTGTGATATGAGCAAAATACTAAACAAAGACAGAAGGAATAATGAAGTCTTTCTGCAAAAGATAGGTTATGAATATTTGGCTGAATTCTAAAAGATAATTCGGGCTTTGCCAGATGAAAAAAGACTGGGCACATATTCACGTGTAGAGTGACATCTGCAATTGTTGGGAGATTAAAACTACACTGAATGTAGAAAATCTTTGTGGCTGTGGGGTAGGATTCCTTGGAGAAGTAGGGAGAGGAGATGTAGTCTGGGAAAGATCATGAATGTCATGCTAAGGAACTGAGAGTTATATATAAACCAGGGATTTCCAACCAGTGTGGATGCTGGTTCTGGCGGCCACCAAGGCTTTCGGCAGGGCCTGGGGCAGCTCTTGGGACAGTCACCTCTAGCAATGAACAGGCATGTTGACTCCACTGCTGAACAGAATATTTTCTTCGTGTTCCAAGATATTAAAGAAAAATTGGAAACATCTCTTTAAACCTAATAATTAAAATATTGGGTTTTATACCAGCTAAATTTTAGATGTTTCTTATCTTGACTGGACACTGGAAAAAGCAATCGACATTGAGGAAACCAAAAAAGTCATAACTAAAGGTGCGAGGGCGAAGGAGCATTATTACACTGCAGCGCCTCGGGACAAGGGCAGTCAGGGCTCTCAGCATTTGCTGAAGTGTAGCAGCATGGAAAATGCCTCTGGTCTTGGAAAGTTTGTCCAGGGTTCCTGCTACACAGAATGACCCACTTATGTTTTACAAGTGTCTCCTATATTATTGATCAGAAGATTAGGGTATGCTTCAGGGACATATGGCTGAACAAAACTCCAAAAGGAGAAAGCAGGCAGCCCTGGTTTAGGTATACACATTCCTGCCAAAGGCGAGTTAGCCTGTGGAACTGAAATATTACACCTCACTCTGGTCCTAACACATGAACAAGGCCTGAGCTATCTTGTCTTAAACACTGTCACCCCAATAAAGTCAATTAAAAATAAAAAAGTAATTAATTAATTAATTAAAATAAAAAACAAAGCATAAAAGTCCAATCTGCTCTACCTAAGAAAATGTTATAGGATTTGCCAAAAAGGCATGAAAGACAAGATCAAAGCTGTACTCACATGAGGCAGCAATTGCAACAGAAATTTGTTTCCCTTTGCTGCCATCACAGTTACCTTTCTGCTTCCTACTCTCTGCTCTGAGGGCTTACCTGCTGAGATCGAGCTGGCAGGGAGCTAGGCCAAGTCCTCATACCAGGCCCTGCCCAGCCTGCTATAGAGAATGTGAGTGGTAAGGGGTTGTCAAGATTTTAGTCTGATTTGATTGTACACAAGGCAGTATGTCTGACCTTACTGCTCGTATTTGGATGTCCAGAAGTTTAGGCTTTTCCAGTCGGGGTTTAGACTGAGATTTTAAAAGTCCCCAGTCCCTCCTGCCAAATAGCCTTGCCTGCTTGAAAGCAGGGGAGTTCTCTAATAACTGGAACCAAGAATGGATCTATGGGGGCAAATACCTAGCACTGGTTCTCCAGTCCAGCAGAAAGTTCAGAGACACGGAGAGTCAGACAAAAATGTGCAGATTGGGAATAGGCTGCCATAGAAAAGGGCATCCATTCCTAGGAGGTTTGTATTTGGGTTGTAAACAGTGCGTTATTCTCCCAGATGATATAATTCACATTACACCATTGCAAATACACTATTAGAAGGGAATAGCCAGGGCTTCCAAGAGTAATGTCCAACAGAATCAAAATTCTCAGTTCTGTTTGCAACTCCCAGGCATCAAATCAGAGACACAAGGATTGGCAAGAACCAGAGAAGGGTTCTGATTTCAAGGAGTGGCAATAGCAATAGTAATAATGATAGTAATAATAGTAATAATAATAATGAGATGTGAATGTAATACTGTAGGAATGTTAAGAGCAATGAGGAAGTCAACCCAGTAGTGAGTGGTGCAGTCATGTATTTGGGTGCTATAACCTAAGAATAATTCTTGGGACAGTGAAAATAAATTAAAACAAAGACAGCATGCTAATTCATCTCAGCCTTTCTTAAACAAGCAAAAGTAGAAATAAAATGTAATTAGAGGGGCAGAAAAAGAAAATGAGAAAGTTATCTGAATAAAAGTTATTAGAACTCTTGAGTAAACAGGTCCTTTGGTGTTATATTCCTTTCAAACATGTCGGCATTAAATTCTAAACATCACAGGTACAATATATTACAAATGATATATAAAATTTTGAACCCATGGGCACACATAAAACACAGGTAACACTCGAGAATCAATGGTTAATTTAAGCTTCCTACTTCATGGTAAAAAATCTGCATCACTTCTTTGGTATTACTGATTTTAAAATAAATCATCTCTGAAGGATTTGACAGAGGCAAAGAATGAAATTATTTTATTTCTGAAATCATCTCCAGGGAGAATAAGAATCCTCAAATCATTATAGCTATGTTAAAATCAATTAGAATTGATCAGAGAAAGACAGTTGAAATAATAATATAGAAAACATGCCAAAGAGTTAAAGTTCCCAAAACATGAAGAATCATAATAAGCTTTTCTATCCCTGAGAGCAAAGGCCATGATAAATTAGAAATGGCTTGCACACCTTAATCAAGATCTATTATCTTTTGTTTGTTTGTTTCTTTAGCAACCTATTTTGATATAAAATCTCAGACATATTAAGTTGTTTTATGTTATAAAATATGATCCATATTTAGGATATTAATTAAAAGTCCTTATCATAACTCCCATTGCATATTAGTTCATCTGTATAATTAAATATTTTAATTAGTATCTCCTCATACTTTTTGAGACTTGAGACCCAAATGGATGGTATCTGAGAATTATGAAAAATAAAGGTAATTAGAATTGAGAATGCTAAAATCCACCATTTCCAAGCGGACATCAAGAAATCAGTGCTGGCAAATGCATATATTTGTGTTAAAACGCATCATCATCAGTAGCAAATGTGGTTCTCATTTAACTACCATCTTTCCAACTAGACTCTGCAGTAAGTCTCAAACAACTAGTTGTTAGATCAAATTTTGGGTTATTTTGTTCTTTTTCTCTTTTCTGAGTCATGTGTCCTTTTCATCGTCTTCTGCAGTTTTATTGAACTTAGTAATGTAAAGGTTATGAGAGCTCACTCTGAGGCTGTAATTTGTTCAGTATTCAATTATAGTAAAAGGACTTAATGCCTAACAGCTTACTTGAAAATGTCCCCTGGCTGCAACAAAACAGTCAGGATCAAAAGCTGTAAACTTGTAGCAGGCAGCTGCTACTTTTTCTCTTAACTCTTTACTATGGGCTACTTGTAAAATTTACATACACATGCATTTTAAAACCATCTTATTTCTTCAGGATATTTGAAACTAAAAACTAAAAATAAAATGCTCAAATTTAATAAATTTTTGAAATCAAACAAAAATACATACTCCCACAATATTCTATCTTCTAGTTAAAAAGATTTCCATGATGCTCAAAATTCATTTCAACTAATTATTTCTCTTCTTTTCCATAATTTTTCTATTGATGTTATCTTTACTTCCTCAACTCCCATTTATTATTTCTTTAGTCTATGCCAACCTGGTTGAATCTCACTCCCAAATTTTTACTCTAAGGTAATCTGAATGAATCCTGTTAGTTGCAAATTCCAATGGAACATTCATTCACAATTTGATTTTAATTAACCTATTTACAGCATACATTATAGTTGAACATGTTTAAATTTTGTATCCCTTCCCATTTCAGTAGCACTGTACTCAATAGTTTTCTCTTTTTCTTTACTGACTCCTTCTTTCCAGTCTTCTTCCTAAATCCTTTTAATTGTCAACTTAAGGATTGAGTGTTAGGCCATCTTCTCTTTCTCTACACATAGTCTCCCTAACTGAGTACATCCATTCCAAAGTTTTAAAGAATATCTCTATGTTGTTGACTATTAGATAACTATGTCCAGTGAATCTAGACTATTACATGAAACTCTGTATTTCCATTTTAATGTCTCACGACTGTTTCATGTTTAATATGCCCACAATTAAGCTCTTTTTCTCCTAAAATCAATTTTTTTTGTCATTGTTTGGCCTCAAAACCTTGATTTCTCACATTTTCCTCACTTACTTAACATCCAGTCTACCTGAAAACTCTACTCTCCACTCCCTGAACTATCACATTTACTCACCTGCAAATACTATCTCAGAAACATATTGTTTTTTCTTCACTGCCACTACATTGTCCTGTCCAGTATGATCTCTCAGCCAGTCTATCTGGTTTCCCTGATTCCTTTCCTGCCCCTTAGAATCTATTATGCTTTTATCACGTCATATCACTCTCCACCCTTCACCATTTAGAATCCTTTAATGGTTTTCGACTGCATGAAGAGCAAGGTCCAGATTCCCTAGCATGGCATATAGATCTGAGTGATCTCACCTGTCTTACCTTTTCCACTTTACCTCTTCTCACTGTTGCCCTTGCTAATTAAACTCTTAACACATCAGTATTCTCTTGCAAAAGTCAAACATAACCTGTGTAAAGGCCTGCGCACTTGATATTCTCTCTGCTAATAAATAATGTTAAGAAATCCATCATTTAGTTTGTTTAAATACAGTTTTTAATTCTATTTTAGTTTCAGTTTTTTATGAACAAACTTAAATGTTTTGCTTATAAATCTCAGTATTAAAGGTATTCTTTAAAACTTTCTGATAGTCAGTTATGTATCTTACAAAAAAAAACCCACTCCAAAAAAACTGTTTACTATGACATTATTGCAAAGCATTTCACATATATTTGGTTAAATCTATTTTACAGAAACAAGGCCCAAGACAAGGATTCAGACATATGTGATGTACTGTGAATGTCTTTTCAAGGATTCAGACATATGTGATGTACTGTGAATGTCTTTTCAAGGGACATGAAAGATTCAGATAGGACAATGAAAGAAGCCATGCAAGGATGTTGTCTGAGTCGAGGTTTAGCTGAATCCTACAAGGACCTATAGAACATGAGTTAAACCAGACTTTTTATTTTACTAAGGCAAAAGTTCTGGCCTTTTGAAATTGCATCCTATTCCATCTGAGGCTGTAGGCTTCTCCAGGGGATGTCAGGGGACACAGGTTCCCTGACCAGGCAGTTCCTAGCCAAAGGCAATTTTCAGAGAAGTGGGTAGCTATGAGCCATTAGCAGCTAACACTTAGCAGTTGAGGGATGGGTGCACTTGATCAGTAAATGGGATATGGGCCATTACATAGACTTTTCCATTTAAACAATCATTTAATAAGATTATTAACTCTGTTTTATGATGATGAAATTACATGTGAAAGTTAAATGATTAATTCAACAGAGTACTTCAGTAGGGTTGCTGTCCAGATTGGAACTCAGGACTTACACTCTAAAACCAAGCCTGCCCTCCACTGAATCCTGCTTTATATATGCAAAGGGAACCCTAGAGGAATAAAGAAACTCCAAGCTGGGGACAGAAACAATGACTTAGTTGCCAAAGACATCTTTTTAAATTAAGCAAGAAAAGCATAAGAAAGATTAAAATGTAAAAATGCTCATGACTCAGTTTTTAATAATATATTTGTTCTTCTCATCATGAAGTGAACCTTGATATTAATAATAGAGATGATACTATCTAGCATGTATTTGGTGTTTACTACATGCCTACGATCATGTTGAAATCTTTGAAGACATTTTCTTTTTGTTAAAATATGTTTTTATTGATTGGGGGTGGTGGTGAGAGAGAGAAATAGAAACATTAATATGAGAGAGAAACGCCGATTGGTTGCCTCCAACATCTGACTGGAATCGAAACTGCAACCTGAGTATGTGCCCTAACCGGGAATCGAATCTGTGACCTTTCAGTGCATGGGAAGATGCTCAACCAACTAAGCCACACCAGCCAGGGCTGAAGGTATTTTCATATTTAATACTATCTATAGCCTGATGGGGTAGATACTATTAGATACTATTATTATTCCTATGAAATAGATGAAAAGGTAAGCTACAGGATTTTTGTCTTGCTCAAGGTCATAAATCAGGGAGTAGTATATTTGGACTTGATCAACCTGATACTAGATTCTGTGTTACTAATCAATGTCACTGGCAAAATGAATTGTTGTATCTAATTCTATGCATAGCAAAATGGTTCTATCCTAGGATAAAAATCTTATGAGAGAAATAGAGTAAAAATATCTCCTCAGAAAATAATTAAAACTTTAATGATATAATTCACACTTTATTCTTCAAACCACACGAATTACTGAAATACAATAAGCATTAAATCAAAGCATTATCATATATTTTGTTATAACAAATGAAGAAAAATTCAGATACATAGCAAGTGACCAAAGAAGATAATAATAGATGTAACTATTAAACTACAAATCTCTGACAAAGAAACATTCATCTTTACAGAAGTTAAAAATATTTTTTTAAATTTTGAATACGAAATATTCTACAAAATTACTCTAATTTTGAAGGCTAAATTCCCAATAGAACTATAGAGAAGATTTCATCATTAAGTCACAATCCATTACTTTAAATGAATCCATTTCTTTTTTACATGGAATCTTAAGGGCTTCTATCACAATATTTCTAGATACATGAATCAAATATTAAATAAGAATCAAGGAACAAGTAATTCCTCAAACATTAGAAGAGGCATAGCACTGTTTCGAGATATACTTGGGGAGATTACTAAGAAGGAGAAGGATAATAAAAGGGCAACATATAAAAAGTCCTAGTGGCTATAAAAGTTATGTACCACTAGAGCTTATTTCTCAACTGTGTATTCTGCACAAAAGAGAAATTTTATCTGCAAAGCATCCTACTGCGGCACTTAAATTGCTGAAAAGGTAAGGTGGTTGCTCTAACATAAGAAAAAAGAAAAGAAAAGAAAGTTTGGGGAAAACAACCTAGGAAAGATAAACCAAAATAACATTGAAAATTGCTGGACTGCTTGTGTTCCTGTTTGAGGGAAAATTGGGGTGCTTTTGACCTATAGGTATCATTCTAAAGATTCTATTTCTCTCATTTCTAAAGGGATTTTGCAAACACAAAATCTTGTACACTTGAAACTTATTTAATAGTATTAAACAATGTTACCCAATAAATTTAATAAAAATAAACAAAAAATAATATTTTTCTGGTTTCTAAACAGAATTTGTGGACACACCAAATCTTAATTGAGAGTAAAACCAGGCATAAGGTATTAAAAAGAGAGAATAACATTTGCATTTACTCTTGTTTAAAAATTTATATTTACTATTGAAAGTATAACAGATGTGCACCATTTTCTCCCCAATGACCTCCTTATCCCCATTTCTGCTCCCCTCCTGCCTTCCCCACACTATTATTTGTGTCCATTGGTTATGCATATACATATATAAGTTCCTTGGTTTATCTCTTCCTGCCCCTCTTCCTTAAATGATTCTCAGAGGTCTGGCATTATATTCTAAAAATATAATTGCATGTGAAAATATGGCCATAATTTATTTCCTTCAAAAAAATTTCAACATTCATAGAGTTCTACAATGGTTAAGGGAGTTTTCAAACTACATTTTGAGGAAACTTAGTTGCTCTCAAGTTTCATAAAAGTTCAAAGTGGAGTATAAGCAGACCTCTGCGTCTAACTGTTTTATTTACTGTAGTTGCATGAACAGTTAAATTTGGAGGCTAAAATCAGTACTGTGTGTGTGAGTGTATGTGCATATTATATTTAGCAGAGTGCTTATACTACTTTGAAAATAACTAGTGTAGCTAATCTACTAAAAACAATAGCAAAAATCTGGAAGATTTTAAGCAATTAGGTAAAGAGAAGCCAAAAAAGCCATCTGCTCAAATACAACTGAATTCTAAATGTTTTAAACAATAATCTGTTGCTGGAGATGACTTCAAGCAAGGGGTAAAGCCTTCAAATGAACACATTTGCTAAGCAGAAATTAAAAGAGATTCTAATAGAAACTTCTATTTAGAAAATTGGATAAATCATTCACATTATACTAAACAGTGTATTCATGGAAAAAAACTAAGTTTATAGATTAAGTCTATAAAAATTAAATATTGAAGTTTTGACAGGGTTCTGCTATGGCAGTGATTATTACCAAGATTGTAAAACTCTCTAAGGAACAGAAGCAGGGTTTATATCTGTTCACATTAACATTTCATTGGGGGTCAGAAAGCACAAAACTCATCACTAGGATCAGATTATTTTTTAAATAAAAACAAAATTATAATTCAGATATAGATATTTCAATTTTTAAATTAAAAATTTAGAGCAGTTTGATTATGTCTATTGAGGGGAAAAAGTTCAGATTAAAATTTATCAAGAAAGTATTCTGTTTTTGCCAATATAAAGGGATTAGATTTTAGACTTACAATACAATCTTATTGTGTAATATAGACAGGCAGAATTGTGGTCAATAATAAGTTTAAAAATGAATTAGACAACTAAGGAAAAATCACCTGAAATCCAATTTACAGTTTATTTTAAGTTTTAGTTCATAATTCTTAAAAAAGTATTTGATTTATAAAACCACAACAAATATATGTATTTCAAACATCATTTCAGATATCATTATTTCAAAAAAATATGTATTATAATTTCAGGGGATGACTAGGCATAACACCATTTTTAAAAAAAATTTTGCAACTCTCCGGTTTTGGGGGGGCTCTTTTTTTCTTTTTTTATCCTCACCCGAGGATATTTTTCCATTTTTTGTACAGATAGAGTGGGAGGGAGAGAGAGGAAGGAGAGAGAGAGAGAAACATCGACGTGAAAGGACACATCGAGTGGCTGCCACCCGCACGACCAACCAGGGCCGGGGACAAACTGCAACCGAAGTACGTGCCCTTAGCGAGAACCAAACCCGGGTCTCTCCGGACCGCAGGCCGACGCTCTAACCGCTGAGCCAAACTGGCCAGGGCTGGGGGGGCTCTTTTCTAATGCAGTCCTATTGAACCTCAATGCCACTTCCATAATAATAAACTTGGATTTTTCCTTTGTCTTCCATTTTAGGAATTAAGGGTGTTTTTTTTTGGTGCTGGTTGCTTTTTTTTTGCTCTGAATTGACATTCCATACCATCTTTTAACCTATTTATTAAGTCAAGAACATGCTCAATTTTCTACAGAATATGTTCAGCATTATGATACTTTATTCAACCAAACACCATCATATGGCTACTACTTTTTTTGGTTAAAAATAGAACATTTTTGTTTGCTTACCAGTGAGCTTTAAATAATTTGTTTTAAATATCACTTCCAGAATTTTCTTAAAGATCCCTAATATATGTAGTGATCAATTCAGGATGTTATTTCATTGCTTATTTCTGGTGACAGATTGACCACCGTTTTACCTATGAAACCGTTTTACTGTTTTATTAAAATTAACTGTTGAGTCTTGGTTGGTTTGGCTCAGCGGTTAGAACGTCAGCCCGCAGATCAGAGTTCTGAGTTCGGTTGCCGCTGAGGGCACGTACCTCAGTTGTAGTTTGTCCCTGGCCCCAGCTGGAGTTGTGTGGGTGGCAACCAGTCGATGTGTCTCTCTCACATCAATGTTTCTCTCTCTCTCTTCCTCCCTCTCTATCTGAAGATAAATGCAAAAAAAATTAAGTAATGCAATTTTTCTTGGCTTTAATTTTGTCCATATAATTACCTGTAAGTTTTCTTCAATTTAGAATGGTTTCATTAACATCAGTGCATACTTAGAACACTTCAAATAAAATTACTCTGATTAAATATACAACTTCAGTAAAACAGTGCACATAGTAAAAATTAAATTGTCATCTAAAAAAAAACACACAAAACCACACCAGTTCATAACACACTTTCTGAAAATACTGTCTCCCGCAGCCTCCTCACACTTGCTCAGGATTTTCCATGTCCCTTGGTGAAGCCACTGCCACATTCCGAAGAATCCTGTAAATTTTCTTCAGCTTCTCAGTCCCTTCTTCTACCCTGTGTAACTTTTACAATAGGGACAGCCTGATAACTACTGTTCATCAGTAGTCTCTAGCTCTTTGGTTTTGAACTGACCACATCAACCTTTTTGTTTAAAACTGCACCTGTACTTTTCTTAGTAAATCACACACACACCCCACAGTTCCATAATTTTAAAAGATAAGAAAACTCCCATAATACTCATCATAACATACAGTATACTTAATTCTTATAAAGTCTTATTGTTTATATGTGTATTCTTCTATTCCTTAAATTTTAGTATAAACATATTTAATCTAGTGGATACTTTTCTAACTCATTCGTTGACTATTAGATATTTACTTTCATTACAAATGCTTCACTTAAATAAATGTATCACAGTAAATCATGAGGCAATAACTAGGCACTGCACACATCTCTACACACAAGTTCTAAGAAGACGCCAAACTCACTGAAGAGATTATAGAAAATGTTCTGAATGGGGAAGAAAGTTTAGGAGAACTAGAAGAAGAAAGAAGGGGGAGGAAGAGTGTCAAAAGAATGGAAGGGGTTACAGACGTAGTGGAGATATAAGCTCTGCTCCATGCCTCTAACTTGGGATGATGAGAAGACATCAACAGTGTGGGCCACCTGGGGTGCCAAACAGGGTAGCTTCTGGGCAGAGGAGCCTCATTATCTCCAAAGATGGCCTTGCACAGAGAGTGGCAGGAAAGCTGCAGACCCCTGAATGGTACAGCCTGGGATATAGTCCAATTCAGACCAATGGCAGATGATATGAGGAGTGTCCCTGATTCACAGGTATTGAGTTAGGTTCCAGCAACCAACACAACACAATTGGGTGAAGTCAGTAATAGTGACTCAGTTTGAATTCCTGCCTCTTCAGTGAAAAAAAGGTGGTTTAAGAATACATTAAAATTGATTTGAGGGAAAGAGAACATGAAATTTTTATTGCACAGCTGAATATCTAGACTAAGATTCAAAACTACTAAAGAACCTACATTGAAAAAAATAAATTTTTCTATGTTACTTATCTTTCTGGATTATCCTGTTGACAGTTTCATGGTAGTAAAATTGATGTGTCAATGTTACCAAGTTGCTTATCCAAAGTCTGACCAATTAATAATGCCACAGTCATTATATGTACTAGATTTAAATGATACCATTATTAAATTTTTATGTTGCTGTTTTATCCTATGGTTAAAAAGAAGTGTGCCTCCATATTTTCTTATATTTATTTCGAAACTACTAAAGTGAACTATTGTCCTTATTCTTTCCTTTAAAAATCAATTTTAATGATATAATTTCTGTAAAACGAACTACACCCAATTAAAGTGTACGATATGCCCGGCCAGTGTGGCTCAGTGGTTGAGCATCAAACCATGCACCAAGAGGTCACCAGTTTGATTCCAGGTCAGGGTACATCCCCAGGTTGTGGGCCTGATCCCCAGTGGGGGGCATGCAGGAGGCAGCAAATCGATGTTCTCTCTCATCAATGTTTCTATCGCTCTCTCCCTTTCCCTTCCTCTCTCTCTAACATCAATAAAGAAAAAAATAAATAAAGTGTATGATATGATTTTTTCTGATGACACCATTCCCATAACAGAGTTACAAAATATTACCATCATCCCCAATTGCTGTGATTTTTTTGGAAATTGTGTAAAAATGTACGCATCATTTAGTATGCATTCTTTTGTGCTTCAGTGTATTCTCTGTTCCAACTTCCTTTAATCATCATGATGATTTTTGAGAATTTAGTATCAGTATTCATCTCATATAAGTTATTTGAGGCCTTTTCTCATTTATTTTCAAATCATTTTTAAATGCTATGATTAAAATAAACTATTACTAAAGATAACACATGGAATTTTTATTTAAAAAACATACAATTATGTTACTTTTTCCTCTTAATATTACTAAATCTTAAATTATAAGTCATAAGAATAAAATTTTAAAAAGTTTTATAAAATTATTCTAGCATATTTTGCTTACATAATTCACTATTTTACAGCAAGTAAATATTGACTCATTCTTCCATCTACATTAAGTACAAAAGTGAAGTAGGGTAATCCATTCATATTTTTAGTTGTACTGTTATTTTGCAAGAAGTATAATATAACTGTAATTGTGATATATAAGGACTAAATCAATTTTCTAATCCTTGTTTTTGTTTTTACTTTATAAAACTGCAGTGTTTTATTTACTTTTTATTTTTAAAAGTTAGGATCTATAATACCCAATAATTAAAAGGGGAAAAAAAGACATATACTGACTTTGAGGTAAATGCTCACGCTGAAGCAAAAACGTTTGGCATTTCAATAATTAAACAAAATTGTCCAATGACAAAGTTTATATTGAATTATGATCCACAATAATATAATTATTTTATTAATTGGTTGTGCTTATTATAGAAGAAATTATATTTAACTCACATTGTTTTCAGTTATAGCACCTTTTTTCAGAAACTTAAAATAAGATCTGTAAATGATACATTAAAAATAAATTTTCGGTTTTAATAAGCTTGAAAAATCATCACTTTTTAAGTTCTTTTGAAAATAACTTTTAATTATGAAGAACACTGTAGTTGTTCCAGAGATACATCAATTTTTCTTCTTTTTTTGAAGAGAGAGAGAGGGAGAGAAACACTCCACAGCTATTATAGTACAGATAATGCCTCTGAATATTTTAGGTAATCACAGCTATAAATTCCTATTTTGATAGTTATGGTGACCATACCACTTATAAAGAAAACAGAAAAAGAAAGACATTTTTATTGAGCTCCTATTATTACCAGATATTATATTCAACATTTAATCTATATTGTCTCATTTAATCCTTCCAACAGCTATAAGGGAGAAGTATTATCTTCATTTTGTAAACCATGAAAATGTAATTTAAAATGGTTAAAGAAGTTCCACCAATTCACCCAGGGAATGAAACCTACAATTCACTTCTGCCTCTAGATAGCTAATTCTAGATCAGTCTTCAGGCTGCCCCTCTGTACAAACAAACCAGTTTCTTCAACCATTCCTCAACGGAGCAACTGAGCATTGTTAACCATGTCCTCTGGACCCTCTCTAAATTCTTTTTCTTATTTTCTACTTTTGGAATACAGAAATAAAATTTATCAAAATTTTGAAATGATGCTAAGCTTGTTTAAAATGCTAGACTGTAACAAAGAAAATTTTGCCACTGGCAGTTATAGTGGGAATTCTAGATACACATTTCTACTTTGGGGACAGGGATATAGGAATTAAGAGTAAGTATGAGGAAAATAAATTTATGTCTCATTGCATATCATTCTTGATTAAGAACTATTAGAAACAGAAATGGGTCATCAGCAAGGTACTTTACTCAATGCACATAATTATAGTTATGGCCACAAAAGAATGTTAATAAAAATACTTTTTTTAAAGGCAGTATACCTCTGGGACAGAAGCTATTTCCCCACAGTTTTAAGAGGAACTGAGATCATTATAAAGCTTTAAAAGTTTGGGTTTTGGTACATTAAACAAGCAACTGAGTTCCCTTATTTTCAGATAGAGGCTTCATTAGCCTATTAATATTTATTCATGCCAATTCTTAACAGACTAAAAATAGCTAAAATTCTAGTCAGACCAGTATTTTCCAGGCAGCATCAACGTCATCACTTGGAAGAAGCAGATATAAAGTTTCTCTGCCCAGTGTCAAACTACTAATGATGTCAGTCTCTCTCTCTCTTTAAAACAACAGCAGCAAAACAACAACAATAACAACAACTCTCTCTTTAGTTCTAACTAACTCAGTCTCTCTCTCTCTCTCTCCCTCCTTCTCTCTCTCTCTCTCTCTCACCCTCTTCCCTGGTAGGATTTTGTATTACTTTTTATTAAAAGTATTTTTAAAAATTTGGCATAAGAATAACAGCTAATATAGTGAATGCTTATAAGGTTCAAAGGTGCTATGCTAAACCCTCTATGTACATTATCTCATTTAATCCTCACAAACACTTTATGACACAGGTACTGCTTTTTCCCATTTTGTTGTAGTTGAGAGCTTACTCTATGGGTGGCAGAACTGAGCTTTGAACTCAACTGAAGACTCCAGAGCTTGCATACCTCATCACTAAGCTATACTGCTTCCTCTTAAAATTATGGAGCAGCGTTTCCAATTAAATCATAACCAACTCCTTATAAAGACTTACTGTTATAAAAAAAAATCAATTTTCCAGTGATTTCAGAAACCAGAAAGCTTGACATTCAATAGTGATTTGTTTCTGTGTTTGTTTGCTTTTTAGATAATTTTTCAAATATAACAAATCGGATTCAAGAGTCACTTAAAATAATTTAACACTAAAATGGGAAGAAGAGATAAGGAGCAATTAGAGAGTAGCTTTGCAAATGTTATCTTTGCTGGCAGAGACTATCTTATTCAATGTGGTGGTGTCACTGAATGCAACACTTGGCACATTGAAGAGGATAGTTAAATGAGTCCTGTGAATTTCTTGAAGTTTGACAATTTGGACTATTTCTTTCTCTTTTTTTGGTACGTGCCCCTAGCGGAAACCGAACCCAGAACTCTCTGGTCCACAGGCCAACGCTCCAACTGCTGAGCCTAACTGGCCAGGGCTTATGTGCTTTCTATTCTAAGTTTCAGAGCCTAAAACAAAATGAACAAACATCCATGTGTTCATTTCATGCTTTGTTCACTCTTCATGTTTGAGAATACAAAACATTTATTTTTAGAATTTATTTCAGATTAAAAATAAAATATGTCAGAATATGTATGTTAATTCTAAAGCTTAAACATTATTTTATTCATAAAACTTACAGTTTATAGTCATAAATGTCCTTTATACAACATCATAGCAAGCTGTAACAGAGTCGTCACAAGTCCCCACCCCTTCTCTTGACAGGAATTAATACTTTATTTTGGCTCTAACAATTGCAAAAAAGTAATAATTTAAAGATACAAAAAAATTTGTGTATTTTACCATTTGAAAGGAATTGGTATATATTTGAAAAATTAGGTTCTTTTCTTCAGTCTATTGCATTTCCCTACACTAGGTCTCAGTAGAACAAGAACAGTAGAGTATTATAATACCACAGAGTATGTTTATTCATATCAGAAATGCGATATACAAATTTCTGTTCTACAAGAATAAGAAATGAACTAACCACTAGATATTCTCATAAGAGAATTCCTCTAACAGAGAGAGAGAGAGAGAGAGAGAGAGAGAGAGAGAGAGAGAGAGAGCAAGAAAGAGAGAGAAGGGAGAGACTGAATTCTGAGTGGTATAAACTTTGACATTTTACTTTCCCATGTAACGTACTCAAATGCAAAATACTGCCTCCATTAAAAGGCATCAAATATCAATTTCAGGGTATGAAGTATAAATGCTGTATAAATAGATTCATTCTGCTAATCTTACAGATGATTCATAACTCAGGCTGATATTTGTCTTTATAAATTTTATAACTCCTTAGCAGGAATAATAAAATGGTCCTCTATTTGAAGATTTTTATCTAAATGAATATAAATAGATAATAATTTTAAAATAAACACTATAAAAAAGATTGTAAAATCCTAAGATTTTACTTCTAAAAATTATGTAACACAAGATTTAAAAAATGTATTTTCCCTAATAGATTTAGTCTTATTTGTTTATATTATACTTAATATTTCACCTAGTAAATATATACAGTAGTAAAATCAGAACATGAAAACAGATTTTTTAATCATCACCAGAGGATGGATGGATATATATATCCATATATATATATATATATATATGGATATATATAATTATTATTATTATTGAGTTTTAGAGAGAGAAGAAAAAATATCTATGTAAGAGAGAAACATCAGTTGCTGCCTGAAGGCACCCCTGTGGGGGATCAAACCCACAACCTAGGTATGTGCCCTAACTGGAACAGAAACCACAAGCTTTTTGGTGTATGAATGATGCTTCAACCAATTAAGCCCCTCAGCGAGGGCAAAAAGAGATTTTAAAAGGAAAATTATAAAGATAAAAGAGAGTAATATAAAAAAAATGTCCTTGAAATCTAAATAGCATTCTGGTTGGGAAGAACCCCTTATGAGAAAGAAATTCAAATTTGAAAAAAATAGATGTAAAGGCAAAACAAAATTATAATGTAAAGTCAAACATTTAAAATTTTTATTTTTATTTATTTAAGAGAGAGAGGAAGGGAGAGAGAAACATCAATGTAAGAGAGAAACATCGATTAATTATCTCCCACATAAGCCCTGACCAGGATCCAACCCACAACCTGGGTATTAGCGCTGACCAGGAATCAAATCTGTGACCCCGTTGTTCCATGGGTCAATGATGCTCCAACCAACTAGTCCACTCCAGCCAGGGCTATTTTAAATATTTAATATGTAAATTAGAATTTTTAAAGTTGGGAAATTATACAAATATTTGTATCAGGACTTTGATATGCAAATTTACATAATGTAGTCTTACAAAATGGGAGTATGAATGAAAAATGACAGCCCTGGCCAGTTTGATTCAGAGGTTAGAGCGTCGGCCCTGTGATCCAGAGAGACCCGGGTTTGGTGCCTGCTAAGGGCGCGTACCTGGGTTGCGGTTTGTCCCCGGCCCTGGTTGGTCGTGCGGGTGGCAGCCACTCGATGTGTCCCTTTCATGTCGATGTTTCTCTCTCTCTCTTCCTCTCTCTCTCTCCCTCCCACTCTATCTGAACAAAAAAATGGAAGAATGTCCTTAGGTGAGGATAAAAGAAAAAAAAAAGAAAACTGACAAATAAAATAAAAATTGAAAATGATAAAAAGTATAAAAATTTTCATAATCTCCATTTTAGGTAAGATAAGTACCATAAAGCATATCATACTATAAATGCTACTGCAACTGAATGTTGAATGTGGAATTTTTCCACAACCAGAAATTTCAACAAAGACCCAAGTTGAATGTAATAACTGCTAGAAATTTACATTTCTCATTCATGAACTTTAACAGCTAGGGCCAGCAAAAACAAGGAATGGTTTATCAGGATTCACCATTTTCAATGCCCCTGGTCATCTCAGCAATAATAAGTAATGAGAGAGATTGGTCTTGGTAATATGAAGTGAAGTGGTCAAAGAATCCCTCAAATTTAAGGTTGCCTAAAATGTCCCCTCTAATTCATTAAATCAGATATAGTCTCTCTTCCAAAAAGTTGGTGAAACATTAGAATCTAATGTCTAAGGAGTGGAGAACCTTTTCCTGCCAAGGGCCATTGGGATATTTATAACTTCATCCATGGGCCATATAAAATTATCAACTTAAAAATTAGCCTGCTGTACCACACAGGAGGAGCACAGGCAGGGGGCCAGCTGCACAGAGGACATTTGCAGTAAGTGTCAGCCTGAGTAGCAGCAACAACCAACACAAAGAAGACTGTAATCTCACTGAGTCCCGAAGGAAGACATGTATTCTCTCTCGTCACATCACAGATGGAGCTGGCATCTAGAAGAGGGAGAGACGAGAGTTGTCTGGAAGTTCTTTTACACCCTAGCACTCTTGAAGAACAAGAGCTGTTAGGACAGATGGCAAGTATGGAAAAGCTTTGAGTGGAATTTGAGACTGACATTTAAAAATTAACAAAAGAATAAACTAATAAACCAAGTGGCTAAAATGTTATGACATCTGTCCAAGAAAAGTCATGGAAATGGTTCCCAGTTGAGAAAAAGGGGGGAAGTGCCATTATAAAGCAGCTGGGCAATTGGAAAAAATCAAAACAGTATTTAAATAACGGGTTGTAACTCCTGAATTAGCCAATGACTCTATTCAGTGGTATACTTTGAATAGCATGGTTGTTTATCTTTCTGGATAACACCATGAATCATGAAGCTCAGGAATATACATATATCTCTGAAAAATGGCATAAGAGATGTATTGCTAAAGTGTGTGGCATACCCAGAAATAACTATGGCCCATAAACCAGAGCACTGAAAGAATGTATTTATTCAACAAATGATTTTTCAGTGCCTCATATGTGCCAAGCACAGTTCTGGTTATAGTGATCTTGGTGAATGATGAACAGAGTTAGACACGTCCTTAGTCCTGTAGAGTTACATTATACGAGGAATAAACCATAGTTAAGGATGGATGCTCTGAAGAAGTGATAATCACATAAGATGTGAAAAGTAAAAAGGCATCAGTCATGTGATGATATAAGTGGTAGGGGAGGGAGAGAAGGTGTTATAGACTGAATTGTGCCACCCAAAATTCATAGGTAAACCCCAATATGGCTATGTTTGGAGATAGAGTTTTGAAGGAGGTTACTAAGGTTAAATGAGATCTTACAGGTGGGGCCTTATACAATAGTACTGGTGTCCTTATAAGAAGAGGAAGGGACACCAGAAGTGTGTGTGCCCAGAGGAAAGAACACAGCAAGTAGGTGGCCATCTGCAAACCAGGAAGGGAGGTCTCACCACAAACCAACTCTGCTCACACCTTGATCTTGGACTTCTAGCCTCTAAAACTTGAGAAAATAAATTTCTATTGTTTAAGCCACCCAATCTGTGGTATTTTGTTATGGCAGCCCTAAGAGACTAACACAGAAGAAAAGGTATTTAAAACAGAAGGAACAACTAATACAAAGGCCCTAGAAAAGGAAGCAGCTTGGAGAGTTCTATAAACTAACGTGACGTAGATAGAAGTATAGTCAACATGAAGTGTGGCAAATGTAGGAGATACAGTTGAGAGGCAGGCAAGAGCTAGATCATGGGGCAAGGGAGGCCTACTGGGTCATGACCATGAATTGAAATTTTATTTTAAAGATAACATGAAGCCAAGGAAAAATAAAAGACAAGACCAGCTGCTCTTAGGAAAATGGACTGTTGGAGTTCAAATGTGGAAATGTTAGGCTATTCCAGTATAGACTTAATCTATGAGGTTGATCAAGAGGAGGGAATAGATTTGGGGTAAATTTTAAAGGTAGGGTCCATGGAACTTTCTGATGAATTAATGAAGAGAAAAAAATGTCAGTTACTTCACTTTGCCCACTCTGGCTGCAAGTGACTCCTACTAATAGTCAGGCAGGAACCACAAGATTTAGATTATCTTAAAGGCCTTATTTATTTATTTTTATAACTTGTAATTCATTAAAATTCAAGAAAGCATTGTTGACAAACTTGTATAAAGATTGCATTCAATTATATAAAGACAATTTTTAAAACACAAGCCCTAATGGAGGTCTTCACACTTTCATCACTTTCCAGTATGCAAAGAACTTTTTACCCGCACATCTACAGGAAGTTACTGTATTGGATAAGTGTTAATCTCTGTTTGTGAAACCTCTGTGTACCCCACAGAACTTTTACTCCATAAGCCTAGATAGCACAATTTGCATTTCTCACTTTAGGACCCCTATGGATGATCATAATAATATAATTCTTAAGCTTATGTCCTTGTTTGCATTGATAGTTAAGCTTTGTCCTCCCATCCTGTATTTTCTTGACCAATTATTCATGTTCCAACAGGTGTGGGTGTGTACAGACCCATTTCCAGTTCTTGTAAACTGAACTATCCTAGAAATGATATATATATTTCTAGCTTGGCCAGGATTACATGGTGTGTTATCCTGTTATTTTGATATAATGACCAGATACGTTAGCTTTCTATAAGTATTATTCATATCTCATTATTGTCAGTGGATTCAGTTATATCAATATTTTTCATCTCCTAGTATTTATTATGGAACTTTGCTAGGGTAATCTGATCTAGCCTACACTTGGTAGGCTTCAATCTGTGGATCTGCCTGGGCTTGGCTCCTTATTACAGTCTGGGCTCAGTCTGTTCCAGTAAATACTAGGAAAGCTCTTCTGATGGTATTGGCAGAGTTGCAAGAGAACAAACAAAAGCCAAGCTAGGCCTCTTGATACATAGACTCAGAACTGGCAACTGTTAACTTAGGCTCTTATTCTATCTGCCAAAAAAAGGAGACACCATATAGCTGAGGCCAAAATCAAGGAATCTGGAAGAACACTTGCCCTTGAATGGGAAGAACTGCAAAGTTATAAGGAAGAAGGTTGAATACAACGAAGAATAAAGAATTAGGGCCAACAATTCAATTTGTCACACCTGTATTTAAATATCACATGTTTTCACCCTTTTCTAATTACTCAGATTGAAAGTGCATAGTTATGATAAATGAATATACTTATTAAGACAAATAAAAATGTAATTAATACATAATTGTAATCACATACATTTATGTTCTCTCTCTCTCTCTCTCTCTCTCTCTATATATATATATATATGTGTATATATATATATACATATATATATAGCTATATCTATCTAAAACTGAAAAGGAGATTGATTAAAAAAAAAAAAAAAACTCTGCCCAGCCAGCGTGGCTCAGTGGATTGGGCATCATCCCATGGACTGAGAGGTCCCAGTTCAATTCCCTGTCAGAGCATATGCCTGGATTGCAGGCTCGATCCCCAGTAGGGAGAAAGCAGGAGACAGACGATCAATGTTTCTCTCTCACATCAATGTTTCTATCTCTCTCTCCCTTCCTTTCTCTCTCTAAAAAAAAAAAAAAAAAAAAAACAGCCCCTGGCTGGTTTGGCTCAGAAGTTGGAGCATCGGCCTGCAGACCAGAGAGTCCCAGGTTCAATTCCCGCTAGGGGCACGTACCAAAAACAAAAGTAAAAACAAAAACAAAAAACAATTCTGAGATCTGCAGAGAGCTTCCTTGAGTTCTTAATTGAGTGATGATCAGCACAAACCTATATGGAAATAACCCAACATGGCTTCACGAGTGAATTCTACCAAACATTTAAAAAATAAATATACCTGTTCTGAACAAAAATTTCCAAAATACTGAAAAGTAGGAAGAAATATAATTCAATGCATTCTATGAGCTCAGTATTACTATGATACTAAAAGCATAAAGAGATATGACAAGAAAAGGTAATTATAAGGGAATAGTTTTCATGAATGGAAAAAAAAATCTTCTAAAATGTTATGGAAATAAATGCAACCATATTTATAAAGGATATTAAATCCCCAAAAGAGGGAGTTTATCCCAGGAATGCAACTAACATCATATTTTATGGTGAAACATTGAATGCTTCCACAGTAAGATCAGAAACAAGGCAAGAATATCTGGTCTCACTATTTCTATTCACTATTTTTATTGTGCTGGAGGATCTAGACCAGCGGTTCTCAACCTGGGGGTTGCGACTCCTTTGGGGGTCGAACGACCCTTTCACAAGGGTCAGCTAAGACCACCAGAAAACACATATTTCCAATGGTCTTAGGAACTGAGACACCGCTCCTCTATTCATCTCCAGGTGGGTCTGCTCACATGCAGATATGCCCACATACAACATGAGGAACTGTATTAAAGGATAGCAGCACTAGGATGGTTGAGAACCACTGATCTAGACAATGAAACAAAATTTTTTTTTAAATATCCAGTTTTGAAAGAAGACAACTTTTCTTATTCATAGATGACATAAAAATATGAACTAAAAATGTCTATGAACTATATGAAAACATTCAAAGTGAATAAGTGAATTTAGGAAAGTTGCAAGATTTAAGATATATATACATACAAAAATGATTAGTATTTCTACATATTAGAAACAAATCATTAGAAATCAGAATTAAGGAAACAATATTTACTATTGTATTAAAATATAAAATGCTTTGGGATAAATTTTCCAAAGTATTTGGAATAGTTATATACTAAAAACTAATGAAATACTGCTGAGAGAAGTTAAGAAGCTCTAAGGAGAGATAAAATGTATTCATTAATTAGAAGACTTAATATTACTGGGATCTCATTTCTCCCCAAATTGATTTATAGATTTAAGCCAATCCAAATCAAAATCCAAGTAGGTTTTCTTTTCTTTTCTTTCTTTCTTTTTTTTTTTGTAGGAATTGACAAGTTGATCCTAAAATTCTTATGGAAATACAAAAGACATATAGTAGCCAACATGAAATTAAAAAAGAATAACAAAGAAGACTTACACTTCCTGACTTAAGATTTAATATACAGCTACATAAATCAAGATGTTATATGGGTATAAAAATAGACAAATAGATAAAAGGAAGAAAATAGTCTAAAAGTAAACAAAAATATAATTCTATCTATACTTCCTACCACGTATTAAACTTGAACTCAAAATAAATGCTGGACCTAAATATGAAACCTAAATTTATAAAACTTCTAGAACAAAGTATAAGAAAAAGCCTTGTGATTTTGGGTTGGAAAAGGAAAAGATGAAAAAGATCCATTAAAAAAATACCAGTAAATTGGACTTCATCATAGGAACTTATGTTCTTTGAAATATTCTGTAAGGAAAATGAAAAGGCAAGACACAGAATGAGGAAAAATATGTTTAAATAGCATACTTGATAAAGAAATTGTTTTGAGAATGTATAAAGAACTCTCCATCTCAATCATATGTAAGCAAACAACTCAATGGACACAAAGGTTTAAACAAACACTTCACCAAAGATGACAAAAAAGTCATTAACCATTGGGAAAATGAGAATTAAAACCACAATGAGCTATCACTACACAGTTTCAAAATTCTAAAATAAAACAAGTATGACTATACAAAGTGCTGGAGGCATATAGAGCCATTGAAACTATACCACCAGTGAAAATGTGAAATGGATCATCTTCTTTGGAAAACAATTTGACATCTTTAAATGTAAATATACATCTAATACATCACCTAGCAATTCTATTCACAATATTTACAGAGTAAAATAGAAGTATATGGCCAATTAAAGAACTGTACATAAATATTCTTTAAAACTTTATAATAGCCCAAAACAGAAAATGATCAAATTGTCTGTTACTGATGAAAATGTCTATTAACAAATGAATGAGTAAACAACTTATGGTATAGCCAAACAATGTTCTAATGCTCAGCAAAAAAACTAATGAGTGCAAGTACATGGATACATGTCAAAATAATTACGCTGAATTAAAGAAGCCAGGCAAAAGAGTGTGTATCATCCTAAGGGAAACAAGCCAGAGAAAGACAAGTATCATATGATCTGACTTATTTGTGGAATATAATGAACATAACAGTCTGAGGAAGGGGGTAGTCCCAGAGACGTGGAAGTGGGGTACAGACTGACAATCCCCAGAAGAGGGGGTGGTGGGGGAGAGATAAACCACAGAACTTATATGCATGTATGCACGAACAGTGGACTTGGACAACAAAGCTGGGGACAGGGCAGGGAGGGAGGAGGAGGGGGAATCAGTGAGGGAAAAAGGAGAAACATCAGTAACAAAAATAAATAAATTAATTTAAGAAAAAGAGTGCATACTGTATTATCCACGTAATATAAACTTTTAGAAAATGTGAACTAAAGTATAGAGATGAATGTACAGAGTCATAATGAAGGACAAAGGAGGACAAGAGACAATCACAAAAGTGCATGAGTAAACACTTAGGTATGATAAATATGTTTCATTATCTTGATTATGCTGATGGTTTCAGTGCAATATACAAACAGTAAAACTTAGTAAATTGCACCCCTTAAATTACAGTTTATTGTATGTCATTATACTTCATAAAGCTGTTATAATTAAGTTTTATTATAGTTATCTCTTGATTTTAACTGGACTTTACACATTTTATTTTAAAATAAACAAAGCTTTATAATGTTAATAAATAGCTCTTCCTTCTTAGAACTTTTTATATCCAGTTTACTTCTTTTCTGAAACTGAGATATTCCTATTAATAAGGTAATAATCTCTATAAAAAGCTTATTTCTATGAAAATTCAAGTAATTCTTAATGACAATATATTTTATATGCATCTAAAAAGAATGAAAGTTCAAAAGGGGAAATCATTTCAAATGATCAAAACAAAAGAGTTCTTAAAATAATACATTTAACAGCATGGGGGGGGCGGGATTTTAAAGTATAGATTATGTTAAAAAATTGGTTTTCAGAGAAATGGCTTTGAACCAAAATTGTCCAAAATTCACATTTCCTCAATTAAAATAATAAGTGCTAACTTTATTGTTTGGAGATGCATTGATTAACATCATAATGAGTGACTTACACAATTTGACTTCTACAAGTCATTATTATATGAAATGTTGAAGGATCTTCTTGAAGAAAAAAATAAAAAATATGAACAAACAAAATGGCAATGAATATACATTTATCGACAACTGAATCTACGAACAAAATGAACAAGCAGAACAGAAACATTCTCATAGATACAGAGAACATTTTGTTGGTTGCCAGATGGGAGGGGGTTTGGGGGAATGGGTGAAAAACATGAAGAGATTAAGAAGTACAAATTGGTTGTTAGACTGACAAACCTCAAAGGGAAGGGGGGTTGGGAGGTGGGAAGAAATAAACCAAAGAACTTATATGCATAACCAATGGACACAGACAACAGTGTGGGGAAAGGCAGGCGGGGGATGGGAGTGGGGAGGAGGGAGTCAAGGATTTGGGAAAAATGAGGAACATCTGTAATACATTCAACAATAAAGATAAAAAAATAAAATATTCATAAAAAACAGTATATTATTAAATATAAACAGTAGTGTAGCAAGCAAATAAAATGGCAGAAATAATTATTCAACCAGCAGAAATAATTATGACCACCATTTAAATGACTTTCTATACACACAGAATGAGAAAATATTGCTATAAAATTTTACAGTACAAACTGAATTTAACCCTAATTTATTGCTACTATATTTCGTTTTTCTTGGTGAATTCACATGATCTCCAGTGAATTCGTTGTCTTCCTTATGTGCACAATCATAGGCAGGAACCTTCTTAGACAACCAACACCTACAATAAGCTGCTTTAATAAAACAAATCTTCAATGTTTATTTCATTCACCACTTTGGAATTTTATTTTTGTCTTTTAAGATTAATCAAGGTATTATCATTTGGGGAGGAAAAAACAGACAAATTGCAAGATATTCAACTTGTGCAAATATTCCAAAGAAAGGCAATCCTGAAGTCACTCTGAAATTGAATGTTTAAAATTTTGTTTTTTCTTTTATTGATTTGAGAGAAAGAGGAAGGGAGAGGAGAAAGAGAAACATTGATGAGAGAGAACATCAATTGGCCGCCTCCTGCATGCCCCACACTGGGGAATGGGCAAACAACCTGGGCATGAGCCCTGACCAGGAATTGAACTGGCGATCCCTTGGTGCATGGGTTGACGCTCAACCACTGAGCCACACCGGCCAGACTAAAATGAAATGTTTTTACAATGAATTTCTTTAATTTTTTTGTCTTAAATAAAAAATGACATCTTCTATCAGTGAACATTCTTAGTTTCTAATTTTTAAAAAATTACCTGTTTCTTAAGCCAAATCAACCTGGGAATGCTCTAAGTGACTGGGAGCCCCTTGAAGTGTTGGGGCAGCTGCACCTTCTGGATGTGGGGGGCTGTGCTCTCCAGCACCATCCTTGTCAGTGGTGTCCACTCTTCTCCCTTGCCCCTTTCATTTAGAAAGTTTTGTATTAACTTATCCTTTTGAGTATTATGTGCTTTTAGCCTTTCACAAACACATCTTATTTTAATTAAATTAT
This sequence comes from Molossus molossus, assembly GCF_014108415.1. NCBI lineage: Eukaryota > Metazoa > Chordata > Mammalia > Chiroptera > Molossidae > Molossus > Molossus molossus. The sequence goes on from NW_023425388.1 coordinate 88,108,212, forward strand.
GTTTTTTTTTTCTTTCTTTTTTTTTTTCTCTTATAGCACTTATACATTTTATTATTTTGAAAGAAATGTCATTGTGAGAGTGAAACATTGATTGGCTGCCTCTTGCATGCTCCCTACCAGGGATCAAGCCTATAACCTGGGCATGTGCCCTGACCCCTCATTGGGAATCGAACTGGCAACCTTTCAGGATACAGGAGGATGCCCAACCAACTCAATTACACCAGCCAGAGCTATACATTTGCTTTTTTTTGTTTGTTTGTTTATTTTAAATGTCTTTATTAACTTTTTTAGAGAGAGAGGAAGGGAGAGAGAGATAGAAACATCGATATGAGAGATACATGGATCAGCTGCCTCCTGCATGTCCCCCACCAGGGACTGAGCCTGCAACCTGGGCATGTGCCCTGACCAGGAACTGAACCAGGACCTCTCAGTCCATGGGACGTTACTCAATCCACTAAGCCATACCAGCAGGGCAGTTTGTTTCTTTTTTTAATCCTCACCTGAGGATATGCTTTTTGATTTTTTTTTTTTTATCCTCACCCGAGGACATTTTTCCAATTTTTTGTTCAGAGTGGGAGGGAGAGAGAAGGAGAGAGAGAGAGAGCGAGAGAGAGAGAGAGAGAGCGAGAGAGAGAGAGAGAGAGAGAGAAACATCGATGTGAAAGGGAGACACTGAGTGGCTGCCTCCCGCATGACCCAACCAGGTCCAAGAAGAAACTGCAACTGAGGTATGTACCCTTAGTGGGAACCGAACCCTGGTCTCTCTGGACCGCAGGCTGACACTGTAACTGCTGAGCCAAACTGGCCAGGGCTGCTTTTGGATTTTTAGAAATTGAAGAAGGGAGAGAAAGAGAGAGAGAAACATTGATGTGAAAGAAACAGTGATCAGTTGCTTTCCATTTGCATTCTGACCGGGGCTCAAACCAGCAACCTAGGTATGTGTTCTGACCAGAATCAAACCCACAAACTTTTTGGTGTATGGAACAATGCTCTAACCAACGGAGCCACTTGGGTAGGGAAACACTTATACTTTTACCTGAAAACCATCTTTAATTTGGCATTTAAGATGGTCCAGACAGAAATAAACAAAAAAAGCAGTGGTCCAAACAAACCCTGATGGTATTCCTGCATTAAAAAATGGAATTAGCTGGAATTCAAGCCCTCTCAGAGCTTTTGGAAAACTATACAAACATATATATTTTATGTTCTACTGTTGTTTTAGGCCCTGTGTAGTGATAGAACTATAAAAAAATCATTTCGTTTTTACCTTTGCACTAATTTTTCCAACTTAATATATTACCCTTGCTTTTCTTATAATATGCAAAAACCTTTCTACAATGCTTATGATGTATGTTTTTTTTTTTTTATAACTCCTAACTTTAACTCATAATTTCCTGTGAAAGGGAGTGAAATGTTGGCCAACAAAAGCAATGATTTGGTAGTTACTTTCTTTTCCAATAATACAACTTTTGTCAATAATCTTCAATTTAATTTACTTATCCTTGGAGGCTTCATTTAACCTACTAATGAACTGGGCATCGTTTTAATTATAATTAACACTTTCATCCTGCTCATAAATATATAGAAGACAAATTTGAAATGCTAGTAAATTGGGAAAACAGTCAAGCTTCCATAGCGAAATTAAGACATTTCTCATGAATTCTACTACTCCATGGTCACTACTCAGTAAATAAATAAAAATTAATTGTTATTACACTGAAGGAAATTTTCTCCAAAAAGCACTGCTATCTCATTTAGGAATTCTTACATACTTTGATCATCATCCCTTTGAAAAGTAATGTTCATTTAAAAAGACCTTTAATATGCAATGTTAGACTTTCTTCCATATTTAATTAGTAGGTATAAGAATTAAATGATGTCTTCTATTTAGCAGTCAAACCATTAAATTGTAAGCATCACTAATATGTATGGTTCAAAGATCATTGTGTCATCCTGTAAAGTCTCATCCTTAAATAATTTAGTGTTATTCAGTATTTCCTTTAAAAAATACTGTTTTGTTATCATTATTATTTTCCATGGGAATCTTAATTTGTATCCTACAAGTCAGTATGTTTTTTGTTATAACTTTGCTTTAGGCTTCATTTTATTGCAATGAGAAATTCTCTGTCGTACCTTTCTTGGCCCAAATCCCTAAACAAAAGTATAATGAAGGCCAATTACCCACTTTCTAAAGAAAAAATACCTTCAATAATGAAGGTAATTCCTCTGGAGCTTAGTAATAGATGGTAGTGCTAGCCCTACACACAAATCATTATTGTTCTGCCTTCCCCAATTTCAATCACTATAATGCAAGAATCATTATATTAAAAAATCCATCTAGCCCTGGCAGGTTTGGCTCAGTAGTTAGAGAGTTGGTCCACGGACCAATGAGATGCAGGTTCAGTTCAGGACAAGGGTATATACCTTGGTTGCAGTTCATCCCCAGCCCTGGTCGGGGTCATGTGGGAGGCCACCAGTCGATGTGTCTCTCTCACATCGATGTTTCCCCCTCTCTCTCTTTCCTTCTCTCCCCCACTCCTAATCTGTCTAAAGATAAATGGAAAAATGTCCTTGGGTGAAGATAAAAAAGTAATAAATAAATGAATAAATAATAAATAAATAATCAATCCATCTAGTCTCATTAGTCAGTGGTCTCTATTTTACCATGACTTAAATTATTTCATATAATTTAATCTATTTTTCCCATTCTACTTGGTACCATTGATAAATATTTCTCTTTAGGAATAAATTCCACATGTTTTAAATATTTTCCCTTAAATATATTTTAATATCTTCCAGATTTTTCTCTCCTTTGCTTTTTTTTTTCAAATAATCTTCTATATCTTATTCCATTTATCATTTTATATAAAATTTATCATCATTTTTGGTAAGTTCAAAGTGGCAAACACAATAAGAATTCTGAATGCAATTCATTTACAATTCTAAACTAATATTTATATTTCCCAAATATTTAAAGTTTTCCTCCAAGAACACTAATTATTCTAGTCTTCTTTACATCACACAAATCTGTAAATCATTACATTATATAGGATTGACTCATTCCATTTTTTAACAAAAATATATAATTTAATATTAAATAGTACTCTGTCAAGACCAAAAACTTTACTGCACTGAATCAAAAAAAGGTCATCTAAGGAAATATATTACTGTTATTTTTTAAATATTAAATTTTTTTTCTTTATGGATTTTAGAGAGGAAAAGAGAGAGAGAGATAGATAAACATCAATGTGAGAGAACATTGATTGGTGGCCTTTTGCATTCCCCCCACTGAGGATCGGGACCACAACCTGGGCATGTGCCCTGACCAGAATCAAACCAGCAACCTCTTGGTACATGGGTAATGCTCAACCAGTGAGCCGCACTGGCCCGGCTAAAGAAATATATTATTACAACAGCTCACCAATAGGTATATAGAGAAATTTTATGGTCAACTCAATGTCAGAAACATTTTGAAAAAAATTTAGCAACCATCATGAATAAAAACATTTATAAGATAATTCTGAAAATTATATAATTTATAGTATTTTATATGCATGGCAAATTAGTTCACATTTAGCAATCTATAATTGCATGTCAATATACTCATCTATAATTAGACAGTAAAGAGATTATACTCTTAGTCACAATGCAATTAGTAAATTAATGAGAATATCTAGAAAAGTTCTCATGTTATAGTCACTTCAATGTTTTACAAATTAAAATTTTTAGTTAATTTTACTAAAAGTATTTAATTGGTCAACAGAGAGATAAATAATATATAGGATTTTTCACTGTGGTAGGGTGAAAAATAACCCATTCTGAATAGCAGTTAACTTCAAAACAAGAATAGAAATAAAATCAAGAAATAAGGATATTTATCATTTTAAGAAACAGACAAAAATATACAGTGATCCTATATAAAGAATTATATCCAAGACAATGGTTGTTTATCTCTGTCCAGCAGAACAGGGTTTGCATCTTTCAAGAGGTTTTCATGACTTTTTATAGCAATCACTTTTGATATTTTCAGATAATGGGAATAAATCATGCCTTTTCCTTATCCACTGTTAAAGCAGAGCTTTTTTATTTTTTTCCTCCCCAAGTTAGTGATAGACAATTTTGGTACTGCACACTTCTTTATATGGTGATAGTCTTTGTATAGAGTAACTGACAACTAGAAATCTTCATCCCTGTAAATTTATCACCACTCCATAGTTCTCTGTAAAACTGAGACTAGAATTTTCAGTAAAATACTATATTCCTTATTTATTGGAACTCATTCTAAAGTTCAGACTGAAAATAGTAACTGGTTATCAAAATTTATTTTTGATAGAGTCATGATGAGGATCTATTTATAATACTAGAAGTTTCCATTGTTTAAGTACTATATGCTAAAAGATAAAAAATTCAACTACAGAAAAGGAACTTCTTCTTTAAAAGGCCATGTACATAACTGAGGACACCAGTAATTTCTTTAATATGATATCTCAAAGGACATAAAAATATTGAGAATGTCCTCCAATATCATCATAATGTGTATTTGAGTTTATCATGACCTCTCAGTAACTATTATTATACATAAAATCAAGACTGCCTTTCTCACAAAAAATAATAAGATATCTTAAACCAAAATAAACATACTATGTGTATTTATATCAGAAATTCTATTCTTTCCTGTTTTACCCACTCCTTTCACTATATCAAGTTTTACCTTTGGTTTTTCCTTTGATGCCTATTTTCCTTAGAACTATGATGTCCTTTGAAATATACTTCTTTAAAGGTTAAATATGTGAAATCTTAAACATGCCAAATTATTACATTTCTGTTCATATGGGGATACACAGTCCATCACACCTCTGTAGTTCCAATGCTAGCTCTGGATATATAACAAAAACCATATAACATGAAATTATCAACCAATTTTCATATGTGTGATATCAAAAATTCACTATTTACAGTTATTATGATGTTTAGAATAAGATTTAATCTGAATTATGTCGAGACTTATTAAAACAATATTTTCTTACTGTATTATATTTATATAAAATAAAAATGAAACAGTTTTTTTCCCTAGTAAAATTTTTCAATTATATCTTTAATGTACTACTTCCTATATAAGTGGAAGATTTGTCTTAAAGTTTTCCTTTGCATCTGTAGATGCTACATGGAAATATTTATATCTCTTTAGAAATAGTTGATTTATATTTATTTCTACATAAAGAGAATAGGGTTTGCATTTATAGAAATAACTTTCCTTTCAATTTTTAAGTTAGCATTATTAGTTCAGTTTGTATTTGGTTTGATAGAATACTGATATTGCTTATCTATCCATAAAAATTCTGATTATTTATATTGGACATACCTTAATATTAAAGTTTACACTAAAAAAAATCTTTTCCTCTATGGATTAAATAATTTTTACAAGTGTGATGATTGCGAGTAAAACGTATATTTCATTTCTATTCCAAACTTTTAAGAAGAAGGTGTATACTCTACATGCTCTCCTTCTTCCATTCATTGGATACAGAAGACTACAAGACTATAGGTGATAGTGGAGCTAAGACAGAAAATGTATAATTAATTTTCTTAATTTCTGCATAAAGAAAAGTCCTCAACAATGAGGTATGCCTTTGACTATAATATAAACCAAAAATGAAATTTGATATGTTAAGACTCTAGAATTTAAAATTTTGTCTTCAGCTTTTAAATATTACCCTACCTGAAATATGTGTGTTTGTATATATGTAAATATATATATATATCAATTGGGATATACCCAAAACAAGAATCTAAAACATGTGGCATTAACTTAATCATGGGAAGGTGATGTATAAAACTGTAACAGGTATAGAGAACCCAGAAATGGACCCAAGACAATATGCTCAATTAATATTTGACAAAGTGGGCAAGAGTACACAGTGGAGTCAAGACAGCCTCTTTAATAAATGGTGCTGGGAAAATTGAACAGCTACATGAAAAAAAAAAAAAATGAAACTAGACCATCAACTTCCACCATACACAAGAATAAATTCAAAATGAATAAAAAACTTAAATGTGACTCATGAATCCATAAAAATACTAGAAGAAAATATAGGCAACAAAATTTCAGACCTCATACGCAGTAGAATTTTCACTGATACATCACCTAAGGCAACAGAAACAAAGGAGAAAATGAACACATGGGACTACATCAAACTAAAAGCTTCTGCACAGCAAAAAAAAAACGACAATCAAAATGGAAAGACAACCCACTCTATAGGAGAGCATAATTGCCAATGATACATCAGATAAGAGGTTAATTTCCAATATATATATAGAGTGCCCATACAGCTCAACAAAAGGAAGACAAAGAACCCAATTAAAAAATGGGCAGAGGAGCTGAATAGACACCTCTCCAAACAGGACATTCAAATGGCTAAGAGACATATGAAGAAATGCTCAACATCACTAATCATCAGGGAGATGCAAAGTAAAACAACAATGAGGTATCACCTCACACCTGTCAGAATGGCCGCCATCAACAAATCGTCAAACAGGTGTTGGTGAGGGTGTGGAGAAAAGGGGACTCTAGTACACTGCTGGTAGGAATGAAGATTGGTGCAGCCACTATGGAAAACACTAAGGTGTTACCTCAAAAAATTAAAAATTGAACTTCCATTTGACTCAGTGATCCCACTTCTAGAAATATACCCTAAGAAGCCTGAAACACCAATCAGAAAGAATATATGTACCCCCATGTTCATAGTAGCACTATTTACAATAGCTAAGATCTGGAAACAGCCCAAGTGTCCATCAGTAGACGAATGGATAAAAAAGCAGTGGTACATATACACAATGGAATACTATGCAGCTGTAAGAAAGAAAGATCTCTTATCCTTTGAGGTGACCTGGAGGGACCTGGAGAGTATTATCCTAAGCGAAACAAGCCAAGCAGAGAAAGACAAATATCACATAATCTCACTTATTTGTTGAATATAATGAACATAACAGTCTGAGGAACATGGAAGTGGGGTACAGACTGACGATCCCCAGAGAAGGGGGTTGTGGAAGGGAAGATAAACCACAGAATTTATATGCATGTATGCATGAACAATGGACATGGACAACAAAACTGGGGACAGGGCAGAGAGGGTGGGGGAGGGGGTTATCAGTGGGGGAAAAAGAAGAAACATCTGCAACAAAAATAAATTAATTAAAAAATAAAATCACATGGTTTTGAATAGGAAAAAAGCTTTGGAATTTTATTAGCAATTATGAATTATATTAAAAATACTAGTGATGTGTCATGTATGTTTATAGGCTACACTATAAGTATATTTTGGCATGATTTTTAAATGCTTTTGGTTTCAAATAAAAAACAATTGCTACCACTTATTTAAGAAACCTTCTTTTCTCCTTTGCATGTTCTTAGATCCCCTGTTGTAAATTGTTTATATATGTCTGGGCTTATATCTGGGATGTTGATTCTGTTTCATTGATCCATGTGTATTTTTTTGTTGTTGTTGACAATAAATACCATATTGTTTTGGTTACTAAAGCTTAGTAGTATATTTTTAAATCAGGGAGTGTGATACCTCTGGCTTTGTTCTTTTATCTCAGGATTGTTTTGGATATTTAAGGTCTTTATAACTTCACACAAATTTAGAAAATTTTTGTTACATAGCTATGAAAAATGACTTGGAATTTTGGTAAGGATTGAGCTGAATATGCAGAATACTCTGTGTAGTATGGACATTTTTACTTCGCCTGATAGTCTATTTTTGGCTGCTGGTGTTTTTATCTTTCAATATTTTGTACATATCATTCCACTCACTCCTTGACTATAAAGTTTCTGCTTAGAAATATGCTAGATGGTCTAACTGAGGTACTTGTGTAGGTTACTGTCTTTCTTTCTCTGCCTACCTTTAAAGTTATTTATTTATCATTGACTTTTGACAATTTTAATATAATATGTGTCTTGGAAGGTCTGTGTGTGTTGAGATAAACAAGTGTTTTGTTAGCTTTGTGGTTTTGTATACCCAGTTTTTCCCCCATATTTGGGAAGTTCTCAGCTCTTATTTAAGTAAGTTCTCTGTTCCTATCTCCATCTCTTCATCTTCTGCACTACCCATTACCCTTATGTGCATGTCCTAGAGTTAGATAATTCTTGTGGAGTTTCTTCATTTTTTTTTTTTTTATATCTTAGCTCTACCTTCACTTCCACTTGAATCATTTCTAGATTCCTATCTTCAAGCTAATGCATTCTCTCTTCCATGTGGTCTGCTATATTTCTAAAGCTTTCTCATGCATTCTTCATCTCATTCACTGAGTTCTTCAGCTCCAGAATTTCTGTGTGGTTCTTTTTTAGAGTTATACTTTCTTTGGTACAGTACTTCTTCTGTTCACTCATTTTCTGAGCTCACTAAATTATATTTATGAATTTTTTTGTAGCTGGTTGAGTTTCTTCAGGACAGCTATTTTGGATTCTCTATTAGTTAGATCACAACCTTCACTGCCTTTGCCAGTGGCATTGCCATTCCCTTGTCTCCATTTGTATCTCTGAGGTTGCTGGTACCTTGCTGCCATTGATGTCACTGGGTCATGGGCATCACCACAGTTTCTAGAGTTTCAAGTCACAGGCACAGCTGATGCTGCTAAGTCTCCAGTATTGCCTCTGTTCCTGAAGACCCTGCCCTCAGACACTGCTGCAGATCCTAAGGCCTTTGGCCCCTGTTGCCACTGCAATTCTTAGAGCCTCTGATCACGGGCTCCACTGCCACGGCTCTTCTGATTCCCTCACCTCTACAAGGTCCAATCCATGCACCTTCACATGTATAGATGCATGGACCTCTCAGGTGTCCTGATGTGTTGTGCAGATGATCCTATATTGACATGAAATGGATGTCACCAAGGAGATTAATTTAGACCCATTTTTTTCTAAATTAATTTGAATGTGACTTTAAGATCCACAAAGAATAAAATAACATCACTAAAAGAGAAAAATATAAAAATAAAATAGGCAGATAAAACACTGAGAAGTAAAAAGTGAAATAAAATTAATAACTAAAACTAAAGAAGATAAAACAACTGAGTAGATAGATAGACTGTTACCTAGGTATAGTTAAATTGAAAACTCACTACTGAGGTTGAAGTATTTAAAAAAATATAAGAAACAAAGATGGTAATATTGAAGTTCTCCAATATATATCTAATAGGTATTCTAAAAATAGAAACAGAAAAAAGTAACAACAGACACACACACACAACCACGCGCGCACACACACACTTTCTCACATTCAAAACAGAATGAAAGCTGAAAAAAACAAATCCATTCCAGTTACATCATAATGTAACTGAGTACCCAACATATAGAACCTATAGATAATTTACATTAAACTGTCAGGAGAATATTAACAATATATTCTTATAAACAGGAATATATTATTTTCAGAGTGTTTAGGAAAATAATAGTCACCTAGTGTTCTATTCCCAAATAAACAATCATTGAAGAAAATATAAAAATATTTTTAGATATGTACCAAATACAGAGCTTAAACTATTATAGAACCTGTCTAAAAATCTACCAAACTATATACCTCAGCAAATGAAATATTGAACACAGAAGAAATGAGATCACCATAAAAAACCACCAAATATAAAAACTGTTAATAACTTGGTGTATCTATGTGTTCACTTTATAATCCTATTAATTTGGTTCCTTTAAAAGGTAAAACTAAAATTCTAGACAATATTCACAAGAATGGTAGCAATTTCTTGTAGGTGGCATGGTATGTCATGTTTGAAAAGAGAATAGAAATATTGAATAATTTTATCCCCTCTTATATGTGTTAAGAATAGATTTTAAAAAATAGATATAGCCTGTATAGAAATGTGATTTATAAATTTCAAGTGAGCAGAGAGTAAAATAGGAACTTAAATAGAAGTTAAAATAATTTACCAAAAATAATCATTTCAAACCAGTTTATGTTGTAACCTATTTTTAAAATTATAACAAAAAATATTTAACTTAACTCTGTTTTGCCTAGAAATAATACCCTCCATTTTTAGACTACTCCTCCGAGCCTCTTGATTTCATATTCTTCTCAAGCTGAATGAAAGTCTAGAATTGCTTCATGAAAAAGTGGCTTTCTTTGGAATTGAAAGCTATATTGTATGAGTTCATATTTAGTTTGTGAAAACCTTCAGAATGTGAAAATACTATTTCATCCAGTAAGTCTGCCCTCTTTTTTCTGATGCCAATTTTACCTTTCAGGTTTTCATCATATCCTCAAACCCCCTTATTTAGTGCCAGCAAATTCTGGTGTCAAAATTTCTTAATGCTCTCTGCTTCCACAATCAACTCTGATAACATGATTAGACAGAAGATCATAAACACAAAGAATAAATGTTTCTGAACTGCAACAGAGGACAAAACTATGAAAGCTTAATGACAACACTCTTCAAGATATCAAATCAATAGCTATGTCACCAAAGGCCCTGAATATCCCATTCATTTCTGTGAACAATAATGCAATGGTCCACAAATTGCCACCACTCTTTCCTTCTGAATTTTAAAGCAGCACTAGAGGGGGAAAAATAAGTAAATAAAAACATGTCTAGAAGGGGAAATGTTTTTTTAAAATTCTCGATGTTTCAAAATTTTAATTTCCATAGCCCAATTAATATGATATTTAAAGGCTCAATGAATGTATCATATATATATATATATATATATATATATATATATATACACACACAAATGCTAGCAGGTCTAAAGTCCCAAATCCTCACTTGTATTTCTAAGTACAAATACCACTACCTTAATGAGATTTACTTCAAATTACTAGCCAAGAGGAGTTTATTAGGGATTCATATATCACTTCAATACTCACAAATGAACAAAAATTGCACTTAATATTGCATGTTAATTATTTCTAATTATCTCTCCCATACTGTAAAATATTCTTAGATGACGAAGTGAAAGACTATTTGATATAAATTAATGCTTGATGAATTAGTTATTTTTAAATTTAAACCTTTTGTGAAATAAAGACAATTAAAACTTAAGTCCATAACATCAATATGCCTAAGTATGATAGTTTTAATTATGAAATAAAATAAAAATACTTATAAAAATAAGTTGTGATTTGAGCCAAAAATAAAATACTGCTTATTATATATACTAGAATAATTTAAATTACTGTACTTGGTTTTAAATTTTAGCATATCTGCTTAATATAATGTTTATGTCTAATTAAACCTGCTTTATACCAAGAATAAGAGTGCCTCCCTCTTTTGTGCTTCTAAAATTTGCATCTAGATAAACCTTAACAGAGAAAAAAATCACATGTTCAAACACTGAGTAGTACAAAATGTAGGGTAAATATGGTAAATTATTTAAATAAAAATAAATATACATTGTTCATTTGATATTGATAATGTGAGTAAATATAAATTTATTCTATTTTAAACCAGCTTATTATGTTTTGTTATATGTCAGACCAAGATTATCAAATCTATTCAAATAAATTATGAAAAAATCCCTAGAACCTCATTATAATTTTTCCTGTTTTTCATCTTTAACAGCAAATTTACAAATAAATCTATAGATTTTTCCATCATTCTTAGTAACCTGAATTTCAGAGTGTATGTGTAGATACTATTCTACTAGTGCCCACATCAGATTCCAGAAAATGAATACAGGGCAAAGGGCCTAATTAATGATCAGTAATTTAGGGGCTCCACTGCACTGTTTGACAGGCAGGAAAGCATCAACATAAGGCTATGGATGCCTGAAACGAGAAAATTAAAAAGAAAGAGAAAGTAAGGAAGAAGTAAGGAAGGGGAGAAGGAAGGGAAGTATGGAAGGAAAATGCATAAAGACCAGGTTGAGAAAAATTTAGGCTTCAGTTCTCAATCTAGTATTAGTTACTATGTGGCTTCAGAAAATACGATTCTGTTCTTAGTAACTTAACATCCTGAGTCATAAAATGAGAGATAAAAATATTTTCTAAAACTTTCTAGATCTAAAACACTACAACCCTCCCTGAAGAAAACATTTTTATTTCAAGGAATAAGAAAAAAAAACAAGCACACCATAGGTATATCAACATTGTCTATTTTTACTCAGTAGAGCCTAGTTATCAGGGCCTTATGATCATTCACATCAATAAATTTCTTACCCTTCATTACACACATGATTTTTAAATACAACTCTTTGATCTGACAGCCATAGTAAAACAGACACATAAATAATTAGTACAAATTACAGTACAGAGGAGAGAGAGATTAACTTCGTGAAGACTGACATATATGACATTTGTGCTAGACTTTGAAGGATAAATATAATTCCATCACAGAAAAAGGAATATATATATATATATACACACACACACACACACACACACTAAGCAGCTAGAAAAAAAAAAAAGACATGAAACAAACATGGATTATTCCAAAGTAATAAAAACAGAACAGGAGATAGAATTTGCAAAAGTTAGAATAGAATAGGACAAGATCAAATTGTGAAGCACTTTGAATGTTATGGTGAATAACTACATTTAATGGTATCTGAGAAAGAAAAAAATTAGAATAATTTCCTAAAGTGAAACACATTAAAATTATGATCAGGATTTACACAGTAAGCAATATTAGGGCTTCAAATATCCCACATGAATGAAGCCATATTAGATGTCCAACTTTGTAAAATACTCAAAAAACTGCAGTTACATGAGAAACCCCAGATAAGACTAGCAGAAGAACCACCCAGCTGAGCCTAGTCTGTTTTTCCAGACTGTAAGTTAATAATTTGTATAAAACAAGGGGTGCTGCTATAGCAAAAAATCCTAAACATATGGCATTTGCTTTGGTACTGAACAGATTGTAAAGACTGGAAGGGTAGCAAGGAGTGGAGAAAAGGAGAGAAGTAAAGTTATTGACATTGGAGATATTAAAGGGTAATATTCTCTGTGATAACTTTGAAAAAGAAAAAAATAACTCGTAATGTTGTGGATCAAATTAATAACGTTTCTCAGCTATTGAAACTGGCAGGTGGCACATGGGTGATTCTTATACATGAGCAGGATGATGCAGAGGGCAGAGTGATGAAGCCGAGCCACAGAGAACAAACCATTCCTAGGGTGCACAACTGAGCTCTGATCAAAGCACACTCCCTGCCTCTATGGTAGTGGATCCTTACACAACATCTATTTGGATTTCAAAATCACAATGAACAAGTGACTGCTGTATACCAGCCTTTAGAAATTGAAGGCTCTTTTTACAATTATCCTGTTCCTGTCCCATGTGTGTTTTGTATGAAAGAAACAATGTTTCATTTTAGTCCTTAGTTCTCCAGGTCAAGAGAAGCTGTAGCTTCATACACATCTGGAATTGATTTCAATCATGATCTTCTGGACTTCAACACAATGCCATATGGGGTAAATCTTTGGAAGGTGTGAGTTTTTATGCATGAAAGAGAAACTTTAATCATGAGAAACTAGAGAGTAAACTGTGGTATACTATCATATTGGCGGCTCACTATAAACATACTTCCAGGCATTCAACCATGTGTAGTCCCATCATATACTCACTTTATACCTGGCCATGTGACAAACACTCTTTTAAGCCCACTACTGTACTGTAAAAAGGTGTAGACTAGATTTTTAAATGATGAGAGGTCATCTAGAAAAAGGCCTAGAAGATGCGAGGTTATCTTGGACACAGAAACTCCAGTCAAGCTCCCAGTTGGAAACAGCTGCGTGAGTGATTTCTGTTTACTCTACATTAAGTAGACTGCCCTGCTGAGGCCTGAGAAAACCATAAATCATTTTGATTTTATACTAATCAGTGTTGGGCTGTATTATCTCAATAGCAATAGATAACTGGAACATATACTTTATATTTATCTCCACCAACTACCAAAGTGATTAACAGATAGTAGGCATTCATAAATGTTAATAATTTAAATAAATTAATTGTTCTAACAGAGTAGACTAAAAGAAAAGAAAATCATATGTATGTGGTGTCATATTACTACTTGAGGTATGGTTTATTCATATAAATTTCAATTAATATGCCATTTAGGTTATATGTAATTCAGATTTTTGGTTGTAAGATAACTTGTTGATTAATGACAACAGAATCAATGATAAAAAATACTATACAATGATAAAAAAAATACCTGGCCAGTGTGGCTCTGTGAATTGAGCATCATACCATGGACTGAGAGGTCCTGGTTTGATTCCCAGTCAAGACACATGCGTGGACTGTGGACTCAAACCCCAGTAAGGGGTGTGCATGAGGCAACCAACTGATGTTTGTCTCTCACATTCGTGTTTCTATCTCTCTCTCCCTTCCATTCTAAAAAAAAAAAAAAAAAAAAAAATCAATAACAAATACTGTCAGAGGATGGATAGGGGCAATATAAAACAAAATATCAGGAACACACACTGTACTCACTCATATTTCTGCAATCAACAAATTATAATACAGGTAATAAGCCATAAAAACAGATGAGTCTAGTAGTAGCTCTAGATAAGCTGATAATGATTATCATCTGTTCAAAATCAACTTTGCTAAACAATGGATGGAATTTTAAGGCATAGATATATAAATCTAATTTCACAGAACAAATATACTAGGTAAAAAACTATTTAGCCACCAGTAATTGTCACTACCTGTAATTCTATGGTAAACACCATAAAAATATAATTATTTAATAATATCTAATCATATAAATCATTAGATTATAAAATTATTGTTTAAATATTTTTAGAACTTTATTTGTACTGATTAATGCCCAGCTTCTTCTATGTTAAAATATGGTAAAACTACATCAGTAGTCCAGCCCGTGTGGCTCAGTGGTTGAGCATCGACCCATGCATGCACCAAGAGGTCGCCAGTTTGATTCCCAGTCAGGACACATGCCCAGGTTGTGGGCCCAATGCCCAGTAAGGAGCATGCAGGAGGCAGCCAATTGATGTTGTCTCTCATTAATGTTTCTGTCTTTCTCTCCCTCTCACTTCCTTTCTAAAACCAATAAAGGAAAAAAAAAAAACACAAAACTGTATCAATAGTATATCTAATATGTTTATGCCAAGCTCTTATTGTCTTCTTAATCTCATTTAATACTTACTCATGTATATAAAATTTTCTTTAAAACATTTTGCAATGTAAAATATTTATAGAGTCCCCTCAAAGAATCATTTTGACTTATTTTCTTTCCATTCTAAATCTTTGTTATGAGTGAATGAAAAATTTGAATTCAATCTATATTGACATATTAATAAACTGTAATAAAAAATATATTTTAACTTTAAAAATAGTAGAGGAAACTGGCTCATGCTTTATAAAATACACTATAGACTTTTTATACAAATATTAATACTTTCAAATGAACAAAATAATAATTATTGGAGGCTCTATTGAACTTTTCAACATTCAAGAACCCAAGTGTTTTATAAATATACAAAATCTGTAAATATTCACACATATTACTCATGGCCCTTATGTACATAAAAATGGTTTTCTTATTTATTCTCATCATTTTTAATGAATACGAATACAGAATCAACAAAAAAGTCAATAAATTCAATATAGTTCTATAGAAAACAAACCTATAAATAATTTACTATTGAGAGGAAAGAATCTCTACTTTGTTACTATTTACCCAGCAATAACTGAATTTCTATATTTGTGTTTTGATTATGAGTCCTAAATCCAAATTCAATTCCTATAGATTATCAGGGATATGTAAAAATTTAAATATATATATTTATTAGATTAATAAATTCATAAAATAATTCACATAAAGAAAAAAATCATTTCATCTTAAAAACTATAGATATTATTATAACAATGTAAAAGCTATAGTTCTAAACTTTAAAAAATTGTCATTTAGATGTGTAATAATTGTCAAAATAATAATTTAAATGTATAATTATCATTTGAATGTTTCTTACCGTGGCAAGAACCCTCAATTTCTTCATATCCTGTACTGCAAATGCACCTTCCAAGAGGCACCAGCCAATCTCCATCAGCTCCACAATATAGTTTAGGAGTGTCACGCTCTTCTGCACTCTTCACACAAGCGCCCCTTACTTCAACCAAAGAGGAAGAGTCAACCCTTGGGATGGTGTCAGGAAACATGGCCAAGTTACGAACAGTGAAGGGGCACTTTTTGTAGAAAACACGGACTGAGACCAGGGCAATGCATGCCCCAATGTCTTGAAAAGCCAGATAAAATCCTTTCCTTTCTATAGGCCCCACCTCACGAATTTCAGTGTTGAGTTTGAGGATACGATCACCCAAATCCATTTGAGTAAAACTTTCATCAGCAGCAATTGTATCGATCTTTGTATACTGACTTGGCTTGAATTTAATTCCATGGGACTCATCTGACTCCACATAATACAGATTAAATGTTTCTTTGCAAGTCCCCAAGACCCATGGGATGCTGTTACAATCCCTCAGCGTGAACTTCATTTCCACATAAATTTTCTGAGCTGCATCTCGGGAGATCCAGTTTGTACGAAGCCAATTGTTTTGGTTTGGTTCCATTACATTGCATACCTGGTATGTGTGAATGGGCCTGTTATGTTCATCCATTTCAGTAATGGCATCCCACTGCAAAAAAAAAAAAAAATAATAATAATCATTTAATGTTTATGAAACTAAAGTGGTTAAAAAGAAATTACTGCTTCCCAAATTTTTTTATTTTTGCAAAAGAAAAATGAATAAAAAGGAAACAAATAAAGCTTGTCAAAGCAACTATGCAGCAAGATTTTACCCATGACTCTTTGGTTAGGAGTATGGGTTTTGGACATAACACCTGTCCTGGTGAATTTAAACTTCCTATATATTAGTTGTACAAACAAGGGCTACTAAATTTAAACTCTGGTTATTCTAAAATGTAAAATATATCTGGTTTCATAGGGTTGTAGTAAGGCATAAATCAGTTAACATATGTAAAGCACTTTAAATAGTTCCCGGTACACTATAAGAATGTAAAATGGCTTATCTGATCAAATAACTAGATGAATGGGATGACAAATGCACTATGGTTACCCATCTGTCCTCATGTCCAACTTGCCACAAATTGAGGTATCTTTACAATTATTCTATTAAATATTTACATGTTTATTTTGATAAAAAATAGACATAGATAAGCCTTAGATTTATTCAAGAATTATTTATCAGGCACTGTTCTAGACACTGGGAATATAGCAATGAACTAGCTAAACAAAAACTCCCTGCCTTTATGGATCTTACTTAGAGTGAAGAGAGATAATGAAAATAAAAATCGTAAGTGAACAATCTGCAAAATATAGTAGAAAGTACAATGGAAAAAAATTAAGGCAGGGAGGTGAAGAAGAGGCTTGCAATTTTAAATAAAAAACCTTGCTGAGGTAGTGACAGTTAGCCAATGTTTTAGACATGAGATAGTGAACCTTGAGAAGAGAAAATAGTACAAACACACCGAGTCAGGAATGTACAGGTATATTTTATGAACAGCATGAGTGGGCAATGGAAGCACATTCAGTAATAAGAACAGAGAAACAAAGAAAGAGCAATAAATAAAAAGGCTTTATAAGCTTTTAAAGTACTTTGGCTTTTATTCTGAACTGGCTCACTGGAATATCTTACATCTTGTGTTTACCTAAAAGCATTCTGCCACTTATTTAAATAGAAAAACTTTGTTTATCCTTTCTAAAAAATGTAATAAAGGTCTTTGAGTACCTTGGAATTATTATTGTCAGTATTTATATATAAACTATTGCATAATTCTATAATATAAATTGATATTATAATAGCCTTTTATTTGTATATAGTTATAAATTTCAATAAAAATTCATTCGGTTAACTTTATAGCCAGTTTGAGAAAACAGACTAATAGTCATAGTTCCTCATTTCTATGAAAGGTTAGTGGAAATGATAAACTATTTTATATAGTGAATGTTAAATTTCTTCATATTATACTTTAGTGATTTATAATAAAATTATTTAATGCATTTTGTTTGTAGTTTCTCACTTTAATTGACTGTACAGCATTAATCAAGGCTAGTTGAGTTTCAATTAGTATCACTCCTAATAGAATGCTTACTTTCTTTAGTCTATAAGACTTTTATGACACTAAGTAGTTTCAATTATCTACTATAAATTTCCACAAATAAAGGATTTCCATTATCCACCAAGCAGATAGATGTAAAAAAATCTTTATCTATAATTTTCATTTTTAAGTTGCTTGCTTGAAATTCAGAGAGTATTTTCCAGGAGTAACAGTGAGTTTCTGTGAAAAAAATTTTGAATGCACATCTATTGTTTTTCAGGGGGGATCCAATCATCTCATAGAGACTCATAAAAAAGTACCCATTTATATATTTTTCATTCTAGCGTATCATGGGCTTTAATAAGTGTTCAAAGGATAGAAATGCTCGTGAATTGTGGTGGCTTTGGAGATTTGGCCAAGAGGGAGAGACTTGAACGTTAAGGAGTTATAAGAGTCAATAAGGCAGAAGAGTAAATAGAAGAGTAAATAGAAATTAATGCATAACACTAACCTACATGCATACACTTTGGGCCATTTTAGCCCTGTACAACATACATATATTCAGTGGATTAAAGTTTTTGTCCCTATTTAAAACAAATAAACACAAAATTTATTCTCTGTTGTGAAATATTTATAAGTACATAAACCTGGTAATTGTAGAAATCACATGATGAAAATAAGTAACAAACCAGTCATTAAGTCTGCTATTAAGCTGGTCAATTTGGTCAGCTGCATGCTTTCACATAATAAGCACTAAACCCAAAATACTCTGACTCCTTAAGCTCCTATTTTTTTAAAAAACATATTTTATGTAGGTAGTAAAATGAAATACCAACATATTAAAAATTTACCAATATACCTAATGTATAAAAGAGCACAGTAAATAAAAAATGAATCATACGTGCTCTGCAGAGAATATCTTGCAAACTATATCTGTTCTTATGGCCTGGATGAGTAGAATGGAAAGCTTTTTCTATCTCATGATCATGTTATAAGCCCGTTTTTTAAATCAAGAAGTAGATAAATGAATTACAAACTGATGAATGGAGAAGTCTTCCTGCTTAATGAGAAGTTTCAATTAAGAAAAAAAAAAATCAGTTATACAACAAAGGGTTCTTTCTTTAAGAAACTTCAAGGGCACCTTAGATGTAATGATTCCTGAGGAAAACTATCTATATACTGAATTTTTACTTGTCAAAGCTTTTTCACAAATGTTAACTCCTTTGATCCTCATCAGCCCAATTAAAAGCAAGACAGATAATTTCTGTTTCACATTGCTAATAATAAAAAATCTAATGCCTGGTGAGGCATGGACCAGGCCTTCTAACTTTATTTTCTGTATTTTGTATGTGTTGCTGGCCAACTTGCTGGTCTGGAACAGACTGTACATTCCAGGACTAGCCAGTCCTTATAGACAGCAAAGGGTTCTGGGCCTGCAGAATATCTTTCATATGTAAATCAACCAATCCTGAGTCTATAGCCCCAACCACAATCTTTTCTAACTCTCACACCAATATTTCCCCTGCCCTAAATCATCCCAGGGCTGCGTCAGGCAACTAGACACCACCCCAAGAACCATATCCAACACTTACATTCTTAGAACAAATACCTATATAGGTCATGTGACATTATTTCTGGCAACCCTTTGGGAGTCAACAGATTCATGTTTAACCAAAAGCTTTTATTAAGCAACACACTCCAAATGACAAAGCTTTTCTACTCATCACATGTAATTCATATATGCATTCCTTGGATAGGACTCATAAAATGACTATAGGACAGAAGCAGCATTCTGTTCTACTCATTCAAGCCCTAAGAAGAGATACAGCCTGCAAGACATTCTACTTTGCAGAAACATTAAGCAAGGAGGCCATTCCACTGAGTTGGCTCTAACGCCTCAGAAGCCTATGTAAGCAAACTGAATCTTAAGCTATGGTAAATTCCTATACATTTACTATAGCTTAGGTTAAGGAATCAAAACCTAAGAACAATTGGTCAAAATAGCCAATTTGACTTTCCCAAATTAAGCAATTGCTTAAGCAATACCCAATGAAAAAATTTCTTTGCTTCATTTCCATGTCTTCTCTGTAAATCCCTTCCTTGCTCCTGTCCTGGGCAGAGTGACCCTAATAACTTTTGGTTTGATGCTGTCTGATTTGAATTGATGTTGGCTCAATGAACTCTTAACATTTTTAATATGCCTCAGTTTATATTTTAATACATGTATAATTTGAGTTTTGCTGTATTGAACTATTTTTTATATATCAGTGAATTATTTTATGTATTAGTATTTAAGTCATATTAAAATATAAAAAATTCAAATAAACCACATGAAGACACAAGGATTGGAATATTTCAGGTTCAGTTCCCATTATGTAAAAACAAGTAGCTGATAGAACTGACCAACTATTTTTTAAAATTAATTATTTTTGTTATAGATGTTTCTCTTTTTTTCCCCCACTGATACACCACACTGACCCGTCCCGCAGGTCGAGCAATGAGGACTCTAGAGGGGGAGTGAGGATGAGGAGGGACAAGAGACAGAGAAATGGAGACAAGACAGGGCTCTGATCAAGTCTCCTTTATTCTGGGGAGATCCACAGTATATATATGGCAAGAAGCAGAAAAACAAGAACATTTGTTGCCAAGCAATGTCTGTGGTGACCACCCCGAAGTAATTTCAAGTAAATATCATGTAAATATCACAGGTGGAACAAAAGACAAACAGAGCATAACTGGCTGAGTAAATGGTTACTTAAAGGAATGCAGAAACATTGTATGCAGAGATGCAGAGATATCCTGCCTTGGGGCAGGAGATGGCAGAGCAGATTTTTGCAAAATGGATGCCATGCAAACAGTCTCCCACACCACACTTCCCTCCCCGCCCTGTCCCCAGCTTTGTTGTCTATGTCCATTGTTCATGCGTACATGCATATAAGTTCTGTGGTTTTTCTCTCCCCCCACTCCCTCTTATGGAAATTGTCAGTCTGTGCCCCACTTCCACGTCTCTGGGACTACCTTGTTTTTCAGACTATTATGTTCATTATATTCCACATATAAGTGAGATCATGTGATATTTGTCTTTCTCTGCTTGGCTTGTTTTTCTTAGGATAATACTCTCCAGGTCCCTCCATGCCGTCTCAAAGGATAAGAGAGCTTTCTTTCTTACAGCTGCATAGTACTCCATTGTATATATGTACCACAGCTTTTTTGTCCATTTGTATACTGATGGACATTTGGGCTGTTTCTAGATTTTAGCTATTGTAATTAATGCTGCGATAAACATGGGGGTACATATAGTCTTTCTGATTGGTGTTTCAGGCTTCTTAGGGTATATTCCTAGAAGTGGGATCACTGGGTCAAATGGAAGTTCAATTTTTAATTTTTTGAGGTAACACCTTAGAGTTTTCCACACTGGCTGCACCAGTCTGCATTTTCCACCAGCAGTGTACTAGAGTCCCCTTTTCTCCACACCCTCACCAACACTTGTTTGATGATTTGTTGATGGCGGCCATTCTGACAGGTGTGAGGTGATACCTCATTGTTGTTTTAATTTGTAGTTCTCTGATGATTAGTAATGTTGAGCATTTCTTCATATGTCTCTTAGCCATGTATATGCCGTTTGGAGAGGTGTCTATTTAGTTCCTCTGCCCATTTTTTAATTGTGTTCTTTGTCTTCCTTATGTTGAGCTGTATGAGCACTCTATATATATTGGAAATTAACCCCTTATCTGATGAATCATTGGCAACTATACTCTCCCATAGAGTGGGTTGCCTTTCTATTTTGGTGGTTGTTTCTTTTGCTGTGCAAAAGCTTTTGAGTTTGATGTAGTCCCGTGTGTTCATTTTCTCTTTTGTTTCTGTTGCCTTAGGTGATGTATCTGTGAAAATTCTGCTGCGTTTAATGTCTGAAATTTTTTGCCTACAATTTCTTCCAGGATTTTGATGTATTCATGAGTCACATTTAAGTCTTTTATCCATTTTGAGTTTATTCTTGTGTAGGGTGTAAGTTGATGGTCTAGTTTCATTTTTTTGGAATGTAGCTGTCCAGTTTTCCTAAAGCCATTTATTAAAGAGGCTGTCTTTACGCCACTATATGCTATTGTCCCCTTTGTCAAATATTAATTGAGCATATTGTCTTGGGTGTATTTCTGGGTTCTTTATTCTGTTCCATTGATCTATCTGCCTGTAGTTGTGCCAGTACCAGGCTGTTTTGATTACAGTGGCTTTGTATTATAACCTGAAATCTGGTAATGTGATCCCTCCAACTTTGTTCTTCTTTTTCAAGATTGCTGCAGCTATTCGGAGTCTTTTTTGGTTCCATATGAACTTTTGAAGTATTTGTTCTAGTTCTGTGAAGTATGTTGTTGGTATTTTTATGGGGATTGCATTGAATCTATAGTTTGCTTTAGGTAGTATGGACATTTTAATGATGTTAATTCTTCCAATCCATGAACAAAGTATGTGCTTCCATTTTTTTATATCTTCTTCTATTTCTTTTTTCAATGATCTGTAGTTGTCTGCGAATAGGTCTTTTATTCCTTTGGTTAAGTTTATTCCTAGCTATCTTAATTTTATTGCTGCAATGGTAAATGGGATTGTTTTTTTAGTTTCTCTTTCTGTGAGTTCATCATTAACGTATAAGAATGCCATTGTTTTTTTTTGATATTAATTTCGTATCCTGCTTCTTTTCCAAATTCATTTATTAAGTTTAGTAGATTTTTGATGGTGTCTTTGGGGTTTGCTACATATAGTATCATATCATCTGCGAATAATGACAGTTTCACTTCCTCTTTTCCAATTTGGATCCCTTTTATTTTTTCTTCATGACTGATTGCTGTGGCTAAGACTTCCAGTACTATGTTAAATAAGAGTGGCAAAAGTGTGCATCCTTGTCTTGTTCCTGTTCTTAAGGGAAATGCTTTTAGTTTTTGCTCATTGAGTATGATGTTGGCTGTAGGTCTTTCATATATGGCCTTTATTATGTTGAGAAATGATCCCTCTTTTCCCAGATTGCTGAGCGTTTTTATCAGAAATGGGTGCTAGATTTTGTCAAATGCTTTTTCAGCATCTATTGATATGATAATATGATTTTTATCTTTCATTTTGTTTATTTGGTGTATCACATTTATTGATTTGCAAATACTGTACCAGCCTTGCTTCCCTGGGATGAATCCCACTTGATTATGGTGAAAAATATTTTTTATGTATTGCTGGATCCGATTTGCTAGTATTTTGTTCAGGAATTTGGCATCTATGTTCATCAAGGATATTGGCCTGTTGTTTTCTTTCTTTGTGGTGTCTTTTTCTGGTTTTGAAATTAGAATTATGCTGGCCTCATAAAACAAGTTTGGAAGTCTTCCTTCTTTTTGAATTTTTTGAAATAGTTTGAGGAGAATGGGTATTAGTTCTTCTTTGAATGTTCGGTAAAATTCCCCCTTGAAGCCATCCCGGCCTGGGCTTTTGTTCGCTGAGAGAGTCTTGATTACATCTTCAATTTCCTTGGTTGTTATTGGTCTGTTCAAGTTTTCTATCTCTTTCCAGTTTAGTTTTGTGAGACAATGTGTTTCTAGGAATTTGTCCATTTCGCTTAGATTGTCGAATTTGTTGCCATATAATTTTTCATAGTAGTTGTTAACAATCCTTTGTATTTCAGTGGTGTCAGTTATTATTTCTCCTCTTCCATTTCTCATTTTGTGTATTTGGGTTCTCTCTCTTTGCTTCTTGGTGATTCTAGCTAAGGGTCCATCAATCTTGTTTATCGTTTCAAAGAATCAGCTCTTTGTCTCATTGATTCTTTCAATTGTTTTTTTGGTCTCCATGTCATTTATTTCTGCTCTATCCTTACTATTTCCTTTGTTCTACTTGCTCTGGGGTTTTCTTTTTGTTTTCTTTCTAGTTCTTTAAGTTGTGAGGTTAGATAGTCTATTAGAAATTTTTCTTGTTTCTTGATGTAGGCTGTAGTCTATGAACTTGCCTCTCAAAACTGCTTTTGCTGCATCCCATAGATTTTGTATTGTTGTGTGTTCATTTTCATTGGTTTCCTGGAAGTTTTTAATTTCTTCCTTGATCTCCGTGGTAACCCATTCATTGTTCAATAATATGCTATTTAGCCTCTATGTTTCAAATGTCTTTGCATGTTCTTATTGTAATTGATTTCTAGTTTTATGCCATTGTAATCTGAGAAGATGCCTGATATAATTTTAATCTTCTTGACCTTGTAGAGACTAAGTTTGTTCCCTAACATGTGGTCTATCTTTGTGAATTTCCTATGTGCACTTGAGAAGAATGTGAATTCTGCTGTTTTGTGGTGTAATTCTCTGCAGACATCTATTAAATCCATTTGATCTAGCGCTTCATTTAGAGTCTGCGTTTCCTTTTGTCTAGATGATCTGTCCAGTGATGTCAGCGGGGTATTGAAGTCCCTGCTATAAATGTATTGCTGTTGATTTCTCCTTTGAAGTCCTCCAGAAGATTTTTAATATATCTTGGTGCTCCAATACTGGGTGCATATATGTTTACCAAGGTTATATCTTCCTGTTGGATAGATCCTTTCAATATTATGTAGTGGCCTTCCTTGTCTCTAGTTATGGTCTTCATTTTGAAACCTATTTTATCAGATATGAGTATTGCTACCTCACCTGTTTTTCCTTTCCGTTTGCTTGAAAGATTTTTTTCCATCCCTTCACTTTCAACCTATGTGAGTTTTTTGTAGTGAGGTAGGACTCTTGTAAACAGCATATATGTGAGCCATACTTTCTTATCCATTCAGCTACTCTGTGTCTTTTTATCAGAGCATTCAAACAATTCACATTTAAGGTGATCATTAATATGTACTTATTTATTGCCATTTTTGTTTAGTGTGGTTATGTTTTTCTTCCTAAATATTCTACTAATTACAGTCATCTTTTTAGTATATCTTGCAGTGCTGGTTTGGTGTTATATTCCCTTAGCCTTTATTTTTGTCTGGAAAGCTCTTTATTTGACCTTCTGTTTTGAATGATAGCCTTGCTGGATAGAGTAGTCTTGGATTCAGATCCTTGTTTTTCATGACCTTGATTACATCATGCCACTCCCTTCTGGCCTGTAGTGTTTCTGTTGAGAAGTCAGCTGAGAGCCTAATGGGCTTTCCTTTATAGGTACCCTGTTGCTCATCTCTTTGTGCCTTTAGGATTCTCTCTTTGTCTTTAATTTTTGGCATTTTAATTACTATGTGTCTTGGTGTGGGCCTGTTTGGGTTCTTCTTACTTGGGCCCCTCTATGCTTCTTGAACTTGAATGTCTTCTTCCTTCACCAAGTTAGTGAAGTTGTCTGTCGCTATTTCTTCAAGTATATTCTCTAACCCTTGCCTATTTCCTTCCTTTTTGGGGACTCCTATGATGCAAATGTTATTCATTTTCAGTTGTCCCACAGTTCTCTTCAGCTATCTTCCTGTTTTTTAATTTTTTTTTTTTCCTTTTGGTTTTCTGATTTGTTGATTTTTTTCTACCCTGTGTTCTAATTCACTGATCCGGTCTTCAACTACCTCTACTCTGCTGGTTTATCCTTCCAATGTGTTCTTTATTTCTGCTATGTCATTCTTCATTTCTACTTGGTTGGTTTTCAATGTTTGTATATCTTTACTCATGCTGTTGAACTCCTCAAAATTATGGTCTGAACTCTACCTCTGATAATGTGCTTAACTGCATTTCACTGATCTCATCTTCGATAGAGTTCTCTTGTTCTTTCATTTGGGATTTGTTTCTTTGTTTCACCTTTTGGCTATCTCAGTGGATTTTGGAGCCTGCCTTATTTTCCCTGTGGGTGTTGGTGTTCTGCTGTTTCCGGCTCCCTCTACTGAGTTTGGATGAGACTGTGGGGCCCATGTTAAACACCACTGTCAAGTCTTACTTACCTGGGTAGATTTTCAAGTCCTGGAAAGGTTCAGATATCCTCTAGCTTTTTTCTGGAGGCAGTAGTCTCAGTTACTCAGTGTCTTGCAATGTAGCCCTAGTGTTCTGCATAAGAGGATTTCCAGAGGGTGGGATAGATGCTGGTTGTTAATGAGCCTCAATTTGCATTTCTTTTCCTCACCTGTGAAAGGCTAAATCTCCTAGTGGGGGGCTGCTGCTTTTCCCCACATTTCTGGGAAGGAGCACACTGGCCACTGTTCTTTTTGGCTGCAACTCAGCAAAGACTCTGAGTGCCCTCTAAATCCTGGTTGTCCCCACAGAGTTCCAGTCCAGTCTGTCCTCCCTCTGCCGTAGCTGCCAGGTGAGTGGCTGTGGCTATTTTAGTGCTCTGTCCAAGCTCTCTGCACTGTGGAGCAGGCTTGGTCTTTATTCCCCAAGGGCGCTCTTCACAGCTAAGACTGCTGTTGTCAGTGGGCTACCAGCCTGCCACCCTCTCGCACCTCTGCAGATCCTACCAGTGTCCCTAGTTATATATTCCTGTCCTGCTGCTTTTCTGTTGCTTTTTTTCTGAGGGTTTGTCTTTATTTTAGTTTAATTCCCATTTGGTCCTGGGAGATCGTCTGTGCAGCTTCCATTCACTCTGCCTCGATTTTCACATCCTCTATGCCTATCTTATGCTCAGCTGGGTCACACAGGCCTTTCTGGTGCCCCTTCACCCTGCAGGTCCCACAGGTAACTGGATGGCACAGTCCCTATGGGGTCCGGGCTCTATGCCTATGTTATGGGCTGCTGGGTCACACAGGCCTCTATGGTGCTTCAGCACACTGCAGGTTGGGGATAACTGGATGGCACAATCCCTGCTCAGTCACACAGGCCTCTTTGGTGCTTCAGCACCCCACAGGTCCTGCGGGTAACTTAATCACACAGTCCCTGCTGGGTCGCACAGGCCTCTCTGGTGCCCCTTTACCCTGCAAGATCTGTGGGCAGGCAGCTGGATTGCACCAGTCCCTCTGGAGCTCTGGCTTCCCACTGCTCTTGTAGGCTACTGGGTCGCAGAGGCCTCTCTGGTGCACCTGCACCCTGCAGGTCCCATGGGCGGGCAGCTGGATAGCACCAGTCCCTCTGGGACTCAGCCTTCCCACTGCTCTTGTGAGGTGCTGAAACAACAGGCCTCTGTAGAGCCCCAGGTCCCCCCTCTGGTGTCTGGGGAGTGCTGTTGCTCCATGGGGCTCAACTTCTGCCCAGCTTTTGCTGTAGTTTTTGGGGATGGGTTTCAGCTGCTGGTCTGTGCTTCTGCTGCCTGGAGATGGATGTCTGCTTTCCAGCCTCTGTTGCTGAGGGTATATCTCAACTCTGATGGGGCTGCTACTGTAGGGGATGGTGCTGGGCTCCAAGTTGTCCGTGGCTTCTGCGACCAGCACTTTGGGAGCTCCACTACTGTGCACAAGTCTGTGTTGATACACTGTGTCCACTGGTCCAATGGTGCCAGGTGCACTGGTGGGCTCAGGTTGCTGGGCCCTAGGCGCTCCCACTGCCTCGTCCCAGGGAAGACCTGGGATTTTCCAAAATGATATGTGTTCTTGTCTTAATTACATATAGGGAGGTATTTTTGCCCCCTGGCAAACACTAGGCTCAGGACTGAAGCTGCCAAAGTGTGTGCATACAGCTACATGCTTTATAGCACCCAAGAGCACTTCCCCACTAATGGATCTCTTGGGCAGTTCCATTTAATGTGAATGTTTGCTAGAAGTGATAGAAAATGTAAGTAGCTCTGAACAGTACTTAATCCATTTATGCTTAAAGGTTCTCTAAAAACCCATCTCTATCCACACACAGTTTGTTTGTTTTTTGTTTGTTTGTTTGTTTTCCCTCCATAGCAAGTTAAATAAAGTAGCCCAAATAGCTGAATTTCTTTTGGGCATACAAAGTTACAACAAGGCTATTAATTCCTAAAGCAACTGGCAGTAATCATTGTGAAATCAGATGGTTTTCTTTTCTCAAAGAATGAAAAACGACAATCAAATGGTCTTTCTATTAAAAAATATTCATTTAATTTGCTGGTAAATGGACCCAAACACATAAGGTTCTAAAATATATTTCTCTAATTTATACCTTCTTCCCTTTGAAAATCTTTAGAATTCAATGTAAATATAAAGATTTATTTTAAAATAAACTTAGACATTTTAAAGTAAAAGCAGTCTGCTTCTTAACAAAGAAAGAGCCAATGGAAGGCTAATTATAATTTCAAATGGCAGTGATAAATCTTGATATCTTTACTCAGATTTGGGTCATAGCTTACGAAAATGTGGAACAAAAGAAAGGAGCGATTACCCTCATACCTACACACTCACCCCTGTATCTCCAGAGAGAAAAGGGAGAGGAAAAAATCACATCCTCCATACCTAGGACCTATGCAGCTCCAAAGCTAGTCTGATTTAGGGAAAAAAAATCATTAAAAATCAATGTTAAATATGCTGACATTAGGGACTAGGGAAGGAAGTAATCAAGTAACACTGAAGAATGAAACAGCTATAGAAAAAATTTTGGTTTCTACCTTTACCTGTGCTTCCTAAATGCATAAGTACTTATTTATATGTATGCAGAACTTTCCTCACTTCCCTTTTGTCTGTCTGTCTTTTTTAAAAATCACACAAAAGCCCTGGCCAGTTTGGCTCAGTGGTTAGAGTGTCAACCTGAGGTCCTGAGAGACCCGGGTTCAGTTTCCGCTAAGGGCATGTACCTCAGTTGCAGTTTGTCCCCGGCCCTGGCTGGGTTGTGCGGGTGGCAGCCACTCGATGTGTCCCTTTCACGTCGATGTTTCTCTCTCTCTCTCTCTTCCTCTCTCTCCCTCCCACTCTATCTGAACAAAAAATGGAAAAATGTCCTCAGGTGAGGATAAAAAAAAAAAAAATTACACATACTAGTACTCTGCACTATAATAGCAAAATTAGATAAAACTCAAATTTACTTCTGCCTCCATTTGTAACAGATGCCAGCTATAATCTAAAAGTGAGATAAATAGGACGTAAAAAATATGTTTCTTTCTTTATTTCTACAGAATGTGGTTACAATAAATTGATACAAGGAAATATGTAAAATAAAATAAAAAAATAGAATGTGTCTGGCTGGTGTGGCTCAGTTCTTGAGCATTGACCCATGCACTAAGAGGTCGCTGGTTCGATTCCCAGTCAGGACACTGGCCCAGGTTGTGGGCCCCATCCCCAGTGGGGGACATGCAGGAGGCAGTCAATCAATGTTCTCTCTTCATTAATGTTTCTATCTCCCTCTCCCTCTCACGTCCTCTTTCTCTAAAATCAATAAAGAAAAGAAAAAATTTTTAATAGACTATAACAAAAGATCATTCAAGAGAGAGAATCCAAAAGACCAAATGCCTTGTTAAATTACCTAGCATTACATTGGTAGGTGCTTAATTAATAAAGTGGCGAGAGTTCTGGCCAGTTTGGCTCAGTGGTTGGAGCGTTGGTCTGCAGACCAGAGTCCCGGGTTCGGATCCTGCTGGGGGCACATACTAAAAAAAATAAAATAAAGCAATGAGATAGCTTATTATTATTAATATTTTCTCCCAAAAGGAGAAAATAATATCAAGATAGATTAAAATAAAACAAACAAACAACAAAATCATGTAAACACGCAAGTAATAATTCCTGGCTAAGTTCTCTGTATAACTTGCTACCAAGTGTTTTGTATAATGTGGCAGTAACTAATATTCCTCAACATAAACTAAATTTAAATAAGAAAGGAAGGCAGACAAGGAGGAACACTTTTCAATTTCATTCTAAGAATGAATAAAATAGAATAGCTAAGAATAAAGAGAAGTCTTCATTTGGTAAAGTGGCACACATCTGATCTGTTCCAAACATGCTACCTCTTACCTTCTATAATCCAAATAAACTAAAGTTGTTGAATGTACATAGGTTTCTCATTATGTAACTCTGTAGGGGTTTAATTTTCAATTTATAAGCCTCTAGTATTCTCTACCAAACAAAAGCTTGTTGAAGGAGACTTCTTATTCTAATGGTATTTTCCTCTGAATCACTTAAATATTCACTTTGAGTCAATATACTGACATAAACCTAGAAAATTAGCACCCTCAATTCTGCTGCTAGGCATGTAGTTAATAACATAAATCTGTTTTTGCAGCAGAAAAGTGAAGGCTCTACATTTAAATGATAACTAGTTTCGAAGAATAAAACAAGAAGAAAATGCATCATGTGCAGATACATTTCTATTTCACTTTGGGCAAACATAAAACTTTTTTATTAGCACTGCAAAGATTTATTTAAAAAAGTATGAACTCAATGGCATGTCTGGAAGACAATTGCTAAGACTAAGTAAATTTTATAAATAAATTTATTACTTTAAGTGCATTTGTCCTTCTATAAAATTATTATAGAAGAATAATTTCCATTAAGAAGGAATGATTCTTCTGATTAAAAAATTGTCACAATATATTCATGAAGATTAAACATTCTTAAGTAGAGTCTATCTTTTAAATGTCTAAAATCATTAATTGGTATAAAAGGCGAAATTTTCATTTAATTGATAAGATGCTGTAAATACCTTTGAATATGATTTCTACAATACATTTATGGTAAATATTTATCTTCATTATTCTCTCTCATGTTCTATAGGAAAAAAATGAGATACAAGGATTGGAATAATTCAGGTTCAGTTCCCATTATGTAAAAGCAAGTAGCTGATAGAATGGACCAACTATTTTAATGGCAGAATTAATGACAGACTTGGGATGAACCACAGAACTTATATGCATGTATGCATGAACAATGGACATGGACAACAATGTGGGGAAGGGGCAGGGAGGGAAGGGGGAGGGGGGAATCAGTGGGGGGAAAAAGGAGAATCATCTGTAACAAAAATTAATCAATAAAAAAAAAATGGGAAAAAAAAAAAAGAATTAATGACAGACTTGACAATTAATGACATGAATACCATGCCAGGTGCCAGAGTACTTCACAAATATAGAAAGCACATAAAAATAATCTCACAAACCATATTTAATCTCATTCTTGTATGCTAGAGAAAATAAAGCATAATATCCTTGTTTTATGAATGAGGAAACTTACGTAAAGGAGGGAATTGACTTATTTGAGTTTAACAAAGAGCATGCAGGAGAATCAATATCACAATTGCATGGAAAGTCCTATTGGCTCATATGGAGGCTCTGAACTAAAATACATTTAAGAAGCTTGTATTCTACATGAGGTCAGTGGTTTGGTTTTATTCACGATTGTATCCTCAGTACCAGGGGGATACAATCCTAGGATCACAGTAAGTTCTTAATATTTGTTGAATATAAAAATGAACAATAGAAGGTTTGAATTCTAACTAAAACACTTCTGAGCACTTCTGCTAATGGGAGACTTAACTACTTCTTAAATCAGGATTCTAAACATCACACATTATTGCAAGAGATATAAACTTTGAACAATGTCCTAAACTAATCATCTTATTTTAGAGATTTCATAATAACTTAGCTGAACACAGAAATATCAGATGAGTCAGTCAGCATTATTCTAGTGCACATTTGAAGTTAGGATGAAGACTCAAGTTTAGCACTGAGAGGTTTCTCTCTCTCTCTCTCTCTCTCTCTCTCTCTCTCTCTCTCTCTCTCTCTTTCTCTGTGTGTGTGTGTGTGTGTTTTCAAGATGGAGAAAGAACAGGAGAAGAAAGTGGTATTGAGAAATGTGTTTGCACCAGGACAAAGAGTGAACTGGGCACTTGATATAATTCCCAGAAGGTGCAGAAGGTATCCTTTAATAGAGAACTTTAAAATAAAAACGACTACTTACTAGAGCATCTATCTTTGCTCTAATACTAATGAAGTCTACAGCCCTTTGTATTTTAACTAAATGGTGTGATATTTAAGCATATTAAATGATAAATTGTCTTACAAACATAAAGTATGAAATAAATGAAAATTTGAACTGCACATTGGGAGAAGAAACCTCTGAAGAGTGTGATGTTCTGTACACATTACAGAAGAAAGTGATTATTGAAGGAGAAAGTATTTAAGCATATCAAATACTGCTGAAAGATCCAGTAAAATAAAGACAGTCCACTACCCACTGGATTTGATAGCAGGAGATTTATGGCAGCTGTGACAAGAAAATATTTGGTGGAGTGACAATGTGAGGAGAAGCAGTCTTCATGCAGGCATCTGGAGAAGAGTGCTCCCTTGTTATAGACATGCAATGTTTAAAATGAATTTGTAGAGATTCGTTCAAGGTAAGAAGATGATCCTGTAAAAATCTTAGTTTATGTTCTGGCTCATTAGTGTTGTTCAGCACTTCACAAGGATATCTATTTTGACTTGGTTTTACAAAATACAATAGACCTCCACAATTCAATTAAAATTCTAACTTTATCCAGGACCACAGTTCCATGGAATGATTCCTGGTAGGTCAAAGCTTGCTTGGCATCAGAATCCTACATGTGAAACTATATCTAATAATCAACAGCAACTGCAATGGCTTCTACGATCTGCCTGCATCAATCAACTTAAAGGTATAAATTACATGTGATATGTGAATGTCTGACTTGAATAATATTACTGTAGGTTACAGTAATTAATTTTGTTTGGCATATTTGTATTTAATGATTATTTTTATTTTATTATTTTATTTTTTCCATCACCATTTCTCTCCTCTCTACCCTCTTCTACCTCCACTCATTCCTCTCCACCCTGCAATCACCACACTGGTGTCCATGTCCATGAGTTCTCTCTATTTTTTCTTTTTTGCTCAATTTCTCCACTCTCCTCAACACCACCCCCATCCTGCAACAGAACTGTCTTAAACACAGCAGTGAGAACATTGTAAAAACACAGGCACTATTCTTTTCAAATAACTCTGTGGTATTGATTTCCAATTAATAAAAATTATTTTAGAAGGTCAAATTAGTAGTAATTAGAAGGGAAGTTTAATACTACGACCTAAGTTTTTCCCTATACACACCCCATTTCTAATTTCACAAATTGTTAGCTAACTAGAATACAGTTTAGATCTGTTATATGCTTCTTCCATAAGACTGTTTAAAAGAATAGCACAGCTTTAAATACCACAATTATTACTTTGCCAGCGCCAGATAGTGTAATAAACTTACCCATTATTTCTAACAACTTTTAGAAAAAGTTTAATATTTTTTAGGGAAAAAAACAAAACAAAACAATATAATGTTTGAAGCTAACTAAGTAACAATGGTTAAACTACCATTCTCCTTGCAAGATTTAAAATAAAAACAACTATCTCTGGATATTATATATTATATTCCACAGAATAATAAACTAAAATTGCTGTTAGCATAGTAATAAAAAACCTTATGATGCATCACGTAGGGTTTTAAGGTCATGCTGAGAACATAAATCTTTCATCTCTAAAATATATTATACAGAACAAATGAATTTAGACTTTTATATTTAGGTGTTTGGTAACAGTAAAAAATTATTATATGTTAATTATAATGTATACTTAGAAGACAGAAGAATATGAGGGTGTTAATAAATAAAGATTTATGAAATATTTTTACATGAAGATACTCTAAAAATGAAGGGAAAATATGTCTTTGTATATGTGTTTGCTTACATTTTTTTCTATAAAAGTTTACAATTCATAAATCCAATAAGCAAAATACTGCACATCTCCTAAGTAGCTAAAAATTAAAAGGACATGGAATTAAGCTAATTGCTACATATACCTAAATATATGTATATACCACAATTAAGAAGCTTACATTCAAAGTCAGTATCATCTCTAACATATACTTAAAAGATCTAACAGATATTTTAAAAAGTTAATATTTAGAGTGATAATTTAAGCTAAATGCAACAGTTTATAAGTAGAAACAAATCAATGTATATATGTCTGAGAAAGTAGAAACAAAAAGAGTACACTCCTGGTGGTGAAGCCACTATGGAAAACAATATGGTGTTACCACAAAAAATTAAAAATTGAACTGCCATTTGACTCTGTGATCCCACTTCTAGGTATATACCTTAAGAAACCTGAAACACCAATCAGAAAGAATAGATGTACCCCCATGGTCATAGCAGCACTATTTACAATAGCTAAGATCTGGAAACAGCCCAAATATACATTAGTAGACAAATGGATAAAAAAGCTGTGGTACATATACACAATGGAGTACGATGCAGCTGTTAGTAAGAAAGATCTCTTATTATTTGAGACAACATGGAGGGACCTGGAGAGTATTATCCTAAACGAAACAAGCCAAACAGAGAAAGACAAATATCACATGATCTCACTTATTTGTGGAATATAATGAACATAACAGTCTGAGGAATGGGGCAGTCTCAGAGACATGGAAGTGGGGTACAGACTGACAATCCCCAGAAGAGGGGGTGGGGGGAGAGAGATAAGCCACAGAACTTATATGCATGTATGCATGAACAATGGACATGGACAACAAAGCTGGGGACAGGGCGGGAGGGGTGGGGGAGGGGGTATAAGTGGGGGAAAAGGAGAAACATCTGTGACAAAAATAAATTAAAGAACAACAATTTTTTCAAAAATAAGATTCATTAGAGGGAGAAGAAAAAGTTGTAAGCATATAAATAGAAGGTATATAACAGTCCCTGATGGAAGACTATCTATCTATCTATCTAATCTCAGTTAACAAAAAATTGTTGTTAAATATACATTTTTAAAAGACAAGGACTCCCAAATTATATAATAAATATATTACAACTGCAACCCACATATTAGTTGCAGATCCACTCGCCTTGTTCTAAATTTTCTTCTTGTATATACAATTTGTCTCTTTTTCTATTCAAATTGTTCAGTCCCATTCTGACTTTTATTTTCAAACTTGAATTAAAAAAAATTAAAAATTCCTTAGCCAAAGGATCTTCCAATAATAAAACAAATCCACACCCACAAACAATAAAACAATTGCTATACATTTGGATGTTGCTAATAAGAGTAATAACTAAAACAAGATAATTCAAAAAAAGCAAAGAGTAAAAGGACTTCCTAGAAAAAAACATTGGTATATGTGGCCACCAATTATAAAAAACCTGGCAATGTATTTAAGAACTCTAGGAAGGTACATAAGCCACTGATCTAGTTATTCTACCTCTTGATTTTTATCATAATAAGGTTTAAAAAGTAATTGGGAAATAGCAAAATGATAGAATGCAATGTAGTCATTAAAATTCATTTTGAAAAGAACATTTATGGCATAAAGACATAAAGATCAGTGGAACAGAATAGAGAACCAAGAAATAAACCCACACCTATATGGTCAATTATATGTGACAAAGGAGGCAAGAACATACAGTGGGGTAAAGACAGTCTATTCAATAAAGGGTGGTGGGAAAACTGAATAAATACATTCTAAAAAATGAAACTAGACCACTTTCTTACACCATATATAAGAATAAGCCCAAATGGATTAAATACTTAAATGTAAGACCTGAAACCATAAAAATCCTAGAAGAAAACACAGGCAATAAACTGTCTGCCGCTGATCTTAGTAATATATTCTTGGATATCCATCCTCAAGCAAGAGAAACAAAAGAAAAAAAATAAACAAATAGGACCACATCAATCTAAACAGTTTTGCACAGCAAAGGAAACCATCAACATAATGAGAAGACAACCTATTTAACGGGAGAAGATATTCACCAATGATACATTTGATATTTGTCAAGAATTGATATCCAAAATATATAAGGAATGCATACAACTTAACATCACAACATCAAACAATCCACTTAAGAAATGGGCAGAGGACCCAAATTAACATTTCTCCAGAGAGGCCAATAGACAAATGAAAAAATTATCAGTGTTACTAATTATCAGAGAAATGCAAATAAAAACAACAATGAGATACCGCCTCACAACTTTCAGAATGGCTATGCTCAATAAACCAATAAAGAAGAAGTGTGGGTGAGGATGCAGAGAAAAGGGAACCATCATGGATTGTTGGTGGGATCGAAAATTGGTGCAGTCACTATGGAAAACAGCATGGGGGTTCCTCAAAAAATTAAAAATAGAACTTTCACATGACCAGCAATCCCACCTCTGGGTATTTACTCAAAGAAATTCAAAACACTAATCCAAAAAGATATATGCACCCCTATGTTCACTGCAACACTATTTACAATAGCCAAGATACAGAAGAAACCTAAGTATTCATTGATAGCTGATTGAATAAAAAGGTGGTACATATATACATTGGAATATTACTCAGCCATAAAAAAGAATGAAATCTTTCCTTTTGTGACAACATGGATGAACCTTGTGGATATTATGCTATGTCAGACAGAGAAGGAAAAATACCATATAATTTCACTTATATGTGGAATCTAAAGAACAAAATAAACAAACAAAACAGAAACAGAGTCATAGAAACAAAACAGTCTGATAGTTGCCATATGGGAAGGGGGTTGGAGGACTGGGTGAAAGAGGTGAAGGGATTAAAAAGTATATATTGGCAGTTACAATATAGTCATGGGGAAGTAAAGTACAGCATAGGGAATATAGTCAATAATAATCTAATAACTATGTATGGTGCAAGAGGGTTCTAGACTTGTCAGGGAAATTACTTCATGAGTTATTTAAATTTCTAACCACTATACTGTGCACCTGAAGCTAATATTGAATGTCAACAGCAATTGAAATTTTTTTTTTTATTAAAGTAAAACATTTAATGGCTTCAAAAATATTCATAATACACTGGGTGAAAAAACTGAATTATACACAATGAATTAACTATATTTTCCATTTTGAAAAAGCATGATTTTTAATAATCATATATAAGATATGTATATGTTATATAATATGTGGTATAACATTATATAATAACAGTTGTACAGACACACACACACACACACACACAAACACACACATTCACAGAGAAAGTATAGCACACGGAGCTGGGGAAAGATATCTTAAGAAACTAAAATAACAGTGGTTGTTATTATTTTTTTTTTGTACGTGCCCCTAGTGGGAAACGAACCTGGGACTCTCTGGTCTGCCTGCCGACGCTCCAACCACTGAACCAAACTGTCCAGGGCACAGTGGTTATTTCTTAAAGAAGGGTTTATCAGAAAATTTTACTTCTTCATGACTTATGAATTTTTATACTTTCCATAATTTTACACTTATATAAGAATGGAATCATATTCCACTTATAAACATAAAATTCTTGTTTTGTTTTTTAAAAAGAACAGTTTCCAAGCACAGAAAACTAGTCTTTCTAATTAATTCTAGCAAATTCATATACTCTGAAAATAAAGATAAAACATCTTATTTACTATAAAAAAAATCAACAAACAGCCCCCCTATAAAAAGTAATAGCAACAACAACCAACTCATGGCTCAAACTAACTTGGGAGCAGAAATGTAAATACCCTGAACCCTCAGTCCAGTGAAATAAAATATATTCTACCAGACTTTTAAGGAACAATTAATGCTTATCTGAGCCTTTAAGTTACTGTCTCTCAGCTTCAGAAGTAGTTTCTCTACTCTGCTTTGTAGTGCTAGGAATGCATCCTGAGAAACACAGCTTTGCTTTGCTAGCTGAGCTGCCTGTAAGTATCTCAAAATAAGTTCTGAATAAATGGAGCATATATGTTGAGCTTGCATGGGATATTATCATCAGATATTCACAGACATTAGTATTGAAAGAACAAATGTACACCCAGAAACAAAGACAGATCTTCAAACACTGGACTGATGAAAATATAGTGAAGATCAAAATTAGATCTATGGTATGGTATCATTTATGAAAATTAAAATAACATATTTTCAAGACAATTTACAGTGTCCAAAAACATATATAAATTAAAAGTTTTCACCTGAAATATAACAAAACAATTGTCTAGGGTGAAAGAAGAGAAATGTGAGTAGAAAGTAGGATTAAATAAATAAATAAATAAATAAAACAAGAGCGTACTCCCACAGACTCATGATAACTGTGGGCATTTAAGTAAGCAGCCAGAATTAAGAGGTAGCTGTGATTGGTTCTCCAGCCTCAAGAAGCACCTCTCTTCCAGGAAGTGGTAAGACTAACTGGATCTCACTTCTTTTTTTTTTTTTTTTTTTTTATCCTCACCCGCAGACATTTTTCCATTTTTTGTTCAGATAGAGCAGGAGGGAGAGAGAGGAAGAGAGGAGAGAGAGAAACATCGATGTGAAGGGACACATCGAGTGGCTGCCACCTGCACGACCAACCAGGGCCGGGGACAAACTGCAACCGAGGTACGTGCCCTTAGCGGGAACCGAACCCGGGTCTCTCTATACCGCAGGCCGACACTCCAATCGCTGAGCCAAACCGGCCAGGGCTGGATCTCACTTCTTATACATAAACTTCATACTATCCCACTATACTCTCCTAGAACTTTGGAAATCTGGGAGAGGGCCATAGGAGGGAGCCACATGAAAAGTCTGATTTCTTCCAATTGGGGTACGAGGTTGTGATATCTTGGGGATATGACTGTAATTTACCCAATACTAGAGTATTATATATAATAATTACTACAGAGGTTGTTTTTCACTTTATATAAACATGTGTAAAAGAGAAAACAGTTTAAACCATGCCACTTTTGTGTAACAAGCAGGAAAAACAGAAAGAATTCGATTTAATGAAAAATGATGATATTTTTAGGGGGCCACACAAATACCTAAGCATATCTCACAATCTGCTGTACCCTACAGAAGTCTTTTCACTGAGTTTGTTGCAACACATTGTGGATATTGGTAGAAAAGTTCTCCAAACAAAAGAAAAAAAGCAGTTGACCCAGTAACAAAATCCTCAACATTGGAAAGTTGGAAAGCAGAGTTTTTGAGTATGAATCCCAGAAACAGATGGGGTTTATAGGAGATAAAAGTGAGTAGAGACCTGTGTTATCCTAATTTTAAAATGTCTATTAATGTTATATAAAGAGATGACAAATTAATGCAGTTATTACTAGATTAATGTTAAGGTATAAAAACATTTTCTCTTAATTTTTGCTCTTCTGTTTCTAAGTGGATTTCAGTTTATTCCTAAAAGTGCTCTTCAGTGTTTCCTCCTTTTTCAAATATTTTTTTCTTATACATCTAATTTTTGTTCCTATGTTTTGCAAACCACTACTGGGAATGACAAATTACTAAGTGGGATTTAAAGGGCACGTGCAGGTGACTGGACAAGTGTAGTACACTAGGAAATGCAGGTATGAACCATGTTGCCACTCTGCCAGAATGAGGCTAATTTGCTATAGCTAAAAGAAGATATTTAAACTTAAAGGTGAGGGGATAAAATTTCTGTAAATCCGCACAATGTATTCACAGATAGTAACCTTGGGGATAGTTGCTGGCATTCTAAGTTCCCAATTCTTTTGGGAATGGAATCTCTTTTTATTTGACATATTATTGCTGAAGTATGCTTACAATGCTATGCCATTTTAGTGAAGCCTTCTAAAACTGGCTTTAGTAATTGGGACTGGGTACTGATTTGAAGTAGAAACAGGAGGAAGATCATTATGTTCCATTCCCCCTTCACTGCACTGTCCAGTTTGGTCTCTGTTCCCCAATCTAGCCTATGTATCAGTTTAGTATAACTCTCTGTACAAAAGATAAGCCTAAAAATTTACTTCCTTGAATGGCATTCAGTGCCTTCCATGGTCTGACATTAATTAACTTTAATTTCACTTCTTCTCTGTATTAGATGCTGTCAGTACTCTGCCATTTCCTCCGGCCTTTCAGAAAGCTCCAAAATCAACACTGCGCATGAGACCTGTTGTTTTCATCCCCCTAGATTGCAGAAGCTTCTCCGTCTGTGTACATACCAGGTCAGAAGTGCTGAGGAATTAACATCCCTAAGGGAAAAGCCCTCGACAAATAAATAACTCATGGAATTTAGTATATGAGATATATGTTTTATAACTTCCCTGGATGTGCCAGTGGAATTAAGTTCCAATCATCCATGGCATTAACTAGAGTACTAAAGCACCCTTTATGGCTGCCATCCCTTTTCTCTATCACTTCTCTTCCTCCAACCACGTTCCTGCATCTCCCAAATAAACTACCTACCTGAACGCAAATTCTTGTTTCAGTATCAGCTTACAAAAGAACTACTACTAAGACAGTTGGTGCAAGAAATGATTCTAGGAAACAATTACTCCAGGAACTGATCACTCTCTGGCCAAATGGCAACGAGGACTCCACTGCTGGCATAAGTGCGGTAGTGTTAACCCTGGCTTTCTGAAGTGTCTCAATTATTGCCATTCTTACCTGTGGTGAACTGGGATATCATAAAGTAAATGGGTTGCGTCCGTTTATGTAATAACTCAAGGACTTGAGAGACTTACACTGCTGGAGGAAAGGTAATTATTAGGATAATGGCTACTGTTAAATGCCATCAAAGCACTGAAGAAAGCAAAATGACATACTCAACCAATACTCAACTCAGAGCGTGGTGGGAAATAAAAGGCTTTAAAATAAATAAATAATAGCATTTATAGAAACGTCAGTTTCTGCAGCGGAAAGGCAGTAGGGATGCAAACCATGTTCAGGACCTGACTATGCAAAGAACCAAATTACAAAGAAGGATGAATTCACAGACTTATTGTATCTCTTACATTAAAGTCAGGCATGGATGGGGAAGGAAATTAGCCCTAGCATAGAGACAGATAGATATATCTGTCTTAAAGCCCAAGATTTCACTAACACCTATGATCCTACAGAGATGGCTCACATACCCTTGCTAGAGGAAAATAACCTCCCTGTGCTTAAAGGATATGCAGCGGGCTTACCTCAAGCAGATATCTAGCAAGATGAAGCCTGCCCTGTTCAAGATCTCTCTCTATCTCCTTCAAGTCTTCTAGGCCAACAACTACAGTTAATTTTCAATATACCCCAACTGGAAATACTCTCTCTTCATGTGGAGGAAAGGGATT
Source organism: Molossus molossus (assembly GCF_014108415.1). Classification (NCBI taxonomy): domain Eukaryota; kingdom Metazoa; phylum Chordata; class Mammalia; order Chiroptera; family Molossidae; genus Molossus; species Molossus molossus. Next base: position 88,149,070 of record NW_023425388.1, read on the forward strand.
ATTGATCAAAAGAACTGCAGACCCGGGCTAATAAGTACAGGTAGGAATTCTGAAACCACACTTAAGAATGGATCTCGCCCTGGCCAGTTTGGCTCAGCAGTTAGAGCATAGGCCTGCAGACCAGAGAGACCCAGGTTTGGTTCCTGCTGAGAGCATGTGCCTCGGTTTCAGTTTGTCCCCGCCCCGGTTGGGGTCGGGTGGGTGACAACTTCTCGACGTGCCTCTGGCATTGATGTTCCTCTCTCTCTCTCCTCCCCTCTCTCCATCCCGCTCTATCTGAAGATAAATGCAAAAATGTCCTCAGGTGAGGATTAAAAAAAAAAAAAAAGAATGAATCTTAAGACTATTGAATATAAGGCCAGATAAAGAGAGTTGATTGATAAGGGGCTGTGACAGGTACTTCTCAAAGACAGCATAGACGTGTTATTGGACAGCCCCGAGTCCGTAGGAGAGGGCTGTCCCAACTTCAATTCTTGTCTTCTCATATAAATAAATTTAAGAGAGAGACTTTAGATGATTATGTTGTGACAAAGCCAACTTATTTTTAAAAAATAAAGCATGTACATTATTAAGGACGCAAGACAAACAAATCTATACATCTGTTTTGTGAAGTGCAGACAGGCTCTCGGCTGATGTGAAGTGAGTGGGATGAGGGGTTTCTGCCTTATATATCCTTCTGTCTATACGTTTTTTAAAAATTCCTCTGCTAAATATGCCGGTATATTTTAATTCTAAAGGCATCCCCCTTTTTTATGGCTTTACCACAATTTATGAGAAGCACCTGGCAATTAAATCCAGAGACTGCTGGCTTTCTGTTTAAACAGTGGGATGAGATAAGACTATACTCTTCTTCCCCCCTCCTTCCTGCTCTTTTAACAGCTTCAGGATGATTTGCACTAAGTAGTCTCTGGTTTGTTAAATTAAGATTCCTTCTCCTCGTCTCTCCCTTCCTTTCCCCCTACTCTACTGCATTCTTTTGTAAGGAGAGGTTTTAATCTTTTGTTCTCAAGAGAATGTCCTGCTACAAGAAGTTTTTGGCTTTGTGTTTAATTTTCCTGCCTCAGTTTCCCTTTTCCACTTGTCCTGGAATTTTCCTAGCTTTTCATTGTCCTATAATAGGACTACTCAACTGTGACCCAGAATTTGACACCTGGAACCAGTTATTATATGCTGTTAGGATACTTCTTTGAAGTAGGAACTCGGTTGGTGGAAGGGTGATGACCTAGATAATGACCTAAAAGAGGCAAAAATATGTGTACAGGGTTTTGATGAGGGGTCAAAAATTTAGAGAGATGAGCATGCTAGACTATATATATTAAATGACACTGAGGAATCCACTAGTTGACTATATTCCTGGGATGTCCCAGGACTTGAGAGACTTACATTGCAGGAGGAAAGATAACTCTTGGGCTTGAAGACAAACTCTTCATAAAAACAAAATGGACCATGCTAATAGAAATAGCCCCATCTTGAAAACTCAGTTATAGTTGTCATTTATAGACTAGATTTGAAGGTAGATTGGGGGGTCTGCTAATGAAAATGGTTTCCTAGTTTTAATAGCAATGATGGTATTTTGGCATAGCAGAGGTCAGATGGCAAAGCTTAACTATAAGAGGGAAGGTAGATGTAATTGTCCTAAATGTCAAAATGGGCAGCCAAGATTGAATGACACACCAGGATCTATGGCATTGGTTAACAGATCATGACCTATTGAAAAATGAGATAGATGAGAAACCAATAAAGGTACTGCTGGATTTATGACGCCAAAGAGTTTTAAGACCAGGAGACACCAAAGCTAATGTCAACTCTGACAATGAAGTCCTTATCCTACACCACTCTCTGCACTGAGCTAGTTCTCATCCCCCAAGCCTGAAAAGCAGGCCAAGTCCCTTTGAGGAAGGTATCCACAATGCCAGAGAAGGGCACACATTCTGAGGATTAACACACAATCCAAAGCAGTCCTTAACCAAAGGACTCTAGAGAACTGGTTTACAAATATGATAGCGCACTTGCCTTGGGGGTGGGGTGATAACTCTCTGGCACCTCCCAAAGGCATTTCTTGCACTTGAACCGTCTTCTCAATCCGTGTTTATGTTTAGGTTCCAGGATCTCTGAAAACCTAGCTAGAGTCAAAATGAAATGATTATCTTAACTTTCTGCTGCTTACCCTTTTCCACCTATTGTTGTCTTCCCTAGTACTTCTTTACCCATCCAAACTCTATCCACACTTCAGAAACTTTTCAAAAGCCACAGATTAAATAAAGTGTCCTTAATCTCTCTAAGTAGAGTTTTCCCTACATTTCATGACCAATCCTGAAAAGAACATACTATTCAGGGCAACTGTAAACCTACATACCAAAGAATAAATCTGGATCCCTTTCATACATTCTTCATAGACTTAAATGTAAGAATTAAAGCTATAGAAATCTTAAAGGAAAATGTAGGAGTATATCTATGTGACTTTGAACTAGTCAGTGGTTTCCTAGATATGAAACTGAAGGAACAAGATACAAAAAAAAAAAAAAATAGATTACTTAGATTTCTAAATTAATAGAAACTTTTGTGCTGAAAATGATGTCAAGAAGAAAGTGGCAGATATTTAAAATGGCGGCAGAGTGAATGGAAGATACACAGACCATTTCCCAGGACCAAACTGGAATTACAACTAAAATAAAGACAAATCGTCAAGAAAAAGCAACAGAAAAGATCCTGGTAGGATTGCAGAGGCATGAGAGGGGGGCTGGGAGCCCACAGATGGCAGCAGACTTAGATGGGAGCAGGGCCCTCAGGTTAAACTCCTAAGTGGCTCCACAGCATAGAGCTGGGACAAAGGCTAAAAAAGCCACAGCCACTCAACCTTGGGTTCCGGCAGAAGGAGGGTAGACTGGACTGGAACTGAGTGGGGACACTCAAGATTTGGAGGGAGCTCAGAGCTTTTGCTGAGTTGCAGCCATGCAGGACAGTGGCCATCTTACTCCTTCCCAGGACTCTGGGGAGAGGCAGTGGCCCCTCGCTTGGAGATTCAACCCCATGCAGGTGGGCCACTGAAATGCAAATTGAGGCTCATTAACAACCACCATGTGCCACACCCTTGGGAAATCCCCTTAAGCTGAGCACCAGAGGGAGTTTTTCATTCAAATGAGAACCAAGGCTCTTCAAGTAACCTCTACTGATAGCCTCCAGGTGAAAAGCTAGAGGATAACAGTACCATTCCCTGGGCAAGTAACTTTAATAGAGAAAGTAAGACTTGACAGTGGTATTTAACGTGGGTCCTCCCTGGCTCATCCAAACCTAGGAGAGGAACAGCAGAATACAAACACCCATGGGGAAAATTTGGCAAGCTCAAAAATCCACTGTGATAGCCAGAATGGTGAAACAAAGAAACAAAACCCAAATGAAAGAACCAGATACCTCTACCAAAGATGAGATAAATGTGGAGCAGTTAAGCAAGTTAACAGAGCTAGAATTCAGAGCCATGATCTCGAGGAAGTGCAACAGGATGTGTAAGGACATGAGAACCATGAGTAAAGACATAGAAATGTTGAAAATCAACCAATTGGAAATTAAAAACCACCAAGAAGAAACCAAGAATGACATATTAGAAATAAAGAACACATTGGAAGGTCTAAACAGTAGAGTACAGGAAGCGGAGAACCGGATTAGTGAATTAGAAGACAGGGTAGAAAAATCGACCAATCAGAAACCTCCCCCCCAAAAAAAAACAATTAAAAAACAGGAAGATAGCTGAAGAGAACTGTGGGACAGCTGGAAACATAATAATATTTGCATCATAGGAGTCCCAAAAGAAGAAAATGAGCAAGGGTTAGAGAATATATTTCAACAAATGGTGACAGAAAACATCCCTAATTTGGAGAAGGAAGAAGGCATTCAAGTTCAAGAAGCACAGAGAGCCCCAAGTCAGAGGAACCCAAACAGGCCCACACCAAGACACACAGTAATTAAAATGCCAACAATTAAAGACAAAGAGAGAATCCTAAAGGCAGCAAGAGATAAGCAACAGGTTACCTACAAAGGAAACCCCATAAGGAGATCACCTGACTTTTCAACAGAAACACTACAGGCCAGAAGTGAATGGCATGAAGTAAACAAGATCATGAAAAATAAGTATCTGAAGGTCAAATAAAGAGCTTTCCAGAACAACAACAAAAAAAGTCTAGCCAGCACTGCAAAAAATGTTAAAAGGACTACTATAATTAGTAGAAGAAAGAAAAATATAACCCACCTAAACGAAATGGCAATAAATAAGTACATATCAATAATCACCTTAAATGTAAATGGATTGAATGCTCCCATAAAAAGACACAGAGTAGCTGATTGGATAAGAAAGCATGACTCATCTATATGTAGTTTACAAGAGACCCACCTCAGAGCAAAAGACTCACATAGATTGAAAGTAAAGGGATGGAGCCCTAGCCGGTTTGGCTCAGCGGTTAGAGCGTCGGCCTGCGGTCTGGAGAGACACGGGTTAGGTTCCCGCTAAGGGCACGTACCTCGGTTGCAGTTTGTCCCCGGCCCTGGTTGGTCGTGCGGGTGGCAGCCACTCGATGTGTTCCTTTCACATCGATGTTTCTCTCTCTCTCTGTTCCTCTCTCTCCCTCCCACTCTACCTGAACAAAAAATGGAAAAATGTCCTCCGGTGAGGATAAAAAAAAAGAAAGTAAAGGGATGGAAAAAAATCTTCCAAGCAAATGGAAGGGAAAAAAAGCTGGGGTAGCAATACTCATATCTGATAAAATAGTCTTCAAAATTAAGGCCATAACTAGAGACAAAGAAGGCCACTACATAATATTGAAAGGATCTATCCAACAGGAAGATATAACCTTGATAAACATATATGCACCCAATATAGGAGCACCAAAATATATTAAAAATCTTCCAGAGGACTTCAAAGGAGATATCAATAGCAATACAATCATAGCAGGGGACTTCACTGCTGGCATCACTGGATAGATCCTCTAGACAAAAAATTAGCAGGGAAACAGAGACTCTAAATGAAGCACTAGATAAAATGGATTTAATAGATATCTACAGTGAATTACAGCCCAAAACTACAGAATTCACATTCTTCTCAAGTGCACATGGGACATTCTCAAAGTAGAGCACATGTTAGGAAACAAACTAAGTCTCTACAAGTTCAAGAAGACTGAAATCATATCAAGTATCTTCTCAGATCACAATGGCATGAGACTAGAAATCAATTGCAAGAAGAACATACAAAGACATTTGTACACATGGAAGCTAAATAGCATGTTATTAAATAATGAATGGGTCAACGAGGAGATCAAGGAAGAAATCAAAAAAATCATGGAAACCAATGAAAATGAACACACAACAACACAAAATATATGAGAAGCAGCGAAAGCAGTTCTGAGAGGGAAGTTCATAGCACTACAGGCCTACCTCAAAAAACAAGAAAAATCTCTAATAGACTATCTAACCTCACAACTTAAAGAACTAGAAAGCAAACAAAAAGAAAACCCCAAAGCAAGTTGAAGGAAGGAAATAGTAAAGATCAGAGCACAAATAAACGACATAGAGACCAAAAAAACAATTCAAAGGATCAATGAAACAAAGAGCTGGTTTTTCGAAAAGATAAACAAGATTGATGGACCCTTAGCTAGATTTCACTAAGAGAGAGAGAACCCAAATACACAAATCAGAAATGAAAGAGGAGAAGTAACAACCGACACCACAGAAATACAAAAGATCATTAACAACTACTATGAACAATTATATAGCAACAAATTTGACAATATAAGTGAAATGGACAAATTTCTAGAAACACATAGTCTCCCAAAACTGGACTAGGAAGAGATAGAAAACTTGAACAGACCAATACCAACAGAAGAAATTGAAGATGTAATCAAGACGCTCCCAGCAAACAAAAGCCCAGGCCCGGATGGCTTCACGGGGGAGTTTTACTGAACATTCAAAGAAGAACTAACACCCATTCTCCTCAAACTATTTCAAATAATTCAAGAAGAAGGAAGACTTCCAAACTTGTTTTGTGAAGCCAGCATAATTCTAATTCCAATACCAGAAAAAGACACTATAAAGAAAGAAAACTACAGGCCAATATTCCTGATGAACATAGACACCAAAATCCTGAACAAAATACTAGCAAATCGGCTCCAGCAATACACCAAAAAAATTATCCACTATGACCAAGTGAAATTCATCCCAGGGATGCAAGGCTGGTACAATATTCACAAATCAATAAACGTGATACACCACATAAATAAAATGAAGAATAAAAACCACATGATCATATCAATAGATGCCGAGGAATCCTTCCACAAAATCCAGCATCCATTTCTGATGAAAACGCTCAGCAATGTGGGAATAGAGGGATCATATCTAGACATAATAAAGGACATATATGAAAGACCTACAGCCAACATCATACTCAATGGGCAAAAACTAAAAGCAGTTCCCTTAAGAACAGGAACAAGGCAAGGATGCCCACTTTCGTCACTCTTATTTAACATAGTACTGGAAGTCTTAGCCACAACAATCAGACATGAAGAAAATATAAAAGGGATTCAAATAGAAAAGGAGGAAGTGAAACTGTCATTATTTGCAGATGACATGATACTATACGTAGAAAACCCCAAAGACTCCATCAAAATTTACTAGACTTAATAAATGAATTTGGAAAAGTAGCAGGATACAAAATTAAGGCCACGAAATCAATGGCATTCTTATACACCAAGGAAGAACTCACAGAAAGAGAAACTAAGCAAACAATCCCATTTACCATTGTGGCAAAAAAATTAAGATACCTAGGAATAAAATTAACCAAAGAAATAAAGCACCTATTCACAGAAAACTACAGGTCATTAAAAAAAGAAATAGAGGAAGATATAAAAAAGTGGAAGCACATACCCTGTTCATGGATTGGGAGAATTAACATCATTAAAATGTCCATATTACCCAAAGCAATCTATAGATTCAATGCAATCTCCATCAAAATACCAACGGCATACTTCACAGAATTAGAACAAGTACTTCAAAATTTCATAGGAAACCAAAAAAGACCTTGAATAGCCACAGCAATCTTGAAAAGAAAGAACAAAGTTGGAGTGATCACATTACCAGATTTCAGGTTATACTACAAAGCCACAGTAATCAAAACAGAATGGTACTGGCATAAGATAAGGCATATAGACCAGTGGAACAGAACAGAGAACCCAGAAATGGACCCAAGGCAATATGCTCAATTAATATTTGACAAAGGTGGCAAGCGCATACAGTGGAGTAAGGACAGCCTTTTTAATAAATGGTGCTGGGAAAATTGGACAGCTACATGCAGAAAAATGAAACTAGACCATCAACTTACACCCTACACAAGAATAAACTCAAAATGGATAGAAGACTTAAATGAGACTCATGAATCCATAAAAATCCTAGTAGAAACTGTATGCAACAAAATTTCAGACCTCATACACAGCAGAATTTTCACTGATATATCACCTAAGGCAATAGAAACAAAGAAGTAAATGAACACATGGGACTACATCAAACTCAAAAGGTTCTGCACAAGGAAAGATACAATCATCAAAACGGAAAGGCTACCCACTGTATGGGAGACCATAATTGTCAATGATATATCAGATAAAGGGTTAATTTCCAATAGATATATAGTGCTCATACAACTCCACAGAAGAAAGACAAAGAACCCAATTAAAAAATGAGCAGAGGAACTAAATAGACACCTCTCCAAACAGGACATATAAATGGCTATGAGACATATGAAGAAATGCTCATCATCACTAATCATCAGAGAGATGCAAATTAAAACAAAAATGAGGTATCACCTCACACCTGTCAGAATGGCCACCATCAACAAATCATCAAACAACAAGTGTTGGTGAGGGTGTGGAGAAAAGGGGACTCTAGTACACTGCTGGTGGAAATGCAGACTGGTGCAGCCACTATGGAAAACAATATGGTGTTACCTCAAAAAATTAAAAATTGAACTTCCATTTGACACAGTGATCCCACTTCTAGGAATATACCCTAAGACGCCTGAAACACCAATCAGAAAAAATATATGTACCCCCATGTTTGTAGCAGCACTATTTGCATTAGCTAAGATCTGGAAACAGCCCAAGTGTCCATCAGTAGACGAATGGATATAAAAGCAGTGGTACATATACACAATGGAATACTATGCAGCTGTAAGAAAGAAAGATCTCTTAATCTTTCAGACGACATGGAGGGACCTGTAGAGTATTATCCTAAGCGAAACAAGCCAAGCAGAAAATGACAAATACCACTAAATCTCACTTATTTGTTGAATATAATGAACATAACAGTCTGAGGAATAGGGTAGACCCAGAGACGTGGAAGTGGGGTACAGACTGACAATCCTCAGAAGAGGGGTGTTGGCGGGAGGGAAGGGATAAACCAGAGAACTTATATGCATGTACGCATTACCAATGGACATGGACAACAAAGCCGGGGACGGGGTTGGGGGTATGGGGAAGAGGGTGTCAATGGGGTAAAAGAGGAGAAACATCTATAACAAAAATAATTTTTTTTATAAAAAGGAAGTAACAACCCAGAGAATGAGAGAAACTATCTGTAAATCATAAATCTGATAAGAGGCTTGTATCCAGGGTAAAGAACCCTTCAAACTAGACAATAAAATGACAAATAAACCAATTTATGAAATGGTAAAGGACTGAATAGAAATTTCTCCAAAGAAAATAGACAAATGGCTAATAAGCACATGAAAAGCTCTCAAATCATTAACCATTAGGGAAACACAAACCAAAACCAAAATGACTAACCACTTTGCACCTACTAGGGTGGCTATAAGCAGACAGACAATTATCAATGTTGGTGAAAATATGTAGAAACTGAAACTCTCCTATATTGCTCCTGAGAATGTAAAGTAGCCCAGCTGCTTTAGAAAATAGTTTGGCTGTTTTTCAAATGTTAAACATAGAGTTACCATGTGACTCAGAAAGTCCATTCCTTCAAACATACTCAAGAAAAATGAAAATGTACTTCCACACAAAAACTCATAAATTAATATTTATAGCAGCATTATTATACTAGTCCAAAATGGAAACATCCTAAATATCCACCAAAGGATGAATGGATAAATAAAAAGCTGTATATTCATATAATTAAATAGTATTTGACATTAAAAGGCAATAAATAAATAAATGCTAAATTAATAAAATAAATCCACACTACAAAATGGATAAATCTAGAAAACATGTTAAGTAAAAGAACCTAGTCACAAAATACAACATTCATTGTGATTCCATTTATATGAAATGTCCAGAATATGCTAATCTATAGAGGTAGAAAATAGATTGTTTGCCTAGTGCTGGAAGTTGGAGAGGGGTGAGGTGGAAGGAGAATGGGAGGGATTGCTAATGGGAACAGAGTTTTTAATATATTCTAAACTTCATGGTGATGGTTGCACAACTCTGTGAATATACAAATGTCAATGACATGTACACTTTAGGTGAATTTTATAATATGCAAATTATATCTTTATTAATTAATATATTAATAAATATGTTAAATAATAATATTCATACTTTATTGTATATCATGTCTCCATTATTTTTAAAATGGTCCAGTTTGAAGCTGAACAATCTCAAAGAAAAAGGTAGAATTGTACCTCAGAACAGTACCTCAGAAAATAAAGGGAAAGATCTGTCTCTGGAAGAATAGATTCCAAAATCCAAATATTGTTAGAACTTTCAGTCCTATTCTCTAATATATGTTTATTAGCTTTTGTCTGTCTTACAGAGCATAAAGTTTTTTTCATGTACAGGTAAACATGGTTACAAGTAACTCATGGGTTAAATACTTATAACTTTTTCTACTTCAATTTGTATTTGGGGGTTATATAGGCTTGTTTTAAAAGTCCAACTCCATAATTTACAAGTTATGTGATCTGAGAGATTTATTTTGATCCTGAATTCTTCATCAATTAAATAAAATCAAAAGTACCAATCTCAATTTATTTCAATGATTTAATGAGATAACACATGTACAATGTATAGCATAATATCTAATATCCAGTACATATTGAAAAAACTTGTTCCTAACATAGAGGAAAGTCATTCAGGTCAGTATAGGGAGGTTAGCCCCTAACTTAACAGTCAGTAACCATTCAACTTATGGAGGCCAATCAGATATTTCTTTTAAGAAATTTGAATTAAGAAACATGGGCTTCATGGTGTGGTGTGGGTGGAAGAACCAGTTAATATTTGGAACTAAATCTGAAAGTTTATTATATGGAGTGATATAAAGACCATGAGAGCAATGTGGATATTTCACTTATGAAGGAACTAGATAGTGGGAGAAATAAAATCATGACTTACCCCAACAACTTTTTAAAAAATATGTTTTTATCAATTTTTATTTTTATTTTTAGAGAGAGAGGAAGGGAGAGAGAGAGAGAACCATTGATGTGAGAGAGAAACATTAATTGGCTGCCTTCTGCATGCCCCCTACTGGGGATTGAGCCTACAACCCAGGCATATGCCTTGACCAGGAATCGAATTAGGACCTCTCAGTCTATGTGATGACGCTTCTCATGGATGAACCCAAATATTTTTTTAAATCTACGTTCTCCTACTACATAATCTCAATCAGACTGATGATTTTAAATATCATCTTCATGTCAATAATTTCAAAATTTATATCTAGAGCCCTGTCTACTCCACCGAACTCCAAACTCATATACACAACAGCCTTTTGGATCTATTAGATGTCTAATCGGCATTAGAAAACTCTTGATTCTATCTTTCCACCCTCTGCTCCTCTGCCTGTCTTACCCATGTTAGTAAATGCAACCACAATCTACCAGGTAGTCAAGTCAAAAGTATAGGAATAATTAATTATTTTCCCCCTGATATCTGACACACAATTCAAGAGCTAGTCATATTAGCTTTACTTTCCAAACATATCCAACATACATCAATTTTTCTCCATTTGTGTTGCCAACAACTTAGTTCATCTCTTACTGGTATGAATGCAACTGCCATTTGACTAATCTCCTTACTTTCATTCTTGGCCCCTCATGATCTATTTCATAATCACAGTGGCACAAAATTGACCCTTTAAAAATGTAAGTAAGGCAATTATTGAGAGAGGCACTGCAATATATGAAGACTGTGAATTTTAGCAATAACACGTGTGTACTTCATGTTAATGGTCCATTATTGTCCATCTCTCCCTCCAACAAACATATATAGTAAGAATGCCATGTGAAAGTCAGTACACAAAAATTTAAATCATTCAATAAATATCATTATCAATATTATTAAAGTATTGATCAATATTATTACAGAATTTATTGAATGAGTAGAATCATTGTATTAAACTATACATGGACTATTGCCTTAAGTCCTCATAAAAATCCTATGAGGTAGTTAATATTATAATCCATATTTTTAATATAAGGAGACTGAGTTTTATGAAGTGAAAATCAAAATCTTAAAGGAAACATAAGAGTAATACCATGGAGAAAGAATCCAATATTGAATGAGTAAGTCACATTAATGGAGAACAACAAAGTAAAGATCTATAAAGTCCACTTCTGAGACTTCAGAGACTCTCTTGATCTAGTTGCTATGAAGCATAACTTTATCACATTTTCTCTTCTTGTGGTCTGATGTTTAGTTTTTTTGGGGAAGGATCCCACATACATGCATCATTAGAGGTCTCTTTAAGTTAAATAAAAATGAACAGAACTAAATTACTTTTTCTAGCCCCCTTATGTTACTTAACTAAGAAAAATTGCAAAGTAACTTGGTTATTTACTCCTAAGTATTCAATTATTTTCACATCACTCAGTGCTACGTTGACAGGAATTAACAGGTGATTGAAATTTAATAACTTCTTATTTTCTTTTCAGTACAAGGTTTTCAAGTCTCTGATATATTCCCAATGAAATTTCTTTACATTGTGCAATAGGAGAGTTTCATTAAAAGTAAGTAAAGTGCCCTGGCTGGTTTGGCTTAGCAGTTGTAGCATGGGCCTTGTGGATCAGGGAGTTGGGGGTTTGATTCTAGTCAAGGGCATGTACCTCGGGTGTGGTTCAGTCCCTGGCCATGGTAGGTATCCTATGGGAGGCAACTAATTGATGTGTCTCTCTCACACTAATGTATTTCTCTCTCTCTCTCTCTCTCTCTCTCTCTCTCTCTCTTTCTCTCTCTCTCTCTCTTCCTCACTCCCACTCTATCTGACAATAAATGGAAAAATATCCTTGGGTGAGGATTTAAAAAATAAGTAAAGCATGATTCTACATGCAGAAAGAGATTTCCAGATATTAGAGGTCCCATTTCGTATCTTTATTTGGTCCAAATTTTCAAAATTACATTGAGAACTTCTGTGTATAATATGGTAACAGTCTTAGCCATCCAATATTGTCAACACTTTTTCCCCTTTTTATATCCTCCAAATACTCCTCAACTTCATAGATTTCCCTCCCTTTTGGATCTTAAGTTTTGATCTATCAACACACTACTGTTATCCAAATTTCTTTCAATGACTCCTTGTTACTATTTACTTCTTTTCCAAATCACTCTAAACACTGTTTTTGCTTTGCTCAGTATTCTTAAAGTCAAATCCATTAGTATTCAACATCACCCAATTTGTTTTCTTTTTCATCGCCATAATTCAAATTTTCTGTATCTTTTATTTTCTCTCTTATACTAGGTTTGTGGAATTATCTGGACAAATTTTTGTCCCTTTTCATTATATTTTATTTTAATGCCTTTTTGGTCACAGGGACAATTCTGCCAAATTAATCCATTCAGGTCTTTGTAAAATGTATCTTCTCGCTTGTCAAGAACTTCTGTTTATGGAACTCTGAGATCTGTAACCTGCTTTTCACTTCACATGTCTTCTTTTCATTCCAAAGTCATAACATTCAAATGGAAGGAATGAAAATGCCAACAAAGTCTATTAGATGTTCTCCTAGAACCTCAAAAACCTGAGTTGTTTTCTAGCTTTGGGATAAGTGCATTATTTGCATGCATTTGATTACACTGGGTTCGCAGCTGCCTAGTCAATTCAATAGGTCATAGTTATCTGGATATGTTTCAACTTTCTGATTCACTCATCTGGGTTAGTTACTATTACCTATGTGCCTCATTACTAGCAGTTTCTCAATAATTTTGTGGAGGAGAAGAGAATGAAAAGGGAGAAATTGCTTCTAATTACCAATTTCTAAGCCACTTCTCTATGTGTATGAATTGTTACTTCTTCAGAAGGGTTAATAAGACACTTGTAAAGAGATTCACATGTATTGAATGATGCTCTCAAAGTATTTTTATATTATTTTCTACAGCATGAAAGATCTTTCCATTTAGCAACCTTTTGACACTGACCCACAGAAACATTTGCTCAGGAATGCAGAGGGCATGTTTACTCCATTTACTGCTGAAACTGATTCATGCAACTATGAAAAAGGCATACAATTTTTTAATTTATTTATTTTTATTACTGATGTCTCTCCTTTTTCCCCCACTGATTCCCCCCTCCCCATCTTTCCCTGCCCTGTCCCCAGCTTTGTTGTCCATGTCCATTGTTCATGTATACATGCATATAAGTTCTGTGGTTTATCTCTCTCCCACCAACCCATCTTCTGGGGATTGTCAGTCTGTACCCCACTTACACATCTCTGGGACTACTCCATTCCTCAGAAAGTTATGTTCATTATATTGCACAAATAAGTGAGGTCATATACTTGTCTTTCTCTGTTTGGCTTGTTTTGCTTAGGATAATACTTTCCAGGTCCCCTCCATGTTGTCTCAAAGGATAAGAGATCTTTCTTTCTAGCTGCATAGTACTCCATTGTATATATGTATCACAGCTTTTTCATCCATTTGTCTACTGATGGATATTTGGATTGTTTCCAGATCTTAGTTATTGTAAATGGTGCTGCTACAAACATGGGGGTACATATATTCTTTATAATTGTTGTTTCAGGCTTCTTAGGGTATATTCCTAGAAGTGGGATCACTGGGTCAAATGGCAGTTCAATGTTTAATTATTTGAAGTACCACCATATTGTTTTCCATAGTGGCTGCACCAGTCTGCATTCCCACCAGCAGTGTACTAGAGTCCTCTTTTCTCCACATCCTCGCCAGCACTTGTCATTTGATGATTTGTTGATGGCAAAAAGGCATACATTTTAAACATGTTTATCCCTCAGAGCTAACAGCAAATTATTCTTCAGCTGATTCCTTCAAGGTTTTTGTCATATCACACAAATTGCAGTTTGTATTTGCCCCTAATTGCAACATTTTTCACGTGACTCCTATTTTTTAACTGAAATGCATTGATCTGAAAAATCATTAGTATACTATGTGAGAAGGTGGAGACACTAGATTTACTGACTTGGATAATAAAATGAATGTTGTGCATTATATATATATTTAAATTACTGAATTCCTTCTGTGAAGGTTAAAATAAAGGTTACTGAACAAAAAGTACCAACCTTGACTGTAGTTTCAAAATTTCTGCCTGCTTTTGTAGACACATCATCATATCTTTTTTTCAGATCATATATTCCATTTTGACATTAATATTGAAATTTACCAAAAATAAGTTTTAAAAAGATCTAGGAATACTGATGTAAGTATTGAGCAGAACTTCACAACTTTAGTGGAAATTCTTCACAGACCAAACATGTTTTCTTCTACCTCCTTGGAAAATAAGCACTATTAAATATCTTAAATATTCCTTGCATAGATACTAAAAACCATAAACAGAATGTATAAATATCAAGTCTATTTACAAGTAAAAATAAAACTCACTAAACACATAGAAATCTGAATTAATATAAGAGCATGTCCAAGGATGAAAACATTCAGTAGCAGAAAGATATATATGAATGATCCATCTTTTTGAAGGAAACTTTATAAGCACATATCAAATTAAAAATTTTATTCCCTTTGATGTATTGTTCCTACTACAATCATGTGTCCCTTAATGACAGAGATGTGTTCTAAGAAATGCATTGTTAGGTAATTTTGTCATTATGCAAACATCACAGTGCACTTGGACAAGCTTAAATGATACAGCCTACTACACACCTAGGCTATATGGTACAGCCTAATGCCTCTAGGCTGCAAATCTGTGCAGCATGTTACTGTACTGAACACTGTGGGCAACTGTAACACAATGGTAGGCATTTGTGTATCTAAACATATCTGACATAGAAAAGATACAGTGAAAATATGGTATAAAAGATAAAAATGGTACACCTGTATAGGGCACTTACCATGAACAGAGCATCTAGGACTAGACGCTGGTCTGGATGTGTTAGTGATAAGAACTGAGTGACTCTGAAGGCCTTCACTACTGTAAACTTTATAAACACTGTCCCACAAGCCCTCCTCCTGTTTCCTTGCGACAGGGTCAGAAATAGGGCATCTAAGCTATCAGTAACACTCCATGAACAGGGATGTGCGCTGGACCCTTTGGAAATATTGGGGAGACACTGGCTGTGTGAGGTATAGATCACTATAATGACTGTCAGGAGGGAGTGAAAGATGGTCTGAGGATTACTAGGAATAAGAAATCAGACGGCACAAAGTGCTCTCTCTGGCATTGAATTGAGGAAAGAAAGAAAACTTCTCTGTACATCATTACAACCTAAAAATATTTCCAAAGTACAGGCACAGGCTGGCTCTATATTACCACTGAAAGCTCTTACTAAAGTGACAGTGGCATTTAATACTTGTTCAGGTAGCTCCTGTGACCTGTGTCCTTGTTCAAGGTCTTAGGTCCTAAGCAAGAATTCACAGCAGTGTTCTCTGAAGACCATCACTTAGGTCTGGGAGGGCTGTAGTGCCCTCTGAATATATAGCGCTGGGGAAACAGGCTCCTCTGTGCTGAAACAGGTCAGTGGCTGACTGACGGGGATATAATCTGTGCATTCAATATTGAATGAGAGGGAATCTCTTGTCGAGCCCCATAGATATTCCCCCATCAGAGGAAATAAAAATTCCTCCTGCATTATATATCTTTCCATTTCTCGCAGAAAATTCAGCTCCAGCACTGTCAAATATGTAGTCCTGTCAATGACTGAAATGTCACTGTGTGGAACATGACTGTATTAGAAATATGTTCCACAGAAACACATCACAAGAATGTTCACTGAGTAGTATAAGAGTAATTAGAGACAGATGAAATATTATACTAGGTAGATATGTTAACTATGGTTGATCTATATTTTAGAATATATTACAGGTATTAATATAGCTCATTAATCATTCAAATAATTCAATAAATATTTATTAAGAACCTGTTATGTGCCAGAGCATGATCTGTATATCAATGAATATATAATACAAAGTTTCTGTTTTCATGGAATGTTTATTAGGTGACAGCTATTTAAAAATTAAATGTAAAAGAAATATATAAAAATAAAAAAATATGAGTGGTGAAAAGTACTAAGAGAAAAATGAAGTGAGATATGGTAAGAGAGCTGTGAGTGAATGAGGGAGGTGTTCTTTTATAGCAGTTAATCAGGGAACGCTTCTCTGATGTAGTGATATTTCTAACTTAAGTAAAAGAGGAATCCAGGAAGAAATTTGGTGGCATAGCATTAAAGCAAGAGAAAATAGATCAAAAGGCATGAGTTGGGCGCATGCAGGGCTTATCTGAGAAACAGCCAGGGTCCAATGTGACTAGAGTTCAGTGTGCAAGGGTGGGAGTGGGTAAGAAATTAGTTCAAAGAGATAGCTGAGAGGCAAGACCGCCAAGGCTCCAGCAGGCAAGAGTGAGGATTTTGGCTAACTCTTAATTAGAGTTCAAACCACTATAAGGTTTTGTCTGGAGAAATGACAAGCTCTGACTAATACATTAAGTGGGTCATTCTGGCTGCTGTCTGGATAACAGCTTCAGGAGGCAAGTGAGGAAGGGACATCAGTGAAGATGCTATTTAACAGTCCAAGTGAGAGGAGACGGAGCCTGGATTTATATTGCAGCAGTACATGTAATGATTTGAGATATAGTTTAAGGTTGACCTGATAGAACTTGCTAATGATTTGGATGCAGGGTATAAGAGAAGGAGGGAATGGCAAATATGAGGTCAGTATGTGCTGATATAGAAAGCTGCCTATGATATGTCAAGTGAAATAAAATAAATCTGCATAAAAATGTGTCAAATAGACCATTTTTATTATTTTTTTAAATCCTGGAAGATACCAAGTTATAATAGCAGTTAACTCTATAAAAGAAGGCAAAAGCTGCAAACTTTCACATTTCATTTTACTTCATGGACTTTGGCATTGAGATTTTGGGCATTCTAGATTTTATAACTTTTGTAACTTTTAAAACAATTTTAAAAGTGCCTTACTGTAGAAGTGTTGCTGACATATATGATTAATTTTTAAATTAGAAGTAAATTTAGTTCTGATAATTAACATAATTTTCAATAATTAAATACTAAATTAATTTCCCGATACTTCTCAATAGATAGTGATTTAATAATTAAAAATTTAAATCTTATACTTTATTTTTAATTATATAAAAATTAAATTTAATTTCTGAATTCAATTTATCATTTAGAAAATAAAATAAAATATTTGATTGGCAAACAACAAAGCATGTAAACCTAAGTACATGGTGTACAGTGAAAAAACAGGCTGTGAAAAATCCGAAAATCCTGAATTCAAATACTGACCCTGACACTCGTTAATAGAGAGCAGAAAACATACCTGTCACATGCTAGTCTCTGTATTCTGTGGTGCTTTACAGGCCGTTCAACAGAAGTCTCAGACCACAACTAGCTCACACTCCTCTGAACAGGTGTATGGTGGATGCTAAACAATGAGGGTACCTTCCTGGTACAATATGAAGCAATGAAACAAATATCAACTTGGGTGATGAGAAAGGACTAAGTTTTCTAAGAACCTAGCTGTTAGGATTAGCAATCATCTCTGCTCTTAGCGTGAAACAAGTCAACCAGTTTCCTAGGTTGCAGAGAAACAAGAAATGGAAAAAATCTCTTTAATTCTTATGTTTTTTCCTCCTCAGAGGCCATGCTACTTTCTATGACCACCCCAGGCCATAAAGACCTTTTTTTTTTTTTTTTCTGAATTGATATAAATATAAGAACTATGATACCAAGTTTGCATTTATAATGTACTCATTGCATTGTTTTCTGTCTGTAAAAAGGGACCCAGCTGCATAATACAAACTGGAATTGTCAATTAAAAAATGTGATTTTAACCCATGACATCAACACATTAATTTGAGTAAATTTAAATGATTTATTTAAACTTACTAATCTTAGAGATCTATATCTATAAAATAAATATATCTTTCACCTGCAAGTTTTAAAACTTTTATGTGTGTGTGTGTCTGTATATACACAGACACATAAACATAGATACATACAAATATGTTTGTGTGTATATATACATATATATTTATATACATACACACATGTATATACACATAGATAGATATAAATATAACCTTTATTATGAGACAAGATTAGAGGGTTGAACTAAATTATCTCTCAGTCCCTGGACTGCTTCTAAGGGACTATAATCACTTCTTACAGCTTCTTTTGAAATTTGCTTAATTCATTGGGAGCAGGTATTTGTAGAGGTATTACTTATCTCACCTGTCACTATGAAGTCATGAAGCTAATCTATTTATGACCCTTTCTTCTTCCCTGAAAAATATAAGTTTAACACATTAATTCAATATTTACTAATTACCAGGTTAATGAAGTTGTTTTTTCTCTATCTCAACCTGTCAAAAATGTTCCTTGCTCCCTTAGAAATTATTGCCCCATCTCTTTTCAGTTTTGCTAATTCATACTATACTATACAGAAATTGGAGCAAATTTGTCTCATAAAATATAAAGAACAATACATTATTATTTACTTTATATGTAAATAAGGCTAATGACTAAAAAACTTAATCTCATTGAGTATTTCCTCAATGAAACATCAAAAGGTTAAGATTTATAATACAATTTGGACTACCATTCTAGTTCTATCCAAATCAATACTGTCTTAGACCAGCGATTTTCAACTGGTATGGCACAAGAATTTTTAAAACATGCAGTATCTGACTGTTTGATCAGGGACACTGACCTCTTTTCCCTTAGATTGTCAAATATAAAAATGACAACAGCCAACACAACAATAGTCATCAAGTGAATGAAACAAAATTATACCTATTTTCTTTTTTATCAGATGGGCAAAAAATATGTTTTTTGGTGTGCCACAGAATTTTAGTAATTAGTGTATGTGTGCCACGAGTTAAAAGAGGTTGAAAATCACTGTCTTAGATCATAAGGAAAAGAGAGTAGCCATATATGCAAAAGTTGCTTTACAGTTTCCAGGCAGATGAAATTATAAATGCTTCTGAATTCATATAAAATGTTGAAACCAATAGCCTATTTTCAAACAAGTCAATAAAACACATTATTTTGGCCAAGTATTTGTTTTAATGCCCGACTTTGTTCATTTAGTTTAACAAATTTTCTAAGTAATTACTATTTAAAAATCAGTTTATTAGACCTCATAGGAGACAGAAACATAAATAGTATATTAAAATGTGAACACTTCTCTCAGGTAGTTCACAATTTAGTGCTAAGGAAAGAATAATAACAACAAAACATATTCCTTAAACAATGATAGAATACAAGGCAAATATAATAAAAGCTACAAATCTAGTTTAGATTACTGTGTATTTCTCTGTTGAAAAGTTAGCAAGAGAATTATAAACAGAGAGATGTCTTAAACTCTAGAAGTACCAGACTTTGATTAAGTTGACATGTGGACATACTATTCCAACATTAACTCTTATACACATGCAAAGATAAATCCAACTTTTTGCATACCTATTATTTCAGAATGAAAAATACCTGGTGTATATTACCTATTGCTCTTCTTAGATATTTCCTTTAAAAATAAAATTCATTTATTAGTTCTTTAATTATGTTCCTATAGTCAAATTTAAATTATTTTCTAGTTCTTCATGTTTATATACTTTGATTATTGGTAGGCAATTATATCTTTAAAAAGTCTCAACTGTATTTTTTAAAAAATATATTACTTATAATTATTATGTGCAACCTCTATTCATAGAATTACTGTTATTCCTCTTTATTGCAATGCATTTCAATATTTTGGGTGGAGTTTCATTATGTTTCAAAATATACAAAATCTGAAATTTAAGTTTTGAGATCAGTCTGTAAGTAAAATATATCATTTTAAGGTGGTTGTGCTAACTCACTGACTGGCATCTCCAGAGTCTTCCCAGGTATAAAAAATTGATATTATATAAATACTTATTTTAAACTCTCACTGAAAATCCAGAACAATATATAAATATTGAGTTTGAAGTATTAAAAAAGACCATTATAGAAACTACCTACTGTCTTTTATGTAGTACACACAGAAGAGCTTGAAAAAGTTGGTAATAACTTTTATAGTAATTTAACTTCGTACTCTCATTATAATGGATTAATAACAGCTTGATGTTTTTAAGTTTGTATAATATAAAACCATGACATTTTAATTAGCTAATTTTGCATGCTTTAAAGCCATTACATTTTCAAAAATATTTTGGGGAAGCCAGATGTTTGTCACTGATAATTTTTTTAAAGTAATAATTAAGAAACAAATGGTGAGTTCAAAGTAAAAATATAAATTTTTAAATCTTCGTAACTCTGGGGCCTAAAGAAAACAAATTTCCATAAAAAACAAATCTTTCTACTTAAAATATATATGCTACTAATGAATATGTTGTTTTCCTAGAAACTTTTCCAACCTGGCTCCTATGGAGCTGCAGCATGTACATCCAGAGGAGAAGTAACATCAGGGTCTGGTGAGGCGGTCTCTTCAGTGCCTTCTTGAATTTTCCCCCCTTTTAGCAGTGTTGAAAATAGGTCTGGAAAAGCATAGGAAAGCTATATCAAATTTTCCTTAGGAGGTTTTTTCCATAGTGTTTTAGCAATGTTGCAGGGTGAAGGTGTTATATGATACGACATTACGTATTTATTTTCACTAATGAGTCCTCTCATGTAAAATTAACAATATCCTCAAGATAAATAAAATTGCATTGTATGAACTCAGATCAGGCTATATTTTAACATATGCATGTATGAGTCAGATCAGAAGCATCCTTAGAACTATGCATACGTAAAAATGATTTCTGAGAAAAACTGTACTATTTTCAATGGTATCCTTTATACAAAATGAAATAGGATGCTTCAGAACTACTTAGGACTTTTGATGTACTATCTTTATAAGCTAAATTTGCAAAAATATTTAAATATTACATGCTCTTATTTAGTATAAAGTATAAAGTCCATTGTTTAATAAGGATAAATAAGAATTATTTCCATGTGTACTACATAGATTGTTTTACATATACATGCCATATATATATTAATTTTATATATATGTGTGTGTTTATCAAAGATGAAAATATCACTAATTTAATTTCTAACTTTAAATTAAATATTTATGATCCTTAATTTGTTCAAATAATCAATATAATTAGTTACAATGTAAAAATTATATTTTGGCATAATTTCCTCTCAATATTGACTGTATGACATGTAGTAAAACTATTATTGATTTATTGGTAGTTTTCTAAAATTTATTAAAATGTTATACTATAAGTATACTCTTCATGTTTAGTGAAAACAAACAGTAACAAGTACTTACAGAGGTTGCTAAAACAGTAACCATTAATCTAAGTGCTCTCAGTGTTACTGAATTATTTAAATTTGTGCAGGCCCGGGTGGACATTAGAGAACCAATATTATTTGAATACCTGTATTGCAATTCTAAGTGCATATAAATTATAAATGGTATCACCACTCTTTATGGTGCTAGTATATAAAAACAGGTAGTGAAAAAGACTTAAGTTTTATAATCCTAAGAGCAAAGATAATATTTAGGGCTAGCATATGTAAAGGACTTTTCTAACACATATTTTCATATTTAGGATAGTCCTTTAGGAAGAAGACAACTGAACTATGTGATTCTACTAAGTACTTAATTTATTAATACTAATTTCAACTTTATTTTTCTTCCTAATTGACCATTATTGAATTAACAACTTTATCTAAACTTCACTAATAGTTGAAAATATTTTAAAATAATATTATAAACTAATTTTTATAAATATTCCTATACCCAATTACCATATGACTATCACATAGTTATATATACAGTAAAATTTTAGTTACTCAATATGTAGTTTGCTTAACAAAATGCAAACTCAGTTGATATATCTATCTCTGCTTGATGTATCTTATCTAATTATTCTAGAAATCTGTGTTTGGTTATTTCAAAGCCACTGTTTAAAAATAATAAGATATGTTGAAAAAATAGTTTGACAAAACAAATAAACACTTATGAAAATAATAATTTGCAGTTAAGATTAGAAAACCCAAATGTGTTAATTTAATTACTTTAATATTAATGGCATAATAAGATGAAATTAAAATTTATCTTAAACAGTAACTCTTAACAGCAGAAATGAGACTAAAGTTGCAAGGAAGGAATATTTTGTAGAAATTATGCTGGCTCCATGAACACTGATGATATTTAAGTTAAAAATCAAAACCATCTAGTAGGTTTGAGTGAAATATTATATTTACAAACAGCCTTCTTTATGACTTAAATATCTGCAAATTTATCTCCCCTTTGAATAAAACTAATTGAAACAGGATATTTCACATTTTGAAAGGAAAATTCTATTAATAAACTACTTTAACATGAATAACACAATATTGTGTGTGTGGGGGGGAACCCTAAGAACAACAGGAACTTCTAAGGTGAAGGCATTCATCAACATAATGTTGCAGACACTTAAAGAAAATGATTTAAAACTAGACAATCAGAAAACCTGCTAAATTTAACGTATGCTCTGTAGGCAACTGGTTGTGACAAAAAGTCTACAAAATAGAAGTTGGGATGATGTTAAGCGAATGACAAGTATCACATGATCTCACTTATATATGGAATTTAATGAACAAAAAAACTGATAAACAAAACAGATCCAGAGACATGGAAGCAGGAAACTGAATGAAGAATCTCAGCAGTAAGGGCCGGGGGAAGACTTAACCAAAGAACTTATATACATATATACATAACCCATAGACAGAGAGTCACGTCGTGAAGGCCAGGGGTGGGCTGAGAGCGGGGTGGAGGGGGTCAATGGGAGAATTAAAGGGGGTATCAGTAATACTTTCAATAATAAAGATAAATTTTTAAAAATCAGTTGTAATTTAATCAAATAAAAATCTTATCTACAAAAACAAGAGTTCATAAGAGTTTATAAAGGATTCAATGTTAAAATACATCTTTTAAATGTGAAGGTATCAAAGTTAAGACATACATTAACTGTAAAATTTGTTTGATTTTCATAAATTTCTGGCCAATAAATTGTTGCTTTATGCAATGAAGAAAAATTGAAAAGAGCAGACAGTGGTAGAAAAGAAGCAGGGAAAAGATTATTGCTGAACAAAAGCACAATCCAAGAGAAAACTTTTCAAAGTTCAGACAGATAAACCCAGCATATTATACAGGTGAAATTAGTGAAAACTTTATTTTCCATGATTTGATAATTAAATATAGAGTTCACAAGACACAGTAGCTGTAATAGGAGAAAAATGGCAAGTTTTTCTTTGAAAGAGTACATCAAATGATTAGATAGACATGATACATTGTACTAGTTGACATTAGCAAAATTTTAAATATCAAATTACTTTTGGAATTTAGTCAGTATAAGAGATATTTTCTGCTTCTGATAATGGTCAAGTAGTGTATGTTGGACTAAGTCTGCTAATAATAATACACTCTGGTCAAAGGGGGTGATGAGGACACTGGACGAGATTTAAGGGAGGCAGAAACTAAGGAAGATAAGATCCTTGAAAGAAAAGTATCACACTGGTAGAGTTTCACACACCCCTCCTACACTGAGGGCACCCCTTGGTCTATAACAGATGACTATAATAGCATCAAGGGGAAGGTGGCTGGAAGGGGAGAGAAAGAGCTTAAGCAAAAATCTGCTGTTATTTGTTTATATAGAGGTAGGACATTGGTCTTTCAGAGCAGCTAGCAGTTGGAGATGGGCGAGCAGTTGTGGGGAGCCAGAAAAGGGGAAACAAGAGGCAGCATATACAAACTCCTCAAACCTTCTCTAATCAAACTGCTCTTGTTCTGGGCAAGACAAAGCAGTCCAGAGGAAACCAGCTAGGAGCCTGAAGACGCTCAGTGGAGGTTTTAGTAGCTGCCCACCCCAAGAAAGATAGGTTTGCATTTCAACGTCCCAACAAACAAACACAGAGGTTTTGTACACACTCTGGCTTTCCTTTGAAATACCAGAAAAGCCATACCTTAGAAATAAAGACCATGTCTCCCGAATAAGGGATTGTCTCTGCAACTAAGTACAAAACCATATAGCCTTAAATAGCTCCAACACAGCCTGAAACCAAGCCTCCAAAAAATAAAATAAAATAAAAATCAAGGTGATCAGCAAGTAATTTAACTGCCTGCTAGAAGAAAAGTCAAAAAAAAATTAAAGAAAAATTAAAATATCCAGAGTCTCTAAAATATATTATAAACAATATCCAGTAGACAATAAAAAATGACTAAGCACATAAAGAAACAGGAAATTGTGACCTAGTATAAACAAACATACAAACGAGATGTTAAACTTAGTGGAACAGACTTCAAAATGGTTATGATAAATCTGTTGAAGAATCTGCAAGAAAAGATGACTATAATGAATAAAGATATAAAAAATTTCAGGAGTGATATAAAAACTGAAAAATAAAACAAAGCAACCAATGGAATGGAACAATGCAATAGCTGAAATAAATTTTAAAAAAATCCATTGTATGAGATTAAAAACACATTGGATAAAATAGAAAAAAGGATCAGTGAACCTGAAACAGAAGTTAATAGAAATCATCCACATCAAAGTACACAAAGGGGTGGGGGATTGAAAAAAGAAAAAGGAATAGAATCTCAGTGACCTGAGGGCCAGTATAAAAATGTCTTGAGTACATATTTTCAGAGTCCCAAATAGAGAGGAGAGATTAGAGCAGATATATTATTTTAAAAAAATGATGACAAAAAGATTTCTAAATTTCATAGCAGAGAGAGTTCAGCAAATCACATGCAAGATAAAAAACAAAACAAAACAAAAATGTTTCTTTTTAAAATTCTGAACTTGGTGAATTTTAATTACAGATATCACTTGTTTTAGACCAAACTGAAAACCAATAAATGACTTATTTGATAAATGGCTATAAAAATAGTAAAGTTGTTGCAAAGAGTAGTTTGTGATGAATTATCAAAAGCATTACATTCTAGAAAACATCAGAGATTTTAGTTATTTGAAATTCTAAGAAACTGAATTTAAAATATAATCATAACCTTAAAGTATTTCTTGAAAAGTTTAAATATTGCGATGGAACAAGCGATGTTTGTGAGTTGGCTTTTTTCTTTTTGTACATTTTATAAATGTACTAGGAGTGGGCAATGATGGAAAAAACGGAGATATCTGTAATACTTTCAACAATAAAGATACAGTTTTTTAAAAAACCATTGCTCACATTACACTATTCCCCATTTAGGATTGGTTGTAGATACTGCATTTTTT
This sequence comes from Molossus molossus, assembly GCF_014108415.1. Lineage (NCBI taxonomy): Eukaryota > Metazoa > Chordata > Mammalia > Chiroptera > Molossidae > Molossus > Molossus molossus. Next base: position 88,174,729 of record NW_023425388.1, read on the forward strand.
TCTTGGTGTGTCAAAATAGAATGAAGATATGGAATCTATCTTTTAGAATGAAGTATTTAGCTAATGATCATTGATACTGCATGAAGTACTGCAGTTCAAAGACACACATTGGAAATAGTTAAAAAGGGCCTGAGAGCTAGTAAAAGCCACGATCAGACAATTTATGAAAAAGAAATACCAATGGTCAATTCCAATGACTAACTAGCAAGCAATGTAGTACAAAGCAAAACATTTTTTAGTGAGAGAGATACATCGATTGGTTGCCTCCTACACCCCCCCGATCTGGGCCAGAGACTAAACTGCAACTGAGGTACATGCCATTGACCAGAATCAAACCCATAACTCTTTGGTCCAAGGCTGATGCTCTAACTGCTGAGCTAGACCAGCCAGGGCTTAACTAAAGAATTAACAATAGATGAATGACGAAGAAAGGTCTGCAATTTTTAAAGCTTACAAATCCAATAACTAAATACATCATTACTAGAAGATATATGTACTAAGGCAATTTAATTTTTTTCTAAATATTGCAGAGTAATTCTATTGAGGATTCATCAATTTTTTTTGTTATTTATAATTCATATGACTTAACTAATATGATATATGTTAAATACTCCTCCCTTCCCTCTCCCCAACTCCTCCCCCCTACACTTTCATCTTTTTTTCTCTCTCTTTCTCTCTCTCATCAAGGCAGACTGATGAATTTTAATATACTTAATATGTTTCAATCAACTTCAATCATGCTTTTTGATGCTTAAATTTTCACAATATTGGTCAATAGAAGCTCCATCTACCTGGCTTCTATGCTATCACAATGTATTTATACACACAATGTATTAAAAGTTACGAGTTTCTGGTGAATTGCAAAATTATCACTGGAAATTATTTATTATTCTTTAGTTATTCTCATTGAACAGCTCTATGAAGAAATTTGCCATTGTTAATTCATGACAATCATAAATATTTTAACAACCTATATTAAGAGAAAAACAATCATCATAAAAAAGCATGATTTAAAAAATAATAGATTAAATTTTCTGAATATTTGTTGTTTTAAAATTTTAACCAAGTAATATCATAATAAATATAAAAACTGTTCATGTAAAATGAATTTGGAGTTGACTAATATGTATATCCAGTTATTTATGTATGATCTGGTTTAAAAAAGGTGCTTACTGATTTTCTTTTTCTTTTATCTTCACCCAAGGACATTTTTGCATTTATCTTCAGATAGAGCAGGAGGGAGAGAGGGGGGAAGAGAGAGAGAGAAACATCGATGCAAGAGAGACACATCCAGTGCTTGCCACACACACAACCCCAACCCGGGCAAGGACAAACTGCAATTGAGGCACATGCCCTCAGTGGGAACCAAACCTGGGACTCTCTGGTCCGCAGGCCAACACTCTTAACTGCTGAGCCAAACCAGCCAGGGCAGTGCTTACTGATTTTTAATTATCACATGATTTTTATCAATTTCAGAGGTAACATGTTCTCACTGTAGTACTAATCATGAAGAAAATTAAAATCACGTAACACTGGCACCAGCGAGCTTATATTATGTATATTTTCCTAACTATTTTCCAAGATAAAGTTATACATGTAATCTCAGTCTTAAAGTGAAACATAATTAGTATAAAAAAAGACAGTATCATTGGATATGTGTATTAGAATTAACTTCTTTTTCTTCTACAGTTAATGACCTTAAAAATTTCTGAGCAGAGGATGACTTAAATTTAATGCCCTTTGATAATCCATAAAATTTTGGATTAAATAAAATTTCCTTCCTCTTAAAAGGCTACAAAGAAAAGTAGTATCTCAAATTCTACTCAAAACTGGAACAAATTATTTATTCTACTATTTTATTCTATGTCTGTAAATTTAAATTATATCAATTTTCATTGCCGAGAATAAGACATTTTATTTCATTAGAAACCACTATATGGATCTATATTTACTTTTTTTTATAAACTAGGGGTCAGTCTTACTGAAAACATACAAATATACACATACATATATATATATATATAGTAAAATTTATATCTATTAAAATATAGAGATACACTATCATAAAAAATAAATAGTAAGTCCTCCTTAAAGAAATAAATTGCAAGGGAAATGTCTACATATCGACACAGGATAGTTTATCTAAATGAAAATATGTTTGTGGGTTTAATTATTTTTGTAAAAAGAACTTAATGACAAAGAGAAGTTTGACACTAGCTTTAGGAACACCTAAAGGGCAGGTCTTTGGCACTAAATAGGCATTTATTTAATATATTGTGAATTAAATGAGTAAAAGGAATGTTTTCATTTTGTTCAATATTTTCTTCTACTTTATACTGTAATGTGAGGAAGGAGATTTTTCTAATTGATCTGATAGGTAGATGAGAATTAAACCCTTATATTCCTTATATTTTTCATCACGTAATCACTTTTTCCATCAATTAATTAGGTTTGATTTCAAAATTTTAATGTAAACATCTTTGTTGTAGGAAGACACATCATTAACAAAGAAACCTCACAGAAATTTAAACAGGATCCTTAGATCTGTCTCTCTCCCTCATCCCCCATAATATTGCAACAATGTGCCTTACCAGTTGTGAGTTTACTGGCAAAGCAATTTCCAAAATAAATGGATATAAATTTTTTAAAATGTAAACTGTTTTGGTAAATTTTAAAAAAATTTTCCTTCACCAACCATTTATCATGATTAGAAGCTAAAAATAAAATAGGCTTCTTTTGTCTTTGCCTCAACTTAATTTGCAATGAAAATATTTTGTGTAGACTTTAAGAAATCTTTGCCTACTTCTTAGGTAATGATATTATCCTACTGTTTTTGTTTCCAAGCAACATTATGGTCTTAGCTTGTATGCTACTACTTAGAAAATTAATTTTAATTTTAATGATTATTTGAATAAAATAACTGGGAAACTCTCAAAGAAACACTTCACAACTTACATACAGATCTACACTCAGAAATATACTATCATTTTATACACTCTTCTTTAATGACTAGAATAATACTTGAATAAAACAATATGAAATAAAAATATCTACTGTACTTATTAGCACAAAGAGCTTGCAGTAAAGTGATTTGTCAAATAAAGAAATATTAAGAAAAGTATTATTAGACATGGACACACATTTCTGCTTTGGCCAAAGGCACTGACTTTTACATCTATGAAACTTTAAATAGTCCCCAATACCTGAAAGTTATTTCAGCCAATTATAATTCCTGCCTCAGCAGACTGAAGATCGTTTCTCTTACTGAACTAGACATATATTTATATAAAATACCCTAAAGCAAAACTAAATGAAGTGCCTAAAAGAATCATTTTAAAGCAAGAGACAACATTTTCTGTAGATGATATTAATGTTCGTTTATGAATTTATATGGCATCTATTACTCTGTCACTAACTTTAACTGAATTATTCCCCAAACATTTTTATGTATTTTATGTAAAGATGTGTAAATTTCTTTATTTTTTAATTTTAATCTTATTATTTATTTATTTTTGTTACAAATGTTTCTCCATTTTTCTCTCATTGATACCTCCTCTCAATCCCCCCCCCCCCCCCGCATTATTGTCTGTGTCCTTCTTTATGCATACATGTGTATAGGTTCTCTGGTTCATCTCTTCTCTCCCCTCACATCCACCTCTTCTGAGGTTTGCCAATCTATACCCCACTTCCATATCTCTGGGTCTATTTTGCTCCTCAGTGTATTTTGTTCATTATATTTCACAAGCAAGTGAGATCATGAGGTATTTGTCTTTCTCTGGCTTATTTTGCTTAGCATAAGGCTCTCATGGTCCTCCCATGTCATCTCAAAGGATATGAGATCTCTCTTTCTTACAGCTGCATAGTGTTTCATTGTGAGTATGCATGACAGCTTTTTTTTATCCACTCATCTCTTGATGGACACTTGGGCTGTTTCCAGATCTTAGTAATTGTAAATAGTGCTGCTTTGAACATAGGGGTACATCTATTCTTTCTGATTGGTATTTCAGGCTTCTTAGGGTATATTCCTAGAAGTGGAATCATTGGGTCAAATGGAAATTCAATTTTTAATTTTTTGAGGAAACACCATATTGTTTTCCACAGTGGCTGCACAGGTCTGCATTCCCACCAGCAGAGTACTAGGGGTCCCCTATTCTCCACACCCTCACCATCACTTATCGTTTGATGGCAACCATTCTGACAGGTGTGAGGTGATACCTCATATTTGTTTTAACTTGCATCTCTCTGATGATTAGTGACATTGAGCATTTTTTCATATGTCTCTTGGCCATTTGTATGTCCTGTTTGGAGAGGTATCTCTTTAGGTCCTCTGCCCATTTTTAAATTGGGTTCTTTGTCTTCCTTTTGTTGAGTTGTATGAGTACCCTACATATTTTGGAAATTAACCCCTTATCTGATGTATCGTTGGCAATTATGCTCTCCCATATAGTGGGTTCCCTTTCCATTTTGATGGTTGTTTCTTTTGCTGTGCAGAAGTTTGATGTAGTCCCATGTGTTCATTTTTTCCTTTGTTTCTATTGCCTTAGGCATTGTATCAATGAAAATTCTGCTGCGTGTGATGTCTGAAATTTTGTTGCCTGGATTTTCTTCTAGGATTTTTATGGATTCATGGGTCACATTTAAGTCTTTTATCCATTTTGAGTTCATTCTTATGTATGGTGTAAGTTGGTGGTCTAGATTCATATTTTTTGCCTGTAGCTGTCCAATTTTTCCAACACCATTTATTGAAGAGGCTGTCTTTGCTCCACTGTATGCTTTTGCCACCTTTGTAAAATATTAATTGAGCATAATGACTTGGGTCAATTTCTTGGTTCTCTGTTCTGTTCTATAGATCTATATGCCTGTTCTTGTGCCAGTACTAGGTTGTTTTGATTACTATGGCTTTGTAGTATAACCTGATATCTTGTATTGTGATCCCTCCTACTTTATTCTTCTTTTTCAAGATTGCTCTAGCTATTCGGGGTCTTTTTTAGTTTCATATAAACTTTTGGAGTATTTGTTCTAGTTCTGTGAAGTATATCGTTGGTATTTTGATAGGGATTGCATTGAATCTATAGATTGCTTTGGGTAGTACGGTCATTTTATTGATGTTAATTCTTCCAATCCATGAACAAGGTATATGCTTCCACTTTTTTATATCTTCTTCTATTTCTTTTTTCAATGTCCTGTAGTTTTCTGCAAATAGGTCCTTTACTTTTTTGGTTAAGTTTATTCCTTTATTTCTAATAAAGATGTAAATTTAAAACCCTGCTCTCAAACCTGAATCTGCAAGTTTTATCATTCCCCCCCAAATTCTTTGTTTGAAGTTCATGATACTTCTTTATATTCTCACTAGTGTTCAGAGTAGTATTCTAATGTATTTTCTAGTTATTTACTGTAGATAGTAATGTAAAAAATACAGCATATCCTTAAACTCATAAAAAGTAGGCCTTTTTTCAATTATACACTTATTATCAATAGCTATATTCTATTGTGGCCCATATTTTATTTATGAATAATGTAGTATAGTAAATGAGAGAGAAAAGATTTAGCTTTATATTAACTATAAATTTAGCCTACTTATATTGAAAAATTGAGACATGTATGTTATATTAAAGTTATATTTCACTTATTTATTTAATTAACTTTAAAATTAATTCAGGACATATTAAACTCATTATGTAGTATTATAAAAAAGAAACCTTTCTGTCCCCATAGAAACTTGTTTATTAGTCAGACACTTAAGTATATAAGAACGTGAAATAAAATAGTGAACCAAACCTCATATATTATGCTTCAAATCTCTACAGTAGCTTTTTAGTCATCATTCATTATAAGCTGGAATAAAATTTTTTTAAACAAGTAAAAAATATTACTAAGTGACTATACAATTAGAAGAAAACTGGTAAAATAAATTGAGGTCAACTAGCTCTGAAAAATTCTAAATAATTCTGAAAGCACCATTTCATAAATCAAGACAATTTATAATTAAAATACTCTATAAAATATTCAATTTATTTTTTAAGATTTCAAAATAGTTTACTTCTACTTTCCCTGGTACAAACAGTAATATCTCAGTGATACCAGTAACAAGCAATTTAAAGTCTTCATATCCATAAATATTTTTCCATAATAGGGTACAGTCATCCCTCGCCACCTCGTGCTTCGACTTTCGCAGCTTCACTCTATCATGGCTTTTTCAAATATAGTATAGTATATAGTATGTATATAGTATAGTATTTAAAAAAACCGCGATAGAGTGAAGCCATGAAAGTTGAAGCGCGAAGTGGTGAGGGACGACTGTGTATAAATAAAGAATCCTACTTCGTGGAAATTCCTATTATCGCGGTAGAGTCTGGAACTGATTAACCACAATAAACGAGGGCTGACTGTACAACTATAATCACATGGCATAATTCTTTCGTCATCTGGTTTATTAGTTCAAACATTAACCTTCTTGATGGACGCTTGTACAAAACACTCTGTTTCGAAATCTCTTTGAAAAGAGTTGCTAGCACATGTTTTAGTACATCAGTTCTAGATTACATAAACATATCTCAAACGTCTGGTATTTAAAAAATTGGAGTGATATCTTCCTCTTTGTTTTATACACACTTCAAATCCATGTTTGAAATGTAAAACCTATATTTATGTTCCCTAACTATAAGTTACTATAAGTTACTTAAATATAGTTAAAGCCAACTATAAGTTACTTAAAATATTACTGAAACCCAATTTCAAAAAGTATTATAAAGTAAAATCCCAAAGTACAAAAGTTACACTACAGAATTTTAAATTTACTTTTACCCATCTCTCTGCTGCTTTGCATACTGCCTTCCATCACTGAAAGAACTCCACAATATGAAGGAATTCTAGCCATCAGGCAATGACTTTGTAAATTAACTATCATTAATAGTACTTCTTGTAAGTTATTATAGAACAAGTCTTGAAATCTTAAAGCTAGTGATTTAAACGCATACTACTTCATGTTTTAATTACATTGGCTTATAAAAATTTAATATGTAAATTTTAAATGTAATTTCATCCAGTTGAAAAAGTACAGCATTAGTTACTTTTTCCTTCAAAATCTATTTTAACCTCTAGGATATGTGTAAATTTAGTAATACTTATCTACAGGTCATAATACGTTGTGCTCCAATCTCTATTCACCTCAAGTCCCAAGCCTGGTGGAGTCATCAAAATAATTTAGTGGGCAATGAGTGTGGAAGAGGGGGAAGGTGGGTAGAAGAGAAGAGAAGAAAAGGATGAGGGAGAGGGAGAAGGGGCGGGGGACAGGAGACTAGAAGGAAGTAAAATAGAAAATAGAATAAGTATTATTTTCAGGATTTTCTAAAAATAGGTTTGTGTGTGTGTGTTGGGTTACAATGTAAAAAATATGGTAGTAATTAACAAATAGCTAACTTTCACACTTTTGGACATTACTAAGCATAATACTACACAAGTCAATTAATAAAACATAATGATTTCTCATTTGTGGGGCTTCTTGTATTTCTTGATCACCCAGTATTTTGATCTTATTGACCCCATTTTCTGGAGAACAATAATAATAACAATGTTTTCCTCAGGTTGTAATGTTTTTTAATCTAAAAGACGGTCGTCTGTGCATCCTGCCATATTCAACCAAACATAGTTCCTACCATTTGAGGGCATCTCTTTCGATCTCCTACTCATTACTTATTCCATAGTGGAGTCCATACGTCTTGTGTTCTTCTTGTGGTTCACTGTTTTCTCTGTAGTTCCTTCAAGACTCCTACATACATTTTCCTCCCTCAGACCTTCAGGAAGTTCCAGTAAAATCTTTCCTACTCTAACAAGTAATGGCAACAATGCTACTATGTTATTATTACTGAAAGTAGTAAAGATGAAATAAAATAAAGGAAAAACCTAAAAGAAGATTCCAAGTATTTCCTGTATTTACAATTATGAGTATTATCAATTATGCTTATAATACTTTCTCCTTTACACTAATTAAAATCACAATTTATATCTCTGGTTAGAAACCAGTTTATAGACAACCAATGTGGATCAGTTCCCCAACGCTCTGTTCTCAAGTTTCTAAATCAAAAACTATATTTAATTACACCTTTTAGGAAACCCTCAAACCAAGAAGTTCAAATATGTTACCCATCCCCAAATACAGATAGGTCTATTCTCTGTCTCCTCTTTCTCTAAGATTTAAATACTTCATAATCTTTCTAGGACACAAGTAATAGCATTTAAATAATTAATTATTTGAAAGATGACATATATTTAAAATCACATTGAAATACAGAGCATCTATAAAATTTTAGTTTTTTAAAGGCCTACCTTTCAACATTTGCATCTCTAGAATCACACAAACTTACACCCGTACAATCAGTGGTTTCTCTTATTTTACAAATTATTTTTCTCATCTGTAAAACTAAAACAAAATAATACATATTTCACAGGATTCTTTTTCAATTCAGCAAAATTAATGTATAAAGTGCTGAGGATAGTGTCTGGGACATTTTTTAAAGTGCGTGCTATCACTATTATTATTACTACCTCTGCAACAATTGCTACCATTATCAACATCAGGTGAGGAGGCTTTGGCAGCAAAAAGGGCAGGATATGTGCTGGAGTGAGACACATCTTTACTCAAATATTGACTCCCTGAAAGAGAAATGCTGGTATTATGGAAGATATGTTCTTATACTTTATAAGCTTCAGTTTCCTTATCTATAAAACAAGAATAACAATGAAAGACAAAATTTTTGTGAGAATTAAA